>NC_046184.1:164435038-166935038 GCF_011004875.1 Balearica regulorum gibbericeps | reverse complement strand
CATCATAAAAAAATTCTTCCTTATATCCAGTCTAAATCTGCCCTCTTTTAAGTTAAAACCATTACCCCTTGTCCTATCACAACAGACCCTGCTAAAAAGTTTGTCCCCATCTTTCTTATAAACACTCTTTATGTATTGAAAGGTTGCAATCAGGTCTCCCCAAAGCCTTCTCTTCTCCAGGCTGAACAATCCCAACTCTCTCAGCCTTTCCTCATAAAAGAGGTATTCCATTCCTTTGATCATCTTCGTGGCCCTCCTCTGGACTTGCTCCAACAGTTCCATGTCCCTCTTATGTTGGGGCCCATAGAGCTGGATGCAGTACTCCAGGTAGAGTGTCACCAGAGCAGAGTAGAGGGGCAGAATCCCCTCCCTCAACCTGCTAGTCACACTTCTTTTGATGCAGCCCAGGATACGGTTGGCTTTCTGGGCTGAAAGCACATATTGCTGACTCCTGTGCAGGTTTTCATCCCCCACATCCTCCTTTTCAGGGCTGCTCTCAGTCCCTTCATCCTGCAGCCTGTATTGATACTGGGGGTTGCCCTGATCCAGTGCAGGACTTTGCAGTTGGCCTTGTTGAACTTCATGAGATTCACACCAGCCCACTTCTCGAGCTTGTCCAGGTTCCTCCGAATTGCATCCTATCCCTCAGGCATGTCAATCACACCACTGAGTTTTGTGTCATCTGCAAACTTGCTGAGGTTGCACTCAATCCCGTTGTCCATGTCATTGCTGAAGATATTAAACAGTACTGTTTGAAATACGGACTGCTGAGGGACACCACTCATCACTGACCTCCATCTGGATATTGAGCCATTGAATACGACCCTCTGGATGTGACCATCCAACCAACTCCTCATCCACCGAACAGCCCATCCATCAAATCCATATCTCTCCAATTTAGAAAGAAGGTTATTGTGGAGGACCATGTCAAAGGCCTCACAGAAGTCCAGATAGACAACATCTGTAGCAATTGTTCACTGATGTAGTCACTCCATCACAGAAGGCCACTAGGTCGGTCAGGCAAGACTTGCCCATGGTGAATCCATGCTGGCTGTCTCAAATCACCTCCCTGTCCTCCATGTGCCTGAGCATAGCTTCTAGGAGGAACTGTTCCATGATCTTACCAGACACAGAGGTGAGGCTGACAGATTTGTAGTTCCCAGGACCTCCATTCTTCCCTTTTTAAAAATGGATGCAATGTTTCCCTTTTTCCAATCACCAGGGGCTTCACTTGACTGCCATGACTTTCCAAATATGATGGAGAGTGGCTTGGCAACTACATCAGCCAATTTCCTCAGGACTCTGGGATGCATCTCGTCAGGTTCCATAGACTTACATATGTTCAGGTTCCTCAGGGGATCACGACCCTGATGTTCTCTTACAGTGGGAAGGACTTTGCCCCCCTAGTCCCCATCTTGCGGTCCATCCACTTGAGAGGTGTGGAAAGAGAGGTGGCCAGTGAAGACTGAGGCAAAAAAGTTGTTGAGTACCTCAGCTTTCTCCTCATCCGTTGTTACCAGTTTGCCAGTTGAGTTCGTCAGGTGAGTACACTTTCTTTGACCTTCCTTTTCTGGCTGACATACCTATAGAAGCCCTTATTATGTGTCCCTTGCCAAGTTCAGCTCCAGCCATGCCTTGGCCTTCCTGACCTCATCCCTACACAACTGGGTAGCATCCCTATACTTTTCCTAAGATACCTGTCCCCACTTCCACTACCTGTACATTCCCTTCTTGCCCTTTAGTTTGACCAGCAGGTCTCAACTCATCCATGCTGGCCTCTTGCCTTCCTTTCCTGATTTCCTACACCTAGGCATAAAGACCTCTTGCACTCTATGGAAAGTGTCCTTAAAGATCTGCCAGCTCTGTTCTGCTCCCTTGTTCCTGAGGGCAGTTTCCCAGGGGGTCCTATTGACTAACTCCTTGAACTGCTGGAAGTTTGCTTTCTTAAAATTCAGGATCCTAGCTTACTCTTCATCTGACCCATATTCCTCAGGACTGCAAACTCCACCAGTACGTGATCTCTGCAGCCCAGGCTACCTCCAATGTTAACGTTACTGATTAGCTCACTTGGTGACCGTCAGGTCCAGTATCATATTCCCTCTGGTAGGGCTGTCTATTACCTGCCTTAAGAAGTTATCCTCAATTCACTCCAGGAGTCTCCCGGATTGCCTACAGCTTGCTGTGCTACTTTTCCAGCAGATGACAAGCTTCAGCTACGAAGTGCTGCTGAAGGCTCTCTCAACATCTACTAAAGTCAAGTGAGTAGTTTATAATCTGATCTTCCCAGGCTAATTACAGGTGCCCTCTTGTATATGGTAGGAACTGCAGAAGAAATAAAAGCATTCATAGCCTTGTTTGTTATTAAGGTAATTGGGAAGAACGAGGTTAACAACATGACCAGAAACAGCAGGATAATAGTAATGACATGCAAGAAAGACTTAGTGATGCAGTGCTTGGTTTATCAGCAAAATAATCTGTATCTTTTAAATATGTATGAAGATTTAAACACACAATTTTCTGTAATTTAACTACCTACTGCATATTATCATTATATCTTCCTGGATAAAGAGAAGAACATGAATTATGGAGATTCTTGATTGTGTTATCAAGCACTCTTGTACCTTGATAATAGCTGCTTGATGGTTTGCTCTTTGGAAGTAAGATCAGACAAATTTCCCCACCAAACTTAACATTTGTTAAAAGAATAAATAGAAAGTGTATTTTACACATATAAAAGTGCTTATTTTTTTTTAAAAAAAGTATTAAAGTATAGTTTTTATATGTTAAGACTTTTTTTTTTGAAATTACACTTAGTAAAATTTATTTTCACAAAGCTGCAGTTAGTAGTTTGAAATTCTTTTGACAATAATCAAGATTTGTACCATGGTCTTGGAATTCAAAAGCCATCAATCACTTTTACTGTGAGTAATAAACACCATTTTACAGCTTTCTCAGTGTCTGAGGAATGCTGAGCCTCTTATCTTATCGAGTGTCCAGAATCAAACTACATTTCTGATGCTATAGGACTTTCAAATGAATTGGCCTCAAGCACTCTTTTTGCCCCGTAAGTGAAAATAGAGAGTACAGAAGTAGCTTGACTGATAGCTGTCAAGAACACAAATTGGATTCTTAACTGGATTTTGTCTCGAGGGGAAAAGAAATTACATACAGTGTTTAAAAAGACACTAGTTACTTTCACCAAACTGTCTCTTACAAGGATTCTAAAAGTGCAAAGCCCTTTGCTGCGGAAATCCATGTTCCCTTTATGTGTTGTTGGTAAAAGGCATTTCTTTTAATTAGTATTATTGCGGTCTTTATCCTTGTCATGGATAACTACAAGCATTTTGCTAATTTACAGTCACTCAAAATGGAGAGAGGCAGAGGAAGTGAGAGAGGAGTAATAGAAAATATATATTGTACAAAGAAGGAAAAAAATAATGAATTGACTGAACTTGTCTCTGCTTGGCTAAAGCAATTCTATAGCCTAGGGATAAAGAACTTCTGTTCAAGGAAGGAAGTCCCAGATTTTAATCCTAGATCCCAGTGCCATTTATGCATTTTAGTCATTAATTCTTAAAGTGAAAAAGCTAACAAACAAACAAACAAAAATAAACTGTTGCTGGTATAGCCTGGTTTATTCTTTAATATCAGTCCAACTTTTCTTTTGATGGATGCTACTTATTCCTCAAGAGACAAGGAATGCCAGTTTCAGAGTAACAAAGAATTTCAACACTTATACAACCTTAGTAATCTTACTTGGACCTTATCCAACTTGTTTAGAAATCAGTAATAGGTATGCATTTTTCTGTTCATTTTAAATGGAGATAGTCAAGGTCCTGCATGTGTAAATTTGTAATACATACTTACCTCTAACTTTTGCTAATAGATTTGTAAGAGAGTTATATACACTTTGTGTTAACTTTTTCTGTTAACTTTTTCGGTTGTTTCAAAATACAATCATATAAAAAATGTAGTTATTCATTCTTCGAAAATAAGGATTTAACTGATAAGAAACACACTAAAAAAAAAAAAACAAAACCAAACCCAAAAAACCCCATATCTTCTACATAGCTTTGTCACTAAATATTAATTCAGAAGTGTAACTTTAGCATGCATATAGGGTTGCAACAGAGTAGCATAAAATAGTCTACATCTGAGTCACTTAATTTTTCTGCGAAGGAGGAAATAGCAGGTTTCTGGAACACCGGCTTTTAGATGATAATAATGATGATGAAGATGATGATGTGAATTGTGGCAATCCAATATTCTGAAGGCTACTGGGAGTAAGTCCTAGATTTTTTATTCTTTGACGTAAAGCTTCCGAATGACCCTGAAATTGTGATAGGACTTCCACAGAAAACATAGTTCAAGTGATCAATTGATCAATTGATTGATTGATTGATCCATCTGTCTCTCTCTCTCTCTCTCTCAATTCTATTAATAAAATAGTACCAATAATATCAGTATTTGGACAGCTTTTTAAAAAATAAATAGTTATGAGCCATCTAAGCATCTTTGGCAAATCTGATGGCATTTTAATACACTGGGAGCTTTTATTTCACTCTATTATTTATCTAAATGCTTTTGCTGATAGCTACATGAGACACAGTATGCATAAGTAGTCCTGATGCTTTGGGTATTGCACAGGACTTAAAAACACCCTACAGGCATTAATTGCAAAAAAAGCTATTTGGAATAAATTGCCCGAATGAAGCTTGTGTTTGATTATAGAGGTGCGCGTGTGTGTCTCTGTGTGTGCACGCACGCGTGTGCGTTTATATGTGTATGTGTGTGTATATGAATTCTAATTAATTGTAAGTAGTACCTAACAGATGTATAATGAAAAGTCATCATGCCAAAAAGTTTAAGATGAAACAAGGTCAATAAAATGAATGCTTCTTCATAAAGAAAGTTGTTCAAGAACTTCAAGAACTTTGAGGATATGAACAGCCTGTTAATACAAACAGAATTAATCCAGTGAAAAGCTAAACAAGTCCTTTGAAACTGATGCCAAAATGTTTCATTTGCATAAACTTTAGATACTTCTAAAACCTTCTTGGAAAAAAAGCTGATGCTGCTTCAGAAAATGAAAATATCTACAAAGCTGAGATCTGTTGAAAGGTTCCTAAAATGGAGATAAAGGCACAGAATATTAGCTGTTCTAAGTGTAACACCATTTGTGGCTGATGAAAACTATACATATTGTGTACTGCTGACAGTTTTTCTTCGGAGTTAAAATAAAGTTTTGACCTGAACAAGTCTTTCATAAGAAATGTAAATGCTACCAGAATTTAAAGAAAGTGTAGTTATTGAATCTGAGCTAAGCACAGTGTGGTGGGTTGACCCTGGCTCGAGGCCAGGTGCCCCCCACAGCCGCTCTATCACTCTCCTCTTTAACTAGACGGGGAGAAAAAGTATAACGAAGGGTTTGTGGGTTGAGATAAGGACAGGGAGAGATCACTCACTAATCATGGTCACAAGCAAAACAGACTAAACTTAGGGTGCAGATCTTCAGGAACAGACTGCTCTGACATGGGGTCCCCCACGGGGTCACAAGTCCTGCCAGGAGCTTGCTCCAGCGTGGGCTTCCCACAGGTCACAGCCTCCTTCAGGTGCCTCCACCTGCTCCGGCGTGGGGCTGCAGGTGGAATCTCTACACCCCCTCATCCTTCCTCCATGGGCTGCAGGGGGACAGCCTGCTTCACCATGGTCTTCACCACAAGCTGCAGGGGAATCTCTGCTCTGGTGCCTGGAGCACCTCCTGCCCCTCCTTCTGCACTGACCTTGGTGTCTGCAGAGTTTCTTACATCTTCTCACTCCTCTCTCCGGCTGCAAAAGCTCTCAATAACTGTTTTTTTTCCCCTTCTTAAATATGTTATCACAGAGGCGCTGGTGGGCTTGGCCTTGGCCAGCGGCGGGTCCATCTTGGAGCCGGCTGGCATTGGCTCTGTCAGACACAGGGGAAGCTTCTAGCAGCTTCTCAAAGAAGCCACCCCTGTAGACCCCCTGCTACCAAAACCTTGCCGTGCAAGCCCAATACAAGTAGTTAAACTTGTTGACCACTGCTAGTTGTGTGAGAGTGAACTGAGTGAGTATAAAAGCCTGGTTTTCTCCAATGTCTTAAAAGAAGATACTTTCATTAAAAGGTGGTAGGAAACTTTGTATAGCAGTTAATGTCAATCATTTCCAGATTGATGCTACCTTTTTAAGACAAGAAGGTACCAATCTGATTATTTATATCAATCTACTGAAAACTGCAAACCACCTATTTAAAGACAACATTTTTGTCTTTTACTAAGCCAATGTAGAGAATATACTAAATAAAGGAAAAAATCTGATTTCAAATTTGAACGTTGCTAACTTCAATTTACCCTTCTTTCAATTTACTGTGCTAAAGTATTTTTTAGCATCAGAGTTGACACTGTTTGTGTAAAAATAACCATAACCTGTGAAAAATAGGCCTCTTAGTGTTTTGTTTATGTAATTTTAGTCACTCATTCTGCCTGCACTCCTACATGACAGCAAATGACATTCCATTCTAAAAAGAGGAAGTCAACAAGGTGGTAGCATATCAGTTATGCCCATTGCTTTCATGTTAGCACATCAGGAAAACAGTTGTATTCCCATCATGGAAAAACAGGTAATGCAATCTTGCTCAAGGTTTATGGAGATGGGAATAAGCAAGACACTGAATGAAAGGACCAGCCAATAACAACTGATAACTCCTGAGACATATAACTGTCCAAAACCTAGTTTATCATTGCAGTTCAAGAAGAGCCCCAGAGGTGTGATGAAGTCCTTATAATTAGCATCCCTTGTCCTTGGTGGCGCACATACATGGCCCTCTCTGGATCACTTGGGCGTATACATCTCATATCCTGTGAGTATGAGTTTATGAAAGTATGACTGAATGAAGTCTATGAGACAATGAATGCAAATGGGTAAAATCAACTCACGGATTTCATAAATAAATATAATTTTCCTTCCCAATAAGATCTCATGCTGAATTTTATTATGCAAAATTCTTGCAGTACTGCTTTCCTTAAGTAGTGTAGGGAACCACTAAGTAGCTGTATGATGTTATGGTGACAATGTGTGTAACAAACCAATAAAATAATCAAACTACTTATGAAATTTATATACATTCATTTTAATTTAAATGAAATTTACAATCTAAGGTAAGCATCCGAATGTCACACTGGCAGGAGACAGCTTTTATGCTAATGTGCTGTTGGAAGGCATCTGGAACACAAGCCTGGAGATAACAGCCAGGAAGTGACTTTTGAGTCTCAGGAGGAAATTAAGCCTCTGAGTCAGTCTGTGTACTCAATGAAGAAGAAGAACACTTGCTAGTCTTTCTTCATGGATTGCTGGACTAGGATTTGCTGTATTTATGTCCTGTCCTCTTGTCACTTCCTTGCAGTTTTCCTGGGGTAAGGTAGAATTCAACAATTTCAGCAGCTGTTTCCTTCTTCTGGGGGGATTGAGGGATAAAGAAAAACTTGATTTGGTGAAAACTAGAAAAATTTGGTTCATTGACAAAGCATGTTAAGGTAAATTGCAGAATATATAATCATATCTAGTTTAGCTGGATATTTAGTAGTGGTTCTTACAACAATTGCTTTCAAAATTCTAAGTAATCAAGAAAAGAAAGATTACAATACAAAATGAGAAAAATATTACGGTGCAAAGTTATGCAACTTTTCATTTAAATTTACTCAACTGGACAACTCACATGAAAAATGGTTTAATGGAACACAAAGTCATTATAAAAATTGTTTTTTTCCTCGATGAACTTGCTGCTAAAGTTGTATATTAAGATTTTTATTCCATCTGGATATCTATGCACCTTTTAACCCTATGTTTGGCAGTTCTTCTCAAAATCCAACAGTTTTGGGAAAAGATGGTAAGAGTATATCCACTGGTATTTTCCAGCATCATAATTGGATTCAAGTTCTGGTTCTTTGAGGAGATTCTCCCAAGACCTTATTTGTCTGAAGTAAAATAAAATTAAAATAATTTACACCAGTTGAGGATCTCTCTCAGCAGTGAATTCGTAATTACACATTAATCTGACAGCTTGCACACTGCTTTGTCTGGGTAAGAGAGAAGAATATTCATTGGAGAATTCGGTTCAATCAAAAATTGAAATACTTCGGAATATTTTTGTCCAGCAATATTTCATATTGATGAAAAGAGGAAGTTTTGGCCAGCTTAAGGCATCAGACTCACATTTTTGGGATTAAACATGTTTATATTTTCATTTAAATTATTTGAATATTTTTTCTGTGTTATTATAAACTATGCTCCGTTTAAACATGTCAGTCATAATAAAAGATAGCTTTCATCAGTCATATAGAACAAATATTTTACACTGATTGATTTTAAAGCTTCTGATTTCTTTTTTTTTTTAAGAACAATATCAGCCTTGAGATCTTTAAAAAATTAATTTCCATCTTCTGTATTGTACATATATAAGACATTTATACGTGTAGTACAGTTTTATTAGAGGTAAGCTAATTACACACTGAAGGTAGTGGAAATGGAAAACAAATTTTCTCACAGATCTGCAAAATTCTAGAAACAGAAGAGGGACAAGGCAGGGGCGGGGGCAATTTGGGGGCAATTCAGGGGCAATTCATGTGAACACTGTTTTCAGAAAGAAGACAGGTAAAATAAACTCTAAAAGATTATGACAAAATAATAGAAAAAGAACACAATGACCCACTTTCTTGTAAATATTTTCATATGTAATTAAAACTGAACATCAAATAAATTACAGTCATGTCTACTGGACCATGACATAGAGGAGAAAAAAATTTCCACCTAATTCCACTATTAGAAATCTTTCATGACCCTGAGAAGAATGTGTTTTATTTGTTTTATATACAGAAACAGAAGAATTGAAAGAAATATATCACAAAATAAGAAGTTTTTTTAAATAATTTATTTTCATAATTAATTGATTTTCCTCAGTATGTGTGAAAATGATGTACAATTTTGTGTGTATCAAATTTTGGGACAATTTCAATGTCTGCTAACCCAGGTTTCAGAAATTCTGTAGCTAACTGCCCAAAATTGGATGTTATAGTGTACAAAAATTTATGCATCTAAAATCACAGGTGACCCTAGGAAAACTTTTTCCTGGGCTTTTCACATCTAACAGTTTCTTACATAAAACAAGGCCTCAACAACCATTTATCTAGTTAAGAAAAAGAAATAAAAATGGATGAAGTAGCACTAAAAGTTAAGTAATTAAGGACTTGGATTCAGAAAAGGACATAGGTGCTTTTGTGGCTTATTTCTCCACAAATAAGATTAAAACTTAACTCCTTGGCACCTGTCTGATGATGGAAATTACTAGCTTTACAAAGACATCCTTTTTTGCTTTTACATTCCCTAGTTTCTTGTAAGTGTGTTATACATACTTTCCAGACTCTTCTGGTATGGAGCATCTCAGGATGTGATCCAGTAGGATGGTGGCTCTTCAAGCCTGGTACTCAGGATACTCAGCAACACAGAAGCAAAGGGGGTTCTGGCTGCTACTCCAAGATTAGTCCTGTTAATTCATTCCATTACTGCCTTTATGCATTGCAACGTGCAGCTTCTAGTGGTTAAATCCACTACTAATGATAAATATTAGACTGGATATTTTCCACGCTAGTTTAGATGTCTGTAAGTAATCTAGCCTAGTCATCTTGATTCTTTGTATAGTCAGTAACAAAAAAAAAAATCTGTCCTGTTGGTTTTTACATTAAATGATAGGAGCTATAATCTGATGAATCTTTCCTGTTTCACTCCCTTTTATATCTTGCAAAACCATATAAGCATAACAAAAATTTCAGAAAGGGCAGAAAACAGTGCAACTACTTAGTGATTAAAGATATACAAGGCTTGAAAAACCTATGCTTTCACTCCAGTCTTGCTAAGTGATGATAGGCCAGCTTTCATTATCATTCAGAACAAATAAAGCATTGTTAAATATGTTTACAAGGTTCACATATTCAAATCAGCTTTCTTAGCTCTCATCCATGTTCCATCGACTTTCAAAAAGATAACTTGAGGAAAGACAACAGGAACAATTCATTGTAAGTTAAACTTGGAAACTTCTTTGATAATTCACCCAAACCAATAAGCAGTTCAAATAAGTAGATTTGATCCAGATCTACAAATAAATGAGATATTAAAAAACAAAACAAAACAAAACAAAACAAAACAAAACAATAACCCACAAAACCCCCCAAACCCCGTAAGACAAATACTTAAATATTTGGGGACTGTATATTGAAATATAACTTCCAGCAGATTTTTGTTTCTATCATTGATTTTAGCAACCTTTTCCACAACCTTGTTTCACCTACAGTTTCTTTTACATAACTAATTTTGTATTTCTCCTTTCTGTGTACCTGAAGTTGTCATCTGAACTGGACTCAAGTTTACATTTGTCATAGGGATAAAACAGTCAGATGGAAATAGCCCATATTGATTTGTCTTCATGCACACTGTTCTTTCTGAGATTTAGTGCAAAAGCCTGCAATTTCTGCTAAAAGTTGGTTTTCTGAGGTGCAGCAGCTTAGCAAATATACTAATAAATCTAACTTACCTGATACTATGCTCCTGCTGAATAGCCTATGCCATGTTATTACACCTCTTACCCTTTATAACAAGGGTGCACATCAAGCTGTTTATCAGGAGTGATGCTTGGTCTTTGGTATTACGACCAGGCTTGGTTCAGCAGAGTGCTAGTTGGTATGGACCACATTGGTGCCAGACAGAGTTTTAAGAGCTCAGCAGCATAGGCAAGGGAGTTTAAGAGCTCTAGGGTGTTCTGTAGTACAACTTTATTTATGAGTTCAACCGCAGACAATGAAGTTGTGCAAATTTAGGTAGCAACAACACATCACTAATTTTTGGAGACTCAAAAACTGTCATATGAGCCAAAATTGATTCATTTTATACGTAAAGCAGCAAAATTGGTACAGAAAAAATAAATCCTCAAATAGAAAAGTTCTATCATCTCACTTGCTATGACAGATTATCCAAGGAACTTTCTACTTTGGCAACAGACAGTTCATAAGTAAAAACTTGTACTTAAAAAACAAGCTCTCAGGCAGGAAGAAGCACACTGAACTATTTTTATATCTCCAGAGATAAAAATTCAGTGACCTTAACTGCAAGTTTTGAAGCTAATATTATTCTTAGAATATTATTCAGATAAATGAAGAGTAAAGTTATTGCACAGGAATTCTAGAGAGGTTTTTTTTTAGAGTTAGAAAGAAGTTTGTCAATAATTATGCTAAGGACTAAAAAAACCCCTTTTTAAATAGAAAAAACAACAACAACAAAAAAGATTTTTCTTTTAGTTTGGAAGCAGACTCCTCTGCACTAAAAAAAATCCTCTGTATCTCAAGAGCTGTAGTGCCTAAGCTTACTTAAGTGAGAAAAGTTAAGCTTGCATATCATTTTATTTATAAACAAGTTCTCTAAATTGGTAGATCTGTTTCTAAGTTTTTCAAATATACATTATAGTAATTATGCATTACAATTTTAATTGTTTTCTTTATTTCATTTTTTCAAGATTACATTGCACAGCCATTGGGATTAAGCAGGGGATTGAAGATTCTCAGGGACAGCAGAGCTGCAGTAACAAAATACATGAATTGACAGATGACTGAGCTACATTTATATAAAATTATGTGCTTTTAGTGGGTGCTATATTCTCAAGTGAATTATTTTCATATTAAGGCTTTGTAACATCATGTGCTTATCATGTTTTGTTCTGTTTTCTGACTATATATTGTTGTTTTGTCAGGTAATTTAAGTCTGAATCACTCATAAGGAATCTCATGAGGAAATGAGATTTTTTTCAGATGATAACTCACTGCCAGTGATATTCTACTTACATAAAATAAGCAATTTACACTGCAACAGCAGTTTTAATGAAATGAGGAGATGTATATAATATACACAGTAAAACAGTATTTCCAGGCAATACAGACGGAGGTAAAGTTACATTATAAAGTCCTGCTCTAAATAGGATCTTCATACACGTATAATTTGGACCGATAATAACAAAAGGTAATAAATAGTCTTTGGAGGTTTTAACGAATAAAGTATAGCAGTTTCATTAGAAGGAGGACAAACCATATCACCAATGAGGAAAATACCTTTCCTTACTTTGTTAGAAACTGGAGTATGCTGTTGCTGGGTTTATAATTTAGTTATTGACATATCCATCCGTCTAGCTAGCTAGCTATCTATCTATCCAATTATCAACCACAATATACATCTTTTAACATCCAAACAGCTCTTGTAACAATGTTATAGATATACCAACAAAATATTCCAACTTAGACTTTTTCTCTTGATTATCATCTAATGATATTTTTGTATATTTTTGTATTTACTTTTTTGTATTCTAATAATGCTCATTAATCTGTACTAGAAACAGAGCCTATTATGCTATACGCTGCACAAACATGTAATTTTGCAGTGCAGCTGTGTCAGGATACCCACAATCTAATTTAAGGTTTAAGAATACACCTTAAATATACATTACAAAGAACAGATGATTAGAGGAATGTTTTGCATGGGGCTTCTCAGATTATTTTTGTAATCTATCATGCAACCTAACGTGATAATCTTCTGTAATCACCGCTGGAACAAATCCCCTTGCTAGAAGGAGAAAAGGTTAGTATGTTCTGTCAGCATAGAAGCTGTAATCCTTCAAGGTACTGCATGTGGATATACCCTTTACTCACCAGCATCAGTCTCATTTAAACTATTCTTGGAACCATTCTTTTAGCTTTTAGAATTTTTTTTTTCCTTTTATACCCCCACAATTCAAAGAAACAGGTAGTCTAAGAGGAAAATTTTTTACTAATTAAGCTATCTCCATTCAGAAGCTCTCAAAATGCCTCTCATTAAATTTGATGCTTTACAAATATAGGGAAAAAATATTGTCTGGCCACCAACTGCCTTAAAATACTCTCCCGTATCTGAATAGGTTGATATTGAACTGTAGTTCTGTGACATAAATCAACTGGATGGGCTGTGAAGAAAAGTCACTTAGCATCACTGGTTGGAACTGAAACATCCCACAAGTTATATGTCTACATTATAGTCAATGGAGAAAGAGCCAATGGAGTTTAGTGAACAGTTCAGTGTCCAAATTTAAACATGTCATGTGATTCATTTAGTACCCCAGCCCAGATTTCCCCATTCCAGAAATACGAAGATATCCTATATTAACCAGCTCCATGAAGATGTCTTATATATTGAATGAAATATCAGATGTAAATAGTTGCCTTTGTGCAGGCAACTGAATCAAGGCCAGAGAGCTCAACAGATAACATTTGCTGAAACAAGAAGGTCTTCACAGACAATAACAGTCACCTCAGCAGCTCATAAATAGACTTTGATACTAATATGTAATGCAGTTTGACAAGTTGCTCCCTAAGTGAAGGAGATCTCTCTTAAATTCCTCAGATCTAAGAGAGTACTGAACTAGTAATCTCTATACATAAAAAAAAAATCTTACCATAATCTCTCTGTCTACATCCACCCTTACCATATTAAAATCAACTGGCACAGAAATACAGCATAAGAGTAGTCTGAAAATAAGTATGTTTGTATATATATACACACACCCCTCCCATACTGCAATATTAGGTAAAGTCCATGTCTCTACTCTGCCTTCATGTTATTCCTTCCACTTTATCAAAGTTTTCAATTGGTAATGTTCCTTTCTTTTCTTTTTGTGATAGTTGCTTTGCAGAAAAAATGTTTAATGATATATCAGCAAAAAGAATCATCCATAGAAGTTTTTCCTTATTATAAGGATTGCAAAGACATCCAGTGATAAATACAAAATAGCTGTACTTCAGTGCCTGTACTTCTGTAATTTATTGCACTTTAGAGACTATAAAAAACAATGAGAGCAATTGAAATTGCCAGCCTCTAATAGTCTGACCTAAGAATCAGAATTGCCTTGCTAGTGAGTAATCCACATTGGTGAAAAATAATCCTTTGTGACCATTTTTCTTTTAGTTTTGACCTTGAGAACTCATTTTCAATTTCATTTAAAGGCTAACATATATTCAGAAAGCTTTTATACTTAATAGCTAGTATAATTTTATTAGGCCATGTATGTTTGGGATATTTTGTATGATTTCAAACCATAATCATTCACTTGATTTCTGAAGAGACACTCACCATAGTCATAAGAAAATATGACTTTGATACTCTTTAGTTGATTTTTAATATTAGGAAAGTAGAGAACAGATTTTTTTCCAAAACATATTCCATTTTTGTATTGGATTCTTCTGGGGACTTCTCTATCTATCTATACAAATATATATGAATATTTACAATTGCATTTTTTAATTTTGTTATTCAGAAGACAGAGTTTTTTTACAAATTTTTATTTTTATTGTTAAAGAATCACAAGATGCACCAGTCTGAATTTTCCACAAGGAGGATTTACTTTCAAAGCATAGTCAAAAGAAGACATGGGGACGTACAGTTTTCAAAGAGTTTTCAACCAGCATAATAGCCAAGCAGCATGCTTTGTAAGTGTTATGAATCTGTCAGCACAAACGTAGGCTGTTTCTTCATTGCTGAATAAGGTGTAGGGTAAACAGGCACGAGGAATAGCATCAGTGGATTGAAAGAGTCTTTCTATGTGCTGGGTAAGACATGGCCAACAACCAAACTTTCACTCAGTTGCTTGCTCATTCAGCTGCTCCTCAGTGGGACGGGGGGGAGAAAATATGATGAAAAAGCTTGTAGGTTGAGAAAAAGACTGGGAGATATTGTCCATCAATTCATGTTTTGGACAAAACAGACTCGACTTGGGGAAAATTAATTTAATTTATTGCCAGATAAAATAGATTTGTAAGACAGAAATTAAACCAACACCTTTCCTTGCCCATGCCCAGTTTCATTCCTTCACTCCTGTCTCCTTTACTCCATTACTCCTGCTGAGCAATGTGGAGGAGTGTGAGGGTTACAGTCGCTGCATAGTGCTATGCTGCTCCTTCTTTCTCACATTTTTCCTCTGCTTGGGCATGGGCTCTCCCACAGGCTTCAGTCTTTCAGGAAAAAAAGTGTCCTCACCAGTGCAATTTCTCCACAGGCCACGGTTCCTGTCAGGTAGTCTGCTCCCATGTGGTCTCTCCACAGGCTGCAGAGGAGTCCCTGCTCCGGCACCTGGAGCACCTCCTCCTCCTCTCACCTTGGATCTTGTAAGCTTGTTTCTCACTCTCTCCCTCTTCCCCCCACCGCTCTTTTTACCCTGTCAATGAAGCATTTTGCCCTTTCTTAAACCCATGGCCGAAGGACTCAGCTGTTCCCTGTGGTGGGTGCATTGGAGTCAGCTGGAATCAGCTGTGTCTATTGTGGGGTGGCCTCGGCCTCTCCTCACAGAAGATGCCCCTGCAGCCCCCACTGCCAGCGCCTTGACTCCAACACCCAGCACATTCTATTTTGAGAGTTCTTTGTTCTTCAAAAGCTATTCCAGGCAATTTATATTGACTTTATATTGAAATTATTGCTCCTAATTGTTATGATCAGAAACTGTAGCCTCTTGATAAATTTCTAATTGTTACTTATATTTCTTGGATAATCAGGCATTTTTTTCCTCACACAACAATCTCTCTTCAATTCAGGATGGATTTACTGATAGAAATAAACATTATTGTCAAGTACAGCTTTCACACCTGAAAGACTGGAAAACAGTAGTAGATCCATAGTCCATGTTCATTAATGATAATACTGATAGAATAGAGAATACATTTGTTAAATCTGCTGGCGGCATGTAGTTGAGAGAGATTTCAACTATGTTTGAAGGAAAGAATTTAAATTCCAAATTACCATGAAAGATCATTACCCTGCTAAAAAATGGGAAGAAATTCAACAGGGACAAGTAGAAGGTACAAAGGGCAAGTAAAATCAACTGTGTACAGTATGGAAAAAAATTATTAGGAAGCAGTTTTTCAGAAAAGGATATGTGGGTTATAATGAGTGACAAGCTGGACGTGATGGAGCAATGTGCAAGCTGTTGGAAAAAACAAAACAAAACAAAACACCACCAAACCCCCCACACACACCCAAACAACAAAACAAAACAAAAGAACTACATCCAAGAAACTGAAAAGGAATACTTCTCATTGTATGTAATAGAAGGATAACAGGAGGAAGTTTATACTCCTGGCTCATTTCAGGGTAGGTGGCCTGAGCTGGGACATTGATCTATTTTTGGTTATGAGCCTTGAGAATCCGAGATGCAAAGAACAGAATCCAGAAAAGGGCAAGTGGAATAGTGAGGTCTCTGTTACATTGTGACCACTACCAAACATTTGAAAGAACTGAGTAATTTGTCCTATGTAAAAAAGTTCTGACTGCATGTGGAGAGAAAGATTTTAAATAAATAAAAAAAGGTGTTTCACTCTATGCATACGTGGCACTTAGAACAAGAAGTAATGAGATTATATTACAGCAAAATTTTGTTTTTAGGAATGCCACTGTAAGAGAGATGAAGAAGCAGTGAAATAGAATCTCCTTCACAGGAAGTCTTTGAAGAACAACTTAATGAGTTTTCCTAAGGAATGGCACAGCTATAACCAATCCGGTATGTGACATGGGGATGACTTTATCTTTTGAATTGCTGTATAGTTTTTATAATGCAATATCATATAGAAGATGACAGAACAAATATTATTAGCATACTCCCTTTTTGGAAAATTTCTGTATTTTTAAAAAAGACACACAGATTTTGGCAACCTTGTTTTGAATGAAAACAATGGATTTCGAGGGACACACCATTTAGTTTACTGTGATATTGACCTATTTAGAATGCCAGTATTTAGACTGAAGAAACTTGAGCCATCAAAAACCATTAGAAGATCTAAAATCTGATATGTGAGATAAACCATTATATTTCATATGATTATTCCCACACTGTACCTAAGTCCCTAAGAGGGGAAATTCCAGGATCTCAGAAAAAGAAGATTCAATGAATACAGTGATAACTATTTTAGATATTATTTCATTCCACTGTAAAATATTTCTGCCATACTTCACCTCTAAGTATATCTAAATTTAGCCTTCTGTCAACAGTTCGTGACATAGCCTCTTCTGTAGATCAAAGATCCTAGTAGAAGTTAGTATTTTTCCCCAAAAAGCACATACTATGTCTATTAACTCTGCTCAGTTTTTATCGTCAAGCATTTTATTAACCCTTTCTAACCTTAAATCATAGTGGGAGCTCAGAATAAATTAATTATATGCTATAAACACTAAATATTTCTCAAGGATATGGCCCGATTTTCTATGACTCTTTCCTGCTTGCTTTATTCTAAGTCCTGTAATTGCATTCCACTATGTTACCAAGCAGCTTGTTAAAAAGATCACAGGAGATGAACTCATTAGATCACCCTATATGTTTAACATTCTTGTTAAAGATTATTTCACCTATCTTTGTATCATACTTACGTTTTATCAATAGCAGTTTAAAATTTATTTCTAGATTATTCCTGTAGGAAAGGCTGTATATCATAGGACTTAGTGATTTCTATTCAACCCTGCCAAAAACACCCCCTACAATCAACATCCCACCAATAGTATTTGACATGTTAATTATTCATCTAGAACACATTTTGTTCATACTGTGCTATGTCAATTTTGTGTGCGTGTACAGGTGTTTTTAATCAGAGGTTTTGCAGGAAGAATTCGAATACTCAACAAAAGCCTTACATGTGTGACCTGGATTTATAATCTCATGAAAAGAAAATCAAACTTTTTGACAAGACTTATTTTTCTATTACACAGTTTTGACTGGCATTAAGCATATTACTCTCCTTTAATTCTTAGCCAAAAGATTCTGAATCAGTTTTTGAGTTATGTTCTCTAGGACCAGTGTCAGATTAACGAGTTTAGAATTACATAATCTCACTTGCTTTTTTGAATCGTGGCACAGTATTAGTACTCTTCCATCAGCAGTACAGCCTGAGTGAACTGAGAACTTCATGAAAGCATTTTAGAGGATTTTCCGGCAGTACTCCTTACCTTTTGAACTCAACTTGATCCCCATAAAATATTTAGTGCCTTGAAAACCTTTAGTGTAGGCTGCTTTTCCCACTGATTGCAATAGGACCACAAATAGCTATCATTTTCTGCTGTGCTGTGTCTCACTTCACAGGACAAACTTTTTTAAACAGGTGCCCATGTACTGCCAGGCTGGACAAAACCCATTCTCAAATTTCAGTGTGTCTTGTAATCATTATCTCTTAGCCCAGCTGCATAACAGCACTGAGTTCAGCTAATATGACATTCTCTCTTATTGCTGAATATGTTCTATGTTAGGTAGTTATTTAAAATGTAAGAAATAAAGCTTTGCTGTGCTGGCAACACACAATACAGAATATACGCAAAAATATCTGTATAATTCTACTATGCCCTTAATTAACTAAGACTCTTGGTTCACGTAAGGATTCCATAGCTGTATTAAGCAGTAGTCATTCACGAAATTAGAAGACCCAGATGTAGCATCTAGCAACTCTTGTAGTCTAAATAAATAGGATGATTTAAGGGAGTGTCTCAGGTGAGGATTCTCATCTATTATGGAAATGATTTGCAAATAATGATTCCAGGCACTGGCATAGAACAAGGGCTGCACTGCAGCTGAAGTAAACAGTGTTCCCCATTGGTGATTTTAGGATACCAGTTATTAAAAAACCATTTTCCTGACATTTGCATGATAAATTCAGATCTTACTCTGATGTTAAATATATCTCATGGGTTTGCCTTCCACTGCAAGCCTTGGGGATACATCAAAATTAAATGATGAGGGTTTGGTTTTATTGTTGTTGTTTTGTTTATTTGTTTTTTCTTCTAGAAGTTGTAAAGCTCTTCAAACACAAAACTCATCAAACATATGTAATTATGGGTTGGTTTCAATGCACAGTAATGAAATTAATGCATATGCATTTTTCTTTCTTTGTTGGAGGCCAAAGATGACAAAAAAGAATAATCAGTGTGTTGGACATGAAAAGGAAAAATTCTGAAGTTAGTTTTTATTCTGCAAAACTTATTTCAGAATTCCACTAGTAATAAGCTTCTTATGTTAAGAGCTAATAATTATTTAATTGAATCTATTTCTTCTTTTTATATAGCCAGTCTAGTTGTTGCCCTATGTTTTCAGAAATATTTTTTCTGCATAGTATTTTGCAATGATGTTTAAGTAATTTGTTGTCTCTTATTACAGGTCTCTGTAAGTGAGAGTAAACTAAGGTTCCAAATACTAAAAAAGAATTATGAATGAAAAAAAAAAGAAAAAAAAAGTGTATTTCATCATGTACATTTTTATAGTAATAACAAAAATATAAAGTGGGAGTGGGTTAATTCTTTACATAGAAATATGAGGGCTTTAAAAAAGTTTTTTAAGTATTACTAGACTTTTATGCTGCCTCAATTTGTGCATTGAATGTTTGAAGTGTGAATCCAAAAAAACTTAGTTCCCCAAGTCATTATGCATTTTGGACATGGCTTGTTAACACCTACACAGAGAAGTACCAACAACTGGTCAGAGTCACACCTGACATTGTAAATAAGATCCTTGCAGATGGATTAGGAACGCTTTTTACCCCAACGCAAAAATATATACTTCATTCCATTCATTGTGCAACCTGCGTTAACCATTTTGATTTTGTGATGATTTTCTGATAAGTTAAAAAAAAAAAAAAAAGCTTTTCTGAGTGGTTAACCCAAATGGTTAGTAGAATTAGAAGTATATTTCAAAATAATGTGTAGGGTTTATACACATAATTAGTATTGCCATTAATGAAATATATTCATGTAAGTTCTTCCACCCATGCAGAGAGGAGTGTGATAGAATCTTACAGACATCAGCTACCCGCATTTATCATTTCCACCTATCATGCACTAAACTTTATTTTAAATGTTTTTTGGGGTTTTTTTTTGGGTTTTTTGGGGGTTTTGGGGGGTTTTTTGTTGTTTGTTTGGTTTTTTTTTTTTGTTTGGTTTTTTTTCATAAATTGGAAGACTGTGCCTGGTGTAATTTTCATCTGAATTGTTAAAAATATCTGTAGCCTCTCTATCCAGCTGAAGCCTATATGATTTTCATGCACCAGAGTTGTATTTATAATAGCTGCATCTTCATTCACTTGGAACAGATGGAAAAACCTTTTCAATTACTATATTTTACTATGTTGCAGACTGCAGGGTTAGAGACCTTGTTTCCTACTTTATCAAACAGTAGAGGAAAATTTAAATAGGAGAGCTGCATAGAATCTATTTGGTATATTTGAAAAGGGTGACATACTGATTGTGACAGTTTATGTGCAGCTCTCCTATGTAAATTTTCCTTAAACATTGTCAGAGTGACAGAAACCAAGGTCTCCAACCTCACAGCACCTAAGATACTAAAAGTAGTTAATCAAAAAGGCCTTTCCAATCTGTTCATAGCGAAAGAGAAAGTAACTCTTCTAGAATGGCTGTACCATATAAAAACAGTAGCCAGCACAATAAATTCTTCATTTATACTGTTTATGGACATATTTACAGAGCTAGGATGAAACTCTTAACCGCTTCAGGTTCTCAATTCCATCCTATCAAATGCCATGTTTTCTGCTGATTGATATAAAAAAAGTCCATAGGGTTTGGATTTCTCCTGTGTTCACTCACCCAAAATTGATGAAAATTTAGATATCTTTGTATGTGTGATTCAGTTGTCTAAGCATAAGTATCCTGTGCAATTGTAAGCACTGAAGGGTCTTCCACCTAGTCCCAATGCCACTCCAGAAAGGTGTAAGCTCTTTATAAGAATGCATGTAGATATACGTTTCTCTGTACAGAAAATCTCCACAGGATTTATATCATCTCTGTCAGCTGCATGCAGGTGTCTTGGATTTCCTTGATCACTAAAAAATGACAGCAGAAACTTGTGTCAATGATGGTAGATACCTATGTTGTACCCAAACTCATGTGTCTAAAGACAAGCAAAAGAATGTCAGGTTTCTATATTTCAATTTATTTAAACAGACTTCTGTTAGATGTTAACTGTCCCATATTGGTAAGTTCTGAGCATCTATAGAGGAACTTTAGATACCTTTAGATAAATTTAGAAGGCAAAAAGAAAGAGCCATCAAATTAACTTAAAATTCTCCTACATAAAACTTTTAAATATGTTGTACTCAAAATACTTGATATCTCCTATGTGCTTTAGCACCAGGCCTCTCTGTAAAATAAGCAAAGTTCAACATACATCACAGGCCACAGACTTCTTTGTGCTTGCATAAAGTATTTTGAGCCATCAAAATAAATACAACATGCAACAAGCTGCAATTAAGCATCATCTATTACTGACATAAATAATGTGCCAAGATGCAGTAACAGTATGTGGTCCTACAGAGAAGCTGAGGGACAGTGCATTGGATATCAACTTACATACAGTCTTCCTTTCAAAGAGTTGAGGTCCACTTAATCTTGCAGGCTTCTTCATTCACTTGATCTTGAGAAAAATTTTCATCTCCAAGCTCTTGTTTGCTGCATGGAGTAACTTAAGCAATAGGTAGAAGCAGAGCTGGAGAGGCAGCAGTGATGGAAAAATGGTGTCCTCAATAGCAGAGTCTTCCTGAGCAGTGCTGGTGGAAAGACTAAGGCCTGTGTGCCTGCCCTGTGCTGTTTGCTCTTTGTCAGCTTTAGCAGCAGCAAATAACCTACTGTGGACCTGGATAGTTTCTTCTCACAGACCTTGTGCTCCCAGAAAATTTATTCTTTCACTTTGCCTTCAGGAGGATTGTAATCTAATTTCTGCAGTCCTACAGCCTCCCCTCTGGAACAGGCTCTCTGGTGGTAGGCTCTAGCTACCACATTTTTTAAGGAAACTTTATTTGAGGTCTCATTGTTGTAACACCCTGTCCGGGGGTAAAGATTCCAGGATCAAAAGATACTGTGTGAAACCTTATGGAAAATGTGAGTCTATCTTTCAAGACAGCTGTTTCTCACTGGAAACAGAGATAGCAAAATGTTTAATCCAGTTGCTGTAAAGCCATGCAGCATCCTGTTTACCACCCTGCCCACAGTGTTGCAGATGGAACTGTTTCCTTATTTCCACATGGAGGGAGAATATTTTCACCAGTGGACAATTCATAAGTGGAGACCTGAGTAATACCATTGCGATAAGATGCCAGGGTAAAACAAAAGGACTGTCTCAGAAAAAAGGGTGATTAGAAGGATATGAAGTTCAGATAATTGTCTCCCACAGGTGTCTGACTATGCCTGTAGCAAATGTGTTTCTCTTTTCTTAGGAAGGCTGATTGCACCATCTGCCTGCTTGTAGAAACTTACATTCTCAGAAAGTCCTGTGACTTCCAACCTAACCAGTCACACACCTTCGAGACAGCAAGACAGCCTGACCTGGAACATTTCAGCATGTTAAACATGATGGTGAGATATTTTGACTAGGGCTGTACCAGCAAACCAGACCCATTCTGGGAAAGGGAACAGTGATCAGTAGAGAGCCCGGGAGGCAAGTTTCGGTGATCCAGTATTTGCACTAGCTCTATAGACCATTGTTGCCTGGACTCTGACAGCAGCTTGGGTAGAAAGCCATAGCAAGTCTAGGCCAGGTAGGAGAGTGAGATGATTAAAGGTGAATGATGGAAAAGACAGTTTCCTTGCTACTTTGGGAGCACACTGCATGCACCAAACCCACAGTGGTTTGGCTCACCATGTTTTAGCCTCTGAATCTGGTTGCAGCAATCTGTATTGCTTTTCAGCTCTTGCTAGCATGGTAGTTTCAAAATGCACTGCTTTGTCAGTTGGCTGTGCTATTCTGGGGACAAGGTGGAACAGCAAGATGCCTGGTGCCAGTGAAATTATGTAAAACTGTATCTCCTGCTGTGCTATGCGCACATGAATAGTGTTTGTACCTGAACAGCAGCATAAGGAAGATTATAAAATATGGCAAAATAAATACACAGCTTCTAAAAAGCTAAATGAACCGAAACAACCTAATACTGAGCATTTCACAACTTGATCTCTGTATCACCCTGAGCAGCATAGATAAACTGGAGGTTTAGGAAAATATGAAAATCTGTAAAGGAACATTATAGCATTTGTTCACACTATGAGCTGTCAACAATCATGCATAATTTAAGATTGCAGCCACTAACAATTTAACCATGTTTTTCTCTGCTTGAGGAGCTGAGTTTTCTGATGTGTCCCTGATGAGATTACAGTTGGCCCTAGCAGCATCTTGTAAATAACTCATCCTTCCCCTGCACAGAGAGCAAATTTAGATTTCACGGATTACAGCCCTAAATTATAAACAATGGTCTGCCCCACTGTCATAGCATCATTATGTGATCCAAGTTTGTTAATTAAAGAAATATTGTCAAAATATAAATAACATCAAATTCCCTTTGTCATGTTGGCATATAATAACATTTTAAAATATGTAAACACTATGTTGTAATATTCTTAAAATGTAGGAGTCCATTTAGTCCTTTTTCCAAAATCTGACCTTTCTGAGGAATTTAGCTTTCATAATGCTCAATACCAATGCACAATGTTCTCTTGGTGTTAAAAGAGTGAATGCTTCCAAATGTCAAGAGGTTTTATGCAAGGGAACATTAAATTTATGTGAAACAAACAGAAACCTCGTGAGGATTTCACCAGAGAGAATTGATACATTTTATATAATTCACAAAAGAAAGAAACAAATGAAAACCTAAACAAAGGCAAACTACCCTGATTATAAACACTTGTTTTCTTTTTAACCTTGGGGTTTTTGTTTGTTTTGTGGGGATTTTTTTGTCTTTCTTTTTTTTTTTTCCCCCCCATCCTGAGTGGGAAGGACATGCTATTAAAAAAAAGAACTCTTTTTGAATGGATTTCTTTTGTTGTTGTTGTTGGATGAAACTGAAATCTACAATATGTGATGTGCTCTAAAAGTTCCATCTTAAAATTGCCACAAGAGTGAACAATGTTCTCTCTGCTTCATGATTTTTTTTTCATTAGAAACGTTTTGTTCTCATGTGCAAACTGTTGTCAAATCTGGAATAGGGGGTTGGTCAAAATATTAGATTAAAAAGCATCAAAATTCAATGAAATCTGTACTTATTCAACAATATTTAGGCCATCAAATGAGAATGGTGCTACTATAACTATTAAATTGACAAATCTGAAACAATCAAGAAAGATGTCATTCTAGAATGACCTTGTGATTGGGAACTAGTAGAAATGGAGAAATCAGTATTACGAAAAGGACTTAGACTTTGGTCTCACATGTGGCAGTAGATTTGTAATTGCTGTATTTATTCATGACATGTTCTTTTTTAATACAGAGCGTTCTCATAATAAGCTTGGAAGGTTTGCTGTGTAATGGAAACATTCACTTACACAAAAACAAATGCGGAACATGTAAATGTGAGTTCACACATTCCAGCTACCAAAGAGCTGTGGTTGTAACAGATATACTGTTTTGAATTTTACTTGCTTCCTGCTCTGTACTACATACTAAAATAATGATTTTTTTTTTTTTAAATCTGCAGAATTACTGAAATTATTTTGTAAAAAAAAGTATTTTCTCAGAATCTGTACCAGGTGCTGCCTAACTGCTGAGGTATCAAAGCCCTTGGAATATACAGTATCACCACCAAAATACCCTATATTATCTACAGGACATATTACAGCTTCCTATACATTAGCACAGTTTGTCAGAAAGGCATTCAGTTTCTCCTTAGGCCATTCGAGGATGTACAACCTAGGTCACCTTCTGCTTTGGTTAATCAGAAAATTCAGTGTGATAATTATTTGTCTGAAATCACTACAGGATTAAATACTGTAGACAACACAGTGGCATGGAGCGTCGTGTACCCCTTTTGTTCAGTAACTCAGGAAGTACTCCGCTCAGCCGGGCTGTAGGATGACCCAGCTCAATCACTTAATCTGAAAAAGAAAGTCTGACCCAACATCTTTTATGTGGATGCTGTAGCCAGAAGCTTATAAAATTGATTATAGCTGGAGAGCCAGAAGATTGTTCTCTCTTATGCTGCCTTGTTAAAATTGTTTCACTTCTCATGGACCAGAGAACAAGACTATACTCGTATATCCCAGGAGCTAAAATATGTTCTCTCTTATGTAGACGAAGGACACGGAGCAATATATCTTTATGTTGCTAAATAATAGATAGATAAGGATGGATCCCTGGCTTCAGGATAAGTAACACAGACTATCATCTCATGTTCACATTGCTTTTGGGATGGTCCGGTGTGTCTCAGTGGCCCAAAGAAGGTCAGGAAGCAAGCTAACAACTCCAGTGTTGGCAATCAAGGCGCTCAAGCTCACTCCCTAACCCTCTCTTACTTAATAACATAAATATGCTCTCAGATTCTATATAAGGCTCAAAAGCATTTTAAAATGAGTTTCATTAAATATTCAGCAGAGTGAATCTTTTCCATCAAGCTGGATACTCCAGTTCCTAATGTATGTGTATGAACTCTCTCTCTGGTAAATTTAATAATTCTTAACACAGATTTGATAGGACGGTTTGAATGCAAGATGCACGTCAACTAAAGGAGAAGCAAGAACTTAGTCTGGTTATACCACAACCACAGCTGAGTGCTCTGACCTTTAGATTACACATGAAATCTTTCTCTGATTTATGACTGAGGAGTAGATGATCAAAATGCCTTGGTCTCAGTAGAAATATCTATAGCTCTGAGTTTTGTTTCTAGCCCTGCTTGAGAAAGATGGAACTGACACTTCATACTTCTTTCTTTAAGTTTTCACTGGGAGAGGTGGTGTACCCAATTATATATGTACTTAGAATATTCCTAAATATTGCACTTAAAGATCCATTTCCAGATCAAAATATATTTCAGATATCCACAGCTTCACGGGTCTCGTTCATTCAGGAATCACTGAATTCTTAAGCATTGTTGTTTCAGGATCCCAATTGCTAAATTCTCTGTCAGCTGTATTCTCAGAAACTAACAGCTAACTCTGTTAGCTGTATTCTTTTGTTTCCTTTAGCTTTAGCAGAAGGCAGATGATTTAATAATATTTTTTCAATGTGTCCCAATAATGCTTTGATTTAATTTTTCTAATGGTTTCTCAAAACAATGAAATTTATTTTGTACTGAAATCAATTTGGTTATTTCCACACACACCCCCCACAGAACACACTGTTAATTACCAGGAGAACTAAACTGCAGGACATTAATGTGACAAATTACGACTGAACAGTTTTGTGTTAATCAATTCAGAATAAATCATAAGAATCACTTCACCTCCAAAAGTGTGATTTAACAGTAAGGAAATAGCCGAAACCATGCTGATCTAGAGACCACTGACTTGGACTGATATACCTGGCTTTATGTCAGTGAAACCTAGACCTTGTAATCCCAAAGAAAAATCACAAGGCATTTGTATACTAGAGGAGCACATAGAGTTTCAAAAGACATGAATTATTCTTCATTTAACGCTGCCCCTGGCTATGCCTGCACATACGTTTTTACTAATGTAGCTTCTTTACAACCCTTCTTGAGTTAATGTATTCTAATTGAACCAATCTACAATTAAGATAATAAGAAGTGATTCTCTTATGATTGACTGAGCTCTGGATATCACAGTCAGCATAGAGTATACTCCACAGACAGTTTTTCTCATGCTTTGTATCTTTTTTTAATGATCTGCAGGGTAGGGTTTTTTACTGAAGTAGTAGCAATTGGTGTCATGCATTTTCTTAACAAAAATAATATGTTGTCTCAAAAGGTTGCACACAAAAAAAATCAGGAGAACTTAACAGTTTCTTAACTGGATTTGCAAAACAGAAAATTCATCAGTATTTTTAGAAGGCCACCTTTGCTTCTACCTAATGTTAGAGAACTTATTATTGAACTAATTTTCACAATTAACTAGTCCCTAGTAAATAATTTGATTTTTTAAATATAATTTGATAGTAAAGACTGAATTACATGTTTCTGTAAACATTAAGCAGCATACTTTCAAGTGAAGGTAGTGAAATCTCCATGATTTTTTTAGGATTTATTTTTAACTTTAACACACAGAAGACCATAGATAAGTCTTCTTTATTTTCTTTCTCTTTTCCAGTCAAACACACTTACTTTAGTGATCAGAAAAAATATTTATACTTAATTTCAGAAGCTCAACAAGATGAAAATTGTACCTTGCTGAAAATGTGATATTACTCTAGCTGAGAATATGGCTAATGAGTAGATGTTACTTCATCTTTAAGTGGCTTTTAGAAAATTTCTTTTAAAATATCTTTTTTTTTTTTACAAAATCATCTTTTTATAAAAAAAAGAACTCCACGTTAAATAATAACATTCCCTTAAGACAGACAAGAAATTTAAATTAATTTTGCCTCATTACATTCTAAAAATATTAGAACTTAAAAACCCCCACACCTGTCCTATCACTGAATGCCTTTTATAATTGCCAGATTTTTATAATCTCTTCCTTTATTTATTTCCATTTAGTTTCCCAGTTTCAAAAAGTAGCATTTTATGTAAACATCCTCAGTGCAAGAGCTACCTCGTTTTTCTGTTTTTACAGAAAAGAAATGTCTAACATCAGCATTGAGCAATCATGTTCGTGATGCCATGCAACATCCATAAACAAATTCTAAGACAGGCAAGAGTTTTTTCTTCAGCTATATAAAATTATGGGGTTTTAATGTTTATTTAATGAAGTCACAACCATTCAATGCCTAGAAATGTTTTTTTCTTCCTGGATAACACAAAGGTATGTCTCAGGATAGTCATTTCCTTTTAAATGATAAAATTCTAGTCACTCACTCATGAAGAAAAAATGATGTCTATTCAACCAATTCTTTCTTCAGTGACAGAGTGTAGAATTCCATTAACATTCCACAACTTTCACCTGAATAGTTTTTATCTCATCCATTGAAAAACATAGAACCTAAGCAAATAATTGAGATGCTTATGAACTAGAGAAATGGTGTAGAGTAACTCAAGCCAGTAAGACAGAACATGAGTTATTTTGTACCACAGTGCTGTTTCATTAGGGGAGTTGAGGTGTTCATGTATATATGAAAGACTAATAGAAGCAGAAAATACAGAATTCTTATAAATTCCCCCAGTCTTTGGAAAATTAACTTTGTAATTTAACAGAGTGAAGATGGAATTTTAACCTTTAACTTTTCTCTCTCTTTTCCCCATCTTTCACATCAGATAAAACTGTTCCATTTTGTTAACAGTAAACCAATCTGCTTATGAAATTATAGACAGTGTAATAAAGTAAAATTGACAATAAACTACTAAATTAAAAGGTTAAATTAAGTCCAGACTTTAGCACTGCAGCCTATGACTCTCTTTTTATTTAATATAGGTATGTCATCCACAGAGTCAACCAAATTAGAGGACAGAGCACTCCACTCAGGTTCAACCAAAGAGGACCAGCCTGATCTCCACAACCCCTCTACAAAAATTTCAGATGGAAATCAGTTTTGAAATAAGGGTAAATAAACTTCTTTGATGCACTGCAAAGTGTACCTGCAGGATCCACAAAGATCTCTTAAAGTATTTAGTTTCTTTAGTGGGCATGGAAATTTTTCCAAATACTTGACACATACCTTAATATTGAGGAGGTTAGGCTTCTTAGCCAACCTTCTTCTTCTTCTTAGGTTCAATCATTAGTTAGTAGTTGTTATTAGATGCATTTCAAGGGCACTTTTTTCTCCAAACACCTTCAATATCCAAAAACAAAGAGTAAATTCTCTTTGGTAAATCAACAAACAAACTTCTGATGTGTATTGGGTCTGGCTGAGATGGAGTTAATTCTCATTTTAAAATTCACATTTTAAAAACCTCAAACAAGAAATAGTAGTACACAAAACATACATTTCTTACTTTTCAGGATTTCATATTTCATGTTCATTGTAACAGAGAATTAAGGTAACATTTTGTTAAAATCTTAAGACGTAATACTCTAATGAAAAATTCTTACTTAAAGTATTTTTAAAATCAATGATTTTTTTGTTTGTTTGTTTCTAGTTTAGAAATGGGTAAACAATGCAAAAATATACTCATAAACTTTTACGAAATACTGTGAAGTAATTTTGATACTTTTTATAAGACCTTTCATAAACAGTCATTTGCTGAGATTTACAAAGATTTACTCTCAAGACAGTTTGTAAAGGGGCAAGTATCCCAAATGCTGCAGAGAATATGCATTTGCATGCAGAAACTCCTTCAGACATACTTTGAAAGGAAGAATTGCAGTAGGAAACTGTCATGGTTTAACTCTAACCGGTAACTATGTATGATGTGGTCACTTGCTTCCCACTTCCCCCTCCATGGGGATGGAGAGGAAAATGGGAAAAAAGCCTTGTGGTTGAGATAAAGACACTTTAACGGGATAACAAAGGAAGAAAATAACAATAATAGTAATAACAATAATAACAATTATATCAATAATAACAATAATACAAGTGATGCACAAATGCAATTGCTCACCACATGCAGAAGGAAAAAAAATCAACCTGACGCCCAGTCTGTTTCCAAGCAGCAATCCCACCTCCCAGCTGGCTTCCCAGTTATATCTGGAGCATGTTGCTATATGGTAGGGAATATCCCTTTGGCCAGCCTGGGTCAGCTGTCCTGGCTGTGCTCTCCCAGCTTCTTGTGCACCTGGCAGGGCATGAGAAGCTGACAAGTCCTTGACTTAGTGTAGGCACTACAACTACCTAGCAACGACTAAAACCATCAGTGTGTTATCAACATTATTCTCATCCTAAATCCAAAAGGCAGCACTATACCAGCTACTAGAGAGAAAATTAACTCCATCTCAGCAGAAAGCAGGACAAAAAGTTACACCTCCTTTCCAATAAATTTGCCTTGTGAAAAAAAAAAAAAAAAAAAAGAATCTAACAAGTTCCATAGCTCAGATTTATATCACCTTACTTCAGACATTTGAGTTAGTGAACTTGGACTACATAAGAGTTAATGGAGAAAAAAAAATACACCTAGGGTATGATTTTTCTTATCAGAAACTCCACCTAGGTTATTATCTCAAAGTGTCTTTTTGTTTTAACTGTTTAAATAATGGCATCATGGAATCATAGAATCATAGAATGGTTGGGGTTGAAAGGGACCTCAAAGATCATCTGGTTCCAACCCCCCTGCTGCAGGCAGGGACACCCTCCACTAGACCACATTGCCCAAAGACTCATCCAATCTGGTCTTAAACACTTCCAGGGAGGGGGCTGCCACAACCTCTCTGGGCAACCTGTTCCAGTGCCTCACCACTCCAACAGTAAAGAATTTCTTTCTAACATCTAAATCGACCCCCCTTCAGCTTAAACCCATTACCCCTTGTCCTGTCACTACACTCCCTGATAAACAGTCCCTCTCCAGCTTTCCTGTAGGCCCCTTCAGGTACTGGTAAGCTGCAATTAGATCTCCCCAGAGCCACCTTTTCTCCAGGCTGAACAACCCCAACTCTCTCAGCCTGTCCTCATAGCAGAGGTGCTCCAGCCCTCTGATCAGCTTCGTGGTCCTCCTCTGGACTGGCTTGAGCAGCTCCATGTCTCTCCTGTACTGGGGCCCCCAGACCTGGACACAGCACTCCAGGTGGGGTCTCACCAGAGCGGAGTAGAGGGGCAGGATCACCTCCCCCGACCTGCTGGTCACACCTCTTTTGATGCAGCCCAGGACACGGTTGGCTTTCTGGGCTGCAAGCGCACACTGCAGGCTCATGTTGAGGTTGTCATCAATCAATACCCCCAAGTCCTTCTCCTGAGGGCTGTTTTCAATCCATTCCTTGCCCAGCCTATAGTCGTGCTTGGGATTCCGCCGACCCACATGCAGGACCTTGCACTTGGCCTTGTTGAACTTCATGCGGTTCGCATGGGCCCACCTCTCCAGCCTGTCAAGGTCCCTCTGGATGGCATCCCTTCCCTCCAGCGTGTTGACCACACCACACAGCTTGGTGTCATTGGCAAACTTGCTGAGGGTGCACTCGACCCCACTGTCCATGTCACCAACAAAGATGTTGAACAGTGCCGGTCCCAGTACTGACCCCTGAGGAACACCACTTGTCACTGTTCTCCACTTGGACATTGAGCCATTGACCACAATTCTTTGAGTGGGACCATCCAGCCAATTCCTTATCCACCGAGTGGTCCATCCACCGAATCCACGTCTCTCCAATTTAGAGACAAGGATGTCGTGCGGGACAGTGTCAAATACCTTGCACAAGTCCAGGTAGATGACGTCAGTTGCCCTTCCCTTATCCACTGACGCTGTACCCCCATTATAGAAGGCCATCAGGGGTAATGAGTTTAGTTGTAAACATTCTTATTGTAAACATGTAAGGGTACAAGAGAAATTCTACTCTGTTTCATAATGAAGACTGTTTTTACTTTAACCACTAGCCCAGGATCAATTCTATTAAATGAACCAGTTAGTGCCAAAGTTCTGATATCCACAGTATAAGTGGATATAAAGAGGGGACCTTGAATTAACTCTAGCCTTACCCAATGAACTGAATGCTCATTAGTGGCTGAAATGCATCTTCATGACTTTTTTTCTGAAAAATAAATTTGTTCCTACATTCCGACCATCTAGAGAACACTCCATGATGTGAAACAAAGCACAGTAAGTGAGGGCAATTCAATGATTCATTTAAAAATATTCTTGAAAATTAACCTGTTAAAGGAGGTTTCCTTATTACCATTCTGTATTCTTTTAATCAGTATAAACTAACACTAGCAACTAAAGGAAAGGTTGCTTCCTCCTCTCCACTGCATCTTTTTTATTGCCTTTCTCCTAGAAAGTGACACAGGTGTGCATGAAGCTATATTTTAAGTTTCAAAGGAAAAAACACCATGTAAATCTTATGTGGCAAAACCATCCTTCAATACATCCTATCTCTTATCAATTAATTGATATTCAGAATATGTGAACTATCTTTAAAGTAATAAAAATAGCAGAGAGTGGGTAAAGATGGCTATAACTGTACTTTCCATAGAATTTCAATTTTATAAGAATGGTGTGGTGGGTTGACCCTGGCTGGACACCAGGTGCCCACCAAAGCTGCTCTATCACTCCCCCTTCTTCACTAGATAAGGGAGAAAAGGTATAACGAAAAGCTTGAGGGTCAAGAGAAGGACAGGGAGAGATCACTCACCAGTTACCATATTGGGCAAAACAGACTCATCTTAGAAAAAATTCATCTAATTTATTTCAAATCAAATCAGAGTTGAGTAATGAGAAATAAAACCAAATCTTAAAACACCTCCCCCCACCCATCCCTTCCTCCTGGGGTTAACTGTACTCCTGAATCCTTTACCTCCTCCTCCAGAGTGGCACAGGGGGACAGGAATGGGGGTTGGGGTCAGTTTATCACACGTTGTCTCTGCCATTCCTTCCTCCTCAGGGGGAGGACTCATCACACTCTTCCCCTGCTCCAGTGTGGGGTCCCTCCCACGGGAGACAGTCCTCATGAACTTCTCCAACATGAGTCCTTCCTACAGGCTGAAGCTCTTCACCAACTGCTCCAGCATGGGTCCCCTATGGGGTCACAAGTCCTGCCAGCAAACCTGCTCCGACGTGGGCTCATCTCTCGATAGGTCCACAAGTCCTGCCAGGATCTTGCTCCAGTGCGGGCTTCCACAGGGTCACAACTTCCTTCAGGTGTCTCCACCTGCTCCGGTTTGGGGTCCTCCATGGGCTGCAGAGGAATCTCTAAACCCCCATCACCCTCCATGAGCTGCTTCACCATGGTCTTCTCCAGGGGCTGCAGGTGAATCTCTGCTCAAGTGCCTGGAGCACCTCCTTCCCCTCCTTCTTCAAAAGACCTTGGTGTACACAGTTTCTCACATCACCTCACTCCTCTCTCTGACTGAAAAAGCTGCTGCTCCTTTTCTTTTTTCCTTGTTAAATATGTTATCACAAACATGCTACCACTGTCGCAGATTGGCTCAGCTTTGGCCAGTGGTTAGACTGTCTTGGAGTCAGCTGGCTCTGTTGGACACTGGGGAAGCTTCTAGCAGCTTCTCACAGAAAACCACCCCTGTAGTCCCCCCGCTACCAAAACCTTGTCACGCAAACCCAAAACAAATGGATATGCCATTTTCTGAAACACTCAGAATCACAGAATGGTAGGTGTTGGACGGGACCTCTGGATATCATCTAGTCCAACCCCCCTGCTAAAGCAGGATTACCTAGAGCAGGTTGCACAGGATTGCATCCAGGCAGGTTTTAAATATCTCCAGAGAAGGAGACTCCACAACCTCTCTGGGCAGCCCATTCCAGTGCTCTGTCACCCTCACAGTAAAGAAGTTTTTCCTCATATTGAGATGGAACTTCTTGTGTTCCAGTTTGTGCCCATTGCCCCTTGTCCTGTCACTGGGCACCACTGAAAAGAGTCTGGCCCCATCCTCTTGATACATTCCAGTTGTTCTCTCAGATAAAGAGCAACTCCACCACCTCACCTTGCTGGCCTGTCTTTCCTAAAAAGTACATAGCCATCCATGAGAGCATTCCAGTCATGCGAGCTATCCCGCCATGTCTCTGTAATTGCAATGAGACCATGGCCCTGCAACCGCACACAGCCCTCTAGTTCTTGTTTTTTCCCCATGCTGCATTCATTGGTGTACATTTAAAAGAGGTAATCGAGCATGCAGATTTCCCTGGAAGTGTGCAAGAAAGTCACTCATTTTCAAAAGTGACACATAATCCATATATCCCACTCAATGCTTACTTCTGCCTTTACGTACCTCAAAACCCTTTAAAAAGAGTATTCTGGGCTACTTTGAAAATTTGACATAATAGGCTTAAAGCTCATTTTAATGAAACAGAAGACCTTGTCAAGTAACTATAGTATTAGGTAACTGCACTCAAATCAACTGTATGTTGGAATGGAGATTAATGTAGAAAACATTATGCTGCTATTCTGTACAGAAATGACTTTGCTAAAAATCGGTGAGTAAAATCTACATTTTGTTGACAACTTTTGTATTTGAAAGCTAACTTTTATGTCTCTGTCTCTGGACCTCTTTGTTCAGGAACGTCTCACCATGCTCAGAGATTCAGCAAGAAAGATATATGCACTTGAAAGAATAAGAGTAACTATTGGTTAATATACACAGCAAATAGCTAAGATGAGGAAGCTATTGGGCTGACCATTAATGTGTTCATCACCCCAATAACACATCCAATGAGGTTTTGCTGGCCAGGCAGTTGTCAGTCAGGCTGGGAGAGGTCAGGCCCTATTACTCTTTGAAAGAAGGTAATCCTCAGTGTTGCTGAGTTTTTGTCTTCTGATTTTCTGTTTTTCCCGTGTGATTTTTGGCTTTTTCTTGTTAGTCTTTTTCCTCTTCAGCTGCTTAACTACCCACACTTCAAGAATGTCACCATAGCTTGCAATTTTACATTTTCTTATCTTGCACGGCTCTGTTCTAGATACTTTCTCATAGATTAGCAATTTATTTTCCCAGATGTTTGAGCCAAAGTTATACTGCTGTGCTCTATCAAAACTAGGTCATGATTCACAAACAGCTGAATCCCTAAGAGGAGGATTGGAGTTTCATTTCCATTGGAATAAATATGTGTTGGTTTTGCGTGGCAAGGTTTTGGTAGCGGGGGGGGGGGGGGGGGGCTACAGGAGTGGCTTCTGTGAGAAGCTGCTAGAAGCTTCCCCTGGGTCTGACAGAGCCAATGCCAGCCGGCCAAGACGGACCCACTGCTGGCCAAGGCCAAGCCAATCAGCACCTCTGTGATAACATATTTAAGAAAGAGAAAAACAGTTAGAGAGAGCTTTTGCAGCCAGAGAGAGGAGTGAGAAGATGTAAGAACATCTGCAGACACCAAGGTCAGTGCAGAAGGAGGGGGAGGAGGTGCTCCAGGCACTGGAGCAGAGATTCCCCTGCAGCTCGTGGTGAAGACCATGGTGAAGCAGGCTGTCCCCCTGCAGCCCATGGAGGAAGGATGAGGGGGTGTAGAGATTCCACCTGCAGCCCATGGAGGACCCCACGCCGGAGCAGGTGGAGGCACCTGAAGGAGGTGTGACCCTGTGGGAAGCCCACGCTGGAGCAAGCTCCTGGCAGGACCTGTGGATCCATGGAGAGAGGAGCCCAAGCCAGAGCAGGTTTGCTGGCAGGACTTGTGACCCCGTGGGGGACCCCACGCTGGAGCAGTTTGCTCCTGAAGGTCTGCACCCCATGGAAGACACCCATGCTGGAGCAGTTCGTGAAGGACTGTCTCCCATGTGAGGAACTCCATGTTGGAGCAGGGGAACGATGAGAGGAGTCCTCCCCCTGAGGATGAAGAAGCGGCAGAAACACCGCGTGATGAACTGACCGTAACCCCCACTCCCCGTCCCCCTGTGCCGCTGGGGGGGGCGGAGGTTGAAGCCGGGAGTGAAGTTGAGCCCGGGAAGATGGGAGGGGTGGGGGGAGGTGTTTTAAGACTTGATGTTACTTTCTCATTCCTCTACTCTGTTTTGCTTAGTAATAAATAAGATGAATTCCCTCTCTAAGTTCAGTCTGTTTTGCTCGTGATGATAATTAGAGAATGATCTCTCCCTGTCCTTATCTCAACCCATAAGTTTTTTTTTTTTTTTCATTGTACTTTTTTCTCCCCTGTCTAATGAAAAAGGGGAGTGATACAGCGGCTCTTGTGGGCACCTGGCCCTCAGCCAGGGTCGACCCACCACAACATAATAAGAAGGAAAACTTAATCCCAAACTCTATAAAACCCAAATAATCTGGGAGAAGGGAAGGGAACTATAATTCCAGGGAGATCCATTCACAGGATGACTCAAAAGCTCAGAAAATCCTTAATTCCTAACTTCCAGTGCTGAAGTACACCAGGCTTGCATTTATCTGAGGGGAAACCCACCTGGTAGTCACTTAGGATGGAAATCTAAGACATTTTCAGGTGTACATCAAAATGGAAAGATCTTGCAAAGGCATTTCACTATTGACAAGAAAAAAACAAAATGCCTCACCGATTTCTCTAAACATGTCTGATATGACTTTGTCTAGAGATTATTTACCTAACGAAATGGAGAAATTAAAAAGGATAAGATAAAAAAGATATAAAGACTGAATTAATGAACATAGATTTTTTAGAATGTGACTTTTAAAGTCCTTCTCTCACAAGGCTTTTCTTTTTCTCACATAATGAAAAGGAGGGCATTCAACAAACTGAAATATAGGAAATAACAAAGACAAAGATAAGAGAAGAAATGCTTTTGTCACAGAGGATGAAATTAATTCCATGTAACTTCAACTGCTGTAAAAGCTGATTTTCCCACAAGGGTCCTTAGTGGAATTTCCATTGTTCAGTCACAGAGACAACAGTAAATTGCATTGCTGAGTTCTTTTTGCAGGACAAAATAATATAATGTAGGATGAATTAGGATAAAAACTGATAGATAGACTGAAACATTTGGACAAGGACTCTGAATTACACAAAAAATTCTGAACTGTAAGAAAAAAAATAAAAAAAAAATCTGTAGCTAATCTAAAGGGAAGAATTTGAGTAGGAGTTCTATGCAAACAGCTTCAGAACCATATATATTTTCCCATTAAAGCAAAGAACTGCAAATATTCACAAATATATTTGTTAAAAAGCACTGAAAGCATTTAACAGAGGGGCAAAGATTTTTAAATAAAACACTGTAGAATGCCACACATAAACATCTTTGATGATGTAGCACACACATCAAAACAAATAAAAAGACCCATATACAATCAAAAAGATAAGAATGAGAAGACAGTTTTGATACTAGAAAACAAAAATAAAGAGTTACAGTAATGACAAAAGGTCATAATGACAAGAGATTAAGAGCTAGTGAAACCTGAAAGTTTCACTTTCAATGTAAAATTTCTATTAAAAATACACAGGTCATTAAAACTAACACGGTTTTTAGATACAGTTTTTCATTTTTTTTTAAAGGAAAAGAAAACAAAATAAAAATATTTTTTCTTGAAATTAGACTTGTAAGCTCCATGGGAAGTTATGGCAGGTTATGTAGCCCTTGTGAAGCTGTTTGTGGGGTTTTGTATCCTTCACTAGACTAAATGTGGTATTTCAGACCTAAGTAAAGCCCATCTTTCATTTCAAATTCTAGATGAATATTTACAGGAAAAAGTCCATGCGTATGAAATGAAGTGTTTGTTTTAAAAAAATAGTTAACAGAAAGTAGTATCTTTTAATGTGTAAAAAGGTGTGGTCAGGCATATTAATCAACCAGGAGACTGCAGAGGAAAAAACAAGTGAGCTAAACATTATAAACACCACAGTTCACGTAGTACTAAACTGGACACTGTTTGAGTTCTCTAAGTGTTACAGAAAAAAATCATTCAATTGATATGTATGCTATTCTAGAAAGGGAAAAAACAACCAAACAAAAAACCCCCAGTCAAACACAATAAACAAAACTGCTAGGAGTATGAGGCTGGTAGAGATATAAAAGAGAAACAGAAAAGATACGCAGAATAAAAAATTAACTAGATAAAGAAAATACAACAGATTATTTAATACCAAAAAAAAGACAAAAAAATCAATGCAGCAAACATAAAAATCTTTAGAGATACCTTAAATCATCTTGCTAAGTATAGACTAAAATAACAGTGGAGAGAGGTGTTTTCTTCTGTGAGGAAGAAAAGCTAAATGTTTATGTTCACTTGTGCATATGTACATTTGATTATATATTTAAAACTGGTAGGAATAATTTGTTTACTTATCATTCTAAATGATTTACCCTGAAACCATTATCCATGTACAGCATTTTAAGAGACTTCCCACCATTCTTTAAGGTTAAAACTACTTAAAAATGCCTTCCTAAATTGTTCGCACCAACAAGCCCCAAGTGCAAATATTGTCAGAAAAAGTAATTGGCTGGAGATTAATTGCAACCTGTTGTATATTAAACCAATTTTAGTGTGTATTGACATCATCATATATTGCAAGTCTAAACTTCTGATGTTGTATACTGTGCAAAAGTCTGCCTGATGCATTGACTTGAATCATCCAAAAAATTCAGTAGACAATATGCAACAACTTAGCCAAAATTTCTTCATTTCTTCTTATCTGCAATTAGAATGCACACAATTATTTCAAGTATATCCCTACCAAGCTGCTTGAAACAGCTCTTGCAGGGTAAACTAGAACAAGAGATCTTCTAAGATTGTTTACCGAAGGTCTGTCTCTTACCGCCTTTAGGGACTGCCAGTGTAATTGATTGAATTGATGACAACACAGTGATTGATTTTAAATATTTTTAACCTCTTCTTTGATACCTATCCACCTTAATTGGATTTAAAGGGTCATCTTTTGTTAAATGTAGTGTAGATTATTCACCACTACTAGACTAGCAATTATACAGACTACTTACATTTCCAGTTGTTCATGTCCTGACTGGGTCATCAGTTTGTTTTCCTTCCTGTTTACTGCTTGCCACCACTCCACTTGCCACACAACTCCAACAACAGCATACAGTTTGACAAAAACATAGTGCGATGGGTGAGCAACTGGCTGATGGGTCAGGCCCAAAGAGTTATGGTAAACTGGGTTACATCAGGCTGGTGGCCAGTCACTAGTGGGGTTCCCCAGGGCTCCATTTTAGGATCAGTGCTTTTTAATGTTTTCATAAATGACTTGGATGTAGGACTAGAAGGTGTTGTGAGCAAGTTTGCAGATGACACCAAATTGGGAGGAGCTGTTGATTCTGTTGAGGGTGGAGAGGCCTTGCAGAGAGATCTGGACAGATTGGAGAACTGAGCAATCACCAACCGCATGAGGTTTAACAAGGGCAGGTGCTGGATTCTGCACCTGGGAAGGGGCAACCCTGGCTATCCATACAGACTGGGCGATGAGACGCTGGAGACCAGCCATGCTGGAAGGGACTTGGGGGTCTTGGTCGACAGCAAGTTGAACATGAGTCAACAGTGTGCCCTGGCTGCCAGGAAGGCCAACCGCATCCTGGGGTGCATCAAGCACGGCATTGCTAGCCGGTCTAGGGAAGTGATTGTCCCACTCTACACTGCGCCGGTGCAGCCTCACCTCGAGTACTGCATGGAGTTTTGGGCACCACAGTACAAAAAGGACATAAAACTATTGGAGAGTGTCCAAAGGAGGGCGACAAAGATGGTGAAGGGTCTAGAGGGGAAGACGTATGGGGAGAGGCTGAAGTCCCTTGGTTTGTTCAGCCTAGAGAAGAGGAGACTGAGGGGGGACCTCATGGTGGCCTACAGCTTCCTCACGAGGGGGAGCGAAGGGGCAGGCGCTGATCTCCTCCCTCTGGTGACCAGTGATACAATCCGAGGGGACGGCATGAAGCTGTGACGGGGGAGGTTTAGGTTGGATATCAGGAAAAGGTTCTTCACTGAGAGCGTGGTGGGGCACTGGAACAGGCTCCCCAGGGAAGTGGTCACAGCACCGAGCTTGACTGAGTTCAAGAATCGTCTGGAAAACGCTGTCAGTCATGTGCTCTGATTTGGCTGATCCTGTGCGGAGCCAGGAGTTGGACTCGATGATCCTTATGGGTCCCTTCCAACTCAGGATATTCTAAATTTTCCTCTTCCTGTGAGTGCCTGAAAGTTTTGGAACAGGCCTTAAACATCAGTACTAGGGCTTATTTAGAATTATTTTTTATATATAATTATATAATATATAGTATATTTATATATATTTATATATAATTATATAATATATATTATATTATTTATACTTGTTCTAGTAATAAACTAAGGATAAGAAACATATGCTTTTATATGAGACCAAGCAGTTTCAGTTTATACTGTATTCCGTAGAACCCTTCAGCCAGAGCCCTTTTATTCACATTTTATGACCTGTGGAATATAGGCTATATTATCTCCAGCCTTAAGGCAAACTTTGAACTGTCGTCTATTTCAAATTGCCTCATAGTCCCTATTTAGGCAGTTTGACATAGCTGAGAAATTATCGGTACATTATCAACAAATCCAGTAAAATAAATACTATTAATTAAACTATGAGAAAGTATTATTGCATTAGGAACTTTCATTTCTCAATTTGTGAAACAGAAGATCCTATTTAGCACCTTGAATAGATAATATGATAATTTGTTAATACTTCAACATTATATAGTTGAGAAGTACTGGATATTTTATATTGAATATTGAAATAAAGTAATTTTCTGGAGGTTAGTAATATTCATCACAGTTTACTTGTACATGCCATTTGAAAAGCCAAACACTATTAACTTTTAAAAATGTAAAAAAATGCTGTCAAAGGAGATAATACATCTTTAAATCAGAAAATAAATATTTTTTTCTTTTTTTTCTTATTAAACAACATTGCACATTTCTACCAAATCTATGCTTGCTTCTCTACTGCTCATGGGGAGTGAGGAAACAATATTGTAGACATGCCTATTGAGAAGACAGAGTGAATAAGAGAAATAGATCAAGTCCTAGTTTGCAACTAGATGAATGAAAATGAAAACAAAACCAGAAACCCTTCATTTTAGACAGGAAAAAAATGTTCACATAGTGAGTCTACGTAAATTTATTCACTGAATGTCCATTAGCCATCTGAGAACAGCGTGACATTCAAATATGAATAATTCAAATATAAGAGGAAAAATAAAAGAACATGTACGTAACAGTTGAATTACTCCAACAATCAGTAGATTTTCAGGGTTTTCTTTGACTCCCACTTCCCGTCAATGGCCACTTCACTGACTCCTGGATTGTAAGGAAGCATTCTTATTCTAAATAATATTCTGTGTGATATTGGTAACTGGAGCAGTAGCTCCTTCCCCATAAATTCAAGGCAAGCTAGATTCTCAGAAGAATCTACAAAGTCCTGAGAGTGGCACCAAGAGAAGAGCAAACTGGCAGCTTCATTCAATCAATTTAATTTACAGAGTAAGAGATGGAGTCTCAAGAAAACTGCCACTTACCTTGCTTAGAAAGCTGGCTAAATCTGACTAAATCTGTCCTGAATGCAACTAAAGAAAAATACAAAAGTTGCTGAGCAAGTGCTAAGTGCCAGAAGATTGAAACTGAGTCCTGCCCTCTGAAAATAGTGTCTTTCATCTACCCAGCTTTCCAGCCTAGTGCTGAAGTCTGAATTTAGACGATACCATTTCTATATAGTCTGTAGGTCCTTAGTTAGACTGTACCTTAGTTTTGGCACATTCAGGAATCCCTTTCTCCAACTCTTTCATAATTTCCTCAGCTTCATTCTTGAACCCAGCTACCTTTTCACTTCAGGGATCTTAAAAGAAATGATCACAGTTAGAAGAGCTCAACTGCTGCCAAATATAAGCCAACTTTTAATGGACTTTCCCATTATTTTAGTGTCGAAACAGAGTAGATGAGAATGTAACTGAAATATGTGGGGTTGGGAGGTGGGAGTGGTAGGTTGTGGGCTTTTTTCTTTTCACTAGTAATTCACTTTAGATCAAGAAAACATATTTGGAGTGAATCAGCTAATTGTCTGTTCTCATGATGTCACAGTCTTTGACTACATGAACAGGATTCCCTTTGGGTGAGATGCTCTAGAAGCACACCAAATGTGTTCCACACTGCAGTGGACATTCATTCTACAGCAGCAGATCAGAGGCTGGTTTGAAGCTGTGGATTCTGCAACAACATGGATATAAAAAAGCAACTTTTCACCCCACAGAATCACTCCTATTGCCCTGTACTATGTGCTTATATAAATGAGTTGTAAGACATACAAATGCCTTGGCAGAGCATAAGTCCATAACACACTCAAAACATTTCTGATCTGCTGTGACATTGAGCACACTTACATTTCCAAGGGGAATGAGCTCAAACACAAGACCTCTGATTGTTCACAAAGGTTAGCTGTTAATTTACATTCTATTTCTGTTTTGATGAATACAAGTGGGCCCACAGAGACAGCTCTGCTGTGGAGGGAACCAGCCTTATGCAGTGTGGCTGTAAGCTAAACGCTGCCAAATGGCCTCAGAGCAAGGGCTCAGTCCCTGGTTGTCTTATATTTAGCAGAATAGAAAGAGTTATAGAGATCTTGGGTAAGAAGTGAGCTTCATGGCTAGCCCACAATTGGCTCTGCTGATCCCTCATGCTGTTGAATCTATTTATAGTTTTTTGCACAGAAGATTCTGGATTTTTTTGCACCTTTGCACATTATTTATGAAAGAGAAGACATTAGGCCATGAGTTTATAGACCTGGGAGAGGCAAACAACAGCAAGAAAAGATTCTCTGGCTGCAGCTCTTAATAGAAGTCCCCACATTTACAAACTTTTTCTCAGTTTTCTTCCTGTTTACAAAACACATTCTGTCTTTCCCAGAAAGAAAGGTATAACTCACTTTCAACACTTCCAATTCCTTCCTCAAGTCCAATATATATATTGGCACTTAGCTACCTCATCTGCATGCAACAGCTTAGGACAATCGGTCCTCTGAAAAGTACACACCCCCAACTCTTTATTACAAGTAAACTTTTTATCCTGTACCCAGACTCTCTTGACTATTTTTCTACCCAGAAGGTGCTTTTACTGCTTGCACAGTAAAGTTTTCTCTCTGGCCTGTTCTACTGTAGATAGAAAAGAAGGAGGAATAAAGAAGCAAAATCAGTTATACTCTCACTAATGTAAACTGTGGAAAACAGAAAGGAGAAGCATATCAGTCACCACTAAACAAACTGAATCATGGATATTGTCCTGTTAGCCAAAGCCAAATTAATTTCTATTTTCAACATAAGAGTAGTGTCAAGTGTTTTCCCATTCACCTTAGCTGGCTCATTACAGAACACCCATGAATTCATACCATACTTTCTGAGAAGCTTAGTTCTTGTAGAATGCTCTCTATATGCCAGTCTTTTCTAGAAAAAAGACAATGGTGATGAACTGCAGAAAAAGAAATTCTTTTTAAGCAAAAGAAAAGAAAAAAATACAGTTAGACTGGTAGAGCCCTGGAACTGGTTGCCCAGGGAGGCTGTGGAGATTTTTAAAATTTAACTGGGTAAGTCCCTAAACAATCTGATCCAACTTTGAAGGTAGCCCTGCTTTGAGCAGGGGGCTGGAATAGCTGATGTCCAGAAGTGTCTTCCAACCCAGATTTCGTATGACTCTATGAGCCTAATATTAAATTTGCAAAGTCTGAGAAAGACTTTTTCAAGACAAGAGAAACCAGCATGTGATGCTAGCAAGTCTACAATGGATATCAATGGAGTTTCTGGGACAGAAACTTAAGGGAAAAGTGGTGCAATCTGCCACATATACAGAATATTTTATCTTGCATCTCAATAAACATAACTCTCAAGGGCTTTCTGGGACATTGGGCCTGTATGTTGTAACAAACTGGTTGAGAGAGAGCTGGCACTCCAGTAAAACCCGTCAGCTATTGTCTGTTCCATGTTTGTAGAAAGAAGGGAGACAAGGTCAAGAAGACGTTATCTATACACAAGTGCTAGCAGATACATATAGTCCTTGCTACGTGGAGACATATGCTTTGACTGTATAAATATGTGTCCTGTTTTTTGGCTAGGATGGAGTTAATTTTCACAAGAAGCTGGGAGGGGACACAGCCAGGACAGCTGAACCAAACTAGTCAAAGGGTTACTCGATACCATGATGTCATGTTCAGTTTATAAGGGGAACTGTGTCCAGTGAAGAAGAGCCACTGCTAGGGGAGGGGCTAGGCATAGGGCTCCAAGGGTGACCAAATTGCATTGTGTATCACCTGCTTTGTATATTCTTTTTTAAGTATTATTGTTGTTATTTTCCTTTCCCTTTGCTGTCCTAGTAAACTGTTCTTATCCCAACCCACGATTTTTTACCTTTTTCTTCCAGTGCTCCTCCCCATCCCACGGAGAGGGAGGAGGAGTGAGCAAGCAGCTGCATGGTGCTCTGATGCCGGCTGGGGCTGAACCACAGCCATGAAATGAGATTTTAGCTGCAGAACAACCTGCTTTTAGAGCACAACTAGGGACAGTAAGACAATTGCCTTTGGCTTTTACTAGAAAAAAGCTGAGCAGGGCACAGGTTTGTAAACCTGCTGGTCTACCTGTGTGGTTTTTGATTATGGTAATGGCCATGACATGAGTTCTGACTCCCTGCCCATGGGTATATACAGTCTTTCAATACTGAGGATGCTTCCTAGGATTTTTCTCTAATATCTTTTTTTTTTTTTTTTCTTGGAGACATTCTGGTGCTACACGTAACCTGTTAAAAAAGATGGTGGTAGACTCTTTATGTGGGTGCACCCCACTGCTAATGTGTAGACCTCAGGGCTTAATAATTGTAGTTTCTCTCTTCATGGAAGTGCTGTGTGGGAAGCTGTGATAGCACTCTTCAAAGTAGAGTTATCTAATTTTACTACTCTAGTAGGAATTGAAGTCTGTTGAAATATTATTGGTGAGGAAAAGTGCATATTGCAAGTTATTGAAAGAGAAGGAATTGCCTTTTGTACACCTTTTACCTCACTGGAGATTAATTCCTTTCGTTTGTGTCTACTAAGTATGGGAGAAAGGGGACAAAGAACTGTCTTCTTTTGCATTTATCTTCACATATATAGCTCATGGAGAGTTGTGAAAAACATGAGCAAAGAGAGGGTTATATGTGTCTGCAGGCTTCCCACAGACAGAGGGGAAAAAAAAAAAAAGATGAAAAAATAGAGAGATGAATGCTATTTCCTAATTCCTGCTGGAGCCAGTTCTCCTTGGAGAAAGTGCAGAAGCAAATGGAATAGGAGCTAATGCCTCACTTACCTCTGGCTATGAAACAGTAGTAGCTGGGACAATTTATAGGCGATAGTTACATAAATCTGAAATTTGAGGAAATCAACACATAAATATCTGTCCACTCTCTTGTTATATTACTAACATTTCAATTTATTGTAGACAAGATTAGCATTTGATATTTAGACTTGCTGCAAATACAACTTCCCACCCCTAAAATACTATAAGCATTAAAATACATGCATGACATCAGAAAAAACCAGCCAAATGTAAATTAAGAATTTACATTTGTCTTTAATAACATAGATTTTAATGGCATATCTGTAATCTAGAATGCTAATTACCAGTAAAATTTGTTATTTTTACATGCCTTGGAAGGGGAAATAAAATATCAGTCCTACTTTCAGGGAATAATCAAAGAGAAAAATAGAACAATACATGGAGAAAAAAGTACAATAACTTAATTTTATTTTTTTTAAATTAACACATAGTATGTGCATCTTGTATGGTTGGTTTTCAGTTTTTAAGAAATTAAGTTATTTTGGATCCCAGTCATAAATACACTCTTGATTCAAGGTCTGAGCATCAATAGTTCTCTCTGTCATTGTTTCTTGCAATTCCAGCCATTCCTGGCAATATAGGAAGTATTCTGGCTTATTTTAGAAGTTAGATTTTTGTTTAAGAAAGCTAAGGAGTCTCACTTAGCAAATTCATAGCAGGTTGGTGATATAGATGGAGTCAGTTTGATTTTTCTTGTACAAAACAATAGAACACTTCTGGTACACTGAGATCACCTAGACGCAGCATTTCAATACTGTTTTAAGAGAAAGTTAGGTAACAAATCACCTTTAATTATAAAAGGTGACCTGAGAGATAAATCTCCATATTTTATAAGAAGGTTTAGGGACTTCATCAAAGTTCAGACTGTGGGAAAACAGCTTGCTTTAGCTACCTTCCACATTCATGCACGTATTTACCACCTACGCACACATGGTTTCTTGAGTTTCACTTTAAGAAACTATTTATATGGGTTATATCTCAGGAATAGTATATTTCAAATTACCCTTCAAAATGACACCACTATTATGTGAACTGTTCTAGATAGCCAATCTGGAATAACTGATGGTTATAAATTTTACAGTGAGCTCCATAACAGAATTCATTAAAAAGAAATAATTTCATTACTCTCAAACAGCTCAGTCTGCTCATATTATAAAACTCAGACAGAGGAAAGAGGATGTTCTTTACTTACAGTGAGATATCTACTTTATTGGTCATTCAGGATCTTAAGCAGAGTTAAATTAATAATATGAATACCATAGGGAGCTTTAAGAGATTTCAAAACATATAGAAAATGCTCTCTTCACACTTTTTTTTTTTCACATTTCTTGGCCTACATAACTTTCTGTACAGCAGCTTTGCTTTAATAGGATAAAACCCAACAGGTTTCTTTTGCTTTTCATCCCAATCACCTTCTTAACCAGTGTTATCTGGCCTTCTCACTAGGTGTAGGAAACACACTCAACTGTTGCTGAGCATCACTATAATCCTTTCTCTTAGTTCTTGTCCTGGTTCTGGCTAGGACAGAGTTAATTTCACAAGGAGCCAGGACAGGTGAGCCAAGCTGGCCAGGGGCTATTCCATACTATGTGATGTCATGCTCACCATAAAAGGGTGCTAGTAGGGCAGGAGTGGGGGCAGTGTGGCTCCAGGATGGGCTGAGCATCTGGTTGGTCGGTCATGGGATCCGTAAATCGTTCTCTGTTATCACCCATTGTTACTATCTGTTATCAGCACTGTTGTTGATTGTTGCTGTCCCAGTAAACTGCCCTTACCCCAACCCATGAGGCTTTGCCATTGTTTTCCCATTCTCCTCCCCATCCCACCGGGGGAGGGGTGAGCAAGTGGCGCATGGTGCTCAGCTGCCAACTGGGGCTGAACCACGTCAGTCAACTTCCCTATTGAAAGTATGTGAAAAATATTAATATTTTACTTACTAAAATACTTATTATAACTTGCAACATTTGTATGGCAATGCCTAGCTGCTATATATTCAAAGCAACCTTGAAATTATGTGTAATATTCTAGGAAGTTAGAATTAAGTGCAAATACAATAGAAATGACAATGTAATTGAATAATATCACTAGTTGTTCTTTTATTTTCACACTGCTAGACAGAAACACACTACTTTTTAAAACAGACCTTAGCTTGTCTTCTTTTGGTCTTGTGAGAAACCATGGATATCTTGAACTTATGGAATCATCAATCACATTCAAAAGCTACGAGCATCAGTTGTGTGTGTTCTTGTTCTTAACACAATTCTGATTTTGATCTTTTAGCTTTTTTTTTTTAATTTTGCAGTTTGTGTTTTTTCTTGGAATTTAAAGCAATGTCTAGATTGAAACAATGTATATTGTTTCAGTTGATCTTTTATTGTTTTGCCTTTAAGGAAAAGCAGGTAGAATCTTTGAGGGCAATAGGAACAAAGATGTTGAAATCCAGTAAATTAGAAGAAAAAAAAATCTCCTCATAACTGTTAAAAATTTCAGTTTGACTGAATATTTTGACCGAATGCTATTAAACAAAGAGATTAAATTCATCTGTCTTTAAAATATTTCAGTTTCAGGTCCCTGCTTTTTTCTAGATTTAACTTTATTCTTCTGAGTCCAGCTCTTACACATTTGCCCAACTCAGTGCAGCATATTGTATAATATGTGCAGTGATCTCTGTTCCAACCTTTCTATTTCTTTTCCTAAGCATGAGGCCAATTCCATACTTCCCTCTTAAGGAAGAGAGACTTATATTAGAAAAATCAAGGGAGTAATGGCCCAAGTAAGAACAGCTACATTCACATTTTTCTAAGACCTAATGAAAGATAACTGAAATAACTGAAATAAAATCAAGTGGATTATTTCCATCTTTATTGGAACACATTAGCTTGTTTAGGGTTTGTGAAAAGGGAAAAAGGAAATATAGATTAGAAATATTAAAGTTGAAATTTATATGGAAGTGGAGATGATACATTGAATGTATTTAAATTAAGTTTTAAAAGATCCTCTCCATGGATTAAATTAGAATCTCCTTCCCTTCCCTTCCCTTCCCTTCCCTTCCCTTCCCTTCCCTTCCCTTCCCTTCCCTTCCCTTCCCTTCCCTTCCCTTCCCTTCCCTTCCCTTCCCTTCCCTTCCCTTCCCTTCCCTTCCCTTCCCTTCCCTTCCCTTCCCTTCCCTTCCCTTCCCTTCCCTTCCCTTCCCTTCCCTTCCCTTCCCTTCCCTTCCCTTCCCTTCCCTTCCCTTCCCTTCCCTTCCCTTCCCTTCCCTTCCCTTCCCTTCCCTTCCCTTCCCTTCCCTTCCCTTCCCTTCCCTTCCCTTCCCTTCCCTTCCCTTCCCTTCTCTTCTCTTCTCTTCTCTTCTCTTCTCTTCTCTTCTCTTCTCTTCTCTTCTCTTCTCTTCTCTTCTCTTCTCTTCTCCTTCCATTAGAGGACATCAGTGCTTTGAAGATGTGTGAAACTGAGGTTATGTGTACTTGTAGTAATTAAAAAGTCAATGAAACCATACAAGAGGGTTGGGATTCTATGTCTGTATCCTGGCTAAATTCCAATTTAAGCAATTGCACTCTAGATACCTCAGTTAGAGTTGCTGCATACTATTAAGCAGTTCAAGTGCTTCATCTTAGAAAATTTTACAAGTACATTAAATTATTATTGTTTGTCTCTAGTGCATGCATTTAGTTGACCAGTATTCTCAGAATTGCACAGCTGGTTCTAGAATCTGTAGTGTTGTGGGATAATTTAAGAAGAAAGGTGTAATAAAACCTATTTTATTTCTAACCATTTAATAAACTGTTCACAGTATTTATCATTTAAAGACTTTAAGTGAACTTTGAATAGCAAAAGAAGAATTTTTTGAGGGCAGAAAGGAGCAGACATATTTGAAACCAACAACTTATTGTTAGTCTAATTGAAATATTAAGAGCTTTATGAAAAAGTCCTTGATAGTCCCGTCGTATTTATTGCCCCCCCCCCCACCAAGGAACAAGAAAAAATAAAACACAACAAAAAGGGGAAATAATTATTTTAGGCAAAAAAATTCTTAATTATAACGGTTATACTCTTTAATATCTATGTTTTCTGTCTGTCATTAGGCTAAACCTTCTACTGTTTATGTAGGTCTTAAGGTCAACAGTTCCAGCTTTCTTCAAGAAGTGGGAAGGAACCTACAGCAAGCCATCAGCATCCTGAATTCCTCACTGTGAGGAAGGAGGATGGTGATGCTGATGATAGGGTTTGTATCTCCTTGGTCCTGAATCTGCTTGATTCTACCTTTATAATATTATTAACACAATCAACCTAGAATATTTCTTTATTGGTCATAATTTTTATGTTATGTCCATTATTTTTCATATTAGGATACTTCTTCTTTTTTGTCTTTGTTTTTAGAGTATTTTAATGTTCATTGTCACCTTCTTGTAAAAGTCAAAGGAATTGTACCTATTATGTCTTGTTTCATCATATCTTGTCCTGTCCTATTCTATCCTAATCATGAGAGCCGCTAAATGAATACAGCTTTTGGTTCCTTGCAAGCACTTTCTCCAGAACTCTGCTTATCCTAAAATGCTTGATTACCATCATATCTGATCCCAATTAGTAGCCAACAATGGGTCAAATATATTAATCTTATTTCCTGCTTATGGATTAATATGAAGTATGAATATGTCCTTTTCCTACCAAAAGATATATATTTGCTTACAGTTAATTTTAGGTGGATATTATTTTGCATTTAAAGAGTATGATTGAGCAGTAGAAAGAAAAATGTTTCTTTCAGGTCTCCTGACTGTAAGTTTTTTTCATCTTTGGTGAAAAATTGTGAAAGTAAAAAGAGATTAACAAAAATCACCAGCTCTGAAACAGAAGACAATGCGAAATTGAAGGAATTTTCTGGAGTGTGATATGCGGGAGGTAGAAAGAGGAGCAAAGAAGCTGAAACATGAGTGGAGCAGAAGACGACACTGGAGAAGATCAAGGAAATAAACCATAGGCATATCTCAAAGACAGTGAAAAGAGGGTAAGATTACTAAAATTCTAAAGGTGATTTATTCCATAATTGGGAATAAAAGGTCAGACTCATTATTCAAGGAAAGAATCAGCTTTGCAAAAGTAGCAGGGACAGTTATTTATTTTATTCTGCTTTACCTAGTAGATTTGATTTTTAGAATCACCTTGGTTTAGTTGGTATTCCAATAAAATAATTTTAGAGATTCAGAGTTCCTTGGTATTTAAAACAACTTCTGTCTCCAGCAGGACCAGCTGTTCCTAATCAATAGATTAATAGGTAGTATAGTATGACATCATGTGTAATCATCTGAAAAATCACTCTCTAGTCTCAAGATTGCACAAATCATTTTCATAGTCCTGATATAATTTTCTCAGTATGATTTATAGCAGGTGAAAATAAGCTTTACATAATTAACAAATATATAGACGGGGTGAACTCTCATGTATATAAGAGTTTATGTAAGATTGTGCAGATTTTTAAAAAAATGTATTTATTATGCTACACTTTTGTATGTGTGTGTGGGAAGGAAGATCTATAGAAAAATGGAAGGACATATAATAATTCTAAGCATGTCTTTCTGATGCGAAAGGTAGCATGGTTTTCTGCCACACAGTTAAACTGGCATAATGAAGCAGATGATGTTGCAAGTTTCTGGTTGGTTGGTTGTGGGGGTTTTGTGGCTTTTTTTTTTTATATATATTTTTTTAAAGTTTGATTAAACATTAGGGATGTGTAATGTGCCATAGCAATTTAATTTTTTCGTTTTAATGACGTAAGGACAACTGAATTTGTCTCTGCCTTTATAAGAGCCAGTTTGGGATATTTCTAATAGAGGGCAATGAAAAGAAATTCAGGAGTGCTGAAGGCAAATCTCTTATGGCGGCATGCAGGATTCAGAATAGAAAGCCTACTTACCAGTTTAATTGACTACTATTTGTAAATTCAGCGTGCATTGAATCTGCTGACTTTCAATGTCATGGCCAGATTCTGATCTCACTTGTACTAATCCTCATTAATACTACCATGACAGTCAAGATCAGAAATTCCTTATTAATTATCTGCTTTTATAGTATTTTTTTTTTTCCCTTCTCAAAAAATTCATTTAACTCTGCACGCTGCCTATAGACTATCAAATGTCTATCAGGCTATCCTGTAAGTTTCCTGCTAATTCTGTAGTCAAACCTTTTCCACCAGCTATGTCTTTCCTATGTTTTAACATAATTGCAAGAGAGCCACAAGTATCCAGCTTGGTTACATAGTCTTTTTCTCTCTTTGATTCTAAGGTCGCGTAAAGGGTGTGAGTCTGAAGTGTGGCAGAGGGAGAACCTCCTGTTGAGTCACAAGGTTCAGAAAGGACCCCCTTGCTTTCTAAACTCCTTCTCAGAGGAGCCTAGGGTCAGCTAGGTCCAGTCTTAGTCCCAGACCTGGTCAACAGTTTATGTCTAAAGGATTATATATAGCCACATATCAGAGTCAATGTTTGCCTGTCAGAGCCCCCAAAGGACTTTCACTGAGTCAATTTTGCAAAGTTGAAATTAATAGAAAGTTTATTACAGTGATAGATATAAAGAGTTTGGAATTGCTGTTGGTAAATGCACTTACTACAATAGCACTAATATATGACTATGACTATAATGCTAGCAAAATGCTATCCTGTGTATTCTCACCAAAAAGGTGAAATCGCAATGCTTACCAAGAACGCGTCCATGTCTTGGGTGGAGGAGGAGCACAGCCCATCAACTGTGTCTTTGGGGTCTTCAATCTCTTCTCTCCCCCCACAGGGGGTAACCTCCTCAACATCTTTTATACCCCAACCTTAGCTGTCCCCTCCCAGGGGTGATGTTTAACATGATTTGGGTGGAGAGTCGAGTACTGTAGTCACGTATGTTTAGCATATGCTCCTTTTAGCTCATTAGCATATTTAGGGTTGTCAACTTTAATATTCATTTCATGGGTAACGAGGAAAAAAGGTCTCAATCTGGGCACTGAGACCTTCAAAATTCTGTGTAGAAACCATTTATCTGCTTATTCCGCATTTTCTAGCCAAAACAGGGCTGTCCTGCTGCTGTAAGACTCCCTACTTCGGCTGCTTCTCATACCAACCTTGCGGATCTCCATCCACAATGTTTGTATAAGAGATAAGCAGACACCGGTGGTTTTAACCTTTTGTGCACAATTTCCACAGACATCTATGCCATAGGTAAGTAGCTCTCTGCAAATAAAACCCAGTGGTTGAAACATTGTTTCTACTGTGAAGATGAATCCCAGATTTAATAGCATGTGTTTCACTTCTAGCGTTATTAAAAGCTGAAGAAACAGCAGTGAATCATAAAGGTTGCTGATGAAGAAACATACTAAATTACTGTATTCATCCAACAAATATGCTAGTTCAATTTCTACGACACCTTTTTCATTGCTCTTCTCTCCATAGATTTTTGAATGCATTTTCACCTGATTGTGGAAAATTACATCTTAGCAGAAAGCAATGTGAAGTGAAAAGCTTTAATTCTTGTTCAAATGTACATGTCTGAAAAAAAAACATAATCCAGTTTATCTTTAGTAGGGGCTTTAACACTGCTGTGTAATCAGCATATAATGATATGAGGGAATTCACAGGCTTTTTTAACAATTTTGGAAGCCAATTTAGATAGACATTAGGAAGTACTCTCTCCTGTAGCTATACTATTATGCAGAAAAGAATATAACATTTATTGAGCAGGAGAGAAACTAAGCAAAGGAAGCTTGATTTTCTAGTCTAATGCCAGAGGGACTGTCTTGGGAGTGAGATGTGCTTGTGTCTGGTATGTTCTTCCAATTTTCCTTATGAATTTTATTTGATAATTTTAAATGCAAATGTAAAAGAATCCTTGAGGAGTGGGAGGATTCCCTCAAATGAGAATCTAGCATGTACAGCACTAAAGAGTTGTTAAAAAGCATGTACCACACCAAAAGGTGTCACAAACATTCTACAGAAGGTAGGCACAAATTAATAAATTATGTTGTGTTTATGCTAAGCACTGAGAGCACAGGAAGTATATCCATGCAGAGCAGTTGCGTGGAGACAGAAAATCAGGACATCTGTGAAAACCTAAAAGTAGTGGTGTCATGGTTTAACTTCAGCCAGTAACTAAGCACCACACAGCTGCTCACTCACCTCTCCCCAGCCAGTGGAGTGGGGTGGACAATGAAAAAAACAAACCAAACAAACAAATAAAAACAAACCACAAAGCCAAACCCCAAGAAAAACCCAAGTGAGTTGAGATAAAGACAGTTTAATAGGATAACAAATAAAGATAATAATAATATTAATAACAATAACATATATAAAAAGTTATAAACAAATACAACTGCTTACCACATGCAGAAGGAAAAAAAAAAATCAACCTGACGCCCAGTCTGTTTCCAAGCAGCAAATCTGCCTCCCGGCTGACTTCCCCAGTTATATACGGAGCACGACGCTCTCTGGTAGGGAATATCCCTTTGGCCAGCCTGGATCAGCTGTCCTGGCTGTGCTCTCCCAGCTTCTTGTGCCCCTGGCAGGGCTTGAGAAGCTGAAAAGTCCTTGACTTAGTGTAGGCACTACAACTACCTAGTAACAACCAAAACATCAGTGTGTTATCAACATTATTCTCATCCTAAATCCAGAACACAGCACTATGCTGGCTAATAGAGAGAAAATTAACTCTATCTCAGCTGAAAACAGGACGTGTGGGTTCTAACATTTTGGTTTCATGCAGATCTAGAAATGACCTTTCCCAGCTACTCCTAGGCAATCTATAAAGCAGCAAGATAAAGGAAAAAAACAAAACAAAACAAAAACCAAACAAAACCCCCACAAACCAAACCAAAGAAAAACCAACAAGCCAAACAAGATCTCCCACTTATTCTCAGACAAGAAATTTGTCTTTTTTGCCCCAGCTACAGGGGTAGGTACAGAACAGAATTTAGACAAATGCTTATTCTGACACATGCCTACACCTAAATCCATAAGCAGTCTCTTTTTCAGTATGTAATGTTGCTGAATCAACTGTATTCTAAATTTCTTCAGAAAAGTTAGTCAAAATATGCATAAAATCATTCTGAAAACAAAAATGAATTGTCATTTTTGTTTTAGATGAAAATAAATTAAATAAAATAAATTCACATGCAAATGGCTCCCATTTATAATTTTTTTTTTTTTTTTCAGAATTTTGGGTTATTAGGGAGCTCTGGCAAGCTTTTAATTGTTCGTAATTCTTCTCATTTTACTGTGTTACAATATATAATAGATCATTTATATGCTCAAGTCAAAGGCCTCATCTTAACAAGTGAAGTTATAACCACTTTCAAGTTTCTTGTTATAGGCCGTGTCACAGCTAGCTGCCCAGGAGCATTCCCACATAGCTCCCTAGTGACTTGTTTCCAAACTATGGAAACATGAATATGCAGCCAGTAGGAAGTAGCATTATACTCCAAAAACTTGGTACGAATGACAGAGACATCAAGGCCTCAGGGCAGGCTCTGGTCAGTCAGCTGAGGTGCAACCAAAGGATCCGTCAATTTGATTGCCTTACTTTCAGAGAATATTGGTGATGAAGCAGCTGTGCTGGAAAGGACCAGGTGATCCTGGTGGACAAAGTGACACGTCAGTCAGTAATGTGCCCTTGCAGTGATAAAAGCTGACTTCTTACTGGGCTACATTGGCAAAAACAGAGACAGCAGGCTGAAGGAAGTAATGATTGCTCTGTATTAGAAATTTACAAGATTGCCCCTGATGTGCTGTGTCCAGTCTTGGGTTTCCCAGTATAAGAGGCAGACTGAAAAACTGGAGCAAGTCAGCAGAAGGCCACTAAGATAGTTAGATATTTGGGGCATAATATATTGGAGGAGATGCTGAAGGAACTGTATTGAACCCAGAGAAGGCTGGGTCAGGGGTGGTGGGTATGTGGACATGTTTGCCATCTTCAACTACCTAGTGACTGGTTGTACAGAAGTAAGACCTAAACTCTTCTTGGCTTTGCACAGACAAAGGGGAAGGAGGAATGCTTATGAGTTGAGACAAGGGAAATTCTGATCAGTTATAAGAAAATAATTCCTATCTTAAGGGCAATTACATTCTGGAAAAGGTTACCCAAAGAAACTGTTGAACATGCATTCCTGGGGATATTTAGAATCATATTAATTAAGGACTTTTTTCTCATCTGATTTGAGCAGGAGTTTGGACTAGATGACCCCTAAAGGTCTCTTCCAACCTAAATTATGCTATGATTGTATGGCTATGTAATTCATCTGCACTAGAGCTGAAATTTTGTGATTTTAAATTACAAAATTAAACTGTGAATTTTAAATATTGTAACAAACTATCACTTACCTCATCAGTTCCCAAAATATGATATGAGGTGAAGATGGGAAGAGAAGAAAGAAAATGAGGAAGCTAAAAGGTAAAAACAAGCAACAAAAAAAAAACCCCAAATAAAACAAAACAACAAGAACAACAAAAGATAAAAGATACCCTTTAAATGTTAAAAAAAAAAAAAAGCTTTCAAATAAAACTATGCTGAAGTGTATTCCTTGAAAGTAACTGTCCTGATAAATTCAATTTTTTGACATTTATTTCTTTACTATGATGTGAAACACATTGTTCATTTATGATTGGATTCCTTCTGAGTTTTCAAATAGATCTAGTAACAAGCAAAAATCATTAGATTTTCCATCATTAAATCAAAGCAGAGGTGTTCTTTCAACCCAGTCGATTAATACATTTCACTTGTATGTTTTCCTTGAACTAGAAAGTATCTGGTTTAATATTTTTCATAGAGATCATCATTTTAAAGTAAATTATTCTTCAAGTTATTCATTTATTGAATGTTTGGTTGTTGTTTTTTTTGGGGGGTGGGGGTGGGGGTGGTGGGGTGATTGTCTTATTCTAATATTTCCTTGAAATAAGGAATTAATTGTAGAAGGCAACCTAAGCGATACAGGTTCTAAACTTTTCAATTATTTAAAGATCCCCAGAAGAGGCATTCCTAAAATAGTCCCAAAAGTAAACTAGTAGAAAGTTGGCAATTTTTTTGAACTAGTAAAAAATGCAAGGGCAAGCTCATTAGGTAAACCAAAGAATATAATAATGAGAAAAACTAAACCTCTCAAAGGACTATGGTCATCAATGTCTAAAAATCAAGAGTTCAAAAAATTACAGTAAAATATTGTATGACTTACCATTGATGCCTCAGAAATTGAATCATGGCTAGCAATTTTTTGCAGTTATGTAGAGGACGGCTGTCTTTCAAAATTTCAATGGATTATTGTTCATTTGGATTCTCAACTTGCAAACAGCAGACACTGAAACTTGTTGCTGTGGACTGTTCACTATGATTTAGGACCTTATTTTGTGAACTGATTTCTGCTGATCTGACAGATTGTAGTTTGTCCCCTTTGTTGATAACAAATAATTTTGCTTATTGACAGGACACTTTAAGAGAATATAGTAGACTCTCTCAGTGATTCTGCACTTTTAACTAGTGCAGATTACTCCTCAGTTCTGGTCACTCAATGAATCACACTGGAGAAGTGCTAATTCATTTCCAGGACTTCTTTTGGATAAAATTTTTAGATTGTTTTAGAATAAAACTCAGGTGTAGTTCTGGTGGCAATTAGGTGCAATGACTGCTTCCAGCAGTCAGTGTATCTCAAATACATGTTCTGTGCAGTCTTTTAACATTATCCCAGCAGTCTTTGAACACCATCACATGCCCTTATGCTACACTGTCTGGTAAGTGGCCATTTTATGGTTTAAAAATAATACTAATGAATTGCAACACAGCCTTCACAATATTCCAGACAGCTTCAACTGAAAACAAACAAACAAACAAAACACTCCAAAAAATAATAGCTAAGCCATCATGCAAAGCCCACAAGGCCACTACATTTAATTCACATGAGTACTTAATAAGTACTAGATAGTGTGGCTACGGCAGCCTGCTGTCAAGGTAGCAGCTACAAATCTCTCTGCACTATTTGCCCTGGGGAACCAGAATCATTACCCACATGTAGAAGTGTAGATTTAACTGCTGGTTACCATCCATTTACTGCTGAGGAATATGTGTGTGTGGTCCTGTCACTACCTGGAGCTGCTTTTATGATTTGGTGCTGAGATGTGGATGAGTGCTACACTTCTGTGGATTTAACTCAGGTAATGCATGTCCCGCTGTTAAGACTGTGCTTCTAAAGATGCTTGGGCAACTTGTAGCAGGTTGTTGACTCAAATGTTAGCACTGGGAATTAGATTAGGCTATGGGACAGTACAGACACAAAATAAATAGATATAAAATGGCTGTGAATAATTTTAGGTCACATAGAATTAACGTTAGTCAGAAAAATGAGATTCTGAAAATTTATATTTTTCTGCGAGAAATAAGGGCTAAAAAAAAAAAATGAAGGAAAGTTCAATGAATTTCTTTAAAAGATTATATGCCTGGGGTTTGTGCAGTAGCAAAAGTCTGTACTAAGTGAGTATCAGATCCTTTGCAACTTATGTACAATAGCGCTTGCTTATTTTCTTTAAATATTTAACAAGAAAGAAAATGTACAGAGCTGCATGAACTACAGAACAATTTTTCAACTCATTGATTGGAACAGTCTTGCACTTTGTCCTCCTCAGATTCAAAACACAGATAGAAGAGCTCAAAGTTAAAATTCAACTGCCTTATTCATATGAATAATCCTATTTTCAGCAGTTCTCCTGAGGATTATTACAAGAAAATAGGAACATCATTATGAACCATCTTAAAATGGAGATGATAGATGATAGATTAAACAGAAGAGAGGGGTCAGAGGTGAAAAGTGAGAATTCTGAGTCATTTACATAAAAATAGTTGGAACCCTGTGTATAGAGGAAATTATGGAGAAATATCACATCAGGAAAGAAAAGTAGAGTGTCACAGTTTGGAAGAGAATCCAGTGAGAGAGGTATTATGTGACTTATAAGTGTAAAAGATCTATCTCCTTGAAATTGTGAGACCAGGCCTCTTAGTTATAAAGTTATGTTTTCTTTTGCCTCTTCTTTTATTTGCCTTTGTATCCTAGATTAAAGTTTCTTTTTCTTTATTCTGTGAAGAAAATCCTATCCCCTACACTGATATACTATCTCATCCATGGTGTGACAGAGTAAAAAGGTGTTGCCAACTGGATCAGTGTGGCCTTACTTGCAGAAGGGAGTAGTAGAAATGTGAAAAGGGTTGGTACTACAGAAAGTAATTCTTAGAACAGTTAGCCTGGGTCCATTTATTAGCCATGCAATGCTTGTAGCATAAAGATGAATTATCAAAAAAAGGAGAAAAACATATTGGATAATGAAAGCACTGTAGAAAAGTTTTGAAAGTGAGATTACGTGGTTGAAAAGCATTGCACACCAAACAATGCTCATAAAGTACAAGATTCGCTGCAAATGCATTCAATAAGATGCATTACATCCATAAAGCATGTCATCCATGACACGATTATTAAATATTCAGGGAAATGCATATAGGTAGCTAGGAGTGCCAGTATTCAAATGACTACAAAATTAGATTAAGTACAAAATAAAGGAAACCATACAAGGAAGCGTAGCAATGAAATTCCCTATGGGTAAAAGTAAATATGAGAGACAGTGAAATTTCAGAAAGGTTCTGACCCAAGAAGACTTACGAAAAAGCCTAGCATCAAAGCTAGCATTTTATTACTCAACAAAAACTGATATTTTCAGCATATATGATATATTTGTACCAACTTAAAATAAAGAAAAAAAATTACCATATAACTACCGTAAAACACATTAATGGCAAAATGTCTTTAAGAAAATAGTAGAAGTTAAAGAAAAATGAATGTAAGCACAAACTCTTATGTGTAGCTGTGTGTCTTTTCTGTGGCCAGTATGTGCATCTGTCCTGGTTTCAGCAGAGAGAGAGTTAATTTTCTTCATAGCAGCTAGTATGGGGCTATGTTTTGGATTTGTGCTGGAAACAGTGTTGATAATTCAGAGATGTTTTTGTTATATAGAGATGTTTTTGTTGCTGTTGAGCAGTGCTTACACAGAGCCAAGGCCTTTTCTGCTTCTCACACTGCCCTGCCAGAGGGACGGCACAAGGAGTTGAGAGCTGACACAGCCAGGACAGGTGACCCCAACTGACCAAAGCGATATTCCATACCATATGACGTCATGCTCAGTTTATAAGTGGTTTGGGGAAGAGGAAGGACAGGGCGCGGGCAAGGGGGGGTGTCAGCATTTAGAGTTATGGAGTTTGTTTTCTCAATGAACTGTTACACATGACGGAGCCCTGCTTTCCTGGAGATGGCTGAACACCTGCCTGCCCATGGGAAGTGGTGAATGAATTCCTTGTTTTGCTTTGCTTGCGTGAGGGGCTTTTGTTTTACCTATTAAACTGTCTTTATCTCAACCCATGAGTTTTCTCACTTTCACCGTTTCAGTTCTCTCCCCCATCCAACTCGGGGGGCAGTGAGCGAATGGCTTCGTCTTGCCCAGCTGTCAGCTGGGGTAAAACCAGGACAGAATCCCAAAGGGAAAATTCATTATGTTGCCAGCATTTCTCATATCATACATAGGCATTCGCTGTTTCCCTCAGCTACAATAGTTTGGTTTGTCTTATTCTCCATCAAATATATGTGACATTCATAGGTCACATAGAAGCTCAGCAAGTCACATATCTCTCCTGAGAGGACAATTTTTTTGAAGTCAGGTTTTCAAAGCCCTCATGAAAAGAAAACAAACCTTAGAGTCCCTTCACAGACAAGTCTTTGTGACTACTGTTGGACCTTAAAAAAAAAGTCTCTCAACAGTTAGTCCCTCAACAACTCAACACAGAGAATCACAGACCGCTTGTCTCTTCATAGAACTCTCATGAACTCTGCCTTTCACATACATTAATTCTTAGTACTTTGATCCCTGTGTGCTGAGTACACAAATCCCCCACATATCAGAGCTCGCTCTCGTCCTTAGTGTTATTTCAAACAAGTGGGATTTGCCTTTGGTACTGCTACATAAATCATTGAAAGAACAAACATTACACTACTGGAGTGAGGAACCATACCACCTGTAATACATCTTCTGGATCTATATATTTAGGGATCATAATTTCTGTGTGTCATGGTTTAACCCCAGCCGGTAACTAAGCACCATGCAGCCGCTTGCTCAGCCCTCCCCCCGCAAAGGGATGGGGAGGAGATTGAAAAAAAAAAACACCTCGTGGGTTGAGATAAAGAGAGTTTAAAGGATAACAAAGGAAGATAATAACATTAATATTTAATACTAATATAATATTAATATAAAAACAAATGTTGCACAAATGCAATTACTCACCACATGCAGAAGGGTAAAAAAACCCAACCTGACACCTAGTCTGTTTCCAAGTAGCAAATCTGCCTCCTGGCTGACTTCCCAGTTACACATGGAGCATGACACTCTATGGTAGGGAATGTCCCTTTTGCCAGTCTGGGTCAGCTGTCCTGGCTGTGCTCTCCCAGCTTCTTGTGCACCTGGCAGGGTGTAAGAAGCTGAAAAGTCCTTAAATTAAGGAAGCACTACATCTACTCCAACCCCAGCAACAGGCACTGTGGCTACTCCAGTCCCTGTGACATGCACTGTGGCTACTCAAACTCTGGCAACAAACACTGCAGCTGAACCAGAGAACCAACCCATACTGGTATCAGTTTGCCCTATACATAAGAAGAAATGGACACGATCAAACAGGGCCATCACAAGAACAGGAGGAAGAGACAGAACCAGAGGTAGCCACCTGATCCCTGTCCCCGAGTGAGCTGTGAGATACACAAGTCCCTGTAGCACACATGAAAAATATGTTAAGGAAGACAGCCTGGGTTACTCCTGCCTTGGGCAAAGGAAAATCCATTCATGGGATTGCTTTTACTCAAGGAGCTGAGTGCACTTGGTGGATAATGTTGAAGAATGGGGTAGTCCAATGTGTACCTCAAAGGGATTTGATTTTGGGTGAGAATAGCCATTTTTTTCAATTGTATAATGTTAATCACTACATAGTATTTCATGTCATTACTACTATGATTGTTATATGCCATAACAATGGTTTTACTAACTCTCTCAGCAATACAAGGTGAGAAAAAGGAGGAGGAAGTGGGGGGCATTAGTTATTTAGGATGTTTGTCTTCCGGAGCAATGGCTACTCACACTGAAGCCCTGCTTCCTAGGAAGTGGCTAGACATCGCCTGCTAATGGGAAGTAGAGAATATATCTTGTGGTTTTTTTTGCTTTATTTCTATGCATGTCTTTTTCCTTTTGTTATATTAAACTGCCTTTATCTTGACTCAAGAGGTTTTTTTCCATTTTACTTTTCTCTCCCCTGTTCTGCTGAGGAGGGCAGTGATAGAGCAGCTTGGTGGACACCTGGATTCCAGCCAAGGTCAACCCATCACAATCAGCTACTAGAAAGAAAATTAACTCTATCTCAACCAAAACCAGGACAGTGTGAAACCAGGAAAAGCATAAAGGTAAGCTTTCCCTTTCCTTATTTAAAAAAAAAAAAAAAAAAAAAAAAAAAAAGGGGCTGGCAACATTTTACCTAATCTTGAACTTTCCCAAGATTCTGCCCTTCTCAAGGTTTCCCACTGTTCTGCTGTGTTAAGAGCTAGCTCCTTTTACAACGTGGCTCCCAACTACATTGGCATTGACACTGTGGAAAGCGCACTTCACAAGCTTGTCTTCAATCACCAAGAGAGACACTAGGCCTATCGTTACACGTTTACTGAAAAGTAGTTGCTACATGTGCTGAACTTCTGTGCTTTTCTAACAAAATGCTTTTGCATTCATGTGGGCAAGCTCTCTGATAGGATGCAGAAGCACACACCGGTTAAAATTTAGCAGGAGACATATCAGCCCCCATTCATTGTAGTGTAATATTTTGTCCAATTTATTCCTCAGCAGGTATTTTCTCTCTTAAAGATATTGATTCTGCCACAACTGTCAGGCAAATATCCTGCTGATGCTTCTAACAACAAAAAGCATCTGGCCAAAGAAAACAACACTCCACCATTACTTTTGACAAGCTTTCTTTCAGTTCACCAAATAAGAGTGAATCATTAACTCAATTTGAATCCCATACTGATAAAAGGCAATTATAAAATAGTTTTTTATTCATAAGTAGAAAATAAAAAATTCCCCTCTGAGTATGAAAACTGTTTGATTTCTCCTGGTATTTTTGTAGTACAATGCCAGATAATTCTCTGTAGTAAGGACATTTTAAAAAGGTTGAATAGGAGTAAGTCTCCGTTTTATCCAGCTATACAGGGGAGACACTCAAGCAGATAATTATTATCTTGGAAAAAATCTAGCCTGATTACTGCAATCTGTGAATGCATTTAATGTTGGATTGTTTCAAAAGGTGGGATGAAACTTTAATCTAGGCTTGTGAATTGTAGTATGAGTTTAATATATCCAGAGTTTGAGATTCCCAAACAAAGCACTGGAAAACCAAAAAGCTCCCTCATCAGTTCCTTACAAGACAACACTACACTCACATCAAGTACTTGAAAATTGCCTATAAACAGAGAAAACTTAATCTGATAAAATAACGTGGTCATTAGTTGAAAATATCACAGGAAAGGACTTTTCAAGCAAATAAGGTAAAATTACTTCTGTGACAACATTTTTTCTTATTAATAAAACAGAAGACAAAATATTTGGCAGTATCTGCTAGTTTCACTGATGTTCTTTTTTTTCTGGACAATCATGCTGCACAAAATTGCCTAGAAGCTGAGTTCCGCTAGGTGCTGGAGCCCTAAATGATCCATAGTACATAACATTAAAGATGGATTTTATTATAGACCTCATGGAACTCCTTAAAGACATAACTGAATAGCAGCTTGTCTTTGCAGTTTTTCCTGGTCATGCTAAGATGTGTTAAAACTTGTCCTAGTTTATTGACTCAAGTACCAAATATTAGATGCCTAGATCCATTATTTCAGTTTGCCCATTAGTGTTGCTGCAGTTCTGAACTCTCTTTCACGTGAAAGTTATTGACAGATTTGTCAGCATGCTGTCTCTTAACATTCCTGTACAAGGTGAGCCAGGAACACCTAGGATCCATGGAGAATCTTGGTTCCTTGAAAATAAATCTCATTGACAAGATAGAAATTCATTTTCCTCTGGGAACCTCTTTGGAAGACCTACAGCTAAAAACCTAAGCTCATATACAACAACTTTAAGTAACGGGTATCATTAGGGGAATTGGTTTTAGTCAGGCTGCCAGTAAAGCTCTCTGTACCGATACTTTTCTAGTTTCATCATCAAATAGACTGGAGAGCAGGGATGGATTTTGTGAGTTTCCATTTTCCTTTCTGATCTGGCTGTGAGGTTTTACATACACACTTTCAAAATAAATGATAAGCATTTTGCATTGACAGTGTTAGATGATTAAAGTATCTCCAAATTAGTCTGTCTTGTGGAAAGACTAGGCAAGCAATTTCTAAATAAAGTGTTCAAGGAGAAATAACTTTCTGGCCTATTGGCAGATAGGATACTCCTAAATCAAGCAGCATCTGCAATCAGTTCACACATAAATTAGAAAAAGAGAAACACAGGTGAAACAAGTTGAGAGTTAAAACTAAAATTAAATAAAAAACAGATGCTGAGTCAATTGGTCTCCTAGGTACATCTTAGAAGAGAACACACCTAGGAGAAGGGGTTATTTTGGTTTTTTAAAAATTCTTTTTTTTGCATGTAAGACCTGTTAAGAGCAGAGAAAAATGATCCAAAGAAAAACTATTTGCTAAAGATTATTGAATAGATGCTTCAGAGGACTGTGACCTAAGCCCAAATATGATCAAAATGCTATAGATAGAAATTGTGTAAGAATATACTCTTTGTTATATAATTTATTGTTTATTTTTATGATGAATGATGTATTTTATGTTTAGTTCAAATCTTGAAAGAATTTGACTTTAGACTGAATGTAGTTTTGAAAGTAGCATTGTACAGAAGGGATTTCAGATGTCCACCATGATACAGGGAGCCACGGGCAGCTGAGACGCAGGTCCTTTTAACATGAAGGAGATAGAGATTATGTGCCATGAAACAAATAAGCAAGGCCAGGAAGAGGAAATAATCCTGCATTTATGTTTAAAAGTGTATCTGTCTAGTGTTTTTTTGACCCAAACCATCAATCTCTTTTTTTTTTTTTGTAGATCAGAAGGTGCTGATCAGGAAAAATGCGTATCTGGCCACATGCACAGACAAAATGATACACAATTTCAGCAGTGTGTTTTGTGACAAAAGACCTCCTGAGGAAGTGAGCAAAGTTACATGTTTAGGGTCAAATCCCATTTTATGCCATTCTGGCAGTGCAAAGCAGAAGCAAAGGATTGGCTTTGGGTGTAGATCATTGAGTGAAATTACTTCTTTTCATTCTGTGCCATTTCCTCTGTCCTCCTTCTCTCCTAGGATAAGAGCCTAAATATATGAAATGCTGGAGCTTGACTCCAAGTCTTGAGTGCTGCACGCTCGGGAGTGCCCAGAGCCTGAGAGGACACCAGCATGTCAGATCCAACAGGAGAATAACTGCTTCATACATGAGTAAGTGTAAAAGTAAGAGAGAGAAAAAAAAATAAAAGAAAGGGTATCTTTTCATTTGCACCTGTATCCACAAATGATCTGCACTGGGATTCTTTCCTGTAACACTGGTATAAGGGGTAAGTTGAATTAGAAAAGAATAATCTTCACTAACTGCACTGAATCACATTTACTCTTCTCCTCAACTATCCAGGAACTCAGGCCAACATTTTTACATCCCTTAAACACCACTTTGAGTCTGTTCACATTGCAGAGTCCTTGAGGATGGCCTCTGTTGAGGTAAACTTTTGTTACAGCATATTTTGGAAAGATGGCAAATAAAGAATCCCTGAGAAGACAAATTTTCTTGCAAACCCATAAGCCTGTACCTATTTTGAGTACTGAAGGAGCCAGCAGATATTATGGCAGGACCCCTCTCGATCATCTACCAAAGGTCTTGGGAGTCTGAAGAGATTCCTGCTGACTGGAAGCTAGCCAGTGTTACTCCAATGTACAAAAAGGGCATGAGAGAAGACCCAGGGAACTACAGACCTCTTTGTCTAACATGGTTGCTGGTAAAAATATGGAGAAGATTATTCTGTGTATTTTTGAAAGGTGTTTAAAGAATAATAAAGTCATCAGGCACTGTCAAAGTTCCTGGTTCACAAAGGAAAAGTCCTGTTTAAATAATTTGATATCCTTCTATGATAAGGTCACCTGCCTAGTGGATGAAGGGGAGGCAGTGGATGTAGTTTTTCTGGATTTTAGTAAGGCTTTTGATACTGTCCTTCACAGCATCCTTCTGGACAAGCTGTCCAACTGTGGGATAAGTGGGTTCATGGTGTGCTGGGTGAAGAACTGGCTGAAAGGCAGAGCTCAAATGGTTGTAGTGAATGGGGCTACATCTGGCTGGTGACCAGTCACCAGCAGTGTTCCTCAGGGTTCAATTCTAGGCCTGGTTTTGTTCAATATATTTGTCAATGATCTGGATGCAGGAGTTGAATGCACCATTAGCAAGTTTACTGATGATACCAAGCTGGGAGGTGCTGTTGACTTTCTTGAGGGACAAGAGGCCTTGCAGGGGGATCTAGATAGATTGGAGCATTGGGCAATGATTAATGGGATGAAATTTAAAATTATTAATTAAACAGCTATAATGCAATTGACTAGAAAAGAGACAACATTATACAATTCTCTTTCCCTTCATTATGGAAGATTTAGAATTGGATTCATCTGCATTAACTTAAGTATCTAAATGTTAGGGATTGAATCCAGCTTGAGACTGCAGGCTTCTAAATTTAGTCAGGGAATTCAGTTTGCTAGTGCTTGTGGCTCATTAATTCAGAGAGCTGTTCATCTGACTAACTGTAGATATCTACCTTAAAGTGAGATATCAAACACTGTAAAGTAGACAGTAGTTTCTCATGGGCAAACTTAAGTATCAAATGTCATTGCAAACTCCTTATGGTATTTGAGACATCTTCATGAGGCTGGACCTGCAGCTGACCTCTGCCCTCCCAGGTTGGCAACTGGAGCTCAGGCAAGACAGTGCACTATCTCAAATTGCACTAGAAACTAAAGCAAATTAGGAAATTTTGACAATTAATCTAAGCCCTACTACTGCTATGGAAGCTTAAATATTTATAAATAGACACTTACAGCCAGACATTTGGAGTCTGGATCTTGAGCCCATTTTAAATGTTATGACATTCTTGCTAAAACCTTTCTGTACTTTCTACTTTTTCTGGCAACCCATTAATTAACAAATATTATGTGAGGTTTGGGCGTTGTTTGGTTGGTTTGTTGTTTTGTTTTTGTTTTTGTTTTTTTTAATTTTCAATCTGATTTGCAAGACATTTAACTTTTTTGTTTTTCCCATGTACTAAGAATATGATTTCTTAAGTTAAACAGTCTAGATTCATCTTTTGAGTTGAGGTAATATTTTCCTTCACTGATAACTGTCCAGCACAGACAATGACTTATGTATAAGTCTGAACACAAGTCCAAATCAAATCTGTTAAGATTCAGGTTAATGGCTTGCATTTTTGTTTTTCCTCATGCTCACTTTTCTCATAGACCCATGTGACTGTTTCACTTGCATCCAAAATCCTAGATGTCATACTTACTTCACAATCCTGTTATGGCTACTGAGAGGTTTCATATCAAGTTCAGCTAGAAGACAATTGCTCCCCTGGCTGTAGAACAGTAGTAAGACTGTTCAGTCATTTGACCTGTATAGACTCAGCATATTACTCCAAGCACAAAAGCACTTCTGTTGTGTGCCTTCTTCAGCTAGTCTCTGCTCAATCACTGCAATGTTGCAGTGTCAAGCACTAAAGTTGCCAGGGGAGGGGAACTTCAATCCATCCCACTCCCAACAGTTTGATGCCAGTGCAGAAATAGAAGTCCAGAGCCTGGATGACGATCACAGGTCAGCAGGAGAGCACTTGAAGTGCAGGACAAAGGAATTCCAGCCAGTCAATCAGCTTCACCAGGGACCCAAATTAAATGCCTCTATGCAAATGCACGTAGCACGGGGAATAAAGAAGAGAAGTGGGAGACATGCACATGCCTGCAGGGCTGTGATCTTATTAGCATCATGGAGACATGGTGGGATGGGTCCTGTGAGTGGAGTGTTGGAATGGAAGGAGAGAGGGTCTTTAGGAAGGACAGGCAGGGGAGACAAGGAGGGGGTGTGGCCCTCTATGTCAATGACCAGCTGGAGTGCATGGAGCTCCACCTGGGGGTGGATGAGGAACCCACCGAGAGCTTCTGGGTGAGGATTAAAGGGAGCACAGGGACCGGGGACATTATAGTGGGGGTCTTCTACAGGCCACCTGACCAGGGAGACCGAGCAGATGAAGCCCTCTATAGGCAGATAGGAGCAGCCTCACATTCACAAGCCCTGGTCCTTATGGGGAACTTCAACCACCCTACTATCTGTTTGAGGGACAACACAGCAGGGCATAAGCAATCCAGAAGGTTCCTGGAATATATCATTGATGACAACTTCCTCCTCCAAGTGACAGAGGAGCCAATGAAGAGAGGTGCCGTGCTGGACCTTGTTATCACCAACAAGGAGGGGCTGGCGGGGAATGTGAAGCTCAAAGGCAGCCATGGCTGCAGAGACCATGAAATGGTGGAATTCAAGATCCTCAGGACAGCAAGGAGAGCATGTAGCAAGCTCACTACCCTGGACTTCAGGAGAGCAGACTTTGGCCTGTTAAGTTTATTAATTAGTTTGAACATACTCTTAATTCAGTGATTCTCATACAGGCCAAATAAATCATATTTGTGTTATTGAACTATTTGTGGTGTGTGCATTATCAAAATGACATTAGGATACTTTTGATAAGATTAAAAAGTCTTCTATCCCCCTGCCTTTTCCAGTCTCGTGACTGAAAACTGGGAACCAAGGAGCTTTTTTTGGTTGCTTAATTTTTACTTTTTTTTGGTTTATGGAAAGAGAAACATCACCATGTCAGAGTGATGAGTGACCAGTTGTGGGTTTTCAATATTAGTAATTTAAAAATACAGTAGAATAAAAGTATGAATTTTAAAGCATGCACTATCAAAGGTGGAATATATGCTCACTTTTAAAATTCTCCGTCATACAGCTCCTATGACAAATTCTCGTATTTTATATATGAAAAAGAGGAGGACAAAATTCAGGTCAGTTTAGTGGTATTTCCTTACCAAGCTTTAGAGGTATGCTAAAAGGCCATCCAATATGGGTGGACAGACCACATAAGTTATGTACTCTTCCTTCTCTTTGCTAGTACACTGTGACCAGGACTAGATTTCTGAAAAATTACATTTAGTTATGCTGAGATTAATAATCTGTTGAACATTGAGTGTCTGTGTGGATAACCATTGATGCACCTTGTAGATTTCAGGGAAGCATCTGATATCTCTGTCCCCCTAAAAAAAGAGGCTGCTTTTAGGCCCTAAAATCTGCAGTTTCATGGAAATTTATGGAGCCACATGGCTTAGATCTGTTCTCTGGTCAAGCAACATAGCAGAAGTCACATTTGTAGAACAAAAATATCTTTTTTACCAGGACAGGTTGCCTCATCCCTTCTGTCTAACAGAAAAAGACACTGATCCATACTACCTCAAAAAGTGGAGAGCTTGAGTGTGCTGTCTGAAAGAAAGCTTGTTCACACCATCTGAAAGTATACCAAGGACCAGGATGATAAACCATCATGGACAACTGAATCCCAATGCTCAAGCCCCTGCCCAGACCCATTTCATTTACTAGCACGGCCATGTGGACCCTAATTCCTCCATCAACAGGTTGAAAGGACAGGCTGTCTATTTCTCTATGGCTTATTTTGGCAGAATTCACCTTCAGAGATGAGGTGCCTTGGTATAGAGCCAGTGACTAGCAGCAGCTGGTGGGTTTCCTGGAAGCCTGAAAACACAGATGAGGACAGCAGTGATACTCACCTACACAACGCCTGCCCCAGGAAGCCAGGAAGACAATGACATTGATGTTATGAATTAACCCCACAAGCCTAATGTCTTTCGTTCAGCTCTTTGTATCTTGTCTGAGAGTCTGCAGATATGTGCATGTGGAAAATATTTTTACCTATTTTGTCTTGATAAGACGGTCATTTTTTATTTTGTTTAATGGAGCATAAGGCTAATCATACCACTGAAAAATGATTTGCAGTTATGGCAAAATGAAGGGAAGGGTACTACTTTTTGCTGGCTTTATATTATGTCTTTGAAAATACAGTGTAAAGGCTAAATTTGCCAGCTTTATTTTCTGTTTAAAATCTTAAAACATCACTACTCAAAATGATTGGAATTGATGCTGCAGGAACTGTAGAAATGGAAATAAATGGGGTTGGGGGGGAAGTGGGGTCACCTTCTACTGCTGTTAGTTAGCTTAGACTGCATACTTTGTCAAAGCTGTTTTCCTTTCTTGTCCTTATTACAATTGGTTTCTCCTTTGTTGCTTTTCTCTTCATCTATGCATTTGAAAATCTCTTTGTTGTTGCCTTTTGTTGTTGTAAGCTCACTGTTCTTCCAGCAGACAACTGACATTAATATCAACATCATACCATTTTAGGCATCAAAATTCTGGAGATAAAGACATATCAAAAAGAATTGCTAGCAGCCCTCTCAACTTCGTTAGAGTATTTTGATTAGAAATAAACCACTTCTGATCACTGCTAATCTGATCAGAAAAAAAATAAATTTCAAACAGTAACGGTTTAATCTATGCTGACTGTATTTTATTATCTTGATTAATGGTGGTGAAACTTGGAGGCTAAACACTGTACAAACATTTAATAATTTTTAAAAATTTTTTCTTTGGGGTTTCACTATTGTTTTCATTATTATTTTCAATGGCCCAAACCTTGAAAACTTCAGGAACGTTTATCAGGTCCAATTCTAGTTTGTGGCTAGTGAAATGAGGTACTTGCTGTGTTGGTAAATTTATTAATATTTAAGATTTGGGAGGTCTGGCTAAGAAGTTGATCCTGACTAAAAGAACATTCCTTTCAACTAGAATCTAACAGTCTGTGATGGTTTCCCACTCCCCACTTCTGAGTTAATATAATAGTGGTTGTGCCAGTTGTTAAAACATAAAACATATAAATAATCTGTGGGTTTGCATTCTGTTCACATACCCTCAGTTTTATTTCTTTAACTCATTTTTATTCACTCTTTAAATTCTAACAAGTCTCCTTCTATGAAACAGAGAAAAAGCCAGAAACAAAGAAATAAAATAACACTTCAAAAACTACCTGTGATACTTTCGGGGGGAAAAAACCCAACAAAACATTTAAAGTTCAAATAGCAAAAGGATCTTCTGTAGATACCAGCAGGATAGTTTGCAAGCTAGAGTGACAAGAAATATTTGGGAAACATCTTGGAAATGATAGCTTTATACAGGTAAGATAATTTACAGCCTTTGAGATTATTTTCTTCATTTCAAGCAGATCAAGAGATTTACTTGTATTACTACACAATATTTATACTGAAAGCATGGCAATTACAGTCCTTAACGTTCAGTTTATCAAATTCTATTTGCCTTTTAATAAGATCCATGAATACAGGACTGCTTACATGGAGAAAGCAAGGCTGGGCTTCTCTGTAAAAATAAAATAGTATATGGATAACTGGCTATCAATGCTACCATCTTGACCTAATTAACATTGTTGTTTCTTTTAGACACATTCACAATAACTTTTTTTTTCTTTATTAAAAGTGACCGATCTTACTTAGACTAGATATACTAGATATGAAGCAAGTAGTACATGTCGTCCTACTGCCCACTGCTGCAGCTTTGGCTTTTAGTCAGCAGAACATCTTGGAGGCTGCATTGAAGTTGACATGGGCACCAAAAGATGAACTATGAATAAATCACTAAATGGTCTTTTGGTCATTCTGAGATATTCAGTGAAGGAGGGTGGGGTCATACTTCAGCAAGGAATTTGTAAAAACATTTTAAAGCAAACTACAAAACCACAAGGCATCCTCTTCAAAACTGTGATACACAGTGACAACTAAATTGCACACAGAGCTTCCTAGTCTTCCAGTTTTGTGAAGTTTTCCCTTTCAGACATGAAGATAGAACTGAAAGATTGTCTGTTTTTTCCATCTACATGACCTCAAGAACAAAAGTTTCCACCTCTTATTATCTTAAGTAATCACAGCTAGAAAACTACTAATTAAAAAAAAGATGTTAATGTTAAAAAATGAGTGCAGACAGAAGATCAGAAATTAAAGGCAAGGGAAAAAAAGCATTAATAATACTAATATCACTGGAAGCCATCTTGGTACCATAATGGATATGATAATAATTTTCTTTATGTGGTCACAGATTTACTTATCTTTCTTGGTGTTATTTATAATCTCAAAGCTCATATTCATTATGGTATTTTTCCTCTATTCTGTTTCTCAGATATGTCCAGTCCTGCTTTACATGTAGCAGGATAAGGCTTACTCTCCTGGAGAGGTAAGTGCTCTACAAGGTCAAATGGAAGGGATGGAAAGATGTTCACTTATTAACAAGCTGTCTTCTGGCATAGCTGATATATGAACATTGCTCAGAAAGTTAATTGTTAAATTAAAATTCTTTGAGTTCCACATACTATAATTGATCCATATCGTAGATTTACAATCTTGTCCAATATTCCATCTGCAAGGCTAAACTGGTACCTTTAATCTATCATACAGAGATGCCTCTTTTGTTAATGTACACAAATGTATTCGTGTCATGGTTTAGCCCCAGCCAGCAGCTGAGCACCACATGGCCACTCGCTCACTCCTCACCCCCCAGGTGGGATGGGGAGGAGAATCAGAAGAAAAAGGTAAAACTGGTGGGTTGGGATAAGGACACTTTACTAGGACAGCAAAGGAAGAAAAAATTAACAACAGCAGCACTTAAAATATACAAAGTGGGTGATACACAGGGCAATATGCTCACTTGATTGGACAGTCAGCCTGTCTGCAAGCCACTGCCCCTCCCCGGCCAGCCCCCTTTATATGCTGAGCATGACATCATATGGTAAGGAATGCCCTTTTGGCTAGTTTGAGTCACCTGTCCTGGCTGTTTCCCCTCTCAGCTTCTTGTGAAAATTAACTCTATCCTAGCCGAAAACTAGGACATATCCACCTGTTATTCCTTATTCTGTGCAATCTACATCATGCACAGATCCTACACTTTCCAATTAATCACCACCACTTTTCCTGTCTTTGAGAGAGATATATATATACATATATATACACACTTGCATACACAGATACCGTTCCTTTAGTCTATAGGCCATCCCTCTCAAAGGTCCATTGAGTTAATTTAGTCCATGACTTTGGGCTTCATCTGTCACAACAGTCTCTCAGGACAGGAGCAATGGTGTGTGCTTTTGGATTGTTGCAGGCCACATCCAGAGCCGATGGCTGATGTATCTAGTGTGGCCCTTGCCCACGGTCTGTGGGTTGAACATGTCAATTTCAAGGAATTTGCTGAGTGCCAGTTGTTGAAGCCAGTTCTAGTTCCATCATCTCTACACTTTGCTTAGCTTCATCAAAGTTCATCCTTCATTAATTTGGGTGATTTTTACCGTAATACCAGTGATACAGCATATAGCAATTGTACTACTGATGACATACAATGGTAGGGTTATTTAGCAATTAACATCATACAATTTAAATCATTGGCTTTTCTCACCTAAAATCAAATCCCTTTGAGGTACACATCGGACTTCCCCATCCTTCTGCATCACCCAACACATGCACTCAGGTTCTTGCAGAAAATCAGTCCTATGGATGGGTTTGCCTTTACCTAAAGAAGGAGTAACCCAGACTGTCTTCCCTAATACATTCTTCATGTGCACTATGGGGACTTTATCACCTTCTATAGTACGTGGAAGTTTTGATTGGGTAGGGCCAGCTCAATTGGTAGACCCCCTAGAGTTAGCTAACCAGGTTTAGCCTTTGCTAAAAGTTTACCAAATATTATAAATAGAAATGCTTTCAATACAGAAGCCACAGATTAGCATTCTAATACTAGCAATATTTCAGTAACATATTTTGCAAATAGTCCTCAGATACACAAGGAATTTTTCTGGTTCCAAAAGATGCATGTTTCCAGTGCTTCCCTTTTATTTAACACCATAATAGCAAGAGTAAGGCCACAAGGCATTTCTAAGACTCAACAGCATCCAAGCACATTTTATTAAAATCTGTATTTGAGTCTGTGTTTTTCACTTCCTATTTGGATCTGGCACTGACTGATTTGTCCAAGGCATTGCTGGAAGTCTGTAGCACAGCCAGGACATAAATTTACCAAGTTCCAAAAATTTTCCCAGTTCCAGCTTGGTCACAAACATGTTTCTTTCCTTCAGTATTTTGTAACTTTCTCCCTGACTAATTCGTAGTGGGATGGCAGAGGGAGGCACGAACTTCCTTTTTATAAAAGGCATTTCTGTTTCTACTCATTTCTGCTAGCTTTCATATAATTGCAATATGTAGGGATTATATCTACACTACAATCAAATGCAACCAGTGGTGTTTCTGTAGACACATTAATGTCACTATGCATTGGGTCTGGTTGGGGTGGAGTTACCTTTCTTCATAGCAACACATATGCTGCTGTGCTTTGCATTTGGGGCTAAAATGGCATTGGCTGTTAGTAGTGTTTTGGCTATTGTTAACAGTGCTTGTACAGCATCAAGTCTTCCTCTTCACCTCCTCCACCCAGAAGCTCACAGGCTGGGGGTGACAAAAGAGTGGCAGGGGACATCACTTGGATGGCAAACCCAAACTGATGAAAGGCATATTCCATACCACGTTGCTTCAGCAAGAATGGCTCAGGGCAAGGAGGAGGAAGGGGGGACATTCATGGTGATGGTGTTTGTCTTCACAAGCAAGTGTTATGCGTACTGAGGTCCTGCTTGCCAGGAAGTGGCTGGACATCTGCCTTCTGATGGGAAGTAATTGATGAATTCCATATTTTGCTTTTTGCCTTCTTTGTATTTTCTTCCCATCCCATGGGAGAGGGGAGAGAGTGAGAGGCTGGGCGGATATTTAATTGCTGGCTGAGGTCAACCCACAGCACAGTAAGACATCTGAGAACAGATCAGATGACCTGTCAGGCAGAAAACAGCATCCTTGCCAAGTGCCTCTGAGTGCTCACAGAGGGCTGCCTTGGATCATAGAGGGAGGTTGGGCCCATGCCCAACTGTTCTGGGTGATCAGTTCTTTTCTGGACCAGCAGCTACAATTTATAGACAGCTTCTGAGTCACAGACTCAAAATCAAAGTTGCTATCCCATAATTGATGATAGATGTTTTGCATTCATGCAGCTACTTTAAGTTACCACTTATCATTCTTATCATTTAGATTTCCTCAATATAGCCAGTAGATTCTAAAGAGCAGTTTATATGACCTAACACTAGGGTGGGATCTGATTGCCTAAGTTTAAGTGGACAATTGCATATGAGACGCACAAAAGTGTTGAGGATATCCGCACAGGGCTGGTAAGTACAGCACAGTGTGGTGGGTTGACCTTGGCTGGCAACCAGGTGCCCATCAAGCTGCTCTATCACTCCCTTTCTCAGCAGGACAGGGGAGAGAAAATAAGATGAAAACCTTGTAGGTCAAGATAAGGACGGGGAGATCACTCAGCAGTTACCGTCATGGGCAAATCAGATTCGACTTGGGGAAATTAATTTATTGCAAATCAAAAGTCGGAGTAGGATAAGAAGAAATAAAAACAAATTTTAAAACACCTACCCCCAGTTGGGGGTTCAGTTGCCAGTATACTAGATTTTTTTCTGATGCTCTCCAGTGTTTCACCTGACCATACTAGGATTAAATGAAAGTTCATGAGTGTGCCAGAAAATCAGCATAGAATCATAGAATCATAGAATCATAGAATGGTTTGGGTTGGAAGAGACCTCAAAGATCATCTAGTTTCAACCCCCCTGCCGCAGGCAGGGACACCCTCCACTAGACCAGATTGCCCAAAGCCTCATCCAACCTGGTCTTAAACACTTCCAGGGAGGGGGCCTCCACAACCTCTCTGGGCAACCTGTTCCAGTGCCTCACCACCCTCACAGGGAAGAATTTTCTTTCTAAGATCGAATCTAAATCTACCCTCTTTCAGCTTAAACCCATTACCCCTTGTCCTGTCACTACACTCACTTTTAAACAGTCCCTCACCATCTTTCCTGTAGGCCCCTTCAGGTACTGGAAGGCTGCTATAAGGTGTCCCCGGAGCCTTCTCTTCTCCAGGCTGAACAACCCCAACTCTCTCAGCCTGTCCTCATAGGAGAGGTGCTCCAGCTCTCTGATCAACTTCGTGGCCCTCCTCTGGACTCTCTCCAACAGCTCCATGTCTTTCTTGTACTGGGGACCCCAGAGTTGGATGGAGAACTCCTGGTGGGGTTTCACGAGAGTGGAGTAGAGAAGCAGGATCACCTCCCTCGACCTGCTGGTCACACCTCTTTTGATGCAGCCCAGGACACGGTTGGCTTTCTGGGCTGCAAGCACATACTGCCGGCTCATGTTGAGCTTCTCATCGATCAATACCCCCAAGTCCTTCTCCTCAGGGCTGCTTTCAATCCATTCCTCGCCCAGCCTATATTTGTGCTTGGGACTGTCCCAACCCACGTGCAAGACCTTGCACTTGGCCTTGTTGAACTTCATGAGGTTTGCACAGGCCCACCTCTCAAGCCTGTCGAGATTAGTTATATCTTAGAAGCTGTAGGATCTAGGTTATCTGTAGTTGAATGGATTAAACACAAAATTGATGTCACTTAATTGTTCCACACTTCACTACTCTGCTCAAATGTTGTTACTTTTTATTTTTATCTGTCAGCTGAGCACTCTTCTTCTGCCATCCTGTACTGTTGTTGCAATGTTGCAAATTAATCTGCTTAATTTTTTAATGTTTCCAATTTCACCATAGTTTCAATAATTTCCATTATTTGCCATCTGCCTCCCTGAAGTAATAATGATAATTATATTTTAAAAGAAAGGACTTAACAGTCAAATCCTAATTTCCGCCAGTTCCCTCAAGACCTGCAGATGCAACTCATCAGGTCCCATGGACTTGTGTACCTTCAGGTTCCTTAGATATTCTCGAACCTGATCTTCTCCAACAGTGGGCGGTTCTGCATTCTCCCAGGCCCTGTCTTCTGCGACCTGGGCAGTGTGGCTCAAGCATTTGCCAGTGAAGACTAAGGCAAAGAAGTCACTGAGTACCTCAGCCTTCTCCACATCCTGGGTAATCAGGTCACCCATTTCATTCTGGAGGAAACCACATTTTCCCTCGTCCTCCTCTTATCACTGACATACCTATAGAAGCTGTCCCTATTAAAATATTCACTGTTATTAAAATACAGCTAGTTTTACCCTCAAGACCATACTAGCCAATGATAAACAGACGTAGAAAAATAAAGTATAAGCAGCTTTTCCACTTTTGGGTATGGGTTTCTCTTGGACAAAATACTTGCTTAATGTGTGTTCTCTAGAAGAATGTGTCTTTCTAACAAATGTGGGGGTTTTTTTGCTTGTTAATAAGAAATAGAATATACTGAGTAAATAATCATGGGTAAGGAAAAGATCTGAACAAAACAATGAACTGGTCTTGTTTCATTTAAAGAAGCCACTAATCAAATGGTATGTGAAAAATACAGGCTAAATAATGTTCTCGAGAAAGCTAGTCAGAAATTTTCAATTTCTTTCCATAACAATACAAGAAGAAAGGATCATCTAGAATAACCGAAAGGAAAGCTGATAAAAGAAGAAAGTAAAATTCATAATTATTTTTGGTAGAACTCATTACTCTCATTATAGTTAATATCTTGTCAGGATTAAAGTGTTTTGTAGGGGCTGCAGAAATGTTTGGTATGGAATAAAATTTATTGCAATTGTATTTAAAAAAATACTACAATTAAATTTCAAAACCCTTTTTTCAAATCAGATATTAATGCACATGGCCAACTTAGAAAGACTGTTACATGGACTGTAGGCACCCATAGCATAGTGATACGGAATAAGAACCCTTGCTGACACTTCTTCCATTTGAACATATGGATTTAAAAATATTTATTCTACCTCGAATATACCCGCCTAGAATTTCTTAATTAGTGTGGTAGTTGTTGTTAATTGTTACCAGCTTTGTAGCAAAACATTTCAACAATAAGGAGAATCAGGGATGAACTGAGTCTCAGGGGCCTGACTTTTTGATTTACTTGCTCAGGAATCTGTCTAAAGAAAAAGAAATATCTATCTATTATTATTATTATTATTATCCCTAGTAATGCTTCGTAGAATGTATTTTATTCCTTAGTGTGATGCATAGTCATAAGTTTTCAGAGAACAGTCACAGCTGCTCAAGATATAACAAACCCATTTATACTGTAGTACAAAAAAAAAAAAAACAAACCCTAACCCAAACTAACTTTTGCCTTTTAACATATCATCAGAAAGAAAAAAAACCTTCATCATTTTCAAAAAAGGATAGAATTATCTGCAAAAAAATTTCAAAAATTATTTTGACCTAACATACTAAATGAAATTGAATTTTCATTGATTTGCCACTTTTATGAGCATGAACTGGATATTTACCTCTGTTTGTAACATACTTTCCATGATAAAATTTCTCTGCTGCTTAGGACTTCTGATTTAATAATAAAAATAAATATGATTCATGACAATAAAGTCCTTTATAAAAAAATTTTGTACTAGTGTTATATACTCCAGAAATCCTCTTCTGATCCATTTTTTAGGTTGTTAGATGTTTTCATCACATTATAAGTTGATTTGTCATCCCATGAGCTACAAGTGTTTTGCCCTAAAATGATAATGTGGCAAAGATAAGCCACAATTATATATTTTTTATGTTTATTTTTTACTGGTGGTATTATTTTTTATTGTTAGCAGAATAATAAAGAATTAAAACATAATTTTATTACTTCCATTTAAATCTCTGTATATTGGAACTGCTTCTCGGTGAAAAGGCAAAGTGTTTTTAAATAATTTATATTAAGACTAAGAAAAGTGTCATCTCAAGAACCGCTGTAAGAATCTGTGATAAAGGAAACATTTTGTTCTTTTTCCACTCAGAATCTCACTCTGACTGCCTTGGGCTATAATTATTAAATGTGTAATAAAAATAAAAATTAAGAAAAGGTTTAATAAACTTACTGACATGTGCCATCTTTAACAAAGTTTTTCAAAACAGTCTGACATGTCATAAAACTAAATAGACAGGCAATAAGTACTTAGCCAGAGGCAAAAACTAAACTGACTGCTGGATAAAGCATCAGGAATTTTATTCTTAAAGTGGTATTTTTTTTTTTGAGATACTGCACCGGTCATGGTAGTAACCCATGGTTCCCACACGAGTGAAATCCTGACACAAACAGGAGTTGCAGTACCTGCCAAGAAGACTTCCAATCTAGACAACCAGGTGATCTGGTCTGTAAAACACACCACGCTGTATGTTTACCCTACAGCATAGACACATCCTAAACTATTTATCATCAGCAATGATAAATCCTGCTAGTCGACAAGGAAGAAGCAGTCAATTTTTAACTCGGCTTACTTTTTTACTTCTATAGTTGTACTACTTTTTTACTTGCTTGGTTTTATCTCATGATTAATGCTCCTTGCTTAAGCCAGTCTCAGGATTCTCTGCCTCTCAATTAAATTTCAGGTTACCAAGATCAGTTCGATTTTCTTATAATTAAATATAGGGGTTTATGCATAAAATTAATTAGTGGCATTTAGTTTTAAAATAGACAACATTTTATGGCAATCTATCTTGTGCTTCTAACTTGCCATTGAAACTTTTGAGCCTTCATGAATAAATCTCTAAAATAAGTAGTTCCAAAAATTCTAGGACATCAACAAATTTCAGCAGCCACACATGCACATACGCAAAAATTTTCATATAGGATCTTAGTGAAGTAAGACCTAAGTCCTTTAAAACTTCTCAGATACATATCTGATTCTTTTGTCAAGCATACCAACATGAGTAGGTATATTTGCCCAATACATGCCTATAACTCTAATTCTGGGTATGCATGATACCTCTAAAATGTTGAGCACATTTTTTAGAACCTCTGAATAAGCTAAATCAAAGCATAATTATCAGGCTCCTCTACCTGCTATGTCATGTATCTAGACTCTGCAAGCACGCTCTAAGCGTGCTCCAGGCATAGTGCAATGAAATATATAAACATTTACAAAAGCATGTTCGGTTAAAAACAGTGCCTTATTGGAGTAGACTGATTGCACCCTCAGTGCTCCAAGAGACTTTAATTGCCCTGACCAGCCCAGTGTGAGGCCTCCACCCACTGCACTGAGAGTCATGATGTAAAACTCCATTTTTTATAACCTCAGGTGTCCACCTTAGCCATAAATGTCTACATTTGAGCTGATTGATAGAACTGGTTTATAACAATAATAGTAATAATAATAATAATAGAAATCTGGAGTAGGATTCAGTTGCTTAATCACAATATTTTGTGCCATTTGAGATGCCCTGGAGGATTGCTTAGTTTCTTTCTGCTTCAGAAAGGCATGGGACTTCTGTAAGTCCTGTGATAGCTACTGGCTCTGTGCAGATATGTGTGGTAACTTAAAGAATTGGAAGTAAGGTAGTGCATGTTACTGAAACCTGCCAACTCCTGTTCTAGTTAGTTTGGGCAAGTGTATATCTTTAATTAGCACATGGCTGCAAGTGGAGATTTTCATAAGAAATGACAATATTTAACCACTAGGCTACTGGTCATTTTTGGAGATAGGCCTATACTTTCTTTAATCACCCCATCTTTGTACTTGCAAAGAGCTCAAGATCCCAGGTAAAATGGCCGTCTCCACTCTAGTAATTCTAGTTCCCTTGTGTTCTTGTCTTGATTAATTTTGGTAGGGAGCCTCAGCACAAAAACCTGCCTTTTAGAAAATTCTGGTTTATCATGCATCCTATAGGCATCTTGCATTCTTAACTGCGAATTCACGTGATACTTAAAAGGTAAGTATTGCAATATCTACTTGTGAGAATTTGTATCAGTACCTTCTTAGAGATATCTTTTGGCCCAGACTCAAATGGTGGAAAAAAGTCATTCCCCTGTAGTAGCCTCACACTCTACTGCCTGGCATTTAGGACTCTCTCCTGCAAGACAAGACGTGTAAATTGGACTCCCTGAGAGTTCATTTTGTCTCGTTATGTCTGACTATTTTAAATGCTTTTTAATCACCAGTACAAGTCATACCTTAAAACAATGAACTGGACACTGTTTGGTTCTTTTAAAGGACTAGGCTTTCAGAGGTCTACGTTTTGGAGCAGAAGAAAAGAGCTTGCGTCTTGCTGCTCCACTAGGTTGGATTTCCAACATCGCATGAACACCACTTACTATGGGCTGGCTGAACTGCATCCCACCTGGCAAAGGCTCTGGAGACTGTGGGCCAGGTAAACCAGGCACCAGGTGTTCGTGGGCTTTTTTTATTCCCACTGTCTTTATGTGTCTGTATTTTCTAATTTGTTACAGAGATTTTAGTCCCTCTTGGGCTGGAAGTCTTATAAAAACATTTTCTCCTTGTGGTACAGTGTATAACTTGTTTCAAGCTGAGACAGAAATACAAGGAGAAAATTGCTTCTAGCAATATGTTGCCACTTCAGAATCCTCAAGTGTGGTTTCGTTTAGGCTCATCTATACTAAAATGCAGAAAATATTAAGCAGGTAGATTTCCTGTTTTTATTATTTTATTTTTCTACTTGAAGCAGATTTAATTTACTCTAGTGGTTCAGGTAAAGGTGAAGATGGAAACAAAAAATAAGTTAAGAAAATAGTTTAACAACTGTCTGGATGATAAACAGAATTCTGAAACTGTGTTGTCCAGGATCTGGATTCTTTGGGATCAGAATAAGCAGCTGTAACTTTAAATAAAGAGATGGCAAATATTTAAAGGATTTATTCCTTTCCCAATCAATAATTCATTTTTTTTTTTTTTTAAATAAATCTAATTAAATGAGGGACTTATTTTTCTGGTTCCCGTCATATGCTGACTGTCTGTGTTTTTTTATTCAGCCAACACATTGCCAATTAAGAGATTTAGATAGCAATATTCATATATAGTGGCAAAATAAGTTACATAACATTAACCAGGGAAAGCTATAGAACTTGACCCAGTGTACATAATTTTTGAAATAAAAGTCTAAATATTTGCAGCTGAGTTGCCAAATACTTTTAGCTGGGCAATTCAAAGTTTTCGGAGCTGTTATTCCACAACTAATTAGTTTCTGCAGTAAATAGAACATAGTTTTCTTCTGCCAAACCCAGTGTTCCTGCAGCATCTGATGGTATTGACATTACCAATTACGTATCATTCTAACACACTTGTAATTCACCCATATGTCCAGTAGGCCTCTGTTACACTTGCCCAAATCAATAATTAATCAAGACTGTGTCATTTTCAATAAAGTTCTCTTGCTTTTTCAATCACAAAGCAGTAAAGATATGTCAAAGTTTATTCTACAGTGTATTCTTCAAAATGACACAAAAAAGTGTTCAGTTTCTTTTGACAGAAGTGTTTTTTCTGTATGTTTTTAACAGTCTGTAACCACTATTTTCTTCTAGGTCCGGAGTTAATGATTCCTCTACAGAACAGACTATGATTTCACATTTACAATAGCATAATCAGTCTATATCTTATAAAATTGCAAGTGTTTGTGTAATAATCATGTCCAAAGAAAGGCAATGAAGCTGGTGAAGGGTCTAGAGCACAAGTCTTATGAGGAGCGGCTGAGGGAACTGGGGTTGTTTAGCCTGGAGAAAAGGAGGCTGAGGGGAGAACTTATCGCTCTCTACAACTACCTGAAAGGAGGTTGTAGCCAGGTGGGTGTTGGTCTCTTCTCCCAAATAACAAGCAATAGGACAAGAGGAAATGGCCTCAAGTTGTGCCAGGGGAGGTTTAGATTGGATATTAGGAAAATTTCTTCACTGAAAGGGTTCTCAATCATTGGCACAGGCTGCGCAGGGAAGTGTTTGAGTGACCATCCCTAGAGGTATTTAAAAGATGTGCAGATGTGGTACTAAAGGACATGGTTTAGTGGTGGACTTGGCAATGCTGGGTTAATGGTTGGACTTAATGCTCTTAAAGGTCTTTTCCAACATAAATGATTCTATGATTCTATGATTCTATGATAATGGTTTCTGAGAAAGGTAACTTATTGTGAAGGTATTCTGACAAATAATTCTTTTTCTTTTTTTTGATCCCAAAGAGTCAATACTGGTTACAATTACACCAGAACAGGTTGCCCAGACATTTTGTAGATTCACTGCTACTGGAGATTTTCAAGCCTCAAATGCGCACAGAATTGAGCAGCCTGGCTGAACTTTGAAATTAGTCCAGCTGTGATCAGGTGGTTGGACCAGATGACCTCAGGACATCTATTCCAGACCAAATTAATTGTATTATTCTATTCTACTATACTGTGATTTTATGATTCTAACTTCTTATAAATCTGATTAAAATCATATTATTATAACAGAAATACAAATTAACTTTCTTAATACTAAGTTTTCAATGTAATATTTGAAGAAATTAAACTTCCCCCCCTTTCCCCCAACTTTTTTGCTTTATCCAAACAAAGCAAATCCAAGGCCTGTTTGCTTATGATAGAGTTCAAATCCCAGACACAAAAATTTATCCACATTTGAAAAGAAGGCTCATGTCTGATCTTATCTTTTATCTCTAAAGAGATAAAACAGTGAACTTCACTTTTTTTTGCTTAAAATCCAAATGCAAATTCTGTACCTGATACTTATTTCTTCATAAACAAATATATTTTAAAATGTTTTAATCTTTAAATAGGAACTTAAATATGTAAGAAAGATTAATAAGAAATATTAAGTCCTACGAATTTTTAAAAAGTGAAAGTATTTTTACCTCCATTCTCTATTTTTATCAATATAGTAATTACTTCATTTAAAGCGGCAGTTGGTTAAACTTGGCTTACTGAATTTGTTGTGATAAAGTAGCAATTCTACACTTCACCTCAAGTGAAACATCAGTTCTGTCAGCATCACTTTCTGTAAGATAGTCTGAATTCCAGAATGATTCTCTCAAATCCGTCAGGTTTGCTTTGTCATCCAAGGATACAGAAAAATCTTGTGTGTGCATTTGTTCATGAGTGTTTGTGTATGGCTGTATACATTTGAGAAAGATCAGAACATCAAGCTTTAGCATTTCATTTTGTTTGACTGTATGAATAACATTTTATATTGATAGCTGTGAAATTTTAAAACAGGTGGCAGAGACACCTAAATCAATAAGTAAAATCAGAATGAAATCTTGATATTCAAGTTAATGCATAGCTATATACTGGATGCATCTATATAAAATTTCATCAGTCAGTTTAATAGCACAAGGCAATATTCAGAACGGCTATAATTCTATAAAGCTTTGCATTGTAAACTGATTGCATAGTTCTAAAGCTGGCATAGAGACTTTCAGTCTTATGAGTAAAAGTGACTGCCTTGTAAGAGAAATCACACCCTAGAATTTTTCAATGACTCTATCCCAGCTACTCAGATCTCTGTGGTGGATTAAAACTTCTAATACTAAACAAGTGTCCCTATATAAATTTTTCACTCAGTTTTGTAAACTACATAGGCATTTTCTACTGGGAAAGAGATTCATCTGTCTTAACGTTAGACACCTAAGTGTAAGCTAATCACTCTGACTTCCTGTGATATCATTTAACTTCAGACTTCTAATATTTAGAAAGTAAATATGGTGGTAGTAAACTTTGGCTACCTCTATCATCTATGGTATGAAATAGGTACTTCTAGATGGTAATTTGTCTTACTCTAAGGATAGATTTTAAGATTTTTCTCTCTGGAGGTGTCTATCTCTTGCCATAGATTATGAAAGAAGCTTATGTCTTTCTATGATTGTACTGGTTTTGGCTTGTATAGAATTAAATTTCTTCATAGTAGCTTGTATGGGGCTATGTTTTGGTTTTCTGCTGAAAACAGTGTTGCTAACACACTGATATTTTAGTTATTGCTGAGCAGTGCTTACACAGAGTCAAAGATTTTCTGTTTCTCACACTGCCCCACCAGCGAGTAGGCTGGGGCTTCACAAGAAGTTGGGAGGGGACACAGAAGGGACATTAGCTGACCAAAGGGATATCCCATACCATATGACGTCATGCTCAACAATAAAACTGGGGGGTGGAGGTTGTTGGGGGCTGCCATTCTTCCAACCTTTTTGTTTTCTTAATTATTGAACTGTCTTTATCTCAGCCCTTGAGTTTTCTTACTTTTACCCTTCTGATTCTCTCCCAATCCCACTGTGGGTGGGAGGGAGCAAGCAGCTGTGTGGTGTTCAGTTGCTAGCCAGGGTTAAACCACACCAATACTGGATGTGCAACGTGATTACTCCATAGATCCACAACATTTAATTTTAGGGATTGGTGCCTGAGTTAGAATACAGGAAGTGAAAATAACATAAAAGAGCTTATGTTGAAATGCTCCACTCAAAAACTTTTGAGCAATGAGAAAGTTGTGTTTGGGTGTTGAAAACAGATTATTCTAGGTGTAACTACCATTTGAGAGTCTCCCCCTTTTGATACCAGATAAGTATTATTTGCATTCATATAGCACTATAAATAAATCATTTTCTTTCAAATTCTTGAACACCTCAAAGCTATGTAGCTTGCATCTGTCTTTTTTACTCTTTGAACTTTTTTGAAAGCTATTTTACACTGTCATTATCTTTTCCTGTCAAAAGCGTCAAGTTGCATTAAAAATGAAACAACACATTTCCTTAGAAGTATGACATTTATTGTTATGAAAAAGGAACAACTTGACCTTACTATGAATCAGCAAGAGCTTTTCTGGGTGTTTTCAGATACGAAAATGTACAGAATATTTGTTATGACCTTGTCAGAATTCATGTTCATATTATTGATTGAGATCACAAATCAAGAAATCTAAAAATTCAATAAAAGTAAGGAAAAAAAATAATGTCTGTAGCTGAAGTTTTAAAAGAAAGAAGATTGCTTAACCAGCTGAGGTCACCAGCTATGTATATGTATTTCATGAAATGCTAAATTAGCTTGCAGTAGTAAGCCACCTGAGTAAATACTTTTTTTTTTTTTTTTTTTTTTTCAGTTTACTTCACTATTGAAGTTCCCCTACTTTATTAGTGGAAAGAAGAGACATGATTAAGAGCTTAAAAGAGGAAAGATTATTTTCCTCTTCCAGTCTAAAGCTAAAAAAAAACCATGGAAAGGACATAGAGTTATTTATTTTAAAATGTTATAAAATGTGGTTTTAACAGACAAACGAAGAGCATATCTCTATGTTGCTGTGCCTTTTCAGGCAGTGCAGTTTCCAGCATTTCTTGACAGGTGTCAAAAATGAAAAATTTGTATCCGAAACATAGTTTTTATTCCATTTTAGACTAATGGACAGACAAGTAATTTCTCATATAAGCAATTAATTTCCAGTCTTCTTTTTATCTCATTAGTAAACAATTAATTACTCAGGCTGGTCTTTCAAAATAGATCAGGAACATGCAGATTATTTTGCAGAAGATGTCCATTAAAGAGGATTCTGTATGCATATATTGATATATAGACACACATACATAATACATTATGGAGTATGGTTTATGTTTTTATATATATATATACACATATATATATATTCCGGGGAGATCTAATTGCGGCTTACCAGTACCTGAAGGGGCCTACAGGAAAGATGGTGAGGGACTGTTTATCAGGGAGTGTAGTGACAGGACAAGGAGTAAAGAGTTTAAGCTGAAGGAGGGTCGATTTAGATTAGATGTTAGAAAGAAATTCTTTGGTGTGAGAGTGGTGAGGCACTGGAAATAGGTTGCCCAGAGAAGCTGTGGATGCCCCATCCCTGGAAGTGTTTAACGCCAGGTTGGATGAGGCTTTGGGCAACGTGGTCTAGTGGAGGGTGTCCCTGCCCACAGCAGGGGGGTTGGAACTAGATGATCTTTGAGGTCCCTTCCAACCTAAACCATTCTATGATTCTATGATTCTATGATATACACTTACATGCTATCATGCAGAACATGGATGCAATGAGTGTAGTATGAAGAAAAAGATAAAATACAGCATGTTATTAAAAGTTATAAGGGGTTGCTGCTCTATCTTTCAGTCCGGATACAAAAAACAGAAATGGGAGAGGAGTGACTTTGTTCAGAGCTGTAGCAAAGGTAATTCAACGTATTCGCCCATATTAGGCGTTACTTTGCAAGGTGAAAATGCTCCTGTTGAAGCCAGTAGATAATACATTGGGCATCAGCAGGGGTTAGAGTGGAGCTATGCTCATGTATGATTACACTGAATGAAGAATCACTCTTTCAAATCTGCCATGTATTCTATCTTGAAGGTCTCTGACATGCATAACCCTGGAATGAAAAATAGTACACTGGCTATGGCTGAAGAAGTGCCCAGCCAAATCTCAAATGTGAATCTCCTGTCAGGTTCCTGAGGCTTACAAGATTCTCGTCTGAAATTCCAATTAAAAAATAAAATAATGATATGTTTGTATATTAAACTTGCCAGCATCCCAGAGAGGTAACTCCTGATATGTTTTACATGCCTGTAATCTGTTGATTGCTTTATGATACGTTTTCTTCTGGAAAATTCATAGGAAATTCTCTGAGGACTTCAGCCCCCAAAGCAGTTTGTTCTCAAGGAGAAGGATTGTGTTTCTCCTCTCAAGAAAATAAAGGGTCAAGTTCTGGATCATATACAGTGTATCCTTGAAGAGGTCACAGAGGGCCAGACATGCAATGTCTCGGAACTGTTTTCATGGGAAACATCAGTAATCAGCTGAAATCACAAGCATCACCGGAGTCAGTGGAGACTCCCTTTAAGAATCAAAGTAATTGTAAAACGCAAAACCTGTTTGAGGAATCTTCCTTTTTTTCTTGGATATTCACACCAAAGATAGCTTTGTTTTCAGCAAATTACAGAAAAGGATGAAATGTGAAAATGTTAAATGCTATTCGGTTTTTGCTTGTAGCAAATGTTTGCCAAACTATGGTTTAGTTCAAATGACAATTAAAAACTCATGAAGGTAGTAAGCAAAGGCAGTAGTATTAAAAATGTTAATATGTGTGGTGTATTGACCCTGGCTGGAGGCCAGGTGCCCACCAGAGCCGCTCTATCACTCCCCTCCTTCTCTAGACAGGGGAGAAAAGGTGTAACGAAAAGCTTGTGGACAGGGAGAGATCACCCACTAATTATCATCACGAGCAAAACAGGCTGAGCTTAGAGAGAAAATTAATCTGATGTATTACTAAGCAGAACAGAGTAGAGGAATGAGAAATAAAACCAAATCTTAAAACACCTCCCCCCACCCCTCCCATCTTCCTGGGCTCAATTTCACTCTCGGCTTCAACCTCCACCCCCACTCAGCGGCACAGGGGGACAGGGAATGGGGGTTACGGTCAGTTCATCACACGTTGTTTCTGCTGCTTCTTCATCCTCAGGGGGACGACTCCTCTCATCGTTCCCCTGCTCCAGCATGGGGTCCCTCTCACGGGAGACAGTCCTTCATGAACTGCTCCAGCGTGGGTCTCTTCCATGGAGTGCAGACCTTCAGCACCAGACTGCTCCAGCGTGGGTCCCCCACGGGGTCACAAGTCCTGCCAGCAAACCTGCTCTGGCGTGGGCTCCTCTCTCCACAGGTCCACAGGTCTTGCCAGGAGATTGCTCCAGCGTGGGCTTCCCACGGGGTCACAGCCTCCTTCAGGTGTCTCCACCTGCTCCGGCGTGGAGTCCTCCATGGGCTGCAGGTGGAATCTCTACACCCCCTCATCCTTCCTCCATGGGCTGCAGGGGGACAGCCTGCTTCACCATGGTCTTCACCACGGGCTGCAGGGGAATCTTGCTCCGGCGCCTGGAGCACCTCCTGCCCCTCCTTCTGCACTGACCTGGGTGTCTGCAGAGTTTCTTACATCTTCTCACTCCTCTCTCTGGCTGCAAAAGCTGTCTCTCTTGGAAGTTTTTTTTTTTCCCCTTCTTAAATATGTTATCACAGAGGTGCTGATTATTTAGTCACAACTAATAAAACTTTTCTTATTTTTCTACTTGATTCATCAAAAACTTTGCATCATGTTTTTAATGTAGGTCTTTTTCCCCCTTTCCTCTTTTCCTTCTTTTTCATAATATTAGTTTAAATAGCATAGAATTTTTTTTTTTTTAATTTTTAAAATGTAATCTCCATTAAAAAAAAAAATGTAATCACAGTGGTTGAGAAAAACAATATCATAGCAAGCATTATAAAGAATCTTTAGTAGTCATAAGAATTTCCTTCCCTGAATCAAAGTCTTGTTTATTTTTTCTTGATTCTGTCTCCCTGGTGAATTTTCTGCCATTTCTGATGATGAAGCATCAGCTGTTTTCTTGCTTGTTTGCACTGCAAGTATATAACAGCAGCTGTTCAGTCAGTGATTACAGTACTCTGCTACAGAACTGTGATGAAGAATCAGTGTATTCACTGTAGAGTTGACTGAAAAACAGAAAAACTTTCTGTGAAAATGCTGCTCTTTTTTTTTTTTTTCTTTTTTAGTTTTGAAGAATACTAAACGTCTCAGACTGGAAATAACAATTACTTGAAACCTACAAATGGAGCAGCCATTTTAGTGTCCAGCACTAAGACCTGATTCTAAGACTCTTGAGAGTTAGTTTTGTGAAGAATTCTGGATAATAGCAGCTGTTTTGAAAAATGTAATTTTCTTTTGTGAAATTAGAACCATTTCTGTTGTTTATTTCATCACTGTGCAAAAAAAATATGCTGACCCAAATTCTTTATAGTACAGGGGTACATCTTCTACTCAAAAGCAAACCTTTTTGTAGTAGAAGGCCTCATTAGGTTGTGCATACAAAAAAAGCAAAGAATTACAAGGCTGCATAAAAGTATAATAATTCTGAATTAAAATGTACATAAAATTTTTACTTTGTCTAGTTACTTAAGGAAACAAGGCTTACAGAATCAAGAATGGATGAGGGTGTATGTGTACATTTACAATATATATTCTTTCTCATCACCCTGGAAAAGAAAAAAGCATCTTCTGAACTGGATTTAAAACAAAATTAAAAGTGGTTAAAAGGTATAGAAGCTAAATAATTTCCTACAATTCTATAACGGACAGCTTGCCAACAAGGAAATGGACAAGTTTACTTCTAATAACTTTTCTTTTTTTTTAAATTTATTTTAGAAGTTGACTAAGTTGATATATTCTGCAAAAGGATGTTGGAAGTTTACATAAAGATGACCCAAAATTTAAATGTGGTCACACAGATAAGTTTGACATCTTTTAGTTTTATTGCAGTTCATTTTCCTTATGCAAGGGGCACTCTTAGAACCAGCCTGACTATTTACTGAAAATAACGTGCAGGAAACTAGCTTTAAATCTTTTGTTGAAAAGCTGAAAATATCAGTGAAAGTTTCAAAAAACACAGTCATTATTTACCAAAGAAAAATCACCAATTTGTTATGACATATGGAGGTGCTGTTTTTAAGGAGTATGCCAATGGGTTAGCTAGATTGTGAAACAGAAACATCTCTGATGAAATAAATAGGGGACTGTTGGAAATGAGTTAAGCAAAGAGGATGAGATGGCTTCTACTGACAAATAGGAGTTTTTAGAAATGTTATTGTCTAAGACATTCTAAATTGATAGACATAATGATAGAATATCAGGTAATTAAAAAAAGAAAAAAATAATTTTTTGTAGATTCTAGATTCTTGTCCTAAACCTGCTTGAAGTATAGAGTCATTGATTCTTTAGTCCAAAGCAGTGACTGGAACACAAGCAAGGACTTATAAGTCCCTTGACAGCTTTCTTGGACAACAGATCTATATATACTTTGTAATTTTTTTCACCTCTTCCCAAGTCTTCTGTTATTTTCTAAGCACTTACTCAGTCTCAACAGTTAGCTTTAACTAGAACACTCTCCTTCCAAATCAGATAAGTTCAAATCATGAAGCAGAAAAAGGCATAATGTCATAAGTAAAAAGGTTACCATTCTCTAGATCATTTTTAAAGAATAACTTTGACATGAAAAGAAGCTGAGCTCTACTTGATTGAGAAGAGACCTTGGTCTGAGTCCTGGCCTCCCGGGTCATGTGCATCTCCATGAAATAAAGAATTCCAGTGCATTTCTGGCATTCTCTGTTAACCAACCCAAGCATTTTTGGATAAACATGACCTCCACAAATCTAATTCTTAAGCAACTATCTCCCCATTTTATTTCTTTAGAAAATTTAAGTAGAGTAATTAAGAACTTAATTCCATGCTGAATTCAGATATGAAGAAGTTTGTGGCACTGCACAGAAATAAGAGAGTTTTCTGTTTAATGCACAAGCTGGTATGGCCCTGTGTTATTAACTAACAGTTCTCAACAGGAAGAAATACTAGTACCCAAACTTCATTGCTGAAAGGACAAGGAACAGCAAGGTACGTTAAATCCTGACACTAGATCAGAGTAATTGAGGGGTTCAAGCTCTAATCACATTCAGGCAAAAAGCTGGAACACTTGAGGTAAGTTTAGTCAAAAAAGAAACAAAGATATGTCAAACACTTTAACTGTTGACAGTTGTCCTTGAGTTCTTTGTAGTAACTCTTTACTATTCGTTGTAAGTGATTGATCACCTGGGTCACAATAGATTCTGAACCCTCTTTTGAATTAATGGAACAAATCAAATAGAAGAAACAAAGAATAATGAATAGTAAATAAACTCCAAACTTTGGTTTAAAATTCATCATGTAGTTATATTCCTTCCTCAATCTGGCAGAAGCAATTTAATGAAGGTCACACAGAAAGCCTGTGATAAACTGAGATCACTGTTCTGTCTTTGGCTATGAGCCATTTTACCTTTTATAAAATTGCATGTCACAAACTAGAAACTGTGGCATGAAAACTGTGTGCATCTTTTGATACAGAGGTGTAAAATACAATGATTTTTCTAGAGCTTGTTAAGTATCCTAGTGTGGAACACAGGCGAAGTGAAATATCAAAAACTACAGATTGCCACTGAAATTTCACATGCGTTTTAATTGTGATGTCTTATTTCTTGGAATGCAAATTAGGTATCGTAGCTTTCAAAATGATTTATACAAAAAATAAAGAGAAAAGCTAATTATAATGGCATGTAGCTATAACTTTTTTACTATTTAAATTATTAGTTTGCTAAAGGGATTGTAATTGTCAGATTTCAGCTGAGCAAACTAATGATATGTGCCAAACTGAGTTTCTCACCTTTTTACTGTGTGATGGCTCAAACACATTAGGCCTAGAAGATTTATCATTTCCCGTTAATCTACAAGATCTCACATTATCACTTCAAGCTATATTTATTTGTATCATCTTTTACTATTATATAGGTAATTTCTGCTTCCTATTAGGAAAGAAAATTTCTTGAAAATATTGAAAAAACAGATCAAATAAGTAGCATCTTTTGAACAAAAAACCCAACTAAACAATTAAAAAAAAAAAAAAGCAGCAAAAAAAGCCCAACAATCTCAGAAGCTCAAACCTTTTAATTGCAGAAAATTGGTAGTATTTCACATACAAATTCCATACAATCAGATAACATCAGAATAACAGTTTCTAAACCATGATATGTATTGAACATGAAGTTGTGAAGTACACTAAGCCTACTTCTGAAGCATCTTACCTTTTGCATAAAAAACTGGAGATATAATGACTGCTGGGACTTTTGGCACATCTTCAAAGCCTTTATTCTCAATTAGATCGGGGAGCTAGACTTAATCAGAATTGCTAGGAACATTAGTGCTAATTTATAGGGTTAAAAGACTCTAAGATAGGGAATGAACTAACTGACTGGAATCTGCTAATTTGAACACTTGTAGAAGTACTATTTTCTATGTAAAAAAAAAAAAAAAAAATCTTGAATGTGGATTAAATATTTCTTTCACTAGATTAAAAATGCATTTCCATAAATAGATTTTGCATAGGATAAATTAAATGCATTTAGAATTTCCTATTGATATGATATTGCATTATATTATATTAGTTCTATTTATTTAGCTAGTTTCATTTACAACGTGGTAAATAAAATGAATGGGAAATCTGAAATGCATATTGACTTCTAAGAACATCAGGATGGGTAATGGCTTTAGTGGTTCTCTTGCTCAGTTTTAGAAAGAGCTTTTTTTACCTACAGCGTTGCTAGGTACTAGTAGAAAAATCTCTGAAAAAATGTGTATAGTATATTGTTCCTATTATACCAAATGCAGACTGAAATGGTTTTTATCTTTCGTTGTATGGCACACAAGCACCTTCTTTAAAATTTAAAGTAACAAAAAGTAAATATTAATCAACAAGTGGCAATTCAAGCTAAGAATACTAATGCTACATTTATAATTTTCATATCAGCGTGTATGATTTTTTTATTTTATAAAGCAAATGACATCTTAAAGAATTCTGCTGCACAAGTCATAAATAAAATTATTCTTAAATAGATTTTGTATGTGGCTGCTAGACCATTTCATGGAACTGTGGAAACAACTGCAAATAAGGCACATCTTCATTAGTGTGACATTGTGACCTTATATTCTAATTTACCAAGAAGATACAAAAAAATAGCCATCTGTCTTTGACCATCTTTAAGAACTCTTTTTTTAAAAACTTCAGTGTACTCTCTCTCAAGATTTCTAACTCCACTCTGAAACCTTTGGGAGTGTGCGTATAAAAAGGTTGATTGATAGACAATTTGACTGCATTTTCTCAATTATATGGTGATCTAAAGCTAGAATATATTCTTTATTAAAACCAATTTAATTTTTTAACTACTTCCAAATAGTTCAATACTTTACAATAAAAAGTTTGTGACATTTATTTCATATATTAAAAGCTGTTTTTCCTCTCTGAAAAGAAGTATCAAAAATGTGACATAATTGTTTTCCATTTAAAAAAGTAATTTCCGTAGGCAAATGTCCTCAATTAGAAAAAGAGGACATTTTTTCAGCTGCAGTGGCCAGCCCTGAATTCTTTCCCAGCATATCCATTGATGACGAATATTTTCTTTACTTTTATGTTTCTGTGTGTACCTTAAATAATAAGGATAAAACAGCCACTTCCTTTCATGTATTTGTGTAATACAACCGATCCTGTTTCTGTTTAATATGATCTCCTGAGTGTTAGCATTGCTCTTTCATGCAGTATACCCTTGTACCAAAAACTTCATTGATGCCATTAAAATCCTTTCATTCTGCTATGATTCAGATTAAATTAAAAAAAGGCAAGATGTTTTCTCATAAGTAAAGGAATCCTGACTTACCATGGGAAGAGTGATGTTTGTGATATTCAGGATATCCATTTTATTTTCCAATGGCCCCAATAAAATAACAAGTAAAAAAAAAAAAATGAAAAAAAAAATGACTCCATCATCTTATCTCAATGGTTGCTGTTTAAAGATCTACTTAGACTTCCACGAATTAATATTTATGTTACCTAGAAATCAAAAGTAATAGAGAAAATATAGTCACTGTGTACCTCTTTTATATGAGAATTTTCTTGTCCTTTAACTATATGTCCTCTGTTTTTTAAATGTGTACAGAAAACTCTAGAGACATATAAGGTAATAACTACAGAATCAGAAAGAGAGCTAAGATATAAACAGCTCATTAGGGGGGAAATTAATGGTACAGTTAAGCATCACTATAGATTTTTTACCCCCTCCCAGAGCTCCTCTGCTTTTATGCTCCTAATCAGTTAAATTTAATTTACACTGAAAGCAACTCAGATGCTTTTTATTTGCCTGTAGAGCACCACCAAACTGTATAAGTACTCAGTCAGCTGGATAAATAGTGGCAGCTTATATGACTTTGTATATACAACCTTTTTGAGCCACAAAATAGGAGAATTACATTTCCTCTTCATATTATAATAGATTATTATTTACATTTATTTTCCTTATTTTGAAGGTTATATATGATTCTGAAATATAGCTATTTGAATTAATTACATTTATTTAAAAGAAGAACACATGAAGATCATGCTGTGAAAAAGAGCATGCATCTGCCTTTATACTAGAGGTGGATGTATGCGAACTTCTCTGTGTAGCTCTGTCTTTGTATTTCACTCTTCTCTTACAGACCTTCAGGTTAAGAAATATAATGACCATCACTGCCAAGAGCTCTAAATTAACTGACTCAAACAAAATAAGATGGCATTCAATTATACACTCACTCATCCCTTCAAGAATCACCACAGCTACTGTAAAGTCATAATAGTTGACATCATAGTTTATGAAGGAGTGTGGCAGAAGTGGAAGACAGGAGAGAACTTCACAGCAATTTCATTCAACAGGTTATTTTCCCAGGATGGCAGTTAGTCTTAATGTGGAGAAATGAGAGTGTTCAGGGAGGTACTAGATGCTGCCTGGAGCTAGAAGTCTTTCTGGTTCCTTTCAGCTGCTACTGCAGAGTAATAACAAATAAGCAAAAATATGCATGCATTTAGTCCAAGAAGGAAAAGAAAGTCTCACTCTGAAATAAATAAAATACTGACTGTATTCCTTGAGGGCAGAACATTTTTTTTTAATTATTTTTACTTTCTGTAATTTCTTTCACATTTTCTCTCTCTTTTTTTTTTTTTTTTTTCCTCCTGTTAGTTGTGTTGTCAGAAAGATAGGCTTTTTATTTCAGCTACCAAGACATTAGGGAACAAAAACCTAAGTGTACTCCAATTCAGTGAAAGGAATCCCAAACTCTTTCCATCCTACCTGAAATAAATCCTTGAATATAAATCTTTCATTAAAAACCAATAATACTTCAAATCACTGAGGTAGGAGTAGCTATATTCTTCAGATATGTTCTATTTCTGACTTTTCGTGGTTACCCTGTGATTCTTTCTTTTTCATTAATTAAAGGATTTCTTCCCATGAAAGGTAATACTGTAGTTCCAAATTATTATGCTTCAGGCAGAACTACACTTTGGAAATAGCTGTTTTCCCTGGCATTCTTAAAAAGGAAAATTATCACAGAATTTTTTTTCTTAAGAATATTCACCTTTCTCTTTTTTTTTTTTTTTTTCCACTTATTTTTTGTCCAAAGGAAATAAAACTGACTTAAAACTGGGGTTTGGTCTAATTTTCATTTCTGGTGCTGATAAATCAGAAATAGGTTTTAAGAAATTCAGGAAATAATAATAATAAAAAATCTATAATATATTCCAATGGAAGCAGCAGTTTGTGCAGCAGTCTCTGCATTCTTCTTTGGGAGTTTCTGGATCTTCCATGCACAAGGTCTAGGATCATCAGGGAACACCTGAAAACCTTTTAAGAAACTTGAGAGCTCCTGCTAAGTAAGGACAAGGTAAGGGGAGCCAAGCCCTAGCAGCTTCTAGCAGGTATGAGCAGCTACCCTTGATCCAACGTACCAGGAGCCTCCGTTGCAGCTTCCCCTGATTACAGAGGGTCAAAAACCCTCAAGCCAGTGCTTGGGACAGACATATATATGTGTCAGACCCAGAATACAGCTCCCAGAGGCAGTCAAAGAACTAATCAATGCTTACTTTAAAAGTACAGCTATCAGAAGGTTGGGTAGAGCTCTGTCACCTGGTGTAGTAGGTTTCTCTCTGGCAGAGGGGTAAAACTTCAGATTTTTGTAAGGGAGCCCTAGCTAGAAATCAGGGTAGGATCAAGCTGGAGTACACGTCACCTCTTTTGTTGAATGGACTTGAGGAATTATTATGCATCAGTAGCTCTCACAATAGATGATTATTATCAATGTTGATATTTTCTACAGTCTATCTACCAGTTGAATGCAGACCTGTTACTTATCTATACCTATCTATTTGAAATACTACCAACTTAAATTTTTTTGTCATACTTTTGTTAATAATAGCTATTTTTAAATTAATGTTGCTTATAACAGATGACCTATGGAAATAACATAAAGTCATATTTTTAATGCATTTTTGACAGTATGAGTTACACTCTAATTGAAGGAAAAAGGGTAATTCTTTTTGCATTCTCAGTACTTCTGTTGTACTGAGGCCACTGAACACAACGGCATAAACAAGGGTTGCTAAATTAAGTTACGCTTGTTAAGTTACACTTGATAAGTTAAGCTACACTTGTTTCCTCTCAGTGCCCGTAGGGGCTGATAACTCATTTTAGCACCTGGGAAGAAATCTCTGAAAGCCATTTAGCCAGATATTTTACTGATGATTTGACTCTCTCAGATGAGCTGAAAAGCATTCTGTTATCAGGGAGCAAAGATTCTCAAGGTTTGTTCAGGTAGGATACAGAATACAACTGTATTAGCACCATGATTAGTTATTACCAGCAAAAGTTATGCAATCAACTTATAAACTTCCTGGAATTAGAGAGTAAGAGATTATTTTATGAACAGTATAGAACACCTAGTATTGTGAAGACTGGGGAGAAATCTGTTTGTTTGAGATAATTGTTGTGGGTTTATTTTTGGAATAGTATGTAAAGTTTAGAGAGGCTTGAGATGGAAGAACTAAAAGTTTTTTCATTCACATACCAAGCTTTTTGAGGAAGGAAAACAATTATTCCGTAGTTCAAAATATCAAGAAATGTGGATGACAAGAAAAATCTTTTTTTTTACTTTAAGATTTAAATATTTCAAACTAGATATGATCAATTTTCACTGTACTGTCCAACTACTGAAGCCTCTTTCACCTCACCTTCAAGTACTCAAGAATACTAGTAATTCTAAGCTCAAGAAACACATCATGTTTCGGCCACATAGATTTTCACGTTATTTTTAGGAGACTTTGTCACCAAGTGTAAGAACCAACAATACCTTATTCAGAATTTCCAGTTCTAATCTCAAACTTGGAACCTAAAACTTATGTATCAAAACCCTGAACTTGCGGGTGCCTTAATTCTGTAGTAGTTTTTGCTTTTACCAAATAGAGCAGTGAATGCTCCATATGGAAAAACTTAATTCCACGGCTGAAGCTAATCTACTGTTCTGCCTTTCAGCTACTAAATATAAAAGCTGTGAGAATGTCTAACGGGAACATTCTTGTCAATGCAGAGAAGGAAAATGTCAATATTAAGTTAAAAGGAACAGAATTTCACTTATAGTGAAAACAAGACAGGATATATAAGTGGGAGTAGGCAATCAGCGATGCTTACATCAACATAATTTGACTAAAACCTGTTAGTTATGAAGAGGCATGACCCAAAGAACCTAATGTTTGTAAGTTGTTCTAAAAAGTTAGTAAGACCATGTCAAAGAAGTCTTCTCATGAGATGACATAAGCATTATTTTGAGGCTGTCACATCACAACTGAAATGGTTATAGCTGCCTTATAGATGAGGTTATAAAAACTTAAAGCACAATGAGGAATACATTTACCTTGCAAAAAATATGATTGATGTGCCACTCTGAATGTTGTTTTCCACTGAGAATCATTATTCACACTTAATTTGGACTGAAAAATTAATAAATAAATGTCATTTGGATACCAGTTCTAAATAGTCTGATTTAAATGAGAAGTGTAAATTTAGTGCTTAGATGGAATATCAGTGAAAAATCACATTTCTGACTGCTTCATTTTACTCATACACAAACTGAGAAATAGATAACGGAAGGGAGAAGAGGTAATAAAATAATCTCTTTCATTATCTTAGTCCATTTATACCAGTATGTAAGTAATCAAAAATATCTAAGCTCCCAAGAAGGAAAATTGACCCCACAAGTGAATTTTCTGAAAATTTCATTAGGGTAGAAGAGATTTGGTTTTTTATGGAGATTACATTCAGCAGTGCATTACTGATTTACAAACAGAACTTTTAAAAACTATTTTAACAAACATCCAATAGTAATTGAATTACAAACGCTTTTAAAATAGTTCTTGCAGAGATATTGTCAACTACCATTATTTAAACATATTCAGTAATGCTACTATTTGAAGTAATGAAAGAATAAGGAACATTACTAACTGAAGATAAAGACAGAACTGCATGAGACAGAGTGCACCCTCACCAAGTTTGCCGATGACACCAAGCTGTGTGGTGCAGTTGACACACTGGAGGGAAGGGATGCCATCCAGAGGGACCTTGACAGGCTGGAGAGGTGGGCCCGTGCGAACCGCATGAAGTTCAACAAGGCCAAGTGCAAAGTCCTGCATGTGGGTTGGCGGAATCCCAAGCACAGCTACAGGCTGGGCGGGGAATGGATTGAGAGTAGCCCTGAGGAGAAGGACTTGGGGGTGTTGGTGGATGAAAAGCTCAACATTACACAGCAATGTGCACTTGCAGCCCAGAAAGCCAACCGTGTCCTGGGCTGCATCAAAACAAGCATGGCCAGCAGGTCAAGGGAGGTGATTTTCCCCCTCTACTCTGCTCTCGTGAGACTCCACCTGGAGTACTGCATCCAGCTCTGTGGGCCTCAGTACAAGAAAGACATGGACCTGCTTGAGCGAGTCCAGAGGAGGGCCAAGATGATCAGAGGGCTAGAGAACATCTCCTATGAAGACAGGGTGAGAGAGTTGGGATTGTTCAGCCTAGAGAAGAGAAGGCTCTGTGGAGATCTAATTGCAGCCTTCCAGTACATGAAGGGGGCCTTCAGGAAAGCTCGAGAGAGACTCTTTACAAGGGCATGTAGTGATAGGACAAGTGGTAATGGGTTTAAGCTGAAAGGAGGTAGATTTATATTAGATATTAGCAAGAAATTCTTTACTGTGAGGGTGGTGAGGCACTGGAACAGGTTGCCCAGAGAGGCTGTGAATCCCCCCTCCCTGGAAGTCTTTAAGGCCAGGTTGGATGAGGCTTTGGGCAACCTGGTCTAGTGGAGGGTGTTCCTGTCCACAGCAGGGGGGTTGGAACTAGATGATCTTTGAGGTCCCTTCCAACCCAAACCATTCCATGACTCTATGATGATTCTATCAATTCAGAATCATTTCTACTAGAAATTAGGAAATGTTTCTTAGAACTTTCTTTTTTTTTTTCTTTTTTTTTTCTTTTTTTTTTCTTTTTGCTTATTCCTATTGTTATCAAGTTTTTAAATGCTTCTTAGAGGATATGTATCTATAGGGTGGAAGGATATTTGAGAATTTCCAACTGAAATCTGTTGAATGTATTTATCAACTCTGAAAATTACAGTTGTCCAAATAAAGTTTATTCCAATACAGCAAAACAGGAATAACATCTATTGTAACCTAAGACATTAAGCTACTACAACTAACACTTACATTCAAAATTTGTGAGACTGAAATTATTTCTGCTTAAATACTAGACTGTTTTGGAGGCAGAAACATTGACTGAGTGAAATTATTCCGCAGACTTCAAGCCTCAGGCTTTGTATCAAGCTCTAAAACAAACTTAGTTAAAGTTATTTTATGGAACTGCAAAGTTTCCCAATCTCATTAATGCAACTGTGACTGTGATATGTCACACTTGAGAAATATGGTGCATATTGATACAAGGATTTAGGTCCGACGCTCATTAAAAACAGGATGGTTATATTAAATAGTTGGCAGTGAAACCAGGAAATCCACAAACTGTGATATTTATAATGTTAGCATTGGATTTGGAGCTTTTCCCGATTCTCTTAAGCCATTGGTTCATCAAATATCATCATCACAAACTAACTGCTTGAACACAGACCTGAAAATAATACTGAACTTGTTATACTGAGCATGTTGGACTTAAAGGGAAAAAAGCTACATAAATGATTTTAGAAACTTTAGATGAAGCTGAGAAATTCATTTTATGTTGTTGTTCCATTATTTTGGTCAAAATAATAAAAACCCCAAACAATTAACGGTAAGCTAGACTTCTACAGTTCAGTATTAACATTGCTGCCAAAATACTGGTGAATATTAATAGAATAGGAGTTGGTATGACAGCCTGAACAATTATGTGTGTTTCAGGTGATGTTTATCTGTGAATGTGCATCAAACAATTAACAAACTCCATGCATTAAGTAGGGCTAATTAAATCATCATTAATTCATATATGCAAGAAAGTTGGTGTCAAGTTAAAACTTTCTGCATAAATTTAATGTTGTATCAGAATATTTTATCAGTCTTTGCCTTGCAATGTAAACAGATTTTAACACAGTAATATGCAAATAAAAGTTTTTACATTAACTAGCCTTCACACACAGTTGACCTTGACTGTAATCAAGACAGTGCAGGCTCCAGGCAGTGACATAGGGGAAAAACATATTTCTGTCCATTTACCTCTAGGGTTAATAATATTTTCAAACAAGAATTATGAAATAAAGTACTTGTGCTGCATGTAAATATTGCTAAAAATGAAAAAAATAAATGATAAATTCAGCTATTGTTTTATCATTTGTTTCGATATTCAGAGGTTATAGCACCTTGCTTCACAAATCACTGAGTATTAATTATAATTCCCACAGACCTATATGGGAGATATGAATGCACCTCATCTTGTAGAATTAGGATTAAACAATTCTGCTTGTCCCTAGGTCATATATCTGTATTTTAAAATACAGATATGGACACTTATTTATATAAAAAGATTGTGAGGCACAAAAAGATTTGCCCCAGGTAGAAGCAGATGCAGCACAGTGGAGGGAGTAATCACGTTCATTAAATGTCCCTGTGGGCTCTAGAGCAGGAGTGCAACACTTCATCTACAGAACACCAGCCGTTTGACTCATCTCTTTCTATGCTGTACTTGTTCTTTAAGTAGAAGATTATAATCATAGTACTTTGTTAGTGTCATACTTCTCTTTGGAATTTTAAATGTGAAAATAATGTGAAAAAAATGCAGGCTGTTATTGTATCACACATATTTCAGAAAATAAAGTATTTTAGGCTATGATGGTATCCTTTGCCATCATTGAATCTCTAGTCGCTCTTTTTGTTTGGTTATGATTTTTTTTTTCTTGCTTTGAATCATTTAATCTATTTTCAGTTTCCTATTTTTTTTTTTCAAACAGTCTGTGACTTCACACATTTAATTTCTGGATCAGTTCATATTTAATATGTCTTCAAATATGGAATTTAAATATTTTCACCAAAGTAATTGGAGGCTGGCCTTTCATATTTAATTGGTAATCTTTTCATTTATAATGTTTAAATACTGTTATCTGCTTTCTTTGTTGGTCATTTCTCTGTATATGCTTGACAACAAGATAAGGTGTGTGTTCAGAAATTCTGAAGGTTAAATCAGATTTTTTATATCAGGATACAGCTTCTATGAAGTAGATAACTAAGAAATAATTTATCTTTGACATCAGTGACATGACTGAGATATGCCTCTTTTTCACTTTAACAGTACCTTTTGTTGTAAAGTGACATCCACCATTGTATGAGTAGTTTGATTCACTGCTGAAAATATTAAAATGGATGTAATTATAAAAGCGCCATGGATTGCTTATTCATGTCAGCATTTAGTTTTAAGCAAATTAGCAGCCCTTCAGCAATGAACAGGACCATTTATATAACCAAATTAAACATGTGTTTTAAGTGTTTCCCTGTACAAAACAAGTTCTCAGCACTATGAAAGATCCCACCCAGGACAGGTACCTCACAAGGTACATGGGATGCACCTCAACCAACTTAGCAGTACACAGTATGGACATTACATTTACATCGTTCTCCCTAGACTTCATTAGTGACTGTCAGTCTGTCAGTTGAGAGAAATAGCCTCTTTTAGAGTGCTATTCATCTGACCTATTTTAGGCATCTATTTTAGGGAAAAAAGATTAATTGTCTTCACAAGTAGCTGTTTTTCTCCATTGATGGGAAAGAACCTTTGATGATTAATCTATACAGTAGTAGTCTACATTTGATCAGAATACCACCCAGCATATCTCTGTGGCAAAATGAAGTGTCATACAAAAGACCGAGAGTAGCTCCAGATGAGCTAATTCATATCATGAATAATACAAGTAGCACAGTTAAAGGAGCAGTGTCTAGTAGCTGGAGTATGCAATAATGCTCTAATATGGTTAAATTATCCCCAAAACCTGAAGCTTGTTCATTTGGAACTAGCATAATATTTTTCACAATACTTAATTATGCCAATTAAAACTATTCACATTGTATCAGAACCCACATATGAAAATAAGTATGAAAAATAGATAAGTTCTAGAAAATGTTTTATTTACCTACACCATTGGGGAAAAAAATGAAAGAAACACAAAAATTAAACAAGCATTTTAAAGCAAGTTCATCCTGATACAGGAGTTAGTCCTGCATTTCCAACAAATTTCTGTTACTTGAAATCTACTTTGTGTAAGAATAGATTAGGTTCTTGTTTCAAGCTGTTACTTACTAAGGGATATAATTTGGTTGTGCTTGGATTTTAATATAAGCATGATCAAGCAATGTGGCTCATCAACCTTATTTGTTTTCAAAAAGTACAAAATTACATTGTTTTATTATTATTTCACAGATATTTTCTTACTTTATGTATTTCAGATATAGTACCATGAACTGGTTATTTGCAAAAAAAGAGACAAGAAAAGAAGAAAATTAAGACTAACATAGTAATATTTTGTCTGTCTTAATTGTTCAAAATATTTGAAAGATACTGCAAAATCTGAATTTGGAACAAAAACTAGTTAGAGGACTAAACATCTCATACTGCACTCATGTAAATTACAGACAATTTCACTGAAAGCATAGTAACTATTTTATATAAACACTGGAATAACTAAGAGTTATGTTAGGATTCTTAACTATGGATTTTCTCAGCACTCAATAAAAATATTATTTCAAAGGTGAGGAAATAACTACTCATGTCTCCAAGCTTTATTCAATATTGATGTCTCTGCGATCTATTTTGATGAAAAGTTCTGGATGTGAATAGGAGAGGGTAAGTATAACAGGCTCTTTTACACACACAAAAAAAAAAAAAATAAAAATCTATGTCATCCCTCCTGAGCCATGCTGAGAAAATTCAGCTAGTATTTACGGCCATGTCTTCCATTTATTTTGATAATTTCTTTGTTTACATCCATGTTTGTATTAAAGAGATAAGAAATAATAATTCTTTATTTATTTTCTCTTCAATTCTTGTACTTCTATAGACTTCTGGTAAACCTCATCAATTATCTTCTTCCAATATAAAAGCTACTTAATATTACTTCAGATAGAAGCAATTCCTTACCTCTGATCCTTTTTTAATGGAGTGAGCAAATGCACAAGATGTGAACACACAACAGTTTAAGACAAAGACAGTAACATTTTCTGATTTAGGATAACTTCCTTTGCTAATCTATGCTAGCATATTTTCTGTCTTTTTTACTGGCAGTGAGCACTGACCTAAGGATTTCAAAGAATTTTTCACTGTGGTTCCAAGACCTCTTTCCTGAGCATTAATAACTAGTCTAGCATGGCCCTGGGCAACCCGTCATGTTTTTCATTCTGCCAGGAATTAGGACCAGTTCTCCTAAAACTTTGTATTGTATTTGTTATCATTTAACTTCACAAGTATTTTTATTGAGTTGCTCAGTTTTCTTGCAGCTCTTTTATAATGTGTTTGTTTGTTCATTTCCTAAGGCACATGGACAGTGTATAATACAGTTTTGGATATTTATTCAGCTACCTCCGTGTCACTTCAGACAGCCACATTTTTGAACTTTCTGGTTCCAAAGGGAGTTTATTTACATCTCCATGTTAGCCTAGTGCTATTATGCACCACTAGGTCTAAACCCGAGGCATTTAGGTTAAACTAAGTAGTGGAATATGGCTCCTTTTCAATCGATTCCTTACAGTGGATTTTCTGTCTCCTTTTAATGAATTCCACAATGTAATATATTGTATCTTAACAGAGGTTTTTAGGTCAGTTAGGGCAAGATGCTCTTTAGTGACACTTTTCTCTCTCCATTAATTATATAGGAATGCTAGAAAAGTATTCTAACTTTTATTAAGATCATAAATGTCTAAAGGGTAATGAATCCCAGCTTTAGTACCAGGTAGTTACTGATACTTAATCCATTTCACTTGAACATGCTCAATGATGTTTAGAAAACGTCATGAGAAAGATGTCAGAGACATTATAGCTAACCCATCATTCTGCAAAGAACAACTTGAGACACTAGTATCTCTCTCTCAGGAGGAATCTTGAAGCTTTTTCCTTCCTTCTGTACTCCAAAAGTTACTATGTGTGTCTGAAGGAGAGTCACAATGGGTGATCCTATTATGGTAGTTTCCTAAATCAAGAGCCCACTACACTGAAGATGACCCTTCAAATCCAAGCATAATTCAGAATATTAATAAAGTTAATAATTGCAGTTAAAAGGGTGGTTTTTACTTTTTTATATATATATATATATATATTTGCAAAGCTAGTAATAATTCCTTTTGTGCTAATGCTTTTTCTAGTTTATCAAACCTTGGTCAAGCCGCAGAGCTTAGCTCAGTACTAAAAGGCACTTTTAATGGTATTGCTTTTTCTAATGCTTATCAGTGCAATAGCTGTTCTTAGACACCACAGATTTCTGACATTTAGTTATTCTTTCCCTCATCTATTCTTTAGTCAATATTCTATGTTTGTCAAAGTAATTTTCATCTCATCAGTCTGCTTTTGTCATCACTTTAACAGTGATATTTACAAGTCTTTTTTTAAATCTTAGGCTTCACTTTATCTGTTATATATAAAATATAAAATCATGTTTGGAATAAATTCAGTTTTTTGATTCTCTGATAATTCATGGAGGAGTTAGGCATCTGAATGATGTAAGTAAGCAAAAGGTTAGCTTTGCTACAGGCTTTAAATATTATGCAGAAGAACTTCAGAATTCCTATAGGATCCATTATAATCCTTCAAGACGTTTTAAGAGTTTACTGAGATAAAGGTAAACTGTGGAGGTGGGGGTTCCTTTACTCCCAGCATTCATAGTAATCATATTTAGTAATACCTATTTCTGAGATGGATTTTGAAAGACAACCATAGCTAAATCAAAGGTATTCTTACTTGAGTAACTAGTATTTAGTTTAAAGGATAGACACAACTGGCATTTTGAGAGCCCAGTTCTTGTCTTGGAAGAGTTAACAAGCATAATTCCCTGCCCTTCAAGAACCACAAAAAAAAATACAGATTACATAAAATCTCGCTTTTTTATTGAAATGTTTATATTCTTAATCTTTGGTAGTAGTATTCCAAAGCCTTCAGGCTCACATATCACTTCTGTCTTTTCATTGCCAACAGTTTTTGAAAGGACTACAATTCATCCCACCTGCACTTCTATACACATAGTGGTCAAGGGCATTGCTAACTCTAGCCTTTTACTTGAATCAGGCTTTCCTCTTCTTTTATGGGTACGTGTTGTCTCTTCATAATTTATACAAAACTTCACTTTCCAAGCATAAATATTTTTGAAAGGAACTAAGGTGTCTAAACATAGGTGCCTGATGCCATTTTGAGATATGCTCAGGTATCATAGACATCTGCATTGGGTTGGCGGGTATGACACAGAATTTCACAGATTTTGGAGCAACAATTGCACTCAAGAAGAATATCTCACATTGCCTAAGAGGATAGTGATGTTTAGGCAACTGAATCTTGTGCATTTCTTCAATAAATCGAAAACTATTATGATGATTTTTTTCCACAGCATAATTTAAGTTCTAAGAAGTATAAGAAAATGATCTGTCATCCTGACGTGGTTTAGCCCCAGCTGGCAACTGAGCACCACGCAGCCACTCGTTCACCCCTTCGCCGGCAGAATGGGGAGGAGAATGGGAAAATGTGTTGGGTTTGCGTGGCAAGGTTTTGGTAGCGGGGGGGCTACAGGGGTGGCTTCTGTGAGAAGCTGCTAGAAGCTTCCCCTGTGTCTGATAGAGCCAATGCCAGATGGCTCCAAGATGGACCCGCCACTGGCCAAGGCCAAGCCAATCAGCACCTCTGTGATAACATAGTTAAGAAAGAGAAAAAACAAGTTAGATGGAGCTTTTGGAGCCAGAGAGAGGAGTGAGAAGATGTAAGAAACTCTGCAGACACCAAGGTCAGTGCAGAAGGAGGGGGAGGAGGTGCTCCAGGTGCCGGAGCAGAGATCCCCCTGCAGCCCGTGGTGAAGACCATGGTGAGGCAGGCTGTCCCCCTGCAGCCCATGGAGGGAGGATGAGGGGGTGTAGAGATTCCACCTGCAGCCCGTGGAGGACCCCACAGCACAGCAGGTGAAGGCACCCAAAGGAGGCTGTGACCTGGTGGGAAGCCCACACTGGAGTAAGCTCCTGGCAGGACCTGTGGACCCATGGAGAGAGGAGCCCACGCCAGAGCAGGTTTGCTGGCAGGACTTGTGACCCCGTGGGGGACCCATGCTGGAGCAGTCTGTTCCTGAAGGTCTGCACCCCATGGGAGAAACCCATGCTGGAGCAGTTCATGAAGGACTGTAGCCTGTGGGAAGGACTCATGTTGGAGCAGTTGGTGGAGGACTGTCTCCCATGTGAGGAACTCCATGTTGGAGCAGGGGAACGATGAGAGGAGTCCTCCCCCTGAGGATGAAGAAGCAGCAGAAACAACGTGTGATGAACTGACCGCAACCCCCATTCCCCGTCCCCCTGTGCCACTGGGGGGTGGCAGAGGTTGAAGCCGGGAGTGAAGTTAAGCCTGGGAAGATGGGGGGGGTGGGAGGAGGTGTTTTAAGATTTGGGTTTATTCCTCATTACTCAACTCTGATTTAATTGGAAATAAATTAGATGATTTTTCTCTCTAAGTTCAGTCTGTTTTGCCTGTGATGGTAATTGGTGAGTGATCTGCCTCTGTCCTTATCTCAACCCACAAGTGTTTTGTTGTACCTTTTCTCCCCTGTCTAGTGAAGTAGGGGAGTGATAGAGTGGCTCTGGTGGGCACCTGGCCTTCAGCCAGGGTCAACCCACCACAGAAAAACAACGGCAAAGCCTGGAGGGTTGGGATAAGGGCAGTTTACTGGGACAGCAAGGGAGAGGGAAACAATCAACAGCAGCACTGATAATAGATTTTCACAGTGGGTGATAACAGAAAGCAATTTACTGATCTGATGACCAATCAACCGACCGGATGCTCAGACCATCCCGGAGCCACGCTGAACCCGCCCCTGCCCGACTAGCCCCCTTTTATGGTGAGCATGACGTCACATGATATGGAATAGCCCCCAGCCAGCTTGGCTCACCTGTCCTGGCTCCGCACAAAAATTAAGTCAGTCCTGGCCAGAACCAGGACACATCCTTTTTTCTTTTTTATTTTTTTTTTTTCCTTTTTTTTTTTTCCCCCCATTTTATAATTAAGTTACCTGTATTTGTAGAATAATCACAAATCACAGAATCATAGAATGGATTAGGTTGGAAGAAACTTTTGGAGATGACCTAGTCAAAGCACAGTGCTCAGGTAGGGTCACCTAGAGCAGATTGCCCAGGGCCATGTCCAGTCAGGGTTTGGAGACCTCCAAGTATGATGACCCCAAACTTTTTTGGGCCACTTGTTCCAGAAGCAGTTCATGTGGCCACTCCTCAAAGTAAAAAAGTATCTTTCTTATGTGGTCCTCCAACTGGATATTTCTAAGAAGAGCCTAGACCCATCTTTTTTCACCCTCCCTTCAAGTATTTATACACACTAATAAGGTTGACTCCTGAGCTTTCTATTCTCCAGCCTGAACAATCCCAGCTCTCTGTTTTCCCTCATATGAAAGGTGCTCCAGTTTCTTAATCATCTCGGTGACCTTTTGCTGGACTCACTGCAGTAGCTTCGTATCTCTTTTGTGCTGAGATGTTTGTTGGAGACATGGGCACTGGGATCAAGCGCACCCTCAGCAAGTTTGCCAGTGACACCAAGCTGTGTGGTGCAATCAACACACTTGAGAGAAGAGATACCATCCAGAGGGACCTTGACTGACTTGAGACATGGACCTGTGCAAACCTCATGAAATTCAACAAGGCCAAGGGAAAGATCCTGCACATGGGTCGGCGCAATACCAAGCTCAACTATAGGCCGCATGGAGAATGGATTGAGAACACCCTTGGGGGTGTTGGTGGATGAAAAGCTGAAAATGAGCCAGTAATGTGCACTTGCAGCCCAGAAAGCCAACCATGTCCTGGGCTGCATCAAAAGAAGTGTGACCAGCAGGTTGAGGGAGGTGATCCTGCCCCTCTACTCCACTCTCGTGAGACTCCACCTGGAGTACTGCGTCCAGCTCTGGGGCCCCAACGTAAGAAAGACATTGGACTGTTGGAGTGAGTCCAGAGGAGGGCCATGAAGATGATCAGAGGGCTGGAAAACCACTCTTGTGAGGACAGGCTGAGACCTTGTAGTAGCCTTTCAGTACCTGAAGTGGGCCTGCAGGAAAGCTCGAGAGGGAGTCTTTACGAGGGCATGTAGTGATAGGACAAGGGGTAATGGTTTTCAACTGAAAAAGGGTAGATTTAGATTAGATATTAGAAAAAAATTCTTCCCTGTGAGGGTTGTGAGACACTGGAACAGGCTGCCCAGAGAAGCTGTGGATGCCCCACCCCTGGAAGAGTTCAAGGCTGGGTTGGATGGGGCTTTGAGCAACCCGTTCTTGTGGAGGGTGTCCCTGCCCATGGCAGGGGGGTTGGAACTAGGTGATATTTGAGGTCCCTTGCAACCCAAACCATTCTATTATTCTGTGATTCCACAAACTATAGCTTAGGTAATCAGATTTTTCTCTTTTTCATGAAAATCATATCTTTTATCTCATGCTGCCTGAACAGCAAAATAAGCATCAGACACAAGTGACAAGTTATTGAGAAGTTATTGGCAATTTGCACAAGAAACTCACTGACTATTTTAAATTTCTTTATCATTAAAAATTCCCAGTGTGATCTAGGAGGGACTGTTAAATTTGGAGTAAATATTAATGGAATGCTGAATTGCAAGGCAGTAGTTTACTATCAACAGAGCTGATCTCAGACTACTATCCCAGCACTTTCTTTAGTGCAGAATGGCTGGATCCATGCCATGTCTTTTATACAGATCTGTTCCTAAGAGTTATCTTTTCATCCCAGTCTTTCTTCCTCCAGCATCATGGAGGAGTAGAGCTTCAAGCAGTGGTCAGAATTGAGACAGACTATGGAGTGGGTGATTTGGTCTTAATTTTCCATTTTCTCAGCCCTCTATAAATGTTAAGACACGAGTACTGCTGTGTTCATTTTCTCCTCTCAGTGTTTGCAATCGTACCCACACAAGCACCAAGCAGAATCCTCTTGCATTCCAGAAGCATAGGATGAGAAGACATGCTCCAGCATTGTTTAGCTGACATGTGGAAAATAGATGAAAGAGGAATAAAACGTTAAATGCCAACCAGATATATCTATACCTAAGCAAATAGTGTACAACAAATAGAGGACAGTTGAGAATTGAGTGAACGATGTTGCAATACAAAGAGATATAACGAAATGCAGGGCTGTTTGGACAACCACTTGAGTCAATTGCATATACTGCCTTTCTAAAAAGGGGCTAGGCACAAGTCTCTGCAAAAGGAACCACCAAAATTATTTTCATCCCAAACTATGAAAATGAGCAAATTCTCCAAACACAGGTTTCCTGATTAGGAGACAGATGAGATGTTGCCAGAATGCCCAGAGTAGCATGAAAAATGTCCACATTTGTGAAAATGTTTTTGGATTTGTTTTTAGTTCCCACGTAGCCAAGAAACTACTCAAATTGTTCCTGATGAAAAAAGGGGTTTTTTTAAGTATAAACCTTGTCTGTCACCTTTACATAAGATTATTGAAATATATTCAATAATGGGCAAAGAATCCATGTGAATTTATAGTCTCAAAAAATACATATTGGCTCATTTGCTGTCTTTGAACTAAAGTGTAGGGTCCACATGAATTCAGTTAGAATAAATGTAGTCCAGTGATGAACACTTTTGAAATTCTCACTCTTGGAAGACAAGGTACATTTTTAAAGGGTCCATCATAATGGGAGCATATTATATCTGAAACCCATTTATCTGCATTACTAAATAGAATACATGCTGATTATTTCTGCTAACTAATTCTTCCATATTAACAGTTGTTGCGGACATGCAGTGAAAAGTTCCAGACTAACAAAGCCCTTGAACTGCATTTTCCATCTGCTTATCACTGTCTTCCAAAATACAGCTATTTTTTATTCTACTAGAGTATCTGAGAATCCAATTCTCCTTTATGCTTGTTAGGAGCTGGAGATTGCACTTTAGAGGAGGATTTTAAGAGGCGAGGTCTACACTTACAGGACTACTTTACTGTCAGGTGAGGTAAACTAAGGATGGGTATTGAATGGCACTGGCAGGACAGAAAGATCAAGGATAAGTCACAAAATGCTGAGCTGTTGGTAACAGAAAACACTTTAACTTGGAAAAATCCTTGTGTGTTTTTGGGTTTTTTTTCCAACCCTGTTTTCTCTGTACTTCACATTAAATCTCTAAGTTTTAGCTGTCCATGGAGACAAATAATCATTCATCAGGGAAGAAAGACTGCATGAACTCCCATGAAACACTTTTTTTTTTCCTTCTGTTGATGTCTGTGATCTAAAACAAAAGTCACTTCTACTGTGTCTGTTTGTGGTCAATGTAGATAAAAATGTAATGCATTTAAAAGAAAGATGTTTGCCTGTATTGATCTGTATTTGACTACACTTCATGTCTAGTTCTTCTTAGCAAAATTTATAAGCGCATTTAAATGAGATACTTCTCCTGAGTTTGCATTAGCATTCAGTGAAAATGGCTGTGACATGCATTATTTTCTGCATTGCAGTTGGGTTGTGCAAGGACTGAGCAAATGTTGGTAATTCATGTGATGATTCTCCAGACTGTTTTAGAAGGTTTTGAGAAATGAGTCCCCTAGAAAGCTAAGGCAAAAGTAAAATAATTTGGGTTTGAACATTCTCCACACTAGTCCAAAATCACACAAGTGCTTAAAAAGTGTTATTTTAGAACTCTGTGTGTTGTCATGGTTTAACCCCAGCTGTTAACTAAGTACCACACAGCCACTCACTCACTCACTCACTCACATCCCCACTCAAGGGGATGGGCAGGAGTATGAAAAAAAACTCGTGGATTGAGATAAAGAAGTTTAATAGGATACCAAAGAAAGAGAATAATAATAATTATAGTAATGACAATAATAATAGCAGTAACAATATAATAAAACAAGTGATGTATAAATCATAGAATGGTTTGAGTTGGAAGGGACCTCAAAGATCATCTAATTCCAGTCCCCCTGCCATGGGCAGGGACACCCTCCAGTAGACCACATTGCCCAAAGCCCCATCCAACCTGGTCTTAAACACTTCCAGGGAGGGGGCATCCACAACTTCTCTGGGCAACCTGTTCCAGTGCCTCACCACCCTCACAGTAAAGAATTTCTTTCTAACATCTAATCTAAATCGACCCTCCTTCAGCTTAAACCCATTACCCCTTGTCCTATCACTACATGCCCTTGTAAACAGCCCCTCACCATCTTTCCTGTAGGCCCCTTCAGGTACGGGAAAGCCACAATTAGATCTCCCCAGAGCCTTCTCTTCTCCAGGCTGAACAACCCCAACTCTCTCAGCCTGTCCTCATAGGAGAGGTGCTCCAGCCCTCTGATCAGCTTCGTGGCCCTCCTCTGGACTCTCTCCAACAGCTCCATGTCTTTCCTGTACTGGGGCCCCCAGAGCTGGACGCAGTACTCCAGGTGGGGTCTCACAAGAGCAGAGTACAATTGCTCACCACATGCAGAAGGAAAAAAACCCCACATGATGCCCAGTCTGTTTCTGAGCAGCAATCCCGCCTCCCGGCTGGCTTCCCAAGTTACATCTGGACCATGACACTCTATGGTAGGGAATATACCCTTCAGCCAGTCTGGACTATTTCCCTGTATGGTCAGACTGAAGATCTCAGCTGAGGAGATATACGAAACATGTGCATGCACATGTGAATGTAAATCTGTTAATCTGAAAGAAAATTTTTAATTCAGAAAAGAATTTTTTTTCAAAGCTGAATGATAAACAACCACACCATTGGGCAGCAGGTCTCTTCTTCACATGACACTGAAGCTGCTGGAATTACATGATAAATCTTACTCTAGTCTATGGAAATTTATACTTATATTTATATATTAGTGTAAAGAAGGGTGGTGATTTGGCCTTGGCTGGCTGCCATGTGCGCACCAAGCCACTCTCTCATTCCCACTCCATCAACAGGACAGGGGAGAAAAGAGGACAAAAAGCCTATGGGCTGAGCTAAGGACAGGGAGATGACTTACCAACTACCATTATAGCGAAACAGACTCGACTTGGGAAAATTAATTTATTGCCATAAACCCACTTTCCCTTCATGCCTCCCTTCTTCCCAGGCTCAACTTCACTCCTAAATCTTCTACTTCCTCCCTACCTCAGGCACTGTAAGGGAATGGGGAATGGGGGTTGCGGTCAGTTCATAACACTTCATTTCTTGTTCTCCTTCCTCCTCATGCTCTTCCCCTGCTCTAGCATGGAGTTCCTCCCACAGGATACAGTCCTCCACTAACTTCTCCAATGTGAGTCCTTTCCATGAGTTCTTCATCAACTGTTCTAGCATGCATCCTTTCCACAGGGTGCAATCTATCATGAATAGACAACTCCAGCGAGGGTGTCCCATGAGGTACAGTCCTTCAGGAATGGGCTGCTCCAGCATAGGTCCCCCATGTATCACTGATTCTGGCAGGGGCCTGCTCCTACATGGGCTCTTCTCCATGAGGCCATAGTTCCTACCAGGAAGCTACTCTGGCATGGACTGTCCATGGGTTATATCTTCCTTCAGGACATATCCACCTGCTCCAGTGTTGGGTCCTCCATGGGCTGCAGAATGGGTATCTTCTCCAACATGGATCTCTATGGGCTACAGGGGAACAACCTGTGTCACCATGGTCTTCACCACAGGTTGCAGGGGATTTTCTGCTCTGGTTCCTGGAGAACACTTTCCCCTCCTTCTTCATTGACCTTGATGAGTGCAGGGCTGTTTCTTTCACATTTTCTCACATGTGTCTCCCAGCTGCTGCCCAGCATTTTTTACCTTTTGTTAAATATATTATCTAAGAGGCATTACCAATGTTGCTGATTGATTGACTCAGCTTTGTCCAGCAGTGGGTCCATCTTGCAGCCAGCTGAAATTGGTTCTGTCCAACATGGGGACAGCTTCTGGCAGCTTCTCACAGAAGTCATCTCTACAGCACACACACCACCACCACCCCATCCCCCCCACCCCCTGTGCTAGCAAAACCTTGCCACGTAAACCCAATACAAGGTATTCATCTTGAACACAAATTTGCCTTCCCCCAAGAAGAAAAACTTACAGTTATAATAAAAAATTACATTCCATATATTGTTGATAAAGGCATTAAAAATGTCTGAAACATATCTATGTGTGGTAATAACATGTCTTCGGTAGAGTTATATAAAGGCAGAGCTCCAGGGGATTGCAACTGTCCTGAACTATGATAATGATTTTTACATGTGTCAACTTCAGCATGTCAATGTTTCTTCTTTTTTGATTGTATTGAAACATTAGCTCGTGTAGATAGCTAGGAATGGAAATATTACTCTCAACATGGAGAAAATAAAATAATCTGAATACTTATCCAAATATACTTCTAAGTGCAGTCTTGGAAAGTGTCAATTCCATAACATTTAATGTTACAGAATTTAATGAAGAAGGTCTTCTTCCCTCTAATCTCAGAAAGTATTACCAGCCTGGACACAGTCCATAAGTTAGCATCATGTCCTATATGCAGCCATAGAACCATAGGTTAATTCAGCTTGGAAGGGACTTGAGAAGGTCACTACACCAGCCTCTTGTTCAATGCAAGATCACCTAGAAGTCCAGACTATGTTGCGCTTTATCCTTTCAGGTCTTTGTAAGGATATGTGGAAGGAGAGCATGTCTGCTCCCTTAACATTATCTGATAAAGGACCTTGTCAAATGGGATGATAAAGAAAAGGAGGCAATAAATAAAAACATACAGAGACGCAGACCTTACAGACAAACAGTAATGGAGACAATGACAAGAAACAAACCCTGTCAGTCACATTAATTGATGAGCTATTAAAAAACTCCAGGCATAGGTCTGGAGAAGATCACCTGGAATTTATAGCTGATAAGAAGTGGGAACTAAAGGAACATAAGGAGTTGGGATATTGCAAGCAGATTGGCAAGTCTATGCAAAATAATAAAGGAAAGTACAGGGGAAGAAAACTGAGAAGGAGCAAAGGGGGAAGACACAGTGGTATGAAGGGGGCTATTCTCATATAAAACAGAGACAGTCAGCATGCTTGTCTGGCTGAGCCTTGTGGCTGATCAGCACAGTCTGTCCTGTCTTCTTATTTAATCCTTTCTTAACTATTTCTGCATAATCTCATGCTCTATTCCATATGTGTGTGAGTGCTGCAAGGACTAAGTGCCAGCTGCTGGGAAACGGCTGGAGTCAGACCAACTTGTGGCCTGTGTTGTCAGCATTGGAGCAATGGGTCTTTAACCTCCAGCCACTGGGGTGGGAATGCTGTGCATCCCAAAAAGCTGCTACTGAGGGGACTGGGATGAGTGAGGAGCTCTGTGTCAGTGGCTGGAACAGGACCATGGGTCACAACCTGTGTGCTCAGTGCCAACTGCTGGGAAGGGCAAGTGTCTGTACCTTCCCCAAACTGTGTGTGCATAGGGTGTGCATGGCAAACTTCAAGCTGGACCAGCTGGCAATAAGGGGGCCTTGGGTATGGGCCAATCTATCAGGTGGTCAGAGGGTCCATGCTGGTATACCCAGGGGGACTTTCAAATGCAGAGTGCTTGTGGGACGTGTGAGTGCTGTGTGTTTGCAGTGAGCACTGAGCTGGACCAGCCAGTGAGTCATGGAGCTCGGATCCATGAATGTTTGCATGCTTGTGAACCTGGAGAGTGTGGGTGTGTGCTGCACTAGTGACCTCTTGCCTCTGCCAGCCCAGGAGGAGGAGGGGACGTGGCTGTCTGGGCTTGTGTCTGGTGTGAGCCCTGTACGCGGGTGCTGTTGAAGGCAGCGCCTTGTCTGTGGCAGCCTGTGTGACCGGCCATGTCGGTGCCCTCTGCGTGTGTGTATATGTGTGCATATCTCTTGGACACGTGCTCAGCTTTGCTACTGATTGAACCTGCAAAAAGGGAAGTGGCTGCCACATCCCTCAGCCTGGGATGGAGACCCAGGCTGCACTGGGCTCAGTGCAGCTCAGTGCGTTGCTGGGCCCAAAGCTGCTCGAGGCAGTGCCCACTTATAACATCTTTTAACAGTCTTTAAAAACTCTAAGGGTGGAGATTGTACAACCTCTTTGATCAAACTTTTCAAATGCTTTACTGTCCTCATTGTCAAAAAAAGGTTTTCCTTATACACAGTCAGAATCTCTCGTTTCCATTTAAGACCACTGCCTGTGATTTTTCCACCACACACCTCAGTAAAGCAACAGCTCACACCCCCCTAGGTCTGCCATTGCATTTGTATTCTGGACAGCTGACATATAGGCTCCAAACAGCTTTCAAAATCTTGTTTCTTGCATTCATTGTCCTTGAAGCAATGATATATTCTTATGTTCAAACATGGTGTAATTGTATCTTCTGAAGTATCAAACTGAAGTTACAGCCTAGTACTGGGAAATGGAAGACTTTGCTAACTAAGTATTAATTCTGCCATGTACTACTGCTCTTGACTTCCCATAACTGCCCTACTAGGGTTGGTATCTTCTCACCTTGCTTGATCTATGGTTTGGCACTTCACAGAACACAGAAGCGTGGTAGGAAGTCTACACAAACTAGTTTCAATTGTCTGGTTAAGACACTTACCGTAGAAGTGCCCTTACTGTGTTTACATATCCTTTACACGTTTTACACATCTTTACATGTCCTTTACACCTTTTTAATGAAGAAAGCTAGATTTCTCAAGAATATGACTCGTAATGACATTTTAACTTAAGCATAATTTCAGACTCCTGTTCTGAATCACGTTCTGAATGATGCCCTCCCTCTTCATTAATGGTGTAGGGAGCAGAGTCAAAGCTGCCTCCTTAGTTAAGTGCCTAAGGCACTTAACACAAACAGTACAAACAGCCTCTATGGAGTCTGCAAAACTTGGAATAGTCACTGCATTTTGCTGGTAAATAGGATAAAATTCAACAGAAGCAAACATGCATCACTGTTTTAAATATTGTATCAAGATATGTAAGCCTAGATCGAGTGGCAGTGATTCCTCATTTCTCATACGCTGTGTTCATAGGGCTTAGAAGAAGTCTACATCCTTAGGTGGTCATATTCAAACTGGAGATGTTCACCCAATGTAATTATACGCTGTTCAGTATTCTAAAGACATCTGAGCTGTCCAATGTCTCGTCTTACAAATGTGGATAGAAAATATCTGGGAAATGCAATAACTCAGAGAGGCCACATCATACTGTTTTCTTCAGTTACAACCTTCCTACTATCAGCATTTCTTTTGTACACAGTCACAGTGAGTCCACTAAGTAGGATGCCATTTGTGTAATTAACCTGTCTAAGGTAGGCTGTCTCCTCCTGTGGTTGTTCCCTCACCTTTAAAACAAAATGTTGCAAGACAACTTAGAGTAGTTACTAAAGAAAATATCTATACAGAAGGCACTATAGAATGTACAGCTATAACAGTTCTATCTGTAAAATGCTACTATGTTATTTATAGTGATTAACAATTACTAAATGAAATACAACTGCATATTGTATGGGCAGGCAACACAGCTTAACCACACTATGTACTTTATGCAGTAAAAGGACCCCTCTGTTTACATTAATCTTTGATAATATTGCCTTTCTTTTCACTGTTACTCTCTATTTTTGCAATTCTTCTGTCAAATTGCACTTTACTGACAAGCTGAGATGTTTTAAAGAATGAAGTCAGTTGAGTGTACATTGGAAAGATGCCACCTGACTGTATTTACTTTTAAAATAATTGTTCAAAGACATGTCTAACATAGTGTTTATGCACTCGTGGTTTATTAATGTCACAGAATTGCCGAAGTATAAATGTATACAATGCTGAAAAGATAATATTGTAGGTAAAATATATTTGCAAAGAAAACAGTTCTGGGAAATAACCTTAAAGAACGTCAACATTTATGCATTGTTATAATTGCAAAAGTCTTCCTTCTCCCCTTTCCCCACTTTAAGATAGCATTGCTAACTAAAAGTATATAACAAATTTTAGTGCATTTGTCACACTGTTTTTTATTAGCGTCATGAAAAATACATCACCAAAAAGCAACAGAAGAATGAATTTTCCTTCCACACATCTTGTACACCTACAGGGTGTTAGTTATCATTCCAAATTACTGAAATATTCTTAGTAAAATTCTTTCATTTTACTTTATGTGTGTGTGTGTGTGTGTATATATATATATAAAATAAAATGACATGTGCCAAGACAGCCGGTGGTCTAAAACTGTATGGGTCAAAAGACCTGTGAGGCTCTGATAACAAGTGAATGTCGCAAACACCCGTCTTGACATGGACAGGGATGGGCTGATGATGGCCAGGGAGTGTTGAACAAGGACGGAGCCTGCGGAGGCAGGATAACGTCTTGTGGGATCACTCCTCTATTCCTGAAACACATAAACAACGACCATCTGTGCCCTGTGCACCATGTGCCTGTGACAGATCACCACTAGCTTGGTCAGCCCTGAAGGGGGGGGCAGTGAGTCCCCCGGACCCCCACAACCCACGGACTCATTTCTAGAACATTTCTGAACATTCCTGAGCACATACTGTGCCTGCTCAGTGGTGACAGACCCCCACCTATGGGGCGGGCACATTGGGTTATAAAAAGTGGAAAACATAAGTTTTCGGCACGCGCCCACCACCTGAGGACTACAACTACAAGCAGAGAACATCGCTGGATCCAAGGGTGGTGATATCTTTTCTCTCCCTCTCTCTCTTTTCTTTCTCTCTTTCTTTTCCTCTCTTATCACTCTCTTTGTCTCTAACTTAATTTTCGGCACATTAGGGTAATATTGTCACACATTTTGCTAAATGCTTACCTTTCATAGTTCTGCTAAATTTTGAGCATTGTTATGACCTTTGCCAAACCTCTATCTTTTGTAGTTCCACTGAATTTTAAATAAATTTATAGTTGATTTGAACCTCTGAAGTAATTGTCGTTACTTCTCATTACCACGCAGAGAATTAAAAAGTTAACCTCACCCTCACCCCCTGAGTGGGACGGGACAAGACCCTGGTAAAAACTGGTCTTGTAAAAGGTTAGACCTCTGGTCTTCAAATGTCATTTTTTTTTTTATGTTTTAGGCTCATTGTTTCTAGTTTTCTAAACCAAATTTTTGGAGTGTCTGTTTTTGTTTTCAATTGTCTAACTATGGAATATTAGTTCCATGTTAGTGATCAAGAATTAAAATTAAAATTCTCAAAATATTAAAATTCTACTAGATTGGAAACTGCATGTTTTATCTCACTCAAATCAGAAATAATACAGAAAACATGTTCAACCAAGTATTCAGACCTTTCTTTCACTTTCCCTTAGATTTTATTTCTGCCTGACAAGGGAATGTATTTTGTTCTATATTATGTTTCTTCAAATGAAAATAGAAATGCCAGATATGCATTATTCAGCGGAAAGATACCTTGGCAAGTTTCTTGCTTTAGTACATTTTAGCATTTTTCCTTCCATTTTCTTTCTTACATCTGTAATTTTATTCCTTCCTTGTGATTATTCATCCTCTTGATTACTAGGTAACAGATACAACAAGCCTTCTACTCAGTTTCTTGTTGACAGCAGAGATGTTAATCAAGACCTAAAGGCAATGTGACAAACTATCCATGAGTTAAACAGAGTGATTAAAGAACCTAATAAATGCAACTGCTGGACATCATCTCACTCAAGAGACAATATGAGTAATTTTACAGTATTGTACAAGTTTTAAACTCTGTATATCTTTAAAATAAAAAGCTATGAAGGTTTCTTTCCACTGTTAAAATTTTATTAACAAAGTTTTAACATCTTTGGTTTTGTTTGTGCCTCCCTTCCCCCAGGGTCTTTTGCATTATCAATCTTAATGATATTTAGAAAGAATTTATATATACATATATGTGATATACAAGCATCGTACATCTACTGCCTAAATTTTTTACATCATTTTAAATTAGGTTCAAACCTAAGACTATGATCTACAGGAATTTCACAAGCCATTCATTTGATATGTTTTCTGATGGTACATAGTTCGGGTTTGCTCTTTAAAGGTTGAAGAAACTTATTCTGAGAAGAAGACATAGTCTTTGAGAACTAGTTTTACCCAAGAGTAAGTTATGATAAATTCTAACTGGGAAGTGTAGAGTTTTATCAAGGAATTTGGAAAAAGTTGTTTCTCTCAACCATTAGAAGATTTTAATTTGGAAAAAGTTGTTTCTCTCAACCATTAGAAGATTTTAATATGCAGATCAAAAAGTTTGCCCACTCATGCCTTATATATTTTCGAGCAATTCTTAAACCTATAAGTGAGATAATTGTAAAAAATCCCTACATTTTATGGTAATTCAGGACTGTGCAGGCAAGTAGTACAGTATATATCTGTGCTGGGTTTGTGTGGCAAGGTTTTGGTAGCGGGGGGGCTACAGGGGTGGCTTCTGTGAGAAGCTGCTAGAAGCTTCCCCTGTGTCTGACAGAGCCAATGCCAGCCGGCTCCAAGACGGACCCGCTGCTGGCCAAGGCCAAGCCAATCAGCGCCTCTGTGATAACAGATTTAAGAAGGGAAAAAAACAGTTAGAGAGGGCTTTTGCAGCCAGAGAGAGGAGTGAGAAGACGTAAGAAACTCTGCAGACACCAAGGTCAGTGCAGAAGGAGGGGGAGGAGGTGCTCCAGGCACCGGAGCAGAGATCCCCCTGCAGCCCGTGGTGAAGACCATGGTGAAGCAGGCTGTCCCCCTGCAGCCCATGGAGGGAGGATGAGGGGGTGTAGAGATTCCACCTGCAGCCCGTGGAGGACCCCACGCTGGAGCAGGTGAAGGCACCTGAAGGAGACTGTGACCCCGTGGGAAGCCCACGCTGGAGCAAGCTCCTGGCAGGACCTGTGGATCCATGGAGAGAGGAGCCCACGCCAGAGCAGGTTGCTGGCAGGACTTGTGACCCCGTGGGGGACCCCACGCTGGAGCAGTTTGCTCCTGAAGGTCTGCACCCCGTGGGAGAGACCCACGTTGGAGCAGTTCATGAAGGACTGTCTCCCGTGGGAGGAACTCCACGCTGGAGCGGGGGAACGATGAGAGGAGTCCTCCCCCTGAGGATGAAGAAGCAGCAGAAACACCGTGTGATGAACTGACCGTAACCCCCACTCCCCGTCCCCCTGTGCTGCTGAGGGGGGGTGGAAGTTGAAGCCGGGAGTGAAGTTGAGCCCGGGAAGATGGGAGGGGTGGGGGGAGGTGTTTTAAGATTTGATTTTATTTCTCATTCCTCTACTCTGTTCTGCTTAGTAATACATCAGATTAATTTTCTCTCTAAGCTCAGCCTGTTTTGCTCGTGATGATAACTAGTGAGTGATCTCTCCCTGTCCTTATCTCGACCCACAAGCTTTTCATTGTACCTTTTCTCCCCTGTCTAATGAAAGAGGGGAGTGATAGAGCGGCTCTGGTGGGCACCTGGCCCTCAGCCCGGGTCAACCCACCACAATATCTTTTGATATACATTTTGTTGAAACTAATAGAATGTACTGTTGTTAGGTCACATATTTCTTTTGTGTTTCACTATAAAAGCTCATTGTTCCACTGAATATGCAAGATAGAACAAAACAAAAAATAATAAGTGTTTCAATAAATAAAGAGTGAAAATACCAATTTCTGAGTTCTGAGTTTCTGAGTTGCTCATCAACAATAATAATGTTGAAGATCTACATTCATTGTAGTAGTTTTATTAATGAAAACTACTTATCCACTAGTGTTAAAATAGGACTGAACAATATTCACTACTTTTTCTGTTGTTCAGAAACAGAACATTGTACATCTTGTTATTTTCTAGAGGTAATTCTTGAAAAATGGGCTGTTGATTCCACAGCTCCAATCAGTGTGATCTTAATATTATATTATCTATAAAAGTGTGTGTAAAGAGAGAATTAATGTAACAAAGTCAAGAACTTAAGAGTTCAGACAAGAAGAAGGAAGACTGCAAAAGACCTTAGGTCACATTTCAAGCCTATAAGTATGCAGTGTGGAATTACATAAATTCATCCAGTCATGCAGCGTCATACGGTGAACAGCATTGATGACACGTACTTTACGAGCAACTACTTAAATTTTCACTTAAATATGACTGTGGATTAAAGACAATAGGAAAATATAGGGCATAAAACCAAAAAATAATTCCTCAGTCTAGGACTGTGGGATTCTGGGTAATTCAATCTGATTTCATGGTATTTATAGAAGCTTCATATATTGTTGGTCAACAATTTATTTACTAAGTCATTGACTTATTTTATTGCACTAACGATAGCGTGCCTAATTGAACTTCATTACTTCATTATGAAATTTGGAGTGATATTATACAGACTTTAAAACTGTCCATCAGAGAAAATTTCTTACCTAGATATAGATATATTCTGACCAAGTGTCTACATATGAGCTAGTCAATCAGGCTTGCTTTATAGACAGAGCAGATATTTTCAGGATGTGATTCAGCTGACCCAATTTAAACATTTGTATTGGTATAAGACAAACTATACCCCTAAAGTGCTTATAAAGAAGGAAAACCTAAGGTAATGACTATGGATCCTGTAGACATAAACATTGTGAATAACACAGGCATTTAAATTAGGCAGATGAATCCTATACATCAAAATGTAAAGTGTTCACTAATTTAAATGTGCTATGGCATGTATTTCAGATAGTTCAGAATTTCATACAATTTCAATAATATTCAGAAACTAAACTTTGTGGGCTTTAGTCAAGTGCATGTTCTCAGCGCTTCTGCACTTCTAGTGTCTAGGTCCTAAGAATCTTAGAATCCCAGCCCAGATATAAATAAATGAGGACTAGCAAGCTTGAAAAAAATGGTTTTCACAGCTCATTTGAAAACATCAGAATTATGTGGCAGAGACAGAGTTAGAATGCAGTTGCTAGAATACCATTTCATTCCTTTAAACACATGATTGTGCTTTCTCTTCTGCCTGTTGCTTCTTAATTCTATATCCATCCTCACCATCCTCTGAAACAAAGGTGATAAAAAAGTTTTGTTTTCTTCTTTTGCCTAATGTAGGAGAAGACATGTTAACATAAAGAATCAACAACCTTTTACATCACACAAGAAAAAAAAAAGTGTTTGTTTCCCCCTAAACTATATGTAAGATGGGAACAGAGTTTCAAGGTGTTTAATAGTGGATACATTTAGCTATTGGCCTGTTTGATGAACTAGTTGGAAGACTAAACAGCTTACTGGCTTAAAAAAGAGTGCTAGGGAAAATGTCATTCAAAACAGAGGTTGCATTAAATTCCAAGCACTGTTTCTGATAAGAAAACCTAGAGACACACGAGCTACTTACCAACATACTTCTGTGTCAACCATTGCAATCATACAATGAAACTACTTTGAAATAAAGCAGATGGGAAACCCAGATATTGTTTAGAAACACAAATGTGGCTGATTTACTCATTTTCATCCACTTAGTTGAGTAAAAAGTGTTTAAGTTAAAGCACTATGCATTTCAAAATTTTCTGTCTCTATCTGGTTGAGTATATAACGGAAGACAAATAACATTTAATATTAATAAATATATATACAGATTTGTAAATATATTTACTTTATAATTATAATTATAGTTTTATATAAAAATGTTTTTCCCTAATTACTCTCTTATTCCTCTCTGATGCTTCTTTGACCTTTATGTCACTTTGTGATATGGTTTCCTACATGTTTCATAAAAGTTTTCTCCTTTAATCAGTAGGTCATTAAATATCAGTAAGAAGCTTGTATTTTCAGCTACTTAGAAAAAGCATTAATATCTGTTTGGAAGATGGAATTTTCAGAATGAAATCAATGTTGATTATGATCCATCTCCTTAAGTGATGAAGTGATGCCACTTGAGAAACATGGATATGCAAAAATCCTAAATGTGACAGACATAACAAAGAACTCATTGGAGAATCATGACCTTCTGGTGTAGCAGTTGGAGATAAGTTGTGATAGTCTAGGTGTGGTGTATGATAGGCACGGGCTCTGTAGGGTGCAAGTACAGAATCAACTTTATTACAGAATTTTCTGATTATATAGTATTTCTTGTTAAAAGGGGAGGCTCTTTTATTCCCTTCATCACCTGATTCGTGTTCCCCGCAAGATCTGTTATTCTGTTTTTCTCTTGCACCTGGCAGGTGCCTGGCTGTCTGTTCTCAGCTCCTTATCTCCTGGATTCGGCCAGTCATATGTTATTTACGAGCTACTGAAGAATGCAAGGCCTGTTTTGTGCATATCTTTTCTTTGAACCGCCGTTTTTCGCTGCTTTAGCGCACGGGTCGAAATTGCACATTTCCCATGCCGTCTTTATTTGCTAAAGCGTTGTTCTCCACATCTAGGCATCTCAAGTGACACTTGATGCCTGCGTTCACATTATTGTGTTCACATCACCTTGTCTGGTATTCAGCTTCAGCCTGTTGACATCTAAGTGTAAGAGTCCACATGGAGTCCACACGGTTAGCCAGGTGTCTGATCTGTTATATGGGAGTCAGAGTGCATTCAGCATGGGCTTTCTGTACAGTAGTCAGTTGCTCTGGAGTAGCAGTACAGGTCTGAAGCAAATTCCCTTACTGCCTGCATTTGTTTGTGTTTGTTCAGTTCTTGAACAGCTTTGATAAAACAATTCCTTTTGAAGCAAGTTGAAACAGCAACTCTCTTTCAGGACTCCAAAACTTGGTGGAGTCATTATGCTTCTAACCAATTTGTGGACTGCACCACTATGAAATACTTCAGCATGTTACTACCATGCTGGTGCCTACAGGTTTCTGAAACTACTCAGAGCCCCCAAAATATCTGAAGTTATTCCTGTGCTACATAAAGAATGCACAATGTTTGTTGCAGTTGCTATTCTTTCCTTTTCTTTCCACACATCTTTTCTCCTTGTTCCATTGTTGCACAGTGGCCTAGCAGAAACAGTATTGACATTGCTAAATAGCGTCCATTTGCTTTATTTTTTTGCAAGTGCAAAGCCATTTGCTTTACAAAGCCCCACTCCTTGCCTGTTAGACTTGTAATCACCTTGTTATGAGAACTCACTGGGTGAACATGAGTTGTAAACCACATGTCTCTTGAAATCATATGCAGATTGATTGTGGGATAGCAGTAAAGGTTTTGAAGGTAGGGAAAGGTTGAAAGCAGAGGCTCCAGAACTATCGATGACAATGTATTCATCACTGCCTTGAAGTCTGAGGAAGACTGATTTAAATATAATAAGGAAAAGAAGAAGCAATTAAACAAGGGTAAAAAAGCACTTGAGCAAGAGATAAGGCACCTGCTGCAACCTGGAAAGTAACACCCTCCAGCATCGTGCAGTACATAGTCTAGGAAGTAGAGGCCGAAGGTCAAGGTCTCCTTGAAAACTCAAAGATCTCACAGAGAGAGAAGAAGGGACTGTTAGTGTGGGAATGGCTCCAGACTCTTTGTGGAATTGTCAGATTTGAGACAGAAAGCTGCCTATTGTCCCTGCCTGCCCCAAGAGCCAGGGCTTTCCCTGTGGTCCAAGCTCTGCTTTGCTGCCTGTTACTGTTCACTTTTCCAAAACTCTTATAAGATATGTAGTTTATAACTGTTTCCATCTACCTGCAACTTTTCTTTCCTTGTTGCAAGGGTTTACATCATACATTGGTATTATCTGAGGAAAATAATAAAATCAGAGCCAGGGAATATTCAGTCTGATATACATTATTGGTTATGTAAACAAATGCCTAGCTTTGTAGTCATGTCAGTTTCAAAGCTCCACAATAATCTATCTACAAAGGTTATCCACACTTTGAAGGATACATAAAGTAGGAAAGGGTTTGGACATATATGCTTCAGTAATCATTGCATAAGCAATGAATTCTAACTAACTTTTAGTTTCCCTTCTTTTTATAAGGGGAATCTTTAGAGCAACTCTGGATGACCTTAGGTGTTTTGGAGGGCTATAGGGAAGGTATCTCTCCATCTCAATTTTTTTACATGTCCTTTCTCCTAAGCTCAGACCGTATTGGTTTCTCTTCACCCATCGTGAACAGAACACTGATAGTCAAAGCAAGAGCACAGAAATTTGGCAAAGCAATATTTTTATTTTTTTTTTTTTTAAAAAAGAAACATTTTCCTCATAGGCAAATAAGAGATGTATAGATTTATAAGAACAAACCTAACATCAACAATCAATGCTATTCATACTCTTCCACTTCCCAGGAGACCCAGCTTCCTTCCAGAGAATCCCCCTGCCTTGTATTGTAATCTAGCCTTTCCCTCTGGTAAACAAGAACTTCTCACCTTGTAAATGTGTTCTTGGACATGAAACACAGCGAGACCTCCTGCACTAGACATTTGCATATATGTACATAACTCTCTGCTTCAGGAGAGTCTCAGGAGAGGGGAAAATAAAAGGGAAACAGCTGAAGAAAGAGAGGGGGACAACAAGGAACATTTTAAAATCACCAGTTTTAGGATGATAGTGGTCTTTGGCCTCCTAGGGCAAAGTGAGCTCGGTTCTTGACACGTGACTGTTCATTCATGGACATACATGCAAGTGCTGTCATCTTTTTTTGTTTGTGCAGGGACTGATTCTAGGATATTGTTAATGGTAAGTATAGGATCTTATAATCCTTAAAGTTTCACTAAAGTATACATATTTAGAGATGTAATTCTTAACCATCGCGAATCAGAAAAACAATTAATAGTAGCTGTGTTGGATTTTTTAAAAAAATAAAATTATGTCTATTTCAAATATAATTAAAAATTATTAGCAGTCATTTTCAAGTGTATGTGAAAGGTACAGAAGGGTATACGGATAGCAACCAGCTATTGCACAAAGGTCTCCAAAAACCAGAAAACTCTGAAAAGTTCTTAAAGAGATGATATTCAAAGACATTCAAAGTAAAAACAGCTAAGTATGTGAAACTTCCTAGAAAATTCCAGGTTTGCTTGCAGACTATAGAATGTAAATTTTAAAAGTACACTTTTCTGACTTTTTGATTTTCATGAAGTATGGAAAATATTAACTTGTTTAAGATGCAGGCTTGAACACAAAGTAGCAAAGATAGAATTTTAAATTGCAATTTTTAAATCTAATTATATATATTGTATTTGATACATATAAGGCAAATAATTTTTTAAATAAAAAAGATAAAGTTATTTTTCTAACCTTAAAATACTATGGGTATACAGTAGATTAGAAGTCACTGGACAAGAGGCTCAAGCAATTATTCAAAACCAAAACCCGATAATTTTACTTAAATGGACTTAATTTTTTGAAAAAAAAGAACCCAAACAAACCAAACAACATTCCAAAGAAACAAATGAGTACTTGTAATATCTCAGTATTTAACAAAAAAATTCAAGACTTTTTCACTCATTTGAAGTCTATGTCTTCATGCTTTTCTGTTACTGATTACACACTTTAAGCATAACAGAACAAAGATTTTAAATTAGTGGATAAATACATTATTTTGATGTGATCTTCATTTCTATGGGCTTTGCAGTTGTGCAAAAGTCACCACTTAGGAAATGGAAGGCAAGTTTAGGCTGATCTTTCTTTTTTTCCCTCCTCTTTTCTTCTCTTTTTCAAAATCTGATTTTTGGCTAGAGTTGCCAGTGATTAATAGCTCTCCCTGACCATAAATGCACTCTGTACTTAGTCACACACTGTGCTATAAAAATAAACTAATAAAAATAATCCCTCCTTTTTGTACAAAGGAAAATTGAAATAAAATCAGATAACATTTATTAAATTTATCTTAATTAAAAAATGAAAAATAAAAAAATGAACACATAATTTGTTTAGGAGAAATGGTCATTATGATATCTCCTTTTGGATCTTAATACACAAAATCTGCTGGCTGATGTTCACAGAGTATTCAGATACTGGGAAAATGTTATTAAATTTGTCAGCTTTGGTAAGATTATGTTCTGGGTGCATCTATTAAGCCAAATAACAGTTTTATTCACATTTAAACAATTCACATTTGAACTTAAATTGTATTCCAGCCAATAGGAGATATCACAGAGAGACAGATAATTACTGGATAGCAACGAAATGGATGTTTGCTTGCCTTTTCTTTCTCTTCTTGTCAGAACAACTCTGTGGAGGTTTGAGGTTCTCAAAATGTTTTGAAACACTGTTTTTTGACTGATAAACAGTCATGGAAATCTGTGAAGAATATTAAGGATGTGTTGTCAAGTTGTTTTTCATCACGACAATGACATTTTACATTTTTTACAGTACTTTTTTTTTTCTCCCCCCTCTCTCCTTCTTCTCTTTCCATTAATGCATGCATATTTGAAAAGTATGTATAAATTATATATAGTTTTAAAAATTATAGATGTTGGTGTATATAAGTACCTTAATATTACCATGACATACTATATTTGTGCATTTGTATTATTTTTTTTCATCTTTCTCTCACTATGTATATTGATATATCACAATGTATTGATTCAACTTATAATTATTTTTGAGAAGTCTAACTCATAAATGAAGTACTATATAACCCTGAAGGATTTTGTACCAATTGATTTTTTTCACAGGCAACACTGTAAGTAGTCGACAATCTAAAAAGACGTTTTTATAAGCATATATTACACGGGTTTTCTGTATATGTTTACCAATATGTCATGTAATGCAGTCTGCAAATGAAGACCAGTGATTTACTTCAAAGTTGAATATTTAGCTGCTAATTTTCAGCAGTTCAAACAAAAATGAACAAATCCAGCAGTCTGAATTCAGCAATGTTGCAAAATGGTTTGATTATTTGGATCATTTCCTTGTGTTGGAAATGGAATGTGACACCTCTTATGGTTTCTATATTCTAAATGATACATAAGCATAGTAACTAAATGGTTCCTTTTGGCCTTTTTCCTTAGGGCAACACCTAACTCTGAGCAACATACAAATTTTACTGAAAATGCTGATTAGTGGTTGGGAAAAATGCTGATTAATGATTTCTCTAAATTTTAACATAAATTGCTTATGTGTTCAGTATTTTTATCTTAAGCGCTGTATTTACTAAAATTAAAAAAAAAAAAAACCTGTAAAATAATAATCCTCATAACAAAACAGAAAAACTTTAAAAGTCTTTGAGTTATTAGAAAAAAACACCCCAACTCCTTCCTGTTATTAAAGTTCTCTGAGGAGAACCATTGGTAAATGCAAAAATAGGCAGAAAGTTCACAAAACACTGCTGCATAAAGACACATTTTCAAAAATATAAACAAAAAGAAGAATACTTAAAAAGGCACAGACTTTTCTATTATCACGTAAGAATATTGCTCAGTTGCAGGACTAAAACTGTACATTTTCCTTTTGAAGAGTACGCTCCTCTGTTATTACTTAAGTTCGAGATACCTTCAAGAATTTATTTTTAAAGCATTTACTGAAAACTGTGCCCCAGGTTTGAACAGATATTAATTTATTTAAACAAACCTTTACTGAATGTGTGCTGCTCAAGTTTTGTCTGTATCTTTACAGGCTCTACCATGTAACTTGAATCAGATTATCCATTGATTTTCCTCAGTGACTGCAAGTCAATCTCTGAAAGGAGTAAAATGATTTTCACTTAGTCTACTGATGTAATTTATAGAGCAATCAAAGTAGAATGTAAAAACTGAACAATTTTTTTTTGCCTCAGATTTGAATGTGCTTTAATCAACTGAGGCATCTGTGTTAAAATACAGCCACTCTCTGTAATCAATGAAGAGAAATAGTTTTACTTGGACAGTTCTACTGTTCCTGAGTGAATTGAATCTCCCACTCAAAGTGTCAGTCTGCTGAAAATTATGTTGTGAACATCATGGCTGTTTTAGAAAACTGGGTCCCACCCAGGGGGGAAAACAATATAATTTGTTTGTTTTCACACTATTTGCATTAAAATGTTGGTATGGCTATTCTGAAAAATGCAAATTTATTTCACATTAAACATCCAATAACAATATATTTCAAAAAGCAGCCGCTACTGACAGGCTTTAATAATTACCATGACTCTGTTTTGAGCATGGCATCAAATTTAACACAGATATGCCTTGCAAATTCAAATGATCCAACAGAAGCCCAGTGTTTCAAGCTTAGGAAAGAAATGGAGGAAGCTTTTCTGTTCTAAGAAACCAAACTCATCTGCAATGTGTGGTGATTAGGCTTACAAAGAGTTCCAAACTTTTTCCAGCTTAGAAAGCACTCTATAAGGTCTCCTGACAGGTCCCAGAAGAACCTGTCCCAAGGAGAGACAGCAGGGGGGAGTAGTTCAGCTTGAGGGGAAAGGTTGTCAGGTATGTAAGGAATAGCTAATGCAGCTGTCAGTGCTAAAATATTTCCTCTCCTGAAACAACATATGTCTGTGAGAGAATGTGTGTGCCTTGCTTCAGGCACAGTCACTGACTTCAGGAGCAGTTTTGTTCGTTTGAGGACTCCAGGGTAACACTTCAAATGAAAACAAGAAATAGAGGGGCAGGTAGATCCATCCCAAACTGTGAATGTACCTTTGTCCTTGTCATGTGAGTGGTCCACAAGCAGGAGCAGGACCAGGAGGAAGTATTACTGGTGAGTCCAGTGGGAACACAGACTACAGAGAAGGCTGTTTAAGGAAAATTCTCAGCTCTTTACAGCACACCGAGGATTGCCAGATGTAAGAAAGGGTCATAGGAGGTACACAGCTCACAGTGAACTATAGGGTCATGGAAAATGGAGGCTTAGATGGTGGGAACTATGGGCATTCTTCTTTTTGTCTTGTTTGGTTTTTTGTTTGGTCTATCCCAAATACTTAGGTGTAAAGGTGTTGGAGCATCTGTCATACGAGGAAAGGCTGAGAGACCTGGGACTGTTGAGCTTGGAGAAGAGAAGGCTCAGAGAGATCTTACCAAAGGGGAAGGAGATGTAAGCAAGGCAGAGCCAAATTCTTCTCAGTGTTACCCAATGAGGACAAGAGGCAATGGTTATACTCTGAAATACACAAAATTCAACTTAAGCACAAAAAAATACTTGGTTATTGTGAGGGTGTCAAACACTGAAACAGGTTGCCCAGGGAGGTAGTAAATTTCAAAATCCAACTGGACAGGAACCTGGGAAATCTTGTCTAACATACATATCAAAAATGGTTGGGAAATCATCTAGAATCATGGCCATTAATCAATCATATATTAATACTGAATAGACTTTTCAGAAAAAAAAGCAAACAAAGAAACAAACAAAAATTTGATTCAGTATTGGGACCATGAAGTAAAATTTGTTAGTTTAGATTGGAATAGATCTTGTTCATTAAAGCTGTATCCAGTATGCAGAAAAATGTGTTTTCTGTGCCACCAAATGGAATGATAACTGCCTCTGTACAGCACAGTTCTGTTGGTAAAATAACACTTGCAAGACAATTGGAAGATGACATTCAAAACAGTGAATTCTGTTAAATTAGCACTGAGATGAAGTTGCAATGTGGTATCTAACACAGTAATTAACCCACATCTCTGAATTGGAGATTAATTCTGTACAATTAATCTTTTACTGACTCCTAATCCTTCTTAAGAGTACTTCAAGAATCACTTCAATTACAATTACAATTCAATTTTACATTTTATTTCCCGGACTCTTTTGAGGAACACAGGACATGCTTTGTGTCCTTTGAAGACTTCAATGTATTTTAAAAAAGCATTCCACATAGCAGGAGAAAATTATTTTGGAAAAACAAATCTGTCATGCTGATGTATATATGATTCTTCTAATATTTTTCAATAAATTAATCATTGTATTTATTAATATATTTATTTTTAATATTTATGGGAAAAAAGTCAAAGCTCTTGTATAATTTAGAATTCATAGGCCAAAGTAATAGAGATATATGAGATACATAAGAGAAGAAATTAACAGGATGAAGAAGCTAAGTAGTGAAATATAATGATAACTTGAGCTCCAAGTATTAAAGAAGGCAGTTGCAAATGAATGTTGATGTTCTGTGTTATCTGCAATTTGAATGTGAACTTCTTTCTGCTGTTTGCACTGAGTCAGCTATGATTTTGTCAGTTGAATTGTGTCTCATTAATAGCCTGGAACAGCAGATAAACAGCATGTTGATGTAATTTACATGTGAAACACAACTGGGAGTTTCTGGAGTTACATTTAGAAATTAGAAAAAAATGAAAAAGAAGATTGCAAAGTTACATTACAACTCACTTAGGCTTGAACCTTACAAAATTTAGGTAAGTACTTAACTGTGCTTGTGTAATAGGATTACACTCATTCTTAATTGAAAGCACATGAACAAGTACTTTGCTTGATTTTAGTGATTCCAGAGGAGGCAGAGTTGTATAAATACCAATTTAGGCAGCAGTTCCAAGTCATGTAGCTAGATAAGTTACACAAAAATAACCAGACTAATTGAGCTACATAGACAAAAGACAAACAAGTTGCCAGTAGTAAACCTGCTCTTCCTTCCCATCTTATCTTTAGGTAGAGCCCACTCGCCAAGATACGTTTATGCATAGGTGCCCCATTACAAAATATATTGATAACTGGAAGGAATTCAGAAAAGAGAAACCCTAATGACTAGAAACCTGGCAAGCTGCTCTATAAATAAATAATGAAAAAAACCTTACCTTAGGGTTTAATCTTCTTAATGAATGGAGATCTTTCCATTGGTGCCAGCATTTCATAGATCAAATCTTATGTATATATCTTGTAGGATATGACAGGCTTTAAATAGTGGAAAAGTGCAAGTTCTGAGTGAGGAGAATTAATTTTTAAGAGAAGTATAAAAAAATGAAAGTGCATAAACATATTTAAAAATTTTAAATGGTATGGAATACATAAGAGCTATCAACTGTGGAATAACTCTACTAAGAGAAGTAGTAAAATAGTTACTTTTCTATAGGTAATAACTTTATTTACAATGTGGTCACTTAGATCTTTAATATAATCTACTAATTAATTTAAACCATTAATCATTGTATTGTTTCATTGACACTTAGCAAGACATTAATTGAGGTGGAATAATAATAAAAAAAAAAAAGTCAAGCTTCTCTGTGGTTATGCTTTCTTTCTTCGTAGATATCATATTTTTATCTGAGAGGAACAGCCTTCTGTTTTCTACACCAGCAAAAGTTCTTCAATATGCTCATGTTGTTCCTCTGCAAGAGTAATTCTAACAGTGGTAGACATTTGTGAATGCTTTTTTATTTGGGAGAATGTCGTAAAATTTCTAAATTCACCTATTAATGAGCTGGGAAAGATAGAGGGCAAACTTCAGATATTTTAATGTGTTTGCTAGACCTTGCCACTGTAGCATATACATGTCACTCAAGATCATCTTAAAATTGGGATTTTTCAGGAAATTCTCAGTCTTGCAGAATTTAAGATAGAACTTAGAGGACTTTATCAATGGCTTTATAGCATAATTGACATACTCTAGGAAGTACACTGAGCTTCAGAAATCGGTATGTGTTCATATCCTTCAAAGAAACTCTGAACTTGAACATCCGTCATTCTAAAATGAAGCAGTTATTTGCCCTATTTGTCAAAGATGATCAGGAAAGAGAGTTTGATGAATCCAAATATGGTTACTGTCTAAGGACAGTTTTCCTAAACAATACATGGCTTCTATGAAGTTCAGCCATGTGATATGACATGAGTTCATTAAGGTATTTGACACAGAAAAGTTAGGTAGGTTTTGCCATTATGAACTGGTTTGTACTGTGAAAATAAAAGTTCCTTGGAGGATGTTCTCTGGCTCAGAAATCAACTGGCATTTAATGATATTTTTTCTATAGTTAAACTTTCTCTTTTCCTCATTGCCAATGCTGTACCTTTGAACTGTGACCAAATATTTTTCAAGAGAATATTAGTTTGAAGGAGTCAAAACCATTACCAGAAAAGGTATAACAATTAAACAATATAGACAACTGTAAATCAGTACTTGAGATCATGTGCAGAGTTGTTTTTTACTTTCAATATAGAAGTCACATCTGGCTATATCCATGGTGGTAATTAATTATGAACAGGGTGTGAGCTCAGTAGCAGACTCCTATTCATCTCATTGCTTGTTAGCTCACTACCTGACTCTGTTTTTAACCACTCCAGCAAGTTGTCTCCACGAAAATTCGTAATGAATGACTTAGGCATACGAAGCATGAGTTTGAGCCACTCTGATACCTGGCTTGACTCAGGATAAATCCCTGGCCTCTGTTACCTAGAATATACATGCACAATCTAAGCACATAAAATGTATTAGTAAATTAGGTTGCTAGGTTAGGCAAATTAGATCTCTTTTCCATCTGTTCTCTCATTCTGCAAACACTCCAAAGGATGAAGTATGTATTTATCATTTCTTACTATTCAATCCTCTAAATAGTCAAACCACAGTTTTCCCCTCAAGAGATGGATTCTTCTCAGAAGAACCTAATCAAATACACCTAATTCTGATTAAGTCCCCAATTAAAACAGTTTGCTGCTTAAATCCTTCATGAAAATGGCTCTTTTAAGCTATCCTGTTAGCAAGAAGAGTTGAAGAAATGTGGGTGCAAGCAATGGACTGTTTATGCATTGAATAAAATTTAACCAACCAATACAGTCTTTCCTATTACAATAATCCTGAAAGCCTTATGGGTTGGATCTATGTGGTAAGGTTTTGGTAATGAGGTGGGGGATCAAGGGGTGGCCTCTGAGAGAAGAGGCTGGAGCTGCCCTGTGCTGGACACAGATGGCTCCAATGGACCCACCACAGGGCACAGCTGAGCCCATCAGCCAAGCTGGTGGAACCTCAGGGAAAACATGTTTAAGAAAGGGTGAGTCGCTGCACAGCAACAAGTGAGGAAAAAAAGTGTGAGGAACAGTGCTGCAGGCACTAGGGTCAGAGAAGAAAGAGAAGGGGACGCTCCAGGTGCCAGAGCAGAGATTCCCCTGTAGCCCATGGAAGATGGCAAAGAAAGATGATGATGGTGGAACAGGTTTCCACATTGCATTCTGTGGAAAGGACAACATCAGAGAAGATAACCACACTGCAGCCCGTGCTGGTGAAGGTGGATATTCCCTGAAAGACTGCAGTCCATAAAATGACCCATGCTGGAGCAGGATAAAAGTGTGAGGAGGAAGGAGTGGCAAAGACAAGCTATTATGGACTGACCACAATTCCCATTCCCCAATCCTCTACATCACTTTGGATGAGGAGGGGGTAGAAGAGTCAGGACTGAAGGAGTGAAGTTGAGCCTGGGATCAAGTGGAGGAAGACATTTTAGTTTTTGTCTTTGTTCCTCACAATCCCACTCTATTTTTAATTGGCAATAAATTAAATTAATTCTCCCCAAGTCAAGTCTATTCTATCCAGAATAGTAAATGATAAGTGATCACCCTGTTTCTCTCTCAACCCATGAGCCTTTTTTTATCTTATTTTCTCTCCTTGTCCTGTTGAGGAAGAAGAGTTGGAGACTGGCTGCATGGAGGTCTGGCAGCCACTCAAGGTCAACAATTTTTTTTTTTCTCTCAAACTGACTAATCTTTCCGAATTGTAGATATTAGAAAAGTTGGGGTTTGCCTAGAGATAGACTGTTTGCCTTCTCAGAATCCCTATAGTTCTGCGTTGTTTCAGTAACAAAAATGAAATGGCATTAACTCTACCTGGACAGCAAAAGGATCTCTAGTTACATTAATGTCAGCTATGCAGATAAGAGGATCAGAAAATTACAGTGGCATCTTCCATGATTTTTCTGCCCCATATCTTTGTAAAGATTTAGAGCTGTCCTTCAGAATTTTACACAATACTTTTGGCAGTGACATCTAAAAAAAATTATTATGTGTTAAATCTATTAAAGTTTTAAAAAAACCCTGCCATTTGTCTGAAACTTCAGCATCTTTTTTTTCTGCATAAGCCTAGATCTGTTCAAAGTTAACCAAGATTTTCCTCTAATACAGAAATAAAATAATTTGACATAACACTTTCTGTCTTTCATTGACTCTTTTTGTTTTAGTGTCTTTTAAATAACATTTTCAAAATTATCTAATTCTGTATAAATATTATTATTATTGACAGTTATCCCATTTTTTTACAGTGAAAATATCAAGAAGTAATCCTATTCTGTATTTAAAGACTGCATGCCTCTCACAGTCATAGAGTCATAGAAAGGTGTGGGTTGGAAGGGACCTTAAAGATCATCTAGTTCCAACCTCCCTGCTACTGCTCATTCCAGAGTTAGAAAAAAAGCAACAACCAAGATCAGTCCTTTGCTTTGTTCACTGTAAGTGATGGTGTTTGAATGGTGATTCCGTTTATTATGAGGTCAGTTCAGAGGAAAAGGAGAGATAGGAACAATGCTTAATAACTTTTATATAAAAGCACAATTTTTTTTTTATCTTTAAACAACAGTTCTGACATTAAAACCCCCATATTTCGTTATAAAGTCATGTCTCAAGGTATGCGCATAGGTATGACTACTCTTTTGCTAAAGCAATGACCATTTTTTTTCTTTCCTTTCCTTTTTTTTTTTTTCCTTTTCTTTCTTCAGATTAGCAGTGGTGAATAACTGTGTGTCATGGTTTAGCCTCAGACAGCCACTAAGCACCATGCAGCCCAAGGGGATGGGGATGAGTATCAAAACCCCCCCCCCTCATTGTTGAGATAGTTTAATAGGATAACAAACAAAGGGTATAATAATAATAATAATAAAACAACAACAACAACAACCAAGTGGTGCACAAATGCAATTGCTCACCACATGCAGAAGGAAAAAAAGAAACAACCACCCAAAGCTTTTTCTGTTTCCAAGCAGCAATCCCACTTCCCAGCTGGCTTCCCCAGTTATACACGGAGCATGATGCTCTGTGGTAGGGAACGTCCCTTTGGCCAGCCTGGGTCAGCTGTCCTGGCTGTGCTCTCCCAGCTTCTTGTGCACCCGGCAGGGCGTGAGAAGCTGAAAAGTCCTTGACTTGACTACAACTACCTAGCAACAACTAAAACCATCAGTGTGTTATCAACATTATTCTCATACTGAATCCAAAACACAGCACTATGCTGGTTACTAGAGAGAAAATTAACTCTATCTCAGCTGAAACTGGGGCACTGTGATAAGAATTGTTAAGATGATAAAAAAGGCTGACAGCTCTGTTATATGCAAGTAAAAGATAATTTTTTTCTTGTCCTGTTAAAACATACACATAGAGAGAACTCTTTGGCTGCATACATGTACTACTTTACTTCAGATTAACAGTGTGCTTTTAAACAGAAACTCTCAATTGTCCCCATTTGCTATATTTTGACTCACATTGTGGAATGACTGAACACACAAAGGTGTTTTGTTTTGGGTTTTTTATTTCTTTTTTATTTTTTTAATTAAGTGAAAATAAAGAGAAAGATACACTCCTGGAGCACATTTAACATTGTGTAGCCAATAATTTATGTTCAATTCACAGTATCAAACCAGAGGTTATCTGAGGAAACCCCCTCAAACATTGCATGGTTTTTGGGTCTTTTGCATAAGCTGTCTATTTGTACAGATTTGCTATTATTTCTCCTTATAATTTGCTACTGTAGATAAAACATTTTTTCCTTCCTTCTCCATATTATTTTCTAAATTACCTTGCTAATATCATTATCTCTCTTCTTTTGCTGTGGGATATGTTCACTCAAATATTCTCAGACATGGAGAAAACAGGACAATGCAGAAAGTTGAATCACACCAAACCAAACCAAAATGTTTTGGATCATCTAGGATTTACTGATTAGTTCTCATTTTCCTCAAACCAAGAATTTAGACTTTTTTTGTTTGTTCCCTCCCCTCTTCCTCTAATAATGGCTGCATTAAAGAATACTCTGCTAGGGGAAGAAGTACAATGCAGTATTTTCAAAACAATTTTCTTAGTTTTCTTCCTAAATAAATTGTATTGCAAGAGCTCAGACAAAAACACTTATTGACTTTTTTTTCCCTTCATTTCTTCAAGAAAACATCTGTGTTTTCTCATAAAAGTATCTTAGACTTCACCTCTACTCTTTAAATATTTCTTAAAATAGAACCTTTATTTACCATTTTAATGAAATGAAAGCATAACAAGAATGAACTTTTCCCCCTCCCCTCTGTGTCTACCAATATCTTTTTAATTCACAAATCTTTTGTTTGTGTATTACTAGACCGATGCTAATGTGCATTAAAAGTGATTTGCAGTACAACAATCTTAGTTTGATTTTTCTACACAAGCAAACATAATATTTTTTTTGCAGTTTTTCATCCACCTGTTTAACTCTCATCAGCTTGTGTATTGATCTACTGCTAAGAATATGTAGCATTCCCATAATCTACATACTTTTTTGTGAGTGTCCTCATATCTTATTCAATGTCAGTAAGACTTAGACTTCTAGGAGTGTGTCTTCTGTGAATAAAGGTATGAAACGTATGTTTCACTGCATTGCAAATTAGCCAGGCATGAAACACTGTGATTCAAAAGCCATGCAGTTGCATTTGGTTAGAAATATATTATCATGACATATAGCACAATCTAGAGTATCTTGTCCCATGATAGCGCAATGCAAGCAGTGGTTTCATTATTTCTACCAACTTTTATCCAGCTGTCTAGATGAGTGTGGCCATAATTAGCGCATACCTGATTGTAGTTGATGTAGCCATATCCTAACTAACTAATTTATTCATAGCCCAGAGAATTCAAAAATATAAACACAGTTTTACCTTCTGCAAACAAAAATATACATGGTATTTAAACCTCAGTTTGTATTAAGTTTAAATTGAACCATAGAATCATAAAATCATAGAATGGGTTGGAAGGAACCTTTAAAGGTCATCTAGTCCAACACCTCTGCCATGGACAGGAACATCTTCAACTAGATCAGGTTGCTCAATCCCCATCCAACCTCACTTTGAATTTTTACAGGGATGGGGTTTCTGCCACCTTTCTGGGCAACCTGTTTCAGTGTTTCACCATTCTCATCGTAAAAAATTTCTTCCTCATATCTAGTCTGAATCTACCCTCTTTTAGTCTAAAACCAGTACCCCTTGCCCTATTGCAACAAGCTCTACTAAAAAGTTTGTCCCCATCTTTCTTACAAGCCCCCTTTAAGTGTTGAAAGGTTGCAATTAGCTGTCTTCAGAGACTTCGCTTCTCCAGGCTAGATAACTCCAACTGTCTCAGCTTTTCCTCACAGGAGAGGTGTTCCAGCCCTCTGATCAGGCTTCAGTAGGTCCATGTCTTGTACGCAGAATTCCAAGCATTTAGATTACTTTATAAGTTTATATAGTCTTAGAGTTAAAACCCCAACAAAACCACTGGGAATTATGATGTTTGTTTCAGAGTGAAAAGGACATATCTAGCTTAATTTTTGGATAGAAAAAATTTAGTGTTCAGTGGAGTAAAATTCTAACCAAAGTCTTTTGTACTAAAATAATGTCCTAGTCAAGGAAAAGACAATCAAATATGCAGCATTTTTGGCCATTGTTCTTCAACTGTCAGGTAGCCTTTTATCTTAACGTTTAGAAAATAACATTTCATCTCATTTTATGAAGAATAATGTCTTACTGTCTAATCATCCCCCAGTTCTTCAGTTTGTTTCCATCCCTTGATGGAGACTCTCAGCATTCTATAACCTTAAGTAAATCTTTATTGTTACAGCTTGGTTTTTGTCTCCCACATTTCAAGATAGTCATTGTGTAATCAATCGCTACAGATTATACCAATCTCACATCTAGCTTTTAAAGACTAGAGTCTCTACAATAAGAGATGTCCTCCATGAACTCTGTAAAATTGTACTGATCTACATCAGCTAAGGAACTGATCTGTCTCCTTCATTTATTTGATGTTTGTCTCACTGCACTGAGAGGAGCGGTAGCCCATTCTTTCAGCATTCTCTGACTGAATAATATTTAGAACTCAGCAACATAAAAAACATAGATGACAATGTTCTTTTTTAATAGACTTCAAGATGCAGAAGCATACCAAACAATTTCATCTGAAACTCTAGTTGAATTTGACTGAGCATCAAACTACAAACTATGAACTGGAAACACAACACAATGGAGAGTGCGTATCTATTCTTTGCTTTGTCAGAAGAGATTCTTTTTTTTTTTTTCCCTCAGTTTTGCAAATAGTTAGGTCTGGAATAGCGATTTTTTTCTTAATTCTCTCCAGCATTACAATGCAATTAGACTTTGACTAGATGTTTATTTTAAAAGCACTCAGAATGACAGCTAGGCAACTTGAAATACAAAGTTATTTTTGGACTACAAATATTTTGTATACTATTTGGGACTTTCTCAGGGGATATTTAGTGGGGTTTTTTTGTTGTTGGGTGGGGTTTTTTTGCTTTGTTTTATTGTTGTGGTTTTTTTTTTTAAATATATTTATCTTTTCTTTTGTATGGGTGGGAGAAAAAACAATGCATTTTGGAAGCTGTATGTAAGACATAAATTCTGTCATTTTTTTTTTTTTTTTAAATATTAAAGTGAGAGTTATACATCAGAAAGATTTAAAATTGGTTAAGTTAGAGAGACAATACATTTTGAATAGGCCCAGGCTGAAGTTATTCTATGTGAGAAAAATCACAAAATATAAATGTAGAGAAATCCTAGCAGTGTATAATCTCTGACCATGAGACAAATGAAATACAAAATTGAACATGCCTACTGAGGCATCTTTGAGAAAAAGCTGTTTGAAAGCAATTTTGTTTTTCCCAGGTTTCTGACAAAGTAAAAATTGCACACTCACATAAAAGTGAAGGATCTGTTTTAGAACAATAGTCTTCACTGTTCAGTCTTTTTACATCCATTGCAAAACGCTTAGTAAAAGAAGAATGGCTGGGGAGGAAGACAGGGAAGCATAAGTAAATGCATGCTTGCACAAGGGTAGGAACCTGGTAAATTAGGAAGGAAGAGGATGAACAAGAAATAAAAGCCATAAAAGTTGGCAGAAATATGCAAAAATAAAAACAACAAAGAAGGAAGCATGGAACAGGGGGAAAAAAGAGCAGTTATTACGGTATCATAGAATCATAGAATGGTTTGGGTTGTGAGGAACCTTTAAAGATCATCCAGTCCAAACCCTTTGCCATGGACAGGGATGTCTTTCACTAGACCAGGTTGCTTAAAGCCTCATCCTACCTGACCTTGAACACTTCCGGGGATGGGGCAGCCACAATTTTTCTGGGCAACCTGTTCCAGTGCCTCACCATCCTTATCATAAAAAAACCCTTCTTCCTTATGTCCAATGTAAACCTACCCTAAAGTTTAAAACTATTGCTCCTTGTCATGTCACTACAGGCCCTGGTAAAAAGTCTTTATCTTACAAGTCCCTTTTATACACTGAAAGGCTGCAATGAGGTGTCCTTGGAGCTTTCTCTTCTCCAGGATGGACACTACCAATGCTTTCATCCTTTCTTCATAGGAAATGTGTTCCATCCCTTTGATCATTTTCATGGCTGTCCTCTGGACCTGGTCTAACAGGTCAATGTATTTCTTGCACTGGGGACTCCAGAACTGGAAGCAATACTCCAGACAGGGTCTCATGAGAGCAGAGTAGAGGGGCAGAATCACCTCCCTCAATATGCTGGTCACACTTCTTTTGATGCAGCCCAGGATACAATTTGCTTTCTGAGCTGCAAGCACACATTGCCAGCTCATGTCCAGTTCTTCGTCCACCAATGTCTCCAAGTCTTTCTCTGCAGGGATGCTCTCAATCCCTTCATCTTCCAGTCTGTATTGATACTAGGGTGTGGTGGGTTGACCCTGGCTGAGGGCCAGGTGCCCACCAGAGCCGCTCTATCACTCCCCTCTTTCATTAGACAGGGGAGAAAAGGTATAACTAAAAAAAAACTTATGGGTCAAGATAAGGACAGGGAGAGATCATTCTCTAATTATCATCACGAGCAAAACAGACTGAACTTAGAGAGGGAAGTCATCTAATTTATTACTAAGCAAAACAGAGTAGAGGAATGAGAAATAAAACCAAATCTTAAAACACCTCCCCCCACCCCTCCCATCGTCCCGGGCTCAACTTCACTCCCGGCTTAAACCTCCGCCCCCCCTCAGCGGCACAGGGGGACAGGGAATGGGGGTTACGGTCAGTTCATCACGCGGTGTTTCTGCCGCTTCTTCATCCTCAGGGGGAGGACTCATTGTTCCCCCGCTCCAGCGTGGGGTCCCTCTCACGGGAGACAGTCCTTCACGGCCTTCTCCAACGTGAGTCTCCTCCACGGGGTGCAGACCTTCAGGAGCAAACTGCTCCAGCGTGGGTCCCCCACGGGGTCACAAGTCCTGCCAGCAAACCTGCTCCGGCATGGGCTCCTCTCTCCAGGGGTCCACAGGTCCTGCCAGGACCTTGCTCCAGCCTGGGCTTCCCATGGGGTCACAGCCTCCTTCAGGTGCCTCCACCTGCTCTGGCATGGGGTCCTCCACGGGCTGCAGGTGGAATCTCTACACCCCCTCATCCTCCCTCCATGGGCTGCAGGGGGACAGCCTGCTTCACCATGGTCTTCACCACGGGCTGCAGGGGAATCTCTGCTCCGGTGCCTGGAGCACCTCCTGCCCCTCCTTCTGCACTGATCTTGGTGTCTGCAGATGTTCTTACATCTTCTCACTCCTCTCTCTGGCTGCAAAAGCTCTCTCTAACTGTTTTTTTCTCTTTCTTAAATATGTTATCACAGAGGCGCTGATTGGCTTGGCCTTGGCCAGCAGCGGGTCCGTCTTGGAGCCGGCTGGCATTGGCTCTATCAGACACAGGGGAAGCTTCTAGCAGCTTCTCACAGAAGCCACCCCTGTAGCACCCCCCCCGCTACCAAAACCTTGCCATGCAAAACCAACACATAGGGATTGCCCCAAACCATGTGCAGGACCTTGTACTTGGCATTGTTGAATTTTATGAGGCTTGTACGGGCCCACTCCTCAAGCCTGCCAATATTCCTGTGGATGGCATCCCTTCCCTCTAGCATATCAACTGCACCACTCAGCTTGGTTTCATCTGCAGACTTGCTGAGGGTTCACCCAATCCCACTGTCTGTGTCATTAATAAAGGTACTGAACAGTACCAGTCATAATACGGACCCCTGAAGGACACTACTTGCTGCTGATCTCCATTGAGACATTGACTGTAACTCTTCAAATGGAGCCATCCAGTCAGTTTTTTATCCATCTAACCATCCATCCATCAAATATAATTCTTTACAGCTTAGAGACAAGGTTATTGTGTGGGGCCATAGCTCTTCCCTTCTTCATTGATACAGTTACTCTGTTGTAGAAGGCCATCAGATTAGTCAGGCAGGATTTACCCATGCTGAAGCCATGTTGGCTGTCTCTAATCACCTTCCTGTTTTACATATGTTTTTGACAACCTATTCAAGGAGGAACTGCTCCATAATCTTACTGGACACAGAGGTTAGGCTAACTGGTCAGTAGTTCCCAGGGTTCTCGTTTTTACCCTTTTAAAAAAATGGGGACAATATTTCCCTTTTTCCAGTCAATGGGGACTTTGACTGTCAAATATGATGGAGAGTGGCTTAGCAACAAAATTTGCCAATTCCCTCAGGACCCTGGGATGCATCTCAATCAGGTTGCATATATCTTCAGGTTCCTCAGATGGTCTTGAACTTGATCTTCTCTTACAGTGGGTGGGACTTCTCTCCCCTAATACCTGCCTTGAGATTCAGGGACTGGAGAGAGGTCAGAAGAGCAATTGCCAGTGAAAACTGAGGCAAAAATGTTGTTGAGGACTTCAGCTTTCTCTGTATTGGTTGTCACCAGATCTTCTGCCTCATTTGTTGGGGGGGGCAGGGATACAATTTCTTTTCTCTTCCTTTTCTGGCTAACACACCTGTAGAAGCCCTTTGTATTTTTCTTCATGGTCTCCAAAAGTCTCCTGGACTGCTTACATCTTGCTCTGCTGCTTTTCCAGATGATTTCAGGATGATTGAAGTACCCCAGCAGGATTGGAGTCTGTGAGCATGATGCTTCATGTCGTTGAAGTAAGAATGCCTTGTCTACAGGCTCCACTTGGTCAGGCAGCCTGTAGAAAACACCAACCAAGAGGTATCCTTTGTTGGCTTGGCGCCTAATTTTTACGCTTAAGTTCTCAACCTGTTCACCACTGGTTTTCAAAGACAGCTCTCTGCAGTCAATCTGGTCTTTTACATACAGAGCAACATCCCACCCCTCCTTCCTTCCCTGTCTCTTCTGAATAGTTTATAGGCAAGTGTAGCACTCCAGTCGTGTGATTTATTCCATATCTGGTTGTGTCCACATGTTAAAGTGAAAAAAAGATCAATGATTTGTGTCTAAGATAAGCAAAACCGATTGTCTCACTTCTATGTCTGGAAAGACTAGTCCTATCCCTACAAATTTATTTTGTTATTGTTCAGCAGGCCAAAAATGAGGTGAACTAATTGGAAAGTGATTAAAGAATAAAATATTTCAAATAATCTGAGCTCTTCAACATTCTTAGTTGTGCACACCCCCACTCTTCTTTATTTAATAATGCAGATGCGCTATCAGAATCAAATATTGATAGGTTCTGTGACACGAAATTTCCATAGATCATTATCTTCAGGGGAAAGGTGATGGAGAAAGGAGAAACATGATGAAGGAACAATTAAGAGAAGAAAAGAAGAGGGAGAAGATAACCATAAGAAGCATTTACATTACTTTTTTTTTTTTTTACATTTCTAGAAAGTTAAGTATTGTCTGTAATATGAATGTTTTAAATATACAATTAATTTATATAATTTATTTTATCACTATTTTTAATATATTCTTTGTCAATCTAAATGGAAGAACACTGAATACTGAAAGCACTATACAGTTAAAATTAGCTGGTATGCTGTATAAAAAGCACAGTTGGGGAAGAAAAGATTATCATTGCTGTAGGTATTGAAAATGACATCTAATGTTTATAATTACAGAAGCTAATGCTAGGCTTCCAACAGTAAAAAGAAAACCACTGCTATACCTGACAATCCATGAAACTCATCATTCCTTTACAGCTTACCTGCAGGCAACAGTTTTCTTTATTACAATGGTTAAGATATAAGAGAGATTAGATAAAGGTCAAAACCACTCAGAATTTAATTATCTGGCTCAAATGTCACTGGTTTTAAAAGGATCAATGACCTCATTCCTTGTTGGATGTTATATATCATGCCACTTGGATAATCCCATCTAATTTTATGCACTCAGTTTAGGTGTTTGAGACAGGATACAAAGAGCACTATATGCTCCTTTTATCAAAAGAGTTTTTTTCAGGGAATTATTCAGCCCCCTTAAAATCTGGGAGTATGTGTCCACTCACTATAAAGGACTGTAGATCCTCCCCCAGCATTAAGTGGAGGAGAGAGCTATGAGATCATTAGATTTTATCTGTATCAGACGGCACAGGATGACAAGACACACCAGCAGTGTCCACAAATGGAAGGAAAAGGGACAAACTTGTCTTAGTGAATCCTCTGCCTGGAGATAGCCATGGACAAACTGTTTCCTAACTAAAGAGAGTCACTGAAATGCAAAAATTAGCTGATATGAACTCAGGTCCGGGATTTTAAAAACACAGTTCAATCTGACCTGGGTTGGAAAGCATTGAAGTGCCTTATCAATAAACACAGTCTTACAGTACTGAAGTAGAATGAGGTAGGTTGATTGCTTTGCTTAGCTCACCTGTTTGTACTTCCTTTGTAGGTAAACTTAATGCTGAATTTCCTGTATTGTAATATATTGGTTCAAGAAAAATAAAATATCCTTATAATTTTTATTTTATTTTTTACAACTATGAGAGCTTACATATACTTTCAATCTTAATTTCATTATAATAACATTTTATGCTTGGATTATATTTAAATATGTACCAATACATGTACATTTTTAATATATTTTTCCTACTATATTACAAATTTTTCATCTTCTGAAGAAATACTACAACAGGCACTGACTTTCAGTGAGGTGAATTAAGATAAATGGAATTGTTATACAAATCTGGATGATATAAAGCCTGTATAAGAGAAAACTGTTGTAAAAGTTGGTACTGTAAAGTCTACATGGAAGTAGAAAAGTTTCAGTTACAATATTGAGATGGATGAATAATGCACAGCCATGTAAGTGAAATATAATGATCTAATTAATTGTATATTGAATGTTTAATAAAAAATCAAGCATATTATGTCAAAGTCATTTTTTCTATTCTTATCTTCAAATATAACATTTTTTTATAATTAATGATTAAATGTGCAGAAATCAACTACATAATACTGAGGGATAATCTGCTACATTTGTTGTTTTATGAAAAGATATTTTGTATTTCATTTTAAGTAAAAATCTTCAGGACTTACCTGTCAGACACAAGAAAATGCATCTATGAGAGAGACATGTGAAGTTATGAGAAGAACTGCAGTTTTTTAGGCTGCACAACTAAAGACTAATCACACTGCACAGAAAGATCTATGAAAATCAGAGAAACAATGCTGGGCAGAGGAACCCCAGCAAAATCTTCAGGGCAAACAGAGCACCCTGACTTGGCTGACTTTAAAATCATCCATGCTTGTAATTTATGAGGGTCCGTAAAGTGCAAAAACTAGGTGAGATGAATTCCAATCCAGGATTTAAAAAGCAATCTGACCTGGATTCACAAGCATTGAAATGCCTTCACAATAAATGCAGGAGGATGGTCAGACCCTGGTGTCACCCTGAGAGGAGTTGACAGGAGAGGGTCTCTCCACCGATCACCTCGCAGACTGAAGGGTTACTGCCTAGAGGGATACGCAACATCCCACTTCCCTGGGGTGCCAGGGAAAAACACTTAGGCACTGTAAGTCTTCTTATAGGATGTTTTAAGGGAAATGTGGAAATATGCAAGTCTTATTCTGGAGTGTTTAGGGGAAGGGCAAAGGCAGGGAAAGGGAGGGATTGGGGTGGATCAGGGAAGAGTGACTGGGCAAAATTAGGGAGAAGGGTATAAAATTGGACAGCTAGGTATAAATGGATTGCTGGTCCATAAGCTTGTCTCGCTGAGCCCTGTGCTTGACCACTGCAGTTTGTGCCATATTCTTGTTAAATCCTCTAACTATCTTCTCTGTGGGTGCACTCTGAGTGGGGAAAATGAGTAAATTTCAAACCAGACTAGTCAGCAAACAGGATTAGAGGTCTGAGTACCAGCAACGGGAGTGGGACTGCAAACCTGAGGGGCTTGTAGGTCCAGAAGCCAACAACTGGAGGGTGGCAAGGCCTGGGACCAACACCTTCACAGCTTAAATGTCTAAACTATTTCAGTGAAGACTAACTACCTTCAGTGTTCATCAGCTGGAGGGGAAGAAGAGGGTCAGGTTGAATGGGCTGGTGACTTCATGTGAGTGCTATGCATCTATGTATGTGCTGGTAAAGGCAATGTTTCCCATCCTTTGTGCGTGGTGTGTGTGCGCACATCTGCCAGGATGCTCAGTCTCTGGCTGGCTCACTGGCTGGAGCTGGGAACAGGGAACCACAGCAGCCTCACATCTACTGGGCTGGGAAAGGAGGAATGCCCACCAAATCTGGTGAGCCTCTAACACATTTCTGGTGGATATCTGTGAGTTAAATCTAGTCTTTTTTCTTAAAAATAAACGTGTTGCTTTGAAAAATGAAAATGTTTATTCTTAGCATAAGTATACATTGGCTGATGCTTGCCATATCGAAACATGATCTCCCTGTTGATAGAAACATTCCCATTAGAAAGAGACTGTTGGGAGTAATGGCATGTGCAACTGCTATGTGAGTCCACTGCAAAAAATGCTTATTGATCAAACATAAGTCTTTCTATGTCTGATTATTCTCACCTGCAGACTGAAATGCATCCTGTGTTTTTATAATATTCTACCAGACTGCCTATGATGGAGTTGTTTTCAGAGATACATGCCATTTATTTTTTTTACTCAACATCTGATTTGTACTGTTACCATTACAAAAACAGGGACAAGAACCAGAAATGCATTTCTCCTCAGCGTACCAGAGACAACAAAACAAACCTCAAAATTTAAAGGCTACAGGGTGAAGATCTCATATCCAGTAACTTCTGCTTCAGAGATTTTAGTGAATTTCAAAATAATGTAAGTACATAACTGATTCTGAAAGCTGTTTTCCTATTCCATTTGAAATACCCATCAAACCCCTCAATAATTGGCATCTCCTACTTAGATTCACTACTGTAGTGACAGCCTTTATTCATTTAACTTAATTTAAGCTGGCTCTGTGATAAACACTGGCAGCTAATGTACATAGAACACATTTGTACTGTTTTATTGTTAGCATGTTTCCTAACATTATTTTGTCCTGAACAAACTGGTGTTCTTCCAAACAATTCCCAGGTATGGCTCAGGAGATACCATGAGCTAAAGACCATTCCTGTAGGTAATTTACACTGGTCACACTGTTTCAGATGGGTGCAATCCCATGCCAGTTGGTATCAGTGCCAGGGAACAGTCCCAAGGATGTTCATTTGACTAGTATAAATTTAGCCTTTAGTGTTATCACATTCCTCCATGCTGTCTCCTTCAGGTCAATGTGGCCCATCAGTCTTTCCAAACACTGAGGCTGCAGCACTCTCAGATAGTTTTCTCCTGGAGGTGCTGAGTGGGAAAGAGACAGTGCTGTATCCACATCCTGAACATTATCAGTAGCTGCCACAGTTGCACTGAGACTTGACTGTGCATGACAGGGTGATTTGTGTGAAGAGGAGGACATCTTAACACGCACAAGGATGTCACACAACACTGGAGTACAAGGTTTTACTAAGCTTTTCTTGGTGTCCCTGCTGATGTCTTAATAAATGATTGGACATGTTATTACTAGATTTCAAGCTATCCTCAATAACCTAGTTTAGTGGCTAGATTCATGTAAAAATGATTATCAGAGGGAAGCAGAAGGGAAGAAGGGAAAAGTAACTAAAATAGGACAAAATAGGTGAGGACAAAATTAAATCTAGAAATTTTGTGGAAAGATACATCAAGAGGAATTGTAAAATAAAAAATATATACAGAGAATTAAATTTTTGCTACAATGAATGAATAGAGATTTTACAATAGACTTCAGTAATTACGTTTCTACTTGGACCATGTTATTCCAGGGTATAGGAAAGGAGATTTTGCTCTGTGTTCTTATTCTGAGGAATGGATTTCCATTTTTGCATGTATGCTATTCTGTACATATGTGTGTGTGTCACACAAATGCATTCACTGTTTAAAATACTATTTCATACAAAAAGAACAGTGTGAAGACCACAATAAGATGTTCATAAATATAAGATGGTTCTTCTAATGTGGCAAATCAGAATAAATGGTTTGCAAATCTTGTGACATGTGATTTCAAGAGGATGATCCTCCCCTATTCTTCTGTTAATATGTTTCATTGCTTTAATAAAGGTACATTAACTTACCTTAGCCTTTAGCATCAAATTACCTTATACGGTATATTTTTCTCCCACTCTGCAATTATATGGGGTTATAAAATTACAGCAGAACAGTTTGTGGCTTAGATGTGTGGGAAGAGGTACTTGCATAGAAACAAATAGCTTTCAGTGTATTGGAACAGAGCAATTAATCATAATTCAATGTACTTTTTATGCATAAATTCAAACTGCCAGACTCAATTAAATACCATGACTACCCACCCCAGGAGATACTGACAATTAAGCAAATAGCAATAACATTAAAAGTGATATAAATAAATAAATAAATGAGTAGAATAGAATAGAATAGAATAGAATATTTCAGTTGGAAGGGACCTACAATGATCACCTAGCCCAACTGCCTGACCACTTCAGGGATGACCGAAAGCAAAGCGTATTATTAAGGTCATTGTCCAAATACCTCCAAACCCACTGACAGGCTTGGGGCATCAACCTCTCTAGGAAACCTGTTTGTCCTGGTTCTGGCAAGGACAGAGTTAATTTCCCAAGGAGCCAGGACAGGTGAGCCAAGCTGGCCGGGGGCTATTCCATGCCATGTGACGTCATGCTCACCATAAAAGGGGGGGGCGGGGCTAGTCGGGTGGGGGGGCGCGGCGCGATTTCGGCGAGGTCCCGATGGGCTGAGTGTCCGGTCAGTCGGTCGTTGGTTCGGTAAATCGTTCTCTGTTATCACCCATTGTTACTATCTGTTATCAGCACTGTTGTTGATTGTTTCCCTCTCCCTTGCTGTCCCAGTAAACTGCCCTTATCCCAACCCTCGAGGCTTTGCCGTTGTTTTTCCGTTCTCCTCCCCATCATGCTGGGGAAGGAGTGAGTGAGCGGCCGCGTGGCGCTCAGCTCCCGGCTGGGCCTAAACCACATCACTGTTTCAGTATTTGACCACCCTCTCTGTAAAGAAATACTTACTAATATCAAGTTTAAACCTCCCCTGACGCAGCTCTGAACCATTCTCCCATTCTACTCAGAGCTTGTCAGGCCACACCTGGAATACTGTGTCCAGTTTTGGTCTCTACTATACAAAAAAGATGTGGACAGGCTGGAAAGAGTCCAGAGAAAGGCCACCAGGATGCTCAAAGGACTGGGCAGCCTGCCGTATGAGGAAAGGCTGAGAACTGGGTTTGTTCAGCCTTGAGAAAAGAAGGCTTAGGGGAGATCTCATCACCATGTTCCAGTAGTTAAAGGGTGGCTACAAAGCACATGGAGACTCCTGTTTTTACCAGGAGTCACATGGAAAAGACAAGGGCTAATGGGTGCAAGTTATTCCTGGGGAGATTCCGATTGGACACAAGAGGAAAATTTTTCACCATGAGAACAATCAGCCTTTGGAATAATCACCCCAGGGAAGTGGTGGATTTCCCAACACTGGACACTTTTAAGATTCAGCTGGACTGGACAGGGTGCTGGGCCATCTTGTCTAGAAGATGCTTTTGTCTAGACGGAGCTTTTGCCAAGAAAGTTTGGACCAGATGATCCCAGGTCCCTTCCAACCTGGTATTCTGTAATTCTATGATTCCTACACATCCTATCACTGGATACCAGGTAATATCCAAAACAAACAAACAAACAAACAGATATTTCCTTGTCCTACAGCAATTATATTTGAATGCTAAGCATGAAAGATGAAGATACTGTTCCAAGAGATGGAATGGAAAAATGCACTTCAGCAAAACAAAAAAAGGATGTCTTTTCTAGTTTCCACATTGTGTTACTTTCTTGACAGTAAGCTTTCAAAACAGTGTACCTTAGAGGCATTTGACTTCTTTTTATATTTATGTATTTATCTTTCCACCATGTCACAAATAGAGGAGAATTTCAGAAAAGGAAATAAATGTTATAGCTGGAACATTACTTAAGTCTCTCTAGGGTATTAAGAATGAAGTTACCATATACCTACAGAGCTTGTTATTTTAAGATTTCATGCATTTAATTTGCCTGACTTCTACATTTTCAATACATAGCCCTGCTACAAAGTAGTTTTCTAAATATGACCTCCCTATCTTCTTGTGTGAGATGTGCAAATTTTAAATTGTTTCAAAGACTCCTCTTACATTAATCTCACTAACTACGGAGAAGCTTGAAAAGACATTAGATGCTAATAAGAGCAGTGAAGCAGAAAATGACTGTCACTCTGACGAAAGCAATACATGAAACTTGGTATCCTACAATATCCTAATCATTATTTATGCAATCCCGTAGGTGTATGTAACATGTCATAGGCAAATAGAAATGACAGCAGCATTAGCAACACACAAAGTACGTAACTAGAGCGCAGAAGGCTACCATTTGCTTCTCCAGGCATGGACAAAGGCTCCTAATGATTCAATTCTACCTCGATGCCTTGCTCTCACTTGAAATCACTGACAGCTTCATAGACAAAACAGCTAAAAAGCAATCAAGATAATAGTAGAATTGGGTTTTAGTTGTTTGTTTGTTTGTTTAAATTTTTTCTTAAATGTCCTTAAGACTGCTTTAAATAGTCATGCTCCTCTTTGCAGCGGTGCTCTTTATCTCCCTCTCTGTCTGGAGATGATGACTTCAGTCCTCCAGAATAAGGAAGACTCTATTCAGAACAAAAGTTCCAACTGCCAAACTAGGGAATGAATTAGTTATAAAACATGGACATAAGCATCTCATAAATTTTGAAAAGCAAACAATTCTGACTGCAGTTAGTGATCCTCTTATTACACTGTGCTGGTTCTTCTTTCTGCGTTTCTTGCTGGAGAGTTTAAAGGAGGAAGCTGAGAAAAGTCCTCATGAGACTTTGAAAATATCTCCACTTGGTTCTTTGATTTTGGCTTAAACATGAGTTGTATCTCAATTAAGCTGAAGCTTATCACCATTAGAAAATAAGTAACCCAAAGACCTGTGTCTAGTCAAACAGGAGAGAGTCAAAATCACTGCTAAGAGCACCTTCAGGTTCTTCATTCCATTTTGGAACTAAAACCTAACAATTTATTAAATCTCTTTATTGGAGCTGGCTCTAGTTAAAACAGATTACAGTAGTGCAGAGACATATATCTGTATTTATGTTTATGACTGTATTTGTGTGTGTGTGCATGTGTGTATGTGTGTACATATATAATACAACTAATTTCAGATTTAACTCTGTGCATGTTGGGATGCATCAGGATGCATATTGGCATTCAATTAAAAAAAAAAAAAAGCTAAAGATTAGATTTAAATTCTTAAAAGCTTGAGATGGCTTCTGTTTATGTAGAATGTAGAAATAACACCTGCAAGTTATTGTAGTCTGCAAACTGGAAAAACTTGCACAGCAATTGTCTTGGTAGTTCCAAGATTGACCACTGGCATGTGAAGATTGTTCTTTCAGAAAAGATGTTGCCTTTCTTAAATGTATACTGATTTACAAGACTATAGCAATTTTTTTTTTTCTTAACCTGAGTTAGTGCAAAAAGTTACATCTGTGCAACACTTATGGAACAGATGAGCAATATCTATTGGTCTTGCTAGTGGTTGTACAACTTTTGTTGTGAACTGAAAGAATAGTTTTCCTCTGCCATATTATGGAAATACTTTGTATTTTTCTCATGACAGAAGCTGCATTCTATAGAGTTATAAGCATGAGTATGAAAGAAGAAAGTTAAACTGATAGCCCTTAAGAAGGACAAAAGTGTATCAGTGAATAATTCATAAAAATTTTCTGAAATGAAATACTAGCATTTGCTATTTTGCTTAGGCAGTGATTAATATGAGCTTGTCTGAGTACAAGATTTGTCCTGAATTTCTTGTAAAACGCTGACACTATAAGACTATAAGAAACATTTGTTCAGATATGGAGCTCAGAAAAAGCTTAGCTTTGCTTTTAAAATGGTCAATTTGCCCTAGTTTCAGGCTGCTTTGTTTGTTTTCTATTTGTCTGCATGTTTTTACCTAAAATTGTATTGGTCAACTTCTTACCAAAGAGAAGTAATCTATTCTCACTCCAGTAATTAATGGAACAAAGAAAACTTGGAAGTCTGTGTTGGTTAGTTCTTGTCTTCCTTGTTAGACTTGAAGAAAGAGTTTCAAGTAGTCATTTTCCTTCTAAGCAAGGATTTATACAATGATGGTGTTCTTCAATTAGACTTCATAAAGAAAATAGTTTCTTTTGAATAAAAAAATGTAATGTTTCACTTCTTTTTATACTTCTAGGTTTAATAGGTCACAGTATCTTTCAGGTTGTGCTTATTTATAGACTAACAAATAAATGTACCTTCCACTCTTATCCAAAAGTTGTGAAGGTTTTTGATAGCTAAATGCAGTTAGTTATTGTAAAAAATAGTTCTGTGAGTACTGAAATGACATAAAGGCAACAACACAGAATCCCTGTGTCAAATAGCTTTTATCAAATCAATCACTAGCTCCAACTTAGTTGGAGAGAAATGAGTAACTTTCCTGAAAACACACACTCTCATATATATTTACATATTTATTTATGCTTTTGATAATGATCACTACCTATCAGTGGGAAATAAATCAGATGTATGAAAAGCTAAATCAGGTCACAATCAAACCTTATTTCTGAGAAAAAGAACATAAAAGACAAAATGCATGAAGTATGCAATCCTTTGCCAATGACATCTACTTGAAAGAGTGTTGAAAATAACTTCTAAATCTCCTTTTTGTTAAAGGCTGACCACGCAGTATAAATACTAGAAATATTATGATACCAAATAAATTATCTAAACCCCAAAGAAAACCTATGGCACACCAAAAATATTTTTTTATTATTCATTATTTTTGATTCAGATTTTCCAGTTAGCAAAATATTACTAATCTCCATTTTCTGTTTCTCAGTGTGAGCAACAGAATCTCTCCTTTCCTTTTTCCTTGTCCTGCCTTGCCTTGCCTGGCCACTCCCTCCCCCAGGATCCCTGACATTTCCCATCAGAAGTCAATAAAGACTGTCAATGAACTTTTCTCTGTAGAGAAGTATACTATAGTGTTGTAAGTGGATTTTTATGGGTTTGGAGTAGAATGGCCATTGTGGTTCTCTTTCCCTGTGAAAAAGTTGTCCATGATTTAATTGACTAGATGTGAAAGAAGCAACAAGTAATAGAATGAAGGATTAATCGTACTAGTCACACTTACTCCAATCTGTTAAGAATGAAATTGTTACCACTCAAACAGCAATAAAAACTTTCCAAAAAGAAATGCAGTTTAGAAAGTCAACATTGGTTTATTCAGTGCTGGGGTGCATGGGGGATCTCTCCTCCTAACATGCCCACCTAGCCTACAAACATACACACATTTATATTCTCAAAACACACATAGTTACAATTACATCACATAGTTACATAGTTACTTCATTATGCTTGGTGTAAAACTTTCTCCCTTTGCATTTAAAGCTATAGACTTAAAGAAATTCAGAGAGCATGCCCAGTGGGGGGTGGTCGTACCTTGGAGGCAGGTAGCTTTTGGAATGGGGGTGTGTTTTGGTATTATAATTAGATTATAATGAACAAAGTTCACTCATAGGACATGATTTTGACAAAAAATGAAATATTACTTGGCTCATGTACCAACTACACAATTTATCAGCTCCATGGTACCACCAAGCTCTCAGGTTCTCATTCTTAAAATGTTTTTATTAGTTACCTGTTAGGTTGGGACTGTACAGGGACCATAGCAGCAAGACTGGTTACTAACACCACAATCATTCAACCATTACCTTACCATTGCTAATAATGTCATCACCTAGTATACAGAGACTGTACACAACCTATCCCATCACCATAGTTAAAAAAAGGTTAAACACATCAGTTACAAAATGAAAACCTTTTCTGAGGAACATCAACCAGTGTTTTGGGTTACTGTAGAGAGATTAAATATCCTCATACTTTGCCTGTAGATCTGGAGAATAAAAACATTTTTTCTAGTACCACTTAACAATGAACTTCTACATTTTAAAACACGGGAAGGGAATTACAGTTTTAGAAACTTGATATTGGTTATTGTTTATTAACCAGTAAGACATAATAAGCCATGTGACTTTGTCTATACCACTAAATAATGGACAGATTCTTAAGCTGGGTGGTTTACATCCGTAATACAGAGGGTTATCTCCCCCCGCTACAAACTAGCTGTTCATATTACATGGTTCTTGGGCTTGTTTCTCATCTAGTGGGGGAATCAAGGTTTAATTAACATTTTTCATGTGAATGTTCATTTTTTTTTTCCCCCTAAGTTAAAAGTATCTGAAATAATATGAGTGATAGCTTTCAGAGTAGTCTTCTACTGCATGAAATGAAGGGCATGTGTTATATGTTTTGAACTGTGTTATGAGGATGATACCATATCAAAGTACAATGATAAGATGCAAGATAACTGGGCTGGCAGAGAAAGAAAAGTGTGGTGCTTGTGTATACAACTTTTTGGGAGTAATCTATTAAGTGAACTATTCCCAGAACCATTCCACATTATTGTATTAGACAAAAGCAGTTGATGTCACTCAAAAGACATTCAAGAAACAGTGAAGAGAAGTTTCAGACAAATCTTAGGGTGAGATTCGGCTTCAGATGAAAGACTCATGAGTTCAGGTGTGTACTTGCCTAGATGTGTAAGCTTCCATTAAAGGTAATGAATATCATATGCTCCGTGAAGTTGCCAAATAACAGACGTTTTGCACAATCCAAGAGGTCCTAGAGAATCTGACATATCTGTAGGGGGCAAGCAAATAAGGGGAAAGATCTATGGGATATAAATGTCTTTCTAGAGGAGTATTGAGACTGGAAGGGATAACATAAAAAGTTTCATATGCAATAGACAACTGTTTTTAGGAAAGTAAATTACAGCCCTGCCTGCCATTGGTAATAGATCATGCCTGTGATGATAAAGCTTAGACACTTAGGTCACACATAAAAAGCTATATTGAGGAATTCAGAAAGTGTCAATGGACAAAGCAAATAATGTCAAGGGCCTCCTCTGAGCTCCTTCACTGAAAACTTAAGTATTGTAGAGAATTGTCAATGAGATGTAATGGGAGCTGAGTTTCGGTGATACACTTCTCCATTGTATAAGTTCCCAGGGTGACTCCATAGCCACTGGTGTCAGGGGATGAGATATACTCTGTGGACTCCTCTCTTTGTTTCTCTGCTTTCTATATAAGTAAGTACTTATCTTTGTACAGAAGAACTTCACCATTTGTTTTTCTGGAGTCAATGAACTATCATGTCCAATATTAATTTTCAGTGTAGGCATATTTAATTATTTCATTGTTCTGGAATAAGACACTATCCTCCTCAGTCTATTTATAAAACAGGCAAGGACATTTTTTTCTCAGAACCTCTTCCCTCCTAAGGGAAGAGATAACTGCTTTGATGTAAACAAATGTCTAAATACACATAGTACTTTACTGAGAATTTTTTTCCTACAGATTATGTCTATTTAGGGGAAGAGCATCTTCAGCCATTGGCTTGTCAAGCTGCCAAAGACAGCTTTAAACTAAAATTTCTGGGAGAGAGGAATCTCAATCAATCCCACTCCTACCAGTTTGATGCCAGTGCCAGCAATAGATGCCCAGAGCCAGGAGAAGGATCACAGGTCAGTAGCAGAGCATCTGAAGGGCAACACAAAGGAATTCCGGCCACTCCAGCCAGTCAGTCAGCTTCATCAGGGCCCAACTTAAGTTACCTGCAAATGCAGGTAGCGTGGGGAATAAACTAGAGGAGCTGGACACGTATTCACACCTGCAGGACTATGATCTTATTGGCATCCCGGAGATGTGGTGAGATGGCTTCTATGACTGTATGTCATGGTTTAACCCAGCAGGCAGCTAAAACAACCACAAAGCCGATCATTCACTCCCTCCACCCTCAGTGGGATGGGGGAGAGAATCAAAAAGGTAAAAATTGTGGGTTAAGTACAGTTTAATAGGACAGAAGAGGGAGAGGGGGATGATGATGATGATCTATAATAATCATAATCATCATAATATTATATGCAAAAGAAGTGGTGCACAGCACCATTTCTCACCACCTGGAGCTGATGCTCAGCTAGTTCCTAAACTGCCCACCTCCTGACCAACTCCCCCAGTTGTGTACTGAGCATGGCATCATACGGTATGGAATATCCTTTTCTCTAGTTTGGGTCAGCTGTCCTGGCTGTGTCCTCTCCCAGCTTCTTGGGAGCCCCTTGCCTTCTTGTTGGCAGGCCAGTATGAGAAGCTGAGAAGTCCTTGACTGCTTGGCAACAACTAAAATATCAGTGTGTTGTCAACATTGTTCTCAACCTAAATCCAAGACACAGCACTATTTCAGCTGCTAGTAAGAAAACTAAATCTATCCCAGCCAATATCAGGACACTGGAGTGTTGGAATGGAAGGATGCAGGCTTTTTAGGAAGGACAGGACAGGGGAGACAAGGAGGGGATGTCACCCTCTACGTCAGTGACCAGCTGGAGTGCACGGAGCTCCTCCTGGGGATGGATGAGGAGCCAATTGGGAGCTTCTGGGTCAGGACGTTAGGGGTCAGAACATCTGGGTCAGGACAGGGGACATTAGAGTTGGGGTGTGCTACAGGCCTCCCAACCAGGGAGTCCAACTGGATGAGGCACTCTATAGACAGGTAAGAGCAGCCTCATGTTCACAAGCCCTGGTCCTCAAGGGGGACTTCAATCACCCTGATATCTGTTGGAGGGACAACACAGCAGGGCATAAGCAATCCAGGAGGTTCCTGGAACGCATTGATGATAACTTTCTTCTCAAAGTGGTGGAGGAGCTAACAAGGAGAGGTACCATGCTGGACTTTGTTCTCACCAACAAGGAGGGGCTGGTGGGAATGTGAAGCTCAAGGGCAGGAATTCAAGATCCTCAGGACAGCAAGGAGAGCACTCAGCAAGCTCGCTACCCTGGACTTCAGGAGAGCAGACTTTGGCCTCTTCAGGGACCTGCTTAGTAGAGTACAATGGGACAAAGCCCTGGAGGCAAGAGGGGCCCAAGACAGCTGGCTAATATTCAAGGATCACCTCCTCCAAGCTCAGGAGTGATGCTTGCTAGCAAAGAGGAAGTGTGGTGGTGCAGGGCCCCCTCCCCCCTGAGGGAACTGATGGATGAAGTGGCCAGGCCACTCCCCATCATATTTGAGTTTGAAGTTCCACTGACTGGAAAACGGGAAAAATAACCCCCATTTTTAAAAAGGGAAAAAAGGAAGACCTGGGGAACTACAGGCCAGTCAGTCTCACCTCTGTGCCTGGCAAGATCATGGAGCAGATCCTCCTGGAATCTCTGCTCAGGCACATGGAATATAAGGACGTGACTGGTGACAGCCAACATGGCTTCACTAAGGGACAATTGTGCCTGACGTGCTTTTATTCTGTTAAATAATGTCAAAGCTTTGTTGAAATTTTTCTTTTTTCTTTTTCTTTTCTTTTTTTTTTTTTTTTTTAATCATTCTAACTCCTAGAGCATAGTCATCTTACCCACAAAAATATGCTTGGAGTAGTATGGAAAAAAATGACAACTATTTGTTACTGACTCTCAGTGGGAAATTACAACTCCACGGCTAAGCCATTGCAAGGGAGTTTGTGTGTGTTCCTAGTCACTTTCCAATCAAAGCAAAACAAGTTAACTTCGTAAGTCATTTATGTCACTTTCAGTGTTTATATTAAGCAAATGAAAGATTACGTTGAGCAATTGGTTCATCTTTTTGTGATATTTAAAACTTAGGTTACACATAATCTTCAATTTCAAAAAGCAAATGTCACTTGTCATCTATTCTGTCACAGTATGTTTCGTACACACAGATTTAGTTACATTAACATATTGTGCTGATTTGGGCTGAGATAGAGTTAATTTTTTTCACAGTAGCTGGTATGGGGCTCTGTTTTGGATCTGTGATGATAACACAGAGATGTTTTTGTTATTGCTGGGCAGTGCTTACACAGAGCCAAGGCCTTTTCTGCTTCTCACACCACCCTGCCAGCGGGATGGCTGGGGGTGCATAGGGAGGTGGGAGGGGATGCAGCTGGGACAGCTGACCCCAACTGACCAAAGGGATATTCCATACCATATGGTGTCATACTCAGCATATAAAGCTGCGGGAAGAAGGAGGAAGGGTGGGGGGCAGGGGTGGAACGACATTTGGAATGATGGCATTTGTCTTCCCAAGTCACTGTTACGCATGATGGAGCCCTGCTTTCCTGGAGATGGCTGAACACCTGCCTGCCCATGGGAGGTGGTGAACGAATTCCTTGTTTTGCTTTGCTTGCGTGTGCGACTTTTGCTTTTGCTACTAAGCTGTCTTTATCTCAACCCACAAGTTTTCTCACTTTTACTTTTCTGATTCTCTCCCCCATGCCACCAGAAGGGAGTGAGGGAGTGGCTGTGTGGTGCTCTGTTGCTAAAATGTCAATTACTGATCCCTGCTTACAAGCAGTTCTAGGTGGTTTTGAAAGTTTTAGAAACATCTGCTCACTGGCCCATATGTGTAATAACATGTGGATGCTCAAAACATCTGGTTATCCATTCTCTTGTTAACACAGAAAAATCAACTGTAATAAATAGGCTGTTCCCTGGAAGAAATTTCTTGAATTCATTAAGGAGTTCTCATGCTTATTTTGAAAATGAATAAATAAAAATAGGAATAGAATTTAAGTCTAATGTCTGAATGACAGAAAATTAATGGTAAAAAAGGCTTCCATTGTCTACGTGACTCTGGTTCCCATCAGTGACCTAGGAGAAATATATGAATGCCCGGATCTGGCATCAGTGCCACTCCCTACCTCTGTTCAGTGAGTAACACAAAAACAAATAAAGCATGTGCAGGTTTTGAGCTACATCTCACTGTATTTTGCTTACTGTCCTTCAGGATCACAAGGATTGAGTCTCAGGGCCTTTCTAGATTAGGTATAATGAAGTTTCAAGAAAAGTTTTATGCTGTTTTGGAAATTACCTCCAAAAACTTCACTTTGTTCCTTATTTTTACCTGCACTGGTAGGTGATCCTTCTGCTCGCTATCTCTGGAACTCATCTTTCTTTATTTTATGCTAGAGTAACTCTGTCAATTCTAACTGGCTGACTTCTAATTTAAACCCGAGTGAAACAAATGTCTCATGATATAACTGCCATCAACAAAGTAGCTACTGAATGCAGAAAGATTCATTGAAATCTTTATGTACAGCAGTCTATGTAGTGCACTACCATCTTTTCAAGGACAGCAGTATGTAAAAATTCAATGTAAAAATTACCAAAACTTCTGAATGCTGAAAGATTTCAATGCATAAAGGCTCTTCACAATATTTTCTGTATTAAATTATTTTAAGAGGTTAACTTTTGTTGCTATATAATCTACTATGCTTGTAGTACTGAGCAATTACCCCCTGTACAAACACCTTTCTTTAATACCAACTAAAGGCAACAGGAAATTAAAAAGCTGAAGAATCAAAAAACAAAACAAATGAAAAAAAAAAACCCACCAACAAACCAACATAAACCAAAAACCATGAAAAAACCCCACCAAAAACCAAAACCCAAACACCAAAAAAGCACAAGACACTTCAAATGTTGGGATCTGTATAGAGGGGATTAGAGTGAAATTCTTTCAAGAACAGATAGTTCATGTAAGAGGTAATTACCATGCTGCACTCTAAAAAGCTACTGATTGAACCATTCGCCTGTGAAGCCCAGACCTGACTATTTCTAGGATTTAAGCCCATTCTGATAGACAGCAAGGGCTCAAGTTCTCATCGTTCCTTTCTCTTTCTGAAACAATATAATGTCAGGAAGCAGCGGATGGCATCAGCTTCTTTTTTCTTTGGGGGAAGGAGCAGAAGAGGATACACAAGGGAAAGTATTGTGTACCCAAATATATCTCATTTCAAAATTACAATTACAGTTGCTAAACACATAAAAGTTGAAATGAATGAAATAAACATTCCCAATTCAAGACCATCAAGACTGTATTACAAATATATATTTACTAATTCAGACTTTCCTTTAAGTTTACTGCAGATATCCTGAAAGCACTTTTGTGAGTTAAGAACACTAATTTCAATGACTTTTCAAATAGTTTGCCCTTTTTGAAAGGGAATGAAACATTAGTAGTATAATTATGCCTAATGTTTGGAATAATTTTATTTAAATTGCATTTTTTTTTTACCTTACCCTACCCACCATATTTATCCATTACACTCCATATAGTGTTTGCTGATCTTTAATTTAAATTTTTCAATAGAAATTTGAGCCTTATTTGCATTGTTGTTCACTCACTTATGCAATAGTCTCTTTGAAAGAAACACAAGCCTGTTTCATGTGTACATGAGGAGGTAGATGATATTGCCTGGACCTTCAGCTTTGCTCTGCATGTGAACAATAAATACATTTGGAAGTACTACCAGAGTCTTCCCTCCTTCATTAGTCATCATGTGTTTTCTTTTGAAGGGAAGATATGAGGAAAGAGAAGTTAGTTTTTTCTAATCACCTTCTCAAATACATAGACACTGTAGTCAGCTTGTAGCAAACAATTGCATACTGCAGTCAAAACCTGAGTGACATAAAATTTCCATTCAATATGGGTAAAAAATATGTGTAATGAAGTAGAGCTATCAAGTAGAATAATGAAGTCTAAACTATACCAAATTGCATGGAAATCACCAGTGAATGGGGAATAAAGAGCAGAAGATGGAAAGGTTGTGGGTATATCACAGTTCTCAGACAGTAGAATTACTGTGTTTGAATTGATGAAAAATTGTCACAATACAGTGCTGCAAATTATGGCTCAAATAACCTCTGCTATAGGCAACAGATGACTTTGGGAGGGCGTGATTCATATATAAAAGAAAGAAATCATGCTGTGCTAGTGCACAGTCAATAAAATTAGCATGCATACTAAAGATGATAGGAATATGAAACTGAAATTAATATTTGCCATTGTGTACAGAATATAAGGGAAGTGCACTCTTTAAGACTTGCAGGTCTCCCTAGTCTTGATTTTACTGTGGTTTTATTTTTATTGCTCCCTACATTAAGGCAAGTGGGAGAAATCCCACACAATACAGAAAGCACAAAAAATACCTGAGGGAAAAATACCATTGTGTTTGTGGATTCTTATAGAAATATTTTTGTGGAAGGTATTAATTTTTAATTGTAGGAAAATGCTGAGTTGTTTGGGTTTCATAAGTATTGAAGGGAAATACAGGACAGGCAAGGACTGAGGGCCAGGACCTGAGCCTGAAAGCAGCTTCTGAGCAAGGAGGTGGAAGGCTAAAATAAAGCTTCTCTCATCTCTCCATCACCCTGCAGACTGATCCCAGGACACCCAGCTGCCCCCTGTCAGAGCCAGCCTTGGGCACCAGCAAGCAAAACTCTTGAGGGTTGTGGATGTGTTCAGGGACCTAGCAGAGACTCGTCCCTGGAGGTGTTCAAAAAGTGTGTAGACATGGCATTTCAGGACATGGTCTAGTAGACACAGTGGTGTTGCGTTGATGGTTGGACTTGGTGATCCTAGAGGTCTTTTCCAGCCTTAAAGATTCTATGATTCTATGAAATGGCATATATTGCAGGGGGCAATGGATTCCAAATCTGGCTGAAATACCACAGGTTAAGCTGCAAAATGTAGTTGCATTTATTAAATTGTCAGCTGTACTTCTGTCTCCTCTCTTCCTCCAGTACATGGAGCTTAGAAGACAATGTATAGCAGAGCCATGGGGTGACTGGCTACCCCACCTCTGATGTGGCCTCTCTGGTGTTTCTTGTAGTCCTTCAGGGCATGGCATATGCTGTGGAAAAGTGTTAGCACTGCAGTAAAGATTGTCGTTGCTGCCACTAGGAAATGCAGAAGACCTCTGTGAAATCCCTCAAGAAAACAAAACCAATCTTGTAGGTAACTAACTGAGGTGACCTAGGAATAGCAGAATAGCAGGTAATGAAATAATTAGGGATGTTTTTATGAAGAATCCGTTTACTGAGAGCTCTGTTTGAACCATCCTTGTGAATGAGAAATAAATTCATTTTTGTTTCAAGAATGATTGAATAGCTGGAAAAGAGACATTATTTACATTAGGTACTTTTAAACTGCACAAACAAGGCAAGACACAATGTTCGCATTTATTCAGACTTGTGATATATATGCAAGTTTATAAAAAGTAATGTAAAAAACATAGGGTAAATATTGTAAAAATGTCATAGGAACACTAAGAAAACATATTTGCTAAGGACATTGTGTGTTGAATTTTACATAAGAATGTAAAAAGATGTAATCTGGGTCAGTTCAAAGGTCGGGCCAGTCAACCAATCCCCCATCTGATAGCTGCAAAAAACATTGGCTAAGGGAATATTCCCAGAAATAAACAACAACAACAAAAAGTTAAAAATAATTAAATTAGTGTATCATCAGATTTTCCAGCAATTTGCAGTTTAGGGATTTTTGGAACTGGAGGTTTCACTCACACCGTTGTACTTATTAACTATTGATGGATCTACTCTTCATTAATTTATTCTGTTCTTTTTTTAACACATTTATGATTTAGGTGCCATATTATCTGGTGGAAATGAGCTCCACAGTTTCAGTATAATATGTAAAAACTGCTTCCTTTTATTTATTGCAAGCAAGATATCTGATAATTGCATCAGAAGCTTTTACATTAGGAGAAATAGTAAATAATATTTCCCTATTCATTTTCTCTGTATTCATAATTTTATAGACCTATGCCATAACTCACCTTATTTACCTCTTTTTCAAGCTGAGAATCTTGTTTATTCAGTGTTTCTTACTCCTCAATATGGAAATGAAGTGATAATAGCTAAATCTTAAATCTTTATTGTAAGTTAGGGTTATGTTTTTTCATTTTTTATTAATTTTTGCTTATCAGCATTGAATTTCATCTTTATTTTGTTACCTAGGCATTCAAAATCACTACATTCTTCAACATTCCTTTGCATTTGGTTTTAGTTTTGACTACCCTGAATAATTTTATATCAAATGCAAATTTTGTCCTTTTTATGTTTGATTATTCTAGATGGCCCAGAAATTAACATATATCTTTGTAGCATTCTATGAATTCCTGTTTTCATTGAGAAACCTGAGCCTTTATTTGTGTAATTTGTTTCCCTGAACCTTACCTTTTCTTTTGTGAGAACTTGTTTGGAAACTTTTATACCACCTTGACTGAATCACAATGATTAGCATAGTTATTGACTCCTTAAAAAGACTCAAGTATTTCTTACTCTGAGTGTTCTCTAAAAAAAGAAAACAAAAACAGCAGGTCATCCCTCCACAGCATATCTATCATTGGGTCTACTAATTTTATGTGACTATAATTTAAACAAGTTTTTGCAGTAAACAGATCAGTTAATCGGCTTGTAGTTTTCTGATTACACGAAACACAAAAATAAAAACCAGTGCTGTCTCTCACTCTTTTGAGACTGAGGCTAATTCAGATAATAAATCAAGTGTGACAACTCAACAATTTCTTATTTTAGTTTCTTTGTGAATTGTGTGAATACCATCTCATTATGATGATTTTGACTGTTCTTTTTAATACATACAAAAGCCTTGAGAAATACCATTAAAAAGGGAGAGCTGTAAAGCACATATTTCTGTCTTTGTATAAACATGCATAGTAGTAGTCCTCGTGCAGCTATCTTGAGAGTTCTTTCTGTTGGATGGGGAATTAAAGGAATGGAAAGAGTTGGCTTTTAACACATCAACAAAAAAAAAAAAAAAAAAAAAAGCAAAGAAAAAACAATGTGATGAAAGCAGTGGTATTCATCCACTTGCATCAGGAATATTTTTTCTTCCCCTCAACATCATGGCATTTCAGAAATATGGGCATATGTAGTCAAAAGGTGCTGAATAGAGGGAATAATATTTCTTTGGTGTGGAACAGCTGTTACATTTCCTGCTTTGTTCACCACAGGAAAGCAAATGCTTTACTGTTTCCAGTTATTTATTGCTGAAGTCTGTTAAAATTATTATGGTTCATGTGAAAGGAAAGTTATTGTTGTGACAGAGGATGTCTTGAATGGAGTTAGCTGTCCAGATTTCTTACCTGAGAGAGTGAACAAAGCACTTAACTACTGTCAACTTCAATAGTTTCAAATAGCTTCTGTTTCTCCCTTGGGCAGAGAAAATATGTATATTAGTCATCCAAAGAGACATGCTAAAGTCCTGTATCTTAAGAACCAGGAGCAACAGAAAGTATACTATTCAATAAATAACCAAAATGGCTAAAATTATTGACTTCATTGATTCATATTGGCATATTGATCAAATGAATGAGGTCCTTTGTGTATTACAACAAATTGATTTAGTTATGTAGAAGGTATAGGCTGAATCACTGTTCTCATAGGTTTTTTTAAAAATAATGCTGTAGTATGCCTGATAAAATTAATCTTCCTGATGGAAAAAGTAATATAAATAACTAGAGGATGTACATGGAATGTTGGAGATGACACAGGAGGAACAACGCAACCTGGAGAACTGTCATATTTGTAACTGTTTTCCTCCTTTCATCCAGTACTTTTATTTCCTCTTCCCTGTGAATTTGCTAGGCAAGCTTTAGAATTCATGTAGCTTTTGTTCCCCCTTAATGGGAAGCTGACCTGTTCATAAATATAAATGCATAAGTTTAGTCCAGAATGAGCAACATGATTTGGGGATTCAGTTAACAGATACATCAAACAAAACCAACACTGATCTTCTCCTGAATTTCTCACATAATACTCATCTTTAAGAGTGCCAGTTTTTCATGTGATAAATTATTACAGAGTCCACAATGCATGAAACTGGAATAATATTTTTTGTCATCTCTAGATAAAAGCAGCATCAGTTTTCTCAAAGCTATCAATACCCTTCTTGTCACAGGTTTTCTATTCTCTAATTTATTTACCTTCTCCTAAGTGAAGATGGAAGTATCATTATACCAAGATGTTGGTCAGAATTAAACCATCTGACCAAAATCACAAAGAAATTCAGCAACAAACAGTTTTTGCGTCAACTCTTTCAACTTGTAAGATGGTGACATAATTCCTGAGCTATTTTTTTACACTATGGATATTAGTAGTATTAAAAGAAAAAAACAAAAAAACCCCGACCCAAACCAAAACAAAATCCCCACCTAGAAATTTGGTTTAATTTAATTATCATTATAAAAGAAGCAACACTTCTCTTTTCAAGGGCGTTAATAAAGTAAACCAGATAAAGCTAATGTCAAAATCACATCCTGTAAAATATGTGATCAGCAGACTTCAGAAATATGCTGTGATATAATCTCTCACTCTATCACTTTATTAACCTAACTCTGACTTTCATAAGTGTTCATTTGGACTGGGAAATGGCAAAAGACTATCTCTTCTTCAAATCCTGAAGTTGATCTGATTATACTTGAATTTGGCAGTGCTTTTAACAAATATATTTTCTACTTTACTTATATTTTTTTGGTTGTATACGTAATATGAGATAAAATGGTTGACTTAGCTCATTTCAAATGTATTAAAATTGTTTTTCATGAAGACATAAGCTTTAACTTTTACATGCCACAGAAAATTGGCTTTACATCTCCCTGACTCATAGAATGGTTCGTTTCACAGAGGTGCTTATACATGCAAAGCTCTACATTATTTTAACTGACGGAAAACGTTCTGTGACTTGAAGAGTAAACATCAGAGCAGGAAATGCACTCTCTAGCCTTCTTACGCTGGCAGACAGTATGTCTTGAATGTTAGGCAGACTGTATAGCTCTGTTAATGGCCTAAGAAATTTTGTTACTCTGTGTGTGTGTGCCTGAACAAAGCATCAGCACAATCTGCTGGGGTCTCTGTCTTAGTCAAACTTCTGAAACTACTTCTCCATTGATCAGGAGCTGTAAATAAAGCTGCTGGAAGAGAGCTCCGAAAATTTTGAGGCAGAAACTCCTGAACCAGAAGTCAAACATGTCAAGGAGATGATACTCACTTTTGGGAGCCAGGAAGAAAGTAAAATGAACAACCCTGACTTTTAAATCTCAAGAAATTAAGAACTGTTGACCCAGTGAAGACAAAAAAATGGTAACTTTGGCAGCCTGCTTTCCTAGATTCATTTTTTTTATTGATGCTTTTTTTTTTTTGCTTTTTTTTTTTTTTTTTTTTCTTTTCTGATAGAGCCCTGATGAGCCCTGTGGTCTCACAGTACTAAGGAATTTGCTTGGTCAAAAATTCCTTTGCTTGAAATACCATGACAATGATGTTTATCAGGCCTAACACAGTGCTGATTTTCTGCTCTCCAATTTCCATTTTCCAGGGACTGGGTAATATATTTTAAGATATATTACAGGACAGGACAAGGGGTAATGGGTATAAGCTGAAGGAGGGTCAATTTAGATTAGATGTTAGGAAGAAATTCTTTACTGTGAGGGTGGTGAGGCACTGGAATAGGTTGCCCAGAGAGGCTGTGGATGCCCCATCCCTGGAAGTGTTTAAGACCAGGTTGGATGGGGCTTTGGGCAATGTGGTCTAGTGGAGGGTGTTCCTGCCCACAGCAGGGGGGTTGGAACTAGATGGTCTTTAAGGTCCCTTCCAACCTAAACCATTCTATGATTCTATAATTCTATGCAGATTTGACCAGAAATCAAACATTCAGGATTCTGGCTTCCCTCTCCACCTTGAACTCTTTGCTAAGACCCAAGAGCTAGACTTGGGCTCTGGTTTGACGGGCAGACTTTATCACTTAGACTTTTCCTGGTCCTCCAAGCCAAAATTTCTTAAGAGATAATGGACCTTAGCTGATGTTGTGAATGAAAAAATGCAGAATATTAGAAGAAAGTGAATCACTTTTTCAGGTTGACTGAACTTGATTAAGGCATGTGATTTAATTTTGGTTTCTCTTTGCATTTACTATGAGACTATTAATAGTAAGAATCCTACCAGTATGTTCTAACTTGGTTCATTTTGACAGGTCTTTGATGGTCGCAGTTCACCATGCACTTATCTTCACATGACACAGACAATGAGAGAGACATGTTTAAAGTGTTTAAAGAAGTTTGAGATAAAAGTGTTTAAATGTCAGTAATAAGGATAAAGATATTTAATAAAATAATTAAAAATTTCCTTTTGCTTTTTATGTTCTAAGTTGCTGAATAGGAAATTACCTCAGCATTGGTCCCATTTTGTAGTATCAGAATTCTGAGAAAACATAAGAAGAATGACAATGACATTCTTGTCAATAGTAATTTTTGAGCAGAGAGGATAGCTGTTTCATATAGTTTTTTCCAGCTTTAGATTAAAAAAATAGGAATAAAGTAATTTTTGTGACATTCAAATACATATCTAAGCACTCCCACTGTCTTTATCAGAAGTCATTATATTAGTTCTAGTCATGAAAAAAAATAATCCCAAACCCGAACTAAAACCAAAGAAACCCTACAGAATCAGAATCAGCTAACAAAACAGCTTATCGTTTTTTCCTCATAATTTTACAACTTGCAAAATCCTTCTGTGGAAAAATATAAGATAATACAATGTACTCTTATACAAAGAAAATTTCAGAAAAAAAGTTTCTATTTAAAAGACAACTGTTACTAAAAGTAAGGGAAAATTCCAAGACATACATCTCAGCAGATCACGTCAGCTAAGTACTTCTGTTCTTGATTATTACAACTGTTGTTTAAAATCAAGCATAAACCCTAAACAGTCTATTAAAAAATAATACAGCTGAAAAATAATTATGTCTAGAACATTTTATTATAACAGATGTCTGAGTTATCAATATGCTGATCAAGCTGTTTCATTAGGGAGAAACAAAGAATATTTGTGGTCATATCTGAGTTTGATTTGTATAACAGAGGGAACAGTAAAGCACAGGAAAAACTTCTCTCTATGGAGAGGTAGAACCCTAAAATCTCATTAGTTTATTTGTTGTAACACATTTTGTATAAGCAAGACTTCTCAAAACTGCATTTTCAAAATTCAGAAGGAATGGGGAACTCTTTTTTTATGTGCTATAATATTCATGTTTTGTTTTTTTTCCTCATCTGCAAAAGATGAAACAGAGGGGTACAAGCTTGTTAAGCTGGATGTTCAGATGGGTGCAAGTGGTTCACACAGGAGTGCAAGAAGTGCAAGTACAGCACCTCAGCACAGGCCCAGAGACTCAATGTTAACTCATAGATGTGATGGAGACACAATGACATCCCCTGGGGACCCAGGGATCAAGCCTGTCCTTGTGTACAGACTGCAGGAAAGGGCAAGATTTGTATACAAATTACATTTTTAAACTACATATCAACTGGGTGATCGGAATTTTCTCTGTATCACAAGTTACCTGGTTCTAATTCAAACACTGATAAAAGTCAGTAGAAATTCAATTTTGATGTTACTGGAATACTCATTGTGAGGAAAAGGGGCAGGTAGATCCACCTCAAACATTTTACTGTTCAAGGAACTGCCACTCTATCTACAGAGATTTCCTGCCTTATGTAGATTGCTACTTCTCTTCATTCCAGATTGAGTTGATACAGTTGGTGTAATGCAAAACATTTACAAATTCATCTTAGCACATTTAGTGAAAGATTGAAGGTATTCAGGTAGGGAAGCTGGAGAAGAGAGTGAGAAAGAAGAATGGCGTTCGCAGATGAAGGTGCGGGAGAAACCAGTGGTGATTGTGTCATTCATCTCTTTTCAATTAAAAAAAGTTTAAAAGTCTACCTGCTACAAATATGGTAAACCAGCAGGTGAGCTGAATGTATTAATAATTATAATCTTCATCTCCAAAATCCTGCTGGACTGACTGCTCAAGGAGATGGGCAGTAAAGTTCCTAATTTAGGAACTCTCTTAGGATTTAGAAATAAAGTAAATGTTGAGCTACATAGGTTATCGATACTCAGTCACTTCATATGTGGAAACAGATATGTACTTGCCTGGAGGAATGTGTTTATGAAAACTGACATATTTCTAAAGTACAGGTACCTAAATTTCACTTTGTGTTCTAGAATACCACTTGACTCAAGCACATGGATTCCTTTTTATTCCTCCAATGTACAGATATTTTTGAAACCCTGCCTTAATGTGCTGAAAAATTATTAGCTACTAGAGAATCTTCATTTGTTGATCCTCTCAGCAGTTCTCAACATTGACATTGTTGTCTTAATTATATAATTAAAATTGTTTGGTTTGCCAGAGACAAAGACATAAATAAAGGTACACAGAAGTTTCTAAACATACCTTCAGGCATATTGAGTTCCTCAAGAGTCTGGAAATTTCAAAGCTTACATAGCTGTAACTGAACTAATAAAATCCCAGTAATTATCCATTTTAATTGGCCTTCAGCATTCTTAGATTGAAAGTAATTATGTAGAACTATAGAACTGAAGTACAGTGTGAGCCTTGAATTATCTTTCTGTATAATTATTTACAGAAATATGCTGAATATCCTCTCACTTGTAAGAGAAGTGCTGAGGAAAAAGAGCTAATCGAAGGCACATATTATAAAGTCAGTGGTTTTACTTTAGCAAAATCCACTCATTTATTATTAGGAGTTCAGAAGCAGTTTGTATACTTGTGTGGTAGCCAGTGAATCAAAGAATAATGAACAGCTGAGAAAGTGACCCAAATGTAAAGTGATCACATTAGCGTACCCCAGCACAAAATTACAGCTCATTATTTAGGGGCAATGACTTTTTTTTTTTTTTTCCCTTATCTCATGTGAAAATTTTTGTCCTGGGTTCGGCTAGGATAGAATTAATTTTCACCAGAAGCTGGGATGGGACACAGCCAGGACAGGTCACCCAAACTAGCCAAAGGGGGTATCCCATACCTTGTGACATCATGCTCAGTATAAAAGGGGGGGCTAGTCGGGGAGGGGTGTCACAGCTCCAGGACGCGTGACTCAGGGACAGTCTAGCTTCGGGATGGGTCTGAGCATGTGGTCTGGCTTGTACAGTCATTGGGTGAGCAACTGCACTGTGTGTCACCAGTTTTTTGTATCCTGTTAAGCAGTGTTGTTGTTATCTCCCTCTCCCTTTGCTGTCCCAGTAAATTGTCCTTACCCCAACCCATGAAGTTTTGCCTTTTCCTTCCCATTCTCGTCCCCATCCCGTCAGGGGAGGGGTGAGCAAGCAGCCGCATGGTGCTCAGCTGCCGGCTGGGGCTGAACCATGACAATTGTCTAGAATAACAATGATGGAACATGATATGATGCAACAGCCAACAGATCTCTTATGCTATAAGAGATAAATTTCTGTGTGTGTGTGTGTATGTATCACAGAATCATAGAATCATACAGAATCACAGAATGGTAGGAATGCTCCAGCGTGGGTCCCCCACAGGGTCACAAGTCCTGCCAGCAAACCTGCTCTGGCGTGGGCTCCTCTCTCCACAGGGCCACAGCCTCCTTCAGATGTCTCCATCTGCTCCAGCATGGGATCCTCCATGGGCTGCAGGTGGATATCTGCTCCACCATCAACCTCCGTGGGCTGCAGAGGAATCTCTGCTCCAGAGCCTGGAGCACCTCCTCCCCCTCCTTCTTCACTGACCTTGGTGTCTACAGGGTTGTTTCTCTCACATTTTCTCATTCCTTTCTCTGGCTACAATTGCTCCTGGTTTTTTTTTTTCCCCCTTCTTAACTATGTTAGCCCAGAGACGCTACCACCGTCGCTGATGGGCTTGGCCTTGGCCAGCGGCGGGTCCATCTTGGAGCTGGCTGGAATTGGCTCTATTGGACATGGGGGAAGCTTCTAGCAGCTTCTCACAGAAGCCACCCCAGTGCCACCACCACCACCCCCTCTCGCCCAAAACCTTGCCATGCAAACCCAATACACTTCCCAGAATTTTTTACTGAGTTTTATTTTCCATATTTTCAAACATTTCTAACCATAGTTATCTGTTGCACTGCTGCCCACCAAATTCAAGGAGATTATATGAATGCCCAGATCTCAAGCTTCGTGTGTTGCACGAAGTGCAGTGACAATACACACTGTCTATTGCTGTGATACCTAGACAGTTGAAAAGGATTTCACTTTGTATTTTTTTAGCTATTTCAAAGCTAGTTCTCTAGTCTAAGCTTATCATATAGATTCTCTCTGGACATGGTAGTGATACACAGAATATTCAGAAGATTGATTCATCCCATTCTGAAGTCAGTTTGCAAAATATGTGGGATAATTGTCTCTGGAGCAATCCATTGCAAAGGATGGAGTGTACATGATCAGCTCAGATTAGTTAGCAAGCTTTTAGATAGCTAGAGAAATTAGAGGGATCTGACATTGACTGTTGAGTTATGGAGACTCATAGTAAACCTGTCTCTTCCCAGTCTTTTTGATTAAAAGTTGGCTGAGATGTGGACAGATTTAGTCATAAACAAAATCTCCACTATATTTTGCTAAACTGACTGATCTGTACATGCTACCAAGTATAGAATTATTTTTGGAGATTAAATTAGATTAAAGGTAGTCTAATTCAGGCAATGCTTCTAAATACATGTGGGTATTGGTATCTTCTCCCATCAGCATTATGAATTGACTTCCTTACATGATAAGACATTTTGCAAGCTCTGTTATCAAAAGTAAATATATTCGTATATACTTAAAAAAATATTAATGTTCTGAGTTTTGGAAAGAGAAATAAGCCTTTATTTTAATCCCAATTTCATATTATATCTACAGCAGAATTAATTATTTGGAAGTCCTTCTGCAAGCGTATGTAAATAAATAGTTTACTGCTGTAATGCCTGTAAACTCTCGTACCAATTGCAATGTCTTTGTCTTCTGCAAAATTATGTGTTGATTTCAAAATCAAGACAGACTTTTCTTGGAGAAAAAATATAACTGACGCTATGGGAATTCATTAGAATAATGTGTTTATTCTCTGTATCACTCAGGAAGTAATTCAGCTCTGCATAGTTTAGGAAAGATGTGGGGGGATTGTTTTTTGTTTTGTTTTGTTTTGTTTTCTTCTTTAGTTTATTTTATAATCCTCTATGGAGGATCCTCTATAAATATCGTGATGGTGCGATATGAAGAGACAGCTCTTGCTCTCAAAATTTGTTATAGAATTTATCATCCTAAGAAACCTTTCCTTACATTTAGCTGCCAAGGGAAGAGTATGTTTTAGGTAAGCCATTTCATGACACATGGTGCCTGGTTAGTTGCTATCTAAAAGCTCACTACTTCACAGCTTTCTTGATTTTAGTTTTTACATGCTTAATATATTTGTAATGCTGTGCCTCTATCAAAGAATGGCCGTATTGTTAATAAAATCAAAGTGAACTGTACACAGGCAAAATTAATGAAAGAAAAAGAGTAAGTTGAACCTTACTATGCTATCAGCTCTTATTAGCTATTTCAAGTCCATTGAATCCTGCATTGAAAACCTCTCCAACATAAAATGTTTTGACAAGCACATTAATTTAAGAAACACAAAGGTTTGACTTCATATAGAATGCTATTAAGCAGTAACTATAATGCATTAAAAAAGTGAGAATGCTTAATTCTATGTACTGATCTGGCTGTGTGGGTCTAAATGTGTAGTCCAGTCACCACTGACATCATTGGCAGATGAAAATGCCCCTCCCCATGAAGGGAGGAAGATATAGATGTCATAGCAAGCACGAGTCTTAAATCAGCTTTCCAGTACACTTTATGATCTTCTTAGGATGCATGTTCTTTTGGTTTTGTTTGGTTTGTCTTCTTTGGTTGTTGTTTTTTGTTGTGGGTTTTGGTTTTGTTTGTTTGGTTTGGTTTGGTATTTTTTTTTTGTTTTTTTCCCTTGGGAACAATTACCAAAGGGTAAAATAGTGGTAAGAGTTTGTGAAGGCTTTTTAAAGAATAACTTTAAAGACTGTGCATGTACATATTCAAGCCAGGTTACATCCTATTTTATACAAGTGTTAAGTGCTATTTCATGTGTTTTTACAGGTAAGCCACAAATGTCTATCAGATATGGGTATTTTTTCTCAGGACTGCATTGAGCATACTTACCAGAACCTCAAGATCATGAGCTCTGGACATTTAGTCATGTAAGCTTCCTCTGTACACACATAGTGAGATGAAATATAGGTTTAACTTAAATTTAGTTAGCTTAAATACATAACTTTTACTTTCTTCTCACTGTAACTTTTTTATTATGATACTTCTATAAGTGTCAGAATATAAAATATAGGCAACCATAATGATAAAAGAATAAAATTAATGACAGACAGCTTCAGCTATCTAAAAATGTATTCCAAATAGCTGAAATGAGATAGTTCCTTCACCTCCCTTCCACTCCCCCAATATATGCTGTACATTTTCATTGTTTATCTTTGTATTTGTCAGGTTTCAGTGTAAAAATTGCCAATGTAGTAGAATGCAAGCTAAAGGGCAAAAACAAGCAAATAAACACACAAAGAATAAACAAAGAGATAAGTTTGCACAATTATGACTTAGATCAAATTAGGAGTGTCTGATGAGAGCTCCCTTTCCCTATAAAGAAAAGAAATAGGACTCTTTCACTGGAAATAACAGACAAGGAAAGAAGTAACAAGAGGGGGGGAAGTTTAGGAGCATGGGGAAAAAAATGTTGTAAACCCACCTCCTTACCTCCTATACAACTCCTAGATCAGGTCATTTGTTTTAGAGATATGTTTTTGGGTATGATATATCATCATTCAAAGTACTTCTTTGCTTTGGCTATGAAGGATGCTTAGATGAATTCTTAAAACTAAAGAAATAATTAAAAAAAAAATGATCTTGGATAAAATGTATCCCACCTGGAGTCCCCTGTCATCCATCTGATTTTCTTCTCAGCAGGCTCTTTGGGGTTTACCTGTTTGTCATATGCTAGAATTTTTACATGCTGAAATTTCAATAAAAAATACTTTGGAATAGTAACTTCCAAAAGTTTCATTACCCACTCATCATTTCATGCATATCCTTGGATAAATAATTGATAGTTCAATAGAAAAACTGGTTTAGATTGTTAGTTCAGAGAGCTGGAATCGAAGCTGTTCTGTTGCATTGGCAGTTCTCAATTCTTAGAATAACTATACACTTCATGAGTTAAAAAATCCTTCCATTTACAAGCAACTGCAACTATCAAAAATCCTAAGAGCAAATATATGTTGAATGAATAAGATATACTAAAGTTGTGAATTCATCATAAGTGTAAGAAGCAGCTGGTAAAGACAGTGTGATTTTGCAGTGTCAGGCATTTAATGACTGCTTGAAACGAGTGTAATTCACATATGATGATGAAAAAAAGTGTAGCAAAAAACCATTTAGAATTTGCAGGTTGATAGTTACATTTATTATATTATATAGAAATTTCCATAGAATAAAAATTCTAGTTTTGATCATTAATGGTATTTTAATAGTGCCTGAAGAACACATATCTTTCATTAATTTTAAGGAGAGAAATGTAGTAAAATTCTAGGCATAGATTTGAAATGTAGATGGCCACATCCAAACCCTTGCTCAATATCCAACTGGAAACAATGGTACCCTTGAGGGATCTGTATTGGGCCTAGTACTGTTCCATATCTTTATCAATGTCACAGACAGTGGGATCGAGTGCACCCTCAGCAAGTTTGCCAATGACACCAAGCTGTGTGGTGCGATCAACATGCTGGAGGGAAGGGATGCCATCCAGGCAGACCTTGACAGCATTGAGTTGTAGGCCCATACAAATCTCATGAAGTTCAACAAGGTCAAGTGCAAGGCCCTGCACATGGGTCAGGGCAATTCCCAATATCAAAACAGACTAAGGGATGAATGGTTTGAGAATAACCCTGCCAGAAGGACTTGGGGACATTGGTGGATGAAAAACTGAACATGAGAAGGCAGTGTGCGCTTGCAGCCCAGAAAGTCAATCATATCCTGGGTTGCATCAAAAGAGGTGTGGCCAGCACATTGAGGGAGGTGATTCTGCCCCTGTGCTTTGCTTTTGTGAGATCCCACCTGGAGTACTGAGTCCAGCTCTGGGGGCCCCAGTACAGCAGAGACATAGAGCTGTTGGAGGGAGTCCAGAGGAGGGCCACAAAGCTGATTGGAGGGATGGAGCACCTGTCCTATGAAGACAGGCTGAGAGAGTTGGGATTGTTCAGCGTGAGAAGACAAGGCTCCAGGAAGACCTCATTGCAGCCTTTCATTCAACAAGGTCAAGTGCAAGGTCCTGCACATGGGCTAGGGCAATCCCAAGCACAACTACAGGCTGGGCAGAGAATGCATTGAGAGCAGCCCTGAGGAGAAGGACTTGGGGGTGTTGGTGAGCAAGAAGCTCAACGTCTATCCTGGCCAGCAGGTTGAGGGAGGGGATTCTTCTGTCAGAATATAAAATATAAGCAACGATAATGATAAAAGAGAATAAAATTAATGTCAGCTAGCTTCAGCTAGATGATGAGAGTTATGGAGCACCTCTCCTATGAAGACAGGCTGAGAGAGTTGAGGTTGTTCAACTTGGAAAAGAGAAGACTCTGGGGAGATCTTATAGCAGCTTTCCAGTACCTGGAGGGGCCTACAAGAAAGCCAGAGAGGGACTTCTTACAAGGACATGTAGTGATAGGATGAGGGGCAATGGTGTTAAGCCGAAGGAGGGTAGATTTAGATTACATATAAGGAAGAAACTCTTCCCTGTGAGGATGGTGAGACACTGGAACAAGTTGCCCAGAGCAGCTGTGGATGCCCCATCCCTGGAAGTGTTCAAGGCCAGGTTGAATGGGGCTTTGGACAACCTGGTCTATTGGAAGGTGTCCTTGCCATGGCGCAGTGATTGGAACTAGATGATCTTTGAGGTCCCTTCCAACCCAAACCATTCTATGATTCTATGTTTCTGTTTCTATGGTTCTGTGTTTCTACGGTTCTATGATTCTGACTCTATGATTCTATGATTCTATGACCTAGGCTGCAACTTAACTGACTCTTTGTGTTGGGTTGACCCTGGCTGGAGGCCAGGTGCCCACCAAAGCTGCTCTATCACTCCATCTTCTCAACTAGAGGGGAGAGAAAATATAACAAAAGGCTTGTGGGTGGATATAAAGACAGGGAGAGATCATTCACCAGTTATCATCACGGGCAAAACAGACTCAACTTAGAAAAAAAAAATCCATCTAATTTATTATCAAGCAAAACAGAGTAGAGCAATGAGAAATAAAATCAAATCTTAAAACACCTCCCCCCACCCCTCTGTTCTTCCCAGGCTCAACTTTACTCCTGATTTCTCTACCTCCTCCCCCCGAGCAGTGCAGGGAGATAGAGAATGGGGGTTGTGGTCAGTTGATCACATGTTGTCTCTGACGCTGCTTCCTCCTCAGGGGGAGGACTCCTCACACTCTGCCTCTGCTCCAGTGTGGGGTTGCTCCCACAGGAGACAGTCCTCCACCAACTTCTCCAACGTGAGTCCTTCCCACAGGCTGCAGCTCTTCACCAACTGCTCAAGCATGGTTCCCTTCCATGGGGTGCAGTCCTTCAGGAACAGACTGCCCCAACGTGGGTCCCCCACAGGGTCACAAGTCCTGCCAGCAAACCTGCTCTGGCATGGGCTCTTCTCTCCATGGGTCCACAGGTCCTACCCAGAGCCTGCTCCAGCGTGGGCTTCCAACAGGGTCACAGCCTCCTTTAGGTGTCTCTGCCTGCTCCAGCATGGGGTCCTCCATGGGTTGCAGGTGGAATCTCTGCCCCTTATCATCCTCCACGGGCTTCATGGGGACAGCCTGCCTCACCATGATCTTCTCCATGGGCTGCAGGGTAATTTGTGGTCTGGTGCCTGAAAGCACCTCCTCCCCCTCCTTCTGCACTGACCTTGGTGTCTGCAGAGTTTCTTACATCTTCTCGCTCCTCCCTCTGGCTGCAAAAACTGCCTTGAGGTAGGTTTTTTTCTTCCTTCTTAAATGTTATCCCAGAGGCACTACCACTGTCACTGATGGGCTTGGCCTTGGCCAGTGGTGGGTCTGTCTTGGAGCTGGCTGGCGTTGGCTATATCAGACATGGGGGAAGCTTCTAGCAGCTTCTCACAGAAGCCACCTCTGCAGCTCTCCTGCTACAAAAACCTTGCCACTCAAATCCAAAACACTCTTAAACACTCACTTAGTTTTTTTCTGAGATTTCTGAACCCTTATATGTTTGTACTCCTGCTTCTTTTGTCTTAGTCTGCAGTGATTCATTTTTTCCAAGGTGCAGTCCCCTAGACAGCCTCTATAGCCCTCCAGTTGTACCATCTCTGTATCATTTGTAGGGCATTCTCTGACATGAGGAGCAGCTTAGGAGCCTTGGAACTCCTCCTGTGTCCCCATAATAAGGCAGCACAGGTACAACCATAGTGATGAAGCAGCATAGTGATGCTTACCTGCTGATGGATTCACCACACAGGAAAGAGCCCTCTCTGAAAAAATGTATGATAATACTTCAAAACTGCACATTTCCTTTAGAACATGTTATATTTCAATCTCAGAACTCTTATAATATTAAAAAACTAACCAATCAAACAAAAAACAACAAAACCAAATGCAAGAAATTACAAAAATGTTTTAAGACATAAGTGATGTCTTCTGTTAAAACTTTCTAAATACAAAACCTTGGATTGACTTCCCCAAAATTTATTAAATAAATCATTTGATCACAATAATAATATAAAAATATTTAATACTGTGATTACCTGTAATTTTTGGTTACTCTATAAGCAGATCCAAAATTCAAAATGTATACATTTCAGAAATCATTAGAAACAGACCACATACTTAATAAAGTAAATACAAAATAATTAAGGAAGATGTAACACTTCTAAGCAGTCAGCTCATTTGTTTGAATAGAGACGTTTTGGCTTCTCATAAATACTGAGCTTCAAAACTAAACTCCAGCAGGAGAAAAGAGAAGAAATACAGAGTATAAAATAAGAATATAGAATATCCAGTTATTCCATAACTGATCTAAAAATACTTTCATTTCCATTATCAACACAATTGCATTAACAACATTATTTTGAGTAATAAGAAACATGGTTCATGGTAGCAAATGACCTCTCAAAACACCACAGTAAGAAGTGGGTGCAGGTTCTTCACAAAATTAATTCATGACAAATAAAAAGTAAAATGTATCACCTTTACTGCTTCAAAGTAATAATTTATCTAACTCTAGTTACAGAGAAGCAGTTAAGATGATGTATGCTCTTATCAACTTTCACATAATGACTCTCTCCAATCAATATCTCCCATTTTCTAATTGAATTTTAACATTTCGTCTTGCAAGAAGCATGATGAGAAAGGGTTTCAAAAATCTCTTTTCTTTTACTGAACAAATGGCACACAGCAGCATTTAATTAAAATATGTATACTTTCTTGTACTGGCATTGTTCTACTGGTTTAAAAATTTCACCCCAGCAGAGACCCGTATTTCTCCTTCCTAGTCAGTGATAGTTAGCTCTGTAAATACTGTTTTCACAGTATTTATTTGTGATAGAATTCTAGAAAAGTTCTAGTTAGGTAATGTAGAACTGACAAGCTAGTCATCTGTAGCATAAAACCACTACCCAATTTTACTCCCAGTTTGCCAACTGATTAAAGGTGACATAGTTGATCTGATACAAGGCAAACTATTAGGTCCATACAAAATAGAAGGCTTTCATATTTATTTCACAATGAAGAGATTTATCCCACACTATTTTTGTTCTCAGACTACCTACTCAATAGGTAATGTGTCCTATAAACTGCACTTTACATTAGTTTTTGGTGTCAACTGTCATTGTGTTTCCATGCACAAATCATTGTTAGTACCAATCTGGAAACCGACGCTAGATGCATCATTATAAAGATGGGATGGGATGGGATGGGATGGGATGGGATGGGTGGGATGCAACAGGAAGTCCTGCAGCAGTGGGAAGGCTGGAGGACAAGGTGGGGAGTTAAGGGATGGAAAGCCACAATCCTCTGAATATCTTTAGCAAATCTATCTGTAAACCATAACTCCTTCTGAAACTTAATTACTCATGCTGATTAAAAAGACTCACATATCATCTTCATTTTCAAAGGCAAAATGGCCATACAAAAGCATCCTATGTTGATTGTTCTCTAACACACCAAATATGACTTTAGTATTACTGGTATGAGACTATATAAACAAAGGAGAGATGATGCAATGCTCAGATTTAGTACAAAGTCACTCTACTGATTCAAGTCTCCTCAAATTTTGACAAGTTCACTTTGAAAGAGCAGGTTTTATTTTGGATCAGGTATTATCTGTTCTACTCAGACTGTGTGCCAGATCCTGTATTTATGTAGTAGAGATAATTTAAACATTACCAAAACCAAACACACAAATAAGAAATCCCTTGAATTAATTCTATATGATGTGCTCTGACCAAGCTGACAGAAATGTGCTCAGTTGCCAATGTTTGACATGGATCCCATTAGATCTGGTATTCACTATGATACAAGGATGGTTTAAATGCCTCTAACAGACTTATTCCTAGCAATAAATCTTAAATGGCAAGCAGATGCTTCCCTAGTGCAGCTTTTATTTTATTTATTTCTTGGAAAATGATTTTATTTTGTTTAGGAGTTGTTACATGTTTTATTAATTTTAACAAGGGAAAATATATTTAGGTCATGGTAGATAGCGTGTGTTTTGTTATCACCCCTGGTCTGTAATATTTTGTTACTCTTAGATAAAATTTTATACAATATATATTCCTTTAATTAACTCCTCTGGCTATGGAGAATTACTTCAGGATTATTATACTTCAAGTTTTCTGAAAGTATTAAGATTGCCCCTTTGAATTTTAAATCAGAAAATTTACAAGTGTTTATCTGAAATATGTGCATCACCAATGTGAGGTAAACGGTTAATTGCAATAAATGGAGTTGGACTAGTCATACTACTCAGTATCTGATAATGTATCACCTACCTTGAAGGTGCCAATATGTAGTCTTCCTACCATGGATGTGTAGCAAATTAGGAAATTCAGGGGGCAATCTGCAAATGTCAAGACATTTCGTGAAGATCTACCTGCACACAGAGTGCAGCTACTTGGATTCAGACAAAATAGTGTAAATTTTTTGTAAAGTTTAAGAGTTTTACTCAAGCCCATTTCATTTCACTTGATGCATATCTTCAATACCTTCAAAACAGTGTGAAGTACTCTTTGTTCGTAAAATTAAAAAAAAAAGTGCTGATGACCCCATTTTATAGAACTTTCTGACACAGAGAGAAAGAGACCCTGACTGAGATGGGAAGTGAACCAGTAGGAGTTTGTCTTTTTTTATGTGTCAAATCAACTGTGGGAATATCCATGTGGGCCCACAACTGTCACAAAAGGGTTTGATTGCCCAGAAATGGTTGTCCAGAGATCTTTCTACTATATCAGGGTATCCCACCCATTCTCTCACAACTCTCACACATATATGGATCCCTCGGCTCCTTAGGCATCTCAAACGACACTTATGTTTAAGGTGGGAAACTGAATTAAGTTCCTATTCTTCTCACCTTTAGTCACACTCAAAATCATGCTATGAGAAAAATGAAACATACGGTATTTTTTGAGCCAAGAATTTATTGTTAGTCCAGCTGCAGTTTTAAGTCTAATATTTCAAATTATCTAATTAATAACGAAAACCACCATTAATATTACAGACAGAACTGTTAAGCAGGGGTGCCATAACTAAAAGTAAAGTTTTTCTTAGGTGTTATGCACACCTTTTCAGTGCACCTTGTATCTAAAGTTGATATTTCTCAGTCTTTCTAAAGAGAACAAGAAGTAGGAAGTCATGACAAGACACAAGCAATACAGGGTGTTTGCTGGCAGGAATATGTTGACCGTGGCGGTGGCTTCTTTCTCCTTAGTCTTGGCTCAAACCAGGGCATTTGCTGTCTTACCACAAACTTCTCCTTGCTTCCCAACAGAAGTCTGAAAGTTACACAATAACCTTTTCCAGCTTCATTTGACACAAAGGCCTATTGTTTCTTACACAATAGCCACCTAGTTTTGTCAAACCCTTACTATAGGTGTCATTCACTGAGCTGAAGCTACAATAGGTCAGGCAATAGTCACTTGACCACTACAATTGTTAAAGCAGACTAAAACCAGCTGAGACTGATACAAGCTCTGACAAGTCCTGAGACCCAGTGCTACCAAGTCAATATAGTACCTGACGGTTTTTACTAGTAATGGCAAAATCCTAGTCCCATAGTCAAATTTATCAACAAACAACTCTGCCAGAATGTGGACTAATCAAACTATGAAGTCTCACTCCTAAAACTTCAGTAAATTTATACTTCTGTCATATTCATGATTGTGAGAATACAGGAGAGATAAGCATGAGATTGTCTTATTTTCATACAAAGAGTTTATGGATATATCATTTATAATGAGCTAGACAAATAGGAAAATTGTAGGAGTAGGCTTATCAGAACGAGGACACTACAGTGAGACTTTAAGCAAATGAAAAGTTTATAGCAAATGACCTTTCTATGTAGACGTCTTTGTAGCACTTCATTATAATGGAGCATGAAGAGCAGAGAAATAAAGTGTGTCATACTATTTAGTCAAGACGTGAGCAGTAATGTGCAATCAGCCCCAAAAGTAAATTAAATTCAATATGCCAATTGCCATTGTAAACCTATTGTTTTCTGTCCTGTAGTCAAAATTTTTTTGTACTTTGAGTCATGTTCTTTGTTAAAGAAGAATATGTTAGTCATTTTGATTTAATCTTTGTCAAGACCTAAGCTACATATTTGACTTGCCTTAAGAAGATGTCAGGAGATATAACTCACGGGAAGACCTAGAGGGCAAACACTGAAACAAACCAGTCTTGTACAGTATATATTGCCCTATTTTTGTTTAAAACAAAAATGCTTTTATAAAAACAGAAGTTTTTACTTTCAAAAATCAAGTGGGTTTAAAATTAAATATGTATTAGAACATGTGGTTTTATTTTTGCACTTACATTTTACAGTGTTTAATCCTCTATAAATTACTAGCTAGTGCAAAAAGAAACAGATTTTTATATTTAATATCATGGTAAAGACCTTTTAAAATATTTTTTTTAACTTACTGATTCTGATAAGTTAACAAACATAGATCTCATTTAACAATACAATTCATCAATGATCACCTTCTGATGAAGGCTTCTACAATACATCTTATATAGGAAAATTTAATTTAAAATAGAAGAAAGAAAGGTGTGATTTTAATTAATTCCAACATGATTGGAAATTAATATTTTTTTCCTTTCAGAAACTTCAAGGTGATTTGGTTTTGGTTTACTTGTTATATACGATGCTATATACACTAAGTATAAATATATTTTGAACAAACTGAGTAGAAGGAAACTTTCCACTATAATTTTAATAGAAAACTTATTTTTGTTTTTATATCAATTTGTAATAAAGAAATGCATTAAAACTTTATGATACATGAGATGAAAATTATAATAGAAATTAAGGCCATGTTTACTGTTTTATTAAAACGACATATTTCACTACAGACATCTCCTGATTCTCAAAGCCAGACCAAAAGTTTAAGTTAATAGACTCCATTTGCAATATTCATTGAATCTTGGATCACATAAATGTAAAAGAGATGGAACAGGGTAGAAATACAATTTTTTATTGTGCATGAAAGTTTAGCATTTAAGATTCTCATTAAAGCTTCTTTTCCTCAGATTAATACTTCCATAGTGCTTCCCTCAAAATACAGTATAGTCGAAATAAAACTCTGTCCCTAGACAGATGAAAAGAACCTGGTATTGTGGTGGTCCACAAGCAAGCAGTCTGCTTCTGACAGAGCTGAATCCAATAGGATTTATGCTAAAGGCTTGAAACCGGCAAATACCAGCAAAAGAACATAGCCCTGAAGAAGAAAAATGAGACCATCACAAGTGGATTGGGAACACTGTTGTAGAGATCAGTTCTCACAGGGCATTCTAGCGGTGGACTACTGAAGACATGCTTCAGTTAAAAACAGTCCTTGAATACATCGCTGATTTGCATGTTAAAGATGATTAATTTATTATTAGGGTTTTCCAATGGGGTAGGATTACTGTAAAATATTTGAGAAGGATTGCTATGAGATCTGGCATATTTTTATTTCAAAGAGAATGAGAAGCTTTCTTCATTGGGATAGTTTTTTCTTAGGAATCCGTATCACATATTGCAACAGTTCCTTTTCTAGAGAAACAGATGGATGTATTGCTATAAAATATGGTGCCATTATTTTCTGGAACACGTGTGCTGTAGCGGAGGGGTTGTGTAGTGGAGGGAGAGTGGAGGGCTCTTTCTGACCTCCCTGATGGCAAGCTGGGTATCAGGGTTTGATTAGCAGCTTTACTGCCACAACAGATACACCTACACTGTCAAATTGTTCAGTTCTCTTGTTCACCAGGTCATGACTCCTAAGCATATTCACTGCATAAATGTGTAAAGTAGAAGCTGAGTCCAGTGGACTTCTGGTGCCCAGAAATGTCTCCTTCTGACCCTGCTGGAACATTAGCAGGGTCTCTAAGCTCATCTAATACCCAAGGCCAGACCCTAGGCCTTTTCTTCGGTCAGTGTCACAGATTTTGGGCATTTTCAGATGCAGGTCTCCTTCTATTAATTGCTATCCCAGCTTGAAATGCACTAGCAAATTACACACAGAGAGAAAATAGAGAGTAAGGTCACACAAAAAATATTTAGAAATACAATTTCAGAAGAAGATAGGACAGACTGCGGTGACCAGGCCCAAGGCTCAGTCGGACAAACATGCTGACAAACAGCTTGTTTACAGGTGACTATCTCCTTTTATTACCCCCTTCTCTCCATTTTCTCATGGTTGTTCTTCCCCTGCCTACACTGGCTTTTTCTCCTTTCTGTCTTGTCTCTTTCCATTTCTTATGTCACATCGAGCAGTTTCTCATGATCTGTTCTGTTAGCTAAGCCTCAGAGCAGCGCCTCATCATCTGCCTGCATACTCCAGCAAAATCTTAGTTACTTTGGTAGCTCTTTTTTGAAACGAACCAATTAGTTTCCCCAAAACAAAATCCAGATATTGTTTTCAGACTGCTTGCTCCTGGACCCTTCTCAACATGTAGTATGAACAAGACTGCAGCAAGTTTTCTTCCTTTTGTCCTATATAGTTCGTTAATGCTATTTTATTAGGTTTTGCATTTTCAAGTATTTGCAGGTGTTCTGATACAACAACCCATAGTGGGAACTACATACTCTCCATTTCATGCTATAAAAATATCATTGGTGGATTTCAAAACTAGCCTATACATTATTTCAGACACTTTGAACTGAAGATAAAAGAACATGGAACAAGAATTTCTTAGTGCTACAGGGGCACTAGATCTAGTGCCATGCAATGTGAGTGCAGTCTGCTTTTCTAGCAATAGTAGGTCTGAGCACTGTGGACGTAAGACACTTCTCTTCACTTGGTCTGGGGGTTACAGATCACTCCCTGGTGCATAATTGTAGTCACTGGTGAGACACTGACAAAGGCAAGGAAGTCCCACTGAGAATTTGCATTGAAGTTGACTGTAGAAAAAGATACAGATTTCCTTGTTATTACTCATCTGAGACACTTTCTTATATCAGAGGTTTCATATAAATTTAATAGCAACAAAACAACAGGAGGCATTGAATTGTCAAATACAAAGCTACTTAACTACTAATTTTTTTGTGTGTAATATGATGCTTGGCTCAGTTCTTTACTGAAAGAAAAATAGTAGCTATCAAACTTCAAACAAGGTTATAAAGAATATCTCAGGAGAAGCAAAGTGGTAAGCCTAACCTCATATCAAGAAAATTGGTAAATAAAGAATACCATTATTCAATGATTGTGGCTAAATACAACATGGTAAAACTGCTTAAAAAAACCCCAAAAAAAACAACAAAAAAAAGCCCCCAAAAACTTTTGAAATTTTTATCAAAACTAGAGAAGTTAGAGTTGATTTAAAAAACAGACATGCTTCACAAATCTCTTAACTAAATTTTATGATTCTTGTAAGTTTCTTTCCAGAAGTGCTTAAATAAACAATTCCCTCAGTAAGATGGAAGGCCCAAGTGAATTGTTCAATAGCACCACATAGTCATAGAATCATAGAACCATTCAATGATTTCTATTGGAAGGGACCTTTAAAGATCATCCAGTTCCAACCCCCCTGTCATGGGCAGGGGCCTCCTTCACTAGATCAGGATTCAAAGCCCCATCCTACCTGATCTTGAACATTTGGACCATCCACAACTTTTCCGGACAACCTGTTCCAGTTCCTCACCACCCTCATAAAAAAATAAAATAAAAAAAATCTTCCTTATGTCCAATCTAAATATACCCTCTTTCAGTTTAAAACTATTGCCCCTTGTCCTATCACTACAGGCCCTTGTAAAAAGTCTTTCTCTGTCTTTCTTATAAGCCCAAATTAAATATTTAAAAGCTGCAATAAGGTGTCCCTGGAGACTTCTCATCTCCAAGCTAGACAAGCCTGTCTCAGCTTTTCTTCAGAGGAGAGGTGTTCCATCCCCCTGATCATCTCTGTGGCCCTCCTCTGGACTCACTCCAACAGCTCCATGTCTTTTTTGTACTGGGGCCCCCAGAGCTGGATGCAGTACTCCAGGTGGGGTCTCACAAGAGCAGAGTAGAGGGGCAGAATCACCTCCCTTGACCTGCTGATCACGCTTCTTTTGATGGAGCTCAGGATATGGTTGGCTTTCTGGGCTGCAAGTGCACATTGCCAGGTCATGTCAAACTTTTTGTCTAGCAGTAATCCCAAGTCCTTCTCCTCAGGGCTGCTTTTAATCCATTCATCCCCCAGGCTGTATTGATATTGAAGATTGTGCCGCCCCATGTGCAGGACCTCGCACTTAACCTTGTTGAACTTCAAGACGTTCACATGGTCTCACTTCTCAAGACTGTCAAGGTCCCTCTGGATGGCATCCCTTAATTGTTCAAAGGATTCATTATTAATTAATTAATTCAAACTAAAAAATAAAGCTCTAGCAAGGAGATGATAGAAAAATCAAAAATTCTGAATGAACAGATGGTGAAATAAAAATGAAATTTATTGTTGATAAGTCCAAAACAATTTACATTTAAAAAATAACTAACAACATGCATAATTATAGCCTTTAACGAAAGCATCCATAAATCATATAATAGATCTTTTAATTATAGATAGTGCTTGGAAAACAGTAGCTCAGCACCCTGTTACAGCCAACATGTGAAGCGTATGTTGTAATATGAATGACATCTGAATGTGCGAAGTTCAATATTTCATTTTCACAGGATGTAAGGAAAGACCAGAAAAGGTTCTAAGATGATAAGAATGGCAAGAAAGGCCCACAAGAGCTGCAGCCTGATATTCTATGTGGGGGTATTGTATACTTTTCCTCCTTCTTCTCCCTCCAAGGCTTCTTCTGTTCTTCCTCTTTGTCCTCTCATGCCATTGCCAGTAGTTTTTTTTTTTTTCCTTTTCCACCCCTAGGCTTCTACATTTTCCTTCTCCTCTACAGCTCCTCTGCCAGTCCCTGAAGAATAATGTTATAACACAGATCTTGCAAGATTATTTTTCTGCTTGTAGTCATGTTTCAAATAATTCATCAGTATGTTATTACAGAACAAGGGGCATATGTGCTCTGTCGTATTACAGGAAAACAACTACAAAAAAAAAACCACACACAAATCCCCCTTGTATGAAATAACTAGCAGGTGTCAGTGGAAGAATATAAAAGAGCAAGTAAGCAAGCAAACAATCAACTCTCTCCTTCCTCAACAACAGAATTTACCAAGAAGCAGACTTTAAGATTTGGAATTTTAGGGGGCTGATTTTTCATCTCTTTAGTAGTTTCTCTTTATTCATATAAAGAATGACTTTCTTCTTTATTATTACAACATTAATGAATTAATTAACATTAATCATAGAATCATAGAATCGTTTTGGTTGGAAAAGACCTTTAATATGATCAAGTCCAACCATTAACCTAACACTACCAAGTCCAACCACTAAACCATGTCCCTAAGCACCACATCTACACGTCTTTTAAATACCTCCAGGGGTGGTGACTCCACCACTCCCCTGGGCAGCCTGTTCCAATGATTGACAACCCATTTGATGAAGAAATTTTTCCTAACAGAAATTAACATTTCTGTTAATGAACAATCAGACTATGACCCATTTTTCATCCACCTGCATCAGTCAGCACAACTTTGTTGATACATATATAGCAGGTATAGATTTGGTTCAGACTACTTTCCTAGCTGAAGAGACAGGATATGGAAGTAAAGGGTAGGAACCAGGCTCTGAATCAGAGAAATTATCCATGACTGGATTTAGAATCTTGTGCAAATATGCTGTTCCTTGTATATCTAAGCCCAGTTTAGGCAATAGATGGGTCCAGTCAATTTTATCTGTCTTCAACAATTTGCAAATTTATGGTTCTAGATAGAAAATGTACATCAACATTTGCCCAGAGATGTTGTGGATGCCCCATCCATGGAAGTGTTTAAGGCCAGGCTGGATGGGGCTTTGTGCAACATGGTCTGGTGGAGGGTGTCCCTGCCCATGGCAGGGGGTTTGGAACTAGATGATGTTTAAGGTCACTTCCAAGCCAAATCATTCTATGATTCTATGATTAAGTGGAAAATTTGAATTTAATTACCTTCAGAATATCAGTATATGTATAAAATATGTTACTTTGTAAGTAAGTTCAAAATGAACCAGGAATTTTAACATTATGGTTCATCACTAAATAAGCATTTAAAATATTCTTATTTAAAGATAGGTTGAGTAGTATTTCTCTTAGATATCTTACAACTGAGGAAAAAAATAATTTCTGAATTCTATACATTTCAGTGGCTGAGAAAGAAATGAGATCCCATTTATCAAATACACTTACATTAAGCTATTTACATCTGCTTCTCATCAATCACATCTCCATCATAGGTAGTGCTGCAAAATTCAGTAACTTTTTGTCATTGAAGACTGCTTGAAGTAATCAAGAGAAATTTTCAAATCCACCGATATGCATTCTACATATCACAATAAGGGAAAATATACAATCACGGATATATCCCTTTACTGTAAAACAGTTCAGCTGGGATTTCTTTAATCATTGTAACTTTGTAACAGGAAGAAAATGAAGCGGGGGGGGGGGGGGGGGGGGGGGGAAGAAGCAAAAAAAAAAAAGCAAGTAACCATTACACTCTCTCTAAGAAAGCTGAGACACACGTTATGAGAAATCTGACCTTTTTCGGTTTGATTATTTGATTGGTTTGTTTTTTCCCACAAATAAGTATTTTTCAGCTGTAGCCAAAGCAGAAACCTGTAACACAGGTGCGTTAACTGGCATGCTTTGAGCCTAAATAGAGGTATATTTAGTTAAACTAAAATAGTGCAACTGACAACAGTATATAAAAATTTTGTAACACTGTGAGGACATAACTACACAGAATGTATAAGCATTTTACCTAAGTATGTGAGCAATGTAACCACCAAAGAGCAAAGACTTGTGTAGTTGTACTTCAGTAGCATGGAAAATTATGAGGGGAATAACAGAATTTGCAAGATGAACAAAGAACGAGATAAGAACAAGGGACTGCAAATGGGCAGGGCATCCTGCCGAACACACAGGAATAACGGCTAGCAAAATCAATAAGAAACAGTAGTGGAAGCAGATGAGCTCCCCACCCCCCTTTTGATACTGAGTAAGAGGCGTAAAAACATAAGGCATGAAGAGGAAAGATGGAGAGAAAACAAGCCCATTTCTCTCATTGACAAGTTTTCAAAGAATTATTATTAGTCAAAATCTAATTATTGTAGAAAAGGAAATAAAGCAAAGAATACTGAAACAGAAAAAAGTTTCAGTAGTAACAGTACAGTTAAACTTGGTATAAACATACCTCCTAGTATCTACTCAATTTCTGCTGTTATGTCCATGCTTCCATTTCACCTTGGATCCTAATATGTATTCAATATTGGGATGGTGAGGTATGGGGACTCATCAGCATCCTGAGTCCTTTGTCATAGCGGAATATCAGGTTGATGGTGACGATTTCTTTCTCCTCACTGTAAGATGCACTTGACATTTTTATATGTTTGCTAGCATGTTTTATACTTTGCTTTTTCTTCATTGGTGTGAAACTTCACTTTATGTCTAAATTCATTATATTTGGCTGTTTCGCATGTGTTAGATACCCATTCTTTGTTTTCTCTGTTAACTAATCATGTTCAGTTCCCAGGTTTGCATTTCACTGACCATTAGTAAGGTGTTCTTATAGCTTTGGGAGCTCCAGTGCCAGACTCTGTTCCCTCTCTTGTTATCTCATGCATGCCCTACACATGCACGCTGCATCTTGTATCCCCACTTTTCAAGGCTTTTGTTATTGTACCGGGTTTATATGCCTGTAAACTACTACATCAGTATGTTAGAGTTACAAATATTTCATTCTACTGAGAGCAACTTCTTTCTACTATGAAAATTATGGTGATACCATGCAAATATAAGCAACATTAATCAGACATAGAGACCTGGACATTAGAAAAAATGCTGTTACAGATAAACCAAGTGAAAACAGCCCCCCCTTGAATGTCAAGATCAGAAAAAGCCTTACGAGCTTTTGTTCTGACACCCTGCAAACTCAGCACAAAGCCCACGGCTTCTGACCAGCAGCAGTATTAGTGTATTTGCAGGACTAGCAGGGAAAATGTGAAGAAGAAATGGCTTCTATTGTGGGCATATTATGGTTCATTTGCATCAGAGCTGTACAACCCTCAGAAAAATTCTCCTAAGCCTTATTTGCCTCTGGCTCTAAGCAATGAGGACACCCACCCAAGCCTCACAGGGCACAGGAGCAGCAGAGCAAGGAACATAAGGTGCCTGAACCATCAGTGGGGATTCTCCTGGTTCTCTCCAAAGCTACAGAGGTGAGCATGTGGTAATTTTGACTCAGTGGGAAAGGCAGTGTGCAGGAGAAAGTCAGAAGTTCCCAGCACCCCATCTAAACTCTGCTTTTGTTGTGAAGTGAGTGATGAGAATTCATTATATAACTGTATTTCAATCCTTCTTTTCACTGAGAGGTTGAATGAAGTAGATTCTTTGGGTTGAAAAATGAGTACAATACATGTTTTAATAGTTTATTGAGCATTTGTGCATGTGCACAGAAGCCTCAAGTGGGAATTTTGCTGGCTATTCAGAAGCTGACAGACAGACAAATGTCAACCAAATCTAAGAATGAAAACTGTTCAGTAGGAGAAAGTTACAACACCCTTTACAGGATAGTAGAATTTTTCTTTCCTCTCTCTCTCTTTTCCAACATATAACTAAATATTCTTGTCCAGTGTTTTTCTCTTAACCCTCCACTGTGTTATAATGCACTTACATGCATATGTGCACATGTACACATCATATGTACATCACCTAGAAAGCATTATAGGCACAACCGGTGTACAGTTTGTTTAAACGAAGTAAGCCACCAGATCTGGCAAGAAGGAAGACCATCTGGAAAAGAAACAGGAAATTTGTTTCCAAAACTCTTTTTTTTTAAACGTTTCTGACTGTTGACTTTTTTTGTGATTTTGTTTCTGGTTTTTTGCAGATTTTTTTTCTCCCAAAAGTTCTTCTCTTGTACCTTTTGTCTTTACTTATTTTATTAAAGGCTTTGGCTATCCAAACATTTTTCAAATATGTTGGTTTGTTTATTTCAAGAAAAAGATGCAATAAAATCCAACTCAAAGCTCTGTAAGGTGCAGGCATCCTGTGACACGTGCCTTTTGCTACTGTTCTATTACTTTAGTTATGTCCAAGCTATCTGAGTGCCACAGAGGTAGTAAGTAAATGGATGAAAAAGAACAGTCTTGTCTACAGTCTCTCTGCCTATCATACCAGTAACTTTCCATACAATCACAAATATCAGATCATTAGACCAGAAATGCACAAATCTCAGGGCTGTCTAAGTGACCAGAGAGAGTCACCAGGAGCCGGCAGCTCTCACCAGCGAGGCTGACATGGCTTGGCCATCGCCAGGAGCAACTGTGGGAGAGTTAAATGGCCCAAGGGAGCGACAGCGACCCAGAGCACTGCCAACAGGGCAGAGCAGGAGGGCCCTGCAGCCTGCTTGTAGGCCCAGGGAAGTGCTCTAGGTGCCAAAATGGTGGGCACTCACCTCAGGGCTAAAACCAGTGCTCCTACAGAGAACATCTCCCCTGAGATGTCTGACACATCCACCCAGATGGAACTGGTAAGGAAGGAGGCTTCAGTACAGGCAGTAGGTTGCAGCAAGTGCCCAGGCTCTTATCCTGGTGAAAAGGTCAGTACCTGCACAAGGTGTGCACAGGTTGATGGTCTGTTACATCACGTAGCAGAGTTGCAGGAAAGAGTCAAAAGGCTGCACAGTATTAGAGGGGCCGACATGGAGACAGATAGGTGGTTTCATAACCAAGTTCCTGTAGCAGGCACCACTGGAAATGAGGCACCTTAGACCCTGGTGACCCACAAAGGCAGGACTTTGCTTCAGTCTCCAAAACCAGTTATGAAGCTTGAACACCTACAGACAACCATAAGCAAGCTCTGCAAGGAGAAACTGTATCAACAACAGACAGTGGATACCGTAAAAAGAAACGAGTGCTTGTAGTGGGTGACTCCCTGTTAAGGGGCACTGAGGCGCTCATCTGCTAACCTGACAGGGAGTCATGAGAGGTATGCTGCCTTCTGGGAGCCAAGATCAAGACATTGCCAAGAGGGTGCCACAACTTGTCAAGAGCACAGACTACTATCCACTGTTACTCTTCCACGGGGGCATGAATGACACTGCAAGCCAGAACCTGGGCAGAATCAAGGAGGACTATAAAGCCCAGCGGGTACAAGTGAAAAACATTGGTGCCCAAGGTATCTTTTCCTCCATTCTACCAATCACAGGAAAGGGAGCAGCCAGAAACAGATGTATAATGCATATCAACTCCTGGCTATGTGGCTGGTGCCATCACAACGGTTTTGGCTTTTACAACAATGGGACATTCTTTGATGACTATAACCTGTTAGGGAGGGACACGATTCACCTGTCTAGAAGAGGCAAGGAAATCTTTGGCAGCAGGCTGGCCAACTTGGTGAAGCAGTATTTAAACTGAAGGACTCGATGAGTGGGTTTCAAAGTGGCAGTGTTCATGCCATCGCATCCAACTGGGGAATGAGCCAGGCCAACCAGAGTAGCAACAAATGTTCCTTAGCTGCCTCCCAAGATGACAAACAGAAACCCAAACACCTCAAGAGTGTGTATGAACCCTCTTGCACCCCTCCAGGGAAACCTGCATACTCGATTACGTCTCTGAAATGCCTGAGCACCAACACATGCAGCATGGGGAATAAACAGGAAGAACTAGAGGTCAGTGTGCAGTTGCAGGGTCATGATTTCATTGCAGTTAACAAGACATGGTGGAATAGCTCACATGACAGCGTGCTGTCATCAATGGCTATGTACTTTTTAGGAAAGAGAGGCCAGCAAGGCGAGGTGGTGGAGTTGCTCTTTATGTGAGAGAGCAACTGGAATGTATCAAGCTTTGCCTAGGGGTGGATTAAAAACAAGTCCAGAACTTACGGGTAAGAATTAAGGCACAGGCTAATACGGGTGACACTGTTGTGGGTGTTTATTACAGGCTACCTGATCAGGAAGAGGACATCAATGAGGCCTTCTACAGACAGCTGGAAGAAGCCTTAAGATCACAGGCCCTGGTCCTCATGAGGGACTTTGACCACCCTGATAGCTGCTGAAAAGGCAACACAGCTGGGCATGCACAGTCCAGGAGGTTCCTGCAGAGCATTGATGATAACTTTTTGACACAGGTGATGGAGGAGCCCACGAGGAGAGAGGTGCTGCTGGACCTTGTACTAACAAAGAAAGGAGGGTTCATTGGGGATGTGAAGGTTCAGGGCAGCCTTGACTGCAGTGACCATGAGATGGTGGAGTTCAGGATCCTTGCAGGGCAATAAGTAGGGTTACGACTCTGGACTTCAGGAGGGATACCTTTGGCCTCTTCTTACTCGAAGAGTAGGAAATCAAGCAAAGGAGGCAGGAGACCTCTATAGATGAGCAAGGAGCTCCTGCAAAAACTCAAATGGAAGAAAGAAGTTTACAAAATGTGGAAAGAGGCACTGGCCACTTGGGAGCAATACAGGAATGTAGTCAGAGTATGCAGGGATGCAACCAGGTAGGCTAAGGCCCACTTGGGATTAAATCTGGCAAGGAATGTCAAGGACAACAAGAAGGTCTTTTTCAAGTATGTCAGCACCAAAAGGGGAAAGACTAGGGAAAATGTGAGCCCACTGCTGAATGAGGTGGGTGCCTTGGTGACCGAGGATAGAGAGAAGGCAGAGTTACTGAATGCCTTCTTTGCTTCAGTCTTTACTGCTAAGGCCGGCCCTCAGGAATCCCAGACCCTGGAGGTAGGAGAGGAGGTCTGGAGAAAGGAAGACCTTCCCTTGGTTGAGGAGGATCGGGTTAGAGAACATTTAGGCAAACTCAACATCCACAAATTCATGGGCCCTGATGGGATGCACTCACAAGTACTTAGGGAGCTGGCAGATGTTATTGCTATGCCACATTCCATCATCTTCAAAAGGTCATGGAGAAAAGGAGAAGTGCTTGAGGACTGGAGGAAAGCCTATGTCACTCTGGTCTTCAAGAAGGGCAAGAAGGAGGACCTGGGAAACTACCAGCCAGTCAGCCTCACCTCCATCCCTGGAAAGATGACCTTCATTCTGGAGGTCATCTCCAAGCATGTGGAGGAAAAGAAGATTGTCAGAGGTGGTCAACATGGATTCCCCAAGGGGAAATCATGCCTGACCAATCTGACAGCCTTCTATAATAGCATGACTGGGTGGGTGGATGAGTGGAGGGCAGTAGATATTGTCTACCTTGACTTCAGCAAGGCTTTTGACACCATCTCTCATAACATTCTCATAGGCAAGCTTAGGAAGTGTGGGTTAGATGAGTGGACAGTGGGGTGGATTGAGAACTGGCTGAATGGCAGAGCTCAGAGGGTTGTGATAAGCTGTGCAGAGTATAGTTGGAGGCCTGTAGCTAGTGGTGTGCCCCAGGGGTCAGTGCTTGGTCTGGTCTTATTCAACATCTTCATCAATGATGTGGACGAGAAGACAGAGTACCCTCAGTAAGTTTGCTGATGATACAAAACTTGGAGGAGTGGCCAACACACCAGAAGGCTGTGCTGCCACTCAGCAAGAACTGGACAGGCTAGAGAGTTGGGCAAAGAGGAACCAAGTTCAGCAAAGGCAAGTGTAGGGTCCTGCACCTAGGGAAGAACAACTCCATGCACCAGGACAGGTTAGGGGTTGACCTGCTGGGAAGCAGCTCTGCAGAGAAGGACTTGGGAGTCCTGGTGGACAACAAACTCTCCATGAGCCAGCAGTGTGCCCTTGTGGTCCAGAAGACCAGTGGTATGCTGGGGTGCATTAAGAAGAACCTGGCCATCAGTTTGAGGGAGGTTATTCTCCTCCTCTACTCTGCCCTGGTGAGGCCACATCTGGAATATTGTGTCCAGTTCTGGGCTCCCCAGTTTAAGACAAGGAACTACTGGATAGGGTTCAGTGGAGGACTAAGAGGATGATTAGGGGCCTGGAGCAACTCTTGTATGAGGAAAGGCTGAGAGAAGTGTTTAGCCTGGAGAAGAGAAGACTGAGAAGGGATCTCATCAATGCTTATAAATATCTAAAGTTCAGGTATCAAGAGGATGGGGCCAGATTCTTCTCTATGGTGCCCAGAGACAAGAAAAGGGGCAACAGGCACAAACTGGAACACAAGAAGTTCCATCTCACTATGAGGAAAAACTTCTTTACTGTGAGGGTGACCGAGCACTGGAACAGGCTGCCCAGAGAGGTTGTGAAGTCTCCATTTCTGGAGATATTCAAAACCTGCTTGGATGCCATCCTGTGCAACCTGCTCTGGGTGATCCTGCTCTACCAGGGGGGTTGGACTAGATGATCTCTAGAGGTCCCTTCCAACCCTTACCAATCTGTGATTCTGTGATTATTTTCCAGTTCCATCTATTCTATAAGTATGTAGGCCAAGAAAAGCCCTCAGAAATCTCTTAGCTCAACCTGACAGGATAAAATGGAAAACTGTATCACATTAGAGTTTCGTTTTAATGTCCTCCATATAAAAACAATAATCCTTTGCTGGAGAATTCTCATAATGCTTCTATAAAACATCAAGCGGAAGTTTAATTAGTTCTATTATTAACAATTTACTGACAAGCAAGACTTTAGGTCTGCCACTCTGGTCTGAGCACCTGACTATTTGGAGCAGGTTATCTTCCTAAGAGATCAAAGGAGACAATTTCAATTTCTAGATGGGGTTTTCTCAACAGTTTTGTAGCACATCATAAGTAATAAAGATGATTTACAACATCAATGGGAAGCATTGTTATTAAAATGGTAATAGAGCCCTCAACAACCTCCTATTTTTGGTCCTCCTGGTTGTGAACCTACAAATGAGGAATGGAGGGAAATTTTGTTATAAAAAAGATTACTTGCTTTGATCTCAATTTGATAACAAACATAAACATCTTGACATAGAAAAACTTAAAAAAAAAAGATCCACTTCATATCATATGTAATACGCAAATGTTATAATTGCTTAGCATTTTAAATATGCTTTTAAAGTCAATTGTGCTCCTGTTTTACTAAAAATATTTTAGAATTCTTATACATAAGATATGTTTACATTTTTATTTGGTGATGTGCTCAAAGATTGTAAGAAGCATGCATCTTCTACATCAAAATTTTTGGTGTGTTTTTTTTTTTTTTTTAAATCATACAGTGATTGAACAAAATAGAGAGGAAATAACTTCATTTGAGCATGACCAATAAACACAATACAATTCCTAATATTTGGAATACTCATTAAAGGGTAACAGAAGGCTGTCATCTCTAGTATTTGAACTTGGTTATTAATGTCATGGGGATTAATTAACACAAGTCATAAGTGGTGCCATCGTCCACCAAGTTGACTAAATGAGGAACAATCTGCACCCTACAATTTGAGAAGAGATTATCTATGCATTCAAAGTCAGTGATCATAACCAGACAGAATCTGAAAACTGGAAGGAAGAAAATACTTTCCATCTCCATTCTTTCCTTATACAAAGAAGATTTAGGCGTTTGATTATTTCCTAACATAGGTACAACACCATCTTACCAGAAGCACTCAGGTATTTTTAAGTAGGAATGAATGAAGTTAGACAAATGAACTCTTTTCCCCTAAAATTCATGTCTGAGTGGAAACCCTCAATCATTTCTGCCACCACCATAGTAGAAAATTGTCTGTCACATTCTGAAATAAATACAGAAGTTACAACATCAATGTATGTAATGCTTCCACGTTGTTTTAGTAAGGTAGCACCATTAACTTGATTTCCATAAAACAACTTTGGGCAGCTATATCCCCTTCATGTTAAAATAGTAGTAATTCACAAGAGCTAGGTATTTTCAAAACAGGTTTTAATATAGAGTTATTTTTTAATTGAAAAGTGTCAGGAGTCTGTTTCCTGTCCTTCCACATAAGAGAAACTGTATGGAGATACCAGAAATGGCTCATCTGGTTTTTTATCCTCATGTATGTATTTCAGGTGTATTAATCAAAAGCTTATGACATGTAAGGCCACTATTCAGCTCTTTGTGGAACAGAATACACTATTTAGGGAAAACAAACCATCTCAAGGAGTATTGCTCTGTTTCAAGGTCTTCTATTCAGCCTCAGTTGAAGTGAATGATATTTTACACCAACCAGTAAATTGCCCTTTTATTATAGTCTCAAACAAAATGAGAACGTTTCTCTTTCAAATTGGATTTTGTGGTCTCCATATAGGTCTTCACTGAACAATCAGGGCTTGGAAAACTCCATCCAAGAAAATTATTTTCCCCTATATATTTCAAGAACATAGATGTTTTTCTTATGTGTACTTGCTTTCTTGCTTTGGTTCCCTACGATGCTAATGCTAATATTAATGTCTTACAAATGGTGTGCAATTCATATTGTATATGTTGCTAAATGTAAACTGCAAAAATGATTAGTTTTCCATTCCATGGGTGACCCTTATATGCACAGAAAATTGTTAGAGCTACCAGAAACATCTCTTCAGTGACCTTCAGGCAACCTACATCTTTTAGCTGCCATTTGAGGATTGTTAGTCAGAAATGTTCTCTCATTATTTCCGGAAAGTATAAGGTAGAGTTATGGATTGTATTACAAAATTGTACTAACCTGAAAGATCAGTCATACTTCAGGAACACTGGGAACAATGTCACCATTATTACTTCAGGGAAAGCCACAGGATCAAGGGCAAAAAACTTTAATTGTATAAAAAAATAGGGAAATTTCTCTACTTTCATTTGACAAAGAGAAAAAGAAGCTCTAACAATTACAGAAATCAAAGTAGCCCCCCCCCCCAAAAAAAAAAAAAAAAAAGAAAAAGAAAAGTTCAGATATAAAACATGATTACTTGGGAACATCATCACTAAGTGTTGTGGTTTAACCCAGCTGGCAACTAAGCCCCACAACCGCTCACTCCCCCCCAGTGCTATGGGGGGGAAGAATTGGAAGAATAAAAGTGACAAAACTCATTGGTTGAGATAAAGATGGTCTTTTAATTATTTAAAAGAAAAAAAAAAATCATAAGGAAACACCCAAAACAACAGAGAGAGGAAAATAAAACCCAAGAAAAACAAATTATGCAAAAGAAAATAATTGTTCACCAACAACAAACCAATGCTTAGCCAGTCCCCTGCGCAATGGCAGCCCCCACCAACCTCCACCCCCCCACCCCCCCATTTTATTGCTGAGCACTACATCATATGGTATGGAATATCCCTTCAGTCAGCTGGGGTCACCTGTCCCAGCTGTGTCCCCTCCCACATTTTTGTGCACCTCCAGCCTGCTCACTGGTGGGGCAGAGTGAGGAGCAGAAAAGGCCTTGTGGCAGTTTAAGTACTGCTCAGCAATAACTAAAACATCAGTGTGTTATCAACAATATTTTCATCACAAACCCAAACATAGCCCCATACAAGCTACTATGAAGAAAATTAACTCAATCCCAGCCAAAACCAGTACGATATGAAATGGAGAAGAAGATGGAACAGGTCAGGCAGATCTTTCTTCCCTATTAGACATCTAAAAGAGCAACATCAGACCAAGTAAATCATGAAGACTACTCAGTAGTGTTTAAAGCCAAGGTAGAGGGATAGGATCTAGTCTTCCATGTGCTACTGATCATGGCTGAAAGTTTCTGAAAGAACGTGTCTGAATGCTGAATGTCTTATATAGTCAGAATGGTCCGAAATGGACTAAAACTAATAGGCAGGATTTCCTTCTGGAGGCTGTTTCAAGCATGGAAAATTTCTTTCTTTGGGTATTCATTAGGCACTTGAACACTTTAATGCAAGTTGAATATGTATTTTAAGGAAAAAAATTATAATAGGAAGCATTTGCATAATAAAAAGAACTCTGTCATTAGGTTATTCACCAGAGAATCCCATACATATTTTTGCAGACATAGAAACAGAAGCAGGTTCTGAAGAACACAGAGACTGATTTTACCTTCCTTTACAATATGACAACTGCATTACTCCTGTTTTGCAAAGCAGAGGTAGAAGTCTCCACATTATTTTGTGAGCACAATTCCTCTGTCTCCCTATATACCAGAACTATGCCTTCTGTGGCAGAGGACCTCCAGATGTTTCTCATGTGTAGTACATCTCTACAGAGATATGTCTTCTTGCAAGTCAGTGACTGACAGACATACTTTTGTCTCTTTTGATTAACAAACATATCAGCTAAAATTAGCCATCCAAAAATTAGTTACCTACTCTAAGTTAATAACTGCGGTTTTACTATAGTCAATGGAGAGAGATTGGTACCTCCAAGTGGCAAGTCATTCCTTCTCTCTTAGAAAACTCTTGTAAGATGGGATTAATTGCTCTGAGGATGTGTCTGTCTCTCCATTGATATAAAAGCAACCAATCTGCTACCTTAGATTCTGAGTGTGTTTCATCTACTTAAACACAGGTGTCTACTACAATTTCATAGAATTATAGAATTGGTTAGGATGTAAAAGACCTTTAAGATCATCAAATCCAACCGTTAATGTAGCACTGCCAAATCCACCACTAAACTATGTCCCTAAGCACCACATCTACACACCTTTTAAATATCTCTGGGCATGGTGACTCAACCACCACCCTGCGCAGCCTGTGCCAATGATTGAGAACCCTTTCGGTGAAGAAATTTTTCCTAACATCCAATCTAAACCTCCCCTGGTGCAACTTGAGGCCATTTCCTCTTGTCCCGTGCTACTTATGAGAAGAGACTGACACCCACCTCCTGCAACCTCCTTTCAGATAGTTGTAATAAGGTCTCCCCTCAGCCTCCTTTTCTCCAGGCTGAACAACCCCAGTTCCCTCAGCCGCTCCTCATAAGACTTGCTCTCTAGACACCTTTACCTTTTATTTTGAAAAACTCTTTGGTAACTTTCCTAGCCTCTAGCTGCTGTCCCAAAAGAATACAGGTGTCTTGTGTTCCTGTCTCTTTAAATTTTAAACAGCTAGAAAGACAGACAAATTCATTTTTAACATTATACTGGAAATGTCTTGAACTATAATTTCAGAACTAAATTATCCATATCTAGATAGAAGTACTGGCTCCAGCACATCTTGGTACCACGAAATAAAGCTCTATGTCTGGTATAAGATGTAGAAAAGCAGGGTCTAATCTTTCAGTATCCAGGGCATACTCACACTGCTCAAGTAATTAATTATGGAATGAAAGTTCAAGTTGTAATAAAACTTGAAGTGGCATGAATTAGTTCAACAAAATTGAAACTGGAGGACCCTGCTGATATTAGTGAAGTGAAACAGTTGGGTTTAATATTTGTGTCTTTCAGAAGAGAGATTTTCATTGCCTGCAATAACACAGTATTAATCCATTAGAAAGAGGCACACGATTGGAAATTCATGACAGGAAATTGATGTAGGGGAATTTAAACAAAGAGACAACTTCAGTAATGCCTGTCCACTGTCACTGAACTTAGTAATGTTTACTGACGGCAATGAGGACAAAACCAATTTGTACACAAATGCAAAATGCACAGAATAGAAGAAATGTAATTACAAAGTGTGGGGTTGATCTGACTGCTAGAGGTGGGATATGTTTGACCAGATATAGAAGTCTACAATGCAAATACCATGACCTGAGATAATTCTCTGAACTACCTCTATGGAGAGAAATTCTTCTTACAGCACAAGTCAGGATATCAGGTGAGTCCAGTTCAAAAAGTATCTGCTTTCTTTCACTGACTAGAAAGCAACTAACAGTATCAAAATAAGATGTAAACAACCAGATTAGCCATTTAAAATTAGGGGAGATGAAACCTATCACAGCAATTAAATATCATGTATTATTTTCTGTTATTATATGCCTACACATATCACTATCTCATACAATCATGTACTATATCGTATAATGCAATATTGCACATTTATAATAATACATATTATTTAATATTTAACTGTATTGTTATGTATAAAACATGATATGATATATCATACATAATATTCTTTCTAGCGATTATCATTTTGGGAAGTGTTCTTTTGCCAAGAAAATGTTGATTTTTTTTTTTTTTTTTGTTATTCCTTTTCTAATTTCCAAAAGAAAATAAAAACTATAGTGTATTACATTTTTTAAAAGATGAAATGACCTGAAAGAAAATAATATTTGGGAAGTGATTTGGGAACATAAATATAGATGTTTTGTGCCATATTAGATGCTTTACTTAATCCTATGATGTGTCCTACAGCTGTCATTCTAGAAATAACTATCATCTCCTGTATGCCTGGTGTCATTTCTATCAGGTCCAAGGAGATTTGCTGGGTATCAAAGACATTCAACATGGCACTGGATGTGTCTGTTTAGATATTCAATTTTTATGTTGATTTCTGTGTTGGTTTTGTGTGGCAAGGTTTTGGTAGCGGGGGGGGCTACAGGGGTGGCTTCTGTGAGAAGCTGCTAGAAGCTTCCCCTGTGTCTGACAGAGCCAATGCCAGCCGGCTCCAAGACGGACCCGCCGCTGGCCAAGGCCAAGCCAATCAGCGCCTCTGTGATAACATATTTAAGAAAGAGAAAAACAGTTAGAGAGCGCTTTTGCAGCCAGAGAGAGGAGGGAGAAGATGTAAGAACATCTGCAGACACCAAGGTCAGTGAAGAAGGAGGGGGAGGAGGTGCTCCAGGCGCCGGAGCAAGATCCCCCTGCAGCCCGTGGTGAAGACCATGGTGAAGCAGGCTGTCCCCCTGCAGCCCATGGAGGGAGGATGAGGGGGTGTAGAGATTCCACCTGCAGCCCGTGGAGGACCCCACGCCGGAGCAGGTGGAGACACCTGAAGGAGGCTGTGACCCCATGGGAAGCCCACGCTGGAGCAAGCTCCTGGCAGGACCTGTGGATCCGTGGAGAGAGGAGCCCACGCCAGAGCAGGTTTGCTGACAGGACTTGTGACCCCGTGGGGGACCCACGCTGGAGCAGTTTGCTCCTGAAGGTCTGCACCCCGTGGAGGAGACTCACGTTGGAGAAGGCCGTGAAGGACTGTCTCCCGTGAGAGGGACTCCATGCTGGAGCAGGGGAATGATGAGAGGAGTCCTCCCCCTGAGGATGAAGAAGCGGCAGAAACACCGCGTGAGGAACTGACCGTAACCCCCACTCCCTGTCCCCCTGTGCCGCTGGGGGGGGCGGAGGTTGAAGCCGGGAGTGAAGTTGAGCCCGGGAAGATGGGAGGGGTGGGGGGAGGTGTTTTTAAGGTTTAGTTTTATTTCTCATTCCTCTACTCTGTTTTGCTTAGTAATAAATAAGATGAATTCCCTCTCTAAGTTCAGTCTGTTTTGCTCGTGATGATAATTAGAGAATGATCTCTCCCTGTCCTTATCTCGACCCGTAAGTTTTTTTTTCCATTGTACCTTTTCTCCCCTGTCTAATGAAAGAGGGGAGTGATAGAGCGGCTCTGGTGGGCACCTGGCCCTCAGCCAGGGTCAACCCACCACAGTCTTTTTTGGCGCCCAACGTGGGGCACGAGAAAAATCGAGATAAGGATAGTAATTGGAAGAGGTAACGGGCAAAACATTGACTGAACGTAACTTGAGAGTGATATAGTGGTGAAGGGACTAGAGGTAGATTTTGTGTGTAGATTGTTCACTCTGGTGTTGTGATAGTGTTGTTTTGATGTTGGTGTGGAGAATTCTTTTTCTTTTTCTTTGTTGATGTGATTAGTGTTTGTGAAGTTTTGTGTTGAATGTATATTTTAATGATAATTCTTAAATATGTGATTCACAGAGGCGAGGGGTGGAATGTGTTGGTTTTGTGTGGCAAGGTTTTGGTAGCGGGGGGGGCTACAGGGGTGGCTTCTGTGAGAAGCTGCTAGAAGCTTCCCCTGTGTCTGACAGAGCCAATGCCAGCCGGCTCCAAGACGGACCCGCCGCTGGCCAAGGCCAAGCCAATCAGCGCCTCTGTGATAACATATTTAAGAAAGAGAAAAACAGTTAGAGAGCGCTTTTGCAGCCAGAGAGAGGAGGGAGAAGATGTAAGAACATCTGCAGACACCAAGGTCAGTGAAGAAGGAGGGGGAGGAGGTGCTCCAGGCGCCGGAGCAAGATCCCCCTGCAGCCCGTGGTGAAGACCATGGTGAAGCAGGCTGTCCCCCTGCAGCCCATGGAGGGAGGATGAGGGGGTGTAGAGATTCCACCTGCAGCCCGTGGAGGACCCCACGCCGGAGCAGGTGGAGACACCTGAAGGAGGCTGTGACCCCATGGGAAGCCCACGCTGGAGCAAGCTCCTGGCAGGACCTGTGGATCCGTGGAGAGAGGAGCCCACGCCAGAGCAGGTTTGCTGACAGGACTTGTGACCCCGTGGGGGACCCACGCTGGAGCAGTTTGCTCCTGAAGGTCTGCACCCCGTGGAGGAGACTCACGTTGGAGAAGGCCGTGAAGGACTGTCTCCCGTGAGAGGGACTCCATGCTGGAGCAGGGGAATGATGAGAGGAGTCCTCCCCCTGAGGATGAAGAAGCGGCAGAAACACCGCGTGAGGAACTGACCGTAACCCCCACTCCCTGTCCCCCTGTGCCGCTGGGGGGGGCGGAGGTTGAAGCCGGGAGTGAAGTTGAGCCCGGGAAGATGGGAGGGGTGGGGGGAGGTGTTTTTAAGGTTTAGTTTTATTTCTCATTCCTCTACTCTGTTTTGCTTAGTAATAAATAAGATGAATTCCCTCTCTAAGTTCGGTCTGTTTTGCTCGTGATGATAATTAGAGAATGATCTCTCCCTGTCCTTATCTCGACCCGTAAGTTTTTTTTTCATTGTACTTTTTCTCCCCTGTCTAATGAAAGAGGGGAGTGATAGAGCGGCTCTGGTGGGCACCTGGCCCTCAGCCAGGGTCAACCCACCACAATTTCAAACTTGTTTCGCATTTTCTTATATTATTCCTATCATAGAATAGCAGACATGAAAGATTTGTACAATGTTTATGGAATTTGGATTAAAAATACTACAGACTAACAAGATATATTGGGGCAGAATTATATTTTGTGTCTATGTGCTTCCATAAAGCATAGATTTCACTACTCAGCTGCTTCCTAAGCTGTGGAGAACTGTCTTTGATCTAATGTGGTTGAAAAAAACTCAATGCATGTATCAGATTTTCATCTAGGTCAAAATTAATTATTGATGAGATTTTTTAAAGCCCCATGGCTACCTTTTCACAAGTGGAAATTAATAGGAGTTTTCTCACAGTGTCAATTACAGTGGCAATCATTGAAGGACAAGTCAGGTCCAGGGTCAAGAAAACAGAAATGTATTTTAGAGTCTTATTTTTTCACTGCTTTTCTTAGGAACCAGATATGAATTTTTTCAGGATATGACTTTGTTTCAAATTATTAAACATTGGTGTAAATGAAGAAGCTAGTGGAGCTCATGACCTATGTTTGAAGTATTGCTTAAGCTTCCCTCAGGTACGTTTTATTAGCAAATATTTTAGCTTTGAAATGGGATTTTGGGTCATTGTGCCTGATCTTCTGCTGTGACAGATGACAGATCTGAATTTGAAAAGGAGCTTATTTTTAGGTCTCAAAAGTCCTTTCATAAGGCTGCTCCACAACTTCTTTAATGGGAAGGAATCTTCTGATAAGGTCTAGTTTGTTTTTTTTTTTTTTTTCTACATAATTTCTATTGTTCAAACAGTATTTTTATATATTATAGACATCAATCACATTCTCTCTTAGCATTGTTTTTTTGTACTGAATAAGCCAAATTATTTTATTTTCTGTTTGTAAAACTCCTTTTCATCTTATTAATCTTTCTCTATACTAGCTAAGTTTAAGTTTATCCTTCTTGAAGCATGGATGACCTAAATTATATACTGTAATCTATAGAAAAGGTCCAGTATATCTTGGAACAGATGTAACAATCCCAGCTCTCTGTTTAAATTGTCTTGTTGGAGACAAAAACAGATTCTAGATTATTTCCTCATGACTGAATTGATCTCTTTGTCACACTGTGATGAAATTCCTAAAGCTAGACAATTTCCCTTCCCAGTAATTACCTAATAATAATGTCCCAGTTTGTATCAGATAGTTTTGTTATTAGTGCCTTGGTCAACAATTTCACAAATTGCATTGTTTCATTTAATTTTATTTCTATCACCCATGTTTACGAAGTTCTTTATATGTGATATCTAGATCTTCTGTATTGAGAAGTAATGGCAATGAATTACAAGTCTGTCTCGGAAGCAAATTTCATTATTACGTATCCAACTTTTATGCCAATGTAATTCAGGGAAATATCTGATGATTTTTACTAGTTATTTCACTTTAGACTTATATTTCTCCTTTCAGTATTACCTGTTTCTATCTTCCTATGAGATAGCCATCAATCACTCTGCAAGCTGTCCATTAATTCTCATCTTTTCCAATCCCATGTGACACTATAGCAAATATTTCACTGTCTGGGAGAGAGATCTACATTTCCTACAGCTAGAAATAAATTTTCTTATAGCTGAAACATATCATGTTAGTCCAGCATGATCTACCTGTGGTAAACTCAATAGAATTTTATAACCTATTCTATTTATTAGAGATCTGCCTGAGGTTTTTTTTTTCTTGAATCCTAGTGCTGAATGTTTGCAAGTTACTAAAATGAGCAGAATGTTTTCCTATTTTTACTTATTATTGTTTCTATAGTCTTCAATCACGTAGCACTACTCAGCTTTATAGCTGGATTAAAAATTTGCTTCTGAACTTGTAAATGATGAAGCTATAAGGCCCAATGCTACCCCATTACAGTTACATTCCTTTTGAGTCTGATTTGGCTCACGTGCAACTCCTTTGAGCTTTTGCACTGTGCTTACCTCCCCTTTATTACTGACTTTCATGTTATTAGAGACAACCAGTGACTCTGAACCTAGTTCATAGACGTGTTCATAATCTCTGTTACAGTTCCCTAGACACCCAAATGGCTGAAGATCAAAGGTGGATATACCTACCCCTTATCTTCTCGATAGAGTCCCTGAAAAAAAGGTCAAAGGCCTTTAAAACAAAACAAAACAAAACAAAACAAAACAAAACAAAACAAAACAAAACACAACACCAAAAGCCAAAACCAAAAAGAACCAAAACCTCCAAACCACAATAAAGCAAGTTTTATTATATTACAAACTAAGATGTCTCAGCACTAAACAAAAGAGGATGAGAGACCAACTTGTAGGTCTAAAGCCAAGTAGTTCGTGTCAGTATTGCTTAGGACTGTTCCTCTCTATAGGAGACTTCTCTTGGAGAGATAGGTAGATGCGGTGATGAAAACAGAAGCAAGAATTGTATTAATATTTAAGTAATGGAAAAATGGCTCCTAGTGTTTGAGATTACTTCCTGGACCTCTTATATTTAGCAGTATAAAGTGCAATAAATAGAAAAGGGGAAAGAAAAGGCAGTTTATACAACTCTCCTGCTTTCCACTGTTTCATTTTTGGTAGGTCCTTGCTTTCAGGCTTGGTTTCAGCCAACTCAGTGACTGGTATCGAATTATGTATAGCCTCCTTTTGTCCTTAGGAGGTTACTTCTTGAACCTCTGAAACCTGTCTGGGCTTCTGTTTCCTATTCTTCTGAATTAGAAGTCCTTAATCTCCACTTCTGCCTGACAAAAAACAGAGTCTTTTGAAATTTCCTTCCCCCTTCCATACCAAGCATACTACTTGCTCTTCCAGAAAAGGCACAACCTTCCCTTTCTGCAGATAGAGTTTGACACATTTACAAAGTTATCATCTGTTATACTTCTTGATGTGCATTTCAGGTGTTGGAAGACGCCATGGGAATTTATACCAAACCAATGGAATGAACTAGGTCAATGCAGTTAACATTAAATATATTAACACAACTTATTTCCCATATGAAATATCTTTTGCACAGACATTTATGATCAGAGTGTTGGGTAAAAATCTATAATCAGATCAACATATTTAAGCATAGAGATGGTGCTTATCAGTTAGTGTATACACGTCAGGAGCTACCTTGAAGAAACTTTGGGACTCTGAATTTGACACCTGGTGACCTTTTATAAGTTAGTCAAATACTTTGCTGTGAAGGCAGTTAGGAGTTCTGTCAATCACCTTCACCAACTGTTGAAGCTAAAGACAAGGTGATTGTCTGTTGTCTCATCTAGGAGGATGACTAGATAGCTGAGAAGTTCTCAACCAGCCTGAGAATTAATGATCAAGTACACGAATGTGCACACATACACTAACCTGGTATATATACTGTAATAACTATAGCACAAACTTTAACTTCATCTTTATATGCGTTCTGTAAATACAATTGCCATATAGCAAATGTCCATTTCATCAGTACTTGTCATTTATTTTCCTCACTTTTACATGAATGCATTATATCAGTCAAATAGAATATCAGAGAAGGCTGCATTAATGCTAAGGAGATATATTAATACACAACTGCATAATATTCATCAAAAAACTGGAACAGTATTTAAAACATGTCTACATTATCTTCTAAATTAATATCCTATGAAAGTTTTAAAAAGTGTGAATCAATTTTAAAAAAGCTATTTTGGGAACAAAATTATACAAATACTTGAAATTATTGAATTTTATACTAAAACTTGTCAAATTCAAACAAAAAAAAAATCTGGAAGAAATTACCACCACAGCCAGGAGTAGGGCAGCCAGGGGACACTGAGCACTGGGCATCATCCCTAGGGATGGGGACGAGCCAAGGATGGGCCAGAGGTTGGCCCAACTTGGCAGTGCCCATGGCTGGGCTGGGCAGGGCTGTGGGGACTTGGAGACCGGCCCTGCTGTGATGTTGCTAGGGCAGGGGCTGATGGCCCCGCAGTGTCCCGGAATATAGGCAGCGTGGGGGGTGGCTCTGGGGGGGCTGGGCATGGCCGGCCAGCCCTGGTGGTGCCCACATGACCCTGACAGAAAGAAGGTTTATGTAACCACTGTTAGCATCTGTATGTATATACGTTTACATGTATTTCTGACTATGAATACCCCTTTTCCATCCTAGTAACTTCAGAATCTATTGGCTAGCATCAGTTATAGCTGACAAAGGCAGGCAGTTTTATAGATTATTGCATGGTTTTCATGCTGTAAGAAATGAAGCAAGCAGGTAACACCCTTCCAATTAATTTAAAGAAGAAAAATATACAATATGAATCCTTAACATTAGAGAATACACTTATGAAAGAAATATGACTGTTTCGACCAAACATCATTTAGGACTACAGTCATCTGAAGAAGCCAGAGTTTCAGCTGCTGGTCAATGTCAGGATCCACCTGGACAATTTTCTATAGGAGTTATAACTGAACTATGAAACTTGTAAGGTTTTTGCTGGACCCATCAAGTACATGGGTAAACCTGTATATGGGTTTCAGCTACATATGAGGGGTGTGCAGCACCAAAGAAAACCACCACAGCCAGGAAGGGGAATGACTGTAACTCCTACAGCCTTAGGAGGAAGAGATGGGGTAGGAGACTGTACACTTCCAAGTCTGTCCATGCAACTGCAAGTGCATGCACATAATCAAAACATCTTGGGATTATAGAAGGATCATCAGAAAATTTTAGTCGTGTATTAATGTTTTGCAAGTGTCTGGCACTGTGGTTTATCTGTCCTATTGCTGTTGTTGTTCCAGAATGGATAGTTCCATTCTTATGGCTTAATTATATATTATTAACAAGTAAATAACCCTCTTTGATTCTGATTTGGTTTACACTAGGTGAACTGATAAGTGTTTCCCTGTGACTCTTTGTCCTGTTTCCAGTCCTGCCTGCTGCCTTTTTCCGGTTCTGCCTTCTTATCTGAGACAATCAGTTTACAATACAGACTCCCTACATCTTCAGGATCATCTGTCATTAATATTTTTCATTGGATCTTACCAACAATCTTTGATTATTTATGCATTTGACTAACAAAACTGGACAAATTTGAATGGCTGATTTGTGGTTAAAACATTAACGAACAAAGAAACACTGGGGTTTTTTACAGTGTTGACTCAGAATCTCTGACAATTTGTCACAAGCCGTAGTTTGGAATAATCTAAAATAAGCCGTGATGGTCTTGTTATTACTGGTAAATTGTCTTTTTGCTTAAAATAAAAGCAAAAGTCCTCTGCTACACTTAGAGTTGTGTAACTTTAGTAGACAGTCAAAAGAAGAACAAATTGTAGAAAGGTAGTTGTATAAATCCATCCTTCAGCCGTCAAGTCTTATCATTACTTTGTCAATTATTTCTTTGTCCACTTTATTTTCAAATTTATGTGAAGATAATAGACAATGATCAAAAAAAAGTACTGCAAAATATGATGCTAAAATATGATCCAGAGCACATCAGGCTGAACATTTATATTTTGCCAATATTTATTCTCTATGGTATTCCTTTCTTCTTGTCTGACCACCATCTGTGAAATTAGGATATTGGACACTTCATCTTATACAATGCAGTGAAAATTAGTTAATGAATGTTTTAGAAATACTCAAATTTCATACAGATTATTATAATGGAAAATACCACAGAAGAAGCTAGCAATTTTGTCTTCAGAGAAGCATTTGAGAAATACTGCCTGTTTATACCCCTCTTATAATGGGAGCACCGTGAAGGTCTACATAATGGTCTACATATTTAAATAAATAAATTCTCTATGAGAGTGGTGATGCGCTGGAACAGGTTGCCTGGAGAAGTTGTGGATGCCCCATCCCTGGAAGTGTTCAAGGCCAGGTTGGATGGGGCTTTGGGAAACCTGATGTACTGGATGGCATCCCTGCCCATGACAGGAGGAACTAGATGATCTTTAAGGTCCCTTCCAACCCAAATCATCCTATGATTCTATGATTGTATGGTTCTATGATTCTGTGATCCATATGTTACAGATTTTATCTGGGTGTTACTAAAGTCCAATCTGTATTTCAGTGACTTTAAGAGAATATGATTTGAAGTCTAGACTGATTATTAACATGCTTTTAACTCCAACTATTCTTTTTAACTTCACTTACCATCTTTCTCCATGGTGACTTCGTCTCAGTCAAGTTTTAATCTTCTCTTTGCTGCCAATGTTCTTGTTCTAGTAACAATTTTCTTTCTTCCTGATACTATCCGAAATATCCTGTTACTGTTCTTGTCAATCTCTTTAGGATTTTAATCAAAGACCTTTTTTTAAAAAAAAAAATTCCTAAAGCATTGCATAATTCTATCTCACAACTTCTATTTGCATGCCTCGTTAATATTAACTTTGTAACTTAGTGCTGACATAAAACATTAACTAGACAGACAATTTAAATTTCAGGAAACTCTAGCAGGACTTCACTGTCCTTTGACCAATCTATCTGTCTGTCTGTCCATCTATCTATGTACCTATCTATCACTTGGTGTATCTACATGTTTATATATTTATTGGCAATAATATTAGCTTTATTGATAATACTTTCTCTAGCTTTATCATTAAAGAGTCCGTGTAAAGAAATAAACTTGAAAATACACACAAGACTTAAAAATTAAAGCTACAATAATGAATGTGAAATTAGGTTGCCATGTAACAAACACAAGTTTACATAAAGAATGAACATATAATTATATTGCTATTGATATGCTAATATGTTAGAGAGTCTTCAGATGCTTAATTAGAAATTATCAAGGCAGCTGCAAATCAAGTAGCTTTAACGGCATATTTACAACTGAAATATCTTTTATTCATTCATCCGGTAATTTTAGATTACCCATTTTCAGGAATCTATGCTCCTTTAAAGATTGTTTTGTGTCGTCTTGGGTCTTTGCAATGCTGTTTATTCAGTCCAAGTAACAATGAATGCAGGAGAAATTTTGGCAGATTAGACTATGAGACAGAGCTGTTTGTTGGCAATTTTTTTCTCCAGTATATGCCTTTTGATACTAACTTGTGATTTTAGTATTTTGAAGACCATTCAAGGAGTCATGAAGGGGCAAAATCAGAGATCCAAGTGACAAGTCTATCATAAATGCTGTACTTACTGTACTCTGAAGCTTGACTATGTGGGAAACCATGAGAGAGTTCCTAGTCCTTATTTTCGTTTGAAAAAAGAAGTTTGTAATAGATTTCTTTAAGAGTGGGGGTAAGTAGGAGTGGGAAGATGATCAGAGGGCTGGAACACCTCTGCTATGAGGACAGGCTGAGAGAGTTGGGGTTGTTCAGCCTGGAGAAGAGAAGGCTCCGGGGAGATCTAATTGCGGCTTACCAATACTTAAAGGAGGCCTACAGGAAAGATGGTGAGGGACTGTTTATTAGCGAGTGTAGTGACAGGACAAGGGGTTTAAGCTGAAGATTTAGATTAGATATAAGGAAGAAATTCTTCACTATGAGGGTGGTGAGGCACTGGAACAGGTTGCTCAGAGAGGTTGTGGATGCCCCCTCCCTGGAAGTGTTCAAAGCCAGGTTGGATGAGGCTTTGGGCAACCTGGTCTAGTGGAGGGTGTTCCTGCCCATAGCAGGAGGACTGGAAACAGATGATCTTTAACATGCCTTTCAACTCAAACCATTCTATGATTCTATGATTTAAAAAAATGAAATAAATTAGTCAATTTGCATTTGTGGATATCACGTGTAAGTGGCATATAATCTCTTATTCCTCTGAGACACAAACTAAAATGAATGTACCTATGCAAGATTTATTAAAGTTTTCCAACTTTGTTTGGAAAAATTACAAAATTTTTAAAGCACATGTTCTTTATTACATGAAAAATGGAAGACCATTCAGTTCATATTTGAACCCTTAGTAATACTATCAAATCATTTTGCTCATTTCGTCTGTTTCATTTGACAAACTCCACTCAGCAGATCCCAGGTGGATTTACCTGATAACATACAGACGCTTTTAGGTCACTTGAATTTTTGGATATCTATACTGGAATTAGATTAACCAGATGCCAAATACTTTTATTTGTTACCTTTTATTGTAAAGGAAGCTAAGATACAGCTATCCACACTGTAGACAATAAAGCTAAAAAAGGTGAAGCCTACCTCTTAGGCATATAAGAATTTAGAATGACAAAACATGCTGGAAGCCTAAATTTCAGCTAATGAACGAGGAAACTGTTTATTCATAGAATCACAGAATCATAGAATGGTTTGGGTTGGAAGGGACCTCAAAGATCATCTAGTTCCAACCCCCCTGCTGTGGGCAGGGACACCCTCCACTAGACCACGTTACCCAAAGCCCCATCCAACCTGGTCTTAAACACATCCACAACCTCTCTGGGCAACCTGTAGTCATTTGACTGTTTCTTTGTTTTAAGCGTAGAAAACATCTGATTAATAACTTCACATACTGTATCTCAGAAACTAGTAATGCAATAGCAGACATTTTACATCTGGAAAAAGCAAGCACTAACCTTGGTTTTGACTATGGTGAGTTTGGATAAAATTTTGTAGTGTTTTTTCCTCATTAAAATGCTTTTTGATAATAACATTACAGACCTTTTAGGATTTTTGAGGCTTGATTTCAGCCTTATTTGCATTTTTGCTTGGTCTCAGTGAATTTTATTGCCACAATTCTGTAAGACAAAGGCTAGTTTGTGTTCCAGCAGATATATATCCAAGATTATTTACTGGTAGTAGAGGTATAAATATCCAACTTCTTCTCCTGGAGATCTAAAATACATAAATTTACTCTATGCGTCAAAGTTAATACATATCTGTGTTCCAGACCACAAAGTTTATTTCTGGTCACAGAAAATAAATGTTTGAATTTTTTAATACTTAATTTACATGCTGTTTTAACCTTTGGAAAACAATTTGCTAATTATTTGCAGTTTTTCTGTACTAGACAGTGAAGCGTTGCTGATATGAAACAATGGCTTCACAACTACTGCAAGCTATGTTTCTGACTGAGTGAAGTCTGACAAAATCCAGAAATCAGATGATGTATTTTTATTAATTGAACTGCCTGCTTAAAAAGGTTTGTTGATATATTAATAAATCAGTGCTCCATTATGTTTTTAATCTTACATGAGTTGTTACAAAAAGTATGGATCTGTTGTAGTTTGCAATAGATATTGAACATATATATATATGTGTGTGTGTGTTTATATATAAATTAAAAACTAATTATAACAAAACATATTCGACGTTGACATGTTTATTACAAAAGCAACATTCACTTAATGTTCTGACCTACTCTGAAAAGTTTTGTGTCCTGAGAATGTGAATCAATACACTGATGACAAAATTAAACTCACTTGGAGCAGTTATGAGCAAAGGTCCTTGAAAATAAAATTATATGGTTTAGGAGTAATTAGTTATATAAATTATTCCTGGTATTTCTTGAGCTTTGGGTTGTTTTTTGTTTGTTTGTTTGTTTGTTTTTAAATTGAAAAAAATTACAAAACAAGTGAATACATTTGTCCTGTTTTCAGCTGGGATAGAGTTAAATTTTCTTACTAGCAGCTGGTATAGTGCTGAGTTTTGGGTTTAGGTTGAGAACAATGTTGATAACACACTGAGGTTTTTCAGTTGTTGCCAAGCAGTCAAGGACTTTTCAGCTTCTCATACTGGCCTGTCAGTGAGAAGGCAGGGGGCACCCAAGAAGCTGGGAGAGCACAGCCAGGACAGCTGACCCAAACTGGCCAAAGGGATACTCCATACTGTATGACACCATGCTCAGTATATAACTGGGGGAGTTGGACAGGAGGCAGTGCAGCTCAGGAATTAGCTGAGCATTGGCTCTGGGTGGTGAGCAATTGTGGCGTTCATCACTTGTTTTGTGTATTCTTTTATCATTATTATCATCATCATCATCACCATCATCATCATCATCATATTCCTTTTCTGTCCTATTAAACTGTCTTTATTTCAACACACAAGTTTTACCTTTTTCTTTTTGATTCTCTCCCTCATCCCACTGGTGGGGGGCAAGTGAGCAAACTGCTGTGTGGTTGTTTTAGCTGCCTGCTGGGTTAAAACAGGACAACATTTTAGATGAAAATTTGGGGGTTCATTATTCCTAACTGATTCTTCAATATAGTTCTGTAGTTTAGAGTCCCTCTGCATTCACAATATGAGACGGATAGTTAAAAATTAGACTGTGAACCTGGAAATATTACAGAGATAAACCAATGGAGAGCAGACAAAATGTGACACACAATTTATAAAAAGCACACTTATTCTGTCAGCCTTCTATTAATATTTTTTTTCTTTCTAGGCCTTTCTTCTTCTTCATGAACTTCCACACTACTTACCCAGAGAATATTAAAAAAAAGTACAAGTAAATTTACTTTTCAATATGCATGTTTTCTTTCTAATTTAAAGATTGTATTTACCTTACAACACCGTATATTTCACTTTAGAACATGACCCATGACATACAAATTGTAAAAAAAAATATACAAAATTATCTGGATTGAAAGTCAAGTCAGTCTCTAGTTTAAGGAGACAAAGGAGGCTGACCATACTCTACCTCAATGGAGTGTTGCCTACTACTGATTTTTAATATCTTCAATTATCTAAATACCACTGTTTGCTTCCTTGTAGAGAGAGTTTCCTGTCCTAACTACCTCTCAGAGTGCAAGGATGTTTCCCTGAGAAAATCGTGATATATATCAGTGCTGCTGCTTTGCCAAAATGCTTTTGTTCTCCTGTTTGTTAATGATCTATTAATGTTGAGGAAGGTGTCCTTTTCCAAAGCATAAAAACTATTTCTCCCAAAGCAAAAAACATTCCTTCTTTAGAATGAAACACACTATCAGAATAGAATATCAAATGGAAGTATATATATTAGATACTTGTTCTTTCTGTCTCTAAACCACTGCACACACTGCAACAGAAGCAATTAAATGCAAGCAAACGCAATCAGTGCCACTGGTTTTAATAATAAATATATCAGGGTATAATCATATTTGCAATAATTTTGACAATAAAAAAGTAGTTCACTGAAGAGGCTTGAATTCAGTAAGAAGGGAAGAAGGATTCTGTGACCTTGAACAGGAGACAAGTGGTAACCTGTAAAAGAGAAAATGAACCTCAGTTGGACTGCTCAGAAATTGTCTCGTTTATGCTACTTCATGAAATACACAGGAATTTGTTGCAAGGAAAAATACATTATTTTAAATGCATTGGTTTTTTATAGCCTGATGCATACTAATGCTCTAATTAATCATTTTGATGACTCTTAGAATGGAACTAATTACAGCTAACTTTATAGTTATATCTGCACTAATAGTTATAACTACACTGTGGACATTGTTCAGCTCTGAAATTTCTATACATGATTCATCCAACCAGAAATAGACATCTACTTTATGATGAGATATACTTAAAAATGTGGGCATCTCCATAAACAACTGTATATAGAGAGTTGGGTGACTCACTCAGTTGTACACATCTAACTTTATTTCTAAAATCCCAGTTAGTTGCACATATTATTCAGCAGAACTCTGTCCTATATGTTGTGGATCTATTTGCAGTAAGCTGCCTTTGAAAAAAAAAAAAATTTCCATGTCTGGAGAGATGAAAATATATGCTCCATTTAAAACGAGTCACCGAATGCTGTAATATCTTCACTTATTTGTAGTGCCTTTTCCCCCTCCTTTAACATATTGAAAACCAATCATCAGCAACAGTCAATGTTTATAACATCGATGCTTTGAAAAACTATGTATGAAACTCACATGTCTAATGCTTCTTGTGGATTGCATTTGTATGGATTGTAAAAGAGTGCATTTTCTTTGTACTACACACGAGTCAGCACAATCCCAAGAAAAACTACAGGTTGGGCGAGGAATGGATTGAAAGCAGCCCTGAGGAGAAGGACTTGGGGGTATTGATTGATGAGAAGCTCAACATGAGCCGACAGTGTGTGCTTGCAGCCCAGAAAGCCAACCGTGTCCTGGGCTGCATCAAAAGAGGGGTGACCAGCAGGTCGAGGGAGGTGATCCTGCCCCTCTACTCCACTCTTGTGAGACCCCACCAGGAGTTCTCCATCCAGCTCTGGGGGCCCCAGTACAAGAAAGACATGGAGCTGTTGGAGAGAGTCCAGAGGAGGGCCACGAAGTTGATCAGAGCGCTGGAGCACCTCTCCTATGAGGACAGGCTGAGAGAGTTGGGGTTGTTCAGCCTGGAGAAGAGAAGGCTCCGGGGACACCTTATAGCAGCCTTCCAGTACCTGAAGGGGCCTACAGGAAAGATGGTGAGGGACTGTTTATCAGGGAGTGTAGTGGCAGGACAAGGGGTAATGGGTTTAAATTGAAAGAGGGAGAGGGTCGATTTAGATTCGATGTTAGAAAGAAATTCTTCCCTGTGAGGGTGGTGAGGCACTGGAACAGGTTGCCCAGAGAAGCTGTGGATGCCCCCTTCCTGGAAGTGTTTAAGACCAGATTGGATGAGGCTTTGGGCAATGTGGTCTAGTGGAGGGTGTCCCTGCCTGCGGCAGAGGGGTTGGAACTAGGTGATCTTTGAGGTCCCTTCCAACCCAAACCATTCTATGATTCTATGATTATTCTGTAAAAATTATTTTTTCAGTAATTGCAACAGCACCCTTGAATTTTGTTATTACAGTTGTATCTTCACAGTACAAAGTGGAGTCTGATAAAAAAAATCTCATTGACTTAATTTGAAAAATTAGGCAGATACAGGAATAAACACTTGCTCATATATGGATCTTATTATACCATGTGTATTTATCAATTATATATCTGTAATATATACATATATTGTATTTATCAACTTTATATATATACGTGTGTGTGTATATGCATCTATATCTTTCAGCTTCCTAGCATACAATCTTCTTGACTGAACTTCTCAAATGATCTCCCAGTTACATGAAAATAATGGATGATGTCATGAGGTCAAAAATGGTATTATATTTTATTATTGTATAATTTTCTAAAAAAAAATTATTGCATATTTACATTATAACAATTCCTAACATGAGATTGACTGTTTTTCTTCTCACTGGCCAAGAATCAAGGAGCTAATGATAATTTTCAGTTTTCTATTCAGGTATTATACTTAACTCCATCTGCTTTCTTAAATATATACATATATTATCTACTATTGCCTATGTTTATAAAAACAATCCTTTTTTTTATTTTTCATTTTTACTCAAGAACTGCAGAGTTGATGCTGACTTGAAGACTAATATCAAAAGTCATGGCTGGCTGATATATATGACCGTAACAGCTGAAACTGCATATCTTAAAGATTCTTTTTTCTAGCAAAAGCCAAGAAAAAAAGCAGTGAAGATTTCCACAGCCTTGTTTCCTCTTTCTGGACCAAAGCCCTTGAACTGATGTAGGCTCAGGGATTATGCTTTAGAAATCATTATGCCAGTTCTGTTGGAAACAAAAAAAATTTCCTAGTTTCATTGTCATTACTGCAGTTAACTAACAAAATTCTAGGGAACTTTAAATCAGGAAAGTAATGTAAAGCTAGCTAAATTCAATGTCCCTTGACTGTAACATTAACTAAAATCAAGTAACAATTCTCACAAATTTTTGTACACTTTTTATAGGCACTTTTTTAATTCAATTTTTCTAGCAGTGAATTTGGTAATAATGTACTTGTTCATATTCAGCTAATCTGCTAGTTGTGCTAACTCTACATAGAAACTGGTTCAAAATAAAATTTTACTGGTGTCATCTCTATCATCTGTGATACAGTAATGTAACTGCCACATGCAAAGAAAAGAATTTTAAAAGTAAATTGATTCAATATTAATGGTCTTAAAAAAGGAAACTTTTATAAACTCAGTAGATGTAAATACTCTCAGATCAAACCTTTTAAGGATAACATTTTCATGTCGGCTTGTATTTGTCATCAACCTTCACAAGACACTAAAACTATGAAAAAAATAATTTTATATATAGTTATATATACACATAAGATGTGTTATGCTTCTCATTCAAATACAACATTTTTCTATAAAAATACGTTCTTGTTTGTAATGTTGTTCAAAACTCTAATACTATAATGATAAAAAAAATAGAGGTATCTATATTTTTATCTCAATCAACAATGCGGTTGAGATACTAGAAGAAGTAAGTGTAGTCTAGAGCTGTTTTATTTGACATTCTAGACGCATATATCTATGGACCTTATATACTCACAGAGACTTAGGGCTAGTATCTCAAATTCATTCAATGCATTTGTACTATGAAATTACAATAATTTCTTAATTCAGATGTCTTAATTAGGAGAAAAGGTATATAGGATCCCTGTGCAGATAAACAGGTGCCAATTGGTTTTTGCTTTTAAAGAAAAATCAATAATTTATATTACACCTTGCATGACAGCATTACAATAATTTTCCTCTGTCTTTGTATCAAAGAAGAATCATAAAGGACATCTTTAATACTGCTTTTTGGTCCACTGAACAGTTACTATTCTTTGGCTTGCAGAGCTGGAGATGAAAGACTGAAAGATAGATCCCAATACTTATGTTTATATTAAAAGAAGGTGATCACCACCAAGCCGTCTAGAGTTGAGTCCATACAGAGCATGGTATGATAGAGTAAAGTACTATATAGAGAGTACTTCAGCTCCCTCCATGACTGCATGCTTAGGTTTTGTTCCAGAGGAATCACTGCTGAGGCTGGTGGTGGCAACCCTGAAGGTCCTTTCCTGCCTGGCGTGTCTGAGTGCAGTCATGATGTGTTCTCTCCGGACTGGGATTAAAAAGACCGTCATTCAGTATACCTGCTCCATAGTATAACGCAGTCATTACTGATATTTTCATCCAGTATAAACAGGATGGAAATGATGTTTTTCTCTTGTTAAGCATCTCATCAGAGATATTATTTTATTTCACTGTTAATGAGACAATTAGAAATTTGACCCCTTCTTCACCACTTCAATAACATAGAATTAAGCCTGCATGATACTGTTGATATCAGTGAAGGTACTCCAGCATGTGGCATGCAATAACAGTAAAAATGTCCCTAAAGCATGAGACAGAGATTGATAACTGGAAGTTTAAAACCAGAGACTGATTGTTTAAATGTTGCAGTAAGCAACATTATTGACTTTTTAATCAGATTTGTAATTGTAATTCATAGAATCATAGAATCATAGAATGGTTTGGGTTGGAAGAGACCTCAAAGATCATCTAGTTCCAACCCCCCTGCCACAGGCAGGGACACCCTCCACTAGACCAGGTTGCCCAAAGCCCCATCCAACCTGGTCTTAAACACTTCCAGGAAGGGGGCATCCACAACCTCTCTGGGCAACCTGTTCCAGTGCCTCACCACCCTCACAGGGAAGAATTTCTTTCTAACATCGAATCTAAATCGACCCTCTCCCTCTTTCAATTTAAACCCATTACCCCTTGTCCTGCCACTACACTCCCTGATAAACAGTCCCTCACCATCTTTCCTGTAGGCCCCTTCAGGTACTGGAAGGCTGCTATAAGGTGTCCCCGGAGCCTTCTCTTCTCCAGGCTGAACAACCCCAACTCTCTCAGCCTGTCCTCATAGGAGAGGTGCTCCAGCGCTCTGATCAACTTCGTGGCCCTCCTCTGGACTCTTTCCAACAGCTCCATGTCTTTCTTGTACTGGGGCCCCCAGAGCTGGACGGAGAACTCCTGGTGGGGTCTCACAAGAGTGGAGTAGAGGGGCAGGATCACCTCCCTCGACCTGCTGGTCACCCCTCTTTTGATGCAGCCCAGGACATGGTTGGCTTTCTGGGCTGCAAGCACATACTGCCGGCTCATGTTGAGCTTCTCATCGATCAATACCCCCAAGTCCTTCTCCTCAGGGCTGCTTTCAATCCATTCCTCGCCCAGCCTGTAGTTTTTCTTGGGACTGTCCCAGCCCACGTGCAAGACCTTGCACTTGGCCTTGTTGAACTTCATGAGGTTTGCACGGGCCCACCTCTCAAGCCTGTCGAGATTGGTTATATCTTAGAAGCTGTAGGATATAGTTTATCTGTAGTTGAATGGATTAAACACAAAATTGATTTCACTTAATTGTTCCACACTTCACTATGCTCAAAGGTTTTTACTTTTTATTTTTATCTGTCAGCTGAGCACTCTTCTTCTGCCATCCTGTACTGTTGTTGCAATGTTGCAAATTAATCTGCTTAATTTTTTAATGTTTCCAATTTCACCATAGTTTCAATAATTTCCATTATTTGCCATCTGCCTCCCTGAAGTAATAATGATAATTATATTTTAAAAGACAGGACTTAACAGTCAAATCCTAATTTCCACTTATGCTCCAAATTATAAGTTTGTATTTCTTCAGTCAGGTGTTAATAAGCATACAGGCTATGTCATGTTCTCACTGACCTGAAACAAGCATCTAAGAAATCCAGAATTTGGCCACATAAGTAAATAAATAAATAGGAGTACTGGAAGTCTGAAATCCTGAAATTTACTCCTCCTGACATTGGGAAGGTTCAGGTCATCTACTATCAATTCCACCAAAATCAACATGAGTGTAATTTATATCTAGGTGATAAGACTCCCATATTTTGGTGCCTAAATATAGAAATGGATTTCAGCTCAGACATCTAAATAGAGTGACGTATTCAGTTGCCTAAATACAGATGTGTAGTGCTTTTTTAGATTATAAATTGTATTCTGCCTGAGCTCAGACTTGCATCTTCAGCTGGACTAAGGTGTCCTGTAGGGCATCTGTAATATATCTGCCAGCCATAGCTGAAGCTGTCTCAGATGACCTAGGATATGTAAGAGGCAAGCAAACTCTTACATTTGGACACCTAATTCAGTGCTTGAGATAAAAATTCCCACAACAGTCAAGATAAATCTTATGCTCAATTTATTTGTGAAAATCTAGTATCTTGTGCCATTTCAGACACCTAAGGTATTTCACCTCACCTTCAGCTGCCTCTGCTCTAGATCCTGTATCATATTATCAATCCTGTGTGGATGTCTTGGATATCTTAGAAAGTATCAGAGAGCACAGGCTGTAAATGCACAGGCAGCTGAACTGAATCCCTGGTCAACACAGTAAATGAACCCTAGCAAATCATTCAGGTGACCAATTATAGCTTCACTTCAATTAATATTTTTCCAGTACTTCATTGACTATGCTGACTATTATGACTACTTACACACATAGCAGTATTTGAGGTGCCCTGACAGCAGCTTCTTTCTTTTCTCAAGATAATCTATAATTTTTCTTGACATTCTATTCTTCCAAATAGAACTAAACATTTTGCAGAAAGAAAACTAGCCAAGTAAAAACTTAACTGTCTCCATCTAATCCTTAAACATTAGCAATATTTAAGGAATCTCCTTAACTATATGAATCTGAAGAAAGGTGCAATGTTCAGTCTACTGTGGGAGATGATAGATTTTTAAAATCTTGATTCAAACTGTTTATTCGAGCTCAAAGTTCAGATAAAATGTAGTTGCTTACTAAATTGTTAATTTTGTGCAGATTAAATTAAATTCTTCAGTTTCACTTAACTTTGTTACCAAATAGGTTTGCATCAGAAAGTTTTCTAGTCTTACTGTGTATTATGTCCATTTTGTGATTGAATTCTTACAGGAAATAGTTCTTTACTTGTATGATCTTTCCATTTAATTATGCTGTCATTAAACAAACTACACTTTTCTCTCCTAAAATTCAGAATTACATGAGAAAATGACTGCCAGCTTTGATGTTATCACATATTAGTGAGAGTGTCTGTTTGTGGCAGATTCTGATCTTAGTTGTATATTGTAAACTAAAGGGAGCTCTGTTATCTTCACTAGAACTGTGCTTGACTGATGCTGCTTCACAGATTCTATTTATCTAGTATATGATTTTTTTAACAACTGCTTTAGATTATTTTTTCTTTTCATGAACATGAAAATTTTAAAAGCAACATTTGGACTTAACCTGCATACTAGAAAATGCACACACAAAAACAAAGAAATAACTATAGATTTTAAAAATTTTAATACTCAGGGTGTTGCATTATGCACTGGAATTCCATGCATGCACTGCATTTAAGAAGTGCAATATTTCTCCTGAAGTGAGTCTCCAGTCTTCCTTGTCTCTTTATATTAGTTAAATCACATCACAAACGTCACTTTCAGATTATAGCATATTTCTGAAAAATATTCCCAACACAAAGTAATCATTACATTTTATTCTACAAAAAGAAATAGGCTTTAGAAAAGCTAATGAAAACTCAGATGAATCCTAATGATATTCTTGATCTGATCCCCATCCTCATAAAGGTCTGAACAAAAATACTACATCTTATTATTTCCAGCTTTTGAGATATTCAAATTTAGAACAAAGTTTTGGATGTCGAGCTAGTATTAACCACAAAACCTCACTATCTGGAATTATATTAAAAGTATTTTAAAAGAACTATTGATTTTGCTGTTTAAAACTAATCATTCATTCTATGAATAATAGATTGTTTAATCATGCTACATTAATAGTACAAGGGTGGTTTTGTTGGGGTTTTTTTTCTTTTTTTCTTTTTTTTCCCCTCCAAATTCTACCCAGAATGCTTTTCCTGGCATTGTAAGAAATAATTTGATCACTGAAAACAAATTTAAATTAGTTATATGATTCTCTTTTCAAATTCATCCCTTTGGGAAAAATCATTTACTAGCAATAAAACAAAAAAAGTTGACCTCAGTAATTGACTGTGGGAATCAAAAACACTTGGGACTTGTTGTATAATGTTAAATTTTACACAGTTGCTGAGCTCACAACTAAATTATCACTCTCCTATGTCTAATTTTATTAATATATGCAAATCCGAGAGCATATTTATAAGTCATCATTCATTAGTTTAATTTCTCCAAAAAGCTCTACAGTTTCAAGTGAACACATCAACTCCAGAAACTCTACATGTTCATAAAACACTGTGAGTGAAATTCCTGGTGGCAGCAACCATTCCAGCAAATAAATCCACAGATGTTTCCTTCATAGTGTCACAGAACTACTCAACAGGAAATAGATTGTAAAATATATTTTGCTGCTCCTTCAAGAAGTTCCTATTGAGTCTTAACCAACAGCCACTTAACTCTTTCTACTAACTGCACTATCTGTTCAAGTCAACTGGATGTGCCTTACCATTCACAAACTCCAAAATCCTTTCAGAAAAGAAGGAATATGCCTGATTGTTACTACACAATAATAAATAGAGCTAATATATATAAGAGGTTTTTAATAGTAGGAGAGAGAAAGCAAATAAAATCCATATAATTAAATCATGAGCTTGCCTTGAAATAACAATTTGATGTCTTAACTTCAGATCAAAAATCAGCTCCTGGGTTAACAAGTTTCAACAGTAGTGTAGAATGTCCTATTTTCTACAAAAATATGCAATTGCATCATTAGCTTTAATCTTTTGCTTTTTTTCTATTGAAATATGATGGAACATGTATGTATATATATTGATTTGTGAGAGTATGCAAGTAAACAGACATCAAATAACAATCCTTAAAATGAGGGATGACAGACCATTTTAATTATAGTTGACAAACTTTGCAGTAAAAAAAAAAAAAAGATTAAAGAGTATTGCAGGATTTGCAGGAGTATGAACTACCTATACAATTATTTTAAAAAGAAATTGGAGGTATCAAGTTAGTGGAGCATAAAAAGTCTGGTAAAGTCTTCCACTGGTAAAAAACTTGACCAAAAAAGACTTGATTAATGTAAGTAAGATAATTATAAAACAAGAATGCATGTGTGTGATGTCAACATGTTAATTTGTTACAGATCTCTTTGATATGAAATTTTCATGAAGTCACCTATGATATGACATTTTTCTGATGTCATGTGACTTAATCCTGGTTAAAGAGAATAGAATGAAAATACATCTTTTGTTTCATGACAAGTCCTTCCTAGATAAAAAGGAAGTGAAAAGCAAAAATAGATTATTCACTTTCCATTTACCTCATTCTGAAACAAATCTGTAAATTTAACCTGTGGAGCTTTGATCTCACTTTCATCTGGATTTATGCTAAGATTGCATAGTTTAGAATATAGTTTATGCAAATTTTAGAATTTTTCCTAATGGAATTATTGCAGTCATTTATATAACACCAAGGTTCACACTAATGTGAAAGTTTATGCTGCTCCTTTATATGTTCAAGTATCACAAGAATTTATTCCACGGAGTTAATAGCATCACAATTAACATGAAGAGAGGCAGATTTTGTCCATTTATTTATTTATTAAATATTAATACACAATGATTTTAGCAAAAAATATAAGTTATGAACTAGTACTATACAGACTGTGGTTGCACAACACACAAATATTGCATGAATAGTCAGAAAAACAATATTCACTCTTTTTATATTGCTGTCACAGTTGTGACACTGTAATATATAATAATAATTGATGATGAAGATGATGATGGGTTGGCTTTACTTGAGAATATTCAAAAGGAAGCAAGCAAAAAATAAAGGTAGGAGAATCTGATCTAGGGAATTTGATCTAGCTACCTGAAAAGGGGGGGGGGGGGGTGTCAAGTGTTGCTCCAAAAAGAAATTTTCATAGTTGGATATTTTATTTTTATATTTTATGCTTTGATTAGCTTGATTTACCATCAAAGCCAAGTCTAACAAGAAACAGTATTGTAAAAAATACAGAGAAAAATCTGCACTATAAGCATAACTTTTGCTAATGGCAGTTAAAGTCAGATTGAATGAAACTTTGCTGCTTTTTACAGAGGAGAAAACTCTAGCTTCACTGCAGCTGAAAAGTTAGATTTTGAGATACTTTCAAACAATACATTAAAAATATATTTTTCTACAGATTTCTGACAGTTCCAGGACAAAGCCAACATGAGAAGGGAGGCCAAATTTTCCTATGTTGAGAACCACTATCACATATATTGCGAACAATGTTTAGCTCCAAATCTCATGCTTTATTTTAGTTAGACAAATTTGAATGTAAACATTATTGCATCCTTGGTTTTATTAACTTCATTAAAAAGTCATAAATTTCACATATGGAACTATATTTTGAAAGATTAATATATTTTTTGAAAGTTAATATTAAACTAAAAATAAGTAAACAAACCTTTTATTTCTTTTGTCCTTTACTACTTAACAGCCTGGATGTTTTCTATTGAAAATTATCAAATTTTAGCCTTCTGGAGAAAGAAAATAAAACACCACAGAAACATATTAACTCATTTCCTTACTTACTGAAATAAAGTCTTTAGTTGCTTGTTCTTTATTCAATGATTAGTATCTACCTGCAATAAAACCTTTATTGATTTTTGTAAATTGTTTTGAAGGGTTGTCATTGGTCTGTGCAATTGCTTTGCTCAAGATATCACTAAGAACTTAAATGGATTTTGAAAAGTGTTAAAAATCCTGCAAACCTACTCTGTTCTAGAGAACAAACATATATACTCCCTGCAAAAATTAGATATCAGGTTAATGTGCAGTACTTTAGAAAAGAAATACTTCCTCTGTTTCATCCTCCTTATTTTTATCTTTAAGTTTGATGCATCAGTAAATATCCTATAAGAATCCCAAAATATCTAATATTTTGAGTAAAAGCCTGACCTCCTGTGAATTCAATGGGAATTTTACTATTGATCTTAGTGTGGTCTCAAAGTCACCATCCCAAAGAGTCTGAAGTAAATTAAGACTACAACAGATTATACTCATAAAATACAACAAAAGATACTCAAAATAATCTTGTATTCCTCTACCACATTAATTTATGATTGAGTGCCTCATAATAGATTTCATACTGTTCCAGTGGAAAAATGTATACACTGCACTTTCTTTATATGATCTGATTCACGTACATGAAGCAGCCCAGATGATTGAAATAATTCTAGTCTGCTGTAGCTAGATTGTCTCAGGTATTTGATTTCAAGCTAGCACTTATACTTCAGTCCCCAACATGGACACACTTTAATTAATGAGCATAGAATTTATTCCTTCACAAAAAAGTAAATCTTAAGGTCTCCACATTTCAGAAATCCCAACAACGATTTTGACAGTTTGTGTCCTGCATTAGATATTGTGAGAAAGACATGTAATTCTGGTTGGTTACATGTAAAAATTAGTAAGAACATTAGAGTTTTATGGAGATTTTGGGGTGGGGCTTGAATTCTGAAAACTGCAAATAAAATAGTACTCTAAATCATTACTCAAATCTATATGCAGTCCCATACAGTATACACCAATAATCTCTTGGCATCACCTTGTAAGAATATTTTATCCCATACAGAAAAGTCAGAACACATTTCAGAGTTATCTCAAGACTAAACTCAAGAAAGCACAACACAAATACACTAGCTGAATGTAAGGACGTCCATCTGAAAACAGTTCAAGCAGAGCAAATCGTAGCTTACTTTAGTCTGCCTACCGGTATAATTTTATTTCTTGGTAACAGTGAAGATAAAATACCAGATGTTGTTCTGAGGCATGAAAAATGCTGAATATGTTTTCCATTGCACAGAAATAACATACTGTGTCTTTTAGCAAAGGGCTATAAATACTGTACTATCGGGGATGTTGGAGAAGGCTGACTAAGCCAATTTCAATGGAAAGAAAGAACCAGTGAGCTCAGATTTCATTAGGCAATGCTACGTAAATGCCCATCTTAAGAACACAGAAAATGGGTAGGTTATAGGATACTCATAAAATTTAGAAATGGAACTGTTAGCAATTGGACATTTGTCCAGAAACCCCAAAATTATTTAAGTCTGTATTAAACTATAGTATCAATTAGAAGATTCATCTCCCAGCACTGTAGTAGATGAGCTTCACATAATATTGAATAACAAATACTGCAGCTGCAAGTAAGGAGGTTTTGTGCAATGATTCACTTTTAAAAATTACAACACATTTCCATTAACCACAGTACAGTACAAGTACATTGATTAGAAGAAAAGTGCACTTCCAGTACATAAAATCTAGCCTCTTTTAATGCTTTGAATATTGTAAAAGCATGCCCAGGACATAAAATCTAACTTCTAATATGTTCTGAATACTGTAAAAATCATACCTGACATTATTCTAGATTTCTTATGAAATAAAAATGAGAAGGAAAAATACGGCAATATTTCTTCCCTTTTGCCCTGTAGATGTAATTTAAAAACACACAACATGAGTGCATTTAAACATTTTGTTTAGTTATATACCATAATTATAATTGTAGGCAAAATATTCTTTTGGATAACAAAATAATTTCATCCTTTTACCTGCTATGCTTTTATACTAATTTTTAAACAAATCTTATAGAATCACTATAATGAATTCTGAAGCTAAAAAGGACTTTTTTTTTTTATATATATATACACAGAAAAATTCATGGTTGATCTAAACTGATGTAATTACTTAAATTTAGTGAAGTTATATCCATCTGAATCATTTTACAGCAGCAAAAAATATGATTTAAATGTGTATCTCATGATTCAAGAAAAAGAAATCAATAAATTGAGTCAACAGTGTGCCCAGGCTGCCAGGAAGGCCAACCGTATCCTGGGGTGCATCAAGCACGGCATTGCTAGCCAGTCTAGGGAAGTGATTGTCCCACTCTACACTGCACCAACGCAGCCTCACCTCCAGTACTGCATGGAGTTTTGGGCGCCACAGTACAAAAAGGACATAAAACTATTGGAGAGTGTCCAAAGGAGGGCGACAAAGATGGTGAAGGGTCTAGAGGGGAAGACGTATGGGGAGAGGCTGAAGTCCCTTGGTTTGTTCAGCCTAGAGAAGAGGAGACTGAGGGGAGACCTCATCGCGGCCTACAGCTTCCTCACGAGGGGGAGCGAAGGGGCAGGTGCTGATCTCCTCCCTCTGGTGACCAGTGATAGAATCCGAGGGGACGGCATGAAGCTGTGACGGGGGAGGTTTAGGTTGGATATCAGGAAAAGGTTCTTCACTGAGAGCGTGGTGGGGCACTGGAACAGGCTCCCCAGGGAAGTGGTCACAGCACCGAGCTTGACTGAGTTCAAGAAGCGTCTGGACAACGCTCTCAGTCATATGCTCTGATTTGGCTGGTCCTGTGTGGAGCCAGGAGCTGAACTCGATGATCCTTATGGGTCCCTTCCAACTCAGGATAACCTATGATCCTATGATCCTATGATCCTAAAGTGGAAATAATAAATGAGCTAATGTGAAAGTTTTTTCCATAATGACATTGGATGCCATGATTTAATGTATAACTGGTATCACATTGCAACTCCCTGAAGGTCATTCTCTTAAACAATCAAGGTTTTATTTCTTGACATTTCTTTTCCTTGTTTTATTTTTGTTTGTTTGTTGGGGTTTTTTTTTCAGAGTAACTTGTGTGGGTATTTGAAGTCACTGCAGACTTTCTGAAGAGCAAGATCGATAGAAATATTTTTTTTTTTTTTAAATTTATGTCTTCATTTTAGATGCCTCCTAAAAGCAGCCATAAATAAAGAATATTAGCAAAGTACTAGGATTTATCTTGTCCTAACTTATGTCTAAATATGAAGCATTTAGGAATCAGAATGTGCATGCTTCTGGCAGGAAAAATGGAGAGATGTAGTTGCTTTTACAGGAATTCACAGGGATTCTGTTCACACTACACCACTATGGAGTTTTCATATCTAACAATCTGAAAAAATGATCCTGAATGGAATAATAGGCACGTTCCATAAGAAAAACACACTTTTAGTTGAGAACAATTGATTAACTATAGTTATATCTACATTAGCAGTTTGTGTACACTGACAAAAGTGGATTGGTAGAACAGAACATATGCTGATGAGAATGTGACATACACGCTACTGGTGTTTCAGAATGTGGGGGAATGTGCTGGTTTTGGTGAGGAGAAAGTTAATTTTTCTTCATAGTAGCTGGTATGGGGCTATGTTTTGGATTTGTGCTGAAAACAGTGTTGGTAATACAGGGATGGTTTTGTTATTGCTGAGCAGTGCTTACACAGAGCCAAGGCCTTTTCTGCTTCTCACACCACCCCACCAGGCTAGGGGTGCACAAGGAGTTGGGAGGGCACACAGCTGGGACAGCTGACCCCAACTGACCAAAGGGATGTTCCATACCATATGACATCATGCTCAGAATATAAAGCTGGGGAAAGAAAAAGGGGAGGATGTTCGGAGTGATGGCATTTGTCTTCCCAAGTAACTGTTACACGTGACAGAGCCCTGCTTTCCTGGAGATGGGTGAACACCTGCCTGCCCATGGGAAGTGGTGAATGAATTCCTTGCTTTGCTTTGCTTGTGTGCATGGCTTTTGCTTTACTTATTAAACTGTCTTTATGTCAACCCACAAGTTTTCTGGGGTTTCTCAGTTAACTGAGATTCACCATTGCCATCAGTTTTAATGTTAAATTGTTTGGGGGTTAATACAACTGGGACATTTTCATCTATTAAAGTTACAAGGATAGTAACAAAATATATTCTTTAGCAATATTTGCTCCATTAAATTTTCAAATAATCTTTTTTTTTCTTTTAATAGCTCTCTATCACTGATAGAAATTAATAAATTTTATATCTATTACAATTGCCATCGATTAACACCATGTCAAAACTGTAGTATTATTCCACCATCCTACAAAATTTTAAACATTCTTGGCTTAATTTTCAGGGCATTGCTTTTGTTGTAAAGTAATCTCCTATTTTAAAGGATATGCAAGTTTAGGGATTAGTGTGAGTTCAGTTTAGGTTACAAGATAACTATATTACTCTCAAGAGTTTTGTATGTGGCACACTTGAATGATCATTACTGTGACATTTGGCGTAGCCACTAGCTTCTGTCATTGTCATTTTCAAAGACTTCACTAGAAGTGAGTCCTTAAAAGGACTTTCCCAGAAAAAAGTATTTGATACATACCATCCAGTATTTTCCTCTGACAGTATTATATATATTTTTTTTGAAAAATATTCAATTTCTTTTCAGTAAAGTATAAAAATCTAGATTCAGAATGTAAATTAGTTATCTGTATTTCAGTCAGCACACAGAGTTAGACTACTGATTTCAAGATCCTACCTACTGATTTAATTGTCTTAGGTGTCAAAGTGTTTATTTCCCTTCCTTCCTGCCAGGAAATTTACATAGCTAACAAAAAATTTGTGTTCACAGAATTGTAGAATCATTTAGACTGGATGTGACCTCTTGAGACCATCTAGTCCAACTGCCCCTGCTCAAGCGAAGTCAGCTAGAGCAGATTTCCCAGGACCCTGTTCAGCTGGTTTTTAAGTTTCTTCAAAGATAGAGACTCCAAAGCCTCCCTGGACAACCTGTTCCAGTGTTCAGTCATCCTCACAGTAAAAACAAAAACAAAACAAAAAACCCCCACCAAAACCCAAAAGTGCTTTCTTTGATTCAAATTTATGTTCATGAGTTTTTTTAATTTGTGCTCATTGCCTCTTGTCCTGCCAGTGGGCAATACTAAGAAGAGTCTGGCTCCCTCTTCTCCATTCTGTCCCATCAGAATTTAAACATATTGATCAGCTCTTCACTGAGACTTCTTTTCTGCAAACTTAACAGTACCTGCTCCCTCATCCCCTTCTCCTAAGTTTCTCCAGTTCCTTCATCATCTTCATGACCCCATGTTGGACTTACCCCAGTAAGTCCCTATCTTTCTTGTACTGGGGAGCCCAGATCTGGACACAGCACTCCAGGTGAGGATCACCAGTGCTGATTAGAGTGGGAGGATCACCTCCCTTGACTCACTGGCGATGCTCTTCCTAATGCAGCTCTGGAAGCCATTGGTGTTTGCTGCAAAGGCACATTACATTAGTGGCTCATGTTCAGCTTGTTTTCCACTAGGACCACCAGGTCCTTTTATGTCGAGCTGTTTTCCAGCCAGTCAGCCCCCAGCCTGTTTTGGTGCATAGGGTTATTCCTCCCCTTAGACAAGACTTTGCATTTCCCTTTCAGGAACTTCATGAAGTTCCTGTTGTCCCCTTTTTCCAGCCTGTCAAGATTTCTCAGAAGAGCAGGTCAAGTATTTGGTCTGTCAGCCAGTCCTCCCAGTTTTCTGTCATCTAAGTGCTTGTTGTGAATGCAGTCTGTGATATTGAACAGTATGGGCCCCACTACCGGCCCCTAGGGTACACCACTAGTGACTTGCCTCCAACTAGACTTTGTGTCACTTATCAGAACACTCTGGGCCCAGCCTTTCGGCCTCTTTTCAAGCTAACTCACTGTTCACTTATCTAATCTGCACTTTTTAATTTTGTCCACGATGATGTTATGGGAGAGTTTCAAAACCCTTTCTAACATCAAGATAAATCACATCCACTGCTATACCCTCACACACCGAATGAGTCACCTCATAGTAGAAAGCCAACAGTTTGGTCAAGCATGACTTGCCCTTCATAAATCCATGCTGACTACTCCCAATACCCTTTCTGTTATTTATGTTTTTGGGAATACTTTCCAGGAGGATTTTCACCTTTCCAGGAACTGGCTGATCGACGTTTAGTTCCCTGGGTATTCCTTCTTGCCCCTAACCTAAACCTCCTCCTCCGAAGGCAAGCCTTCCTTGTTCCAGACTTCCTCAAGCCCTCTACCCCTGGTCTTAAGGGCCTGGGATTCCTGAAGACTAATCTTAGAAGTGAAGATGGAGGCAAAGAAGTCATTGAGTGCCTCAGCCTTTTCCATGTCATTTGTCATCAGGTTCCCTGTCCTATTTGCCCTAGTCTTCCTTTTGCTGTTTTTCTACATGCAGAATCCTTTCTTGTTGTCCTTCTCATCCTTTTCCAGATCCAGACACAGGCTGGCTTTGGCTTTCCTAAACTGAAAGATCAGTCTGGCAAACTCATTTATTTATTTATGAACAAAACTCTTCATAAATTTATCAGACTCTCACTAGTTAGATTTCTTATCTTCAATAGTGTTATTATAGAATAATATCGAAGTATTCCTCTCTTATGGCAGGGTCTCTTTTTCAAGTTCTTCCACACATACATCTGAGGGCAGATTAAATCTGCTTGTTCTTGAACCAGCACTTTCCAAAAGCATTGCTGCTCTAGCTTTCACCCACAGATGTATCTGTACATAGTAATCACAACTCTCCCCCTTTTTTTTTTCTGAGATAAACAGTCTGAGTGTTTCAGTCATTTCTAATAAGATGGAGTATCTATTCCTACTTATTATTTAAAGTATTCTATCCATTCTCCACTTTCAATTTTTCATGGAAAGGAGTGATTAGGATATATGTGATTTCTTACATAAAATGTCACTATTTGCTTTTTCAAAAATATTCATGTTTCTCTGTTTCCAATAAAAATACTCTGAATTATATTTCCTATAAGGAAGGACACCCACACCCACACTTAGAGAAATTCAGACCTTGCATAGGCTGAATTCTCCTTGAAGTTCCTGTCCTACTCTGCTGATTTTACTAGAGTAAGTCTACTTCAAGCCTTGTTATTTCAGTTAGATTTACTTAAATAAAACCACTTCAATGACCTGCCATTGCTTAATATTGCACATTCAGAACTTTTGTGTTGAAACAAATAATAAACATAGTTAATATAATCTTTTGTAACACCGAGACTCATAATTAGTAGAACTACTTATTGTCCTTTTTTTATTTATTTTTTTCTTCAAACATCAGGTGTTTTTTCCGACAAATAGATCTTAAATTTTATTATATTTTCTATTTACTTGTTAGTTTTCAGTTGGTCTTTCTTTTACAATTCATTCTAAAATTCTGTATGATAATGAGATCAAATTAAGCTAGAAAACTTGTGGTTTTCTTTTTTTTATAGAATGCATATTTATACATATGTGTTCTGCTTGCTATTCTTCAGTCATACACTGTGTGCAGATAGTATAAATTAGGCCTAGTTGACAAGAAGTCTTAACATAACTTCAGTTAGCTCAATAGGGAATAGCTTAGTCATAAGGATAGGGGAGTACCCTAAACATAACCGGCCTGCTAAATGTTAGTTGCGAAAGCTGCAAACATGTCAGTCAGTGTGAAAGTTGTGAACATATCCAGAACTTTCCAGAGGAGCAGATCATGAGCACCAGCGACAGCTAGCTATTAGGCACTGAGTGACTCTGAACACGACACACAAGAAACGGGGATTCTCTGTCCAATCCCATAAGCCCTAGTACCCTAGGTCACTGGAGGAGAGAACTCCAGGAAGTGTGGGTCCTGGCCCAGGACTACACACGGCATGGATGGAGCCTCTACCATGACACATGCAACTTCTGGACCACATTTTCTATCCTGTCAAGCAATAAACTGATGTAATTCATAAAATTACAGAAACCTGTGACTAAAATGTTTTAGTATCAAAGTCTATTTAGCATCTGCAGTGTAATTTGGTCTTAACCATGACAACATGACACCGCCAAATTCATGTTTTCTTAAATCTCCTTGTCACCTAACTTCTTTCATTAACTTTGTTGGGGTTTTTTTGGGGAGTTGGTATTTTTGGTTGGTTGATTTTGTTGTTTTGTTTTTTTTTTTTTAAATCATGGCCCTCCTCTGGACTCGCTCAAGCAGGTCCATGTCTTTCTAATGATGGGGCTGCAGAACTGGATGCAGTACTCCAGGTGGGGTCTCACAAGAGCGGAGTAGTGGGGCAGAATTACCTCCCTCGACCTGCTGGTCACACCTCTTTTGATGCAGCCCAGGATACAGTTGGCTTTCTGGTCTGCAAGCACACATTGCTGCATCATGTTGAGCCTTTCATCAATCAATACCCCCAAGTCCTTCTCCTCGGGGCTGCTCTCAATTCATTCCATGCCCAGCCGGTAGTTGTGCTTGGGATTGCCCCAAACCATGTGCAGGACCTTGCACTTGGCCTTGTTGAACTTTATGCAGTGCACACGGGCCCACCTCTCAAGCCTGTTGATTGCACCACACAGCTTGGTGTCGTCAGCAAACTTGCTGAGGGTGCACTTGATCCCACTGTCCATGTCACCAACAAAGATGTTAAACTGACCCGGTCCCAATACCGATCCCTGAGGAATGCCACTCATCACTGGTCTCCACTTGGACATTGAGCCATTGACCACAACTCTTTGAGTGTGACCATCCAGCTAATTCCTTATCCACCAAGTCGACCATCCATCAAATCAAAGTCTCTCCAATTTAGAGACAAGGAGACTTCATGCAGGACAGTGTCAAATGCTTTGCAGAGGTCCAGGTAGATGACAGCAGTCACTCTTCCCTTGTCCACCAATGCTGTAACCCACATAGTAGAAGGCCACCAAATTTGTCAGGCACAATTTGCCCTTAGTGAAGCCATGTTGGCTGTCATCAATCACCTCATTTTCCCTGTGCCTGAGCACAGTTTCCAGGAGGATCTGCTCCATGATCTTGCCAGGCACAAAAGTGAGACTAACCAGTCTGTAGTTCCCCTGGTCTTTCTTTATTCTCTTTATAAAAAAGGGGGTTATGTTTCCCCTCTTCCAGTAAGTGGAACTTCAACAGACTGCCACAGCTTCTCCTATATGATGGAGAGTGGCTTAGCCACTTCATCCACCAGTTCCCTTAGGACCCACAGATGCATCTCATCAGGTCCAATGGAATTGTGCACCTTCAGGATCCTTAGTCTCAATCTTGATCTTCTCCTACAGTGGGCGGTTCTTCATTCTCTCAGTCCCTGCCTTTGCTTTCTGAGGCTTGGGCAGTGTGACTAGAGCCCTTGCCAGTGAAGACTGAGGCAAAAAAATTCGATGAGTACATCGGACCTCTCCATATACAAGGTAACAAGGTCTCCCATTTCATTCCAGAGAGGGCCCACACTTTCCCTCGTCTTCCTTTTATCACTGACGTACCTATAGAAACTTTTTTTGTTGTCCTTAACATCCTTGGCCAGATTTAGTTCTATCAGGGCTTTGGCTTTCCCAACCTGATACCTGGCTGCTTGGACAGTTTCTCTGTATTCCTCCCAGGCTACCTGCCCTTGCTTCCACCCTCTGTAGGCTTCCCTTTTGTGTTGGACTTTGCCCAGGACCTCCTTGTTCATCCATGCAGGCCTCCAGACATTTTTGCCTGACTTCCTCTTTGCTGGGATGCATCACTCCTGAGCTTGGAGGAGGTGATGCTTGACTACTAAACAGTTTTCTTGGGCCCCTCTTTCCTCCAGGGCTTTGTCCCATGGTACTCTACCAAGCAGGTCCCTGAACAGGCCAAAGTCTGCTCTCCTGAAGGCCAGGGTAGCGAGCTTGCTGCGTGCCCTCCTTGCTGTCCTGAGGATCTTGAACTCCACCATTTCATGGTCACTGCAGCCAAGGCTGCCTTTGAGCTTCATATCCCCCACCAGCCCCTCCTTGTAGGTGACAACAAGGTCCAGCACGGCACTTCTCGTCGTTGGCTCCTCTATCACTTGGAGAAGGAAGTTATCATCAATGCATTCCAGGAACCTCCTGGATTGCATGTGCCCTGCTGTGTAGTCCCTCCAACAGATAGTGGGGTCAATGAAGTCCCCCATAAGGACCAGAGCGTGTGAAGGTGAGGTTACTCGTATCTGCCTATAGAGGGCCTCATCCACTCGGTCTTCCTGATCAGGTGGCCTGTAGCAGACCCCCACTATAATGTCTCCTGTCCCTTCCCTCCCTTTAATCCTCACCCAAAAGCTTTTGGTCAGTTCCTCCTCCACCCCCAGGCAGAGCTCCATGCACTCCAGCTGGTCATTGACATAGAGGGCCACACCCCCTCCTTGCCTGCCCTGCCTGCCCTTCCTAAAGAGCCTGTACCCTTCCATTCCAACACTCCACTCATAGGACCCATCCCACCACAGCTCTGTGATGCCAATAAGATCACAGCCCTGTGGGTGTGTGCATGTCTCCAGCTCCTCTTGTTTATTCCCCATGCTACTTGCATTTGCATAGAGGCATGTAAGTTGGGCCCCTGATGAAGGTGACTGACTGGCTGGAGTGGCCGGAATTCCTTTGAGGTACTTCACTGCTGTTTCCCTGTTGGTTCCTATTACCTCAGGAGCTCTTGGCTCATCCCCATTAGACTTCAAGTGTGCTGCAGTGTATCCAGTATGTCTCTGAGCAACAGGTAGAGGGCTCTCGCTGGCACCCTGTCCCTCTAACCATGATGTGTCATCCCACAGATTGTCGCAGGCAAGCCTGATATTATCCCCCTCCCCCTTCAAGCCTCGTTTAAAGCTCTGTCAATTAGCTCAGCTAGCTCCTGGCCAAAGACACTTTTTCCCCTTTGAGAAAGGTGAAAACATCTGACTCCAAGACTGGTGCTGTGTAGGCCATCCCATTGTCGAAAACCCCAAAAGTGTGGCAGTGACACCAGCCATGAAGCCATGTATTAATAGACTGGGTCCATCTGTTCCTCCCAGTGTTGTTGTCTGCAACTACAAGGAGAGAGGAAAAAATAACCTGTTATGTTGGTTTTGCGTGGCAAGGTTTTGGTAGCGGGGGGGGCTACAGGGGTGGCTTCTGTGAGAAGCTGCTAGAAGCTTCCCCTGTGTCTGATAGAACCAATGCCAGCCGGCTCCAAGACGGACCCGCCGCTGGCCAAGGCCAAGCCAATCAGCGCCTCTGTGATAACATATTTAAGAAAGACAAAAACAGTTAGAGAGAGCTTTTGCACCCAGAAAGAGGAGTGAGAAGATGTAAGAACATCTGCAGACACCAAGGTCAGTGAAGAAGGAGGGGGAGGAGGTGCTCCAGGCGCCGGAGCAAGATTCCCCTGCAGCCCGTGGTGAAGACCATGGTGAAGCAGGCTGTCCCCCTGCAGCCCATGGAGGGAGGATGAGGGGGTGTAGCGATTCCACCTGCAGCCCGTGGAGGACCCCACGCTGGAGCAGGTGGAGACACCTGAAGGAGGCTGTGGCCCCGTGGGAAGCCCGCGCTGGAGCAAGCTCCTGGCAGGACCTGTGGACCCCTGGAGAGAGGAGCCCACGCCGGAGCAGGTTTGCTGGCAGGACTTGTGACCCCGTGGGGGACCCACGCTGGAGCAGTTTGCTCCTGAAGGTCTGCACCTCGTGGAGGAGACTCACGTTGGAGAAGGTCGTGAAGGACTGTCTCCCGTGAGAGGGACCCCACGCTGGAGCGGGGGAACAATGAGTCCTCCCCCTGAGGATGAAGAAGCGGCAGAAACACCGCGTGAGGAACTGACCGTAACCCCCATTCCCCGTCCCCCTGTGCCGCTGGCGGGGGCGGAGGTTGAAGCCGGGAGTGAAGTTGAGCCCGGGAAGATGGGAGGGGTGGGGGGAGGTGTTTTAAGATTTTGGTTTTATTTCTCATTCCTCTGCTCTGTTTTGCTTAGTAATAAATAAGATGAATTCCCTCTCTAAGTTCGGTCTGGTTTGCTCGTGATGATAATTAGAGAATGATCTCTCCCTGTCCTTATCTCGACCCGTAAGTTTTTTTTTCATTGTACCTTTTCTCCCCTGTCTAATGAAAGAGGGGAGTGATAGAGCGGCTCTGGTGGGCACCTGGCCCTCAGCCAGGGTCAACCCACCACACCTGTGCACCAGATTCCCTCAGGAATTGTCCCAAGACCTTGAAGTCTCTTTTGATTGCTTTTGCGCTATGCATTGCAGCTTCATCGCCACGCACATGGAAGATCAGTAGTGGGTAATAGTCCAAGGTCCATACCAGGCTAGGAAGTTTCCTAGTGATGTCCTTAACACGGGCCCCAGGGAGGCAGCAGACTTCCCTAAGAGGAGGGTCTGTCCTGCATATTGGACCCTCTGTATGCCTCAAAAGGGAGTCGCCTACGACTGCAACCCGCCTTTTCTTCCTCATGGAGGCAGTCACGATACAGATGGACCTTTCTGACCTTGGCAACACCTCTGGTGTAGATGGACCGTCATCCATATCCTCCATTGCCGTTCCACAGCCAGAGCCTCATACCTGTTGTACAGAGGCACCTGGGAGGGCGAGGTTCACCTGCCACCCTGAGCATGGACTTGCTTCCATTCACTCCTTTTCTTTAAGTTGCTGCCTTCAGCCTGGCAGAGGGAGAATATAGGGTCTCCTTGATCCTGGGTTTACTCTGATGGCTGTCCCTGCTTCCGTCTCAGGGAGGGCAGAGCATGGCTCCACCAGTCTCTCTCAGCCTCCCTGATGGACCTTTCTACTTCCTCTCGTAGCTCTGTCTCCAGGCTGATGAGATCATCCACCTGGTCACACCTCACACAGCCGTTCTCCCCACTGCCATCCATTCCCAGTGACAGGCTCTGGCACTCCCTGCAGCCTGACACCTGGGTGGCTGCATGTTTTCACAGGAGTTCTGTCTGGGTGGCCACATCCATTCTGGCAAGTGCAGAGGACAGAGCTTTCTGCCAGGAGCTAAGCTCCTTCCGAGAGGGTGATGCCCACCAATGGAACTCATCTCTTGAGCTGGTAGGGGGACTAGGCCCTCCCTGCACACCCTCCCACGCAAACTGCTGCGCCAGGCCCTGGCTGCCGCACCACGCTCTGTTTGCCCGCTCTGTTCGCAGCGGTCCCCAGGCTGCCTTGTGTAGGCATGGGGGTGAGTGCCATTGCCCTGGCAACACCCAGACCTTGTTAGGGGCTCCCTCAAGAGCTGCCGGCTCCTGGTGGGTCTCTCCACTGCCCTGGCGGTTCTCTTCCTCAGGAAAACCCCCTGTGTGCCAAGATCTGCCGCTCCACTGTGGGTCAGGCTGGCACCAGAGCAGCTCCCCTAATGTACCTGGAAAAGGTAGACAAAGGAAGAGGTCAAATGAAGGAACAAAAGTGAAACTGCTTCAGTGTGCCATGGTTGCCTTCAAAAGCTGTAGGCTTTCCTGAACTGAAAAAAAGGCTGTCAAAGACTGCATTGATTTGATACTTCAAAAGGCAGTGGAGTGCATTCAGCGCAAATAAGAAGTCTGCCGGGGGATTTGTAGGATGGAATATTTTCCATTAATTAAGTATACAGTCACTCATAAGCTACCAGAAATTTAGCTGGACATGAATTAATTCCTGAATGCATTTCCTTAATTAAATCTTGTTCAATGTTACTTCCCCATAGAATCACTATTTTTGCTTCAGCTAGGGGTTAAGGTTATTTAACATTATAAGAAACATGTAAAATAAAATAAGGTACAATGCATTTTTTTAAGAGACTTCCAGATTTTAAACAGAAACCTGGAACATGAAATAAAATAAATATAATAATAAATAAAATACAATAATAATTTTTAAAAAGGAGTAATTGATTCTCAGGACCATGCCAGCCTTAGCTTTTGAGAACAGCATCTAGACATGAGAGAATGTCTGTGTCACAATAAAACCAGAATGAAAAGTAAACAAATAAAGTCTATCCTTAGCCTTAAGCATTTGTATAAAAATATTCTAATGGGAAATCAAAACTGGATAAATTTTATCTATCCTGAATTTATCAATAGATAGAATTTTATGAGGAAAACTTAGATTGCCTTAAATACCTACATATACCTCAACTGCCTAAAGATACATATTAGAACATAATTGTCACCCTCCTGGGTAGAATTTTTTCCAGCTGTGCTCATGAATGATAAATAGGCATCTTTAGATAAATCGGGTATTTACTGCTTAAGTGGAATTCCTCCCAAGGGAAAGAAGATACCATAGCTGTAGTTACAATTAAGAATATACGTATTTTCATACATACAGAGATTAAGACAAACTAAAAAGGGCAAACTTTAAAACATTTGACAGATCTAGAGTTGAAGGGATACCAGGCACTTCAGCAGGGTTAGCTACAACCTTTCAAGCTTCCTTGCATGATTTTCTAAATATTGTCCTGCTATAAGCCTGGGAAGACCAACTGAAAACATGTAAGAGTTACATATCTGAGTTACTCCAGGTTTTGGTCAAAAGACAGAAGAGTGTTAAAAGTTTCCCATTTTTTATTCTTTCTTACTCTTTTTAAAATAAATAAATAAATAAATAAAATATACACATCACCAACAACAACAACAAAGTGGGCCATCAAAGTGTTCTTCTAACTTACCCCCACTGCACTCCAGCATTATGATCACTCAAGTGCCTGGCATGCTTCCTGTCCAAAAAGTGCCATGATCTCCTTCTGAGACCTTCTCTCCTAGGTTTCACTCTTGAGGAACAAAACTGTAAGATAAGGAAATTCTGATATATTTCTGGGTCAGAAGATACAGATTGGAATTTAGCAGGAGTACTCCCTTGGACAGAGGAATGCAGATGTTCTCCGACAGTCATTAGTTCAGGCATGGTCCCTGTAATTCATGCTCAAAAAGTAGCATCAAATTTCTGGAGAATAGTATAGACTATCTGAAGAATGTTGGTGTTAGGGCATACTGATGATCTTCATTCAACAAGTAGATCCATGAGCACTGGATCTTATAAAGCTTGGTTTCCATTGACTACTTTTTTTTTTTTTTTTTTTTTGTAGTTTATTGACTTTGGTCTCTAAGAACATAGGTATGAATCAAGATTTTTTTTATTATTATTTCTGGAACTCATTTATTGAGTTCCTCACCACAGAAAAATGTTATATGTTATTAGGTATAAGATGTTAGCTTTTTTCACAGCTAGAATATTAACTTGGTATGTCCATTTATTCACTGTATTTTTTAGATTGTCTTACATGGTTCTGAAGGCAGCCAACACAGTATAAGCAGATAAAACTTTTTTCACGAGAATCCTTGTGAAAACAAACTAATAAAATTAGCTGGAGTTACAGCTGGCTGTTACAATAGATTAACATGAGTGTGTGGAAATGTTAATAACTGTTGGAGTTTGCTTATATTTTGCATATATATGCATGTATTTGTGTGTGCATGCCTTCAATGTCACCAGCAGTTCCTGGAAGACTTTTCTGTCAGCCTGACTTGTGTAATACAAACTCTCCAAGGGAATGTACCATTTTAGCCTTAGAACATTGAGAATGTGCTGCAGAGTTAAGGTACTGACTGCCTAAGGTGACCCAAGGACTGATTTACAGTTTCAGCATACTTTTATGAAGAGTAGAATGTCGTGTTACCATCAGAGTTGATGAACCACAAAAAAGTTCAAACTAGATTAAGATCATTTGTAGATATAATGCATTGTTAATAACACTCATAATAGTCAACATTGATATAAATACTTGTAAGAGACAAGTAGTGCAGAAATGAAAGAAAATCTGCTTAATGTATTTACAGGAAGTAAATACTTATCAAATATCTCCCAATCTTCCTTGTTTTAATTACTTGTTGTGTTCCTCCTAAGGAGGTATCAATTGGGATTTCCATCTACACGTCCCAGTTTGAACTATTTGTTAATATTTATTATTAAAAGCATTCATAGGAGGGAGTCTTTCTTGAAGAGCTGCTGTCATAATACACATTCAGGATCACTTCTCAGAATGCACATTCAAGTAGAATTAAATCTTAAATCATATAATTTCTCCCATTTATTTTTGGAAGAGTCTGTTAATTTCTTACAGCCTATATCTCCTTTGAATTCATCTAGTGAGTCACAAAAATGTAGTCCTTCATCTAAAATTACTTCTGTTGTCTCCTTCTCTTGGAGATAGCTGTACCACTTGCTTAGCTAAAGTAGATGTTGGTTTAAATCTTTAGGAAAGAATATGTCTTTTTGTTAGAACAGGAGGTGCAGCATTCTGCACTTAAATGGCTAATAGGTAACCCTGTATTTCAATGAGGTGTAAACCATGGTTTTTGTCCCTTTGGTGATTGCTTACTGTGTTTCAGTATGAAATGTACTTGCACTGAACCATATTGTATAACAAACTATATTTTTTCTATATAAACACTGACTAATGTAAATGTTACTAGTTCATTACTAGCTTCTGACCAAGTATCTATATATTACTAAACAAAATGGGTCAAGAAATTACTCTTTGGCCATAAGTTAAGTGAAACATTCTGGCCACATTTACACTATAAAAGCCTTGGCCATGGGTCTTTCCTGTGTCTCTGTTGGTGTTCTCCAGCCCTAATATGTAATATTCTTTGACACGCTTGTCTTTTTTCCAACTCAAAGTGTATTAGATAAAGTGAAATTTCTGCTTCCCACAGTGGTGTTTACACAACGTTAAATTTTTGGTGTGTGTTGTATTCCTTAGGATGTTGCATGAAATTATGTTTAGGTAGTTGTAACAGTGTTGAAGCACTGTATGGGATGGAGTTGCAAAACCTGGTGCAGTGTTAGAAACAGCGCCTCTCCAGTGCTATTCTTTGAACCATTGTTTCAGAAGCCTTAGTGACACAGGCTACATGTGCCAGGGAGCTTTCTAGGACTTGGAAAAATATGAAAAATCAATGATCTAGTAATTAACATTTTCCACTAGCTCTGTGGTGTTTAGCAGAATGGACAGAGCCATTGTTGACAGACAAAAATGTGAGCTAACCACTCTGGCATTATAATCGGAATGCTAAGACTGATCCCCAAAGTCTTCCTTAGAATCATAGAATCATAGAAATATAGAATAGTTGGGGTTGGAAGGGACCTTTAAAGGTCATATAGCCCAAGCCCCTGCAATGAGCAGGGACATCTTAAACAGGATCAGGTTGCTCAGAGCCCCATCCAATCTCACCTTGAATGTTTCCAGGGATGGGGCATCTACCACCTCTCTGGGCAGCCTGTTCCAGTGTTTCACCACCCTCGTCATCATAAAAAATTTCTTCCATATGTCTAGTCTAAATCTAGCCAGACCCAATACAACCTTATTTTGTTTAAAAACATTACCCCTTGTCCTATCACAACAGACCCTGCTAAAAAGCCTGTCCCCATCTTTCTTATAAGGTCTGTTTAAGTATTGAAAGGCTGCAATGAGGTGTCCCCAGAGCCTTTTCTTCTGCAGGCTGAACAACCACAACTCTCTCGGCCTGTCTTCATAGGAGAGGTGCTCCAGCCCTCCAGTCAGCTTCGTGGCCCTCATCTGGACTCCCTCCAACAGCTCCATGTCTCTCCTGTACTGGGGCCCCCAGAGCTAGATGCTGTACTCCAGGTGGGGTCTCACATGAGTGGAGTAGAGGGGTAGGATCACCTCCCTCGACCTGCTGATCACCCCTCTTTTGATGCAGCCCAGGACATGGTTGGCTTTCTGGGCTGCAAGTGCACACTGCTGAGTCATGTTGAGCTTTTCATCCCCAGTCTCCTCAAGTCCTTCTCCTCAAGGCTGCTCTCAATCCCTTCATTCCCCAGCCTGTACTAATATCAGAGGTTGGCCTGACTCAGGTCCAGGACCTTAAACTTGGGCCTTATACTTAGACCTTACAATTATTCTTCCTTCTAGGTATAAAATAAAGCTGACTGTAAGTAAACTCTCAACCTGGTAATGATTTGGGAGTGAGCCACTTTTTTAAGCAGGGAAAAAATCAAATGGAGACACCAATTCAAACATGAAACCATAATAATAATAATAATAATAATAATAACAACAACAATGACGACGACAACGACAATGATAATGATGATGAATATGTTAGATTTCTTATTTGGGCTTTCATTTTTGTTGAAGATGTTTCCTTGTAAGGCATCAAACTCTTGCTGTAGCATATATTAATGCAGCTGGCATCATCATTATAGCTGTAAATACGTATTACATAGTTTCTTGATTTTGGACTGTATAGAAAGCAAGATTGCAGTCTATTCCATTATTATTTTTAGAAATCTTCTGAAGAATCGAAGACAATTAATTTATGATAAATGTAAAAATATTCTTGTCACTGACCTTGGTGGTTTTTTAGAACTCATACTTCTGGAAGAATTAACTTGATAATTTGAGTTTTATGAAGATTTTTAGATAAAATTATTCTTTTTTTTCCCCCTCATGTTAACAGAAACACTAAACCTTTTTTTTTTTCTTTCCTGAAACAGTATGATTAAAGATAAGAAATCAGTTGTAACAGGGTTTTCTTTTTCTTAGTAGATAATTGTAACAGCGGTAGGAAACTAGATTTTCAGAAATTTATCGGAGATAATTATCCAAAGGCAATTCTTTTTTTAATAAGATATTAATGATTGACAATGAGGACTGCATTTCCTGTCACAGCAAACTTATATCCTTTTTTTTTCTCACGTCTCTAATGCTTCTATAGCTTGCTTCTATAGCCCAGAATTCTTCTTGCAATTCTTGAAAAATTCATTAACTGTAAGAATGGGTTGAAAAATTCAAAAGGTAAATCATGTCATGAAAGACCAACACATGCCTTTACAGGGTATCTCTTTTGTTCACTGTTTTCTGGATATTCTGTACATGGTGTAGCTTGCTGTAAGAAGGCAGAAAGTCTGTTTGCTTTATCCTGTTTTCTAAAATGTGGGTCAGAGGAATCCCTCTGGACTAAGAGGATATTCTGCCTGCCCTAAAAGTAAATGACATACCTAGATAAGAACATATTCATGAGTGTAGGCAATGAGAGATACTTCAAAGGTGGAGCGTACAGAACAAGAGATGAAGGTGGAGAGCATGGAATAGAAAGATAAGAAAATATATAAGAAGATGGGGGAAAATACAATTTTTCTTAGGAACTTAATGAAGTGTCTTACAAGCTTGGAAGCCTTAAGTAGTGCTGGATGAAAAGCAAAATTGAAGAAAATCCCCTTACCTTTTTTCCAGAAAGATGCAGAAGATAGCAGAGATTTGTCCACAAAATACTGTATTTCAGTATCACTATTATAGAAAGTAGGACTTGCAAAACAGAGCTAGTTTGATTAAGCTGTTTAGTAGCATTCAATTGGGCTCCTAATTTGGCTCAGCACCCATCTGAGCCTTCAATTGCCATATTCTTCAGAAAGAACAGCAATGCTAATAACCCCCCAAAAAGTGTTGACAGATGCTGGAAAAAAAGTCGGAACCCCAAAATAGTACTACTTTAGTTTGTAAAAGCAAATTAGAGCAAAACATTGTAATGGATATACTTAAAGGTAGGTCAGCATATTTAGGAGAATTCAAAAGAACTGAACGCTCGAAACTCCTTATCAACTTCATCCAGGTGACTGGATTAAGAACCTGAGAGAGGTCTGCATTTATGAAATTACACTAAAGGACTACCATCAAAAAAAAGATACTAAGTTTTCTCCTGTTAATAGAACTTACAAGAGAAACACAGCAAAAAGTGACAATGTCGAATTTACTTACTCATCTGAGAAAAAAACCTCAACTTTGTTTCCATTAGTTATTAGCAAGTTTTTGACCATTTTTTTTGCCCTCACGCTTTAACATCCTCATGCATATCCAAAGGTAGTATAAGCAATTTCACTTTTATCCTGATATCTAAAAACCATGTAAGGATCTACAGTACAGCCAAACTTAAATATGTGAAAATAAAGATAAATACTATTTGTTCCTTTACAAATTACCAAATATTAAGAATACAACTTCATCAAGAATAGAACCACATTGAAGTGTCATTACATTAACCACAATACTAGCAGACAGCAAGCTCTAGAGAACATTAGCATTCAAGACAGAAGGGAGCTGTATTTCAGTTTAGTAAAGAGGGTGCAAGATGGAGTTGGTTCAGTCTGTTTCAGAAGAAAATCTAAAATCAGAGTCAATTCTTAAACTACACATAAAAAAGAACCTGAAAACTTCTCACTGCTGCTATATCTCTTTTCTGAAGCATGCCTCTAATCCATAAGGACCTTGACAGACTGGAGGGGTGGGCCCATGTGAGCCTCATAAAGTTTAACAGGGCACATGGGTTGCAGGAATCCTCGATATCAATACAGGCTGGGGGATGAATGGATTGAGAGCAGGCCTGCAAAGAAGGACTTGGGGATACTGGTGGGTGAAAAATTGGACATGGGCTGGAAATGTGCACTTGCAGCCCAGAAAGCAAACCGTATCCTGGGCTGCATCAAAAGAAGCATGGCCAGCAGGTTGAGGGAAGTGATTCTCCCCTTCTCCTTTGATGACACCTCACCTGGAGTACTGTGTCCAGCTCAGAGTCCTCAGCACAGGAAAGATATCGACCTTTTGGAGCAAGTCCAGAGGAGAGCCATGAAGATGATCAAAAGGCTGGAGTACCTCTCCTATGAAAAAAGACTGAGAGAGTTGGGGTTGTTCAGCCTGCAGAAGAGAAGGCTCTGTGGAGGCTTGATTGCCACCTTTCAATACTTAAAGGAGGCTTACAAGAAAGCTGGAGAGGGTCATTTTACCAAGGCCTGTAGTGACAGGATAAGGAGGACAATGATTTTAAACTGAAAGATGTTAGATTTAGTTTGGACATAAGGGAGGAGGTTTTTATGATGAAGGTGGTGAGCCACTGGAACATGTTGCCCAGAGAAGTTGTTGCTGCCCCATCATGGGAAATGTTCAAGGTGAGGTTGGATGGGGCTTTGAGCATCCTGATCTAGTGAAAGATGTTCCCGTCCATGCCAGGTCCCTTCCAACCCAAACCATTCCATGATTTTATGATTCTATGATTCTATTTTGTGAAGAAAATGATACTTTTATTCCTTTATTGAAATTCTCCCTTTTACCTCTAATTTCCTTCTGTAATGCTCACCTAAGAAGGGTTTGAACTGAAGACTTTGTGTCGATTGGAAATTATAAAGTGTATAAGTGTATTTGGACAGTTAAAATACAGATACTCCTCACACGACTTTTTTTGTGTAGGAAGATAGCAAAACTTATTCTGCACCCCAAACTTCCCCAATGTACCTACATTAGCTTTTGATGTCATTGACATTCACCACATAAATTGGCTGACTCTTATCTGTTATTGTCAGTTATGGACATGTGCCACTCACTTTGACAATCCTATAATGATATTTGCATCTTCTGTACAGTTTCAATATAGATAAAAGATCTTAGAGTTTTGTAACTATTTAAATTTGGGGAATAAATTTGTATGGAAACACTTTTTTTACCCTCCTAAACATATGTTTGGCTACCTGTGAAGAAAATAATTTTGACCCCAGCCTTATTCTGATTTCCAGCCATTTTAAAATATCTGGTTTTGTCATGACATTTAAAGGTAGGTCCCATCTCTTGGCAATTTCAGAAGACATTGCTTCTCAACAACCAGTAAAAAAGTTCACAGAAAATATTTCTGTAACTTACCTACCGAGTAGATGAACTGGAATTCACATAGTTACATTTCATGAGTGTATGTTCACGGAAGCTGTATAAGTGTCTTACTCATCCAGCCTACGTAATAGGCTCGCAATTGCATGGACGACCATCTTCCTTTCCTCATAAAAGTCTAGTTATGATACACAATCAATAATAAAAGTTGTAGAAAGCAGTACTGTTTCTGAAACTTCATATGCTGTTCCAGTAACTTAACATACTAAAACTGTATCAATACCATTTTATTGGTTTCCTTCCGCAGAAAATTACTTGCTTATTCTACCATTACATCTTATCTAGGAATTCAAAAAATGGCTCAATGAATATGTGCAACTCCGTTTACTGAGATGCAAATGCATTGCCTCAATTTAAGGCATAATCACTGTACAATGCTACTTTTACAGACCCAGACAATGCTGTAACATAAATTTTATAGTATTTATGAATATGTATTTCATAGGTGAGTAAAGATGTGTGTGTATGAGTGTTTGTGTGTAAAAACATGAAAATGAAGAGACTTAAGAATCTAGCTGCAATTATAAAACCTTTCTGGTTAAAAATTGAGAGGTATATACTTGTGGCAGAACGTATTCTTTGTATTACTCTTGATAATAATTAGGAAAGAGAATTTTTGGTGTAGAGTCAGCATAATCTTCTCTTCTACATAGTCCTTTCCTTTTTTTCTTCCCCCCCCCCCCCCCCCCCCCCCTTCCTATTTGCTTTCTCTTTTGTGCCACAATCACTGTAATAGCTGAGAAGCACTTTAATCAGGCTGATTCTGTCATATACACATAGTCTCGTTCTCTCCCTAGTGACAAAACATATACAGTGTAATGCACTGGATTTAATATATATATATACTGTATGTTTGTTTATGTTATAGGAGGCAAGATCCATCTGAGGTGGAAAAGTTAAGTTTTATGATGATCTTCATTTACTTAGAGTTTTCATGCTAGTTAGTACCTCAGAATAAAATCCAAAAAGATATTGAATACATGGTTGATATTTTCTGCTTTCATATAATGCAGTCTTATATCAAGGAAAACAAACAAACAACCAAACAAAATCAACCAAACAAAATAAAACACCCCCCCCATACTGCTAGTTTCCTTCATCCTTGCCATGTTAGTCAGTCCTAAGCGTTAAAGGCTAGACTACTAAGCTTCTTGAAGATGAGGACTAAGATCTTGAAATTAGTTTAATATCTCTATCATATTTAGGCAGCAGAGAAAAAGTACAATACAATCCCCCTATTTGGTCAGGTTCCAATTATTTCTTTGGTCCTTTAGTTGTGACTTTCATCACAGTGCCCAAGAAGCTGAGAAGGGACACAACTGGGATAGTTGATCCCAACTGACCATATTGTCATATTGGATATTCCGTACAATATGATGTCATGCTCAGCATATAAAGCTGGTGGAATAAGGAAGAGAGAGATATTCAGAGTGATGGCATTTGTCTTCCCAAGTAACTGTTAGGCGTTATGGAACCCTGCATTCCTGGAGATGGCTGAACACCTGCCTGCCCATGGGAAGTGGTGAATGAATTCCTTGTTTTACTTTGCTTGTGCACAAGGTTTTGCTTTACCAATTAAACGGTTTTTATCTCAATCTAAGAGTTTTCTCACTTTTACCTTTCCAGTTCTCTCCCCTATCCCACTAGGAGATAGTGACAGAAACAAAAAGGTCTTCAGATTTATTCTGTGAATACCCAACCAACTTCTGAAATGCAGCTACAAACACACTCAAAATCCATTTTAAGAAAAAAAAATAAATCATGGAATTAATTTATCAATGCATATGTCATGATTGCTTTAATATTTTATTGTTTAAATGAACAAAATGTTCAACCCTAAAATTGATTTTTTACTATTTTATATAGCTTTATTTTGTAAAAATTCCTCATGAAAATACTGACAGAACTCAGGAAAACTATGATAACTGAGAAGAACACAGAAAATTGAAAATTTTCTTCATACAGGAAAAGCTATCCAGCATCTCACAGGCAGACCTTAAGCAATATAAACAGTAGAATAGCAAGCACTACATTATGAGAAAGTGCAAAAGGTGGTACACCATTATTATAACAAGTGATCTAGTTTTACAAACACTTTCAAAAACATGCCAATATGGGTTTTTTTTCTCCTTACTTCCTGTGTTTGGAAAACTGATATCTGAGAGCTTGCTTGGACCTGAAAGATGGAAGTATCTCTCTTAAAAACCATGTATTTCAAAGTGTGCAACTTATAAGGCAGAGTTTTGGATTTTTTGTTTCTTAGCTTTTAAAAAGAAGGGTTTTTTTGAAATATCCCTGGTATTTCAAGTAGGTATTGCTTATTTTAAATGCTTTTTTTCTCAGATCCAGGTCAAATATGATAAATTCAGATATGCTGTCCTTTCTACACAGCAGATCATTTGCAAGAAAACCTATCCAGTAAATATAACTTGAAAGAACCTGAATGCATTGTAAGTAAAATGTCTTTGTGTAGCAGAAATACATTTATTACCAGTTACACATACAAAATTTGATTTAACTGAGCCATACAATAAATTAAACATGTTACTGTTTTATATTATATTGCCAAGCTTTATTACACATAGACAAACATAGTTTCTTTGAGCTCATTCATACATTAAAGACAATTTGTCTGGCAACACATAAATTCTTCAACTTTTGTGCATACAGAAAAACAAATGTCTAGAAGGAGGAAGAAAAAGTAACAATGGATTGAATGTCCAGTTATTTATATCCTAAATGTGTCTTAATGGATGTGACACCACTGAGATGTGGTCATAAAGGGGATAGTGCAGGTCACTGATTAAAATAAGTAAAAATGTATTCTCTGAAGATTTTCATGGACCGTATATTTTAAGTTTGACTGATTAAATCAATTTCGTCTTATAGAGATTGGTTTGTACATCAGTCTCTGTTATGATTTTGATGAGTCAAAAGAGCCAGGAGCTAGGAAAATCTCTTCAGCTGGCTACAGTGTTCCTGTCATTTATTCATAGTTTCAGTACAAGGGAACAGGAAGGATAGTAGCTGAACTGCTACTGTTCTCTAGTTAAGATTAACTGAAGAAATATCTTTTGACTGTTACCATAATTCCAAAGTAGCAGAAGCAAAGTGCTAACATTTAAACTTGCTGAAAGGATGATTATCTGTATATAAACTCTCTACCTGCAAGACCTTTTACTCTTCTGGAACTGGCAGGATAGACCCTTTGAAGATCCAAGTTGAATTTCTGAATCTGGTAGCCTCGCAGATGTAAAGTTGCTGTACCCATGTCCTCAAGGTCAGCAAGTGCAAGGTTGACCACACACTCCCAATAGACATGTATGGATGCAAAAAAATATGCACACATGACTGGCCACATGGACTAACACAGGCAGAGAACAGTGCCTTACCAACACCTCCATAAATACATTGTACTAAACAAATATGAATGTTGTGGTTTTACCCCAGCTGGCAGCTGAGCACCATACAGTTGCTTGCTCATTCTCCCCCAGCGGGATGAGAGAGAGAGTTGAAAGCGTGAAAGTGAGAAAACTCGTGGGTTGAGATAAAAGACAGTTTAATAAGTAAAGTAAAAGCCACACGCAAGCAAAGCAAAACAAGGAATTCATTCACCACTTCCCTTGGGCAGGCAGGTGTTCAGCCATCTCCAGGAAAGCAGGGCTCCATCATGTGTAATGGTTACTTGGGAAGACAAACACCATCACTTCTAACACTGCTGCCCCCTTCCCTCTTTTCCCCCCAGCCCCTTATATTCTGAGCATGATGTCATATGGTATGGAATATCCCTTTGGTCAGTTTGGGTCAGCTGTCCTGGCTGTGTCTCCTCCGAACTTCTTATGCACCCCCAGCCATCCCACTGGTAGGGTGGTGTGAGAAGCAGAAAAGGTCTTGGTTCTGTGTAAGCACTGCTCAACAACAACAAAAACATCTCTATATAACAAAAACATCTTTATATTATCAACACTGTTTTCAGCAAAAATCCAAAACATAGCCCCATACTAGCTACTATGAAGAAAATTAACTCTATCTCAGCTGAAATCAGGACAATGGACAGCATGGTTGGCCTGATCCTGTTCCTGCTTTCTAGCTGATCAAGGTTGGAGTCTGCTGGTGGAATATGTCCACACGATACGGATCTACCCAGTAGATCAGCCAGTAGGTCCCAACATGCCCTAGTCTCCCACATTGCTGGCTCCTGGACATATGAGCCCCAGAGATTTACAGTTCCACTCCAGTTACTACTACTTAGATCTCTCAGGCTATTTGCTGTCTGTTCCAGCTTGAAGTTCACTAGCATTAGCATGTTTACATTCAGAATAGAGTACAGAATATAGTTAGCAATGCAATTTAGTAAAAATATAGATTCCATAGAGCTCATTGAAACAAGCATGCTGACCAGCAACATGTACACTCAGCCAACCCCTTTTATACTCTTCTCCCTCCATTTTCCCAAGCTTGTTTGTCCCTGATTCACCTTGATCTCTCCCCTTTCCTGTCTTTACTCTTTACCTTAAACTTCCCATGTCTTCCACATTCCCACAATGTCCTTAAAACATTCCCCAGTAAATTTCACATGATTCTCAAATGTTCTTCACCCTGTATGCCGTAAATCTGAAGCCCTTCTAGGCAATAATCCCTCTAGTCTGCAAGGATTTCTGGGAAGAGAATCTTTTTGGTTGACTAATCCTGTGGAGTCTCACATCAGGGACAATAATCTTGTTGTTCTCCTTTGTTAGTCTTAGACCATCTGATTCTGTATGGTCTGTTTGCCTTGATTAGGTTACTAAAGTTTCTCCCCCTGTCATTGTTTATCTGACCTTTACTGGATCTTTATATTTTTTGCCTTTAGTAGTGTAACCTAATACTATTTTTCTAAGGATTAACCTTAATCTATAATAATCCTGGGTTTAACTAAACAAAATTAAACCAGCCAGCCAACAACCAAATGGAAGAAAATCTTTGTGAAAGAAACTCCTCAATACAAAAAGAGCCTCTGAGGAATTAATGCATCCATAATCTATATTACCTGTCTTTTCAGGGTCCTGTTAGGTTTGGCAGATTAGATTTAATGCGATATTCCAATCCCTAAATCACCCTTTCTTTAAGTGATGAGCTTTACAACTTTGGCATGGGTCCAAAGGGGAGGTTAATGCCTCAGATTTGTCTGATCTGTATTCTGCAAATTTGGGGAATTATCCATCTGAGGTATGAGACTTTATTAACTAAACATAGCTATTTAATTTAGGATGTGATGAACTGTGCTGTGAAAGATGACATAAGGCATACCATCCTAAAGTAAATATTCACATTTCGTTGGAAGAATTTTTTCCCAGAAGTGTCCCTTTCTCTCCACTGACTATAAAGGGAGCCAAACTCAATTCAGCTGCTGAAATATAGATGTCTAGTGCCATTTCAGATCCTATACAGCATCTAAGACAACTGCATGTGGTTGGAAGTTATGACAGACTCTGAAGAAGACCCACAGCCCCTGAACAGATGGAGTTCCTGGAGTTTGAGAACCTGGACATCTCAAATTACTCTAGACAGCTCTGCTTAGGCAATTAGAGCCTACCCTTACTCTTCTGCATTTCTGTACTGAGATGTGATGAATCTCCATCCTACAGTCTTACATAAAGCATCAATAAGGAATCCAGTAAGCTATCAAAGGGCAAGTTCTACACTATTTTGCACCTCAGCTTTTCTTTTGGATCATGTACAAGTTCAGCAAAATACCACTTTTAACAGGGTAGAGTGGAGAGACAGACTAACTGGCTAAGTAGCAGCTCTGCTGAGAAGGATCTTGGATCTTGGTCGACAGTACGTTAAGCAAGAGTCAATGGTGTGCCTTGGTTGTCATGAAGGAGCAGCATACCAGGCTGTATCAACAGAACAAGGGAAGTGAGTATTCCCCTTTATCACTCATTAGCTGCATCAGGAATACTGCATCCAACTTTGGACTTACCAATACAAGAAGGATGTTGATCACCTGGAGTGAGTTCATTGGAGAGCCACCCAGATGGTTAGGGGCTGGAGCACTTGCCTTGTGAGGAAATGCTGAGGGACAAGGCTTGTTTAAACTGGAGAACAGAATGCTTTGGGAGGACCTAAGAGCAGTTTCCTAGTGCGTAAAAGAAGGTTACTGACAGTGCCAGGCTCTTTACTGAAATGCATGCTGGGAGAACAAGAGACAGTGGCCATAAATTGAAATGAGAGGTTGTGACTGGATATAATGAAAAGAAAATCTGAGTGAAGATAGGTAAGCACTGGAAAAAGAAGGACCCTAGGTGAGGCTGGGTGTGTAGGTGGGAGAAGGTGTTTAAATTTTGGGGGTTTATTTATTTTAATTGGCAATAATTTAAATTAATTTTCCCCTATTTAAGTCTGTTTTGTCTGTGACAGTAATTGGTAAGCAAATATCCCTGTCTTTATCTTGACCCATGAGTCTTTTAATCTTATTTTCTCCCCCTGTCCTGTTGATGAGGGACACTAAGTAAATGGCTGGGTGGGGGTCTGGCAGCTGGCAAAGGCTAATGCACCACATTAGGTTACATAATTGGAATACAGCAGCCTGTATTCCTTATCCTTGCTCACTGCTATGTTAGATGCTTTCCTATATTGAGTTATAGAAGAAAAAAAAAAAACCACAAACAAACAACAAAAAAAACAGGAAGAAAAAAACTTTAATCACTGAACTGTTCAGGTGAGGTTTTCTGTATCTCTCTTAGGCACATGTATTCAATCTGGTTTGTGGGTCATGGATTTAAAGGCTATTTTTAATATATTTTAACAAACTTTAATAAATTTTCCCAAAATCTTTTTATTCAATTACATCATATTTATATCTCACCCAAGAAAAAATTAGTACAGTCAAGCTCTGTCTTTTCTTCAGGACAAACCATGAGTTTTGAAAATACATCAGTCCCTGAAGAATGAAAAATGAATGCTTTATTGGGTGAGTGCCATTCTGAATGGCTGCCAATGTTTAAAGTATATGATACTGGAGAGAAATAGACTGTTCCCTTACCTGATGGCTAGCTTGTAAAATTTTCAATAGTAACTTCATTACATGTTAGAGGAATAATCACTTCCATCACCATTGCTACATTGACAAATTGAAAATAACAATACTGGCAGCACTTTGCACGTTTTTGGTACTAAAGTAATTTTTTTCCCTTTTTTAACATTGTGAGGAGATTGACTGAATACTGGGAATCCTTGTTGGTGTAGAAAGATAGATTCCCTGAGTTCTTTCAAACTTTGAACTAGGAGCAGATGATACTGCTGCATTATTTCAGCTGTTGCAAATTTATATGACTTAGCCTCTAGATTTCAACAGGGCTATTTTGTTTAGCGATTTGTGCTAACTCATGACAAAATGAGAACTCTCCAAGACTACTGAAGACTGTAAAAATGGAGCATCCTGAGGATTTTCAGTGAAATAATTTCCCCCCTGAGGAAAGTGTACAGGGCAAAATAACAAGAATAAGCAGAAATACCGAGGCTAATACTACGGGGATTTTTTACCAGTGGAAAGCACTTAAATATTGCTTTACTCTCACTATAGAATCTTTCAAATACTGGATAATAAGAATCAGATTCAGTTCTGTAAAGTTTAACTGTGTAAGATATATTTCATAAACATAACTAGAGATCTAGGTTGCTGTTGCAGTCACTCAGTGAGACAGGCAACCACAAGAGGAAGTTTAATCCACTTCTCTTTATATCCCACAACAAACTGTGGGATGACGCATCATGGTTAGAGGGACAGGGTGCCAGCGAGAGCCCTCTACCTGTTGCTCAGAGACATACTGGATACACTGCAGCACACTTGAAGTCTAATGGGGATGAGCCAAGAGCTCCTGAGGTAATAGGAACCAACAGGGAAACAGCAGTGAAGTACCTCAAAGGAATTCCGGCCACTCCAGCCAGTCAGTCACCTTCATCAGGGGCCCAACTTACATGCCTCTATGCAAATGCAAGTAGCATGGGGAATAAACAAGAGGAGCTGGAGACATGCACACACCCACAGGGCTGTGATCTTATTGGCATCACAGAGCTGTGGTGGGATGGGTCCTATGAGTGGAGTGTTGGAATGGAAGGGTACAGGCTCTTTAGGAAGGGCAGGCAGGGTAGGCAAGGAGGGGGTGTGGCCCTCTATGTCAATGACCGGCTGGAGTGCATGGAGCTCTGCCTGGGGGTGGAGGAGGAACTGACCAAGAGCTCCTGGGTGAGGATTAAAGGGAGGGAAGGGACAGGAGACATTATAGTGGGGGTCTGCTACAGGCCACCTGATCAGGAAGACCGAGTGGATGAGGCCCTCTATAGGCAGATAGGAGTAACCTCACCTTCACACGCTCTGGTCCTTATGGGGGACTTCATTTACCCCACTATCTGTTGGAGGGACTACACAGCAGGGCACATGCAATCCAGGAGGTTCCTGGAATGCATTGATGATAACTTCCTTCTCCAAGTGATAGAGGAGCCAACGACGAGAAGTGCCGTGCTGGACCTTGTTGTCACCTACAAGGAGGGGCTGGTGGGGGATATGAAGCTCAAAGGCAGCCTTGGCTGCAGTGACCATGAAATGGTGGAGTTCAAGATCCTCAGGACAGCAAGGAGGGCACGCAGCAAGCTCGCTACCCTGGCCTTCAGGAGAGCAGGCTTTGGCCTGTTCAGGGACCTGCTTGGTAGAGTACCATGGGACAAAGCCCTGGAGGAAAGAGGGGCCCAAGAAAACTGTTTAGTAGTCAAGCATCACCTCCTCCAGGCTCAGGAGTGATGCATCCCAGCAAAGAGGAAGTCAGGCAAAAATGTCTGGAGGCCTGCATGGATGAACAAGGAGGTCCTGGGCAAAGTCCAACACAAAAGGGAAGCCTACAGAGGGTGGAAGCAAGGGCAGGTAGCCTGGGAGGACTACAGAGAAACTGTCCAAGCAGCCAGGTATCAGGTTGGGAAAGCCAAAGCCCTGATAGAATTAAATCTGGCCAAGGATGTTAAGGACAACAAAAAAAGTTTCTATAGGTACGTCAGTGATAAAAGGAAGACGAGGGAAAGTGTGGGCCCTCTCTGGAATGAAATGGGAGACCTTGTTACCTTGTATATGGAGAGGTCCGATGTACTCATCGAATTTTTTTGCCTCAGTCTTCACTGGCAAGGGCTCTAGCCACACTGCCCAAGCCTCAGAAAGCAAAGGCAGGGACTGAGAGAATGAAGAACCGCCCACTGTAGGAGAAGATCAAGATTGAGACTAAGGATCCTGAAGGTGCACAATTCCATTGGACCTGATGAGATGCATCTGTGGGTCCTAAGGGAACTGGTGGATGAAGTGGCTAAGCCACTCTCCATCATATAGGAGAAGCTGTGGCAGTCTGTTGAAGTTCCTACTGATAACAGCTCAATGCCCAAATGGAGACCAGTGACGAGTGGAGTTCCTCAGGGGTCAGTATTGGGACTGACACTGTTTAACATCTTCAGCGGTGACATGGACACTGGGATCAAGTGCACCCTCACCAAGTTTGCCGACGACATCAAGCTGTGTGGTGTGGTCAGCACGCTGGAGGGAAGATAACATCGCTTTCAAATGTATATGAAGTAACATAAATAGCATTTTCCATATAGTTCATTCCTTCTATCAGAGGGGGGAAGGGAGGGGAGGGTAGACTTTTTATTTACTAGGTAATTATCATAAACACTATACTACTGCTAGGTAACTTTACAGGATCATAGATTAACATCGTCCCTTGCTGGTTGGTTTTTGTTTTGTTTGAATGTTAGCAAAACATTCTTGGTTTGTTTTTTAGAATGTTAACACTGCTTATGCATATGTGTTTAAACTAAACAAGACAAACAGGAGTACTTTCCCTTAGACCTCATGGGGAAATAGTTTTTAGTTTTTCCAGAGCCTTAGTCAGAAGTGTAGACCGGTCCAAAAAGATAACCTGCTAATTTTAAACACTGACATATATTACACCTACAAAACTGAAATGGTTTTAGACATAAACAAGGGGAAATCATATCACAGAATCACAGAACAGTTGATGTTGGAAGGACCTCTGGAGGTCATCCGGTCCAATCTTCCTGCTCAAAGGAGGCCTCTTAGAACCAGTTGCACAGAAGATTCCACAACGTCCCTGGGAAACCTATTTTGGTGCTCCATCACTGTCACAGTGAAAAAGTGTTTTCTTATGTTCAGAGGGAACCTCCTTTGTTCAGTTCATGTCCATTGCCTCTGGTCCTGTTACTGGGAACCACTGAAAAGAGCCTGGCTCTGTCCTCTTTGCAGCCTCCCTTCAGGTATTTACATACATTGATGAGATTCCCCCAGAGCCTTCTCTTCTCTAGGCTAAGCAGTCCCAGCTCTCTCAGGAGATCCTCCTCACAGGAGAGATGCTATGGTCCTTTCATCTTCTTTGTGGCCCTTTGTTGAAATATCTCCAGCATGTTGATGTCTCTCATACTGAGGACCCCAGAACTGGACGCAGTACTCCAGGTGAGGCCTCACCAGTGCTGAGTGGAGGGGCAGAATCACCTCCCTCAACCTGCTGGCAATGCTTTGCCTAATGCAGCCTAGACTACCATTAGCTTTCTTTGCAGCAAGAGCACATTGCTGTCTAATGTTTAATTTGGTGTCTACCAGGACCCCCAGGATGTACCTACCAAGGTTTTATCATCTCCCTTGCTCCAACTTTTCCCCTGATCTCTGGGACCTGGGATGCCTGAAGACATCCTTTAACACATACTGCTAAAAAACTTTATATTATAAAAGGAGAAAATAACAATAGAAAAAACTAGCACTTCCCAGAATCTCCATCCTAAAAACAGATTTTCTTACAAAGCTGGAACTTAAATTCTTAATATAAATATAAAATTAGAGATCCACAGTTCTAAGAGAAAACTTATAATCCAAAAACAGTCCATCAGTATCTGGGCTTATATCAGAATCCAAAAATAAATCACAAGGAAAATAATCAGTATGATCTTATTTTGTTTCCTTCAATATGTCAGAGAAATTATAAAGATTGATAGGATATTCTTTTAAAAAAAAAAATAGCTATAGAAGTGGGAATTACTTTTCCATGTTCAGTCACCTGTAGGAGTAATATGTCCAAACTTTCTTGCTCCCAAAACAAGGTCATTATTTCCAAATTCCAATGAGGAATACTTTCCACTTGCACTAAGTTCTGAAACATATTTGATCCTTATTGGAAGAATAATTGTAATTAAATTATTTCAAGTGGACTATGTATTGACTACCCATGTCTTTATATATTGACACTTTGTTACATGAATAGTGTCTTCATTTGCTCTTACATAACTGGCACTAAACAATATCTGTGAATGTTCTCTAATTCTACAATTCATTAATTTTTAGGTAGACAGGGGCAGGAGATTCTAGTTCATTTGTTGAAACAGGACCTTTTGTGAGCCAGACTCTGGCTTCAGAGATTCAGTCTGGATTTTTTTTATGTCTTACTAAAGTAGGCTTGTTTAATAGATAAAAATTCCACTTTGGCTGTCCTGTTTTTCAGCTGTTTAGCCTGTGTATTATGCAAATGTAATTAAAACCACATCAGAGATTGTATTAACAATTAACAAATTTGACAGAAATGTACTTGGATCTAGGACCAGGTCCTTCTCAGTTTATTACCATAGGTGAAGCCTTAATGTATGCAACATAATTTTCAAGTTATTTTAATATATTTCTACAACATTTTTTGCTGCAGCAGAGACATCTTTCTCTAGATCAGCTTGCTGAGACCCTCATTGTATCTGATCTTGAACACTTCCAGTGATGAGGCATCCATAACTTCTCAGCGCAACTTCTTCCAATCTCACCAGTCTCATTGTAAACAATTTCTTCCTTATAGCCAATGTAAATGTATCCTCTTTCAATTTAAAACTGTTGCCCCTTGTCCTGTGACTACAGACCCTGGTAAAAGTCTTTCTCTGTCTTTTTTATAAGCCTCCTCTAAGTATTGAAAGGCCACAATAATGTCTCCCTGGAGAACATGACACTACTGCCCCATGGTTCAAGCACGATGGAAAGAGAGAAAACTAATTTTTCACTCCTTTTCTAAGGAATGTTTTATGGCTAATATTTCAAACTAGTAATACCAATTAAAAAACAGTTTAATTTAGATTTTTTTACAGCTCCATGGGGCCAGGTCAAAGAATACAATACTATCCCTTTTTCAGATGAGTACAGCTTATCTATGAAAAAAACAGATTCCTGGGATGGGGATTTATCTTCAGATCATGGACATCAAAATGTAGGTGTCCATACCTCTAGTGATTACTTTGGTAAAGGACTTAGTTCAGTTGTTCCTTTGTAGATGTTTGTGGCATTTTAGATGATCTACTGCATCCCTCCCTACCTAGCCTCCAGCTGACACTCCAGGAAGCACAGTTTTCTCTGGTATAATATCTGCCAATCCCATGTGGATGCTCCAGGTGCTTAGGGAGCCTCAAAGAGCATTATCCACCTATATTTAGGTAATTAGATCATAGAATCATAGACTATCTCAAGTTGAAAGGGACCTACAAGGATCATCTCTGCTCCTTGCACTACTATCTAAATCTAAACCATATGACTAAAAGAGCATCGTCCAGATGGTCCCTGAACTCTGACAGGGTTGGTGCCATGACCACTTCCCTGGGGACACTGTTCCAATGACTGATCAGAGATCCTGATCCTGATCTCTGTTGACTGTAATGGAAGCTTACATACCTATCCACAGGTAGTCACAGGGACCTATGGAACACTTCTGGCTTTTCTAAAATGAAAACAGGAGGCCACGCAACATACCTTAGGATCTACCAAGTGGCACCTATTTCTAGGCAACTGAATTCTAGGCCTTTATTTAGATATGGATGTCTCACATTTGCAGCTGAACCTATGCGTGCTAAATTATAATTACTTTTTTTCTTTACTAATCTTTTAATTCTTTCTCCCTAGTGGCAATCTTTCTGTAAGGAAGGTAGAGTGACATAAGGTTTTCAAATTTTGGGGGTTTTTTGGTTGTCGGTGGTGGTTTTGGGGGGAGATTGTTTTCTTTTTTCTGAGTATGAAATATCCTGTAATTTTACCTTGGAAATGTGCTTCTCTTCAACTGATGGAGACCTATATATGCTCCTTTTGAGCATGGTCATTTCAAATGCAGAGTTGATTTACAATAAAAAACTGTTGCTGTTTTCTTCAGATATCACATTTTAGAAACACTCTTGCTTAACTCCTTCAGTTGGTAACTGGAAGTGTATTTTGTATGCAAGTGAACAGATATTCTCTCCTTGTAGACCTAATTCAAGTCCCTGAGCTCTAGAGAAAGATGAGAGTGCAGACATATCACTGTGTTTTGGTCTTCCCTTTGGATAGTTCTAGATTGTTTCCACAATCAGCATACAAAGGTTTTTTTTATGTTCTATCTTTGAGGCATTCAGCATTCCAACATATTGTACAGAGATCCTCAAGACACCACCTTTGGGTAGCAAGTTCTGTTTGGGATTGGATAACTAAAAACTAAGTTTCTGTGATATATAACTGGGAGATGATTGATTTTGGGGGGGGGGGGTCTGAGTCTCCTGAAAGGTTTATCCCTCTGACACCAAGGAGTTAAGCAAATTTTACTGGTTGGATTAGATGGTTAGTATCAGGAAATGCTCAAAAAGCAAGTGGCTTTAAGAGCCTGGATATGAGGTAGGTAGCTTGTGGAAGACCTTGTTATGCTGAATTAAGAGAATCTCTCATGCTGCTGATTTTACCTGTCAGGGAACAGGAATATGCTTCAGTGATTCATATTTCTGATTATTTGGATGCCCTGCATGAGAAGCCCTCCAATTCATCAGACAGAGAGTTCTCAGATGTGTAATTGTGTCTCTTGGATCAAACCAGTTTTTTGCATGAGTGTTGTAGTTTAACCCGGCAGGGAGCTAAAACAACCACACAGCTGTTCTCTCACTTCCCCCCCGCCAAGGGGATAGGGGAAAGATTCAAAAAGAAAAAGAAAAAAAGGTAAAACTTGAGGGTTGAGATAAAGACAGTTTAATAGGATAACAAATAAAGATATTAATAATAAGAAGAAAATTATATTAATAACAATAATACAAGTGACGCATAAATGCAGTTGCGCACCACATGCAGAAGGAAATAAAAACAACCTTATCCCCAGTCTGTTTCCAAGCAGCGATCCCACCTCCCAGCTGGCTTCCCCAGTTCTATCCAGAGCATGACGCTCTGTGGTGGGTTGACCCTGGCTGGGGGCCAGGTGCCCACCAGAGCCGCTCTATCACTCGCCTCCTCAGCAAGGCAGGGAGGGGAGAAGGGAAGATGGAGAAAAAACAATCCCAAACTCGTGGGTCGAGATAAAGGCAGTTTAATGTAGCTAAAGCAAAAAGCCGCGCGCGGAAGCAAAGCAAAAAGCAAAGATTATTCTCTACTTCCCATCAGCAGGCGATGTCTGGCCACTTCCTGGGAAGTAGGGCTTCAGTAAGCGTACCCCTTACTCCGGAAGACAAACATTGTAAAAAAAAAAAACAACGAATGCCCCCGCCCTGTTCCTCCCCCTATTCTCAGTTTCTTACTGCTGAGCATGATGTCATATGGTATGGAATATCCCTTTGGTCAGTTTGGGTCAGCTGTCCTAGCTGTGTCCCCTCCCAAGATCTTGCCCACCCCCAGCCTGCTGCTGGGGAAAAAGAAATGTTGGAAAGCCTTGATGTGTGCTGGCACTGCTCAGTAGTAGCCAAAACACTGGTGTGTTATCAACAGTTTGCTAGCTACCAATACACAGCACAGCACTATGAGGGCTGCTGTGGGGAGAATTAACTCCATCTCAGCCAGACCCAATACAATCTCCACCCCTTATTCCATACCATTTGTGTCGTGCTCACGCTTCACACACTTTAATACATATATATATATATATTATAACTGTTTCATTGTATTTACTTCTTATTAACTACTATTTCCAGCCCTTTAAGAGATAGGTGTTATTCTCCCATTCCATGAGCTTCCTCTGCTCCTCCAGATGTTCATGAACCGGCTATGACTTGGGCCCAATCTGTCAGGATGGGTGTTCAGGTTCAGTTGTTGGGCACCAACACCGGCTTGCTTTGGGCTGTTGTTGCATTCATCTGGCTCCTTGTGAAACTTGCTCTTCATTGGTTTGGGTCATTCCTTCTACATTACTTCCTAGAAGGTACAACTCACATTACAGATTATTTTACCCCAAGGTTAAATCTCCTTGAGGCACACACCGGGTCTCCCCATCTTTTCGCATTACCCACCAAGTACACCCAGGTCCTTGAGCGAAGACAATCCCAGGAATGGGTTTGCCTTTTCCCATGGGAGGAGCAATCCACACCGCCTTCCCCAGCTACTTTCCCATGTGTACTACAGGGACCTTGTCTCCTCCCACAGTATGCAGGGGTTTTGTTTGGGCAGGACCAGGACGGTTAGCAGATCCTCTGGTATTAATCAGCCAAGTGGCTTCTGCTAAATTTGTATCCCAGTGCTTCCATGCCCCATTACCTAATGCCCTCAACATAGTCTTTAACAGTCCATTATATCTCTCAATCTTTCCAGAGGCTTGTGGGTGATAGGGGATGTGATACACCCATTCAATGCCGTGTTTCTTTGCCCAAGAGCTTATGACGTTATTTCGAAAATGAGTCCCATTGTCTGATTCAATCCTTTCTGTGGTACCATGTCGCCATAAAATTTGCCTTTCAAGGCCTAGGATGGTGTTTCGGGCAGTGGCATGGTTTACAGGAAATGTCTCTAGCCAGCCAGTAGTTGCTTCCACCATGGTGAGTATGTAGCGCTTGCCTTGGCGTGTTCGTGGCAGTGGCCCAATATAGTCAATCTGCCAGGCCTCGCCATATCGAAAACCCAGCCACCGCCCTCTATTCCAGGGAGATTTTACTCGTGTCGCTCGCTTGATTGCAGCACATATTTCACATTCATGAGTAACTTGTGTGATGGCCTCCATGGTCAGGTCCACCCCTCGATCACGAGCCCACCTGTATGTTGCATCTCTCCCTAGATGTCCTGATGTTTCATGGGCCCATCGAGCTAGAAATAGCTCACCCTTACGCTCCCAGTCCAGGTCCACTTGAGCTACTTCAATTTTGGCAGCCTTGTCTACCTGTTCATTGTTTTGATGTTCTTCAGTGGCACGGCTTTTGGGTATGTGAGCATCCACATGACGTACCTTCACAGCCATGTTTTCTACGCGGGCAGCGATGTCCTGCCACAATGCAGCAGCCCAGATGGGTTTACCCCTGCGCTGCCAATTGGTCTTCTTCCACTGCTGTAGCCACCCCCATAGGGCATTTGCCACCATCCAGGAGTCAGTATAGAGGTAGAGTACTGGCCACTTTTCTCGTTCAGCAATCTTTAGGGCTAACTGAATGGCTTTCACTTCTGCGAACTGACTTGACTCACCTTCTCCTTCAGTGGTGTGTCCATATCTGGGAAATACATTGCTGCCAAGCTGTTAGAATACGATGCTGGGGCACTTTGAATCACCTTCCTCCACATGGCCCGTGTGCACAGGACATCCTCTGGATCTTTGGAGACCTCCTCATCATCTAGATCACTATAGATGACTTCCAACACCGCTAGTTCTCTCAGGTACTGGATGCCTTCATCTGCGGTGGTCCACTTTCCTGGGGAGTTAACAAGATCTTCCTTGAATGGGTATCTTGCCCTCACACTTGAAAGCAGCCGTCTCCAGAGACTGCAAATTGCTGTCTCTTTTCCAATTCCCCTCTCAATTCCTCGGTTTCTAGCTAGGGATCCCAGCTGTTGGGCTTCCCTGCCTTCCAATTGCTGACTGTCGGCCCCATTATCCCAGCATCGAAGCAGCCAGGCAGCAATCCGCTCACCAGGCTGGAGGCTGTAATCTTTCCGCATATCTCGAAGTTCGGATGAGGTCAGAGACCGGGTAGTTTCTGCTTCTTGTCTTATTTCTCTCACTCCTTCCTCCCACTTCTTTGCTGAAGGACCAGCTTCCTGCTCAAACCTCTCCTCCTCTTCTTCCTCTTCCCTTACTAATCGATGATAGGGACCTGTTGACCTCCTGGTCCACTGTTTCTTTTTTACTACTGGGGCAATTACTGTAGTTCTTACTGTTTGTGTCCCTATCTCAGCCACGGTGTCCTCAGCTGCAGTTTGGGTGCCTTCCTCAACCACAGTCCTCTGAGAGTTCTGCACTGTGGCTCGATAGGCCCAGGCCAGGCCCCAGTACAGTGCTAGAAGCTGTTGGTTTTCATTGGGGTAGGCAAGACACCCTTCTATCAGGTGGCGTGTCAGTTTGCTGGAATTGCTTGCCTGTTTAGGTGTGAAGTTCCAGGCTATAGGAGGTGATAATCGCCCTAGGAACCTGCCCAAATCCTTCCACACACCCTGCCACCCGGGGACTGGCTGCCTCAGGGCACGTTTCAGTATTGCCTCACTTAAAAGTTGTCTCCCCTTAAACCAGGACAAAACCAAACTCCACAACACCCGTAATATGCCAGCAGTATGAATTAGTAATATTAATGAGCTTACATAAGGGTGAACAAGGACCTTAGGAGCCTGCATAATGAAACCATCCACGTCAAAAGCAGGTAGAGAGAGAGAGATGTATTCCCCCATCATCTCCACAAGATAGCTCCCCCAGCACAGCAATAACATCGATGCCAGGGCCATGCACATAACCATTGTTTGTACTAGCATGCTCCCAAGTTCCTTCATCCTCCCCACGAAATAGCTACCCCAGCACAGTAAGACCATCAACACTAGGCCAAAGCACAGAGCAGCCATTGTTTGTATCAGCATGTTCCTAAGTTTAGCAAAATAGAGATAAGCAGCACAGCTAACAAACCCGGTGACCTGCACAGGAGCTTGCAACTTAATAACTACTATAGCTGTAGCACTCTTAATACTAAACTGCCGTTGTCAAGCCCCACGTTGGGCGCCAGAAAGGACTGTGGTGGGTTGACCCTGGCTGGGGGCCAGGTGCCCACCAGAGCCGCTCTATCACTCGCCTCCTCAGCAAGGCAGGGAGGGGAGAAGGGAAGATGGAGAAAAAACAATCCCAAACTCGTGGGTCGAGATAAAGGCAGTTTAATGTAGCTAAAGCAAAAAGCCGCGCGCGGAAGCAAAGCAAAAAGCAAAGATTATTCTCTACTTCCCATCAGCAGGCGATGTCTGGCCACTTCCTGGGAAGTAGGGCTTCAGTAAGCGTACCCCTTACTCCGGAAGACAAACATTGTAAAAAAAAAAACAACGAATGCCCCCGCCCTGTTCCTCCCCCTATTCTCAGTTTCTTACTGCTGAGCATGACGTCATATGGTATGAAATATCCCTTTGGTCAGTTTGGGTCAGCTGTCCTAGCTGTGTCCCCTCCCAAGATCTTGCCCACCCCCAGCCTGCTGCTGGGGAAAAAGAAATGTTGGAAAGCCTTGATGTGTGCTGGCACTGCTCAGTAGTAGCCAAAACACTGGTGTGTTATCAACAGTTTGCTAGCTACCAATACACAGCACAGCACTATGAGGGCTGCTGTGGGGAGAATTAACTCCATCTCAGCCAGACCCAATACACGCTCTGTGGTAGGGAATATCCCTTTGGCCAGCCTGGGTCAGCTGTCCTGGCTGTGCTCTCCCAGCTTCTTGTGCACCTGGCAGGGTGTGAGAAGCTGAAAAGTCCTTGACTTAGTGTAGACACTGCAACTACCTAGCAACAACTAAAACCATGGGTGTGTTATTACCATTATTCTCATACTATATCCCAAACACAGCACTATACCAACTACTAAAAAGAAAAAATAACTCTATTTCAAATGAAACCAGGACAATGAGAAATTCAGGAATGCAGACAAAACTTCTAAGAACATAACAGTAAATCTAACATTGCACCTTACAGTCTCAGCAGATTAAAAGGTTACACTTAGAGCCAGCTAAACAGAGCTCTCTGGCTTTTTGTCTTCACTGGATATACATATGGAAATTGCTTTCTATTTTGATTAACAATCTAATCCTTCTAGATCTGGTTTTGAAAGTCATGTGGTAGATAGTTTTTCCAGTCTCAAATACCTATTCAGAATAATAAACCCAATTCAATCTTACTGTCATTTATTTGAAATCAACAGTGTTAAACCAAGGTTGAACTTGGCATAAAAAATAGCGAAGGGAGAAAGTTAGTGCTGTAGTTTGCTTTTGTCATTTCACCAAAATTAATTGTAGTAAAATATGCAATCACCAAATAAAGGATTCATTTACAGCATAATGAAGTTAATGTATTTCTGTATCAGGTTCCAAAAAAATGGTGCAGGTAAGAGGTCCCAAAGCAGAACTGAGAAAATTAGTGACTACTTTTTGTTACTTAGGTGCATCTACAGCCATCCCATCTGTCTAGTATCACCTGTAGAATAATGCACAAGGCTGAGTGGCATGAAAGACTATTATTTGCTTGCAAAATAAAGCTAAACACTAGACCCCAAGGAAGTATACAGAGAGAAGACAGGAGAACATGTATTTGAAAAGCAAAGTAGGAAAATGTATCAGAGAGAATAGGGGATTTGAATTAAATGAAATTGAACTGTTCTCAGTGAAAATATGTACAATGCCATTGTGGTAGGGGCTTGTGCCATGAGATACAGAGCACAGGCTATATGTGGCTTACAGCAGATATTTTAGATTTGTCTCAGTGCTCCAGTACTGCAACAGAAGAGCATCTGTCTTAGAACTGTCTCACTTCAAGCTGGACTGATATACAGATGGAGTTAGCAAACAAATTGAAAATTACTGTGAAGTATGTATATGTGAATTCTAAACGTATGTAATTACAGCATGTCTTTCTGATTAATTATATCGCTCCAGCCTGTATTGGTTTTGGCTGTGATTGGTAGAGTTGAGTTTCTTCATAGTAGCTCATATGGTGCTATGTTTTGGATTTGTGACCTAAGCAATGTTGATAATACAGAGATATTTCTGTTATTGCTGAGCAGTGCTTACATAGAGCCAAGGCGTTTTCTGCTTCTCACACCACCCCACCAGTGAGTGCACAAAAAGTGGGGAGCGTACACAGCCAGGACGGCTGACTCCAATTGACCAAAGGGATATATATCTCATATTATATGATGCCGTGCTCAGCAATAAAAGCTACAGGGAAGGAGGAAGACTGGGGATGTTCAGAGTTACGGCATTTGTCTTCCAAAGTAACAGTTACTCGTGATGAAGCCCTGCTTTCCAGGGGATGGCCGATGGGAAGAAGTGAACAAACTCCTTATTATGATTTACATGCATGTGCAGCTTTTGCTTTACATATTAAACTGTTTTTATCTCAACCTACAAATTCTTGCATTTTTGCATTTCTGATTTCTTCCCCATCCCACTAGAGGGGAGTGAGCGAGCAGCTGTGAGGTGCTTAGCTGCCTACAGGGGTTAAATCAAAACATAGCCATAACAGTTTTGTATTAACTGCAAGGGTTTCACGATGGTTGCTCTTTTATAAATAAACATCATACATATATTCTATGAAATTTTCAAAATATTCATTAAAATGCACAATTCTTTTAGCTTCTGAAACTCATTAAATCAATTCAATTTTGGGCTGTTTTACAAAAGACAGAGCCCTGCTTGTTTTTCTGATACACAATATATTGTTTCATCATATTTACTTTGCTATTCTTCTGTTATTCATCAGTGATTACATTTATAAAGCAAGTATTATTTACATTACACTTTAGTGTCTCCCCAGGCTATATTAGATAGTGTAAATTGTTAATAGTGAAGCTTAGGTTAAGCCCATTAGTTTAGTAAGTACATTTCTTATTTGATTTCCTGTGTAAACATCAAACACCAATTTTGACTTCTGAGCCTCTGGGCTGATTGATGTGGTGTACATGAAAATTGCTGATTCATACAGTACATTTTAAAACATATCTAAATAACTAAAAATGGCTAAAGCTCAATGATTATTTTGAAAGTAAACCACTAGAGATTTACCCCAGATTGACACCTTATATCTCACATAAAGCCTGAACTGCCATTTCTTGTGTATAACAACAAAATATTTAGCACTTCACTTCTGGAAAATAGCTCATAAAGTCATTCATGCTACAAAATTTCTATCAAAACAAATGCATAAGTTCATGAAAGAGGGAGAAAGAGAACAAAGAGCCTTTCCTTCTGCTAAAATCTGGAGATGTCCCCTATACTGGTGGGTGATGGTAAGACTTGTTTCTTCCCATTTTAATTTCTCTTAAAGACTAGAAACAATTCTATAAGCCTAAGTTAAATATGCATTTACTATGACACTAGATTAATTATTTCCCTCCCAGGCTAAAACATTACAAAATATTTTATATATATATATAAAGTTTCATATATGTTATACATATAATTGAGGTGGGTTGACCCTAGATGGAGGCCAGGTGCCCACCAGAGCCGCTCTATCACTCCCCTCCTTCACTAGACAGGGGAGAAAAGGTGTAACGAAAAAAGCTTGTGGGTCGAGATAAGGACAGGGAGAGATCATTCACTAAGTATCATCACAAGCAAACCAGACCGAACTTAGAGAGGAAATTCATCTAATTTATTATCAAGCAAAACAGAGTAGAGCAATGAGAAATAAAATAAAACCCAATCTTAAAACACCTCCCCCCACCCCTCCCATCTTCCCAGGCTTAACTTCACTCCTGGCTTCAACGTCCGCCTCCCTCAGCAGCACAGGGGGACAGGGAAAGGGGGTTATGGTCAGTTCATCACACGTTGTTTCTGCCGCTTCTTCATCCTCAGGGGGAGGACTCCTCTCATCGTTCCCCTGCTCCAACATGGAGTCCTTCTCACAGGAGACAGTCCTTCACGACCTTCTCCAACGTGAGTCTCTCCCACGGGCTACAGTCCTTCACAAACTGCTCCAGCGTGGTCTCTTCCATGGGGTGCAGACCTTCAGGAGCAAACTGCTCCAGTGTGGGTCCCCCACAGGGTCACAAGTCCTGCCAGCAAACCTGCTCTGGCGTGGGGTCCTCTCTCCATGGATCCACAGGTCCTGCCAGGAGATTGCTCCAGCGTGGGCTTCCCACGGGCCACAGCCTCCTTCAGGTGCCTCCACCTGCTCTGGCGTGGGGTCCTCCATGGGCTGCAGGTGGAACCTCTACACCCCCTCATCCTTCCTCCATGGGCTGCAGGGGGACAGCCTGCTTCACCATGGTCTTCACCACGGGCTGCAGGGGGATCTCTGCTCCGGTGCCTGGAGCACCTCCTCCGCCTCCTTCTGCACTGACCTTGGTGTCTGCAGATGTTCTTACATCTTCTAACTCCTCTCTCTGGCTGCAAAAGCTCTCTCTGACTGTTTTTCTCTTTCTGAAATATGTTATCACAGAGGCACTGATGGGCTCGGCCTTGGCCAGCGGTGGGTCCGTCTTGGAGCCGGCTGGCATTGGCTCTGTCAGACAAAGGGGAAGCTTCTAGCAGCTTCTCACAGAAGCCAGTCCTGTAGCCCTCCCCCCCCCAAAAAAAAAACCCTTGCCACATAAACCTGATACAATAATGTTATAAAACTTTACACAGATTAAGGTGATTATAGATCACAAATCATTTAAATGAAAACAGCAAAGCTAGAATGACTCTATAAGTAACAGAATGGAACTTCTTCCCCTGCTCACCACAGGTAATCTCAGTTTCTGAGAAAATGCATTGTAAAGTGGCTTGTACTGGAAGATGTACCAATCGCAGTGAAACATCACACAGCTATCTCCCTCTTGACTATCTGTTGGTGCTCGACTAGCTCATTTGCCTCAGAGGAAATTGTTGGAATAACTACTCCTTTTGAAACTAAACTTCAGAAACAGTCTAATGGAAGCAGCAGGTTAATTTTTAGTCCTGATGATGTCTACAGATTTTTCTTTTTTGTAGTCTGTAGTTCAGTACTTTTTTAGAGATTAGTAACTATAATAACCCCCTCAGGGGTCAGGACTGGGACTGGCACTATTTAACATCTTTGTGAGCAACATGGACAGTGGAATCGAGTGCACCCTCAGCAAGTTTGCTGACGACACCAAGCTGTGTGGAGAGGTCGACACGCTGGAGGGAAGGTATGCCATCCAGAGGGACCTTGACAGGCTGAAGAGGTGGGCCCGTGCGAACCGCATGAAGTTCAACAAGGCCAAGTGCAAGGTCCTGCATGTGGATCAGCGCAATTCCAAGCACAACTACGGGCAGGGCGGAAAATGGATTGAGAGCAGCCCTGAAGAGAAGGACTTGGGGTTTTTTTTTCAAACAAAACATAGCTTGTTTTGTTTCCCTTCCCTCAAAAGTATTCCCCAATTTTACCTGTAACTTTGTCTAAACTATCTCCTATCGCACTCCTTTATCTTAGAACATTTGAAGATAACTTACCACTATTTGCTTTCCAAATGTGTTTCAAACAGACCTTATTTTTATTTTCTTTTTAATTCTTATCAAGAAAAAGATTCCCCAGCCACATTCTTTGTTCAGAAAAATAAATTTGATATTTAGGTTCACTGGAGGAATGAGGACAACCATAACAAGTAATAGAAAGCTGTACACGGAACAAAACATGTGCAGGTGCAGTAACAGCAATGGTAATGGTAACAGTAGGGATTGTTGAAGTAGGTCTGTGAGATTCAAAGACCTCCTCAGCTATTAAGCCTGATCCAAAGGCCACTGAAAGTCAGCAAATGTCCGTTTCTACTGTCTAAACAGATTTTGAAACATACCTTCCAGGAGTATCTGGAGATGTTAGCAAGTGTCATAACACCAGTGTTATCAGAAGCTGCTACTGGTTTGTTGGGGTTTTTTTGTGATATATTGCACGTTACATTATGTTAACGGTGAGATTTATTAATGACTGAGGTCATAACAAATCATGCCTAATGGTTCAGTCACTGTCAACATTCTCTGTACAAGCAATTTTGTAATTCAAAGGTAAGTAGATAGATATAAAAAGTTAAGGTGTACTATGAATAAATCCAGGTTCAAAAAATTATTGATCTTATCACATCTCTCATGTTGCTTCCTGGAAAAAGGAACTGTAAGTCATCATTATTTGGATCAATAACATAAATAAATAGCTCAGCATTTAAAGTTCTTCCTGTGAAAAGGTACTTTTTGTTAATGGGTATAAGTACTGCATTTCTTTTAAGTATCTAATTTTATTATTGGCATTATATATTATACTTCCTTTGTACTAATCTCATGTGGTATCAAAATCAGATACTAAGTACATTAGTGCAGGTCCTTTTGCAGCTTTTTAATATCCCATGGGTTTCATTTTTCACTTGCATATATATTTTAATTAAGTGGTACAGGAAAACAGAATCTCTGCATTACCTAAATGACAGCCCATCCTTTTAAGGGTTTTACATAGCTGTACATTGTTAAAAATAGAAGTAAAATACTTAAGATTAGAGTTTATTAGTGTTTATAAAATTATTTATAATGACAATATTTTCCCGCCCTTTTTTTTTTTTAGCTTATTTTCTGAAAGAGTCATGTTTTTATCTGTCACTCTGTTGTAGGGTTTGATTATCTAACACACTGGCTCCTGTCCTTTGGGCCATGAAATGAGTTCTGAAAACTTTTTTGTGCTTTAAGACAAACTGAATCCTTTTGCCCCATCTCTACAAAGCCTCATGTATCTCAAAAACCTAGTATTTTGTGCAATTCTATGTAAACTGTATTAGAAAGTACTCAATAGCTCCCCTACTTGTACATATAATGCATACCATGTCCCAACAAATGTGCTGACCATCCTTCAATCTGTGACCAGGTTTCCAAGCAAACTGCCTAGTCAGGAGTAAAAGACTCAAAATTCCAATTAATCTGTACACAGTAGGATGGGCGAGTAACATTCCAGTATAAAACAGGTTAGAATGCCACACAGTATAGACATACCTCTATCAATCTTTTGAAATATACAAGCCTAAGAACTGCATGTTTTACTGGTACTTTCCATCCCCCAACACTTAAACAGTATGTTTAATGAGGTATGATTGTAAATCTCATCTGATTTGACACAGACAACATGAAATATACTCCAAATGGGAATTCAGCCTTATTGTGTTATATTTTAGATATCATTCCTTAAAAACATAAGTGTCTAGAAACGTATAAACAGTCATACTGCCTCCTCTTCTGAAGCATTCTCCTACATGGAGCTTGTCTTGCATTTCAGTCAGAACTTCTTCCTTTCCTATCTGGGCCCCTGATGCTTGTGTTCCATTGTTTACAACCTGGAAACACAAGCATTTTTTGTGACAATAAGCTTGCTCTTCTTTTTGACTCTTTATGCAACCTCTAGAAATAATCCACAGGCTTTTGACTATACTTCAAAAACTATTTTTGCTTATCCTAAGAGAAAATCTACTATCTTCTTAAAACCAGCTAACAACATGGTAAATCTTCAAAGTTCTGTCTCTCATTTTAATTATGACTGTTTCAAAATGCCAACCTGTTTAAGTCATCAGCTACCACTGATAAACATTGACAGGGAACATTGCCCAGAAACTTGAGCATACACACACTCTTAAAAGGTTAGAACAGCGTCTGTCAGAGATTTTGCTTAGGCCAACTCTCCTAGTCAATATTTTTCATGAATTTAGAGTTGGTTTAGAGTAAGAAACATTCCCAATAGACATTTGTGTACAACCACCCTGTTTTAAAGAGTGTTTAACACAATTAATGCAGGCTGTCCCACAACAATCGGTCTTAGTGCCATTTAATTTGTCCACCTAAATATAGACTATCAGTCCTTCTGTAACAGAAATGGAAAAGGACATTCATCAAACAACAAGTTTTCAGAAGACTGTCTGTATTAAAATAAGACTTGTAAAACACACAGCAAACAGATAAGGAGAGCAGCAACACTTTTCACCTTTTAAACACATCAGCTGCAGAAGGGTGATGGATTATGTATGGGTATGTATTAGGTGTGGGTTAATATGAGATGGCCCGCAGTCAAAAATACTGCTGTAAAATGAAATAACTCATTTCATAATGTCTATTTTGCAGCAGAGTATAACAGAGGTTTGTTTATAAAAGGCAATCGAGGACAACTTTCATGCCCTGAAGATATTACCAAGAAAGTATTTCAAACAAAAACCTAATACTATCCAACTGACAGCTACAATTGAAGTACAGAATGAAGGACACTGTTAAGTCCACTTGGATTTAGGTAACTGACATCTTACTAAGCAAACACCTTATTATTTGTCATAGGAAAAGTTTTTTTACAATCTTTTTCAAGTCGTATGAAGGACAATGCCTTGAATGTGTACAAGTAGTGTAAAAATAAAAAGAGGAGATTTTACTCACTGAAACCAATACTTCTAAATAATTTAGTATTTGTATAGATGCTGCAAGAATGAGAAAAATAGGAGGTTTTTTACAATGATGAGGTGTCTCTTTGAACTTACTACTATAATCATTGAGTATATAACTTAATGGTATAGCGACAATACTTTATATTTGTTTCAGATCACTTGCATCTGGATGTCTGAAATGATATGACTGTATCACAAACAATATTTGAAAAAGTTATAAAACTATTTATTGACTATACAAAGAACTTTGTTTCCTATTTTTGGGAAGGCTGTTTTGCCTTACTTAGTATCAGACACTTTAAGTAAATAAAGAAATACATTAATACCTAAGCTCCCTACACTACTGAATTGTCAAACAGTTTTAGGGATAATACAGAGGACTGATGTTCGCTCCTACATTTCAGCTAGCATTCCAAGATCAGGAAAAAGGAAAACAATTACCTGGAGAGAGCAAAGAATCTGTTTTTAACTTTAAAGATTGTGAAATCATTTTTATCCCTACTAACTACAATTCCAATTACTGGAATATTTATGGAGGACTTGAATGATAAAGGATCAATTTGCCTTTTTTTACTGGAAACTTATACACCCATTTCCCAACTTGTAGAACAATAATATTACATTGCAAGAAATTCTGGATAGGAAAGTTTCATCTTTAGTCCTAATATTAAAGCTGTTTATTTGCATAAAATAAATAAAAATGTTCATTGAAAGAGAAGCAGCAGAAGTCAGTGCATAAATCTCATCTGATGTCTGAAGTAAATGCAGATAGGAAACTCGATTTTTCAGACTCCTGTTCAAAGGACATATTTTTTCAACAGTTTTAAATGCACATATGGTGGTTAAAAAAATGGAACAAACTGAAGCTTGATCATTAAATTATTTTCAGTCTCACTGTTGTGGTTTAGCCCTGGCTGACAACCAAGCACCATGCAGCCGCTCGCTCACTACCCCCGCAGTGGGATGGGGGGGGAGAGAACCAGGAGAGAGAAAGTGACAAAACTCATGTTTTGAGATAAAGACATTTTAATAAGTAAAGCAAAAGCCTTCTTCATCTTTCATCTTCTCCATAGCTTTTCCTGTTTGTAGCTTAAAACTGTTTGTAATTAACACATATTCCTAACAATGGAGGGTTACATAGCACTGCAAAATATCATTGAAAACACTGTGAAGCATTTAGCAGTAACTGTGAACACATTCTTTGATCTTTTGTCAGTTATATCTTTTCCACTACACTCAGTTTTATACCATACTTCTTTTAGATTCTCAAAACTCTGAGGAAAATTTATGCTTTTGACTTTTACTATGGTATCTGTTTTGAAGTAGACTGTACTTAAATAAGTTATGCTAAGTTAATCCACTTAATTTACATGTATTTTCTGATTTTACACAATATGTTCTTTCCATTTACTGCATAAAAGTCTACTTGAGTGTGCCCTTTACAGAAATCATGAAGAAAGGAAAAAACAAAATGAAAACAGAAAACCAAACCAAAACAATGCAAAAACCCAAAAGAACCTAAACCAAACCAAGTTTAGATATTTGGTAATGTATCTGGAATCATATTCTATTGTTATAGGTATTCTCTCTGGATTTGAAAATTAATATATTTGAGGTAATTATTAAAGATGAAAAATTAGAAATAGAGTTCATTGTGTTTTAGGATGAAAATTCGACCTGTGTTACAACATATAAATTTTCATTATAACTTTAAAAAAATTCATAACTTCCATAAACTTAACAAAAAGATTATATTTTGTATATATATCACCAAAGTAGGAGTTCAATTTTCCACAAAGAAATGGTTATTTAGTTAAACTCCGGAGTGTAGTTCACAGGAAAAGACTAACCAGATTTCAGGAAAAAAACACTTAGAACATCTACAGTGAACTATGCAGTGCTGCACAGACAAAACAAAGTTAGTACTAAATTTGCTGGCTCTGTATTGTTTCTGTTCTTAAAGATCTTCTGACCCTAAGCTCAACATCATGAGCTATCATGAATTCGTTCATTCATATTAGTGTCATCTAAAATACTGACTCTGATAACTAAGCAATCAACACCAAACATGTCTATGGATCAGCAAACCATAAAACAATGAACAATTTTAAAACAATGGGAGTAAACATACACTGATAAATACAGTTACGTTTACTGTTAATTAGAATGTGGAAGGAGAAAAAAAAATCTTAGGACTCGACTTCACATTAAAGGATTCACAAAATGCTTGCATTCCATTTTACAAGTGATCAACTTCTACAATTATGGGAAATATTGAGGTAAGACTTTTGGTGAAATTAAGAAGAAATTTTGTTTTTTTCTGTCTAACATGCCTGCTGTATTATTTTCAATAATAATATTCCTTTTATCCTTTCAGTGTAAAGCAACCAATTCATCCAAGCCTCTTCTCATATGGTATTTAGTATAATTTCAACCATGGTAACAGCTGTAGCCATTTAAGGATATGAGAGTCCTTCATATGAAGTCAGATGAAATAACTATACTATTCAGATCACTTTCAAAGAGCGTGTCATTTCACCAGATGATACCTGATAATTTGTGGATGATCAGATAAAATCACTAAAGAAATTTGTAATTCACTGCCTGCCTTGAAAATTTTTTCTAAGATTTACGTAATTCCACAGTTAAATAACTACATCTTTTCTTTAGTTTGAATATATTTAAATGGCAACCACATTATCTTCCTACTCCTTAAAAGGCTAGGATTTTCCTTGTATTATATTATGAATTATCAATAAATTTAATATTTTTCCTTCAATAAACTAATAAGATTAAGTTAATTCTCAAGCATCTTTTCCAATCATCCTTTAGCTCCTTCTGATAAACTAAGGTGTAGACATACATATTTAAAGATAATATTTCATAATATTCTTCAAAATCTATACAAAAAGAGATGACATAAATTCAGCTGCATTCAAACTGATAAGTAGTCTTTCTCCATGTAATAGCATTTAAGCATTTGGATCTTCTCTCTTGAGTTACACAGCTAGATATGGTGATATTCTTCTGCAATCACAGAATATTTAACAAAGTAGCTAGCTGTTCATTAAGAGCATAAAGAAGAGCTTTCACACCACTTGAATTCCTCCCCTAGGAATTATATGTTATCCAGAAGACACAAAAGGAAACCTACTAGCTGACCGTTACTTTGCAAGACAAAATATTGCATTACCTGCTACATTTAATCATAAAATAAATAAATATGTATTCTTATAAAAAACAATTACCATTGAAACAAAGATGCATTAGGTCAATACATGAATATACTACAGAATAAAATCTTTAAAGAATACGACAGGGAAATGATATCCATCACACCTAGCAATTACTTACCAGATTACTTTAAAAAAATACTAAAACTAGTATCCTTCAAGATTCATACTTTTGCTACACTTCTTGCACCCAGACTTCCTCTTAATTCAATTCACAGTCCATAAAGTAAATATACGCATATATTTTTGGAAAAAAACAGAACTTTTAGTAATTTCAACAAGTTTAGCCTTTCCTCCATTTACCTTTTCCATGCTTGAAAAGTGTTTCAACACATGTCTGTATTTATTCGGTTTGAATTTAGGGTTTTGGTGGGTTTTTTGACAAAGAGAGAAATTATTGGGAAGTACTAAGAATTCACAGCAAATAATGCATGTAATACAATTTAGGAAAGAAAAAATTGTTCAAAAACCCAGACTGACAGATTTCAGTTAACAATGCAAGTCCTAATTCCTAATTCTTCCAGTCCATTGACTAATTTGCTGTAATATTTTGGATTTATTTTGTGATGTTGAAGAAGCACTCTATGAATAGGTTTAAATGGTATATTTAGTACCAGTATGTTCTTGTACAGGTACTTACGAAAGATTTCAAAATGTTGCTCATGAGGCAGTCACACCATAAAATTCAGTATGTATCTTTCAGTAGTGTTTAATGAGAGATATGCCATGCTGTCTGTATAAGAATCCTACAGTTCTGCAGCATGAACTAAGAATGATCGTAATGTTCCACACTTAATTAAGCAAGCTGCAGGATCTTTCACTGCTGTATGAATGTTTCACACAATTTCGTCACAAATGGTACTTTTGCTAACAATGACTGTACCACTTTCTTCAGCAGCATGCTTTGAAGTATGACCCGTTTATTCCAATAATTCTCTAAAGCATTATTTCTTGTGATAAAATAGATACTTAATTTGAAGTGGGCATTCTTGGGAATCAATAATGCCATTTTCTAAAGGCTGTAACCAAAAGGAGTATCAGGAACTGTGGAAACAATATGGAAAGTCTAGCTATTTCACTTTTAAGGGAACACTTTAATTATTCATTGACTGAATAACCTTTCTTGATTTCTTAAATGTACAGTTTCAAAGGACGGTTATTTCACATTTATAAGGAACTACTTCCACCAGTACTTTACCTGCTTTCTTTTCATTGCTCCAGACTTCACAACAGCAGCAGGGAAAAAAACGTTTACCCTTTTATTGTCAATAGTGTACTCAGTCTGGTGCTTTGATTTTAAGGTCTGCTAAATATTTTATACAGACTTATTTAACAGTAATTTTTGAAACTACCACATTACTTATTTATTCCACAGGTGTATTCTAGCTGTAGGGTCTAGGACCAAGGAAATCAGCTAACTGTATTTTAGTATTTATGTTGGTAGAATTCCCATTTAGGGATAAGAACATCATCTTTTAATTAGACCCATCCAAAGCCATGGTTCTTGAAAACCAGAACTGACAATTTGAATTATATTTGGAATAGAGTGTCTATAGATAATGCAAAGTGCTACTACTAAATGGACAGTGTTGCTAAAAAAAAAAGTACTGCAATGAATTACCATCAAAGGTAATATGGCCATGCAGATTTCGTACAAATATGTTTGAACAGATCTCAGTAAACTACATTGATCATTGCTGTTTGATACCTATGGATCAGGCAAAAGTCTGACCCTAAAAAGTGCAACAATAACTTTGATTAGCTGACAGAAGGTAATACCACAGACATTGACACTATTGCTCCAGATTTAACACCAATTCAAGTGGCAGCAGGATTTATGATTCAAAAATTAAGTATATGTGTGTCTTATTAAACAAAAAATTGTGTAGGAAATGAAGTGATTTTTTTAATTGATTTTTTTTTTAAATCAGTATCTTTGCAACATAAAGATGACACATTCCCTAGCCTGGAAAAATCTAATGAAGTTCTGAAAAATAAATATTATATCAACTGATGATAGTCTTAAAGAAGAGAAAACATAATTAGAAACCTTGGGCCAATAAAATACGACAAGGCATAACATTGCAAACAGAGTTCCTGCAGCACATTAAAAAGAGAAAGAAATCAAGCAAGACAGTCTAATAAATATAATATGTTTCCTCTTCTTCTCTTTCTTCTCTGTGCACAGGTTTTATCTCTTGTTGTGAATATTTAAACATGCAAGCAGTAAAAATATCCCAGTTGCCCGTGTTCATAGTTATGTATTCTCAACATTATTATTCAAAATATAGAACTCTTGAAGGCATAATATGAAACACTGCTGCTTATACAATTTTAAGGTAACAAAATAAAATAAAGGGAGTTAGTAACAGGGAACCAGTCAATAACTTGTTCATAGTTGGACTGCTGGGTAGAAAGTAAAGTGTTTTGTTTTGTGGTTTTTTTTTTTTTAATAATATGTGAATACAACTGCATTATGCTTACTTGAAAATCCTACTTAGAATTCTTACTGGTTAAAATTTTTAGTAAAGATTATTGGAAAAAACTGTCCCTTTCTATATATTGTCTCTTTTTCTCTTACTGTTTGATAAACTATCTCTCTGGGGTTTTTGGTTTATCTTTCAACTTATTCCTAGGGAGAATTATTTTTCTAAGTTTAGTCACTTCACTTTTCAAATGCTTTTTTCCAAGATACATGTTGATCTACAAATAAAAAAAACACATCTTGACATGCTACTACTTAATCACTTCAGTTTTAAAATTTAAGGTTCAGATTCTGAAAACAATATAGACTAATATATAAATGGATGATTCTGTACTTTGCTGAATATGAAGTTAAAAACCTGTGACTTATTTTTATACAGTTTACAGTACTATATCTTGATCTAGAATGTCTGTTAAAATTACTTATTTCTTAACAAGAAAGGACAAAATAACAAGAATCATGGCACACATAGCATTAAGATAAAAAGCTGCCTAGGGAGCACTAGCAACCTGGAGCACTGCGAACAGAGCAGGCAAACACACCATAGCGCGTCAGCCAGGGCATGGCGCGGCAGTTTGCACAGCAGGTTGTGCAGGAGGATGCACAGCAAGGACTTGAGTTCCATTGGTGGTCATCACCCTCTCGGAAGAAGCTTAGCTATGGCATCCACCTGGCAGAAAGCTCTGACCTCTGCACTCACCAGAATGGATGTGGCCACCCAGACAGAACTCCTGTGAAAACATGCAGCCACCCAGGTGTCAGGCTGCAGGGAGTGCCAGAGCCTGTCACTGGGAATGGATGGCAGTGGTGAGAATGGCTGTGTGAGGTGTGACCAGGTGGACGATCTCATCAGCCTGGAGACAGAGCTACGAGAGGAAGTAGAAAGGTTAAGGATCATCAGGGAGGCTGAGAGAGACTGGTGGAGCCATGCTCTGCCCTCCCTGAGACGGAAGCAGGGACAGCCATCAGAGTAAACCCAGGATCAAGGAGACCCTGTATTCTCCCTCTGCCAGGCTGAAGGCAGCAGCTTAAAGGAAAGGAGTGAATGGAAGCAAGTCCATGCTCAGGGTGGCAGGTGAACCTCCTCCTTGCCCACCTTGCCCTCCCGGGTGCCTCTGTACAACAAGTATGAGGCTCTGGCTTGGAAGGGCAGTCAATGGAGGACATGGATGATGGTCCATCTACACCAGAGGTGATGCCAAGGTCAGAAAGGCCCATCTGTATCGTGACCGCCTCCATGAGGAAGAAAAGGCGGGTTGCAGTTGTAGGCGACTCCCTTTTGAGGCATACAGAGGGTCCAATATGCAGGACAGACCCTCCTCTTAGGGAAGTCTGCTGCCTCCCTGGGCCCATGTTAAGAACATCACTAGGAAACTTCCTAGCTTGGTACAGCCCTCGGACTATTACACACTACTGCTCTTCTGTGTGGGTGGCGATGAAGCCACAATGCATAGTGCAAAAGCAATCGAAAGAGACTTCAAGGTCTTGGGACAATTCCTGAGGGAATCTGGTGCACAGGTTATTTTTTCTCTCTCCTTCCAGTTGCAGGCAGTGACATTGGGAGGAACAGATGGACCCAGTCTATTAATAGTCTATTAATCTGTGTCTGGTGTCACCACAATTTTGGGTTTTTTGATAATGGGATGGCCTACACAGCACCAGGCTTGCTGGTGCAAATCCTATTGATTTTGTGCCTTTAACATTGAGACTTCTAAGGCAATATTTCTTTCTTAATGTCTTATTCTAGGATCCTAGCCATCCAATGTCCTGAGAACCTCTTGTGTGCATGTGTAACACAAAGACAGAGCAAGCCCTTATTGCAAAAGATCTGCACTGAAGTCATCCTTTCACACACTGAGGTGTTAGGAATTGCCAGAATTTAGGACACACATAACATGTAATCACTCTCCCTGACGGATATGCAGTATAGTTCACTCTTTAATCACATAACCACCTATTCTTATATCCCTTCCCAACAGAAGATACGGTTCCATTCATATGCAGGCTGGATTATGATCATTTAATGAGAAGCTAGCATATTTTCTTTTCACTACTCTATAGCTAGCCCCAGGCATTATTATTTACACTATTCAAAGTCTTGTTTAAAGACAGGACTATTAATTTTCTTATCGATCTTTATGGCACTCACTTTGGCATCTGAGTGCTTCATAAACATTAATACATCTCCTTTCACAAGTCTCTGAGCTAAGGCAATACTATTATTCCCACTCCATAGCCTCTGGGCTTCAGTTCCCATCTACATTCCTCAAATATATAGGTACAACAGATATATGGGAGCATGACTTCTACTGATTTTAGTGGAAATTAGATATTTGAATTCTCAAGGGCAAAAATTGTTTAGCATTGTCATTAGAATTGATAATGTGTTTTGAGAAAACTTGCTCGAATAAAAAAAAATTATAAAAATCCACATCGTATGATGTGTAGTATAAACAAAACAAAATAATGACAGTTTTTTTAGAAAGCTTATTCTTATCCAGTTTTCCCATAGTACTGTCCTTTTTCTTAGTTTTACTTTATCCCTGGAGCTTACCTGCTCTGTTACTTTACAGAAAGAAACAATACTTCCTCTCAGTTTTTTATATATTACATGTGTGTGTGTGTGTTTACAGCTTAGATATATATAGATAGACAGATACACAAACACACACCTAGATATATGAAATGGAAAGATATCAATATAGTGATACCTGATATCTTAGCATATGCACTAAAATAAATAGATTGTATCTTTGAAGAGACTGGCTTTCTTAATGGATATGCATATGCACTAAGTAATATATTTAAATATTGCTTATATAATGTATTCTTGATTTCTCTGATCATCCTTACAGATCATCTCCATCTGGCCAAAGGGAATGGTTGATTAAACTGCCCATTTAAGTGTATCTGAGACCCCTGTACAGGATTAGTAGATTCACAAAACGTATTGAAAATCCGTATTTCCTGACTCACAGCTGAAACCACACAAAGTACTCCAGAATATCTCCAGATGTTTATGTGTAGATACTTGAATCAAGGCCTGTTTCTCCAATAACTACAATGTGAATATGTATAGATGTCTTCCCCACCTATTGACACAGTCATTTCTCTGTCTACATGTAAGTATCTGCAGCATATATATCTTCTGTCTAGAACTGAACTGTACTCTTAGATCTTTTCTATCAGCATTATAAATGATTATATTAGACTATCAGTCTGAACACAATTCCTTGATAAACTCCATAGGTAACAAGTCTGAACCCTTCTTCTGACATCTTTCTCCTAACCAATTACTTAAACATTGAGAAAGTCAATGTCAGAAGAAGAATCACTTCCTTTCAAAATGTTCAGGGTTCTCAGCCTGATGTAAATTAAAATATGTAATCCTAAAATGAGATTTAGGAAAAATTATAACAAAATCTTTTGGTGCAAAATGGTGGTAAATTTAACGAGCAGTAAGAAATAGCAGAGCTCTCTGTACCTGACCATACAAAAAATAACTGTCTCAGTCATAATTTTGCAATCATTAATAAATCATTTGGCTTTAGACCCTTCATAATGCCTCCATCTTCAGATTTTATAAGAGTTAAAAGTAGTCTTAATTTTCTGTTTTGCATTACAAATGTGTTAGTCCTTCCTAGGGCAGCTAGTGAAAATGTCAATTGATTACAAAGACAGTGATGTTATCTATTCCTAGAACTGAGCCTGAATTGTCGAATTAACAGATTATCTCATTAGAGCTGAAGACAGAAGTCAGTATATTACTGCTGATATAATATCTATCAATCAGCAGTCTTTATCAGAGTCAAGTCCTTTCTTATATTCTAATTCCATTTCAAAATTCCGATTTTCATATAGTTTAGCTATGAAAGATGTATAAAGAAATGACAGCTACATCTTCTGCTGCAAAAACAAGTGCTAGGATAATGGAAACTGACTGGCAGGTAGCCTTTAATGAAAGATAGGAAAAACTTAATGCAATTATGTGCCCAGACTAGGCATAGAACTGCGTGAAATTATTGCTGTTAAAATCAGAAATTAATTTACAAACAAAACTGTATTTCCCTTCAGCAAAACTAGACTGTACGATATGGAAATGATTTAGCCATTTTGGAGTACTGTCTAAATTCATAAGGTCAATTTGAAACTTCCAATGTAATCCCAAATGCATCCATAGAAATTATTTTTTCTGTGAAACTCAGTAGTTAACATTTTTATTAGAACCTACTTTTCAGCTACTGACAAAAGTCATAGAAAACCACACTAACATGAAGGTCTAGGGCCATTGGATACTGTATCATGTACACCTACAGAGTTTGAATAAAGACAAAAAGTAATGAGGAGAGTATTTTGGAATGCAAAGCATCAGAAAAATTTAAGTGCAAAAGTCACTACAAGCTTCTTTTCAATACAAGCAAAAAAATATTATTGTAAAATCATAATTATGACTGTGGCCATAATATCTAATTTAAAATAGCAAAACGCTATTTTTAAAAGTGTTAAATTACATCCCTGGCTTACAAATAAAATAATCAACAAAAACCCCAAGTAACTGGAAAAAAAAAGAAAAAAAAAGTTATATTGTAAGTATTTCAGCTTTTAGCCATCTTGGTATCTCCTGGAAGAGGAACACAGCATGGCACAAGCAATCCAGGATTTTTTTGAGTACATTGATAACAACTTTCTGCCAAAGGAGATCAAAGACCTGACAAGAGAACTTGCTCTCCTGGACTATATACTCACAAACAAGGAGGAACTGGCCAGGGACGTGAAGGTTGGGGGCAGCCTTGCTACGGTGACTATGAGATGGTGCAGTTCAGAACCCTGAGGGCAAGAAAAATAAAAAAGGGCAGAATCACAACCCTGGCCTTCAGGAGAACAGATTTCAGCCTGTTCAGAGACCTGCTGGGAAGAATCCCAGGGGACATGGCCCTGGAAAGCACTGGTGTCCAGGAGAGATGGTTGCTTTTCAAGCATTACTTCAAGCTCAAGAATGGTCCATCCCAACATTCAGGAAGTCAAGTAAAGGTGGCAGAAGGCCTGCATAGGTGAACAAGGATCTCTTGGCAAAATTCAGACGTAAAAAGGAAGCATACAGGAGGTCAGTGAAGGGTTAACTTACCAAGGAAGAATACAAAGCCACTGTCCGAGTGGTCAGGTATGGGGTCAGGAAAACCAAAACTCACCTGGTGAGTGATGTGAAGGGCAAGAACACCACCTTAGATAGATCTTAGGTGTATCAGGAGCAAAAGAAAGATGAGGGAAAATGTGGACTGGCTGCTGAATGGAGCAGAAGTCTTTTTGACAAAGCTCATGGAAAAGGCCAAGGTACGCAATGCCTTCTTCGCATTGGTCTTTACTGTAAGACTGGTGAACAACGATTTGAACACAAGACAACATTTCTGCCTTGCAGCAAAGAATGACATCCTGGGCTGTTTAGGAAGTGTCATCAGCACAGGAATGAAGGTGATCCTTCTCCTCTACTCAGCACTGGAGAGACCACATCTGGAGTGCTGTGCCCTGGTCTGGGACCCTCAGTACAAGAGAGACATGAACATATCAGAATTTGTCCAGCAAAAGGCCATAATGATGATTAAGCAACCGCAGCATCTCTCCTATGAGGAAAGGCTGAGAGTTGGGATTGATCAGCCTGGAGAAGTGAAGGCTCAGGAGGGATCTTATCAACACTTGATGGAGGGGGGAAATAAAGAAGATGGAGCCAGACTCTTCTCAGTGCCAACCTGTGCCAGATAAAAGGCACTAGGCGCAAAATGAAACATGAGAAATCCATTTTCAACAAGTTTTTATTTTATTTTTTACTGTGAGGGTCATCAGACACTGGAAGAGGTTGGCCAGAAAGGCTATGAATTCTCCATCCTTGGAGATATTCAAAATGTGACTGGACACAACCCTGAGGAACTTGTTTGAGTTAACCTTGCTGTCTGCTGGGAGGTTGAACTAGATGATCCTCAGAAGCCCCTTCCAATGTCAATGGTTGTGTGATTCTGTAATATGCATAAGTATTATTTTTTCTGTAGATTGAGAAAAATTATGTAAATTTCATAGTGCTTAATCATTTAAGTCATCTTCTATTGCTTTCACTATGTAGTTTATCACATTATACAATGTCAATGTTTCTATCTACAAAATAACCTATATTTTATTTCCTCAATAACTACTCAAACACTGAAACACACAAATTGCTTTGTACAAATTTATATGCTTATGCAACTTGAGCATGTACATTTTTACAAAAAGTAAACATGAAAGAGTCATGAACAATGACAAGTCTACATTTGTCTTTGAATTTTAATGCATGTTTGTAGTGATTTTCTGTTTTGTGATCCACTATGCTGATCTTACACAAACACATTGTCTCTTTTGACTAACTGCATTGAAAAACTTTTTTTTCTAGACTAGTGAGTACTCAAAGTCCTGTATTTTAAACAGCCAAAAAATGACAAGAAAAATAATTTTATTCAAAACCAAACAGCATAAATGGAAAATACTTTATGGGTACAGCTTTTTGTGTAGGTATCTGGTACAGAAGCATGACGAAGAGGCACATCTAACAGGGAGTCAAGCAGTTAATGTGACAGTTGTTTAATATTTACAAACAGAGCTGTACTTCAGTTTCTGCTGATTGTTTCCTTATTAGAGTCTGCCTACACTTTCTGACTTCTTTAACTGATCCCTGATTCAGGAATCCTATTCAACCTCTTATGCAACTGCTGGTAGGGTACACCTAAGTAAGTGTTGGTCACAATGCTCAGGAGACCTGGAAACAGAATTAGCTAATACAGATTTTAGCATTTTGTGTGGAGGACAACCTGGGACGTGCTGGACTGCTAATCTGTGCAGTAATAGCAGTGACACAACACCAGATGTCTTTCCTGGCACTAACTGAAGTAATGGCCCTTGGCATGTTGGAGGCCTTCTGGAGCTAATAGGAGGATGTAGCAATGGAAATCTCAGGCTGAAGGGGGTGTATGTTGAAGGGGTGCATGCAGTGAATGAAGGTGATGGCAGCTTCACCAGTGGAAGGTGTTGGCACCAAGGTGCCAGGTGAAACAGCTGTGGCAGTATGCAAGCGGACTGCAAGGCATCAGGGAGGAGGAACAGAACATTTGCAGAGACAAGAACCTGAATCCTGAATTCAATGGGAGGGACTACTGCAGGCTATGTTTGAAAGTGCAATGGGTGGAGAGTCCCAAGATGGAAAAGTCTGAAAACCTGTGACTTCTAGCCACAAAAGGTAGGCTTCTTCTCCACCTTCAGACATATACCTACAGAATAAGTGCAGTGGCCTGGTAACAGCTCAAGAGAAATAACAATTATCAAGGGAGGCATGAGGAGACCTGATATGTAGCTGCATGTGCATATTATATTACTAGAGCAACAGTAAAAGTTACTCAGGACATGACAGTGTGTAATCAAGAAAACTGACACCACCATATATAAATGCACTTTGTGCTACACATTGAACTCGTGTTTTAAAGAAGTTCTTAAGTTCAAAATGCAACTTTGCATAGCTTCAGAACAATAACACATCTTTAAATGATATTCAGTTCTTTGCTGATATGGTGCAAATTCAGCTAGTGAGGGCAGAGGAAGTAAATGGGGGCTGTTGATTTCAGAAATATGTTTGCTGTGATCATCCATTTTCAGAAGGTAAGCAGCATATCAAGAACATTGAGAGTATATGATACAATTCTAGCTAAATCATGGCACGCAAAATTCCTAAGTTCTGCTCATAATAAAGATTTATTGTCAGATCTGCATCAGTTACTGACAATTCTTATTCAAGTTTTTTTCTCCTGCACACTTGTGGCTTCTTTTTACAAGATTTTATTATCATTCTTCAGAACTAAATGAAATAGAAGAATCACCTTGATTCTGAGTCTAGTTTGATAAACATTTTTTCACAACTTAAACCAAGACTATATTTTACTAAATTACTTACCCCTATGGTAGCTATTCTGTTCTGGCCTAGCTGAAATGAAGCTATGAAATCTACAGTTGTATCTAAACAAAGGGGGCTTTGTTTGTTTGGTGGGGTTTTTTTCTTGCAACCTCAACTGACAATATTAGACTGGGGATTAATAAAACTAAATTAAACTTGTCTTGACATAACAGAAGTGACTCAATACTAAACAGAATCTCACCATGATCAGAAGTATCATTTTTGACAGGGAGATTATAGATATTGATATTTTTACATTTCATAACCTGATGTATTTGAGAAGTGGAGAAGGAAAAGGATATTTTTCTCTGTCAAAAACCTAAAGCTGAATTTCATAGTACAGTATTTCCTGCCGTTGATTACTGTAACAGCATTTTGGTATGCCATTAAATAATACTTAATCTGCATTTAAGGAGGAGCTGTTTTGCTGTGGTCTTTGAAATAATCACACTGCATAAACAAATTCAAGCTTGTGACGCTTGAGTCCTTCAAAATGCAGGACTAGAGTCCTGAGGCTCTGGAGTCCTTCAAAATGAAATGTTGTTAGTCTAGTATTACAAGTAACCTCACAAACTGAGTTCTTTAAAAGCCGTAATTACACAAACTTTCATTTTTTTATTTTTATTTTTTAATCAGAAGTACTAGAGACAGACTGTGGAAATCTGTGCATTTAATAGATTTTCACAATAACTTGTTGGAACTACAGTGTTTATGGTGTAGAAGCCCACATTACATAAAACTTATTGAACTCATACACAGAATAAGAACTGATTCTGTATGACTCACAGTCTTTGAGATCATGGTCACAGAAGAACAGCAAAAATGTGGAAATCACAGATGCAAGTCCAAAAAGCTTTGAAAATACCTTAATATGGCAGACAAGAAGTTACAAACTAGATTTCACAGCTAATTCTGAAACACATGCTATGTTTTAATATTTTTTAGTTAGTCACAACAATCATAGGTAAAATAAATGAAACTTTCACCGGTAACATTATCTCCGCAAAGAAAATACATGAATGAAATTAAAAGATGCAGCTTCAAATTGTATGTGGAAGGGGAAACATTCCCATAATTGGCACAAACATATGTGAGCCCAGCCAATTAAGTAGGAGGTAACACATAGAGCTTGAGAGCTTGAGAACCTGTAAGGAGATAAAAGAAGCATTGATGAGTAAAGAAATCTAAAGAAGCTCAGACATTGTAGAGCTGTGAAGGTCCTGTTTACCCTAGGATGCTACAACTGAGGCTTCATAATCACCTTTATTCAGTCCATCTGCAAGCTACTGTTGATTTTTCTTCAATGATGTCACTCACAACTGTATGGTCAGATAGTAAGCCAGAGCAGACTGCGAATTTAAAGACACTCCTCCCACAACAAACGTTTGGAGAAGACCTCCTGGGTTACCAAGTCCAGATCCCTTGCATGTCATTACAGAAGAGTATTTCACATAACTTGAGGTATCTAAACAGAATTAGCTGTATGTAAGATTTCACACTAAGAAAAGAAACTTGTAACTCATTATTAACCATGGAGGTGGGCTAAACAATAAGTACAGAGACTAGATATCTAACTTTTCCAAAACTAGAGCTGTGTAAAATAAATTATTCCATAATCCATGAATCCATAAAATGGGCTCCTTTGCTATTTCCTGCAACCTAGACATTAAATCAATCTACCTATTCCCTACAGCTATTTTCCTCCATTTCATATTCCAGCATATGCAGTAAATTCATTCAATGTCGTCTATTGAAGATTCCATATGCTGAAACTGGTGACATTTTAATCTTTCCCGAAAGATTTCACCTATTGCATTTCCCTAGTTTAACGTTCTGACAGCCACATAGCCAGAGAATTTGAAGTCTGATTAAATTATGAATACATACAAGAATGTGACCAACTGAGAGACTCAAGTGCTGCAAGAGAATGAAGTCCTACAGTAACTAGCAGTACAAAACACACACCATACTGCACAGTTATTCTTGTGTCAGCAGAATAAATCCTGCTCAGGTGTATCGAGGCTGGCTTATCATATCTGTTAGCATAAACCCATGAACTTTTCCTGTAGTAGACAAACTAACCAACCTTCTTTTTAAGTAGATGAAATATGATTAACCAGCTGTCCCAAACAACAGAACTAACATTGAATAGCTTTTGTGTGCTCAGGGAAATAGACAGCCAAACTGTGCAAACAACCCATTAATCATCAAGATGTGTAAGCTTTCAGAAATGTCCTGAACAAAAACATATTTAGAACCAACAAAGGAGACCATAAATCAGACAATATTAGTGTAATTTGAATGGACCAGTCACCAAGGAAGTATTCTCTTCCCAATCCTATAACTAAGAAACTAAAGAGAGACTTATGAGGGAACCCAGAAAAAGGGGAATGTGAGAGACTCTGAAGGAACCTCACAAGTCTCCCACAGGACTACATAATGCACAGCTGGAATGACTATGCTGATCTGCCCAAATTTTCTTCTGCATTGTGATATCTTTCCCAAAGAAGGGGGAAATTATGTAACCCATAAAATTACATGCATTTGTGATTAAAGTGTTTTGGTTTCCAAATACTTCACACTATTTTCTCTTAAAAAGCAATGTGAGAGTGTTAAAAGGATTGATGACATGGATCCTACCATTGGTCTAAATCATCCATGGGCAATTTACAATGGCGCTCACGTTTTACACACTCTGGTGTTCAAATTTTTTTCTTAATGTAGGCTGGAGGTTCTTCTTCTCTTTATAACCCACAACTCAGATACAATTTTAGCATCTAAAACCTAATTTCAGAGTTTGAAGTACAGGTATAACTTCCTCTCATAAATAAAACAACATCTGCAGTGTTACATGTCAGTTTTGCCTTCTGCTGCCAATAAAGAATAAATCATTTTCTGCTGTGAAGAAACTTGTTGGACAAGATGTCAGAGTATTTAATGAAAGTGAACAGTATTATGTCTTCATCCCTAAGGTGAAACACATCCCACTTACTTTCCTTACTCATGCTAAGGATCACCATGATCAGGAATTGACTATTTCACCAGAGACAGAATGAACTTCAAACAATATAATTACTTTGTTGTAGCTGCAATTGGTTTAAGAGCTGAGCATATAAACATTGCTATTTAAGCTGTGACGGATAATGCAGTTGTTGCAGGACTTTCTGCAATTTTAATTATAACCAACAAGTTAAAAATCTCCCACAATTCCTGTCCAAGTATGAGCACTTTACCTGGGTAACAAGATTTCAGGAAGGTGTTTTGCATTTTCTTTAAATATTCCCTTTACACTTTTCTGCTTCGCTGGGCATTTCATGCTAAATTAAATGGGGGATTTTTAATGTGTGAAATGGTGTTGTGATGTTTGTTTTTAAATTAATAAATCCAGAATAACATTGTTGGTTGTACAAGGGAGGCCAATGAAGATGATCAGAGGGCTGGAGCACCTCTCCTATGAAGACAGGCTGAAAGAGTTGGGGTTGTTCAGCCTGGAGAAAAGAAGGCTAATTTCTAATCTAAATCTACCCTCCTTCATCTTAAGACCATTACACCTTGTCCTATCACTATAGGCCCTTGTAAGCAGTCCCTCTCCAGCTTTCTTGCAGACCCCCTTCAGATATTAGAAGGCTGCAATAAGGTCTCCCCATCTTGTGGGCCTCCCTTGGACTTGCTTCAACGGCTCGATGTCCTTCTTATGTTGAGAGTCCCAGAGCTGAATGAAGTGTTCCAGGTGGGGTCTGACAAGAGCAGAGTAGAGGGGCAGAATCACCTCCCTTGACCTGCTGGTCACACTTCTTTTGATGCAGCCCAGGATACAGTTGGCTTTCTGGGCTGCAAGTGCACATTGCCAGCTCATGTAAAACTTTTTGTCTAGCAGTAATCCTAAGTCCTTCTCCTCAGGGCTTCTGTCTCTCAGGGATTGCCCAAAACCATGTGCAGGACCTTGCACTTGGCCTTGGTGATCTTCATGAGGTTCACATGGACCCACCTCTCAAGGCTGTCAAGTTGTCTCTGGATGGCATCCCTTCCTACAGTGTTGGGATGGGGGTTGACCATACTACACAGCTTGGTGTCATCAGCAAACCTGCTGAGGGTGCACTCAATCCCACTGTCCATGTCGCTGACAAAGATGATGAAGGTGCCAGTCCCAATACTGACCCCCGAGGAACATCACTCATCAATGGTCTCCACTTGGAGATCAAGCAGTTGACGGTAAGTCTTTTGAGTGTGACCATCCAGCTATTTCCTTATCCATCGAGCAGTCCATACATCAATTTAGAGACAAGGATATCATGTGGAACAGTGTCAAATGGTCCAGGTAGGTGATGTCAGTTGCTCTTCCCTTATCCAACAACCTGGGTTGTTCCTCCTCAAGTGCAGGACTTTGCACTTCTCATTTAACTTCTTGAGGTTCTTGTCAGTCTGTTCTCCAGCTTGTCAAGGTCCTTCCGGAGGGCGTCAAAACCCTCTGCCATGTTGGTCACTCCTCCCAGTTTGATGTCATCTGCAAAGTTGCTCAGGGTACACTCTGGCCCATCATCCAGACCATCAATGAAGATGTTAGACGGGACTGGACCCAGTATTGATCCCTGGGGCATGCTGCTAGTCACTGGCCTCCAACTAGACTTTTCACCACTGATCACCACCCTCTGGGCCTGGCTGTTCCACCAGTTTTCAACCATGTCACTGTCAACTCATCCAGTCCATACATCAACAGGTTCTCTGTGAGGATCTTACGGGAGACAATGTCAAAGGCCTTCTGAAGTCCAGGCAGAAAATATCCAATGCTCTCTCCTCATCTGCCACGCCAGTCAGTTCATCATAGAAGTTCATCAAGTTGGTCAAGCATGATTCTCCTTGGTGAAGTCAACCTGACTTCTCATGATTATTTTCTTGTCCTTAATGTGCCTCAAAATGGTTTCTAGGATTAGCTGTTCCATCACCTTCCCAGGGACTGAGCTGAGGCTGAAGAGCCTGTAGTTTCCTGGGTTGTCCTTCTTACCTTTCTTGAAGATGGGGTTGACATTTGCTTTCCACCAGTCTTTGGGCACTTCTCATCACCATGACTGATGAAAGATTATTGAGAATGGCCTTGCAGTAGCATCTTCCAGCTCCCTCAACACTTGTGGGTGCATCCCATCAGGGCCCATGGACTTATGTATGTCCAGTTCGCATAAGTATTCCCTGACTTCTTCCACCAAGAGTAGATCTTCCTTAGTCCTTTTTCCCTGGGCTCTTGGGCCTGGAATTCCTGAAGACCAGTCTTATCAGTAAGCAAAGAAGGTATTCATTTTAAAGGTAGGCTTAGTATTGTTATTCACATATACGGTAGTTTGTAAAATTGATATCCAGTCTAAATTGGATTTCTTGGTATTAGCATAATGCAAAAACCCCCACCTATAATGCTAGCTCTGGATTGTTGTTCTACATCTCTTAATAAAGCACAATATTAACCCACAAAAATGACAAAAATGAAATATATGTAGATGTATTGGTCATATCTATATTTAAATATCAGCAGTATAGCTGTATATAGTACTTCTCAGGGAGTCTCCTCAAGACCCCTTTAAATTCAATGAAGAAAAAAATATCTATTTGACACGGCACATATGCCAAAAAGGAAATGTGTACTTTAGAATGCATTCCACCTTCGGTGATTACTCAAACAAAAATCATAACAATGAAATTATATACAAACCAAAAGCATAGCCATGAACAGTACTACATTGCACTGCATAATATTGAAAGCCTTATACTCCAAGATTCTTAAATTTTTCTCAAAGCCTTTCCTTTAACTTTACACAAAAGAAATCAATGATTTTTTATCATTATAATTAAACTATGCATTACAATTTTGCAAAAGTTCCCAGACATTTATAAAATTCCAAATTTTCTACTGCTTTACAGAAGTCTGCTGAGTAAACTGGTAGAAGAGTACTTAAACTTTGCAGAATACAAATTGTCTTCTGGAAATTATATCCCTTTTATACTCTCAAAACAGTCAGAATAGTCATGGTGTTCAGGAACTAATACTTTACTCCTAAATTTCTTTTTAATATTAAAAGTGATAAATTACTAATACCCCTATTTAGAGACAATTTGAATCACTTAAAGTGTATCTGCATTATTTAATTAAAAAGGAAATTAATCCGAGAAATCTACTTATCAAGTTTTTAGCAATTATTTAACATCTATGCAATTAACTTAAGATCTATCTTTTGTTTGGTACCTAAAACTGTCATCATTCTTACAACATGATGTAAGACAGCCTAGGCCAAATCTGCAATGTGCCATTTATTAGTAATGTATTCAGGCATTGGAGTATCAGAGAGTTTAAAAGAATACTTGTATTTGTAAGAAAGACTGCTGGTATCTTTGGAAACAGTACATGTTTAACATTTTTGCTAGGTTACTTTCATAAAGATGTGCCATATAGTTGAGATACTCAGCTTAGAAACTTCTGGAAGCTTTTTTCCCTGAAGAGAGGAAAAGGAAACTAAAATTATTTTTATAACGCTTGTATCACCATGCGATTATCTTGTGAATTGGTTAATGTCATTCAAAATTTGATATACTAAAGCAATATGAGCAAGGTAAAGAATATAGCAAAAATTTACAGTAAAAATGAATGATGTCAATCTTTTTAAGGCAAACAAGTAAGAAACAAAAAATAAAAGCTTAAAGGTAACTCAGTATTCTAATAAAAAATATTTATGGGAGTTTCCTCCTCCACTGTAGATTCAGCAGATTGCTTTGAGTTGTAGCACTGATGTGAGGCTTTTTGCTCCAATATTTATTTTAGATAAAGTGATGCAAGAAAAAACATTTTAGAAAGAAAAGGAGAAGGGGATAAAAAGGGGAAATTTGTTTTCTCAGCATGAACATAACTAATATTATGAGAATACTGGACATTTCTACTTAAAGTGAAACTTTCCTGGAGTTTTATGCAGGACGAAGAAGGAATAAATTCCATGGAAGAAAACAATTCATGATCCTAAACTTTGTGTCAGCAAAATATTTCCTAACTTCTTAATGAAAGTGATAGTCTATGCTGAAATGGTGCACAAACTCTTTAAATTTTCATGAAACGCTGTTGTACCAAGGTTATATTTAATCACATTGTGTAAAACTATGGTAAATTATTAATATTTAACAAAAAAACAAGTAAAATAAGATTATCTTCTGCTCCCTATGCTTTCAGGAAAAAAATATCTCATAGAATCATTATTTTAAAAAATTAAATACTTATATTCCTTTAAAATCAAAGTAATCACTTAAAAGTGCTGAAAAAGCAATAGAAGCCAAATAGAATGCTAATTAATATCATATTAAAGGAAAATGAATAGAAATTTAAAACAAGCAGTAAGTTTAGGAGCTTTGCTTAGCATTTTATTGAAATAATTAACACTGGGAGAAACATCACCAGTCCTTTACAGTAACGTACACTTTCTTAAAACAAAAAGTAGCTAATCTTGTTTTCCAGGTAATACATAACACATCTGCTACTTATTTTGTTAATGGTACAGGATGCATTCTACTACTTGTATCAACTTTTATTTATTTTTATTTTATAATGTTGATTCCTGGTAGAAAAGGAGCAAATGTGTGACACGTGATAAAAGAGATCATGTACTATAAACAGGAAGTGTCATGCCATAAAAAAGTACAGATTATGTCAGAATTATGACAGAAAACCTCTCAACACCTGCATAATCTATTATAATACTGGAGATGTGCTTATTCTAGAAATGTTGGTCATGAGGGCATACAGAAATAGCTGGTCTCTCAATACTGACTCTGTCTTTTCTCATATACCAAATTACATTAAAGCTGCAACTATGCAATATAATTTTCTGAAAGTTATTTTGGATGGAGGTGGTATGAATATGGAAGGTAGTCATTTATGGAAAATAGTGAAAACAGATTTAACACAGAGTTCAGTATCTCTATTAACACTATGACAAAGGTAGATAATCCACGATGAAATAAGTACTGTGGAAATAACTGCAGCTTACTCAAGGAAGTGGTAAAATCTTCTGTTGTTCCTATCCTACTGTAACCTAAATGTTGTTTTCATATTTTGATGCAACCAAGCCATGTTTAGGAATTGAGAGGAAGCCATAAACTGTGTGAACTTGTTTACTGCACCTTCATCTCTCAGATAAAATTTTTGAAGGCTCTTAGATAAAATAGAAACCAAAGTTAAATACGGCCATAATCAGTTCTGCTACTCTAATGCCAAGGACAATTTAATACCAAAATCAGCATCTTGGTTTGACTACTGTTCAGAGTTACTATGAGAAATTAACATTTTAGGCAGCAGAGTTCCACAGTGTATGTGTGCATATGTACCCATTTATACCCCCAAAAGGCCAAAATATGAAGTTAGATAGCTAAAATTTACCTAAAATCCTAAACCACTCAAGGTGCCTGATCTATGTTCCTGCATCTAATATAACACTAAGTTGATCTTAATAGCTGATATCTACCTTTCACACAGTAAGAAGGCGATCAGATCACTTGCTTAGGATATAGGACATCCAGATTAAAAAATTCCCAAACTTATTTAGATTGATAAATATCCCATCTCTACTGCAGGATAAGAGATCATGCACTGAGACCTAGAAAAGTATGACTCAGGGTCCCTCTCCACACTTCCTTGAAAGGCAGAAGGTAGTAGACAGTAAAAGAATGCAATTTTTACAGGACCACAAGACAGCATTAGCAAGAGGGAACATTACTGTTCAATTTACTGTTGCAGTCTTTTCCCTGAAAAAAAAAGTTCTTACATGTTCCAGGGCTAAGACACCATGTTGCTACTGCTTAAAATAAGTTTTTGCAATCTAAATTCATGTTTAATTACAAAAATTCACCTAGAACTGTCACTCTGAACAGTGCTTAGCTACTGAATATTTTGTTTTGAGCAGAGTTGTGTAAAAGTAGTAGGGAACAATAAAATAAGGAAGAGTATGTTTTAGGATTATGTTTGTAGAGCTAATGAAGTTCTTAGAAGAAAATGAGATTTCATAAAGTGCTGCTTTGTGGGAATGACCAATTGCATTCTGAGGGAAACAAATTTAGTATACATGACCTCCTCTGATTGAAATGTATTTGTATAACATCTTCATGAATCATATGTAGTCTATGTTCATGCATTCTTATATAATATACATATGCATATAAATTGTAGCCATACATGTGAATTCAAAACATTCAGTGTAACTATTAATATATTTTCCCTCCCCTTGCGGAAAGCATCGTTATATGTTTTCACTCTTATTTTAAATTCTCAATGTTCTGAAGATTAAAATACTGATAAAAATTCTAAAAAAAATCCCAAAAGATTTCTTGTTCAGAAATATTCTAAGAGATTCTTCAGTTGTTATAGCTAAATATCTTAGAACTTGTGTTCCTATATGAAAATTTGCAAAAATAGTGAAATATAAATCAGTACTTTTTATTTCAACAAAGAGTTGTTGCAATGTTGAATGGGTTTTTTCAATGTTATTATTTTCATGTATAAATTCTTTCTAGTTTTGGTTCTTTTTTTTCTTTTTTTTTTTAATTAAGAAGAATCATAAAATTATGTCCTTGCCTGAAAGAATATTTAATTGTACTATAAATGTAGAAAAACCTCAACAGAAGAGATGAAGAAACCATTTCCCTTTTAACCTTGTAGTTGAGTACTATTTTAAGCAGGACCAAGTTTGAATCTTCTCTGGGAGATCCCAGATAGAAGCTAAGTTGTATGCAGTTTAGAACAACAGTACTGCATAAAGAACTTGTGAATATTGGTAGCACTAGGTAGAACTTAGCAGGGATGAAATAGAGCTTGGTGCTTCAGCTCTGACACCTAAGTTATGTGTTAAGTAGCTTTCTTTTATTATTAATCTGCCAGTTAGTAATGGCAGTAAGTAATTATTATTATTAATCTGCCAGTTAGTAATCTGCCAGTTCTATAAAATAGATCAAAAAGATAACTGCATAATTTACATCAGCATAACCAATACGAGGTGATTTTAACATTTAACTGTAAAGTGTAGAATGATTATTCAAGCACTCTCCTAGACATAGACAGAGCAGGGGTCATAATTTTTAGTTTCCTAAATACCTACTTTGCTGTTGGTTTGGTATGAGTAAGAGGTATCACACTGTTCTCCGGTGAAATGCTGTCTTGTTAAAACTGCATATGAGTGTTCCCTAAAAAAACCCAAACAAACAAACAAACAAAACCCCAAAAAACCCAAACAAAAAAAAAACCCCTCTGATTTCTTATTTAGTAACTTTAGTGAATTGTGTGCTACCTGGTATTCAAAAGATATGTATCCCCTACTGTCTGACACAGAATCACAAATGGATTAATCTGTTTATCTTTTCCACTGGTTTGCCTAGCTTATTTGTTTGTGTATTCTACTGAAAAGAAATTGATCTGATGACTGAATATTATATGCAGTCATCCTGTCCTTACAAGATGACTTACATCCCCGCAGAACAGGACAGGACAGGACTCATTCAACTAAATTTAGACTTCTGTAATGTACATCCCTATATTCAGGCTAGTTCCCCATGGCTTCCACTGTGCTGACTGAAAAGAAATAGGCTCTTTTAAAATAAAATTCACCTCATCCTAAAAATAGGTCAGATATTTTGCTCCTTAGAAGTGCCCATTTCCCTTCATTAATTATAAAGGAAGCCTGGGTGATTAATTCAGATGAAGACATTTAGGCCATAGATATCTGATAGCTGGTTCAGGTACCTAAACATAGGTGTCTGGCAACATTTAAGATGCCCTGGGTTATCCAAGGGTACATGCACAAGACTGGAAAGTATCACACAAGGCTCATGAGAGCAGCCAGCCCTTCTAAAGTGGGAGCTGGAAGCCAGGCAGGGTTCATTAAAGAAATCTTACATGAGCTGCTTAAGAAAATTCATCAAGTCCTATGGGTGTTTTCAGTTCCAGATTAAATGCCTGCATTTGAGTACCTATAGTATATGAAGAGTAACCATTCCACTCAAAATAATTTAGTTAAGTATACTTTATCAACTGGACAGTTTTCCAAACTCCATAGAGTTTATTAACTATACATACAATAACAGAAGTTACAAATTCCAATTACTTACATTTAAACACCTAAATTTACATGTTGACAATCTGGAAGTAAATCTAACCCCTGAAGTGTGATAAAATCAATCTTACTTCAAGTGTGTTGATTGCAAATAGATCAAGCCTATTTAAATCCATATATCTATCTTGTACACATTTCAAATTGAGCTAAATAAATATTTTCCAAAATATCTCTGGAAAATTCCAGAGTCTTAAGTAGGTAGTTCATTGTTCACACATTCACATACTGGAACAGTAGACAGAAGCTCTTAGATTCCACTTCTGAATTAGAATTTCTTTCAGAAAGGTCATCAAGATATGGCCCAGTTGAGACATAAACTCTGAAAATCACCTTTATTAGCCAGTGACACCCAGGCAATTAAGAAAGGGCAAATACAGGTGATCAAAAGAAAGTAGGTGACTTGAGTGAGCACTGGAAACTATATCAAGAATTATTTAATTAGCTAGGTAAACATACTTAACTAATCAGGCTTTCCTTGCACAGTTTAAGTCTCCTTCCTACAACCTTCTGCCTTCTCTTCAGTCCTTGTTCCAGTTCCTTATTTGCTTTTATACATTCATTATGTCCCTTTTCTCACTGTTTCTCCTTAGTTTACAACCATTTTCTCTTCTCTTACCTTCCTGCTGGGAACACCCATATACCTCTACATTTCACCTTTCTAGTTCAGATATTGTCTCCATTGCAGACTTTATATTCAGTTTCAGCTTCCCCCCCAAAAAAAAAACCAGATACAGCTTGCATACATATAGAATTGCAGCTTATCAGGTTTTCAAAAATGCCTTAAAAATACCCAAGTCCCTTCTATTTCTCATGAAAAACTAATTCTAAAGCAATGTTGCTTTATTCTTACCTTTTTAGACACTGCTTTCTTATGAAAAGTATTTGACTGGGAAATATCAATTATCAAAAGTTTCATAGAGAATGCATTCTTTACCAAGAATAGAAATAGAACAGAAGCACTGACCCATTATCTAGTCTCAAATACGGATCAGTTGCACATGATTGAATGTGCCTTAAGGATTAGGAAAATGTATCACAATACTTCCCAGGAATAACTTGCCACTTTTTTAGTGATATCTCAAGGACTTCCCTTAGTGGTATATGCAAATATAATTATCTCAGCTAATTTTAGTTGTGTACAGTACTAATGCCTTAATCTAAGCTAGTCACCCTAAGATTCCTTTTAAATCAAAAGAGAGAAATAAACAGGTTTTAGGGTGTGATGCATCTTTAGATAACTACCTTAGGAAGAAACAAATTGGACTCTAAAGCTAGACACGTGCATTTGTCCAGATGAATACCACATAAGAATAATCAAAGAATTTTATTTCAGTTAATATGTCTAAACTTTAAAAAAAAAAAATAAAATAAAATCTGCATTTTAGCATTTGTGTTTCTCTTATCTGAAAGTCTAGTAAATAGTATTGTTTGGCTTTTCTTTGGATCCATTTAGCATGTTTTGAGAATGAAGGATTCCAAATTACTGAGTTGACCTCTAAGAAATACTTACACGAATAATAATGAATCTTAGAAAGATTTCTAAATATAACTGAAGCCCCAGCACTGAACACAGAGATGTAGCAATGTAAGTATAGGAATCCCAGTGTTAATCTTATTTGTCCTGTATATTGAAAAATGTTGTACAAATGCTCACTTGGCATATTGTCAGATATCAGCCTATTTTAATTACTCTGTGTCAGAGTCTGAATTCAGTTAAAAGAAAACCAACAAAATTAAAGTGTGAATTTGGAAAAGTGAACATGTTTATTTAAAAAAATAAACTTTCCCACAAACAAACTCAATTAATGAAAATTGCAGTGAATTCACCTGCTATAAGTCTGATATAGAAACACATATCTTAGAGCCTCTTATTTGCAGTCTTTGTTGTATGAAAACAAAAGGTCAGTTGTACTTCTATTTTTTATCCGTTTGACAACTTCCACAATGCAGATAGAAGGTCATTTTTTAAAAAATCTGTGCAAGATAGGTTTTTGAATAATTAGCTTTTGAGGGACCTAGAATGACCACAAATATGAACATCACATAACAGAAAAATATATTTCCACTTACACTTATTATGTTTGACCCCAACCACTATTGTGTTTGATACACTTGTGGTGTTAGATAAAAAACTGGTTGTTTCTATAGCTACTATGATTTCTGAGAGATACTCTGTAAGAAATACTGTGTTATCATTTTATACCAGAGATATTATATTAGCATGAAATGCATTATGTAGGATCAGTTTTATAAAAAAATAAACAAACAAAACAACTGAAAACCAAAACCCAAAAAAACCCAACCAATAAACTTAACCCAAGATGCCTATATTTAATTCTATGATAAAGATGAGGATCCAGGAGACTAAACGTTAATATATGAAACTGATAGACAAAATAATTCAGTATCTTGAAAAGTTATTAATTCCTGTAGCTGTACAGCGAAAAGGTATTTTCATTGTCTGCGTACCAAGTGATTCAGATATTCACTCATCATCAATTGAATTCTAACAATATTTGAAAACAGGCTTGGTTCCCCCAAAAGAAAATCATCCAAAACACCAAACAAGGATAAATTTTGGTACTGCATCTTATTTATATTGTAAATTATTTTCATTTTATGTGTAAAAATTGAAATCTATCTATCTATCAATCCACATATGTATGTACGTATATAAACTCCAAACTCCCAGGGAATGGTATCTCAAACACTTTGCACGTTAGTAAATGCCAATCTATCTCAGGTTTCTATAAATAAATAATATTATTGAAAACATAAATTATCCTATCTAAACTGTATGATTACATTTACAGTAAAAGCAGCCTTTTCAATGTTTAAAATATTCCTGTAGAAGTATAGTTTTAATTAATGTGTCAAGTAATTTCTTTTTAGCCACATGGTTAATTTTCATATTTCAGAACCACTGATTCTGACTTTAACCTTGGGACACAACTGTAATATAAATATTAAGGACTGGAGTTCTAATTTCTCTAACATAGAAATGAAGGAGAACAGTAAAAACCCCAAGGATTCCTACCTCCTTCAGATGTCTGGAGGTTACGTACTTCTGGATTCACAGTACACTAGAGAGTAGAAAAATCTGATGTGGAGATAGTTAGCTGTGAAGAAGGGGGAGGAAGTGGATTTGTCTTTCTTGCAAAAGAAGAAACGTTTTCTCCTTTGCAGGCTTGCAGAGAACAGGAAAATTTTGAAAGAACATGCAGCTGCTGTTACAGATAATTCTATTATTCCTTTCTGCATGTGACAAGCACACTGAAAGCAATTCTGCTTCAGAAGTCTGACAGTATCTACTGTAACTCAGTATTCTGAGGACAAATCTCTCCATGAATGTGGTTGATCACAAGAGCACAGCTTAGCTCTATACAGAACGCATACCTAAACCTCAGTTTCATATATTATTTTTCTCTCCCATTCCACTTTCAGATCATATTTTATTTTAACCAAAAAGCATTGAGAGATCAAAAAATTTTGCCTGTTTTTTCACTTTCCCAAGCTCATTTAATTTTCACTCCATTTCTCTGCAAAAGTCCAATGACATAAAATAAAAACCTTCACAGCTCCACTGAATGGAAAATGAAGTCATACAGGCAACGAGTCCTAGGTATTTGCAGATAATCATCCCATCACCCCAGTTCCAGAAGAAAAATCAGTAATAATCAGTAAATGACATTTTGTTATTATCACACGCAAGATTTTGTTACAGGGCTTTGGTTTAGCAGCAATTTGGGATTTATTAATATTTGATATAGATCACACTATTAGGTGGTATAATTATTAACAGCACTTAATCATCAACCAATTTAACAGAGCAATTAAATGGAATTTGTTACAATCATAATAGAGACTTAGTTAAAGATTCGAAAATGGCAAAGGTCACCAAAAACTTACAGCAGAGTTGCACACACAGATGAGGGTTAAATCAAATTGCATGTACAGACAGGCAGACAAACAGTCCTGGATCAAATTACACACACACACAGAGGCAAATAGTTCTGCACCAATTGCACACATTCACACACACACAGATTAACCTATGATTAAAATTTCCCTTTTTGTGAGTTTCATAAATCACTCACTTTTATGTGCCAGCATTCATTGACGGATAGTCGGTGGACCTCCAGAAGTCAGGTCTCTGAGCCCTCGCAAAATCATCAACAATCTCTCAATCCTTGTGAAACCTACCCTGAGAGGTGTCCCAGCTCAGGGGAGATCCTGGGTCACACAGCCCACTGAGGTCCTGAAAGCTCAAAGGGTCTCACTTTTGGATCACTATTTATAGGATCTAGAGATGATTGGCTTTGGTCAGGATTCTTCATTCTGGCCACAGTTTGTGCTGAGTCATTCTGGTAGACAATTCAGGCAGCAGATGGTCCAGGTGTGGCCAGAGTGCCTGACGCCCAAGTCATAGAATCATAGAATCAGTCACTGCTCTTGTATCCAAGATAACACCACAATGGGGCTTATCCTGAGATCTCAGAGAGGCAGGGTGTGTGTGTGTGTGTGTGTGCGCACCACCACAGTAATTGTGGTATTTCACTTCGTTAATCAGGCTTCATCAACAGTGCACCCAAAAAGATAAACCTTTCATTGTATTTCCCTGTGGTGTGCTGTTACTGGAATAAATACTAACTACTCTCCACAACAAAGAAAAAAATAATAATTGTCACATAAATATTTTTATATTTATTTAATGAATAAAACAGTTAGTGTAACTTGTCTGTATTAAGTTAAAGTTTACTGGAAAAAATAATACTAGTACTTCAAATGTTTGAATTTCTGGTAGAAAAGTAAAAAATATTGACATGAGTGATTTGATCTTTCTAAGAGATGAGAGGTCATTATTATTTTGTTACTGAATACCTGAATAATGATTTTGTGTATGTGAATATACATATGAATGATATGGCAATAATAGCATATTTTTCTGTTCCTTTATTTCTGAAAGAGGAAGAAAGAGAAATTTAGGCTATTGACCTAATTCATTTTGATATTGTGAAAATTCTTAGTTAAAATTAATGTTCTATGAATAGCTTCAGTGTGGATATGTTTGCCTTAAATTATTTTTTGTAGGTATTCCTTGTAAACAATTGTAGTTTGAAGGAAAGACTTAAAATCTCTGTACCTTGAGAATATACTTAAACTGTCTGCTACACTGACAGTTTATAAGTGCAATGGACTTTCAGAATCAAAAAACTACTGCATGAAATGTCATGGGCTGTTTCTATTTTATATTTTCACCTTACCACAAATGTCTCTTTATTAAGCCTTTTTTTTATTATATCCATTTGTAATGAAAGAATTAAAAATCATTTAGTACTCAAATATATGATATGAGATATGGTGAGTGCTGCATCCAGCTCTGAGGTCCCCAGTACAAGATATAGACCTGTTGGAGTGGGTCCAGAGAAGGGCCACAAAAATCATCAGAAGGCTGGAGCACTTTGCCTATGAAGACAGGCCAAGAGAGTTGGGGATGTTCAGCCTGGAGAAGGCTCCGGGGACACCTTATTGCAGCCTTTCAATTCTTAAAGGGGTCTTCTAAGAAAGATGGGGACTGACTTTTTAGCAGGGCCTGTTGCGATAGGACAAGGGGTAATGGTTTTAACCTAAAAGAGGGTAGATTTAGATGCCCCATCCCTGGAAACATTCAAGGTCAGGTTGGATGGGGCTCATAGCAACATGATCTAACTGAATATGTCCCTGCTCATTGCAGGGGGACTGGACTAGATGACCTTTAAGGCTCCCTTCAAACCCAAAGTAATCTATGATTCTATGATTATTGTCCATATTAATCTATACAGTACTATGTTACCATTTTTACCTGATGAAAAGATTTCTTCTGTTGAATAATCCGGTGGTTTTGCCTCTTGCTGCTCCTGATTAGTCTGAAGACATACATGGGAAAACCTCAGCAGACTAAGACAGAAAGCAGCACATGGTGCCACTTTCCTGATGATCTCTTTCCCCAGCTTTCATTTTGCTTCCCTACATTTTCTCTTGGCTGCCAGGTAGAGCTGATATACTTTTGTTTGATTCAAATTTTATAAGCAAAGCAACTTTTCTCCATGCATATTTCTTATTTGATATCATTGACAATCAAAAGCAAATAAACAAACTCCAGTGCATCAAAAATATTTGTGTAGTTGACCAAAATCTTATGATGTTTGATTGATAAATATTTAAAATATGAGTGGTTTGTTATTGACTTCTAGTAGTCATAGTTTTATAATACATTTTGTAAAGTTTTGCTGAGATTTAGAGAGTTTTTTCCTTGTAGCTATTTTTTAGAGAAGAGTCATTATTCCTTGGAGTTACTGTCAGGATATTATGCCAGCTGCATTAGCATAAAGAAATTCCTCACCACCAGGAATTTTTTTCTGTGATATTTAACCTCAATGTAGCTCTAATGATTAAATAACTAATCTCATAAGGGTTATGCAGATATGAATTTTATGAATCAGATGCAGCATCCCTACATGGAAGGGGACAGTATGCCCTGTATCAAAGTCTGTACTAGTTTTAAGGATAATCCTAGGATTAACTCAATTTTACCATCATAAACAATTAGTAAAGGCTGCTGCTGGGAGGGGGAGGGGAGGAGATTTTTCATATTTGATAGGATGGGGTATTCATTAGCAGAATGTATTAACTCAATTTGTATCCTTTGTCTACTCCTTAGCATACAAAAACATTGATACATGCAAATAAATTCTGAAAGCATGACTTTTTTTTAATTACCTTTCACCAGGAAATAGCTGAGCTTCTTTGTAAGTCTCCTGCCTACTGATAGGATTCATTTAACAAAAAAGAAAAACATGGAAAAGGTCAGTTGAATTTAAAATGCTGCCATTAACATTTTTTTCCCTGATCGTACAAGCTGTAGCAAAGAACTTCAACAAACAGTTTGAATTCTTTGTGTCTGTAATTTGGATTGGTGGTGTTCATGCACTTTAATACACAGCAGTTTTTCCTTTTCTGATTCAGAAAGGAGTTGTCATTATCTTGTCCAAGTGCTGAAAAAAAACCTTCTTTTAGAAAACCGCTTCAAAAGTGCATGCATTTGTAGTACAAATAATGCTCTCTTAATTAGGAGCTGCTGTTACTATAGTAACCTTTTACTACTATCTCTACACACACATGCATATGTATATATATACACACACACATACACATGCACACATACACATTATCTATCTCTGTCTTAGTGTATATTTAAAAATACATAGAATTTTCTGGTACGTCACCAAAAAGAAGTCTTTACCCTTGCTTCCACATTGCAATTTGCCTTCTTGACACTTGAAAATTAGTTCTGGAGTATTTTATATGTATAGGCCTACAATAGTCCATTCTCCTTGTTAGGGAAAAACATCTGTGCCTTGCCCTGTCAAGTATGAAACTTTCTGTTTGAAAGGGTTTAAGGACAGTAAAGGTGGTTTAGATGTCAAAGAAGTAAAAATACTAGATTTACCCTCACTTTTAGTTTTCTTTACATTTTCAAAACAGTGGAAAGAGATATCATTGCAAATGGGAATCAAACATAAAACCATTAAGCAACATAAGCTGAAAATATTATTTTGTCCATAAAATGTGTTAGTCTTATTTTGTAATTGACTAACAATAAAGTGATAATTTTTCTGTGGTTGGAAGCCAATCGAATGGAATTAAGGATACACATAATTTAAAAACAAACCAAAACAAAAAACCTCCAAACAAAACCCCCACAATTTTTAAACTAATTAGAGACAATAGCACAAAAGATGTCATAACCTATTTTATACTATGCAAAGAAGCACAGTACAAAGATGCTTGCATGAATGCCAGTATCTATAACTTCACTTGGCAAAGTACTAACTCTGAGGTACACTTACTGCCTGGGTTCTGTCAGCCAGCCAGGTGCACGCTGGTACTCTGGCAATCCAGAATAGGAAACTTAACAGATACATTGTACATCCCTTTTCTGCACTTATACCAGTCCTAGGAAAAGTACCTTCTGTAAACACAACCCCCACGACAGGGGGGACACAGACACCCCCAACCCCAGGTGTTGGGGACCCCCCACCCGCGGAGCGGCACCCACAGGCACTGCAGCTGCCCAGGCCCCTGCGACAGGCACTGCAGCTGCCCAAACCCCTGCGACAGGCACTGCAGCTACCCAAACCCCTGCGACAGGCACTGTAGTCGAGCCAAAAGATCAACCCACACCAGTATCAGTTGCCCCTATACACAAAAAGAAATACACAAGGAAATCGGTTCGCTTAGTGAAAGATGATGATGAACCGGGACCATCATGAGAACAAGAAGAAGAGCCAGAACCAGAAGTGATTACTCGATCCCTGTCCCTGAGTGAGCTGCGAGATATGCGGAAAGATTTCAGCCGCCTTCCAGGGGAGCATATTATTACCTGGCTGCTCCGCTGCTGGGATAATGGGGCCAGTAGCCTGGAATTGGAGGGCAGGGAGGCCAAGCAGCTAGGATCCTTGTCTAGGGAAGGGGGCATTGACAAAGCAATTGGGAAGAAGGCACAGGCCCTTAGCCTCTGGAGGCGCCTCCTGTCAAGTGTGAGGGAAAGGTATCCTTTCAGTGAAGATGTCGTATGTCGGCCAGGCAAGTGGACCACTATGGAGAGAGGTATCCAATATCTGAGGGAATTAGCTGTGTGGGAGATGGTTTATTATGATCCGGACAATGCACAGTTGCCCACAGACCCCGATGAAGTCCACTGTACCCGACCCATGTGGCGAAAATTTGTGCGAAGTGCACCATCATCGTACGCCAACTCACTGGCAGTAATCGACTGGAAAAGTGAAGAGGCACCCACGGTGGACGAAGTGGCTGGCCGGCTCCGGCAGTATGAAGAGAGCCTTTCCTCCTCCCTAGTCTCGGCTGTGGAGAAACTGTCTCAGGATGTCCGGCAACTCAAAGAGGATATATCTTACTCCCCACCTGTACAGACCCGCATTTCAGCTGTTAGGAGTAAGCGTTTTTCTGCTCCAGAGAGGGGATATAGAGCATACACACCACGAGGTATCCTGTGGTTTTTCCTGCGTGACCACGGAGAAGACATGAGGAAATGGGATGGGAAGCCCACCTCAACCCTGCGGGCACGCGTACATGAGCTACAAGGCAAGACAGCTGTAAGAAGGGACTCTTCCAGAAAGAATGCTGCTCTAGTTTCCACCGGGCAGCCCCCCAGACCACGTGAAAGGCCAGATCGCACTTCTGATCCTCTTGAAGGGACCTCTAAGTCCTTTTTGCAAGACGTGAGTAGTGACTATGACGAGCAGGACTAGAGGGGCCCTGCCTCCAGCCAGGTGGAGGAAAGGGACAATAGGGTTTATTGGACTGTGTGGATCCGATGGCCTGGCACATCGAACCCACAAGAGTACAAGGCCCTAGTGGACACGGGTGCACAGTGTACCCTAATGCCATCGAACTATGAAGGGGTGGAACCAATATCTATTTCTGGTGTGACGGGGGGATCCCAACAGTTGACTCTGTTGGAGGCTGAAGTAAGTCTAACTGGGAATGAGTGGCAAATGCACCCCATTGTGACTGGGCTGGAGGCTCCATGCATCCTGGGCATAGACTACCTCTGGAAAGGGTATTTCAAAGACCCAAAAGGTTACCGGTGGGCTTTTGGAATAGCTGCCTTAGAAGCGGAGGAAATTGAACCATTGTCTAGTTTGCCTGGTCTCTCGGAGGACCCTTCTGTTGTAGGGTTGCTGAAGGTTGAAGAGCAACAGGTGCCGATTGCTACTACAACTGTGCACCGGCGGCAATACCGCACCAACCGAGACTCCCTGGTTCCCATCCACAAACTAATTCATCAACTGGAGGGTCAGGGAGTGATCAGCAGAACCCGCTCACCCTTTAACAGTCCCATATGGCCAGTGCGGAAGTCCAATGGCGAGTGGAGGCTGACGGTAGACTATCGTGGCCTGAATGAAGTCACACCGCCCATGAGTGCTGCCGTGCCGGATATGCTGGAACTTCAATATGAACTGGAGTCAAAGGCAGCCAAATGGTATGCCACAATTGATATCGCTAATGCATTTTTCTCGATCCCTTTGGCAGCAGAGTGCAGGCCGCAGTTTGCCTTCACTTGGAGGGGCGTCCAGTACACCTGGAATCGACTGCCCCAGGGGTGGAAACACAGCCCCACCATCTGCCATGGACTGATCCAGACTGCACTGGAAAAGGGTGAAGCCCCAGAGCACCTGCAATACATTGATGACATCATTGTATGGGGCAACTCAGCAGAGGAAGTTTCTGAGAAAGGGAAGAAAATAATCCAAATCCTGCTGCAGGCTGGCTTTGCCATAAAACGAAGTAAGGTGAAGGGGCCTGCGCAGGAAATCCAATTTTTAGGCATAAGGTGGCATGATGGGTGGCATCAAATCCCTATGGATATTATCAACAAAATAGCAGCCATGTCCCCACCAACCAACAAAAAGGAGACACAGGCCTTCTTAGGTGTTGTGGGTTTCTGGCGAATGCACATTCTGAATTACAGTTTGATAGTAAGCCCTCTCTACCATGTAACCCGGAAGAAGAATGATTTCAAATGGGGCCCTGAGCAACGACAAGCTTTCGAACAGATTAAACAAGAAATAGTTCATGCTGTAGCTCTTGGGCCAGTCCGGGCAGGACCAGATGTAAAAAATGTGCTGTACACCGCAGCCGGGGAGAATGGCCCTACTTGGAGTCTCTGGCAGAAAGCACCAGGGGAGACTCGAGGTCGACCCCTGGGGTTTTGGAGCCGGGGATATAGAGGATCCGAGGCCCGCTACACTCCAACGGAAGAGGAGATACTGGCAGCCTACGAAGGGGTTCGAGCTGCTTCAGAGGTGATTGGCACTGAAGCACAGCTCCTCCTGGCACCCCGACTGCCAGTGCTGGGTTGGATGTTCAAAGAGAGGGCTCCTTCTACACATCATGCAACCGATGCTACGTGGAGTAAGTGGGTTGCGCTGATCACACAACGGGCTAGAATAGGAAGCCCCAGTCGTCCAGGGATTCTGGAAGTGATCACAGACTGGCCAGAAGGGAAAGATTTCGGAATGTCACCAGAGGAGGAGGTGACACGTGCTGAAGAAGCCCCACCGTATAATAAACTAACAGAAGATGAGAAACCATATGCCCTCTTCACTGATGGGTCCTGTCGCATTGTGGGAAAGCATCGAAGGTGGAAGGCCGCTGTATGGAGTCCTACACGGTGAGTTGCAGAAGCTGCTGAAGGAGAAGGTGAATCGAGCCAGTTTGCAGAGGTGAAAGCCATCCAGCTGGCCTTAGATATTGCTGAAAGAGAAAAGTGGCCAACGCTGTACCTCTACACTGACTCATGGATGGTGGCCAATGCCCTGTGGGGGTGGTTACAGCAGTGGAAGCGGAGCAACTGGCAGCGTAGAGGCAAACCCATCTGGGCTGCCCCACTGTGGCAAGATATTGCTGCCCGGCTAGAGAAGCTGGTTGTAAAGGTACGTCATGTAGATGCCCACGTACCCAAGAGTCGGGCCACTGAGGAACATCAGAACAACCAGCAGGTAGATCAGGCTGCCAAGATTGAAGTGGCTCAGGTGGATTTGGACTGGCAGCGTAAGGGTGAATTATTTCTAGCTCGGTGGGCCCATGACACTTCAGGTCATCAAGGAAGAGATGTGACATATAGATGGGCCCGTGATCGAGGGGTGGACTTGAGCATGGATGCCATCTCACAGGTCATCCATCAATGTGAAACGTGTGCCGCAATCAAGCAAGCCAAGCGGGTAAAGCCTCTGTGGTATGGAGGCCGATGGCTGAAATATAAATATGGGGAAGCATGGCAAATCGACTACATCACGCTCCCACAAACCCGCCAAGGCAAGCGTTATGTCCTCACAATGGTGGAAGCAACCACTGCGTGGCTAGAAACATATCCTGTGCCCCATGCCACTGCCCGGAACACTATTCTGGGTCTTGAAAAGCAAGTCCTGTGGCGACATGGCACCCCAGAGAGAATTGAGTCAGACAACGGGACTCATTTTCGGAACAACCTCATAGACACCTGGGCCAAAGAGCATGGTATTGAGCGGGTGTATCACATCCCCTATCATGCGCCAGCCTCTGGGAAAGTTGAAAGGTGCAATGGGCTGCTAAAAACCACCCTGAGGGCAATGGGTGGTGGGACTCTCAAACACTGGGATACGCATTTAGCAAAGGCCACCTGGTTAGTTAACACTAGGGGATCTGCCAATCGAGCTGGCCCTGCCCAGTCAAAATTCCCACGCCCAGTAGAAGGGGATAAAGTTCCTGTAGTGCACATGAAAAATATGTTGGGTAAAACAGTTTGGGTTATCCCTGCTTCAGGCAAAGGCAAGCCCATCTGCGGGATTGCTTTTGCTCAGGGACCAGGGTGCACTTGGTGGGTGATGAGAAAAGATGGGGAAGTCTGGTGTGTACCCCAAGGGGATTTGATTTTGGGTGAAAATAGCCAATAAATTAAATTGCATGATATTAATAGCGATATACTGTATCAATGGTATGACCATAAGAATCACCCAAAACTAATGAAGGATGAACTTTGAAACTGAGCAAAGTGCCACGATGATGGAACTAGAACTGCCTTCAACTGGTGCCCAGAAACTTCATCGAAAAATCACATCTTTGGCATCCAGACTGTGAGCATGGACCATACCAGATACACCGGCTGTGAAGACTCCGGATGCAGCATGCAACAATCCAGCAGCACGCACCATTGCTCCTGCTCTGAGAGACTGTAATGGCAGATGGAACCCAAAACCCTGGACTAAATGAACTCGACAGACATTTTAGAGCCCATAGAGTAAGGCAATGAGTTCTGTAAAATAATCTGGGCATGACGTAGATGGTATGGAATAAGGGGTGGATAATGTCCTGGTTCTGGCAAGGATAGAGTTAATTTCCCAAGGAGCCAGGACAGGTGAGCCAGGCTGGCCGGGGGCTATTCCATACCATGTGACATCATGCTCACCATAAAAGGGGGCCAGTCGGGCAGGGGCGGGTTCGGCGTGTCGGCGTGGCTCCGGGACGGGTCGAGCGTCCGGTCGGTCGTCGGATCGGTAAAATCGTTCTCTGTTATCACCCATTGTTACTATCTGTTATCAGCGCTGTTGTTGATTGTTCTCCCTCTCCCTTGCTGTCCCAGTAAACTGCCCTTATCCCAACCCTCGAGGCTTTGCCGTTGTTTTTCCGTTCTCCTCCCCATCCCGCCGGGGGAGGGGTGAGCGAGCGGCTGGGGCTAAACCACGTCACTGTGCCACTGTTGTTGAAACATAACGTACAATATACTGCATAAAAATAAATAAAAATTCTTTTTTTAAGAGATGGTATATGTCATACAGTGAACAAAATACAAACCAGTGTTCCTGTGATAAAGGAGACTAATCATTAGCAAAGATACTTCACTGTATATAGAGTTGTATATACTTATCTATACTTATTTATAGATACTTCACTCCATATATATGGAAACATATTTCTATGAGAAAGCAATTGTGTTGAATTGATTTGGTTTATTCAGTTCAGAAATCTTTGATAAACTGTGTTTTTGTAAATTGAGGAGAGAACTTAAAAGAATTGGAATAATATTAAGCTTGTGCAAAATTTATAAACTTGATATAACTCTGTGATGGTTACTTACTTTTTTGACTTTCATTTAGGGAGGTCAGTTGGTACTTGGTTATTTTAATTATTTGCATAATACCAACTTGCATTGAAGAAAAACATTTTTCAAGTTTGTTTTTCATTCAAAAAGTAGTCAAAGATTAAAAACTAGCTAGGAAGTGGCCTGCAGAAATTAAGAATTCAAAAAGTAAATAAAGCGCACTACATAGCTATATATCTCAACCCAATATAGTGACGTCTCATCTGATATCTTTTTGTTATAGTGACGTGTCTGAGCAACTAGCACAGATAAATGTCCAAACAGGTAATTGTTTTAAATCTGGAGGCAATAAACAGTATTATTCTATGCAAGGATATTGTTTCTTTACATAGATTTTGATGAGCTGAACTGTTAATGCATTTTGTACTTGGTTGACTGCCAAGGTCATAGCATCATTACCCTGATGGGATGCACCCATGAGTGCTCAGGGAGCTGGGCAGATGTTATTGCTAGGCTGTTCTCAGTCATGTTTGAAAGGTCATGGAGAACAGGAGAGGTGCTTGAGGACTGGAGGAAAGCCTATGTCACTCCGGTCTTCAAGAAGGGCAAGAAGGAGGACTCAGGAAACTACAGACCAGTCAGTCTCACCTCCATCACTGGAAAGAAGCTGGAGCAACTTATTCTGGGGGTTATCATAAGCACGTGGAGGAGAAGGCAATTGGGAGCGGTCAACATGGATTCACCAAGGGGAAATCATGCCTGACCAATCTCATAGCCTTCTATGATGGCATGACCAGCTGGGTGGATGAAGGAAGAGCAGTGGATACTGTATGACTTGACTTCAGCAAGGCTTTTGACACTGTCTCTCATAACATCCTCATTAGCAAGCTTAGGAAGTGTGGGTTAGATGAGTGGACAGTGAGGTGAATCAAGAACTGGCTGAATGGCAGAGCTCAGAGGGTTGTGATAAGCTGTACAGAGTCTAGTTGGAGGCCTGTAGCTAGTGGTGTGCCCCAGGGGTCAGTGCTTGGTCCAGTCCTATTCAACATACTTATCAATGACCTGGATGAGGGGACAGAGTGTACTCTCAGCAAGTTTGATGACAATAAAAAACTGGGAGGAGTGGCCGACACGCCAGAAGGCTGTGCTGCCATTCAGTGAGAACTGGACAGGCTAGAGAGTTGGGCAGAGAGGAAACATAAAATTCAGTAAGGGCAAGCATATGGTCCTGCACCAAGAAGAACAACCCCATGCACCAGTACAGGTTAGGGGTTGACCTGCTGGGAAGCATCTCTGAGGAGCCCTGGTTGACAACAGGCTCTCCATGAGCCAGCAATGTGCCCTTGTGGCCAAGAAGGCCAATGGTATCCTGGGGTGCATTAAGAAGAACGTGGCCAGCAGGTCGAGGGAGGTTATCCTCCTCCTCTACTTTGCCCTGATGAGGCCACACCTGGAGTTCTGTGTCTAGTTCTGGGCTCCCCAGTTCAAGAAAGACAGGGAACTACTGGAGAGAGTCCAGCGGAGGGCTACAAAGATGATTAGGGGACTGGAGCATCTCTCGTATGAGGAAAGGTTGAGAGAGCTGGGTCTGTTTAGCCTGGAGAAGACTGAGAGGGGATCTCATCAATGCTTATAAATATCTAAAGTGTGGATGTCTAGAGGATGGGGCCAGACTCTTCTCTATGGTGCCCAGAGACAGGACAAGGGGCAAAGGGCACAAACTGGAACACAGGAAGTTCCATCTCAATATGAGGAAAAATGTCTTTACTGTGAGGGTGACCGAGCACTGGAACAGGCTGCCCAGAGAGGTTGTGGAGTCTCCTTTGGAGATACTCAAAACCTGCCCGATCGCAATCCTGTGCAACCTGCTCTGGGTGATCCTGCTCTAGGAGGGTGGTTGGACTAGGTGATCTCCAGAGGTCCCTTCCAACCCCTACCAATCTGTGTCTCTTCCAACCCCTACTAATCTGTGAATCTATGAATCATTATCATCAAGCTGATTTACCTCAGCAGCCAAAGGGTGTAACATGGAGGCTGTGTAGAGAGTCAGTCTGGTGTTAAAGGAACACTTTCTTAAAGAGAAGTGCCTCAATTGGTAAGATATTCTCAAAGGAGCACTTATGTAGTACCCTGTCCCTTTTAAAGACAAAAATAATTCAAAAATAATAGGTGTGAGAACCATCCCTTCAACTCAATTTCCAGACACCTAGGAGAGTGCAAGTGAAGTCAGCATTGCTAACAAGACTGCACAATTTTTCAAGAAAAGATGCTAACATAAAATGCTACATATAGGGACAGACACATATATTCCCTTTTGAAGCTGAGAACAAGCTCCATGCATCACTCTTGGAAAAACTACAGATGCTGATCCAAAAAAAAAAAAAAAAGAATTAAAAAAAAATCCGCTGATAGGTTATTTTCTCCACACGTAATGTAAAGTCTCATCATTCACTACCTGCCCTCCCTCCACCCTCATTACTGAAAAACAACAACAAGCTCTCTGTGCTGCTTGAATTCCATCAGTGTATTCTGCTGCCAGAGGCCCCAGGAAGCACAGAGGAGAATCTGGACATGTGGCCAGCTAGATAATGGTGGGTTGTAAAAGAGATCCATCTGTATATCTGTTATCCTGCATTATATAGTAATTTCATTGGTATTGTTTTCAGTTATGATATATTACTTATGATATGGTGCATGGACACGTACAGAGAGGGTTTTACAATGACTTTTTACTTCTACTTTAATGAGAAGTAAACATGAGTGTCAGAAAGGCTATTAGAGTCAATTTATCATTGAGTAATTCTGTCTTAGACCGAGGTATGTTATTTAGCCTCTAAGTTAAACATGTTTGTTAGCTGGTTAAATACTCACAGACCTTCAGGTATCATTGAAGACAAGATGAAAGGTGAATTGCTGTTACAAGCGAAATACATTGATTTATAATGCTAACTGTTGGTGGAAGTCAGCACACCACTGTATATTCCCTTCTATTGAACTTTTTATTTTATGCTCGCATATATATATGTCATACATTATTTAGCCTTTTTTAAAGGCTTGCAATTTATTTCATGTAATTCAGCTTCATGAAGAACAAATTTCTATTAAATTTTAAGGTGTTGTTATAGGTCTCTTTTTTCCTGTCAAATTGTTATTCCTGTTCCAGCTGCAGCCCTTATAAGCCCTCTGCTTTCCTCTGTGTTAAGCTCCTATTATGGGAAGACCACTTCATAAAAAGCTGCAATGCTACAGTCTTGTGGCACTTCTAGTACCTCTTAAAACCCAATAGTAGCACAATCATCTTGAGATACATCAGTCTTAGTCACATTTTCCTGTGTTTCTCCTTATTCATTCATCTTAGCATTATATCGTCTCTGCTGATGTAGCTTGTTTACAAACTATTTCAGAAAGGGGCCCATATTTTCCTTTCTAAATGTTCATAGTGACTACAACACATAGATCTGTTCTTTTATAGGGCCATTAGAGATCTGTCAAAAATTAATATTCACAATAGAGTTAATATAGCTGTACAACAGATTGGATAATGAGATGGGTGTACTTGTTGCTTGGTAAAAAATTGGCTGGATGGCCAGGCCCAGAGTGGTGGTGAATGGGGTTAAATCCATTTGGTGGCCAGACTCAAGTGGTGTTTCCCAGGGTTCCATACTGGGGACAGTTCTCTTGAATGTCTTTATCAATGACCTGGACGAGGGGATCGATTGCACCCGCAGTAAGTTTGCAGATGACACCAAGCTGTGGGGGAGGGTTGATCTGCTTGAGGGTAGAAAGGGTCTACAGAGGGATCTGAACAGGCTGGATCGATGGGCCGAGGCCAACTGTATGAGCTTCAGCAAGGCTCAGTGCTGGGTCCTGCACTTGGATCACAACAACCCCATGCAATGCTGCTACAGGCTTGGGGAAGAGTGGCTGGAAAGCTGCCCAGTGGAAAAGGACCTGGGGGTGTTGTTTGACAGCTGTCTGAACATAAGCCAGCAGTGTGCCCAGGTGGACAAGAAAGCCAACAGCATCCTGGCTTGTATCAGCAACAGTGTGGCCAGCAGGACTAGGGAAGTGATCATCCCCCCGTACTGGGCACTGGTGAAGCCGCACCTCGAGTGCTGTGTTCAGTTTTGGGCCCCTCACTACAAGAAAGACATTGAGATGCTGGATTGTGTACAAAAAAGGGCAACAAAGCTGGTGAAGGGTCTAGAGAAAAGGCCTTATGAGGAGTGACTAAGGGAAGTGGAGTTGTTTAGCCTTGAGAAAAGGAAGCTGAGGGGAGACCTTATTGTTCTCTACAACTACCTGAAAGGAGGTTGTAGCCAGGTGGATATCAGTCTCTTCTCTCAAGTAACAAGCAATAGGACAAGAGGAAATGGCCTCAAGTTGCACAAGGAGTACAGTAAAGTTGCACTCAGGTACAGTAAAGTTCTATTCCATGTCATGCAGCTCTTTAGAGATATTTCAAATATCCTAGGAAGCTGCCTGTGTTTAGACAACAGATTTCCTCTGACTGTACTGTCCTACAACAGTAGCTTATCCATATAGCTCAGCTATGCACCCTGACCTAAATGAAACTATACACCCATCTGTAGACCCCAATTCATTTCTAAATGTTAATATATATAGTCCACACCTAGAGTGACTCTAATATTATAGACACTCTCAGAGCACCTAATATCTATAGATTGGCTGCCAAATTTACTTTTGCTGAAACCATGTAAATCCAAGCTGATAGGTGCCACTTTTGTTCACCAGGGGAATGGCATAATATAGAATCATAGAATCATAGAATCATAGAATATCATGAGTTGGAAGGCACCCATAAGGATCATCGAGTCCAACTCATGGCTCCACACAGGACCAGCCAAATCAGAGCATATGACTGAGAGCATTGTCCAGATGCTTCTTGAACTCAGTCAAGCTCGGTGCTGTGACCACTTCCCTGGGGAGCCTGTTCCAGTGCCCGACCACCCTCTCCGTGAAGAACCTTTTCCTAATATCCAACCTAAACCTCCCCCGTCACAGCTTCATGCCGTCCCCTCGGGTTCTATCACTGGTCACCAGAGGGAGGAGATCAGCACCTGCCCCTTCGCTCCCTCTCGTGAGGAAGCTGTAGGCCACGATGAGGTCCCCCCTCAGTCTCCTCTTCTCTAGGCTGAACAAACCAAGGGACTTCAACCTCTCCCCATACGTCTTCCCCTCTAGACCCTTCACCATCTTTGTTGCCCTCCTTTGGACACTCTCCAATAGTTTTATGTCCTTTTTGTACTGTGGCGCCCAAAACTCCATGCAGTACTCGAGGTGAGGCTGCACTGGTGCAGTGTAGAATGGGACAACCACTTCCCTAGACCGGCTAGCAATGCCGTGCTTTATGCACCCCAGGATACGGTTGGCCTTCCTGGCAACCTGGGCACACTGTTGAGTCGTGTTCAACTTGCTGTCAACCAAGACCCCCAAGTCCCTTTCAGCATGGCTGGTATCCAGCATATCATTGCCCAGCCTGTCTGTATAGCCAGGGTTGCCCCTTCCCAGGTGCAGAATATGTAAGCAAGTACCTGGTCCTAGGGTTATTGACCAGTATTGCTTCTTTTTTTCCAGCCATACTTTATTCGCCTTCACTTTCCACCCTACTTCAGCTAAAGCAGTAGGCTCAGCTCCCTAGCACCCAGTGTACTTGTTCAGCTCCTTCTCCTTGTCCCTCCTCTGACAACAGAAGGACTGCCGGCCCCTTAGATTCTCATCCTTTCAGGAGTTTCACATTTAGTTTTGTCTGCACAGCTGAGAAGCCTGAGACAGCTCTTGCAAATGAATCCTTACTGAATAGAATCAGTGAATAAGCATGGTGAATAAGCATGGCAGATAAACTCAGCATTTTATAATGATTTTTGAAAGGGAAAGTTTAGAGTTCACCGCTTTCTTCCACAGCCTATAGGTATGAAAATTTATACCTTCATAAAATTTACTAAATGCCATTTCAAAAATCTCTTGAAGTTAAAAGGTTTAATTGATTAACTGGTGAAGTCATCGACTTCTCAAAAGAACAATCCATCCCTTTTGTTCCTTCAGAAAAGTACGATGAGATATACTTGCAGCAATTACCTGAAAAGCCGTTAGTTTATTACATTTTATAAGCTATCCCAAATTAGAGGCATTTTTTGAATTAAAAGAGCAATAAAAGTCCGGAATTGAAAGCTACAGTATAACTCTCTGCAGTTAAATGTTTTCTATAAAGAACTAATGTTGGGTTTTTTTCTCTTTTTTTGTGTTTGTGTAAAAATTACTCAGTTTTCTGATCAGAGGAACAAATTCCTTCAATGAAATACTCATTTGAGGTGTAAGTACTCCTCAGTGTTAATAAGACCTTGGCCTTTTGTGAACACTTCTGATATATGCAACAACAGTTTTTGAGTGAAAAAAATCTACATATAAAAGAACAGAATAAAATACCATATTTGTGCCATTTTTCTTTTATTTCCTCATAATTACTGTGTAAAAATATCTGCTTTATGACAGAGCCAAGAAGTAAGCATTCTTTTATGTGATTTACCTTTTTTATTAAATGTTTACCAGTTTTGTGTTAAATGTTGATATTATTGAATTAGAAGGTTTTAGCAGTTATATTTCAAATGTTTATGTATTCAAATTGCAAGATGGTAATAATATTGAGAACATTAAAAAAGAAGAATAGCCAAAGCTCATATCTTGATAGGGGGTTTTGTTATTTTTTAAGGGAGAAAATGCAGTGTTCAGTTGGTTAAAAATTAAAATTATTAGTTACTTTTTTAATCTTATTTTGTTAAACATGAGAAAGTGTTAAAAGCAAGTATGAAGACTCTCAAAGTGTTTGTGCTTTAATGTCATCATCCCTCTACAGTTTAGGATATTTTTTTTGCAGTGCTGTGGATTGAAAACAAAGGATTTGTGGGAAAAGATATCTTCTGTCAACTCATGTCACATGAAAAGACTATTTTATATTTTAGAGTTAACAATAGTATACAAAATGCTGTGAATAAAAGACAATTTTAGAAATATATATACCCTCATGCTTTGAAAAAATTCTCCATTTTGATTCAGAAAGAGTTGCAAGTGGATTAACTAAGTATAGAAGCATACAGCAAGCTAAACAGACTAATATTATCTGAAATTAATTAATAGACCTGTCTTTCATTGTAGCATATTCCCTCATACTCTGCTGCAGAAAGGCAAACTTTACAATATTTGCTTCTGGGTCAGTGATATTGTTTCCTGTTTTGGTTCAGGTTAATTATTTCTCTGAAGAATTTCACAGCACTTACTGAAAATTAGGTTCTCTGCAAGTCTTTCTGAGTTGCATTGTCCAGAAGAAAAGCTGGAATGTATAGGCATCCCGATAAAGATTATTTATTTGCAGTGTTGAAATAATAGCTGATATGTATCTTTTATATTATGTTATTTACACTTCTAAATACGCAATTATATTTAATTTGCAAATATGACACACAAAACCTCCATAGATATGAAATTATACCTGGAAGTACAGCAGAGTGTATTATAAAGAACGTATTGAAGTCTAAAGGCTTCAGATGTTAGTATTCATTGAACAGATGTACACCAAGTCCTTGACTGTGAAATATTTAGAAAGCTTTATTAACACCCACAATTGAATACAGTAACTACCACCATGTCAACACTATGAATCAATCTCTTAAGATGTTAATAGCTCTTTTGTTTACTCTCCAACCATCTGGAATATTTAGCAGATTCAGACACTCAAAACGAGAAAGCAGCATGCTCAGGTGCTACCATCCCTTTCAGCTGAGCAGCTTTTATAACACAACTATTAGCCTGAATATTCTCCATCTGTAGTGGCACAGTCCATCTAGAACATATAAATTATTTAGCAAATTCATCCTTTCTCATTAGTTTTACATTAACAAACAGTTAATTTAGAAAATTGAATTGCACATAACATTAGCATTCTGAAGTATGTTGGAGATGATTGCATTGAATTTGTCAGTCTATTTTACCTGGCAGACAGAAGAAGTAACACTAATGAAACATCATTCTGTAGATATTGTAGCAAATTCTAAGGCAGAAATGAGGCAGTAAAATCAAACATTCAGGAAGATATAAGAAGTCTTTGAGAATGTCTTGGAGGTAATTTGTTAATCGTATTTATTTTGATTTGTGGAAACACCTATTACCTTCTTTGGAGCTGCAGCAAAAATTAAATGAGTTGCATTGTTTCATCCTAGATCACAATAGAAATGGAAATACAACTCTCCTACAACTGTGAAAAACCAGTGCCAAATACTCAGTGAAGAACCCTAAATGCAAAGATCATATATAACTAGCTGTGAATTACAGCAAGCATTGAATTCTTTTATCTTCCTTAATATAATCTAGATGAGAACACGTTTGGAAAGCCCAGTTATTTATTAACACTATTGGAAAAATATTTCTATTGAACGTGTAACTATTTTTGTGTATTTAATATCCCTATGTTCAAATAGGTTAATGAAAATATTCATATTATGGCACAAATGGAATGAATTAACTGATGATATCACTTGGAAATTATAATGTTAAGAAAACAGAAGGGAAAATAGCAAAGAATAATTAAATTGGTTAATATGAACATTATTCCTCTTTGACTTGTCCAAAACAAGACAAAAATTGTATCTAGATTCCATCTGCATAGGTGCTGGGTAAATATGGGACCTCATTATTATCTCCAACTCCTGTTCACTTTTCATATGTTACAAATTTAATGTCAAATTAGTCTGTTTAAGGCTAAAATTGTTCTTCAGCTCTTCTTGAAGGTGTATAGGACATTCCAGTGTGCTGGGGGAGGGCGCGGGTGGGAAGAAGGGCAAAGTTTTCTCAAATAATTGAGACTACTTGAGGTAAACTGTAAGAATAATCAAGAGTTGAATGAATTTCACAAAATTTCTGATGGCATAAGGAACAGACCCATGTCATGGAGGCCCCATTTCTGATGGAAGGCTGGGCCAAAAGGTCCCAAAAAGTCTTCAAAACTAGACTTTTCTATAATTTTCTGAAAATAGATTTTTGTTTTGTTTTGAAATTATCTACATGTCTCCTGGCATATTTATGCATAGGAACCAAAGCTCTACCAGTTCTCCATGTATTCTTTTTTCCCCTTGGTATCTCAGTTTCTAATCCTACCTTCTATGTTATTTTCAGCAACATCCCACTTCTACTATTAATTTTAGTTTATAGGGGAATGGCATATGAGCATCCAAAAGACTGTGAGGAAGTCACCCTTTCCATCTAGTTCAACAGGACAGCAAGGGCAGAACTCTGTTGCAGGCTATTGGGTCATTTCTTTGTGCAGATTGCCTCTAATCATTTAGCCATCTTTGTAATGCTACATTTTCTATTTTTTTTAATTATATTTTGTATTTGCATGGCTTTTTTCTGGTTTTGAAAGTACACAGTAAACTTAAAGTATTTTAAGTACAGAGTAGACTAATTTTGTACAGAACTCTACAAAATTTATCATTACAGTTGATTGAATTCAGAATATATTTTATTAAATCTCAAAACCACAATTAGCATATTTTGTTTACTTGTGAAGTTATTTATTCAGTGATGTACTTTGTTAGTTTCATAATTAACAAAGTTTTTTCAAGACTTTGCAAAACTTTGCGTAACTGTAATCAACACAATGTTGAAGATAGCAATAGGTAATTTGACATAAATGCATAGCATCATTTATACAACATAAATAACCTCAAGCTAGAGTAAATATTTATATTTTGTACTATAGCATCACATGGATTCTTATTTATAGCTATATTTTACAAACCTTCAAAAAGAAAATTAAAATCTTCCTCATTTTTATGTAGTCTTTGTCAAATAAAGCAGTGTGTTAACTAAATTTTTGCTCCCAAAGTCATCTCTTAACAAACAACATTTTCTTATTTTCACACATGCCTCTGGATAATCTATTCTAAAAGTTCTGTTACTGTACAGTAATATCCAAGACAACCCGTGTCATCAGATATTCACTACACACAGTCCATATAAAATTAGGATAGATGCAGGGGCTATCAGAGGCATTGCTGACAGAACACTTTTTTGCTTCTCAGAAGAGGGATATATAGGAAGCAGGAAGTTTAGGCAGAAGAGGTGGATCACAGAAGGGTAGGCCATTTTTCTTTTTCCAAGTGGTACAGACGTCATTGGTTGCTTCTCTTCGCATTTTCTGTTTCTGAAAAAAAAAATCCTTAAGTTTGCATTGACATCTGAAAATTTTCTTTTATACAGGTAGCTCTGTGGTTTTTTTATATTTTTTTCCCCTCTACTTCATATATGAATGGAGTGGGTAACTCTGGTCTTTTAGCAAATAATGTATACTTTTCAGGGATAAATATACTTTGCAGTTACTTCTCTGAATTGTTTAAATAGATGCTTTAGGGCTTTTTTTTGATACGTCACTTAGATCTTTCAGCTGCTTTACCTGAAGTAAACAATTGGCAAGTCTTATAATTGCTTGTTACGTATTATGCTAAATGAAACCAGAAAAACTATTCTGTCAGACTAACTCCTAGGGGAGCATGGAAATTCTCAGTAATACAATTCCCTCCATAAACATCAAAGTAGAACTTCTTATGTTTTGCAAGAGATTGAAATGTAGCTGAGAAGTGAACAATATTTTTATTTCAATAATCTCTTAGCCCAATCTTCTGTTGAAAATCTAATATCTTGATGAATAAGATGAAACATAGATGCAATAATGTGCAAAACATGAAGATGGACTAAAAATATATTTTAGCATTCTATTTATGTTGACAAATCAGCAATCAAAACTCATTGGTTTTGCTGGGCGGCTTGTACTCTGACAGCAGATGTTTAAAACCCAGGCTCTACACTGCATGAACATTCCTGATTTTAGAACCACATTTTCCAGACTTAGAGAGGGATTCTACTATAGATTTTTGCATATGAGCTAATTTCCAGGGTCTCTTCTATAATTCCTGGAAAGGAGAAAAAAGTAATTTTCACTTGATAAAGGGTAGAGGTATACTGTACTAATGAATCTGCCCTACAAATGCCTATATTTCTCTACTGACAAGGGAGTTTAGATGTCACGTTAAATGAATTATCAGTCTTTGTTACTATACTGAAACTACTTTTTTAACCTTTAAAATCTTTACATAGTTTGCATATCCTTATGCAAACATGGAACCAATTAAGCAGAGCAGAGAAGTCTTATGTTAACTAAGAACTACACAGACGTGGGTCATTTGCATACATTGGTGAGGTGTGACTCTGCAAGAGGTATAACATTTTTGTCAGTATGATGTGGGGCACGACAAGGCACTTCAGCATTCAACCAGAAATACTAATAGGAAGAGAGAATTGAATGTATGAGATACTTCTCTGAGATACTCTGAAACATACTGAACTTGAAATTATTCAAGACCGAAAAGAAGAAGAGAAATTATCACCAGGGGGACAGTGTGAGAGAGGTGTATATGAATATCTGTGTATGTGCATGTATGGAGCACATTGTGTAGAAAACTAGACTGTATTTATATAAGAATTTCTTACACATTTTGTCTCATTTTATCTTTTCTTTCCTATATGATTATGCTAGTCTGTATTTACTATCACTATTTTATCTCTCTTTTCACTGTTTGAAACTGTCCCTCCTCTATTTTGACTTAACCAAGTTGCTAGTTTATTGCACTTGTATACTTTTGTATATGCATTTGGATAATTTAGTCTTGTGCATTCTCTTCAAATATTGTTTAAGTAAGACAGATCTGCTTAAACTTTTTTTTTACCTTACACTTAATTCCCATGTGATTTCTGTTACTATTTTTGGAATTTACTTATGACTGGCTCCTTGAAGACCAGTGTTTTATGTTTACTAATATTCCTTTTCCTCATTTTAAGGTTCATAAACTCCATAGTTGCTCTCACTGAAGTTACCTTCTGTCTTCAAATTCTCTACCAACTCATCCCTGTTAGCAATATTAAAAAAAAAAAAAAAAAGTGGAAAAAAAAAATAGTTTATTTCTTCTGTATTTCTTGTCTAGCAAATGTTTTTCTAAATTTTGTAATCTATAACAGGTGATCCTTAATACATCCTTGATACATCTTTGAATATCTTGGTCAAGTTGCATATTTTTTTCCTGCTGTTGAAAGTGATAGAACTTGATTGTTCCTTGACTCCACTCTTTTAATCATCCTGAGTATAAACCATAGTGACAACAAAATTGTTATTACCATCAGTAGCATCCAACAATATCAGCTATCTTAGACTTTGTGTATATATGTCCTCCTTGCTATCGGTGAGGAAAAACTTAACTGTGGTCCTTTTTTTGTCCATCTGATATTTTTAGGTAACACCAGGGAACTTAATGAGAAACAAGAAAGGTAAAAACTCTGTAGATTACTATCTGCAAAAGAATGATTCTTCTCTGTAAGCAGAGTAAAAACTCTGTAAAACCTAGACAATTCTGACAAGTTTGTATATCCTTCAGATTTGGGACTATGAAACTCTAGGCCTTATACAAGGAAGTAAATACCAGCAATATACAACAATGTAAGCACTATATATTTTCAAGATGCATCTATACATGAATCACCTATGAAGTCTGAACAGCAATATCATCTCTTGCAGTGATTTGACAACCATAACTATTGCAATGCAAATATCCATTTTTAAAATTAGTTTCAGATTCAAGGAAGTATTAAATGTTCAAATTGTCTGTGTAGACTGAAATGTCTTTGAAGTTGGCACTTTAAATGTTGCATTTGTTGTAAACATAAAGGAGGGATAGTGATTCCATCTGTGTAATGCAAATAAATGTGCTACTTGCAGTCAGTTCCTTATTCAATATTGTGTTATAACAAAAGAGAAGAAAGAAAATTCTTCTAAATTACAAATGTTGGGATTTATTTGGTGTAATTACTTCTTATGGTTCACAAATGATATAATTCTTCCTGAGGCAGCCTTTTAGGGGATTAATATTAAAACTGAGTAATAATTGGAGTCATAAAAAGATATTTCTGTTGAAGAATTTACTTCTGAGGAACTTCGAGTTCAAAATAAGGAATCTTTCTGTCAAGAACTGCTCCACAATGAGGTGGGGAGGTACTAAAGAGAAGACAATAGGGAGGGAATCATAGAGGCACTGGGGACTCTGACTGTTGATAGGAAGGATTGTGATAGGATTTTCAAAGGAGCAGTAAGGATTGTGAAGAATCTGTAGAAGCAGACTTTGTGCCAATTTCATACATATTTTAGTCTGAAACTCATACTGGGTTCTGCAGGGAAAATGGATCTGAAGTAAGGTACACAGGATTCAGGTATTCTTTGTTTACAATATACCAGATCACTGTTGAAAGTACAGGAAGGGTATGATACATTTCATCCTAAAGCAGAAATCTAAAATAGTTCAAATTAATCGTACTCTAAAAAAAATGTATTTCTCTCTGTTAAATGTGAAGGGATCTTAGAACATCTAACTCACACGTAGAAACTTGTAATTGTAGCTGATTAAAGTTGTGCAGATAGCTCCTATAGTCATTGACTGTTACTCAACTTTTATGCTTTTGGGTTCCTTTGAAAAGTAATTATATATTTACCTTTTCCTTCTACTTAATTGAAACTGGTTTAGATTTTGTTTCTTTGCTAATAGTTGCCATTTACTTGTCATTTGGCTTTGTTTTGTTCAGAATTAACTTTAAGGGTTTTTTTGCAGGATTCCTTTTACTTGAAACTTTTTGACATTTCATTTACTGTCTCCAAGGCTGTAGTGGCAGTGCTACTACCCCTGACTTCCCAAATGCTCTTTTCCTCATTGCCTTGCACCTGCAACAACCAGCTCTGCTATGGATCACTGCTGTGTCTGTTTTGTTGGGTTTCTCTAGGGAAACAATCACCATTGATGTGTGAATCGCCATTCCTTCCCTTCCTCTTCACACCTTGCTTTGCAGCTTTTAATTTCATAATTTATGATAGAGAAAAACAGAGTTTAGTGGAAAATATTATTAGATAATAGTCTATAACACATCCAATAAATATTATGCAATGATATACATGCACAAAGTTTAACATCCAATTAGTATGTTCAACAACTGCACCTGATGAAGTGTGCACCAGTCAGTAGCATAATGATGAGTAAGAGCAAAATAATGAATGATAAGAGAGTTTGAGCAAGTCCTGAAGAAATTACACACTTACTGTGAAAAAATTATTTTGAGGGAAAACTTGATATACTTGAAAGGTTACCAGAAAATGCATGTATGGGGAAATGTGTTGCTTCCCTTCCCAGCTGGATATTGGGAAAGGTTTTATTTTCTCTCTCCTTTTTATTTTTTATTATTTTTCCTTCTAACACACTTACTATTAGAGTCAATGTATGTCATCAGCCGTGGACCTTGTGAATAAACGTATGTGCATGTAAGCCTGTCTCATCATCCTTTGTGTAGCAGTGAATATCTGTGTTGGATTTGCACGGCAATATCAGAGCATATGGTTTTGGTCCACAATGTCAAAGCAAAGATACTTCAGAGTTTGCATGTCAGCATTTATATCAGAATGTTTCTTATTCCATAAAGATTCAAGCTTTGAATTTCTCATTTCAGTTTGTGATTAAAATAAATATGTGAGGATCAAATATTTGTAAAAAAACCCCTAAAAAATAAACTAAAAAATAATTTTCCTGTCATCACTAGCATGAACCAAGGGAAAGATATATTGCCTACTTTCTGAAGTATTGGTCTGAGGTTAATTTTGTAATGGTTTGGTGTTCATGTACTCATTTGAATCTTTTTTTTTCCCAACTAAAAAAGATAAACTAGGAAAAGCCAATTACTCTTTAGGAATTAGACAACATTTCTTCTACTGCTGTTGCAGAGTCATTTCATTCTCACATGAATTATTCAAATTACAGTAAATTGTGGTAACTGAAATAGTATGGAGCTAATGAAGAAAAACAGAAATGGAAAATATTTTAGATGATCACTGTACTAAAGTAAAAATAAATTTGAGTTTTTAATAGTATCTTCTTGAAATATATATTGTGACAATTACAAAAATCAAAATTACATAAGTATTTTTGTCATTCTTAATGAAAATAAAAGGACTGGTTTTAGGAAGCAGATCTAGCAGGAGTAAGTGCTTACACAGTTCCCTAGAAATCATCAAGAATTTCAAAATACTTTGAAAAAATACCTTTAAATATTAGGCTGGTAACCAATCTATATAAAATTTATTTGGTTTAGTATTTAAACACTGTGGTGGGTTGACCCTGGCTGGAGGTCAGGCGCCCACCAGAGCCGCTCTATCACTCCCCTCCTTCACTAGACAGGGGAGAAAAGGTGTAACGAAAAGCTTGTGGGTCGAGATAAGGACAGGGAGAGATCACTCACTAATTATTGTCACGAGCAAAACAGACCGAACTGAGAGAGGAAATTCATCTAATTTATTACCAAGCAAAACAGAGTAGAGGAATGAGAAATAAAATCAAATCTTAAAACACCTCCCCCCCACCCCTCCCATCTTCCCGGGCTCAACTTCACTCCCGGCTTCAACCTCCTCCCCCCTCAGCGGCACAGGGGGACGGGGAGTGGGGGTTACGGTCAGTTCATCACACGGTGTTTCTGCCGCTTCTTCCTCCTCAGGGGGAGGACTCCTCTCATCGTTCCCCTGCTCCAGCGTGGGGTCCCTCTCATGGGAGACAGCCCTTCACGAACTTCTCCAACATGAGTCTCCTCCACGGGGTGCAGACCTTCAGGAGCAAACTGCTCCAGCGTGGGTCCCCCACGGGGTCACAAGTCCTGCCAACAAACCTGCTCTGGCATGGGCTCCTCTCTCCACGGGGCCACAGGTCTTGCCAGGACCTTGCTCCAGCCTGGGCTTCCCATGGGGTCACAGCCTCCTTCAGGTGTCTCCACCTGCTCCAGCGTGGGGTCCTCCATGGGCTGCAGGTGGAATCTCTACACCCCCTCATCCTCCCTCCATGGGCTGCAGGGGGACAGCCTGCTTCACCATGGTCTTCACCACGGGCTGCAGGGGGATCTCTGCTCCGGTGCCTGGAGCAGCTCCTGCCCCTCCTTCTGCACTGACCTGGGTGTCTGCAGATGTTCTTACATCTTCTCACTCCTCTCTCTGGCTGCAAAATCTCTCTCTAACTGTTTTTTTCTCTTTCTTAAATATGTTATCACAGAGGCGCTGATTGGCTTGGCCTTGGCCAGCAGCGGGTCCGTCTTGGAGCCGGCTGGCATTGGCTCTGTCAGACACAGGGGAAGCTTCTAGCAGCTTCTCACAGGAGCCACCCCTGTTGCCCCCCCGCTACCAAAACCTAGCCACACAAACCCAACACAAGCACCTAAACTCCATATATCTTCAAACAGCATGAAGGGCTTTTCAGGACTACTGAAGCCTATGGGTCACAAAATTCCGGGCTCTTTCGGTCACCTAAACAAGAGGCCCTGACCCACTGGAGATGTTCTAGGCTCTCCTGAACTGCTTCCAACTCCTGGCCTAGAAGGCATCCCATAAATCATGTGTCATACCTGATTTTCTTACATAGATGTTAAAGATACTTTGGAAATAACCTGGATATCGTGCACTGAGTCTCTAGCTAGCGAGTTACTTAAATGTTGGCATCATTTCAGATGCTGTAGTGTATTTGTGACTTTCAATAAGTGATGGTAGATAGGACACAGGATCTGTGAGAGAACTATGGAATTGTTATAGCTTGAGGACATTTGGGATATCTCGATGTACTCTAAATGGTTTTAGAAGTCTATGTTCAAGTAACTAAGTGCCTGCTTTTCATCTACTATCACAGGCACTTAGAAATCTATCTTCCAGGCAGGTATCTGAATGTAGGTATCTGGATATGGAACTCAGCAGGTCATAGGGTACCCTGCAGAATGGCTTTCTCCAGCCTTATGAAGCTGTGCCAATGTGCAGCCTAGACTGCAAGCCCACATTTATACCAGTAAATCGAGCAGATGCAGGGAACAGTCATGGGAACTGCAAACTGATTGTCTGTACATTTAAATAGTTAGAACAATCCCTGGCATGAGACAATTAATACTAACCCAAACAGTTCCCAGGCATGGTTTCGGAACTCTCATATGCCAGAAACCCTTCCCAATAAGCACTCCAAATTTTTCTGAAAATTGAGAAACTTTAATACAGTAGACATAATCTTTTTCCCTGCCAGTTGGCTTTGGTCCCAGATGGGGATCCTCGACACATTTAATTTACTAGTCCAAACTTAGTCCAGCATTCTTGTATGCAGACAACAAACATAAAGGAGGCCTTGTGCTCACCTAGCGATGACTGCAAATCAGAGAAAGATTTGGGGTGGCAGGCTTTCATTTCATGACTGGTTTTGGTTTCAAATCCGTTCATAAACAAATGTAAAATGCTGCTCCGAAGTACAGCCTATGTCTATTTATCATGTTACACCCAGGCTTCTGCCAACATTAGCATAATATGTGAAGTTATCAATTTTTATTAGACTGTCAGGCAAAAAAGGCAAACAAAATAGTAATCTCCAAAATTGACTAAAAAACCCTCTGGAGGAACCACAGTCCATGAATACATAAATTTCCCCAACAGATGTTTCCTCTGCAAGTCTTGGCTAGAGCTAATGACCTCCATTGTCTGTAGAGTTCCCTATCTGATGCAGACTGGACACCTCATCTCACCTGGCCTATCTCTCCTATCCCACTTTTTCAGAATATCAGTGAAATGGTACCTATTTTAAGAACCTATATTTGATGGGTTATATTCCACTAATTCTACTTTAATCATTCTGTCCTTTATAAACTGATCTACTCCTACAGCTCTTGTCCTGGTTTTCTCCCTTGAAAATTTCACTGTAAGTCCTTTGTATATTGTACTGACTAAAATGTGAAACAGTAAAAAAGGTTTACTTTTACTGAAGTGTCTGGGATAGTTTTGATTCTAAATTTGTCTCCCCCCTTTTCTTTTTTCTTTTTCTTGAAAAGGAAATAACCTCTTCTATGTACTTTGAATTTTAGAAATCAACTACTTCTACCATATATGATCACTTACTCTCCAGGCGATCCTTCCTTTATTTATTTATTTTTTACATCCAAATAATAAAATAGGTAGGACTTATTTCAGTTGAAACGCACATCCATCAATGTTTACCAAGACACCTACTCCTTCAAGCATCTTTTTTTCTTTACAGCAGTCTAAACAGGGTTCTTGATATACCTCCTCACAAAAAGTACATACTGCTTCACCTCCATGATCTGAGAATGCAGTTTATCGTATTTGGCTGCTTTTTTTTTCTTTTTTTTTTTTTTTTTCCCCCCCCACATACTGATAATGAGAAGCAAAGCAGAGGATTATCAGAGTTATGATGAGTACCCCAGATGCATCTGTATATGTGTGCAAGGAAAAGACAGTTTCTCTCTGTCTGCCTGGCATGTCTGTAAGCTGGAAAAAGAAAATGCTAAACAGACAAAAAGAAGACGTGCTGGGTCTTCTGAAGGATTAATTCCCAGGTTGCCACCACAACCAGCTGAGATTTTCAGTGTAGCAAGGAACTGAATATGCCTGATACCTGACAATCCTATATTAAACCAAATTCTACTTAGTGTAATTAATCTGTGCTGTAATTGTCAGAACTCCAACCTATACTCTTGAAAGCTTTTGCTTTTTACCTTTGCCAGGGTAGTGAGGTAATAATTGATTACTAACCACTGAAGAAGATACTACTTGAGTGTAGCAGTGAGGATTATAGATATCAACATATTTCTTAAGATTTTGTGGCAATTTTTATTTCTAAAGTCAATTTACATTATAACTCATCCTGGATCTAAATACTGATATAGTTCTCGACATAATTATTCTGAAAAGTCATTTCACCTTTACAAATAAATCACACTGAACATCTTTTATCAGAACTAAGGTTGTGTTGGAGAGCAGGAAATATAAGCTATACTACGAGGAATGGTCAGCTGGGAGCTGAGAGTAACCCAAGCATAAACAGTGAAAAACTATATTTTATAAAACTGAAGTTCTTCCTTTGGAGGGAAAAAAAAAATCCAATGAGCTTCTTGACTTAAAGATTTTGAAATGAATATAATGTAATTGCCCAGCTATGATAGGTATTTCTGTTAAAATGCAAATAGTATTTTAGCACCTAAAAATAAACCAAGCAAAGACTTTATATTTACTTAAATATTTTGAAGATATATTTTAACAATAGGTTTTATAATGGACTTTTACACCTTGTTCAAACTGGCCACTTTTCTGATACTTCTAAATTTATATTAAAGATTGACCTTTCATTTTATACAGCATGCCCATTACTAGTATCTTGCACAGTCACTTGAAAACAAAAATTCGGGTTCACTTAGTAAGAAAGGAGTATCACTGGATTCCATAAAAGTGACAATAATATTAGAATTCTAATACATTTTTTTTTCTAGTTGATTGGCTAATTTTCATAAATGGAAGCCTTACAAAGGTCAGTGAGACAGATGAAAAATTCTGAAAATTAAACACACAGTACTAAGCAGCTGCAGATTCATGGTGCTTACATTTGATTTGCAAAATATGTTTCTCTCAAATTGAGGAGTAGGGCTATACTTAGGATTGTTCTCAAACTTGTTGCCATGGGCATCTTTACTGAAAATTATTCAATCATCTCTGGTAGACATCTACACATGTTTTACAAGTCTGGCATTGCATGGATATAAAATCAACCTCACTGCTGAAGATTAATGATTTCTAGGGTGGGTAAAACTTGCTTCAGTGCAACTATCTTTGTATGTAAAGAAGGCTGCTATGCCTATTCCTGACACCCAGCATTTGTGCATTACAATTTAAACTCTTTGGCCCATACGTAGAACAAGCATGGAAATAGGAAAATAATCTACACAAAGTTTTCAGAAGACTTTAAATGATAAAAATGTGTCTGGGAACAAATAAACCACCCTAAATTAGACATCTAAAAATTAGATGGGTAAGGCTGAACTAGTCATTACAGACTCTATTTATAAAAGAGGAGAGGAGAGGAGAGGAGAGGAGAGGAGAGGAGAGGAGAGGAGAGGAGAGGAGAGGAGAGGAGAGGAGAGGAGAGGAGATACAGCGAATGTGTTAGCTGGACTCAGTGGCGCTGGGAGCATTTGGAGGTGCACATCTCTGTTTACTCCAGAAAAAGACCCGGATACTTTCCTTGGAATGTCTGCTTCACTATATGCCAAAACATATGTTAAGCATGGTTGAAGATAACTATAAAAATCAAGTAGTTTTTATAAAAGACTTTTTTAATTTAAAATGTGTATATATAAAATATTTAGGTCCGTCACCAAGAAAACAAAATGAAACAACATAAATTTTTGTTACCAGCAACTGGACTGGGAAAAGGACAGGAGCTGGTCACCACAGTAAGCTCTAGAACTCTTTTTGGCACTATATGGAATTAGCTAAACATTCTCAACAGGGAAGCCTTCCTTTTGAGAACAGAGTTGTAGAAACAGACATATTTCAGAAGAACCCAGAGAACAATATCCATTAACCTCATTTGCTAATGGATTTTTTAGCTAATATCTACTAATGTTAAATTTTACATATTATTATTATTACTATTGTGCATTTAGTGTATATTCCTAGAAATAAAATATTTATAACAATGAATAAAATTTATAATCCTTTTTTCTGGATTTTTTTTTTCAGGAAGTGGTTTCTGGGTGCTTCTCAATACTGAATTAAAATGTTAACATTTTCTTTATAATACAAGTTACTTTTTAACTGTATGTGGTACACAGTCCCTCCTGTCATTACTGGTAAATCATAATTTGTCTGTCAATAGGAAAAAAGAAGGGGCGATCAATACAGCTGCAATAAATATCAATATCACATTTTGTACATCAATTTCAGTCTGCCTGAAAGAGGGAGTTCATTCCATCCTTAGAGGAATGAAAAGCCTAAAATATTCTTTCCTGATAAAACTGAAAGCAAGACAGAAAATGTAGATTATCCTGAAACGTTAATGGAATATGTGTACAGCTAAGTCATACATTTTAACATTCATATTACAGCATTAGTAGATTGTGATACATAGAATTCTCTGCTATCTTTTTATGTATAACTAATTTACAGTCAGGTTGAAGTTTTTACAGTAGCATTAGTTTAGTTTATCTTTTTAATAAAAAAATTGTATATTGATAACCTAGTACCATTGCACTACATGATGAAGAAATACTTCTTCTATAAGGACACAAAGTAAAATGCCCTGTGTATAAACGGTATTATTAATGAATGCAAATTATTGAGGAAATGTTTGATGTCTTAAGCTAGAGGGGATAAAATTCATGGGATGCAACAGATTAGGATAAAAGTATGCTGAAGATCTGTCAGTGCACTGAAAATCTCATTTTTATTTGTGTGTTTCAAGACTAATATTCTGCTATTTCCAACATGCGGGAAGCTTATTTGGAAAAATACCAGAATTGCTATGATACCAACTGTTCAGTATACTTTTAATTTGAAGATGTAGAGGGTTTCATTTCAAAAGCAAAAAAAACCACCAACCAAACAAAACAAAACAAAAACCCACAACCAAAAAAACCCCAACATGTAGACAGGGGAAATACTGTCTAGGAATCTTGAGAATCTTGGCAAAAAAACACTTGAATTCATAAAGGTTTTTGGGTTATTGCCTTTACTTTTCTTCTTTGTATAAACAAAATGGCTCATCAGCACTGCAGTTCATGGTCCGCAGGTAATCACTAGTGTGTTGGTTTTGTGTGGCAAGGTTTTGGTAGCAGGGGGGCAACAGGGGTGGCTTCTGTGAGAAGCTGCTAGAAGCTTCCCCTGGGTCTGACAGAGCCAATGCCAGCCGGCCACAAGACAGACCCACCGCTGGCCAAGGCCAAGGCAATCAGCGCCTCTGTGATAACAGATTTAAGAAGGGAAAAAACCAGTTAGAGAGAGATTTTGCAGCCAGAGAGAGGAGTGAGAAGGTGTAAGAAACTCTGCAGACACCAAGGTCAGTGCAGAAGGAGGGGCAGGAGGTGCTCCAGGCGCCGGAGCAGAGATCCCCCTGCAGCCCGTGGTGAAGACCATGGTGAAGCAGGCTGTCCCCCTGCAGCCCATGGAGGGAGGATGAGGGGGTGTAGAGATTCCACCTGCAGCCCATGGAGGACCCCACGCTGGAGCAGGTGGAGGCACCTGAAGGAGGCTGTGACCCCATGGGAAGCCCAGGCTGGAGCAAGGTCCTGGCAGGACCTGTGGCCCCATGGAGAGAGGAGCCCACGCCAGAGCAGGTTTGTTGGCAGGACTTGTGACCCCGTGGGGGACCCATGCTGGAGCAGTTTGCTCCTGAAGGTCTGCACCCCGTGGAGGAGACTCACGTTGGAGAAGTTTGTGAAGGACTTTCTCCCATAAGAGGGACTCCATGCTGGAGCAGGGGAACGATGAGAGGAGTCCTCCCCCTGAGGATGAAGAAGCAGCAGAAACACCGCGTGATGAACTGACCGTAACCCCCACTCCCCGTCCCCCTGTGCCGCTGAGGGGGGAGGAGGTTGAAGCCGGGAGTAAAGTTGAGCCCAGGAAGATGGGAGGGGTGGGGGGAGGTGTTTTAAGATTTGGTTTTATTTCTCACTCCTCTACTCTGTTTTGTTTAGTAATAAATAAGATGAATTCCCTCTCTAAGTTCGGTCTGGTTTGCTCGTGATGATAATTAGAGAATGATCTCTCCCTGTCCTTATCTCGACCTGTAAGTTTTCTTTCATTGTACCTTTTCTCCCCTGTCTAATAGGGGAGTGATAGAGCGGCTCTGGTGGGCACCTGGCCTTCAGACAGGGTCAACCCACCACAAAAAGCCTGACAAACTTACAAGCTTCACTTTTTTTTTTTTTTTTTTTTTTAAGGTCAGAGAGGTAAAATACAAGTGAGAAGTGTCTATTGGTATAAAGAGTTGTTATTCTGTAGAGTAGTTACTAAGTTGTTTCACATTTTGTAATTACGATTTCATTTTGGCAACTAAAATTATTTCATTATTTTAGTACTAACTTAGCTTAAAATTTTATATGCAGACACACACAGTTGTGTAAGATGAATCAAAACTTTGTTTTTCTTCTTTTTTCTTCACACACACCTCCCCCCCCTTTTCGGAACTGCTTTACTGCTCATATAATATAAGTTTAGTGTGTGTGACATTTTCAGTACCTAAGCTGGAAAGGTTATTTGTCTTCTGCACAGGCCTGTAAAAGTAGAAGGTAGCAGGGTTATTAAATTGGAATATTTTGATGTCAGGGATTACTCATTACTCAGATATTTGAAATTGAGGTATTTGGTTGCATGGACTTCTGAGTGAAAATGGCAAAAACGTTAGTCCCATACAGACAACACTTTTCTTCCACTATTAAGATAGTTGTTTAAAAGAAATAGTTTGTCTTTCCCTCTGGAGCAATCTTTCTTTGACCTTTGACCCTTGACCAGGTAAGGAGTTGAGGCTCCTAGGTTAGATTACATGCCTACTTTTTTGTAGTGCTAAATCTGGGTGTGATAAATCCTACCCCTATATAAAGCAGCTGATTTAATTCTATGAAGCAAATTCCTGAATGAAAATAAATACTGTACTGCCAGGTAGACATTAGTGATAGACATCCTCTCAACATACTATGCTAAGTGAAGTGGTCTGTTTAAAGCAAAGCAAGGTGTTGTTTCCAAGGCTTACAATTTTACCATAGTACTCAGCATAATTATTCCATAGAACTTTCATTGACTTAATAGAGCATATTATCTACAAACAAGAGCAGAGTACAAGATTTGGCACTTACTTTAATTGCACATACTATTTTCTAATCAATATCTGCTAGTAAAGCTATGATGTAGTGACAATATTTTTACAATGAATCATATTCTTTGTTTGATACTTCCATTTCTTCTGTCTGATAATCTACATATTACCTATTACAGGAAAGGACAATTGTTCTGTAATATAAAATAGAAAGCTATAACTAATGACAAATATGCCATTCAGGAGGGAAAGCACTGTCTACAGTAGATTCCATTATTTTAAGTGTCATTTTCATGGTGTATTCAGAGAATTAGGAAAGTGTAATGACAGTTTTGCAGCTTTGAAACTTTTTTTACTCTATATTTATTCCATTTATGAAATATTTTCAGTGTGCTATGGTTTTCTCTTGAAGCACATAATACATTAAGAAGCTGACAGGATGCTGTATATTTAGCCTCTGTATTACAACTACTGTTTCCAAAATTACTCTGATAAGCCATAGCATCCCAAAAACATTATATTGAATAGACCAGTGTGTCTTCCTGGGGAGCAGCCGTCTCCAGGAATTACAGACTCTCAGAGACTAGCTGACTACATTATTGTGAGTGTTGCTTTATTTCTCTAAGCCTTTCTTCTTGGAAATGTCTGACGGTTGTTGATCTCCATTACTGTCTTTTTTTTTTTTTTTACTTTTTTTCTAAAAGGGCTAGCATGACTTTGATATCTGACTTTTTCAGAGGAGCTGTAGCTATGAATCTTGAGTAAAAAATGATACTTAGCTTTATTTCAGAATGAAGCGTATAATTAACTTCACGTGCAATTTTAAGCATCTTCTCATGACTTTCGTGGTTTCCGAGATAAATGTTTTCCGGAAGGCAATAGTAGGACACCATATATTGACAGCAGAGCAAGAAAGACTTTTTTCTGCTGTTGACATACTTAAAAAAGCCCTTTTTGTTGTCCTTGACATCTCTTGCCAAATTTAATTCCAAGTGGGCCTTAGCCTTCCTTGTTGCATCTCTTCATACTCTGACAGCATTCCTATATTCCTCCCAAGTGGCCAGTCCCTTTTCCCACATACTGTGAACTTCCCTCCTCCCTTTGAGTTTTTGCAGGAGCTCCTTGCTCATCCATGCAGGTCTGCTGCCTCCTTTGCTTGATTTCCTACTCTTTGGGATGCACTGATCTTGAGCTTGGAGGAAGTGGTGCTTGGATATTGACCAGCTCTCTTGGACCCCCCCTAACTTCTAGGGCCCTAACTCATGGGATTCTCCCAATCAGGTCTTTGAAGAGGCCAAAAGTAGCTCTCCTGAAGTCCAAGGTTGTAATCCTACTGCCCTGCTCCTTCCATGCAGGATCCTGAACTCCACCATCTCATGGTCACTGCAGTCAAGGTTGCCCTGAACCTTCACATCCCCAACCAATCCTCCTTTCTTTGTTAGTACAAGGTTCAGTAGCACCTCTCTCCTCATGGGCTCCTCCACCATCTGTGTCAAAAAGTTGTCATCTCTCCTATCCCACTCGGTAGATTAGGGTGAGGTTAACTTTTAAATTCTCTGCATGGTAATCAGAAGTAATGCCAATTACTCTAGAGGTTCAAACAAATCACAAATTTACTTAAAACTCAGCAGAACTACAAAAGATAGAGACTTGGCAAAAGTTATAACAATACTTGAAACTTAGCAGAACTATGAAAGGTAATGGCTTAGCAAAACTTCTGACGATATTATCCTAATGTGCCGAAAATGAAGTTAGAGACAAAGAGAGTGATGAAGAGGAAAAGAGAGAAAGAAAGAGAGAGACAGAGAGAAAGAGAGAAAAGATATCACCACTCTTGGATCCAGCGATGTTCTCTGCTTGTAGGTGTAGTCCTCATGTGCAGAGAACTTGTGTTTCCCCTTTTTATAACTCAAAGTGCCCCACACAGTCAGGGGTCTGTCATCTCTGTGCAGGCGCAATAATATGTGCTCAGGAATGTTCCAGAAATGAGTTGGTGGGTTGTGGGGGTCTTGGGGGCTTCACTGTCCCCTCCCTTTGGGGCTGACTGAGTGATGGCCTTTCATGGGCATGCATGCACAGAACACAGATGGTCTTTTGTCTACGTTTCAGGAATAGGGGAAGGAGCTCACAAGACGGTATCCTGCCTCTGCAGGTTCTGTCCTTGGCCAAGACGGATGTCTGTGCCATTCCCTCGACATTCCCTCATTATCAGTTTTTCCCTGCTTGGGTCAAGATGGATGTTTGCAACATTCACTTGTTATCAGGGGCTTACATCACCAGTGCTCTGCAGGAACCTCCTGGACTGCATGTGCCTGGCTGTGTTGTCTTTCCAGCAACTATCAGGGTGGAAGTCCCCCATGAGAACCAGGGCCTGCGATCGTGAGGCTAGTTCCAGCTGTCTGTAGAAGGCCTCGTCGACATCCTCTTCCTGATCAGGTGGGCTGTAGTAAACACCCACAACGGCGTCAGCAATATTAGCCTGCCCCTTAATTCTTACACATAAGCTCTTGACTCATTCTTCATCCATGCCTAGGTGGAGTTTGACACATTCCATTTGCTCTTTCAGATAAAGAGCAACGCTACCACGTCACCTTGCTGGCCTGTCTGTCCTAAAAAAATACATAACCATCCATGAGAGCATTCCAGTCATGTGAGCTATCCCGCCATGTCTCTGTAATTGCGATGAGATCATGGCCCTGCGACTGCACACAGCCCTCTAGTTCTTCCTGTTTATTCCCCATGCTGCATGTGTTGGTGCTCAGGCATTTCAGAGACGTAATCGAGCATGCAGCTCAAGGGGTGCAAGAGGGTCCACCATAGCCATACACACCCTTGAGGTGTATGGGTTTCTGTATGTCGTCTTGGGAGGCAGCTAAGGAACATTTCTCACTGCTCTGGTTGGCCTGGCTTATTCCCCAGTTGGATGTGATGGCATGAACATTGCCACTTTGGACTACACCCCTGAGTCATTCAGGTTAAGATAGTTAAAGGACAAAAATACTTGTCTTCTTAATGTAAATAAGAGCAATTATGTATGAAGTGATAAGGAGTTGGCAAGGTGTTTAATTCTAAAAATTGTTAAATTGTGACACTCTTCTGTCTTCCGGTATGCATGAATATCTATTAATCTCTCAAAGAACATTTATACTTTTATTTGGCCATTAGCCACATTAATACTGCCAGATCTTATTGGTAAGGATAAAACTCTGCAGTATTGTTCTACATCTCATTTACAGGAAGTTCAGGAAGTCTATAAAATGATTTACAGATTCCATGCTTAAATTTACCTTTCTCACCAATTTGTGTAATTTATGAAAGAAAAAAAAAGAGAAAAAATTAATATAATAATAATTCTTTTTTTACTGTTGTCAAAAAGCTATGTAGAAAATAATTGCATATATATATATATGTATGTATGTATCCTAAATATTCCTTTTGTCTAACTTTATAGGTATGTCAGTGATAAAAGGAAGATGAGGGAAAATCTGAGCCCCTTCCGGAATGACATGGGAGATCTGGTTCACGAAGAAGGCTGAGGTACTCAATGAATTTTTTGCCTCAGTCTTCATGCCCAGGTCGCAGAAGGCAAAGGCAGAGACTGGCAGAATGAAGAACCTCCCACTGTAGGAGATCAGTTTCGAGAATATCTGAGGAACCTGAAGGTGCACAAGTCCATGGGACCCGATGAGATGCATCCACAGGTCCTGAGTGAACTGTCAGATGAAGTGGCTAAGCAACTATCCATCATATCTGAGAAGTCATGGTAGTCCAGTGAAGTTCCCACTGATGGAATAGGGAAAGATAACTCCCATTTTTAAAAAGGAAAAAAAGGAAGACCCAGGGAACTACAGACTGGTCAGTCTCACCTCCATGCCTGGCAAGATCATGGAGCAGACCCTCCTAGAAAATATGCTCAGGCACATTAAATATAAAGAGCTGATTGGTGACAGTCAACATGGCTTCACAAAGGGCAAATTGTACCTGACAAATTTGGTGGCTTTCTATGACGAGGTTACAGCATTGGTGGATAAGGGAAGAGCAATTCACATCATCGACCTGGAATCATGCAAAGCATTTGACACTGTCCTGCATGACATCATGAAATCATAGAATCATAGAATGGTTTGGGTTGGAAGGGACCCTAAAGATTATCTAGTTCCAACTGCCCTGCTGTGGGCAGGGACACCCTCCGCTAGACCACATTGCCCAAAGCCTCATCCAACCTGGTGTTAAACGCTTCCAGGGATGGGGCATCCACGACCTCTCTGGGCAACCTGTTCCAGTACCTCACCACTCTAACAGGAAAGAATTTCTTTCTAACATCTATGCTAAATCAACCCTCCTTCAGCTTAAACCCATTACCCCTTGTCCTGTCACTACACTCCCTGATAAACAGTCCCTCTCCAGCTTTCCTGTAGGCCCCTTCAGGTAATGGAAGGCTGCAATTAGGTCTCCCTGGACACTTCTCTTCTCCAGGCTGAACAACCCCAACTCACTCAGCCTGTCCTCATAGGAGAGGTGCTCCAGCCCTCTGATCAGCTTCGTGACCCTCCTCTGGACTCCCTCCAACAGCTCCATGTCTCTCTTGTACTGGGGCCCCCAGAGCTGGATGCAGTACTCCAGGTGGGGTCTCACAAGAGCGGAGTAGAGGGGCAGGATCACCTCCCTCGACCTGCTGGTCACGCCTCTTTTGATGCAGCCCAGGACACAGTTGGCTTTGTGGGCTGCAAGCGCACACTGACGGCTCATGTTGAGCTGCTCATCAATCAATACCCCCAAGTCCTTCTCCTCAGGGCTGGTCTCAATCCATTCCTTGCCCAGCCTGTAGTTTTGCTTGGGATTGCGCCGACCCACATGCAGGACCTTGCACTTGGCCTTGTTGAGCTTCATGCAGTTCGCACAGGCCCACCTCTCCAGCCTGTCCAGGTCCCTCTCGATGGCATTCCTTCCCTCCAGCGTGTCAACCACTCCACACAGCTTGGTGTCATCAGCAAACTTGCTGAGGGTGCACTCGATCCCACTGTCCATGTCACCAACAAAGATGTTAAACAGTGCCGGTCCTAGTACTGATCGCTGAGGAACGCCACTCGTCACTGGTCTCCACTTTGACAATGATCCATTGGGGTTGTTCAACCTGGAGAAGAGAATTCTCTGGGGAGACCTTATAGCAGCCTTCCAGAATCTGAAGAGGGCCTATAGGAGGGCTGGAGAGGCACTGTTTACAAGGGCAAGTAGTGACAGGATAAGGGGTAATGGCTTTAAGCTGAAAGAGGGTAGATTTAGATTCGATGTTAGGAAGAAATTCTTTACTGTGAGCGTGGTGAGGCACTGGAACAGGTTGCCCAGAGAAGCTGTGGATGCCCCATCCCTGGAAGGGTTCAAGGCCATGTTGGATGGGGCTTTTGGCAACCTGGTCTAATGGAGGGTGTCCTTGTCCATGGCAGGGGGGTTGGGACTAGGTGATCTTTGAGGTTGCTTCCAACCCAAACCATTGTATGATTCTATGATAACTTACTGAAAACAATAATAAAATGGATGTTTACAGGATATTGCACTAAAAGCAAGGAACCTGTTTGTAGATTGTCAGATATTTAAGATATTGCCAGCCAGAGAGATGGAATTAAGAAAGGAAATATAGAACAAATAAGATGGTAGTTTTCAGTTTCCATAGATATGTCTTTACACTTTTTTTTCAGATTTATTTAGCATTTATTTATTTAAGTCACATTGTAAGTTTACATCTACTGTAGGTTTGGTTGACATAAGGAGTATGTGAACACCTAAATGAAGGCATCTAAATGTAGACTACATGTTAACAAGAGCCAGGACTCAGTAGTCTAAAACCAATCATCTACTGATTCCATTTAGGAGTCATTAGGGTCCTCCACCTGCCCTCCACTTATGAGGTCTCATATCTGCCAGCTTTATGCAGCTGTCTCTGATAGTCTAATATCTAAAAAGGCAATAAAAATCTATACTCAGGAAATAAAACATGCCCCTATTTCATGGAGACTAGAGTTATTCAACTGATCAGATGCATCTTCTTATTAAGTTGAATATTCAGCTTTCAACACTTTCGTTAACTATTAACAAGATCTTCACTGATTGTTGTTGTGAGCTTAGAAACATACCTCACATCTGCATTGTACACTCTGAAAAGTGAGCATCTGAATGTGGATCTGAAGCCAACCCTTCTTTTTCTTATGATTGTCCATATTTTCCCTCCTTTTTTATCTTTTAAATGACTTGTTGGTCTTGTTATATGTATGATTTCTCATTATGGCTTTGATTCAGTTGCCTAAACATAGGCCCCTGATAACACTTGAGATACCCTGGAGTATCAATGACATTTCTGTGGGGCCAGTGGACCTATACTGGACCAAAGCCCTGGTCTGACAGCTGTGTGCCAGGACGGACACTGCTGGATTTCTCCACTAGCACTTGGCTTTTATGTTTATACACATGCACTAAGCCCTGTCCCTGTGTTAGAGCTGTTTATATTCAGGAGTCATTAGTTCTGAATACATAAAAAGACTGAATCTCACTCCCCTGAACTTGCCCAGCAAGCAAAACTTAATGATTATTTTCAAAATTGAACTTGTCCAATCAATATCCATTGGTGCTATCTATTACATACTTGGATTACGTTGCAAGCTTCACTGAATATTGTTCTATAGTGCTTAGCTGAGAGTTTTCGCTAAGCCCTATCAAAGGTTGTGAAGCACTGCAATGTCTTGTCATATTATTTTGTTAGACAAGAGTTTATTAGTGGGGTCTTTGGTCATAAATGACTACACATGTGCAAGAATACCCTGTATGATACTTACTATCTCCTGACCATTTACTGTCTCCTGAGTCATTTACCCACGGCTGCGTAAAGTGGGTGCCTTGCATTATCATTATGCTTTTGGCAGTTTACAAATCACTTTGTGAAACTTAACAAAGGAGAAACAAAACAACAGACAGTAAGACACTATTTAGTTATGGGATGTAATAAATGAATATTTTATAACATTTCACAGTAAGTAATATCAGAATATTTATTTCTGAAATATTCTATGCAGCCACTCACAAAATATCTACATGAAACAGTACTTAAAATAAACCATTGATACAATTTGTTGTATTCAGGTCTTAATTTCAGTCCTGGGCTTACATATTTGATTGCATTGATTAGCAAAACTAGTATGCTAATTACAAAGAGAGTAAATACTTCACCATCTATAATAGTTTGTTTATTATGGGTAACAATAATGTTTCTTCCCCTCCCATAAAGCTTCCAAAAGGAAGATAAAATACAAACACATTTTCATCCTGAAAACTTCCTAAAAAATTGTTACATTAGATTAGGATCAAGTTTTATTTTGAATTCGAATGAAATAACAGCAAAATGTAATTAAACCCCCCAGTTTTCATTATTGTGAGACCAATGCAACTTAATTTCATAGACTTCAATAAACTGATTTCCAATATTTAGCATAACAAGTTAAATCAGTATCAGGTTCCTTCTTTTTATTGCTGAAAAAGCAATTATATCTTTTTAGAAGTTTTGGGGTTTTGGTTTTGTTTTTTTTAAAAAAACACTATTTTTGCTGCTTTCATATTTTTCTCATGCAAACACTACATTAGCATTATTCCTACGATTAAGTTGTAACATCATAAAACGTCTACATTTTCAATGCGATTAGTAATATGTTTACAGAGGTGAAAGATAAATTAATAAATTGAAACAAAATTAACAGGAAGAACAAAGAACAAAATTTTTCTGGTATTATTTAAATATAATTATATTTTCAGCCTCCATTTTATTTTTAGTAATTAAATATCTGTATAGGTTGAATTCTGAGATGTGACTTCAAGGAATTAACAGATAATTTTAAAGAGTTTGCATGAATGACTTTGACATGAATAACTTAAAGAACTACCCATAGATCCTGACCACACTATGTCTTCTATGGGGCAATAAACCTTGCTTGTAGTCCTGCTGGTACATATTTATCACCAGTACCACTGTCTAGTGTGCATAATGTGATCAGGGATGATAATACTTTTTTAATTGTCTATATAACTTGTTAGGCTATCCCATTCTCATTTACTAAGTTGTTCAAAGAACTCTTCTCTCTATGTGAGCATAATCTCTGCTAACAATATTATATGCTATTTAGACTCTAGCTTCACTTTGTCTGCTCAGAAAAGGAACTTACAGAAGCACATGTCATTGTATTTGTTTATATTTAAATTAGGGAATTAGATTTTCACAATGGGAATAAGACCTGGTTCTCTAAAATATTTTCACTAAATACTTTTCATAAAAGAATAAGAGAAGATTCAATGATGACAAATGATGGCAAAAAATTGGAAGAAATCAAAAGTACTTTTCAGGGATAAAATCATAAATCAAGAAAGTGAGAAAAATGTGGCTAAAAGGCTTTACACTTCTGGATGCTAGTAGATGTCAGATTGAAAGAGTTAAGAATGTGACATCAATGCAAAATAGAACAAATAATCTTATTTTAAAAAGAAAGACGTATCAAATATAATGATTAATAGTGGAATATTTACATGATATTAATATATACTTACCTATATATTATATGTAATTTCAGCATTCCATCGTGAAAAGATCCTAGTAAATTGCTGAGTTCTAGGGAGAAACAAAAGAATCATCAGACATTTAGAAAGCCACATTCATGATGAATAGTTAATGGAATTTTCTTGTAGGAAGGAGATATTAATGGAGGAAAGTAGCAAAAAAGGCAGGAAATAATGGGGTGAAAAGGTGCCACCTTATTTTAAAATAAATTGCTAAAAGGGAAAAGTTATAAAATGTTCTTCTTGTGCACTGATATGAGAGAAGAAGATACTTTACTTTTACCCAGATTAAGGTTAGATACCAAAGAAAGAGAAAGTAAACCAAAGATTTTCTGAGTGACAACTTCAGCATGACAACAGAGTACCTAGGGAGCTTGTAAAATTTCGCTCTTCAAAGACTGTAAAGAATAAGTTAGGCAAACAGATACAAGGGTCATCTACAAATATATCTTTATATTTTCTTACAAGGAGTATACTATTCAGTTTCCTCGTATACCTTCTAGCACTGTATTTTTTTATATTATTAAAAAGGAATTTGATAACTGTACTCCAACTCTAGGCTATAAATCATTTGAAAGCACAGGAAAGAGGGAAATCTTTTCTCCACTTTTCCCTTGAAAATCTTCCATTTGTAAAAAAATAAATAACTTTAAAAGATTCATTTGAAGATGACTTCTTACTGCTACGTGAGTGCTATAACCATCTGGCTACAGTCAACCTTTTGGTTTCCTTCTCTTGGGTCAAAAAACCTTGAAATATTGTTTTAGTATTGAAACATAACTTACACAAAAAGAGAATGACCTCCATATTTGTTTGGTAGCTCAAACATTCTTTGATTAAGAAGGCTATGTAGGTTTGTATTCCCTCCACATGAAAAGGTCATGGTATCCCATCAGGAATGCCCTCAGATTCTGAAACCCTGAGCAAGTCATCAACAGAATGGGGCTAATATATGAGATTCTGCTGGCTACATTTAGAAGACAGTTACTGTCAGCTCACATTTGCGGAGTCTAGCTGATAAGATGTGCTCTAAAAATGTCCACTGGGACAAGCTTCTGATGACTAATGTATAAAGGAACAAGATATCTAAACACCACAGTTCAGATTTGAGCTAGTCACCAGCATGCACAATCATGTTGAGACAGAGTCTCTCAGAAGCTAAACATTCAGGGCTATGGAACTTAAATGGCAAATGCTAGGAAATCTTAAAAATTGCAGAAGTTGAACAGTTTTTTGATCACTATTTTGGATTCATAAGTTAGACTTCTCTGAGATACATAGCTTAATCTTCCTTTGTAGGGAAACAGAAACAGAAATAAACTGACATATCTGGAAAAACAATTTTTTCAGTTATCAAGCACTGGAACAGGCTGCCCAGGGAAGTGGTTGAGTCACCACCCCTGGAGGTATTTAAAAGAAGTGAGACGTGGTGCTTAGGGACATGGTTTAGTGGTGGACTTGGCAGTGCTAGGTTAATGGTTGGAGTTGATCTTAAAGGTCTTTTCCAACCAAAATAATTCTATGATTCTATAATACTTAAAAAGCGTAACAAAAATGTCTACCCTTAAAGGTACATATCTAAATTGTGACTCTCTGTGCTGACTTTGGATAATATACTAATAGTGGAAAATGTATTTAATTGTTTTAAAAATAGTAAGAAGTTTCCTTTCCTGTGGTGCACAGTCAGCACAGCAGTTTGGTCACCCACTTTGATGTAGTGTAGTACCCTTTATAACAAATTAGCTGTGGTGAACCAATTACATTTTTTTCTGCATATAACAACTACTGTTAAGGTTAAGCTGGTTTGATCCTAAGAATTTTGATAGGATAATTCTAAGGTCATTCTGACTTTAATGATGTTCAGAGTCTGCATATGACTTAATCTCATCTGACAAGTAATAGGATCAAACCAAATTGCTGTTTTTCCTTCTGCTTTTGAAAAAAAATAATCAATAGCAGAGCAAGATGTTTGGACAGGGATGTAGAAGCTTTAGACATATCAAAGGACCATTTTAAGTTCTGGCATGTATTTTAAATTGAGATTAGCACACAATTACAAATGAAAGAATCACCCTTACTCCTTCATAAAAAAACCCCAGTAAACATGCAAAGATTACATTAAAGTTTCAAGACAGGAATAAAAGGAATGAGCTCATATGCATTTTTTTTATGTAATCTTCAATATATGTCAAAGATGTGTTATATTTATTTCATCTAACTTCAGGCACAGACACAGCTGAGGCTCCTGAGTTAAGATTTCCGTTATGATTCCTGTTAGAGTTTGAATTACTTTTCACTTCTCTGCGTGATAACTAAAATAAAAATATGTATAATTTGGAGGAAATTCAAAGAAAAGATGGTGGTTTAACAACATGCTGTACTGGATGAAATTGTCGTGATTTTCTTCTCCTTTGTTTCTGAACAAATCATTTACCAGTTTATCAGGTCCATTACTTGTAATTAACTTAAGTAAACCGTCACTCATCTGAATTCCCTCCATCTTTCAGAATATTTCTGACTTACACAGATAGATCGCTTAGTCATACTCAGTCAATGTAAGCAATGAAAGAACCATTTATATCTCTAATTCAGATGAGAGTTTTCACAATATTTATATATTTTGTCCTGCAGATGTTTGTGATTATATGTTTCCCTGCAGAGCACATATTAGCTTTGACCTAACACCTTACTAATATGGCTTTCTGGCTTCCATGCTATTGCTGGCCTGTAGCAATCAGCTTGAGCCACAGGCATCAGTGTGTTTCTATCCCCACAATGTCTTTGGTATTTTTAATTAATTTGTTTTTCCCTTTGTTTTGGCAGAGAAGCCAAGGAGGGAGGAGAGAAAAAGGCTTATGTCAAATTGCTGCTTCTGCATTCCATGCACTAGTCAAAAAGACGTGTTCTTCTGGGAAGCTGGTAAGAACGCAGGATATTTGGTACCCAGTTATTAATTATTTTATGCTAAATAAAACAATTTTAACAGAAGTTAATTAATGGATATTTAATATGAGGTTCAAAATCCCTTTTGACAGAGTGATGCCTTGGTGCTTCTCTGGGGCACCAAGGTTACTCAACTTTTACCATGTTTAAATAGGTTAAACACAAAAATACAAGGCAGTATCTACTGGATACTCCTACGTAACAGACAGCTAAGACTAATGAGCTGTAAAGCAGGCTTTAATATTGTCAATAAGACACCTTAGAAATTGACCAGACACTTTCCAGTAAGGTGGGAAAGGGTTGCACTCTGTTGTTATTTGAAATGGCCTGATGCTCAGTGTTGCTCAGCTGCTGATTGCCTATTTTGTTCCTTTTTTTTTAGATGGTTTTATACCTTTTCATGTCAGTATTTTTGCTCTTGAATCCTTTACTTACCAGCCATGCACAGCTCAACAATCTTACTTCTGTCTGCAATTTCGGTTTTGTAATTCTCTCTTGCACAACTATATTTGATGTACTTTCTCATATAATTTTCTCAGAATTTAGCATTCTTCTCAGAAGTCTGAGTGCAGGGTGCACAGGTATGCAATCCTAAAACTAGTCCTAGAATAGCAAAATGGATACCTTGGAAAAAGCATCAATAGAGGGGTATAGTCATGCCAGGGAATAAAAGCACAGTACTACTTGGGTCTTCATTTGTTTTATGATTTTCTTCTGAAATAGTTTAGAAAATCATGTTTTAGTATTACTTTGTGTATGCGGTGGATACAAACAGCTCTGACCCTTTCCTTGAAACCTTTTCCAGGTGCTTTTAGACACTCCATCCTGACATGATAAATTCTATATCATTTTCAATTCACCTGTTCCTCCATTTCTTGTATAGCAGCCTTAGGCATGTAACACATATCTATGGATGCCTGTACTTTAGCAGTAGGATTTGCTTTGTCTACATCCAGGACTGTAAAAATTGGGCATGTAGTGTAAGTTTTATACTTTACCTCTCAAAAGTGTTATTTATTCTCTATGTCTTATATATAAAAGAAAGGGATGAGCTCTGAACTGTAGGTACAACTGTCTCTTCATTGACTTGTAACAGACACTGGACAAGTATTTTAAACTAGACAACTAACTTAATTAAAGCTCAATGGGATTGATTTAAGCTATGTAAATCAACCTCATGTCAGTCCTGAGGTTTCCTCTGAGACCTCAGACATGTGTTTGAATTCTGACATAAGAAGCAGTGATTTCCACACCTGAGATTTCTTTGGTGCTTAGACAAGATAAGATTAATGACATGCCTTGTCAGAGGACTTTAAGATTGACCTTCATGTTTTCTGTTCTTTTCCTATGACGCTAAGACACTAGTTTGCTGCTTAGTTTACAAATTAAAGTAGCATCTTCACACAGTTTCTATCTTAATCAGTAAACGCATTTCTTAAAGAGTTACATCTAAAGTTTCTGACATTGTACTAAGTTCAATTGTTGTCAGGTAGATAAATTTGATCTGAAGACTGCTGTCAAAGGTACACAATATTTCTTAAAAGAAGCACACGATAACTTGCAGTACTTTCTGTCATGACATTACCATTACATTCCTTTTTTTCTTGACTTCAGTCCTATTGAAGTGCAAAATATTTGTGTCATTTCAGTCTTTGGGACTTCTGTCTTTACATAAGAACATTTAAAATCATGTTCTAAAGCCTGATTAATATACTGGATTGAAAGTAATGTTTGTGAGGTTTAAAAAGCAATAAGAAAAGATGTCCTTGCAGGGAAAGCATGCTCAGAAGGACTTTAATTTTCCTTAAGCCTTTTCAGTCCATAGCAAAGAGGAAAGTAAACACTGTCTGGCTTGACCTGTCTTGTGTAGGTTTATTCAGACAGGTGAGTTCTAAGAGTATACTGTGAAGGAAATCCATGTTCCTATTTCACTTTTAAGAACGCAATTGGCTAATCTTTTAATCATAAGTAAAATGTTTTTGAATAATCATGCAAGTGAAAAAAAGCTATAGTGGACTGTTGAAGTTTATATTATGCGATTTTATATGCTTTTCTGATCTTGTTGTTTAAGTACATTGTAGTAAATATCTCAAAGAGGTCTTTTTACCTTAATACCCGTGACTGTACTTCTGTCCAAAAGGAAGGAAGCACAGACAATTTGATGTCAGTGGAATTTAATAACTGAAATTGCTTTTTGCAACATAAATGAGACCAAGTTATGAAATTAGGGTAAAAATTAAAAGTTTGGAGAACTTAATTTTAATATTTAAGCCAGAATTTATATTTTTGTTTAGATAAAAATTAAATTACAGTACAATAACTTAGGTTAGCTTAGTTTTTGTGGCTACTTGCAAGGGCTGTAATAAATTTAATCCAAAGAATTATGGTGGGCTGCTTCTACTTTATATCTCTTCCTTACCACAAATGTCTCTCTATTAAACCCTTTTCTATTGTATCTATTTGTGATGAAAGAATTAAAATCCATTTAGCACCCAAATTTTTATGAAATGAAATGTGATGAGTACTGCATCCAGTTTTGGGATCCCCAGCAAAAGAATGACATGGACCTGTGTCGTGGTTTTGCTCCAGCTGGCAGCTAAGCACCATGCAACCGCTCGCTCACTCCTCCTCCAGTGGGATGGGGGAGAGAATTGGAAGAAATTAATTTCAAAAGATAGTGAAACCTTTCAGAATACCATGGCCAAAGCAACTGGAACTAAAAATACAAATAAATGTCTTTTACCAGTGAATCATGATCTTTATGCTAGATTTAGTATACTATGCATATAGAAAAGACTAGCGCATTCTGTAATATATTACACCAAATTATGGCTGGCATTTCTACTTCTTTTGTCCTCTATACACTGTGGTCTTAGCTGTACAGAGTTAATGTTAAGGAACAACAGCTGAATTTTAATCAGTCATTTTGTAAGCTTTGATTACTAAATTGTCAAGGAGAAAAGCAATACTCATAATTATGATTTTCCATTATTATCTTAGATGCATCAATATTTTTGCTGAGCTTCTTGGATTTGAAAGCTGTAACTGTATCATCCTTACATTATTCTGCTCTTGATCTTTGGAGCTTACTGCATTGTCTGCAAAAGAGAAAAGAAGAAATGAACAATAAATTCCAATTTTAACATAACACAGTAGAAGAGATAGATTATTTTCACATGTCATAGAAGCTAAATGAGTTTGGGAAGATAAACATGTGTTGGGATTTATAGAGTATAAAATTCATTTGGTATGGCTGTTATATATCATTGGACAAGAAACTGTAACATACGTAGGATCATACTTTGCTCTACTCTACCACTGAGCATTTATATCCATCAACGAAATTGCAGCTCAGATAGGATTTAAGGTGTCATTTATTTACAGGTGATGATAATGACAAACAAATCCTTACTCACTGCACTGTGCAAGCTCAGCAGCAAAATTGAAAGACACAGTAAAACATGGTATCAGCTCAATAAGCATAAGTATTTTGTGGTGCTTTCTCAAAAAAATGAGTTCAACAGGATGTAGCAAAAATATTACTCTACGTTATCAATAATTTATTTTTGAATTTACAAGAATGAAATATATCATACAAGATGACTGATTCTGTGGTGAAAAGTTAAAAGATTACAGACACATTCTGATTAGATGACTAAAATACCTACAGTCTGTTGTGTGTTGGTGCAGTCAGTTTGATTACAGAATATTGTCTGTTTCTAATGAGAAATTATTCTAGACTTGCGTATTTTGACATATTTTAATTATTTTTTCCAAGTTGTCTCTTTAGGCAAAGTATGGAAAATATTGTAGAAATTACTAAATACATACTCAGGCCAGATTCTTTTTCCTTGCTAACTTAGACTAGTGTCCCTTCTGCAGATAACCCCAGAGACTTCCATGGAAATACTCAAAGCGGATACAGACATCTGGACTGTAGAAGTACAGTTCTGAATTAGATATTCTGTAGGCTTCTTTTATAACCAATGGAGAGAAATTATTATCTTTAGTGTGTAAGCAATCTGAATAATTATTTGTATGATGTATATAAATATACATCTTACATGACTTATTTAATATCTATTAGATGTTCCTATTCTTTGAATATCTTAATTCTCTCATGAATAGCACTTGTAGGCTAGTAGTAAATTAATAGTAAGTTACATGTGTCCAGAAACATTTGCAGGCATAGAGGTCAACTGACATACAAGAGCCAGTGAAATTCCACTAAACTCTCTGCAAGAGTGTGTGGAAATGAGAGCTTCTGCTTCCCACAGGTTATTTGATAAAGGACTTTTTCAATGCAAATGTGATAAGTAAAGGGACGGAGCAAAAAAAAGAGCACACAGAGACAAAAAGTGGGTAAATAAAAGTCAATAGAGACACTGGAAAGATCAAATGTCTCTATTTACTAATCGATGGGCCATTAAGAAATTCCTGGTACAGCTTTGGAGAGGCCACCCGGACTTTGTAACTGATAAGAAGGGGAAAACAAGAGGAACATGAGGATTTGGGATATTTAAGGTGGGTCTGTGGGGCTATGCAAAATGAACACAGGAATGTCTAGGGTAAGTGGATGGAGAGGAGCAGAGCAGTGAACAGACAGAAAGGCTATGAAAGGAGCCGGTTACATGTAAACCATGGCTCCTTAGTACAATTGTCTGACCAAGCCCTGCACCTGATCACCGCAGTCTGTCCTATCTTCTTGTATCTTCTTATTAAATCTTTTCTCAACTATCTGTGTAATCTGACTCTCTACCCCATGTGTGTGCATGCTGCAAAGACTAAGTGCCAGCTACTGGAGGGACCATTGGGAGCGATGTCAGCTACTGGAGTCAGACCAGGGGGGTGGGCTCCAGTGGCCGGGCAGGACAAACCCCCAGGTGCTGGAAGTGGTGGCCGCTTGTAACATCCCTTAAAATCTCTTTCCCTCCAAAGCTGTGTAGCCTTCTCTAGATTGCTCTTAGGTGACGTCCTGGGAATGTTCTGAACCTCCATGGAATTGCCTGAGTGCTCAATGTATGAAACAAAAGTATGCCAAAGTCTCTTTTCACATTCCAGTACAGTTTAAGTTATTAATACAGACAGCCCTAAAGTAACTGCATCTCTCCACTGAATGTAAAGTGATTCTACAACTCCTGAGATGTACTTATGTTTACTATAGATGTTTGATGGATAAATTCTTTTTTCATAGTGTCAGACATGTTGGTTACTTTATGCATCATCTTCACATAAATGTTTTTGTCCTCCATGACTGTTCTCAAGCTTATGCTAAATTTTCTGGGGTTTATATTTTTGTTTTCTTATTATTTTGAATCTTACAATATCTATGTCATCTTGCACATCTTGAGAAGCATTCTGTAAGTTTAAATTCAATGGATTATTCAATTTTTTTCATCTCTTTGGGAGATGTTATATTTCTTAGTTCATTGCATTATTAATTCTAGAAAAAAAAAGGAGTTTTTCTTCTTGATGAAACAAGTCATGAAATATTTTAAATTAATTTTGACATTTAGTTATCACATTCATCGTGTACACAGACACACAAACACTCTCACACTCTTAGAGAAAGACCAGTTTAGTATTATTTCTTTTCAATCTGTATTGGGTTTGCATGGAAAGATTCTGGTAATGAGGGGACTACAGGGGTGGCTTCTATGAGAAGCTGCTAGAAGCTTCCCCTGTGTCTGACAGAGCCAATGCCAGCCGGCTCCAAGACAGACCTGCTGCTGGCCAAGGCCAAGCCCATCAGTGAAGGTGGTAGTGCCTCTGGTGTAACAGAGTTAAGAAGGCAGGGGAGGGGGGGGGAACCACCAAGAGCAATTGTAGCCAGAGAGAAGAGTGAGAATATGTGAGAGGAACAACTCTGCAGACACCAAGGTCAGTGAAGAAGGAGAAGGAGGAGGTGCTCCAGGCACCGGAGTAGAGATTCCACTGCAGCCCGTGGAGGACCCCACACCAGCGCAAGTGGAGGCACCTGAAGGAGGCTGTGACCCCATGGGAAGCCTGCGCTGGAGCAAGCTCCTGGCAGGACCTGCGAACCTGTGGAGAGAGGAGCCCACACTGGAGCAGGTTTGCTGGCAGGACTTGTGACCCTGTGGGGGACCCACGCTGGAGCAGTTTGCTCCTGAAGGTCTGCACCCTGTGGAAGAGATCCAGGCTGGAGCAGTTCATGAGGAACTGCAGCCCATGGGAAGGATCTACGCTGAAGAAGTTGGTGGAGGACGGTCTCCCGTGGGAGGGACCCCACACTGGAGGAAGGGAAGAGTGTGAGGAGTCCTCCCCCTGAGGGGGAAGGAGTGGCAGAGACAACGTGTGATAAACTGACTGCAACTCCCATTCCCCACCCCCCGTGCCACTGTGGGGGAGGAGTGGGAAGTGAAAGAAATCGGGAGTGAAGTTGAGCCCAGGAAGAATGGAAGGGTGGGAGTAAGGCGTTTTTTTAATGTTTGGGTTTATCTTCTCATTATTTGACTGTGATTTGATTGGTAACAAATTACATTAATTTTCCTGAGTTGAGTCTTTCTTGCCCGTTACATTAAGTGGTGAGTGACCTCTTCCTGTCCTTATCTCAACCCAAGAACCTTTATTTATATTTTCTCTCCTCTGTCCAGCTGAGAAGAAGGAGTGATAGAGTGGCTTTGGTGGGCACCTGGCGTCCAGGCATGGTCAACCCACCACAAAATCTGAACAAAAATATTAAAATTACTTTGAACAAATAAATTACTCCAAAGAGGTAAGATTCAGTACGCTCTTCTGACCATGCAGATTGCATAACAATAGGAAAAAATTCAGCTGCAGTGGACTTCTGGGAGGTCTTTCACAACTTATCTCTTGTCCTCCTCCTGTAATGCCTGTTTTGAAGTAAACTAATATACTGAATTAATAGCCAAGATAAGAGAAAACATTGCATACAAGAGACAATTCCAAATATTTTTTTAACCTTCATAATGTTTCATCAATTAACAGTAATTAATTTTATCATACAAAAAAAATAGTTTCCCCTTTCCTTCCTTCTTTACTCCTCTAAATTTTCACTGTCTGTAAAATGAGGAAATAAAATGTTCCCTAAAATTGTATTGCAAAAACAAGTTGAATTGATTGCCAAAACTCTCAAGGGAGGCAAATTTTGTAAACTGAGGTAATGAAAACTTCTCTTATAATATTAAGATTTACAGTGTAAATTTGTTGTTCATTAACTGGGATAGCTGTAATGAGTAGTAAAATTGTGGGATTACAGAGTATCAAACCAAGGACTCAAAGGTCCTAAGTACCTAAATCCAGTCTACTGCTATCAGAAAGTTAGATCATGAACTTCATTCCTTAAAAACCAAATTCTAGTTTACAACATTTTTGTAATTTTGATCTTTTCTTTCTGACTAGAAGCATAACAGTGCAAATGTTATGAGAAATCATTTCATGAGAGATGTAGAAACTTCAAAATCTGGCCTCACAGTAGTGTGAAGGGCAGGGTTTTGTGTGTTATGCAAAAGTCAGGAAAACAGGAGGGGATTAATTCATAGAAAAAAGCATGTTGAGGAGCACAAGACAAAAATCATGAGAAAGTAGAGGTAGAAAGAGGAAGAGGGAAGAAAAGAATTATAGATGGCAAAGAGCTTCAAGGACAGGTCAATCACTTAACTGCTGAATAAACTACAGGGTTTAATGATAAAAAGAATGAAAAATGGTTTTTAGGGTTTTTTTTAAGATGTCCATTTCTATACTGTTAAAGGCCCAGAGGTGTAAAAAAATTAAACCTGGAATATTACTTACTAAGAGAAAGGAATCTAAGGGAAATATAACATCAGAACTGACTAGTACTCATTAAGAGTAGATACTACTTACTAGTCCCACTGCATTGAAATATATGCAAATTATCCCAAAACTTTATGTTCTTGTTCAACACATAATTTTTTTCTTATGTATTTTTGAGTTATGATAATAAAGATATACTACTAATCTTTTTTTCGTATAATAACTTAATGAAAATCATGATAAATAATGGAAATTAGGATATTTAAACTCATGAATATGTAGGAAGCCACTCCAACACTCAGTGAGTTAGAGCTGAAAGGACAACAATTTTTCACCAAAATTGCAGTATAGAAAGAAACAACTAGAAAAATTCTTGCTTACGAACCCTGTAATTAGGGCTTGCTTGTAGTTGTAAAACCAAATCCTCAAGGGTACCAAAGATATCCCTGCACACACAATTGAAATTATCCTTGTATAATTGTTTGTCTATTCAAATCTCTCCTGCCTATTAAATTGTCACATTATAATAAAAAAGCTACAAGGGGAACATCCTAATTAATATCCATCCAAATTAGAACTGTTAATGCGTTCTCCTAGAAGGGCATTTCTAAGTGTTCATGCCAGGGTGGTGGATAAAGGGGAAATAAAGAGACATTGACTTCAGTTTGTGTATCTCTGCCTCGGCTCCACTCTCCACCCCATGTTGAATATTTTTATATTTTGAGTGGAGGAACTGAACTTGATTTTACAAATAAAAACATTGAAAAAATATTTCAGAGATATCAAGAGTTAGAGGTCACTTGCAATAGATGACATAGATAAGCTCTTTCTGAAGAGAAGAAAGTTAAGTAAAATGGGTATGAATAGTGCTATTCCACTTTCCCCAGGGCTGGAGAATGGGCCTCGGCCCTATTTAATTTGTTAGTATAGACATAGTATCCACATAACCAAACTGATTTTATATTATCATATTATTATATTATTATATTTTTTATATTACTTTATATATCTAATTGAAGTATGGTATACATCTGGTTCATAAAGTTAATTTTCAGGTTAGATTAAGCTAACCTAAATTAGGTTAATGACCCCCTGGGCTCCTTTATTGTTCAATCAAGAGGGGGGGGGAAAAAAAAACAAAAAACAAACACCACCAAAAAACCCTAGAATAATTTAGCCTATGTAAGAATTTGATTGCTCTCTTAAGATAATTCACTGCCTTCATTGACTACAGAAGAAGCTTAGGGACTTTTTCAGACTTCACTTATTGCCAGTTTAAGTGTGTCTATTAATTTGAGATAGAATCAAGTCCCTGATAACAAGTTTTGCCATGTTCAACTATTAAAATAAATTCAAGTTTTCTTATTTTTCAAGTGGTTCTGTTGCTCCCAAAGACATTTCTGAGTTTAATCTTGAGGTAGTTAAACAAGTAATGTGTACATTTTAACTATATCAGCTAATGCAGTCAGTGCTAATAAGTAGTCATTGCATCTGGAGAATATTAAGGTTAGAATACAAATATGGAATAAACTAAGAGCAGATAAAAAACACATATATATTGAAAACTTCACTTATGTGAAATTAACAACTGAAAAAAAACCCCAAAACCCCCTATCTCTTCTGTTTGTTTGAAATACATAGCAGAACTCTTGCTTCTAGTTTCATAAAGATGTTTTTTTGTGCAGAAAGATTTAAAAAAATGTACTTTATGAAATGAGCAAAGAAATCAAATGGCATTTTGCATTGAGAAAGAAGTAAATGTATCCTGTGAAGTTTTGTGGATGTTTCTTCCTTTTGCTTTTGCTGGGCATAGTCCTGGGCAACTGGCTGTAGGTGACCCTGTGAGCAGGAGGTGGGACCAGACTACCTCCAGAAGTTCCTTCCAGCCTCAACCATTCTGTGATTATATAATTGGTTTCAAAATTATTATATTATTTTATCTGTAGTTTTGTATGAGTAGTAGGATTAGTCACAAATGCTGTAGTTTCATCATCTGATTCTTGTGTCATAAAAGTCTTTTAAAGTAAAGTACAGTAAAATTGTAAAAATTTTGAGAGCAGAAGGAAGTTGTCTTGTTTTCCAAAAATACATGTTAATATACAAAAGTTTGTATTTAAGCATTATTGAGTTGAAATATTTACTTCATCAATGCCCAAAACAATATAAGATAAACCACAAAATGACTACTTATGCTTAATATTTAAGAAAAAAAAATTTGGAAAATATTGAGCATACAAGCCAACATGGAATTAAAAAATAGTACAATAGAACTAAAAAAAGGAGTTAAATATTTTGACATTGGTCAACTTTATTTGTTCAATTAATTTTTATTACTTTTTTTTTTTTTCCAGATGCAAATATTTTATGGACACAAGTTAATTTTGTCAAGAAATATTTGGGCATAGAATGTTTAAGAGAAGAATGTTGTTCTACAAGTTAAAATACAGGGGATACGCAGGAATCTTTGCCCATTCAAGACAGAGTAGTCTGAGATGAAAAGCACTGTTCATATTTTTCAGAAGAGCTTCAACAGATTGCTCTATAATCAAGGTTAGTGTCCTAATTTTGTGTACTAACCAAAGTGTCCCACTTTTTGCAAACTCATTTACCTATCTGAAAGTAATGTCAGGTTTCTATGCAAAAATGAGGATGGTAAAAAGTTCACTTTCTCCTAAACCCCCAACAACACAAAGCAAAAACTTTGAAAACATTGTTTTATTTTGTTGTTTTGTTCTGTGCCCATATAAGACAAAAGGAATGTCAAACCTCAAATTTTGCTTAAACAAAACAGACTTTTTCTACCTGTGTCTGCGAAAATATTTAGTATTAAATTATCAGTGTTTTCTTGTTAACATTTGAAACCTTATGACAGGAAGGTTTCCAGCTGGAAAATTCATAAATATGAATGAAAATATACTAATATCCATATGGTATATACATTAGCTGCAAAGATTTTTTTTTTCTCATCTTACATAATTTAGTTAAAGAGGTGAGATGTTTATAGTTTCCTGGATTCAGATCTAGGTCCTATATAGCTCCACAGAGTTACTTTCATGGAATGCTATTGGAGTTTGGAAAACTGCTTTCTTTTATAATCAAAACTTCTTTTTAATAATTATATAGATCCTGTCATAGATATGCAATTATTGCCTTCCTACTCAGTAAGAAGGGTCAGTTTGCAGCTTTCTTGGTGCTTGGCTAAACAAATTTTAAGGCAGGAGGCCTTATCCTGCTAGCTGAAATTCTTAAATGAGGTTTTTCACGCCATGATCTTTATGTTCTATATAAACACAACTTACTAATAGTATTTTCTAATACTTTATAACTGGGGTTAAAGCACAGCGTAATACCCATTCTTTGTGAGCAAGTAAAACTAAACATGAATCTTTTGAGGCTATAATAAATTTGGGCATATCTGCACCAAATTCTGTTTGTCAGGATTATGATGATAGGAGCAGGGAGAAATAAAGATGATCTGTCTTTAGTGGATGCCATCAAAAGTATTCAGATAGAAGAAACTGGGTGATTTTGAGGTTCTAGTTAATATTTAGCCTTTATAGTTTCTCTAGTTGTAATGGAACATTTTATATTTTTTTTTACCAGATTAGCAAGACATTTTTTCCTAATTATGTTTTGAAGGACTGTCAGAAATACTAAACCTGATGAGAAGTGCCCATGATACTATACAAGAGAAGGATCATGGCGATTCTCTGGCCCTGTGGTACAGACCAAATAAGGTTCACCCTGTCCAGAATTAGCTTGCCCTAGAGCAGATCTATCATGGAGAAGCCATTTGGAGGGATCTGAAACAGAGTTGAAGACTAAACTAATATTTAAGCAGGGTAGCCTGTCAAAGGTCTGGTGTTTCAACTCACTCCTGGCCCTCCTATGTTTGTTATAATGGACTGACTAAAAATACAATGCTTGTTGATATTTTGTACCTGCATTTTATTCTATTGATCTACTACGTTATTTTGCAATGTTAGCTATCATATCAGGGATGCTTTAACTCAACTAGAAAACCAAATATTTTCAAATGCTGTATACAAAATAATAAGCTCAAGACATTAATGGAAACAGCAGTAATTACAATGAGTAAAATTGAATTAAGAACAATTAGAAATAATCTTTTATATGTTAAAAGGAAAGTGCAAAAGTGAATTATGATATAAGCAGAAACTGGAGGAAAACCTCAATGTATTTGCTCTAATCTTTTCCATTCACTATCCTAAAATCAGCTTCACAAGCTCTATGGGTTTGCTTTTGAACAATAGACTCTTTTTTATATAATAGAATAATAGTTTTTATCTATTATGACTTAACTCAATGTCCTCATCACTTTAGATGAAATGCAAATGAACTTTTGATATTTTCTCCATAGAGGAATGAACTTAACATAGTGATCAGTAATTATATATATAATGCATTATTTGAAGGGCTTGACAATTAAAATTGGGGTACCTATTTTTCCCTTGCATTAGTTCAGTGTAATGATGTAACTCATTGTGCTGGTTCTGGCTGAGATAGATAGAGTTAGTTTTCTTCATAGTAGCTAGCATGGGGGTATGTTTTGGATTGGTGCTGAAAACAGTTTTGACAACACAGAGATGTTTTTGTTATTGCTAAGTAGTGCTTACACAGAGCCAAGGCCTTTTCTGCTTCTCACACCACCCCACCAACAAGTAGGCCGGGGGTGCACAAGAATTTGGGAGGGGACACAGCCGGGACAGCTGACCCCAACTGACCAAAGGGATATTCCATACCATATGATGTCATGCTCATGATGGAGGAATTTGGCGTCAGTTGGTTGGTGGTGAGCAATTATTTTTCAGTTGCATCACTTGTCTTTCTTGGGTTTTATTTCTCTCTCTTTTTTGTTAATTTCATTATTACTATTATTATTGTTGCTGTTGTTGTTGTTGTATTTTGTTTCAGTTTTCTCACTTTTGCCCTTCCAATTCTCTTCCCCCCTCCCCCCAATCCTGCTAGGGGGGATGGGAGTGAGTGAGCAGCTGTGTGGTGTTTAGTTGCCAGCTGGGGTTCAACCAAGATATTCATAAATAAACATTTTGTGATGAAGGCATCATACGTCATTGAAACTTAATGTGTAAATACCTCATGCATTCACTTTGAAACTATACCACCATCAGGGCAAGAGAGACAACTACTGGTGACTGCAATCACCAGGGTAACAAGAATATAAAGTAATTGGAAAAGAAAGAGAAAAAAAGGAAGGATTACATAAGACAAGTTGTTTGTAAGTCTTTATTAGAAAAGATAAAGAGCAAAAAAATTTCGTACTGGAGAGCAGTAGAGGTTGACCCAAGCATTTGGTTTCCCACCAAAAGGTTGATGGCACAAGACCCTTCCAAGCTTCTTTTAAAGTGTGACAATGATTCTTGACACAAAGACTAAATTTACAGCATGTTATAATAACTATACGTGTACCTTTAAAAAAATTTTAGGAAACACTTTTTCAGTTTTCAGGAACCTTGGAGAACATTCACAGCCTTGAAAAAAGAAATGGATAGATATTTTAATTTTTTACACTGCAACTGAAGTTACATGGAAAATTTATGTACTCCTGGGGGAGTGTTACTAAGAAAATTATATTCCATAGGAGTATAGCCACAGACTGGACACAGGACTTCAAATAATGTTCTTTGGGGAAGGAGAGGAGAGAACATGTGAAAATTATCATCTGGACAGTGTTTATTAACATACTGGTATTTACAATACTTAGCTCAATAGGCACATTTCATAAAGAAGATACAAGATGCAGATAACTTAAAGAATTAGATAATCATAAATATTTAATTCTGTTATTGGGTCAGTTTCATATTTTAAATTAGAAGGACTACAAAACCACATAATTAATTTTAAAAAAAATGAAGTAAATATCATAGACCAGAGATTAGGGATGTAGAGAAAAGACTAAACAAAACCCCAAACAAACAAAAAACCTTGATTGTATGAACCTAAAGAGTCTGGTTTATGAAATTTCTGAACCCATGTCTAGACTTCTTTTCAAAAGCATTTTGATTGCAGTGTCTATTTATCTAGTTTATCAGGATGTTGTGACTGATTGACTAGTCATTCATTATATGGATTATTTCAGTTGATCAATTAATCTATGCAAATAGAGAGCAAGTAGTTGAATTTTAAAACTCGATATTTGATATATTGGATTATTGTCTTTTGGTGGGAGGTTGGGGTTTGGGTTGGTTTGTGTTTGTTTTTTTTTTTTTTGGGGGGGGGGGGGTTCGTGGGTTGGTTTTTTTGTTTGTTTGGGGTTTTTTTCCATAGTGGATAGCATTTACCAGCAAGACTGTTTCTAGAAATGGAATAGTACAAGACTTTTGGTATGATGAAAATGAAAACCATTCACATATCCCTCCCAAAAAATCCCAAACCCACTTTCAACCTTATAAATGCGTCTATTTATAGAAAATCAACAAGGTATGCAACAAGATATGTTTTCTAAATCTGGCATCATACAAGAAAACAATCCCATAACATACATATGCAAATCTATATTCACCAACACTTCCAAACAGAAGAAATGTTAATTGCAAATTGTTTTTATCGTTAATGTAACGCTGACTTCATAAAGAACCTAATACAATAATGAATTATTAGCTATTAAAATTAATTTGATATGTATCAAAGTATCATATTAACATAAATACCTTGTACTTTAATTAAGCTCATCAAAGCCAGTACAAGATAAGGATGAAATGAACAAACAACATAATCTAATAGCATTCCTGTTGACAATCTAATAGCATTTCCTTTTGACCACTTAGGAGCATGTTTTCTGTAGCATTCATTCTAATTGCTCCATAAAGCTGAAAAGCTTGTTACAAAAATCAATTTTGGAAAACCTTGCAACCTGTGTAAAATTTTGTGCATCAAAAGAAAGGAAAAGCTCATATTTATACCAAATCTCTATTTCATGGTCTTTAGCACTTCAACACATAGTCTTCAACATTTCACAGTCATTAATAATTGCAGTAAATTTTGTTACTCTGCTTGATTCTTTTTTTTCTTTTCACTTTTTCATGTTGTTTTTGGAACATTACTTTTTTTCATGAATTGAGAAACAGATATGGAAAAGAGCACTCAAGTCATTGTGCCACTTTCCGAAGATAGATTGCCAAGGTACTTCACATACACAAAATGAATTTATAAAAAAATCTCACTTTAGAAATTTAAACAACAATCAGCAAGCTAGTACATGAATGCTAATGATGATATACAGGCAGCTTTTGTATGGTGTTCAGTATAACTGGCACAGGTCAAGGGACTGAATAGCATTCAAACTTCAAAACTTCTCAAACTCTAAAAGATCTGGAAGCCAAACCTTGGGAAAAGGGCAAAGTTTCAGTGTCAGGTGGCTGACTACAATGTCTCTTTGAGAGGTCCCAAATCCTGATAAGCTTCTGTTATTACTTGTTTCTCTTTTGCAAGAAGGAAAAATGCACGTTAGTGCAATATATTTTGAAAGCTGTCAGTATCATTGCTGACACTCTAACTGGCCCAGAGAGAGTATGTGGAATGCTACCTTTTTTCTTCTTCTTGGGTTTTGTTTTCTTTTTTTTTTTTTTTTTCCCCCAGTTTCCAAAATGCATTTTAATATTGGATATGCAACTTGTTGTATGTTCTGGTGTCCTGGTTTCAGCTGAGACAGAGTTAATGTTCTTTCTAGTAACTGGTATAGTGCTGTGTTTGGGATTTACTATGAGAATAATGTTGATAACACACTGATGTTTTCAGTGGTTGCTAGGTAGTTGCAGTCACTAGGTGTCACTAAGCCAAGGACTTTTCAGCTTCTCATGCCCTGCCAGGTGCACAAGAAGCTGGGAGAGCACAGCCAGGACAGCTGACCCAGACTGGCCAAAGGGATATTCCCTACCAGAGAGCGTCATGCTCCGTGTATAACTTGGGAAGCCAGCTGGGAGGTGGGATCGCTGCTCAGAAACAGACTGAGCATCAGATTTTTTTTTTTTTTCCTTCTGCATGTGAAGAGCAATTGCATTTGTGCATCACTTGTTGTTGTTGTTGTTGTTATTATTATCATCATCATCATCATCATCATCATCTTCCTTCATTATCATATTAAACTCTCTTTATCACAACCCATGAGGGTTTTTTTCCCATTCTCCTTCCCATCCCCTTGAGGGCAGAGGGGTGAGCAAACATCTGCAGGGTGCTTAGTTACTGGCTGGGGCTGCACCACGACATCTGGGCAGAAATTACTTAATTGAAATTGCTACAGTGAAGTCTTACTTATCAATTTTAGTTATGACACATATTGATTTTATTATACAGCTATAAGTTATTTTATCAATAACAGGGTTAAGTACAGCAAATTACAATAGTCATGATTCTCTATAGATTAACTAAAAGTAAAATACACTTTAGTGATGAAGGGTTTTCTGATTCTTTACTAAATAAATATGGGCTTCATTTTAATGAGAAGTTACAAAATAAAAAAAACCAAAACCCTAAAAAATGCTAGGAGACCAGTATTGCTTGGGGCAGTCTGAGGTTACAAACTGATCATCTGAGTTCATGTAGGCTGGAAATACACAAGCACATGTGACTTTTGGGGGTTAAATATTTTGTAACTTGAGAACACTGATCTTTTTTTATTGAAAAAAACACAGAGGAAGTATGTGTCACTCAGCTGAACCGGCATTTGAGCAATGCATCATTAAAGTGATTTTTTTTAAGGTTTCCTGAGGACTCAAAGCACAGTTGGCCACGTGGCCCACATACGTTTCCCGTCACTGCCAGAACTATCTCTGTGTGTGTGTCAGTGAAAAGGCATAGGAAATATTTTTGATCTTCAGAAAATCAGAAAAGAAACAGATATCCTTCCAAGTCCTTTAAAGAGTTACAGTTTAAAGCACTTAGAAGTTAACAAATTTATGATAATATTAAGCAGAAAGTTTACTTGGGTACCTCTCAATATTCTTAGATCAAAGTACTCCTGTAGTGCAAGGTGTGTGTGTTATCTACATTGTATATTTAGCAGTTTCTTCTCCTTCTCTGTGGTGCCTTCTCTACTCCAATGAGTCTGTCACTCAGACATTGAGGACTCCAATTCATATTTTCTTTAGACATATCTCTCATTTTTCAATGTTTTGCAAGCAGCTCAACTTTAATGAGTTGTACTCATCCAGACGGATGAAAGCAGAACTTTTATTCTTATATCAAAGCTTTTGTTTGCCTAATCCTTGATTCTACCATCAACTTCTTCATCTGTTAAACTTGAGATGTGGGATCTGTCTTTCATTACTATCCCACGACCTGTATAGGAAGTGGCACAATAAGTGCTGTCACTACTTTTCCAACTTTTTTTCTTCTACTAACAAGTCATTTCTTTATATTTGTGTCCTTATTTTTACAGTCTCTTTTCTTATGTCTTCATTAATAATTATAATATCACCTACTGCATTTTTCTCTACTATGTCAAACTGTATAAGGAAAATAAATCTATTCAAGCAGTAGAATCTTTTAAGGAGTAGAAAGTGAAGGGGTTTTGATTGTTTTTCGGTTAGTGTTTTTTGGTTTTTTTTAATCAGCAAGTACAGCTTGCTGTACATACATATGTAAATAGTTCAGTCATTAAACTCTTTAAAATATCAGTATATATTTTCAATAAAACTGGAAGAATACCAAGGGGGTGAAGAAACAAGTAAGCATTTTTTTAATATTAAAAATTTACAAAAAGAGATGATCAGGTAGTTTTAAAACTGTCAGCCTGATATTTATTTCTAGCAAAATAAAGCAATGACTAACTCAGAATTCAACAGGTAGATATAATAAATCATTAACAAATCTGTGCCCCTAGGAAATAACCTCTAGGAAATAACCAAATAAGTGTGATATTTTAAATGAAATTACAAGTTTAATTAAAAGAAAAAGGAATTTTGCTGTTTAAATTTTTAACATCTAATGTATCCACTTTAATTTAAGAAACAACTATTCATAAGCAATGATGGATCAAAACTGCACCTTTTCTGGATGCATATGACTTTCTTCTTCAGGGCTTATGCACAGACATACAAGTTCTGACAGGAATGATTAATGTGGCCTCTAATTATTTCCATTTTTGAATCTGAAAATCTTAAGTGATTAATGTTAAAATCTGCCTATCAATCTAGGTTACACACTAAAAGCCCTATTCTTTAGATGTAGTATTTCTCTACAGAGAAAACTTACATGCAATATATATATATATATTAAAAAAATCCTGTTTCAAGACCACAGTTTTATTAATTAGATCAGACATTTCACTCCAGATCTTCTAGATCCTATATTTATTCCTGAAGAATCTTTCCTCAACATTTTTTTTTGTTTGGCTGAAACATTCCTATTTTATATAAAGTAGAATTTCACTATTTATTTGAACAAAATATTATCTATTTGGTCATTACTATATATGTACATTACCACATATACATTACTATATATTACTATATATGTTTATTTTCTAGGCAAGAAATAATTTTATTGTTTATGCAAAATGGAAAAATTTCAATGACAATATAGTAATAAAATATAAAATTATAATAAATTTTAATAAACAATAGAGAGAGTAATATAAATATAGTAATATATATAGTAACAGGGCTCAAGTGCTTTGATTCTATAGGTTTCTCCAAACACTCTCCTCACCAGGAGAGGAGAGTGGGAGTCTTCAGCAAGTAGAGGAGTCCTCTCACTCTTCTCACCTTGTGTGAGGGGCCAGGTGGAGACATATTATACTCTTTCTGATCCTGCTTTATCTTGTCATCACTGTACCTGTGACCCACATCAAGTGCCCCCCCACTGACTTCCAGCATCTGCCAACACTTGTAATCAGTCACCATAACATGCCACCCTGTCACTTTCCTTTAGCACCTTCCCAGAAATGAGCACCAACAAGCTCTTCTGGATTCATGCCATCTGTCCAGAATCATAATCTTCCTTCTTGCTTCTTGAAAAGCTTATTAATTTATTCATGATCATTCATGGATTATCAAAGTTTACAATATTTAGGTATGAAAAAAAAAAAAAAAGGATTAGAACAGATCATCAGGAATTTGAAATTATCATATCTTTATGAATGGTGATAGGGAAATTTGATAAAAAAGACATCTTGAGTTTAATTTAAGGGAAAAAATGTTACAAGATGTAATGACTTAAAATTAGACTAATTCAGACCCAAAATTTACATTCTTACCAGTGACATTAATTAACTGAAATTAATTAACCTATTATGAAAAATACCTCTTCAAATGAGATTTTGAAATTGACTGGGTTTTTCCCCTGAAGTATGCTAATGAAGTTTCATCATTTGTATACGGTAAAAGATGATTACAATTGTGCTGTGAAAGAGTACTCCAAAATCAGCGATGGATACTGCATGGTCTTGAAAAATCCACTCTTAAATAAGTTGCTTTGTGTTCCATGTGTAGATTTTAGCAGAGTATCTTCAAGATAAACTTTCTGAACTAAAAAACCCACAACCAACCCCCCCCCACACACATTATATTTCTCAGACTGTATCATTTGTGGTTTAACTACTGTGTTTTAAATACCCTCTAGGGACCAAAAGCAGACTGAAACATAAACTAAGAAATGTGCTAATTAAATTATGGAATTCTGAATTAGCCAAGTAACTGTGAAGAAGAAAAATATGCTGATTGCCAATATTGCATGATGTTCTAGTACCGATCACGGGAAATGTGAGACAGATTGAGAAGTTTCTATTTAATTATAAATTTTCTTAGCCAGAAACTACTGTTTTTTTCAGGAGCGGAGAAGAGAATTCAACTGAAGTACAATTACTTTAAACACATGGAAACTTTATTGTATATTTTATTATGCAAGATTTGATCTGGAAAATTCCTGGAAGAATATTTTCTGTTAAATTCTGTCTCACCATCAATTATAAGGGCAGGGTACACAAAAGGACATAAGTCTGAGGTCATTCCATGGCATCATACTTGTTTCAGTGGCCTGAAAATGGGAATTGAAATCACAGCTCTTATTCACTCTGTGGTATCTAGTAATTATGAATTCAAATGGGATTGGATTCACAGCTATCAGCGCACTGAACAGAAGATGTCTAAACTAGGTAATAACAAGCACTTCAAGAAGTTTTCTCTGACATCCCAGCCTTGTGGGGTTTTTTGATTCCCACATGATTGCTTTCATTTAGACACCCTTAATGCTAGTGTGTGTATCTGTCAGACATATCATAAACTAAAAAAATCTTTATTTCTCTCCATTGATAATAAAAGGTACTCATTCAGATGTAAACATCCACATGGGTAAAAGTCTAAAGTTAGATGATGTGAAATCCATTTCCAGATGACACGAGTTATCTTGAATCCAGTCTCAAGTACGTGAATCCCAGCTGGGTTTAGATCTTTTTAATTTTTCCAAACTGCTGGCAACTGTTGGTACATTAAATAGCAGGAAACTAGGTTTATAGACAAATAAAATGATCAGCATTTTATGTTTAAATTATTCCATGTCAAAAAGATGGGACGTCCTTTTTTAGGCCTCTGAGTCCTTTTGGACTTTCCTGTTAATGATTTAGTGATCTGGAAGGTGAAAGTTGGTCTTATATTTGGAGCCATCACCTTACACTACCCATGCTCTTAAAGCTATTTCTTTCTTGGTTTCTCAGTCACAGTTGAAGTTGCACAACAGCTTGTTTTCTAGAGTACCCATCTGAAATGTGGATGCACGCATATCCTTCCAGCAGAAAGCACACTTTCTCTGTGGTCCTCCAATGCAGACAAATCTGTGAATTTCTGGATGATACATGGAAACTTCATCTAAAATCACAATCCTTAAAATAAAGACTAGATTACTAGCTAACTCCAGGGTATGTAAGAAAGGTGGTTTCATTTCAGAGCCCTGGTTCTGCCAAATAGCCAGACACTCAGTTCATGGCTATGTCTTGGCAGACCAAGACCTAATAGAGACTCTTTGGGGGACTATATTCTCTCAGAAAGACCACCATTCACCAAAATACATGACAAATTAAGCTGCAAAAACCTCATTGATCTAGGTCCTAGGTGTGGTAGACTTAATCTGTGTGCTCAGATTCATTCTGTGTCATAGCTATATAGGCAAAGGAGGGAGGAGAAATCTTTTTTATCCAAAATACTCTAAATTAGAAAATCTTACTGTATTTTTTGTTTGTTTGTTTGCAAAAATGCACATTCACATTTCTTCCCAGGAGAGTAACATAAACTAGGCTGCATGGCTGTTCTCTTACAGAAATAGATAGGAAAAAGAAAGAATCTTTGTCTGCAAAAAATGTAGGTTAAGTCCCTAATTCAATGGTTAGGGTATAAGGTGTATAGGAATTTTGGATTCCAGTCCCTGTTCTTTGGACATTTTATATTTTTTTATTATTATTTAGTAAACAGTAATTGAAGAATAAAGACATGATGGGATTCAGATTACTAAACATAGCTGTCAGTGTAATTTTATATGCCCTTACAGCTATCACTCCAGAAGGACGCAATTGTTCTGGAGGTCTTGTCATATATATTAAACTCATGGGATATCTCAGACAACCAAAGACCATCTTCTGCAGTATTAGATTGAGGAACTTATTTTCAGGCACCTGGATTCTTTCCAAAGTGTCATTGGAAAAGGATCTGGAAGCTAGGGCTCACTATTTACGCGTGAATACCTTAAGCACATGTCCTAATACTTGGGGTAGCAAATTTTCCTGCTGTAGGCTAGTGAATTAGTAAGTATCTGACAAAGCAGGAGAATTTCACTTATCTACTAAATATACTAAATCTCCTCCCACAAAGCATACACCAAAGCAGACACCTGCAGCTGGCTCTGGTATTTTGAAATCTTTTAAATTCCCTCAGGCACAATACAGTACCAAGCCTAAGTACACCATCATTATCTCATTTGCATTCAATGACAGCAGAGAGACATTTCTCTATGGATTTTAATGTGTGAGAAGAGCCTTAATGGGGTTTTTGGTGGTTTTTTGGGTGTGGGTTTTTTTGAGTTTTGGGGGGTTATTTTTAGGAGGGTGAAAGTAGCTTTATTTGTTAATAATGCTCCTAGTTAACTATTTTCTTAAAGATATTCAACAGCTGTCATTTATTATTCATTTATCGGTTATTTGACAACATGTATACTGAATTCAACTGACAAATCTAATCTTTAAAAAATTATGCCTGTTCACATTACTTAATACATAAATATTTCCTTGCTTTCTTTTGATAGTTCAAAGTTAAGAAAATCTTATTCTCCCTTTGAAATAATCTCACCATGATCCTATCACTACCATTGGAATAAAACAATACACATTGAGTTCTCATATAAAAGCATAAGAGATACTATAATACTTTCATAGTACCTTGTATAAAATTTAAAATACTTTACATTAAGGATGAGAAATTAAACTGTTTAATTTAGGTTAAATGGGTTAAATGTTTCAATTCTACCCCTTCTTTTATGGACTTAAGCCTTTATTAATGATTAGTCTTTAGGGGAGGAAAAAAAAAAAAAGTCAAACTGGCATAATCTTTCATTGTTGGATTCTGTACCAGAATGTGATGCCAAGTGAGAAGGAAAGAAAACAAGGGGATTTCTTGTGGTTAATGGTCTTCTTTATCATGAATAAGCAAAGGCTGATTTAACTGTTACTTCAAAGTATTTTACCTTAGTGGAATTTATCTGTCTGAAGTGGATTATAAACATCAATTAACATTATTTGAGCAGTTCTCATCAGTACATTTCTTTTTTTTTTTTTTTTTTTTTTTAACTTTGCACTGGGTATATATTTGTAGCCACTAACTGTAACTTTGCTTTTTACAAGAGAAACCTGACACTTTGGACCATGAGTCAGCTGCTTTTTCTGGCCAGAGACAGTGTTCTTGCCATAGACTCGCATCATTTCATTGTGCTGAGTCTGTAAAGTATGGATGCAAGCTTTATAGAGGGGAAAATAATTTTATTCTCTGGGCATTCTTTTAGATCTTAACTGAGTTTATTTTCCAACAGAAATAACAATAAAATGGTATCTAATGAAAATGCAGTACTTTTTGTTTTTCATTATAAACTATAGCTTTGTCTCATTCTCTCCTTCCTGAATTAGACTAGTTTGGAAGATCTGAATAGTAACAATAGAAATTGGCTATGGTTATCCATAGCCAATTCTAACAGTCATGGTGATAAAATAATATTATTGTTCAATATTTTTCGTGTTTCTTGAGAAAATCCTGACACCTTGCATCAAAGATGTTTTAAAGAATACGCTTAAAAGTCACTGTTAAAAAAAGGGGATGATATAAGATTCTCACCACCATTTCAGCCCTGTATAACAGAATGTCAAAATATCTGAGAAATCTGAAACTGTTTACCTTGTCTAGGACAGGCTTGCTTCACTATAAGAGAGCCTGAGTCATTTCCTGTATACAGTCTTGTATACTCTATGATACAGGAATATATGGACAGAAATACCACTCTGTATTGGGTTTACATGGCAAAGTTTTGGTAGTGACTGCGAGGGGGCTGCAGGGGTGGCTTCTGTGAGAAGACACCAGAAGCTGCTCCCCACGTCAAACAGAGCCCATTCCAGCCATCTCCAAGATGGACCAGCCACTGGCCATAGCTGACCCCATCAGTGACACTAGTGGAGGCTCTGTGATAACATATTTTAGAAAGGGTGAAAAACACTGTGCAGCAGTTGTGTGTGAGAGAAGTGAGAAAATGTGGGAGAAACAACCTTGCAGACACCAAGGTCAGCAAAGAAGGAGCGGGAGGAGGTCCTTTCAGGCACCAGAGCACAAATTACCCTGCAGCCCATGGAGAAGCTCATGGTCATCCAGGTTGCCCCCCTGCAGCCCCCCACAGAGGACCGCAGTGGATCAGATTTCCACCCTGATGCCCATGGAGGACCCCATGCTGTAGGAGGTGAATGTGCCCTGAAGGAAGCTGCAGCCCTTGGGAGGGAGCCCATGCTGGAGCAGGGAAAGAGAGTGAAAAGGAAAGAGCGGCAGAGACGAAGTGTTATGAACTGACCACAACCTCCATTCCCTGTCCCTCTGCACTGCGTATGGGAGGGGAAGGACGTAGAAGAGTCAGGAATAAAATTGAGGTGGGGAAGAAGGGGGGTCGAGGGAAGATATTTGTAGTTTTGTTTTTATTTCTCATTATCTTACTTTGTTATCAACTGTCAATAAATTAAATTAATTTCCCCAGGTCAAGTCTGGTGGTCTTGAGATGGTAATGGGTGAGTGATCTCTTTGTCCTGGACTGGCCTTGACCCTGGTAATTAGGTAAAGTGATCCCGACCCACGAGCTTTCTCATTGTATTTTCTCCTCCTGTCCTGCTGAGGAGGTGGAGTGAGAGAGCGGCTGGGTGGGGGTCTGACAGCCATCCATGGGCAACCCACCACACAGTCACTAATATTGAGGACTAGGTAGAACTTGAAAGGAAGACAGCCATTGAGAACTCTCTTTAGTTCTAAAACCACTCTAAGCAAGCTTAGGACCATTCATTTCCCACTTTTGTTTCCCACTAGTCAGAGTTTTGTCCTGTGTCTCAAGTAAGGAATAAGGAGGCAAGCTTCTGTTTTTGGGAAGGCTGACTCAGAGTTTAGAATGTTTGGAGTTAATCATATTGAGTATATCAAATGGATGTGTGTAAGGCCCTGATAACAAGTGAATGTCGCAAACACCCATCTTGACATGGACAGGGATGGGCTGATGATGACCAGGGAGTGTTGAACAAGGACGGAGCCTGTGGAGGCAGGATAACGTCTTGTGAGACACGTAAACAATGACCATCTGTGCCCTGTGCACCATGTGCCTGTGACAGATCACCACTAGCTTGGTCAGCCCTGAAGGGGGGGGGGGCAGTGAGTCCCCCGGACCTCCTCAACCCACCGACTCATTTCTAGAACATTTCTGAACATTCCTGAGCACATACTGTGCCTGCTCAGTGGTGACAGACCCCCACCTATGGGATGGGCACACTGGGTTATAAAAAGTGGAAACGTAAGTTTTCCGTGCGCGCCCACCACCTGAAGACTACAAGTACGAGCAGAGAACATCGCTGGATCCAAGGGTGGTGATATCTTTTCTCTCCCTCTCTTTTCTCTCTCTCTTTCTTTTCCTATCACTCTCTTTGTCTCTAACTTAATTTTCAGCACATTAGGGTAATACCATGTTTTGCTAAATGCTTACCTTTCATAGTTCTGCTAAATTTTGAGCATTGTTATGACCTTTGCCAAGCCTCTATCTTTTGTAGTTCCACTGAGTTTTAAGTAAATTTATGATTGGTTTGAACCTCTAAAGTAATTGTTGTTACTTCTGATTACCACGCAGAGAATTAAAAAGTTAACCTCACCCTCACCCCCTGAGTGGGACGGGACAATGTATCACAAATAAAATGGAAGCATGGGTAAAATTTTTTCAGTTTTGACAGAAGGTTTGCAGATACAGAGGATGAGGTGGTAGGGTTTCCTCTATCTGTTTTTATGGTCCAAAGTTTAATATTCTTTATATAAGCACAGATGTAAGTTCTTAGCTTAAAAAGTTTTCACATTTCTTAATGTAAGCCACTCAGTGTCTGTAAATAGGTTTGCATTTCTAAAGCTGTATTTCCACCCACTGGCGTATACATTTTAGCAGAGATAAAAATCTTCAGAAAGAAAATGCAGCTAAACAAGCATGAAAAGTAATTATTTTCTTAAAGCAGTGCTGAATCACATATACGTAAGCCATATTAATTGTGTTTTGTCTGTTCTTTAAAAGCAAAATAAACCCCCAAAACAATCTTTTAAATCAGACCATTCCAGTGCTTAACTATTATTGCTATTAAAGATTTTTATGTCATTAAGTTATGGCTTACTGCATTTTATCTTATTAATTGCTGTCCTATTCGCTATGGACAGCAAGCTATTTCCTGTTCCTTTGATGTAGCCTTTTACATATTTGAAGACTATTATGCTTTATTCCCCTCTTTTTTAGCCAAAAATTACAAAATATTTCTATTTTTGGTTTATTTTCAAAACATCAAGGAAATAAGCCACAAAAAAAATTTTCGAAGGATCAAGTGTGAAAACTCATGGGTATGGGTAAAGACAGTTTAATAGTTAAAACAAAAGCTGTGCGAGACAGCAAAGCAAAACAAGAAATTCAGTCACTGTTCAAAAGCTTTGGAAAGCAGGGCTCCATCACAAGTAACAGTTACTTGGGAAGAAAAACACCATCACTTTGAATGTCCCCTTCCTCCCCCAGCTTTTATTACTGAGCACGACATCATATGGTATATATGATGGTACATCTCACGGGAGACGTTCTCTGTAGGAACACTGGTTTTAGCTTCGAGGCGAGTGCCCACCATTTTGGCAGAGGCCCAGAGCACTTCCCTGGGCTGTGGCCTACAAGCAGGCTGCAGGGCCCTCCTGCTCTGCCCTGGTGGCAGTGCTCTGGGTCGCTGTCGCTCCCTCGGGACGTTTAAATCTCCCACAGTTGCTCCTGGCAATGCCCAAGCCATGTCAGCCTCGCTGGTGAGAGCTGCCAGCTTCTGGCGTCTCCTTCCGCTCTTACTTGGGTTTCCCTGGTACATATCAAATGTTTGATTATTTAAGTTATGCTATCGCTTGTATGGTCACCATGGTGGAACAAACTGGTAGATTAATAGACATTAATGGAGGTGTCACAGAAAGGACACTTGAAGCCTAAATTTCTGAAATTAGATCATGGAATCTCCACCCTTAGTGAGTGGGTGACCAGATGACCTGTTGTGGTGGGTTGACCCTGGCTGAGGGCCAGGTGCCCACCAGAGCCGCTCTATCATTCCCCTCTTTTATTAGACAGGGGAGAAAAGGTATAACTAAAAAGAAACTTACAGGTCAAGATAAGGACAGGGAGAGATCATTCTCTAATTATCATCACGAGCAAAACAGACCGAACTTAGAGAGGGAATTCATCTTATTTATTACTAAGCAAAACAGAGTAGAGGAATGAGAAATAAAACCAAATCTTAAAACACCTCCCCCCACCCCTCCCATCTTCCCGGGCTCAACTTCACTCCCAGCTTCAACCTCCGCCCCCCTCAGCGGCACAGGGGGACAGGGAATGGGGGTTACGGTCAGTTCATCACACGGTGTTTCTGCCGCTTCTTCCTCCTCAGGGGGAGGACTCCTCTCATCGTTCCCCTGCTCCAGCGTGGGGTCCCTCTCACGGGAGACAGTCCTTCACGAACTTCTCCAACGTGAGTCTCCTCCAAGGGGTGCAGACCTTCAGGAGCAAACTGCTCCAGCGTGGGTCCCCCACAGGGTCACAAGTCCTGTCAGCAAACCTGCTCTGGCGTGGGCTCCTCTCTCCGCAGGTCCACAGGTCTTGCCAGGAGCTTGCTCCAGCACGGGCTTCCCACGGGGTCACAGCCTCCTTCAGGTGCCTCCACGGGCTGCAGGTGGAATCTCTACACCCCCTCATCCTCCCTCCATGGGCTGCAGGGGGACAGCCTGCTTCACCATGGTCTTCACCACGGGCTGCAGGGGGATCTCTGCTCCGGCGCCTGGAGCACCTCCTGCCCCTCCTTCTGCACTGACCTTGGTGTCTGCAGATGTTCTTACATCTTCTCACTCCTCTCTCTGGCTGCAAAAGCGCTCTCTAACTGTTTTTCTTTTTCTTAAATATGTTATCACAGAGGCGCTGATTGGCTTGGCCTTGGCCAGCGGCGGGTCCGTCTTGGAGCCGGCTGGCATTGGCTCTGTCAGACACAGGGGAAGCTTCTAGCAGCTTCTCACAGAAGCCACCCCTGTAGCCCCCCCTGCTACCAAAACCTTGCCACGCAAAACCAACACACCTGTAAAGGTGCCTTCCAACCCAAGTTCATCTATGATTCTGTGACATGGCTTGTGTAACACAGTAGAAAACCATATTCCCAGCAATGTCAGTTATGGGTACTTGCTGTTCTCTGCCCACTTCCTGTGATGGTAAAAGTGAGACTATCCATCCTGACAGGAATTAAAAAGCATTTTATTTTTTTGTGACCATACATGCAAGCAATTAGGACAATTGTGTTTTTGACACCTTCTGTACCCTCTTTCAAAGGGTGTACAGAGAAATGCTGGATATGCAGGACTGGACTAAATGGGACTGGAGAAATGTATATCAATGGCAAACGCTGAAGTCTGTCTGTCCCCTCTCTGCGGGGTTAAAACAACTTCACAATGGCTAAGGATGCAGTTCCAGCTAATTAGGCCCTGAAGATCAGAAAGTAAGTTTTTACCACTCTTGCCAAAGAAAACCAAGCTTCTCCTTTGATGAAACAAAAACTTCTGTCCTCTTTCCATTCCCCTTCCTTTAGAGTTGCTGTGAGAAATGTTCCATTAGTTATGTGCCTCAGCTTCTGGCCATGCCCTATGAAGAGAAGACCTCACTTTTGTAGCCTCTAATAGTTCACATGGTCTGTTCTAAAGTAATTTAAAAAAAAAAAAAAAAATTCCTCCCTCCCACCCTGCATAAGAGAAAACTGCACCTTTTCGTCCCAGCATAAGATAGTCTTTCTGAGGCACACTGCCAGCTCATGAGGTGCCATGAAAGTCTTGCAGTTCATAATCCCTTCTCTAGCAATCCACACAACACACCTACTAAGGAGGCACAGAGTAATGGACAACAATGAAAAAGCTGCATTTAAATCAGAAATGTGTCACAAACATATAAGAAAAACAAAACTTCATTTACTGAGAAATCCAAAATCACCCATAACTTAGTGAGACAAACATGTGATGGGAAAAGGAATCTAGAATTTTTGTGACAGGGGAAGAGATTTCAGGGGGTGCCAAATCATCCAATACCACAAACAGCAGTGAGTGGGTGAACAGGATAGAGAGTGTATGGGATGAGCTCATTTTTCCTCCAGTCATTTTCTCTGAAGTGTGAGAAATGGAGAAGTGGAGTGAAGCTCTGAAGACAACAAACTACCTGTTACTGTGAAGTAACATGAATGCCTAGGCTACCAGTGTGCTGCTGGAGATTTTCCCTTTTGTGAAACTCCAAACCTCAGCATCAAGAGAAAATAGAATAGGTAGGTGCTAAATTGATATGTGTGTTGGCTGAAAACTGGTGTCAAACTGAGATGAAAAAAAGAAAAAGCATCCTCAAATATTATTGTCAATACTTCCCTTTGTTTTTGTAGTCTTTCCTGAATGGAGAGCAAACCAAGAATTTCCTACTCTTTCAACAAATGTACTGAATGAGACCTTGGGCATAGAAGAGGTGTTTTTTCAGTATTTGTCATGATTCTCCTTCACGAGATACTACTGATGGTATTAATCATAAGATCATTGAATAATTCAGGTTATTAAGGACCTCCAGAGGTCATGTAGTCATCATCTTCCTGCAATCCTGATACATTACCTTTGTTCAAATTCTCTTCAAAAGTTCCCTATAACTTCAGACTAAACCACTAGCACCCAGAGTCTACTGGTATTAATATGTATATTTGAGCAGACCAGTTTCTTGAAGTTTAGTAGGAAGCTACAATGATGTTTCAAAGCTGAAGAGTATCTGTTTATTTTACTGGCTCACCCTTGTGCTAATCCTATCCAACTATTGACACCATGCCGGAATTTTTAGATTCTTTGTGTGCTCTTTCTGATTAATGATAAATCTTGCTAAGGCAAAGCAAGATAAGTCTCCCATAACATCTTCATAGGTAAACTTAGGAAGTGTGGGTTACATGAGTGGACAGTGGGGTGGATTGAGAACTGGCTGAATGGCAGAGCTCAGAGGGTTGTGATAAGCAGTGCAGAGTCTAGTTGGAGGCCTGTAGCTAGTGGTGTGCCCCAGGGGTCAGTGCTTGGTCCAGTCTTACTCAACATACTCATCAATGACCTGGATGAGGGGACAGAGTATACCGTCAGCAAATTTGCCGATAATACTAAGCTGGGAGGAGTGGCTGATATACCAGAAGGCTGTGCTGCTGTTCAGTGAGACCTGGACAAGCTACAGAGTTGGGCAGAGAGGAACCAAATGAAGTTCAACAAGGGCAAGTGTAGGGTCCTGCACCTAGGGAGGAATAACCCCAAGCATCAGTAAAAGTTAGGGGTTGACCTGCTGGGAAGCATCTCTGAGGAGAAGGACCTGGGACCCCTGGTCGACAACCAATTAAACATGAGCTAGCAATGTGCCCTTGTGGTTGAGAAGGCCAATGTTATCCTAGAAATTGCTTAAGAGGAGTGTGGTCAGCAGGTCAAGGGACATTATCCTCCTCCTCTACTCTGCTCTGGTGAGGCCACATCTGGAGAGTATATTGTGTTCAGTTCTAGGCTCCCCAGTTCAAGAAAGACAAAGAACCACTGGAGAGAGTCCAGCGGAGGGCTACAAAGATAATTAGGGGACTGGAGCATCTCTCGTACGAGGAAAGGCTGAGAGAGCTGGGTCTGTTTAGCCTGGAGAAGACTGAGAGGGGATCTCATCCATGCTTGTAAATATCTAAAGGGTGGATGTCAAGAGGATGGGGCCAGACTCTTTTCAGTGGTGCCCAGTGACAGGACAACGGGCAACGGACACAAACTGGAACACAGGAAGTTCCGTCTGAATATGAGAAAAAAATTCTTTACTGTGAGGGTGACTGAGTACTGGAACAGGCTGCCCAGAGAGGTTGTGGAGTCTCCTTCTCTGGAGATATTCAAAACCCGCCTGGGCGTGATTCTGCGCAACCTGCTCTAGGTGATCCTGCTTTAGCAGAGGGGTTGGACTAGATGATCTCCAGAGGTTTCTTCCAACCCCTACCATTCTGTGATTCAGTGTGATGTTAAAAGGAAAGATTAAAGCTCTGTTTTGCTTAGACACAAAAAGTTTAAACATAGAGAGATGTCATTGGTTATCATTTTTAAAAGACTGGCATAGAGAATGATGAACAAAGTTCCGCTAATACGTGTGTAAAGGAAGCTAAGTAGGAAAGCTTACACCTTTTAAAAGTACTTGTTCTACCAGAAGTTGTAACTTATACCAGCTGGCATTGTTTTACTTCCAGCAAACCACCTTGTCACAGATTTTAGTGTACTCAGTCTTTAATCATAATGATCTTCAGAAGAGATGCTTTCCCCTTGTATTTTTAACATCAGTAAAATACTACTATTCTCTTCTTCATTATTGAGAATGAGTGGCATTGAACTAATCACTTATGCTCTGATTACAAAACATATTCTGTTCATTCCTCATTAACCTCTATGAACCACTGAGAAGTATTGAGCTGACCTGACATTATATTCTGTATTACATTGAGTGACTACCTGTTGGGTTAACCTCAGTAGGCAGCTAAACACCACACAGCTGCTCGCTCACTCTACCCCAGTGGGATGGGGGAGACAATCTGAAGAATAAAAGTGAGAAAACTCGTGGGTTGAAATAAAAACAGTTTAATAGGTAAAGCAAAATCTGGGCAAGTGAGCAGAGCGAAACAAGGAATTCATTCCCTGCTTCCCATAGGCAGGCAGGTGTTCAGCCATCTCCAGGAAAGCAGGGCCCCGTCACGTGTAATCATTACTTGGAAAGACAAATGCCATCACTTCACATGTCCCCCTCCTCCCTTCATCCTTCTTTCCCCTTCAGCCTTTATTGCTGAGCACTACGTTGTATGGTATGGAATATCCCTTTTGTAAGTTGGGGTCAGTTGTTCCATCTGTTTCCCCTCCCAACTTCTTGTGTACCCCCACCCAGTTCGCTGTTAGGAAAGCGTGAGGAGTAGAAAATGCCTTGAAGCTGTGTAAGGACTGCTGTGCAATAACTAAAACATTGGTTATCAACACTGTTTTCATCACAAATCCAAAACACAGCACTATACAAGCTACTATGAAGAAAATTAACTCTATCCCAGCCAAAACCAAAACACTACTTCAGACATAAATGTCTACTATACAGCTGTCTACACTTGGTTAAAAAATCATTCTTGTGTCTGAATTCATTCCCAACTTTATTTCTTCACTGAAAAGTTTTTGTTTTCACCAGTTCTTCCTACTTTTAAATTTTTTTAAACTTTTTTTGTCCTAATCAATTTGCTCTTTCTGCATTGTAGAATGTCACTATGCTTTTTTTTTTTTGGCATAACTCTATGGATATTCCTTAGAAATTAAAGGGGTTTGTTTGTTTGTTTGTTTTCTCTACCTGTATTTATTCTTGGACAAATTATACACAAATAATGTCATCAGTAAGTTTCTCATCTATTGCTCCTTTTTTCCATGTTGTCTTAGCTTCTTCAAAATAAAATAATTTTCTGGAAATAGCTGAGTTATGATGAAGGATGCTGTTTTCTGCATCAAGATATGCCACTACAGTACTACAGATTGTTTATATTCAGCTATCTTGGTTCAGATGAGAGCATGATACAGAAATAAATTGAGTAGCAGTGATGAATGATTAAAGACAGGCAATATGTAAGCTTCTCTCCTTGCATATCAGCAGCATGTGATGTTGCTCATCATGAGACATCATCATCCTTACATGCAAAGGACAGAAATATCAGAAGAATATGTCAGTCTCAATTTTCCTGGATTGTTCATGACTGAAGACATAGGAGACATTTCTACTACAAGACCTTCCTTGTGGGTCTTCTTAAAATCTGTTCTTTCTCTAGACAAAGTAAAATTTTATGTGCCTTTAGGATGTAAAGTTTCTAAGAAGTTGCATCTTTATGAAATTTGAAAAATTAAAAAAAAAAAAAAAAGTAGTGAGGTTTCCATACTTAATTCAAGTGAAAATGAATTGCACTAGGGAACAGTGAAAATAACTTACAGTTCAGATACTGTTTGCTTTAGCAGAAAGCCTCACACAACAAATTTTACCTGCAATTTGAGTATATGTCTCAATTCCATACTAGTACATAAAATGAGGTATCATAGCAACAGCCTCATAAATATTTTATATAGTCTGACTGGCTAAACAGTTTCAGATGCATCCCAATGCATGAAGACTAGCATTAGTCAGTTACCTCTTTATGGCCTTAGCCTTCTGGAAAATTTAATTCATTTGTTATGCTACTCTGCATAACCTGACAGCCATGAATATAATAGGCACTTGTTCTTTGCCTGCAACATTCAGGTCATGTTCACGTGTTCACAATGCATGTTCACTTGTACTGAGCAGTGAGCACTGAGGTCATGTTGATGTCAGATAGGAGGATGAGGTCATGTCAGACAGGTAACTGGCAACAGTGCCTGGTGGACATCCATTTCTACAGAAGCTAGGGATCAGCACAGACTGCACCACTTCTCAGCCTGGGTATGTGCACAGTTTGACTTTGCTTTCTTTAACAGCGCAAAACTTAGCAGGTATGTTGCAAAAACTAAAACTAAACATGCAAATAGGTCAAGTCAAGTCCTGGATTACTACACAAACATACCCATAGTGAAAGAGTATGAAAAAAAGAGAAAAATCCAGCAATTCACTGACTGCACTTTCAGATCACCAGGGTTTTAGATATTTTATTAATGTGAACACTGCACAGATATTCTTACATTTTGGAAAGAACAAACAGTAAGAAAAAAATTGTATTCAGTTAGAAAGGGCAAAAGTTGAAGCGAATATTTTTTATATAAGAAAAAACAAAAGAGGAGACAGAATTAAGGGAGCAGATGGGAGAAAACACCTATCCTATGCATACAAAAAGCATTCACCAAGTTCCAGGGCTAGAATAAGGTCTTACATTCTCAAGGAACTTCCACAATTTTAAAATCTTACTGAGTCCCTTCAACAACAACAAAAAAGAAAATAGCAGGGATACAGCCATGCACATTGTTCTTTCTTTTAAGTACTCAAACACAATTTAGACTAAAGAACACCCCAACTGTGTAAATATAACCCTGTTTTAAGAATTGTCCCATTTTGTGCACATCAGAATAGTAACTAAAGAAACTGATGAATAATTTACTGAATTTCTGCATGAAAGAGGACAAATCAACATATATAGAATGACACCAAACTATTTGTGCAAACACATGTATTTCCAGGCAAAGCCAAAAAGGCATGCCAGATGAGCTTAAGGGGAAAAAAAGAAAAAAAAAAAAAAAAAAAAAGATAGCTGGGTGATCTTTATGAATTGTTTTCTCTTTCCTTTTAATATTCAGTAAAATCACACATTTTAACTTTTAGAACTCATGACTTGGGTTTATCCTTTTTTTTTTTTTTTTTTTATAAAGCTGATAACTGAGTAGATTTCAAAGTCTGAGTACTTCCTCAAAATGTGAGAAGACAATATCATCAGTATCAGATGAATATCTTTCTGTTTATTTTAAATCTAAAGTTGAAACTTTTCAGCACATTAGGTCTCAAGACTGATCTTTTATAATCACAATAGAGTGCAGCTTGTAATGAATACTGAGAGCAAGAGATGAACCAGTTTTATCAGCCTAGTATACTGTAGCTTGACTACAAAAAATGGGGGAATTAAGGAAGTTCTACAATATTTTAATGACTGATAAAATTGTGGTTGTAGACTGACATATCTATAATTAGGAAAACTAACTCTTCTAATTCAAGGCAGACATTACAGGAAAATTCCATTAGCAGCCTACAAAAAGAATGCAATATTTATATGCTCACACATAAAGAAAGAAAATAATTTGACAAATTGTGTTTGCATTTTGGCTTATGTTTTTGTTCTTGGAATGCAATACAGTTCATAAAGAAGAAAATCCTAAGCCAAGTCCTGTCTTGAATTAGTTTCTGTTTTGTCTCTTTGTTCCTTGTTCAGTTTAGCCAAAAATAATTATTTTGAAATTATCACTTTCTTCTTCAGTGTCTAGGTCAAAACTTCCCATTTTACCTTCTCAATCTTCTTTTAGTCAAGCTGAAAATCTTGCTTTTGTCACAGCGTTTGTCTCTGAAGCCCACAACCACTCTCTTTCCTGAAAACAGTTCATCCTCTCTTCTGCCCCTTCTCCCTTCCATCAACATGAGGGAGTTGGAGTGGAAAAGCATTAAGGAATCAAAATCCCTTTTAGTATGCAAGGCTCATCTTACCTAACTCTAGCCATCTTAGACTTAACTTTGAGCTTGTGATTTTATTTTCCTCATATAATCAATAGGGAGCAATAGGCACCAAAAAGGCTGATTGATGTGTCAAATATTAAAAAAAAGTCTTGTAAAGTCAGATTAACAAGTTTTGGAGGTATCATTTTTTCTATATTGACCTTAAAATGAGTTTAAAATGTAGCTTTAGATGTAAAAATTCATGTGTAAGATTTACATGAGGTGATTTAGGCATATTAAGTCATACTCTTGGCTTCAACTGTTAAATTCTGTAGAAAGTCAGTAGGATGCGGTTGGGAAGTGGAGTAAGAAGGAGCCATGGGATTAAAAAAAAAAAAAAATTGCTCATTGGCACACTAAGAAAAGCAGTTTATACCATGGACTAGTTTTATTTTGTATTGTATTTGAATTTGTGAGATTATCAAGTTGAAAAGTGATAGAGTCATTAACTCTGGAAAATATCTGAGTCTGCACTTTGGGGTTTTTTGGTGGGTTTTTTTGTTTGTTTGTTTGGGTTTTGTGGTTGTTTTTTTTCATAAGCAAGGATACTCAGATAATATTAGTGAGTGATAAACAAAAAAAATCATGATGATGTGTATTTCTCCTATAGGACAATGAGAAAAGCTGTGAGTAAAATCAGTGCTTGGTTCTTCTAAGAACTGTTTGCAGTAAGGACAATGCTGGCTTATACAGGAATTCATCTTTGGGTTATCTCAGTAATTTAAAAAACAAACAAACAAAACATTTTGTCATGACACTTGCCATGAACAAAAGGACAAAGGAATAAAGCAGAAACAATTCAAGCACATTTTATCATACTATGGATGTACATCTGTCCTGGTTCTGGCAAGGATAGAGTTAATTTCCCAAGGAGCCAGGACAGGTGAGCCAAGCTGGCCGGGGGCTATTCCATACCATGTGACATCATGCTCACCATAAAAGGGGGCCAGTCGGACAGGGGCGGGTTCGGCGTGTTGGTGTGGCTCCGGGACGGGTCGAGCGTCCGGTCGGTCGGTAAAATCGTTCTCTGTTATCACCATTGTTACTATCTGTTATCAGCACTGTTGTTGATTGTTTTCCCTCTCCCTCGCTGTCCCAGTAAACTGCCCTTATCCCAACCCTTGAGGCTTTGCCGTTGTTTTTCCGTTCTCCTCCCCATCCCGCCGGGGGAGGGGTGAGCGAGTGGCGCGTGGTGCTTAGCTACCGGTTGGGGCTAAACCACGTCAGTCCTTTTTGGCGCCCAACGTGGGGCTCGAGGGGTTCTGATAACGACAAGTCTGACCCAAGTGTGTTAAAACAAAGTTGTTAAAAGCATTTATAATGTTACTGAAACAGTCACTGGTCATAATGATGTTCTGTTTGGTCACATGGCTCTGGTTTGTAAACCCGTGTTTACTCTATGCAATCCCTGTGGCACTGTTTATCACCTTTGGGAGAGGGGTTCGTGTTCTCATGTTGTTGTATTGTGTGATAATGACTTATGATAAGATATCATTGACAGTCATGGGTCTGAGCTGGTATGTGTATGTAGCATTTCCGTCAGGCCCATACCTCGGTCAATATCTTTCAGAATTGATTAATAATTGGACCCAATCTATGGGGAAGACAGGGGGGGATACCTTCTCCCACTCTTTCACCTCCTCTTTTCCCTTTTGGTTGGTTACAAAAATTTTTGAGAATTTTGAATACCCTTGGAATGTTCATGCCAGTATATTCCTATTGCTAGGTCTCCTGAATGCTTTCCCACTCCTGTTCAGGGTTAGCAAAAATCTTTTCAAGAGTACCACCCAGGGATCTTCCCCAAGGCTGAATGGTCAGGGCTGGCATGGCATGTGGGAGAGTATGGGCGGGTATCTAGAGACCCTTTCACCCCCAATGGTTTGGAGCTTCACTCCCGAACAACTGCAAGACCCTGATAAAATGGTAGAATAATTGAAAGGAAAATGCTGTGGGGATTCTAAGGAGACACAACTTACTGCGCTGTGCTGGGCCCTGGCCACAATCTGTCAAACACTGCTTGATAGTAGACAGCACCATCCAGAGAAAGAGAGAGCGGACCCACAGGCACTGAAGCTGCCCAGGCCCCTGCGACAGGCACTGCAGCTGCCCAGGCCCCTGCAACAGGCACTGCAGCTACCCAAACCCCTGCGACAGGCACTGTAGTCGAGCCAAAAGATCAACCCACACCAGTATCAGTTGCCCCTATACACAAAAAGAAATACACAAGGAAATCGGTTCGCTTAGTGAAAGATGATGATGAACCAGGGCCATCACGAGAACAAGAAGAAGAGCCAGAACCAGAAGTGATTACTCGATCCCTGTCCCTGAGTGAGTTGCGAGATATGCGGAAAGATTTCAGCCACCTTCCAGGGGAGCATATTATTACCTGGCTGCTCCGCTGCTGGGATAACAGAGCCAGTAGCCTGGAATTGGAGGGCAGGGAGGCCAAGCAGCTGGGATCCTTGTCTAGGGAAGGGGGCATTGACAAAGCAATTGAGAAGAAGGCACAGGCCCTTAGCCTCTGGAGGCGCCTCCTGTCAAGTTTGAGGGAAAGGTATCCTTTCAGTGAAGATGTCGTATGTCGGCCAGGCAAGTGGACCACTATGGAGAGAGGTATCCAATATCTGAGGGAATTAGCTGTGCGGGAGATGGTTTATTATGATCCGGACAATGCACAGTTGCCCACAGACCCCGATGAAGTCCACTGTACCTGACCCATGTGGCGAAAATTTGTGCGAAGTGCACCATCTTCGTACGCCAACTCACTGGCAGTAATCGACTGGAAGAGTGAAGAGGCACCCACGGTGGACGAAGTGGCTGGCCGACTCCGGCAGTATGAAGAGAGCCTTTCCTCCTCCCTAGTCTCGGCTGTGGAGAAACTGTCTCAGGACGTCCGGCAACTCAAAGAGGATATATCTTACTCCCCACCTGTACAGACCCGCATTTCAGCTGTTAGGAGTAAGCGTTTTTCTGCTCCAGAGAGGGGATATAGAGCATACACACCACGAGGTATCCTGTGGTTTTTCCTGCGTGACCATGGAGAAGACATGAGGAAATGGGATGGGAAGCCCACCTCAACCCTGCGGGCACGTGTACATGAGCTACAAGGCAAGACAGCTGTAAGAAGGGACTCTTCCAGAAAGAATGCTGCTCCAGTTTCCACCGGGCAGCCCCCCAGACCAAGTGAAAGGCCAGATCGCACTTATGACCCTCTTGAAGGGACTTCTGAGTCCTTTTTGCAAGAGGTGAGTAGTGACTATGACGAGCAGGACTAGAGGGGCCCTGCCTCCAGCCAGGTGGAGGAAAGGGACAATAGGGTTTATTGGACTGTGTGGATCCGATGGCCTGGCACATCGAACCCACAAGAGTACAAGGCCCTAGTGGACACGGGTGCACAGTGTACCCTAATGCCGTCGAACTATGAAGGGGTGGAACCAATATCTATTTCTGGTGTGACGGGGGGATCCCAACAGTTGACTCTGTTGGAGGCTGAAGTAAGTCTAACTGGGAATGAGTGGCAAAAGCACCCCATTGTGACTGGGCCGGAGGCTCCATGCATCCTGGGCATAGACTACCTCCGGAAAGGGTATTTCAAAGACCCAAAAGGTTACAGGTGGGCTTTTGGAATAGCTGCCTTAGAAGCGGAGGAAATTGAACCATTGTCTAGTTTGCCTGGTCTCTCGGAGGACCCTTCTGTTGTAGGGTTGCTGAAGGTTGAAGAGCAACAGGTGCCGATTGCTACTACAACTGTGCACCGGCGGCAATACCGCACCAACAGAGACTCCCTGGTTCCCATCCACAAGCTAATTCATCGACTGGAGGGTCAGGGAGTGATCAGCAGAACCCACTCACCCTTTAACAGTCCCATATGGCCAGTGCGGAAGTCCAATGGCGAGTGGAGGCTGACGGTAGACTATCGTGGCCTGAATGAAGTCACACCGCCCATGAGTGCTGCCGTGCCAGATATGCTGGAACTTCAATATGAACTGGAGTCAAAGGCATCCAAATGGTATGCCACAATTGATATTGCTAATGCATTTTTCTCGATCCCTTTGGCAGCAGAGTGCAGGCCGCAGTTTGCCTTCACTTGGAGGGGCGTCCAGTACACCTGGAATCGACTGCCCCAGGGGTGGAAACACAGCCCCACCATTTGCCATGGACTGACCCAGAGTGCACTGGAAAAGGGTGAAGCCCCAGAGCACCTGCAATACATTGATGACATCATTGTATGGGGCAACTCAGCAGAGGAAGTTTCTGAGAAAGGGAAGAAAATAATCCAAATCCTGCTGCAGGCTGGCTTTGCCATAAAACGAAGTAAGGTGAAGGAGCCTGCGCAGGAAATCCAATTTTTAGGAATGAGGTGGCATGATGGGCGGTGTCAAATCCCTATGGATATTATCAACAAAATAGCAGCCATGTCCCCACCAACCAACAAAAAGGAAACACAGGCCTTCTTAGGTGTTGTGGGTTTCTGGCGAATGCACATTCCGAATTACAGTTTGATAGTAAGCCCTCTCTACCATGTAACCCGGAAGAAGAATGATTTCAAATGGGGCCCTGAGCAACGACAAGCTTTCGAACAAATTAAACAAGAAATAGTTCATGCCGTAGCTCTTGGGCCAGTCCGGGCAGGACCAGGTGTAAAGAATGTGCTGTACACCGCAGCCGGGGAGAATGGCCCTACCTGGAGTCTCTGGCAGAAAGCGCCAGGGGAGACTCGAGGTCGACCCCTGGGGTTTTGGAGCCGGGGATATAGAGGATCCGAGGCCCGCTACACTCCAACGGAAGAGGAGATACTGGCAGCCTATGAAGGGGTTCGAGCTGCTTCAGAGGTGATTGGCACTGAAGCACAGCTCCTCCTGGCACCCCGACTGCCAGTGCTGGGTTGGATGTTCAAAGAGAGGGCTCCTTCTACACATCATGCAACCGATGCTACGTGGAGTAAGTGGGTTGCGCTGATCACACAACGGGCTTGAATAGGAAGCCCCAGTCGTCCAGGGATTCTGGAAGCGATCACAGACTGGCCAGAAGGGAAAGATTTCGGAATGTCGCCAGAGGAGGAGGTGACGTGCTGAAGAAGCCCCACCGTATAATAAACTAACAGAAGATGAGAAACCATATGCCCTCTTCACTGATGGGTCCTGTCGCATCGTGGGAAAGCATCGAAGGTGGAAGGCCGCTGTATGGAGTCCTACACGGTGAGTTGCAGAAGCTGCTGAAGGAGAAGGTGAATCGAGCCAGTTTGCAGAGGTGAAAGCCATCCAGCTGGCTTTAGATATTGCTGAAAGAGAAAAGTGGCCAACGCTGTACCTCTATACCAACTCATGGATGGTGGCCAATGCCCTGTGGGGGTGGTTACAGCAGTGGAAGCGGAGCAACTGGCAGCGTAGAGGCAAACCCATCTGGGCTGCCCCACTGTGGCAAGATATTGCTGCCCGGCTAGAGAAGCTGGTTGTAAAGGTACGTCATGTAGATGCCCACGTACCCAAGAGTCGGGCCACTGAGGAACATCAGAACAACCAGCAGGTAGATCAGGCTGCCAAGATTGAAGTGGCTCAGGTGGATTTGGACTGGCAGCGTAAGGGTGAATTATTTCTAGCTCGGTGGGCCCATGACACTTCAGGTCATCAAGGAAGAGATGCGACATATAGATGGGCCCGTGATCGAGGGGTGGACTTGAGCATGGACGCCATCTCACAGGTCATCCATCAATGTGAAACGTGCGCTGCAATCAAGCAAGCCAAGCGGGTAAAGCCTCTGTGGTATGGAGGGCGGTGGTTGAAATATAAATATGAGGAAGCATGGCAAATCGACTACATCGTACTCCCACAAAGCTGCCAAGGCAAGCGTTATGTTCTTACAATGGTGGAAGCAACCACTGGGTGGCTGGAAACATATCCTGTGCCCCATGCCACTGCCCAGAACACTATTCTGGGTCTTGAAAAGCAAGTCCTGTGGCAACATGGCACCCCAGAGAGAATTGAGTCAGACAACGGGACTCATTTTCGGAACAACCTCATAGACACCTGGGCCAAAGAGCATGGTATTGAGCGGGTGTATCACATCCCCTATCATGCGCCAGCCTCTGGGAAAGTTGAAAGGTGCAATGGACTGCTAAAAACTACCCTGAGGGCAATGGGTGGTGGGACTCTCAAACACTGGGACACACATTTAGCAAAGGCCACCTGGTTAGTTAACACTCGGGGATCTGCCAATCGAGCTGGCCCTGCCCAGTCAAAATTCCCACGCCCAGTAGAAGGGGATAAAGTTCCTGTAGTGCACATGAAAAACATGTTGGGTAAAACAGTTTGGGTTATCCCTGCTTCAGGCAAAGGCAAGCCCATCTGCGGGATTGCTTTTGCTCAGGGACCAGGGTGCACTTGGTGGGTGATGAGAAAAGATGGGGAAGTCCGGTGTGTACCCCAAGGGGATTTGATTTTGGGTGAAAAGAGCCAATAAATTAAATTGCATGATATTAATAGCGATATACTGTATCAATGGTATGACCATAAGAATCACCCAAAACTAATGAAGGATGGACTTTGAAACTGAACAAAGTGCCACGATGATGGAACTAGAACTGCCTTCAAGTGGTGCCCAGAAACTTCATCGAAAAATCACATCTTTGGCATCCAGACTGTGAGCATGGACCATACCAGATACATCGGCTGTGAAGACTCCGGATGCAGCATGCAACAATCCAGCTGCACGCACCATTGCTCCTGCTCTGAGAGACTGTAATGGCAGATGGAACCCAAAGGCATGGACTAAATGAACTTGACAGACATTTTAGAACGATAGCCCATAGAGTAAGGCAATGAGTTCTGTAAAATAATCTGGGCATGACGTAGATGGTATGGAATAAGGGGTGGATAATGTCCTGGTTCTGGCAAGGATAGAGTTAATTTCCCAAGGAGCCAGGACAGGTGAGCCAAGCTGGCCGGGGGCTATTCCATACCATGTGACATCATGCTCCCCATAAAAGGGGGCTAGTCGGACAGGGGCGGGTTCGGCGTGTTGGTGTGGCTCCGGGACGGGTCGAGCGTCCGGTCGGTCGGTCGTCGGATCGGTAAAATTGTTCTCTGTTATCACCATTGTTACTATCTGTTATCAGCACTGTTGTTGATTGTTTCCCTCTCCCTTGCTGTCCCAGTAACCTGCCCTTATCCCAACCCTCGAGGCTTTGCCGTTGTTTTTCCCTTCTCCTCCACATCCCACCGGGGGAGGGGTGAGAGAGCGGCGCGTGGCACTTAGCTACCGGCTGGGGCTAAACCACGTCAACATCTTACTAAATGTACATGTCTTTATTGCAGATATCTGAGCTTGTTACTCTAGGATAGATTTATAGTAAAAGGAGAAAGTCACCTGTCAAAATGGGACTCACCTCATCCTTATGAACATGACTACATCACGGATTTCTTTCCTCAAGCAAATGAACATCCTAGGAAGATATTCTCATGAGCTGTGTGATGACTCTATCTTACATTTAGACTCAATTAAATTGTTTTCAATTATTCCATAGGAAGTTGCTGACTTTTGTCAACACTGTAGTAACCAGTGATCAAAATTTCTAATATGCATCATAAACATGTTTTCAGAGAGTGGCTTAATATTCATGGAAGAAGAAAATTTAAAGTAAAGTTATTTTACAAGTGACTTCTTGAATCTAAAAAATGCAATTTTATGCTTTTCATGCATCTATGGAAAATGCAATATTGTAAATTGGAAGTTCAGAAACCATATCCTACTCCTTTCCAAGACTGCTATCAACTGCATTATGATAATAGATTGAGCAAATAAAAGAAACTGTATGTATATAATGTCCTAATTTTACAGTTCCTATTACAAACCCATAGAAGGTCCAATTCTTGCTGGACACACACACTGATGTCCATTTGGAGGCCTTTTTTTTCTGTTTAGCAATGCATTTTATAAGATTTAATGTTTGGAAAAAACTTTACAGACTTAATAACTTGGATACATATTCTAATTAAGTACATCCTGACATTTTTTTAAATCATCTTTCTATTTTTCACAATATTGACATTTACAAAACCTCTAGTAAACATCCTTAACCACATTTGAAAATAAAGTAAGCTCTCCATACATAGCAGAGGCTATTATGACATGTTCTCATTTGGATACAATGATTGCCCTGACTTATTGTCATCAGTATTTTTCACGAATTCTTTTACTGTAAGTGATTAGATATCTGACGCTACATTTTCATTTTATGGGTCTTGGTTACCTAGGCATGAGACTGCCTTTCCTCCATGTTTGTAATAATTAATTATCCAATGAATCCATGGTGTTTACCAACAACAGGAAAAATTTGATTTGAAAACAATAAATGCAATACCAAAATACAACTCCCCTAAATAAGTTATATTACCTTGATATTAAGAAGAACTGTTCCTCAGAGATCATTTAGATGATCAGCAAATACTCCTTAAAACAGATTTTTTTCTTATAATTTTGATAGCTTGTAGAATTTTAAAGATTTATATATTAAAAATAAAATCCTGATATGATCATAATTTACTATATTGTTCTTCCATTCAAGCCGTGTCTTACAATAGCTCATACTTGTATGCACACACCACTGAACTAAATTTTTGTGGGTTCCTCCTGTAAGTAATGACTTCAGAAGTTTCCCTTTTAATCAGGTTAAGATATTCAATGATTATTCATTAATGTAGTCTTGTCTTCAGAGAATCATAGAATCATGGAATGGCTTGGGTTGGAAGGGACCTCAAAGAACATTTAGTTCCAACCCCCCTGCTGAGGGCAGGGACACCCTCCACTAGACCACGTTGCCCAAAGCCGCATCCAACCTGGTCTTAAAACACTCCCAGGGATGGGGCATCCACAACCTCTCTGGGCAACCTGTTCCAGTGCCTCGCCACCCTCACAGTAAAGAATTTCTTTCTAACATCTAATCTAAATCTACCTTCTTTCATCTTAAGGACATTACCTCTCATCTTATCACTACATGCCCTTGTAAACAATCCCTCTCCAGCTTTTTTGTAGGCCCCCTTTAAGTACTGGAAGGGCATAAAACGACCAGTGATTACTGTAACATTAAATGACAGAATCATAAAATGATTTGGGTTGGAAGGAACCTTTAAAGATCATCCAGTCCAAAACACTACCATGGTGTGCTGGTTTTGCCTGGGATAGAGTTGATATTCTTCATAGTAGCTAGTATGAGGCTATGTTTTGGATTTGTGCTTAAAACAGTGTTGGTAATACAGGGATGTTTCCATTATCGCTGAGCAGTGCTTACACAGAGCCAAGGCCTTTTCTGCTTCTCACATCGCCCCATCAGCCATTAGGCTGGGGGTGCACAAGGAGCTGGGAGGGGACACAGCTGGGACAGCTGACCCCAACTGACCAAAGGCATATTCCATACCATATGACATCATGCTCAGAATATAAGGGGCTGGGGGGAAAAGAGGGAAGGGGGCAGCAGTGTTAGAAGTGATGGTGTTTGTCTTCCCAAGTAACCATTACACGTGATGGAGCCCTGCTTTCCTGGAGATGGCTGAACACCTGCCTGCCCATGGGAAGTGGGGAATTAATTCCTTGTTTTGCTTTGCTTGAGTGAGTGGCTTTTGCTTTACTTATTAAACTGTCTACCTCAAGTAATGAGTTTTCTCACTTTTATTCTTCTGATTCTCTCCCCCACCCACTGGAGGTGGAGTGCACGAGTGGCTGTGTGGGGCTGAGTTGCTGGCTGAGGTTAAACCAGGACAGCAGCTCTGGACAGAACCCGGATGGATTTTCCCACAGCATCCTGCAGAGATTCTGTCTGTGGAAATAAACTGTCTGTTTTTATCATTCTAGCTATTATATATTGTTGTTGCAAGAAAACAACTATTCCTAATAGATTTTCACATGAGAACTTCTTGCGCTCTTTTAGATAAAGGCAGTGTCATGTAGTGGGTTTAATCACTGGTACCAAGTGGGAGCTGCCTGCAGGTTTCTCTGTTACAATGAGCTGGCTGAGGGTACCCTGCAGCCAAATGGTTTGTGCAGCACAGCACAGCCTGAAAGCCACACTGGACACGCACCTACTCAGATTATCTGCTGTGTGGATCACTATCTCCTCAACATACAACAGTCTTCTGGTCAGAATCAATACAACACCCTCCTCCTCTTGGGCAGCAGTGGTGCACCCTCATCATAGGGTCTGAGTTTCACACAGGTCATTAAGCTCTCATTGATAATCTTTCCTTGAAGGAAAGGTTTGCCTGCAGCTTCCTTCAGCAGATGTGTCTGCTTTACATTGATTTGTTCACCTAACTCCTTAGCTCAGGCCTCTGGCTCATAGGTGGTCACACCACTTTTCTATATTTTCTCCTTGATCTTTGAGCCTCCTCCAAAATTTCTCTCTGATGGGGTCAATTTTTCATGCATACTTTGTTCCTTTTCCATCCTTTGTTGAGAAGTTTCTCCATAGTTCACAATTTTCACACTGATTAACAGGTTGTTTATGCTCAAGCTACTACTTAATGCTTATAAATAAGCTACTCCTTTATCTTATAGGGTTAACCGAAGTTTGTATGCTAACACTACTGTCAGCCAGGCCCAACCCAACTCAACTGCCACACAGGAAGATCCTAAATCAGAGACTTCTGAAAACAAGAAATATTTTCAGTGAAAGTATGCTTACATTTATGTCTTGTTCTTATAACTTTCCTTAAACACTCACTTTCATGCATTGATGAGAAAAAAAATGCAAGACTTTGTGGATCTTTGGATTGATTTGCTACAACTGTTCATGTGCTAGATAACATATATGATTATCTCTGAAGTCAAGTCAGGAAGATTTTCTTTTTTTTTTTTTTTTTTAATCATTTAGCATCTTTGGATAGTGCATGTCAGATAATTTCACTGCAAATAATTCATGACTGCATTCTTCATTACTTTAATATTTGTAATTACCTGATTCTTAAAAAAATGTACTAAGGGAATAGAAATAATACCATGTAAATTAGGTACATATACACTTGTCACAAATTAAAAAAGCCACAGGAAAATTTGTTAACAGCTCATGATAAAATAGGTTGGCTCTTAATATTGAATAAATTAAAGCATTTATAGTAGAGCTGCTCAGAGAATGGGATCTTCTGTCTATGGGATATTAAACATCTAAATCTCCTTTTCATGTAACCAAAATGAAAACAAACCCAAACTTTTCTTACAGAATGATTTTTAAAAACAAATTTTCAGTTATAATACCTCTTTGACAGTATATTTTATTTTAATATTTAAAGCAGAATAAATGTGAAAATAAAGAGAGCACGAATATCTACAATATTTTATAAACTTTATTGAATGCTAAACATTCTTTGACGTGAATATTTTTAAAGACAACCAAATACAAAAGTGAAATTACGTAGATCTGTAGATAACAAAGCTCCATGCAAACACAGGGCAGGGATTCCCCTGGGCTGTGAGTGAGGAACTGAGAAGACAGAAAGTTTCAAGCTTCCTTTCCTGACAGAAAAAAAATGAGTGGCATTCTTCATATTTAGAATTGTCCTGGTTTCAGCTGAGAGGATTGATTTTCTTCATAGTAGCTAGTGTGGGGATACGTTTTGGATTTCCAAGTAACCATTACGCGTGACGGAGCCCTACTTTCCTGGAGATGGCTGAACACCTGCCTGCCCATGGGAAGTGGTGAATGAATTCCCTGCTTTGCTTTGCTTGTGCGCGCGGCTTTTGCTTTACCTATTAAACTGTCTTTATCTCAATCCACGAGTTTTCTCACTTTAACTCTTCCAATTCTCTCCCCCATCCCGATGGGGAGGGAGTGAACGAGCGGCTGCGTGGTGCTCAGCTGCCGGCTGGGGTAAAACCACAACAAGAATGTACAATGCAAATATTCATGCCTGAACTCACCATTCTAGACTCAGTTTATGATCAATGGGGCAAAAAAATCTCAACTCTGGGGCATGTTTCATGCAACATCAGATAGCATTAGATAGCATTGACTGAAAGGCAACCCCAGGACTTCCTCATCTTTTTAAGATTAATACCTTCCTCAGTACCAGGTTCTGCAGGAAGCAATTCTGAATTTGAAAAACACAAGGGAAATTGAGATCACCTAATTTTCTATAGAGACTTATGGAAGGAATGGCAAATGTATGTTTGACAGGATCTTCTTTTTTTGAGAACCATGTATCTTTTGACAAAATTAATCTCAATTTACTCTGGAGAACCTGATTAATTTCATCCTGCTTTTCAAAGAAACCTGAAATTCAGCTTTCTCAGATGCCAAACCCATTAGGCCTGCAAAGAAATACAAGTACCAGCTTGAGCTATACAAAGGAATAGTTTGGGGAAAGTGATAGCACTATTATAATAAAAGTTTAGAGAGGCATGGTTTTACTTGAAAGATATTCACATCTGAAGCTGATAATAGCTCTGAGGAACAACCACTTTATTCAGTGTCTATGATTATTACCACATCTGCTGTGACATATAAATGTATTTTATTTGTAATTGTTCTATGGTGAAACTGGGGCTCTAAATCAATGATTGTGATTTCTGTTTAAGGAGACAAGAAAGTCATCACTGTGCTGATATTTTCCATTAGGATAATCTTACAAAACATTATTTGTCTTGACAGTAAGTATTTCTTGGTTCTGAAAATTTCAGTTATACATTGCTTGAAGTTTCCTTGTAATTGTAACTTTTGTTGTGGAATAAAAGAGTATTAATGTCCCAGTGTGACTAAAATATATTATGGATTTCACAGATTTTGGCAGAGTAAAATCAAGGTGGTTATATCTTTAGTGCAATGATTTTTTTTTTATTTTATTTTTTTTTTAAACCCACCACATTCTGTGATACAGGCAGAATTTTGTTTTCTTATTAAAAACATTGGGAATAAACCAATCAGACCTTGCAATATTTCTCTCTCCTATTATATTGATTTAAATTTTGTCTCAAAGGCATATGAAGATGAATGCAAGAAGGAATATTATCTGAGTATATTTCATTATATTTTCATTTACAACTTACTGTTGTCAGATGCCCACAGGCATAGATGGCCCCAAATTAAAGTTTATTACTATATTATGCTGTGACATTTGTCTGTTTGCGTTTAAGACTGTAATGTGCCAAATTCAAGATTTTAAAACAAGTAAGCTCTGGATTGCAGCCAAAATGAATAAGAAATTATTTTAGATGGAGCAAGAGCATTTGCAATTTTTTGTCTCAGAATTTCAAACATTCATGAAGAATTTTTTTTTCCCTCAAGTTTTTGTGGATGACACTTCATGAAAGTTCTAAAAAGATGTAAACTATCTCCCTTTTACAGTTCCACTACCCACATTGGTCCCTCCTTGATCCTATAACCCACCATATGTTTCATTTCTCACCCTCTTCCACCCCTGCTGCATACTCCTTCTTCACCCTTGACATGACCCACCTTACATGAGTACGTTATTCCGAAATTAAAACCTCTTTTTATCTGCCCTTCTTAAGTAATACTATTTCTTCTGCTGCTCTGCAACCAAAGAGTTTCCATGACAAAGTAATTGATAATAGTTTACAGATACGGTGTCTGCACCTGAAGAAACAACACAGAGAGATACTGGCCATTAAATAAGATCTAAAAAGAGTAAGAGCTTCTCGCACAGAGACCAACAAATGGAAAACTATCATGAAGCATAAGTAAAGTAACTGAGGGAAGCTTATATAGTAAAGGATCTAAAAAAGAGATATAAAGTCAAGTGCCATCTCTAAAACAGCAAGGACAGATAAAGCTTTCCTTGGAAAGCTGGTATTCATGAGGAAATATGTCTCTCACCTACCTGACTGCAGAAATAGTCATAGAATCCTCCTTTCCAAAACTGCATTTTAAAAACTTACTTCCCTTGTAGCATTGAAGGAAAGATGGTTTTCTCCACTTGTTTTTTAAAGTGTCTTTCGATGGAAGAAATCTACCATTAATCACTTTTGCCTGCACCTAGCTGTCAAGGCCCTTCTCCATTCTTCACACTATAAAGGATTTTATATTCACTACCTAAAAATATATGATTTACAAGTGTGGTTAGACATTCAGGCTGGATGAATTTCTGGAACACCAGACAAATGTACAATGGAGCAAATTCCGGAGAATTGCATGGCACATTACATTTGAAAAGTCAAGGACTCACAGAATCATAGAATGCTTTGGGTTGGAAGGGACCTAAAAGATCAACTAGTTCCACCCCCCTGCCATTGGCAGGAACAACCTCGATTAGACCAAGTTGCCCAAAGCCCCGTCCAACCTAGCCTTGAACACTTCCAGGGATGAGGCATCCAAGTCTCTCTCTTCTGAACCTTGGAGGGTGCTATATTGCTTTGCAGAGGAGATCTTTTACTGAAATGTTATTCGGATATGTGGTAGGGAGAGTTTTCTTCCTAATTTCTATTTTCTGTGTGTAATGATTATTTTTCACATTTCCCAGCAAGTTTGTTTACCCCAGAATACTAACACTCATGGGTCAGATCTTCTTCCCTAAAAAGAAATTATGAATATCGATTAGATGTGTCTGTAATCATACAATCACAGAATCAGACTCACAGAATCACAAAATGGTAGGGTTTGGAAGGGACCTCTGGAGATCATCAAGTCCAACACCCCTGCTAAAGCAGGATCAACTGGAGCACGTTGCACAGGATTGCATCCAGACAGGTTTTAAGTATCTCCAGAGAAGGAGACTCCACAACCTCTCTGGGCAACCTGTTCCAGTACTCAGTCACCCTCAAAGTGGAGAAGTTTTGTCGCATACTGAGATTGAACATACTGTGTTCCAGTTTGTGCCCATTGCCCCTTGTCCTGTCACTCGGCACCACTGAAAAGAGTCTGGCCCCATCCTCTTGACACCTGCCCTTTAGATACTTATAAGCGTTGATGAGATCCCCTCTCACTCTTCTCCAGGTTAAACAGACCCAGCTCTCTGAGCCTTTCCTCATAAGAGAGATGCTACAGTACCCTAATCATCCTCGTAGCACTCCACTGGACTCTTTCCAGTAATTCCCTGTCTTTCTTGAACTGGGGAGCCCAGAACTGGACACAGAACTCCAGGTGTGGCCTCATCAGGGCAGAGCAGGGAGGGAAGATAACCTTCCTCGACCTGCTGGCCACACTCTTCTTAAGGCACCCCAGGATACCATTGGCCGCCTTGGCCACGAGGGCACACTGCTGGCTCATGGAGAGCTACCTGCTACTTCCCAGCAGGTCAACCCCTAACCTGTACTGGTGCCTGGGGTTATTCCTCCCTAGGTGCAGGACCCTACACTTGCCCTTGTTGAATTTCAAATGGTTCCTCTCCGCCCAACTCGCTAGCCTGTCCAGGTCTCGCTGAATGGCAGGACAGCCTTCTGGTGTGTTGGCCACTCCTCCCAGTTTTTTATTGTCAGCAAACTTGCTGAGGGTACACTCTGTTCCCTCATCCCAGTCATTGATGAGTATGTTGAACAAGACCGAACCCAGAACTGACCCCTGGGGCACACCACTAGCTACAGGCCTCCAGCTAGGCTCTGTATCGCTTATCACAACCCTTTGAGTCCTGTCATTCATCCAGTTCTCAATCCACCTCACTTTCCACTCATCTAACCCACACTTCCTAAGCTTGCCTATGAGGATGTTATGGGAGATGGTGTCAAAAGCCTTGCTGAAGTCACGGTAGACTACATCCACTGCTCTCCCCTCACCGACCCACCCAGTCATGCTATTATAGAAGGCTGTCAGATTGGTCAGGCACGATTTTCCCTTGGGGAATCCATGCTGACCACCTCTGACAACCTTTTCCTCTACATGCTTAGAGGTGACCTCCAGAATGAGCTGTTCCATCACCTTTCCAGGGATGGAGTTGAAGCTGACTGGCCTGTAGTTTCCCTGGTCTTCTGTCTTGCCCTTTGTGAAGACCAGAGTGACATAGGCTTTCCTTCAGTCCTCAGGCACCTCTCCTGTTCTGTGTGACCTTTCAATGATGATGGCAAGTGGCATAGCAATAATATCTGCCAGCTCCCTCAGCACTCATGGGTGCATCCCATCAGGGCCCATGGATTTGTGGATGTTGAGTTTGCCTAAATGTTCTCTAACCCGATCCTCCTCAACAAGGGAAGGTCTTCCTTCTTCCAGTCTTTCTTTCCTACCTCCAGGGTCTGGGATTACTGAGGGCCAGCCTTAGCAGTAAAGACTTAGCAGTAAAGACTGAAGCAAAGGCGGCAATCAGTAAGTCCTCCTTCTCTGTATCCTCCGCCACCAAGGCACCCATCCCATTCAGCAGCGGGCCCACATTTTCCCTAATCTTCCTTTGGCTGCTGATGTATTTGAAACAGCCCTTCTTGTTGTCCTTGACATCCCTTGCCAGTTTTAATTCCAAGTGAGCCTTAGCCTTCCTGGTTGCATCCCTGCATACTCTAACTACATTCCTATATTCCTCCCAAGTGGCCAGTCCCTTTTTCCATACACTTTAAACTTTTTCGACAAACTTTAAACAAGGTGGCCAGCCTGCTGCCAAAGATTCCCTTGCCCCTTCTAGACAGGTGGATCCTGTCCCTCTCTAACAGGTTATAGTAATCAAAGAACGTCCTGTTGTCGTAAAAGCCAAAACCGTTGTGATGGCACCAGTCACATAGCCAGGAGTTGTTATACATTACGTGTCTATTTCTGGCTTCCCCCTTTCCTCCAACTGGTAGAATGGAGGAAAACATAACTTGGGCACCAGTCTTTTTCAATGGTAAATAAAAAAGCTAGATATCTGCTCCAAGGCCACGTGGCCCAGATTGGCTTATGTCCATGTTATTTTGGGCTAGTGTCATCTATAACAGACATCTATACAGCATCTATAACAGCTGCAGTAGTTCAGAACAAACCTTGTGAGTGAGCTCGCACTGAGGCAGCATGAACTGTCAGGGGTCCTGTTCGAGTGCCCTTCCAGGTCTTTTTCCTTTGTTCAGGCTGAAAAATATAAGGAGAGCAAGATACAAGACCTTTTATAGTTATATATTTTTCCTTTCTTTTCTTTTTTTAGAGGAAAAAAATAGCATTCTCCCTTAAAAATGAGAGCGTTAACACACCCATCAAGAAGAACATGGAATCGGATATCACCATTTAACAAGAATAAGTGGAAAAATTGTATTTGCAATAACTTTCTACAATTAGCCCCCAACCCAACAAAAAAACCACCAATGTTTGTTGCATCTCTGAAATTGTAGTAGTAGCATAAATGAATGAACACAGCAAATGTGAAGTGGAAGACTATGATTATTTTCCCCTCATATTACATGTACATATCTAGTCTGTTGGCATTGCATAGTTAAAATTCTGTTAGCCAAGGACAATTTATTCACTGACACGCATATTGTATTTCTGCCATTTCTGTGTTAGCCTTGCAGTAAGGACACAGATATTTATGCCACAGTTTGTAAGTTCTGGCAATTTTTCAAAGCTGCTTTATTGTTACCGAACAATGTGAAGCTCTTCTGCATCGTATTCCTGTGTTCACTTAGGTTTTATTTGCTGATCAAGCTACACATTAATCTTTAGTACTTTTGAATAACGGTATACATAGTACTAGGAGATCAAAGAATTAATACAAGGAAAATGGAAGAAACATACCCATCTCCTCCACAGTCTTCAGTTTATTAATTTAATCATTGCCCCAATAATATTTTCTCACATTACTAGAAGGGAAAAACACAAAGTCTTATTGTAATCCCATAAATTATTAAGCAATATTCAAATTTCCATTTGTAATGAGTTTTGTTATTCAAATATCAGAAATTACATTGTTTTATAAGATAAAACCTAATGATCGACAGCAAAAGGTTAAGGTCATAGAAGTCACAGCAATAAAATGGCACAATAAAAAAGAACCAATTTGCAGAGAAGCATTGTGAAGTCTTACTGGTGTTTCAAAATTATATTCAGTTTTTCCTCATTTTATAGACTTTTTCTTGCTGACATTTGAACCTACAAGTAAGTTTTCCAGTTGTGGTGAAGAAAGAGAGTCAGGAATCAGTTCATTGGAAAGTGACAGCTGAAGGATTCCCTCTGGCCTGTAAGAATGTTTAAGATGTAACTTCCTCAGAAATTCCTTCTCTGTTCCGTTATTGGTTTAATCTAATTAACAACAGTCATTACTTTGGTCTGAGTTCCCTGCATGTCCATAGGGAAAAGTAACAACATCCGTAATGAGACGATGCATAGTGGAAGAGATGGTCATAAAGTTTAGGGATGGTTATTGGCTGTGAAACAGTAGACAAATGATATTTACAAACAGGCAAAATGAAGATTCTCAGGGGCAGCAACAGAAAGGAAGAACAACTGAGGTAGCTGCACAGTATCAACACGTTCCTGTTTTCATTGCTGGTCCAGCTAGGGAACAGCTACAATAGAGATGTGAGTCTGGCCAGCTTGCTTGGCAGTAGCCTATCTATTCCAATAATTTCAGTCTATTGCTTTCTTGCAATAACCACATATCAAGTCAAAATACTTGAGTTGTTATAATATTTCATTGACTAGTTCACCTGAAATATACCAACAGCACTATGGTAATTTCCATCCTCTGTTCTACCTGTCTCACAGAACAAATCTATGTATGATTTGTTTTCAGAACTTTTGTCTCCCTAAGACTGAGTCTGTTTTCCACTACAGCAAAGTTTTAAAATTTCTTCCACACACACTTTTTTTTTTTTTTTTCCTCTTCCTTAAGCTCCAGAGCTTAAATGTGTAACGGGGTGAAAAAAATTAAGAATTAGATCCCTATCTGTTTAGGCAGTAAAATCAAGACAAGCTGGAATGCAATTTTAAATATTTTAAATATTTTAAATATTTTAAGCAATAAGAGCATTTTTATCTCTCTTTATGGATGTAAGAACTTGTCACAGTTTTCTTCCCTCTCTGACAGTCAAAACCATTAGATTTTATCACACAGTGGTGGAGGATTAAAGTTCTGAATTTGAAAGGTTCTTTTCAAACCTTTCTGAAATGGAACATTACTTTTTAAACAACCTCTAAAAATCTTTATGTAAAAATATTCACTATGACTTTATACAACTCTGGAAATTTAGTACAAATAAAAAACTGGCCAGTGTTTTCAGAGACTTGTGCTGGTCTTCAGTAACCACCAGCACTGTAAAGGGTTCAATCTTATTTATATGGATGTCTAAGAAAATGCTGCCTAAGCTGCATATTATTGAAAATGCTGTGTCCAGAATTTTAACTCACTCCAAGCAATTCAGAATGTCACTCCAGTCTTGAGGGAAAGTCACAGTGCAACTGCTTGTCAAATATCAGATTTACTTTAAAATTGCTTTAATGACTTCTATGACAACATACAGTTTTGGATTTACAACCAGGGCATGGGGGTGGTAGTGGGGGCAAGGCAGGGAAGTAAAACAGATGCTATAACAGAAATAGACCAGTCAAATAAAAAAGCTACATCATCCATACACCAAAATTAAAAACAGATAATTTTTTAAGAGATAGTCATGGCTTCAATCTTCTTTTTACATAGCTGAACCCTGAAAAAAGTTTATGTTTGAGGAATCCTTGCTAGAGTTTCTGAGTATTGTCCTAAGCAATAAGAGGTGACTTTGGTCCTATATCCCAGAATACAAAATTCCTTTACTAGGATACACTTCAAGGAACAGACATGTTTCCTGAAAAAAACACATATAAAATATATGAATATATACTATATAGCTATATATAGCTATCTTCTTAACACAATATATAGTACATATATGTATATGTTCATATATATGTGAACAAGTATACGTATACATATGCACACAACAGCATGTATGTTAAGCACACTCTATAGATGCTGCTATTTCTTCTATTTCTTCCTGGTTTTATAGTGTCAGTTCTTACAGTTCTTATTTGTTTGTTCATTTTCAGTGTTCCTCTTTCCAATGACTATAGTATTATCGTATACCTTCTGTACATCATTATCCTTGTTTTTCTTGATGTGCAGACATTGGTCCTCTTTCAAATGAAGGCAATATTAACTTTCTTTCTCAAATACCTTATACTAAAATATATTCATTTCTGAGACTCATACAACTAACAGATTGTTTAAATTTAGTCATAGCATTGTGTGTGGTGGGTTGACCCTGGCTGGGGGCCAGGTGCCCACCAGAGCCGCTCTATCACCCCCCTCCTTCACTAGACAGGGGAGAAAAGGTATAACGAAAAGCTTATGGGTCTAGATAAGGACAGCGAGAGATCACTCACTAATTATTGTCACGAGCAAAACAGACCGAACTGAGAGAGGGAATTCATCTTATTTATTACTAAGCAAAACAGAGTAGAGGAATGAGAACTAAAACCAAATCTTAAAACACCTCCCCCCACCCCTCCCATCTTCCCGGGCTCAACTTCACTCCCGGCTTCAACCTCCTCCCCCCCCAGCGGCACAGGGGGACGGGGAATGGGGGTTACGGTCAGTTCATCACACGGTGTTTCTGCCGCTTCTTCCTCCTCAGGGGGAGGACTCCTCTCATCGTTCCCCTGCTCAAGTGTGGAGTCCCTCTCATGGGAGACAGTCCTTCACGAACTGCTCCAGCATGGGTGTCTCCCATGGGGTGCAGACCTTCAGGAGCAAACTGCTCCAGCGTGGGTCCCCCACGGGGTCACAAGTCCTGCCAGCAAACCTGCTCTGGCGTGGGCTCCTCTCTCCACGGATCCACAGGTCCTGCCAGGAGCTTGCTCCAGCATGGGCTTCCACGGGTCACCGCCTCCTTCAGGTGCCTCCACCTGCTCCGGTGTGGGGTCCTCCATGGGCTGCAGGTGGAATCTCTACACCCCCTCATCCTCCCTCCATGGGCTGCAGGGGGACAGCCTGCTTCACCATGGTCTTCACCACGGGCTGCAGGGGAATCTCTGCTCCAGTGCCTGGAGCACCTCCTTCTGCATTGACCTTGGTGTCTGCAGATGTTCTTACATCTTCTCACTCCTCTCTCTGGCTGCAAAAGCCCTCTCTAACTGTTTTTTTCTCTTTCTTAAATCTGTTATCACAGAGGCGCTGATTGGCTTGGCCTTGGCCAGCTGTGGGTCCGTCTTGGAGCCGGCTGGCATTGGCTCTGTCAGACACAGGGGAAGCTTCTAGCAGCTTCTCACAGAAGCCACCCCTGTAGCCCCCGCCGCTATCAAAACCTTGCCATGGAAACCCAGCACACATCGAATACATAATTTTGCTTTTATAGTGTAAAAGGGGCATTTTGAGATCATTTTCTGTGTTAGAAACCTGGTCCATATTTTTTTTAGTCTTACTAATCATATGAACACTCTGTCTGAATCAAGATTGAAAAGTCACTCAACAGAGGTTATACAATGTATTTTGCTATACAGTGAATGCTAATACGCAGCTGATTGGAAGAATCAGAGAGCAATCAGATACATAGGAGCCAAGAAGCTAGAGGCAGGCTGACAGGAAAGGGTAACTGCTCCAGAACTGTAGTCACTTCCATGCAATAAAGAAGATAAAGGAGAAATGAGATCAAACAAATATATATTAAGTATGGGATTTTAATTTTGTTGTATTTACATTATGCTATGTCCAGAATTTTAACTCACTCCAAGCAGCTTAGTGTGTCACTCCATTCCTGACTTCATATGGCTTCAGAAATTCTTTCAACAGCATTAACACCAAGGTGTTGTCTACATTAAGGAATAAAACCGTCTTTTATGTCTATTGTAGTTTCAGCTGATGGATCATAGTGTCATTCAGAGTGAGAAACATAGGTTTAACTAAGTATCAGAAATAACCTATGCCATAACTAAGCTTATGTTTATATAATCAGGTGATTTAGAAAGTGGTTTTGTTTGTGTTTTGCCTTTTATATCTGAACTGAACAAATCAAAACAAATTAAAAATACTGCAGACCTGTTATATACAAAAATCTGGACAATGATATTTGAAAAACTCCCTGAGCACTCCATGTGCATCTCCATTTGCTTTGAATTCTTCTTTTCTATACAAACAACCTGACTTATGCGTCCTATAAAGCAGAAATGATTCCACTAGGGGGGAAAAAAAAAAAAAAAGTAGTAAGTTTAGATGAGGTCTTGAAAAATACCTCTGTCATGCACCAACACTAACTTATTTTGACATTTCAACATATAGAGACCATGAATGAAGGTTGGTTTTTTTTTTTCCCTTGTCCTGACATGTGAGGACCTGAAATAATTTTCTTTAAATCTATTTTAAAATTTCAAGATGAAAAAGATTTTTGCTTGTTTAAAAATTTCATTGAATATTTGTATTGCACTTTCTTAAAGTAATAAAGATTAAGTTATACTGAGGAAACCAGTATGTTCTCTGACAGCTGTAGCACTTCCTTCCATCTGGGACTTATTAGTCCTTTGACTTCTTTGTGAGAAAAAGAACACTTTTTTTTTTTACTTTTTTTTTTTTTTAAGGCTCTGCAACATAGAAAGTCTGCCTTTATCATTGTCTCTTACTTTTTGTTTTAGATAACTTTCTCTACATTTAACTGTTTTCCACAGCTTCCCTTAAGCTTGTTCATGAAAAACTTATGGGGCCATTTTGTCTTAATTTCCATCTTTTTGTTTTTAATCAGATGCTTTATCACAGTTGAGGGATACATTTAGAGCATCCATTACCAAATTCCAAACTGTTCCAGTGTGAAGTGTATATATTTCATCACTGTCTCAATTCAACCTTAATTTAAAAATTAACACAATTTATATCAGTTCTAATGAGATTATACAACTATTTAAATGTAGTGTTCTACTAGCTGAAACCTAAGTATTCATTATAACACTGTCTCCATTGATGTATAGGTTGTCTCTGTTAAGAACAGAAAAACCTAGATAAGCAAAATGACTTCATTAAAGCCAGAGTCTGAGTCAAGGTTAGAATGAGCATTACCGTTACCATGCATTCTTTAGGTTGTGTTAATCAAAAGGACTTATGCTTAGGTTGCTTTTGTATGGCACTCTCCTAATCTGTGGTATTCTATTTTAAATTTACATTAGTAAAGACATCCTCAAGTGAGTTCATATTAATGGATAATATGACGTGGCAAAAAACCTAAACTATTTTCTTGAAAGCACTGAACAGCTTTTCTGACAAGTAAAGTAAACTTTTTGTGGTATTAGTGAGGAAACATCTTAGTGACATGGCAGATAATGTGGTTTAAAGTCTCATCTATTAATGATTTGGTACAGGTTCTTAATTTGTGATGTCTTTTCTCACTGGCTTTTGGTGAAAATTACTGAGTCATACACAAATATGGTACTAGCTATTCCTTTTGCATATAGTTTTACTTTAGCTGATAGTCTTCCTTTTTCCTTATTCAAGAAATATTTAGAGTTATTTAATGTTTATAAGTAGCTCAAAATAATATTTTGATGACGATGATCTGTAACACTGATGTATTTCAGTAGCAAGTACATGCCATGTTTTGATCAGATTCTCTAAGGCTATGCTTTTGATACTTAAGTGTTTCAAAATCTAAGCACATTACTCAGACTGAAGCTCAAATTCCATCTCAAGCTCAAAAGTCAAACCAAGTCAACCATCAGAAGTAATTGAAATAGGTTAGGTACAGCTTATCCTGCCTTAGGGAGCCATAACCTTTCAGTGTCCTGTCAAGCCCTGTATTATTTATTCTCTGAAAAATAATTTTATTTCATTTCCCTTATTGTGCCACTCTCAAAATAAATAACTGCACATAAGAATTTGACATATTATCAATATCTGATATTTAAAATATTTCTCTTTTCTGTATTTCAGAATACGTGTGTGTTTTTTCCCCTCTGTCAGTGCTAATAAGAGATTATAAAAGCAAGAACTTAATGAAACTGTTCCACTGATGTTACTGCTCTGATCCTAAATAGCATAAAACATAGTCCAGGTTACAGTATAGCCTTCACCGAGTGTTTCAGCACTCCTGATTTTTTTCTTAAATTGACAGAGTTTCTATATGCTTTCTTCTGGTGCTCTGTCATTCACTTCTATGAGCTTTATGTAAATGACGTTTTCCACATTCAAAGTAATCTCGATTCTAGAAAATTTACTACAACTGTAAATAATCAAGATAGCCCTTTGATGCTTATTATAGGTGTGTTCATTGTCAAAACAGAATCAAGTCAAAAACTACTGCCACTCTTTTCTTAGATACTATGTAAAATCATAACCAGACACATATATAGCAGAACTGACTGTGCAATGTGTAACTTCATTTGAATAATGCTGACAAAGAAAGACACTGATTAAAAAAGTATTAGTTAAAAATAGTTCAAGAACGTATATGATGTTAAGAACACGTCCTGGTTTTGGCAGGGATAGAGTTAATTTTCTTCCTAGCAGCTGGTGTAGTGGTGTGTTTTGGATTTAGGGTGAGAAGAATGGTGATAAAACACTAATATTTTAGTTGTTGCCAAGCAGTCAAGGACTTTTCAGCTTCTCATACTGGCCTGCCAACAAGAAGGCAGAGGGCATCCAAGAAGCTGAGAGAGGACACAGCCAGGACAGCTGACACAAATTGGCCAAAGGGATATTCCATACCATATGATGTCATGCTCCATATATAACTGGGGGATTGGCCAGGATGCAGTGTGGCTCAGGAATTAGCTGAGCATTGGTTCGGTGGTGAGAAATTGTGTTGTGCATCACTCATTTTGTATTTTCTTTTTTTTTTTTTTTTTCCCTTTTCTGTCCTATTAAATTGTCTTTATATTAACCCATGAATTTTCTCACTTTTTGATTCTCTCCCTCATCCCACCGAATGGGGGAGTGAGTGACTGACTGCCTGGTGTTTAGTTGCTGTCTGGGGTTAAACCACAACAGGACATTGTTCTGTATTTAAAATACTTTTTGATTGGCATGAAATTAGTTATACAGTTGTGATATAGAACTATACTTTGTGTAAACTTCCAATGAAATTGTGTAAAACAGAAAGCCATGAATAATGTTGCTGAAGAATTGTTGGCATTTGTACTAATATTACCCTAAATAATTTACAATTCAAAAGGAGAAATGGGCCTAGATCTGGGATTCCACTTATTTTATAAAATACTACTCAGTCTTGGAGAAGAAGAAAGCAGGAAAGAGAAGTTTCCCTAATTTTATTTACTATGACATGGAATTATAAATGGATACATGGGATAGCTATATACATATTACATATGTATACAAATCTTGTAGAATTATAAGGCTCTCTGTGCTATCAGGATGCCACAAGAATTATGGATTTTGTACATAATGTCTTTATCTACAGAATCTTCTATTCTTCTTTGCAGGGCAAGAAACAAGTGATAAAATAATTTAAAATTCCTTTCAGATGTATACTGTTTATGTGTTTTAAAACAAAACTTTTAAAGGAAAAGGTTTGCAAAAGTTTAGGACAATAGAAAATATACGTAAGCAGACAAAGAGATATCTAATCTGATCTAAAATTCTGTTAAAAACTGGAAGGATAGAGTAGAACACTACTTGTGCTCCTTGTCCCTTAACCAGTCATCCCAAGGCCCTGAAGTCTGTCTTGATTGCCCTTGGACTTCTTGGTGCAACGTCATCGCTGCCTACCTGAAAAATCACTAATGAATCATAATCCAAGGGCCATACCACAGTAGGGAGTTTTCACATCTTTAACCTGGGCACCAGAGAGGCAGCAGACTTCCCTAAGAAGTGGGTCCGGTCTGCATATTGGGCATTCTGTTCCCTTCAGAAGGGCGTCTCCTATGACAATGACTCGTCTTTTTTTCTTTATCGAAATGGTTTTGACCCTGGGTGTAGGCCTTGGCGACTCCTTGTAACCTTGGCGACTCCTCCAAGCTAGATGAAACATCCTCCTCCTTATTGTTTGGTTCCGCTTGCAGAGCCTCATACCTGTTACGCAAGGGCATCTTGGAAGGTGGGGTAGTCAGAGAGGAGATGCACCCGTCACACTGGGCAGAAAATTGTCACCATCATCCCCTATCCCTTAAGTCACTGTGTTCACCCAAGCGGAGAGAGAAGACAGGGAATCCTCCATGTCATGCGCCCTGCCTGCCTGCTGGGCCTGTCCGAGGGAAAGTAGGGTGCGATTCCATCAGTCTCTCTCTCTCTCTCCCACTCCCCAGTACTCCTCAACCCACTCACCTCCTCCCGGAGCTCTGTCACTAAGCGGAGGAGTTCCTCTACCTGGGCACACCTCCCACAGGTGTGCTCACTGCTGCAGTCCTGTGCTGGTGTGAGAGCAGGGCACAGCCTGCAGCCTGGCACTTGGGTGGCAGCGTGTTTCCATTGGAGCTCTGGGAAGCTGCGTGGGTCTTGGCTGGTGCAGAGTTTAGAGTCTTCTTCTGAGTGGATACAACTGCTCCCTGGTCGAATAGGCAGAGCTTCCACATCTTCCTGTGCACCCTTGCCCACAAACCTCTGCACACTGCCATGCCACGCCCTTGCTGACGTGCCACGTTCTGTTGCCTTTCCTGGTCTCTAGTGCTCCATAGAGGCTTCTTTAATGATTGTGGGGGGCTTGGCTGCCTTGGCTGCCTTGCTCCTGGTTCCCCCAGGTCTCGTTAGCCACTCTTGGATGAGCCGCAGGGTCCTGATGGCTCTCTCAGCCCCCTCTGAGGTTTCTGCAGTTCAGGAAACCCCTCTGTGTACCACGATGGAGCGCTGCGCTGCAGATCATGCCAGCACTGGAGGTGCCCACCTCAGCGACTGCTGAGACTTTCTTAAGCATCACACTGTCACAATAGTGAAGTAAACTGGGAAAAGCACAAAAATAATAATTATGTGAAGAGCCATTTTGGGTTCAGGACATTATAATAGGGGCACTGCTAAACTGCTCTGTAAAGGGCAATCTTTGAAGTGTGCATAAAAGCCAGTTCAAGCAGTGGATGCAGGCCATTTCCCTAGGGTTAAGCTTTGAGTCCTGTTCCTCTTTCATTAGCAGTTAGAGCCAATAGAAGCAGACTATATTAAAACCTATTTTCATCTTAGACCTATTTGATTTCTGTAGTTTGAGAGCAAGTAACTTTTATCTAGAAAGAAATGTTAATTAAAAGTACTTAAAGTTGTTGGCAGCACTTCTTCTTTTACACAGTTGTTGATAAAGTATGTAACAAAATTAACATTTTCCTTTTTTTTTTTTCTCCCTGTAAGATTTGGGTAGATCTCTATTATTCTTAAAAAAAAAATAATTGTATATTGCCATGCTTATAGAACACCAGTTGATAAATTCTGTGATTTTAAGATTTAGATTAGAGACAAAGGAGAAATGTAAGTACTCCTGAGGTCACCAATAAACCTAAATATCCCTGATCAGCCTCACCTGGGCCCTCCACCTACACACCCTACCCACAGGCCCAGGAGCCCCATTTCAGCCTGGGCCTTCAGTTGCTATCTATCTAAGCTGTGTTGTAATCATCTTGATGATCTCCAGCTCGGTTGCAACAGTACTCAATCCCATTGATCCTGACCTGTGGACTATTTTCCTGGCTTGACTTCAGTCCAGCCTTATCACTATGGCCCTCCCTTAACACACCGGGGCTGTGTCAGATCCTGGTTTCCCTCACCAGGCTTGATTTTATGTACTCTAAGCCTGAACATTGCTATAAACCTGTCTTTTTCAAGTGTCTCACAAAAAGGTTTAAATATTAACTGATTTTCATTGTACTAATTTTGTTTGCCTTTCTACTTTCTTCATCAGTTACTTGCATAGTAATTTTATGCAGGAACTCTATTCTTTGACTTTAAGCAATCGGGAGATATTTAAGCAAAGTGACTACCAGTAGCTATCAGACCAGGAAAGCCTGGAAAATTTAATGGGAGGTTACGAAGTGTGTAGTATGACAAGGGTGGTGAAGCATTTGAGACTAAGTAAAACTGGCAGCATAAATAGCTTTTAAATGGATGTATAACCTTTTTAAAGGTTATCTATTCATTCTCCCTCTTTCACTTTCCTCTGACTGAAATAAATGCCTCCATAATTCCAATGAGATCTGAGATACTGTGGGAAATTCACTGAAAACATAAAAGAAAAGGAGTGCATTCCTGAGTACCAGAAAAAAGACTTTAGACATCTGAAGTTTTGTTCAGATGTCTGAGACATTCATTGATTCTTCTCATGCTACTCTTTCCTTCTTTCATATGCATACATCCTCACACTGTGTATATTCTTTGAACTTTACTCATTTTCAGTTATTCTGACCTCATTGGCTCTCATACTATCAAATGCTCCCAAAACTTCAACTTGCTTTCACATCTAAACAATTAGGTAAAATATTACCTTGTTTTACAACCATTGTTTAAACTATGAACTTAGAAAATAATCTTCTGTCTGTATGTATAGACATGGAGTTAAGTATCATTTTTCAAATTGTTGTCTATATACACCTGCTGTGTTCCTAATCCATGCTGTGGATGAGATCTGGCAGCTAAGCACCACACAGTCCCCTGCTCACTTCCCTTTCAGTGGGGTGGTGGAGAGAATCAGAAAAGTAAAAATGAGAAAACTCATGGATTGAGATAAAGACAGTTTAGTAAGTAAAGCAAAAGCCACGCACACAAGCAAAGCAAAACAAGGAATTCATTCAACACTTCCCATGGGCAGGCAGGTGTTCAGCCATCTCCAGGAAAGCAGGGCTCCATCACATGTAACGGTTACTCGGGAAGACAAACACCATCACTACAAACGTTCTTCCTTTCCTTCTTCTTCCCCCATCCCCAGCTGAGCATGACATCATATGGTATGGAATACCCCTTTGGAGGTTTGAGTCAGCTGTCCTGGCTGTGTCCCCTCCCAACTTCTTGTGCACCCCCAGCCTACTCACTGGTGAGGTGGTGTGAGAAGCAGAAAGGGCCTTGGCTCTGTGTAAACACTGCTCAGCAGTAACTAAAACATCTCTGTGTTATCAACACTGTTTTCAGCACAAATCCAAAACATAGCCCCATACCAGCTACTATGAAGAAAAATTAACTCTATCCCAGCCAAAACCATCACAGGGTGAGATCTGAATATGCAGTATACCATCATCCTCTCCATCATTTTCTTTCCATCTTCTCAGCTTTTTCCTCTTTTCCTGCTAAGTTCTAGTTTCCTTCATAACAAATTTAACATCTTGTCAAGAACTCTGCAGCAGTACAAAGGGTCACTTAGGGGAACATGAATGTCATTTAACATCATGATCTGATATCTAGGCATGTCCTTTGTGTAAAGACCAAGAGGACTCCAGCAGGCCTTATTGGCCTTTACCAGCCTCACCTGGAACCCCAGTACCCTCTATTACAAGGATCTCAGGAGCCTCATTTCAGCTCAGACCTGGGCATCGAGCCCCAGCCCCAGTGACACCATGTGTGTGGGTTCCCAGCTCCATCTCTGGAATTCAGCCCAGCACTTTGGGTAGCTTGTCCCCTGGACAGGCCCCTGGACCCACAGTGTAGTTAGTCTCTGCTCCCATCTCAGGCTGCTCCTGACAGGATCCACCAGTCATCTCCTGGTCATAGGTCACCATTTGAAATGTTGGGAGCTGCTCATGGACACTATTACTGTCTATTAGCTCTGCCCAATACCCTCAGGGCCTGTGGGATGATGCCTGTCAGGGAGGGCATGGCTCATCCTGGGATCCTCATAGTGCCTGGCTCCTCACTGCAGAGAAGAAGCCAGCACTTTCTGCTCCCTGACACTCTGATGTCAATGCATAAGTTTTCAGCACCCTTTTCTTGATTTTGATTGAAGAGCAATTGTATGGTTGCATTAGAACACATGCGTAAGAAAGGTAGACTGTACACCTTTGAATTAATTAGAATTTTTTTAATATTTTCATTAGGGAAGAGTAATAAAACTATGTTGCATTTCAAGAGAGATGAATGAAGGTCCAAGTCTCTTGATAAAGACTACCCTGTCTTTGAAATTTAATGTGAAATTTTCTAAGTAAGTCCCCAAATCTAAACCACTGTTTTATTATTGATTTTGATAGTTGTTCCAAAGGTTCCCATTCTTCATGAGGTTCCTGTCAGCCAGTTCCTCCTGTCCATCTAGCTCCCTCTAGAGGAGCGAGCACTGCCCTCCAATGTCTCACAGGTCCTTCAATTTGGATTCATCTGCAAAATTGATGAATATGCGCTGTAACACTTCCTCCAGATCATTGCTAAAGATGTTAAACAGGACAGCTCCCAGTACAGACCTCTGTGGTACGCTTCTTGTTACTGGCCTCCACTACCACTACGCTCTGAGCCCATCTAATAATTTTTTTACACACCTGTTTGTCTGCCCATCCAGACTATAAAATCCCAACATGGATACAAGAACATTGTGGTAGACAGTGCTGAAAACCTTGCTAAAGCTGAGGTAAATGGCATCCATTACTCTCCACTTGCCCTTAAATCTAGTAATTTTATCAATGAAATCATCAGATAAATCAGGCATGATTTACCCTTGGTAAATTCATGCTGATTATTCCTAATCATGTTTTTCTCCTTCATATGGCCAGAAATGAGTTCCAAGAGGAGTCATTCCATGATTTTCTTCACAGACCAAAGGGAAGCTGATTGGTCTATAATTTTCTGGATTATTCTTTTGTCCTTTTTTGATGTTGGTACAACAGTTGCCCTCTTACAATTATTATGGACCTCCCCAATCTCCATTGCCTGTCAAAGATGATAGACAACAGCTTCACAAGGACATCATCTACCTCTCTTACCACAGGATGCATCCTGTCATGTGCTATGGGTTTTTATGAGTAAAGGTTGCTCAAGTAATCCTTAACTTGATCCTCATCCACCACTGATGTTTTTCCTCCACCTTACACCTTTTCATTAATCACAACAGCCTGGGACACCTTGTTGGTGAAGACAGAGGAGCAAATGGCATATCTACTGAAACCTGCAAGTTCTTTTTCTATTCCATCTCCTACATTTAAGCAAGGAAATTTAACTAAATTGTTTCACTTTAGTTTTCATGTTTTATTTTTGAGTTAATAGTTTTCAGAATTTAATTTTTACTCAGAAAACTCTTCTTTTTTTCTCCTTGATTTTGATTTGAATGCATATCTCTTGTAAGTTCATTTACAAAGGGCTTAGCTGCTTAGATGCCAAATTAACCTTGCCCTCTCACAATAGAAAAGAGACTGGAAAATATTACCTATATTTTCTCTTCAGTTTTTGTCTGTATATGTGTTTTGTTCATTATCATCATTTGTTTGCTATACCTGAAAATATTTTACAAATGCTTAATTAGCAGCGGCTTTCTTCTCCATTGGCTGCATATATAATTATATTGGCTACATATATAACATATTATTTATATTCTCTAGTTTTTTATATGCTCTAATTATTCTAGTATTACACTACCTTATAGCAGAAAACTCTTTTGGGAAGAATAGTCTTAAGTCTGTATAACAGAAAAGAATGTAAGGGGTTCTTTTTTGTTGGTTTAGATTTCTGAAAGATGTAACCAGGGAGACCATTTGCATAAACCTATGGATGTGTACCATGAAAAACTAAAATATCTTAGGGATGTGGTTATTTAATTACAAAATTAGATTTGATCACGTAAGAACCTTAGGGCTAGCAATCTGGAGAAATGGAGGAACAGTCTCATCATATGATCATTTCCAAATGTGACGTGACAGTATTTAAATTTCCATGACTGAAATGAGTATAAAATTATTATTGAATGCACTATGTGGTATCGTATGTTAACAGATGCTATAAATGTCCTAAAGGAAACACTTTATTCTCAGGGAAGTACTGAAGACATAATACAAAACTTTTTCCATTACTATTCTTTCTCAGTCCTGAAGAAATCTTAGGTGACTGTCTTCCCCTTATAAAATTGTATTATGCAGACCAAAAATAATATCTTGACAATTATTCTGTTTGATATACATTAAGAAAGAATACAATTGTAGATTTTTTCACTTAACACTTTTCTTTATACAAAACAATGTAGATGATGTCACTTGATAAAACTAATGCTGACCATGGTACCATTGATTCGCTTCATCATGGTAGTTTCATGGATATCATATCATCCCATGGCTGGCACACAGGAATGAATTTTGACTATAGTTAAATAAATCTGATTTTTATGATGTTATGCTTCAATACTGTTCAGTTCTAAAACTATGCTATGCCAACACTGATAGATGTCTTGAAATGATTGAATTTGAGCTTTTTCTTGACATCAAGTCAAGTGACATTACTCAACATCTAGCCCTTGCATTTTATGCCATGTTGAATCCCTTTTAGATTTTAACAATTCACCTTCACTACCTTTTCTGCATCCAGAACTGTGCGATGACACTGAAGACTCTTGTTTTCCAAAGGTGTGTAATTTGTACTTTGTATGTATCTGATAACTCATCATTTTAGAAGGTCATGAGGGAGCTTTGTCATCAGCTCGCTGCAAAACAAGATATGAATTTAAATATGTTCATTCTCAACCTCATTTTATAAAGGTTTATCCATGTAGCTGTACCCAGTATTAAAAATTTCCAGAGGACTTAAAACCTGAATTTTGCATGTGAGCATATTGTTTGAAGACATTATCTGGAGTAAGCCCTAATTATTATTAGAAGAAACTGTTGTAGCAAATTTAGGAAAAACTACATTAGTTCAAATATAAACATAAGGATATGATAAACCTTTTCAATAAAGCTATAGATCATTGAAACCATTATTAGCATAGAAGACTTAACATGTGGATTTCCAGTCTTAAGGTAGAATCTTTCATGGAACAACTAAGAATTTATTTTCCAACCTGTTTATCAATGCCAGCACTTAGAATACTTAAACTTTTAGATGAGTTTCAGGGAGAAAGAAAAGCACTCCGTCACAATTCCCTACTGAGTTATCATGTCTTTAGCTATGCACAAAGACACACAACAAGCAGAATAAATGCATCTTAAAAGTAAAATACAATTATTTTTTTGCTAACACACACAAAAGATAGCTAGGATTAATACAATAATAAATTAAAAAAAAAAAAAGGAAATTAAAACACTAGGCAAAACAAAAGACAGTTACAACTCTAGGCATAGGGATTGACTTTTTCTCCATAGAAAAGCAGTATCTATACTACATTCTATTTATACTAAATGTACTTCCCCAGAGATTCATGACCATCTGCATTCAGTCTTCCACCATCTAGTCTGTCTTCAACCCTTTCTACACAAAAATAGCACTGTTAAGGCAATAAATGCCTTTATTGCCTAATGGTAAATTCCTGAAACTGATATTAATCCAATTATTCCTATGAAAATTGAGGTAACTGGGAAATTTGGAAGAAAAAGAAAATTCTATGGAATAATAGGAAACATTCAAAACAAAAGATAAATTTTTGAAAGAAATAAGCAAAGGTAGTAATTAATATCATCAGTGAGAGAAGACTGGTTACAGGTGGAGTTCCACAAGAATCTATTTGGAGTCCTGTCCTGAATCATAAATTACTGAGTATTGGACTAGTGTTCTGGAATTAACTCATTATATACTTACAGTTTTCTCTCAGTATCCATTGTTGGCCTGTGTGGAAAAACATGATCAATCTTGGTATTATTTGATATAGTTTATGTATTGTATCTCTAGCATAAGATGGCACAATATTTTTTTATCAGTAGCCAAATAGGATAGTCTATTTTTTCAGCAAGTTAGTACTATAAATGCTAGTGTTTCTCGTAAAGGAACACATATTGAAACACCTAAAAATCACCATAAATTCAGTTTCACATGAAATTATTTTATTGTACATCGAGAGTATTTATCTCTTTAAGAATTTAACACAAATGTATAGTCTTCTTATACTATATGCAACTGCTAGTTATTTTATTCCTATATTCAGAAATTGAAGTGCAACATTAAGCTGAAATCACTCTAAAATAAACTGGGTTTGGATGTGCAAACCTTGACAAAAAGAACTTTGTCAACTTTTTTGAATGGTGTACCTGCAGATTATTGCTAACTACAGAATAATAATATCTCTCTGCTTATCTGTACTTTATGCAAATGATTTATTCTGCCTATAACTGTACAAATACTTAGGCATGCAGTATTATGCATTCTGCAGACATGGTGTCAATTGAGACATGATGCCCAGCTATTTAATTAATGTCTAGTGCTTTACTGAACAGCTGAATACCCTAATGTTACTTAGTCACAATTCACTCACTTCATTCTGTTCTTGCTTACAGCCTCCGTCCTTCACGGTGAAAAAGTGTTGTCTGAGTCACATCAGAAATGGAACTGGCACACTGAGATAGTCCTTTCTTCATAGAGAAGATTAGGATAAGGAGATGTAGGCAAAAATTTTTAATGTATTCATAATTATAAATTCTATCTCATAGCACACTATAGATAAAAGCTGTTGCAAGCTTTCATGTTATGCTATTATAATGTTATGTTGCTGTACGAAAATAAAAATTACACATCAGAGTATAATGGAAAACTTTCAGACATCATTGTCAATTTAGCTGTTTTAAATGTCCTAAGAATGCTAGCAACTAAGAGATGTAATTACAATTACTGCCATCATTACTAGCCAAAACAATGATATAGAAGATTTATCTCAGGTTTATAGCTTGTCATACAATGAGATTCATCACACTCTATGATCATCTACGAATTTCAGTGATGGCCCTAGCATTAATAGCATAATGTATATACATATATAAAGATCTATTTAAAAGATAAATACAAATAGAGTGTAATGCAGCAGTGATTTATTATAAGGATTTATCTTAATAATTTTCCTTAGTCTCTTCAGCTATACAACCTAGGAGTGAGATGACACTGTTTCCAGTTCTCTATAGCCTTATTGTCTATTGCTTCTAGTAAATATAGAAGCCCAGCACTCTCAACTAGTTTATTGATTATGGATATAAATAATCACAACAATCACAAAATAGCTGTATTATGAGCTTTTATATTTTGGCATGGCCTCATTTTTACTTATGATCAGCTCAGCATGCAAGTATATATAGTTGCAGCTAAATTTTAACAGCCTACATTGACTTATCCAATAGGGCCAAAGGAACACACCTTATATGAAAAGACAAGGAGTTATTATTAGTTAATTGAAATCTTAATAGTCTAATTATGTACATGTATATGTACATGTGCATGTACATGCATATAATTTGTTTGCATCCAATTATCACAGAAAAAGAAGGAAAATAAAAGCCACTGTCACAGAAAAAAAAAAACACCTCAGTAACAATAAAGTTAAAATCATTGTACATAAGCTTCCTAGTGTCTACTCACATTCTCAGTTGTGCTCACTCTCCCAGTATTCTTTTGTGTACTTAAATGGACACTGAGTCTTCAAGATGTGATGAGTTTTAATGGATCATCAGCATGTTAAGTCCTTCTCAGAGAGGAGTGCAATGGTGATGGTGATGTCTTCCTCCTTAATATACAATTTGTTTGGGACTATTTTAATATATTTTCTAACATGCTCTGCCTCTTGCTCACTCTTCAGTAGTTTGCAATTCCACCTAACTCGCGCATATATTATACATGGTGTGTTTCTATATATATTGGATATTTATTCTTTGTCCTCTTTGTTACCCCTAAAATCATTGTTGCCAAGCTCCACAGGCTGTATCCCTTTGGTGACCAGTAATTGACCTCTAATGAGTTGTTCACAGCCCTGAGCCTCTGATGTTATCCCATGCCTCTGCTTTGAAGACCTTTGCTGTCAGCATATACCTGCACTTTCTTAAATTGCAGTTTTATCCTAGCATTATAGGCAGTTCATGCTACAGAAAATAACTGGGTTTTATTATTATTAGTTTAAAAACTATGACAAAATTATCATGTTTTTGTAACACAACTAGTAAAAAAAACTAACCAAAACCTAAAAGAAATAATGTAATATTCAGCAGCTCATTGTGAAAGTCGCTGTTGCAACTAAACAGACTAAAGCAAAACTCAGGGCAAGCCCAGGCCAATCCAAGTTCAGACAAAGCAATCCTGACAAATCCTAATCTTGAAGCCTTGAGAAATTAGCACAAAGTTTATTACTACAATAGCAATTCTGCCTTTGCTACTCCAGTAAACTATAATTCCCTCATTTCCTCTAACAGACCTTACAGAATTTGTTACCAATTCTGCTTATCAGGAAAAATATACATGATCTCAAACATCTGTGACTCATGTGTGTAATCATTAACAAATCCCAGTGTTCTATGTAGGGATTAATTAAAATTTTAAGTTACACGAAGCTCAGCAACACCTTGTGTAATCACTGCTTAAATATCAGAAGCATTACATTTGCAACTTGACATAACAGATGACAGAGACCAACACTGCTACAAAAACACTGCTGATCTATAGATGTAAATCATAACTTTAAAACCCTTGTTAAAAATACATTCTTATTCAGACTGCTTGATCATTATGTCCATCTGATTTTTTACAGAAGGAGAGTAACAAATGTTTTGGAAAACAGTAATCCAGAAATATGTCATGCTACTGTTGTGAAACCTCTAAGCTGATTTTCTATTTAGACAATTTTCACGTTCAGACTCTTTCACTACTTAAAAAATTAATGATTTTGAATTAATTTAATTGTAAAATATAAGTGTCTTCTCTTGGCTTAGTAAAAATGAATATCCATTCTATTGATGTCAGAAGCAGACTCCAGCTTTGGCTGGTACAAATCATGTTACAAGTGCATCATTAAATAAAATAACCCAGAAACAGGGTAGTGTAACTTAGAATGTAATAAGGTAAGTTTATTAACATAAGGGATTCTATTTTCTATTTTGCACCCATTGATCTTTGTTGCTTCTTCTTTTTACTTCCTTTTGAGGATAGAATGATTTCATGTATTTCCTTCAAAATCTTCAGCACTTTATGCTAGTTTTTGGGCTTTATAAAATAGATGGAGACAATTAAGAGAGTGTTAGTGGGACTGAAAAATAAATCAAGCTGAGGAGAGACTACAGAGACTAGTCTATGGAGTCTATGGGGCCAGATGGGATCTACCCAACAGTACTCAAGGAGCTAGCAGAAGTGCTCACCAAGCCACTTTCCATCATTTATCAGCAGTCCTGGCCAACCAGGGAGGTCCCAACTGACTGAAGATTAGCAAATGCGCTGCCCATCTACAAGGGCCAGAATGAGGATTGGGCCTATAGGCCTGTCAGTCAGACCTTGGTGATGAGGAAGGTTATGGAGCAGAAAATCTTGAATGCCATCATGTGGCATGTACAGGATAATCAGGTGATCAGGCCCAGTCAGCATGGGTTCATGAAAGGCAGGTCCTGCTTGACTAACCTGATCCCCTTCTATAACAAGGTGATCCACTCAGTGGAGGAGGAAAAGACTGTGGATGTTGTCTACCTGGACATTAGAAAAGCCTTTGACACTGCTTTCCACAGCATTCTCCTGGAGAAACTGGCTGCTCATGGCTTGGATGGGCGTAGACTTTGCTGGGTAAAAAAGTAGCTGGATGGCTGAGCCCAAAGAGTTGTGGTGAATGGAGTTAAATCCACTTGGCAGCCAGTCACAAGTGGTGTTCTCCAGGGCTCCGTACTGGGGACAGTTCTCTTGAATATCTTTATCAATGATCTGGACGAGGGGATCGAGTGCACCCGCAACAAGTTTGCAGATGACACCAAGCTGTGGGGGAGGGTTGATCTGCTTGGTAGTAGGAAGGCTCTGCAAAGGGATCTGGACAGGCTGGATTAATGGGCCAAGGCCAACTGTGTGAGGCTCAAGAAGGCTCAGTGCCAGGTCCTGCACTTGGGTCACAACAACCCCATGCAACACTGCTACAGGCTTGGGGAAGAGTGGCTGGAAAGCTGCCCAGGTTGAAAAGAACCTGGGTGTGCTCGTCGACAGCTGGCTGAACATGAGGCAGCAGTGTGCCCAGGTGGCCAAGAAGGCCAACAGCATCCTGGCTTGTATCAGCAATAGTGTGGCCAGCAGGACTAGGGAAGGGATTGTCCTCCTGTACTGGGCACTAGTGAGGCTGCACCTCGAGTCCTGTGTTCAGTTTTGGGCCCCTCACTACAAGAAAGACACTGAGGTGCTGGAGTGTGTCCAAAGAAGGGCAACAAAGCTGGTGAAGAGTCTGAAGCACAAGTTTTATGAAGAGCAACTAAGGGAACTGGGGTTGTTCAGCCTGGAGATAAGGAGGCTGAGGGGAGACCTTATTACTCTCTACAACTACCTGAAAGGAGGTTGTAGCCAGGTGGGTGTTGGTCTCTTTTCCCAAGTAACAAGCAATAGGACAAGAGGAAGCCTCAAGTTGTGCCAGAGGAGGTTTAGATTGGATCTTAAGAAAAATTTCTTCATCAAAAGGGTTGTCAATCATTGGAACAGGCTGCCCAGGGAACTGGTTGAGTCACCATTCCTGGAGGTATCTAAAAGACGTGTAGATGTGGTGCTTAGGGACATGGTTTAGTGGTGGATTTTGCAGTGCTATATTAATGGTTGGACTTGATGATATTAAAGGTCTTTTCCAACCTAAATGATTCTATGATTCCATAGAGCAGGCTAGTTTACCAGAGTATATTTATATTGCGAATTTTAAACATTTAACTTATGTATCTAAATTAGGATGCTGGACTCCCTTCACATCCTATATATGACAATGGCAAGTTTCAGACTATTAGCCTGTGATTCAGAACACCTCTGTGGGCTCTGAGTAACCCTATGAATTTAACTTTTCTACCTACCGATCCAGTCAGAAAAAAAACCCCAAACAACAGAGACATTAAACTGATTTTTTGAAAGTGGAGGCATAGACATTAGCTTTTTGTTGTGACTCCCATTCAGTAGCAAGTTCCAATATTTCTGCTCTGCCATCTGAGCATTAAAGAAGCAGAATATGGGATGGTGTACAACAGTCTCCGTTTTCCCTTGTTGTTAATCTGTGCATGCCTGCTTAGGCTGCTCTATTTTTGGTCCTACTTTGTTCAGCTTAAGTGGTCTATACACAGTGTACAGGCCGTGAACAGCAACTACAGGATTCTGAAGTTCAATGAAGGAACGAGGTACCACAGATTACCTAAACACATTATGCATTTACCCTTTTATTTGTCTACATTCTGAAGAAAGAATTCTCTTTATATCAGTATAGTCCTTCTCATTGGCCTTATTGGAGGTTTTTATTTCATAGCTTCTCCACGAAAACAAAACTGCTTCGTATAAAATATTAGCCATTTCTGTTTTACTGTCTTCCTTAAAAAGCTACGAGTAAGAACACATAATAACATTTTCAGTTTAAAAAAAAGTCAAAAAAGCTAGTATTATCAAGATTTGGTTTGGTTTTGTATACAACATTTTAAAAGACTTCACAGAAGAATTGATTGGAAAAATTACCATTTTCTATGAAAAACATTGTAAAAAAAGACTGCAACTTTTTTAAAGCTTAATTTTTCCTCAGACAAATATTTGGGAAAGAAAAATATTTTTATTTAGTCTTTCACAATTAAATTTGCTGGAAGTGATGTAGGAGTTCTAAGTTTCACTTTTTCTTCTAAGTCAGTGGGAAGGATGAGTGTGTTGGTTTTGCGTGGCAAGGTTTTGGTAGCGGGGGGGCTACAGGGGTGGCTTCTGTGAGAAGCTGCTAGAAGCTTCCCCTGTGTCTGACAGAGCCAATGCCAGCCGGCTCCAAGACGGACCCGCCGCTGGCCAAGGCCAAGCCAATCAGCGCCTCTGTGATAACATATTTAAGAAAGACAAAAACAGTTAGAGAGAGCTTTTGCAGCCAGAGAGAGGAGTGAGAAGATGTAAGAACATCTGCAGACACCAAGGTCAGTGAAGAAGGAGGGGGAGGAGGTGCTCCAGGCGCCGGAGCAAGATTCCCCTGCAGCCCGTGGTGAAGACCATGGTGAAGCAGGCTGTCCCCCTGCAGCCCATGGAGGGAGGATGAGGGGGTGTAGCGATTCCACCTGCAGCCCGTGGAGGACCCCACGCCGGAGCAGGTGGAGACACCTGAAGGAGGCTGTGGCCCCGTGGGAAGCCCGCGCTGGAGCAAGCTCCTGGCAGGACCTGTGGATCCGTGGAGAGAGGAGCCCACGCCAGAGCAGGTTTGCTGGCAGGACTTGTGACCCCGTGGGGGACCCACGCTGGAGCAGTTTGCTCCCGAAGGTCTGCACCCCGTGGAGGAGACTCACGTTGGGCGCCAAAAAGGACTGTCGTGGTTTTACCCCAGCCGGCAGCTGAGCACCACGCAGCCGCTTGTTCACTCCCCCCCCCCCCCCCCCCCCCCCCCAGTGGGATGGGGACGAGAATGGGAAGGAAAAAAACAAGACCTGGTGGGTTGGTATAAGGACAGTTTACTAGGATTGCAAAGGGAGAGGGGAAGACAAGACAAAACAAAACAAAACAGTACTTAACAGAGTATACGAAACTGGTGATACAGAATGCAGTTTCTCACCCGAGGACCGTACAACTCAGACCGCACGCTCAGACCTGCCCTGAAACCGGACTGTCCCCGAGCCACGCGTCCTGAAGCTGCTGCCGCCCCTCCCCGGCTAGCCCCCTTTTATGCTGAGCATGATGTCACATAGTATGGAATACCCCCTTTGGCTCGTTTGGGTCACCTGTACTGTCTTTGTCCCCTCCCAACTCCTTGTGCACCCCCAGCCGTCCCGCTGGCAGGGCAGTGCGAGGAGCAGAAAAGGCCTTGGCCCCGCGTAAACACTGCTCAACAACAGGTCCATAGAACAAAAACATCTCTATATTATCAGTGCTGTCTCCAGCACAAATCCAAAACATATCCCCACACTAGCTACCTCGAAGAAAAAATCAACCCTCTCAGCTGAAACCAGGACAATGAGAAAACATAAAATGAAGTTAATATATAGATAATATATATTAATATATATATTTATATATACAGATATTAAATGTATTATTACAATTCTCTCAAATACTATTGCTTGGAGTAATAGTATGCAATTTTTTGTTTTAATCATTACTGCAATTTCATTAATACTGTCAATTAATATATCCATTCCAAATCTCCTAAATAATTAAAAAATGGAATACTATCCACTCCCTTTTTTTAATAATAATTTTAGAAATTTAACAAGAACAATAAATTATATTTATATGACCAATAAAAATAGCAAATTTTTTTTAAAATATTTTTAATAACTCATTGTATATTCTATTATATGTAAAAAAATAAGCACAATTAATTAATTAAGGTCCCACATACAATGGTCCAAGGCTTGTCTATCTAGAGCAGCATAAATCATGAGACTGTTGCCAGGACAGTGTGAAAACATCTTCTCTCTTTTGGAAGCAGGTCAGAATTTCTAATGAGCACACTAATTATAAATAGGCCCCGAATTAAATCTTAACATGCTAAAAGCCCAAACCAAAACAAAAATCTGAAAACCAAAACTAAGATTTTAATGGCATTAGTGAGTCTATTTATTTTGAAATTGATAGGGCAGTTAACCAAAGTAATGATTACAAATGACTGAGGTAGCAAAAAATTTCAATCCTGAAAAAAAACCCAAAATGACCAGAACAAATCTGTATTCTCTGTTTGGTGAATTTTGAAAGAGTAAGAGAGGACAGAGAAAAAGTGAGCCATATTTTGGGTGTGTGGGAGGGAGAGCAGGAAGAAAAAGAAAAAGTTCTGGAGTTAAAGAGCTGAGTAAACGAGGAGGAGTAAGAGATAAGTGCAGAAAGAGTCCCAGTTATGCAATGTTTGCACTGAACATGTTTTATTCAAAGGCAAATGATAGTTGCAACAGAAAAGTAATAACACATACCTCTCTAGTAGCTGAGAGAAGTATTAGCAAATTCAGCCGTTGATACCTTTGAAGCCCTTAGCTAGGAAACAAGGATATCATAGAATGAGTCAATAACATACATAGGAGCTGAGATGAATAAAAAAGAACATTAAGCCCAACCTGTTTGATTACTTTTAACTGAACTTTATATGAACATATAAGTAGAAACCAGTGAAGAGATCATAATCTCTTTAAAGAATGTTATCTATTGAATATAAATTATGCATTTAAAACTGTAATTTTCATTCTCTTAGGAAATACCATTGTTTTCAATAAAAAATAGAGCATCTTCAAAATAAATCAATCTAAACCTTGTTCTACTATGTTATTCTGTAGTCTTTCTGGGAAATGTTGCAAAATATATGGTGAATCTGGCAAATTAAAACAATTAGAAGCAACAGAAAACCCAAAAGTACACTTTCATTACTGAATAACCAAAGTACTCACTTGATGGAAATAAGTTGCAAGTATCAAATATACCCCTTGTCCTGTTAAATCCATTATCCTTTTTGCTTCCTCAAAATAGAGAGAGAAGAAAAAAAAAAAAAAAGAGAGAGAGAAAATATTTTCTTAAGTATTTAAGAAGCTAGGATAAAAGATTGTTTACGCAAATGAAGAATGCTCCTTTACCATTTTTTTCACCAATCAACTTCCTACCAGTCACCGCTTATCATGCCTCATATTAAACAGCTTAAAATGAATATATTGATGAAAGGATTCCTTTTTGAGACCAACAGGAATAGCTAAGATTTAAAGTTTAAAGTTAGCCACTGTCTAATCTTCTGCCTGACATGATCTATATAAGATGCTATAACTTGCAAAATAGAAATAGCATTTGATTGATATTATACACATAATTAAAACATCCAGTGTTTGTGAAATTCTGTGAAAGGATAATCATTCAACATTTAGGTATATTAACTTTGTTGGTCAGATTTCTGTCATAAACTTATCTCCTGGAGTTTTTCAGAAATTTTATGATCCACATCACTTCTGAATAATGTTCTGGGCACGCTCTTCTGAAAATATTTTTTTTTTAATCTGCCATTGTGGTGTGGACATTCATGGCCTTTTTTAAAAAAAATAAAATAATTGTTGTCAGAGAAGGTCAAATGTTTGCGGAAATTTGACAAACAATAGAAAAACATGAGATGGTTTGTTTTTTTCCTTTTATGAAACATCTAAACTTCCATTAACTTCAGGAAAGTGTCTTTTGTTTGTTTATTTGTTTTTAAATCAAAGTTGGACTACCATGACCCCAAAACACATGGTTTATTGGTCACAGGGGGCCATTTGACCTTCTTTATCATTAAGAAAAGTTGAATATAATAGAGCTAAAACTGATTCCTACCTCCTAAATATGTTCTTGCTACAAATTTCTGAAATTTCATTCAAACTGAAACTGTAAGGAAATAAAAATTACACTGTAACAAAAAGGAAAATAAATAGCAAAAGTATATAAAATATGAAGACAATAGGAAAATGCAAACAGCCTGAATAAATGTAGATTGAAATCTCACTAAGAACTAAATATTTAACACAAATATCTATTTTTTATATGTTTGGGGTTTGGGGTTTTTTTTTGTTTGTTTTTTGTTGTTTTGATTTTTGTGGGGGTTTTTTGTTTGTTTGTTTGTTTTTAATGGGGTGACATATACAGATTTATTAGGAAATCTGTCATTACATGAAAGGATTATCATGATTTTCATTTCAACAATAACACAAGCACTTTTGTGCATCATAATGATGATTTACATTAATATTCTTGCCTGGAGGATTTTGAAGATTAAAATTGATATCCTCTTCTTCTATTAATTATTAAATCAGAGAAACAAACTCAATTTCAAATAAATAACTCTTCACTTATAGCATTCCACACTAAAACGCTGACCTTGATTTGCCATTGCAAACAAACTTCTTTGAATCTACTTTTTTTATGAAAACAAATATCGCTGAGATTAAATATGACTGGTAATTGGTTCATTATCTAGGATGATGCTTAATAGAACAAAGTATTTAAAAATCTATATTCCCTACTGAAAAGATTAAGAATATTGCACATTTAGCATTAATCAAGTTTCATTGTAATTCATGAACTTCTTTTCTCATGAATGTTCAATCATTAAAAATCATTATAATTAAAGAAGGAATACTTTTTAGTATGCAGTATTTCAGAAAGCACATTCAAACCTACATGTGTCTGCTTTTTTTGGAAGTGTTTGGAAGTATGGATGAGGAAAAGTTTCTGATCATCCAAAGTGGCAGACACCATGTCAAGAGTTTTAAGGTGCACAGCAGATGAAAAAGAGATATTTCTGATAGAAAGGATCATTAAGTGAACTTTGAAGGCAAAACTATATTTTATTTTACCCTGTATTCTTATCTTTGTTAACAAAGCTGCTGGTAGAAAATTATCTATAGTGCAAGTTTGTTCATACTGAAATAGTATTGTGTAGTGCCTAGTTGAATTGTGTGGGAAAAGCATGGCAATAACTCAAGTAACTCTTGCAACAACTTTTGGGTAAATGTAAGTTGTCAAATGTATCTATGTTACCTGTCAAAAACAAGATTTCGCTGTCCCACTAGCTATTTCTGAGAACAGTTTTTCCACAATATACTTGATTCTATTGCACAACACAGTTACAATAACTTGAAGATGTTAGTAACAGAGGTTCTCAACATATTTTTTTAATATAAGTTTCTTTTGTCAACAAGAAAATTTAATGTCATAGCTGACATTGGAAATAATTTCTTGAAGTTATCTAGTCCTGTCATGGTTTAATCCCAGCCAGCAACTAAGCCCCACACAGCAGCTCACTCCCCCATGACAGGAGGGGGGAGAGAATCAGAAAAGTAAAAGTGAGAAAACTCATGGGTTGAGAGAAAGACAGTTTAATAGGTAAAGCAAAAGCCGTGCACACAAGCAAAGAAAACCAAGGAATTCATTCAGCACTTCCTATCAGCAGGCAGGTGTTCAGCCATCTCCAGGAAAGCAGGGCTCCATCACGTGTAATGGTTACTTGGGAAGATAAACGCCATCACTGCGAACGCCCCTCTCCTTCTTCTTCCCCCAGCACCAGCTGAGCATGATGTCATATAGTATGGGATATCCCTCTGGTCATTTGGGGTGAGCTGTCCCAGCTATGTCCTTCCTCAACTTCTTGTACACCCCCAGCCTAGTCACTGGTTGGGGTGGTGTGAGATGCAGAAAAGGCCTTGACTCTGTGTAAGCACTGCTCAGCAATAGCAGAGTATTATCTGTATTAACCCTGCATTATCAACACTGTTTTCAGGACAAATCCAAAACATAGCCCCATACTAGCTACTATGAAGAAAATTAACTCTATCCCAGCAAAAATCAGCACAATACCTTTGTTCAAACAAGGGTTAGCTTCAAAGTTGTATCATGCTTTGTATCAGGGCTTTGTCCAATAAAAGTCTGAATATCTCCAAGAAGGTAGAATACCTAACCTCTCTGGGTAGCCTGTTCCACTCTCTTTGTGGTCTCCCCCCTGCCCTTTCCTCTAGATGGAATCGTCCTGTTGTTACGCACCTTTAAGAAGGTTCTGGTCTGGTCTTCCCTATAACCCCCAATAGGTAACTGAAAATGAAAATTAGATCCCCCTTAGTTTTCTCTCTCCAGGCAGAACAATCCCATTCCCTCTAGTTCTCCTTATTCATCTTGTGTAAGCCCAAGACTGCCTTAGTGTAGGTATCTCCTTCATGGCAAGATGAATATCTCTTAAAACTGGCTTTCCAATGCCTTTAGTGAGAGTTTAGATTGGTCCCTGAGTGAGTTCAACTCTGTAGATACCTTAATTTAGGAGTCTGAAACCTAGCCTAAGTCATGAGAGCTGGAGAAGCAAAAGACAATAACAAACAAACAAAAAAAGCAAACTATGAATACTAGCAACATTGTACCTTTACGTACTGCTATATGTGGAGAATTCGCTGGTTAACTATGTTGGCCTTGATGAATATTCAGCCTCAGGTAGAGGGTTATTCAAAACTTACGTGAACTGTTCCAGGTTGGCTCAAGATTCACTCTTCGTCAATCAAAGGCACTCTGTAAATTAACAAACTTTTAGATGGCTTATATTCTGTCAGAAATACGGTTGGCTGTATTCCATGCATCAGTCCAGAATCTGCTGTGCTTTCAGCAGGTGGTGATTTTGTGTATGGAGGATGAAAATGACCAAATAGTAGAATCCAACAGGAAAAGAAGGTTTGCAAACTGATCAAGGACTGTAGCTTCTATTTGTAAACACATATCATATCTGTTAAACAAGAAGAAGTCTTATGGTGTGTTTTTGGAGGCCCACCGATAATTTGCACGGGACTGTTTCAGGTCTGAGGTCAACAGTAGTCAGCAATGTAAGACTTCTGAGAAAAACCATCATGCAAGTTTATGTTGAGTGAAACTTTGCAGGAAAATTCTGTATGTTCAAGAAAATCTGACATTTCCCATCTTCCTTTTTCAATTTTTCATATATATTTTCAATATCAGATTCTTGTGACAGATTCAAGTGCTAAAGTCCAGCATGAAATAATATTCTGATACTAAGCTAGAAATATAGAGAAAATTTGTTCACACAAGATTTGGTTTTAAACCCAGGAGACACAATACAAAGTTCAAATAAGCATTTAGGCCACTGAGTTTACTAATCATTAGTGGGCAAGAAAAGAAAATGAGTGATTAGGTAGTAGCAGTGATGGGTAAAGGAAAGTACTGGGTTTGACAAGATCAGAGGGGTTTAGCTTAAAGTAGAATAGAATAGAATATCTTGAAAGATACTTTATTATATTCGCTGCATATTTCTGAGGTGAGCTTAAATTCATGCACACTTTGGTTTCATTCTGTCTATATGTGGGAGTTAATTAATGTAGATTGTTGTCTTTTATTGTTCATTTTAATTAAAATGCAATTTAGAATATGTGATGCATCAAGTTCTGTACAAATGTTGAGCAACTCTGTCACTTCCAAGGAAAACACTGATTCTTTGGAAAGACGCTCTTTCACTTTGGTTCTTCTGCTAGTCTTTATTCTGGTCTGCTGATAGCATAGTTCTTACGCTACTTTGACATTTATTTGCTAATCAGAATTTTAATTTTTAAGATGAAACTTCTCTGCCAGATATTCCCTTGTCCTCACAAGACTTAGAGTTTCTCAGACATGAGTTATCTTTTTTTTTCAGTAGTGCATTAATAATTCCCATGACATCTGTGTCAGTTGTCTTTTGTTCTGATATTGACAGTACTAATATGCAATAATATAGTTGAACTGAAGGTTGTGTATGGAAGTCAGGGTTATGTGCTAATATTTTTTTTTATTTCTCATATTATCGGACAGTTGCTAAGACAAAAAAAATATTTTTAAAAAATGTTTCCCTCATGCAATATCCCTCATGTTTTATTTGGTCATTATGTCTATCACTCTCCTTCCTATTAGTTAAAAAACATATTATCCTCTTAGCTAAAAAAGGAGTCCTATGTTTTTCCATTCTAAAAAATGTATTTCTAGGCAAAATAAGTAATGTTAGATGTCTTGCCATTGCCAAATATTTAATTTTAAACCCTATTTATACTTGGGGACTAACATAGAGAATCATGACATCACAGAAGGAAAAGGTAATTCCCTCAGCAGACAGCTCCTTCCTCAGGTGTATATAAGGATATTTTAAAGCTTATTTCCAACTTTTTAATTGCATAAAATTTCTGTGATCCTTCCTGAAAGTTTGTGGCCACTCACTGGATCTTTTGAGATTAAATTTTCACTCTAGATTAAATTGTCTTTCTGGTAGCCAAATGGTTTTTATGGAATAAGAAGAGATGCAGCATGATATTCATTTCATCTAGTAGATGAGGTATTTCAGCTTTTTATTTTGTGGCCCAAATTGTTTTAAATCTCATCTAAATATAATTTCTGAGATAAACACTCAGGAAATAAAATAGACACAAGTTCAGACAGTTGGGTTTATTTGTACATTTGGCCAGCATATTATCATATTTCTCAAAGGCAAAGCTAATAAAAGGAAGGGCAGGTGGCTCTTCAGATGTGCTATTATTTTAGAGTGACTGGGTACTGCTTCTCTAATTTCAAAGATAATAAATAATGTGTTGCATGCATTAAACCAATAAACATTTTTTAAAAGTATTATCAAGTTATATAACCATAAAGAAAAAGCTTAGTCGTGAACATTGCTTAGAAAAGAGGAGAAAAAAGAGGAATTACAATGCATTAACAAATTAAAAGAATTAAAAGACTAGTCATTAAGTGTCTCTGTTTACTGTCTGGCCAGACGAGACATGCACCAGCAATATTGGCATTTTCAAATTGGGACAAGTCAGTCAATGCTGAGAGGAAAAGCTATATCATTTTGACTAGTAGGATTAATGCCACCTAATTTTTAGATTACAAAAAATTAAATGTATAAGTCTAACTAAATTATCCTAGGCTCTCTCTGTATTTAATAAGATCTGAAATAGATGAGTTGAATTCCTCTCTCAGAAAAATACCTGCTTTTTTTTCATTGGCAATACAGACAGTGAGCATAGGCAATGTCAGTCTCCAGCATAAATCTTCTAGGTACTTAGGTTAGGGCACCCTTCCTGTTTTAATTCTTCAGTTATAAAATGAGATAATCATTGAGATTGGGAGAATCAGGATTATCAAAGGAAACAGAAGAAGATGGACTATTGAATTCCAGATTCTATCATGAACACAAGAGAATGTCAAGTTGAGTGAGAATCACATATTTCAACCTTAAAAGCCATTAGATCTATATTGATTTAGTAGTTTGACCATATAGATCTGTGAGAAACCTTGGAAATTAAGTTAGTTTCTTGATAGACATTGTCTTTCTTTCTACATCTGTTCAACAATTACTATGGGTAGTGGGATTCATCTCAACTACAGGATCTCATAGCTAACTTAGGTTGTCATTTGTGTTTCTTTGTAGGCAATGTAAAGATAAGCTTCTCTTTGAAGGTATGGCATTCCACAGGGTGGACTCAGCCTTTCACTTGCTATTGAGTTAGTTGGCAAAGAAGCTTGAGTTATTAAAAAGTAACAGGAGAGAGACAGCTCTTATAGCTAGCTCTGAATGGCTCCGTATATTATTCAGATTGTCTTGGATGCCATTCTGAGATGTTTAATTTTTACATCTAGATCATATATGAATTGTATATCTGCAACTGTAGGTTTTCAGTTCTACCTGGCAGTGAGGTCGAGGTGGAGGGATGTGGAGGCAGGCAGGAAGCTAAAGCTGGGCATTAGAAGGTAATTTCTTTAAAACACTGCAGTTAGAGATTTTGTTGGAGACTCATGAAGCTAAGGAGAATTAATCTCATATGCACAAAGACAGTTTCTAAAATATCCTGAAACTGTTGTATCTCATACTTCATGCTTGATATGTGATGTAAGGAGACTCCACAACCTCTCTGGGTCAGCCTGTTCCAGTGCTTGGTCACCCTCACAATAAAGAATTTTTTCCTCATATTCAGATGGAACTTCCTGTGTTTCAGTTTGTGTCCGTTGCCCCTTGTCCTGTCACTGGGCACCACTGAAAAGAGTCTGGCCCCATCCTCTTGACACCCACCTGTTAGACATTTACAAGCATTGATGAGATCCCCTCTCAGGGGAGTTGGTGCAGTTGACACGCTGGAGGGAAGGGATGCCGTCCAGAGGGACCTTGACAGGCTTGAGAGGTGGGCCTGTGCGAACCGCATGAAGTTCAACAAGGCCAAGTGCAAGGTCCTGAACCCAAGTTGGGGCAATCCCAAGCACAACTACAGGCTGGGTGAAGAGTGGATTGAGAGCAGCCCTAAGGAGAAGGACTTGGGAGTGCTGGCTGATGAAAAGGTCAACATGACCTAGCAATGTACGCTTGTGGCCCAGAAAGCCACCTGTATCTTGGGCTGCTTCAAAAGCAGTGTGACCAGCAGGTCGAGGGAGAGGATTCTCCGCCTCTACTCCACTCTCATGAGACCCCACCTGGAGTACTGCATCCAGCAGTAAGGGCTCCAACATAAGAAGGACATGGACCTGTTGGAGCAAGTCCATATGAAGACAGGCTGAGAAAGTTGGGGTTCTTCAGCCTGAAGAAGAGAAGGCTCCAGGGACACCTTATAGCAGCTTTCCAATACCTAAAGGGGGCCTACAAGAAAGCTAGAGAAGGACTGTTTACAAAGGCATGGAGTGATAGGACAACAGGGAATGACTTTAAGCTGAAGGAGGGTAGATTTAGATTAGATATAAGGAAGAAATTCTTTACTGTGAGGGTGGTGAGACACTGGAAGAGCTTGCCCAGAGAAGTTCTGGATGCCCCATCCCTGGAGCTGTTCAAGGCCAGGTTGGATGGGGCTTTGGGCAACCTGGTCTAATGGAAGGTGTCCCTCCCCATGGCAGGGGGGTGGGAACTAGATGATCTTTGTGGTCCCTTCCAACCCAAACCATTCTATGATTCTATGATTCTATGATTCAGTCTTCTCCAGGTTAAACAGACCCAGCTCTCTGAGCCTTTCCTCATAAGAGAGATGCTACAGTACCCTAATCATCCTCGTAGCACTCCACTGGACTCTTTCCAGTAATTCCCTGTCTTTCTTGAACTGGGGAGCCCAGAACTGGACACAGAACTCCAGGTGTGGCCTCATCAGGGCAGAGCAGGGAGGGAAGATAACCTTCCTCGACCTGCTGGCCACACTCTTCTTAAGGCACCCCAGGATACCATTGGCCGCCTTGGCCACGAGGGCACACTGCTGGCTCATGGAGAGCTACCTGCTACTTCCCAGCAGGTCAACCCCTAACCTGTACTGGTGCCTGGGGTTATTCCTCCCTAGGTGCAGGACCCTACACTTGCCCTTGTTGAATTTCAAATGGTTCCTCTCCGCCCAACTCGCTAGCCTGTCCAGGTCTCGCTGAATGGCAGGACAGCCTTCTGGTGTGTTGGCCACTCCTCCCAGTTTTTTATTGTCAGCAAACTTGCTGAGGGTACACTCTGTTCCCTCATCCCAGTCATTGATGAGTATGTTGAACAAGACCGAACCCAGAACTGACCCCTGGGGCACACCACTAGCTACAGGCCTCCAGCTAGGCTCTGTATCGCTTATCACAACCCTTTGAGTCCTGTCATTCATCCAGTTCTCAATCCACCTCACTTTCCACTCATCTAACCCACACTTCCTAAGCTTGCCTATGAGGATGTTATGGGAGATGGTGTCAAAAGCCTTGCTGAAGTCACGGTAGACTACATCCACTGCTCTCCCCTCACCGACCCACCCAGTCATGCTATTATAGAAGGCTGTCAGATTGGTCAGGCACGATTTTCCCTTGGGGAATCCATGCTGACCACCTCTGACAACCTTTTCCTCTACATGCTTAGAGGTGACCTCCAGAATGAGCTGTTCCATCACCTTTCCAGGGATGGAGTTGAAGCTGACTGGCCTGTAGTTTCCCTGGTCTTCTGTCTTGCCCTTTGTGAAGACCAGAGTGACATAGGCTTTCCTTCAGTCCTCAGGCACCTCTCCTGTTCTGTGTGACCTTTCAATGATGATGGCAAGTGGCATAGCAATAATATCTGCCAGCTCCCTCAGCACTCATGGGTGCATCCCATCAGGGCCCATGGATTTGTGGATGTTGAGTTTGCCTAAATGTTCTCTAACCCGATCCTCCTCAACAAGGGAAGGTCTTCCTTCTTCCAGTCTTTCTTTCCTACCTCCAGGGTCTGGGATTACTGAGGGCCAGCCTTAGCAGTAAAGACTTAGCAGTAAAGACTGAAGCAAAGGCGGCAATCAGTAAGTCCACCTTCTCTGTATCCTCCGCCACCAAGGCACCCATCTCATTCAGCAGCGGGCCCACATTTTCCCTAGTCCTCCTTTGGCTGCTGATGATAAAGCCCTTCTTGTTGTCCTTGACATCCCTTGCCAGATTTAACCCCAAGTGGGCCTTAGCCTTCCTGGTTGCATCCCTGCATACTCTGACTACATTCCTATATTCCTCCCAAGTGGCCAGTCCCTTTTTCCACATTCTGTAACCTTCAGTTTCTGTAAAATATAATTTCTCCTTGCAGACCTTGCTCGTGGGTGTCTATAGCTGCTAAAGCTTCACATCTGGTTTTGATTGTGAAGCTGGAGGGTAGAGACTGAAGTGGTATCCTGCTTTTGTGGGTCATCAGGGTCCAAGGTCCCTCATTCTCAGTGGTGCCCACTACAGGAACTTGGTTATGAAACCACCTACCTATCTCCACCTCAACCCCTGTAATACTGCACAACCTTTTAACTCTTTCCTGCAAGTCTGCCACGTGACATAACAGATCATCAACCTGTGCACACCTTGTGCAGGTACTGACCTTTTCACCAGGAGAAGGGTCTGGGCACTCGCTGCAACCCACTGCCTGTACTGAAGTCTCCTTCCTCACCAGTTCCATCTGGGTGGATGCATCAGACATCTCAGGGGTGATGTTCTCTGTAGGAACACTGGTTTTAGCTCTGAGGTGAGTGCCCACCATTTTGGCAGGAGCCCAGAGCACTTCCCTGAGCTGTGGGCCTACAAGCAGGTTGCAGGGCTCTCCCTTCGCACCTTCTCTTGCAAACTGCCACACCACGCCCTGTTGGCAGCACTTCCTGTCACTGTCACTCCCTTGGGCTTTTTAAATCTCCTGCGGTTGCTCCTGGCAACACCCAAGCCACATCAGCCATGTTCATATGCTCATGCTTCATATGCTTAATATGAGATGAACTGCATAAGTAATCTATGGCTTTGTCAAGAGTGAGCTATGTGACCATGTTCAACTTGCATAAATCTTTGTATAACACTACAACACAATGTACTTAATTTGTATTACAAGCCTACGAGAAAGTATATTGCTATTGCTGTATTGTAAATCTCTTACAAACTGCTTAGTGTTATGGTATGTTAACATTAATGCAGAAGCTCTTTAGGCTTGTGTACCGCCACATGTCTTGCAAGATGCATTACCTATCAGGAAAACTTGTTTTCTTTTTAAGAAACATGCACTAAGAATGCCAACATGAAGAGCTTGTCAGCCCCTTGAGCAGCACTCTTGCCAATCAAGACTATCAGCTGGTATGCTGCTTATTTTCCTTCCTGTTACTGCAGAGACTCCTCTGTGGTTGCAATCTCTTCAAGACAGTTGCTAACTGTGAGATAATTGGTGTCCTATGATTGCTGTGCAGGGTGTGGATTAATAACTGTTTTGGGAGTTGCTTGCGTTCTTTTTTTTTTAAATTCACTCAGTTGTTGTCTCTTGTTTTATACGTTAGTTACAGATTATCTTCAGGTCTTTTTGTTCTCTGTCTGCATGACACCAAATACAGATGGAGGATTTTTCTTTGGCTTGACTTTTGAAGAAGTTGTACATGAAAGGAAAAAAAAAAAAAAGAATAACAAACTCAACAAGCAGTTTTATGGACAGATGGACTATATCTACCATATAGAAAACTGATGACTTCATTATATCCTGGTTTGAGTTCTAATAGCACTGTCAGCTCAGTGAAGATAAAAAGCTTTATTTTGATAATTCTATGATGAAAAATCATGTAATTTTATTATCTACTTTTTTCTTTAAAATGGTGATTTATCTTAGAAATATCTTCTATTCATCAGCCTCTGAGTCTCTGTCTTCAATTCTTTCATTAGAACTTTCAGTATTTCTTTCCTGTGTTTAAAACCATGATGCAGGGTTTTCTGTCAGCTATGTATTAATCACAGGCACAGTGTGCATATCTCATTACTGTTCTTTCCAATGGAAAATATAAATGGCATGAAGCTCTTTTACTGGATCTGAAATGTTTCCATGGCATTTAGAAGTTGTGTGTTTGATAAATGCACGTAAGTTTTCATTACCTAGTAAGGGAAGAGAAAAGGAGCCACAAGCCAGATGATACATGATGTGTGAATTGAGAGTTCTTATAAGATGATCATTACAGAGTAATTAGGAAAGAATAAACAAGGTGAACGATGAATGATATCAGAAATATCTACTCAGTCATAAGGAAAGAATATTTCTTATCTGTCTTTATTCACTGATGCTGAAGAGTTGCCACATTTAAATTTATCAGGGCAGTATTTATCAGGGCAGTACTTTCGTTTGAAGTAAGTCTATGCTGCCGTTAAATGCAGTGGACCTTGTCCCTGGCCTTCTCTCTTCTCTCCTGCTGTGTGGGCGTGGAGAAGATAGTCTTTAGCACATAAATTTCCAATTTCCATTCACTACATGACTGAACAAAAAATAGTGAGGACCAAAAGATACTGCAAGAACAAATAGTAGAGAAGTTGGCCTTGCCCTTTATGAAATCAGTAAAGACTTGCTGAATTAAAGTATATTGGCCATAGGTGCCAAAGTTTTGGCAGCAGAGGACTGCATAGGTGGCCTCCGTGAGGAGAGACTGGGGCTGCCCCATACTGGATATAGCCGGTTCCAGCTGGCTCTGCTGAACCTACCTCAGCTGAGCTCTTCAGACAAGATGGTGGCACCTCAAGGAAAACATGCTTGAGAAAGGGTAAAAATGCCATGGAGAGAGAGAAGAGTGTAATAAAAAGAGTGAGAAAGCGGATGGAAGGCCAAGACCTGAAGAGGAGGAGGAGGAGGAGCTCCATGGTGGAGCAGATATTCCCTGCTGCCTGTGGAGACCCCAGCCAACCCTGGAGAAAACTGTGAGGAAGGAGCAGCAGAGAGGAGGTGTCATGAACTGACCACAACCCCCATTTCCCATCCTCCCTTCACCACTCTGGAGGGGAGGAAATAGAGGAGTTGGGGATGAAGATGTGAAGTTGAGCCTGGGAACAGGGGGAGGAAAGTGCTGTTTTAATGTTTATCTTTTTGTTTCTCGATACCCAAGTCTTGCTTAATTGGCAATAAATTAATTTTCCCCATGTTGAGACTGTTTTGCCCATGATGATTAGCAAATGATGTCCCTGACTTTATCTCAAGTCATGAGCTTTCTTGTTCCTGTTTTCTCCCCTATTCTCACAGAGAAGGGGGTGAGCAGCTGAGTGGGAATTTGATTGTTGACCAAGGCTAACCCACCACAAAAAGTGAGTTATAACCAGAAGTTTAGATAAAATATAGATTTAATGAGTGAACTTTTTCAAAGGGCTTCTTTATCAAATAGATCTTCTTTACAGCATTTTGTTGCATATGTTTCTTGTTTTATTGTCAGTCTTTCTGTATTTGAATACTTTTACAGATTTTGATTTGTAGAATGGTACTTTAACTAATGTCATTGTAGAAGCTTAAAATTTTGATTAAAAAAAGGAGTAATGATTTAAAAAGGCAAATAAGTTTTAAGTTGTTTATTCTTCAATACAAAAGGATTTTTAGATGGATTTAATTGCAAATTTCTAAACAATAGATTCTCTTGTAGATTACAGTGTTACAAATCTAGAGAAACTGTACTGAAATTAATGTAATGTGTCCATTTTAGACTAGGAAAACTTCTATTAACTTCAATTGTGAGCACAGGGGAAAAAAAAGAGTCTCAACATTTTACTTTCCATGTGCAAAATGTGTTTTTAATGCTTTGCATAAATGGGTTATGTGTCCGTTTGTTATTCTATAGTTATATAGAAACAATTAGATTCAGAACATAGGAATACATCTTTTGCATGCATACTGGTGTGGAGGAGTCTGCATGGTTTCCATTGGTGCTAAAATCTGACAGAAATAAGTATGTAAACTGTAGCTTTAAGAAGATGGATACAGAAAAGAAAGTAATTATTGAGCTGTGCTCTTTAAAACTAACACTACTATTGCACCCACTGCGGGAAACAGATAACAACTGCATAAAATCCTGGCAAGATGATCCACGTGAGGTCAGCAAGTTCAGCACAAGCTGTGGCAGGCTGGGTTTTGGCACATTCTTCCAGACTCCCCAGAGGAGACTCATCCCTGGGCCAGACCACAAGCCAGAGTGTGGAAGAAGATGATCTTGCCCTTGCTGTGCACGCAGAGCAAAGCAGCTGTGCGTCTACACTGTGGTCAGCACCAGAAAGGGAGCAGACCCCAGGGGGTGGCAGGTACCCACTACAAACAGCATGCATACCCGCCCAGAGCAACCCTGACATCCCTTGTGCTGCCACTCTGGGTCTTCGGCGGCTAGAAAGGTCATGGTGTTGTAGTTAATGTGTCAAAGTGTGAAAGTGCCACTCTCCTTTGTGTCTTTATTACCATGTCTGCTGCCATTGCAAGTGTTAGGTTAGGTTTTGTTTGTGTATAATTGCAGTTTTAGTAATAAGGTTAACACAGTAAAATGTGTTGTTTGTTATTTATTGTTATTGATTGTTATTGATTCAGCTGCCTCTCAGAGCAAATGAGTCTTTACATTCCAGAGCATTATTTGTCCTATGACACTCATGAAAACATGGTCTGAATAGCTGGTGCTAAGAATGGCACATAGGTTTTGCCGTGTGCAAAACAGATGCCTGCATCTGAATTACTTACAGATATCTTTGTAAGAAACAGTCCAGCTTAGGGTACAATGTATGCCGTAGCCTTATTCTGGATGAAACAAATTCTTCTTTGGAAGTGTTTACTCTCCATGTAATATTGTATGAAGAGAAATACCTAAAAGTAGAAATGTCTGTAATTTGTCTTTTGAATTCTGCCTTATGTTTTCATATAACAAACATATTACAAATATTATATCTAGAAAGGAATGCTATCTTTATCATTATTAATATAAATTGAAATAATTTAATCATCTTCTAGTTGACTACATTAGTAATTTCAGAGCCTTGTTTAGGTATGTGTCTGAGAATCCAAATTTGTAGCCAGATAAAACTTCATTTCATACTGTTGAAAATCAAGGAACTCACTTAATAACCTATTGTACCAGTTTTGAAGAATGAAGAACAGTTTTGAAGAACTGTACTGGGCTAGATGTTCAAAGGGAGGCTCCCCTCTGCTCATCATGCAATTGATACTATGTGGAGTAAATGGGTTGCATTGATCATGCAAGGGGCTCGAATTGGAAACCTTGATTGCCCATGAATCCTGGAAGTCATCAAGGAGTGGCCAGAGGACAGAAATTTTTGACCATCACTGGAAGAGGTGACCTGTGCTGAAAAGGCCCCACTGTATTAAAAAATACCAGGAAATGAGGAGCAATATACTCTATTTACTGTCATATTGCGGGAAAGCCTCAGAGGTGGAAAGATGCTGTGTGGAGTCCTGCATAGCAAGTCACAGACACTGTTGAAGAAATAGGTGAATGGAGCCAGTTTGCAGAAGTGAAAGCCATCTAGCTGGCTTTAGATATTGCTGAATGAGAAAAATGATCAGTACTCTATAACTATACTGACTTATGGATGGTGTCAAATGCCCTGTGGGGGTGGTTACAGCAATGGAAGCAGAGCAACTGCCAGCACAGAGGCAAACCCATCTGGGCTGCTGCATTGTGGCAAGATATTGCTGCCCAGGTAGAGAAGCTGGTTGTAAAAGTATGTCATGTAGATGCTCACACTTCATGCTACTGAAGAACATAGAAACAACCAGCAGGTGGATGAGTCTGCTAGGAATGGCATTTGGACAATGCACTTAACAACATGCTTTAACTTCTGATCAGCCCAGAATTGGTCAGGCAGTTGGACTAGATGATCATTGTAGGTCCCTTCCAACTTAAATATTCTATTCATTCTATTCTGAATGAAATGGCTCAGGTGCACCTGGTTGGGGGAACATAAGGGTGAGCTATTTGTATCTCTGTGGGCATCTGACACGAGGACACTTAGGAAGAGAAGCATACAGAAAGGCTTGTGACTGAGGAGTGGACTTGACCTTTGACAACATTGCACAGGTTATCCATGAACGTGAAACATAGAATCATAGAATCATTTAGGTTGGAAAAGACCTTTAAAATCATCAAATCTACCACTAAATCATGTCCCTAAGTGCCACATCAACATATCTTTGAAATACCTAAATCACTTCCCTGGGAAACTTGTTCTAAATCTTAACAACCCTTTTGCTGAAGAAATTTTTCCTAATATCCAATCTAAACCTCCCTTCACGCAACTTGAGGCCATTTCCTCTTGTCCTGTTGAATTGACTCAGTTGCCAAGGGGAGTGCCTCCAGTGCCGGCACAATGTGCCATGGAGCACTGTAGCATGGTTCACAGTGGGGTTTCCTGGACTGGGGAAAACTCAGGGGGAGCCAAGAGAGCCACCAGAAGCCTGTGTTTTCCATGGTAGTGGCTGACGAGACCTGGGCGGGGCTAGGAGCAGTGGAAGCTCCTAGTCAGAATCAAGGGTATGGCCAACAGGGAGGATATCATGGTGGGAGTCTGTTATAGACCACCCAACCAGGATGAAGAGGCAGACAAAAAATTCTGTAAGCAGCTGGGAGAAGTCTCAGGATCATTAGCCCTTGTTCTCATGAGAGAATTCAACTTACCAGATGTCTGCTGGAAATACAATACAAAGGGGAGTAAATAGTCCAGGAAGTTCCTGGAGTATGTGGAAGATAACTTCCTGACACAGCTGGTGAGTGAGCAAACTAGGGAAGGCACCCTGCTGTACCTGTTGTTTGTGAACAGAGGAGGACTTGTGTGTGATGTGATGCTTGAAGGCCGTCTTGGCCATAGTGATCATGAAATGATAGAGTTTTCAATTCTCAGAGAAGTATGGAGAGGGGAGTCAGCAGAATTGCTATCTTGGACTTCCGGAGGGCAGACTTTGGCCTGTTTAGGAGTCTAGTTGGCAGAATCCCTTGGGAGGCAGTCCTAAAGGGCAAAGGAGTCCAGGAAGGGTGGACAGTCTTCAAGAAGGAAATCTTAAAGGCACAGGATCAGGTCATCCCCATGTGCTGAAAGATGAGCCAGTGGGGAAGAAGACCAGCCTGGCTGAACAGAGAACTTTGGCTGGAACTCAGGAAAAAAAGGAGAGTTTATGACCTTTGGAAGAAGGGGTCTCAGGAGGACTCCAAGGATGTCATTAGGCTATGCAAGGAGAAGATTAGAAAGGCCAAAGCCCAACTAGGACTTAATCTGGCTACTGTTGTTAAAGACAATAAAAAATGTTTCTATAAACACATTAATAAAAGGATGACTAAGGAGAATCTACATCCATTATTGGATGCACGGTGAAACACAGTGAGAAAGGATGAGGAAAAGGCTGAGGTACTTAACTCGTTCTTTGCCTCAGTCTTTAGAAGTAAGACCAGTTGTTCTTTAGGTACCCAGTCCCCGGAGCTGGAAGACAGGAATGGGGAGCAGAGTGAAGCCCCAGTAATCCGAGGGGAAATGGTTACTGATCTGCTGCATCACTTAGATACACACAAGTCTGTGAGATCGGATGGGATCTACCCAAGGGTACTGAGGGATCTGGTGGAAGTGCTCACCAAGCCACTTTCCATCATTTATCAGCAGTCCTGGATAACCGGAGGGGTCTCAGTTGACTGAAGGTTAGCCAATGTAACACCCATATACAAGAAGGGCTGGAAGGAGGATCTGGGGGACTACAGGCCTGTCAGTCTGACCTTGGTAATGAGGAAGGTTACGGAGCAGATGATCTTAAGTGCCATCACATGACATGTACAGGATAATCAGGTGATCAGGCCCAGTCAGCATGGGTTCATGAAAGGCAGGTCCTGCTTGACTAACCTGATCCCCTTCTATAACAAGGTGATCCACTCAGTGGAGGAGGAAAAGACTGTGGATGTTGTCTACCTGGACATTAGAAAAGCCTTTGACACTGCTTTCCACAGCATTCTCCTGGAGAAACTGGCTGCTCATGGCTTGGATGGGCGTAGACTTTGCTGGGTAAAAAAGTGGCTGGATGGCTGAGCCCAAAGAGTTGTGGTGAATGGAGTTAAATCCACTTGGCAGCCAGTCACAAGTGGTGTTCTCCAGGGCTCCGTACTGGGGACAGTTCTCTTGAATATCTTTATCAATGATCTGGACGAGGGGATCGAGTGCACCCGCAACAAGTTTGCAGATGACACCAAGCTGTGGGGGAGGGTTGATCTGCTTGGTAGTAGGAAGGCTCTGCAAAGGGATCTGGACAGGCTGGATTAATGGGCCAAGGCCAACTGTGTGAGGCTCAAGAAGGCTCAGTGCCAGGTCCTGCACTTGGGTCACAACAACCCCATGCAACACTGCTACAGGCTTGGGGAAGAATGGCTGGAAAGCTGCCCAGGTTGAAAAAGACCTGCAGGTGTTGGTCAATACTTGGATAAATGTTCTTGCTCACGAACAGAAGAACAAAAGGGGATTTATATCTACTTTTATTGCCAGTTTATGTACAGTCCAACAAGCAATCCAGTTCTTAATTTTTACTAAAATGAACTCATATCAATTTACAAAAACTGAAAAATAGATTTCATACGGTTTTATCAGGAAATAATAAAACAATAATAATTTACAGTCAGGCAAACCCCAGAAGTTGTTTTTTTTTGATATCCCAAAGGGAAGTTGATGGAGAAAAAACAAAATCAAGTCTATTTTAGAAGTAATGCGTATAGTAGAATTAAAATACAAAACCTTTGAGTTATAATGGAAGTTCCATTACAGTCTTAAGTGTATCTCTGGTTACCTCAAAGTCACAATGCATGTATTCGGTAAGAATAGAGCTTATGGCATAATACGATATGAAGTCCAATATCATAGATGGTGTCTTATAACCTTTTTCATTACTGAAGTGCTCTCAGGATGCTGCTGCTGGTATTTGTATTCACCAGTGCTAATAAAATTCCCTATGGTGAAATTTTTGTTGTAAAGTATGGTAATTTTCTAAGTGAAAAATAGGATATTATTAAGCTATATATCACTGTTAGTAATGTTGTGACTTTTACTGCGGGTGTCTGAATGCCTCCAGTAAGTATTCGATGAATCTGTCCCCAAAGGAAAGTGTGAAGTATCACTGAATTATTGCTGTCAAAACTAACAGAGACTTTATATTACAGTGACAGTCTGTGCTATAAAAAAAAAGAAATTGCATCAGGCAGAGAAAAGAAAAAAACTACAACCCCAAACAAAAATCCCAAAACAAAAGCACAGTTCCTACACAAGTGTTTTTCTCTGTTTTCCCGTAAATCTTCCCTTTTGTCATTGAATATCAAACACTATATTGGATTTTATTATTTTTCTTTTTTCAGATTATTTTTTTCTTTCGTTAACAACCTTTGTAGAGACCACTTACATCACTCAACAGTTTGGGGGTTTTTTGGAAGGCCATAAAATGTTACAGGAGCTGTTTTCAAATACGCAACCAGCCTTGTTGTAATTGAACTTACACTGAAGCTGATGGGATACATGTTGACCAGTACTGGCACCTGTTGAAAAGCCTCCTCTATATTATGATAAATTAATAATAATTCACAAATGAAAAATTAGTTTAAAGATACAAGCTGGATCATGCAAAGGAGTGTGAAACTACTAAAAAATTGATTTCACTTCTGTCACAAAATTGTGAAATTTAAAACATAAACCAGTGAAACCACTACTGATAACAATGCTCAAATGCAAAAGAATATGTAGGGTTGAATACTTCAACATTATTTCCAAATATATATGAAGAAAAAAAATATTTAGGAATCTGTGGAAACACATATAGATTTATCTTTTAAAACTTCAGTTTTCATTTTCAGATTCTGAACCTTATTCAGAGAAACTCGGGGTATGGGTTTGGGATTTTGGTGGGTTTTTGGACAAAAGATCTGAAAGGAAACAAAAGTTTCAGCAGCTCATATGAGATATGTATTTTGTATGAATATTGTAACTCTTAACCGAATTAGACTATGGACAATCTAATACAATAACCTGGCAACAGTACATATTCTGTATTCATTTTGTGTGTATATGTACATGTTGGCTTTAGTTTTGGGGGGTTTTGGGGATCCCCCCCCCCCCCAAGCATTCCCATGTACCCTAAGGCTATCCCCAACACATGCGAGATACATCCTTGCTTTCATTGGTTTGCTGAATTGCAAAAAAATCCCCACATTATTTTAGACACATTGCACAGAGAAACAACAGAAACTAACACATATAAGAAATATTTCTATTTTTTATAAAAAGGTACATAACTACAATCCAGTGCTAGATGTGTATGCCCTTAGATGTAAACTGAAAATGCTTGTTTATCTCTGGCTTATAAGAAGATCTTTGGATGAGTAGCTCAGCCTCAGAAAACTAAACTGTTAAAGGCTAGGTTAGAGAAGACAAATTACACTTACAGAATCTTAGATATTCAGAGAGAATTCAGTGGGGTAAGCAGACAAAGGATTTCTGGGCAAAAAGGGAAACAAAAGGCTACTGTCAGAGAAAGGTTCACTGTAGGCAGGAAAACATCAAATGAAGAGGCAAAATAAGGAAAGAGAAAACTAATTTGTTACAAAAGCCGTGTACAAGTGATGAGGTCTTAAATTCTGTAAGACTTCAGAGGACAGATAAGAACAATCACAAGTATAGTACTGCAATGCAGCAAATGTAGTGTTTTCACAGTTGTTAGCCCACCACAGGTCTTTTACTAACTGAGCAATAAAAGCACTAATGGCTTTTCAGGCCTTTATGCCTGGTCTTGACTTTATTTCAGCTTAGTTTTAGCTGCAACACTGCATTGCTCAACACTCTGATGACTGTCTTCTAACTTGCTTGTAGCTTCAGCTTAGCTTTATGCAACTATATCAAGGAATTGTACCACATATGGTAGAGGTTTAATACAAACTTAATAATCATTAAAACTAAATTTGTGCATCAGACAAAAAGAAGTGTTAGCAACAGACTGTTTGGAAACATGAAAAAGAACACCATACGCAAGACTGAAGAGGAAAAAAAGTGAACTACCACCACTACTGATACCATACTCCTCTTAATAAAGGACCCTCAATACTGGCAACCCACCACAGCATCCCATGGTAAGAAAAAGTGGACCTTGACCTTTGACTGCAGGTGCTCAGAGAGCTGAATATAGCAATGGAGATCAGGGGAAAATACTAGAAAATCTGTATGCACAGTACTTGTAATGGAATTATTAATGGGAACTGGGAACAATTTACTAATTTGAATGAAAAATGTTAATACCATTGTAATTAGATTAATGATAACTGCTTATTCTATTTTGATTAGACTGTTAAAACATTAGTTAGACTACAAATAAATTTTTGTGTCTGCATAAAAGAATAAAACTGTGTGTGGTGGGTTGACCCTGGCTGGAGGCCGGGTGCTCACCAGAGCCGCTCTATCACTCCCCTCTTTCACGAGACAGGGGAGAAAAGGTATAACGAAAAGCTTGTGGGTCGAGATAAGGACAGGGAGAGATCACTCACTAATTATCCTCACGAGCAAAACAGACTGAACTTTGAGAGGGAATTCATCTTATTTATTACCAAGCAAAACAGAGTAGAGGAATGAGAAATAAAATCAAATCTTAAAACACCTCCCCCCCACCCCTCCCATCTACCCGGGCTCAACTTCACTCCTGGCTTCAACCTCTGCCCCGCCTCAGCAGCACAGGGGGACGGGGAATGGGGGTTACGGTCATTCATCACACGGTGTTTCTGCCGCTTCTTCATCCTCAGGGGGAGGACTCCTCTCATCGTTCCCCTGCTCCAGCGTGGGGTCCCTCTCACAGGAGATAGTCCTTCACCAGCTGCTCCAGCGTGAGTCTCTCCCACAGGGTGCAGACCTTCAGGAGCAAACTGCTCCAGCGTGGGGTCCCCCACAGGGTCACAAGTCCTGCCAGCAACCTGCTCTGGCGTGGGCTCCTCTCTCCATGGATCCACAGGTCCTGCCAGGAACTTGCTCCAGCGTGGGCTTCCCACAGGGCCACAGCCTCCTTCAGGTGTCTCCACCTGCTCCGGCGTGGGGTCCTCCACGGGCTGCAGGTGGAATCGCTACACCCCCTCATCCTCCCTCCATGGGCTGCAGGGGGACAGCCTGCTTCACCATGGTCTTCACCACGGGCTGCAGGGGGATCTCTGCTCCGGTGCCTGGAGCACCTCCTCCCCCTCCTTCTGCACTGACCTTGGTGTCTGCAGAGTTTCTCACATCTTCTCACTCCTCTCTCCGGCTGCAAAAGCTCTCCCTAAGTGGGTTTTTTTTCCTTCTTAAAGATGTTGTCACAGAGGCGCTGATTGGCTTGGCCTTGGCCAGCGGCGGGTCCGTCTTGGAGCCGGCTGGCATTGGCTCTATCAGACACAGGGGAAGCTTCTAGCAGCTTCTCACAGAAGCCACCCCTGTAGCCCCCCCCGCTACCAAAACCTTGCCATGCAAACCCAACATAGTGTGATAAAAGTTGATTCAGGTACACGTGTACAGTGTCTTATTATTTTGTACAGGTTTGTATATTTGTTGTACAGACTGAAAGTGAGTGTGATTGGTCTTTAAACTCAGAATCACAGCAGAAATTGATAAAATATTTATGTCACTCTGAGCGCTTGGAAGGACATACTAGATAAAAGTATATTTATGCCATCTAGTTTAGGAACCTATCTTAGGGGTTTTTAAAGTTATGTATGGAATATGGGATTTATTCCCATGTTGCACATCCAGATATGCTCCCCAGTTATGTGTACACTGGCATCTGAATGCAGAACTCCTTCTCTGCATCTGGTTTTCTTTGGAAAAAAAGGCCAGGTGCATGATATAGAGGCAACTGTTATGTTCTCCAGCCATCCCCTAATCTGGGTGATCAGATCAGAGTCTGCTCCATAGCTTTTATACTGATTCATGCTCAAGTAGCATCTATTTCTCTGCAGCGATTAAATAAAGAGCATATACTCCTAACTTAGAAGTGAAACAGCACTCCTAGAGATATTTATGCTAAAAATTCTGTTTTTCGGTTCTGCTGGCAGTAATGTTATGAGACTTCTTAAGCTAACAAAACAGAAAGACAAATTCATGGAAAAATGTCTCAATCCATTTAAGGGAAAAATTGCTTACAGAAAAGGGATAAAATTATTTAGAAGCAAAGCATGCTAGCAGTTCAGAATTGTTTGACAGAAGAATTTTTAGAGGCATTCAGGGACAAAGCTTACAAAAAGAGCATGGAGAAAAAATTGGTGAGAACTTTTAAAAACAATTCAGTTTAATGAAGTACACAAATCCAATAATTCAATATAATGTGTGCTGACATAGGTGTGATGAATCATACAGAGGAAGCTTCATAAAGATACATAATTTTACAGACATATTTAAACCTCTGTGTGATTCTTATTAATGATTATGATTCAATCATTTGATATGCTAAAGGAGAGTGGAGAAGGAAACCCATATATCCCATCAGGGAATGGGCACTTTGTACACACATCATTCTGTGTAATTTAAAAATGAAAATAGGAAAACAAAACACACCAGGAAGATGTAGAATATGAGACTTTGCAACGTTGTCAGTTTGTGTATCAAGGACAGCAGTCATGTTTTCAGAGATATGCAAAATAAATAATAATTTTAAAAAAGCATCAAATGGCACCTAAATTTTGGGACCTACTGAGAACAAGAGTCTATGACTCAGAATCGTAATTTATCCAACTCCAGTCATTCAGATGTCTATGAATAAACACTTCTCAATCTCATGCCCACTGCCATTAATGTCACAGGATCCCAAATACAATACGTAATTATTGATGTTGCTTACTGAGAACAATGCCACTTTATAATGTGGGTTGTTTTTTTGTTGGGTTTTTTGTTGGGGTTTTTTTTTTTTTCCTTTGGCTGTTTTTGTTTTCAGTTATTCGCTGAGCTTGGGACTCATCTCTCCTAACATCAGACCAGTGATACTTTAGAACTGAACTAGTCACCTCAAAATACTTTACAATCAATGGAGAGAAACAGATCTGTACATGTGCTCTGCAATTTCCATATGAGAAGGGTTTAGTAATTTTTAGTAGTTTATATCATAACATCAAAGGTCAGATAGCCATAACATGATTGAGTGTGTGAAAGACAGACATTTTGAATGACAGACTATTCCTCTTGGCTGATCCCATAACTTTGTTTTTCCTGTGGTGCCTGGTGTTTGTTTGTAGGACTGTTTACAAGTCTTTGGAACTGTCTAATCTGTATTCCCTAAGGACTTTAAACAGAAATGCTGTTTCCTCTATTGTGATCCTTTAAAGAATTTTTAAAACCAGAAAGGTAACATCAAATTTGTGGTTAAGCATGAATTTGTTTGCAGATAAAAAGATGACATTCATAAGTATTGTTGTTTTCTTTTGGGGGCTTGAAATAATAAAAATGTAGTATCTTCAAGCAAAAAATATCTTTTCCTACATGTCTCCCTATATGGTGCATTTTTCCATCAGATGTTTCTTCACTCATTATTGATTACTAGGACTGTATAAGAGTTCTCAGTGAGATATCTTGCAGAAAGTGCCCATTCAGATCCTTTAGTTGGTCAGAACTGATTTCAGCAGACACAGAAAAAAGACATGGCTGGATTCTGTCCAAATGCTTCCTCCATTCACACACAAAGTTCTCAATAATTTCAATGTGAGACTTCTGTCGTATTCCAGGGACTACTGAATGGCTTTAGGGAGGACTGTAGGGTAGTTAAGAAGTGAAATCAATGGAAAAGCTTATGCAGCATTCAGTAGGGGTAGATTTTAGCCATAGAGAAGTAAAAAGGAGAGCCTTTTTTCTTGTTTTCCCTTTCAGCAGATACGGGAAATTGTGTTCCCTCTTGTTTCTACCTTCAGACAGTAAAAGCTATATATATATCTTTTCTCTTCATTTCTTAAATTCAGGCAAATTTAAAGCTGTAAGAAAAATGTGGGATCATTAAGATGTGCATCACCAGAATAGAATAGAAAATGAGATTTCAAGAGATTGAAGATGTCTTTGGTTTTAGATGAAAACAGTCATTAATATCTCTTTGCATTCTGAAAAAAATGAAAGAGAAAAAAGTCTTTTTTAGAAAAAAACCCCAAAACTGATAGGCACAAATATACAAAATGGATTTTAAACTATAGGGAGAAAGAAAACAGACAAGGGAGAAAGACCTGATGTAATACTTCATGTGCCTCATGAAGAATTGTGCTGTGATAGAAAATACGCTGAATAAATGTATCTAAATATCTGTTAAGTTTTTCAAAGGTTACATCTTCTAACTGTGCTATTAAGTAATCATCTGGAAAAATTGTTCTTCCTTCTTTTCCTTGTAATTAATTATAGGAAGATATTAACGTATTTTTGAGGTGCTGCTAGGGAAGCACTGGAATCATCTGTACACTAGTACAATTTATGAGAAATACAAACTGCATAATTAACTATACCTAAGCATAATTATTTTAGAGGGGAGAGGTTGCAAAAATTATACTTTTGTTCATGCAGCACATGCTGAAGAATGTATTTATTCAAATGCATTTTGCAGTATTCAGACATTTCTAAGGGATTTGCCTCTGAAAATTACAAACTATACTCTGAATGTCATTTTAACTTAGAGATTTAACTGTTAAATCAGCATATCTGTTTTTTCTGTAGTTAGCCTCAGACTTGAAAAAATATGTGAGCAGATGTTGAACTTAAAGTACACATGTAGATTTACCAAGGTTAATGAATAATAGGGCAATTTAGCACGTACTGCATTCTCTGTAAATAACAATGTTGATTCTTACAATGTTCTGTTTCTCCTTGCTTTGCTTTGCTTTGCCTTGTTGTTACTTAATCTAAACCATTCCTGATCAACTTAACAATTGGATTTAAACAACAAAATATCTTTAAAGATATATTTAATTGTTACCAAACAATTGTTACTCAAAATTAAGTGCATGCTTTGCTACATCTTGAATAAGACCATCAGTCAGGGTCTGAGCTACAAATTTTGGAAAAAAAATCTAGTAATATTCTACTTAATCTAAAATCTAACCTCAATTAAAAAAAAAAGGAGGGGCTAATAATATTGCAATTTTCATAAACCAGTAATTATGTATTACCAATAATAAACTTGGATTGAAAATTAGGTCCCATGGCTCCATGAAAGAGCAATCTTTCAGTTAGCAAATAGGTATCTAGGATAAAATAGGCATCACTGTGTGATAAGCGATCTTTTTGCTGTGACAACTGTTCTAGATTAATGTTTTATTAGGGTAGAGGTAAGGGTCCGGAAACTCTAGGAAGAAAGCCTACATTTCAATTGTAGTGCATAATAATGTGAATGTATTTTTATTAAATCAAGTTTTACTGGGGAAAAAAAAAATCAACCTTTTTCCCTTCCATATGAAATGAAGAAGTGTAAAAAACTGAAGTTTTGAAAGAAAATGTTATATATTGGTTTCCGATGAAAAAGAGAGCTATGATGAGAGCTTGCTTGCAATTTAAGTATGTGTGCATTTGAAAATTTAATGTTAATTGTGTTTTTCTGTGAAAATGAAAAAGCAATCATAACACAATGCACAGATGATATGACATAGTGCAAAGTATAGAAATTAAGAACACTGAATAAACAAATTACAAAATGACCTGCTGTTGTCATAAATAAGATGCGTGTTAGTGAAGTGTTACAACACAACTTTTGACAATATTTACACAAAGAGATAAGAGATACAGAAGATGATTAGAGAGAACAGATGTCTCTCTACGTTCAGCAGAGAAAAACACCTAGTTGTTTCTGGGAAACCTTTTATTGTGGCTAAGAAAGTCATAGAAGTGGTGGCTGTAGACCTACAGAAACATTTTATTGCTAGCTGAGCTTCATTTTTATCTTCATTCTTCCATCAAGATGGTATAATAACTGACAAACAGTCACAATGATATTCTTAATTTAGGTTTTTACATTGCAGCATGTCCCAAATACCTGATGGACAGTCCTTTGCATGTAATTTTTATGGTCATTAAAACCCAAATTCCTTAGTCAATATTCTTTTTGCAGTGGATCTCCAGAAGCCAACTAATCCTAACTCCTCAAAGAAGATCTAATTAGATCAAGTTGTTCAGGAACTTGTTTAGTTGAGTCCTGAACATCTCCAAGGAAGGAGATCTCACAGCCTCTTTGGGTAATCTGTTCCAGTATTTGACTTCCTCATGGCAATTTTTTTTGTTTTCTCATCTAAATAGTTCCCATAGCTCAGAAATCCATGGATGCATCTAGCATGAGATGAGGCTGACAAGAAGGAAAGTTCCCCTGACATGTGAGCATCTTCCATTTCTTGGGATGTATTTCTTAGTTTGATTCTGATCATAAATATATACATAAACCAATCAGAAAATTTCATAGAGCATAAACCCTGACTTTCAGACAACTCTGTAGAGAAGTATATTATAGGAAGGACACTTTATATTCTTCACTAAAGTACAGTAATTTTTTATATGATAAGGGTTGTTATGAACATTTCCAATTTTTTTCTTGTATCAAAGTAAATTACGCTTAAGAAAATCTTTATCATTCTTACTCATAAATATGCTAATTCATATACAGAAAGTGAAAGGCAGGATCTTGTTCTTAATATTTTGGGTATTTATGACTGCACAAAGGATGGGACTAAAAACAGTAATTTAGAATTGCTAGCATCACCTGTTTTTCAGTCTGATTTACCTTTTTGTCTGTGTTCCAGTGTCTACCCTGTGGAGTAACATGGAAGTTACATTTTAATGCTCTTGTCAGCTGGAGTTTTTTTAAAAAATGATAAACATCCTTTGTAATACAGCACAGATGAGTCTGCCACAGGCAGTATTATTGCATAATTCTCTGTGTAAACTTATCAACCCTGTTTAAAAACTGGATGTTTCTGGCCCCAGTTAACACAACTGAAAGGCTGAAGCAGGACTGCACTTTGGTTAGTATTAGACCTCAGAGTCTTAATCTGCATTTGAAATTGTATTGGGTGTAGGTGTCCAGGCTTTGGCAGCAAGCAGCTGCTGGGGTGGCCTCTGTGAGAAGAGGCCAGGGCTGCCTCATGTCACACCAGCACCTATGGGGACACTCAGACATCTGGGTCTACCTGTGCCACCCCCACTGTACATGGGAACCCAGGTGATGTGGAGACCCTGGAATCTGGGAGACGCATAGCACTTCTACCACCTGTTGGGATCTAGACATCTAGGTTTGCCAAGTCTATTTTTCCCATGATGGTAATCAGTAAGTGATCTCCCTGTCTTTATCTCAATCCACAAGCTTTTCGACCTTATTTTCTCTCCCTGTCTTGTCAGGGGGTGAGAGTGAGAAAGCGGTTAGGTGGGTATCTGGCTGAAGTACAAGTCAACCCACCACAGTCCTTTGTGGCTGGCTATTTCTTGTCCCAGCTAACACAACTGAAAGTCAGATGCAGGGCATTACTGATGTTTACCTTCCTAATGTATTTATGGACAACAATCTTAGCCACTCTTTGTTTTGTTAAACTAAAGGCAAACTCTTAGAGAACAAGCAATAGTAGAAATATGCATACACTTTGAAAGGGGAACACAATAAAAGAACAAACTGGTTGGACATAGTCTTCTAATAGAAGAACAAAAGATACTCCAACCATATTAAAATATGCATGTAAGCAAAGAGAAATCAGCTGTCTGGAACACTGGAAAACACATCTAAAATGCATAGGTAGTAAAAGTGCATATCAACTTGTCTGTCCATTTACATTCAATTGAATGTGAGCATTTGACTTCTACAAATGAATTTGATTCATATAAGAGTTCTTTCATTCCCAATATTTCTACACAATGGAACCATGAATTAAGTTCTTAGAACTGAGGGTTTTAGAGTATTTTGAATTTACTCTACATTTTTCTTCTTTCCTGGGTTTGTGTGAAGTTAGTGTTGTCTTCTAACTTTTCTGAAAGTATCTTTGCATATCTATATGCTCTTTTAAAAAATAAAATGTTGGAGGAAAATAAGATTTTTAAACAGGCTTCCACAGAAAATAAGATCAAAACTTGTCAGGACCTTGAGCCCACTCCCATCTTCCACAAGTTTTCTGGCTGAGTCCAAACTCAGCTGCTTTGGTGAGAGAAGCTTTTATGAAGAAACTGAGAAGATGCCTGAGCAATGGCTGCCCCTTCTTTGGGGAACTGCTTTTAAGCTGGAGATCTCACCTTTGGTGCGCACCTGAGCTGCAGTCTCACAGCAATGCTTATGACTGGTCATGAACCTTGTTGGTCTGGACACAGACCCTGATGGCAACCTGTGGGCTAATGTCCCATCCCATCCTTGGCCTGTCCCCTGGGAGGGCTGGGGCAGTGGGACAGGTCCTGGCCACACGGCCCTGCCATTATCGCCCCATGGGGAGTCCCCGCTGCTTCCCACCTCCAGCCCTGGGGAACTGCTGACCCATGCAGAGCCCTGACCAATATTTACTGGTTTTTGCCATCAGAAAATTAAATTGATATTCTGTAGAAAAGTAGATTATCACAGAAGTAATAACAGATGAGCTCACAGGGTAGAAGAAGTATGAATTGTGAAACTTCCTAGCATTTCATTGTTTGATTTCATGTTAACGGTCTGTTGACCTTTGGGTTTTTTACTATCATTTCCGCTTTTTTTAATTTGTAATTTGTCCCTTTATTCTCCCTCTCTCCAGAAATAAACTCAATGTTTGTTTGATGTTCTTTTTTGAGTTGTGTGGGTTTTGTGCTTGGTTGGGGTTTTTTAATTTACATTTTGTCTTTGGTTGGTTGGTTGTTTTTTAAAAAACCCAGATCTAGATATGGTGTCAACTATAAAGGAAAAGGCAATGCTTCATTTTTTACAGCTGCCCATGCAAGAGCATTCCACTGTAAGTCAGGAACAGTAATAATTCTGATAATAGCATGTCTAGAATCAAGTAAAACTGATATGTGACAGTGAGATACCCACAGGAAAAGTAATCTTGCAGTCCTTAGCTTCTCACCTAAGCCTCCCTCCTTCCTCTGTAAAACTACTCTGACACGAATCCCAAAATGAATGTCTAGCTATAAGTACATGTTGTCTTGAAGAAGTGAGCAATGGGAAAGGCAAGGAGTGATTTAGTAGTTTGTCTTCATGCCAATATCATGACCTCTGTCATGAAGCTGGTTTAAAGCAAAAATCGCAGCTTGACTTTCCTTTTACTCACTTCTCCATGGGAGCATGCAGTCATAAGCTACACTCATTCTTGAAGTATTCATCCTAGTGCTCTCTTAATAGTTAATACAACAGTAAATTCATATCAAAAAGTCTGGTATAACAGAGTATGTTTATCAGGTTTTAATATTAGAGGGTTAAGAGGAATGCTGACAATTAATTTAGTAGCTAGGGAGTTACAGGAATTTTCAGTTCACAAATGAACTAGGTATTCTTTAATGAATTATTTTTTTGGGAAAAAAAAATAGACAAACACTAAAAGTAGAGAGCCTAGTCCTGCTTAAAACAAATGCAGAACCACCTTCATATGTATTGAGACAAAGATTCTCTAAAGTATTTATACCTTATAAATTTGATTAATACAATGTATGCTATAAATTCAAATCTGTTAAGTTTATCTGTAAATGTATAAACATGATTTTTTAAAGATTTAATGTGCGTATTATAAACACTTATAACAAAGAAGCTAAAGAGTCATACTACAGCAAACAAAATATTTAACAGAGGAAATAAACAAGTAATGTCTGATCAGGAATATGCACTTAGTAACTTTTCCAGAAACAGTTTCCACACAGAGTTAAAAATTACTGCATTAAACATAATAGTGTAAGTTACTATGAAAGTGTAATAGATAATCATTATATTTAGCATAATAATTAATCTATTGCCCTATACTGTAAATTCATAGAGTAAATAACATTGACACTTACCCTATTATAGGGATGTTTTACTACCAGCTTAAATATTTTGTGGAATAAGCATGTCATTAAGCTTTTGTGTAAATGGAACTTTGCTGAACTGGGATCTATTAAACAATTTTTCATGCTGCTTTGTTTTTAATATGGAAAATAAGAGAACAAAATGAAGCATGTTAAATTAAATCTACTTAATGTTGCAGAAAATCCGGAATCTTTATTGTCTATTTCTCTCTACTCAATTTTGTTGTGTTAATATGGAACTACTGCATCTATGTTGATATAAGTAATGTAAACCTGTAGGCCCTTGCGTGTGTTTATATCCACTATATGTGGCATACTACTAATACATTTGCTGAAGTGTTTCACAAAAAGAGTTCCTGATCCTTTTATGCATGTTGATATTGATTGCTCAGGTCAGAAGTTTTCCAGGATCATTGTGGGGAAAAAAAGCTAATACAGAATTTTAATTTATGGCCTACAAGGATTTGAAAACTGGCCTGGAAATATAAAAAGTGGTAAGCACGCCTTCTTTTTCTGGCCAGGTTAGGTTTAAAATGTCTTAAAAATAGGTTCTTTGATTGAGCAACTTGAATCGGGGTTTCTGGGTAGTACCAGTTGTTGGTGGTAGCTGCCTGCACAGGCTATCCAGAAATCCTAGGCACCCAGTAATGCAATTCAGTGTTCCTGAAGGAGTAATGTGGAGACATCCAGAGAAGGAGATGGAAAACCACAAGCAGTGGGAGGATGAATCAGGAGAGCAGGTGCCTCTGTCTCCATGAATTCGGAACAATGGGCAATCTCCTGAGGGCAGTGACAACTGCTGTTCTTTAAATAGTATCTCTTATTTAATGTACTTCTTCAGGCAGCACAGATTTGTCTCTAAGCCCTCTTTAGCTTGGAGGGAGTTTGCATACAAACTCTCATTTTCCAGAAAAAAGACCTTAATCAGAATTCTCTAGGCAATGCTAGGGTAGAGCTAGATTCCATCTTTCTTATAGCAGTTCTTCAGAATAATTGCAAGGGAGTTTAACTTAATAGGAGAGTTGTTTAACTTAATAGGAGAGTTGTTTAACTGAAGACCATTTTCACTTTACGTTATACTATTGAGATTTGAAATTTTTAATTCAAGGATTATGCTTATATTCATAATTAGAGTTTATGCTAATGTCCTGTGTACATAAATTGGACAGAATACAGAAAAAATTCTTGTTTTGAATTATGGTGTCACATTTAGACATACAAAAAGATGGAGTAACAAAGTCTGTAACAGACTATAACAAAGATGGAGTAACAAAGTCTTTAACAGTCACTGTAACAAAGACTGCATGAATTAACAAAACAACAGAGCATGGCAGCTATGCTTAGGAATAAGAGCTGCCTGATCCTGTGTTCATTCCTTGAGATTTTACTGGTTCTTTAAGCTATATTCATACAACAGTGAAAGGAAAATCATGCTCCGTTGATGTAACTACTAAAAGTTTGAATTAATTCTGCAGGCCCTAGATTTAGTCCTCAGGTACTATTCTAATAGAGAAAATATCTACCATAACTGTGGCTGTTTACTAATCTGTGTTACTAAGATTAATAGGGCTTGAAAACATACCCAGCTAAGAAAACTTCAAATGATTACGTGATTTATAATACAATAATACAATATATTACAAAACCAAACTTCACAGACTTTTGTTTTTTTATATAGCCTATTTAAAGTTAAATAGTGCATATAGTTTTAAATATATATATATTTCAGAATTATATTTGCAAATATGGCATGATTCTAAATTTAAGAAGAAACATTCATATTTTTTTCAATTTTTAATAGAGCAAATATTGCCTAGTTACTAGAGTTGCAAACTCTGTTGATATATAAATAACATTTGATCAGTTTTTGGAACTATTGGATTTTTTTCAACATAAAAGGAAGCATTTCATTATGGAAAAAACCCCCACAATTTGATTCTTTAAAGAAGATCTATCTTCCCCTGAGATTAATGCTCCATTTTTTTAGTGTGTAAGTGTATGCACATCAACTTTTCCTATGGAAATATTGATATTACTTCCAGGAAGCTTTGCAAATTACCAGTAAAACATTTTGAAAGGTTTTTTTTTTTCTTTTCTGAAATTATACAAAATTTTTAGTTTAAACCCTTCCTCAAAAAGGAACATTGAGAAAATGCTTCTCATGGATTTTTCAAAGCTTTTGCTATATGCAGCAGACAGAAAGTAAGGAAAATATTTTCTTGAGGAAGGCAGTTCTATATTTTTTTTCTCTCTGATCATCCTGAAATGCCATGCAGATATCAAATTTTAATCAGTCCCTAATGAAATGCATCTTCTTCAGCAAAACAGCATCATTAAAGATAATTTGTCTGTTTGAGTTTCAGTTCAGCAAATACATAGATACTTTCTTAATTTTAGTTATTCAAAATGCTAAATTTAACAAGTATCATGTATGCTTGAGAAATAGGAGTTTTGGTTGAATTAGACCTCACTGAAATCTCCCACAATGTCTTAACTATCACTCAGAAAATGATATCATTTTCATTCTCTGTAATCTTTTAGTCACCTGTGTGACAATCAATGACATTCTCCCTCTTGATATTGTTGGATTTGGTTTCCTGATTCTTTTGGTTTCCTGATTCTTTAAAATTCTCTGATTTTTTGCTCTGTGTTGTTATGAGGGTTCTGCAGGTCTCTTCTGAATGTTCTGTTTCTCGCTGTCAATCATTTGTCTTATGTCTCAAACTTCACTTGCCAACAATCTGGAACACGAATGGTTTGTATTTTCAAAGTCAAACTAACAATACTAGAGTCCCAAAGCTTGTGGAGAATTTCAGCTATAACCATGTTATCATTTTAGAGCATTTCATAAATATCCTTTCTGCAAATTACTTTTGAAATACTCATCAGCATTTCCCAAATGACTATGTTTTAAAGATTCAAAATAAAAGCTTCTCTTAACAAACTGAGTTTGGGGAGTTGTTTTTTTCTTTACCACCATTTTGCATTACAGATGGCAACAAGAAGCATTAGAAAATTTCATAGTTAAGATGCATATCCTCCTTGGTTGCATTTACACTGTCTACTTTGTACAGATACTACAGTCATATTTGGAAGACATATGACGTCTTTTTGTATAGACACATGTCTGTGTACAGACATGTTTGGAAGGTGTCAACAGAAATTTCAAAGAAAATACATTAAGTGATATTCTGGTAACCTCTGTAAGTTTGCTTCTTCTTTCACTGGCTACGTTTTTCCCTGCCTTCACATGATTTATTTAATAATTTACAGTTCGTCTGTAAATTACTACTGTGCTTATTCCAAGGGCACTCATAAATATCATGCTCTACATGTATGTATTTGCTAGTAAACCCTTTATTTAAGAATGGCATATTTGCAACACAGTGCACCATAAAACTAGCAGATCATACCTGTACTGACTTATCGTAATTCTTACGGAGCTCATCCAGTTACACCAACATGCATGTGCATATGTACTATGTGTACATACACACAGATTTATCTCTTTATTTTTTCTTTGCACATAATAAAATGCAATTAAGCTAATTCCAGAGTAGCTTTGCATAAGTAATATTCTGTGAAATTTGTGAACGTAATAAATTTACCCTGAATCAGGAAGATCACACTTGAACACAGAAAACATGCTAGCAGTGATATCTATGCCATTTAAAACAGTCTTCTTGCCCCAACATTAGACCAGGCCATGTGCATATCATTCTAAAAAGATATTTATCCACTATTTTCTTGAAAATACCCTGTGCTGGGAACCACAACTTTCTTAGCTTATTCTTTTTGGTGAACCACTTGTTTTAAAGTAAGGAAAACTGTGGTTTATTCTTCCTTTCCCTACTGGCTAACAAAAATTTAGTGTTGCCATTTAAGATAGTTGGTTCCTGTCCCCTTCTAGGTAGCAATCCATCATTGACATCTTTGTGCTATATACGACTTCTTTTATTTCTACTGTCAGGTCTATGGTTTTTATAGATTAAACAAATAACATTATCTCAACATATTTTTCATTCATTTTCATTGTACTTCTCTAGATTCTAACAGTCTCCTCAACAGGTAGTGCCAGTTTGAGTACCACTCCCATTGCAGCCTTTCTAATAAAATGTAAAGAGAAAGTGCTGTTGTGTGTGCTTTCATGTTGTACATTTTGGCCTTATTAATTGTTAAATATTCAATATGCCGCTTGGTAGGAATTATCAAAATAGAAAAGGGAAGTTTCTTAAGCTGATTACATTGTCCTGATGTACAGCTTTGTGCTGAGATTGAAACTGGCATAAATACCTAGAGGTGAAGACCATAAAAAAAACAGCATGCTTGTAATTCACTAGATCTAACTAATCTTGAAGATTTCCAAACAGTGATGAAAGTATTTTTGTGGTTCAGGTGTCAGAAGTAAGATTAAATGTTTTAAACACAAGAATAAGATGCAGCTAATTCTGAAATGTATAATAAAATAAAAAGGATTGACTACTGTGTAAAAGGGAAGTCCAAACTCATAGCCTAAGGACAGCAGTTGATCTCTGCTGGTGGTTTGACAAGATGTAGGCAATAACTATGATGCTTGCCAAACTGCCTGAGCTAAAGAAAACCTGTGTAAAAGCTTTGGTAACATACTGAGTTTTGGATTGCTGATTGATGCTCCCATCAATTACAGAAATGTTGCAAAAAGAGCCAACATAACTATCAGTGCATTACTACTGACTTTTTGCAAGACAGTGTTTACATTGACTCATACATATGTGTGCTAACTGTAACTCAGAGATCCTTTTCTACAAAGCAGCTGACTAGGTGTTGTTCCTCATTTTTTATCTGCATATTTTGTTACTTCTAAATGTACTGCTTGATACACCATACGATACATTTTTATTGTTAACTCACTTCTACATGGTTTATTTTCCACAATTTTAAAAACTCACAGGTGAAAAGAAAGGTCTGTTGTACCTTTAAAAGTAGAAGCATGCCAATAAGATTTGACATTTGATTATTTTGAATCCAAAAATAATCATACTAATTTAACTATATGAACTTTTTTATATTCAGCAACTCAGTAAAATAGTATTACCATTCATAGTAACAGGCCACAGCCCTTTTGCTAACCTTACATGTACCTTACATGTACCTTACAGGTCTTTTAAACGCTCCCATCAAAGTGATCTCTAACTTCCTAGCTAACTTCCTGATGTGTAGATATTCAGCTTCAAAAATCAAAATGGATGAAACATAATGGATGAAAATTTGACAGCATCTGGGCTGAAGAAGTTTTCACGATTACTTCACTGAAGGGAATGTAATTATGGGTGTAAGACTCAAGGAACTAAAGAACTCTATTTATACACACAATTTCTACATAATATTTAGTGTCCTATTCTCTCCCTCTACATCACCTCCTCTCCATATTCTCTGTAGAAACATGACTTTCAAAGGAACCATGAATTTATCTGAGATCTTGCTGTTGATTAGCTCTTTTATCCCCACTCAAAGAATTCAAAATATTCCTGTGAAGATTTCCAGAAGTTCTGTTATCCCTTAAATAATTACGTTAGGGAGGGGAAACAATGAGTATCTTAGTAATTTCTCTCTGGTCATAACTTCCTTCACTACTGCCAGTGTTTGTGGAAAAATATTAAATTGGCTTGTCGTAGGAACACTTCCACAGAACCTTACATTCAAAAAGAGAGGACATCCTGTGGAAGAGTTCCTTCTCTCTTTCTTCTGCTGTTATGTTCCTTGTACTTTTCCAAACCTTATTTTCATTTGACTTCTTATTTTCCAGCTCTGTATTACAGACAATGTAAGGCTCTAAGTCCTTATAGCTTCTCTGTCTAAGAGGCATAAAATGTTACTACTATTCTGGAATTTGGGAGCATCAAAGTAGATGTTTTCATTTAGTATTGCATCTCACAGAATCACAGAATCACTGAGGTTGGGAGGGACCTCTGGAGATCAGCTATTCTAACCACCGTGCTCATAGCAGGGTCAGTTAGAGCAAGTTGTTCAGGGTTATTTCCAGTTTTGATCTGAATATCTACAAGGATAGTGACTCCAGAACATCTCTGAGCAACCTGTTCCAGTGTTCAACTATCCTCACAATCTAAAAGAGCTTTCTTACATTGAAATAGAACTTCCTGTACTTCAGTCTGTGCTCATTGGATCTTTCCCTGTCACTGGGAACCACTGACAAGAGTCTGGCTCCATCTTCTTAACACCTTCCCATCGTGTATTTATTGATTCATTTATTGAAAACACTCCCCTCAGACTTTTGTTCTACAAGTTCCCAGGTGCCTTAGTCTCTCCTTTTATGTCAAATGCTCCAGTCCTTTCATCATCTTTGTGGCCCTATGTTGGACTCTCTCCAGTACATTGCCCAGAACTGGACACAGTAGTCAAAGCGTGGCCTCACCAGTGCTGAATAGAGGGGAAGGATCACCTCCCTCCACCTCCTGGCAAAACTCCTCTTAATGCAGCCCAGGAGGCTGTTTGCCTGTTGGCACACTGCGGGCTCATGTTCCACTTCTTGTCCACCAGGATGTCCACGTGTTTTTCTGAAAAGCTGCTTTCCAGATAGTTAGCACCAAACATGTACTTTTCCATGGGGTTATCCCTCCACAGGTGCAAGACTTGGAATTTGCCTTTGTCAAACTTCATGAGATTCATTTCAATCTGTTTCTTGAGCTTATCAAGGTCTTTCTTAATGGCACAACCATCTAATGTATCAACCACTCCTCCCAGTTTTGTATCATCTGCAAACCTGCTGAGGGTGCACTCTGTCCTATTATTCAAGGCATTGATGGTCCAGTATTGACTCCCTCAGGTACACTACTAGTGAGTGGCCTGCAGCTGAATGATAGTTTGAGCCCAACAGTTTGGCCAGTTTCCAATGCACAACACTGTCAACTTACCTAGCCCATGTATCATCAATGTGTCTATGAGGATTTTATGAAACAATGTTGAATACTTGGCTAAACTCAAGATAAGTAACATCCACTACTCTTCTCTCACCCACCTTGCTAGCCATTTGACTGTAGAAAGTTGTTGGGTTTGTCATTCATTATTTCTCCTTTGTAAATCCTTCCTTTATATGTATGGAAATGCCTTTCAGGAAGATTTTCTCGATCACTTTCCTGTCAGACGTTCAGCCTGTAGTTGCCTAGATCACACCTATTGACCTTCTGCAAGACAGGAGTGGCATTTCCTTTCTTCCAGCTCTCAGGGACCTCCCCCCAGTTGCAATCATCTTTCAAAGATTATTGAGAGTGACATCACTGTGACATTGGGCATCTTCCTCAGCACTCATGGCTGCATCTCATCAAATCTTAGTACTAGTGTCTGTCCAATCTGGTTAAATACTCTCTGTCATGGTCCTCCTCCACTGAGGGTAAGCATTTATTTCCAGAAACTATTGCAGCTTTTCAATAGTAAAGGTTTAGAAGCAAACAAGAGAGTACCAAAAAACCATGTAATACTTGATGTTAGAATAAATAATGTTAGGCTTGTTTATTTTCTGCAGGATTAAATGATAAAAATTTTAGTCAACCAGTCTTTTACACAGGAAAACAGATAATTTGCTATCTCATAACTTCTCTTGCTAAGTGAAACAGGGAGCGAAACTGTTGAGTCTGTGAAAGTCTGACATATTCCTTGCTTATATTGATATCATCCTTCATAGTTACCCCCATCCCCCATGGCCCAATAACTCTTAAGCTGTATAGCTGGCTTGAAAATAGCAAAAGACAAGACTGGTGAAATTTATACATGAGGAGCTCTACTGTATGGGCTGCTCATGGAATAAGGAAATACGCAAAGTGGAAAGAGTGGCAAGAAAGGCTAAAGGGAAATTTGAATCTTGTTCCACCATCTGGGAAAGATATTTCAGTGGAATTGACTAAAAACACAGTCTTAAAGGTCAAAACTTTACATTTCTATTTCATGAAGTTTTTATCCAACTTTCTTTTGCAAAATGGCTAAATATCTGCAATTTCTAAGTGCTTTTCAGTGTAAAAAGAACTTAAATTTGTTTATGTTTGTCACTTTATTTAATTATTAATTACTGTTTAACTAGACATTTCATTTGTGTGATTCTAATGGACCTTCAGGAAGCTGTCTTTTAGCAACTGATCATTATGAATTGCTACAGTATAAAATCTAAATGAAATTAAATTCTTAAAGCAAAATGAAAGTAAAATAGCCATTATTTTTACCAAAAGCAAAATTAGATTTTGCTTTCTATCCCAATAATTCTTTTGCCTATTTAGTTTTAATGTAAAAGAAAGGAGAAGGGAAGTATTCAGAAAATAATTCAAATAAAAGCACATAGTTCTCTTATCATTATGTGATGAAACCTATAGATATTTTGTTACATTAATACATAAAATACAGGTATGCCTATGTGGACATATGTACATCTATGGAACACAGTTAAGAAGAAGATAAAAATGAAATCTACAAAGCCAAAATGGCAACATTCATTTTGGTGGCATGAGCAGGATCTTCCAAACCTAAAACCTCTGTACACCACAGAAGTACAGGTTTCATATTGCTTGAGGCAATAAGCCAACACTTGGGTAGCGGAGGAGCTATATATCATGCTCCCAACAAACATCTCATACTTCAGATAGCTAGCTCCCTCCGAAAGCTTTGGTACTTAGAATTTATTTAAATGAACCAGATAATCTGCTGTAGAAACTGGAATAATCAGAAACAGGAGAACTACTGGGATAAAGGGGAATGACTATGGGAGATGAGCACTGCAGGTGCTACTGTGAAGAATACAATTCTCCATTTATTTACCACATGCCATTATAACCTTATTTTCTACTTATTCTCAATTCTTTTACTTCTTCACAGATATTCCACAGACTGGACTGAAAATCAAATACTTTGGGAGCTCCATATCAGAGGGTTTCATATTTTGGTTACTTAGAAATTACAAATTTTTTTCAAGAAAATTCAATTATACTTTAAAATAATAATTAAAAGAAGATTCAAAGTGAAAGAAAAAAAGAAAGAAATATGAACAACTTCACATGGAGAAAAAAAACCCCAAAACTAAAACCCCTCAAAAAACCAAATTAAAACCTTTGATAAGATTCACCCACACCACAGACAACCATGAAGAAAAATACTGTGGGAACTATATGAATAATTTCATTTGCTTGTACCATGTGTAGCAAAAAACATGGATAAATAACATCAGAGAGTAAGAAACTCACAACATATGCCTGACAGATTTGTGTGTCTTGAACAACAGTTGTCTGGTTGTTATGACTTCTTCACATGCTCAAAATTAATCTGTCAGATTTGGGGTCAGGAAAGAATTTTGACCTCTGGGCAGATTGACAGGGACTGTTAAGTTTTAGGTTTTTGTTTTGACTTTTGTTGCTGTTGTTTGTTTGTTTTTTAATTAAAAACATAGATATAATCCATGTCCAAGAAAATATTGGCATTTCCATGCAATTTCAGGACCAGTAATACTGCCAATACCTTTGATCTTTCATAATTTACTGCTGGAACATTTTATTAGTTTATTTTGTTGGGTTTTGGATGGATTTGGGGGTTTTGTTTGTTTGTTTATTTTTAAAATGTAAGTCATCTGTTTATTAGAAGGTCATTTAGGAAAAGATTTCATGCCTCAAGAAGTATAATGACATCTACATGTTCTATAGACTTTTAGAAAGAGGTCTTTAGTATACTAACTTACTGCAAGGGACTTCAGTCTTCTGTCTTGGCAGAGTTAGAAAATAGACCAGAAGTCATTTGTCTGAAACAGTACACTATGAAGAAATGTAGAAAAAGTAAACTGTAACTTCTTGAAAGAAATACAAGAAGACAAGAAAAAGTGGGGAACAAAAAGTAAAATATATTGGCCAACTATGGAATCTTCTCTAAAAGTATCATTTCTTTGCAAAGAGAAAATTAAATCATGATAGTTTTCTGTTATTGTCAAATATTTGATGTTGCTAGAACTAGTATCTGATTTTATCAGAAACCTGGAACCTCATGAATAATAGTTGTTTTTTGTCCTAGAAATACTCAGCTCCCACAATTATTTTTAATTCTCTTCATGTTTTCTTTTAACACTTACTTATAAAGAATATTTCTGCAGGTGAAATCCATCTCTTGTCACTTATCACCTGTAATTAAATATGTTGACCATGTGGGAGACAGCTAAGGTGTCTGATATTGGATCAGTAATTTGACCTTTAGTTGCTGTTACTACAGAGTTTGAAAAAAACACCAAACTTCCAGCAGTTCTAGAGCTCTGTTACTGACACTTTCACACTGCACACTAAATTTAATTGGAATTAATACTGTACTGAGAATACACAATGAGTTCTGAGCTAAATCTTTCATACCTACTTTCTCTGTAAGCATAACACCAAGATTTTGTCATCAGGCAGAATAAGCTCCCTACTGAGTCTAAATTAGAACAGTAATTTTATTTTTCTTTAGAAAAAAATAAACTTAAATTTTGCTCTTCAGGATGGGTGTAAAGTTAACCAGGCCTACAGGCTACCAGGACCATAGATGAGTCTATATCAATCTTATTGACAGTTCCATTATTTACTGAGTAATCCTCCCAAAATCTGAAGCCAGCCTCCCTGAAATGTGCATAGTGCCAATGTCATTTCCTCTGCAGTGGACTGCTTTATGCTCCACATCTGCTCCCCCTGCGCTGAGCTATCTGTCAATGTAGACAGCGTGGGTGAATAACATTTTATTACAGCTACAGTTCTATGCTGTTGTGCATGTTATACTTGAAATATGCCATGACTAATTTTATTTTATTGTAACTTGATGATATATATTAGTAGTTGCCACATTAGTATGCAGGTGTCAGATACAACAACATAATATATGCTGATATTTTAATGCTGTTCACTCAACAGCTTTAAAGCTATCTGAAGAATTTATGGGAGGAGTATCTAAGCAAAATTTCATGCAAAACCTTGTCTCAAAAATATTTTATTACCTCGGAGTGAGAGAAGTCTGAGTGTTCTTTTGTATTTATTTATGTTTTCTCTTCTATATCACTACTCTTAATTTTAGTTACTGGGGCACCTTCTTACAACCAATAATAATTAGAAGGCATATTATTATAAGAGTTACAGATTGATTTTCAAATTAAAAAGATCTAAAAACTTCAAATAAATCTTTTTCCTAAGCATCTCAAAAGTTTAGGGTCTAATAGCCTGTGTTGGGTTTGTGTGGCAAGGTATGGGTAGCGGGGGGTTATAGGGGTGGCTTCTGCAAGCAGCTGCTAGAAGCTTCACCTGTGTCTCACAGAGCCAATGCCAGCTGGCTCCAAGATGGACCTGCCACTGGCCAAGGCCAAGCCAATCAGTGCCTCTGTGATAACATAATTAAGAAAGAAAACAAAACAGTTAGGGAGAGCTTTTGTAGCCAGAGAGAGGAGTGAGAAGATGTAAGAAACTCTGCAGACACCAAGGTCAGTGCAGAAGGAGGAGGTGCTCCAGGTGCTGGAGCAGAGATCCCCCTGCAGCCTGTGGTGAAGACCATGGTGAAGCAGGCTGTCCCCCTGCAGCCCATGGAGGAAGGATGAGGGGGTGTAGAGATTCCACCTGCAGCCCATGGAGGACCCCACACCGGAGCAGGTGGAGGCACCCGAAGGAGGCTGTGGCCTGTGGGAAGCCCACACTGGAGCAAGCTCCTGGCAGGACCTGTGGATCCATGGAGAGAGGAGCTCATGCCAGAGCAGGTTTGCTGGCAGGACTTGTGACCCCGTGGGAGACCCATGCTGGAGCAGTCTTCTCCTGAAGGTCTGCACCCTGTGGGAGAGACCCACACTGGAGCAGTTTGTGAAGGACTGTAGCCTGTGGGAGAGACTCGTGCTGGAGCAGGGGAGCGATGAGAGGAGTCCTCCCCCTGAGGATGAAGAAGTGGCAGAGACACCTTGTGATGAACTGACCGTAACCCCCACTCCCCGTCCCCCTGTGCTGCTGAGGGGGGCGGAGGTTGAATCTGGGAGTGAAGTTGAGCCAGGGAAGATGGGAGGGGTGGGGGGAGGTGTTTTAAGATTTGATTTTATTTCTCATTCCTCTACTCTGTTTTGTTTAGTAATAAATGAGATGAATCTCCTCTCTAAGTTCAGTCTGTTTTGCTCATGAGGATAATTAGTGAGTGATCTCTCGCTGTCCTTATCTCGACCTGAGCCTTTTGTTATACTTTTCCTCCCCATACCACTGGGGGAGGGGTGAGCGAGCAGCCGCGTGGCGCTCAGCTGCCAGCTGGGCCTAAACCACGACATAGCCTTTCACCTCTAAGAATTTCTTTACGGTTTTGGTTTTCATTGATTGTTTTTAATTAGGAGTGAATGATGTTCACAACTCTGCAAGAATATAAGTAAGTGTTATGATATTTCTGAAGGAGAATCTTGCGTATAAAAGAGTAAACCAAGTTTACAAGGTCATTTGGAAGATTTTTGCAATTACTGCATTCTTACATAACCACAGGCTCCTGACTCTCAGGCCTAAAATTCTTTGTTCCTTTCTTCCTTTGTTTTGCATTCATTTTCTCTCAAGGTTTCAGTTTAACGTTATAGTTCTTGGAGATGAAGAAACAAAAGCTATATCTGGGTATGTGGTTTAGGCTATTCTCAAAAGCCAAACAAGTACGTCTAGCTGGTTTGAAAGAATGCATAAGGCTCACTAATTCACTAAAAAATTCTGTTTGAACTCCAGCTTTCTGGAAATGCAGGAGTAGCACCCAAGACCAAGGTCCTAGGGCTACAGAGGTCATTGCAATGAGTAATCAGGGCTTGAGATTTGACTAGGAGCATGCCAGTCTAGTTTACAGCAATTCAGAATAAAAGTATTTCAGATAATATGGTTTCATATCAGTGGAATAGCTTTGTTTGCTGTGAGTTTTGTGTAAAATAACATGTATTTGATCCACTTTAAAAAGATAATTAGGAATACAGCAGCAGCTTTCTATAGGGATGATGTGGATGTCACGTACTAGAATATTTTACACTACTTGGACAAATTTAATGGACATTGTGATATTGAGTTTGGACACAAAGGTGTGATGGTTATCCCAGAACTTGGGAATGTAAGCTGATTCATTTAAAGTCATATTTGTATAGACACAGTCATTATTTCTAGAACTAGTTGCATTGCAAAGTATATTCCAATGATGCCTTCTCTTGCAGGAGTATCCCACGTAAATTTACTTCTGTGTAGGTAGCATATGAATGAGTCATTTGGTCACCAGTACTGTGTGGATCACTTCTGAGGGAGTGTTTCAGCTCTTAGGTCACTGGTACACTTCTGCAGGACCCGCTGCCTGCAGAATGAGTGTAGGATGGTTATATCCTACCTTATAAACACCCCTGTTAAAATGTCTACAATTAGGTGGGAAAAATGCAGGTGGATTTCTAGGGCCAATTAATTTTCAGTTTCCCTTCTAGACCAGTTCTGATGGAGACGTGCATAAATTATAAAAGTTTTAGCTTACTTTTAGGCAGTTTTAAATGTGTAGCTGAACAATGAAAACAGCACCACAACTGGAAGATAAAAGCCAAACTAGAAAGCATAACAAGGCCAGCTGTCAGGGGCAGCCAGCAATGACAAGACATGGTTTATTTTGCAGATATCATCAGTTTCTCTAACTGAAATAGTCAGGGGTCTCTCAAAGGCACAATACCATGGAGAAAGGCTTTAGATGGGTCAGATGTGAGTAAATAGTAATGTTAGAGATTTAAGGTGAATTTTTGTAGTATTGCTATAGTCACAGTCACAGGCTATTTCTCAATCATGAACTCTCTGAGGGGTGCTGAAAATGGCTGCCCATGTGCACTTCTCAGATTTCATTACTGTGATGAGAATAAAGTAAACGTATTATATGGATGGGTTTGTTAATTTCTGGTAGAAGCTTAATCAGAAAAGTCAGCAAACTGTCCCTTATCTAAAATTTATTAAATATCTAAAACACTGTTTCAGGTACAAAACTGTCTGATAGGTAATTTTCCAATTTAATAACTATTTGAAATGGTTTATTAAAAATTTGTTTTCTCAAAACAGAAAGTTGTAAATTAAATATATGCACAGATGCCCAGATTCAAGTCATAAAATTTGACATTTATGAGAGGTTACAAAGTAAAATTTCCTTTAGTCAAGAAAGGAGAGCATATCAATCCTTTGGTGGATTGAGTCATGCAGAATTCTTCCACATTCCCCATTAACTGTTCGATATCTACAGAAATGTTGTTCCTCCTTTTACAGAAAATTGAGAAGGATATGAAAAATGTAGAGGGAGTAGAACCCCACCTTTTTCCAAGTAGCTTCTACAACAAAAAAAATGTACACACTGCAGGGGGCGGGGGAGGGGGGGGAAGTAGTTTGCACATGTTTTTCTATAAATTATAAACCTCATAAATTTAATTGGATTTTGCTAGGATGGCCATATGGCAATTTCAGTAATTTGTTTTCCAGCCTTTCCCAATTTAAAGATTCTGACATCTCATCGTGTTTTTTACATTTTTAAATTAGCATCATAACCCATTTCAGAACTGATGTTATGCATAAAAAGTCATTTACTAAGTCAGAAATTTTCAGAAACATCATATAAGCCTTCAAAGTGCAGAGACTCTGTTGACATTTCTTAACAGGTTATGAGTTATATATTCAAATCCCAAAGAAACAGAATTTTTCTACAGACTTTTAAAAAGGTACCATTTCAGAACACTTACTTAAATGATGACTTTTTAAAGACATGATGGAAAATTAACAATGTGTGTTATTTTTTTCTTATACATGAAAAATAGTGACTGGCTTCAGAATTTCTGCATTTTTTATATAAGCAAAACTTCTGGATTTTTTTTAAAGTTTTGTATAAATAACTTTCAAAAACTATACTGAGACAGCTTATGGAAGCTACTGTATGGATAGACCTACTGTTATAAACTACACATCTATATTCTATTTCCAAGCAGATATATAGCTAATGTTCTTAGGATTAATTTCTAATATGCTTTAATGTATAGTTGAAAAGAAAGACACTAGGGGAAAAAGAAGTTTAGTAATAAGGAACACTCTTAACGCATTGCATATTATTCTGAAATACAAATGAGGTTAAATTTAAATAATTATTTAAACACCTGGAATTAAGATTTACCAACGCAAGGTATTAGTGGCCCAATTAGCACATTTTATAAGTGAATAATCTACACCTTTCAATGTAATTTACATAGCCCCTAATATTTAGTATTATACAGCAGAATTTATCCTTGAAAAACAAAGCTTTTATTCATAACAAACTGAAATAAGAACGGCTTAATAGGAATATGTGTTTGATTCATGGTGATACAATGCAACACAATTCACAGTTAAAAGTGTTACTTTTTCTTTTTAAATTGGTTTACTACATATTAATGCTACCTAAAACTTAGTCCTGTGCAATGGCACATTATAGTACTAATTCAAAGGCCTTTTTTAAAAAAAATTCTTCTAAACATTTTAATGGTTATAATGCATTTCTTACTATATTTTTCAATATTTTCCTGTTGGCATTGGCTTATATAAACATTTTATTTTCATATCTACCTTTAGTAAAAGAAATACATAAGCCATGGTAACCACTTTTTTCATAATCTCCTATTACAAAAATGTTTTGACTTGCAAAGAAAACATTGTCTCTTACTGGTAGCATTTTAATGTCAATTCATCAGAAAATCTAAAACAAAATAATCTAAATTAGAATTAAATTTAATGACAGCTATTGTATTATGGAAAAATACAGCATGGTGATATGAATGTCAACTTGTTTATAACTTAGCTTCAATTTCAACCTCTTTGAAGCTGACTGTTAATACAAGTGAATTTAGACACTCGGACATTACGAACTCCTGAGTTTGTTCAAGTGGTAAACACACGCCTGGAGATGTTGAGCTGTCCAGCCAGCTCCTGTGCTTAAAACTTTTGTCAAAGACAGATATTTCTCTTTCCCAATCTATCATCTAGCCAAAAGATGGAGATTTAATCTAAGACAGACATCCAATTTTAAAACACCAGTATCAGCCCACCTAAACATATTTTATTTCCACTCCAAGAGAGTTGATACTATTGGATGACCAGTACTTTTACAAAACTGACATCATTTTTGCCTGGACACATAAAAGCTGAGATACTTAAATATTATGTCTAAAAAATTCTTAGCACCAGTTTGATTTTTTTTCTATGAACATCATTTTTATATTTATTTTGAGTACAACACTATCACATGACAAAACAGATTTATGTAATGGATATCAGAATATAACAGATTACAATCCCGATGAAAGTGGAAAAATCAAAGCTAGTTTTAAAACCCCATGTATTTTATATATAAACAAATCTGTGTGTATATATAGTTATATAAAAGACTTCTTTTTGCTTTAAGTGAAAGGAGAGCAGAAGGGGGAGAATTCTGATATATTTTATAGCACAATTTGTAGCTCCATTGCAAAGCAATTTATTCAGTGTGTCACAGTAGACGGAACAATATATCCTATCTTGACATGGCAACATTATGTTCCCACCTCATATTCCAAAGCTGCCTGTCTAAAAGCCTATGGTCAGTTCAAGTTATTTCAAATGACAATCCTTCTGCCCTCAGTATAGGTGCAAGAAGGTCAACAACAAAGAAGACAGAAAAAAACACTAAGAATATATGAGATATTAAGTCAGAAGATGCTATTAAGAAGCTTTTGGTTTGGTCTGCTGGTTTCAGCTGAGAGGGTTAATTTTCTCCATAGTAGCTAGCGTGGGGCTGTGTTTTGGATTTGTGCTGGAAGCACAAATTTAAAAGGGAAAATGAATATCTGGTCACGTCTCTTGGTTATTCCTATAACGCCTTAAAAATTCCCTCATAGAGGAATAAAGGAAAAGACATAAAAATCTTTCCACTGCATTAGGAAAAAATGCACATAAGAGTTATGTGCTGTCTTTAAAAAACTGTGGTCCATCCTACTCACATCTCCACACATACATAAAGCTGTCAATTACTTGATCACATCTATTGTAGTTTTAGAGGGGAAAAAATCTCTCTTGTGACTCTGAAAAATTAATCTTGAATAGAAGCATTATCAAGAAGCTATAACACTATAAAGAGAAAGATTATTATTATTTTTTTACTACACCTATGTTGATATTAATTCACTGCATTTTGTCCCATAGGTCTGGGTTTATAAAGTCATTAAAAATAAATAGAGACATGCTACCATACCAGAATGGGGTGAGAAGAATATGGCAAAAACACAAAAGAAAAGGCAGAAGAATCTTAAATTAAATTGAAAACAAGGAGATAAGTTAGACAAATTTTTGTTTTGAAGTGAGGGAAAAATTAACGGCTAGTTATGAAGGATTGTATAAACATTAAGAAATAAAGAAAAGCTGTGACAATGCTTGTGAGTGTCTCTGCTGATTGAAAAGTCTAAAGTAGGATTCAACTCCAGATTTAGACTTGAAATGTAAGTGTCAGAAACAAAAATAGATATCTGGGCTCCCTTTAAAGTCAAGTGAGATCTTGTCAATGCAGTCACTGAGGTCTGGAGATCTGTTTAGTGCATCCTAAAATAAAAATTTAGACAGCTGGGTCACTCCTTGAGCTTCAATGTCTGTACTCGCCAGAACGTAACTCAATTGCCCATTCATAAATGTCTAATGTTATTTGAGTAGCCATACAGCATTGGAAACATCTGTGTGAGGTTTGGAAGTATGAGACCAAACCTGTGAGAAACCTGATCCCTCTTGGGGAAGCTTCTGGAGGCCATGGAGGAAATGCTAGAGCACCTCAGGCGGCACTTGGTACTTAATTCTGTACAACCTAACCAAACTCTAGCTCTTTTGACTCAGAGGGGAACTTCAACAGCTAAGCAATCAAATGCATCTCTGAAATACACCTAGACATCTTTCCCTTGATTAAAGGTAAATCTAGGAAAATCTTCCACTAGTTGTATCAACTGTTTCCTTAGCAAAATAGCTCTCAAATGACGAAGGAAAGTCTTGAAGCCACTATTAGTGCTCTTTCATTACTTGCATCCTAAGTCAGTTCAAACTGCTACTGGAGGGACACAGTTTGCAATGCATTGCTTTTATGGCTCTAAACTGTTATGAAGTCAGCTGCTTCAGTAACATTTCCTGATCATCATCCATATGAAGCTAATCATTATGGCCTGAAATCTTAGAATATCCGTACTCATCACGGTATGTCTGTACAACATACACTATTGTGCCACTGGACCTTCAGGACTTAAAAATAGAAGGCTAAACCCATTCCCTTGCCAGAATTATCTACAAAGAACATGGAGGAGAGAGGGGTGAAAAGTAAATTGTGGAATTTGCTGAAAAAAATTTCTAAGAATTGTAACCAAAATAAATTACTATTCTTTATTTAGATTCCACATTAGCCACTGGATTTATCTGATTAAATGTATATGCTTAGTTCAGTTGCCCACTCCCGAGGGCCTATCATCATTGCAGTATTGTAAGATATCCCAGCTGACTTCTAGCTGCCACTTTGGAAAGTCTTGTGTGTCTTTTAAGTCCTATATATTTTATCCTGTCTTGGTTTTATCCCAGCTGGCAGCTGAGCACCACGCAGTCACTCGCTCACCCCCCCGCCATCAGGTTGGGGTAGAGAATTGGAAAAGTGAAAGTGAGAAAACTCGTGAGACGGTTTAATAGGTGAAGCAAAAGCTGCACATGCAAGCAAAGTGAAACAAGGAATTCATTCACCACTTCCCATGGGCAGGCAGGTGTTCATCCATCTCCAGGAAAGCAGGGATCCATCACGCGTAACGGTTACTTGGGAAGACAAACACCATCACTCCGAACTTCACCGCTGCCCCCCTAGCCCCTCCTCTTCCCCAAGCCCACTATAAAGTGAGCATGATGTCATATGGTATGGAATATCCCTTTGGTCAGTTGGGGTCAGCTGTCCTGGCTGTGTCCCCTCCCAACTCCTTGTGCACCCCCAGCCTACTGGCTGGTGGGGTGGTGTGAGAAGCAGAAAAGGCCTTGGCTCTGTGTAAGCACTGCTCAACAGCAACAGGTCCATATAACAAAAACATCTCTGTATTATCAACACTGTTTCCAGCACAAATCCAAAACATAGCGCCATGCTAGCTATGATGAAGAAAATTAACTCTCTCTCAGCTGAAACCAGGACATATCCCCACCTGGACCTCTTAGATGCTGTATGACATCTCATATGAAACCTATGTGAGAAAATTAAGCAAATCTTACACACTTACATCCAAGTCCAGGAAGGCTAAGTTTCTTTCTAGTCAGAAAGAGAGAGACCCATTTGGGGTACAATTTATGTCATCATAAATTAAATTTCTTAAGTTGATCAGATCAGTTGTGTACTAAAGCTGCTTATCTTCTCTTTATTGTCTATAAAGGAAACCTGAGATAAGTAGCTCAGGTAGAGATGCCAACACTGCAAACATTTAAACTGAGATTCATTAATCCAAATCTAGTACTAAAAATATCTATGTCGAATGTGAAAACTATGGAGCTTGACTGTCTTTATTGTAATTTTTATCAAATTCTGTGTCAAGGTGAAGAGCGCAGTTTTTAAGAAAAGAGAAGAAATTACTGTGTTTAGCTCCCTTGAAACTTGAAGTGTGGGAATTTTTCTAAAACTTTCATAGGTATTACACATGAAAATGCTGAATGCTTTCTTAGGCAATAGAATATTGGAAATTTGATCTTAAGCAGAAGAATACTATTTACCAATCATTTTACTTTGTCTAGAAGGAAGAGGCTTGACATTGAGAAGACTAAGTAATGGCAATAACAAAATGTTTGAAAATCTCCATCCTATATAAAGCTTGAAATGTTCAAGATGTAAGTTTTTTCCTTGAACAGAAAAGGGCATGACCTTGGGAAAATAATAAGTTTCAACCAACTAAAAAACAAAAAGCAAGATGAATACATTAATAGATTGATTCAGGTTTAAATTTACAACTTTCAAATAAACATCCATACACATCTCAGAAATAGTGTGTCTTGAATTACTGTATAAAAACAATAAAGCTGAGAAATTTTAGAATTCATTTTCTCCTCTAGATAAGATAATATCAATAAAAATGATCATGTTGATAAAACAAAAGGGCAAATAGCAGGAAGGAAATATGAAGCACCGACAGTTGTGTTAGGCACTATTATGTAAGTAAATATGAAATATTTAAGAAGTACAGTAACTCTTTTGAATGTCTGGATGATATAACTGGAGAAAATAAGCATGAATGAATCTGATAACAAATCATTGTGAGATGATGAAGTTTGATGGTACTAAATGAAGGAGTTTCAAAGAAAGAATATAATCAGAAGAATTATAGCGGCTTAAGTTATTAAATTAAGAAAAAACTGAGCTGGTAAGTTTACTTTTCCTTTATACACAGCCTCCTCAGGACTGATAGAGACAGGCAGCTGCAATACCATGACTCTCTTCTCTTATCTCTCAGTGTACACTGAGATGTGATGTTGATCCCAACTGACCAAAGGGATATTCCATACCATATGACATCATGCTCAGCATATAAGAGGAAGAAGAAGGAAGAAGGAGAAGTTCGGAGTGATGGCATTTGTCTTCCCAAGTAACCATTACGCGTGACGGAGCCCTGCTTTCCTGGAGATGGCTGAACATCTGCCTGCCCATGGGAAGTGGTGAATGAATTCCTTATTTTAATTTGCTTGTGTGTGTGGCTTTTGCTTTACCTATTAAACTGTTTTTATCTCAACCCATTAATTTTCTCATTTTCACCCTTCTGATTCTCTCCCCCATCCTGGCGTGGGGGAATGAGCAAGTGGCTACATGGTGCTTCTCTGCCAGCTGGGGTTAAGCCACAACACTACTCCCTCTTTGGAAGGATGCTGAAAAACACGTTGTTCCATCTCTTTATGAGAAAAGATATACTCATATCATTCCCAATGTTTAGATGTCATTTAGCATCATAACAAGTTAGTATCTTATACGAAGATGGCATTTGTTCTGCTAAGATCCTTAAAGACCCTTAAGCTTCTTTTGGTGAATTTTAGAATATAAAGCCACTATTTTTTCATATCTGTTGGAAAACATAGGATGACAAGGTTTGAAAATTATTTTATTCTTGTAGATAGTGCATGTGGCTGCACAGAGGATCTTGAGACAGTTTCACATACACAAAATTTTATTAGTGGGGTGCATAGTTGGTGGTATACATGTGATTCTAGTGATTAAATGGTTAAAGTCACTCATGGAAAAAAATGAAAAACAAATAAAGAAGGAGAGAGAGGGAGACAGATGGAGAGAGGGAGGAGGGAGGAAGAAAAAAATTGAAAGGGAGAAAGAAAGTGAAAACTTTTTCCAGTTAAATCATGGGAATGTGGATTTTTTTACCCCTTCTGATTGATATAACTTGCTATACAGTGTATTTCAGGCCTATCTCATCAAACATTCTGGAAGTCATAGCTTACTAATGACTGTGTTGCTCTTTGAAAATGCATCAAGAAGTGATTTCAAACATACCTGTCACCAACAATGTCTGTTCAGGGATAGAGTTCTTTGTCTCTCTTTAAATGTTCAGAGACTATGTCTCTGAACGGAACAAACCCATAGTAAGAAAGGAAGATTTCAAATACTAAGGTTTTCACTATAACCCTGAAACTGATCTTAACTGCCAAGCAACATAAAGGCAAATCTGTTTGGGATGGGATTGTTTGCTCTAAAAATAAATAAATAAATAAATAAACAAACAAAATCAGTAAAATCCAAAGTGAATGAACTCTTACCTGGCTAACTTAAAAGAAGTTTCTACTACAAGATAAATGAAGGGCTCTCTTTTTCTCAGTGCCTTGGAATTATATATGATCCAACAGAGTCTCAGACATGAGTCTTGCAGCAAACTTCTAGTTCTGTTATGGGTACCACATCCATGTTTCCTTGGAAAAGACTGTCACAGCCTCTGAAGTTATAGTCATTTGTGTCTAGTTAATGTTCTGTTCCTACAGTTTCACTTGCACTGGAATTTGGATTAGTGCAAAGTGATTTACAGGTTCATTCTTCAGAACTGATGATTTCAACTAGTCAATTCCTCTTACTTAATTACAACTCTATAGACTTGCAACATTTCCAACAAAACATTTACTAAAGATTAGTTTCACTATGAACTGTTGAAAATAATTTCTAATTACCATTTAGAAGACTACAATTTTACTGAGAAAATATCTCTATGTATAATTACATTAGACACTAATTTAATATTTCATTGTTTTTTCCATGACAATACAACTGTCTATGAAGCTACTTCTATCTCCATTTCAAGTTTTGGAACAAAATTGCAAAAGCATTTTGCACCTCCAACTAATTTTCTGTCTGGATGACAAAAATGGGAAAGAACTGATGTCTGCCTCATATTAAACTTCTTAAACAGTATCACTATGTTAGAAAGATGTCACGGTGATTCAGTAGAATTTTTGCTTAAGTAGTAGAATTTTCAACTAAGATGTAAAATCAACAGCATAATGCCCATTGCTTGGGTGCCATTATCAATGAACAAATTATTTGGATGTGATTTGTTCAACATTATCTAGTAGTAGTGCAGTGAAGTGCTTGCTGAAGTCAGTAGAAAGAATGAAGCTCAACTCAATAGATTTTGCAACCTGCAGGTCAGAGATTTTCTTCTTTATAAACCCTCTAACAGAATATGTCACTATATTGTCAGAATGTCTTAAAGACATCAGTAAATTTATCTGTCTTATCTTTTGATGAAGAAATATGATCACCCTCACCTTACAATAAGAGAACTGAAAGACTGCATGGAAGGATTTTGAAATGTTGTAAGGGAATTTTTAACTAAATATGCTTTATTTAAAAAAAAAAAAAAAGCAATAAATGGAGTATGTACCTGTTGCTTGACCCAAAAAAAAAAAGTATACCATTCTTCAGTATTCCCTGGTCTATGTCTTTTTTAACATTTGTCTAGGCTTATTTTTCTTTTCTTCTTAGCTTGGAAATCTAACCTGTGGTCCTAAATTCCAAAACAGGGTTTTCATCAATTTATACTGACAAAATAGTCAGAAAACTCATAGACTAAATCCATGTTTCTTAGTGTTCTTTGTAGTTTTGAATCTATTTCCACTTTAAATGAATATAGACTTTGCCTTTTCAAAACTTCTGTAGTAATTATCATGTGGTTTTAAAACTAACTAACTGCTCTATATATTTTATCTGAAAAATAACATTTACAAAATGTTAAAGAATTAGCAATCTCATTATTATTTTCTTGTACATTTTCTATCAAAAACAGAATAGGAAATGTAGAACTTTTATGCATAAAAAAGCACACAGATATTTGTTGAAAATCTGAAAAAAATCTAAGATATACTTGTTATAACTCAAAAGCGAGTTGCTTAATTTGTACAGATACAACTTCTGTAGGGGAACTGACAATGCTTTTTGGTTGACATCAGTTTATTGAAAAACACATTCTGGTTATCACATCACCTAATACTTTTATTTAGCTATTATCTAATCTTTCTGCCTTGTTTTGGTGATTCATCCAACAGGTGATTACCCTGATTCATCTAACAGGGTAAGTCTGAAAATAATTCTTCTGCCAAAGATGTGCAGAGACACTCAATCCTAACTGGTAATAAAAAAACAACTAACATAAAGCACCAGGTAGACTCTTTAGCTATAAATCTGTGTTAGGCAACTACCATTACAGCATGTCCAAACCAAATCTGTGTATCTCCTTGTTCTAGTTTACCAATAAATTATTAAAAAAAACCCCAAACCAACCAACCAAAAAAAACTCAACCCAAAACTATTTATTTTGTTGTTTTCTATAGGTTTCTAAAAAAAAATAAACATGGGGGAAAAAATCTAGATAATTATTCCAAAAAGCAAGCAGATTTGTCTGTTTTAATATAAACATCAGAAAATGTGTCTTCTGACTCTAGTCGCACAAGCCTCTCAATGCAATGACGCAGGCACTTCAGAAGGATGATTAATCTCATCCTGAGATTGATCACATTTCATTGTCTAACATTGACTACAAAAAGAGGTTAGTACAGCTAGATCCTAGATGAACGTTGTACTTTTGGATCTCTACAGTTATGACTGGTTGTTGCTCTATCAAATGCAATTTATAAAGCATACTACTAGGGAACAAACACACTTTTGGAAATAGACTTCTGAAATTCTAGGGAAAAGATGTGTCACAGAATACATTAACAGTCATTAAAATTAAGGATTAGTTAGGTGCCTGGTGCATCTGTACCTGAGAAAAGTGATGAATTTCAAATTTTTTTATAATACATACAGTAAATATAGGCAAGACTCCACATTGGTTTAGAATTGCTGTACTTTAAGTTCATATGAGATCTTTTCTAAGTAGTAATTCTTTTATGAACTGTATGTAGATATATACACATACACACACAAATATCCATACGTATGTGTATGCATATATATGTACATATAAAAGTAAATTTAACAATTTGAATCACATAAATTACTACAGACTCTTTCATTTACATTTAGAATGTACTAAATTATGCACAAATACTGTATAGAAGTCACTACTGGTGCATGCATAAGACTGCTGAATTTATCTTTGCCAGCTATCGTTACTATAAACAGAAACACATGTTGCAAACAATCCAGCTAGAATTTATAATTGCTCATTGTTTGAAAGCTTTTTAGTACTTTTATGTAGTTAAATGCACATCCACTCATATATTTATCAGTTATTTCCATTTGTGAAGCTAATTTTACAAGCTGAAAGATGGTGATGTGAAGAGAATGCTCTATTAACAAAATCAATTTAAATGCAGAATGAGCTCTGAAGCATGTTTCATTTCAAAATTAACAACAAAGATGAATAAGCATTTAAAACAAATAAATATCTTGTCCTAATAAGGCTTCATGGTATTCATATGACATGTGTAGCCTCCCCTGCTATACACATGCTATACTTCAGAGTGTAAATGCATTAAGTAAACCAACCAAACAAACAAAACCTCCAAAACAAACAAACAAACAAATGAAATCAATAAGAGAAAGGATATAATTGTCAGATTGTATGATATGTTAAGTATGTATATAGATCACTTACATCCACTTACTTTATTGAGTTTTTTGTGAAGTAATTTAAAAAGTCTATATAGTTTTTTTTAAGGGGGGGTTAGAATGTCTACACTTCTTTGTGAATGCCTTCTTAGTGCATAATAAGAGAAGGTTAAAGAAATGTTTGTAGTTGCCTCTTTTTAATAGAAACTCTGAGGTCAGTTGGCTATAATTGGGAAAGTACATCATTATTGCTAGAAAGAGCTTCAGTAATAACAAAGGCGGCATTCAGCAAAATATTTGCTGATTCCAAGTGTTTTACATTTTTCCACACAAATAGATTTCTAAATGTTTCCCACCAAAGTACAATAGAAACTGTTATTTTGTAAACAGAAAAGAAATCTACCCAACAGAAATCAGCACCAGCTTAGGAAAACATCATTATTGACAATATTACTTGAAATCAATAGGATGTAAGAATGTAAGTCCTGCTGTATTTATTGTAAGCACAATAAATAAGCCCTGCCTAGAAGAAGAGTGGATTTAAGTCTGTATTAGAATGTATTGTGAAAGGAGGCCCTAAGCGAGTAGTTGCACTAAGGCAAAAACCTTTCAGCATAGACATGCCTAGAATATGCTACCATGTTGAATGCAGAGAACCCTGAGTGAATGCTGGGCTGTGGCAACAAGTCTATATAACACAGCACAGCAAAAGACATTTGCATGGCAGTTGTTCACGTTTACTAGCTTGGGCACAATGTCACACTTCCATGACTAAACAGTGGCTGGCCTCAACAGCAAGTTACCCTCTGTCTTTGCTCAGCAACCACTACTATTTAGACATCAGCATGCAAAGAGCTCTTTCACGTTTCCCATACTATACAGTTTCCTACATGTGTTGTAGATGGTTTGTGTGTAAACTGGAGAATAATCTAGCCTCAGTGCAAATAACTCTCTTACAAATATTCTTTTTATTACTGTCATATTCTTCTAAAAAATAATCAGTATCTGTTACACTAAATGTTATATCTGTTATACTTAATGTTGAGTTCTTCAAGAATCTACCAAGAGCACATTAGTCCTTGGGATATGCTCTCAAGTAAATTCTGCTCAGGATGACTGATTTTGATGGAATTACTCCGCATCTACACAGGCATAACTGACATCCAGATTTTCTCATCGTAATAACATTTTGTGATTTTTTTACATGTCAGAACAGAAATTAACTCTGTTATAAAAGTTTATTGAACCTTATTGTAAGACCAGCTAGCCCCTGGGAATTCTTATGTAAATGACCTATAATTGTATTATGGATTTTTCTCCAGTAACTAGAATTTCAAAAGGCATAGATATGTCAATTGAATTATAAAAAATAATTTATTTTACTCTCTAGTGTTATTGTTAACTTGCAACTTGTTAGTTTAAGCTGTGATGCTTATTTAAGCTTTTTAATATTAAAAAAGTAGCTTGTCTTTATCTTTGCTGTTCTGTCTAATGAACCCTTAAAGTTTAGTAATCTCTTCTATGAAAAGATTAAATTTTATACCACATTTCTGATAATATGTTTACTTTGGGCAATATGAAAAGTGTATTCACATATCTTATTTGCTTACATTATTTATGTTTGGTTTTTTTTTTTTTCTTTCTTAATGCTTGCTATTCTGGAAATTCGCATATCTCATTCTTGTTTCTCTCTCTCACACACACACACATGCAGAGCATAATTATCCTCTTTTTCAATGCAGTTTTAAAATTGACTTATTTTGTCTGACCTGGTCTGTGCCAGACTTCTAGATCATAATATTCAACTTCCTTAACTTCTAATGAAATACAATTAATTCAGTTCTAGAGACAGAGGAATAGAGTAACATGCAGCATCACATCAGCAAAGAAAGACATTTTTTGTGCATATTTATACCTGTATATTTAAATGTTTGCATTCTAAAAAGAGAAAAGCAATAAAGTCAGTAAGATACATAAATCTGGTATGAAAGTCAGTATGAAGATTTAAGCTCAAGACAACAGATCCTAATATTATTGGGCATACCTGTGGATGAAGAATTGGACATGAGCCAGCAAAGTGTGTTTGCAGCCCAGAAAGCCAACTGTGTCCTGGGCTGCATTGAGAGTCGTGACCAGCAGGTCGAGGGAGGTGATCCTGCCCCTCTACTCGGCTCTTGTGAGACCCCACCTGCAGTACTGCGTCCAGCTCTGGGGGCCCCAGTACAGGAGAGACATGGAGCTGTTGGAGAGAGTCCAGAGGAGGGCCACGAAGCTGATGGGAGCACTGGAGCACCTCTCCTATGAGGACAGGCTGAGAGAGTTGGGGTTGCTCAGCCTGGAGAAGGCTCCAGGGAAACTTTATAGCAGCCTTTCAATACTTAAAGGGGGCTTATAAGAAAGATGAGAGCAGACTTTTTAGCAGGGCCTGTTGCGATTGGACAAGCGGTAATGGCTTTAAACTAAAAGAGGGTAGATTCATACCAGACATAGGAAAGACATTTTTTACGATGAGGGTGGTAAAACACTGGAACAGGTTGCCCAGAGAGGTGCTAGATGTCCCATCCCTGGAAACTCAAGGTGAGGCTGGATGGGGCTCTGAGCATCCTGATCTAATTGGAGATGTCCCTGCTCATGGCAGGGGTGTTGAACTAGATGACCTTTAAAGGTCCCTTCCACCCCAAACTATTCAACGATTCTATGATTCTATGAGAATGTTGCTTTAAGGATTTGATTTCTTTCCTAATAGACATTTAAGGAATTTACATATACGGAACAGAAATCTCTTAATGACCCCGCAGACCCACACCCATGCACAATACAATTACAGTAGAATTCAGATAAAGTGTAACTGTCAATAATTTATATAAAATGGCCATTATTCCATAATTAAACTGTATATTTAAATGAAATCCAAACATGAGAAAGGAGGGGAAAAAAAGAAAGAACAAAAAAACCCAACACATTGAGCATATCTAAATAACTTTGAATTCATTGTGTAATCATTTCATGAAGAAAGAAAGGAAATGGGAATATATATGAACATTATTTGTTTTGAAAATCAGGGCAGGCTAATTTTTAGCACTATAATACTATTATGCACTTGAATAGGGTAGGATGGACTGTTTCATAATGCTATGCTGTATGGATATCATATTTATCATGTATTTTGCATCCCAGAATCTGTTTTTTCTTCCAAAAAGTCTTTTTTTTTTTTTTTTTTTTTTTTTTCCTGCAGGTCTCAGGAGTGCTAAAGAAATCTTGAAAATTCAGTGCAGTGCAATGGATTGATTTTGCTGAACCTCCTTCAAAAGGTATTAGACCACCTCAGAAGATAACAATGCTTTCAGTATCATCACTGTTAACTGTTTCATATCTCTAAAAGAAGTCGGGAAGTAAAAGGATTCATACAAATAATTGTACAGGCAATGTGTATGCAACTGCTTACCTTCATTCAGAAGCTTCCTGCATATGCGAAATTCTCTACAGAGTCCAGTGCCCTTAGGACATGATGAGCTAGCACTCAAAACAAAACTCCTGATACTTTCTATATTATCCGTACAGGATTAAGCTGTACATAGGGTTGTCTCTGATTGTATTATGTAGACATGAACGTCAGACAAGTAACGTCTGCTTTGTCCCATTTCTCATGGTCAAAGTGTTTTCAGATGGTGATTTTTCTTGTATTTGCTCCATTCTTTGGAGTGCATTATCCACATGGGCATTGGCAAACATGCTTATAAACAGTGCAGCCATGTAACAATTGCATACACATGAACATTTTTTTAAAGAGTTTTGAATATTAATGTGCTATTATGTATTCAAGCTCTCCTCTCCTTTTTTTGCAAGATTACTGTCACAAATTCTTAGTCATTTACTCGAGAGACAGAAGTGGAGAAGAAAGTTAATTGTTAATACAAATATTACCCATCATCGGGGACCTGTGCTGAGCTGTTTTGGATGAAGCAGATTAAGTAGAGCCCTGTAGAAAAAGGAACAATGAAGCTGTATAATATCATGTGAGCTGTGTAACAAGGAATGAAAATCTGAGAAGATACAGCGTGTATTTGGGCAATATAGAACAGGAGCTGAACCATGTCAAAGAATCTGGATATTATGGATTCAAAATATCTCCCTGATATGTCTTAATTTTAATCTGTGTTAACCTTATGGTATGGATTGGGAAGTTTTCTATGTTTTCCAACAATAGAAAATAGAGCTCAGATCTCTGTGTTTTATACGTCTATGTCCATGGATTATATTTTGATAGTTTGCAAATAATCTGTCTTCAGGGTTTATGTGTTCTGCAATTAATTTGAAATTGGACTAGACATTTGTAGTCAATTACTAGATGTTTATGGTTAGTCAAACCCCATCAGGACATACCAATGCAATCATGTGCAAAGAGCAGTTCACTTGCCCCACCTAAGCTTTGAGATGAGAGCAAGCAAACCAAGGGCTATTCCTGAGCTGAGATTTTAGGATCATTATCGACTCCCTGGCTGGAAGCTTGCAAGATGGGCTAGGTTAGTGCACAGCTGTCCACAATATGAGTCAACTCACACTTATCATTGTTCCCACTGTTCTGTCTATTTACTTGTTTCTTATTTCAAACATCTGCAGAAAACTTCCCACTTGCAAAATACTTATCTCAATGGGAACAACTGCCTCTAGGCTTTACCACAGTACGCAGGACAACAACAACAAGAAAACAAACAAGAAGAAGGAAAAAAAAATAATGCTTTTGCAGGCTAACCTGTATGGCAGTCTGTGAATTTTTGCAAGCAATGAGAAACTGGGGAGTGTTTTCTTTTGTTTCTATTTAGTACGGGCTTTATGTAAACCTGAGGTAATGGTCATGTAGGTAACTCTTCTGAAGGTGAATTTTTGCATATGTAGTGACATTATTATTTGATCACAGGAAAATAAGGAGATTGGAAGGAGTCATTGGTTTCGGTGGCGAATAAAATTTGATGTTGCATAAACAGAATATTGAGGTGTTCCATAAAGTTAAGGAACACATTATTTTCCTGTGAAGCTTTCAATTCCAGTCACATAAGCAGTCAGTAAAAATGTCCTCTACTTTCTACCCAGTAAGGTTGTTGCTAGAAATGACAGACTTGTAACTCCCTCTCTTTGGTCTGTCTCCCCTACCACTACGTTAGTGTGGGTGGGTGGACTGCAAACTGACTGCAAAACCTTAAACTGGACTTTCTTTTCTTGCAAATTTGTATTTCATTAATTGCTATACTTCAGAGCATTATCCTCATTGCATTACTGGTCTAGTTTCAGCAAAGATGGACTTACTGTGTATTTAATATAGACAGGTTCAAAATAAAGCAATGCATTAAGAAATGTTTCAAACTATTTAAACACTTCAGTTCTCATTTAATTGAACTTTCAATGTGTGTTCAGAGGTGCTATGTGCCAGGCTGGCAAATACAGTGTATCACCAAAGACACTTAATCAAGGCGACTAGAAATAAAGGAGAGAGTGTGTAAGTACAACAGGGCTGAAAAGTTTAAGTAGGAACAGTATTGAGCAGCTTCCAGCAGCAATAAGGGAAGGAAGAAAGGGATGTTCATAACAGAGATCAAAATTGTGTTTTTTGAATACAGGAAGGGAGTTGTTATGGCATACTTGACATATGAGACATTTTGACAATTTATAATAAAAGGCAGGAAGCTAATGAATAGTCATATAGGTTAATTTGTTTATATCAATGTACCTGTGAATAAGTGTTGCAAAAAATTATCATTAAAATATTCCGGTTTACTACAAATACTGTAAAACTAGAAGATATTTAGACCAGCATTTTTATTTAGTGAATTAAAATATTTTTAAGTTTGTTCTATTTCCTTGTCCTTACAGAATTAAAAGTGAGGACACAGAGACTCTGTGAACTTCCTGGAAAATTTAAACTAAAAATAAAAGATAATTATTTTGGTTATGAAAGTGGAAAACTTCCCCCGTAGAGACCCTGGAATTACTCTGGATTTACAGCTTTATTTTCTATCTCTGAACAAAATGCTTATCTGAGATTTTGTTTTATTTTACTGAACATATATTCAGTTCTCTTTAATAATTTTCACAGAAACATGGAATCGCAGAACAGCTGAGGTTGGAAGGGACCTCTTTAGCTCATGTACTTGAACCTCTTGCTCAAGCAGGGTCAGCTGAAGCAGGTTGCCCAGAGCCTTATCCAGCTGGGTTTTGAATGTCTCCATGGGTGGAGACTCCGGAACACCTCTGGGCAACCTGTTCCAATGGTTGGTCACCCTCACAGAAAAAAAAAAAAGAAAAAAAAAAAACAACAAAAAAAACCAAACCCACCAGTTTGAGCCCATTGCCTCTTGCCTTATCACTGAGCAGAGTCTGGCTATAACTTTTTTGCTCCCCACAGTCAGGTCTTTATGCATATTTATGAGATCACCCCTGAACCTTCTCCCTCTGGGTTAAACAGTCCCAGATTGCTCAGCCTTTTCTTATATGAGAGACACTCTGGTCCCTTCATCACCTTTGTGGCACTTTGCTAGATTCACTCCAGTACACCCATGAATGGTTGTAGAGTCACATTATATACTCCACTGTTTCTACATAAATCATAGCTGTGACACTTCACATTTTGGCTATGTGATATACCTGAATTGATCAGACTAAAGAGCAACCCAACATCTAGTGTAAGGGTCCAACTTCATGTATTCATATTGTCTTTGAAGTCAGGTTGCCTGCAAATGTCATCTGCTTCTGCCCTGTGAAGCACCACAGCTGCTCTAGAAAGAGCAGTTCGCAGAGGGGGATTTCAGTTCCATCCATCTACACTGGAGATGATTTAAACTCTTTATCCTTTCATGCACTGCATAGCTGCAATAGGCATCCCCTTTGTTCTCCTTTAGATATCTGGGTGGAAACACTGGAAGATTAAGGCACTTTTCAAGCTGCTCAAGAATCCCATAGGTTAGGGATTCATGGTTGTTATCAGTTGTGTTAAATCCCATTTAATGCAAGACAGATGAAGATAAAATGCAAATAATGACATAAGTTCATAATGCTCAATGTGTACATATAGTAAGACATGAGAAGGTATCTTTCTCCTTTCTCCGGTTTGCTTTCTGACATTTATTTGGCAAACAGGATTTTAGTCTTTGACCCTGACTGTTCAATGAGCTGCACCTTCTGAGACCTTGCTCTTAGGGACTTACCTACAGGATTTTTCTTTCAGTGGCTTCCATCAGTGAGCACCTCTAGAAGAACACCACAGAGCGCAACTCCAGAGAAACTACCATTTCAGAACACTCTGGCAAAATATGCTAATTATATAGTAACATTGTTTCTTTCTGTGGCTTTTATTGTTTTTGTGGTTTTGGTTAGGTTAGGTTAGGTACTAAACTCCATTAATCTATAACACAGTTTAAGAAAGAGTATCCAAAAAGTAGGACATGTTTGGTTTTAAACAGTAATTTATAAAATACAAAATCTTCATTTTACCTTTTTGATCAAGACTGCTAAAATAGTTTCTTGGATAAGAAAGCCCTTACTACTACAAGCAGTATCACAATGATGTTAATGAAATGCTTCTCTTTTTTTTCTTTTTTTTTTTTTTTTTTAAGAAGAGTATTTGTAAAATTCTGAAAAATTATACAGTTTGTTTGCTTTTGGGGGAAGATTTATTTTTCTAGAAAAAAGTTATGTCACTTGATTTTATTCTTTAGTTTAATAAACTATAGTGGTGATGTAGAATTATTCTGGCAACAGAGACTGTTGGTTTAATTTCTCATTCATACACATATGAAAAGAACTAGATTGTCAAAATATTAATTAAGTTTCTACTTGACCCTAAGCTAGATACCTCCAGATATCCTAGGAGATGGCAAAAATAGTCACAGCAGGGGAACCTGGCTCACAAGCACTTGTAGCTGAAGGGCTTCGGTTCCTGTTATAGAAGAGAGGCATTGAGGGTTTAGATAAAAGCAGCAAGATCGTGCTGTTAACAGTATGAGTAAGCAGTTGACAAGTGAGTGAATTACAGGCCCTCCTGCATTTAGATCTTTTTTTCTTTTTTACTTTTTTTTTTCCTTCCCCCCCTTTAAATCTCTCTTTTTTCTTGCTGTTTCTGAATAAACAATCACCGTAAGAACATCTCAGGATGTTAAAATATTTCTTTCTCCTGTAAAATATGTTTCTCTTTTTAGAATACATAAGCTGAAGATCTCTTCATTCCAGGAACTTGGGGATTGTGCTTTCCAATTAGAAGACTGCTGCCATTATTGGTTTAGATATCTGAATTCAATACTATTTCCAAAACCAAAAAGACAGCTATTTCTCAATATATAGTCAACTGCTAACTACATATATAGCATTTCTATGCAAGAAAAGGTCTGTTAAGGGAATCACAACATGGTTGGTTGGCAGTCAAACAGACTTTAGAAAGTTTTAGTTTTTTGAAGACAGATATCAGCTGATTGATTATCATTTTATTGTGCTAAATTATACCACAGAATAACATAAGTATCTAAAAGAAAAGGAAGATGATGGAGGTAGAAATGATTGTCACAAGAAAATATTCTAATGGCAAATATTTGAAATCGTCTCATATTTAGTAAATAAAATTGCAAGTCACACGCAGTACAGATTAGTAATTATAATTAATCTCTGTAACAGCAGCAGAGCTGAAATTTGCTGTTGATTTAAGACACTTAACTGTTCTAAAATGTAGATACTTTTGGCATATTGAATTTTGCACAACATTGAAATAAGTCATAGCTTTCCTTTTAATGATGTGACATAGACTAATGAATTAAATGAAGATACTAATTGAGTAATTGACTGAGGAAATTAACTTGGGTTATTGTTGTAAATAAGCTAACACTAAATTTATCAATGTTGTTGAGGAAAATACCTGATGGCAAGAAAATGTGAATTTGCATCGATGTAGTTAAACTGCAGCCATCAAATAAGGGTGTGTTTCATTATCTGTAATGCAAATATTATGAAAAAAAGTTTCAGTGCCATGTTGTACTCTTCAGTCTGGCCTCTCTTATGAGTAGGCTTTCTGTTAATTAAAATCACATTTATGTTTCTCTATCTTGTATTTTCTATATAGTTAAAACTAATCAGGGAAAGATCAGTTCCTTAATATCTTCTAAAAATGAGGTTGAACGAGCATTAACTATATTACATAATCTTTAATCTGTAAGAACTCTGCATTAGCAAAGAGCTTTCTGAGCTAATTTCTGAGAGGTTGTTCTTTTTGGTAATTATCTTAACATCTACATACCTTTAGATGTCTTTAAATTAATACTCCCTAGCACTTATGCAAATATATAGTGCTTGACTTTCCTTCGATTTAGTGAATCTTAAACTAATAAAAAATGAAGTCTTTATTATTTTATTTTATTTTATTTTATTTTATTTTATTTTATTTTATTTTATTTTATCTTATTTTATTTTATATTAGCATTCATAGTTGTTGCTACAGAAAATAGTTCTGTATTATCGTTCCCCTGTATGCAGATCTGGTGAGGCCACACCTTGAGTACTGTGTTCAGTTTTGGACCCCTCAATACAAGAAAGACACTGAGGTGCTGGAGCACGTCCAAAGAAGGTGAAGGGATAGAGCATAAGTCTTATGAGGAGCGGCTGAGGGAACTGGGGTTGTTCAGCCTGGAGAAAAGGAAGCTGAGGGGAGACCTTATTGCTCTCTACAACTACCTGAAAGGAGGTTGTAGCCAGGTGGGTGTTGGTCTCTTCTCCCACATAACAAGTGATAGGACCAGAGGAAATGGCCTCAAGTTGTGCCAGGGTAGGTTTAGATTGGATATTAGGAAAAATTTCTTCATTGAAAGGGTTATTAACCATTGGAACAGGCTGCCCAGGGAAGTGGTTGAGTCACCAGCTATTAAAAATGTGTGTAGATGTGGTGCTTAGGGACATTGTTTGTGGTGTACTTGGCAGTGCTAGGTTCATGGTTGGACTTGATCCTAAAGGTCTTTTCTAACCTAAATGATTCTATGATTCTGTGATTCTAAGTCCCCAAGGAGGATGAGGACCTGTGAATGTGAGGCTTCTTCCAGTTATCCAATGAGAGTTTCTTCTACTTCTTCCTGATGAGGCAGTTTAAGCAGACCCCCCACTACAATGTCGCCCATGTTGGTCTTCCTGATAATCCTGACCCATAAGCTCTCAGCTGGCTCCTTCTCTGTCCTCCCACAGAGCTCCACTACTGTGTCCCATAAAGGGCAACTTCCCCTCTTTGCCATCCTGCCAGTTCTTCCTAAGGAGCCTCTATCCATCCATCACAGCACTGCAGTCATATTAGCTACCCGAACACCTCATCTTGATCCACTGTTTCAATATTGTTTATCGATAACCCTCGCGTCTTTGCTGCCACATGGATCTCCATCCCCTACCTCCACTGAGATGGCAGACTGAAGGACCTCACTAGCACATCATTCCTCAAACATTGGTGTGCCACCCCCAGGCTTTTCTCTACCAAGCCTCGTTTTATCCCTTTCCCTCTTCAAATCTAGTTTAAAGCTCTTTCAATGAGCCTTGCTAACTCATGTGCAAAGATTCTTTTCCCTCTTCGAGACAGGTGTACTCTGTTGCCAGCAGGCCTGGTGTCGTGTAGACCGACCCGTGATCAAAAACCCCAAAATTCTGCTGGTGACACCAGTCTCATAGCTGGGTATTGATCTGCTGGCTCTTCCTGTTTCTTCCCTCATCAGTGTACAGCATAGTAAGATAATAAGCAGTACAGCTAACAGCAAAAGCAAAAAGTAGCCGCTAACAAGCACTAGACTAATATTCAGTAAAGCAAGCAAACCCCGTGGTAAGCATAGGAGCCTGCCAATTAATAGCTAAACAGCTATAACTCCTATAAATTCGATCTAACGTATTCCAATCAAATCTGTCATTATCCTGATCCCTTCAAGCCCCATGCTGGGTGCCAGAAAGTACTGTCGTGGTTTAACACCAGCCGGCAACTAAGCACCATGCAGCCGCTCACTCATTCCCTCCCCTCAGCGGGATGGGGGAGGGAATCAGAAGAATAGAAGTGAAAAAATTGGTGGGTTGAGATAAAGACAGTTTAATAGGTAAAGCAAAAGCTGCACACGCAAGCAAAGCAAAACAAGGAATTCATTCCCCACTTCCCATGGGCAGGCAGGTGTTCAGCCATCTCCAGGAAAGCAGGGATCCATCACGTGTAATGGTAATGTGGACAGACAAATGCCATCACTCCAAACGTCCCCCTCTTCCTTCTTCTTCCCCTGATATGATGTCATGTGATATGGAATAACCCTTTGGTCAGTTGGGGTCAGCTGTCCCGGTTGTGTCCCCTCCCAGTTTCTTGTGCACCCCCAGCCTACTCACGGGTGGGGTGGGGTGAGAAAAGGCCTTGGCTCTGAGTAACCACTGCTCAGCAATAAATAAAACATCCCTGTATTATCCACACTGTTTTCAGCACAAATCCAAAACACAGCCCCACATCAGCTATGGTGAAGAAAACTAACTATATCCCAGCCAAAACCAGCACATCAAGCCATACCTCAGTCAGTGAATTGATAGTTATTCAACACCCTGTTTTTTGCTGGAGCAATCACATACACTGTCTCTATTTTATATATTGCATAATGCTCAATGCTAGCACTGAATTAAAAATATATAAAATATGAATTTACTCATCTTTTGCCTATAGTTCAAAGTATCAAAATGATTTATAAATTATCTTTAGACACTTATATTCACTCAGCTAAATTAAGCCCCAAGGACAGATTTCAGCTCCAGATTTAGACACTCATATTCAGATGCTCAAATCTGTGTATACTATGTGTCTGAACATAATCAGTGGAAAGCTAGTCTTTGATATGAGTATCCACACACAGACATATGAAACATCTGAGGTAAACATAAAGGGAGAAGAGGGGTGACACAGGACATACACCAGCTCCATGCCCTGGGTTGGTAACTGGAGACTCAGGAATAACTTATGTCACCTAGATCGATATTAATCATCTGTTATGACACAGCTTAGTTGAGTTCCTACTCATTAACACAAAGGGAGTGTACAGAGCTGTTCAACTCTGGCTCATTCTCCCCAGCACAGTGAAATGCCTTTATGTTTGGTCAACCAAACATAATCTAAGCTACAGACAGCTGTAAAAGTGCGATTTTCCTTTTTTTTTTTGTTTCTGTGTTTGTTAGTTTGTTTGTTTTTAATGTCACATTGGAAATGTTTTGGAGAGAAAATAAAATACCACCATATAGAATTTTTTTCAGGAAACCTTCCTTGTTTTTTCTTCCTTTTCTTCCATTCAGTGGGTACTTCTCAGCTCCTGGTAAATAAAATGGGTCCTACAAATTGTATTCCAAATACAATTGTCATCAGCACCCAGTATACCATCTATCCTGGTGATGGAAGGAGGCTGAGATCTTGTTAAATAGGTAGAACTCTTTAGGTACAAACATGAAAACATCAGAATAATGAGCATGCCCCATATAGTAGATTTACAGTAGTGTCTGGACATGTAACAACTCCTGCATACACACCGCATCCAGTGTTACCATTTACAGTGTAAGGCTGAGATGGTTGGATGAAGTCCGAGTTGTTCCACAGTAGGTGAAATTCAGCGTATGTGTTCCAGATCTCCAGTTAATGCTAAGATCTAGGACCACAGATCTGAGAAATACTGGTAGTCATAAGAAATATGTTGACCATGCATGTATAAATCAGAAAAGCAAACAGACAAAGCAACCAGCAATTACTATTTATTCATATGCGAGTACATGTGTAAATATATATTTATGTATAATATTTCAAGAGTAAGAAGCAGATGTTTTTCTTTCTTCAGATCTCTATTTTAGCATTTTCTAATGTTGTCAAACATAGGGTTACCACAGACATTTAAACTCTTTATCATGTATATCTGAAATAATGTTTATGTCACTGATCATTTCCATCCCCAAATCATCAGGCTTGCACCTAGTGGATATGAAAAAGTAAACACACAAAACTGTTGCAGAAAACCATTATTCAGGCATTTATAGCATATTATGCTATACAAATATAGAACCATAGAAATATCAGAATGATTTGCTGGAAAACAGAGAAAAAGAGAAAGAATGAACAATCCAGACCTTGTGTCTGCTGCCAGAGAAGAGTGCACCTTGCTAATCTGTTTTAGCTGATTTAAACAACAGCTATGTTACATATCAATGCAAGCTATCAGACCAGGTAAATCTTACTATATTTATTATATCCGTGCAATGCAAATAGAATACATTAGTATTTCTCTCTGTGTATATATATGTTCATATAATTTCTTAAAGTGTTATAGTATCTTTTCCTCTGTCTCCTGCTGTTTTCCTCAATATTGTAATGCAACATCTTCCATTATAGTAAAAGCACATCTCAAGTCAAAGTTCCTAAGGCTGAATAATCATACTCCACTACCAAATTGAGACATGTAGAACTGGATCTCACTTCATATGTCAGAAATATTATGAGTGTTTATTGAGTCCAATATATTTGCATTCTAATACTTTGGCCATCAGTATCAGAAAACTTGGTCAGTGTAATAACCTAAGGATATTGCCTACCTGTGAAATGTCAGAAAAATGGTCAAGTTGTTCTTTAGCACACCGACAGTTTCAAATTCAGGGACAGAAAAATCCATACCAAGGAAAACCCAGACATTTTTCAACCATGATTTTACGTAAGATACCCTTTCAAACTTTTCTCTAACTTTTCAGTGTTGCCACTGCCACTTTGTTTTCTTTCAATTGTAATGTCATAGTTTAGCCCCAGCAGCAAGGGACTTATGCTTACTTTACTGTACTTTTACTGTAATTGAATTAACATCTAGTTTGAATCTCAAGCAAAATTTGGATCCACAGCCTAAACTTCTACCATTAGAAATAGCAGCATAAACAGAAATAGAGTATCAAAGTAATCAACAAAAGCAATGAGACAGAAGATATTGAAATGTGACTCAATATGAATGTTAGCTTTGCTAAGTTAAAATATAATTTACAGTACAGTCATTATTTCTGCTCTAATTGTTCACGAACACATAGATGAAATTCATTTCCCACAACCTGAACATCTGAAAGGTTATCTGGAGAATGAACTCATCCTGAGACAGGCTGGATGACTCATGCTTTAGACTTGCCTATTCCCCTACCTTTGCTATCAAAAACCCCCAGTGTGAATAGCTGTGGTGGGTTGACCCTGGCTGGAGGCCAGGTACCCACCAAAGCTGCTCTATCACTCCCCTCCTCAGCTGGACAGGGGAGAGAAAATATAATGAAAGGCTTGTGGGTCGAGGTAAGGACAGGGAGAGATCACTCACCAATTACTGTCACAGGCAAAACAGACTTGACTTGGGGAAAATTAAATTAATTTATTAACAAACAAATCAGAGTAGGGAAATGAGAAATAATAATAAAAAAAATCTTAAAACACCTCCTCAGCCCTCCTTTCTTCCTGCGCTCAACTTTACTCCTGATTTCTCTACCTCCTCCCCGCCAGCAGCACAGGGGAACGGGGAATGGGTCTGTTCATCACACGTTTCTGCTGCTCCTTCCTCCCTGGGGGGAGGACTCCTCACACTCTTCCCCTGCTCCAGTGTGGGGTGTCTTCCACAAGAGACAGCTTGCTCCATCATGGGCTTTCCATGGAGTCACAGTCTCCTGCAACTGCGTCCATCTGCTTTGGGGTCCTCCACAGGTGGATATCTGCTCCACCATGGACCTCCAGGGGCTGCAGGGGGACAGCCTGCATCACCATGGTCTTCTCCAGGGTCTGTAGGGGAATCTCTGCTCTGGCACCTGGAGCACTTCCTCCCACTCCTTCTTCACTGACCTTGGTGTCTGCAGAGTAGTTTCTCTCACATATTCTTATTCCTCTCCTCGAACTGCTGTTCAGCAGCATTTTTTATTTTCCCCTTCTTAACTATGTTACCCCAGAGGTGCTGGGCTGATGGGCTCAGCCTTGGCCAGAAGTGGATCCATGTTGGAGCTGGCTGGCATTGGCTCTGTCAGACATAGGGGAAGCTCTAGCATCTTCTCACAGAAGCTACTCCTTTAGCCCCCTCCTCCCACCAAAATCTTGTCACGCAAACCCAATACTGTAGCTCAGAATTAGACATCTAACTTTTGACCCTTTAGACCTGGTGTATTGGGTCTGACTGGGATGGAGCGAACATTCCCCATAGCAGCCCTCATAGTGCTGTGCTTTGTGTTTGTAGGTAGAATGATGCTGATAACACACCAATGTCTTGGTTACTGCTAAGCAGTGCTTGCACAGCATCAAGGTTGGCTCTCCAACTCCCCTCCTTGCTAAAGGCTGGGAGTAGGCATGAAGTTGAGAGGGGACACTACCAAGACAGCTGACCAAGACTGACCAAAGGGATATTCCATACCATATGACATCATGCTCAGCAATGAAAGATGAGAGAAAGGAGGAGTGTGGGAGGGCATTTGTTATTAAGGCATTTGTCTTATGAAGCAACCGCTATATATACTGAGGCCCTACTTCCCAGGATATCACCAGCTGATGGGAAGTAAAGGATAATATTTGTTTGCTTGCTTGTTTGTTTCCTTTGCTTCTGCATACAGCTTTTACTTTTCTTTATTAAATTTTCTTTATCTCGACCCACAAGTTGTTTTCATCTTATTTTTCCCCCTGCCCTCCTGCGGAGGGCAATGATAAAGCAACATGGTGGGCACCTGGTGGCCAGTCAAGGTTAACCCACCACATGTAGTTAGCATCTATTTAATGCAGAGAGTGCCTTTGACCTAATGTTTCATAGGCTGCAAGTCCCTGCTGTTCATGGTGTTACAGGCTTTGAGACAGAGCTGCCCAAACACATCTATTAGACGTCTGCCTGAGACCTTTGTCAGCTTATCCAGTGCTCTGTGCTCAATTGCTCTATGGGAATGCTGGGGCATGAGAAGCATTGTCTTTGCTTTGACCCTGAAACATATTCCACCAGCCCTACTCCTAGCCATGTTCTCAGTGTTGATGCCACCCATACCTTCTCCAGCTTTTTTCATTTGTAAAAAAACCTTTTACGCTGGCTTGAAAATATCAGCTAAAATTTTTGCCACAATTTGAGCTTTAAGCAGACATCAGACACTGAAAATTGTAGCTTGTGCATATAAACAGTTTGTAATGCTAAACAGGTGAAAACAAGGTGCTATAATAAGTGTGGGAGAATCTTAAGCAGGTTGTCTTTCTCAGTAGTATGTGCATAGGATTCTATATTTTTGTATTTTTCCTCTTTCATATCAAGCCTATTATTGCAAACCTCCTTAGTTTTTAGCAGGAAAATGAAACAATGAGTTAACAGTTTTCTTTCAATTAGTTTATTTGAAAATAAGTGTATTTCAAAAGCTGCTTGTTTTTCAATAGAATTAACATTTCTTGTCCCTGGTTCAGTTTTATCATGCTGGTAGCAAAAAATATAATTCAATGCCAAAAATTACTAAATATTACTAGAAGTCAGGTACTCAATCTCATCAAAACTGTGCTGTACTGATACTCACAAGTTTTCAACCACTCTTGCCTCAAAGGTAATTGTATGTACTTTTGTGGTGTTTCTCTTAGCCAGATTTTGTAATTTTTAAACTTTGTTTGGGATAGATGAAAATCACTTAAAAGTCCTTTGATATGCAATTTGCAAGGTCTTCATAAGGATAGCCATAAACGTGGTTGAATTTCTTTGTTGTTGTAGTGGGGTAAAGAAATTGTAAGAGACGGATACTCCTTTCTCAGGGAGTAAGATCAATTTCACTTCCTGGCAGTTTCTAAATTGTGTTTGCCAATTGTGACTGAAATTATGGAGACAGATGATCACTGGTCTCGACCTTTCATTATTCCAAGGCCACTGAGTGAAGAAGTGGTGCACTGCTTTTAAGCTTTCCTGCTTTGTTTCAATTTACAGGATCTCAAGTTTCATTTCTCAAAGAGTGGAATTGAGATAAGTGTTTCTGAAATCTTTTGGATACATGGGGTTAGCACATTAGAGATCCTGCTTTTCTTCTGTATCTTCCCTTTCTGCTATTGTTTTTGGGAGTAATAATGAATCTTTTAGGGAAAATATGGTCAGAAGGACCATCCATTCTTTTCTTAGATCTAAATTTGCCACTTCGTTGTCTTTGCTTAAATGATTTATATAAATTAGGTGTGACAGACTGGACCTAAATTGCATTATTTGTATTTGTACTTCTTTCTTATTAAGCCCAGGTTAAAATTTAGAAGTGCTCAGAAAATAAAAATCTTGCTAATTCATTGTTGCATCTTTAATGTAGAATTTAGAAGAGAATTAAAGGAGCTGCTCTACCATACAGAAAGTTCATGATGATGAATCCTGGTCATTTTATTCAGTTTTTTTTTGGCTTATTCATAAAGACAATAGGATGTGTCTACTCTAGGTATTAATGTAAAACTCTATAAATTAATGTCACAATAAATGTGCTCAGTCTATGCACAGAAGTATTCAAGTACTGGATTTCTTCTAAATATTTGCTTTAACTAGCAAATAAAATGAAAATTTATTTGTAAATTTTGTAAATTTTGATTGTTTGTTTGAATGTCATAGCAAACCCCAGAATTTTAAAAGAAAAGATAGGCTTTCCTATTGCTGGAGAAATATTTCATTATTGTAAGAAAACAATACCATACGGATATATGCAAATATTATATAAGCCTAATTTGTTACTGTCCTTCAAATTCAGATTTTCAGTTTCATAAATCAAACCCATTAAAAACTTCACAAAGTTAAAGTATAGTAGTTTTCATTTATTTAAGTCCTGGCTTAAATGGCTTAAATGGCTTAACTGTTTTGTTTCTGGGACAGTAGGTAATGCTGGGAAAGAAGGACATAGAGAAAGAGAGCAAGAGCAGCCAAACTTCTGGTATATACCCCACTTTTTCTTCATTTTCTGAATTTTAGATTTCTCAACCCTATATCAAGTCTCATCTTAGTCTTCCTTCCTTGGGACACCCACTTATATATGTGGGAGGGTTTGTTTGTTTGGCATTTTTTGTGCAGGTTGATTTTTTGTTTCTTTTTTCTTTGCGGGTTTGGGGTTTTTTTTTGGTTGGGTTGTTGGTGTTGGGGGTTTTTTTGGGGTGGGGGGTGGCTTTTTTTGTTGTTGGGGGTTTTGTTTGGGTTTTTTTCCCTTCTTATGCCTGTGAGCAAGCCTTGTGCTTGCTCTGTTGCAGAGAATGTGTCTCCTGCAGAAATAAAACAATTTGTCTTACGGCCAACAGTCCCAAAAGGACATGGTGGTTGTAGAAAATAATGAGCATGAAGGAAGAAGAATATAAATAATCCCACTGCCTGCAAATGTGTTCTAAGTCATCACTTCCTGGGACAGTCAGTGAACAAAACAGAGCACCAAGGAGACATAAGGAAGTCAGGGCAATTTGTGTTTCTCAGATATTCTTCAGAAGATATTTTTCTCAGTTCTAAATGAGTAGTAGCTTTTGCTCATCTAAACATAAAAAATTACAGTGAGTGTAAAACGAGAGTGTGACAAGAGATATATTGAGGGTCTTGAAATTAAAAGTTAAGTGGATATAATTTTTTTGTTGGTCATTGCTGGGAAGAAAAAAAGCCCATCCTCCTGTAGAGAGTTCCAAGTCCAATCTGTCTTCAATCCTGTGTTCAGAATTTTGAACAGGCATGGCTGTACTAATAATACATGGTTACAGTGATCATCTCCTAATTTAAAAAAAAATATATATATATTTCAAGGTACACCTTATATAATAAATAAGTAGCGCTCACACAGGTAAGATGAAAAGAAACATTAATTCATTCAGCATTTCCCAGGTTTTGTATGTGTGTTTATTTATGCTAGCTGTTCTTATTTCCAAACACTAAAATTCTACTAAAATAAAAATGGAAATAAAAAAGGGTTAATTCCCACTTACGCCAATTACCTAATAAACTGTTTTGGCAATACTGAGGGTCAGGAAGTGGGTGGAGATGGCAATTCTATTGCTGTTACATTTATGTAAGCTTAAAGGTGCCTTCATCTGCCAGGGCAATTTAACAAGTCCTTAGTGTGAAATGAAATTGGCCCATTAGATATATTCCACCTAAAAAAATTGCTATTATTCCATATTATAGAGACAAAAATATATTTATGCCTAAGACAGGTGGGGTGGTGACACTTCACAATGGAAGAAAATATGGCCTCTGAAAAGATGTTTGTGTTATGTTTAATAAACTTTGCATTAATGTTTGATTAATTCATTTTAAATCCTCAAATGAAGATTCAATTAATAGAATCATAGAATCAAGTGAAATTTATTTAAAATTTCTTTATTCATTTTCATGATGAACACTGTGTATGTGCAAATAAAAAGTTTCTCCTGAGGAGTTTTATTATCAGATATAATTAGATCTGAAATATGCATTTGAAAAATCTAAATTTAATAACATAAAATTAGTTTGTAAGGTACATGCACACAGAATTCATAGACACTTTAGGAACAACAGCTATTTTTTATCCTCTTCTTCAGCATTTACAAGACTGAGCTGAGTCAGAAATAAAAAACTAGCCCATTGAAAATGTTGATACCCATAACATGAGTGAAGTTGTAAGACTTTTTTTGTCTCCATAAACAAACAAAAATACCTAAACAATGTGGAAGTGAGATGAGTGATGAAAAAAGTGACACAGTCTCTGGCACAGTGTCTCCAGATCTTCACTCCCTGAAATACAGACTGAGTCTGAGGGATGCTTCTGAAACCCAGATTAGTAAAATTTAATAGCTATTTTTCAATAAATAAAAAAGGACTCTGGCAAAGCTCACAGAGAACTTGAACCAAATGAATTCATTAATGGATAAATTTTCAGTTTAATTCAAAATGAAATATAAAAATGCTACAACATTTCAACACTTTTAACACAGAGAATGTGAAAACAGAATTTTGATGCTTGTGGTTTTTTACCCATGTGTCCTCCTGAAAAATGTCAAATATATTTAATATTGAATTATTTTAACCAATATTCTCTCTACATGGAAAGCTTCACGAAGACATTATAGTCTTAATGAACATTATGCATTTAAAGTTTTGAATGTTGTCAGGCAAGCCAGATCAGAACTCAACTGTAAACCATATTGATATTTTTGTCACTCTGATTCTATAGACTGTGTTTTATGTGGTATTACATACATATGAGTGTTTCCTGCTTTTTATTTTTTAAAGAATATGGAAATTCACAAAATGTTCCATTTTCTACGAGGCTTTTTAAATTTTTTCCACCTTAGGCTGGTCCAGATTTTTATTCTCAGAAACTGTACAAATTCTTGTTCTGGCTCTATGTACCTTGAATATTGTGCGTGTGGGACTGGAACAAGCACTAAAGCTTTTGCCTTAAAAAAAAAAATTAATTAATTAATTAAATAAATAAATAAATAAACGGGCAGTTTGACATTTTTAATTAAGTCTATTTTATTGATGGACTGGTAATAAGGACATTAAAAGTTGATATTTTCAGTGAGTTTTTCAGCCAGAATTATTACGCTTCACCTTTTCATACTCCTGATGATGTGGGAAACAAGTTTTAGTATCAACCCTTCATGAAGTAACATGTTCAGATACCTTACATTGACATAACACAGTTGAGAGTGCTTGTTGATGATCTCCTACATATTTTTCCTGTTGCAGGGAAAAATGGTATGTACCACCATCCATACAGTGCTGTGTTTTGCATGTGTAATTCTAAAAAAGTACCCCTTAGAGTTTAGTTAGAATTTTTTTGGCTGATGCCACACTGCACAGGAATAGTTTATCAATTAAATCTGTATAAAGATAGTAGCACAAATCATCCTTCTGTAAATACAGAATGCATATTTTATATGTATTTTATATTTATACATGTACACATACTTATATGTATATATATTATCACATTTATGCCTCGTATCAATATAATATTGTTTTATACTTTAAATTGGAAAAAAAAAAAAAAAAAACCAGAAATGTAATATAATGGAATTTAAGATCTTTGACATTTTTAATATTTCCTTTTAATTTGTACTTTATATTTCCTTTTCTTTTTTTTTCTTTCTTTTCCCTCCCCCCCCCCCAACTAGCAGAGTACAATCACAATACCTGACTTCTTTCCTGATTAATATAAGACAATACTCCAGTGAAGAGAAAACTAGACTGAGTTTTAAGATGCCCGAGTTGTGCTTCCAGGGTTTCTGATCTCAACTCTGGGGAGACTCCTTGTACCCACAGCACACGGCAGAAATGTTCTGCACCATGCTCTGCACCTCTGGTCTCCAGGCAAACAAGACTGGGAACTATGCTGAAGCAAACTGTGGTCCTTCTCTGCTGGTGTGTTTGAATGTCTTGAAGGAAACTGGGACATGTGTGGGGATGCTGAATACTCAGATATTGTCATCATGACAGTCATTCTTTTGATAATACATGCCTCCGGAGACACACAGCCAAGTGTTCTTCCCTCAAATTATAGAAAAGTCCATTGAGGATAATATTTAGTACTGTTTCTGATTTGACTGTGGAAACTAAGCCAATCAAAGGCTTAAGCTTCTGGATAGAAAAAACCTGAAGATATCATAAGGGCAAACTTTAGGAAAGTACTGGTTAGTTCGACTGATTTGACTGAAATACTTTAAAATTTAAATATGGGCAAAACAAGAATTATTTTACATCAAACATGTAAAAAATGCTACCTAGAGAAAGTGGTAAGGAAGGCCTATGGACTTAGGTGGAAGGCACGTAATAGTACATGGTTACTTAACCTCTGGGTGTACAAGGCACAAAGTCAGTTATCTCTGCTGTGGATCTAGCCTTAAGACTAGAACAAGAACAAATAGTAATGAGTTATAACATTTTTCTTCAGACAATTTTCCTTTAGGTGCTACTTTCATTACATTTTCATTAACACACTAAGTAAATGTAATTTTTCAGTAATTCACCTTCTTCTCTCATGCATTTTTTAAAATTATGCAAATAAGAAATTCAACATCTATGAATACTATGTTACATTCAGTCATTATTTTTAAAGGGCAGAATGTTTAGGCTCCTTCTAGAAATGTTCAATATATTTTAAATGAATATAACCATTCTCAGACTTCCCACTTTTTTAAACTCCTGACAAAATTATGTTCCAGTCTTCATATTTAGAAACTTGATATATGTGCATTACTCTGTACTTGGAAACTCTGAGAGGGTTTTGTTCTGCTAACTGTGTATATGAACAATAAAACCAGTTGTGTTAAGTGCCACTTATAGACAATGGAAAGAAACGAAACTTTTTTAGGGAACAGTTTATTGTATGTGGGATTCAACAGCCTGGACATGGTCATTTTCCAATACCTAAAGGGGGCCTGCAAGAAAGATAGAGAGGGACTGTTTAAAAGGGCATGTAGCAGTAGGATGAGGGGCAATGGTTTTAAACTAAAAGAGGATAGATTTAGATTAGATATAAGGAAGAAATACTTCACTGTGAGGGTGGTGAGACTCTGGAACATTTTACCCAGAAAAGTTGTGGATGCCCCCTGCCTGGAAGTGTTTAAGACCAGGTTGGATGAGGCTTTGGGCAACCTGGTCTAGTGGAGGGTGTCCCTGCCCATGGCAGGGGGATTGAAACTAGATGATCTTTGAGGTCCCTTCCAACCCAAACTATTCTATGATTCTATGATTTTAGGAACTATGAGATAATCCATATGGTTTCCAGCTGCACTCCAGATTGTGTGAGTGTCTCAAAAGACCATTTTCATATCTGCTAGCCCTTTCCACATACCCTGGCTGCCTGAAATGGCCCTAGAGTCTGTTTAGGTTTTTAGGTTTATTACTTTCCGTTGACTCTGAAAGAAACTGAGGGAACTTGGTATGATATACATGACACTCTAAATGCTTAAATTAGTTGAAACTAATTTTACCATGTAGACAATATCAAATGTATGTTGCCTACAGACTGCAAGAGAAAACACCACACATATTTAATTCTTGGTATACTGAAAACAATCTCACTCTAAATAAGTTAATGTAGTCTAAATCAGAACTAGATAAGTGTTTTTTGCAATTATACTCATTCAAAACTAGATAGGCTCTTGGGGCACCTCACTGACGTGTTAAGCATACTGACAGCTCACTAAAGCCTTAATATCTTTTGTGTGCAATAACCAATGAATAATTGTTTTGCACTTGCAAGTTGTGCCTATCCTACTTGCTTGTATCTCTTTGCGCTTGGCTAAAGATATCCCAACAAACTGACCCAAAAAGGGGCTGTAACAAAGCATGTGATGCCTTTTCAGAAACCACAGGATATTCATCTCGGCTTTAATCTACCTCTCTATAATGAGTGGGATCCCATGGGTCCTGCATCTTACCTGCCAGTGTCACAGATGCCATAAGGACTAACAAAAATCACTAGGTACTTATATTTTGGGAATCAAAACCCATCCTAAATTCTAGATCTGAGCTATTAATTCTGAGATCTTTTTGTTTCCAAATGAAAGAGGCATCACTTTTGTATAATTTGTCTCCTGTTAAGAGAGTTATATGAAACAGAGAAGCAGAACTTCCTTGTCAAAGTATGTATGTCTACAAAGTCATCCTAAGAAGGCTACTTCAGGCTTAGACATCTAGGGTGTAATTATATGGTAATACTTTGCAAATCCACTATGTTTTCATAACTGTAATTGTGTTATTTGGTTTATAAATATAAATATTATAATAAAAGTAATAAACATGAAAAAGCTGAAATATAATTTCTGTGACTTTTAAGAGAGAAGAAACAATTATTTTATTCATTTAACAAATTTTCTATAGTTTGCCAAATGCTAGTGAAGATTTAAACCTCATCTAATAAGAATATTACATTTTCTTATGTACAAACTTTCCAAATGATTTCTCTGTGGCCTGAAATGCAAATCACCAGTGAATGCTATTGAGTGATTAATTGTAAGTTTAGCTGGTGATTATTATTGGGTATTTGTTCTGTATTGTGGGGTGTTTTTTTTGTTGTTGTTGTTGTTGGTGGTGGTGGTTTGGTTTGGTTTGGTTTGGTTTTCCTGAGGACTCAAAATGTCCATGATTTCACTTTAAGCAAGTGAATTCTTCCTACTGTGAATTTGCTACAGTACTATCTCTTTTTTTTGGATCTCATTAGAGATCATTAGGCTCTTGAGAGATGCTGACATCTCACAAACACTGTAAACAATGCCTTTTCATCCTTATTGCAGTTTTTGTATTCCATGATTAATGTTTGTGTACTGAGATCGATTAAGAATGTAAAAGGGAGAAAAACATTTGAAAACATGGACTTGATCAAGGATTTCTTCCTAAATGTCTTGTGAACACAGTAACAATGAGTAAAACTTCTTTCATTCTTTCATTTGAGTTATAAATGAAAGTAAATCTCTGAACAACCCTCAACGACAGATAACATGAAATGAAGATTAATTTCTACAAAATAATGTTTTGTAATAAAATTTGCACACAGGGTTGAAATACGTTAGCATAGAAATTTAGCTCCAAAAATGGTATATGATTTGAACTAGCAGGGAATCCTGAAAATTTCTCTGGCATTCATAATTTTGATTTTAGGAGATTGGCTTGGATCAAATTTTCAGCCTCTCTAACAGAACAAAACACCATCTTCTTTTCAACACGACAGAAGAACTACAGATTACATAAACAAGACAAATTCTGCAATGGTCCTACTATGTTACATCTGTAGGGAACATTTCAACACATTGCTGGATGGTAGATGGCCTCTGGAGACAAGAGCTTCAGCTTAAAAGATAATTGCATCTATAAACTCACCAAGCCAGAGCAGAATAATCATTATAACTGTAAGACATGTTTTTTCCCAAAGCATTGTGAAAAGATGCTGATGGCATCAACGAATTTTGAAAAATGTGTGTTGTGTTTGTGATACTGTGCCCTCAGGTAATGTGAAGGGAGATGAAAACCCAGCTGCACAGCCTGAAGCTGTCCTACAGCATAAGCTGTTAGAGCTGTGACCTCGGTATGTCAGACAATCCCACTGGCAAAAAGGGTGAGTGAAAGCAAGAGAAGGGGGAGTAGGTAGAGTAAACTTAAAATTTGTATTGGGTTTGTATGGCAAGGTTTTGGTAGTGGCGGGCCTATAGGGGTGGCTTCTGTAGGAGCTGCTAGACGCTTCCCCTATGTCCGACAGAGCCAATGCCAGCCAGTTCCAGGATGGACCTGCTGCTGGCCAAGGCCGAGCCATTCATTAACAGTGATAATCCCTCTGGGATAACATATTTAAGGGGAAAAAAAACTCCTGTGCAATTGCAGTCAGAGAGTGAGTGAGAGCATGTGAAACAACTCTGCAGACACCAAGGTCAGTAAAGGAGGGGCAGGAAGTGCTCTAGGTACTGGAGCAGAGATTCCCCTACAGCCCGTGGAGAAGACCATGGTGAGGCAGGCTGTCCCCCAGGGAGGTTGATGGTGGAGCAGATATCCACCTGCAGCCCCTGGAGGACCCCACACTGGAGCAGGTGGATGCGTCCGAAGGAGGCTGTGACCCCATGGGAAGCCCACGCTGGAGCAGGCTTCTGACAGGACCCGTGGCCCCATGGAGAGAGGAAAGTCCCATGCTGGAGAAGTTGGTGGAGGACTGTCTCCCGTGGGAGGGACCCCATGCTGGAGCAGAGGAAGCATGTGAAGAGTCCTCCCCCTGAGGAGGAAGGAGCGGCAGAGACAACTGACCTTAACCCCCATTCGCTGTCCCCCTGTGTTGCTCAAGGCAAGAAAATTGGGAGTAAAGTTGAGCCTGGGAAGAAGGGAGAGGTGGGGAGGGAAGGTGTTTTAATATTTGGTTTCAGTCTCTTTATCCTACTCTGATTTGATTGGTAATAAATTAAATTAATTTTCACCAAGTTGAGTCTGTTTTGCCCTTGATGGTAATTGCTGAATGATCTCTCCCTGTTCTTATCTCAGCTTATGAGCTTTTTGTTATATTTTCCCTCCCCCGTCCAGCTGAGGAGGAGGAGTGATAGAGTGGGTTTGGTGGGCACCTGACATCCAGCCAGGGTCAACCACCACAATATTATAGATTATTTTAAAAATCCTGTTTAAGTTCATAAACAGAACATCTTATGGAAAAGACAAGAACTAGCTCAGACCTGGGTAAATGAAACAGGCTTTTAAACCAACTGCCAAGGTGAAAGTGTAAGTAATACTCATGAGGAAAGATAGCACAGAAAGGGAAAGATGAGTTGTAGTTTTCAAAGATACAGATCTAGGTTTCACCACAATACAGGAGAGGGTGAAAGGGCTAGAAACAAATAAGGAGAGGAATTCTAAATTGTAGTAGAAAATTCCTAGCAGCCTCCTGTTCATCCCTAGACAGAATGCTTTGGACAATAAAAGACTTCAAGGTAAAAAAGTATCTGAACAGACAGAAGTATTTATTGAATTCTCTAAAACTATAGGGTCCTGCTACACAACTTGAAACAGAGAAAAAAATGACCTGTGGTTTTTTAACTACTTATAAATATAGTTCTTCTTGTTAGAAATTATCTGATATCTCACTCCAAGTGCTTCTCTCTGTCCATGAAACCTTTGTTTCATCTGGTGCTGAACTTTCAACCGTTGCTTTTCATCCAGATGTCTATTCCCTGTGACCAGCATAGGACTTGCGTTTGCTAGGTAAGCAAAAAGAGCTGCAGATTTATAGTGAGCTTATGTCAGAAGTCATATTTATATATTGAATATCATATGATATCAATGAGAGGACTGTTTCTGTAGTACTCCAAATTAATGCTGTGAGGATATTATCTACTGACAGTCTTCCTTTGTGATCTCAACAAGCGAAACTGTAAAGCAATTGAGTAGTGTATCTCTGCACTCTCCCTGTGCAAAATACTGTGAGACAGATGATAGATGGTGAAAGCAGTTATCAACAGGTCTCAGAACTAATACAGACATCAAGAGACAGAATATTGCCTAGGATACATTGCCATTCCTCTGCTTTGCCATTCCTCTACTGCAATCTGTTGACCTCTGAAATTTAAAGAATTTGAGGTTTTGCCCATCCACACTCTTTGATACAATGAAACAAATCATTTGGCAGAGTGAACAACCAACTTCAGTGAAGAAAAACTAAAGGGTACCTATATCACAAAAGGTGTTGCCATCCTTTCAATTATTTTGTATAGAACATATCAGTTGAGCATCCATACCTACATCAGTACAGTGTTACAGATTTCTCATAGTATAAACATTGTCTGAATTAGAGAAATTTTTTCTGTAAACTGCAATAGCTTGCTTTTGTAGAGCACAAAACCAGCACTGCCTGATGATTTGGCTGTTTATTTCTACATAGTTCAATCTTCACATGCTTTTCTTTTAAATAATGAAGTTGAATTGCTTACCTGAACAAAAAACATGTTAAGTCTGAACATATCCTATCCTATCCTATAACATGACATGACATGATATGACATGACATGACATGACATAACATAATACATCATATATGTGCCTATATACAGATACATGGTATACATATCCATGTAACATCCACTGTGATAGACAGGGCACTGAATGAGGGATCAGAAAACCTGATTATGTTTACTTTCTGACCCTGATCCATTGAATTATTCTAAATAATTTCATTACTTTCTCATCATTTCCTCCCATGCCCCTTGCCTATTTAACTGTAATCTCAAGAAGGCAGGTAATACTTTTTACTGTATAAAATAGCATAAAAACTCTTGTCTTGATGATACTCTCTGCATTCTACAGGAATATAAATAACAACATAAAATTTAATTGTTTTGTAGAAGGAATTATTAGAATGAAAAATAGGGAAAAAACCCACAATAGCTGACTACAATAAATTTAAAGCGGCCTTGGGAATTTCTTTGAAATCAATGTATTCATCCAATGCCCATAAGGCACTGGATTTTTCCCTGCCACCTGCTTTTGCAAATCTTTACATGAGTACATTGTCCTGTTTCGTTCATTCATTCTGTATATATTCACTACGTATGAGTGAATATATTCACTACGAGTTTGAAAGCTTTAGTCGTAAGCTGAATGTATGCTTCTGTTTATGGTATCTTTAAAGATAAGCTGCCTTTAACTATATCATACATTTTCTCTGAAATTTAAATTACAATTCAAATGTTTATGACATAATACCATCAGTACTACCTTATTCTTCACTGACCATAAAGATTAAAATAATTTAATATGTATACTGGTGGGGGTTTTTCCTTCATTTCTCATTCTTTTTCCTCTCTTTTTTAATGTGTTTGTTTTTTCTCTTTAAAAATGCAGCACAGTGAGGTACCATATCTAATTAATTTGAAAAGCAAATCCATGTAAAATCCTCCAGTTTAGGGGGAAAAAAAAATAGAGTTAAATATAACACTCTCACTATTTTAAATTAACAGAAATGCTTTCATATTGTGTTCCTTTGCAGTTATAAAATGAATAAATGAGATTTGAATACTCACCCTTTTCATGAGGTTTACTATAAAAGACATATGTTATACCATATAAAAAGTTAAAAGAGAAGTAATTATATATCTGAAAATCACAGTGTATTCTCTATTATTCTAATGTTTCCTAAAAATAGTGAAGAGATACAGAGCCAGCCTTATTGATTATACTCTCATATTTCATTCATGGATATTTGCCCAATTTTTTGCACATTTTAGAAAACCACCATGCCATGGTATATTTATGATTCATAAGCTTGGCTTTGATCAGCTCATTTAGGAGTATACATTAGTTTAAACATCTTACAATGTTAATGGAAAGGCAGACACCTCTAGACAGTGATTCAGAGGTGTTAAGCATTACTTCAGCTCTATATCACCCATCTCTTATCAAAGATTGCATTCGTAGCTTAGTTCCCATTTTCTGCTTCCTACTCCCTAGCTTAGGTATTTCAGGTAATATTTAGTCAGACATATTAGTTCTATACTTTATAGCTACTTTGGCCTTCAGTGCATCTGGGGTTATTTGCTATGGAATTAGCCTATGGAAATTAAAATACGGGAGGAAACTGGGACTGTGAGGTCTCAATACGGAGCTGAAAGCTACTCCATTCCCGAAACTCTGGAGTGTTTCCAAACACTGTTTAAATACGATTACTATTAGTATCTTAATTTCTGGGGCTTTGAATGCTCCTAAATGTGCTCATGAATATTCATAAATCATTGACAATATGACCATAGCTGCCTAATAACTTTTAAACTAGAAATATGTCTTAGTCTAGCTGAAATAGTAGTTTTATGATTGTGACAATTGGTCAGTATTGTTTTATGACATTTACAGAAACACTGAAGTACAAGTAATACAGTAGGGGAAGAATCAGACTACTAAAAGCTCTAAGGACAAAATAATTGCTTCCCAAAGGAAAGCACAATCTGTTAGGAAGTTCTTTGGGAATCTCTTTGTCTTTATCTGTTTGAATACTATAAAAATGGAAAGGGCTGTTGATCTTTAGTTTGAACAGGAAAGACCTTTTGGATTTTTAAGCAAGCACTGCAGAGGGAAACAGAGCCATGGATTACTAGCAAGAAAAAAAGAGGGTGCATACACTCGGGACAATTAAAACAGGATTCTAAATGCATGTTTATGTCTTAATGAGTCAGTTCACTTAAATAGGCTTAGTATTTTAATGTATATAATTCCATTCTGTAATTTAGGGCCATTTAATCCAGATTTTCTTTTAACAAAGTCAGACTCTTAAAATATTTGAACGGATTATATTTTGCAGTTACATTTAATTGGAAACTGAGAAAAAATATTGCTGCCTTGAACAGCAACTGAAATGTTCATATATATCTTCTTCCATGTCATCAATTTATAGAATAACAGTAGTCAAAAAATTTGCAATTGTCAAATTATTTTATTATATTTTGGCAACAGAAGCATGAAAGATCCTTTTCTTGTCAAATGCGTTCTGAAATAGTTTCATTTTCTGGCTACAAAATAAGTCCAGCAAAGGAAATGAGTGAGTTGTCAATGATGTGCTTTAGTCAATATTCTACACAATATAATTATTTATCACCAACTTTTAGCAAACTAGACTAATGTCTTCATTCAGTCTTCAGTGTATCTCTGTACTTCACACTGCTATTATAACTGTGGAAGCTTTGAGATGGATTTAACCAAATTTGTCTTTGGCAAAGAGGTCCTAAGACAGAAAGGCTGTGATAAACTGCAGGAGTTTTTCTAATTTCATCTTGATTTTGTTTATTGGACTCTGTCCACTGGGTCATATTGCAAAGAAACCCTGAATACTAGTGCATGGATGGGCCACGCTCTTACAGGCAATGTGGGGTAGCTTGCACCTTGCATATGGCATCCCAAGTACACTTGTCATTCTCCAAAAGTATCCTGTAGTACCACAGACTTTCATGCCCCCTCAGGCCACACATCGACATATATATGTTTTTTGCTCTTTTTTTTTTTTTTTTTTTTTTTGTTGAAAAGTGACATTTAACATGGCTTCAGCTCTGAAGTCCCCATGTTGCTTTGTAAATTTGGTGACAATGGAGTACTATGGAAAAAATAAAAAGACAGAGAAAACTTTCTGAACTGAGCCGAGATAATTTTAATAGGTATAAAAAGGCTGCGGTGAGAGGAAAACTGACAAGAAGTGGCAAAAAAGTAAAAAATTGTTGCATTCTAAGGATTTTTTGTGTTTGTAAATAACCTACCTCTTTCAGTTTCTCCCCTTAAAGGAATAGAAATAATTTCTTCTCCCAAATAAACAATACAAAAGATATTTCATTAAACAAGGTAAAAAGGGAATATAATCTACATTCCTTCTGGATTAAATCACCTCCAAAATTTACAAGCTGGTGTTCAAAAGAAAAAGTTAGAGCTGATCAAAATACAGTAGGTATTATATTGATATTTGGAGGGATATACTAGACTTAGTTTCTAAGGGGTTTGTTTGGCATTTTTTTTAATTTTATTTTGATTTTATTTCCCCCCCCCCCAAAAAAAAAGAAGTTAGAATTTTTCTTGTGTGTTTTTCTTTTTTCCCCTGAAAATTAATAAAAATATGAAATCAAATTTTTTATTGGTCTGTTCCTGCCCCTTTTGCATGCGATTAATAATAGCATATTTCTTTATTAAATACAACAATTCAGTAATGATGAATATACTGTGAATATAAGAAAGTACTGTGAATATAAGAAAGATGGATGGGCAGTGTCCAGAGCAAAACTACTCAAAAATGTATGAATTTTGGTATAGTGACATATTCTTTCCTCTGATATTGGAATTAAACAAACAAAAAACCACAACAACAAAAAACCCTCCTCTATAAGTACCTGATTTTTATTACCTAGCAGTTCATTTTGGTTTTGGTTTACAGGTATTTATTCCTTTCAGTCACATCAGTGAGCTTTACCATTTCATTGATAAGGAAAAACTTGAACTTTCATCTTATGGCTAACTTTCTGATTTTCTTTGCATTTGTTTGTGTTAAATTGAAAGCTCAGGATAAAGGCTCAATCATATCCACATTTGAAAGTCAAAATTATGTTATGAACAATTAACTGTCTGATTTAATAAATTTTATTGCTTTTGCCCCTTAGAGACAGGTGGTTGGGAACTGTATGAAACTTGAAATTAGCAGTGAAATATTGTGACTCAGAGTAGCTTTCAATTTGTTTATTTTGGAGCTGTGGGAATTGATTGTCTGACAGAAAGTTCAATTTGATGCTTCAGGACTCTAGTATATACCTGTAATATATACTTCCATGTATTATTTTGTGATCTTTGCAGTGTTAATAGTATTGAAAGGTAAATATTAACATTGACATTACAGAACAACAACAAAAAAAAAAAGGTAAGCATTTTATTCATACCAATTAGAGAAACACTGGCATCTCCTTTTACATGCCATAGTTCCTTATCCAGTCTTTCTGATCAGCTTCACAAGCAAGAAAGCAAGGGAAATAAATAGATATATGACTTAGCCTTTCTGTCTCATTTCCTAAACCAAGGAGAATCATTCTGTTTGCCCTTTCTCAAAAAGATGTAAGTTATAAAACTGAAATATTTTTATTAATGGTAATTATTATCAAGAAAAATGACTCTTTTTTTCTTTAGTTAATTGTAACCATATCTATCTTGAAACTTGATTGTTTTTGAGCAACCCAATTTTACCTCTGAACACTAGAAATTTTCAGCAATACACCTTTAGGGGAGTATTGATGGATAGGCAGAACAAATGTCTGCAGTAAAGCAAATTAATTCATTGTATTTATTTTTCAATTGGCTGTTATTGAAGTAGAATCTGGAAAAAAAACCTATAAGGTTGGTGTTGTCTGAAAACTATCTTAATATGCATAAATAGTTATACAATCCCAATATGCTATTTACTTATAAGCATTGAACAATGCCAACATCTGCTTTTCATGTTCTGAATCAGGCCATCACAAACATGTACTGACATAGGAAATTGTTGTATTTATAGAAATAATAAGAATGAGATATAGATTTTTTTTTAATTTATACTGTTTTTTTAACCTGTAGAGTACACTCAACTAATTTTCCCTACTATTATGAAAATGTCATTTACACCTATCTTTAATGAAAGATGCAATTCTTACTTTGTGTTCATTATTTTAGTCTATCAATCAATCAGAGTTATCAGTGCTGTAATGTAGATGATTCTTTGCAAATGTTACTAAAGTTGAAAAGGAGACCAAGAAATAGTCCAAATGTAAAGTTCTTTTTAAAATTAAAAACAACCAAGGCCAGTGTATTGTCCTTAATATGAAGTGAAGCAGGACAATGCCAGTTTCAAGTAATACAGCATCTCTGGTAGCAAAGGAGAAAATTCCTTTGTGAAGTCAAGCACGTATGTTTTAAAAAATTCTGATTATAAAATATTTGAAATAGCATTACTCTTAGCAATGACTGAAAAGCTGGACAGATGCTGCAGTGAATTTCAGGAAAGGTAAGAAAGACAATCATAAAAGAATAAAGGTGCAGAGTAGACAAGACGTAAGGTTAGTAAACAACTCAAGTCACAGGAGCATGTAATGATAAGGACAGAAATACATTTTTAATACAATAATGTCTTCTATAAGAAAATATGGGCAGAGAGATTTCACAAATAGCCTGATAGAAATGGTGCAATTCAAGACATTTATCCATGTTACAAAGCTGTCGGTATCTGTGTATTTCAGCAATAAATGGCACCAAGCTCTTCCAGCTTTTTTCTGACCACCAGGCACTGACCAAAGATGGAAGAATGGAAGTGCTCTACTACATTTTCCTGCCACAACACAGGTCTCAGCAGAGTGCCATCTGTAGGCTAGAAATCACTGTGGAAAAGTGAGTATTTAGTTATTTTGGTGTTCTGGGGGTTTTGTTTGTTTGTTCATTTGTTTTTCTTTTGTGGATTTTAAATACGTCTTTACTACTTGTTTGACTTACTCTAGGGCACTTGCCAAGAGAAGATGTTTGAAAAAATGATGAGCTTTTCTGCGAAAAAAAACCCAGTTCAAGCCTACAAATTTTATATTAGAGTGACTCATACACATTATGATTTATAAACTTTGTAACATTTTCATCCAATATCACGTGGTAATTCCTAAATTAGAATGGTAAGTAAACTCTTCCTGCATGGCACTGCTATTGTTATATGTGGCTGTGTTGGTACGTACAGTCCTAGTGTCACCAAAAAAGCAATGTGAAAAATGTATTTCAAAGTGTGAAATAGCAGCAGATCCACTGATTAGTAAAACAACAAAAACTTGCTTTATTTTAATGTTTGTAATTTGAGCCATTTTTATGATGTCATTGATGTATCAGAAATCTCTGATAAATCAGTCTGATAAATCTAAGATGTGTTTGTAAGGCATGGACCAACATGATCCTCCATCCCTCTGGAATCTTGCAAATGCTAGGTTAAATTTAACAAAAGCTCACTACTTTTTTGCTTCAATTTTTTACTCTCACTGTAAGACTGTGATTTTTTTTAACGGTTTGATTTTTTACCACTTCAGCTTCTAGCCATTGAATCTTGCTATGTCTTGCTGTTAGAGTGTAGAATCTCCTATAATTTTGGTTCCTTTAATAAGTATTTATACATGATCACCAAATTGTGTAAACATTTTTTCTGAAAAGTACAGAAACTGAACTTCTTGAGACTTTAGGATATGTTTCCAAATGTTTTCATTATACCAATAGCTGTTCTGTAAATACTTTTCCATTTCTTTAGTATCCTAAAGTGAGGACAACAGTTAATTACTGTCCTGGTTCTGGCAAGGACAGAGTTAATTTCACAAGGAGCCAGGACAGGTGAGCCAAGTTGGCCAAGGGCTATTCCATACCATGTGACGTCACGCTCACCATAAAAGGGGACTAGTCGGGCAGGGGTGGGTTCGGCATGGCTCCGGCTCCACGGGAGGTTTCCATCCCTGAGCTCTCCTTAGGACACCTGCGTTACGCTTTGACAGGTGTACTGCCCCAGTCAAACTCCCCACCTGCCGCTGTCCCTGGAGCGGATCGCGCCCGGCACGCATCGGGCGCTTGGTGCCAGAAGCGAGAGCCCCCCTCGGGGCTCGCCCCCCCCATCTCACCAGGTAAGTGAAAAAACGATCAGAGTAGTCGTACTTCACTGACGGCTGGGATGCCGGCGGGTGGGTCACCCCGCACCGCCGAGCGCGCGCCCGGGCTCCCACTTATTCTACACCTCTGATGTCTCTTCACAGCACCAGACTAGAGTCAAGCTCAACAGGGTCTTCCTTCCCCGCTGGTTCCGCCAAGCCCATTCCCTTGGCTGTGGTTTCGCTGGATAGCAGGTAGGGACAGTGGGAATCTTGTTCATCTATTCTTGCGCGTCACTAATTAGATGACGAAGCATTTGGCTATTTATCGAACATATATAAAATTATACATGTTCCTTTTCCAGGTTAAGTATAGGTGGCCCGTCCACGTTGGTCAAATCTGGTAATTTAGATCTCTCGCTAAGAGAGAAGACGCGTCATGATTTTGAGTCCCATATCGTCCCTACATACTAGAAAAAATCCCTCCCTAACCGTCGTGAGTGGGTTAGTTCCACCCCAGATGATGGCCCTCAACACTCTATTCACAGTTTATTAAATAATAGTCATTACAATACACAGTACAAATATATTACAATTTCAAGATCTTACAATAGACTGCACTTGACTTACTTACAAACATGTGTATAATGTCCACTGATGTAAATAATGCTCGATTCGATAGATGATGAGCCACTTTATCCTGTCAGAAATTCGTTGGTCGGTCGTCAGATCAGTAAATTGTTCTCTGTTATCACCCATTGTGAATATCTGTTATCAGCACTGTTGTTGATTGTTTCCCTCTCCCTTGCTGTCCCAGTAAACTGTCCTTACCCCAACCCTCGAGGCTTTGCTGGTTTTTTTTTCCGTTCTCCTCCCCATCCCATCAGGGGAGGGGTGAGCGAGCAGCGTGTGGTGCTCAGCTGCCAGCTGCGGGTAAAGCACGTCAATTACACAGTCACATTTTCTTATTTGAAGTCCATCTCATTATAACATAAATCATGAAATACACTAAATCAGTATACTGAACAAGGTTATTATATGTGGGACAATCTTTCCTTTAAGAAGAAGAATGTTAAAGGCTTGTATTGCCTGAGGCAGGGACTTGTAGGAGCAGACAGAAATGTCTCCTGAGTTACCCTGTTTAAAACTGCCCTGAAGAATGCTAATTCTACTTTTGCTTCCTCCTTGATGAAAGAAAAATATCAGACAAAAAAAAAAAAAAAGGAAAAAAGAGTATATGACATATTCTAGAGAATCAACTTGAAATTGGTCTTATGGTCTGATTTGCAGTAATGCTGGATTCTTGTACCATCGGTTGATGCTGTTTAAGTTCTCTCCTCTCTTCCCTAGATCCTGCCTAGATACATGCTGCTGTCCTCATCTTTGCTTTTATCATTGTTCCTTTCTCCAAGAGATTTTGACCTTTGTTTTACCTATAACCTATTTTCACTCCGGATTCCTTCTGAGGCCATTTCTGTGCTCCCATTCACTTTTCCCCATCCTCGCTTTCTCAATACCAGTTCTTGGCCTCCATGTATTTTTCCTTTACTTTTTGTCATAACTTTCCACAGCCTTTTCCTCTCCACCTTTCCCCTTTGAATATGAAACAGGAGCCTTTTACTCTTCGTTTGTCTGTGAAATAGCAAGAAAATAGTGATAATCATTGCACTATCTTATTCAGTGGAGCAGTTATTTCAAAGTAAACACTATGGACCACCTTCAGAACTGAAGGTAAACCTACTCTAATAATTAAATATTGAGTTCTGTGGGAGTTACCACTGAGTACTTGAAAATAATTACAGATCATCTAATTCACAGCATCAGCAAGACAAATTATACTGGCAGCAATCTGACAGGCATGAGAAAAAATTGTTTGAGAATCCAGATTGCTATGGTGCATGAGATAATCAGCGATCTGAAATATTCTACAAATACTAGTAATCAAGTCTTTCCTGTCTATTTTCCTCATAGTGTTCAAGCAGAATGAAACTACATCTACTCTTGTCACCATGAAAGTCACTGCAGTCCACTGTGTACTCCACTGTCTAAAGAAGAAAAAAAAAAAAAAAAAAAAAAGATTTGTAGTACTGGAAACTCAGTTTTGATGTTCTGTTAAGTTTAAAGAAACATCAGTTCCACTTCCATATTTTTTCAATATTTCTGGAAAGAAAAAAAGCATTTATTCTGTGTTTTAAGGGTGGTCTTGATATTTTCCTACAAATAATGCAAATAAGTTTTCAAGGAGTACTTCACCGTAAAATGAAATTTTGCAATTTTCAAAGAAAAAAAAAAATCTGAACATCTGAACCTCTCCCAAGAGGTTATTTTGGTACCCACTTATTTTTTAACAAAGGGGGACACCCCCCCAACCCCCAAAGCTGAGAACATTCTCTTTTAGTAAATATATTGAATATCAAAGAATGTCTAATATCCACCTCCACTTTTACATAAATAGACTAATGCTTACCTTCTGCCTTTTAAAAGATATTCCAGCACTCAATGGAGCTGTAGACAAATAAGCATAAATAGGTACACAAAAAAAGCTTCTCACTCCACATTCCAGAAATTGTTTTAAATAGAAATTTTGAATAAAATTCAACTAACTTATGTTAAGTTCAAATGCCACGTTTGCAACATTTCTAACAGAGAAAACACACAGATTGTTTTACAGTCAATGTGCAAAGATGCCCATTTGATGTCCACTAAGTTCTTCCCTTTCCCCTTTTCTTTTACCTATGTGTCATTTTATCCTTATTTCCTTTCCAGCTCTTTCAGTATTTCTTTGGCCTTCTGTAGTTATTATTACTAACAATACGAAATTCCCAAAAGTTCAGTTAGAGACCTAATTCTCTCATCACTAATTTCCAGCCCAGAGAATGATGGTTCTTGCATTCTTTATCACAGTCACTCACGTACCTTTTTATTGTCTCCATCCATTCATGAAAGAGAAAATTCTCTTCTCACTTCTTCATTGACAATAATTTACAACAGGCAAGTAGAATTATTAGGAAAGATAAACATACACACATATATACATAGATTACTCAGAATCCAATTTCATATGCCAAGACTATAAAGTTCATCACTGAGAACCCAAAGCTCCCCTTCCCCTCCCTCTTCCCCAAAATCAGGATATTGTAAAAAAAGAAGCAGACCCACTACCTCAACTGTTTAAATTTCTCTTCTGGTTTTGTAGTCTGAAGGGTTTCACACTGCACATTGCAGTTTAAGAGTAAGATAGTTGCACATGAGTTAATAATCTTCCTAAGATTCTCAAGGAAGCTCCAGAAGCTGGGGATTTAGGAGAAGGACAAAATATCATAAACACAGCTAGAATAATCTCTTCTCATGTCGTATTTTCAAACTTTTTATATCACGCTAAACCTGATCACCTATAAATCATAGAATCATAGAATATCTCAAGTTGGAAGGGACTCATAAGGGTCATTGAGTCCAAATCTGTGCTCCTCACAGGACTACTAAAACTAAACCATATGACCCAGACCATTGTCCAGACACTCCTTGGACTCTGACAGGCTTGGGGCTGTAACCACTTCTCTGGGGAGCCTGTTCCAGTGACCAACCACCCTCTCAGTGAGAAACCTTTTCCTACAATCCGAACTTCCCCTCGCACAGTTTCATACAATTACCTCATGCCCTATTGGTTGTCATGAGAGAGAGGAGATCAGAACCTCCCCCTCCACTGCCCCCCTGGAGGAATGTGTAGATTGCAATGTTGTCAGCCTTCTCATCTCCAAGCTGAACAAACCAAGTGACTTCAGCTGCTCCTACTAAGTCTTACCCTCGAGACCTTTCACCATCTTGATTGCCCACCCCTGGACGCACTCTCATAGGTTGATGTCCTTCTTATATTGAGGCGCCCAAGACTGCACACAGTACTTGAGATGATAGGGCCACACCAGTGCAGTGTAGAGTGGGACAATCACCTCCCTCGACCAGTTGGCTATGCTGTGCTTGGTGCACCCCAGGACACAGTTGGCCCTTTTGGCTGCGCATATGAGACACATATGCGTCTCATATTCAACCTGCCATCAAACCAGCACCCCAGATCTCTTTCCATGGGGTTGCATATAACCCATGGAAATATGTATAACCAGGATTACAGTGTCCTACATGGAGAATCTGGCACTTGCTCTTGTTAAATTAATGCCATATGATTGGTGATTGCCCAGCTCTCTCACCTATTCACATTTCTAAGGCCTCTCAACCCTCGAGGGATTCCACAGCTCCTTCTAGTTTAGTATTGCCAACAAATTTACTTAATGTACATTCAATTCCTGTGTCCAGATCATTTATAAAAACATTTAAGAGCATTAAGAGCACTGCTCATTAAGAGCACTGACACCTGGGAAACCCCACTGGTGACTAGCTGCCAGCCTGGTGTAATCCCATTTACTATAATTCTTTGAGCACATCAGCCCATATGAACCCATCAGCCAGTTGCTCACCCAAAGCAATATGGACTTGTCTAGCTGTATGCTGGACATTTTTTCCAGAAAGGATACTGTGAGACAGTATCAAAAGCTTTTCCAAAATTTGCTACAATGAAATGCAAATAATTTTAACAATTTGTCTATCTATCTTAACTCATTATTGAATAATCCCCATTTCTTTCAGTTCCCCTCCTCTACCTTCCCCTCCCCTCTCTGCTTTTTAAATTTTGTGCGTGCACTTCCATGCCATTCCCAAAGCTGTCTACCTAAATGGGCACCAGAATGCACGTGGATGTGCATTTCCCCTTAAAACTAGACATAATTGACTGTAAAAGACCAGAATAATTCAAAACCATGGATGTTAGAGCACCCCTGTGGGATTCTGATTTCAATTACTTCTCAGACACTGGTGCTAGAATGCAAGCTGGATTAGTGATTCATGGCACCTGTACATTAGTAAATTACTGTACTTGAAATGCTATATTTATTCAGTCAGTTATAAGAAAATTAAATTAAAAAAAATAAAAATTGAAGCCCTTATTCAGTATCCTGTATTAACCAAAACTAACACGTGCATTATTTGACTTTTGTGTTTGTTAATCATGCTGAATTCCAATAACTGGAATGAAGTGTTGAATTTATAGTATCTCTTTCTATACCAAGACTTTATTACTATTTATATTTTAGCATCTATATTCACTGTGTTATTCTGAAAAGGTCAAAGAAAAAATCAATTGTCATATCATAGAGAGGTTGGGGTTTTTTTCATAAATCTGAAAAACATAAATGATTTCCTTAATGTTCTCAGATTGTAATCACGTGGAGTTCTTTGCAAACTATAATTACATAGGATGCATGTAATTGCATCTAGCAGAAAGTTTGTTATTTGAGCCTTATTTTATGATTGCTTTACATTCAGAATGGAAAAATCTTTTCAGTTCATCTTTAGCATAGACTGTAGTGGTGAAAACCTTTGAAGCTTCTTTTCTATTTATGATTCAGTTTTGCGTTTCCCTCTTTTTATTTTTTTATTTGAGTGTGTGGTGTTTTAACAGTTTAATTCCTGGGGTTTTTTTTTTGGGGGGGGGGGATTGGTGTTTGGGGTTTTTTTTTTAATGTATTTCTCTTTTGCTTATGGTATTAAAATTCTAACAGTATGTCAGGAGTAAAGACTGGTCTTGGATTTGCATAAAGATGTGTTTCACCTTGAATATGATATGTTTTAGGAGCAACCAAAATTATGAGTTAGTGCTACATTTTTCTTCAACACCCTCCTCTCCATTTCAGCAATAATTTCAGTATTTGTCTCAAGTATATATACTTCTAAATAGTTTTTGAAGTGCAAAAGAGAAATCTAGATCCATAATAAAGTCAACAGAGATTCAAAAGACCTCAAGATTTCATCTCAGATCTTCAGGGATGCCAATTCCCAACCGTGTTCTGAAGGTGGTATCTGAAGGAAAAACAAGGACATTTAAGTGTTAAGAAATAAAGCATATTATCTTAAGATTAATGAAACACTGCTGGGGTTGTATAAGTTTTTGGCTGATTTGGAACAAGAGCAAAGGAATTCTGCACCTGCTCTGAGCACATGCAGGATGCAGCATGTTAATATATGCTTAGAAATAGAAGATGCAATAAAAAAAATCCTCAAGGATCCAGGACAGAAATATTCTGAATAAACTGTAAATTAGTTCTTGAAGATACCCTTTAAATATCTTTAATTTCTTCTTTTTATTTATTTTTCTTTCTTTGTGTGCCTGAGGGGGTGTACATGCATACAAGCCTAAATATGCACGTAACACAAAAAGATGAAGGTGAGAGGTAAGATTCAGCTCTCCTACTTTATATATCAGTCAGTGAAACTTCTAAATCAGAATTATCCTGGATTTTGTAGTTGATTAAGAGAAATTGACATCTCCAGAGGGCAATTTATCAAGACTCTTAGATACTTATTTAAGAATTTCTTCAGCAATTGAAAATTTATCAAATGTTTTCTTGTTCTTCACAACATGTAAGGATAAATGACAACTAAATAAAAATATTTTCTTCTATATCATAATAATATTCTGTAAAGCTGTATATAATAGTGTCGTTATTTAACCCCAGCTGCTCACTCACACCCCACCCTGCCCCTGGGGAGGAGAATGGAAAAAAACCTCATGGGCAGAGATAAAGACAATTCAATATGATAATCAAGGAAGAGAATAGTAAGTAATTAATAGTAATAGTAATAGTAATAGTAATAATAGTAATAGTAAGTAATAGTAATAGTAAAAAACAAGTGATGCACAAATGCAATTGCTCACTGTATGCAGAAGGAAAAAAAAACAACTTGATGTCCAGTCTCTTTCCAAGCAGCGATCCCACCTCCCGGCTAGCTTCCCCAGTTATACACGGAGCATGACGGTCTGTGGTAGGGAACGTCCCTTTGGCCAGTCTGGGTCAGCTGTCCTGGCTGTGCTCTCCCAGCTTCTTGTGCACCTGGCAGGGCGTGAGAAGCTGAAAAGTCCTTGGCTTAGTGTAGGTATTACAACTACCTAGCAATCACTACAAACATCAGTGTGTTATCAATATTATTCTCATACTAAATCCCAAACACAGCACTATACTAGCTACTAGAAAGAAAATTAACTCTATCATCTCAGCCAAAAATAGGACAACTAGCAAGGAAAAAGAAATATGTATTTCTTACATAGTTTTGCTGGTTTTGTATTTGGAGACTAGGCATCTTGCTCTACCTGAGCAGAGGTAATCCTATTGCTGTGAAATAACCACCATTGATTGGAGCTTTGAATTTCTGAGTTTAGACAGGTAAAGGAACTCAAAGCAGGTGTCTGTAATTCAGTACTGTATAGATTCAGCAGCTATTAAAAAAAGATACTATTCCAGTTTCTAATTAAATTAATTAAAATAAATAAAAATAAGATAATCTCTCTGCTAGTACACTGTAACCTGAAAGACATATCTGGTGAACTGCTGACAGTATGAGCAATTCTGAACAATTCAGAATTGGAGCTAAGTAGTTCATGAAGGAGCTGAAGTTATATCTGGAATTGTATTTGGTCTGGAAAACCATTGCATAGCTGTCATTCTTCACAGGAAAGCAGTTTACACTATCTAGACAACACTCTAGGTTTGCTCCTGCATCACTAGATGACCACTGTTGGCAGGGCTGAGCTCAGTGAAGAGTGCCTCCCTCTGCCTTCAAAAAAGTGTGAGAGAAATCTGTCATGAGAGGGAAGGAGAAGCAGCAAATGGTAATTGAGTAGCAAGCTGAAATATACTTGAATGCAGGCCACTTAGGGATCTTAGACCGTGAAATGCGTGACTGATCCTGGCCTAAGAACATTATCTATACCACATCTCAACATATTTATGAACATTAACATTAATAAAAGACTCTGAGAAACCCTTCTGCTCCTCTAGAATGATTTGGGAACTTTGCAGCCATTTATTGAAGAGGTTTTCTAGAAAACCTTCAAATTCACCCACAGGAAGGGCCTTTTTAACCTGGGACATGCCCAGATGAGAAGAGGACTCACTACCATGTTCACAAACTCTGGTGTAACCTCAGGATTGGAGACACTGTTGTCTTTATTCCTACTTTGTGGGGCAGAGGATTTATTCAGGGAAAAAGGATCAGCTGTTGCTTTCTCTTTTTTTGTGGTGGCAAGCTGAAAGTTTAATGATAATGAGAAAATAACTTGGTATTTGTACTTTGGAGAGGCAGGAAAGTCCAGTTCTTTGATGAGCAAGCTGTCCTCCTAGTGTATTCTTTGTCTGTTTCTTCCACATCTAGTAATAATCATTTTTCCTGTCTGTTTAGGCCTACAAGGCTGACAAGAGAGAAACAAATATGTGATTATCTGTCTCCTAATTATTTACAACTTGGTGGCAGGTGAGGGACTCCAGCAAGAGTTCAGTGGCAGAGTCAGCAAATGCTTAGTAAAGAGATGTTAAGACTGTCTTAGAACAACAATAAAAGCAAAAAAAAAAAGGGGGGGGGGGGGCGTGTGTATGGAGTCTATCACCTTCTTGTTCTTTGTTCAGCAAGGGCCTTTTAGATTCTACTTTCTGGTTTATGGTATTTATGATAGCACACATCATCAAGCAAATAGCAATTACATCAACTGGGAATGAAACCCCAGTACTCCTCACCCTCCTCAGTTATGCTTGTCCAAGGAGAAGAAAGTCCAAGAAACATCAAAGAACACCAACACTAGCAATTTTGTAATAAATAAATAAAGTTGAACTCAAGGTAATCCTTTTCTCAAAATTTCTGGTAAAACATATATCATTCAGGAAATTTGACATATTGGCCATCCTAGAACATGATATCCAAAAAGATGCAAAAGGAAAAAAAATCTACCATGCCAGAAAATAACACATAAGCAATTTTAGTTTAGAAAGGATGAGAGAAATAATTCGGTACTTCTCAAAGTTTTGGAAAGGTGAGATGTGATCTGAAATAGTTAATTAGTATCCAAGTTGTTCCTATACAACAGACTTGTCTCATTTTTATTGTAACTCAGTGAGTTGTTTCAGAACCAAACAAATATAAATCTATTATTCAATACTGTATAATCAGCATATGACAAAGCCCTGATTTTGCCTGGGGTGATATACAGATAGAATACTAGTTTCATACATTAATGTCAGAGTACATCTTGCAGATATTGCAAAAAAAAAGACCTTAAAAAATTCAGTCATGTCTGGTGCCAAATTTTTCACTAGATAACACGGAATAAAGCAGCACATGAAACAGAGTTTGATTCTCTGCAATGAATGCTTTGATCATGAGTCTTTCTATTATCTATTGCAAATTTTATGAGGGCCACTATACTTTTTACTATTTTATTTCATCTTTTTTTTTAAAATTCATTTTATTTATGTATTTCACATCTTATTAGCTGCAAGAACAGATTATTGTAATGCTCTCTGTTACAGTCTGCTGGGTACAGTTATCTCCAGATTACAGCATGTCCAAAATTCCTCAGCTCATCTTTTAGCCTTCAGTGTTAAGAGACAGCCTATTAATACTATCTTTGAAGATTTATAGTGGCTTTCTGTTTCAACTAGAACTATCTGCAAGATATTCATTCTATTTGTTGAGTCATTAAATGAACTTGAATCCTCATCTCTGAGGTTCTAGCAAACATATACCATGCCAGGAACTTTACTATTATGATCCATGTCCTGTGAACGATATGTCTGTCAAATGGAAAGCCTATGACTAAAATTTGCTCATGTCTCCCTTTTTCTTTTTTCTCTGTTATATTAGAGTTTTGGGGGTTTTGGTTTTGTTTGTTTGTTTGTTTGTTTTCCCTACATTTGTCTGCCTTCTATCTATAATTGAAATTGACTGGATAAACTTAAGACAGCGTCATATTTTGCCTTTTATTTACTTTTTTTTAATTAAAAAGTAAAATAATTGGACAGAAAATATGAAGATGACAGGCCCATTACTTATAGGATTTCCATTAAAAACTCCCACTGTTTTCAGGTGTGCCTTAATTCTTATTTCTATTTACTGGTTTTCAAAGGTCTCTGAGATTTTATGTACATGCCTGAAGGGGGCACCAGACTTTCCCCATTTCACATAATCTGCCAAATAGCTGTCCAATAGCAATTTTTTTCCTATCTGAAACTACTAGATTCTGCTGTAAAACCAATGTTAAAATACCTCCCTTTTGAAGTGAATGGAGGTTGATGTTTAAAATTTTAGGCCACAATATAATATATAAATTTATTTAAATATATTGATACTGTTCTATTTTGCATAATACTGTAAACTTCAGAGAGGAATTTGGTTGAATTAACTTTTTTGTTAATTTGAGTAAGAAATAGTGTCTATAGAAGCTTATGCACAAAACAGCTCTGAAGAGTACAAATACTTTACTAAATGTATAGATGGGGAATGGAAAAAAAAATATGATTTGTCTAACATCATTTAAGAAGCTTGCTTTTGCTAAGAAGCAAAAAATTAAACCAGAGTATCAGAGTTCTTTGCATATTGTTTATTGAGTTATTTATTTTTAGTATGTTTAAATGAATTGGGGTGGGAGATAGTACTAATTGTCTAATATACATACATAGGAAAATATCAAAATACTTTTGGAATATTGGTTCATTGGCTGTGATTACCTAAATCACAATTTCTTTACACTCATAACACTTCTATACTTGTAACATCAACAGGGTCACAAAGACCTTAAATATTCTCTATCAACTTCCTTTATTGCTACTGTAATTTTCCTAATTTCTTAACTTATCTTTGGTGTTAAACCAGTCTACTCTCAAAACTTTTTTGTCATGTAATAGTACAACATATTCATGCATCACCAGACTTTTATCACTTGTTACACTTCTGCTCTGCCAGTCTACATAATTTCCAAAAAGTCTTATTCCTTCAAATTTTCACCACTGTGAGCGTTTTTATGGTCAACTGTGAAATATGTGGACTGTCATTCAACTATGCAATACATGCTTTTTTGTTAGGTTTCAAATTCACTTTTCATATTAATTTAATTCATCAAAGGCCAGTATACTAGATTTTGAACATTTTCTATTATGTCTTTTCTTTTGGGGTTTTTTGGTTTTTTGTTTTTTTTTTTTTTTTCCCCAGATTATCTCTGCCATCTTCCCTACGTAAACCAAATATGACTGTAGAAGATTTTAAACTTTCTGTAAATATTTTACTATACTGTACTTTACCATAGCTGCTTCTTCAGTCTTTTCAGATATGCCTGCTTTATATGGATTTTATGTTTTTCCTGTAAACTGGAAGTACCATTGAATTCATTAAGATTTCGGGCTTGTTAATACATCCACCATTGACCTTGCATCTATTGACTTCACCAATAGATCCACTGGTTGAGAATGATTAAATCCCTGTTTTCATTTTACCCTTGATTTATCTGGAATTAAACCTTAATTGCTAAATGTTTATCTATTGCTTGCAGCAGAAAGTTTCCACAGGAAACCAGTCACAGGAGGAACCTTCTACTTAGGTTACTACTATGCCCTGGAAGATAGAAACAGCCTCCATGAATGTGGCAAAACCAAACCCAGGTATGTAGGAGCTTTCTACATAATTCTCAAGAGGTTTTTGCAGCTACTATAGTTCCTTCAATTCCTCTGTATCATGAGCAAAGTTTGTGTAAAGGATATCTAACAGTATGTGTCTGTGGAAAGCTGGAGTCATTTAGGGGAGGCTACCACTGAAAAAAATCACACTGTATAATTTACAGAGCTTTAAACTTTAAAAGGAGGAGGGGACAGAAGGACAATGAAGAATTTTTATTATGGTAACTAATTCTAATTTCAAGGAACATTTGATATAATTTCAATCCTGTCTCCTTCAAAACATTCCACATGATTGCAAGATAATGAAACTAATGAGTATCAGAACTTTAATAATGTTATAATGATTTTTCAATGGTAGAAGGAACTGTACAACTGAGGACAGACAAATTAGCTATCTGTAGCCAGATAGGAAAATATTGAATCACAAACGTCACAGATAGTTTAAAAAGTGCTTACAAAGGTTGCAGGTGGAATTGGGTTTAGCTCTTATCACATTCGCTACATTTTATTTGGATTTATAATCATTTAATTAGCAAGAAAAAATCAATTAACATGGAATCCTGGCCCCTTAGTGTCACAGCTTACCTGGTTTTTAGATGCAGAATAAGAAAGATTGATTTTGACTAAAGAAAGCATGTACAATTTCTGCAGAATTAGCAGAGAGAAAAGGAAGTCTGAAAAGGGAGATCCACGCTACTCAGGTCAGCACTACCACCTATCCATTAGCTGTATAAGAAGCCCAGGCTGCATTTCCCCCTTCCAGCTTCCACACCTACCTATCTTCCTGCTGGAAGTCAAACCTCAGAAGGAAAAGAGGAAAGGGAAGAGGAAGGGAAGAGGAAGGGAAGAGGAAGGGAAGGGAAGGGAAGGGAAGGGAAGGGAAGGGAAGGGAAGGGAAGGGAAGGGAAGGGAAGGGAAGGGAAGGGAAGGGGAGCCAGGCAAGAGAGGCTGCTGAACATTGAGTTCTCAGCCAGGAGCTCCCAAGGCATGTTATCAGACCTACGAAATGCCATTAAGTTCTGACATTTCAACAAACATATGCAGTCTACAAGGAGTTATCTAGTCCACTTTATACCTCTACTGTGGAGAGTATAGGATGTGTTGACTATCTTCATCTTCTCATGATATAGTTGGATTTTCCCTAAGTAATGTCTCAATTTCAACAGAAGAGAGAGATCATAAGATTTAAATTTGCTGATCTGTCAGGATGCTCATCAAAGACAGACGCAAGTTCAGCTTTTTAAAAGGTAGAGTAGAATCTAAAATACAGACTTTTATTTCTCGGTTTAGTTTTCCTTTTCAGTTGAGAACAGAGGGGTTACACCAATGACACAATGATAATTCAGGATAAATATCTTGACCAAATCCAAGTTTTCTGACTTCTTGGATGACTTAAGTGCATTAACCTGAATCTCCAGAGAACTTCATGCAATAATCAGAAAAAAGAAGCTGAGTGGCCAGGAAATTAACAGTCTACAATGAATGCTTCACACAGTTAAACAGTTCTGCACAGCAACAAACCCAGTAGATGGATTTTAAGGCAAATTTTCTCCCTCAGTGAGATTTAGGTGGACTGCAACTAACCTCAATATATTAAAGCAGAAAGCATTGTAAATAGAGTAAAATATTAACGGTACCAGAAAGGCTCAAAATAAGCAGAAAAAAAGAGGACAATCTTGATTCTTTATTACATCATACCTAGTCCTGTTTAGTGTCACTCTAGGTGGTCAACACATTTATGCAAATCTATAAAATGATCTGCTCAAGTGACATTACAGAAGCTAAAACTCATGCCCAGGCCTTGCTGATTTGAAGAAGTTAATTTCCATTTTTTCCACAGCAGATAATTTTGAACTCAGCATTAAATGCATCTTTCCATAGAAACAGGCTTATGTGCATTCAGATTGAGACTGAAATAATACATACTGCATCACTGTAAAGTGATTAACATCAGCTTCTATTTAATATTTGAATTAAAGTAAATTATTGATTCCATATAATGTTATAGTGATAGCACAATTATTAGATAATGGTAGTCATTACTATACAATAACAGATTGGTAGTATTGATATATACTAAAATATAACAAAATAAAAAAGCTAATAATTTAATAAAGTAATATAAACATATTAATTAAGAAATAAAACTCTGCAAGTGCTCTGTGCAGCACAGTGGGTCAGTCACTATTAAGATGACCTGTAAAACCAAAATTCTGCTTCAGGAAGCATCTACAAATTTAATTTATCATCACACATATGAAATTAAACTGGACTCTCAAAATGTAATAAAGAATGTTAGCAGAGTCAGGTCCATTTTAAACAGCACCCTGTCGAGTGGTCTGTTAAGCCACTCATTTAATTTATGTAATATTTTATTGTCTTAATCTAAACTATGATTGGTTCCTTTATAGGTATTAGAAAAGAGTAAGTACCCCTGAGGAGCCTATTATGCTCTTTTGACTAAAGAACTGAAAGAGAAAAGATAGATTTAGACACATAAATTTGAAGCAGTGAAACAAAGGTAAAAGAATTCCACTCATCAACTTTAACTTTTTGATTAATTTAATACAAGACAGAAGAATATACATATTATCTCCAAATTGATAGAGCACAGATCTCTGAGCTCCATCTGCAACACCAGAGATGCTGATTTGAATCCTTGCTCCAAATAGGAGGTCATAGAGACTTGAATTGAATTTGTGTGGCAAGGTTTTGGCAGTGGGGGGGCTTCAGGGGTGGCTTCTGTGAGAAGCTGCTAGAAGCTTCCCCCATGTCCAACAGAGCCAATGCCAGCCAGCTCCAAGACGGACCCACCACTGGCCAAGGCCAAGCCAATCAGCCATGGTGGTAGCAACTCTGGGATAACATTGCTAAGAAGGGGGAAAAGTTGCTGCACAACAGCAATTGTAGCCAGAGAGAGGACTGAGAAAATGTGAGAGGAACAACTCTGCAGACACCAAGGTCAGTGAAGAAGGAGGGGCAGGAGGTGCTCCAGGTGCTGGAGCAGAGATTCCCCTACAGCCCATAAAGAAGACCATGGTGAGGCAGGCTGTCTCCCTGCAGCCCATGGAGGTTAACGGTGGAGCAGATATCCACCTGCAGCTTGTGCAGGACCCCACACCAGAGCAGGTGGATGCACCTGAAGGAGGCTGTGACCCCATGGGAAGCCCACGCTGGAGCAAGCTCCTGGCAAGACCTATGGCCTTATGGAGAGAGGAGCCCACGCCAGAGCAGGTTTGCTGGCAGGATGTGTGACCCTGTGGAGGACCCACGCTGGAGCAGTCTGGTCCTGAAGGTCTGCACCCTGTGGGAGAGACCCATGCTGGAGCAGTTGGTGAAGGACTTCAGCCCATGGGAAGGATCCACGTTGGAGCAGTTCATGGAGGACTGCCTTCTGTGGGAGGCACCCTATGCTGGAGCAGGGGAAGATTGTGAGGAGTCCTCCCCCTGAGGAGGAAGGAGTGGCAGAGACAACATGTGATGAACTGACCACAACGCCCATTCCCCATCCCTCTGTGCCACAGAGGAGGTGGTAGAGAAAATTGGGAGTAAAGTTAAGCCTGGGAAGAAAGGAGGGGTGGAGGTAGTTGTTTTTTAAGATTTGGTTTTATTTCTCATTACTCAACTCTGATTTGGTTGGTAATAAATTAAAATAATTTCCCCAAGTCAAGTCTGTTTTGCCCGTGACAGTAATTGGTGAGTGATTTCTCCCTGTCCTTATCTCAACCCACAAGCCTTTCATTGTAAATTCTCTCCCCTGTCCAGCTGAGGAGGGGAGTGATAGAGCAGCTTTGGTGGGCACCTGGTATCCAGCCAGGGTCAATCAACCACAAGACCTGATAATACACATTTATCAACTGAAATGAGATGCCTTTAACTGTTCCAGGGGCTCCTTTTCCTTCCATCTCTTTAAATAAATAAATAAATTCTGTATGTGAACAATAGATATTTCAAAAATAAATCCCTCCCAAATGAAATCAGATAGTCAGAGGTGTTAGTGGCCAGCCCTAATCAACAACTGTAATAAAAACACTTGATGTCCTGGTAGAACCAGGCGAGCTATTTTCACATCATTTCAGTATCCTTTTTAAGGCAACTCCCAACAACACTACAAAATCAGTCAGAGCTTCTGACATCAGCTGCTTAGAATAAGCTGAAAAGAGGACAACTGAATTAACATGAGTAAATTAATCAATTAACTCAATAAAGCAGAGTCATTCCTCCAAACTTCACCTAGGTTGAATTTGATCATTCTTTTTTTCAGACCATGGATCATTTCTCTCCAACCATACTATTTGCTCTAAAGTACATTTCCACTCTCTGTAAACCTGACTCTTTTCAAAATACAGCCTCATTTATTTAGCAACCAAAAAGTGCATACAAGGCAAAGAAACAAATGAAAATCAGAAAATGAAATTTCCCTTTCTTTCATGTTTTATCTATTCCCTTCAACACTTTCTGAAATTTTAGGAAAAGACATCATGATTTTTGTCTCTTTTTCCACTGCCTCCTAAACATTTCCTAGACTCCCCCCCACCCCCTTCCTACTTACTATTCTCCTTATTTGTCTGCAGATACAATATCTTTTAACAGTCTATTATCCTTTTTGATCTGAGGTTCAGACATTGGAGGTTATAGTGTTTATTGGTTTTGTTGAAATGAATCAGAGGCATGTCCAGCCTCTCAGGGGGACCTTGACAGGCTGGATAAATGGGCAGAGAGGAAACTCATGATTTTCATCAAGGATAAATGTAAAGTCCAGCATCTAGGGAGGAATAACCTCAGGCAGCAGTACACGCTGGAGGTTCATTGGCTGGAAAGTAGCTTTGCCAAGAAGGATCTTCGGGTCCTGATAGACACAGATTAACATGAGCCAGCAATGTGTCCTTCCATCAAATAAGGCCAACAGTTTCATGCGCTGCATTAGGAACACTGTTGCCAGCAGGTGATCCTTCCTCTCTACTCAGAACTAGTGTGACCACATCTGGAGTACTGTGTTCAGTTTTGGGCTGCCCAGAACAATAAAGGGGTAAGTCTAGTGCTGAGCCACAAAGATGATTAAGGGACTGGGCTATCTTTCATATGAGGAGAGGCAGAGAGAGCTGGGACTGTTTGGACTGGAGAAGAGAAGACTCAGGGGATCTCATCAATGTGCATAAACATCAAGTGCCAGAGAATGAAGACAAGTGAAAGAACAGCATGCAATTGGCACAAATTAAAACACATTAAATTCCATCTGAACACAAAACTTCACTTTCTTAATCTGAGGATCATCAAACACTGAAAGAGGTTTCCCAGAGAGGCTATGGAGTCTCCATCTGTGAGATACTCAAAATCTGTTGGGACATAGTCCAGAAAACTTAATTCAGGTGACCCTACCTGAGCAAGGGGGTTTGATCAGATGATCTCAAGAGGTCCCTTCCAACCTCAATCATTCTGTGATTCTATGAATAATGACCCTTAATATTCCTGTTTTAACAGTATGATGTAACAGAGTATTTCAGATACTTGAAATGAACATGAAAAGCATGAAAAAATATCCATTCTATCAAAAGGAATTCTTTAACTTTTACCTCACAGAACTGCATAGAGTTTTCCCTTGTTTTACTTATATTCACATGAATATTGGTGAGTCTAAATGCTCTGGGGATATTATCCTCTGGGGATATTATCCTCTTTGCACCAGTTCTGGCACAGTTCTGTGTTCTGAAGACCATAGCCCAATGGATGACATCACTCAACCAGGATATCACCACCATCAGCTGCCCCCCAAACTCTCAGGAGCAAGTTGATACCAAGCAGCCCAATTCTTAAATATCTGCTGGAGTTTCTGAGTTGGTTGCCTCCCCTCACAAAATGATAATAATATTTAGACAAGTGTCTTGTTTTATCAAGTCATATTGTCATTTCAACCACACAACAAAAAAACACCAAAAATCTCTGAAGGTGAGGTCTATATGAAGCTAGAAAAGACACAGCGTGTAGGCAGAAGCAAAATGTTTTAATTGTGATGTCCACATGTTCAGACTTCATTCTTAATGCAGTCACAAAATCAGAGTTGGAGCCACCATTGAGCTTTCTGCTGACACTAACCAGGAACACCACACAGAAAGCTCTTGCTCCTAAAATGGATTGAAGATGACATAGGTATCGGCATTATGTTTTTGTTCAATTTATCAAGCACAGCTTCTCAAAAAATGCACTGCTTACAGACAATGCCTCCACAGAACTCGCACTCCCTTCTACAAACACCTATGCCATAGAAACATAAATAAGTCCGATATCTGTCTAGCATGCCCTTATTCTCATGAAGAAAAAAAAAATCACATTTCATTTATACAGCTTCTTCCAGACAGTACAGATGGTATGTGGCAGAAATCTTGTCAGCTAAAGAAGGCCAGCATACTTTTGAATGAACAGTGTTAGATGTAGATTTTAGGAACAGGATACAGAGCACTGAAAAAATAAAGGACAAAAAGATTCCAACACTTTCTAAGATAAACATTTTTTTTGTTTTGAAACTTTTTCTGTAAAATTGCCTGAAATCAAATAACATAGGTCTTAAACTCATGTTAAAACTCCAAAATAAAGTTCAGTCCAAAATATTATTTTTTTCTAATTTTCCAGAGAAAAATATTTTCAAATCAACTCACATTTTCATTTAGTTGCGCCTTCTTTTCTCTTCCCCTGCTGTTCCCTGTTGTGGAAACAATTAGTAATAAATAATAATCTGTAAAACTTTACATATCAGCTTAGTCAAGATTTATACATACTGAAATGGTTAAGGAAAAAGTAAATTCATTAAATTAATCTGATTTTATAAATTCCTAAAGAGACATTCTCAAAATTATTTCAGTAAGCACTGCAACCTAAACTATATAAAGATAACAGCTCTTTATAAGGGCACTAGGCAGATAAAGAATAGAAGCAGGATTAGGAATTAAATCAATCCTAACACCTTTAATTAAGGTTTGTTCAAACATAAACGTAGTCTTTACTCAGTAGTAAAATCATCAATAATAAAAGTTACCAGTCCAACAACAGAAATTAAAAATAAATTTAAATTTTGCTTGTTTCGAACATGTTCTCACTTCTATTACAGAGTGATTTATGAACTGTGTGTTCTTCAAAGCATGATACTTGCATGACTTCATGTATTTGCTCAGCCGTCAAGGTGAGCAGCTCCAGCCCAGGCACGACCCGCAGCAGAGTGCTTTAGCGCAGTGCACAGGGGGGTTTCCCAAATCAGGGGATCCTCAGGGGAAGCTGAGAGCGCCACCAGAAGCCCGCAGCTTGCATGACAGCAGTTGACAATACCTGGGTGGGGCCACGAGCAATGGCAGCCAAGGTCCCCCTCCCCACATAAAAAAAAGTAAAAGCCTTTAGGGAGCACCAGTGACCAGGAGCGCTGACGTGCGGAAAATCGGACTCCACTGGGACTCCACTGGGACTCCACTCCACTCAACTGGGAAAGTTGTAAAGTAGGTATGTTTATTCAGCGCTGGGCAGCACGGGGGTCATCCCACCAAAATCGTGCGTGCTACGTCACTACTTTGTTTTAGTTTATATACAGTGTAGTGATTACATAGTCATAAGGTTACATAACATGCCTATACATATTCATGACCTGTCCCTGCTTCGTATTAAAATTAGTCCCAAGGAGCTATTTCCATAACTCCTCCTCCCTGTGCTTGCGCAGTGCCTCCTGGTGGTGGTCGTGGGGGGTCGTAAAGATGAAGGCTGATGGCTCTTCTTCATCACCGCAAGTAACCTCTTGTTCTTGCGCAGACTCAGTTACTCCTTCATTCTTGTCCAAACCGCAAGGTTGGTTTCAGCCGGTCTCTTGAGAGACACTTTTAGTTGTTATCAGGAGTCATCCTTGACAAGGTCCATGGAGCTTCTTGCTTCGCTTGATTTGTGTAAGCCCTCACACCACAAATTCTGTTCGTTTAACCCCTTCGTGCTATACAATTGCAAGCTAGCCAGTAGAAACAAAATTCACAGTTCCCAGTTCCCCGTCTCAGCGCTGTAAACAGAACAGGCAAACAGAGCGTGGCACGTCAGATAAGGCGTGGTGCAGCAGTTTGCGTGGCAGTTTGTGCAGAAGGGTGTGCTAGAGGGACGTACAGGAAGTGTGCTGAAACTCTGCCAGCTCAACCAGGGTGAAATGGTGTCCACCCGGCAGAAAGCCATGTCTGCTCTAAGCTCTGCACCCACCATGACTGACGCAGCTTCCCAGACAGAGCTCCGGTGGGAACACGCTGCCACCCAGGTGCCAGGCTGCAGGCTGTGCCCTGCTCTCACACCAGATGTGCTCAGGTAGAGAAACTCCTCCGCTTAGTGACAGAGCTCCAGGAGGAGGTGAGTGGGTTGAGGAGCATCAGGGAGTGTGAGAGAGAGACAGACTGCTGGAATTGCACCCTGCCTTCCCTGGGAGAGGCCCCACAGGAAGGCAGGGCACATGATACGGATTCCCTATCCTCTCTCTGCCTGGCTGAACACAGAGACCTAAGGGATGGGGAGAATGGTGCCAAGTTCCTGCTTGACGCAGCAGGCACATCTGCTCTGTGACCACCACACCTTCCCAGGTGCTCTGGCATAACAGGTACAAGGCTCTGCAAGTGGAATTAAACAATATGGAGGATGGGTAATCTAGCTTGGAGGTGTCGCCGAGGTTAAGTTGGCCTATGCCCTGCATCAAAACTACTTCCATAAAGAAAAAAAGATGAGTCATTTTCATAGGAGACTCCCTTCTGAAGGGAACGGAGGGCCCAGTATGCAGACCGGACCCACTCTTAGGGAACTGCTGCCTCCCTGGGGCTTGAGTTTAAGACATGAAGAGAAAGCTTCCAACCCTAGCATGGCCCTTGGATTATGATTCATTTTTGATTTTTCAGATAGGCAGCGATGAAGTTGCAACATGAAGTTCCAGGCCAATCAGGAGAGACTTTAGGTCCCTGGGACCAGGAGCACAAGTAGTGTTCTCCTCTGTCCTTCCAGTTGCAAGAAATGATGAGGGAAGAAAAACGAAGAGCCAGCAGAAGAATATCTGGCTCCGAGACTGGTGTCACCAGCAGGATTTTGGGTTTTTTGATCATGGTTCAATCTACATGACACCAGGCCTGCTGGCAACAGATGGGGTGCACCTGTCTCAAAGAGGGAAAAGGATCTTTGCACATGAGTTAGCAGGCTCATTGAAAGAGCTTTAAACTGGATTTGAAGGGAGAAAGGGATAAAACCAGGCTCGATAGCAAAAAGCCTAGGGGTGGCATGCCAATGTTTGAGGGACAAAGGGTGCTAGTGGAAGTGCTCACCAAGCCACTTTCCATCATTCATCAGCAGTCCTGGCCAACCAGGGAGGTCTCAGTTGACTGGAAGTTAGCCAATGTGACGCTGATCTACAAGAAGGGCTGGAAGGAGGATGCAGGGAACTACAGACCTTTCATTCTGACCTCAGTGCCAGGGAAGGTTGTGGAGCAGATAATCTTGAATGCCATCATGTGGCACGTACAAGGCTGAGGCCAACTGTATGAGGCTCAAGAAGGCTCAGTGCTGGGTCCTGTACTTGGGTCACAACAACCCCATGCAATGCTGCTACAGGCTTGGGGAAGAGTGGCTGGAAAGCTGCCCAGCAGAAAAGGACCTGGGGGTGTTGGTCGACAGCTGTCTGAACATGAGCCAGCAATGTGCCCAGGTGGCCAAGAAGGCCAACAGCATCCTGGCTTGTATCAGAAATAGTGTGGCCAGCAGGACTAGGGAAGGGATCATCCTCCCGTACTCAGCACTGGTGAGACCACATCTTGAGTACTGTGTTCAGTTTTGGACCCCTCACTACAAGAAGGACATTGAGGTGCTGGAGTGTGTCAAAAGAAGGGCAACAAAGCTGGTGAAGGAACTGGAGCACAAGTCTTATGAGGAGCAGCTGAAGGACCTGGAGTTGTTTAGTTTGGAGAAAAGGAGGCTGAGGGGAGACCTTATTGCTGTCTACAACTACGTGAAAGGAGGTTGTAGCCAGGTGGGTGTTGGTTTCTTCTCCCAAGTAACGAGCAATAGGACAAGAGGAAATGGCCTCAAGTTGTACCAGGGTAGGTTTAGGTTGGATATTATGAAAAATTTCTTCACCGAAAGGGTTCTCAAGCATTGGAACAGGCTGCCCAGGGAATTGGTTGAGTCACCATCCCTGGAGGTATTTAAAAGATGCGTACATGTGGTGCTTAGGGACATGGTTTAGTGGTTGGATTTGGCAGTGCTAGGTGTCGCGTGAAAGGGTACAAGTCTGATATGTGGCTGAGAGAGGCCCTCCCGTTGAGTCACGAGGTTCAGAAAGGACCCCCTTGCTTTCTAAACTCCTTCTCAGAGAGGAGCCTAGGTGCGGCTAGGTCCAGTCTTAGTCCCAGACTTGGTCAACGGTTTATGTCTAAAGGGTTATGTGTGTAGCCACTTATCAGAGTCAACGTTTGCCTGTCAGAGCCCCACTAAGGACTTTCACTGAAACAGTTTCGCAAAGTTGAAAAGAAAAATAGGTAATTTATTGAAGCGACAGATATAAAAGTTCGGAATTGCCGTTGATAAATGCACTAACTGCAACAATTTTGAGCTCAAGTTAATAGTTCAGCGCTTTTGTTAATGATAGTTTTCCCGGGGTAACATCCGACATAATCGGAGGCGCAAGTCTTACCAAAGAGGCGTCCCTGCTTGGGGAGGAGAGAGGTCCAGGCCCGTCGACCCGTCCGGATAGTTGGAGTTCTCATCCTCAGAAAAGAGGATTCTAAATGCCAGATTTATACTTTTGGCGAGGTGGGACTAAGTCAGGTATTGTGTGTCGATTGGCCCTTAATAAGGCTTGTTGTGCAGTTGATCGGGGCTGGGGGGGGGAAGTGGCAGAGAACAAAGGTGTTCAGTACAGAGGAGCGGTGGTCTGTTTAGTTTTACCAAAGTAACGTCAAGCTGTGAAGGCTCCCCCTCACCCCAGGCGTCACTTAGTTGATTAAGGAGCAGACCCGTCAGGCGCTGCATCTTGTTAAGATGAACAAATTGCTCATCTCCTGCCCCTGTTCAGGTCCAGTGCTTATCAGTGCAAGATAAGCAAGTTGCTCAATCCCTGCTCTCGCCCAAGCTGGACTCCCCCAGGGCCCCTTCTGCTGGGTCATAACGGCCCTGTATTCGGCACCAACAAGCCTGGATAAGTCCGGCACCCCACACTAGGTTAAAGGTTGGACTTGATAACCTTAAATGTCTTTTCCAACCAAAATGATTCTATGATTCTGTGATTACTCCGAGAACTCTCAGAAGGAGCTTTCAGTACCACCCTTACTCCAGTGAAGATATAATGTGTAACAAGAGATTCCTGGAGGGAAAAAAAAAAAAGCTTGGCATGTTAAGTAAAATACTGCCTTTATTCATTTTTAGATAATGTATGATTGACAGCCAGGAAAAAGAAATTCACTGAATATTCTAATATGTGAAGAGAAAATCAACTTGGACACTCAAGTGATAAGTAATAAGTTCTATCAAGGTTGGAAATTCATGCAAATTAATTGACAGGCATACAGAAAAGAGACAGATTGCCTCTCACTGGATAAAAGAAACTGAACCCTCGCTGCTGGTATCATGCTATTGCAGCAGTCAGATGCATGGATGTCTCTTTCTCTCTCACACACAAGCACATAAACAGGGCTTAGCAAAATGAAGTTCTTATTATTACACAGCTTAAGTTTAATCAGATGCGTAGCCAGAAAATTCAAGAGAATGGTCTTCCTTGTATCCAGCTGTGGTTAGTTCCTTTTAGCTCAAAGTTGGTCTTGTCAAGTGCTAGTTCTTTCCCCACTTGAAAGAAAGTAAATTCCTAAATTTTTTGTCTGGAATAGTGAGAGGTTTTCACCTAGCTTTTTTACAGTACCTTTGCAATTCAGAGACCTCTACAAAAACTGAAGTACCTATTCATTCTTTTCATTTTCAATACATATTTTTTTTCTATTTGCTGAACCAGAATATATGGACAAATAGGAAATAACTCAAGACATCATACTTGTCTTTTACCTGGGAAAAGTCCTTGAAACAGCATACATAATTTTGGTGCTGAAGAGCAAGGATTTACAGCAAAAACTGTTAATAACTCCAGGAAATGTTTAGTAGGTCTCAGACCTCAAGATCATAAAATACTTTTCTGTTCATTTTTTCATGTTTCACTTTCGTGTTTTAAAGAAAAAAAAGGAAGAGTTAGGCGATCTTAGAGGGGAAAAGTCTAAAATAAAGGCTCAAAATTTGAATAATATGAATTATGAATATTATGAAATTACTGAATTTGTAAAGGAAGCTTGGATCCTAGGGTTTTTTGAGCTCTTTCAGAATAAAATACTATACCATTCAAACAGAAGCTATTTTACCTTTAGGTTAAGTTTAGACCAGTTGCTGTAGAAAATGAGGTTTTCCTATCTCAAAGTCAGGCATAACATTACATAATAGACATAACAAGAAACATGAGAAATTTAAAAAATTCAGGTAACATAGACTGAAAATGAATGAACAAACAGTCAAAACCCCCAAATGTCTATTTATACTCCATTGCTCTACAATAATAACCTGAAAACATGTTACTTCTTATGTGGTGATTTAACACTAGAAAATAAAGTGTCACTTGCCTGGTAAATGCTATGGACTATTCAGAAGTCTTTTTTCCTAATCTTTTAGGAATCTTTCCTTGCTTTATTTTTCTGCAAATGTCAATTTTATCTCAAGAAAAGTCTCAAAATATGCTGTTGTTAACATTTCAAAGCCCCAGTGCTTCCACAAAGAGCTGGTGCATTTTTCAGTCCTTATTTTATTGTCATCCAAAAATCTTTCTAACAAAATGTGGAAGATGACTAACCACTACAGTGGAAAAAAAAAAAAAGTGGATGAAATTCTATAAGAAAAAGAAAACATTGATACCAGTAGAGGAAAGCCCCAGACTTCTCTGAAGCCTTGAAAAATTACACTTTTTTTTTTTTTTTAAATTTCTGATTTTAATAACATGTAAAGGTCCAAGTATAAACTGATCAGAAAACTAAAGATTTTTATACACAAGGAAGTTAGTCTGCAGAAAACTAGGTTTACATTTCACAGTGTATTAGCTGTTCTGCAGGGACAGCTCAATTTACACTAATTACCTTAGAAACTTATTATAGAAGCCTAATATGTTAGTTGACTTATTACAGTCTGTATTTGTGCCCATTGAAGACAGAAAACTCTGAAGTTACTTGTCAGACCACCTAAACCTTATCTTTCTTAACCGTACAGAGAGAGATACAGAAAATTACTTCATAGAATCATAGAATCATAGAATGGTTTGGGTTGGAAGGGACCTCAAAGCCCATCTAGTTCCAGCCCCCCCTGCCATAGGCAGGGACACCCTCCACTAGACCAGGTTGCCCAAAGCCTCATCCAAGCTGACCTTGAACACTTCCAGGGAGGGGGCATCCACAACTATTGAGGGAGGAAATCTAGGGCAAAAAGATCTCCAAACTCAGCCATCAGTGCATCAGTGTCAAGGTCCAAAGATGGATGCGATGTAGTCATAACCAAGTAGTTGGGAAATAAAAAAAAAAAAAAAAAAGGTTAAAATTACTAATATTGTTGTCAATACACCCATATATTTTATTTATACCCTTACTCACCTTCTTTCCCCATATAAACATATGCATACATATTTTTCCATGGAGTGTATTGGAAGGTAGAAGATTTAATATCTTACAGATTCACAATTGTTCTCTAAATTACATGTTTCAGCAGAAGTGAAATAAAATATCTAGGAACCGTTTCCAAGCGGACAAATTCAGTTTTTCTTTTTTTCCATTGTCTTACCAGTTGCCAAGTACTACACATTTTCATTCTAATATCAGTAGGTTATGAACAAAACTAGAAATTCCCTACATCTAGTCTTTATTTTTAATGTTATCTGATACAGTAAATGTGAAAACCCCATGACTTCTGTGAGCACCACAATGTTATGAAGAGTAGCACAGTTAACAGCATCTTTTGAGAGAGGTGATCCTGCTCCTCTACTCCGCTCTTGTGAGACCCTACCTGGAGTACTGCGTCCAGCTCTGGGGGCCCCAGTACAGGAGAGACATGGTGCTGTTGGAGAGAGTCCAGAGGAGGGCCACGAAGCTGATCAGAGGGCTGGAGCACCTCTCCTGTGAGGACAGGCTGAGTGAGTTGGGGTTGTTCAGCCTGGAGAAAAGGCAGCTCTGGGGAGATCTAATTGCAGCTTACCAGTACCTGAAGGGGCCTACAGGAAAGATGGTGAGGGACTGTTTATGAGGGAGTGTAGTGACAGGACAAGGGGTAATGGGTTTAAGCTGAAGGAGGGTCGATTTAGATTAGATGTTAGAAAGAAATTCTTTACTGTGAGGGTGGTGAGGCACTGGAACAGGTTGCCCAGAGAGGTTGTGGATGCCCCCTCCCTGGAAGTGTTCAAGGCCAGGTTGGATGAGGCTTTGGGCAATGTGATCTAGTGGAGGGTGTCCCTGCCCTCAGCAGGGGGGTTGGAACTAGATGGTCTTTAAGGTCCCTTCAAACCCAATCCAGTCTATGATTCTATGATTTACTGGCAGCTTTACTTGCCATGACATCTCAGGTAATGTATCTTGGTCAGAGATGTTTGCAAGCATCTTGCCATAGTCATTTAAAGAAGATTAATATAACGTGATTATGACAAGGTTCTATAAAAAACTGCTGCCTTTGACATTTAGTATTGCTTCCATAAAATGGACGAACTAACAGTCAAAATGCTTATAGGGTGTGTTCCTATTCAAAATTAAATCAGTGAGAGCAGAAATTAGGCTTCAGAAACTTGCCAAATTAAATTCTTTTTCCATGTACAATATAACAAGATTATATTACATGCTTAATTACACGTTCATAAAGATGAGGGTTGGGGTTTTTTTTTCTCCATTTTTAATAGTTAACCCAATGAAAATATTTTGCTCCCTTTACACACACATAAAGGAAGCCAATCTTTTATGTTTGCTAGATTCAGGAAGTAAATTTATTTTTATCATAAATTATACAGGTAGAAAATCTTATTTACGATGAAAAATGTTATATAATAGAAAAAAAAATATGGGAAATATTCTACTTTTTCCAGAGATAGGTATTGAATGAAACTTAAATTTAGTATTACCTTTTTAAATTTGATTCTATTTATAATAAATGCCAATGTTGAACATGGTACATATTCTACAAAAGTCTAAAACAAGAATAAGAATATTCGCATACAGGTTTTCATTATAAACAAGAGTTTTAAGTCTTGCCCTAGAGTGGAGTGGTAAACGTCTTCACAAAAGGAAGGGCAAAATGTAGTAATTCTATAACTTTAACCCGGGTAGAGAGAGGAGAAGTAGAAGTGGAGAGGGCACTTTTAAGTGCCAATACCCAATAATTTTTCCTGCACTCTGCAGACAAATACTTTTAGTAGTTTGGGATTTTCTAGGCTAACGATATAAAAGCATATTTTCTGCTCCATTACCCTCCATTAACTAGGTACCATTAACAGCATTACACAATATTTCTGTCATTCAATCAGGCTGATATGAACATAAACCAGTGTATTTTGTTGGTAATAGGAGACATAATAAGGGGGGAAACGGATCACTTTAACTCAACAGGAATCTGCCTGAGGTGAGGACAGAATCTTAGGGCATTCTCTCAGGCCATATCTCCCTTATGTGTTGTACAAAATTGTCAGCCTTTGTTGTTGAAACAAGATTTGAAAACTCTATTTATCTATTCAAGTGTTTTCCTTTCAATATCCTTGAAATGACAGGTCAGGAAAAAATCAGAAAAAGAGCACTATATGTACTTTATATACTTTTTTTCAGAGATTACAAAGTGCTTTCAAGTTATTTCACTTCATGAAACATTGACTACTTGGAAAGAATACTGAGGTATTAAAATGCTAATCAAAATCTGGTCATCATAAATTGAATATTGTATGGCATTTTCAGACTGTTTTCAGTTCCACTTTTTCTTCATAGTTGTGTCCAAAAACGACCTAGCAAACAATTTGTGCCACACAATGAACAAAAAATAATAAATGATAAGTAATTTTCAATACACTCAGAAGACCTCTAGTTTAGCCAATGCTATTAACTAATCTCTAATTACAGAACAAGTATGGGATTGTCAGTAGCAAAATGTAAAAGGGAACACCAATGACTGGTGAAATCAGTTTGTTTAAGATGATGACTGGTACAGAGTTTTGAGATAATTTTACATGACATTCTCATAAGCATTAAGAAATAAGAATCTAGGAAATTACTGCAGAGATACAAAACTAAACAAAAGGAACAGAAATACTCTGTTATAAACTACTATAGAGTAGTTATAAAATTATTTGCTGTCAGTTTGGGAAGACAGAAATAGTCTGGCAACAGTACAGCAAGGCTTCCTTTTGCATTGAGTACTGTTCAATTGCTATATTAATTTTCTGTATAATAAAACAGAGACTATGTTTGTCATATATGCAGATTACACCAGATTAGGTGAGTTGGAAATATTTTGGGATAGTAGAATCAAAATTGGCTTTATCCCTTTTCTGTCTTAATATTCTTAATCTATTTGTGTTACATAATGAATACCACTGGGGGACAGACTTAGACTTCAAAATAATCAAAATACAAAGAAAAACATCTGAGATCAATAAATTGCAGTATAAAGACAACTGTGCTCTAAGGGGACAAACTTAATGCCAGTATATAAAATAGCAGCTAGATAGAGATCATAATGTAGGATGTTATAGTAGACCGCATGTTAGATATGAATCAGTGATTGATCCATGTCACTGTCACAGAAATAGAAAGGATGTCATTTACCTGAATGTTTGTAACTACATTATAGACACCTACTTCTTCAGTTCACCCTAAGTTTTCCTGATAGTGTGATCAGCTCAAATGCAGATAAGGATGGCTAAAATTAGGAAAGATAAACCGTATCATAAACATGACTGTTCCATTTAAGCTATGATAGATAAATTATTAGAAAATTCAGAGATGAACTAATCACGATTTGGAATATGTGAAAGAAAGTATGTGAAGATCCATTGGTTTTGGAACATATTGTATCAAAAAATATAGATTAGCTAAATATTGGAAAATAATCTGGAGCATCTTTATGTTCATCATCAGACAAAAAATTATGGTGTCAGCATATGTGATACAATCTGAGAGAATATGAATTGAAACACAAGGTCTCATGCAATCACAATCCAGACCTACACTGCCATCTTCCAGGAAGATTTACCCTCCTCTAAAATCCATATGATGGCTAAATAATAATACTCTCAAGACTGAGAATACCAAGATTGTTGTATGACCTTATATTCAGAATTGAGAGCGGACTGAAGATATGTTTCCTTATGATGTTACCTGAAACATTTTTGAAGGCTAGTCTATGTTAAGGGATGTTATAACTGGATGTTCTCAGCTTCCAAGCTACCCTTACAGTCTATCATTTTTCATGTTGGAGAGGGGAAGATGGTCAGGACTGGACCAAAGCATTTGACTGTTTCTGGACTGGCTGGTCATTCCTGAGTCTTTGGGCTATGTATGCACTGGTATAACAAACACTTCCAGTCACGTGTCTAGGCACTTGACCCTCATCATCTGTACTCTGTCAGATTTGGTCTTCTGCATGCTTTTGCTTGAGCTATCTATCAATCTCTCAGAACTGCACTTTGTGACAGCCTCTGATCAGGTTCTATCATAGAAGACCTCACTTCTGTACAAATACACAACTTAGGGACATATGGAATGTAAGAACATCTGATTTATAAGGGTATTTCCTTAAGGATAAGAAAAACAATAAACCAAACACACAAATCCTCATGAACAGGAAAAAACAGAGACAATAAGGACCAGGACTCTCAGGTTGCTGACTGAAGGGATGTCCTGGTTCTGGCAAGGATAGAGTTAATTTCACAAGGAACCAGGACAGGTGACCCAAGCTGGCCGGGGGCTATTCCATACCATGTGACGTCATGCTCACCATAAAAGGGGGGCTAGTCGGGCAGTGGGGGGCAGCGTGGTTTTGGCACTGTTCTGGGACGGGCTGAGTGTCTGGTCGGTTGGTCGGTCGGTCGGTCGGTCATCGGATCAGTAAATTGTTCTCTGTTATCACCCATTGTGAATATCTGTTACCAGCACTGTTGTTGATTGTTTTCCCTCTTCCTTGCTGTCCCAGTAAACTGCCCTTATCCCAACCCTCCAGGCTTTGCTGTTGTTTTTCCATTCTCCTCCCCATCCCACCAGGGGAGGGATGAGCGAGCGGCGCGTGGCACTTAGCTACCGGCTGGGGCTAAACCACGTCAGTCCTTTTTGGCGCCCAACGTGGGGCACGAGGGGTTGTGATAACAACAAGTCTGACCCAAGTGTGTTAAAACAAAATTGTTACAAGCATTTATGATGTTATTGAAACAGTCGCTGGTCATAATGATGTTCTGTTTGGTCACATGGCTCTGGTTTGTAAACCCGTGTTTACTCTACGTAATCCCTGTGGCACTGTTTATCACCTCTGGGAGAGGGGTTCGTGTTCTCATGTTGTTGTACTGTGTGATAATGACTTATGATAAGATATCATCGACAGTCATGAGTCTAAGCTGGTACTTGTACGTAGCAGTTCGGTCAGGCCCGTACCTTGGTCAGTATCTTTCAGAATTGATTAATAATTGCACCCAATCTATGGGGAAGACAGGGGGGGATACCTTCTCCCACTCTTTCACCTCCCCTTTTCCCTTTTGGTTGGTTACAACAATTTTTGAGAATGTTGAATACCCTTGGAATGTTCAGGCCAGTATATTCCTATTGCTAGGTCTCCTGAATGCTTTCCCACTCCTGTTCAGGGTTAGCAAAAATTTTTTTCAAGAGTACCACCCAGGGATCTTCCCCAAGGCTGAATGGTCAGGGCTGGCATGGCATGTGGGAGAGTATGGGCGGGTATCTAGAGACCCTTTCACCCCCAATGGTTTGGAGCTTCACTCCCGAACAATTGCAAGACCCTGATAAAATGGTAGAATATTTGAAAGAAAAATGCTGTGGGTATTCTAAGGAGACACAACTTATTGCGCTGTGCTGGGCCCTGGCCACAATCTATCAAACACTGCTTGATACTAGACAGCACCATCCAGAGGGAGAGAGCAGACCCTCAGGCACCGCAGCTGCCCAAACCCCTGCAATAGGCACTGTAGCCAAGCCAAAAGATCAACCCACACCAGTATCAGTCGCCCCTATACACAAAAAGAAATACACAAAGAAATCGGTTGACTTAGTGAAAGATGATGATGAACCGGGACCATCATGAGAACAAGAAGAAGAGCCAGAACCAGAAGTGATCACTCGATCCCTGTCCCTGAGTGAGCTGCGAGATATGCGGAAAGATTTCAGCCGCCTTCCAGGGGAGCATATTATTACCTGGCTGCTCCGCTGCTGGGACAACGGGGCCAGTAGCCTGGAATTGGAGGGCAGGGAGGCCAAGCAGCTGGGATCCTTGTCTAGGGAAGGGGGCATTGACAAAGCAATTGGGAAGAAGGCACAGGCCCTTAGCCTCTGGAGGCGCCTCCTGTCAAGTGTGAGGGAAAGGTATCCTTTCAGCGAAGATGTCGTATGTCGGCCAGGCAAGTGGACCACCATGGAGAGAGGTATCCAATATCTGAGGGAATTAGCTGTGCGGGAGATGGTTTATTATGATTGGGACAGCGCACAGTTGCCCACAGACCCCGATGAAGTCCAATGTACCCGACCCATGTGGCGAAAATTTGTGCGAAGTGCACCATCATTGTACGCCAACTCACTGGCAGTAAATAAGTGGAAGAGTGAAGAGGCACCCGCAGTGGATGAAGTGGCTGGCCGACTCTGGCAATATGAAGAGAGTCTTTCTTCCTCCCTTGTCTCGGCTGTGGAGAAACTGTCTCAGGACGTCCGGCAACTCAAAGAGGATATATCTTACTCCCCATCTGTACAGACCCGCATTTCAGCTGTTAGGAGTAAGCGTTTTTCTGCTCCGGAGAGGGGATATGGAGCATACACACCACGAGGTATCCTGTGGTTTTACCTGCATGACCACGGAGAAGACATGAGGAAATGGGATGGGAAGCCTACCTCAGCCCACGCGGACATACAAAAGGACTGACGTGGTCCAGCCTCAGCCGGCAGCTGAGCGCCACGTGGCCACTCACTCACCCCTCCCCCAGTGGGATGGGGAGGAGAACGGAAAAACAACGGCAAAGCCTGGAGGGTTGGGATAAGGGCAGTTTACTGGGACAACAAGGGAGAGGGAAACAATCAACAACAGTGGTGATAACAGATATTCACAATGGGTGATAACAGAGAACAATTTACCGATTCAGTGACCAACCCACCAACTGACTAGACACTCAGCCTGTCCCAGAACCGTGCAGAAACCGCGCCTCCCCCCGCCCTCCACTGCCTGACTAGCCCCCCTTTTATGGTGAGCATGACGTCACATGGTATGGAATAGCCCCCAGCCAGCTTGGCTCACCTGTCCTGGCTCCTTGTGAAATTAACTCTGTCCTTGCCAGAACCAGGACAAGGGCCATTAAAGAAATAACTCATGTGTGACCTTGAAGATACTTATCCAGAACTTTGCAACTGATAAGATTATCATGGGTGTCATAGAAAGAAAAAAACTCTTTATGAGACATTTGAGGGGGCTTGAGGGACTGCATAAAACTTCTTTTGAGATGCTTTAAGATGACTGTGGGGAGATATACTATTATGGGATGTTTACAGGAACAGTCAAAAGAGGGATCAAGGTAGATCACATCATAGGAATAAGCATGGCAAATTGGAGAGAATGGAGGATAAAATGGGCCGGTAGTACTTAAGCAAGGAGCTGGCAAGTAAATGTCTGGTTGAGCCCTGTACCTGATCACCACAGCCTGTTCTGTCTTCTCCTTAAACTATCTTCCTAACTAATTTACCACTTCTCTGTGTGAGGTGGTAGTGAATTTTACGTTGAACCTACCAGCAAATAGCATAAAGGGAGGTCAGCTACTGGGGAGACCACAAGACTGAATAAGCTACAAGAGAGACTTGTGTGCGTGTGTGTGTGTGTACATGTGAGTTTGATCTGCTAGCAAGCTTTGAGACTGAACAGGTGGCTAGAACGAGATCAGGCCATTTGTGTTATTCATGTGTATGTGAGCACTCTGTGTGTATATGGTGCTCATAAAGGCTCAGCTCTCCTGTCTGTCTTTCTTACCCTACTGGTGGTTGGCCAACTTTGTATAGAGAGCATGTAGTGGTTGTGGATTTATGGTCAGTTTCACTGCAGGCTGTACCTGGGGAAGAGGAATAGAAGCCACCTCATACCCTACAGAACAAGAAGGAGGAACCAGTCCCACCTCTCCTACTTGAGCTCCAGCACTTCCCTCCCAGTACCACACCAGCACAACCTCATACAGGTCAGAGACCCTTTGGAGATCAGAAATCAGTCCTTTCGTAAATGGTCTTTAAGTCCTTCAATATTTCCCAGGCCAATTATATATTAGATTAGCTAGTAATGTAATATTTTTAAAATGGTAAAATACAAAATGCAAATTAATATTCTAAAAATTAAGTCAAATAATTTAAGTGTAAAAGAAAAATATAAAGCATACTTTTCATTACAGTCAATACCTAGATTCTCAAGTAGGTTAGTCTCTTTAAGTATTCTCATTTATAGACAAGACAAGATAAAAAGAGTGTATGTGACTAGACAAATGCTAGAATACAACAGCAACACGTGTAGCAAGAGTAATTGTGTCCTCTCTGGAAAGTAAAAAGAATCCTTCTTTACAAATTCACAGTAACTGAAACACTTTATTGTTTTCTGAAACAGATGAAAGAACCTTTAAATTATTTACACCAAAATGATTTAGTGTAAATAAACACTATTTACTTTTTTTTTTTTTTTTTTTTCAAGCATTGACTTGAAAGAAAATATCTGGTTGACACACTGTTCTTTAAAATTAAAGCAGTATTTTTATTTTTTCGACCATTTATACTAACCAATGCAATTGTAATGGAAGAAAAAAATTTCTGAGCACCACTCAGCATTGTAAAACTACATAGTATTATAAGAGCACTCAAGTGAATGCTTAAAGACTGGGTTGGGAAAGAGACATTACAGTACTTGTTTTTATGTGCTTGGTTCTTTTAGAAAGCTAGATACATAACAGTGTATCCTTAACATATAAGAGTGGCAAGTAAAGCTCTTTAAGATTCTAGTTACCAAAGAAAAAGGAAAGTCAAAACAGAGTCTATGTCCTATCACTGGGCTGAGGAGAAACCCTGGCAAAACTTTTAAAAGAAGTTTTATCAGCCATATGCTCTTTTGAAAATTATACATTCTTGTCAGTGTAATGCACAAATGGGAAAATTCAGTCTTTTAAATCTGTTTGCCTTTAAACATCAGCATTCAATAAGTTTTCTGTGCAGAGTCTTTACATCCCTGCAACTTTTCAGGTATCCTTTACATTTTCATTTTCTAATTAAGTACAAAACTGTACCTCTGGAAACAACCTTACTCAGCTCAGCCCTTAGAATGCACTTCTTGGAAAACAAGTCTATAGCATGTCCCCAGTACAACTGTGCATGGACTTCCCCTATTGTTTCTTAATAGGATGCTGTGTATAATCTACTTGAGATTTCCTTCCATGTCTTGCTATCTCCTCCATAGACATGGCAGAACATGAAAATGGGGAAATTTCTATTTCTGATCAATAAGAAGAATTAATTTTCCTGCCTTTTAGCCTTTCTTAGTACTCCATTATTTACAGAGAGTTTTGTATTTTTGGGTGAGGTTTTTTTGGTTGGTTGGTTTGGCTTTTTTTGTTGGGGGGGGTGTTTGTTTTGTTTTTACTCGAGCATGTACTTACCAATTAATATCTTCAGTAGAATGAAAGTGAAAAATTGAAAGTTTTCTGAATTTCACATGTACTTCTTTACCATACTAAACTAGATAACTTTGCTTTTCAACTGATCTCCTTCCTTTTTTTTTAATTTTTTTTTTTTTTTTATTTCACCATGTTTGGGAAAAAAGTATTTCCAAGGTATTAAGTCTCTCCAGAAAGCGTGAACAGTAGACATAGCTGAGATCTTTGATAGCATCAGAATGTAATCATTAGGATCTCTAGGTAAGATTTCTTACTATATGGATCATCTTTTTATCAGCTCCTGGAAGGAGGTACTTCTTTTTTCTTTTTCTTTTTTTTTTTTTTAAAAAAAAAAAAAAAAAAAACAAAAAACAAACACAAAAACTTTTACTCTTTGGATCTTTGAGGGATGCATATCTCACCTTATTAACAGTACTATTTTTTCAAATCAAATGTGGGACTGCCAGGCTTTGTTTATGTACCTTTGCCTTCTTCCTCAGAGTGCTACTTGAGCACTAGCATATTGATTTATGGCTATATGCTAGGACTACGTATCAGGCAAAGTAGGGAACATGGACATTTACAAAGTTTTCAGGCAAAATACTGTGTTACACTTATAGCATACAACAGTCCTTAAGTAAATTAACAAAAATCTATACTATTCATTTATGTACAATTCTGTGAGGTTTAGGCATCTCTTATTTGTTCTTCAAGTGAGACTTTCCATTTGAACTGTGATTCTCTTTCTCTGTTGTGTGAACAACTGTGAGCAGCACAGCTCTGGTCCAAAGTTAATTGGAAGATTGCATTTCACAGGAACCTGAAACAGAATAATCAGATACCTTCAGCCAGACTACTTCTTATAGTGCAAATACTTAAAGAAGTAATTTTTTGCTTGGAAAAGAACCAGTACTGATTACTTCTTTGTTACTACCTCAGGAGGTGCCAGACATGATAATATGCTATTCTCTTATCTGCTGTTCTGCAATACTCAAAGTGTATCACACACCCTTTAGCTATACCTACAATGTAAATGAAAGTCCACATATTTTGGCAGACATATACAAATCTGTCATGATAGTTTCATTTCTTTTTAGATTATAAAAGATATTAGAATAAATATTTTCTCAGGCTAGCAAGTGAGCAGCCTCTATACAGCATGTAGACTAAATCATTGTTCACAATCAACTTTTTCTTGTTTTCCTCACTCTTTGGTCTTTTTTAGGATTTCCATATTTCCCATCTATTTTGTATGTAGTTACATGCATTGAAGCTACTTAATGTCTGTCTTTTAAACATTATATCCCATTATTAGAATTTAAATAATGACAAGTTTTAGTCTTATAATAGAGTATAACAATTTTTATTGCATTAAAGTTTTTGACATGCAAAAAATAATTTTGACCTTTTAGAGTACTCATTTGTAAGTATATCCTCTATAAGATGTTCTGGTTTGAAATTCATCTCCTAAATCAGACACCACAATGTAGCCTAAAATAAAGGTATCTTTAAAAAAGTTAGATGTCTTATTTCCTATTCTAATCAATACATGCAGACATTTGAACTTGGATATCTTAATCTAAAATTAAGCCTACCTCTAAAGTCAGTGGCTTGATTCAGATGCCTAAATATCCGTATTCCATCTGAGATGTCCTTGGGCATTGGTGATAACCATGTGTGTCAGATGATACAGTACCCATAAGAGATACATTTCCTTCTCAGCTACCCACTGAATGTCAGAAGGGACATGCATGATCATCTAAAATGATGCTAGATGTCTACCTAAAACCAGCTGAACTAAGCCTGATGTATATGAATCCAGAGAGAAAGTCCACCCTAAGACACACTAAGCTTATCCCTGCAGAACTGCATTAACTGCATTGCTGGATGAGTTATGAAACATTTGTAGTATGTCAATATTAAGTCTTAAGAATCTCTTTTCTTTCAAGAGTCACATATAAACACCCAGAATTAACTCCTGATTGTATGTAAATCAGTTACAAGTAGCAGTATTATAACAGACATTATCCACAGTCCACTTATTCCTTATGACCAGGAGTAGTGAGGGTGGGCTGCCTCACAAGGAAAGGGGAGCTGGTAGCCAAGAGTGACAGCAAGGCGGGCTGGGTAACAACTCACCAACAAGTGTCCAGTCTAGTGGTATCTAAACAAGAAGAGCAGTGTAGGATTGTCAAGGGTAACAAGGGCCAGGCACAGACCTGTGATCACCAGGCAGGTCAACAATGATGTAGCAGGACCAAGTTCAGGCCAGGATGTCAGCCTGTTGGTTAGGGTCTGGATCACACAGGATCCAGAGCCAGGTACAGACATGGCTGTGATGCAGCTGCAGTGTAGCTCAAGCCTGGGCAAAGGGAAAAAGCCTCAGCTTAAAAATGGCTCCAGAAGGAAAGTGGGGGATGAGAGGGGAACACTACAAAGGTTTCTCAAAGAGCTTTTCTCAAGGTTGGATTCCTGTGCTATTGCCTAAGTTGTCCCTGAGCACAGCCAAACCATGGCTCTGACAAGTTTACATATAATTAACACAATTAACATTGTTATACCACCTATTAGGGAAACATAGCTTGAGAATCTTTTGTGCGTATATAATACATAAGACAGTTGAACCAGTTATCTATCAAGAAATAACAGTGCAGTCTTGCATTGCGTTTGTGTGTCAAGGTTTTGGCAGTGAGGGACTACAGGCGTGACTTCTGTGAGAAGATGCAAGAAGCTTCCCTCATGTCCAATAGAGCCAATGCCAGCCGGCTCCAAGATGGACCTGCCACTGGCCAAGGCTGAGCCCATCAGTGACAGTGGTAGTGCCTCTGGGGTAACATGGTTAAGAAGGGAGGAAAAAACTCCTGCGCAGCAGTAGCTGGGAGAGATGAGTGAGAAAATGTGAGAGAAACAACTCTGCAGACATCAAGGTCAGTGAAGAAGGAGGGGCAGGAGGTGCTCCAGGTGCCGGAGCAGAGAATCCCCTGCAAGCCCCTGGAGAAGACCATGGTGAGGCAGGCTGTCCCCTGCAGCCCATGGCTTTCCACAGTGAAGGAGGTATCTACGTGCAGCTTCCTGGCAGGACCTGTGGACCCGTGGAGAGAGGAGCCCACGCCAACGCAGGTTTGCTGGCAGGACTTGTGACCCCGTGGGGGACCCACATTGCAGCAGTCTGCTCCTGAAGGACTGCATGCCATGGAAGAGACCCATGCTGGAGTAGTTTGTGAAGAACTGTGGCCTGTGGGAAGGACTTACGTGGAGGACTGTCTCCCGTGGGAGGGACCCCATGCTGGAGCAGGGGAAGAGTGTGAGAATGAAGGAGTGGCAGAGACAAAGTGTTATGAATTAACTGTAACCCCCATTCCTCATCCCCCTGTGTTGCTTGGAGGGAAGGAGGTAGAGAAGTTGGGAGTGAAGATGAGCCTGGGAAGAAAGGAGGGGCAGGGGGAAAGTGTTTTAAGATTATTTTTTTTTCTCATTACCCTACTCTGATTTTATTGGTAATATAGTAAATTAATTTCCTCGAGTCTGTTTTGCCCATGATGGTAACTGCTGAGTGATCTCCCTGTCCTTATCCTTCATTGATTTGTCTCCCCTGCCCAGTTAAGGAGGGGGAGTGATAGAGCAGGTTGGTGGGCACTTGGCATACAGCCAAAGTCAACCCACCACAAGTCTCAAGCATTTGAGTTTGAATTGCCAGTCTTCCTTAAATACATGACATTCAAATCTAATTCTAGGAATTAGAAATGAAATAACAGTATGTTTGGAGAGGACTCTTTTCATGTAATCCCCTTTCACAAGGTGCAAGAACTTAATGTATTGGAATGAAACAAGGCAATAGCCTATATTCTGTATTCACGTGGGGCAGAGAAGTGTGCGAACCAGTAATATAGAGACATTCCTAGGAAGGGTTATCACAAAGGGAATTCAATTCAGCATCCTAGTTTTATACTGAACAATGTTCAGTAGCTTCTTTTCTATTTTTTTCATGTAGTATTCCCAGCATGGTTTCTTTATACTTCAAATACAGAACATACAGTGTTCCAACAGGAAAAATTTGCAGAGAGGATAATAATGGTAGGGAAAATTAGAAATGTGCAGATCTTTGGGCAAAATATAGGAACAGAAAGTTACTCAGATACTTTTGTGAAGACAGGATGAGAAGGCAGCTTGAGAACTACTTGCAAACACAAAGGTGATGATGATGTAGGACTTGAGGAAGATATACAAGATTAAAAAAGTAGAAGTCATAGGAAAACTTCAAAATAAGATTAAGGGAGAAAAAAATGAAAATATATTTTTAAATTAACAGAGTGACCTGGTAGTTTTCAATTGAAAATTTATTAAAATTACCAGTGCAATGGGGATAGCAAAAAAGTTGGAAAGCAATACAGGTAAGGGAATAGGACTAGAAAAGCTTGCTTTTTTTTAAAAAAAAAAAAAAAAAAAGAAAAAGACATATAGGAGTAAGTAATGTGTTTTTGTCTTTTTGCTGTTAGCTATCATAGATAGCCCAATAGTTTTCCCTGTTTTCCAATATTTTCTTTGCTGAAGAGGGTAACAGAAGGTAAAGCCAGCCATGATGAAACAGAATGGGGAGCTGTGTGTGCTGCAAGTTGTGTGGCCAGTGGAAGAGCTTATGGCATTGGCATTAGGGGCTGCTCCAGTTTCACTTGTCTTAATGTTAGTCTCTGTGTAGATCTCTGGTCAATTCTTCATGCAGAGGGACAGCTGGGAGAGTTTAGGGGACAACAAGCTGAAGAAAGTAACTGGAAACACTGTGAGCAACTTTATGCAACTGACATGACTTTTTAAATCTCAGTTTCCATTGAAATAAAATAGGGTAACAGTACTTATCTTTGTATAAACATGTTTCACGGTGCACCCTTTTGATATCAATATAATTCACTCTTTAAAATATGATTAATTAAATACTTCCATTAAAAAATTTGTGCTTTACCTAAAGTAGCCAAAAATTCAGAATTTCAGTTAGTGAGCATACTTGTCTACTGAATTTTTTAATTGAGGAAGTGAAAACAAAAACTTCCTCTTTTAGAAAATGTTTAATTTAATTTTCACTAATGACAATAAAATTAAACAATTCTAGTTTTATTTGACAACAATTTTTTCACACAAATAAAGTATCCTGCCTTTACATTTTAATTTGTCTGAAAAAATGTGTATTTGGCTTGTAAAAGTTTCATCAGCGAAAAAGGAAAAAACCCTTTCTGACTACAATTATTAACTGTTGTATTGTCTTGTAGAACTGTGAGGTTCATTTTTGTTGAGATATTCTGACAAATCTCTCAAATCATGAGTTTACACATCATGTTGATAGAGAACAGAAAACTCCTTTTTGACATTTTCATTTTCTATATTTAAAAAAATCTTGAGTTTTGGCTCAGTTTTATGTCTCCATAATGTATAAAAAAATATGGAAAGCAATAATAGTTTGACAGATTTTATTAGCAATAAATTTTTTAAAGCTACATATTTCACCACGGTCAAAACATGAGATCACATGCTCAATTCCTATACAAGTTTCTGTTGATCGAGGACCACTCTAAGGCAGCTGTGGTAAGGATAATTTATATTCTGTGAACAATGGCTTCAATGTTTCTGAAAAATCAATTCTTATGTACTGAAGATAATCATCTCCCACAGCTTGTGGTAGTAAGTCTGCTATGAATAAATACTCTTCTTGCTGTCAAATTATCTTCCTTTGTACAATATACACCTGCAGTAAACTAGTGGTGGTGAATGTAGATTCAAAATGTCTTTGGAACAATCTACCATTACTTTGTTCCATACATGAGTAGTTTTCTATTTATTGAGCTCCATGATTCATAAGTTTGAATCACTGGGTAAAATATGCAAAAAATATTCAAGAAAATACACTTTTATTGATGTCTATGGCATCTAGACCACAGGCATCCTGTGAGGAAGTGGTTCATAACTTAGTTTTATAAGCTGTGATATTACTTATGATTGACTGTGATGTGCCTAACAGTAGAAGGAAGAAGGACTGTCACGCTAATATACTCCAGTGATTCTTCTCCATTAGTCTTGCTAGGACAGAACTGTTGTCAGGCAGCATGAAAGATACACAGCTGAACATTATGTAGATTATATTGTTTTCCATGTCAGTTATGAACTGTAATTAGACATTAAGCAAAACTTACAGTGACAAGAATAATGAAGGCTTTGGATACTGCTTAGAGAAGTTACAGATTATCCATACAGGAGAAATTTGCAAACAGAATGCATAAATATCTGCTAGTAATTACTCAAGTTAGATTATTTGCAGGGAGAAGCAAATTCATTCAGCTGCAAAAATAGGCAAGCCTTCAAACTGACAATGCTTCTTTAGGTCTGAAACAGAACAAATTTCAAACTCAGTAGAATTAGAACAATTTACAAATAGTGTAGTTGCTACTGCTTTGGAGTCAAGGAGTATTCTAAATGGTCTCTTGAGGCCCCAGGTTTTTATTTTGCAATTACCTTTTATTTTTCCTCTGGCAATTATGACTACGTTAACGTACAAAGGATCGTCTGTACTCTTTGTCTACTGGATTCTTGTCAGGATTTGACTACGTAGCTTCAGAAGATTTTTGATATTTACTCATTTGGCTGATGGAGGAATAACCAGATTCAGTCAGGAGTCCAGAACACCAGAGAAGTATGATGTGATGAGGCAGATCTGAGGCCAAGCTGGGAAAATAATTTGGCAGATCACAGTGAGGATCAGTGAGGTACGTGGACAGGCACAGATACTGCAATGTACCTCAGGCAGGGACCAACGCTAAAAAACAGAGCTTAGATGCAGCTCATGAGTGCATGGGAATAGGCCCTTGCTGAGGCTTCTCTCACCTTCTTTCCCTCTCCCCTTTCCTAGCAGTCAGATCCAAGGTTGACAAGCTGCACTCTATCAACGGGTGCAGGCAGCCAAACGCTTCTGAGGGTTTGCCTTGTGGGGGCAAGAGGTTGCATTCATGAATTCTTGCTGCCAAACAGTTGGAGAGAGGCCCTTGATGCCATACACTATGTATGAAATATAATCAAATACCAAAAAAAGCTATTCAATTTTTCATATGCATTTACAAAAAACCTCCCCTATAATTATTGCAGAATTCTCCTTCCAGAATAATTTTATTCTCTGGTTTAGTAAAACTCTGTTCTGAATGTGGAGATATCCATAAGAAATTTAGATATACTTTCTGAATCTCTTTCCCTCTATAGTACTCAGTTGCTCAGAAAAAACTTCCTCTTGGGTCATAGATATACATGGAGTCAAAGGAATTATCTGCAAACTCTCTCATACCAATGGCCATAACTTAGATGTTTGTAGTGCTCAGTTGCAGATCTGCTGTAGTGTTTGGGATACTTTACAAATGCCTACCTACACCTCAGTTCATATTCGTCCAGTGTGAAATGCTGGGATCTCTGGCAAAAAAACTCTTAGCAGGTGGAATGAACTAAATGTGGCTGATCCATTATTTGCAGGACTCATTTAAGTCAACATAACTTTATTTTGTTTTTATTAAATGGGTAACAAATTTACTAAGTGTTCTGTGATAAATTTTATCTATCATTCTTGAAATTCAAATAATTTAAGGCTGCTGTTCTTAGCCCTCAGGTTGTTTAGTTCATGCCCTGTAGATGATCCCCCACAGCGTTTGGGAGACCACCCAGCCCAGCACTTCCCTGACTCCACAGGGCAACCAGGTATAAGTTTTGGTGGAGAAGAACCTCCATTACTACCTCCATTCACTTTCAAATATAAAGCTCACTTCTGTTTACACTTTTCCTACTGGCCATGGTTTAGCAGACTTTATAACCTTATTTGGCATTTAGTATTTGATTGCCCTGGTAATTTCTACCTTGTTCAGCAATTCTGCCAAGCTGTTACCTTCTTTTGTTATCTGTAGTTTCCTGCTGTGTTGTCCTGTTAATGGTGCTCTGGGTCACGGCTAGCCATCTGTGTATATATTACTCCTACCTCATCTGTAGTAGACTGTTATTCCTCATATTGCTATTTTTTAGAGGTGCCACATGTCAGGATTCACCATAACATCCTATCTCATAGTTTGTATGTCTATATAATTCTGTGGCAGTTTTATTTCATTATCTAGTTATACAGATGTGCAACGGTAGGAAAACAGTAAGTAAACAAAATTTTCTTTTTTCCATCAGTTGTCACAATTGACATTTCAGAAGTAGTGATCAGTGAACGTGTTGAGTAACAGGATTGTAAACATTGTCTGACACATGATGTGGCACCCTGTCCACTTAAATGAAGTATTTTCTTTGTGTAGCTCTTTCACAGGGAAGACAAAAACTAAGTGCATCTTAGGTAATGAAATTGGACAGGCTGGATACTATCCACAGAGCTTAAAAAGGAATAATGAAGCTCAGCAATAAAGTTATGGAGCTAATGATTTAAATGGTTAAGGTTATTTTATTTCTAGTTATCTCATGTTGTAAAAAGATCCATTTCTTTGCATTTTGACAATGATAATTTTGTGCTGATGTATAACAACTGATTGAGCATATATAATAATTGAACTACAAGTCTTTCAATTAAAAAAAAAAGAGTTGTCTGTTTAATTATTTAATTAATTTGAAGTTCATTTTGTAAAATAAGCACAATGACTCATAAAGGAAGAAGTTGTGGCCAGCTAAAAGATATGGATCGGATATAGGGGAAAACTGTAATGAATACCAAAACTGAAAAAGGCCTATTTAACAGACTGCTGATAAATTAGAGATATCTATTTTTTTCCTTAATATTTAGGGCATTTGTGTAGTGAGCTTTAAAAAGTAAAAGTGATTTCTCCAAGAGCTAATGCAGTACTTGAGATGTAGCTCATAACAGAACTGAAATTCATAAAGTATGACTGAAATCCTTCTATTACTCTTCCATCAGTAATAAATCCTGTTTTACAAGGTCAAGCAGAAAAGGTTTGATGATTGAGTAATCCTTAAACAGCTCATCCATTGTGTTCTGCAAGGAAAGGTCTTCAACAGTAACCAAAAGACCACTGCCAACTAATGTTTCATTGAAAAGGAAATGAAAGGATATGAGGTTTTTTAGGTAGTTACCCTCGAAGAAGTCATACTCGTATATATTTTTCCAGTGCTTTACCATAGTTATAGGACAGGATAAAATCTTTCTTCAGTTGCCACAGTCAATTGACCAAATCTGAAGTTGATACAGGACTTGATCCTACAGGCCTTTCTTATCCAAATTGTAAAGATGATTTGTTAACTAAACCTTGTCCCATCAGTTCTTACTAATTTCTTCCTCAGAAAAAACATCTTTTGGCTTCACTTGGCTTCACTGACATTTAGTGAACAGTAAATAACAATTCTGGGCATTGGGATCTTGTTTTCCACAATTTCTGAGCACTGAAACATGCTGGAGTACAGCACCATTCAGGCTGAATGATACTGGTAGTCTACGATTGTAGTCACAAGTGCAGTGGTAAGCAGTTATTCATACAAATTGTCTTGCCTAACTAAGCCTGTATAGCAAAAATAAGGAGCATGAGATTAAGGTGAAGCACTGGACCCTTGAATGTCCACACTGCTTAATGGTTAATTTATACCATGGTTTTATCTGAGTCTGTCTCAGCTAGCTCTCTTGTGTGGCCTTAGCTAGGTAAGTACAAATGATATAAAACTGTCAGTATAAAACTGTCTGCACAGATCAGACAGTCAAACAGCATAGAAAGGAACTTAAGACTGAATCACTAGTATTAATAAGACATTCTTGTTCAATGTTTAGAGCATTAACAGTGAACTGATTATCATCGTGATCAATGGGAATATCCTACATAAACCTTGAAACCGCACTTCACATCTTCACAGTTATTTTTTGTCCTATTGTCTTGTTGAAACTGACCCTTAAATTCCAGCAGCACTAGAACTGACTAGCAATAGCTAAAAACATTGCTTCCCTTATGTGTTCTAGTTAGCACCTTTTTCAGTTGCATTTTTCATGTGTAGGAGAAAGCTAATTTGAAAAAGAATCTGTGAGAAAGGACTACATATTTGGTGTCTCAGATTTTTATTTCCCCTAACTCCAGCTCTGTATGTATTTGCCAAAAATGTCAAGTTCTTTTCTATGTTGATTTTGTTTGTGCTGTGCTTTCAGCTGTTCTTTTTGTTTTGTTTTGTTTTGTTTTGAATAAAGGGGATTATATTACTTGTTTTCCTCTACTAAAAAGGGTAAGGAGTTTTAAAGACTCTCTTTGTGTCTAACAGTTGTGTACACTCATCTTACAAATATTAGCCTCATTTTCAGGTAAATTAAGTTGCTATTTTTTAATTTGTCTTAAATACCTATAGAAGTAAAAATCCAATTTAAGTCAGATGTTCCAGCACCCAGCATTAAATGCCTATTCTTAGCAAGGCAATTGCCTGTCAACTGCCTCTCTCTAGTAACTGTGAAGGCCAATTCTTTTTAAAAAATAACAATCATCTGAGTTAGAAGCATTTACCTTCTATAGAAGAGCTTGTAGAATGCTGGAAACAAACTTCTAATTGTCTTCTAAGAGATGCACAGTAATAGGATGAAAGGCAACAGACACAGGGTGCAATATTGAAAATTCCCACTAGATATTGGGAAAAAAATACCATGAGGGTGGTCAAACACTAGAAAAGATTGTCTTGTGGAGTTGAAGAATCTCCATCCGCAAGGTGTTCAAGAATCAACTTTTGAGCAGGGGTTTGGACTAGATGATCTTCAGAGGTCACTTCAACCTAAATTGTTATATAACTCTAAGTATCTATGAAAAATAAATTAATTCATAATTTTATTTCTCCCAGTACCAGTTATTGCATAATTAGGATACTGTGCATATAGGTTTGTTATTTTTATTGTTTGGGAATTTTGACCATTGTTTCATACTTTGCTTTCTCACATCTTATGTACAACACAGGGTTCTTGGACTAAAATTAAGAAAAATTGGACTACACAGTGCAGCAACTCTCAGAGGCAAAATGTAAGTGATTTAGAGAAAGGAGCAACTTATCTCCTGTCACTGCTCTACTTTCACTTTTAATAAACAATTCAGAGAGCTGAAGCTTAAAGGTACTCATTACAGATGTTATTTTATTGGTGCCTCAATCAGCTAACCACAAAATGATCAGTTTAAATATTTATGTTGATTTTTTCTTCTCTGACAGCCAATTCTCTTCCATCTATTGCCTTCCATACCAAGGGAGAAAAATCCAGTTAAACTCTTCTTGAAAAAAACCAAATAAACAAAAAATCCAAACATGAAAGGCTCTACTGACCTGTAGTATACTGCTGCCTTCTACTGCTGTATTATTTTAACTCAAGGAAATCCAACTGTAACTATAATGATAGAAGTGTATATTGCTCAGTAGCCCAGGAAGCAAAAAGTTAGTCATCCTTTTTGCAGTTGTCAAAATCTGCCGTCTCACTTCCCCATTAGAACATCAGAGGCAGGAGAACAGCAGTCACAATTGCAACATCCAGCTGCTTCACATTTTTTTCCTGGCTGCTGTCATCAATTAACAGATTCCCTTGCTCAGCCTCAGGTGCCAGGAAAGGCAACTTGCCCAGATGCCTTAACTCACGTAGATAGAAAGCCGATACAACTGTCATAGTTATTGACTCCTTTAGTGATCAGAATACTGGATGCATGGAAAAGCATGTGGGAGAAATCTAGTTTGCAAATGAAAATTTGTGCAGAGTGAAACAGTCACTTGATTCAATAATGAGAGACTTGGCACAGTAGAGAATGCCCTTATGACACATACACAGAGTCTGAAGCTTTCGACTTTCAAACAAGCAAATGCTATACCAGATCAAAATTTTCTTCCTGACTGAAGGGTATTCTCCTATACGTTTCCAATGATTGTGATTCCTAAGATCAGTTTGGCAAACTGCACTAGGGCCCGACCCACAGCATATTCAAGCAAAGCTAATCACAGTTCCTGTAATGAAGATAATGAAACCATCAACAATACAATAAAGACCACTGTGAAACATTCTAGAGGAAAGATTTGTCTGTTCATGACAGAGAAGCCCTAGAGATATTTATCGTGATGTGTAGTGCTCCAAAAGTGTATGCTTGTGCACTCACTCTACTCTCAAGGGAAGAGAAGCCAGTCTTTCCATCCAGGAAACAAAGGAGGCATTACTAAATAAAGACTATTTTTGCATTAGTTACCTGTTTTCAGTTTGTTTTTCATTCAGCCTGTTATAAACTTCCATGGTATCACAACTATTTTGTACCCTTCTTTATTAAAACTTTTATAAAGAAAAATTATTCACTTAAATCATTAACATTTTTTGTGACAGACTTCAGAAAATTTCCCACATATTTACAGTGTGCATGCAACAAATGTTACTAAAAATTTGTGTTCCATATACAATCAGAATCTGTAACATTCTTGCTTATCGTTATTTAAGCTTCTGTTGGTATTAATCTTATGAATCTATTAAAGCAATTATTAATTGAAAGTTTTTGAAGATATATTATTTACAGAATAATACTGCTGGGTCTTTAGAAACTCAATAAAATAAGGAAAGCAGTCATGCTAATTAAGAAAAGCTGAAGTTAAGGAAAATAACTTAATAACTTGTTGATTATGTGATATCTCTGTAAACACAGTACAAGGAGGTTTTTTAAGGGGGTTTAGACAGAAAGCAAGTGAATTCAGAGGCTGACTTCAGAACTTTGTTGTTTCCAAAGGAGAAGGACAGGCAACAACAAACTTTGATCTTCTTACTGGGTGGAATCTTATTACAGTGAGACTAAATACATATTTTTCATATTTGGGGCTACCTCCTTCTCTCACTCACTGATTCTGTGACCCATTGACAAAATACTTTATTGGAATGAGAAGATGCAGAAGCTTGGCCTTATCTGCCTAACACTATCCCACTTCAAGAAGCTCAAAACTACCACAACTTTTCCTTAGTGGGCTCCAGAAAATGTGCAAATCTGCTGAACAGTGTAATTGAATAGAAAAGAACCCTATATTTCAGTCCTTGCACAGATTTAGTTTCTCAGTTTAATCAATAACCATTTACATTAGATGAATGGGTTTCCATCAGAGTATTCTAGCCACTAGGAGGCAGGATTAAGATTTGCTTGCTTGCTTGTTTTCTCTGATCATAATTGTGTGAACACTGATATGAGAGCGGAGACTATTTTCTTCTTGAGGTTGGTACCTAGGATATATGCAAACCATTCCAGTGTGAATCCCTCAAGGTGAGCAGCCTTGATTTAGATACTCCACTTCCTCAGTGCAGCTCTAACCACATAGTCTTGCTATTTGAGGTACCTGCTTTAAATATAAAAGCAAGTCGCCTCCTGATAAATTAATGAAACAATTCTGGACATTTGCCTTGAGGAGTGGACTCTGAGCAGAAAGAGGCACCTGCCTGTAGCATCAAATTCAGCACCAATAGTTAAGAAAAGGTGGAGCTGAAGACAAACTCCTGTTAAGAGCCCTGGGCTAGATGCCTGTTGGTTACTACTAGTCCCACTAAGTCTACCCTTTGACCCACTATGTGTTTTGACATCCATTTCTGAAGTATCTAACTGCCCCATTTTCTTCATAACAACGTAGTTTCACAATACAGTTCTTTATTCCAACCCTAGAAAGCAGGAAAAGAGGATGTATCCACATCCTTAATTATCAACTTTGGGGACTGCAGATACTTTTTTCCTTTGAATTGTTTTCCACTAATATGGAAGGAGGATGTAGAAGTGAAAATGAGAGCAAGAGAAAACAGTAACCAAAACCAACTTCTGTCGATAATGGAATACTCACTGGATGGGTAAAATGTGTGCACTTGTGACAAAAGAAATTTAGACCACAGTACCAAAGTCCTTGCAGAATAATCATCTTTAATAAGGCAGAAACTTCAATAGAAGCCAGAAACAGTAATCTGAAAACCAATCTCACATAAACCTTTGTGGCTGTATCACAAACTGCATGTAGAGAAATTACTATATTGTTTTAAAATTAATTTATCTGTCCATTAGGTGTGAAATCCAAAGTTCCAACTTTGTAACCTATGATTTGAAATAGGAAAGGTGTAAAATTCTTAGTACAAAAAAGTTAATCAGAAAGTCTATTTGCCATTAGCACTAAACACCGCAGAAACTTTTAGAATTGTTAGACAACTGCATTCAGGTGCTGAAAGTTCCTCAGCATACACACCTGTATCGAAACATACTGAAAGTTATTACAATCTAAAGATAAGACAGTTTTGTGAATTCCACTTAACTGCTTGGATAAATCTTGACTCATTTTCTCCAAGAATTTCTAACACAAATAGGGTTTTGTAATATGCTAGTCGTGGGGATGCTTGCCAGGCAAATTAAGTTGGGTACCCAACTTTATGTAAGCCACAGGAAAATGAAACCATGCCATTCATAGGAGAGTGTACTAACTAATGGACTACAAAACATTATTATGTGTAGTGGAGTAATCCGTTAGTTGGTGGTACCCTTTGTAACTTTTGATGAAATTTTATCAATACAAATCCAAGAATGCAAACTTCCTAAAGCAAAAAGGAAATTTATTCAGTCGTCTATTTGGTTTTTTTTCATCTGCATAGAGTGTTCCCTGAAATTAGGTTGCCTAGTAGCAGAAGAGTATATGCATCTTTCACTAAACACTCATTTAAAATAACAAACACCTGAAAAAAAAAAATTGTTTGGCCTGAACAGAATACCATCCTTTCAGATAAGGGTGAAATTGAACTTGCACCTCTCATTCTCAGAATGAGATCAGTAATTTCTGGTAACCATTATCTCTTCCTGTACTTTCTTTTAAAAGTGACATAAAAAAGAGATCATATGCCAACTTTTGCATTTCAGTGAAGAACTATGCTGAAGTATCCCCCAAAATACTGTTCCTAGCATTTGTTACTAGCTACCTATGAGATGCAGTTTGAGATCCAGTTCTACCCTTTGGAATCTCTTGACATGGTCTACAGACTGCTTCAGAAGTAAAGATAAGCACTTAAGTCAGTCATTTTGAATGATGGGCTGGGCTCAAGTACTTAATTTTTAAATAATTGCATTCAGGGTATCTCATTTTGGGGTGAGTGCTGCAGTCTTGCTACACTTCCTTTTCCATTCAGCAAAGCCGTGTGGCAGCTGACATATGCAGCAGTTTGTGCAGAAAGGCACAAAGGAGCCAGCAGCTCTGTGCCACCAGCACACACGTCCTCAGCTATGGTGGTGATATGCCATAGGTGACAGGGCACGGTTCCCAACAGCTGTTAGAGCTACTGTCCCTGAGACATCCGAGGCTTGACCCAGACAAATCTTCAGAAGGAGGACTCAGGTCTACAAATCTCAAGCTGCAGGGAGTACTTGGGACATCTCACTGAGGTTAGGCCAGATGGTATAACAGCTGTAGAGTTGTCGAGGAGCTGTGCCACCAAATGAAAGAGCTGTGGGAAGAGGTCAGCAGACTGAGCAGCATCAGAGATGAAAAGAAAGCAGTTGAATGGCTCTTCTCCGAGAGACTGCAGCTTCAATAGCTCAAACCTCCAACTGTAGCAGAGGGGCAGGCAGACTCTGTGCCTGTCAGGGTGGCAAGTGATGGATGGCATGATGGCAAAGGCTGGCAGCTGGCACCAGGAGGATGGCTTCTGCTAGACCTGACCACTTGCACCTACAGAATATTTTCACTGCCCTCATAGTTGATGAGGTATTGGAAGCACTGTTAAAAGAAGCATCTGAGCCACACAGGAGCACAAGGAGGAAACAGAGAATGTTAGTAGTAGGAGATACCCTGCTGCAGGCAACAGGGTTTCCCATTTGCCAGACTGACCTGTCATCTAGGGAGGTTTTCTGGTTGCTGGAGGTTCACTCTTGAGTTGCTGTGGAGAGGATGACAAGGCTCATTCAGTCTTCAAACTATTACCTGCTACCGCTTTTCCACATAGGCATGAATTAGACTGCCAGGAATGACCTGGAAAGTATCAAGTGTGGCTCTGGGCATGATGATCAAAGGTGTCGGGGCCCAGGTGGTTTTCTCCTCCAACCTGCCAGTGAGTGAAGAGCTTGAGAAGAAGTGGGTGGATCCTGTGGGACAAGAATTGTTTGTGCAGCTGGTGTCAAAAACAGGGTTTTGGTTTCTATAACAACTGCATGGAAGAAACATGATCCAGCTGATTAAGCAAGGCAAAACTATCTTTGCCAACAGGCTGTCCAGAAGACCTTTAAACTAGGAACAACAGGGAAGGGAGACAATGACCAAAAATTATGTGAGAAAGTGGTGGACAGAGTTGGCAAGCAGAGGACATGGGTCATATGAAAAAGAGGAATCTCATAATCAAAAGAGCAGGGCTGAAGTGGTGTCACTCCAAGTGTACGCATGTAAATAAGGAATTGCCTATGAGACATTATGGGCAATAGGCCCCAATACCAGGAAGATATAAACATACTGGAGCAAATAGAGTAAAGAGCTACGAAGATGATTAAGGGACTGGAGCATCTGATATAAGAAGAGAGGCTAAGAGAACTGGGATTGGTTTGCCTGGAAAAGAAAAGACTCAGGCAGTATCTTGTGTATGAAACAGATGATATTATATACTTATATATGTATTTTATTAATATATTTATAAACATTTATAAATATTTTAATATAAATTGAGAGTAAAGAAGCAAGTGACAGATTCTTCTCAGTGGTGTCCAGTGAAAGGACAAGAGGCAATAGGCACAAACTGAAATACAGAAAATTTTATTTAAATATAAGGAAAAAAAAATCACTGTGAGGATAGTCAAATACTGGAACAAATTAGCCAGAGAGGTTGCACAGTCTCTCTCCTTGGAGATTTTCAAAATCTAAGTGGACATGGTCTTGAGTAAACTCATTTAGTTCTTCTCTTCTCTAAGCAGAGGCTTGGACTTGACCAACTCCAGAGGAACTTTTTTCTGCCCTTTTAGGTGCTCTGCAAGGTACACAATGAAAAGGCTTCAGCACAATAGCAGCAGCAAAGTGCACCGTCCTTGAAAGACCTTCAGGTTGACAGGTAAAATATTTTCTTAGAGTGTGTTACTGGGCAGGGGAATGTCTACATATCCCACCTCCTAAGTGACTAATTAACTACTAACCCATTAAGATAAAATGGCATGCTTCTATCAAAGATCACTGAGTTTTAAGGTAATTTCTTATTCTTAAAAGAACACAGAATTGGAGATGGAGAGGAACATCAGCTGGGATTCACCTGAAAAGATGCAAATGTAGGAAAGATGCCTACGTCAGAGCTTGTCATCCTAGGCTTCTTGTATAGCTGATGAAGATAATTCAAAATATTAAGTAGACATCTGAAATATGCAAGATGAATCCTTACCCTACTGACTAGCTTTGATTTGAAGAAAGTAAGAATTCAGACATTATCTGTGTGTCCAGCATTTCTTAGTACTCGTCTCAATTAACACAGCAGCTCTGACTTCTCTTCAGACTCAAGGGCAAGTCCTTTGTGCTATGTAGAATCATAGAATCATAGAATGGTTTGGGTTGGAAGGGACCTCAAAGATCATCTAGTTCCAACCCCCCTGCCATGGGCAGGGACACCCTCCACTAGACCAGGTTGCCCAAAGCCCCATCCAACCTGGCCTTGAACACTTCCAGGGAGGGGGCATCCAAAATGTCTCTGGGCAATCTGTTCCAGTGTCTCATTACCCTCACAGTGAAGATTTTTTTCATAATACCTATTCTAAATCTACCCTCTTTTAGCTTTTGTCCTGTCACTACTTGCCCTTGTAAACAGTCCCTCTCCATCTTCGGGTATTGGAAGGCTGCTATAAGGTCTCCCCAGAGCCTTCTCTCCTCCAGGCTGAACAATCCCAACTCTCTCAGCCTGTCCTCATAGGAGAGGTGCTCCAGCCCTCTGATCATCTTCGTGGCCCTCCTCTGGACTGGCTTGAGCAGCTCCATGTCTTTCTTGTACTGGGAACCCCAGAGCTGGACTCAGTACTCCAGGTGGGTTCTCACAAGAGTGGAGTAGAGGGACAGAATCACCTCCCTCGACCTGCTGGCCACTATTCTTTTGATGCAGCCCAGGACACAGTTGGCTTTCTGGGCTGCAAGCGCACACTGCCAGCTCATGTTGAGCTTCTCATCAATCAATACCCCCAAGTCCTTCTCCTTGGGGCTGCTCTCAATCCATTCTCCGCCCAGCCTGTAGTTGTGCTTGGGATTGCGCCAACCCACGTGCAGGACCTTGCACTTGGCCTTGTTGAACTTCATATGGTTTGCATGGGCCCACCTCTCCAGCCTGTCAAGGTCCCTCTGGATGGCATCCCTTCCCTCCAGCATGTCGACCACACCACACAGTTTGGTGTCATCAGCAAAGTTGTCGATGTTATCAACAAAGATGTTAAACAGCGTTGGTCCCAGTACCAACTCCTAAGGAACGCCACTCATCACTGGTCTCCACTTGGATATCAAGCTGTGGACTGCAACTCTTTGAGTTTCACCATCCAGCCAATTCCTTATCTACCGAGTGGTCCATCCATCGAATCCATGTTTCTCCAATTTAGAGACAAGGATGTCATGCGGGACAGTGTCGAATGCTTTGCACAAGTCCAGGTAGATGACTTCTGTCATTCTTCCCTTGTCCACCAACACTGTAACTCCATCATAGAAGGCCACCAGATTTATCAGGCACAATTCACCCTTAGTGAAGCCATGTTGGCTGCCACCAATCACCTCCTTATTTTCCATGTGCCTGCGCATAGCTTCCAGAAGTATCTACTCCATGATCTTGCCAGGCACAGAGGTGAGACTGACCGGCCTGTAGCTCCCTGGGTCATCCTTTTTTCCCTTCTTAAAAATGGGCATTATGTTTCTCCTTTTCCAGTCAGTGGGAACTTCACCAGACTGACATGACTTCTCAAATACGACGGAGAGTGGCTTAGCAACTTCATCCACCAGTTCCCTCAGGACCCACGGATGCATCTCATCAGGTCCCATGGACTTGCGCAGCTTCAGGTTCCTTAGAGAATCTCAAACCTGACCTTCTACAGTGGCCAGTTCTTCATTCTCTCAGTCTCTGCCTTTGCTTTCTGCAACTTGGGTCGTGTGGCTAGAGCCCTTGTTGGTGAAGACTGAGGCAAAAAAGTCATTGAGTACCTCAGCCTTCTCCATATCCCAAGTAACTAGGTCTCCCATTCCCTTCTGGAGAGGGCCCACATTTTCCCTAGCCTTCCTTTTATCACTGACGTACCTAAAGAAGCTTTTCTTGTTGCCCTTTATGTCTCTGTCCAGATTTAATTCTATCAGGGCTTTGGCTTTCCTAACCTGATACCTGGCTGCTCAGACAGTTTCTCTGTATTCCTCCCAGGCTACCTGACCTTGCTTCCACCCTCTGTAGGCTTCCTTTTTTTTGTCTGTCCAGCAGCTCTTTGTTCATCCATGCAGGCCTGAGCTTGGAGGAGGTGATCCTTGAATACCTACAAGCTATCTTGGGCCCCTCTTCCCTCCAGGGCTTTGTCTGCTATCCTGAAGGCATGTCTGCTCTCCTGAAGGCCAGGGTAGTGAGCTTGCTGTGCGCCCTCCTCACTGCCCTGAGGATCTTGAACTCCACCATTTTGTGGTCACTGCAGCCAAGGCTGCCCTTGAGCTTCACATTCCCCACCAGCCCCTCCTTGTTGGTGGGAACAAGGTCCAGCATGGCACCTCTCCTGGTTGGCTCCTCTATCGCTCAGAGGAGAAAGTTATCATCAATGCATTCCAGGAACATCCTGGATTGCTTGTGCCCTGCTGTGTAGTCCCTCCAACAGTTATAAAGGTGACTGAAGTCCGCCGTGAGGACCAAGGCTTGTGAACATGAGGCTGCTCCTATCTGCCTATAGAGGGCCTCATCCAATCAGTCTTCCTGGTCAGGTGGCCTGTAGCAGACCCCCACTCTAATGTCCCCTATCCCTTCCCTCCCTTTAATCCTGACTCATAAGCTCTCAGTCAGCTCCTCATCCATCCCCAGGTGGAGCTCCATGCACTCCAGCTGGTCACTGACATGGAGGGCAACACCCCCTCCTCGTCTCCCCTGCCTGTCCTTCCTAAAGAGCCTATATCCTTCCATTCCAACACTCCAGTCATAGGAGCTATCCCACCACATCTCTGGGATGCCAATGAGATCAAAGCCCTGTAGGCATGTACACATCTCTGACTCCTCTTATTTATTCCCCACACTACCTGTGTTTGCATAGAGGGATTTAACTTGGTGCCCTGATGAAGCTGACTGACTGGCTGGAGTGGCTGCAATTCCTTTGTGCTGCACTTCAGGTGCTCTCCTGCTGACCTGTGATCCTTCTTATTCAACATATTCATCAGTGACCTGGACGAGGGGACAGAGTGTACCCTGAGCAAGTTTGCTGATACTAAACTGGGAGGAGTGGCCGACACACCAGAAGGCTGTGCTGCCATTCAGCGAGAACTGGACAGGCTAGAGAGTTGGGCAGAGAGAATGAAATTCAACACGGGCAAGTGTAGGGTCCTGCACCTAGGGAGGAATAACCCCAAGCATCAGCACAGTTAGGGGCTGACCTGCTGGGAAGCATCTCTGAGGAGCCCTGGTTGACAAGTCATCCATGAGCCAGCAATGTGCCCTTGTGGGCAAGAAGGCTAGTGGTATCCTGGGGTGGATGAAGAAGAGTGTGGCCAGCAGGTAGAGGGAGGTTATCCTCCCCCTCTACTCTGCCCTGGTGATGCCACATCTGGAGTACTGTGTCCAGTCTTGGGCTTCCCAGATCAAGAAAGACAAGGAACCACTGGAGAGAGTCCAGCGGAGGGCTACGAAGATGGTTAAGGGACTGGAGCATCTCTCTTATGAGGAAAGGCTGAGAGAGCTGCGTCTGTTTAGCCTGGAAAAGACTGAGAGGGGATCTTATTAATGCTTATAAATATCTAAAGGGTGGGTGTCAAGAGGATGGGGCCAGACTCTTTTCAGTGGTGCCCAGTGACAGGACAAGGGACAATAGGCACGAACTGGAACACAGGAAGTTCCATCTGAATATGAGAAAAAACTTTACTGTGAGGGTGACGAGCACTGGAACAGGTTGCCCAGAGAGGTTGTGGAGTCTTCTTCTCTGGAGATATTCAAAACCCTCCTGGATGTGATTCTGTGCAACCTGCTCTAGGTGATCCTGCTTTAGCAGTGGGGTTGGACTAGATGACCTCCAGAGGTCTCTTCCAACGCCTACTCTTCTATGATTCTGTTATTCTCCTGGCTCTGGGCATCTATTGCTGTCACTGGAATCAAACTGGTAGGAGTGAGATGGATTGAGGTTCCCCTTCCATGGCTCTCTTTACTAGCTTGGCAAACCTATGCCCTTCCCCTTCTCAAGTCATTCATGTCTAGTTAAGTTAAAATGAACAAAATCCAGATTAGACTACACAGTTACAACTGTTATTAGACATATTGAAGTAGCAAAAAAGAAAACATACTTAATCTATTTCCATTAAAATTTAATCAATTTGCATTGAGATTTAATCAGAAAGGTTTCTTACTCTTTCTCCAGCTGAATTGCTATAGATTTTTCCTATGCCCCATCTGCCAGGAAGTCTTTCTGTATAAAATCTACTTGAGGTTGCCTTTATTAAAAATAACCCCTTATTTATATATTATGTCAGCTGTCATCATTAACTGAGTTTCTGAAGTTGTTCAAGAGATGTAAAAACATTTAATGTCTGAAAGCTATTTCCTTTTTTTTTTTTTTTCTTAAGGGATAGTGAGTCAAATTAAGTTGTCTAAACATAGTTACCTAATGACTATTTAGGCAAGTACCTAAGCTATCTATATGGGGGTGGCAGTTATGACACACAACATATGTGAGATCATTTCCTCCAGCAGTGGCAGTATCAAGACAGGCAAGATGTGCTAATGCAGTTCAAATGGCTTTAAAAGGTGCCTAATTATAAACAGGTGATACCACCAGCTTCTCTATTTTTACTAGTCTGTTACTTTTGCTTTACTTTTTTATGACATAAATATAATTTTTTTTTAGGCCAAGTATGATCACCTGTTGCAAAGGATTATCAGCTCCTGGCATATGTAGATAACTGTTGCATCTTGCTGTTTTTACCGTTCTGTGTAGGCAGATCAGCAGTAGCGGATATTTCAGAATGGCAGTATATCCTTTCAGAATGCAAGCAATGGGAGATGTTACTGCAGACACAGCTGCTGGTTTTGAACTATATTACATAGCATTTGTATCACATTAGTAATGTTCTCTAGAACATTTTCTCCATCTTTTCAGCTTACTAGAACGCTACCTAACCAGCCTCCAAAAATTCCCATCATATCTTTTTCCACACATGTGCAGCATATTTTCATCCATAGGCACTCACTTACAATACAGGACACAGAGTGTGCAATTAGCAGCTCATTGCTTGGAACTGAATTAAGAGAAAGAAATTAAGTAGCTGGCCATTCCACTACACATAAGAAGCACCCGGCACCAGAAAATGTCATCAGAGCTCATGTAGCATCATTGCATTGTCTCTCAGACAACCAAAACATTTATCTTACTATTTCAGGATTGGTCACTGTCTGTATGACATAAATAGCTACTCCAGATAGTATTCAGTCTGATCTCTAGACCCTGCATTTTCTTCCAGGTTTCTGGCATTTTCTTCCAGGTTTGAGAACAATTAAGTATTTAGTTCTTCTGATCTGAACTCTGTGCTAAATGCTACTTCTGGCCTATTTACTATGAAGCAACTAGTTCAGAATTCATAAATCAAATACAAAATTGAAAAGTTTGATCCTGGTGCACAAAGTGTCAATAGAATGAATCTGACTAACAAGATGTTGCTGATCATGTGTCCAGACCTCACAGAAATATTAACAGCGTTGGGGAAAGTACTAATTTCATTTTCAGTTTTTCATTATAGATTCATGTGAAGCTGAATCCTCAGTTTGATTATTTTTCAGACTGTCTGTATTGGGTCCACGGGGCAAGGTTTTGGTAGTGGGGGTGCTACAGGGGTGGCTTCTGCAAGAAGCTGCTAGAAGCTTCCCCTGTGTCTGACAGAGCCAATGCCAGCCGGCTCCAAGACGGACCCGCTACTGGCGAAGGCCAAGCCAATCAGCGCCTCTGTGATAACATATTTAAGAAGGAAAAAAACAACCTAGGGAGAACTTCTGCAGCTGGAGAGAGGAGTGAGAAGGTGTAAGAAACTCTGCAGACACCAAGGTCAGTGCAGAAGGAGGGGGAGGAGGTGCTCCAGGCGCCGGAGCAGAGATCCCCCTGCAGCTCGTGGTGAAGCATGGTGAAGCAGGCTGTCCCCCTGCAGCCCATGGAGGACCCCACGCCGGAGCAGGTAGAGGCACCCGAAGGAGGCTGTGACCCCGTGGGAAGCCCGCGCTGGAGCAAGCTCCTGGCAGGACCTGTGGATCCATGGAAAGGGGAGCCCACGCCAGAGCAGGTTTGCTGGCAGGACTTGTGACCCTGTGGGGGACCCACGCTGGAGCAGTTTGCTCCTGAAGAACTGCACTCTGTGGGAGAGAACCATGTTGGAGCAGTTTGTGAAGGACTGTAGCCTGTGGGAAGGACTCAGGTTGGAGAAGCTTGTGAAGGACTGTATCCCAGGAGAGGGACTCCATGCTGGAGCAGGGGAACGATGAGAGGAGTCCTCCCCCTGAGGATGAAGAAGTGGCAGAGACATCGCGTGATGAACTGACCGTAACCCCCATTCCCCATCCCCCTGTGCCGCTGAGGGGGGCTGGAGTTTGAAGCCAGGAGTGAAGTTGAGCCTGGGAAGATGGGAGGGGTGGGGGGAGGTGTTTTAAGATTTGATTTTATTTTATTTCTCATTGCTCTACTCTGTTTTGCTTAGTAATAAATTAGATGCATTTTCTCTCTAAGTTCAGTCTGTTTTGCTCGTGATGATAATTAGTGAGTGATCTCTCCCTGTCCTTATCTCGACCCACAAGCTTTTCGTTATACCTTTTCTCCCCTGTCTAGTGAAGGAGGGGAGTGATAGAGCGGCTCTGGTGGGCACCTGGCCCCCAGCCAGGATCAACCCACCACACTGTCTCAAATGCATAGAAAAAGAAATATTTTATTTTTTGGTGAAAAGGAAAAAGTACGAGACAAAATCTTTGCTGAGCTGGACAACAGAGGAGAATGTCACTGGGAGGTGAGAGCACAGCCAGAACTGTAGCTATCTGGGAGCCAAAACCGGCATCTTTTCATTCAGTTCATAAGAGGAAGAACTGGTTGCATAGCTGTATGCCAACCTGAAAAGGCCTTTCTGATTCTTCCATTAAAGCACAGACAGGTAAGTCTGTGCCTCTGTGTAGCACCTATTGGCTACCTATAGGCGGTTTCTCACTCAGTTGTCATTCCAGATTGAGTTCAGAGGCATATAACTGATCATGAATTGTAAAGGGTTTATGCATCTCACATAGGCTTTCAGATTACACTGCAGGGGGTTGGTTACACTTAAAAGTAAAACCTAAAAAAGTTAACATTTTCAGACACATAAGTCATTCATTAAATCTTATTATTATCTACACAGCTTAGGGACCTGAAAGCTTGTCCATTGGCCCAATTCATTACTGTTTGCAAACCTCTCATCACAGCCTAAAATAGCTATAGAAGTTAAAAAAAAGTCTAGTGTGTAGATTTTGCATGTGATTTAATAATATATGTTATCACTAATTACCTTAAGAAATACATTGAAACATATAAACACCCTTATTTTATATATCTTTATTAAATTTTCTTTTAGAAATCAGCACTGTTAGAAAGATTTTTAGGATATAGATTTATATTTCAATCACAGCAGGACAAACTAACGGTTAGAAAATGAACCCACTAACTAGGGCAAATGATAGGGAGAGAATTTTGAGAAACCAGCAGAAACATTTGATACAGAAAGTGGTGATTAAACAATTCTTGAAAATGAACTTTTTAATGTCCTTTTCATTAAAAAGAACTTCTGAAACTGTCCATTTCCATTCATTGTTAGTTCTCTGAAATATTACACAACTTGGTACCAGAAGAAGAAATCACAATCTGTAATGGAGGCATATACAGCTGTAAACCAGTTGTAGGAGCAACACAATACATTTTAAAATCTGTTTACCCAAAAGCATCTGTTAGAGGGCAACTATCATGCAAGATTAAAAGTAGAATCTACCTGACACATTTCTCATTCCCAGTGGAAGCCCTGTCCCTCATTTCCATGCACCTGACCCACTGGGCTTGGAAGTCACTCCCTTTTGCCATCACATCACAGGCTTACCTGCCTCTCTTCACCCCATCTGATCCCTGGATGCCCAAGGATTGAATGGTAACTGAAGCCACATGTTCTTCATTACTGCAGAAGTACATCAAGGCAGCTGCTCCCATAGCCCAGCAGTGTGCTGCTGTTTTGTCACATCTATATTCTATGTGATCTAAGAACGCCCTGTGGTTGCTTCATGAAGGCCCAGGAAGCCCTCATAAATATATATGTGTCTATATAACCATATATAGATGCATGATAAATATTTAATTATATGGAATTGTTTATACTGGGTATATACAAATGTAAATCTATAAATGTACATAAGTGTATACAGAAAAAGGGGTATACACTGTGTATATATACATTTATTTTTAAATGTAAATTTTTAATAAATATTTCCATAAATAGTAATACAAAATAATAATATAAATTAATATACATATTCAAGTTTGAATATATTACATCCAAAAATATTATTTAATCTGAAATAATTCAATACGTTTAAATGTGAATGGAAAGAAAGTAAAATGAAAAGACAGCTTGGGTTTACTACTTCAGAAGACTTGAATAACTCCTAACACTTTCTGGTGGGGAGATGTAGAGCTTAAGGGACGCAGTGTGCCCTGAAGAGGGTGGAGGGACATGAACAAAGCTGAGCGTGTCTGTGGGTCAAGGGATTGCTCTTGTGAGGCCAACCAAGAAACAACCACTGAACCCCTGTGCTATGCAAAAAAGAGACCACTCCTGGAAGTCTGATCAAGAGGCCTTTGTCACCCAGTCCCAAACCTCCAGGGTGACCATACAGCATTATTGGGGCAACCTTTGGGCTTTGTACTGTGCCACAGGGTACAGACATCATATTGTCTACTATCGTGGAAAGCCAGAACAAAAGAACAACACGTGAGCTTCTACAGGAAAATCCCCAGGGCTATTCTGAAAACAATTACATTCTTCAGAAGAAATTATGGATGGGCCAGGGATTTGGGAAGAGAAGACTGAGGTAAGTGCCACGTGGAGATGGTGGGTGGTGGCAGGAACACCATTTGACCACAGTTGTGAGTGAACTTACTGCCTTGTAGTACCATTATGTGGTGCAGACTTTTGCTGTACCCCGGACTTACCAAATACCTAGCTTTACCCTTACCATCAAATGCTGCAGGGAAGGTGGAGGTGGAGGCAGTCCAATACATGGCTTAGAGAATGTGCAGCAGTGGGACTGGCAAAACTGGAAGTTCAAAGCAAGGCAATATGCAGAAGGATGCTGATTTGTTAATTTGGACTGGGTATTTCCATATGAAGTTTCTGAATTGTTTGTATATAGACCAGATCAATTTATTTTTTTTTAAGATTTACACCAGCTGTTTGAACCTCGTCATTATGTTGAGCTCTGTCTTGAAGCCATCAGCATGAATGACTGTCTACATTCTTTCCATGAATTTAAGCAGTGTGAACACAGAGAAATTTTTAGACTGGATCAGTAATCTTCTACAGAGTAAAGAAATAGATCGTTTCAATCAAACTTTCCACCTGGCTGCCTGTAAAAGCAGTTGGAGGTTGGATATACAGAACGCTAGATTCATTCCCTATTCTGAAATTTTGGCAGTGGGGATATTTAACTGATCTAAATAACAAGGGCAATAAACTCTGCTTTGCTGGAAGTCTTAGAGCACTGATGTATCTGACAGACACAGAACTAATAAGCAGTGCAAAAGAGCTGCATGAAAACTAGGGTGGTCAGTGCACAATATGACTCCATTTTCTGAGGATTTGCTTTATATTAATATATGCGCTGTCATCTTTGCTGAGCTTAAATAAAGACTGGGGAATGATTTAGCCAAATGATAGGGTTTTGCCTGATGAACTTGATTATATTGTTAAGGCTATTTGGGGCAAGAAATTTTCATGAGCTTTGTCAGACATTGTAAAATTAATTTCACAAACGTAAATACTACTGCTGTGCCTGCCTGTTGCCAGACTGTGCAGACTACAGTCTGCCATGCAGGTCTGGGGGATGTTTAGAGTGGGAGAAGGCCCTGGCAATTAAAAAACAAATAGATTGTCTAAGGTTTTACGTTTGACTTGCAAAGGCTGTGACTATAAAGGCTGGCAAAGTGGTATGTGCTATGAATAGATCTTAAATATAGAATCATAGAATCATAGAATCATCGAATCATAGAATGGTTTGGGTTGGAAGGGACCTTAAAGATCACCTAGTTCCAACCCCCCTGCTGAGGGCAGGGACACCCTCCACTAGACCACGTTGCCCAAAGCCTCATCCAACCTGGTCTTAAACACTTCCAGGGAGGGGGCATCCACAACCTCTCTGGGCAACCTGTTCCAGTGCCTCACCACCCTCACAGTAAAGAATTTCTTTCTAACATCTCATCTAAATTGACCCTCCTTCAGCTTAAACCCATTACCCCTTGTCCTGTCACTACACTCCCTGATAAACAGTCCCTCACCATCTTTCCTGTAGGCCCCTTCAGGTACTGGTAAGCCACAATTAGATCTCCCCAGAGCCACCTTTTCTCCAGGCTGAACAACCCCAACTCTCTCAGCCTGTCCTCATAGGAGAGGTGCTTCGGCCCTCTGATCATCTTCGTGGCCCTCCTCTGGACTTGCTCCAACAGCTCCATGTCTCTCCTGTACTGGGGCCCCCAGAGCTGGACGCAGTACTCCAGGTGAGGTCTCACAAGAGCGGAGTAGAGGGGCAGGATCACCTCCCTCAACCTGCTGGTCACGACTCTCAATGCAGCCCAGGACACAGTTGGCTTTCTGGGCTGCAAGCGCACACTGCCAGCTCATGTTGAGCTTCTCATCAATCAATACCCCCAAGTCCTTCTCCTTGGGGCTGCTCTCAATCCATTCTCCGCCCAGCCTGTAGTTGTGCTTGGGACTGCGCCAACCCACGTGCAGGACCTTGCACTTGGCCTTGTTGAACTTCAAGTGGTTCGCATGGGCCCACCTCTCCAGCCTGTCAAGGTCCCTCTGGATGGCATCCCTTCCCTCCAGCGTGTCGACCACACCACACAGCTTGGTGTTGTCGGCAAACTTGCTATATAAAATATATAAAAATATAATATAAAAATATCAAAATTATAAAATTTTATATATTATATATAAAATATGTAAAATATGTAAAATATAAACAAGCCTAAGTGGTTCATGCCCATCATTAAAAATTCAGAATCAGAGAAAGTCCATACTTTCTGTGACATGGAACATATGTTTGAAGGGAACACATCTTGTGGACTTTATTTGGGCTGTTTATGGACACAAAGTTTTGGGGATACACTTTCATAAGTATGTAACACCAACAGTTATTCTGAATGTTTTTTGGTTAGCTGGCTTTTGAAATAAAAAAATCGATATGCAACTAAGGATGCAAGATAATGAATTCATGGGTGTGGAAGTCCCCATCTCTGACTGTACGTTTTGTAGGCTCTAAATTTTTTACCTATGAAACTAAGCAGCTTTTCCCAACCACTGAGATTTGAGGTCTGAAAAGATTATTTCCCCATTTTTTTCAATGCTGCTGAAAATGAAAACTATGCTGGACCTCATCAACAACCAGAATGTTGTGGAGTATTATGCTTGGGGAAAGAAAGCAATGTTTTGCATTTCTCCATCTAATAAGGAGAAGGTTTTTGACCTCGAAAAAGAACAAAGTTACTGCTGCTAACAGGAAGTGAAAACTTTGAGGGAGACCTGTAGACTATACGGGAATGAGATTATGTTGGTGATTTGCAATATATTCTATGAGAAAGAAGGTGATGAACACATGCAGCTAGATCAGTCTATAGATCCCTTTTAGTATCCTGCGCTGGTCTCTGCTTGTATGGTCGTGTATCATTTTATGTTCTGTAAACACTGTAGCACTCCTGCCCCTCCAGATGGCTATCACTGAGGAGGATAAAGAGATGTCTGATCTCTTCTACTCAGTAGCTGTACTGGGTAGAGGTGCCCAGTTGTTGGTAGCAAGAAGACTGCAAGGGCTGCCTCTGTGAGGAGAGGCCAGGGCTGCTCTGTGCTGGACACAGATGGTTCCAGCTGGCTCCAATGGATTCATTGCAGGGAACAGCTGAGCCCCACAGACAAGATGGTGTCACCTTGGGGAAAGCAAATTGAAGAAAAGGCAAAAAATGCTACACAGGCAGAGAGAGAGGAGAAAAGATTGAGAAACAGTAGGGGAAAACGTACTTAAGAAAGGTTTAATTGTGCCCGAGAGAGGAGGGGAGGAAAAAAATGTGAGAAACAGCCCTGCAGGCACCAAGGTCAGTGAAGAAGGAGGTGGAGGAGGTGCTGCGGCACAAGAGCAGAGATTCTCCTACAGCCTGTGGAGAGACCATGGTGGAGCAGTTCTTGAAGGATTGGCTCCCATGGGAGGGACCACATGCTGGAGCAAGGGAAAAATGTGAGGAGGAAGATGCAGCAGAAACAAACCATTATAAACTGACCACAACTCCCCATTCTCCATCCCCTTGCGCTGTTCAGCAGGGAGGATGCAGATAGGTGCCAAAAGTTTTCAATAGCTTGAAAGGTGTTTTTGTCACAGCTGTACCAAATGTTACCGTGGACCACATTAGATTATGTAAAAAGTGTGAGCTTTAACATGACATCTATGCAGGAGCGTGAATGGAGCACTATAACAAAATCAGATGGGGAGCTTGAAGGGTTTTAGAAACACAATGCCTACGCTGCTAAACCCCAGAGATGCTCTTTTTAGTGGCAAAGCAAAAGTAGTCTGCTTACGTTAAAAAACACCCCCTGATGAAAAGATCATTCGTACAATTTCACTAGCTTCTAGTCCTTCAGCAGCAAAATAAAACAATACCCTCCTGGGCACCCTGAAGTTATTACTGACAATTTGACACGTCAACAGCCTATTTTTGTACCCTAAAAGTAAATGTGTATCCACTTTATGGGCTTTTCCCCATGGTTTCTGTCAGGGTAGATGGCAAGCTATTCTTCTTGTACTGCACCTGTGCTGAAACGCTTCAGAGATTCTGTATCTGCAGACCTGATACATGGAAACATGTAATATTGTTGAACTAAACAAGGCTCTGGAGGAGGCATACAGGGATTGTGAAATCTATGAAGTTTTGCATTTTGAATAGAGTGAAAACACTTTGGGTTTTGGGCTTGGTTTGGGTGGGGTTTTTTAGAAACAGAAAGTTTCAAAAAAGCCTAATACATCAATGATCAGGCTTTGCTTTGCAGCCTGAACGTATAAAGAAAAACCCCATAAGCCACAAAATTGTCAAAGTGTTTTAAAATTCTCTGTGGGTTTTTTTTCAGGGATTCAATATTCCCAACAGCACCATCATAATAAAAACAGACAATCTGTATGGTTACCTCTTTTATTTGGTTTATGGTGCAACCTCCTGTGAATTTGTTGCTGAGAATGTGGTCTTGAGGAAGCATGACAAAGGATGCATGACCCTGGAATGCAAAAGTAATGTTTATATAGCATGTTTCACTCTTGCTTGTGCATTCCTAGAGTTTTCTGATTTCATAGATGCCCTTAGAGACTGTTGCCTTTGTCATGACATGTGATATTAAAGAGTTGTCAAAATGACTGGAACTCTCTGCTCAGCATCTATTTAGGCAAACTGATGAGCTAGTTGCCACTGGATGAGAACATTACTGAGTTTGTGTCATCAAGTCCCAAATCCTACAGCTAACCAGAAGCCCAGGAGCAAGTGTTGTATAAAACTTAAATGAACCTCTGTAAATGAACAGAGAAAAGATCACTTTTGAGGTATTGAGGGACCTTATGTTGAATGGAAATGTTAATAGCCTCCCCTATAACTTTTGATAATGGGCGTGCATAGCCCATGGTTGTAGACACAACTGGAGAACACCAAACTCTTGTTTTAGTTGACGAGGTTATGTGGTGTGAAAAGTGTTGCTGACAGCTGCTTGACCCTTCTCTTCTAAGGGGTTCGGATTGGCTTTCCCTCTAGGAGTATGATATGTGTCTCTCTCTTTCAAATCTTTTCTTTTTTCAAAAAGCTTTCGGGGACTTTTCCTCCTCCCTAGATATACCTGATCCTGTGACATTGCATTGAATATTTTCTACATACCATAAGTATTAATAAATATATATGTGTGTAATTTATCTATGTATAATTATGCATAATTGCACAGCCATTTTTATATAGAGAAATGTTTACATGTGGCTATATATAAATGGATGGATGGATGAGGGCTTCCTGTGCCTATAGAAATGGTCAAGGAATCACTGAACATTCTTACATCAAATGGAGTATAAATGTGACAGAATAGCAGCTGTGACAAAATGGCTCACCCTATTGGGATATAGGAAGGGCTTATTTCTGTGGTAAACTATATTGGCTGCAGCTGCCATCCAATCACTGGGCACTCTGGGATCACATGGTATATAGCTGTGTGAAAAATGGCAGCCACCAGGAGGAAAGGAGGAGGGGGTAAGCTTGTCATGTGGCTGGAAAAGGTGAGGGAGTTCTAGGCTCAAGGGGTCATGTGACCATAAAAGTGAGGGTGATGGCATAGTTGTTTTCTTATCCTGTGTGAAAGCTGTCCTTTAACTAGTCAATGGCTATATTGGATGTCCTGTAATTCCTCACTCTCTAGTGTGCATAAACACTAGACTCAATCTTTCTCAGTGTTACTTCTGACAGATTAAATGCTTTTCATTCTCAATAAAAACTAAAATACAAACTGTAAAGGTAAATAAATAAATAACCCCAAAAAAACAAACCTCTGCAATTTTATGTAATATTTAGTAGTGCAAGAAATAAATTAATTGCATCAGAAAAAGTAACAGTCTTAGATAAAATGTTTTATCAATGTCATTCTGCTTTTTTTTTCTTTACCAAACAGTTCACAATATTTTGTTTTGTTGCACTGTAAAACAGTTTTTATGTGAATGAAATGAGGAGCACTGATTTCTAATTTCCATCCTACTAAATTAAGTTCCCCCAGATTATTGAATGTATTTGTGATATTTTGCTTCCTTTCAGGTATTTACTAAGTTAATACAAAACACCATATGGAAGCATTGAAGTACACTTTGAATTCTGGTCACTCCAGATCTCCAGTCTTCTTTACCAATCCAAAATATCATATGAATATATTTTCAGAAGTACTTATCAAATATCTAATAAGAACTAATTAAAATTTAGTTATATAAAAATGCAATTATACTTTTTTAATTAATTAAGTAGCTATTACTAATGCTTATAAGCAGAACTGATAGCACAATTATAACTCTTCTGACATAATTAATATTCAGAAGGTATTACAATCAAGTTTGTAATGTTGACAGTTGGCATATTTACACAATTTTAATTTATGAAATGACACTTCCAATCTTATAAATTAGAAGCACTTGTACATATATAAAAAAATAATAAAACTCTAATTTACCTGAGTCCAAAATCTTTGTAATATAAAATAACCCCCCCCCCAAACCAGTGTTATATTAATGGCACACATATCTATTATGGTTAGTAACATTTTAAATTACTGTTTTATTGCTTATAATACAAGTGAGATTAAGCAGTACTCATTAGACCCAGCTATTTGAGTTATAAAGCAAATATCATGAATATGTCATATATTCCTGTTTAATTGTTTTCATTTCCCGGTCATTGTTGACATTTTAAATTCGTGATGAAACAATAAAATGTAATAAACTGGAACTGTGTGATCCTGTGGTCTACTTCCCAGTGTCTTAGAAAAAACAAGCAAAGTCACTGGAATGAGATTATAGACATTAGCTCAAATTCTTTTATTGAAGGATGCTACATACTCAGCTCCATTCCTACTGCTGTTTCTGTTTTCCGTACAGAAAGAACTCCACTGTTCTTCCATAGTTACTTACAAAAATAGTCATCATCCTCCCCCCGAAACAATATCCTTTCCAGAATTTCTTGAGTGTAGCACAGCCACCATAATAATGCTATGATGATACCCCTTTTTTTGATAGACACAAACATTTCTAACTATATACACATTACATAATCAAGACACTGTTTTCTTAAAGCTAGATGTAAATTTTGTAGCATCATAGAATCATTTAGGTTGGAAGAGACCTTTAAGATCATCAAGTTAACCCCCAGTGCCAAGTCCAACCACTAAACCACGTCCCTACGTGCCATATCTACACGTCTTTTGAATACCTCCAGGCATGGTGACTCAACCCCTTCCCTGTGCAGCCTGTTCCAATGATTGACAATCTTTCTGGTGAAGAAATTTTTCCTAATATCCAATCTATACGTCCCCTAGTGCAACTCTGTAGAAAGCAGAGGCATAACGTTGATTGTTAGATTTCTCATTTCACCAATAATGTTTATGTCTTTTTCAGTTTAGTCACCAGCTTCTATCAGTCATGTTATGTTTTCAGCCATCATTTATGCCTTCCTATATAGGTTCTGTTTGGAACTATTGTCCTATAAATGTCTAAAAAGCTGTTGCATTATTTTTCTATTTTTTTCCCTAAATGCTTCTTGTCCATAATGATTTAAAAAACCCTAACAATGACAGACGTGCAAATTCAATCATGTTGTCTCTTTGTTTTCTTGGTTTTGCACATCTGCCTGTCTGTGACCATCTGTTATCTCATGTCTTACACTTAGATTTTAAATTCTCTCAGGCCAGGAAAATCTTTTTTTCTATGTCTCTGTGTCACCTAGTGTATCAAATTATTTTTCATAATTTCAAGAATCTATTATTAGTCTAAATCATATCTTAACAGTATAATTAAAACTTCACTTATAAACCGAGCTAAATTCATCTGAGTCTAAAGGAACTCCAGAAAAGTCCACAGACCCGTCTCTGTCAAGTCAATGAGAAGTTTAAGTCCTTTTATCAGTAACATGAGAAATATTAATTGCTGGGCTACACTCTGAGTATGTCAAAATAATTTTGACATTTAGTCATTACCCTATGACTAATGTGCTAAAATGGTAGATAGTCTATGTCTTGAGCTCTTTTGGAAAAGCTTTAATTGCCTATATTGACTCCTAACTTTTGGCATGTAGCTGACGTATTTTCAGCAGTGCAGTTTTTCTTGATTATAATTTCAGTAGACCAGTATAGGTGTGACTATGGCTAATATTGATACACAATTCTAAACTAAACTATGCCTGACTGGTAAGAAGTCTGAGAAGTGTTGGTCTATATGTAATGGTGTAGTTATGAACATAATCATTTACTTGACATGTTAGGATGGTATTAATCTAAGGAAAAGTAAAAGTCTACATCTGAACCAATCATTTAAGCTTCACTTATAGTCATATTTACAATCATATTTACACTTAAGCTTCACTTACAAGGGCATATTTAAAGTTATTCAGCTTACAAAATAAGGACATCTGTTTTAGGACAAGCTAAAGTGTGTTTTTGGAATGCCCATTTCTTTGAATTGGCTGTAAGAAGGTCTTGGGATGACAACCTCACAGAAGTGTCTACGTTGCAGATACCTCAGAGCAACTACACCCTAAAACCTTTGACAGCCCCAAGGTTAGACACTGTCACCCAAACACCAGACAGCTATGTTAAATTCCTTGATTAAATCTGTCTGCGTCATACTTGTGTGAGAGTGCTCACCTTTATAAGTGCTGATACCATATGGTAGGGCACACAGTCCTTTTTTGTTGAAGAGACCTACATGACACAAGTATATATCTGTAGCTGGAAGGAATATTTTGCTGTTAGTTTTATTAATATTTACGTATGTTATTGTAAGCATTTACTAGATGAAGAACTAGATGAAGATTTTCTACTTTCCAAGCCAGGAGGCTCAAGAGCCTAGTTTTCTTAGCTTCCTCTCTGCTTTCTGGCTCAGTGATAATGTAATGACTTCACTCAAAATGAACCAGTATCCCGCTGTCCTTCTTCCAGTGATACATTTTTGCTCCCAGTTCGATAAAAGTCCTCTGACCATATCCCATATATTAGAAAGATAAATGTAATTTTTGTCCCTAGTAGGATATTGATTGAAGTAGGCTTCTACCTTCTGTTAACTGTCAAGACTGAAAGTCTCCTGGATGTGTTAAGAAACAGATATTTAGGTTTTTCGCTCACAACCTCACTGAAATTTATCAGCCTAAAAGTTAAGACTAGCAGCAGTACAAGCTAAGCACCCAACTTTCCTATAGGGTAACAGAGAGAAACACTTAAAAGTACTTGCAGAACAAGTACCACTGTAAAGTATTAGGAATTTGTCTGGATTGCTTTCTGCACTTTTTCTATATATAATAAATAGACAGTTTATAATCCTAATTTACAATAGCATTTTTCTAACTGTTAGGCAGCTAAAGCTGGATAGGAAGAGTATGTAGGAATATCATAGTGAGTAACGGTTAGCATATCTGCCTCTTGTTCCATGACTAGATTATTACCTCCCACACATCACTAGAATGATAATCAGAATAAACAGCAAGTAACCTAGTGGTATTTGGGAGTTATAATTCATTTTAATTCTTGTTATTTGGGGGGTGTGTGTGTAACTAAATTGTTCTGTCATATTGAAAATTTTGTACTTATTTTTTTCAGGTTTTCCAGCAAAATATGTGTAATTTTCCCTGTTAAAAAAAAAAAAGAAAAAAGAAAAAGAAAAAGTTTCTGCATTTTTCATAGCAGCATCATCAATTTTTGTAACTACAGATCATATATATTTCAATTCTCATTTCCTTTTTGTCCTTGATTTCATTTTCTTAAAACACACCCAGTTCAGACACTGTTACTGAAATCTTTTTTGACCATTTGTGCTGGTTTTGAATATCTCAACTTCCTGTTGTGTTATCTTTGTTTTTCATCTAAAGACAATATTAACCTTAACTGTACTACAAAAATTAATGCAAAACATTTACGATAAATGAAGTATGAAACCTTGCTGAAACTTTAGATTGTGCTACAGGTTTTAACAGCAGTGAATAGGCCTCTACTTTGTTGAAAAGGTTATATTTACATTTTTCTAATGTGTTTGGATATATGCATTATAAACTGCCTGCAGTCAGATATTGAATCCCATTCTAAAGCTTGATTCAGTTTTCTAAACATAGACAATTATTGTCCTAGAGCATCTTGCTTGGCCTTTTGATGCCCTGGAATGGCAAAACTCTCTGTCAGGTACCATATATCTGTCATATATACCAGTTGTATACAGATGTCTAATATAACTTGCAGCATCTAAGATGGCTCTTGGGGACTATGTTCAAGTATTTGAATTGAGCCTCCACTGTATCACAAAACGTGCATTCAAATACCAGCTTTTGTTGTCTTTTACGTACTGGGATCATACTTAAATATCATTCATATATTTTTCATGAAGTATCACTTCTTGATAATTCTTTTGACAGTAAAGCAGGATTGCACATACATTCTTCTGACTTGTCTTAACACTATTTTAAAAAAAAACAAAACCACTTGCAAGTCATTAGATAATATCTGTAGGTCCTGAAGGGTTCTTTTTCCTGGATTGTAGAAATGTTATCCTTGTGCTCCTTGCTATAAAGTGGAGTTTAGCTTTTGATTTTATTTGCCATCAGGGACAAATCCTAGTAGGAGATGACTTCACCACAAACAAGGAAGTAAAACTAAACCACTTAAAAAGTACTCTCAGATTTTGAAAAAGCGAATTGCTTTATAATTTTATAGAAAATTGTGGAAAACTGAAGTGATGTTCATCTCTGTTCATTACATTTGGGATTTGTAAAATATAAAGCAGGAAAACATAGGGGAATGAAAATAAAACCAAATTATATGCATGTGAACTGAATTTCATGCAGCTCTAGTTGTAATATTCAACTGAATGCAAGATCTGAAGATTTAAAACAGAACAATATGAAAATAGCAAGCTGTAACACAGACACACACTCTAAGTAGATGACAGAAATTAGTCTGAAGATGAAAAATAGAATTTAGTCTTTGAAATAGAACAAGGACAAGACTTAAGTGAGGAAAAGTGTTTTAGAGAAACTAGCAGAAAGGCAATTTGTAAAAAGAAAATAAAATGACCTTAAAGGTAAAATACTTGGATATAGTGAGCTGTTTGAGACCATAAGAGAAAAGATAACAGAAAACAGCTAGATAAATATATATATATATATATGTGGTATAATAACATGGAGTATTTAAAGAAACCCAGGAGCAAGTATTGCTAAAAGTGAGAACATAACTGCTAAAGGGAAACAAAAATTATTTTCCTCACAGGAGGTGAAAAATAAAAGGTTTTTCTACAGTCTAAGAAAGAGAAAAATTGTATTTTAGTTTAGTTTGGGTTTGTTTGGGGTTTTTTTTTTTGATACAATCTACTGTTCAATGGAATCTGTCTGAAAGAAGTACTCAGGAGACTGACAAAACTCAGTTGCCTTGAGAAACAGTATTTAATTAAAGGTCAAACACATTTCTAGAAAGCTGCACAAGAGGGAGCTTTAGAGTGATTAGGATGCAATCTATAGAAACTTGATGGGTCAAACATGACACAGCACAGATTTACTTATTTGGATCTGGTCTGCAATTGAAAATGTCTACACAAGAAAATGTAAAGAACTGGAGAATATAGCAGTTTTACCTTAATATTTTAGGCGTAAGTAAGACAATGAAACCAATCCATTAAACATTCACTGTGGTGTTCTACATGTTTCATCACATCCTTTTTTTCCCAGATATGTTCCTCTTCTTTACATTAATTTTGTGTCCTAACCTACTGATTCAGTCTTCTATTAGTTCTTTACTCTTTGTTCCCTTTTTACCCTTCTTGATACATTCCTTCAATTCTCATGAGCTCACTGTTTCTTATTTTAATTTCTGGAGTTCAGTTCACCTGTCTCCTGTAATGCTTTCCATATGGTCTGGGGTATCAGCCCATTTAGGACAATTGTTCTCTTCCTCCTTGTTTAGAAGGAGACTTTGTCCCAGTTCCTTCTTGTCCCTCTCTGGAGAAGCTGAGAGAGAGAAACAACTCTCACAGTGCAGAAATAATTATACACTTTAGTGACTGGTACAAATTTTCTAGCAGCTTTCCAAACACAGTCATGTGGTAGGAATTATATTATCTAAATTTAGCCTCAGAAAATGTTGGTGTCTAATTTAGGTTATTCAATACAGGCTGTTAGAACTACCTGATGGTAATTTCATTCAGTCCTGACATAACTACAGAGGTAATTTTCCTTTGAAATATATCTGCCTCTTTCTGTTGGCTGTAGAAACCGAGATGGCTAGCTTTGACAAAACCACAAGCATTGAACAAACCTCAACCAGCTTCAGGCATTTGTATAGACCTTTGCATCAGAAATGGTAATTTTAAATCTGCGTATAATGACTAGAAAGAGACAGGGACTAACATCCAAATTTAGGCAAGACAAATTATTCTGTGGAGCTATGGGTTCTTTCTCTGCAGGGTTAACAGGGACCCACAGCAGAAGAGAACACCAAAGAGAGAAATGACTCAAGTCTGTGTCTGCATGGCGGGTGCAGGAGGAAACGTGATGCAGGTACCATAGAAAGGCTGTGCTGAAGGGGCACAGCAGCAGCCTCAGACTCTTGTTGTTGGAGAAAGGGAATAGTTCACGCAGCCACATATGGAGCTGTGGGTTTCCTGTTTGTTAGTCTAGTTAATTTTTTAACTAATAGTCTAAACTGTCAGTATAGAAAAAAAATCACTAATGATGCAGATAAAATACTCAAATGGGCCTCAAAAATGGTCCACAAAATACTCCTTCTGGGCCTGAAGGTGGCCAATGTCATTGTCCTCAAGGACTCTTGGCTTAGGGGTGTGACCATAACTCCCCTACCAGGGCCTCACAGATCCCACCGAGAGGAGTGGGGTGCCCACAGTGGGTACAGCCCCCTTGGCCAGGGGTCCCACTTGGACTCTGGGGGTGCATTTCTCCATCACCAGCTCCTTCAAGGGGGCCCACAGAGGAGGTGGAAGGTACCCTCCTTGCCCCATGACACAAAGGGCTATTGTTGCTCCAGCTGACTCCAGCCAACCAAGGCCACCCCAGCCCTCTGAGAGAGACGAGTCCTGCCCCGGCTGGGGTCCTGCCACCATGGGGCGGGGCAGAACAGAACTTCATTTCTTCTCAGCATGGTCTCTGGTGCTGGATTTCACCCTTAGCCCTTAGCAAATACTTTGGCAATGAAAGTAAATAGAAAATGTAATCTTTATTTTGTATCTCATGTTTTTCTAGGGGCTGTGAATGAATACATGGAGATATATACTTACGTATGTATTTTTCCATCAGGTCATTAATATAATACAGATACTTGAATTTGAAGCAATTTGAATAGCGTCTTTTTGGGAGGGGAGCACAGGAATTGAATCTGGCATTAGTGAGCCATTTCTTTACACACCTTCAGTGATGTGATGTAATGTAACTGGTCCAGATTTGTATGGCAAACGTCAAATAATAAATCAAATGTTTCTGCACCTATTAAAGTGACAGAAATCTTAATCCATGGATAATGAAGTCTTGATCTTGTTATTCCTTCCTAGCTAAAGCTTCCATTGCATTCAACGGAAAATTTACCAAAGTAAATGAGAGATCAGTCCTTCAATTTTTACTTTGTTTTTAAAACCTGTTAATGAAATAGCTACCAAAAAAAAAAAAAAAAAGTAAAAAAAAAAAAGATAGTAAGATTTTGGAAGCATCTGAATTTGAGAAAGCCAAGGTAATTCTTTTTTCTTATGAGCTGCATATTAATTATTCTACTAATAATACTTGTATTACTGCACAATCTTTATTCATTTTGAGTAATCCTGTCATTAAGTAGCAGGGGGAAAAAAAAGAAGATAAATTTGGCTTTTCATTACATTTCCTAGTGGTAAAATAAAATGTATTATATAATACACTTTAAATCTAATTTATATTATAAAATTTATCTATAGTCACTAAGCTTGGTTTCATGTCATAAAAGTAGCCATCTATTCTAAAGTTGCAGGAATCTTTTAAATATGTCATAGGGAACCATGTGCCCCATTTTACTAGAACAGCTCTTTGATGTCCTAATGCCCCAAGAACTTTTCTTGGATTACTGTAAGATTCTGGTTTTCATCCATCAAAATATATAGGTACATTTTTTTCCCCATTCCCTAAAGGGTTTTTCTTCAGTATCATCATGTAGCAAGTGTGAATTTCTTATAGCTGGAGTATGCCAGAACAGGTGACAGCCCTGTGATTTGAACATAGTGCTTTTAGAAACCATTCTAGCCATTGAAAAATCCTTAATCTGAACCCTCCACTGTAGGTTGTGGAGAGCTAAAAGATTGTGGGATGAGTATTCTCTGACTTTTCTTTTCTCTGCTTTACAGTCCCTTGTGCAATAATGAGAAGTATCAGATGAAGGATACCTAAAAGTCATCTATGCTGGGTGATTTTTCTTAGTTCGGCTTCAGAACAAGGTTGCTGACTTTTTTCCTTTTCCTTTTTCTCTTTCAGCAAAATAGATCAAAGCAAATCCCTTCCCCCAAAATGTTCTCAGAGTATAGTATCATTTATTGTTTTGAAACAATGAGCACTTAATAGTGAGCTTAATTTCTATTTGACAGTATAAGCTGCATGTCTTGAAGGTTGGAAGAGTGAAGACGAGCTACCATATGTTAGCAGACCAGGGGAAACCCATTCACAGGCTTTTTTCTGTATTTAAACTGCTCAGTGCCAGCAGAGTTGAGACCTGCTAATTTGGAGAAAGTCAGGCTGAAAAGATAAAGTTAATAACAAATCAAAGCATATATGCTTGAGGTACTGCAATTACTACATGAATAAATGTAATGAAACTTTGGGATGATAAGAAGAAGCCAAATGAAAAATGAAAGCGGCAGCTGAAATCTTAGTACAAAATGAATCTTGGTACAAAGAGAAGAGCTATAGTTGCAAGGTTGGAGTAAACTAAGAATGAGAATGATAATAAGTGAAGAATGAGAAATATTACTTCAATGGGATTCACCTAAATATTTTTAAAGTGTGATGCTTACTTTAAGCTAAAAAAACATAATACTTCTAGTACAGATTTGCATTTCTAATTATGGTGGGAAGTGATGGGATCCAGTCCAAGAATGACTGTCTGTTGTTCCAATAGTATGTTGTACAAAAGATCTATTGGTGTGTTTAGTAAGATGTCCTATACACTAACTGGTCTTGTGTTGTCTGTTGGAGATGAAATTGATGAACATTTTTTCCAGAAATCTAGCTCAAGGGATGTTTCAAAGAGAATAATACTTTTTTATCATATATATGGAAATGAAAAGAAACATAATTTTAAATATTTATTTGCTTGTTTGATTGCTTATTTTACTTACAAGTTGCACAGAAAAAGCTCATCTAACTTTAGACATCTATGATGAAAACATCTGTGTAAGCTGGATAGGTCTTTATTGACAGTGGATGGATGGACACTTTATGACATAGTTCATGATGTTTTCAGATGTCTACTTTGGATTAGATGAACTATGTCTTAAACCTACATATTTCTCTCCATCTCTCTGTAAAGGATATTTAGGGTGGTTGTCTCAGAACAAGGCATCTACTCTATAGATACTTTCATATCACCCACCTTCCCCTGAGACATAGTAAATGTATGCAAACTCAGAACCTGCTCAATAACAAAGAAGAAAGGATTTATATTTTTTTTAATAGTGGGCAAGCACTGTTAGAGGATCACAATACTGTTTTCTTAATGCTAGAAATCTCACACCGTTAGAGAAGTCTTAGCAAAGAGGAATCTTTGCTGAAGCTGTAAAAGTCAACAATATAATTGAGACAATTCTTAAGAGGCTGGACCTCAGCCGTAGAACAGTGCTGAAATCAAGTTATTGTGGTAAAAAGATAGATCAGAAGAGCACTGGTGTCCATAAGTACATTCAAGGAATTTGGGCTACATTTCTTACATCAAACTATGCGATGCCTTTAAAAGATGTGTGCAAAAAAACCCTAAGGCTACTAAAAGAAGCTTACCAATCAGATAACATGGATGAATGAGTAATTAATGGATTATTGCTACATTTATTGTAATCATGATGAGACTGACCTTCCCTAATGCAAGTGCCTAAGGTGTGGCATACAAATCTAAAATAAGCGTGTGCTGTCAATGTGGATGGTAGGTATGGTAATTTCTCGTCCTCGTCTGTTTTCATACATAGGGTGGTTTTTGGTTTTTGGTTTTGTTGTTGGTTTTTTTTTTCCCCTGCTGACCTTTTCAGAGGAAGACTGAATATCAAACATATCCACCTCACTCATTTCAATTTGATGATTTTGCTGTCCTCATAGTTCCACACAATGGAGGGAAACATATCACACATAAGATACATTTTGTTTTATCCCAGCTTAAACACTGGGAAAAGATCAGGTGACTCATACTTCTTCCCCCACCTCCAAATATTTTTCTCCACTGACTATAAAAGAAGACTAGTGTGACCAGCTACACTGAAAATGTCAATGTTTGGTTATTTGAATATCATGCTCAGTATTGGAAAAGAATTAGAGTCCTAAAATTAAGTAAAATAAATCCAAGTCCTTGTTTTGGAAAAAGTAAATTTGTTTTGATCAGCTGGCCCCACAGTTGCAGTTTCTGGAACTTTTTAAAACCTGACCTGTTTTCTTAGCATTTTTTTCAAATATTTATAGCACTGCTTAAGACTCTTCAAAAAATAGCTAAAATTTTTGAGGGAAATAATAACTATTTGCACATGTGTATCTGTGCATGTAATATGGTTATGTAATATAAATGTATTTGTAAGTATATATTCAATATAGACTTAGAGTATTAAAATTGAAGTGTCATTTCTGAGAGAGAAATATTAACTTTATGTCTTTCTGTTTGTCTTAAGAAACAAAAATATTTTTAGAAATCATCAAAATGCAGCCAGTTTAAAATGAATGTTAATAGAATACAATGATTAAGTAAGTTTGACACAAGTATAAAGCCTGAGCTAATGGGGTTTGTTTTATACTTGCAGCAATATGGATACTTTGTTTTCTCCTATAATCCTACATAATTTCTTTTTTGGTGTATTCTACATAAAGCTATGTTAAAGCATGCCTGTCTAGTATTATGAAGGGAAAATCCTGCTTCCACCTACCAGAACTCTTAAAGTATTTTTAACATTTGTATATTCTGGAGTTCAGCTGTCTCTATTTCCTCTTGCACAGGAGTAATTTGAGTATAGCAGCAGACTGCTAATTGGCTGGAACCTGCAAGCTATCATTCCCTCAGGAGCACCCACACTGGGATCAACAGGAGCTTTGCAGTTCCTTAACAGGGAATATGTTTCTCTCACAAGAAGTCATCCTTGGCCAAGTCAGTCAGAGAGGCCCAACTCCACTTGGGGACCTGATGCTGCAACAGCCAACAGTGCCTAAAATTTACTCAGAGAGCTCTCGGAGTCTAGTTCACAATGCTGATACAGGCATCGAGCATTCAGAACAGCTAATGCTTGGGGCACGGTGACGTTTAACCCGGACAACAGCAAATGCCATAAACAGCTGTTTTCTTGCATTGCTTTCTAGACTTTTATCTCCTCTTGCAACTAAATGATACTTTATGCTCCTAAGTGCTTTGTTAGACCTAGACCACAGTACAAAACAGTAAAAAAAATATGCTTTAGGTTAAAATGAGTAAGCCATTTTAATTTAAAAGCATATAAAAACAGGATGCATTTATTAAACAAGGATGGTTCATTGTCCATAACTAAAGAGCAAAGTTGGTATGGAAATATCAAAGAGAAATCTCTTTCTTATTTGTTATAATTCAGTTTTTTCTATTTTTCCGACATTTTTGTTTGTTTGTATACAGAGATATAGAACAGGTTAAATCAGTATTTTTTAATATACTATTATTATTCAGAATTAATTTCCAGTAAACTATCTTTCAAAAAACAAAAGACTCAGATTTTGTTTAAAGTATTTCTTTTCTAGTAAAGTTCTTTTTTATAGATCTACACCAAAAGAGGAACCAGGCTCAGAAAAAAGGAGGAGAACCAGACCTGAGAACAAGCAGTTTTAACTGTATTGAATAACAAATTCTGTCATACATTAAATCTGTAATTATGTGTTCACTTGAAGTAATTTCTAGATTTAGGACCTTGCAAAATGGGCTGAAAGGCAAAAGACAAAATAAATTAAAAAAAGAACTAGTCCTGAGTAGGTAAATGCTTTGGAAATACATTAATTTCTCCAGAAATCACTGTAATTATTCTGCTAATGTAAGATAAGAAAATGCTCAGATTTTATCAGAATTCTAACTTTTTTCTTGAAATCTTTGTTAGAGTTTCTGTGTCATATGCCTACATTCCTAAATATATAGAGACAGTAATTTTCTAGCAGTTAGCTAATGCTTTCTTCTGACTGGAGAAAATTATAATGGAAATATCTACCCAAAGTAGATAACTTCTTAACATGGAAAAAAATATCCTGTAAAAAAGCCTCTTTCCTTCCAATTACTTCAACTATCCTCTACTGAAGTATGTCTCAGAACCCAATCAGTTAAGTCACAGCACTTTTAAACAATGCAATCCAGAAGTTTGAAGGAAATAAATCAGAGAAAAAATGAAGTGAATTTGAGTAGAAAATTCTAAGAAGTTCCATCTCATCTTCTGTGAACATTTTATATTTAAGGTATTCCACAAACAAAAAGTAGAAGTATAATTTGGCTGTTGAGTAATCTCATCCGTACAATTTTCTATTTTGACTTGACATATCCTTTAATGATATTTAGGTTAGAAAATAAACTCTCTTCATCCAAATGCTTTCAGCAATAATTACACCCATATTATGCTATGAAGTCTGTTCTTTACTATGATGTAGAATATGTGTTTCTAGGACTTAGTATGTCACTCTAAGTGAAAAGCATGTATTGTATATTACAGACAGAAGACTGTTCTTAAGCTTAAATTTGTTTTTCTTATGTTGCTCTTATTTTCTCTGCATTAACTATTCAAGCTAAGTATTTATGTAAGGCTGTTGAGTTCCTCTGAATCAGTACATTCTGTATTCTATGTACATATTTGAAAGGGCAACAGATGTTGAAGAATGATAAAGGTAATACTACAACATTAATTATAAATTGGAATTTCGCCTGGTGGTAAATGGTCCCTTTGAGCTTTTACTGGGTTTCCATACATCCTTGACCAATGCCCTTAACACCAGTTTGTCGGTGTTCATTAACACATATAATTTAGGTCCCAGCTATAGATAGCAAAACAATAAATTAGACCACATTCTGGAAAAAAGTCTGTTAGAAATAACACAGTATCAAAATTACTTGGGAGATACATGAATGCCATGTCTGTGCAGTGAGGGAAAGATGGACAATTGCCCCAGCTTTGGACTGAACAACTCCTGATGTGTTCAGTGCTGTTCGTTTTACACTCTTCTGTTCCTACCCTTCAATCTCTGTTGGCCTCACCTCTGTCTTGAAAAGAGAAAGAGGGCAACTCTACTTCTAAACTTTTATCTGTCAGGTGTGACAAACTACATAGATGCAATAAAGAACTTAGTCCTCTGAGTTTACCGATCCTGTAGTTTAAATGTAACAAATTATAATAAATTACCCTTCTCTCAAAATGTGTCCTTAATAACATTTTCAAGATAGAAAATGTTTTAAAACCTTGAAAATGACATCTTCTAATGTCAAATTTAATAATGCTGGTATGACTACCTTATAATCATAGAAGATAATTAAGTTAATTGTAGTACCTGAACTAATTAGTTCCAAGTTGCCTCTCTTATTATGTATAAAACTTTCAGGACATGCTTTTAAATGAAATAAAATAGACAGTGCTCAGCCTAATTTCCTATATTATACTGTGTTTTGTTGTTGTTTTAATCATAAATACGTATATAGCCATTTAATTAAATAATGTAGTTTCCTTCCAAGGTTAGATGTGTGAATTCAGTAGTCTCTGAGTCTCCTTCCTGCTCTGTGTCCTGTATTTCTAAAATATCTCTGGATAAATAAACAAAAGACTTCTTAAAAACAAAAAAACAAAACACTAAAGGTCTGAATATTTCTGAATACATTCCATGTAAAAATAATTCTTTTAAAACATGTGCATGAGAAGAATTTTCATGCATCATAATTTTGCCCAAATGTGGGGGGTTTTGCATTTGTTGCTCTAAACTGTTATATGTTTATTGTGCTAGCCATATAATAAGTGGATGTTCTATATCTCTGTAGCCAAGCCAAAAGATCAACCCATACCAGTATCAGTCGCCCCTATACACAAAAAGAAATACACAAAGAAACCAGTTCGCTTAGTGAGAGATGATGATGAACCGGGGCCATCATGAGAACAAGAAGAGCCGGAACCAGAAGTGATCACCTGATCTCTGTCCCTGAGTGAGTTGCGAGATATGCGGAAAGATTTCAGCCGCTTTCCAGGGGAGCACATTATTACCTGGCTGCTCAGCCTCTGGAGGCGCCTCCTGTCAAGTGTGAGGGAAAGGTATCCTTTCAGCGAAGATGTTGTATGTCGGCCAGGCAAGTGGACCACTATGGAGAGAGGTATCCAATATCTGAGGGAATTAGCTGTGCAGGAGATGGTTTATTACGATCCGGACAGCGCACAGTTGCCCACAGACCCGACCCATGTGGCGAAAATTTGTGCAAAGTGCACCATCATCGTACGCCAACTCACTGGTAGTAATTGGAAGAGTGAAGAGGCACCCGCAGTGGATGAAGTGGCTGGCTGACTCCAGCAATATGAAGAGAGTCTTTCTTCCTCCCTCGTCTCGGTTGTGGAGAAACTGTCCCAGGATGTCTGGCAACTCAAAGAGGATATATCGTACTCCCCACCTGCACAGACCCGTATTTCAGCTGTTAGGAGTAAGCGTTTTTCTGCTCCGGAGAGGGGATATGGAGCATACACACCACGAGGTATCCTGTGGTTTTTCCTGCGTCACCATGGAGAAGACATGAGGAAATGGGATGGGAAGCCTACTTCAACCCTGCAGGTATGCGTACATGAGCTACAAGGCAAGACAGCTGTAAGAAGGGACTCTTCCAGAAAGAATGCTGCTCCAGTTTCCACCGGGCAGCCCCCCAGAACAAGTGGAAGGCCTGACCGCACTTATGACCCTCTTGAAGGGACTTCTAAGTCCTTTCTGCAAGAGATGAGCAGCGAATATGATGAGCAGGATTAGAGGGGCCCTGCCTCCAGCCAGGTGGAGGAAAGGGACAACAGAGTGTATTGGACTGTGTGGATCCAATGGCCTGGCACATCGGACCCACAAAGTACAAGGCCCTAGTGGACACGGGTGCACAGTGTACCCTAATGCCATTGAACTATGAAGGGGTGGAACCGATATCTATTTCTGGTGTGACGGGGGGATCCCAACAGTTGACTCTGTTGGAGGCTGAAGTAAGTCTAACTGGGAATGAGTGGCAAAAGCACTCCATTGTGACTGGGCCAGAGGCTCCGTGCATCCTGGGCATAGACTACCTCCGGAAAGGGTATTTCAAAGACCGAAAAGATTACCGGTGGGCTTTTGGAATAGCTGCCTTGGAAGCGGAGGAAATTGAACTATTGTCTAGTTTGCCCGGTCTCTCGGAGGACCCTACTGTTGTAGGGTTGCTGAGGGTTGAAGAGCAAGAGGTGCCAATTGCTACTACAACTGTGCACCGGTGGCAATACCGCACCAACAGAGACTCCCTGGTTCCCATCCACAAGCTAATTCGTCAACTGGAGGGTCAGGGAGTGATCAGCAGAACCCACTCACCCTTTAACAGTCCCATATGGCCAGTGTGGAAGTCCAATGGAGAGTGGAGGCTGACGGTAGACTATCGTGGCCTGAATGAAGTCACACCGCCCATGAGCGCTGCCATGCCAGATATGCTGGAACTTCAATATGAACTGGAGTCAAAGGCAGCCAAATGGTATGCCACAATTGATATCGCTAATGCATTTTTCTCGATCCCTTTGGCAGCAGAGTGCAGGCCACAGTTTGCTTTCACTTGGAGGGGCGTCCAGTACACCTGGAATCGACTGCCCCAGGGGTGGAAGCACAGCCCCACCATCTGCCATGGACTGATCCAGAGTGCACTGGAAAAGGGTGAAGCCCCAGAGCACCTGCAATACATTGATGACATCATTGTATGGGGCAACTCAGCAGAGGAAGTTTCTGAGAAAGGGATGAAAATAATCCAAATCCTGCTGCAGGCTGGCTTTGCCATAAAACGAAGTAAGGTGAAGGGGCCTGCGCAGGAAATCCAATTTTTAGGAATAAGGTGGCATGATGGGCGGCGTCAGATCCCTATGTATATTATCAACAAAATAGCAGCCATGTCCCCACCAACCAACAAAAAGGAGACACAGGCCTTCTTAGGTGTTGTGGGTTTCTGGCGAATGCACATTCTGAATTACAGTCTGATAGTAAGCCCTCTCTACCATGTAACCTGGAAGAAGAATGATTTCCAATGGGGCCCTGAGCAATGCCAAGACTTTGAACAAATTAAACAAGAAATAGTTCATGCCGTAGCTCTTGGGCCAGTCCGGGCAGGACCAGGTGTAAAGAATGTGCTGTACACCGCAGCCGGGGAGAATGGCCCTACCTGGAGTCTCTGGCAGAAAGCACCAGGGGAGACTCGAGGTCGACCCCTGGGGTTTTGGAGTCGGGGATACAGAGGATCCGAGGCCCGCTACACTCCAACGGAAAAGGAGATATTGGCAGCCTATGAAGGGGTTCGAGCTGCTTCAGAGGTGATTGGCACTGAAGCACAGCTCCTCCTGGCACCCCGACTGCCAGTGCTGGGCAGGATTTTCAAAGAGAGGCTTCCTTCTACACATCACGCAACCAATGCTACATGGAGTAAGTGGGTTGCACTGATCACACAACGGGCTCGAATAGGAAGCCCCAATCGTCCAGGGATTCTGGAAGTGATCACAGACTGGCCAGAAGGGAAAGATTTCGGAATGTCGCCAGAGGAGGAGGTGACACGTGCTGAAGAAGCCCCACCGTATAATAAACTAACAGAAGATGAGAAACCATATGCCCTCTTCACTGATGGGTCCTGTCGCATCGTGGGAAAGCATCGAAGGTGGAAGGCTGCTGTATGGAGTCCTACACAGCGAGTTGCGGAAGCTGCTGAAGGAGAAGGTGAATCGAGCCAGTTTGCAGAGGTGAAAGCCATCCAGCTGGCCTTAGATATTGCTGAAAGAGAAAAGTGGCCAACACTGTACCTCTATACCGACTCATGGATGGTAGCCAATGCCCTGTGGGGGTGGTTACAGCAGTGGAAGCGGAGCAACTGGCAGCGTAGAGGCAAACCCATCTGGGCTGCCCCACTGTGGCAAGATATTGCTGCCCGGCTAGAGAAGCTGGTTGTAAAGGTACGTCATGTAGATGCCCACGTACCCAAGAGTCGGGCCACTGAGGAACATCAGAATAACCAGCAGGTAGATCAGGCTGCCAAGATTGAAGTGGCTCAGGTGGATTTGGACTGGCAGCGTAAGGGTGAATTATTTCTAGCTCAGTGGGCCCATGACACTTCAGGTCATCAAGGAAGAGATATGACATATAAATGGGCCCGTGATCGAGGGGTGGACTTGAGCATGGACGCCATCTCACAGGTCATCCATCAATGTGAAACATGCGCCATAATCAATCAAGCCAAGCGGGTAAAGCCTCTGTGGTATGGAGGCCGATGGTTGAAATATAAATATGGGGAAGCATGGCAAATCGACTACATCATGCTCCCACAAAGCTGCCAAGGCAAGCGTTGTGTTCTTACAATGGTGGAAGTAACCACTGGCTGGCTGGAAACATATCCTGTGCCCCATGCCACTGCCCGGAACACTATTCTGGGTCTTGAAAAGCAAGTCCTGTGGCAACATGGCACCCCAGAGAGAATTGAGTCAGACAATGGGACTCATTTTCGGAACAACCTCATAGACACCTGGGCCAAAGAGCATGGTATTGAGTGGGTGTATCACATACCCTACCATGCACCAGCCTCTGGGAAAGTTGAAAGGTACAATGGACTGCTAAAAACCACCCTGAGACCAATGAGTGGTGGGACCCTCAAACACTGGGATACGCATTTAGCAAAGGCCACCTGGTTAGTTAACACTAGGGGATCTGCCAATCGAGCTGGCCCTGCCCAGTCAAAATTCCCACGCCCAGTAGAAGGAGATAAAGTTCCTGTGGTGCGCATGAAGAATATGTTGGGTAAAACAGTTTGGGTTATCCCTGCTTCAGGCAAAGGCAAGCCCATCTGCGGGATTGGTTTTGCTCAGGGACCAGGGTGCACTTGGTGGGTGATGAGAAAGGATGGGGAAGTCTGGTGTGTACCCCAAGGGGATCTGATTTTGGGTGAAAAGAGCCAATAAATTAAATTGTATGATGTTAATAGCTATACACTGTATTAATGGTATAATCATAAGAATCACCCAAAACTAATGAAGGATGGACTTTGGAACTGACTTGGTCCCCATGAACTTCATCGAAAATTACATCTGTGATGTCCAGACTGTGAGCGTGGACCATACCAGATACACCGGCTGTGAAGACTCCGGATGCAGCGTGCAACAATCCAGCAGCACGCACCATTGCTCCTGCTCTGAGAGACTGTAATGGCAGATAGAACCCAAAGCCATGGACTAAATGAACTCAATGGACACTTTAGAGCAATGGCCCATGGAGTAAGAGAATGGTGTCAGTGAAATAATCTGGGCATGACGTAGATGGTATGGAATAAGGGGTGGATAATGTCCTGGTTCTGGCAAGGATAGAGTTAATTTTACAAGGAGCCAGGACAGGTGACCCAAGCTGGCCGGGGGCTATTCCATGCCATGCAACATCATGCTCACCATAAAAAGGGGGCTAGTCGGGTAGGGGAGGGGCGGCGCAGTTTCGTCACGGTTCTGGGACGGGCTGAGCGTCTGCCCAGTCGGTCGTTGGTTTGGTAAATTGTTAACAGCACTGTTGTTGATTGTTTTCCCTCTCCCTTGCTGTCCCAGTAAACTGCCCTTATCCCAACCCTCGAGGCTTTGCCGTTGTTTTTCCGTCCTCCTCCCCGTCCCCCTGGGGAAGGAGTGAGTGAGTGAGCGGCCGTGTGGCGCTCAGCTGCCGGCTGGGCTTAAACCATGTCATTGTTTATTTTGGTTCTGTAGTTAAATTGTTTCAGAAACAACGGAGCCTCTTTGTGTAGCACTATACCGGCATCAACATATAGTAAGTTATAAGGCAAAAATGCAGTTGCCCCTAGGAGTACAATAGACCTGATTCATATGCTAGACCCACGTGATGGAGAAAGTAAAAGAAAATCTATACAGACTCTAATGAATTGAAGACTGAGAGGCAGTTGCCAGGCATTGGAAGGCTATATTTGTCTGGTTATATTGCTGGGAAAGATCCCTAGAATATATTTAGCTTATGCCAACAAGCATTCTCCCAAACATCTGTCTAGGAACAGTTCAGATTTAACAGGATGGGGACTACTGTTAAAAGGGTTGTTGCCATGTGGCTATCTTCTTTTGCAGAGTAAGAGAGTTTAGTAATGGGCTGTTCAGATAATTTGACCTCAGGGCTAGGAAGTGGCAGTAAGCAGCTGTCTCTAGTAAGTTTTGTTTATGATGCTTTTGCTGCCTCTTTACCCCATGCAGCTCTGCCTTTCCCCCTCCTGTTTGCCTCCTATCTCTAAAGTTAAGTGTTGTTACTTTGTCATTATTCATCTGATAAGGTTCTCCCTTTTGATAGTTGAAGGGAAAACAAATGGGAACACATAGGTGATGGAGTGGAGCACCACTGTGCTCCATGCTAGCTCAAAACCTTATAGGGACAATGTGGTGCAAAAAAGGGGCACCTTTCCCACTGTTTATTTCAATCTGAATTTCCCTCATAGGATGTGAAAGGGTCATATGGTTCACTTCATCCAGTTTCAGTGGAAAGGAGATGATATAGGAGTTCATAAAGGCCGTATAATTAACGGTAAAAATCACATCAAATATGTACACTTAAAATGTCAGCGTGGCCCTGGCTGAGTGTGCTATCTGGATTTCAGTACATGATTGCTCTCCCACTTACAATACTGAATCTCCAAGGTGACAGTGTATGTGCATATGCTTGTGGGTGTATTACATTTTCCTTGCATCTAGTATGATGAAAAGCAAACAATCTGTAAAGACAAACACTTCCTTATTTTTTCATATGTGGGAAGTGAGCAAACTGGAACATCATGTTCTTTTGCTCAGATCTATGTAAATGGCAGCTAAATGCCTTTGGAACAGCTAAGAAAATAAATCAGAAAAAGGGAGAAGGAACAAGAAGCAGAAACCACTTCTTTGGCTCTGTTTTGAATCAGTCTTGGCATTCAGAGAAGATGCTGGGGCAGCTGCTACAGGAAACCAGGCAGGAACAGTTAAACTATTGTATAAAAAGAAGAAAATGACTGCTAGCTAAAAAATGCAAAGCCGTAGCCATTGGTAATATACATGGAAATGTGCTTGGCAGTAACTGCAGAATCAGGGACGGAATGCAGATGGCTAAATGGCAGTGTCAGAGGCATCTTCTCCCACTATGCTCTCTAGGGCAAAACACATTTTTGAGATTCATGCCTTCTACCCGTATTGATCAGGGGATTCATGTTCTGAGATTTCCACTGTAGCTTCAACTGGACAGTAATGCTACCATTTATGATAAAATGTATGTAAATTACATATATAACACACAACAATAATGTGTATTTAGTAAATGGATATGAAATAAGTATTATTTTTATAGTAACTATTCAGAAGAGCTGAAGGTGACAAATTCAGACACAGACATCTGCAATTTATGTAGATGGCTCTCAAGCAAAATGTTGTGAAGTTATTAACTAAACAAACTACTACATCCCCTTTTTAGATTTATCCACACTGGAGGATATGTTGAAAATAGTAAGCACTTACTGTAAAAGTGACCAGTTCTTAGACTGTTCTGGAAAAGATTGAAATCGCACAAGTTGGTGCTTTAACACAAAGTTTAAAACTGAAGTGGGGATAAGAACTAAACTCCACGAGGTATGTGAAATTCTGTCAAGCAAAAAGCAAATTTGTTGTCAAACAGATCCCAATTTATATAAATTAATGTATCAGTTGAAGCCAATTTATTATGAGAGGCAGGAAGGAAATGTCTTTGCCACAATCTTACAGTAAGAAGACAGATGCAATGCAAACTGCTCTACCATGCTGTGTAACTGAACAGTGCAACAGCCAGAAAAATGTAAAAGGCTGAAGACTGTAAAAATCCACATTTCTTAGATCACAGAAAAAGAGTAATACAAGATACAAAAAGAATTATTAGATACACTGTGGGATTTAGGCTGAAATCAGGCATCTAAAATTCCTTGAAATCTTCAACTTTCATCTCTCTTGGGAGTGCATCACAGTAGACACTTCTGGAGGCTTATCACTGTTGTGCCTTAAAATTACCTTGAGTGCTTAGGGTAGGATTCATACCACTTGACTTTGGCTATCTGAAAATTAAGCATGTAGATTAAGTAAAAGTGTTTCCTCACGTAACCAATAAAGGCCCATAGGTACCTTTAGAGCATGATTCATTCCATCCAATAATTAGATTCCATGTTAGCCAGCAAGTACTACGTGTGGCTTCACAGGGAAGCCTTTTTTCATCGTGTCTGTAGTAGGTCAAAACACCATTGCCCACTTGGTTATGCAAAGCCTACCTGTGTGTATCATCTCCTTCATGTGATCAAGTTTATTTGTTGCAAAAATTAAAATACTATGATGTCTTGCAACAAGATGTAATCCAGCAACAAAATTTTCAGAAGTCTTTCTGTTCAGTTTGTCAATATAAACACACACAGGCAAAACCACACATAACCATTCACATACAAGTAATTCATTCCTAGTTAGAGAGCTGCAGCAGTAATTGGGAGTCCAGTCCCAATTACATGATTAGAAGAGGAACTTGTATGGGCACATCAGTTGCTTCTAAGTGTTGAAAAAGCTCTCTCATAAGGCTTTGTTGTTGTTCACCTTGAATCCAATTCCGAAGCCTTTGTTCACTCAAACGAGCAGCTTTGTCCCACTTCCCTGCCCTTTAGGTATGATCTGAGTTACAGGACCCTTGATATATTACACCTTTTTGCTTCTTCTTTTACCCTGATTTGTGGATTCAGCACCACATTAGCTTGCCAGTTACTGATATCCTTGAGAAACACCAGCCCTTTAGCTCTTCACCTCACTTGTCAACCAGTCCTTGGAAAGCTTTCACATAATTTTTTTACAATTCAGTGTTATGTTTCATCACACATTTAGTACTTTTTTGCTCATCAGCCTTTTACTCTGGCAATGATTTCTCACACAAAGGGAACACATTCATTCCCCTAAGTTTTTGTTTGTTTGTTTGTAAGACACTTCATAACATTTTATATCATAACGGTAAACTTATTTTCTATTACATTACCAAAAGAAATGCATCACCTGGCACATGATTGTGTTTGCCCTTATCATCTGACTACATATAAACCTATCCTCTAGATGTGTCACTCACTGCAAATTCAGCCAGTTAACGTTTCATCCAGGTTATCAATATTTTGACTGAGAAGAGAAGGAAGCAGTGAGGTACTCAGGAAAAATAAAATAATACTTTTGATAATTTCTATATGTGATGTGTATCTTCTTATGGAAAGGAGAATATTCACAAAAATTACCTTATTATTCTATTCCGTATCCCATATCCAAATATGCCATATTTGTAGGAATTTGGGGGTTGGATTTTCATAAGGATATAAGGTTTTGAACCTTAGTCTTTCTTTTGTTGAGGAAAGGAACAAATGAGAGAGGATAAACAAATGAGAGAATATTCTGGTGATCTTTTGATTAAGGCACCATCCTTCGGAGAAAATGCATGTTTTAATTTATTTTTTCAGAAGACAGAGCATAGTCTGAAAAAAGAAATTTATCACAACACAGGTACAGAAGAACTAATGAGAAGGAAAGAACAAAAAATACTTGACCTTAGACAATAGAACTATTTTCTCACTTTTTCTATCACCTTTTCTAATGATTTTCCAACAGTTCTTACATTATTTCTCCCATGAGAATGATTGTAAGAAAGTGTTTTGACACACTGTGAGCTCTATGCTTTTACCCCCTTCTATTACCCATTTTTAGTTTTGTATCTTTGGTTTTGTACCTAGTTTTGTATCTTTGGTTTTGTATACCTATCCATAGAAACTTATGTAAGATTGTCTTAACATGCTGAAAAAGTGCCTTTCTTACATTTCTTCCAATCTGAAAGAAGAAGATGTTCAAATGGGCTTCATTTATTTTGCTTGTCTATTATAATATAGCAAGGAGTGTGAAGCAGACACAGTATATGTTTTGCTCTGGCTGAGCCCAGAGGATGGTGATCAGGGGCACAAAGTCCGTTTGGAGGCTACTAACTAGTGATGTATTCCAGGGTCAATACTGGATCCAGTCTTGTTCAATATCTTTCTTAATGATCTGGCCTCAGCATGTTTGCTGATGACACAAAACTGGGAGGAGTGGCTGACTCACCAGAAGTTTGTGCTGTTATTCAGAGGAATCTCAACATGCTGGAGAAACGGGCTCACAGGAACCTCATGAAGTTCAGCAAAAGGAATTGCAAAGTCCTGCACCTGGAGGAGAATAACTCCATGCACTAGTACATGCTGGGGACCACCCAGCTGGAAAGCAGCTTTGAAGAAAAGGTCCTGGGGGTCCTGGTGGACACCAAGTTGAGAGGGAGCCAAGGTCTTTCAAGTGGTGCCCAATGACAGAACCAGCAGCAATGGGCACAAGCTGAAACACAGGAGGGTCCCTCTGGTCATTGGAAAACACTTTTTTACTGTGAGGGTGCCCAAGGAGGTTGTGCAGTCTCTCTCCTCAGAGATATTCAAAAGCTGACTGGACATGGTCCTGGGCAACTGGATCTAAGTCACCCTACTTGAGAAAGAGATTGGACCAGATGATCTCCAGAGGTCCCTTTCAACCTCAACCATACCGTGATTCTGCAATGTTGTGAACACATAGTATAAATGTACATGAATAAGCAGTGAGTACTAGGCCTAGAGGATATATAAATATCCAATCATGTGTACACACACGTATGAATAAAGAGAAACACAGATGTCTGCTTGTGTTACTGAGCTGTTCTTATCTGCATTTCAGGAAGGCATTTAGCTCAGCAAGTGTCTATATTAAGCATGTGAATAATGTTAAAGACTACCTCTAGAAATCTACACCCATGTTCAATAAAAGTTTTTGAATTTTCAACAAATATTTATATACTCAAGTTTTCAATGAAAACTTTTAGGAACCTAAAAATTAATCTGAAGCTTAAATATCTTTTTGGACTTTGATAGGTATGATGCAAACTATCTATTTGTTTAAATACATTGCTGAGTCTAGGCCTTAGTTACACTACATAGGCAATATGATAGCAAAATTTTTAAAAACTGTTCATGTGATTAATGAAATGGATTAGTCACTTCTGGTTTGTTTTCACTTGTTTGTCTGCATGTTTCTATTATAGTTGTTTGCTCGCTTGTTTCTGTTGGGGTGCTATGGAGAAGTACTGTGAAAATAACTTTGTTGTAGCTAGTCTCTAATAAATAGACATTGTTCCTTCAAGAATAAGATTAGGTTATATGAAAAATGCTTGTTAATGTAATGTAGACTGCAGAGATCTGGAATTGTAATTCATGTATTTCATCTAGCCATTGGAGCCATTTGGTTTTGCAAATAAAATAGAATTCACAATGTGCACTTTAATATGCCTTATGCCTTGGACTGTATTATGTTAAAATATCAGGCATGAAAAATCTTACATAAATACTGGTTGAACTGTATCTTGTAAACCAACAGTGTGCCTCAATAGACTGTCAGATTGTACCCCAAAATTTTACATCATTGCAGTTGTTTGTGGCTGTAAGAGGGGTGTCAGAGCACAATCATCAAAAACAACAACTAATAAAAGTTTCCTTTAATACAGTTTCAGCAAAGTAATCATGTTGAATAAAATAGATTTATAAAGAATTCTAAATGTTACAAATAAGTAAAACAGTAGCTGCAATATTAAATTTCTTTCTTTTAATGGTATATAAGTTAATTGGTAATATCTCTGTTTAAGAGCTGGAAGTGCTAAGGAGGAATATGTGATTTTGCCTTTGGTACTTTACTATATATACAGGTGGCCAGTGTCAGTACTGGTCAAGAGATGATCCTGTAGAAGTAAGAGGCAGGGAAGGGATTAAGTTAGATAAAAGATATACTTCAAATTGAAGAAGAAAATGAATGCTGGTAAAACATCAGTTCAGGGAATGGGAAAGCCCTACAGGGACATCCTACAGCTGGGAATTCAGGACTGTTGGAAGGAAAGATAATGAACATAAATATGACATTTATGACAATTCATAAAAAAGCAAAAAATTCTTTAAGCCAGTCATTAATTAAAGTCACACAAAAAAATAACTTGAAACGTTTCTTACTTTTTACATTATTTTAGCATTATTTTCTTGAGAAATTGTCCAGCAAAGGTGATGTCTCTTTGCTACCTTCCTTTCAAGCTCATTGACTGATGGGAATAATTTGGAAAGAAAAAAAAGAAAAGAAAAGAAAAAGAGAATCTAACTGTAACTTCCATATTGAGTTATAAAAATTTAACTCTGGGATAGAGTATTCTGAACATCAGCAAGATAATTGATGTCATGAAGAATTTATTTTATGTAAAGATCTTTGCAGCTCACAGAAATCTATGTTAAAAAATGGCTGAAAAAAATCACTTAGGAATAAAAGTGATTTTTTAGGAATACATGCATACACACATACACACATATACGCACTTACATATGTATGCACACATGCATACCTATATATAAAAACACAAAAGATGTGGAACTTTGACAAAAAAGTCAAATGTGAACTATGCCTGTGGCCAGCAGATGAGTACACACTGTATAATTTACAAAATGTTAACATTGTCAAAAAATTTTAAAAATTGCCAGCATGAGCTTTTGACACATACCTACTCTTTAATAAACAGTCTGTCCTTGCCACATAGACTTAAACAGATGAATATCTAAAAGCTTATCATTCAAAGTTTCGGTGTCCCTAATCTATTAAAAGACCTGGGAAGATAATACACCACCTAGATGACATCTGATTTGTGTCCCTCCTAGCAAAATCATTTGTATAAGTACAGAAGAAATATGACTTTAGGAGAGGTGGATTGCACAGTTACTGACACCTTCAAAAGAGCAACAGTGAGGCAATCTGCAAAATGGCTGAAACAAACAGCAATCAACACCTCAGTAGTACTTGGTATGTGCAGCTTTACACACACTGCACAAATTGAGAATAGCTGATATGTCATGAACTGTGTAGAAGTTATGATTCAAACTGGAATGGATCTTGTGAGTGATATATTTGACAGATCAAATAATCCTTTTGCTCAGTTGGCTAAATAATATCCTATTTGATTACTTCTGATTTAACCAAATGATCCATTTTCTTTAGAAATGCAGACGTGTATGCTATATAAGGTGCTAAATGTATGAATAATGTTTACTGTTCTTTGAAATACTCTAAACTACTTGAGAGATTAAAGGAGGGCTGGTGAACATGAAACTCTTTAGGACAGGCAGGTAGGAAACTGGCTATTGGACATCTCAAATGGCACCAGAAACTTATTTTTAATCAGTTGAATTAAGCCATGGCAATTTTCTTTACTACCTTTTCATTGACTATAACATCAATGAATATCATGTTGGGCATTTGGCGTTAGGTATTTGGCTCACATGTGGATGCCTTCATGTGTTCATGTTTGGCTGTGGAAAACTTTGCCAAAGTGTCTGTAAGTAAACAACAATCAGAAGTCTGATCAACTTCTTCAATAACTACATTGTGAATCACAAGTTAAAACTGCTTTGGAAAAAGAAGCAGTACTCATGGACACAGTGGAAAAGGGAAAATATGTTTTCTTATGTGTGGCTGTGAAGAGTTATTTTAGATTTTGTAGTCAGTGAAACAACCTTGGAAACTTTCAGACAAATTTACCCTCACAGATTGATATGCATTCAAGCTTTGCTCCTGATGTGTTCTTTACTTCCCTTAAAGGTCAACAGTAGTCATTAAAAGTCTTCATATAGATATCTGCTTATTTAGACTTCACCATATAATGCATGCATTCCATGCAGTAAATCCCAGTAAATCAATTCAATATTAGGAAGGGAGAGATTAAGATGAATCATATCAGACCCTTATTACCATGGATACCTGCCACATCAGCTTTTGCATTAGTCTTAAAGCAGAATGAAGTGTCTTGGAAAATAATGCTCTCAAGCTCAATGACTTGGCTGCGTTTTAATTGCCAGGGCGTGTTTTAGGAAAGTATTCCAGTTTATCATCTGCAGCTGCCTCACATACATGGGATTCAGCCCCAGAGCAGCATATGTATGCATACTAGCCCCACTTATGACATCTGTCACATGTGGTAGGGCATTCATCGTGTGGTTGCCTGTGGTCTGTCTGTACCAGATATATGCAAGGATTTCTGTGTGCAATTTCACCCCAAGGAATATGGCTTATATCAAGCTGTTTGGAAATTCTGTTGTAAATTTGTGATGTTGGTTTCTGTTTCTTTAACAGATGGTACTAGGCTGTTACACAGTTGATGTTGCATATGGGATTAACAAAAACCTGTAATGTCTCCTGTTGCTTCTTGAAACTCTTGACTTGTCAAGCCTCTGTAATTGCTTTCTCAAGCAATTGACACATGAGTGTCAAGGTACAGTCTTTCTGACATGGAATGATGTGTGATTCCATAAACTACATGACCCCATATCATCTTGCCCCGAAGTCTGCAAACAAAGGTGCCAGGATATGCTAGAATTTAAAGCATGTGACAAAATTTTCCACTTATTCTGCTCTGTATAAATCAGTCGTGTAAAGAAACACAAGAAGGAATTAAAGAGATTAAGAAGTGTTAGAAGGAGATAAAATAACAAATAAACACACCAAGGACAGCAGCATATGATTTATTTTTTTCTTAATCTGAGACATCTGGATGAAGAATAACTTGTTGTTTTTAATCTGTGGCTCTACCAGATACAGAAAGGAGTCAAATTGCTATTCTTCTGTTTTGTGTCTGGCTTTCCTAAAATAGTCAATTCTCAGACCTGTCATTATCAACCTTTTAAGTAAATTGTCTTGGAATGAATATCTCTGTTAAGAAGTTGTTTGTGGCCATTGCTTTCCACAGAGCTTTCTTCACAAATCATATTAAGCTTGTACAGAGTGTTTTCATGATCCCACTTTGCCACAAAATTTAGAATGATTGTATTATTTAAACAACAGCTAAGTGTGCAGCTCTGATCTGCAGTGTGCGTTTATTCATTCTGAGCAAACCAGCCATATTAAGATGAGCATTTCCTGAAAAAGTAAAGGAAAGCATTGCAACTTCTTAATGACCCATATATTTACACTCTAATAACAGTCTGCATAAATTGCATTACTTCACAAGCCCCAATTATTACAGCTTTGTGCAACTTCATTTCCTTTCTCATAACTGATGAGTGTAGATATATTGACTAAGGAAGTCAATCAAGAGCTGATTTTCTAATAATGAATTTAACACGCAATAAAAATAGCAAATTCTAAAAAAAAAAGTAAATAAAGAATGTACATCCAGTACATGGTAATAGGGATCTACACAATATGTAGCTTTCCAAGCAACATATTTGTCTCACTACTGAGTGGAAGAGATCTTTTCACCCCTGCTCCTTTCCCAAGAGGCAGCTGATCATGCAGAAGCAGAGTAGAGAAGGTAAGTGATCCTCTCATCTTCATAGTCAATCAGCTGGGAAGAAACATTAGAAGTATAACACTTTTTCTTTGTATAAACCCTCCTGTAAGCTCCCCTGCACCAGGGTTTAGCTCCCTGTGGATTTTAGCTTGTTCAATCAACACTTTTAGTAGATGTAATGAAACATGCTTACACTGGTTTCCAGAGACTTCTGAACCAAAGATTTTATCAAAATTTATCGTCTCTGTGATAGTACTGGTAACACTGTGAAAGACTTTGGGGGAGATGGAAGTGATGAATGAATGATTGTGCTGTTTCTTTCCAACAGAGAAATGAGAAAGACATTTGGAATTAATGTGTCTTAGATAAAGCCTACTAAAGTCTGTCTGAATTTTGACTCAGAATCAATTTGGAATTAATGTGACAAAGGAGTGAAATTGACAGAGTGCCAGTTGTTTAACAGTCCTTACTTGACATCTAAAAATCAGAAATTTCCTTCTGTAAGCTGGAAGTAGAGATTACCCTTATGGCCATAAACATGGAAGAAATGAAACAACAGAGAATACACATGAGTAAAATTTGTTGATACATTTGTTCATACGTTTTGCCTATATGTAGAGACTGTATTCTTATCAAAAGACAGTTGTCTGGTATCATTTGAGATACCCTGGGGTAACCTGTCTGGTTTCCTGAAGTAAGTCCAGACAGATGTAGGTTTCCCATATTTCCTTGACCAACATTTACTAGCTTTTTTATGGAGGTATCACATACCTCATGGCATCTGAAATAATAAAAATGCCTATATTTAACATCACCTTTGTTGTCTAAGTTCATATTGGATTCAACACATTCAGTTCAATCTAATTGGTAGTGTGAGATTCAATTGCTTGAATATAGGCATCCATTGACATTTCAGACAATTTAAATTTTCTGAAAGGCTGGAAGTCTTTTATTATTTAGGATAGATGTGATGCTGTGTTGAGCTTTTCAAGAAGTGAAGCATGAAAGGTGAAAAATGGAATCTATATGTTCTGTATGTACAAGCCATAAAATGTGAAAATATGCCCTCCACCTCTATTTTCAATCAAAAATGAAAATAATTATTATAAAAATTTTATGTGAATGAACTTATTTACATCAGCCTTAATATTTTTGCCAGACTTGTAAAATATCTACTTTTAAAATGATGAAATTCTTTTAAATTGATTAATTCTGAAACTACATGTGGTTTCACTGCCTAAAGTCATGTAGGCTTAATTAAACTAGAGTGTCAGAGATGAATTAGTTTAGGCAATTGTGAAAGCAACTGTTTAAGGGAATTTTGTAAGAAAACATACTCTTAAATTGGAGTTATATATGTGTTTGTGGGATTTACTATGTTTCAAAACATTAAGTAATATCATAAGGATTATTGGGACAACTTAAATAATCAGTTCAGCAACATGTGGGTATAATACAGGAAGTGGGGTTTGTGGCTGTGGACAAGGCATGTGTTACTGTGTAATCTAAAATTGTTCCTGCTGATTTAGAGTTCTAGATGTAAGCGTAACCTCTGAAACCTGTTATATCTGTAACTATGAAAAAGAGGAAATCCAGTGACTCCTTTTTATTTATCTCACATTCTTAGAAACAGCAGCACCAAAATAACAGGAGTTAAAATAAAAAAAAAAATAGTAAACTAATAAGAACTCATACAATTCCAGTGTAATATGGAATATGTTATATCTTTTGGGGGTTTTTTACATTTCATATTTGACTGAGGATTTTTCAATACACTAAGTATGTGCCATTTGCTTTTTATATCTATCAATGGCTAAATTCTAATATTAGATGTGAATTGACAAACCAAAAATATTTGGAATTAAATGAATTTGTGAATATTGATATGTGTTTCAAATAAATAGGTTTGTATCATGCACTCTCAAGTCACTGAACAGCAAATTTTGTAAAAGTAAAAGCTTTGGAAATCATATACACATGAATTATTGTCTTTTAAATATAGATCACATGATCAGGGGAAAAAAAACCACATTCTTGAAATTCCAGGAGAATTTTCAAATAGAAAATTAAGTTGAGCCCATTTTGGTTGAAGAAATGGTTATTTCAGTCACAGAAGACCTTATAATATATGAAAGTAAGTCACTAAATGAAACACTTTGTAAGATTGAATGGAAGTGTGTGAATGAATGAATGAATGAATGAAACTATGCAAGTTTGCACTTTCATGTAATTACATGTACATAAATATTTCCATTGGAACTGAACAAAAATCAGAACAAATCTTACCTGATTTTAGCTTCAATGTTAACTTTTTCTTTTTTTTTTCTTTTTTTTTCTCCCCCTGAAATACCTGAAATTAAAATGCACTATTGCTCTGAATTGAAATGGGAAAATATCTTTTAATTAGCTCTCATTATTATAACTAGAACAATATTAAAGTGAAAGTTTTCCTAATATAGATTCCATAGCAGGATATGACGATAACAAAGTGAGATCATGCGCTCAATATTCTTCAGAGAGTCTGCAGCCTTAAGGAAGAAAACCTGTGGATCTGTGGAAATCATGACTGAGAGAAGCTGCAATTAATCACCCAGGTGAGAATTATATGCATAGAAGACGACAGGCTTACTGCTAAAAATGTCTTGCTAATTTCTGGTTAAACATACATAGGTCTTACTGCACCTCAGGGTAAAGCATCTTCAATGCCCACACCTACCTTTGGGTATCTGACCGAAGCCAGAAATCTCACCTTGCCAACATGTAGCTGTTTAGCACCACCTCGGGCTCCATGAGAAAACAGGCCCCATCCTTCTCAGGAGAAGTCATCTAACAAACAAAATAATTGTACTCTTCCAGTTCTTGCTGAAGCTGTGCTTTTACCACATCTTTATTGTATCTTGCTTTCCTTCACTTATGAAGAGATGGTACACAAATTGTATCTGTGAGGAACTACTGCATAACATAAAACTCCACTGAATAATTCAGTAACAGCTTGATGATTACCATTAGGAAATTATTATGCTTTTTTTCTCATGTACATACAAACAATAAGGAAAAAAAGACAAGAATTAACTATTTGAAAAAATAAGGGCAAGCTTAAAATTTTACAGATTCATTTCCTCGTCTCCACTGTAAAAGCTCATTTTTTTCTTTGTGGACTGCAATTAGGCAGCAAAGGATTGACTGGATCATGTAACACATGAAGTACCTCTAATAGAAATTCAGGTCAGTCAGGATGACCTCATTTATTGAAATCTCTTGTCCCTCACCTTGCTGATGCCTATGACTTTCAACTGTCTTTTTTTTCCTGTATGTGGTTTGCTTAGTAACGGCACGTAATGTAATTTTGGCTGTTGTTGACTGAAAAGGTACAAAACATCTGCCTTTTGCACATTAAAAAAAGGTTTAAAAAAATTCCTTCTTTCTGCTTCAGGAAACACTACATTGCCTTGAATGGTTCCAAGCATTCTGGATCATTACAGTAACTGTTGCTTTCAAACTGATCAGTTCTTGGACTTACAGTTATGACTGAGCTCTCCATCAAAATATTGGCCAAACAAAACTTAGATCAGAATCTCTTTCAGTAATAAAATAACAGTAATAACAACAACATCAATAATTATAATAATAATAATAAAGTTGTGCTGAAAGGGAAATAACTTGATGTGTGGCTTGACGTTTGTTGGTCATCAGGTGCCCACCAAGCTGCTTTATCACTCGCCCTTCTCAACTAGAAGGGGAAGAAAATACAACAAAAAGCTCGTGGGTTGAGATAAGGATACCCAGTAATTACCATTACTGGCAAAACAGGCTCAACTTGGGGAAAATTAATTTATTGCCAATTAATGAGAGGACAATGAGAAATAAGAACAAATTTAAGAAACACCTCCCCTCACCTCTCCCTTCTTCCCAGGCTCAACTTCACTTCTGACTTCTCTACCTCCCTTCCCACCAACCAGCACAGGTAGATGGGGAATGCAGGTTACAGTTAATTCATAACACTTTTTCTCTGCTGCTTTTTCACTCTCACACTCTTCCCCTGCTCCATCTTGGGGTCCATAGGAGACAATCCTCCATGAACTTCTCCAATGTGAGTCCTTCCCATCGGCTACAGCTTTTCATGAACTGCTCCAGCGTCGGTCCCTTCCACAGGGTGCAGTCCTTCAGGAACAGTCTACTCCAGCGTGGGTCCCCCACAGGGTCCCAGATCCTACCAGGGGCCTGCTCCTGACACAGGCTTTCCAGTGTCACAGCTTCCTTCACATCTACCTGCTCCGGTGTGGGGTCCTCCACAGACTGCAGGTGGATATCTGCTCCACCATGGACTTCCACGGGCTGCAGGGCAATCTCTGCTCCAGCACCTGCAGGACCTCCTCGCCCTCCTTCTTCACTGACGTAGGTGTCTCCAGAGTTGTTCCGCTCACATAATCTCACATGTCTCTCCAGCTGCTGTTGCACAGCAGTTTTTTCCCCCCTTCTTAAATATGTTATCACAGAGTCACTACCAATGTCATTGATTGGCTCAGTTTTTGGCCAGTGGTGTGTCCATGTTGGAGCTGGCTGGAACTGTCTTTGACATGAGGGCAATTTCTGGCATCTTCTCACAATAGCCACCCTTGCAGCCTCCCCATCACTACCAAAATCTTGCCATACAGTAAAAATAAGAGTGCATCAGACCCTGAAATCAGAAACAGAGAAAATAATTATTTTTATATGTTTAGACATTAACAACATTACACTGATTTAAATTTGCAAGCTGAAATCTATTTGCCTGAATTGAGTAAGATGTGCATTAGTCATTGGTGAAAATATTATTGGTATTTTAGTCTGGGTTTTTCTCAATTATGTTTGCAAATGATTTATGTTTTGAACGAAAGATTCTGCTGGCGATTTCAATATGATTTTCCTGAACTTGTGGACATTTGCTAATTCCTTATATTTTTTTCCTTATGACAAACAATGAAATACCAGGTGATAGAAATTTTGCATTGGCATATTCCTGCATTATCAAGGCTAACTAACTGCCATAATAGGGTAAAAAATGGTAGACTGCAGCAGTTGCAGATCACCACAATACATTAACAGCTGCTGCTGAGAGACTAAAATTGCTATGCATGTTTTCATATCACTTTTTTCTAAAATCACTACACAAATATCTAAAATGCTAGCACTCCTGACAAAATGAATCCCTCACAGGTTTAAATAAATAAATATTTTCTATTTTCTTAATTTTTAGGAGTATTACTGTGAAGATGATCTTCAGAAAAAGTGCCATAGTTCAGAAAGGTGAAAATGAAACCATATTTCAGGAAAGCTGCATGTCTGATGACTTCTGGAAGAATATGTATTAAGTTCACAAAAAAATCAAGAACTTCCGTCATCAGCAAATGTCAACAGATGCTATTCAGAAAAGGTTGCTCAGAAGCAATGGAAGTGTTCAAGGCCAGGTTGGATGGGGCTTTGGGCAACCAGGTATAGTGGAGGGTGTCCCTGGCCATGGCAGGGGGTTGGAACTAGATGATCCCTTCCAACCCAAACCATTCTGTGATTCTATGATTACCTAGGCAATATTTTTTTTCTCAGAATATGACAATGTTAATTCATTGGTTACTGTTTCTGAATAATTCCTTCTTTCTTCTTATTTTTCTAGTCAATAACATTTTGATCAGTTCTTACAATGAAGGAGTTTTCTTGATTAAGAGAGGACTTATCAATGTTCATATTACAAAAACAAAGACTATAATCATAATTTGTCATAACAGAGCATTTTTTGAGACTACAAGGTCATAGAAGATCATGAATTCCAGTGGCTGGCTAAACTACAGAGAAATATGCAACAGGCTTATCTCATTGCAATAGGCATTTTGGATAAAATTCCACCTGGCATATGGTCCCAGCAATTCCCAGCTGGTGCATGGTCCATTGCACAGTCTACAGCAGCCCCTGGTGGGTTAACACTGGGCAGCAAATCAAAAAGCTGCTTCTGGCTTTCTAACAGACACTCAACTGCTGACATTCAGTGCATCAAAAGCTGTATGAGTAAGACTTGAAAAGTTCAGTGGTAAAGAGGAATAAGAAATAGTTGCCTGAAAAGGCACAAAAATATTCATGCTGTCTAGCTGGGAAATTAATCTGTCCTTTACAATCAGAAAAGTAGATCAATTCTTGAGCACGTATTAGGGGCAGCAATAAAGAGATGTACAGTGGTTTAGTGACATAACCACTAACCTTGTCCTTTGTCACAGCGTTCTCCTTAACGCCTTAGCAAAGTGAGTGAATGGGGGAGGGCAAGGGGGCAGAGGCATAGGGAGAAGAGCTTAACTGCGACAATTGGATAAAAACTGTATTCTACTCAGCTGACACTGAGACAACTATTCGCATTACATGACATCTAAAGATTAGCTTTAAATGAAGCACTGGAGCAAAAAGGTATGGAGAAAAAGTCTTTTTGCTGAAGCTCATGATAAACATTTAAATGTGTAAAAGGAAGACCTGCACAGAGGAAAACCGATACATCTGCTGGAGGGTCTGGAGGCAACTGAACCCATGGTTGTTTATTTGCTCATAAGAACAAGTCTAGATATTCATATTATATAGTTTTCTCCTGTCCACCCATCCATATTGATTTCTATATTCTTCATGCACTTAATGGGTAGCAATACTGAGGGACTTTTTACCATTACAGATTATTGACATTATATGGAAGACTTAAGAAACTCCTTCAAAATTTTATGAATGTCTTTTGCAGACAAAACAGAAGTAGTAAAATCCCAAACTTGAAGTTGCTAATGGGTATGTTAGTGTTGTTCATGCCTCTTTCATTTTGAAGGAAAATGTCTCTGTGAATACGGACACCTGCAGTGAGATTTTTAATTGATTCTTATATGGTTTTGTGTGATGACAATACATCTCTCACACTTGTTTCACCAGAAAAATAAAATTGAGGCCTTTTACCTGAAAGAATTCTGTCTTAATAGATTTCTAAAAATTTAATGGTCAAAAGGGAAAAAAGAAGTTCTTTGTGGCTACCTCAATTAAAAATTGTGTTTCACTGAAGTATAAGCATACATTCCTGGCCCACTGAAATGAGTGTTTTTTTCCTTATCATAATTACTAAATTTGGAATATAGGATATCTATTCATCAATGGATTTTTTCCTGTGTAAAATACTAAGGTATCATTAAAGCTTAACTATATTTCTTGGAAAGCAAATGCAGAAGATAACCATTTGATGATCTTCATAGTTGACAAACTTTATAATGATACAAACTTTTTAATTGTACTCATTACATTTATTACTGTTACATAAATTATTACTATCTGGTAGCATTAACTTAAGTAATTGTCTGGATGCATAAGATAAACTGTACATTACAAGAAGGAATATTTACCATCAGACTTCCCGCTATAGAACACTTCAGGTAACCGAGTATACATAGTGTACATGACATTCTACACTAAAAATGTTTCAAATGAAAGCAAAATAAGAATAAAATAAAAAATACTGCACAAAATATCAACAACATTACTTAAGAGATCCAGATGGTAATGCATGTTTTTATTAGGCACTTCAGAATTCAACGTAGGAAAAGGAATTAAATTTTTCTGGGTTTTAGAATGGTTAGAGTAGCAAAGCCAAAGACTAAAGAGACTGTATTTGAATGATTCTCCAACAGAAAGTGGTTTGCTGATTGTTGTTGAATTTTTGGTTAATTTTTAAGCTATATGGGCAATATTCCTGTTAATATTTTGTGTAGATTAGGTGTTGAATTTTCTGTTCAATTGCACACAGCTCTAAAGATGTTATAAAAATTTAAAGAAAGAATGAATTTGATTTCAGTTACTACTAAATAGTCATAGCAATTCCCAGTTCAAATTTAGAATCTACAGTTCTGTTCTTTTCCTCCATGAAGTATACAACCCATCCCCCACACTATGCCATGCTGTCTCCCTGCTTTTGTCCATCCATCTAGAAGCAAGAAATATTTTTCATCTATTCAAAAATGTGAAACAAATGCTGCCTTATCAAATAAAAAAATACAGCTTTGCAAGAGTTCTCCAAAGTGTGACACTTATGATTTTAAAGCCAGCAGGTGGCTGATTAGCCCACCACATTTAACCTAAGGAAGGAAATTAGAAAAACCATGGATTATCCCTGCTCTGCCTTGACAAACAACTCAGTAAGACAGAACTACACAAGGAACAGACTTACTCACATTCATATGAGTGGGTGTTAATACCAAATATTTCCGGAACTAATTTTTTCCCCCTCACTCCAAGCAAATATATACATAATTTGACTTATTTTAAAAGGCTTCGAAAAGTTGTTTAGTTGTGTGTGAGGGGTTGTTGTTATTCTTTGAAGTAAACCCACTTAATTACACACAAAATCTTTACAATGTTCATTTCACTATTGGATATTATTGGTAGTAGCACGGTAATGTTGTGGAAGAGTAAACTTGAAATTTGAAGCCACATGAAGGCTCCACAAGCGATCTCTGTCTCTGCAGGAAAGAAAGCATTCCTCTCCTTTTGTTATCATCCATTTCTAAATCCTTGTTCTGCCAGAAAACAGTTGATTTTCTTCTAAACTATGGTCTTGGTTTTGCTCCTGGTGTGAGAGCGAACGCGCATGCAGTGCACGGAGGGTCTCAGGTGGGGTGCATTGGGTGAGCTGAGCATAAGCAGTGCGTGTGACGTGCACACGGGGGGACAGGGGGTTCCTGGCGGTGGTAGCTGGAGGGTGCCAGCCACTGTGGCAAGGCATGGCGTGTGTCGCTTGTGCCGGGGCCGTGCTGCACATCCCTCTGCGTTGGGGCTGGGGAACAAAGCTTTCTCTCATGTCGCCGTAGGATTATTCACATTGGTTTAACTCCTGGGAAACCAGAACTTTACATAATTGATTGAATAAAATCTAGAATGCTCTGAAGTCATCAGGGTTATATTCGTGACCTCAGTGTAGCTATGATTAGGCAATTAAATATCTACCATTTACTTAGCATTAGAATATATAGTGCTTTCTTGCTTAAGTGCTCAGATGCTACCGAACTGACACATCTCACTGACCAGAAAATCCACCATAATAAAGGAAGAAATTAAAGATGTGATAGGAAACCCAATTTTCTATCCCAAGTAGTTATTTTATAAACCGAAATTTTGCTCCTTATTTGAAATATTCTAGTTACCATGACACGTGTAAAGTTAATACTGAATGAGAAAGTAACAAAGACTACTTAGATAAGAATTTATTGTCACATTTCCACTTAGCAGATTAGAAGCCTGTATAGAAAATAAAATTTATTTCTGCTGAGTTTCTTATGGTAGTGACTTGTGTAGCTGCAGTAAGGAATTCAATTTCTTCTTATCCACATCCAACATGCAATTTTAAGGGTTTCTCTTTATGTCAACAGGTCTTGAAAACCAATTGCTTTGTCTTGGATTTTTTTGCATTGCCTTTAGAGCCTACACATACTCCCTGAACATAGCTTCACTGTGGGTGTACGTGACAGATTGCATTTCTAACCAATCACGTTCCCACCGGATAAAATGATACTTTTCTATATTTGAGGACTAGTTTGTAACCCTTTAAAGCATATTTAGACTTTTGATTGTGTAGTTGTTTTCTGGTAGTTTAGCTATGTCTGGCTATCTTTTCCAAAAAGTTCACATAATGCCTTTTCTCTGAGTCTAGTAAATATAGACAGAGTGAAATTTCTTTTTAAACCCCACTGCTTGTTTTGGACAGTTTCAAATTGCTTGTCCAGAGAAACCACTCATTCCTAGATTATATCACTGTCAAGTTGCATTTTATAAGATGATGCTGTGTCTCCATGATCATCTTAAAAATACTTAGATTATTTGAAAAAGTACTCACATCTGTACTCCAGAGGTAACCGTTTGTTTTCAATAAAAGTCTTGGTCATTGAAAATATTATGTAGGGTACTGAAGAAATCCAATCACTTAAAACCAGACACAGCCATCAGAAGTATTACTTATTATGTGTTATACATTTAGAGTGCTGAAGAAATCCAATCACTTAAAACCAGACACAACCATCAGAAGTATTACTTATTATGTACTACACATTTAGGACAGCAGTAGATTATATATTGTAGTTCTAATTCTACTCTTTTAAAAATACCTAATACTACTATTCTTAATTTATTTACTGATGTCATTCAGAAATATGTATCATTTGCATGTAAAGAGACTTAGTATGACTTAATTGTCCATCTAAGTGAATAAATCCAGGCAGATATTTTCCAGTTTATATCTTGCAATTCTGGGTTACAGGTACTTAATTAGAAAACAGAAAAGTGATCCAAGTGCTTTCTATAATAGTCAAGGGTGATTTATTAATCACAGCACTTTTATACATTCATCTTTTTTTACATTTGGAAATCAAACTTCAAGACCTAAGTGTGAAACAGAAAGCTGTAATACAGAATGCATGCTGCCTGTTTATATATGCATTAGTCTTCAGTAATTCTTCAAATAATGCAAAAGCTAAGTACATTACCTCTTTACAAATAGTGCCTGTTAATATACTAAAAACAATGTATTTTGTTGTATTTTTCTCATTCTATTCCATGGCAACAAATGCAGATGGCTGGAAAATTATTAGCTTCCCTCAAAAAGGATGGCCACTCTAAACCAAATAGGGCAGATGTAACTAAATTAAATTACTAATTTCAGATCATTTATCTCATTATTTTAGTTTTAATTTCTGTTTATGATTCACCTACTTTTTGGCCATTTGTTTACTATATTCTGTTTATAGCAAACACAACTGATGATTGCTATACGTAGCAATATGTTATTATGATTTACATATATCATGAGTAATCAATCATAATTGATCACGTGATATGTTCCTTGTCTGGGAATCAGGCACCTGTTAAGTAGGGACTTGATGAATGAAAACCACTGAAACACAAATAAATAAGATGGATTTTTTTCCTCCAAAATATCCTCTTGGCATACCAAATTTTTATCTATTTAAAGAGTAATTACTGTCACCTTTTAAATAAACAAAGAATTGTATTTCTATTTATGAAGTGGTAGGTTTATAGCCAAATGAGGCATCCAGTGCAGAAGACAAGTATTTGCAAATACATGATTTGTATTGTTTCACTATCTAAAGTATTGAGCAAATTACTGATGCTGTTTGAATGCTTATCACTTATTTTTTTGCATAAGTTATTATATTGTTTCAGTTACAGTAATAATTTGTAGAAGACACCTTTTGTTAGATGACAAGTGATAGTTTCTGATGAAGATACGTTTCAGGTATTCTATATATGTCCCAAAGTTCTTAATGACAAGTTAACTACATTTATATTCTCTCAACAAAAGCAGTGTGCTGGTTCTAATCTCCTATTCTAGGACAAAATAAAACAGTTTTAAAGCCAAATCATATCAGTACCCTCTCCTTCTCTGAGCTGAGTTTGACCGGGTATCTTTGGTTCCTCTATCTCCGTGATCAATACTTGAAACAGGTGAAAGTGTGATAGCAATGCCAATTGCAAATAACCTCAAATGATCTTCACTAGCCAAGGCATCTCCAGGATGTAAGGAGCACTGGCTCAGTGCTCCCACTTTTGAGGACTGCTGTATCTGTTGATGAATACGACAGGAATGTTGCAATCCTCCTGTGTTTCAGCCTTGGGTTTCTTTTACTTTAATATTGTGACAAAAAAAAAAAAAAAATGAACAGAGCTGAGGAAAAAGGAAGAGAAGCCCACAGAAAATAATCCCTCAACGTATACCTACACTACTATCATGGTTCACTGTTTCAGCTCATATTAAGAGCTCAAGCTGCCTAGTTATTTATATTTTGCATGGCACTCCAACTTAATCTAGAAAATCCCAAATGACTCTCCTGGCCTGTAAATAGAGCTACATTTATGACACTCGCCGCACTTAAATCCCAATTACTACTCGTGATATTAAATAATAAGATCTCTTAGTGCTGTAAACATATGCTGAAACTGAAGAAGAGCAATCAAACATGAGACAGACATATTCTCTATTCATTAGTTTATTCTTCAGTTCTTCAGATTCTGATCTGTAGAATCAAATATTGACATTCTATTTATGTATATTTCTCCAGTTATCAATCTTTTTTTTTTTTTTTTTTTTTTCATTTACGGGTAGGGCTGCATAAAGTAGTTCCTATACAATTACAGAATGCAAAATAATGCTGAAAATAACATTCTTTATTGCAGAAGAATGATATCTATAGCAAATTGCTGGTTTTTTCTACAACTGCCACACAATTCCACCCTCCCCCCCCCATCCTCCCCCACCCCCCCCCCACCCCTTGTAATGAGCAAAATAAGTATGGTTATGGAGCTGCAACTATACTTCTAAATGAAATAACAAGACACTGCTGCCTAGCTTTGGTCATTAGTGGCATGAACTAGCTTTTTTAGGTACAGCAGAGCATAAGAACTGTCCTTGGGAGGTTGGGTCAGAAAAATATTTCATATGGCTTAGTTTATTGTCCACAGTAGTGGTATGCTTGTAAAGAACACACTTTCTGCAGTCTAATTCTCATACTTCTCCGTCAGCATCCACAATTGTTTTAGCAGTGATATTAAATGGAGAATCCTTGTCTTATCTCTTCAGGGTACATTTATGGACCTGTTGTCCATTAATTTAGCTAATACTTCTGACACTGATGGTAGGGTCTAACTCTACAAACAACTGTGACAGCAGTTTCCAGAAGTTCACTACCAGCTCTTCAAAGAAGTGTTTTAGAAGACGTGTATTATACAGATCTCTTGCTAGTTTCACTGAGTGTTTCTTAGTCCTGGTATGGTGGGATCTAGTGAGTAACTGTTCGGTTTTCTTTACTATCTTTGTGATTCTGTGAATTTCCAGCCCTTTAATCTCTCAAAAGGTAGATGCCTTGATTGATTGATTGATTGATTGATATCTCATTTATGCACTTTCTCTGTCTCTACTGTATTTTTCTAAGGATATAGACAATATATATATAGACAATATCCAGAACAATACACACTATTCAGGGTATGGGCACACAGAAATTTTAACAACAAAATGAACTCCTTATTATTCTCAGTATCCCTCCTGATGATTGCAAATTTATTTTGGTTTTGTTGGCTGCCACTGGGCATTAACCTAATACCAAAAAAATGCCAGTGAAGACCCCTAAATAACTTCTTTGCAATGTAACTCCTAGAATGATCTTTTTATCATCCGTAAAATTGGGCATAGCATTGTGTGCTCTCTTCTCTAAGTCATTTGTGAATATGTTGAATGAAATCAGTCCCTGTGGTCCTCTCTGACTGACTCTGTTTCTATCTCTTCTTCATCTCAAAAAAGTGAGCATTAAACTTTATCTGTTGCTTCCTGTTCCTGTTGCATACTCTCCATTGAAGATGGATGTTGCAAAGTCTTCAAGTATAGCAGAGGGCATGATCGGGTGCTTGAGGATAGCTTGGCGGACAGCAGAGGGAGTCAAACCTGGAGGAATATCATCTAGGTAGCCTTTAAAGAAATGTCATGAAAATGAAATGTCTAGGGCTTGTGTCAGATACTACATTAGTCAATTATTACTAACAGGGAAAACTGTTTACAATGTTGAAGTTGTTTCACTGTATGAAAGTTCTTCTTCTCTCATTGTAAATTTTCATGATATTATTTAAATTCAAGATGATTCAGTATATGTGTATAGAGTCTATATACTTCAACTATTTTGTATATCCCTCAAAGTCTAAATCTACCATAATAAGAGTTAAGATATGTACAGAAAAGTTCTGAATTGCAGTATCTTCTGAATTATGGAAAATCAATTGTATACATCCAATGTCAAGATCTGACATGCCTGGAGGTACAGAAATATAGCATATGCTTCTGTTGCTATTCAGAGGGACCTCAACAAGCTGGAGAGGTGGGCCAACAGGAACCTCATGAAGATCAACAATGGGAACTGAAAAGTCCTGCCTCTGGGGAGGAATAAACCCATGTGCCAGTACACACTGGTGGCTAAGCAGCTGAAAAGCAGCTTGGCAGAAAAGGGAGGTCCTGATGGACAGCAAATTGAACATGACCCAGCAATGCACCCTTGCACCAAAAGCAGCCAACAACATCCCAGCTGCATTAAGATGAGTGTTGCTAACAGGTCAAGGAAGGTGATCTTTAACCTCTGTGTAGTACTGATGAGACATACCTGGAGTATTGCATCCAGTTCTGGATTACCCAGTACAAGAGAGACATGGACATACAGGAATGAGAAAATATCCATGAAGATGATTAAAGGCTTGAAGCATATGTCATATCAGGAGAGGCTGAGAGAGTTGGGAGAGTCTGGAGAAGAGAAGGCTCAGGGGAATCTTATCAACATGTATGAGTATCTGATAAGTAAAGAAGATGGAGTCAAACTCTTCTCAGAGGTATCTGATGAAGGAACAAGAGGTAAATGGTACCAACAGAAACACAGGAAATTAATTTAAACATTAGAAAAATCTCTTTTGTGGAGAGAGGATTGTTACCCAGAGAAATTGTGGCATCTCCATTCCTGGAGATGTTTGAGACCTGACTGGTCACAGCCCTGAGCGACCTGCTGTAGTTGACCTTGCTCTGAGAAGGATGGTTGCATTAAGGGATCTCCAGAGGTCAATTCCAGTTTCAAATGTTCTGTGATTCTATTAATGTTATTTTTTTAAAAAGTAGTAAGTAGTGATTTCCTGATTTGCCTCACTTATTTCCTTGTCCCTGAATATCTTTTTATGTGATGGTATTTTTTTCAGATATTGAGTCTCATTCTTTCCATTTTTTAGTTTGTAAGTTTATCAGTAAATTAATGTGCAACTTCATCTAAACTATTCACTAAAGGATATCAAACTGCCAAAATTTCATCTTTCACATTCTAGCTTTTTTTTTTTTTTGACATCATCATAGTACTGAAAGAAGTGCTTGAGAAGTTTCAGCTGTAGTTTTGTGTAGTTATTATTTTCCTGATGCACTAAAAGTCAAGTTCAGAGTAACATGTAAGTACTTGACACCCAGCGTCTTATATCATGTTAAATATTTCTGCAATCTGTTCATTTGCAGAGAACTTGGGTGGGAGCCTATCTGGATTTAAAATAAAATTTGTTTCTTTTTCAGTTATTTTAGAGCTGTATCAGTTCCCCGATCCATTTCACTACATAGCCATTCAAATATGTGTGCCAATTTAAGCTGCACTGGTGCCTTACAGCCTACACAGTTTTTAATCAATGCTTAAACAGTGATATTTCTGTCAGATTGCTAAACCAGTGGTACATTATCAGCAGAGATAGATGCAAATAAATTCTCCAGAAGGTGTGGCTTGAATGCATATAAAAAATGTATACAATATTAGGCAGCATGGAAAAAATAACAACCTGGCATCTGTTTAGCATCCAATAGCATGGACATGTTGACCCCCATCTAAGCATGCCTCATTCTCTAAAAATACAAAGATCAAGAAAGAACTTCTGCAAATAATTTCACTAGTATTTCTAAAGCAGTCAGACACAGTAGAGAAGAGCTTCATAGAAAACTCATAGGGAAATCAATGAATCTACCTTACAGCATGTCCTGAAGCAGTTTGCAATACAGACGGCATTGAGGCGTGCAGTGCACAGCAGTAAGGCACAGCGTTGCATAGCTGATCGTTCTGGATGAAGGAGCAGTCCTACATGGGGAAAACTGCCTGAGCTTGTATCATAATGCATAACCATGAGAGAGACAAATTAAGGTTAGTCAAGCACTTTTTATGCTGCTTCTCTAATACAATTTTTTGTATAAAATTAATTCTTTCAAAGTGTGATATTAAGCAGTCATGTTCTGCCATAGGTATTTTGTTACCTTTCGTTGTGATAACTATGGGACACCTTCAGCATATTTGTGCACTGTTCAGACCATAGCTTTACTAAGAGTACAAAACAAAACAAAATCAAATCTCCATGGTAAATTAATGCTCTGTAAAACCCATGAGGCTGTGACTAATGATTCTGAAAGGATTATCATAATTTAAATCATATTAACAATTAGTAGTATCTACAGTAAAAAATTAATGCTATAGCTTTAGGGATGAACCGCTGTTGATATATTACTAAAATTACTTAATTACAAAATGTCTAAATGTAAATTACTGTTTTTCTTGTTGGTAGTGTGGGGTTTTTTAGTGTAAAGATGAAATCTAAGCAATAAAAATGCACAACTAAGGCATATGGAGGGGGTTGTTTAACTATTATTGTTGGGTTTTTATTTATCATTTTTGGAAAAGACTAGTAAGAAAATACTTTTGATTTTAATACCCTATTCTGTATTCAGATAAAATTCAGATTTAAAGAAATTTTGCTTAAGAGAAGTTTCACTGGAAATAGCATTGACTATAGCTATAAGGCCTAACAAGAGGTTTTATAAAAATACATACTTGTTCTTTTAGCAAATTTTAGCCTCAACATCTAATATTCTTAAAATTTTATTACTTAATTATCACTTTATTTATAATTTAATTATAATCACCTTATTCATTTATTATTTAATTTATCATAAGGTTATGGTAAACACGTAATCAATGTAAGACAGTCACATGATACAGAACCCATATTCTTTCTCAACTGAAAAAGTTTTGATAGTTACAGATAGTAAACTTTGCAGAAGTTAATTACTGCTGTTCAGAAGACAAAGATCCCTTCTTCCCAAAACACAGAGGTTTCTTTTTTTTTTTTTTTTCCCCAGAACAGAGACGAAGAAGAAATGGATTTGAGAATTTATATGCTGAGAACTATCAAAAGAAATATGACTATAGAGCTATATAATTTTTTATAGTTAAGTAAGGTTTTGGTTGGTTGGTTGGTTTAGCTGGTTATTTTATTTCTTTATTTTTAGACTCTTCAGTTTCAAGTTCTGGTTTATTAAGCATTTCTTGCTATGAGACTCATTATGTTTTTGCTTTAGTTAATAAACTTCTTTCTGACAAACCAACCTTAATTGCAATCTACTTGTTGAGCAGTAGTTTACCATTGCTGAAACGGAAATCAGTATAAATGCACAGTTTCAACATGGCAAATACATCATAATTAAATGTTATTATTAGTATAATGAACATAATAGGAATTAATATTTAGGAGGCTTGTTTACTATTTTTTCAAATAGATTTAATAGAATAGCTAGGCTTTTTTGCTATTTTTCTGTTGCCTTCTATTTTGTGCATTACTGTTCAGAAAGAACAATGATCTGAAACATTTTGACTATCCTAGTATTATCTTCAAGAAATTGCATTGCTTGACCTTTTCCTCAGTAGTTTGTGATTGTGAATCTTCTAGAGGCTTGTAAATGTTATTCTTGAGGACAGTAAACAAATATCTATCCATTAGCTTGGCTCTAAAGCTTAATCTGTTGGCACTTTTGTGGATGTTTTTTTAAAATTCAAATTTGTTTCAGGAAAAAGCTGAAAGATATTGAATGAGTTTGTAAAATTTTCTGAATAACAGGGATGTCAAGAACAGGCTTTTGATTTAGTCACTCAGAAATAGATTTCTGGTGTTATCTTAGGCACTGTGGGAGCTTCCTCTTGGTCCATCTTTCCTGACAGCCATGTGTGGACAAGTAAAAAGACATCGAGTCATTCCGTTTCCACAGTGTACTCTCAGAACCACAGAATTGCAGAATGGTTGAGGTTGGAAGTTGCCTAGTCTAAACCTTTGCTCAAAGCAAGGCCAGGTAGACCAAGTTGCTCAGAACTGTATTAAGTTAGGTTTTGAATACCTCCAAGGATGGAAACTCTACAACATGTCTAGGCACCATGTTCCAGTCAGTGTTAAACCACTCTCATAGCAAAAGTGTTTCTCATGTTCAGAGTAAATTTTTTGTGTGTCAATTTGTGCCCATTGCCTCTTGTCCTGTCACTGGGCACTATGGAGAAGAATCTGGTTCCATCTTCTTCATTCCCTTCCATCAGGTGTTTACACATGATGATAAGATCCCCCTGAGCTTTCTTTTCTCTCAGGTTCAGTTCTCTCAGGTCAGTTCTCTCAGGTTCTCCCCATATGTCAGATGTTCCAAGCCCTTGTTTTAATCTTCAGGAACCTCCTCCAGTCACTGTTAACTTTCAAAGATAGTCAAGAGAGGGTTCACAGACACATGGGTTGTGCACATATGGGCGCATCATATCAGGTACCATATGTATATGGTTTGTTTAAATGTTCCCAAACCTACTCCACCACTGGTAGCGTTTCTCCCTTTTTCCAGACTTTTCCTTTTTCCTCTGGTCCCAGAGGCCTGGGATTCCTGAAGGCCGGTCTTTACCAGTAAAGACTGAGATGAAGAGGGCTTTGGGTACTTCAGTCTTCCCCATGTTCTTTGTGATGGAAGGAGAAGGGAAGATTGGAAGCGTAAAGAGTTCACATCAAGCTATTTTAAAATGCAATAGTAGGCAAGCTCCTTTACTTTTCAAAGAACTAGGTAGTCCAACTCAGATTAACTGATTTTAAACTAGAAGGTGTTTTCTTCTGGGAGATGAAAACCATATCTAACTCATAAAGCAGGGTGATGTTTACCAGAGACAAGACTGAGGTAAAGCGTTCAAGGTATGTTTGTAACTTCAATACAGAACTGCTGCACACAGAAATGTACCTTACAAATACAAAGGGCCTGAAATGCTGGGTCTTATGTTCTTAGTTAAAATTAGGAAGATACAGCACTGCTTATTTTTGCGCATACGTTTGCACACACATACACACACATTTTCCAATGGACATCTGCAGGTCATCTGCTCCACAGTGCAACTTTAAAACATAAATTGGAGGGAGAATTTACTCTAGGGTCTGATTCGAAAACAAAACAAAACAAAACAAAACAAAAAAAAAACAACAAAAAAACCCAAACAAAAAAAAAAACCCACCCCAAACCACAAACCCAAAAGGGACAAGACTGTACTCCATCTGGCTGACATCATATTGAACAGATTTGGAAATTTTGTAACAGGCATTGCCCCCTTCGGCATTCTTCACCTCCTTATGCCACAGATGCCTATTGGCATGTGACACTTACAATAGGCTTTATGCCCGATTTTATGCCCTATTCTAGTAGCCAACACAAAAAAAAAAAAAAAAAAAAAAAAAAAAAAAACAGATGGTTTGAAATAAGAAAGAAGAACAAAATAAGGGAAAAAGAAATCATTATTATCATTATTCATTACCAAATGGAGGCATCCTAACAGTGATACTGTGGCTCTGGACAATTTTGTGAAAATACAAAAAAAAACCCCAAAACCCAACCAACCAACCAACCAACCAAAACCCCCCAAAACACCAACAAAACAAAAAACCCACAACTGTGCTTTCTTAGAATGAGGGAGACTTGAAGATAGGAATTATGTCTAAGGGCCATAAGAGCACTCATGGAGTCCAGAAACGATCCAGGGCCAAGAAATACATAGTATGGATACTATTGGTCTGCCCTAGAGAGTGCTATCCCTGTTGGGGTAAGATAAACGGAGATTACAGGCATAAGCTAGTTCATGCCACTCTCCTTTAGAGTCTAAGATCATCCTTACCCATCCTTCATTTAACAACACAGACAGTTTCAGCATCCTTCCTCCCAGTGAGTTATGCCATTGTCTTGTATCTACACCATTTGATACTTGGAAGAAATACTTGGCATTCACAGGCAGCTGAAGTTTCTGTGCTTGGAAGAATAGCACAGACTGGTGGGATCAAAGTTTTCCAAGTCTGAGAAAATCAACAGTGCTATCTTTATCATGTAGTACTTTTTCTTGACTTCTGCTTCTACAGAGACAGTTCATGCTTTGCAGTTCAGAGGTTAGAGGATAAAAGCAGCCCTGTCAATACAGATGAAGATAAACGCTCTGTAGAAGATAGTGGCATAGGTTTAAAAAAAAAAGTGTGGAAAATTATCTCATACCAGAGAAACTATTCTCATTAGGCTTAGAAGAGCTGTTAGATTCTTCTACCAAAGTTATCTTCCTGGTAAAAATGCAGATAATTTCTGTCATGAAGTGAACAGGCTTTCAAGCTGTTGCAACACCATATGAAGCCTTGCAGGAGGAAGGAATCATTTCTCATGAATGATTCAGACATTACTGAACCAAAGAACAAAACTTATGGACATGTCATCGAGGAAAATCTATGCCAGTTGCATTTCCAAGTACATTGATATCTTTCAGAAACTGCACACAGAAGATTCTCAACCCTAAAAGCAACACAGGAATGCTTAAATGCTTCTGAGAAATACTACCTACCTTTCAATTGCATGATCAGTCAGCTGCTTTAGTATTTTAGATTGATGCTAAAAATGTCACTCTGTGAGTGCTTCTACATTCTGCTACAGGTGCAATATGCAATACTTCCTCAGGGTACACAAATATAGAGGGTAAATTTACTCCACAGCACTTTTTTCTTGCTTGACTTCAGCAGCTTCACACTGATATGCCCCTGAAGCATTTCTTTTATTTGCTTACTCCTGAGCCACCTGTGGCATGTGCATCTCCCAAGGCCACTACACTTGAGGGATGATGATATAAAAAAACCCCCACAATAGACTAATGGTAGGTTTTACTGGCACACAGTACTCGAGGTACAGCACCACCAGTGCCCAGTACAGGGGGACAATCACTTCCCTAGTCCTGCTGGCCACACTATTGCTGATACAAGCCAGGATGCTGTTGGCCTTCTTGGCCACCTGGGCACACTGCTGGCTTATGTTCAGACAGCTGTCAACCAACACCCCCAGGTCCTTTTCTGTTGGGCAGCTTTCCAGCCACTCTTCCCCAAGCCTGTAGCAGCATTGCATGGGGTTGTTGTGACCCAAGTACAGGACCCAGCACTGAGCCTTCTTGAGCCTCATACAGTTGGCCTCACCCTTGTACGTGCCACATGATGGCATTCAAGATTATCTGCTCCACAACCTTCCCTGGCACTGAGGTCAGAATGAAAGGTCTGTAGTTCCCTGCATCCTCCTTCCAGCCCTTCTTGTAGATCAGCGTCACATTGGCTAACTTCCAGTCAACTGAGACCTCCCTGGTTGGCCAGGACTGCTGATGAATGATGGAAAGTGGCTTGGTGAGCACTTCCACTAGCACCCTTTGTCCCTCAAACATTGGCATGCCACCCCCAGGCTTTTCTCTATTGAGCCTGGTTTTATTAAAGCCTTTTTTATTCAAGACTGAGGCAAAGAACACATTAAGTACCTCAGCCTTTTCCTCAGCCTTTGTGACTGTGTTTTCCCCCTGCATCCAATAAAGGATGGAAGCCCCAGATAACCTTCTGCACCTTTCTTGGTGCAAATGTCCTTGGTTATTTATTACCAATTGGAAGTATCCTAACAATTGATACTGTGGCTGTGAAAAATTTTGTGAAATTACCAAAAGAAAAGACAACTTTTCAGAACAAAGGAGACTTTTCCTGGAAGCGTATATTTAATATTTACTTTTAAAGCAGAACTCTCGATAGTAAAATGAGTTGCCTAAGGATTTTCAGCAAAGTAGCACTAAGTGTGCATAATATTTACGTACAGCTTTTCGTATTTATTCTGTTGCTAATTCAACCTTTACTTATATTTCATTCCACAGTATTCATTAGAATTAATTATTGATATGTGTGCTCTGGTGACACCTTATAGCAGCCTTCCAGTACCTGAAGGCACCTACAGGAAAGCTGGAGTGGGACTGTTTACAAGGGTGTGTAGTGATAAGACAAGGGGTAATGGCTTTGAACTGAAAGAGAGTAAATTTAGATTAGATATTAGAAAGAAATTCTTCGTTGTGAGGGTGATGAGACACTGTAGCAGGTTGCCCATAGAAGTTGTGGATGCCCCCTCCCTGGAAGTGTCCAAGCCCAGGTTGGATGGGGTTTGGGGCAACCTGGTCTAGTGGAGGATGTCCCTGCCCATGGAAGTGGGGTTGGAACTAGATGATATTTAAGGTCTCTTTCAACTCAAACCATTCTATGATTCTATGAAACACTGAGATACTTTTGAGTCTAAAGAGTATGATTCACACATTTGTCAATCTTTTTTTTTATTGTTTCATGCAGTTTTGTTTTGAATGAAGTATCTTACATAAGTAGTGTCCCCCACCTGATACATGATCAAGAAATAAGACTGAAAAGAGCCTGAAAGTCCACAAAACCTTTTGGCAAGAATACAAGCATTTATTGTGAAGAGGAAAGCAGTATATAGAATGATACCACCAATTTTATTCTACGATATTTCCCAGCATACAAAAATAATGGGATTTGAAATAAAAATTTAAATCCTCTGAACAGACTCAATGACCCAAGATATCCTACACTACTAAAATACTTTCTTGCATCTAATTTAATAAAGGACAAACAAAAACCTCTAATTCTTAATATAAATATATATAATAATTGATTCATTTTTTCACAATCAGCTGCTTATTATTATACAATCATATCAGCTATCTGGTCATTTCATAATAGTATGTGGAAACTGTTAAGAGGGAAACACCAGAGGAAATGAAGAAAACATGATGAGGTGAAGCTCATAAAATTCTAAGGAGTCCAGTAAATTTCTCCTACCTAATAGAGATCTAGGATAATTTGAGTTGTACTATGAATCTACATTGGACATCTATGGGTGGGCAACTGAACTGATCCTAGAATAAATCTCTCAAATGTAGGAACTGGATTCTGTAATATATGAGTAGATATTCAATGTAGTTTTAAACCTCTTTTAATATACTTCTCAGTCTTCAGTTGTCACCCTGCTCCACAGTGCCTTGGCTATCCTTTCTGTGTTGTGCCATCTCTGCTAGATCTGTGTATGTGTCTTGGATATTCTAAGACATCTCATATGGCACTAGAATATTAAAAATGTAATTACATGTAAACATCTAGGTTTTGGCTAGTTTAGTTCTGAACAGGATCCCACCCCTAAAATTTTAGGGGTAGACTGTGTACAGGGAAAAAAGACATACCATAAGGTCTTATAACAATTTCTGGTTATGGTGGGTGAAGGAGGGATACTTAAAGACCATCACAGCTTCAGTCTTCCTCTGGAGCTACACCTAATGAGTCAAGGCCCAAAGCAGATCTTCATTGGATCACACCTGTGGGTCAGAGAAAGGATGAAGTTGAACTTTTAAGGCTTTTGTAATTTGAAAAAAAAAAAAAAAAAAAATCTTTCACAACATAAAACAAATAATCTCACTTTCCAATTTTTCAAAAAGAACTCATAGTTTTGTAGCTCTGGAAGATATTATTACTATGAATTATGTTCCCCAGAAATTCTGGAAGCACTGGGATTTAAAAAAACACTTCATAAAATTGGCAAACATGGAATGATACAGGCAGAAAATTTCAGACAATTTTTATCTATTGAGTGTGTAGAGAACATCTGGAAACTTTACTGTACTGGGTTGTCAGATCTTTTAGTGGCAAACACAAATGGTTCATAACCTGGTTTATTTCCCAAGATGAATGTTACTAATGCTTTCTACACATAAAATTATCTTGCTGCTCATTTAAATGACAAAAAAAAAAAAAAAAAAAAAAAAAGAATTTTCATATTAATTATAATGAGTTAATGTGGAATTTTTGTCTACACACTTCCCTGACTGGTTGTGCAATTTTCACTTTCAGTGGATATTCATGCAAAAATGTCAGTAATTTAATGCTCATTTTCTGCAACCATGTGTAATGCTTTCTAAGTATTAAAATCTGATATATTTGATATATACCAATAGTAATATAAAGCCTTTAGGACAGCATTAAACTAATCTAGATTTCCAAGTCTACAATAAAATGAAAAGAAATTGGTAAGTGGCTATTTTGCTCTTTTGATGATAACTGGAACATAAAGGTGGTGTTTCTATGCCTAAATATAGGCATCTCATTTTAGGTGCTGCAGTTTAAGGACCTCCCACATGATCTCTGGCTAATAGAAACACTTAGGTGCAAATAACAGTACATCATAGCAGTATCATAGTGAAGGTTGGCTAACTAAACTCTGCAGGAATGAAAATCATAACAGTCAGCATACAGAAAATAATTTTGTCACATAATTTACAAGGGAATACAGCCTATCTTCTTATCTTGTCTTTCTATTCTTCATTCTTTTCCTTAAAGTGATATATGAGATATTTCAGTACATTTGAGATAACTGCAGGAGGCTGAAAATTATGACACAGAAGATATATGAACTTCCAGATTCAGGTCCAGGAGAATAACCACTGAAATATCAAACAGCACCATATTTAGCTAAAGTAACAATCAAGATCTAATTCGTCAACAAAGTAAATTTTGGATTCTGACTCCAAAAGAAAAGATTTAAGTCAAATCCCTTAGTCCATGTTTAGCTCTAATACAGATAGTGTTTACAAACATACTTTTCAGTTAGTAGAACTACTAATAGTGGGATGCAGTTCCCTAGCATATTAAAATAAGTCAATGAGAAGCCAGGTGTGCTAATCTATAGCATATAAACTGTCATAAGTCATCCGTGCTTAGAAAGCTGAATTTCAAATATTTCTGCATTTTTCAAAGTCCAACTGTTTATTTAATAATTTAATCATTAAGAAGGTAAAAGTTCAATTTACTTGCCTCAAAATAGGCACCTGAGATGTACCAGTGTTGTCATTCTGTCTAGCCTCCAATTGATGATCTGTTAAGACATGAGTACTACATTAGTGTAAGGAGTGATGCTTCAACTTCCTTGTGGTTTCTCAGCTATAAGTAATGAAGTGTGCAAAATTAATTGATACACAGACATTGAACAAAAGAAAATGTAACTCCATAGCCTAATGATGCTGGCACTCTTCTGAAAACAGGGGAAGTCCTTGATCTTGATCTTGTTCTTTCCTTACATAACTTTGTTTTGTTTGTTTGTTTGTTTGTCTGTTTGTTTGTTTGTTTGTTGTGGGGTTTTTTTGTATAGGAAGAAACCCACATAAGCAGTCTTTAGGCCATAGGCTAAAATTCCTCTCTTCATAGTACTATTTTTGCAGTTAAGTAAAGTAGTCAATAAATAACATTGTAGGAGACAGTCTTTGTAGGACTATTTATGTGCATATGCTACGCAATGGATATGTGACAATCTAGAAAGAAGTTTCCTATTTCATTAATCTGGAATCACACTCCTGCTTACTGCTTACTTATTCATCTAGCCCTGCAACCATTGCACTCACAGCTGTATGGAACCTTAGCACTAAAAATGATAAATTAGAGATTATCGTTCTAAGTCAATCAATAGAAAGATGGCAAGAATGACTGATGAAAGAAACACTTTACTTGGATTCAAATTTCTTCATGATTAAGAGAATATAGATCTCAAACTGTGCTGCATCTGGTTTGGATGGAGTTACCTTTCTTCATAGCAACCTGTATGACATTGTTTTGGATTTGTGACTAAAATTGTGTTGATAACACACCAATGTTTTGTTATTATTAATTGAACTTAAATTAATATTATTAATATTTGGAACAGTGCTTTCATAGCATCAAGGCCTTCCCTGTTTCTCACTCTGCCCCCTTCCACAGAGGAGGCTACGGGTAGGCAAGAAGCTGGGAGGGGACACAGACAGCACAGCTGACACGAATTGGTCAAAGGGGTATTCCATGCCATATAACATCATACTCAGCAATAAAAAATAAAGTGGGGGATGGAGAGTGTTTGTCTTCCAAGGTAGCTGTTGCTCAGAGACTAGCTGGGTATCAGTCTGCTTTTGGGAAGCAATGAGTAATTACCTTTGCATCACTTCTTTGTTTTTTCTTCTTTTTTTTCTTTTTCCTTCACTTCTTGAATTGTCTTTATCTCAATCCATGAGTTTTCTCATTTTTGCTCTTCCTATTCTCTCCATCGTCTCTCTGGGAGTAGGGGAATGAGCAAGGGGCTGTGTGGGTACTTAGCTGCTGGCCATTATCAACCCACAACACAAACCTTCTCCTTTTCTCGGTCCACAAATCAAGAGCTCCAGACAAGACGCAAGAGAATGTACCTAGGAGTATGCACTGGGGAAAGAAAGAAGGGAGGGAAGGTCAGCAACAACCCTGTCATGGACTAGTTCTGGTGCTCCATTCACATCCTGCTGAAGAATCCTACCGTACCCGAGAGAACTGGATTTCAGAAATAGCCCTCAGCAGCAGCATTTGGTTAGTATAACAGTTTGTAGAATGCAACTCCTGTAAACCTCACATACTCCTAGAAATTTAAATCAGACTTCTAAATGCCCCATCCAGGAACTTGATTACACTAGTTTAATTTCTACTGTTTCTCTGTTATATTTATTTTTTTACTTTTTTATTTAAGTTACCATAATTTTCTTCATTCCTACTGAGGCTGCTAGAATGTAACAGCTGGTGACATTTGTGTCTGAGTCCATATCTTTGTATTTTTATCAGCTAGAATAGTAGACTTAATGATTCATTACTCAGTCGTATGTATCTAGTACAAGACGACCAGGATCCAAAGCCTAGCCTGAACCATCATATTGTCTCCATCTGTAAACTATTCATCTCCTACAAAGTGGAAAGCAAAGAAATTCATGTTATATTAAGACACTCTGTTCAACCAAATATCTTGTGATATTATTTCATTACTCTTCATTACTTTTTATCACACTAGAAGGAAGAGGTCTTGACATGAATGCCTAACTATATAAAATATTCAAGTTCTCCCATTCCCATCTATATTCTTTGTTTCTCCATTGCTCTTAATCAAACTAGACTCAAGGAAGAAGAATTACCTCATGGCCATTTTACTTTTTGCTTTGTGTTTTCACTGTATGAAAATCAGCTCTTAATGAATAAAACATAATTCCTAAGCTGAAATAAAATGTCCCCAATACTGACGTGATGCAAAACTATTTTTTTAAATTGAAAAATCAGAGCAAACAAGAGGTTCAGTAGATTTTTCTTCCAGATTATTTTGCTATAATGAATTTGTATACCACTGAATTATCAATGAATTTGCATAACAAGAAATCTCTTTTTGTCTTGTATTCTTAAAAGTCTGAAAAATAAGAATAAATTTACTCTAAAACTAAAACTATGTTGCCTGAATGTTTCATAGATAGCAACGGAGCACATGACATAACATCATTTTGATTATGTGTATAAGAATAAGTCTAATATTCTTCTTCCCTACAGAATAAAAATTTGGAAGCAAGCTGAATCATTTCTGTAGGGAAATATAGATTATAAATCAGCTAAAAACAAACAAAACCCCCTGAAATTACTTCTGAATTTAAGAAAAGGTATACATTGATTTTCTGAATGAGATCACATTTTTAAAGGACGTATTAAAAAAAAAAGTCATCATGATAAAGTTACCAATATTAAAATTCAAGTTATAGTGAGGGAAGCTCTCAGCTACACGCAACTAAGTCTTCAGAGCACCTAAGGAGGTAGACAGATGTCTAAGAAGTATGATCTGTGAGTCGTTTTTCTACTGTCTTTCTGGAGTGTTCTAAAAACACTTTTTGATTGGCCTACTAAAATGGATTATATGTGGTGGGATTAAATTACCTAACATGCATCTGGTGAAATTTCAGATATTATAAGATATCAAAGATATCTGCACAGCACTAGCTGAGAGCCTTGGAGAGACATTCAGCATTCTAAACAGCATACAGAAGGTCACTCCTGATGAGCTCAGATCTTTTAAATGTCACTGCATACTTATGTTAGTCCAGCTGAGTCTCAAACTTCACACCTGTTTTAGAGCGAGCTGATGTAATAGGTGTGGCTGAGATGCAGACAATTTTCTTCATAGAAACCCGTATGGTGCTGTGTTTTGGATATGTTACTAAAACAATGTTGATAACACAACAGTGGTTTTGTTACTGCTGAAGAATGTTCATTTTTTATCTTTCTGCCCCCTCCCGTGAGCAGGATGGGGGTGCACAAGGAGTTGGGAGGGGACACAGCTGGGACAGCTGACCCCAACTGACCAAAGGGATATCCCATATCATATGATGTTGTGCTCAGCAATAAAAGCTGGGGGAAAGAAGGAAGAAGAGGGGGTGTTTGGGATTATGACATTTGTCTTCCCATGTAACTGTTACATGTGATGAGGCTCTGCTTCCTGGAAGTGGCTCATAGCCTCACAGCAAAACATTTCATCATGAATAATTATTAAAGTATTAAAATAATGTTCACAATTAAAACTATATTTTCCAAAATGTTCAGTCTGAGGTTAGTGCATTGGATTTTCCAGAAAATTGTTAAGATGCTTTGTTAAAAAATAACAATTTGCATTATCATTATTAATTTATTCCCTGAATCTCATTCTTTATCCTTTCTAAAGCCAAATAAACCACTACTACCAGTTCCTGAAAGTAAAGTAAAAACTACACTCTAGAATAATATATGCTGACACAGACAAATGAGTTGTCTTGCTGTAGGGAGAGCCAGCCAGGAGACAAGTTGTCATTGTTCAATCAGAAAAAACATTTAAAAATTTTGATAACCATGAAATAATATGAAATAGGCTTTTATGTATTAAAGTATGTGCCTCAGCAGCTGAGCTGAGCTTACTAAAATGTTGCATTTTGATTCCTTAGTGAATGAAAGACAAAAGGTCTGTGTGACCTTTACAAGAATGTATTTCAGACTTTCAAACCAACAACCTATAGTTCAACCAGGAAATTTTATATCAATTAAGACAAGCGGGCTTTCAGATTTTATCACTGTTGTTAAAAAAACACACCAAATCTTGACAGAGTAAAAGCCAGTATATAATGAACTGTTTAGTTTATAACAATTTAGATCACAAGTAAAAATATTCAAATGTTATTAAAACAGAATAAACAAAAAAAATAGGAAATACTGTAACACAGACAAGGATGTAAAGAACTCCGTACAAAGGTAAAAAGCCCTACAACTTAAACAATTTGAAATTCTCTGAGATGTGAAAGCTTGTCATGGTTTAGCCCCTCAGCAAAGCACCACATGGCAGCTCATTCACTCCTCAGCAGCAGAGCCTGTTGCTGGGGTTGGGGTAGCTGCAGGGCCTGTCGCCCTGTTCTCCCTCCTGCTCTTCCCCATGATGACACTGCCTGCTATCCAGCAGTGTTTGGTAGATCGTGGCCAGGGCCCAGCACAATGAGCTAAGTTGTGTCTCCTTGGAACAGCCACAGCATTTTCCCTTCAAATATTCTATCACTTTATCAGGGTCCTGTAGTTGTTTCAGGGGTGAAGTTCCAAACATTGGAGGTGAGAGTTCTGTTAAGGAACATTACATGAGAGCGCAACTGGGTAGGCATGTGGCTGCTGGCCAGGACTGATCCACCACATCCTGCTGTCTTGTCCCTCCAGCAGATTTAAGGGTGGTAAAAGTCACCTTTAAGGATCAAGAACTGTGAATGTGAGACTTCTTCCAGTTGTTGGAAGAAGGCATCATCTTCTTCCTGAGCAGGCAGTCTTTAGCAGACACCTATCAATGGCACCCACATTGGTCTGTGTGTTAATCCTAACCAATAAACTTTTACCTGATTTATTATCTCATCCCTAGGCAAAGCTTTGCACATTCCCACTGCTTTCTCAAATAAAGGGCCTGTCCCCCTGCTGCCTTTCTGCCCATCCTTTGTAAAAAGTCTATATCCATCTACTGCAACACTCTAGTTCTGTGAGCTATCCCACCATGTCTCTGTAATCCCAATGAGATCATAGCCCTGCAACTATTCACGGACATATAATCCCTAATCCATAATGTTCCGTATGCTTTGTGCATTAGTACACGGGCATTTCAGAGGCATGCAGTGGTGATGAGTTCCCAGAAAAAGTGTGAGAGCTTCTGCCATCATGCTGACCTCTCAACGCTTTCTTATTAATGCACATACACTTGAGGTAGGCCCTCTTCAGCCTTATTTTCTGGAATACAAAGTTTCTTTTGTCCACATCACCCTGACCCTTTGTCCAACAGTCCAGCATTTCTTCACTACTATATGAGTTGTCATCTCCTATCTGGATCATTCCTACTTTCAAGCTCTCCTCCCCATGTCAGCCACCCTGTTGGAAAAAATGCTGTGTCCCTACTTGGCCAGGTGGATCCTGACTCTTCCTAGCATTCCTTAAAGGCAGTTCCATGGTTGTAAAAGCTAAGTCGCTGCTGTCAACACCAGCTGTGCAACTTGTTTCTGACACACCGGGTCTGTCCATGCCTTTCCTCTTCACTGGTAAAAACCACCTGGCCCTCCACGCCCTCAACTTTTGCCTCCATGCAACCACTCTCAATATGCTCCAGGTGCCCACACAGAAGAACAGCAGGGGGTAACGGTCCAAGAAGTAGATCTTCACTGGAAGAATACATTTTAAAGATGAGGCTCATCTCTGGAAGAATATCTAGACTTACAGTTCGAGTCAGTACTTGACAGGTGCAAGTCCAGGTCTGACACAAGCAACTACTTTTTAACATAAAGTTAGTATGCATACAATTAAGAATGGCCTATTAGAGATCATTCCTTGATGTGCATTCTGGCTATTCTGATTGCATTCTCAAGCACTGTCCACTCTCTCTGTGTACATAGAGTTTACCTACTTGGCACCAGGCTATATGTTTCTTTAGAGGACTCAAGCATCCCTGAGTACAGTATTGTTTGTGATTGTTGTGATATGAAATCTTCTTGCAGATCTAATATTTAGATGTTGATCCACAAGTCAAATAAAACATCTTTAGGATGTCTTATTTACCACTGAACTTTCATTAGAACTCGCAGTCCAAGTTTCCATGCAACCAAAAAAAGAAGTTACTCCATATCGTTTATGGATTTTTATTGAAATGGATCTGATAGCAAAACACACCAGAGGAAATATTTAGTTGCTGTAGTTTACTGTAACTTTATTAAGTTAATTAAAGATGCAATAGTACTAAAGTCAAAATAAGTTAATGTTAAAGACCAAATCAACAAGTCAATAAGTTCAAATTACCAAACCATCAAATTAATACAGAAAGTAATCAAATAAAACTCTGAGCTTGACACTAATATGAACTATTTTATCTTAATCTTGTTCAAATAGATTAAAGGAAGGAACAAGTATTTTTGCAGGCTTTTCTTTCATAGTAACCTATCTGTTATTTCAGCCAATGCAGTAGATATCTGGAACACACTTTTCAAATGTAAATGCCAATTCTGCTCTTCAACACATCCTAAAATAATGATGGTCCACTGCACAAAAACTACTAAAAAATAAATTATGAGGAAACATAAAAAACATATAAAACAGTACTAATCAAGGATACTTTTCAGGAAAATATATGTGTAAATAGAATAATAGATCATGAAGGATTTTTGGAGATTATTATATGGAAAACTGCAATATATTTTTCAGAAATTTCTCTGAAGAAAGACTGAAGCCTGAAGATAGATAACATTTTTAATTATAAGATTCAAATATATTGGCACAAAATCTTGAATTCTCAGTAAGTCAGCTATGACTCTCTCAAAGAATTTTAGCTCAATTTATCAGAGAATACATAGGAAGTGTTAAAAAATTCTGTATATTCCTAATCTAATCTGATAGACAACAATTTAAATTGATAACCACTTATCTGGACATAAAAATGGATATGTAAGTGTAAACAGAAGATAATGAATCTTTCTTTTACCAGTATGTCTTAGTTTCATACATCTTGCTATATTGGGTATTTTGTGGTAGATCAATCTGTGGAATCTTTGCATTCAGGCATAACTACATTATCATCTTTGCACGCAATGATGGTGAGACAATGCACTACAGCTCTACAGGATTGTACAAAAACTAATTAATTAAAGGGGAATTAAGGAACAATAACCTTGAATAATAAAACCTACTCCATCCTTATGTTAATTTTTACTTTAGTCCATAAGAAAGTGCAAAATCTATTTTGATGTATTTGGCCTATATGGCCTAAATATGTTTTAGGAAAAAATTGCCTTCTAAATAAAAAAGATAAAATAAAATAAAATAAAATAAAATAAAATAAAATAAAATAAAATAAAATAAAATAAAATAAAATATTTTTTTTTAAAAAGGTAGCACATGCATTTATATTTGTCCCATGAACACTCTGTTAATTTTTAAATTCAGCTTAGATTAGAACATTTATTTCTAATAGTCAGTCATGAAGTTCATTCTTTGAGCCCCAAATGCTTCATCCTGGAAGAACTTGAAATGACTTTTCTAGTAAATATTGCTGAATTGATGCCTGTCTAAAGAAGATGTAGAAATGCCTTCTACCTGGCCCTTCTATTACCTCAGAGTTATCCTTAGACACCCCCAAAACCAATTTCTTCTTTCCACCAGAGTGACTGCATGGCAAAGAAAGGTCTGTGCTGAATACATAAGCTTAACTATATGGTTTGCATCTCCCTCTTGTTTGTTATAAATAGATCTTAATACGGCTTGCAGGCTAGGTCACATGAATTGTGTGTATTGCTATCCCCACCCATATAAGCATTGCTATACTGAGCTTCATGGAGTTGGTCTCCTTCCAATGCTAACTCATAAAACCTTTTCTTTTACAGGCATCAGCACAAGACAGATAAAATGGCTGAGACTCCAGATCTGAAAACAAAATACATCATCTATACCTGCTAACTTAACTTATATTAACCATCTGAATAACAGAAAATACCCCAAATGGATTAAGTACTGTGATTAAAACAAACTCACTTTCATTTCTGCAGAGATACTTCCTTGTTGCTGGCTTCGGACTTCTACCTTTTGACTAAACCATGAAAATGAGAGTCTGGTGACTGACATTAAGAAGTGTGTTACACAAGCCTCTATTTTGATAAGACGACAATTGTTCTTTAATTTAAGAACAAACATTTCTGTTTCAGCCTTCTATATCAAGATTTCCTTTGTCTTTGAGAGTACTCCAACAGCACTTATCTTTTCAGTCTTCTCAGTCTTTCTGGTCTGGTCTTTGTAGTTACTTCGATTATAAAATGCTGCCCTGACTACGAAATGTTTCTTTTGTGTTTCCTCCTTTAGATTTAGGCAATATGTTGATCCACATTGATTTGCAGTATTAAATCACTTTGTTTCCATAAATTGCTGTTAAAAAAAAAAAAAAAGAAAGAAAAGAAAATCACAGTACTGAGTGCTAGATTAGCAGAAACTTGTTTAACAACCAACCTCAGAAGAAAAGTAGGATCCTTTTGTCTTCTCTTCCTTTGCTTCTGTTGATAGCACAGATTTCCTGGACTGACTGTTGTCTACTCACTTAGGACATTTAACATAACTCATTTCCCTTCATATTATATATTCAGTTATGCCTCAGTCCCAGCATCTGGAGAGATTTTTTTATTTTGAAATATGGCCAGAAGTGATGCTATCTGCTCTTTGCATAATAAAGTTATGATGAGAACATCAGTTAGGATTGTTGTACATCTGAGTACTAGAATAAAGAAGCTTGGAATCCAGGACCTAGTTTCCAAGTTTGCTAGAATAAATTTTGTGGTAACTAGTGATTCTTCCCTCACTGTTGTTGAAGTCAAATCATCATGAAGTAAAGAATGTATGATTTATGGAAACAGAAAAATGAATTGAAGGAGGGGTCAATGATGTGGATAAAATCCTGTGAGGAGCTGAGGAATTACCTGTATTTTCATCATGTTTCAGGAATTTGTATTTCTTTCTTTTAGGGGAAAAAACAAACAAACAAACAAACAAAAACCAAACCAAAACAACAACAACAAAAACCCCACCACAATCTGGCTTGAAATATATGAACAGTAGTATGACTATGGAACAGAATCTAGGACCTTCCTGCTCCCCTGCCAGCAAAGTGGTTCATGAATGAACTGCAGAGAATTATTTTTATTCCTCTATGCATAATTTTTCAGTTTCATCAGGAAGGATAGAAAACAGCATCATCACAATTAAGTGTTTTCCTTATGGCTGTGACAAGTTGCTGGAGGTGAGTCAATGCACTCCAGTTCCTTCAATATAAGGCAGGTCCAAGCCCCATTCTCCGGCTTCTTTAGCAAGTTCTTTCACAGCCAATGTAGTTTGAATTTTTCCCCTGTTACTCAAGCCTATCCTCATAAGACTTAGTTATAAACTTCAGATGGAAACATGTTTCTGGATAACAACAATTCTGATGTTATTCATATATTCCGAGTACCAGTGTTTTCTATTGACTTTCTTTACAGGATAATAGATGACTGACAAATGTGAACCACTAAATCTCCCCAGATACCTGCTATGGGGTCAAGAATCATGAAGGTTTCACATTGCAGTAAGGTAATCCCTTCTTTCCATTAACTGTGTAAGTACAGATGTTTAGTATTTGATCATCATAATATCTAAATTATACATATTCAGCTGCCTAATTTTATTTGTCCAGTGCCGTCTGCCATACAATGTGTATCTGAAACATAAACACATGTCCGATAGAGGAGACACAGTGCCTGGAAGAGACATTGTCTTCTGAGACACCAGCTGGAAGCAAAGGATACCGAATAGCACTAAATGTTTATGTTTAGGGATTGTACCCAGTCCAGAGGTTGTGATTCAGCCCACAAGTTAAAAAAAATTGTTGTTCACATGTAGGTACCTTTATGTAAACAAGCTGGGTCAATTTTTCAGTTCACCTTGAACCAGAAGTAGACATCTCCATTTAATCAGCTGATTTGCTCTCTAAAATCCATACGTCATATTGATAAGGGCAACAGTGGGAGGCGTTAGACAAAGATCATGATTAGAAACCTAAATTAGGAATTTTAATATGGAACCTTAAATGAAATATACATTGCACAGAGACATTCCAGCTACTTTTTGATTCTCTGGGACAGTCACATAGGGCTGATGGCATAGATTCTACAGGAAGTCTCTCTCAGGAGGGATGTGCTGATATATCTCAAAAGTTATTAGATGCTTTTATACGAACAATTACATTTAGCCCACAGATATGCACATCTGAAATTTTTACCATAGTCATAGCCAGACACTCCTAGAGAATGATTAATCTGCTGTATTTTAGAAGCCCACTTCTGGATTAGATTAATTATGACCTATAAGTGCATATTTCTTCAGGAAAAAAAAAAAGAAATAACAGATATCCAGATTTTGTTAGATAAATTCTTTCCTAGGTTAGGAAGTCTTGAAACAGCCACTAAAGGAGTCTGAAAATTCAGTGTTTCTGAAATCAGTAATGTTCATAAATTCAAAAGTTAATTTAATTATTATAGTCAAAACCAAGCATTTTAATTCTACTTGAAGTCAAATATTAAACATAATTTTAACTATGGAATCACCTCTATATGATCAAAGGCTGGAAAATTATCCATGGTATTATTTTTCTTAACAATTTTCTGTCTTTCTTTCTTTATGAAATACAAAGGAAGTTGCAATTTCATGGCCATACTTAAGATCATGACTATTCAAGTAGTCAGTCTGCACAACTAATGAATCCTTGCAAGTAGCTAATTTTGATACAGGTAGGAGGATAATGACTTTAGTGACTTGCCAAGAAAATCATCAGATATATAATCATAACCAGTTCAATGTTCAGCTGCACAAAATGGAAACCTTCTGGATCTTTCTTTAATGGAGAAAAATGCTTCTTTAGAAACCCCTGGATATATTTCATTCTATCAATTACTACATAAAAGTTTGACTTTAACTGAAATTAAGATTAATTTCTTATTAGGTGTGGCCTGGCAAGTGCTGAGTCACTTTCCCACTCTACTCAGCACTTGTCAGGCCACACCTGGAATACTGTGTTCAGTTTTGGTCCCCACTATACAAAAAAGATGTGGACAGGCTGGAGAGAAAGGCCACCAGGATAATCAAAGGACTGGGAAGGCTGCCATATGAGGTAAGGTTGAGAGAACTGTGTTTGTTCAGCCTTGAGAAAAGAAGGGTTACAGGAGACCTCATCACCATGTTCCAGTTCTTAAAGGGTGGCTACAAAGCACATGGAGACTCCCTTTTTACCAGGAATCGCATGGAAAAGACGAGGGCTAATGGGTGCAAGTTACTCCTGGGGAGATTCCGATTGGACTCTAGAGGACAATTTTTCACAACGAGAACAATCAGCCATTGGAATAATCTCCCCAGGGAAGTGGTGGATTCTCCAACTTTGGACACTTTTAAGATTTGCCTGGACAGGGTGCTGGGCCATCTGTTCTACACCATGCTTTTGTTTAGATGGATCCTTTTTCAAGAAAGGTTGGACCAGATGATTTTGTTTAAAAAGCTGAAGAAATACTATGGTAAGAAACTTGAAAAGAAATGTAGGAGAAAATCCTCTAAAATTTTTAAATATATATATATTAAGAAAAGCAGACTTATATATTAAACCAATGACTTTGCCTTGGAAGACAATTTGACTCTATTTCCAAGAGAGTTTGACTCAAGTAAGAAAGCATAATTCTACCTAAAGACACAGAAATGTGACAACAGGATGGTTACCCTTGTGTCAAAAATCATTACCCTTGCATTTACAAAAACAGGAACACAGGAGTTTCAATATTAGGAGATATGGCCAATCACAGAATCTGACTAAAGGGTACTGCATGCCTGAGTCTCAGCGCCTGAAGAGAATTAAAGATAATACTGATGGAAAAGAACATCTGTAAAGTCACAATTGAAAAAAAAATTAAAAAATCTGCTGCTTATCTGTAATAATACCAAGGAAGTTTTCTGTAGCACTTTGATCATTTAATAGTGAAATATTTAACAGAAGTGTAAACGTAGTGAAATTTGAAAATTAACCAAAACAACAAGCTAAGCAAGTACTGTACTATGTAATTTATGTATTCAGACTTCAAAAATATGGGGTTTTTTTAATTAACAAAAAATTTACAAGACACACAATGCTCTATTCAATTATCATTGCATGTAAAGTTCCTTTTGTATACCTGACTGGAGGGAAAAAATGTTTAACAGCAATAACAACATTCAATTTGTCCTTACAGAATTTGAAAATGCAGTTTAATGACTTCAAGTGGGCAAACTATCTTTTACTTTTTACATTTGCTTTTCAATCCATGGGAAGAAAACACATCTCATCAGTTTGCATTAAGTCCTGAAATAAAACAATATATCCTACTTTGTAAATACCATTTAATGCTATTTCCATTTCTTATAAAATTCACTCTTTTTCTCCTATTCTTTTTAAAAAATAACTTTTTTTGGTTCTCTGGCAGTAGTTTTTGGCAGTTTTTCAATTCCCAATTTAAACTTCTCCAGACTCTTATGAAGGTTTGTGGTAGTTTGTTTAATGTATTATTGACAATAAAATGAAATGTTATCTACTTCCAGATGCTGTCTCCAAAGGGGAAAAAACAGCAGCAGCCTTTTCTAGGAAGAGATGAAACAATATTTCTGAAACTAGGTATCTTATAGAAGGCTAGTATTAAATTGCAAGTGGAAGAAAGAGGCTTTAGGGAAGGAAAAAATTAGCATATACTGGATGAAGCTATGAACAGAAATCCTCAAAGAAGCTACAACAATTTAAAAAAAAGAACTCATCTGATCAGTAAAGACATAAAACTGCTAAATTAGTATGGCCAAACAACTGGACTGTCTTAAAGCTACTGTGAAAATGGGTATGAAGCAGGCTGGTACCTATAAAAAGCTTGATAGCAGATAATGAGAGAGTTGAGGGTCTGTGGTGGGTTGACCCTGGCTGAGGGCCAGGTGCCCACCAGAGCCGCTCTATCACTCCCCTCTTTCATTAGACAGGGGAGAAAAGGTAAAACTTACGGGTCGAGATAAGGACAGGGAGAGATCATTCTCTAATTATCATCACGAGCAAACCAGACCGAACTTAGAGAGGGAATTCATCTTATTTATTACTAAGCAAAACAGAGCAGAGGAATGAGAAATAAAACCAAAATCTTAAAACACCTCCCCCCACCCCTCCCATCTTCCCGGGCTCAACTTCACTCCCGGCTTCAACCTCCGCCCCCCCCAGCGGCACAGGGGGACGGGGAGTGGGGGTTACGGTCAGTTCCTCACGCGGTGTTTCTGCCGCTTCTTCATCCTCAGGGGGAGGACTCATTGTTCCCCTGCTCCAGCGTGGGGTCCCTCTCACGGGAGACAGTCCTTCACGGCCTTCTCCAACGTGAGTCTCCTCCACGGGGTGCAGACCTTCAGGAGCAAACTGCTCCAGCGTGGGTCCCCCACAGGGTCACAAGTCCTGTCAGCAAACCTGCTCTGGCGTGGGCTCCTCTCTCCACGGATCCACAGGTCCTGCCAGGAGCTTGCTCCAGCGCGGGCTTCCCACGGGGCCACAGCCTCCTTCAGGTGTCTCCACCTGCTCCGGCGTGGGGTCCTCCACTGGCTGCAGGTGGAATCGCTACACCCCCTCATCCTCCCTCCATGGGCTGCAGGGGGACAGCCTGCTTCACCATGGTCTTCACCACGGGCTGCAGGGGAATCTTGCTCCGGCGCCTGGAGCACCTCCTCCCCCTCCTTCTTCACTGACCTTGGTGTCTGCAGATGTTCTTACATCTTCTCCCTCCTCTCTCTGGCTGCAAAAGCGCTCTCTAACTGTTTTTGTCTTTCTTAAATATGTTATCACAGAGGCGCTGATTGGCTTGGCCTTGGCCAGTGGCGGGTCCGTCTTGCAGCCGGCTGGCGTTGGCTCTATCAGACACAGGGGAAGCTTCTAGCAGCTTCTCACAGAAGCCACCCCTGTAGCCCCCCCGCTACCAAAACCTTGCCACGCAAAACCAACACATTCCACCCCTCGCCTCTGTGAATCACATATTTAAGAATTATCATTAAAATATACATTCAACACAAAACTTCACAAACACTAATCACATCAACAAAGAAAAAGAAAAAGAATTCCCCACACCAAAATCAAAACAACACTATCACAACACCAGAGTGGACAATCTACACACAAAATCTACCTCTAGTCCCTTCACCACTATATCACTCTCAAGTTACGTTCAGTCAATGTTTTGCCCGTTACCTCTTCCAATTACTATCCTTATCTCGATTTTCTCGTGCCCCACGTTGGGCGCCAAAAAAGACTGTGGTGGGTTGACCCTGGCTGAGGGCCAGGTGCCCACCAGAGCCGCTCTATCACTCCCCTCTTTCATTAGACAGGGGAGAAAAGGTAAAACTTACGGGTCGAGATAAGGACAGGGAGAGATCACTCACTAATTATCATCACGAGCAAACCAGACCGAACTTAGAGAGGGAATTCATCTTATTTATTACTAAGCAAAACAGAGCAGAGGAATGAGAAATAAAACCAAAATCTTAAAACACCTCCCCCCACCCCTCCCATCTTCCCGGGCTCAACTTCACTCCCGGCTTCAACCTCCGCCCCCCTCAGCGGCACAGGGGGACGGGGAGTGGGGGTTACGGTCAGTTCCTCACACGGTGTTTCTGCCGCTTCTTCATCCCCAGGGGGAGGACTCATTGTTCCCCTGCTCCAGCGTGGGGTCCCTCTCACGGGAGACAGTCCTTCACGGCCTTCTCCAACGTGAGTCTCCTCCACGGGGTGCAGACCTTCAGGAGCAAACTGCTCCAGCGTGGGTCCCCCACGGGGTCACAAGTCCTGTCAGCAAACCTGCTCTGGCGTGGGCTCCTCTCTCCATGGATCCACAGGTCCTGCCAGGAGCTTGCTCCAGCGCGGGCTTCCCACGGGGCCACAGCCTCCTTCAGGTGTCTCCACCTGCTCCGGCGTGGGGTCCTCCACTGGCTGCAGGTGGAATCGCTACACCCCCTCATCCTCCCTCCATGGGCTGCAGGGGGACAGCCTGCTTCACCATGGTCTTCACCACGGGCTGCAGGGGAATCTTGCTCCGGCGCCTGGAGCACCTCCTCCCCCTCCTTCTGCACTGACCTTGGTGTCTGCAGATGTTCTTACATCTTCTCCCTCCTCTCTCTGGCTGCAAAAGCGCTCTCTAACTGTTTTTGTCTTTCTTAAATATGTTATCACAGAGGCGCTGATTGGCTTGGCCTTGGCCAGTGGCGGGTCCGTCTTGCAGCCGGCTGGCATTGGCTCTATCAGACACAGGGGAAGCTTCTAGCAGCTTCTCACAGAAGCCACCCCTGTAGCCCCCCCGCTACCAAAACCTTGCCACGCAAAACCAACACATTCCACCCCTCGCCTCTGTGAATCACATATTTAAGAATTATCATTAAAATATACATTCAACACAAAACTTCACAAACACTAATCACATCAACAAAGAAAAAGAAAAAGAATTCCCCACACCAAAATCAAAACAACACTATCACAACACCAGAGTGGACAATCTACACACAAAATCTACCTCTAGTCCCTTCACCACTATATCACTCTCAAGTTACGTTCAGTCAATGTTTTGCCCGTTACCTCTTCCAATTACTATCCTTATCTCGATTTTCTCGTGCCCCACGTTGGGCGCCAAAAAAGACTGTGGTGGGTTGACCCTGGCTGAGGGCCAGGTGCCCACCAGAGCCGCTCTATCACTCCCCTCTTTCATTAGACAGGGGAGAAAAGGTAAAACTTACGGGTCGAGATAAGGACAGGGAGAGATCACTCACTAATTATCATCACGAGCAAACCAGACCGAACTTAGAGAGGGAATTCATCTTATTTATTACTAAGCAAAACAGAGCAGAGGAATGAGAAATAAAACCAAAATCTTAAAACACCTCCCCCCACCCCTCCCATCTTCCCGGGCTCAACTTCACTCCCGGCTTCAACCTCCGCCCCCCCCAGCGGCACAGGGGGACGGGGAGTGGGGGTTACGGTCAGTTCCTCACGCGGTGTTTCTGCCGCTTCTTCATCCTCAGGGGGAGGACTCATTGTTCCCCTGCTCCAGCGTGGGGTCCCTCTCACGGGAGACAGTCCTTCACGGCCTTCTCCAACGTGAGTCTCCTCCACGGGGTGCAGACCTTCAGGAGCAAACTGCTCCAGCGTGGGTCCCCCACGGGGTCACAAGTCCTGTCAGCAAACCTGCTCTGGCGTGGGCTCCTCTCTCCACGGATCCACAGGTCCTGCCAGGAGCTTGCTCCAGCGCGGGCTTCCCACGGGGCCACAGCCTCCTTCAGGTGTCTCCACCTGCTCCGGCGTGGGGTCCTCCACTGGCTGCAGGTGGAATCGCTACACCCCCTCATCCTCCCTCCATGGGCTGCAGGGGGACAGCCTGCTTCACCATGGTCTTCACCACGGGCTGCAGGGGAATCTTGCTCCGGCGCCTGGAGCACCTCCTCCCCCTCCTTCTTCACTGACCTTGGTGTCTGCAGATGTTCTTACATCTTCTCCCTCCTCTCTCTGGCTGCAAAAGCGCTCTCTAACTGTTTTTGTCTTTCTTAAATATGTTATCACAGAGGCGCTGATTGGCTTGGCCTTGGCCAGTGGCGGGTCCGTCTTGCAGCCGGCTGGCATTGGCTCTATCAGACACAGGGGAAGCTTCTAGCAGCTTCTCACAGAAGCCACCCCTGTAGCCCCCCCGCTACCAAAACCTTGCCACGCAAAACCAACACAGGGTCCTATAGGTTCCTTCCTGTCCAGTCTCCCATCAATAGTATGTGCAAAAATTCTTTCAACACTATCACGATAGTGCTTAGCAGCTCAGCACTTCAATATAGAGATATAAGGAAGGTAAGTCAATATCTTTAAATAACATTTGGATTAATGATTCAAATCGAGTCATATCCACTATTTTAATAACAACAACAATAATATCTCTTTATTAAAGATCCATGATTAAAATCTTGCATTTCTGATGAGCAAGAGTGTTTACTCCTTAAGATAATCCAATTAGTTGTTTTCTACCATGAAAACTTGCAAACACATACATTGCCACTTTATTCTACTGCACTGTGTGATGGTTTCAGCTTCTTGCTTTTGGGCTTCTGGCTGTGGATTACCCATAGCAGATCTGAGAAGGGTGGGTAAGAAATTTATGACTATACCATATAGTACTGTATACACGTGCAACAGGGCTTTTACATGCATCTTGGGAGAAAAGAAAAAAGTTATAGTTCCCACAGTAAAGGATCGAAAAGCATTGCTAGAAGAAATTGGATGTGAGTGAACGATACCTCTATGGTGAGTTTTCAGAGGAAAAAGAGATCTTAACACTAGTTTTGATTCCTTTGGCAAACACTGTCTTTGAAACTTTGTCTTCAAGAGAGGTCTCCAGACTGTGAATAACCATCATCATTATGACTTCTTTAAGCAACTAAGTTTAGCTTTAAATAATTATTCTGTATTGTCTAATGATACAAATTTTATGCTCATTTTAGGTCTCACAGTTTTTAATTTCAAGTTTCTGGTTTCTATTCAAGCAGTCAAACACCTGAAACTTACCGGTGTGATGCTCACGTCATGCTTAGATCCAGCTTCATATATTTATGTGTTAAAGGATTCTTCCATTTTTCAGTAACAATTGTCCTAAAAGGTTGTAGTATTATTCTAATCTCATCTTGTGAATATTGTAACTCTGATGTAACTATTTAGAAAAAAAAGTATTCTGAAGATGAAAGAATAACAAAAAAAGAAAAAATAGTGAAGTCTCTTACAGGATTTTCAGTTAGGCAAATATTTTAATTTATCAGAAATTTTTTAAAAGTAATAACATTTTGGTCCCTATAATCAACCGATAAAACCTTTTGCAAGTCAGCAATGTATCTTTTAATGATTTGCCTCTAATTGGAATATTTGGGATGTATAATTGACTCCACTAAAGTTGTGATCTGAAGGTACCTTAATGAAAACTTGTTAATTTTTTTTCCATCATATTCTTTAAAACTCATGTGATCTTATATCTAGTAAGCTTTACTCACTACCAGAATGAATTTACTTGTGGATGAATTGAAGAAAATCTACTACCTGTTCAATTTTGAATTGAATTATAATTGAATAATATGTTTTTAAAGGAATTTAACAAGTTTTAACATTATTTGAGGTGCTGGAGCATGTCCAAAGAAGGGCAACAAAGCTGGTGAAGGGTCTAGAGCACAAGTCTTATGAGGAGCGGCTGAGGGAACTGGGGTTGTTTAGTTTGGAGAAGAGGAGGCTGAGGGGAGACCTTCTCGCTCTCTACAACTACCTGAAAGGAGGTTGTAGCCAGGTGGGTGTTGGTTTCTTCTCCCAAGTAACAAGTGATAGGACAAGAGGAAATGGCCTCAAGTTGTGCCAGGGGAGGTTTAGATTGGAGGTTAGGAAAAAAATTTTCACCAAAAGGGTTGTCAATCATTGGAACAGGCTGCCCAGGGGAGTGCTGGAGTCACCATCCTTGGAGGTATTTAAAAGATGCGTACATGTGGTGCTTAGGGACATGGTTTAGTGGTGGACTTGGCAGTGCTAGGTTGGACTTGATGATCTTAGAGGTCTTTTCCAAACAAAAGGATTCCATGATTCTATGATCTTTTAAAAAGAGACACACTTTATTTGTTTTATTTCCTAACAGTTGCAGCATTGACAGTACTGAAAAAAATAAAATGTTGACACGGTTTTTATGTTTTATAATATTACAATCATCTAACATGTTTATAATCTAAGTTAACTACTTTTGTATATATTACTCATTTATAAGCAAAACTACTATTCACCTGAGATCACTCTGTTCATAATGAAATCATTAAAAATATAAATACAGCATTGCTTTGGAGTATTTATGTGAAGCCATTGAAAGTATCATCTTTCCCTCTTTTTTTCTTCTTTTCCTTTTTTTTTTTCTTTCAGATAGAATATGCTTTGTCCTCATGTATAAGTTATTTCAATTACATTTGAATCATCAGAATATGTAGAAGTTCTGAGACTATTTTAAATATTCTCTACAACATTATTACATCTTTCCGTTAATGAAGTTCAAGAATTAGCTTTTAAAAATACTATGCAGTAAAATATTCCTAGTTTTACTGTTAAAGGTTTAGTGCTAAAATATATTTGCATGCTTTTAATAGCTTGAGTATTATTATCATTGTGAGATGAGTGACAGAAAAAAAAAAAATTACTAGTCTTTAGTCTCCTGAAGTTCAGTTTATGAATATGGATTATATTAATCTTCACAGGTTAAGATATATCACATATGATATACAACAAAAGTATAACTTGTACTTTTGTGTGGGGGGGAACACCTCCCAGGGCACCTCCTGGATGTCAGGTGTGTTGGAGCAGTGTCAGGAGCAGCAGGGGGACAGACAAAGCTGGTAAGGGGGTGACAGTAACCTCCCCCATGGCTCAGGGGGAGGAGGGGAGCAAAGTGTGTCCATGTCTATATGTATATATGTACATGTGCATCACTGGGTGTATAGACAACTTCTTGGCATTAGTTATAGAAGGGGGTTTATTAATGTGTAGGTATATATTTATACTTGGAACTATTTAGTGTTGTGTTTTTTCTGTTGTATCATTGATAAAGATCCTGAATATATGGTTCACTGAGTGCCAGTTAATTACATACTGTGGAAAAAAAACATAAACTACTTTGATCCCGATTTGTCATAAACTGTATGAATAAAGACTTTTTTTTCCCTGTGACAGTGATATCTCATTAGATTACAGAGTATGAATTTGAATCACAAGGTATTAATATAATGGAAAAAAAATATTTCCTGTTCATGTTTTGTCTCTCCTGAAACTTCTTTGGAGTCTCATTCTTATGACATTTGATCTGATAAACTTATTGTGAATCCTTAAAGAGAGGAGAAAGTTACTGCAAAAAGACCACTTTTTCTTCTCCAGTCCTGCAGAAGCAAGATTCCTGCTTTAAAGAAACAAAGACAATTACTAGAGACAACAGTTGCTTCCCCTCCCCCCACAACTGTTAGTTATAAGATCATGCTATTTGTGTGCATTCCTCTTAAAGACTGCTCAGAAATGAACACAATTCCAGAACATGAAATATTTGGAGGTATGGTAAAAACAAAATGAAAAGTAAATACAATAACTTAGATTGCTTGCACCTGAACTCTATTTGTAGAAGCAGCTGGAAAACTGTATATAATTATACATATATACACAAACACACAAATCTTGGGAAAATGCTGAAAAAATTAAGACCTTTGGAGTCTGTCTAGTCCATCTCATTGAACTATGATAGAATCAATTATCCATAGTCAATTTCTATCATTTTTATGTAACATGTTTTTCAAAGTCTCCACTAAAGGAGACCCCAATGTTTCCTTAGGCAATCTATTCCATGCATGTAGTTGAAAACTGTTTCCTAGTATCTAATCATAATCTCTGTTATGACAGTTCAAGCCATATTAGCTCTTATGTTTAGTGCAGGTCCAGGATATTTCTATGTGTAACAGAAATATTTCAACCACATTATTCTAAATATTAATAGAGATTTTAATAGAAATTAAAACATTGGAATTATAAATTTCTCTAAAATAGTGAATACTCTTAAAAGATTTATTTTACCCTGTTGTGAGACAGTTTAAAAAAAAAATAATAAAAAAGAAAACACAAGGGATTTTATTCTCTCCTGCTGTGCACATTGTATAGTCATTTGCACTAATACTAAGTATATGTAAATGGTCTGATTTGCAAGTCAATAAATAACCAACCAAGGTGAAAGCTGGCAGAGAATCAGGCTCAGAACATAGCTGGTTGAACATACCAGTTACTTTCCTTCATCAGAAAACTCCTAAAATTGTGCTTGTACTTAGAACAGGTTTAGTGACAGATCCACATAATTCCTAGCTAGTGCTGGTTTTGCCTCAGCTTGGAGAGCTCAGTGAACATGCAGTACACAAGCAGTTTTACAAACCAAATGTTATAGATTTTTGGATGTTTGTGTAGCTTTGACTTTGGTCAAAAATTTCCTTTACTATAACACTGATGTTCATAAATCTCATCTCACAAGAATAAAAATACAGTTCAGTGTTTTCTCTATGTCAAGCTGCTTCATGCATTAACCTAAAATTTAATAAACATTACATACTATTCCAAACTTTGCAAGTCTTCATGGCATATGAGCATATGTTTTTTTTAATAAGGTTCTTCAAAGCGTTGTTCAACCTAGTTCTATGGAAACTGGTTTCACTTTAACTAATACTGTGACTTTTTGGTTAATTCAGACTGGTTCTGTCCTCCATGCATGTATCCGAGGTCTAAAGCATGGGCACAATATACTTCCTTTCATCAGTTGTGATGCCAGGCTTGGTGCTGGCATGTGTACTGCCATTGTCCGCCACTCTCTGTGCTTGTTTAGGGCAAAGAAAATAAGAATTAGCTCAGGTAAACCTGTGTAAGTTTTTGATAGTGACAGACTGCATTGTTGCCAGTAGAAGAATTGTTCCTGTATTTATCAATGGCATAGGTCACAAGTCCCAGACATTTCACTGGTAGCTAGATATCTAACTACCTTTGAAAATCTGTGTCTCTTGCTGACTGTTGAAATAAGTATTACACTTGGTAGCATACATTTGCAAGACTACAATCTCAGTCTTGCAGAACTATTTGAATGTGTTCCTACTTAGCTAGGAGTAGGAAGTCCTTGGAGGAAATGCTTGCCTTGTGCCATTGACTTCAAAAGGATTTGGAATTTTCTCTTCTGTTTAGAAATTATTTAATTAGGTTTCACATTAAAAACAAACAAAAAAATTATAATTTCCTTTCTGAAAAACTCTTAATTTACTTCAAGAATTACAAATCTTATAGAGCAGCAGCATCAACAGTAGAGGTTATAAGAATGTTTAGATAGTAGATCTCAATAATTAAAAAATTATGAAATGATACATGAAAGCAGTCCACTGTAAGACAGTCTTCAATAATGTGAATATATTCCTTCCTCTTCCAACAAAAGTAAAAATATTTTATACTGATTTCTATTGTCCATACTTAGGATGTTGACAAACTCTAACATATAATGCAAGCTGTTCAAACACATAATTTCTGAAAATAAAAGTATTTATTTCTGCAAGGTTATTACTGTAGTAGTTTCAGTACTGTATTTGACAGCTTTACAAAGAACATTGTACGCTCAAAATACTCCTTAAATACTAAACAATATTCTGCATTTTCCCATTTTCAGCTGCTGAGCCACAGTAAAAGGAAAGGAAAGCAAAAAATTGACCACTAATTTTAGGAGATACAGAGGACCTACATTTTTTCAGTACTACACATATTTACAGCAATGGATTTCAAAAGATATCATCAAACTGTGCTGGCTAAAGACTCTTGCGTACTTAGTCTTACAATATTTCTTGTTGAGCACATGGAAAACAGGGACTATAAGATTAATTAATATCTGTAATTCAATTACTTGCCAATATAAGACATCTGAAGAACAAATAAAGAGATACAATCATGTTCTCTAGGAAAGATTCCAGCACAACCACAAGACCTTTTGTCTTCCTCAGATTCCCTCATCACCTGCTCCATTTTCTACCTCCTTAGCCAGGTAGCGTGCAGGACAGTACTCCTGAGCAACATTTGCTGTCACCATTTATAGCATTCAGACTTCTAGTTCTGCTCTTTTTCTCTTGCTTGGTTGTTTGCTTTCTCTCTCCAGGTCCCCAGTTTCTTCCAATCACCCCCAATCTAGCAGGCAAAATCTTTAATTGGGAATGCCAGTGCTCAGCTATATCAAGCTGATTCAGTAAGTGTCCAATCTGATTCATATTTCCAGGCAAGGTTTTTAATGGGTACAGAATGAGGAGCATTCTGCAGATAAAATCTATTTGTGTTAATATGAAGTAAATATCTGAATTAGAGAATTGACCTTAACTGAGGACCATCTTCTGTTTTGTCAGATTGTGCAGATTTTTAAGACACAAGTGTTTTAGGAAGGACAATCTTTATCATTTAAATACAGCCAAGAGCAAATTGTGTGTGCTTTACAAAAAATTGTGAATATTTTCATGGAGAGGTATGAATCCTGATTCACACTTTGAAACATTGACAGTATACTTAATTTTTTAATTTATAACACATTTCATTTTGGGATGAAATGTTGCTGGACATGGGAATTGGAATAACAACTTCACTATGTAAAATTTTTTTTTTTTTTTTTTTTAAAGAGTACTTTAAGTAAATTTGGTTGCTTATTTCTTGATTCATGCTTGCTTAAACACATAGTCTGGTTAAATTAGTTAATATACTTAGTATAAATGAGGACATCAATTCCATCTTTCATTTAATATTTTTTATTTAATTTCATTTTTCAATGTTTCATAAATAGGCGTAAAATAATCACTGAAATATTTTTCTTCTTGACTTTTTACTTTAGTCACTGATATATAATGGAGAAATCTCTACATAGAACTGCAATTATCAAAACTGTTTTGTCCCTTAAAACATAATATTCCAAGCAGATGTATGCTTAAAGACCTTAAGTGGGTTTGAGGATTTCAGTTTTGAAAAACTGCACTTTATGAAGATAACAAATAGTATCAGGGAGCCACACGTCATGCAGTACTGAGTTATTAGATATTTTTTAGACTGATTATTTCCAACTCTACTGTGTGTAAAAAAGGAGCATAATTACTCGGCAAGGGTTTCTTAGCCTTAGCTATTTCATCATTTATTGAACATAGTGAGTGTTAGTTGCCTGAATATTGAAAAGTTCTCTCTTTGCTTCATTTTCATTTATATTATTAAAAAGTCATTTAATATTTTTGTCTTTGTAATTAGTTCTGCATTATATGCTCATTTTCCCTAATCAGATCCTAACTTATGATACAGTACAGCATTTTATGTAGAAAGCAATCTTAAAAATGGGTATGTTCCTTTGGATACTTGCTTGCAAAACATATAAAATCAGCAAGGCTACAGGGAAATTTCAGGCTCATTTATACTTGCAACCATGACATTACAAAACCATGATATGTGCTGTGCTGTTTTCTAATCTATGGTTTTGTTCTTGCTTCCAAGGTTTAATTGATATAGAAAATGAGGGGGTGGTATCTATCCTGCTTTAGATGTGTTTCAACACCAGTTGCCCAGCTGTCTGATTTCCTACATGCATCTGTCTGTCTGATACTGATATAATATTGTTAATAATAAATTCTACTGAACTGCCAAAAATGTGCATAATGCAAATATACATATTCAATACAAGAATATGTGCATATTATATATACACAAAGTGTTTTAAAACAAAAGAAAACCATTATTAAGGTTGCGGAGTTAAGCCTTAAAAGCTTGGGAATTTCTTGAATTAACTCTTCACTGCAAACTAAATTCACTTCTTGTCTACAACTTCTGAGAAATAAAAGTACATAATTAAATATTATACTTTTTTTCATCCTGCCCTAGAAATGAGTATAGGAGACTTAGTAACTTTGATTATTTGCTGCATTGGCTTTTAGATGTGCAGTAAAAGAAGAGACTGCAGAGAGAGGATAGTTTTAGTAAAAGCACTTACTTCTCCTCTTCCATGAAAGTCATATTTTTTCTTTTCTAGGCAGGAATATAGGAGACCAGAAGGATCTCTTAAGTCCTTAAATCCAGTTATACACCAGTTAAGGGAAGAAATCACTGCTGGTGAAAAGGCAATCTGCATATTAATATAAGCTGTTTTGTCCTTTCTACATCTAGTAGTGGGTTATTTTCACCTCCATTGTTTAGAAACTTTCTTTTCGTTTCCAGTATTCCAAACTGTATATACTGATACATCCCTGTATGAACATGGCTTATTACCCTAAATAGAAATTCTTTGTCACTGAAGCTTATCCCATGTGTATGTAAAGACATTCATTATATCCCCCTTTCAAATTTATATTGCTAAATTAAGCACATTAAGGTGATTTAATCTCCACTTGAACATTTTCCATTCTTCTGATCATAACAGTATTCTTTCTCTGGACCTAAAACAGTTCAAATTCACTTTTATAACAAATGCAATCAGAATTATACATATTATTACGGAGACTGTATTTGTAACTTACACAATGTCATAATTAGTTGTTTAACATTACAGGAAATAACCTTGTTTGGTACGGCCTAGATGCTTGCTTTTATCTTTCTTAGCTGCACTACATAAAAAATGTCTTGACTTGTGATTGCAATGTATTCTATGGCATGCACAAGATTTCTGAAACTGGGAAGTATTCCCACATCTCAGAGAGGATCAGCTAATACACCTATTTCTTAGTCATTTCTTAAGGAAAAATTCTGAGCTTGTAACAGAAGTGTTTATATGTCCCCTAATGCATGACCTTCCTTTTTATATTTTTAAATTTCCTTTCATTTCTATTCCTCCCATCTTTGAGATCATCCAGTTCTTCCTATGACATTCAATCCTCTTATATATTGATCAAATCTCTTCAGCAAACCCACCTTTAGTAAATTTCATCAGCACTTATAATTCTTCTGTCCAGAACATTAAAGAAAAATTCAATCAATTCCAAAACAGATTCATAAGAAAAACTTCAGGTAGCTTCTTCCATTTATTCCCCTCACTTAATTTCCTTCCTCACTTCTTGTACTAATCAGCACCTTCAGCATTCCAGATAAAATTTCTACAGGCAAGATGGTATCTACTGAAGTTCATATTCTCAGGATTTACTGCATTTGCTATGCTAAAAGAAATGAAAAATCTTATCCAAGAGCAATATTTGGATTTGGCTTGCCTGGCACAGCCTGCCTTTGAAATACTCATGATGGAGTTTATTTTGTTCTTCATTCATCGTCAGTTTAAATATTCTGTATTTTTCTCCCTCTTAATTTTAATCTGAAACTTTGCTTAATATTGACACTGGACTAATAAGCTTGCATTTGCCTACGTAACTATTCCTCCATTTCTAGTAAAACTTGTTACACTGGAAGTATAACAGTCATATGGAAACCAACAGACATAGTGATTCTCATCAATAAATCTGCAATAAAGCATGTTAGTTCTTTTTTTTTTTTTTTTTTTCAGAATTCTGAAACCAAAATTATCTATATTTCCAAGCTGAGTTTTCTTTATATTTGATGTCATATCTGTTCATATCAATATGTGTTTACTTCTTAGGTCTAAGTTATCCAGAATATCTCTCTCTCATCCAGTGCATAAATGTCCCTGTGGGTTCTTTTTTGTTTGTTTGTTTTTATCTTTATATAGTTATAACAAAATAATAATTTTCATTTATTGCAACTTGCCTTGTGAGGTACAAGCCAGCTTGACTTCATAATTTTAAGGATTTTTAATTTTTATCTGGACCTCCAATACTCCATATACTCCAGTTTCAGTGTATGCAGATTTCCCCAACTATCGTAAAACTCTTGCTTAGTCTTAATATCATTATAAAGTAATTATTTATTCTTTTAGGTCTGGGAACTTTCCCTGCAAGCTTGCTCTCCTCTCTCGCTTGCAATTTAAATCCCAGGCATAGCATATGCACATTTGATTCAAATCAATTACAAAACTCATTTAAGCTCTGCATTTGACTTCAACAAGGTCTTAGTGGCTTTTTATGTTTAATTGCAGTAGATCAGCAGAAGTGTATTGGGTTGGCGTGGCAAGGTTTTCTAATGGGGGGAGGGGGAAGGGGACTACAGGGGTGGCTTCTGTGAGAAGCTGCTAGAAGCTTCCCCTGTGTCTGACAGAGCCAATGACAGCCAGCTCCAAGACGGACCCGCCGCTGGCCAAGGCCAAGCCAATCAGCGCCTCTGTGATAACATATTTAAGAAAAAGACAAAAACAGTTAGAGAGCGCTTTTGCAGCCAGAGAGAGGAGTGAGAAGATGTAAGAACATCTGCAGACACCAAGGTCAGTGCAGAAGGAGGGGCAGGAGGTGCTCCAGGCACCAGAGCAAGATTCCCCTGCAGCCCGTGGTGAAGACCATGGTGAAGCAGGCTGTCCCCCTGCAGCCCATGGAGGGAGGATGAGGGGGTGTAGCGATTCCACCTGCAGCCCGTGGAGGACCCCATGCTGGAGCAGGTGGAGGCACCTGAAGGAGGCTGTGGCCCGTGGGAAGCCCACACTGGAGCAGGCTCCTGGCAGGACCTGTGGACCTGTGGAGAGAGGAGCCCACGCCAGAGCAGGTTTGCTGGCAGGACTTGTGACCCCGTGGGGGACCCACGCTGGAGCAGTTTGCTCCTGAAGGTCTGCACCCGGTGGAAGAGACTCACGCTGGAGCAGTTTGTGAAGGACTGTAGCCCATGGGAGAGACTCATGTTGGAGAAGGTCATGAAGGACTGTCTCCTGTGAGAGGGACTCCATGCTGGAGCAGCAGAACGATGAGGGAGTCCTCCCCCTGAGGAGGAAGAAGCGGCAGAAACACCGTGTGATGAACTGACTGTAACCCCCATTCCCCGTCCCCCTGTGCCACTGAGGGGGGCGGAGGTTGAAGCCGGGAGTGAAGTTGAGCCTGGGAAGATGGGAGGGGTGGGGGGAGGTGTTTTAAGATTTGGTTTTGTTTCTCATTCCTCTACTCTGTTTTGCTTGGTAATAAATTAGATGAATTCCCTCTGTAAGTTCAGTCTGGTTTGCTTGTGACGATAATTAGTGAGTGATCTCTCCCTGTCCTTATCTCGACCCACAAGCTTTTCGTTACACCTTTTCTCCCCTGCCTAGTGAATGAGGGGAGTGACAGAGCGGCTCTGGTGAGCACCTGGCCCTCAGCCAGGGTCAACCCATCACGGAAGTAAAAACATTATCACAATGTTTCCATTATTTGAAAGACATTTATGTTTAATCCAGCAATTGTATGTGTTTAGTTTACCAGGTATATGAGAAATAAAAAAAGAATTTGAGCTGAATTTGAAAGTGCAAGACTTGATTCTCAGAATTTCTCATCTCAGACTTTCACCTATAAAATCCATCTACATTTGTGCTGCACCACAACTTAAAACTGATGTAAGAGTAAAGAATGATGTTTGTAGGTTGAAAAAACAGTATTGCATCTCTAAATTAATAAGGGACATTGAAGAGGAATTAGTGTCATACATCTAAATGGACAGACATCCTGTTTGCTTAGCATCGTGAGCAGAAGTCCTGAAGCCAGCCAGAGAAGAATGAAGCTGACTTTCATCAGCTGTAGCATATCCTTTTTTTTTTTTCTTTGGCTGCTATGTTAACAACGTAGCCTATAAACATTATGGTGCTTTTCTGAACCTTTTATTCTCTCTTGTGGAGAAGTGGGCAAACAGGAACCTCATGAAGATCAGAAAAGGGAAATGTGGAGTCCTGGCACCTAAGCAGGAATAACCACATATGCCAGGACTGTTTGGGTGCCAGCCAGCTGGAAAACATCTTGGTGGAGAAAATCCTGAGGGTACTTGTGAAGAACAAGTTACCCATGAGCCATCAACATGCCCTTGAGGTAATGAAGGCTGACAGCTTCTTGGTCTGCATGAGGAAGAGTATCACCACCATGTCAAGAGAAGCAACCCTTCCACTCTATTCAGCCCTGGTGAGATCAGTCTGGAGTTCTGGGTCCAGTGTTGTGCTCCCCAGTACAAGAAAGATATGGACATTCTGGAACAACCCATTGCTAAATAAGTCACAAAGATGGTCAGGGTGCTGGACCACAGGAAATATGAGGAGAACCTGAGAGAACATATGGGGTTTTGAGCTGTAAGAAAAGGTGGAGAAAGGGAGATGTTTTTGCTTTCTGTAAATACTGAATAGGAATGGCAGTTACAGGGAACACGGAGCCTGACAGTTTTAAGAGATGCACAGTGGGGTGACAGCAGGTGAGGGACACAAGCTGAAACATGGCAAATTTGGATTTCCTTATATTAAGGAAAAAGTCTTTCACTATGAGGATGGTCAAGCACTGACATACGTTGCCCAGAGGTGCTGTGCAGTCTCCATCCATAGAGATATTCAAAATCTGATGACACGGCCCTGTGCAACCTGCTCTAGCTGACCTTGCTTTGAGCAGAAACGTTGGACTAGACAAGCTCCAGAGGTGCTTTCCCACTCAGCCATTCAGTGATTCTAAGAAATGGATGAATACAGCAACATCTATTTTGTCAGGAAAAAATTATGAAAAAAGAGCATCTTTCCAAAGACTGTCTTTCCAGAACACATCTAATTATCTAGATGACAATAATGGACATTTTAATCCCTTGTTCAGAGATAAAAATATTTGTTTCAAAATCCCAAAGAATTATAGAAGCATTTATCCCAGAAAATGCAGTTATTTTAAAGTTTCCATCTATTTAGCTTTAAGGAAAGCTAGTATATTTAAAGAGTTTGAATTAAAATAGAATATTCTTTTAAAGGAAAGGAAACTTGGTTGTAATTCTGATTACTTCAAACGTTTGACTTGCACTAAAAATCAGATTATATCATTGTTCATTTCTACTTTCAGCTCTATTTCATATTTGTATTAGCAAATCCAAGTTACAAACAGAATTTTGTTTGTTTTATTTTTCCAGTAGATACAGATTTAATATGAATATTTTTCCCATTTATAATACACTTAGATTATCATTGAAGCAAGAAGGGACTAATTTAATATTATTTTCTATATTTTTTTCAAGTATTAAATTACAGATATTTATGGTTTGCATTACTGTAATATTACTGCCATTAAATTAAAACATTTTGGTATCTAACACCTGCCTCAGTTGCCTAAGATCTAAAAGGAAAGAGCCTTTGCTGATCTTGGGAATACCATAATGTGACTGTAATTCCCTCAGTGGGCTCTCTCTTCAAAGACAAAGAAGCATATGTAGAAAACAATCTAAAATAAACTAATGAGGTTTTAATTGAAAACAAAACATAACCTCTTATTGCATATACTTTTTGTCCATACTTATGTTTGCTATACATTCATCAGGTAGAACTCGTTAGCCAGTTGTTAGCCCTACTGAATTTGCAGTTCAGACTGCGAACATGCAACGGTCCCTTATACCGGCCAAAAGAACCTCTGCTTAATACTTTATTAGCAGCCTAACAGTTGACTAATAGTAGCATCATCAGCACCATATTTGAAATACATATTTTTTAAAAGGTAATGCTTGATATAGTGTTTTCACTAGTTCTGAAATGGCAATGACTAAATCTAGTTAATAACTATTTGATATTACAGGACTCCATTTAACAACTACACTTTAACAATCATGCTTAAGAAAACTTTTAAACTAGAAAAAATATTAATATAAACAATTTAGAAATACATTTTAAGCAGAGAAACTTTATTGAAGCAAAAATCAAGTAACTGAACTATTTAAATAGCATTAGAAAAAAAATCTAAATTGTTTACTCATTATTCATAAATGCAGTCAATTTTAATGTATTGCCTAAAATTTCTAGTAGTTGAGAGGAATTAATGAATTATTTACATATCTAACTCTAATATAATCATAATAATGTTATAGCACCAATTCACAGTTACTTAATTTATTTTTAAAATGCCCTCACTTACTTCCTTGAAGAACATATGGATTTCTTCAGTGGTGAATGTTTCTGGGCTTTTTTTTGTTGTTGGCTTTGGTTTTTTTAGAAAAGAAAACTTAAGGTGTAAAGCATACTGACAAGCATAAATTTATCATGATTGCTTAATCTAAGTGTGCAAATTCCACAGAAGATAATTAGGCATCCGAACTGGAACATGTGCAGGGTTTCTGATGGGATCCTGTGCTCATCCTCCTTTGTGTAGTTTATCTGACTTGATCCCACTGTGAGCACCATCACAGAGAAGAACTGTTACAAAGAGAGCCAGGAGTGAGAGACAGGAACCTCATGCAGTTCAACAAAGGGAAGATCAGTGTCCTGCCCCCAGGGAGGAATAACCCCACACACCGATGTATGCTGGTGGCTGACTGGTTGGAAAACAGCTTTTCAGAAAAGGCCCCAGAGGTCCTGGTGGACATCAAGTTGAACGTGAGCCAGCAACGTGCCCTTGTGGCAAAGAGGGCTTACGGCATTGTGAGCTGCGTTAGGAGGAGTGTTGCCTGCAGGTGAAGGGAGGTGATCCTTCCCCTTTGCTCAGCACAGGTGAGGCCACACCTGGAGTCTTGTGTCCAGTTCTGGGCTCCTCAGTACAACAGAAACACCGACATACTAGAGGGAGTCTAAAAAAGGGCCACTAAGGTGAGTCTGAAGTATCTCTCCTATGAGGAGAAGCTGAGACATCTGGAACTGTTTAGCCTGGAGAGGAGAAGGCTCAGGGGATTCTCGTCAATGCATATAAATACCTGAAAAAAGAGTGCAAAAAGGATGGAGTCAGTCTCTTTTCAGTGATGCCCAATGACAAGACCAGAGGCAATGGGCACAAACTGAAATATCAGGAAGTCGTTTTTCACTGTGAGGGTGACTGAGTATACTGACGCAGGTTGCCAGGGATGTTGTGGAGTCTTCATCCTCGGAGATATTCAAAAGCCATCTAGAGATGGTCCTGGGCAATTGGCTCTAAGTGGCCTTGCTTGAGCAGGGAAGTTGACTGAAATGACCTGCAAAGGTCATAAAAAAATGACTTTTTTTCTGTTTTTTCTACAAACATCTAAGTATTTGTGTTTTCTCTTACAGAAGAACATAATAATATTATAGTGGATTTTATATGAAGCAGCTTCTTTGCCTTATTTACCGAAAGACAGCTGTATCATTACCAGCACAGAATGGGAAGTCTGGGTATTTAACGGAATGAAATGTCAACATTAAGGCCTTTAATGTGGTTTAGATGGTATTGTAGCAACTCTTGCCTCTGGGATATCATTTATACTTTGTAGATGTATGTATGCAAAAAAATCTGATTTTCATTTTCCAAGATGACTGTTAGCTGTTTCCACCTGCAACATTTAATTTTATACTTGCAAAGAACTACAAGGAGTATTAGCAAATGATATTATGCTTAATTATGTACACTACATAATATGCTATATTTTCACCCAAAATATTACAGAGTATTAAACCAGCACAGAATAGAGCATTTCTATTTGACATTGACATTTGGTAATGTAACGTTCTTTTGAAGTGTAATGGTATGAGTAACAAACAAACAGAGTTACAGATTTTAGTGGAACAAGGTGTATACTCACAAAATTATGCATTACAGAGATCTGAATGAAAAGTAAATACAGTTGCACAGACTTTAGATGCATAGAATATTAAGGATTTAAAAAATGTACAGTATGTATGTATCTCAAGATTTTTTGTACCACTATTAAGACTGGAATTTTCAAAGTGTTTGTCCATGGGCTACTTCTACCTTTTCTAAAATCAGCATTAAACCCCTGACTTTGATAGGAATAGCATACATAATTCCATGTGAAGCCTATTGGACTTGGACACATCTTGGACATAGGAAGTGCCCTGTTTCCCTGACTCTGCAGTTAGGGTGTAAACAGGTCTGAGGGGAATAAACAATGATCACCTTAGTAAAGAAGGAGGTGATATATCACTGGGTGGTACAGTTCTTTTCTTGCATCTATCCTACCCTAATTTTATCTGTGATAATTTTCAGGACATGTTCAAATGGAGTCATGTCAAATAAAATTATTTCTGTGCTATGGTTTTACACTTTCCCAGCCAATGAAAAATAGCTGAATTGTAATCTTCTAATCCAGCCTATTATTCCATCTAAAAATAACAGCACTGAAATGTCCTTTTAGACTGATTTGCACTACTTTATAATTACTAATGTTTTGGATTTGGGGGGGGTTCTTTTGGGGTGTTGCATTATTAGTCCTGCAAAATTCAGTGGAGCTGTTTCAGTGAATAATTGTTGCAAGTCCAACAGTTTCAGTCAAAATAATATGCTTCAATTTTTAATAACTGTAAAATATTTCATTTTTATTACAGTGTATTGTGGTTTTGTATTTACTACGTAGAGTTTCGTTATTTTGAACAGCTAGACAAATGTATGTAGGCTTTTGTGACTATAAAGGAAATAATCACACTTTTTTGGGTAGTAATTCAGGGTTTTTTCTGTTTTGTTTTTTCTTAGAAGAAATGAGTAATTGAAAGTCTACAGGATGCCTTTCCTATTATAGGGTTGTTTTTTTCAATGTTCTTTTGAATAATACCTATCAATGTATTTGCTGCTAGCAATCTTGTACCATAGTCACAATAGTTTATTGTGCTAAATTTATGACTTTAAAAGCAATTCATAGTCTCTACTTTTTTAGATTTTTTTTTTTTTTTTTTTTTTTTTTTTTTTTTTTGTCCTTGCTTGCTTGCTTCCTTCCTTCCTTTGCTTGGCTACTTGCTTGCTTGTACTGGGGAGCCCAGACCTGGACTATGGCAGGCACCATAGACACCCACCCAGACACTCCAGCTGTGGTATCACTAGTGCTGAACAGAAGGGATCACCTCCCTTGGCCTGCAGGCAACACCGTGCCTAATGTAGACCAGGGTGCTCTTGATCTAGTTGAACCAATAATTATTAAGTGAAGCTCAATAACTTTTTTTAAGATGTAAGCCTTTTGGTGATATTTGTTATTCTACTTGCTAATTTTGCCATCTCATCCTTACCTAAAAAGGTACCTTGCACCCTTTTTATCTGAACAATGCAATCACTTATGTAGTCAACACAGACAATAGGGCTGTCCCAGATATCCAGTTGGTTATCATGGAAGGAAATGCAGTAAGATGCAGTAGCATGGCAGGAACAAAAGAGGTTTCTTATTTAGAGCTAAGAGGGATAAAAAAATAGCCCCATTCTGCCAAATTGTATTTCATTAACTAAAAGAATACTTAAGAGAAAATATATCAATTGGTGAAAAATGAGCAAGAAAGGTCAGTTAGACAGAAAGGACCAAACTACCCTGATCAGTAGTTTCCTCATTAGTGTGATCAAAAATATTTTTGCTGTCAAGAAACAGAAAAGTACACCTTATTTAACTTGAATTGGGGTTGTTTCTATGGGTAGTTATAAACAACCCATGTTCCGAAAAGTGTTGATTTCTCTTGATTCACACATCATCTTATCTTTTCAAAATGTGGTGAGCATCTCCCAGAAGTCCCCAATATAGCTGCTTCTGTAGCATTTCAGGTTATTCTATAACCCCCTTGAGATAAGATTCAGCAAATACTCTAAATCTCATCATACCGTCTTTATTCAGTCAGCTTTCCTTTTATAAACCTGAAATTATTTTCTGTGAAGGCATGCCAATGGCATGATAGTAATTTCAGTTCATTGATTTCAGGATGACAGCTGAATGCAAAATGTCACCTGCTTGCCATGACAGTCTGAATCTGCCTCACAAACCAACCTTGAACATCCAGGTGAAATGGCTGTCTTCCTGTAGGGTAAATGTTTACAGACCTAAGCATTGTCTTTCATATTCTGTGTCTTTGCCATCTATAATGTATGGGACTACATGCCAAAACAGAGAAGCCTCAGGAGTCAAGACACAGCAGTTGTCTTTCAGAGGTAACTTTACTGATCTCTGCATAAAATACACAATATTTTGTGAGCAACTTAGCATTATAACTCAGAAATATGATCTTGAAAGGATAAAAAGGTATAATAAGCCAATCTCAAACTTAAACCTACAGTCGAAGTACTGCACTCAGAACTAATAAAGTTTTATCCATTGAACTTAGACGTCCTCTTACTCTGTACTGAAGGCATAGAGAAGCTCAGCCACTGTGTCTCCTCAGAGAGCCATGAATTCATAATTTTATATGAGGAAACAACTCAGATATTACTTGCCCGATACTTTGAAAGAGCAAAGATAAGCAGCTTCTTTTCCTAGGTCATGCTATCGCTGTGACAATCTCTTGACTCATCATTTTCTTTCAAATCATGCCATTTAGACATCATAGGCAACCCTGCCTATGCTAAAAACATGAAAAATGAAAGAAAGGAAAGTTCAATTAGACTATGACTCCCTCATACCAGGGAAACCCACTCTACCAAGTGGAAGCCTATATGTAACCAAGAAAGAGCATGTGATAGTGAAGGTGACATACATCCATCACTCTCAGCTACTTTCTCTGACCTTCTGTTTTTACTTTGTTTCTATTACTAGGGAAGTTACTGGGCTGCTGTTGGAGACTCCAGGTCTCTATGAACACTTCTGGTTACTGATCCATAGGTTGAAGTCCAATAAATGAAAAAAAAAAAAAAAAAAAAAAAAGGGGGGGGGGGGCCTTTCCTTCTGCAAGCTTTTACAAGAACAATCTGTCACAAAGACAGGATATGCTCCCTGTTTCTTATCCTCAGAGATGCACCTCTGTTTTTTGCTGCTGCTGTTTGACCAAACACCTTTAAGTGTTCAAGTACTGACTATTTACAAACTTTCTCAAAGACTAGAAACATTTTGAATTTCAAGATGGGTCTCAGAGTAAATGTCTTTGAGGTTCAGTGCAAACATTCTGCATAACTCTAGGTGCAATTTTCTACAGGTGGCTAAGCAGAAGGTAGAGTTATATAGCTGCAATAAGAACAAAATAGTTATCCTTATATTAAAGTAGCAGGTTTTCAGCAACTGTTCTACAAGCTTGCTTGGTCTGAAGTGTAGCATGAAATATGATTTTCAATGTGAGAAAACTGCTAAGAATGCACAACCAAACAGACTATTGCAGCAGGCAGGTAAGAGCCTTTAGGCTTCCTGATTTACTTACTAGATGTGTCCCTACTGAAAATAGATGTGTCTTCTTTCCAGTTTGATCAGCCAGGAGGTTAGATTTTAAAGTTTTTAATTGGAATGTAGTACCATATAAATAGATGGCATGCCATATTGAATCTTCATACCAGTTTATAAAAAATAAGGAGGAGAATAAGGCTGAAACTTTCAAGTATTGTGGAGTAAATGTGTATATTTCTAAGTATTATACTTGTTATATGCTAGAACTAATATTAGTCATTTTTCTGTTGTTCCTTCAAGAATATTGTAATTTTTCTTAGTAACTTTAAATATGTATCTTATATGCTGCACTTTTCCCATTTATTACTAAACTTGTAAATAGACTAAATACCTATTAATGTCATTAGAAAAAATCAAAACCTTTACTTTTTTTAAAAATATAATTTTACTGTACTTATTATATCTATAAATAAACTCATACTTTTTAGTCCAATACAGAATGACTAAACAAAGACTACAGGATCCCATAAAACTGATATGCATAATGTGATTTTCTAAAACAGATTTGTTTCACAAATTATTTGATGGCAATAGAAACATAAAAACCGCTTTGAAAAAGGAGCACTGATTATTTGTATTGCTTCATGTGAAATACCCTTCCATTAAAAAAAAGATATTTTTTATTATTATTTTATAATATATCACAAATATGATTAACCACTATCTTCCAGTTGACAATGTGCTTGAATGAATTGTTTTAGTAAATCCCTAATTATTAAAATTAAGGTTAGAAAGTCTAATATCAGCTTCTGATTTAGCTTGATTGCTGTTTGGATCTTTGGATGTACACTATATAGGAAATGGCCTGGGCCGTCAATGCTATTGTAAAGGAATAGAAACATTTAAACAAGAAATGGCACAATAAACAAAGCAAAAAACACAGTGATGTAAAGTTCTAAATTTAATAGATGAAAGTTCAGAGTGAGATTTGCATTCTTCCCTTCCCTCTTTTTCAAAGTATCTACGTTCAAGAGATGTCATTATTATTAAGAAGCAACCCTGGCTTTAAGACATAGACCCGGGACTGTTTCAGACAGAAGTACAGTGTGCAGAAGTCACCTGCTGCAATTTTAACTTATGCTAAAGGTCTTCATATATCTACTGCAACATCCTTTGTTAGATGGTACAGACTATTCAGGGAGTTTTGTGTTTTGTGGTTTGTTTTTTTTCTACAAACTCAGAATGTTTATCAGTTGAAAGAGCATCTTGACATAAAAGTCCTACTTTTAATCTGAATAACAGTATAGAATTATGAATGACTGAAGGAAGAAAATCCTAATAAATGTGCAGACAACCTCTGTGGTTGAAGGGCCAGTAACAATTATATATTTCTGGGAATTTGCATGTTAACGTTTATAAATTGTTGACATTATACTCAGTTCTGTGTTGGATATGAAAGAATCTGAAATAACTAACCTGAACAGTATGTCTGTGTAACAGGCAAGATTAAAAATCGAGGCACTAAAAGCTGGATCATTTCACCTTCATTTTCGGCCATTTTGCTTCACAGTGGGGAAGAAATAGCACTTTCTAGTAAGAAGACTTGTAGCTTCTTAGTTTCCTGGAAGAACATCTTAGCTGAATCCCGTACACTTGACAGCTCTTGAAGCTGAGGTGAAAAATGGTAAAGTTGCCCTCACAAAAAGCCAGTTCCCCGCAGGGCAGTGGCGGGGGTTTGCCTGGGATGGAGAAGTGGGGAGTTAGCTCCCGGTTGCCAGGCAACAGGTAAGGAAGGAGCTGATCTCCTTTCTTAAAGAAATTGAGTGGTCCTCCTCGAGTGTTTGCACACAAAGAGCCACAGCTTGAAAAACAAGGAACAACAACAAAAATACATTTCTGCACAGACAAAATCACTCTGAGCATTTTAAAGAGGGAAAGGTTCTGCAGTCCACAAACTACCTCCTGAGATCAATAGGGCCATCGCTTCTTTTCCCTTTACAGACCTTAGGCACTGGTTTTGTTTGTTTACTTTGGGTTGGGTTTTTTGTTGTTTGGGGGTTTTTGTTCTGGGGAGGGGTTTGTTTTTTTTTTTTTTTCCCCACTTTGAAGCAATTAATTTTCAGAAAGGTGATGTTTTGGGGATTTTTTTTTTTTGGTGTTTGGTTTTTTGTTTTTTTTTTTTAAAAATCTTTTAATACTATGGCCATTGATATGAAAAGAGGGTTCAACTTTATTGCTTAAATACACATGACCAAAACAGGACACTAAAATGCTTCTAACAAAACCAATTATAATATCCAGTCCTCCCTCCTCTCATGCAGAAATAAACAAAAATAAGTACTTTACTAATCCATTGTGAAGTTCCACGTTTTGATCTTATGTTTTATCACAGAATTTATTACTTTCCATGCTAATCTAATTTACCATATGTGGCTGCATTCAGAGAAGAAAACAGAAGGTTTATCTAAAAGAACAGGTGGTATTTTATGTTGAATTTTTATTGAAATACGTAAGTATGTTACCAGAAGTCATCCAGACATACACAACTGTAGAAGAATTGGAATTTAGGTGGGAATCATCCTAATTAGGAAAACACTCATGGTTTTGTTCATTTCTTTTGTTTACTGGAATGATTTATAGGTAAACAAATGTGATGTTGCACCTTAAAAATGTAATTGTTGGGCTTTTCCTATCTTTACTTAACTTTCTGATAAGCTCTGGTAGGGGACAAGATAACATTCTCTCCTGCAATCAAACTGCCTGAACAGCAACATTAGGTGGAGTGATATAATTACTGTGGAAAAGAAGGTGTGGTTTTAAAGCTTAGAAGTTAAGTAAAATATACTGCTTTCCGTCTGCTGTTATCAGAACAATGTACACTGAGGAAACCATTTTCCATCACATCTGATGCAGATAAAAGCATTTTGCAAAATTAAATGAGATATGCTGGTCCCAGTCCATAAGTGCTCAAGAATAAATAAATTCACTTCAATGAAGACTGAAACTTATGTGAAATAAAAGAAAATATTTTTTCTATTGTAATGTTTGTGAAAATTTCCACTGTGAATAGGGGATATTTTTCTTCTCTTTAAAAAAATTTACTGAACAATGTCTTGTAACATCATAGGTAGCTGTCAAAACTTGAACTCATGTAAACTTGTAAACAAACATGTTTACATCTTTATTAGGGGTTTAGTTTTGGTGGGGCTTTTGTTTTCTTTTCATCATTTCCTATCTATCATTTTTTTTATTTCAATTTTCTTAACACCATCAAATGTTGATTTAGAAATCTGGAATAATGCCAGGACATCTGAAAGTACAAATATTTTCAGAATCATACAACTACACGTCATCTTTCTTGCCATGATCTCAGCTTCAGTCATTTCATTTTAAACTGAGGGAAACATCTGCCTAACCAAGAGGCAGATGTTTGAATCTATATTTTAGGAAACTAATTTTTTTTTTTTTTTAAAAAGCCTGAAAACAGTGCCTTATATCCTATAAAAAATAGTAAAAATAAGAAGGTGCTTATGAACTTAGACAATTTCTTCAGTGAAACTGGCAGATTTGCCCCCTTAAATTCAGACATAAACCAGTTACATAATTAAGACCTTGTTCAACTCCCAAATGAACTTTCAAGATCAGTTTCCTTCATCTATACAGTTGTCATACACAATAAAAATTAAAATATTTTAGTTTTGAGATTCCTGATACAGTTCCTTTCGGAAAGCTTTGGGGCACCTCTGAGTGCTCAGTTTGAATAAGGATTATCCACACTTGCTTGTTGAATCTAAAAGAGCAGTTTATCTATTTTAGGATGTGTAAAGGGAGGTCTCTGGATTATTTTGAAAATTTTAATTCAGTTTAGGACATTAAAGATGTTTTATCTAGGCCTGCCTCCTCTTCCTTTCCTCTTGGCACGTTGTGCATGACATGCACATAGTTACTCAGCTACAACAGGGAAGCAGCAGGAATCTCAACCCACAACTGCTGCAGAGGACCAATGCATCCAACCCATCCAACCCCACTATCACTTTCTAATGAACTATCCAGCCACAAACTTATTAGAGAAGTAGTAGACATTTAACCACCGATATACATTGTGCTATAATTGTCCAGAGTGAGTCAAGACTTCCATGCGATTTATGGAGAATGCCTCCTCTGAGGATTTCAAGTGAGCTTGAACACTTAGGTGATCACTTCATCCATAGCGCAGTGATTCTAAGAATAAGCCTCTGAGCAAGTTTTCAGTAGAAAACATCAGCATAATTGGTATCCTACATAACTAAGCAGGTTAAGGTTTGGCATTGTATTTTCCACCTGGCTTTCCTAAATATCAGTGCTGATATTTAGGATTCTGCCTGAGTGGCACCACAGGACCCTCAGTTTTGTTTCTGATATCATCCATTCTCATTTGTTACCCCTTCTTTCCTATTACAGTCAAGCCAGAGTTGTATATTTTAAACAAAGAATGCCTTTGTTTTCATGACTATCCATACACTGAAATTCATGATCTGTATGTCTACAAATCTCACTCATTATTGACAACAGATCCCATGAATGATTGAAAAAAATACCTTTGACCCAGGACAAAAATGCACATAGACAAAAAAGTTCTTAACTTCTGTCTGAAGACACTTCCTCATCCCTCACATATTGTGACATAAGTGTAAAGTTACTTTTCTTCTGGTGGTTTCTAATACATTGTCTTACTTAGATTTGGCACATCATTTTGTATGGAGGAAGCATGAGATGACTGAAGATTTCAGAAACTTCCTTTTCTTTTTGTTTTCCTCACACTGTATAAATCTGTGGGATTTTAATGTTTTACCTCATAATGGCTAATTAGAAGCATATGTGTTAACACAAGGTTTTACAAATGTTTCATTTTCTATTTCAAGTATGAATTTCCACTGAACTGTTCTCTTACAAGAATGGAAATTAAAGGTTCTTAGATGATCCAAGTATTGAATCATAACTTGTGAAGTATTTATTTTCAAGGTTTACACTGGTGTTTTTGCACAGGGAATTTATAGATGCATTAAGCTTGCATGGCTGTATGCATTTCATTTCGCAAATAAGACAAAGTTTACCAAATTTTATAGAATATTGAATAATTTAATTCTCCCCTAGTCATTTAACTCTTTACCTTGTTCTTTAGCAATTAAAAAAAAAAACAAACAAACAAACAAACAAAACCCCAACCATCCTTCTATATTACATATCTTTTTATAAAAGAAGTCCTTTATAAACTTGCTACGTTTCCTCTTCAGAAGACATTATATTTTTATGCCAATATGCTAAATAGAATCTTTTTTTAAACACAGTCAGTGAAATATTTTTAAAAGCTCACAGTCATCAGAGGCATTCAGTAATGCTAATATATTCCTCTCCTTTTCTACCCATCTGTAGAGAGCTTCACTTTAAACCTTGTTGATTTATCCATTTTTAAAACAGTGCTAGGAACAACTGAACTTAAACATTCTTTCAGTTTTCATTAATTAACCATCTTTTTGCTAAGCTTTCCAGAGTTGGTGGAAGAGGTGTGATTTCCTCACCAATTCTCCTCTCTTTTCTGCTCTTCTTTCTTGCTGTCACCCCACCAAATCCCCACCCCCAAAGGACATTTTGACTGTGTGTCATTTTACTTTAAAAAGTATTATAAATGAGATGGAGCAGACATATATTCCCAATGCTTCAAAATTAAGGCCAATCTGTTGAATCTATGGCAGAGAAAATAACATTTTCATTTGTATCCATTATTGGTGTTATGAAAATATTTTTGATATAGAGAGATCATTGAAACAATAAGTATTCCATGTTATACTTCCTCACCAGGATAAGATAATTCATATCAGAGCAATTCACATCAGAAACTACAAATCAGTAATTCTCAATGGTAGGATGCATGATACTCTTAAAAAAAAACAAACCATAAATTCAGCACTGAGGAATACCATGGGAACCTAAATCACTGTAAAAGTCATTAAGACAACAAATTCCTAGATAGATCATTCTTTCATCTGAGCCAAAAAAAATTTGCAAACAATCAAATCTTTTGTGTTAGCTATGAAAAAAAAAAAAAAGTTAAAATATATCTGTTAATATAAATCTGCATTAATTGTTAAATGATTTGCAAAACCAAAGTACTTCTTGGATGTTAACAATATTCCAGGTACTGATGTCAGAATGCTTGCAGTTGTCTATGTTTGCAGGCATCATAAAAAAAACCTAACTAAAACCCTAGGTGAAGCCTCAGAAGTAGAAAATATTGGCCTTTTCTGGACAATATCTTGCAATTCTCAAAATTAACTTCATTTAACAATATGCTAACAGCTAGCATAGTCCAAATAACTGCTCTCTCTCCCTATTCACCTGCTAGATAATGATCATCCTGGCACACAGTCTTGTTCAGATAATGTCACCTCATTTTTTACTTGCTTCATCATAAAATGTTTAGCTTCAGCAATTTATAGTCCTTTGAGAAAAGAAACAGATTAGACACTCAAGGACATACAACCCGGGAAATTATAAAGAATATGTGACAATAGACCTTTGTTAAACTATTTGACAGTAATAGGAACATCAAGAAGAAATTGAAAAAGCAGCACTAATTATTTGATCCATACTACCTACAAAACTGATATAAAATTTGTTAAACATTACGATTTTTATAATAATCAAAATAATGTTTCACCCAAAAAAAATCATTATTTCAAACCTACCAGTAAACAGATGCCCATATTAATTTCCATTGACATTTTCATTACAGCCAAAATGTATATTATCTATAAAAAACAAACATGGAACTGCGGTCCAGTAATTTGAAACTTGTTGTCTGACAATGACAAACAAAATCAAATCAGCTCAGTAAGGATGCTGTTTTTCCTATGAAACTATCATTACAGTGCTTATACATTTGAAACAGAAATCATAATCAAAGAAGATTAATAAAGTTTCAAGTGTTAAGGGCATTAATAATTATAAAACTTAGCATTTCAAAGGAAAGCAATTTTAGCTCTTTGCATAAGTCTATTCTGCATTTAAATTGCTAGCAAAAAACAGCTTTCAATTCTTCAGAGATTTTGGGAAATTCCCTTGATGGAAATAAATAACTTATTCTGGGGAATAAGGGTTATATATTATTTGCTCATATTTTATTCTTTATCATATTGTTTTCTTTTCACTAGCTTACATTAATCCTACTCCCTGTGGGTGATCTCCTTGTAGAAATGTAGGACATTCTGTACACCTGAGACTGAGTAAATCTTACATGAAGGGACTCATGTTGTGGGGATTATTTATGAAGTCACCAAGGATCTCAAATGAAGGAAATCTGCAAGAAATTATTAGGAGAAATTTGAGTAAATAGGAGTTTTACTTCATCTTTTCTTGTTCCAGAACATTTTGCAAGTATATACTTGTAATATTTGTGCTTATAATATATGCACAAATAATAATGATTTTTTTTTTTTTTTTAATAAAAACATGAAATCCTGAAAGGGGTAAAAAGAATGTCTAAGTATTTCTCAGTCATGGATTATTTTTTTTCAGTGAGTTTAGAAACTTACCCTTGGATACTTTCACCTTATTATATCACTCTTTGTGATTAAAAGGTCAAATAAATATATTTTGTAGATTTGATGTGCACCCCTTGTACCCTTTCAAAAGGCTAAAATAATAACAAAAAACCCAGTTCTTCCCTAATATTTTCAAAGGGACAAAAAAACTACACCCTTCCCCACTATTCAGCTTTCAGAGCTACTAAGATACAATGAAAAAGTTGAGTTTATTTCTTAACTATGAACAAAAGCCATGTATTTGTACTGACAGGTTTGTTGTTTTTTTTTCTGTGACTTTGATCTAGATGGAACAGATACAAGATAGAAATCCTTCTGTTCTTACTAGGGACATAGCAGAATGCAGTTGGAGAAATAGAGGTACATCTTTACTATTTATATTTCTTACTTGTGCTTCCTCAGTGAATCAATCCCTTTCTAAATTCTTTTCAACTTCTCTATGAATTCTGTAGATGTTTTGAATCACAAATCATTTCATGAAGAAATGGTGGTGACTGTGGACATATACGATGAATAGTGAAGTGCATTCAGCTTTCTAATATAATATAAATGAAACAGACAAAGCCCATCCTCATAAAATAATTAAAACCCCAGGTTAACAGAAGAAATACATCATTGCAGAAAGCACACAGACATTTCTAGAAGAAAGAGTATTTAAAAAAAAAAAAAAAAAGAAAGAAAGAAACAGAAAATGACAACTGCCTTGAAGAACAAATCCTCAAAAATAAATGGGAAAAACTTTTTTGTTGGTTTGTTTTCTGGGGTTTTTGTGTTTGTTTATTTTTGTTTTCCTTTTTTTTTTTTTTTTCCCAGAAGTGTCATTTCAGGATAAGAGTGATTGAGTTGAAAGTAGAAAATGTTCAAAGAAACACTACAAATTAGATCCTGAAACATGTAGTCATTTAAACCAATAACTGTATTGTACTGTACCTTTTTGTTTTCTCTTGTTCCTTTCCCTTTTCCTTCTCTTATTCCTTTTTCCTCCTTTCCTCTTCTTTTTCACAAATGAAGAGAGTCCACTAACTTGTCATTGAGGACTTCATTTGGCCACACACTGGTTTCTATTGTCATTTGACTTGTTCCAGGGCATGTTGCCAGGCTTTCAGTTGCCTGTCCAGAAGGGTACACACACCTCCTGGATGTTTGGATTTAAAGCCACTGGCTGTGTATGAATTATTTTGAGTAAAAGCCAGTTGTCTTGCAAGGTACCAGATACCTATGAGGGAAAACTGAATAAAATCCTAAGGGCTTACTCAGGATAAGCTGAATAACTCACTAGGCTCTACTGAGGTACATTTCTATTGACTACAGTATATGTTTAGACCCTAGTTGACATGTGCGCACCTTGAGGTACTTTTGGATAGCTCAGTCTTCAACAAAACCCCATTCCCAGCTTTCAGACAGGCAAAAAGAGTTGCAAAGTCTTTATATATATATCACAGAAGGATTGGGATTCAGCTTGCCTAATTACTTCAGGGACTTGATATTGCCTAAACATTTGCATTTATTATCATTTGAGATATACTAGATTACCACTCCTTATCTCCAGCCACTAAACTAGAAGACAACAGGTCTCCATAAGTCCTTTGTCATATCTGACAGCTTTGTGCAGAGATGTCTTCAGCATCCTGTGGCATCTTAAATGGCATTAGATGTCTATCTTTAGCAACCGAATCAACCCTTCAGTGTCAACATAGAGATATCTACATTTGAGCTAGTCATTGTAGGCTGTAGCTAATGAAGAGACAGGAGGAACAATTTATTTGACTTAAATAATCTGTAGTAGGATGAGATGTCTGGGAATGTGTAAGTTTGTCTTTCTATTTGTGTTTCTATTTGCTATGAAGAGATTCTAAGACAACTAACTCAGATGTAGAGTTCCACATGTTAATTTATTAGATTCATTGGTATATTTGGTCTACATTTGGTTAGATGACTTCCATTCACTATGACCACTCTGATGGCTGCAAACAAATACATGAAATAGCTTCCATAAGACTGAATCATTATTGCCAAGTACTTATATTTCTCTATTAACAGTGCATTTTTTAAAATTCTGTTCTCATTTTTTTTAATATCCTACCTCATCCTTCCTTGAATGTCAAAAACTTACATCTTTCAGGGAAATGAGATTCTACGTCTTCCTGTTGCAAAATGTGAGTCAGGTTCCCTTTTATCCTGGCATTCATGACTTGCACTTCTGGTTACACCATAGCCAGCAACAGAAAAAGTATGTTTTAGGCCAAGGAAGACTAAACTCCAAAGTTTATGTCCACTGAGCAATTGGTCAAGGTAACAGCTAATTATGTAAAGGGAGAGCAGGGGAAGAAGAGAACGTGTCAGAGGACTGTCGCTACTCTCTTTTTGTTTCTTCTGCCCCATTAGGCACTTATTCTGTGAAACAGACTAGGAGATAGGGCTGACATTATATTTCTAGTTTCATAATTTCTATATTTTCCTTATGGAGCTAAGTAAGGCTAAGTTTTATATGGAGGATTTTTCATTCCATTGTTTTCATAAGACTTGGAGTGAATCTCAATGGAGACAACCTCTGTAGAAAAATTTAGTCTTTTCTTGAGGAAGACTATATTATCCTGCATGAGATTTGGACACTAAAATTATGCTTTAGGTAAGTTCTAACTTGGGAAATATTAGAAAATGTTTAAAAACATCTTTTTTGCATATGATTAATTCAATATTCAGAAACTTTAAATCATATACTAAGAAATTATTAGCTCATTTTTCCTAAAAGAAAAAAAAAAAAAGAGAAACAAAAAAAGAAAAAAAAAAAAAAGAAAAAGACCAGTGCTTTTCACCTGAAAAAAAAAAAATCCTGGTGGTTACAATGTGCTTGGGTTGTACATTAAAAAAAAAGGGCAGTGAAAGTGTCCCCTGATTTAAAGAACATATTAAGATTTCATGTAGGTAACCAGGGCTAGAGCTGCTAGCAAAGCGATTGGAGACTAAGGAAAAGGAAAGTGAAGGATCCTTATGAAAATGTTATGAAAATTCACAGATTGTATTTGGTTTATGTGCTAAGCTTTTGGTAGTAGCGGGGGAGGAGAAGAGGGATGCAGGAGTGGCTTCTGTGAGAAGAGACCAAAAGCTTCCCCCATGTCAGCCAGAGCCAGTGTCAGCTGGCTCTAAGGTAGACCCACCGCTGGTCAAATCTGAGCCAATCAACAACGTTTGTAGCACCTCTGTGATAACATATTTCAGAAACGGTAAAAAGTACTGTGTGGCAGCTTTGAGAGAGAAGTGAGAAAACGTGAGAGAAACAACCCTGCAGATACCAAGGTCAGAGAAGAAGGAGGGTGGTGGTGATGCAAGTTGTCCCCCTCCAGCCCAAGGAGGGAGCCCAGTGGAGCAGATATCAACTCTGCAGCCCATGGAGGACCCCATGCCGGAGCAGGTGGATGTGCCCTGAAGGAAGCTGCAGCCCATGGAGAGCCCACGCAGAAGCAGGCTCATGGCAGGACCTGTGGTCTGTGCAGAGGAGTCCACACGGGAGCAGGTTTTAATAATTTCTTTAGCTATCACTTTAAATGAGATTGTCTGCAGTTACTAAAAATACATTGTTGAGTAGCATTTTTTATAAAATATTGGCAGTCAGTCTGTGCATACACATAAATAGAAGCAAATTTAACAAAAAAACATCCTATAACTTGTTATAACGTGACATCTGTCCCAATCCAATATTGGGGAGGTTTCAATATGATCCTGAGAATGAGATTAAGACACAAACAAGGTCAAATGCCATATACCAGAAACAGTTTTTACTATGAAAAAAAGGTAAAGGTAACTGATTAGACCGATAGGACAGAGCACAAAAGAAAGGCAGAAAACCAAGCAAGATTCCAGGTAGAATCGCAAGAATAGTCACCACCACGGATCCACAGCATCTCGGGGGAGGGTGTCTCCAAATCTCTCGTTGTGCGGTGGTGAGCGAAGACACGTGCCCCCCCATCTTGGCGGTTCCCTTTTATATCAGTGGCGGCTTTCACGACGACGGCACGTACGACACGGCTCCGCGTTCCTCCACGTGCGCACATGCTTCTTGCAGTTCCAGCCCTGTTCTTCACGCAACTGTCACCCGACTCAGCGGCGCATGGGCCTGCAGGGTGTTTTTTGCAGGTTGAAAGTCTCTATGACCCGGGAATCGTCCTTATCGCACTCAGTAGCTGGAGGGGTTTTCCGCTTGAGCAAGGGATCTTTGAGACAAATGTTCTTACAGTCCGGTCTCTTAACAGAAAAAACTATTTCATGGAATTTTTACTTGTAGCTGAAGAAACAATCCTTTGCAGGATTTTTTTTCAGTGTTTCTTTTCACTTTAAAAGGACTTTCAGACAACTGTTTCTGTTAGAGAATCTATTTGTTTGCTTAGAATTATTTGATTTATCAGGCTGGCAAATTCAGACTATAAAAAAAGAGCTTGAAAAATGAAAGCCTCCCATTCATTCATCATAGACTTGCAATGAACATCATACAGAAAATGAATCTCCATGCCTTCAAGAATAAGTGTGTTAGAATACTTACATATAATAATTTGACTGACTTTCAGTACAGATTTCAGGCTCATGAAACTCAAAGTGAAAATGTGGAGTATGAAATCACATTGATCTAAACAAATAAAGTTTGGGTGTATTGCTAAAAGATTAAAATACTAATTTTAATAAACTTCCATAATTTTATCAGTAACAGTAGTTTGCAATAGTTTGGCTAATCACAGGAGTCTTATAATTCATAGTGATTGTTCAGGTGAAGCTAATGTTCAGTTCTGGGGAACCAACTTATTTTAACAACAAATCTTATCTTTCATATATGCAAATATACAATATTCACCCCACTAGAAGGCTTTTAAACACTTGATAATAATAGAGACAAGACAGGAAAGACATAGCCAGAGAGAATCCATGATAAGAATTCAAGATACTAATGTGTATACCACCCCATCTTTGACTCCTGGGAGTAGCTTTTCCAAGCACATGCTCATGTAAATAGACACATTACTCACAAAACTTTGTTGTCTTTATTTCTAGAGTGTCACCCATCCTCTTCTTCCTTCCCTGAGAAAGTCTGCAAGCACAGAGAACATTAACTAATAAGTCTGTGTTTTGGAGAGGAGATCACACAGTGTCCTACATATGCTCACTTTTTCTCTTATAGCATAGTACTGGGTGTAGGTGTCAAGGTTTTGACAGTGGGGGATCTTTAGGGGTGGCCTCTGTGAGAAGAGGCTAGGGACTGACTTATGCCAGTCACAAACTGATCCAGCTGGCTCCAACAGACCCACCATAGGACACAGCTGAGTCCCTCGGCCAGAAAAATGTTGTGTAGCAGTGTGTGAGGAGTGAGGAGAAAAAAGTGTGAGAAACAATCCTGCAGACACCAAAGTCAGTGAAAAAGGAAGGAAAGAAGTTGCTCCAGGCTCCAGAGCAGAGATTCCCCTGCAGCCTCTGGAGAAGACCACAGTGGAGCAGATATTCATGCAGTGGAGGACCCATGCTGAAGCAAGTTTATCCTGAAGGACTGCAGGCCATGGAGAGGACCCACACTGGAGCAGGTTAACAGTGTGGGGAGGAAGGACCAGCAGAGAGGAGCTGTTATAGACTGACTACAACCCCCCCATTCTCATAGTCCCTGTGTCACTCAGGGCTGGGGAAAGGAGGTAGAGGAATCAGGCATGAAGAAGTAAAGTTGAGCCTGGGAAAAAGGTGGAGGGGTGGTATTATTAGCTTCGGTCTGTCTTTCTCACCATCCAACTCATCTTTTAATTGGCAATAAATTAAATTAATCTTCCCCAATTCAAGTCTGGTTTGCCTGTGACAGTAATTGGCATATGAGCTCCCCATCTTTGCCTTGACCCGTGAACTTTTTCATCTTGTTTTCTCCCCCTGTCCTGTTGAGAAGGGAGAGTGGAGAGCAGATGGATGGGGGGCTGGCAGCTGGCCAAGGTGAACCCACCACAAGCACTAAAGCACTAAAAGTCTACACAGAACCAAGAAGTCACTCTCCTTCAGATCTATGGGGTCTTTTCTTTCTTCTGTCATTTTACTTTCTGTTTTATAGGTGAGAGGAATACATGACTTCAAGTTTGCTTCGCTAATACTTTGCTCCATTATTCTGACTTTTCCCAATTTTTTTTTTGTTTGTTTGTTTGTTTGGGTTTTTTTTTAGGATAAAGACTTCCTTCGATATATTTATCTTCTGCCAGCAGACAAAGATTAACTTTTTCAGTTTTGTGTATTCCATAGGACTATACATCTCTATCTAGTGTCAATTACTGTTAATTTTAAAATATCTTAGCTACACCTGCTAGAGTTCCTATATGCTTTTCCTATTATATGCATGTTCATCATAAGATATTATTTCTTTTCTTTCTTCTACATATACATGAAAAAAATCATATGCTGAATTTTGAAAATTTTAAATAAATATTGCACATCTGTTCTTGAAGTAGTGAAAACTGTAAAATTTATAACATAGCAGACAAACTTTAAGGACAAGAAAAAAAACCATAAGTTGAATGGAACATATCCTTAGCACTGCAATATATCATATTTTGTTCTTCGACACTGGGCATATTTTGTGGGGTAAGAAATTACTTGTGTGTATGAATGTGATAATATGTTGCAAAGTTTTATACATTCAAAAACCCCAAAAATTCTTCTTTGTGTCTAAAGATTGCCTGAGTCACCACTTTGTTGTCTTACACATTTTTAAAGAAGCGATATGATATTCATAATATCCTAAATACCTGCAATCATTCTTGCAATCATAATCATTGGTAAAATCTAATACTGTCAAAAAATTTGTCTTTTGGGGAGTTTACCTGTATAAGTAATATGCCCCTTTGTTTGTTTTGTGCTTTAATGTTCACTCAAAAGTGAAGGGAAACCCCCTCTCAGCTCTCCTTCTGCATAAAATCATTCTTCACCTCTGTCATCTGTACCTCCAGGGTTTTAGCAGCAACTTCAAGGAAAAAAAGCACTTTTCAAGTTTTGACTCAAAACTGATATCCAAACGCTGTGATCAATGGTCTATAACTTAAATCCAGTGGATAACATCTTCAAAACAATTGTTGACATTGCAGGTAGACAATCTTCAGAATGATGTCTGTCAAAAACTGAGAGAAAATGACCATATTTTATGAGACAAACTCAATGACTATGTTACTCTCACTGATTATATTTGTTCTTGGCAATCTGATATAGCTAGATTTCCAACTAAAAAATTTTCAAATCCTTATAAAAAAACCCTCAGACTAACACATCTACTTCCATGTATTGCTATTGCTGTTCAAACAGCAAATTCTTGTGGATATCCCAAAAGAAAAAAATACTCGGTAATATTTCCAATATGGCTGTTTTATTAAGCTTATTGATGGAGCATGAAAATCTTCCTTTTCATTTACTGCAAAGAGTAGTTCCATGCCTGTGAAAGTAAGACTTATTTGCACTGTATATTAAACTGTTTTCTAAAGCTGAAAATCATCATTATGTATACACTGCACGTCATATCAGTCTCACTAAAACATTTTTCGTTGGTTGTGTGTTAGAATTATGCTAATATTCACTCAGAAAGATGAATTAGAGATAGAAGGATCTTCTATATGCATTAAGTAACTTTTATTTTAAATGAGTTTTTTTATATAAACTGCAAAAATCAGTTCAATAAATAGTCTGTGAACCATGAATTATAAGCAAATCCTTCAGAAAAATACACAATTTAAAGAAAACTGTCCCTTTTTCCACTGGGACATCTATGTATCAAGAACATTTTCCCTGCCGTGTTATTCTCTATCACGAACACTTTGGCAATAATATCTGTAATATACTATGATATATATCTGTACTAGACCACGCATTTCCATGGCAAACTGAGGCCATTAACATAAGTACAGTACTTTTCCCAGCAGTCAGTGCAGCTGAGGTGCAGAGCAGGCCAGAATCCCTCCTCAAGACCCTGCAATGACGGTGGTGACTGCTGGGCTGCGCGAATGAAGGGTAATCACCCAAAACACAGAGCCCAGGGGGAACAGAGGAACACCAGTCACCTCATCATTGAAAAGTGAGCTCCCTGACCTGGCTGCTCCCCGGGCCATTGAGGAGAGTGCTGAGATGATAGTCATAACCAGTGTGAGACCCCCTGGGAGGGGTCAATCAAACAACCTCTCACCGAATCTCTTTGCAGATGAAAGGCACTACTTTCTACTGGGCTATAGGACACATTATGGGATGCAGGTGAGGGAGCACGTTTGAACTGTGTATACCTTCTTATGGGATGTTTTTAAGCAGATTGCAGGAATGTGACTTCTTATGGCATGTGTTTAGCGGAAGGAGCAAAGACAGGGAAAGGGATGGATTAACGTGAATCAAGGACGAAAAAGTGTTGGAAAACAGAGGAAAAGGGAAAAAATGGGCCTGTAGAGTACTAACGGTTTGTTGGTTTGCATAGTTGTTTGATCAGGCCTTATTCTCATTAGATCCTGTTCCTACCTATCTTCTGTGTGAATGCACCCTCTATTCTGCATATGTGTGAACATGAGTGAAATTCAAGTGAGAACATCCTGAAAATAGGCTAAAAGACATCTAAGCAAAATTAAATGGGAATGTGAACCTCCAGGCTTGTGGGTCCAGCTGCTGGCACCTGGACAGACCAGGGGAAACTGAGAACAGCTGGTGGATAGGCTGATTATCTAAGGCCAGCTACCGTGAGCTGTGAGTGTATGTGCGTGTGCGCACACACACAAATATATCTATATATTCCACTAACAGAGCTCAGTTTGAATCACCAGATCAGCTGGACAGAAAAAACAGTCAGGCAGTCCACGCTGTGTGAGTGCTGTGTAAAGTGCAAGGGCTGGTAAACACAGTGTTCTCTGTATTACTCCGTGTGGCATGCTGTCTGTTTGTATTATATGTATGTCTGTGTGCTTATATCAGAGATTTGTACTCAGTCTTGTAACTGGCTGAACCTGCAGACACAAAGCCACCATAGCCTTGCATCTATGGGCTACTGACTTCAGCAATCTTTAGCAGTGATGTGCCATAGCTTAGTCAGTAACATCAGCTGAAGGAACTGTCCCCACCACATCAGAATGAGACACTACCCCTGAGAGAAGGTGCTGCCATCCTAGTCTCTGGCAGTGCCTGCTGCTCTGGGAGTGCCCTAGCAGTGCCTGGTGCCTCTCTTCAGGGCCCAAGCAGTGGCTTCCCCTGTGGGAGATGTGCTCTGGTTGAGGTGCAGAGTCACCAGCTGAAAGGGCTGTGGGAGGAAGTGAGCAAGCTCTGCACCATTAGGGAGGATGAACAGGAGATTCATGGGGTCTTCAAAGACCATACACAGCCAACAGCTCTTGCTTCAAGAAGAGAGAGACAACTGAAGACTACCTTAACAGAGAGCAGTGGATAGAGGTGCCCACAATGGAGTAGACTTGAAACTTTTCATTTCTGGCAACACAGCAAAGCTCCTTCTCTTTCTGCAGTTCTGCAGTTACTGAACAGGTATAGTGCCTGGCGATGGCTGAAGAAGATGACCTCCAGTTAGGCAGGCATCAGAGATACCTCAGCTTGAACCAAAGAAGAAAAGGAGGGTGACAGTCACTGGAGACACCTTCTTATGGGGAATGGAGACACTCACTTGCTGACCAAAGCTGATGTTTTGGAAGGTTTTCTACTTCATTGCCTCTTGGATCTCAGAGACTGACAAGGCTTGTCCAGCCCTCTGACTATCTCCCTTGCTGCTCATCCATGTAGGCATCAATGATACTGCCAGGGGAAACCCTGCACATGTCAAGAGTCATTACAGAGCTCTGGGAGCAGGACGGAAGCAAAGGACAATGAGTAGCAGGGATGGTTACTCCAGCTGGAGGCCCAGATGAAGGTCTCAGACCCTTTGGTAAGGGGGAAAGTCTGAGGCAGAAGTGAATGCACCAGCATATCAACACCTGGTTGAGTGGCTGGTGCCTGAGACACAGCTTTGGCTGCTATGACCATGGGATCCTCTTTGAGAAAAAAGGACTGCCTACAAGGGATAGGATCCATCAGACAAATGGGATGAAAGTCTGAAGTAGGTACATCATCTGAAAAGAAGCAAAGATATGGAGGGGCAATGAAGAACTGTCTGAGGCACTGCATGATGTTCTAGCACTTTCCCTGTGAAAGCAGCATGGCTGGAGTCCATCTCAAATGCCTGGATACATACACATGCAGCATGGGAAACAAACAGAAGAAGCTAAAGGTCTGTCCGCAGCTGCAGAGCTATGGCCTCACTGGGATTACAGAGAATGGTGGAATAGGTCGCATGACTGGAGCCTTAGTGGCTGGGTGCAGGATTTTCAGAAAAGACAGGTGAAGAAAGTGAGGGGGGAGGGGTTGCACTCAATGTGTTTGCATTGTCTGGAGTGCAGGCAGCCGTTGCAAATGGGAACAAGCTGCTTGAGCAGTTAATCGAGGGTAAGGATAAGAGGAGAGACCAGAATGAGTGATAACAAAGTGGGAATCTGTTATAGAAAGCCTGCCAAAGAAGAGATGAAGCCTTCTTTAGACAACTGGAAAAAACCCTCAAAATTGCAGGTCACTTCACTATCTGCTGAAAGGGTAACAAGGCTGGATAAAAACAATACAAGAGATTTCTGGAGTGTTTTGCAGAAAGTTTCTTGATGCACATGATCGATGAGTCAGGTATGAGACATTATACATTGCTCCAGCATTTAGTCGCAAATCATGAAGCGCTGCTGAAGATGTGAAGGTCAAGAACAATCTTGACTACAGTGACCATGAGACCGGAGTTTAAGATCCTGAGAGAATCAAGGAAAATAGATCTTATGTAGCAAAAACAAAGGCCTGTGATACCTATAAATTATAACTACAATAATCAGGATAGAATGAATTTGCTTTAAACCCAATACAATCTACTAAAAAAGTGTAATCAAAACCGGTATATAAGTACCTTGTAACACTGTGGCATAGCCACATATAAGAGTTTAATGCAAGTATATAAGCAATGCAAACACCAAAGGGGCAAAGATTTGTGTATCTGAATGCAGAATAAATGGGCAAACATGTCAGCAGTGACCCAAGTAACAGAATTTGCAAGATAAAGAACAAAAAATAAGGTAAGTGCAAGTGGTTGCAAATAAGCCGAACATTTTGTTGAATACAGAAGAAAGATGACTGGCAAAAGCATCAAGAAGATAACATGGGGAGCACAGGAAAACATATCCCTAACCCCTGGGAAATTTTGGATGTCATTGCTATTAACCCTCAACTAGCTGGTATGGAATTTCTGTGAACATATGCAGAGGTTTACATCTAATTTGTAAAAGGACACAGTGAAAAGAAAACAGATGACTCTCACCTTTGAAGTGTTTATTTCTTCTTATTATCTATAAAGAAGATTAGTTGTCAGCATCACATGATACAAATCACACCTTAAAAAATAACTGAATCTCAAAAGTTACAGAAGGTTTGAAGAGAAAAAGGGACAAAGAACACTAGAGGGCTAATTATACATATTGAATACGAGAAAGGGATATTTTCCACCCTAGCCCCAAAATATCAAAGCAGAGCAAATCAAAACAAAAAAGCATTGGACAGGGTCTGCTTGCTGGGATTATTTTGCAAGAAAACTTTTGTTCGTGTATGTGGAAAGTGCAATTGATATGTTGTCTATATCCAGTAGAGTATGGTTAACCTGTTGGTTAAGCTGAAGAGTCAGATCTAAAAGATATGATGAGGCAAAGTTCCTGGAAAGAATACTTGCCTTTGGGAGAAACTGTAAACAAACATTTCAAATGTCTTCCAAAGCTCATTGGGATTCATCACACATTGGGCAAAATAAAAACAAACTCAGTGATTTACCCTGGAGCAGGCCTTTCAGGTAATCAGAGAAAAGCAAGCAGACAAACAAACAGAAATGTTAAAGTGAATTTCCTGATTGGAAAATTGATAGTTTTGACACAATTATTGATTTTTGTGGTAACTGATCACCTGATTACCACTTTTGGAGAACTTAATAAATAATTCATGACAAACAAGTGTTTTCTGTATTGTTCATCACTTATTTAAATAACACTTTAATTTCAAGTGTTTATACATGCACATTAGACTGCCACTCTTAAATGGTGAAAATTGGTGGTGACATGCTAAGCAGATTGTTTCCTAATCTTTGTAGAGGTATTTTAAAGAAGGCATTTTAGCACTACTATGAATTCAAGTCTTTGTTAAATGCAGTAGGGAAGACTATTTGATTTCACTGTGTTGAATGTGTTGAGTACTAGTCTTTCCAAAGCATCTGGTTGTGCCATTCATTCAACACAGTTGAGGGTGGGTTGGTGATCAAAGACTGAGACTAAGTCCCTTTCAACACAGTTGAGGGTGGCTTGGTGATCAAAGACTGAGACTAAGTCCCTTTTTCTTCAAGCAAGTCTGTTCCTCTAGCCTAGGTACTTGCTCAAAAAGCATTTTGGTTCTAATGGAGACTTGTGTGAAGGCACCCAGTTAGATCCATTACAGCCATTTCTAGAGTGTTATAGCTATAAAGGTGTTTATTTTTAAAGTAATTATAATGAGCTGCATACATTTGATGCTGACTTATGTAGGGTTCTAGACTGCCCCAGAAGACATGGCTCTCCTGTAACATTAAATACTTTCCCTCAGTCAAAATTTTGTTTACTGCTTTCTCTCTTTACTAGTTCGATTAATGCTTTATTCAGGTTATTGAATGTATTTTTAATACTTCTATTTGGTGTTGGGACCCTCTGTCTTCATTTTTGTATATTGTTACAAGCACTTTTGTTTAATCTCATCATGTTCTTTCAATCTGGCGTTCTTTGTTCTGTGGTTTTTGTTGTTATTGTTGTGGTTTGGGGTTTGTTTGCTTGTTTGTTTTTTTCTCCTTTTCCAGAGGTGGCTTCATTAGTAAATCAACGTACTTGATCAGGAGCTAAATTAATTTAGTCTATGAGGCAAATGTTTATGCAAGGCTTATTGTGTGTTTTAATAATGTCCCTTATGGTGTCCTTACACTGGGAGGGAGCAACAATATACCTATTCTTCCAGAACTTCCGCACTTAAAAGCTGCTGAGAGTTTGGTCCGAAAAAGCAATAAAGCTAAGAAACAGTCTACAAGATTAAGTAAAGCTAGAAAGAAGATTCACTGGGTTATTATGTGGGACCATTGGCTTTTAACTTCCAAAATATCATGTGATCCAAATTAACGTGCCCCACCAATGTACGGTTGCATTCTATTTTATCCTGATAGCAAAATTCACTTTCTAAAAAATTACTTCCTGTTACTATGTGTTGTCTTATTCTTTCATTTCAGTTTTTCTGATGAGTGTGTTTCTTCACTACTTTCTTACATCTTCTACTGACATAAACACTGTCATTTGGTTCCTTTCTGTTCATTTCTCTCCTCACTTGGTTTATTATACCAGTCATACCAGCAAACTTTCTATCTGAGGCTAAGTATCCACCTTCCCAATCTAAGTACTCAGTACTACTTCCATTTTGTCTAGTGGTTTGATTAATCGGGGAATAAGTTTACAAGCTAGCTTTTAAGTACTGAGAAACATTATTAAATATATTCTTTTCTACATAGGGGTAGCCCATTACTCAGTAGCTTCATTCCTCTCACTCACTCTCAGATCCTCTGTATCCCCGACTCCAAAACCCCAGGGGTCGACCTCGAGTCTCCCTGGCGCTTTCTGCCACAGACTCCAGGTAGGGCCATTCTCCCCGGCTGCGGTGTACAGCACATTCTTTACATCTCGTCCTGCCCGCACTGGCCCAAGAGCTACAGCATGAACTATTTCTTGTTTAATTTGTTCAAAGGCTTGCTATTGCTCAGAGCCCCACTTAAAATCATTCTTCTTCCGGGTCACCTGATAGAGCGGGCTTACAATCAGACTGTAATTTGGGAAATGCATTCTCCAGAAACCCACAATGTCTAAGAAAGCATGTTTCCTTTTTGCTAGTCAGTGGAGATACAGCTGTTATTTTGTTGATCACATCCATTGGGATCTGACGATGCCCATCTTGCCATTTCATTCCTAACAACTGGATCTCCTGTGCAGGTCCCTTGACCTTACTTTGTTTTACGGCAAAACCAGCTTTCAGAATGATTTGCCCTATTTTCTTTCCATTCTCGGAGACTTCTGCTGCTGTGTTGCCCCATACAATGATGTCGTCAATGTATTGCAGGTGCTCCGGAGCTTCACTCTATTCCAGTGCAGTCTGGATCAGTCCATGGCAAATGGTGGGGCTGTGCTTCCACCCTTGGGGCAGATGATTCCAGGTGTACTGGACACCCCTCCAAGTGAAAGAAACCATGTCCCGCATTCAGCCACCAAAGGGATTAATGGAGTTAAAGGGTAATTGAGTTCCGCTGATCACTCATTGAATTTCCAGCCAATGAATCAGCTTGTGGATTGGAATCAGGGAGTCTCAGCTGGTGCGATATTGCTGCCAGTGCACTGTTGTGGTAACGATTGGCACCTGTTGTTCTTCGATTCTCAGCAACCCCACCACAGAAGGGTCCTATGAGAGATCAGGCAAGATGGACAGCGATTTAATTTCCTCTGACTCCAAGGCAGCTATGCCAAAAGCCCACCAGTACCCTTCTGTGTCCTTGAAATACCCTCTCCAGAGGCACGGAGCCTCTGGGCCAGTCACAATGGGGTGCTTTTGCCTCTCATTCCCAGTTAGACTCACTTCAGCTGCCAATACAGTCAAATGTTGGGATCCCCCTGTCACTCCAGAAAAAGAATCATAGAATCTTTAAGGTTGGGAAAGACTCCTAGGATCATCAAGTCCAACCATCAACCCAAGACCACCATGTCTATTAGACCATGTCCCGAAGTGCCATGTCTACACGCTTTTTGAACACCTCCAGGGACGGTGACTCCACCACCTCTCTGGGGAGCCTGTTCCAATATCTGACCACCCTTTCAGTGAAGAAATTTTTCCTAATATCCAAGCTAAACCTGCCCTGGAGCAATACATATTCCCTCCCATGCAGACAGGTTCTGCCCCTTCATGGCTTGATGGCATTAGGGTACACTGTGCACCAGTGTCCACTAGAGCTTTACACTCTTGTGGACGTGATGTGCCAGGCCATTGGATCCACACAGTCCAATAAACCTGGCTGACCCCTTCCTCCACCTGGCTGGAGGCAGGGCCCCTCTAATCCTGCTCTTCATATTCATCACTGATTTCTTGTAAAAATGACTTAGAAGTCCCTTCAAGAGGATCATAAGTATGAGTAGGCCTTCCACTCAATGTGGAGAACTGCCTGCTGGAAACTGGAGTGGCATTTTTCCTGGAAGAATCCCCTTTTGTGATTGTTTTGCCTTGTAGCTCACGTACTCCTGCCTCTAGGGTTGATGTAGGTTTTCCATCTCAGTTCCTCATGCCTTCTCCGTGGTCACGCAGGTAAAACCACAGGGTGCCTTGTACCCTCTATATCCTCTCTCCCGAGCAGAGGAACGCTTACTCCTAATACTGTGATACTGGTTTATACGACTGGGGAGTAGGACATATTGTTTCAAGTTTCTGGACTTTCCGGGACAATTTCTCCACAGCCAAGACAAGAGAAGATGAGAGACCTTCTTCATATTGCCGGAGTTCACCAGCCACTTCATCCTACCCCCTCCTCAGTGGGATGAGGAGAATTGGAAGACAAAGGTAAAATTCATGAGTTGGGATAATGACAGTTTACTGGGACAGCAAAGGGAGAGGAAAATAACAACAACAATACTTATAACAAAGCAGGTGATACACAATGTAATTTGCTCAATGCCAGGGACCAGATGCCCAGCCCACCTCCAAGCAGTGACTCCTCCTCCCTGGCCCCCCATCCTCTTACATGAGCATGTTGTCATGGTATTGTATATCCCTTTGGCTAGTTTGGGTCATCTATTGTTGCTGTGTTCCCTCCCAGATTCTTGTGAAAATTAACTCTATCCCAGCCAAAACCCAGGACTATTTGCCTCTCACTTTTTTTTCTGAAAAAACCCCAGCTATTTCATGTTCAATTCAAATGCACCATGCTTTTGAAAAGACACACAGTGTGCTCTCCCCAGGGGACTTGATTTCCTTTGCATTATTTTTTTCTTCTTTTACTCAGAAAAAGAAAAGTTTCTGTTTGTCCCTTTGTCCAAAAACAGTGATTCAGAGTGGACCATTAATGCAATTCTTGTATGATTTTTGTACCCCTCTCATAGACTAGACTGGTGAACTACTCTGTGACTGTAAGGAATCCTTTTCCACGGTCTTGAGTGGTTCCCATTGTTGTATAATAGGATATACAGTGAATGCCAGAGTCTTCAATGCAATAATTCTCAGAATTATTATGGTCCGCCAAATCACATATTCTCTGGTAGACTCAGAGGCTGTACAATTGTATAATATAACTACAGTATGGTTTAGGTTGAAAGGAACCTCTAGAGATCAAGTCCAAACCACTGCTCAGAGCAAAGTCAGAGTTGATTTCTCACGACCATGTTCAGTCAAGTTCTGAATATATCCAAGGATGGAGACTCTACAACCTTCCTGTTGGCCCATTTCTCCAGCTTGTCAAGGCCCTCTGAATAGCAGCACACCACATCTGGTGTATCAGTCACTCCACCCAGTCTTGTATCAGCTGCAAATGTGTTGAGAGTGCATGCTGTCACATTATCCAGGTAATTGGTGAAGCAATTCAAGAGCACTGATTCCAGTGTTGAACCCTGAACTACACCAATAGTGACTGGATTCCAGCTGGACTTTGTGCTGCTGATCACAACCACTTAAGACCAAGCTTTCAGCCAGCAGTCAGTCCACATGACTGTCCATTTTCTTGTCCATACTTCTTCATTTTGTCTAGAAGGATGCTACTGAAGGCAGTGTTGAAAGCCTTACTAAAGTCAAGGTAAAAACATCCACTGCTCTTTCCTCGTTCATTGAGTCAGTTATTTCTTTGTAGAAGGCAATCAGGTTAGTCAGGCATGTTCTGACCTTCAAAAATCCATGGTGGCTATTCCAAATCACCTTCTTGTCCCTTATTGTATTGTTCTTCAGATTGGTGAAAATGGTTTCCAGGAGTGTTTGCTCCATCACTTTCCGTGGGATTGAGATCAGGCTGACTGGATCTTCCTCCTTGCTTCTCTTAAAGAAAGAAGTGATATTTCCCTTCTCCCAGTCCTCAGGAACTTCCCCCAATCACCATGAAGTTTCAAGGATTATGAAGAGACGTGTAAGGATATTAAGAGTGTTGCCACCTTCTCCAGCAGCTCTGGGGGTCAGGATCTCTCTGGCCCAACTGTTGGCTCCAGCCCAGTGCCTGGCGACCAGGCGTCTCTGCCCAGGTTGAGTGGCATGCCTGCTGTTTTCCCTTTTGCAGGTTCAATCAGTAGTGAAGCTAAGCATCCCAGAGACATACAGACAAACTGTAATGGTTTTGGCTGGGCTTAGTTTTCTTCATAGCAGCTATTATGGGGCTATGTTTTGGATTTGTAATGAAAACAGTGTTGGTATTTCAGAGATGTTTTATTGCTGAGCAGTGCTTACACAGAGCCAAGGCCTTTTCTGCTTCTCACACCACCCCACCAGTGAGTAGGCTGGGGGTGCACAAGGAGTTGAGAGGGGACACAGCCGGGACAGCTGACCCCAACTGACCAAAGGTATATTCCGTACCACATGACATCGTACTCAGCATATAAGAGGCTGGGGGAAGAAGAAGGAAAGGGAGACATTTGGAGTGATGGCATTTGTCTTCCCAAGTAACCGTTACATGTGATGGAGCCCTGCTTTCCTGGAGATAGCTGAACATCTGCCTGCCCATGGGAAGTGGGGAATGAATTCCTTGTTTTGCTTTGCTTGCGTGAGTGGCTTTTGCTTTACCTATTAAACTGTCTTTGTCTCAGCCCATGAGTTTTCTCACTTTTACTCTTCCGATTCTGCCAATGGGGAATGAGTGAGTGGCTGCATGGTGCTTAGCTGCCTACTGGGATTAAATCACGACACAAACACACACACACAAAGTACAACCACATGGCCAGTCACACAGCCTGCCACAGACAAGGTGCTGCCTTCAACAGCACCCGCGTACAGGGCTCACACCAGACACAAGCCCAGACAGCCACGTCCCCTCCTCCTCTTGGGCTGGCAGAGGCAAGAGGTCACTAGTGGAGCACACACTGGGCACTCTCCAGGTTCACAACCACGTGCACATTCATGGATCGCCCGAGTACCAACACGGCCCCTCTGTCCTCCCAGCAGACCTGCCTGGATCCTGGCCCATTTTATTCACCCCAATGCTCCCCCACAACTTGCCAGCTGGTCCAGATCAGTGCTCGCTGCAAAGACGCAGCAGTTGCACACTCGTCCCGCAGGCATCTCACACTTGTGGATCCCCCTAAATATAAGCATGAACCCTCCACCCACCTGATAATCCATCCCAGATTCAAAGCCCCTCTACTCGCTGGCTGGTCCAGCTTCAGTTTGGTAGTGAATGCACACCCCACCCACACCCAGTTTGGTGAAGATACAGTCCACAGCAGCTGGCACCAGGCACACGGGCTGTGACCGCAGTTCTGCTCTGGCCACCAGCATGCTCAGACACTGTCTCTGTAGTCTCTCTGGGTCACCTGACTCTTCCTTCACTGCTTGCATGTACTCTTTTAATGGCTGAATTTTGTCGGGAGCTGCTCGATCATCCATGCAAGCTTCCTGCCATGTCTGCTTGATATCCTGCTCATTGGGATGGACCATCCTTGAGTTTGGAGACCGCAGTCTTTGAAAATCAGCAAGCTGTCATGGACCACTCTTCTCTCCAGGACCCTCTCCCCTGGGATTCCTCCAAGCAGATCCTCTGAAGAGGCCAAAGTTTACTCTCCTGAAGGCCAGAGCTCTGATCCTACTAGTTGCCTTTCTTCCTTCTCTCAGAATCCTGAACTCCACCATCTTGCAGTTAGTGCAGCCAAGACTGACTCCAACCAGTTCTTCTTTGTTTGTAAGTATCAGGTTTAGGAGAGGATCACCCTTCATTGGTTCCTCGTTCACCTGTGTCAGGAAGTTGTCATCAATGCACTCCAGAAATCTCCTGGGTTGTTTGTGCCCTGGTATGTTGCCTTTCTAGCAGATATGGAGATGGTTCAAGTTCCTTATGAGCTTATTGTCTGCAAACATGAGACTTCATCCAGTTGTTTGGTTTCAGCTACTTCTTCCTTATCATGTGATCTGTAGCAGACACTCACTGCATTATCACCCATGGGGATCTTTCCAGTAATCCTGACTTACAAGCTCTCAGCTGGCTCCTCATGTGACCCCAGATAGAGCTCCATGCATTCCTACTGCTCTCTTACAGAAATGGCAACTCTCCCGCTTCACCATTCCGAGCTGTCCTTCCAAAAGAGCCCATCCACTGCAGCACTCCAGTCATGTGAGCTATCACATCATGTTTCTGCCATCCAAGTGAGATCGTAGCCCTGCAACTGAGGGCAGACCTCTAGTTCCTTCTGTTTGTTCCCTGTGTGCATGCACTAACATACAGGCACTCCAGTCGTGCTCATTTCCCAGAGAAGGTATGAGAGCTTCCCCTGTTATGCTGTCCTATAGAGTTTTCCTTATTTCTGTGCATACACTTGAGGTGGGCCCCTTTCGGCCCTGTTTTGTTGATTACAAGGTCCGTCCTTTTTATATCACCCTGCGCAATTTTCTTGGCATTACAATATGCAGCAAAAAGTGAATATCATAGCATAAGACATGCCAAAATAATTCTGTGGGTAGTGAAGACTTTAGTTAGCATCATGGTTTAGCCCCAGCCAGCAGCTGAGTACCACATGGCTGCTCACTCACCCCACCCACCCTGCCCCAGTGGAATGGGGAGGCAAATAAGAAGAAAAAGGTAAAACTCGTAGGTTGGGATAAGGACAGTTTATTGGGACAACAAAGGAAGAGGAAAATAACAGCAACAGCACTTGTAACAAAATATACAAAGCGGGTGATACACAATGCAATTTGTTCCTGTCTCAGAGCATCCACTCCTCCCTGGCCAGCCCCCTTTATATGCTGAGCATGTTGTCATATGGTATGGTATATGCCTTTGGGTAGTTTGGGTCATCTGTCCTGGCTGTGTCTTCTCCCAGCTTCTTGTGAAAATTAACTCTATCCTAGCTGAAAACCAGGACAGTTAGCTATAATATTAGCAATGTTGAAGGAAAAATGAAAAGAAGATAGTGAGGAAGGCATGATCAATGAAAACCAGGTACAAATGTTTGCAAAGGATCAAGGGCAAAGGAAAATAACACATCCAAGTATTTACCCACTCATAAAAAATCAGAGGAGGTCCCTACTGTGGCTTAAATTATTTCAGTCAGCTAGAGCCTTGTCCTGGACTATCTCACCACTGTGCTCCACACTCCAGCAGGACAGAGCGAAGGACACAGCAAACAGCCAAATCATTAGTTTACCCAAAGTGAAATCATGTAAGTCTAGAGTAGGAGTTTATGAGTCATATTTTATTCCTTTGTTTTGATTAAGCATTCATGCTTCAGCAGATGCTACATCATTTTTTTTATTTTTTATTTTTTAACTGCCTGTAATCTCTGTATCATTTTGACCCACATTACTGTGTTCAGGTCACGAAAGACTAGCTTCTCTGCTTCATCTTCCTGTTCTGTTCTGGCCTTAGCCCTTCAATATAGTTCATGCTGCATGATAATTTGTTAGTATGTGAGAAGCCAGAAATAAACTATGGCTGAGACAAAAGCAGCGTAGTGGAGTATTACCTTATTACTAGGAAGTTGATGTCACAAACAGGAATGAAAAACTTCTTTCTTTGAGCAAACTGGCAACACTTACAGCTTCTTTATGGTTTTGTTATGAACTCTGAGAATGTGAAACTTGACTTATTATTCTGGACTTTAGGAAAAAAATAACTGCAGCTGCAGTATCATAGCTTAGCCAAAAATTAAAGGCACCAGTGTTTAAATCATTCAGCTCTGAATAAGCCTGTAAAACAGCTGTGCTGGTGTTGTAAATTCTATTAGAAATTAAATCCACAAGTTAATTTTCTCAAGGACAGTTTTGAAGAAAGGCAATTTGTATACTAGAGTTTCTCACAATTCCCTAGTACATCTATATTTTACTTCCAGAAAGGCTTCTTAACATTTATCTGAATCACAACTGTTTCTTACATACACAATGAATTTCATGTGAACTAACATATCCTGAAAAATTGTCTGTCTGTGAAAAAACTTCAATGCTAAGTTTAGATTAACTTGTCTAAATACTGGTATCTCATCTGGTTTTTATGTTTCTTTTTTCTATTTGTTCTTCTGGGCTCACAGAGTCATTGGATTTATTGGAATTTTGTCATGATTTAACCCCAGCCAGCAACTAAACACCATACAGCTGCTCACTCGCTCCCCCTCTGGTGTGATGGGTGAGACAATTGCAAGGGTAAAAGTGAGAAAACTCATGGATTGAGATAAAGACACTTTAAAAGTTAAAGCAAAAACTGCGCACACAAGCAAAACAGAAGGAATTCATTCCCCACTTCCCATGGGCAGGCAGGTGTTCAGCCATCTCCAGGAAAGCAGGGCTCCATCACATGTAACAGTTACTTGAGAAGACAAACACCAGGTCTCTGAGAGTCCTCCCCCTTTCTTCTTCTTCCCCCAGCCTTATAAACTGAGCATGACATCATATGGTATGGAATATCCCTTTGGTCAGTTGGGGTCAGCTGTCCCAGCTGTGTCACCTCCCAGCTTCTTGTATACCCCCAGCCTACTGGCTGGTGGGGTGGTGTGAGAAGCAGAAAAGGCCTTGGCTCTGTGTAAGCACTGCTCAGTAGTAACTAAAACATCTCTGAAATATCAACACTGTTTTCATCACAAATCCAAAACATGGCCCCATACTAGCTACTATGAAGAAAACTAACCGTATCCCAGACAAAACCATCGTAAATTTGCAACATACTAAATTACCAATTGGTGAAATAATCTGCATCAGAATTTCTAAGAGTAGTACTATAAAGAGTAGAAGTTTGTTTGTTTGTTTTTAATCTAAAAAGTTATTTAGTAGTCTACCACTAAGAACAGTGGAGAATATATAACTGACCCAGCAAAAAGTATACAGAATTGTATACCCATCCTCCTATCATCCTTATCCTTAAATTGGAGAGGTATGGATTTGAGGGATGGACTATTTGATGGATAAGGAATTGACTGGGTAACTGCATTCAAAGACTGACAGTCAACCGTTCAATGTCCGAGTGGAAACCATCAATGAGTTGCATCCCTCAGTGATTTGTATTTGGACCAATTGACGTGGTTTAGGCCCAGCAGGCAGCAGGGTACCACGTGGCCGCTCGCTCACCCCTCCCCCAGCATGATGGGGAGGAGAAGTATAACAAAAGGCTTGGGTCGAGGTAAGGACAGGGAGAGATCACTCACTAATTATCGTCACGAGCAAGACAGACTGAACTTAGAGAGGGAATTCATCTAATTTATTACTAAGCAAAACAGAGTAGAGGAATGAGAAATAAAATCAAATCTTAAAACACATCCCCCCCCGCCATCTTCCGGAGCTCAACTTCACTCCCAGCTTCAACCTCCGCCCCCCCTCAGCGGCACAGGGGGACGGGGAGTGGGGGTTACGGTCAGTTCATCACGCGGTGTTTCTGCCGCTTCTTCATCCTCAGCGGGAGGACTCCTCTCATCGTTCCCCTGCTCCAGCGTGGGGTCCCTCTCACAGGAGGCAGTCCTTCATGACCTTCTCCAACATGAGTCTCTCCCACGGGGTGCAGACCTTCAGCACCAGACTGCTCCAGCGTGGGTCCCCCACAGGGTCACAAGTCCTGCCAGCAAACCTGCTCTGGCGTGGGCTCCTCTCTCCACGGGTCCACAGGTCCTGCCAGGAGCTTGCTCCAGCGTGGGCTTCCCACGGGGCCACAGCCTCCTTCAGGTGTCTCCACCTGCTCTGGCGTGGGGTCCTCCACGGGCTGCAGGTGGAATCTCTACACCCCCTCATCCTCCCTCCATGGGCTGCAGGGGGACAGCCTGCTTCACCATGGTCTTCACCACGGGCTGCAGGGGGATCTCTGCTCCAGTGCCTGGAGCACCTCCTGCCCCTCCTTCTGCACTGACCTTGGTGTCTGCAGAGTTTCTTACATCTTCTCACTCCTCTCTCTGGCTGCAAAAGCTTCCCCCAACTGTTTGGTTTTTTTTTCCCTTCTTAAATATGTTATCACAGAGGCGCTGATTGGCTTGGCCTTGGCCAGCGGCGGGTCCGTCTTGGAGCCGGCTGGCATTGGCTCTGTCAGACACAGGGGAAGCTTCTAGCAGCTCCTCACAGAAGCCACCCCTATAGCCCCCACCCGCTACCAAAACCTTGCCACGCAAACTCAACACACCAATACTGTTCAATATCTTTGTTAATAACATAGACAAGGGGATTGAGTGCACCCTCAGCAAGATGGCAGACATCACCAAGCTTAGTGATGCCATCCAGATGGACCTGAAAAAGTTTGAGAAGTGGGACCATTGGAAATTCATGACATTCAAAAAGGTCATGAGCAAGGTCCTGCACATGGGTCGGGGCAATTCCCATTATCAATACAGGCTGGGGGATGAAGGGATTTAGAGGATCTCTGCAGAGAAGGACTTGGGAATATTGGTGTATGAAAAGCTGGACATGAGCTGACAATGTGTGCTCGCAGCCCAGAAAGACAAACGTATTCTGGGCTGCAGAAAAAAAAGTGTGGCCAGCAGGTCATGGGAGGTGATTGTCCCCCTCTAGTGCACTCTGTTGAGACCCCATGTGAAGTACTGCATCCAGTCCTGAGGTTCCCAGTACAGGAAGGTCGTGGACCTGTTACAGAGGGTGCAGAGGAGGGCCATAAAAGTGATCAGAAGGCTGGAACACCTCTCCTGTGAAGACAGGCTGAGAGAGTTGGGGTTGTTCAGCCTGGAGAAGAGGAGGCTCTGGGGAGACCTTATTGAGGGTTTTCAATACTTAAAAGGGACTTATAAGAAAGATGGACAGAAAAAGACTTTTTAACCAGGGCCTGTAGTGACAGGACAAGGGGCAATGGTTTTAATATGAAAGAGGGTAGGTTTAGATGGGATATAAGGAAGAAATTTTTTACAATGAGGGTGGTGAGATGCTGGAACAGGTTGCCTGGAGAAGGTGTGGATGTCCCATCACTGGAGGTGTTCAAGGTCAGGTTGGATGGAGCTTGGAACAATCTGATGGAGTGAAAGATGACCCTGCCCACAGCAGGGGGATTGGACTAGATGAACTTTAAATGTCTCTTCCAAACCAAATCATTTTATGATTTAATAATTCTGTGATAAAATGTATGCAATTTCTGGAAAACATCTTATTTTGCAACTTATTTGTATTGGGTTTGCATGGCGAGGTTTTGGTAGTGGGGATCTGCAGGGGTGGCCTCTGTGAGAAGATAAAGCCAATTCCAGACACCTCCAAGATGAACCTTCCACTGGCCAAAGCTGAGACCATCAGTGACAATGGCAGTGGCTCTGGGGTAAACATAGTTAAGAAGGGGCAAAACTGCTGTGCGACAGCAGCCGCAAGAGACAAGTGAGCATATGTGAGAGGAACAACTCTGCAGACACCAAGATCATTGAAGAAGGAGGGGGAGAAGGTGCTCCAGGCACCAGGGCAGAGATTCCCCTGAAGCCCATGGAGGCTAATGGTGGAGCAGATATCTGCCTGCACCCCATGCAGGACCCCACACCAGAGCAGGTGGAGACATCTGAAGGAGACTTGTCCTGGTTTCAGCTGAGAGGATCGATTTTCTTCATAGTAGCTAGTGTGGGGATATGTTTTGGATTTGTGCTGGAGACAGCATTGATAATATAGAGATGTTTTTGTTCTACGGACTTATTCTTGAGCAGTGTTTACACGGGGCCAAGGCCTTTTCTGCTTCTTGCACTGCCCTGCCAGTGGGATGGCTGGGGGTGCACAAGAAGTTGAGAGGAGACACAGGCAGGACAGGTGACCCAAACTGACCAAAGGGATATTCCATACTATATGACGTCATGCTCAGTTTATAAGGAGCTTGGGGGAAGGCGGGGGGGGCGGCGTTTGGAGCGATGGTGTTTGTCTTCCCAAGTAACCGTTACGCGTGATAGAGCCCTGCTTTCCTGGAGATGGCTGAACACCTGCCTGCCCATGGGAAGTGGGGAATGAATTCCCTGCTTTGCTTTGCTTGTGCGCGCAGCTTTTGCTTTACCTATTAAACTGTCTTTATCTCAACCCATGAGTTTTCTCACTTTAACTTTTCCAATTCTCTTCCCCATCCTGATGGGGGGGGGGGGAGTGAACGAGCGGCTGCGTGGTGCCCAGCTGCCGGCTGGGGTAAAACCACGACAAGACTGTGATCCCATGGGAAGCCCATGCTGGAGCAGGCTCCTGGCAGGACCTGTGGCCCCATGGAGAGAGGAGCCCACGCCAGAGCAGGTTTGCTGGCAGGACTTGTGACCCTGTGGGGGACCCACGCTGGAGCAGTCTGCTCCTGAAGGACTGCACCCCGTGGAAGGGTCCCACACGGGAGCAGTTGGTGAAGAACTGCAGCCCGTGGGAAGGACTCATGTTGGAGAAGTTGGTGGAGGACTGTCTCCCGTGGGAGGGACCCCAGGCTGGAGCAAGGGAAGAGTGTGAGGAGTCCTCCCCCTGATGAGGAAGGAGCGGCAGAGACAACGTGTGATGTTCTCACCACAACCCACATTCCCCATCCCCCTGTGCCACTGAGGGGGGAGGAGGTATAGAAATTGGGAATGAAGTTAAGCCCATGAAGAAGGGAGGGGTAGGAAGGAAGGTATTTTAAGATTCGTTCTTATTTCTCATTTTCCTACTCTGGTGTTAATTGCAATAAATTACATTAATTTCCTGGAGTCAAGTCTGTTTTGCCTGTGACGGCAATTGGTGAGTGATCTCTCCCTGTCCTTGTCTTGACCCACGAGCCTTTTGTTATATTTTCTCCACCCTTTCCAGCTGAGGAGGGGAGTGATAGAGCAGCTTGGTGGGCACCTGGCAGCCAGCCAAGGCTAACTGACCACCATATATTACTTGAGGAAGTTTATAGTGAAACAAGCCATGATAAATGAATAATTAATAGCAATAGAAAGGTAATTAGTAAATAGCATACCTCATTTGTGGAAATTAAGCAAACTGGAAGGGTCTAGGGAAAAAAAAAAAAAAAAAGAGTAAAAGAGTTCACAAAGTCATTCTTCCGTTGCAGTTTTGTAGCCTACTTATTAAATTCTTCAGGGAAGCCTCTTAAAAAAATGGCATGTAACTGTAGGAAAATTAACATTACATTTGGAGAGACGTCTCATCTAAAAACGCCTTTTCTTCTATTGTGTGTACATAGCAGAGAAAGGTCAGGAGTACTGAGGGAGACTGGTGACTGAAATTCAATGGTATCTCAGAAAAGGGAACAGTTATTATTGCATCTGGATGAATGAACAGAAAAAATATGTGGAATTAATGAAAGAATAGATAGAAGACAGATGTAAAAAGCAGTAAGAGTGAGTAACCTTTGTGTATACTTTGTTTTGTCTAGCATTTTTGTCATCGGCCAGAATTTCTAGTAATGTGATGGAGTGATGTGATGAACCTCTTCCTTAAAACAGGTTAAAGTCTCCCGCAAACATAATTTTCCATTAAAAAGACCAGATGCATAACAATGAAAGCTTTTGTCTAACAATGTAACAATCTTTATAATTTCTCTATATTAGCTTTCATCTCCAGAATGATATCTGAGAAAATATTGCCCTAAAAAACCAATGTGGAATGACGGTGAGATGTAAATACCTCAACTCAGTCACACAGAATAAGGATTGAAACATTCTGCTTGAACATCTGTCCAGACAAATCACCGCCTATTCAAAACTAGCAAAACTATTGAAAAAATAAATAGAAAAATAAGGTGACATGGAGGACGCTTTGAAGGGATATATAATGTTCATTGAAACTTCTGACAGCAGAGAACATTCTAGCTCACACTGTCTGGATGTCACAAGCTATCACATTCACAAAAGCAGTGAAAGCAGTCTTTTGCACATTCTTTTATTGTGTGAGAGAAGCAGTAAATGAGACATCTTGTTATAACCTACAATCTTGTATAAGTAATTCTTTTAGCAGTTTAGGAATCACTGAAAAGAAGCAGAAAAAGAAACTGAATAGTAATAAATTTCATAAATATCTGAAAGAAGGACAAAATATAGTACAATTAAAAACTTAATAACAGGAGTAGCCATTTGTTTGCATGTTGCTTCTAACATTTAACATGCATGAGAACTGTTGTCTAGCATAAAGAATCACATGTAAAAGAGTTTATATAAAATATAAAATAAATTTCCTTTTGGTAATCCAAATGGGCAGGTACAATCTTGCAGCACTACATGGTGGAGGAGATAGGAGACATTTATCATTTCCTGCTCAGTAATAAACATGGCAAGATGAAGAGCCCCCCAAGGAAGCTCTTACAGTTTGAATTGCTGTACTTCTTATAGGAAAGAATGACATGTAGCATTTCTTTTCAGACAAGTGCAAGCAGTGCCAGGTTGGACAGTCATCATTTTTTATGCTTATCTGTACCAAGTAGCATTCACCGACTAGTTCAGAGACATAGTGGTCACTATTGCATGTAAGAAAATATTCAGCAATATTCATATATATGGTCTTAGTTTAAGCCTAAGAACCAAGTCAGAGCAAATCTTGATGGAGGTCTTATAGTGTCTTTAGGGAGGAGTAAATCAAGACAATTTTTTTTTTTTTTTTTAAGTGGTTCAGGGACATCCTGAATCAGATGATTTGTTAGAACCCTTGTTATCATCTATATGATGATATAAAACTCCTGACTGAGCTATCTTTCATGTATTTGTCCTACCCTTTTCAAAGATTCACACTGTTAATATCTGTGATACCTCTGGCAAAATGTACCAGAAGCAAATTATGCAGATTGTACATCTGAAAATTGATTCACATCTGTTTTAAGCTTCAATCATGTAATACCCTCAAGTTCTTGCACTATGTGACATAGCATATGCTGATTTCTGGTTCACTTGCTGTATAAAGTTCCTGATTTTATAAGCATGTATCATGTATTCCTCAGACATCTCTTATTTAAACTGAAGAATCCCCTTCAGTTGAAGAATGATCATCAGAATGTTGTTTGTTGATATACTTTTCTTTTTTTTTTTCTATTATTTTCTGCTTTTATTATTGAAGTGGCCAAAATCATACGTAGTCAAGAAAGATGTGATATATGGATTTATTCAGCTGTATAGTCATGGGTTTTTGTTTTGTTCACTGTCCATTCCATAACAATTTCTAATATTCTGTTTGTCTCTTTTGTTACCACTTCATTGTTAACTGCTGTTGTAAAAGAACTGTGTACTCAACATCTCTTCTAAGTTGCCAACATTTTAAAATGGTAGTCATAAGAAACAAGGGGATTAGAAGAGTTGTATTATTTCCTGAGAATTAATCTGTAGCTTTCATAGGATTGCTTTTTTAAACAATTTTAGCCTGATCCAGAGCTTACAAATACTAGGAATATGCTGTAGAAGTTTTATAAGTTTTCTGTTTTGTTTTGTTTTTAAATAACTGCTAAACTGAAAAAATAAATTAAGGCTGCAAATTTTAATTTGCAGTGCAACTGAGATTTTTCTTTCAGCTAAATAATGAGTGAAATAACTTCTTATCTACAAAAAGTCATATCTGTGGTCTACAACTGTGATAATAATAGTTTCCCCAGGATCTGGTTAGACAGTGTGAAAATATTTAAATACATTGCCATGTATAATGTAGTGTAAAAAGAATAAAAAATAAGTTTCTGAAATACAAAAGAGAAGCAAGATCCAATCTAATTTAAACACCTAACCTGCATGAAAACTGATTTTGAAATTACATTGCTTTTCAAAATTTCCTTGATCTTCAGTATTTAATCAATGGAGAAATTTAAAAAAATATCACAGGGAGGATCCTATTCACCTGACATTCTTACCTAAATTAATCAGAGGGTTTTTTTTCTTTTGGAGGCTTACAAAGGTATCTGTTGACTATATAGGCAATTTAGAGTAGAACTGATTTCTTAGTTTTAAGTGTTTGCTAACAATGTAAGCCATGTATCAACTCTTATTTTTTTAGGCCCATTTAGCACAGTGGAAATAGATACAGTATCCCAGAAAGTGAGGGTAAGATAAGAATGTTCATTATCCTACTTAAATATAAACATCCATGTTAAAATTCTTGTAGTTCATCCTACTTATCTTAGATACAATTATTATATTTTCTTATAGGAAAAAAAAATAGGGTTGGTGTTTTTTTTTTCCCCAGAATGTCTTTATCAAATATAGAGATCCAAGTAAACTACATCTATGGATTTGGTTTTAGGCATTTATCGTGTGATTAAATAGACCCTACTACTAAACATACAAGAAAATGAATTCCTCTTCCCAAAGCTTAACCATTTAAAGATGGCTAGTCTCAACTAATTGCTCAGCTTTACATTTTATTTTATTTTATTTTGGGGTTTTTTTTAAATTTTTTGTCTGTTATTGTATTTTATTTATTTTATTTTTCTATGTGTGGGAAAAGAAATGGACCTCCTTACATCAATTGGTGCCACTTGATGTAATTTGACTTCCTAAGTAAGATAGTTGTGATAAGCACTTACAGAGAAATTAAAACTATGTGAAAAGAACTCTACTGTTGCTTAGGATATCTGACAAAATTTAGGCACAAGCTAGGCAGACCAGAAAGTTTATTTCTACTTTTAAAAAAGGTTCTTACAAAATTACTCATTCAGTTACATTGCATGCAGCAAAAATTATACATATAAGCATCATCTACCTAGCACTGAAGGTCTTTTTTCTAGATAACTCTGTTACTTAAAAACTAGAATTTGTTAAGGAATTTTCATAACAAAATTGATAACCATAAAAATGCCTTAATGTTTGCATTGTGTACCTGTTTGTTACGAAATTAATAAGATTTAAATCCATATTTCTGATTCAGTAGAAGATTATCTTGCTCAAACAGCACATAGCTTTCACCTATGAAAGTCACCTGTTGCCACAGATTTTACAAGTGTATTTCTTTGAGCAGTAATACAAAATAATAATTATTGCCACGGTGCTTTTATTGCACAGATCCACCCTGGTTTCATCTGATTTGTACTTCACAACTTAGCATATGTGCTACTGACCTTTTCAGAAAACAGTGGAAAATTGGTCGCAAGGCTATTACATTCACAGATTTATTTTTACTATGTCCTATGTTATAGTTCCTGCATGCCACAAAAATCTAAATGAACAACAACCTCTCTTTACTTGTTTCTCTTTGAAATTACAACTAAATATGGAGTAAGATTGCACTCAAAAAAAACCCCAAAAAACAAAGCTTATTACCTTTCACTAAGTATCAATATTTTGCTTGTTTCATACAAATAAACATATTATGTCACTGGTATAAACAGTGATTTCTGCTCTCCTTTCCTTGAATACTGTATCACCCTTAACTGTATTTTACATTATTTACAGTAAATACAGCACTCTATTTAACAGAAATTTACCAGGAAATTTACATATAAATAGGAAGACAAATCCTGCCATGAATAGTGGGAAAAATTTTTAAAATGTGTTATTTTTAATGTATAAAGACACTGTTGTTAAGTAATTACAAATTACAACCATAGCAATGAGCTTTCCTTTCCAGCTGATTTTTTTACATGAGGGCTGGAAATTTGTAGTTTTTCTAGGAGTAGTCCAGCTAAAGTAGAAGATGTTCATGGAAATACAGATGTGCTGATTTTGGCTGGGATAGAGTTAATTTTCTATGCATGGATCACTGTGAATGCAATAGTGATAATCATAGATTTGACTGATCTTTTGGCGATAGTGCTATACAGAGAAAAATGGTTTGGAGAAAAGCATGCACTGCAAAATTAAACAGCACTTATTATGCAGAAATGACGAGTGTTAGATTTAATTTTCTAAGAATGAAAAGAGGCAGTTGGTGGAATATCCAAGGCAAAAATAATTGAGAAGAAAAGTCCTGAGGAACCTAAAGCCCTTCTGAAAGCTGAGGGCATCTTCCTGCTGATGTTGTCCCAACCCCTGGCAATGAACATTATTCAATGCAAGATGCATTGCTAAGGGAGACCCTTCATGCAAGCTAACCTTTGTTTCTTTTTAACAAAACTCTGAGAAAGTGAAATTCAACCTTTGCTATACTTAACCCTTCACCATCAACAGATACAACAGATTTAGACATTGTCATTAATGTGGCTTTAAATAGGCACAGTAAAAGAACATAAACATTTTTATTCTCCTATATTTAGATGAAATTAGATATGGTAGAATATAATATTAAAGCTTAAAACAAGCATGTGCATCACTGGTATAATACAAACCTTCTTCAAATGTTTTTGAAGTCAATGGAAGTCTTATCATTGACCTTAACAGTCTTGTAAACTGCCCCCAGTTTATTATTTTCTTATTGTTATTTAATGTGGTATTCAAATGACATACAAAAGCTGTCAATGGTTTATCCACACATATTAGAATGATCTCATCCAGGAAATTAAATTGAATTAATTAAAGCTGTGGTATTATTGTCAAGGATTTGTGTTCTCTGCAACAGCCACAATAATCTGATGGAGGTTGTCATAAATAGGGAACTGATGTTGGGGCTGTTGCTGCTAACTGTCAGCAAACTAAAAATATAATCTGCAAATATTGCTGTCAGATCCATTACATCTTGTGTACATTAGTATAAATGGCATATCCCAAGATTTTTTTTCTCCATATTTTCAGCAGTCAGTGTAATAAAGACAGAGAGAGGATGCCGATTCACTGTTTAGGATGCTTACTTACTCTGAAAAGGCATTGTGACACAACAAACGCAGAAAACATAGATTCTCATCAATATTTCTATTTATTGATTCCAAATAATAAGTAGTTAAACACTTAACGTTTCCACAACAAAGCAAATTCCTGAAAGTCTGCTTTGTTGGTTAAACAGTAATTTCCCAGCCTGTTGGCCTCATTTGCAGAAGAGACAGGAAACCTTGCAGTCAGAAAGGAAGATTTACTCTACTATTCTTCAAGGAGACTTCTACAAACAGGTTGTTCCCAAGGCTGTCCACTGTTGGCCCTCTGTCTCCCTTCGGGCTTATAGTAACAGGGCAGTTACTGCCCTAATTGAGAAACACTTGCTACTATGGCACTGTATTTGCATGCTCAAATTTCTGCGTGACAATCTTGAACTTACTTTTTCTAGCTGAGATGTGTTTTTGAGGAGGTTTTGGTTCCTTAGCCAAGTCACAGGTGAGCAGATGCCCTGCCCCCCTCCCAAACCTATTGCCATGCCACTGTTCTTTGTGCCACCACAGAAGGCAAAGGGGTTCCCCTGGGGGAGTTCTTGTGGGACTGCATGTAGCAGGTCAATGGGAAATAGCAATACTTCGATACGGAATTTTTTTATGCTATTTATATACTTGAAGAGATAACATCCAGCTCTTTTTTTCAGAGATGTAATATACCCCAAAGTTATCAATACTCTCCTCTTATAGGGCACTGAAAACGTACATGATTTAATTTATTGGTGTTGATACTTAGAAGAATGCATTTTGCATAACTTATCCTTTATGGAAAAAAAGAAAAATCAAAATAATCATTTAAACAAGCCCACATTCTTAGCACCTACTTCAGTGAATAAAAGTTTTTATTTTCCATGAACAGAGCATTTTACCTTTACTGTTTGAATTGTACATTGCAAAATACAAAAGAAATAAATGGAAAACCAAGATACACTATTTATTTTTTCTCCAGAGAAGTGCACTAATAAACAAAAATTTAAAATTTATAACAAGTTTTAATTTGTATTTGCATTTATATCTCTCTACTGTTTGCATATTATTTCTGTACTAGAAGGTTTTTTACATGGTTTGCTTTTTTGTTGTTTTTTTCCTTTTTTCTTCTCCATTTCTCCATTATTCCCATTGTCATCTTTTTTTTTTTTTTAATAAACTGCATAACTTATCTTCAGTGATCAAAAAAAACTATACACTGAAGATTAAAATGGGAGCAAAGGAAGGATGGAAGGAATATGCTTATTTCTTTACATACTATTTTTACGCTCTTGGAAAATGGTCTCAGTCTAATATGTTCTTATAAAAATGTCTTGTCTTCATAGAGGTAAAATCACTCAATATTTGTAAAGAAAATACTGGTAATGAGTAATTTCATTCCTGTGAGTAACTAATTAGAAATTAACTGGACTCTTCATTTACATTAAAGTGTTCTTATATAATTTGCCTCTCAAAGCTCTGCAAAAGGAAAGATACCCAAATAAAAATCTAAAGAAAAACAAATCTCCTAAACCAAGCAAAAATAAAAATGGTAGAAAATTGTTCTATATCAAGTCAATATTTTAAAAATGAGATACCACAAATTTGTGGTAAGTGTTTTCTCCCTTACTCATTTTTTAATAAATACATTTTATGTACTAGTGCAACACAGAACTGTGCACCCGTACTAACATTATTTTGATCAGGTATTAATATGATAGAAATCATTCCTGGAATCTAGTGTTTATGGAAAAGAAAATAATTAAAATTTATACATAATGAATGTCTAATGTATGCACAAACTTTGCTCCTTGCAATACTCTCTTTTATCCATATCAAGTTCTACTTTCTCTGCTATTCTTGAGTTTGCTCTCCAGAAGTTTGAAGACTGCTAAAGATTACAAAGATTTATATTACCTATAACATGTCTTAATCACAGTCTATCTTTCCTCACAAACACATGTTCAAATTCATGCCTTTCAAGCATTCAGGAAAGAAAGGGCTGAACACAGTTAACCTGCTAAGAGTGCTATAAAACTATCAGTGTCTGGCATAGGTCATTTTGCCTGTAGACCCCAATGGCACTTCAAATATATTTCAGAAAATGTGATTTGGAGAGTCACAATGGGACACAATAGGATGGAGGGAACTGATTTCACAATTTCCACCTCAGGTTTTCTTGTTATTGCTGTTGGTTTTAAATGCTCAGATTTACTTTTCTGAATGCTCATTCTGACCAGGATTTGAATATCTGTATCTGCTGTTGTTGCACAGAGTGCAGTGAAATAATAGAGGCACAGGTGTGTGAGCTCTGATTTATCAGTAGTCATATAGTAGCTGTATGAAACATTCTAAATTCTGTGATGTTGAGATTTAGCCTCAGCAGGCAGCCAACCGCCACGTGGCTGCTCGCTCACTCCTACCCCCTCCCTGGTGGGATGGGGAGAACTGGAAGAAAAAGGTAAAACTCATGGGTTGGGATAAGGATAGTTAAATAGGACAGCAAAGGAAGAGGAAAACAACAACAGCAATACTAATAAAATAATATACAAAGTGGGTGATTCACAATGCAATTTGCTCACTGCTCAGAACGCAATGCCCAGTCCACCCCCAAGCAGCGATCCCTCCTCTGCAGCCAGCTCCCTCTATATACTGAGCATAATGTCATATGGTATCAAATATTCCTTTGGCTAGTTTGGGTCAGCTGTGTTCCCTCCTAGCTTCTTGTGAAAATTAACTCTGTCCCAGATGAAAACCAGAACATTATTCCACCCCTTATTCTATATCATCCATGTCATGTCCAGATCCTACATTTTCCAATTAATCGCCATCATTTTTCCTGTCTTTGGCATACACACACACACATATACATATACATATACATATACGTATACATATACATATATATACACACACACACACATATATATACACACACACACATACAGATATAGATATCATTCCCTTAGTCTATGGAGCATCCCTCTAAAATGTCCACTGAGTTAATTTAATCCATGACTTTGGGCTCCATCTGTCATAACAGTCTCTCAGGGCAGGTGTGTGGTGTTGGATTGTTGCATGCTGCATCCAATGCTCGTGGCTGGTGCATCTGGCACAGCCCATGCCCATGGTCTGCCAGTTGAAAATGTCAATTTCGAGGAAGTTTCTGGGTGCTCTTTGCTGAAGCCAGTTCTAGTTTGAGTTTCATCACTGCACTTTGCTTGGTTTCATCAAAGTTCATCCTTCATTAATTTGGGTCATGCTTACTGTAATACCATTGATACAGCATATAGCAGTTGTCGTAGTGATGACATACAATGGCAGAGTTATTTAGCAATTAAGTGACCAGCAGGTCGAGGGAGGTGATCCTGCCCCTCTACTCCGCTCTGGTGAGACCCCACCTGGAGTACTGCATCCAGCTCTGGGGGCCCCAGTACAGGAGAGACATTGAGCTGTTGGAGAGAGTCCAGGGGAAGGCCATGAAGCTGATCAGAGGGCTGGATATCAGAGAGCCTCTCCTATGAGGACAGGCTGAGAGAGTTGGGATTGTTCAGCCTGGAGAAAAGGCGGCTCCGGGGAGATCTAATTGTGGATTACCAGTACCTGAAGGGGCCTACAGGAAAGATGGTGAGGGACTCTTTATCAGGGAGTGGAGTGACAGGACAAGGGGTAATGGGTTTAAGCTGAAGGAAGGTCGATTTAGATTAGATGTTAGAAAGAAATTCTTTACTGTGAGGGTGGTGAGGCACTGGAACAGGTTGCCCAGAGAGGTTGTGGAGGCCCCCTCCCTGGAAGTGTTTAAGACCAGGTTGGATGAGGCTTTGGGCAACATTGTCTAGTGGACGGTGTCCCTGCCCATGGCAGGGGGGTTGGAACTAGATGATCTTTAAGGTCCCTTCCAACCCAAACTGTTCTATGATTCTATGATTCTATTCTATGATAATTAACAACATGCAATTTAAATCATTGGCTACTCTCACGCAATATCAAATCCCCTTGAGGTAAACATGGGACTTCCCCATCTTTCAGCATCACCCTGGTCCTTGAGCAAAAGCAATCTTGCAGATGGGCTTGCCTTTGCCTGAAGTAGGGATAACCCAAACGGTCTTCCCCAACATATTTTTCATGTGCACCACAGGGACTTTATTCCCTTCTACAGTATGTGGAAGTTTTGACTGGGCAGGGCCAGCTTGATTAGTAGCATTAACTAACCAGGTGGCCTTTGCTAAATGTGTATCCCAATGTTTGAAGGTCCCACCACTCATTGCTCTCAGTGTAGTCTTTAACAGTCCATTGTATGGTTCAATTTTCCTGGAGGCTGGTGAATGGTAGGGGATGATACACCCACTCAGTGCAATGCTTTTTGGCCCAGGTGTCTATGAGGTTGTTTCAGAAATGAGTCCCATTGTCTGACTCAATTCTCTATGGGGTGCCATGTCACCACAGGACTTGCTTTTCAAGACGCAGGATAGTGTGGCATGGGGCATGGGATGTGTTTCCAGCCATCCAGTGGTTGCCCCCACCATTGTAAGGACATAACGCTTGCCTTGAGGGGTTTATGGGAGTGTAAGGTAATAAATCTGCCAGACCTCTCCATATTTATATTTCAACCATCATTCTCCATACCACAGAAGTTTTAACCACTTGGCTTGTTTCATCGCAGAACATGTTTCACATTGATGGATGACCTGTGAGATAGCATTCATGGTGAAGTCCACCCCTCGATCACAAGCCTATCTGTATATTACATCTCTTCCTTGATGGCCAGAGGTGTCATGGGCCCACCAAGCTATAAACCATTCACTCTTATGTTGCCAGTCCAAATCCACCTGAGCCACTTCAATCTTGGCAGCCTGATCCACCGGCTGATTGTTCTGATGTTCCTCAGTGGCCCAGCTCTTGGGTACGTGGGCATCTACATGACGTACCTTTACAACCAGCTTCTCTAGCCAGGCAGCAATATCTTGCCACAGTGGGGCAGTCCAGATGGGTTTGCCTCTACGCTGCCAGTTGCTCTGCTTCCACTGCTGTAACCACCCCCACAGGGCATTGGCCACCATCCATGAGTCGGTATAGAGGTACAGCGTTGGCCACTTTTCTCTTTCAGCAATATCTAAGGCCAGCTGGATGGCTTTCACCTCTGCAAACTGGCTCGATTCACCTTCTCCTTCAGCAGCTTCCGCAACTCGCTGTGTAGGACTCCATACAGCGGCCTTCCACCTTCGATGCTTTCCCACGATGCAACAGGACCCATCAATGAAGAGGGCATATGGTTTCTCATCTTCTGTTAGTTTATTATACGGTGGGGCTTCTTCAGCACGTGTCACCTCCTCCTCTGGCGACATTCCGAAATCTTTCCCTTCTGGCCAGTCTGTGATCACTTCCAGAATTCCTGGACGATTGGGGCTTCCTATTCTAGCCCGTTGTGTGATCAGTGCAGCCCACTTACTCCACATAGCATCAGTTGCATGGTGTGTAGAGGGGACTCTCCCTTTGAAAATCCAGCCCAGCACTGGGAGTCGGGGTGCCAGGAGGAGCTGTGCTTCAGTGCCAATCACCTCTGAAGCAGCTCGAACCCCTTCGTAGGCTGCCAATATCTCCTTTTCCGTTGGAGTGTAGCGGGCCTCGGATCCTCTGTATCCCCAACTCCAAAACCCCAGGGGTCGACCTCGAGTCTCCCCTGGTGCTTTCTGCCAGAGACTCCAGGTAGGGCCATTCTCCCCGGCTGTGGTGTACAGCACATTTTTTACATCTGGTCCTGCCTGGACTGGCCCAAGAGCTACGGCATGAACTATTTCTTGTTTAATTTGTTCAAAGTCTTGGCATTGCTCAGGGCCCCATTGGAAATCATTCTTCTTCCAGGTCACCTGACAGAGAGGGCTTACAATCATACTATTGGAATGTGCATTCTCCAGAAACCCCACAATGCCTAAGAAAGTTTGAGTTAACTTTTGGTAGTTGCTGGAGACATAGTTGCCCTTTTGTTGATAATGTCCATTTGGATCTCACAGTGTCCATCTTGCCATTTTATGCCTAAAAACTGGATCTTCTGTGCAGGTCCCTTGACCTTACTTTGTTTTATGGCAAAGCCAGCTTTCAGGAGGATTTGGATTATTTTCTTCCCATTCTTGGAGACTTCTTCTGCTGTGTTGTCCCATAAGATGTATTGCAGGTGCTCTGGGGCTTCACCTTTTTCCAGTGCAGTCTGGATCAGTCCATGGCAGATGGTGGGGCTGTGTTTCCACCCCTGTGGCAGATGATTCCAGGTGTACTGGACGCCCCTCCAAGTGAAAGCAAACTGTCCCCTGCATTCAGCTACAAAAGGGATTGAGAAAAATACATTTGTGACATCAATTGAGATATACCACTTGACTGACTGCCTTTGACTCCAGTTCATACTGAAGTTCCAGCATGTCTGGCACAGCAGCACTCAGTGGCGGCTTGACTGCATTCAGACCACAATAGTCTACTGTTAGTTTCCACCCTCCATTAGACTTTTGCACTGGACATATGGGACTAATAAAGGGTAATTGAGTTCTGCTGTTCATTCCTTGACCCTCCAATTAACAAATTAGTTTATGGATGGGAATCAGGGAGTCTCGGTTGGTGCGATATTGCTGCCGGTGCACAGTTGTGGTAGCGATTGGCACCTGTTGTTCTTCGATTCTCAGCAGCCCCCCCCCCCCCCGATGAGAAATCAGGCAAGATGGACAGTGGTTTAATTTCCTCTGACTCCAAGGCAGCTATGCCAAAAGCCCATCAGTACTCTTTTATGTCCTTGAAATACCCGCTCCAGAGGCACAGAGCCTCTGGGCCAGTCACAATGGGGTGCTTTTGCCTCTCATTCCCAGTTAGACTCACTTCAGCTGCCAATACAGTCAAATGTTGGGATCCCCCTGTCACTCCAGAAATACAGATGGGTTCTGCCCCTTCATGGCTTGATGGCATTAGGGTACACTGTGCACCAGTGTCCACTAGAGCTTTACACTCTTGTGGACGTGATGTGCCAGGCCATTGGATCCACACAGTCCAATAAACCTGGCTGACCCTTTCCTCCACCTGGCTGGAGGCAGGGCCCCTCTAATCCTGCTCTTCATATTCATCACTGATTTCTTGTAAAAATGACTTTTAGAAGTCCCTTCAAGAGGATCATAAGTATGAGTAGGCCTTCCACTCAATGTGGAGAACTGCCTGCTGGAAACTGGAGTGGCATTTTTCCTGGAAGAATCCCCTTTTGTGATTGTTTTGCCTTGTAGCTCACGTACTCCTGCCTCTAGGGTTGATGTAGGTTTTCCATCCCAGTTCCTCATGCCTTCTCCGTGGTCACGCAGGTAAAACCACAGGGTGCCTCATGGTGTGTACCCTCTATATCCTCTCTCCCGAGCAGAGGAACGCTTACTCCTAATAGCTGTGATACTAGTTTATACAAGTGGGGAGTGGTTCAATTTCTCCACAGCCAAGACGAGGGAGGACGAGAGACTTTCTTCATATTGCCAGAGCTGGCCAGCCACTTCATCCACTGTTGGTGCCTCTTTGTCTTTCCAGTCCATTACCACCAATGAGTTGGTGTACAATGATGATGCACTCTGTACAATCTTCCATCACATGTCTGGTACATTGGACTTTATGAGGATCTGTGGGTAACTGCACATTTTCCAGGTTGTACTAAACCATCTCCTGCACTGCTAATTCCCTCAGCTAATTCCCTCCCTGGATACCTCTCCCCATGGTGTTCCACTTGCCTGCATGACATACATCATCTTCAATGAAGCGATACCTTTCCCTTACGCCTGACAGAAGTTGCCTCCAGAGACTGAGGGATTGTGTCCCTTTTCCAATCACCTTGTCAATGACCCCTTTCCTTGACAGGTATACCAGCTGCTTGGCTTCCCTACCCTCTAATTCCAAGCTACTGCCTTGTTATCCCAGTGACGTGGTTTAGGCCCAGCCAGCAGCTGAGCGCCACGCGGCCGCTCACTCACTCCTTCCCCAGCGCAACGGGGAGGAGAACGGAAAAACAACAGCAAAGCCTCGAGGGTTGGGATAAGGGCAGTTTACTGGGACAGCAAGGGAGAGGGAAAACAATCAACAACAGTGCTGATAACAAATATTAACAATGGGTCATAATAGAGAACAATTTACCGAACCAACGACGGACCGACCAGACACTCAGCCTGTCCCAGAACCACGCCGAAACTGCGCCGCCCCTCCCCTCCCCGACTAGTCCCCTTTTATGGTGAGCATGACATCACATGGTATGGAATAGCCCCCGGCCAGCTTGGGTCACCTGTCCTGACTCCTTGTAAAATTAACTCTATCCTTGCCAGAACCAGGACACCCAGCATTGGATATACATGGTCCAGGTTCATCACCATCCCTTACTAAGTGAACTTATTTTTATGTGTATTTCTTCTCGTGTCTAGGGGCAACTGATACCAGCACAGGTTGGTTTTCGATTCAGTCCATTCAGTTTGAGTAGCCACAGTGCCTGTTGCTGGGGTTGGGGTACCCACAGTGCCTGTTGCTCTGTTTTCCCTCTCTTCCCCCTGAGGACGCTGTCTACTATCGAACAGTGTTTGGTAGATCATGGCCAGGGCCCAGCACAGTGTGGTAAGTTGTGCCTCTTTAGAGTAGCCACAGCATTTTCCTTTCAAATATTCTGTGACTTTATCAGGGTTGTGTAGTTGTTCGCGAGTAAAGTTCCAAGCCACTGGAGGTGAGAAATTCTCTAGATACCTGCCCATACTCTCCCACATGTCATGCCATCCATGACTATCCAGCCTCGGGGCAGATCTTTGGATGGTGTTATCAAAACAGTTTTTTGTAAACCTAAACAAGACCTGAAACACATTCAGGAGACACAGCAATAGGAGTATGCTGGCTTGAACATCCCAAGGATATTTCAAAATTCTCAAAAGCTGTTGTAACCAGACTGGAGGAAAAAGGGGAAGTGAAAGAGCAGGAGAAAGTATCACCCCCTGTCTTCCCCATAGATTGGGTGTGATTATTAATCAATTCCAAGAGATGTCATTCAAGGTACAGTCATGACAGCAATGCCACATACAAATCCCAGCTTAATCTCATGACCAGTGACGTTATCATATCGTAAATCGATATTACACAGTACAGCAAAATGAGAATCCTGACTCCTCTCCCAGAGGTGATAAACAGTGCCACAGGGAATAAATACAGCAAGTAAGAGTTTACATACCACGGCTATGTGAACAAACAAAACACCATTGTGACCAGCAATTGTTGAAATAATATTATAAATACTTATAACAACTTTGTTTTAGCACACTCTGGTCAGATCTCTTGCTATCTCAACCACTCAGGCTCCAGGCTGGGTGTCAAAAAGGACTGTTGTGGTTTAGCCCCAGCCAGCAGCTGAGCACCACATGGCTGCTCGCTCAGTCCTACCCCTCTGGTAGGATGGCAAGGAGAATTGGAAGAAAAAGGTATACTCATGGGTTGGGATAAGGACAGTTTACCAGGACAGCAATGGAAGAGGAAAATAACAACAATACATATAAAAGAGTATACAAAGCCGGTGATACACAATGCTATTTGCTCAACACATGGAACCCGATACCCAGCCCAACCCTGAGCAGTGACTCCTCCTCCTCAGCCAGCTCCCCATTTATAAACTGAACATGTTTTCATGGTATCGAATATCCCTTTGACTAGTTTGGGTCAGCTATACTTGCTGTGTCCCCTCCCCTTTTTCTTGTGAAAATTAACTCTATCCCAACTGAAAACCAGGACTCTTGACCTTCCTAGAAAATAGTTTTGTCACTATGTAGAATAAAAGTCAACTCCTTTCTTACATAGCTGTGTGGTGCAGTCGACACGCTGGAGGGAAGGCATGCCATCCAGAGGGACCTTGACAGGCTGGAGAGGTGGGCCTGCGTGCACTGTATGAAGTTCAACAAGGCCAAGTGCAAGGTCTTGCACATGGGTCAGCCCAATCCACAGCACAGCTGCAGGCTGGGTGGAGAATGGATTGGGAGCAGCCCCGAGGAGAAGGACTCGGGGGTATTGATTGATGAGAAGCTCAACATGACACAGCAGTGTGCACTTGCAGCCCAGAAAGCCAACCAGATCCTGGGCTGCATCAAAAGAAGTGTGACCAGCAGGTCGAGGGAGATGATTCTGCCCTTCTACTCCACTCTTGTGAGACCCCACCTGGAGTACTGCATCCAGCTCTGGGGTTCCCAGTACAGGAGAGACATGGAGCTATTGGAGTGAGTCCAGAGGAGGGCCACGAAGATGATCAGAGGGCTGGAGCACCTCTCCTATGAAGACAGGCTGAGACAGTTGGGGTTGTTCAACATGGAGGAGAGAAGGCTCCAGGGAGACCTTATAGCAGCTTTCCAGGGGCCTACAGGACATCTGGAGAGGGACTGTTTTCAAGGGCATGGAGTGATAGGACAAGGGGTAATGGGTTTAAATTGAAGATTTAGATTGGACATAAGGAAAAAATTCTTCATTGTAAGGGTAATGAGGCACTGGAACAGGTTGCCCAGAGAGGTTGTGGAGGTCCCATCCCTGGAAGTGTTCAAGGCCAGGATGGATGGGACTTTGAGCAACTTGGTCTAGTGGAGGGTGTCCCTGCCTGCAGCAGGGGGGTTGGAACTAGATGATCTTTAAGGTCCCTTCCAACCCAAACCATTCTATGATTCTATGATATGTCTTTGGAGCCTTCTAATCAAAGTTTTTCTTCCCATTTCTCTTTCTTTATGAGAACAGAGTAATTCTGAGGAAAATCTGTATTTCTCCTCTGTGTAACCACATTCCTTGGAAGGTTAGAAATAAAATAAAAGCTTCAAGTGAATGCATGAACTGGTAAGTTTAGTGAAAAAGTTATCATCTCAAATATCTTGTCTTTCTTCAGGAACAAGATGAATGGCAGAAGTCAGAAAACTAGCATTAGAGAAAGTAATTAAGAATGGATATTTTTTCTCACATTCCATCTAGTTTATATATTCTGTCTCAGTGAACAGACTCACATATCCTATAATGCATCTCAACACCTCTTCATTAGCTTAACACTGCATTCTCGTCACCTCTTTACTAATAGCATCAGAAAGACTACAATGTTGCCATAACTCAACTTCTCAACTTTGCAAGTATCTCACAGTATTTGGAATTAACACATCCTGACCTCATAAATGTTGTAACAGAATGTTTCATGATTAAACACTCACTTTATACACATTTTAATCTAACAGGTTAATGCATTACAAAGTTTATTGCTTTATTATACCATTAGCAAAAAAAAAAAACAAACCAACAAACAAACAAACAAAAAACACCACCAAAAAACCAAAACCACCAGCAAAAAAACCCCCAATATCTTGTGTACTATCCTACAGTCTGTCTTCCTCTTTTGCAAATAACAACACTCTTAATTAGCTAGGCTTCTCAGGAGCTTAATTGCTTTCTGCTTACATAAGTACCAGACCTTAATATAGACAAGAATTTTCATCCTATAATTGTTGGTTTTATAGTAGACTACTGTAGTGTAGTGCACAAAATGATCTTTTCCCTCCCAGATGTCAATCTGAAGCTTGCTAATTTTTCTCTTTTGTTATCTACATCACTGGAGAGTCCCCAGAACTGCATATGTTACTTGATAACTGCCAACATAATGTCAAAGATCATAACAAATGACCTAAACCAACTCTACAAAGAGCTTTACTGAGCATCCAAAAGTCAGCTAACGACAAAAATAAGTCTGTATGTATTGCCTTTAGAGCTTGGAGCTGCTACTTAAATATCTAGCTGTATAACTGCAGCTGGATTGTCTTACTCCATCTCAAAATTTAAAAATTTTATTTTAATACCAAGTATGAGATAACGCTCACTCTAAATAACTAGCTCTATAAGCTAAAACAGTAAAACAGATGAAGCCTGCTCTCCCAGAACACTTTCTCTGGTAGTTGTATTCATGGCTGTCCAGTGAGATCTAAAGCTATCATATCTTCTTTTGAGATTTTTAGTGTCAAATATGCAGGGTTCATTACGTAGTCTCTGCTCAGTTAGGTGGTCTTTACTTTAGAGGGCCTACATTTTTATGAAAGAAGAAGAAAATCACTGATCTTAACATCTCTGCTTCTCTGCCAAATTATGTAAAAATGATTGATAGGAATTTCCATTTCTCTAGGAAACCCACTTAAAATTTGTAGTAAGTAAAGGATTTCTTAAAAAAAAAAAAAAAAGAAAAGAAAAAAGAAAAAGCATGATATGCACACGGCCTTAACATATACTGCGTTATACCTGTACCTCCAGGTCCTGCTGGTAATGAAGAAGTTAACATACCATATCTTTTTTATCAGTGGAGAGTGAAAGCAATAATAGACAGTCTTAACAGTGAAGGTCTATAATCCATATCATTTTTTTGACTGAGACTGTAGAGAGATATTGATGCAATAAGAAATGATTCTATCTCAATATTAGCATTGCTTATTCAGATCTAGTACAAAATAGCAGTTGGCTCCAGCTCTCATAATTGAAATACCCACAGACAGGAGGATAAACTGATCTTTTTTCCTTTTTTTTTTCTTTTTCTTTCTCTAACCCTGGTGAATGTCAGGGGATGTTTCTGCTTCACTGCCAACTCTTTAAAATTTTAAATTATTTTCTTTTTAAGATTTTTGTATTTTATTTTGTGTCTTCACATTGTTCAAATGAACAAACAAACAAACAAAAACCCAGACTACCCTGCTAAAAGGCTGTGAGCACACAGAATAGTAATAAGTGCATGGCAGACCACAGAATTAATCTAAAATATTTTTCTGAAGTTTTCCTAGAAACAACATCGACTTCTTATCTGTAACCATTACATGTGCAGTTACAAAAAGCTACGGTTTTCCACTCCTGGCTTTACATGTTTCATTGAGTTTTAGTTTTGTTGTTGTTTTAGTGGTTAAAATTTTTAATGATGATTCCTGTGTATGCTCAGACACTAAATTAATAATGCACTAACAGTTTGCAATTAAACATTTTTCAATTTTATGTATATTTACAATATTTATGTATAAATATATGGGGGGGCGTTATTAATTTGGAGGGGAAGGGAAGAAAAAAGGAAATGGCAAAAAGTGAGGCGGTTTACATCCCCTGTCTTGTTTAAAAATAAAATGAAATTTATTTAATTCAAATGAAACAGTCAAATTAACAAAATAAGGAAATTAGAAATTCTGAACATTAAAACATTAGCTACATATTGATTTTTGAGCTGTTAGTTGCAAGCATCTGGGAAATTTTTTAAAACATACAAAGAAAATCTGCTATTATGTTTAAGTATTCATGAACTAGTAATAGAGAGCTTAGGTTTTTTGAGACATATTACATAAACATAATGTGTTGTTTATGTCAGTCCTTACTTGTCAGTACCTAATGGAGAAAAAAAATGCACACTCTTTTCCCTGGAATGATGCAGAGAGCATGCTGAACCTCGACACGTGGGAAGCATCACTTCAGAGAGCATGACAGGAAGCACGCATCTGAGGACAGGAAAAAAGATGGGCCTGAATGAGTAAACAGGAAATTATGGTAAAGTTCAGTCTTAATGAAGAGCAATTAATTTCAAAAAAGTAAGTTATGTAATTCTATCTCATATAATGATGACTGGATATCAATATACCTTGTATATTCACCCTGAGATTTAGGTGGTGGTATTTTGAAAAGTTAAGAAAATAAAAATAGTGAGAGACTCAGAGCATTTTCAGATCACTAGGGCTGATTTCCCAGTATGGTCTCTTTTTTCTTTTTCTTTTTTTTTTTTTTTTTTTAATTGGATAATGAAATTAAAGTTAGCTGATTTTTTCCCCATTTTTTTACCTTTGAACTATACAATTATCAAGGAAGAGCTGTGTTTTAAATACTTTGTTCTGCAGCAAAATTTCTAGCAGTAAAAATATAAGAAATCATCCTTCATTTCATATTATCTGAATAGTGAAGAATGTCAATTTTGTTCTAATGTTTAACTCAGACATCAATAATTTTATGTTTCTTTGTTTAGGCTGGTCATATAACCTGAAAACATTTAGGTTTTTGTACTTTATCATCTACTATTTCATAATTATTTATCTTTTAAGAAGGCTGGTGGGACAATCATTCTTCCATTAGGAAATGGAAGAGTAGTCAAATTGTGTCCAACTAAAGTCTGTTCACACTTGTACCTGTCTCCTGATAGCAGATGTTACTGAATTTTTAAGAGGGAGAAAGATAGAAACTTGCTATAACAAATTGTGGAATAATTTTGTTGTCACAAAAGGTTTTCGTTTCCTCACCTTTAATGTTTCAGGTTGGTGTATGCTTTGTGCATGGTTGATTGAATGTAATATTTTCATTCAATTCTTCTGTTTGTGCAAATTTACTGTTTTACTTTTTAAAAATTATTTATTATTTAAATGGGATTGTCATTTCTGGAGTAAAAAAGAGCGATCAGCCCTGCCTTGAATTTATTGTCCTGAACACTGCTTTAGTCTCATCTATAGCTATTTTCCCAGCTTCTCAAACAACAAAAAGAAACAACAAAGAAAGGTGAAGGAACAATTACTTCTCATACTTCAAGATATTATCCATATATGCTTCTAAAGTGTACAGTATTTGTTGGAAAAAATACCACAGCTGACATGCTACTACTCCAAATAGATACAGTTTCTTGTTTCCTAGTGAAGTCAAAAAGTATTTTCTCATATGACAACTGTTAATCATTAAATAAGATACATAATCATGACAAGCTGATACAAAATGGTTATGGCAGTGTGCATTAATTTTTGACAGCTCTGTGGTCCTCATTCTTTTTTTGCAGGGGTGGGGTAAGAGAAACTGCATAAACACAAAAAGAGGGTAGAACACAATCGCCCAGGCATGACAGAAAACAGCCAAGAGGCTTTTACATCACCAATATTTGCTTCTTGTCCCTGTAGGAGCAAGACATGAAAAACTGAAAATATTGTTCTAGTTTATACTGAGAATCAAATGCATTGGGAGCCTTGTGCTATTTTAACAAAGTGTAGGACGATTGGCTTGCACAGAGAAGCAGCATGATCCAGCCATTGCAAAACTGAGCTTTAAGCTCCCTTACTATATGTATGTAGTCAAATCTCTTTTTTATGCTGCCTACCTCCACTGCAGATATTGGACCAGGTTTGAGATTGTCTTTTTCTTACTAATCTCTAAATTCATTTCACAAAACAGAAGGTGATAAAATTTGCAGTGTAGGTATTGTTTTTACTTCTTCAACTGACATTAAAAATATATGGTGCATATGACAAATAAATAAAACCAATTGTCTTAGGATGTCACTTATAATACATCATTTAACCTAAGTTTTTTCTTCATATATGGAAATAAACTCATACTGTAAAAACAAAAATGAACAAAACCACACACACACACACCCCCCACCGACATGACCGGTCACACAGGCTGCCACAGACAAGGCGCTGCCTTCAACAGCACCCGCGTACAGGGCTCACACCAGACACAAGCCCAGACAGCCACGTCCCCTCCTCCTCTTGGGCTGGCAGAGGCAGGAGGTCACTAGTGCAGCACACACCCACACTCTCCAGGTTCACAAGCACACACGCTTTTGCAGATCCTCCGATCACTGCCATGGGCCCTCTGCCCGCCAGGCACCCCTTCCCATATCCTGACCCCTTTTTACACATCCCGTTGCCCCCCAACTGGCCAGCTGGTCCAGCTTGAATTTTGCCACTGAATATACACACACATGCCACCCACACCTGGTTTGGGGAAGATACAGACACTCACACACCCCCAGCAGCCGGCACCAGGCACAGGGTCTGTGACCTGCAGTCCTGCTCCAACTGCCACCGCTGAGCCCCTCACTCGCCTCACTCACCTCACTCACCCTGATCCCTCCCAGTAGCTGGTTTTGGGACACACACCATTCCTGCCCCAATGGCTGGGGGTTAAAGACCCTCTCTGGCTCCAGTAGCTGGCACCAAATTTCGCTCACACACACTCAGGTCTCACCAGCAGCTGGCAGCACGCGCGCACACACACGTGCGTACTGACTGGCCCCTTTTACACACAACTGGCCCCTTCTATACCCCTTTCTCTCTATTCCCTCTCTTTGTTCTTCCCTGCTCCCCCCTTCTCCTGCACATTGCCTCATCAGTTTGCACACTCCAATCAAATCAACGTCTTGGATCCCCAGGTTGGTGTCCTTATCAGCTGCAAAATCCATGCTGTCCCTCTCTGAAGTGATTCCTGCAGTTTGTTGGTAGCCCATCAATTCAGGTAACTGACAGGGTTTCATTGTCTCCATTGCCGGCCGTCAGGTTTGTCTCTGTATGCTTTATTTATTGCCTCCCACTTCTCCATATGCTATTTTTACATGGTCCTCAATCAGATGATCTTGATGACATCATACTCACACTCCACACAACTTTGTCAAGTGATGTATTGTACCAAGTTTGTTTCTTGGTATTGCCTCCATTATCAAGTTTTTGCCTCTGTATGTTTTACTTCCACCTTTTCCTTATTATCCCATTTTGACAAGGTCCTTGATCAGACAAACTTAAGGAAACAGATGCTCTTTCCTTACACATGGTCTTTCTTACAAAAAACACCTTTAAATTTATTTTTATATTAGTTTACACATATGCCCTGTCTCACTTTTTACGTAGTATGACTCCACTGAGAGCAATGGTTTTGTCTGGTAAAGACATCATTTCACTGACTGCTTCAACAATATATGTACTATATAATCACAAGCAAAACTTTGTGTTAGTCAACATCAACCCGGTGCCACTGGTACAGCTTCTAGTGGACTTCATACACTGGGAAATTCTGTATCCTTTTTTTTAATATACCTTCATTCCCATGATATTTCATGTGCAAATGAAAATGTAATTTCAAAGGCTTCATCATTATTTTTCTAATAGTTGTTTCAGATGACCAGAATAATGAAAAAATGCTACTGAATCTGACATGTGAGCTTAGAAGGTAAATGATGAAGGACATCCACAACACCAGGGCAATGTGACTGAAGTTTGATTTGGGCTAAAAGTCTGAGCAGCTCAGGAATTAGAATTGGCTGCTCTTCTGTCTGCATATCAGAGTCTTCAGCTAACATTTATGCAATCCCAATGTATTTATGAAGAGGAGATCCATGACCCTAAACATTATCTCTTTTATTTTAAACACCAATGCACATCAATATTATGAATTATTCAGGATATACTGAATTTAAAATGTGTAACTTAGGTCAGACTCCAAGATCATCATGTTTAAAATTCAGACAGAATCCCCTCAAGGGGATTGTAAGAGAAAGGGATAACCTCTGGATTAATGAATGTATTACTAAGGATTTTATCATCATCCTTTTTTGTTCATTCTGATCACAGCAATATGATAAGTACTGAAGTTAAACAGGCTCAAATCCAAGCCATCTCATACTTTAAAAAAAATTCAGAGGTTACATCTTTTGTGATTCATCTGTATGCTATTCAGAAAGATGATTAGTCCTCCTGTCTTCCTTTGAATTTAACATAATTAACTGTGACATGTAGATCAATATGGCTTAAGGTCCCTCCTTCCCCCACAGCTTTTAGTTAGAAGGACATTTAAAGATTTATAATTAGGAAGTAAAATGGCTCAAGAACTGCATTTGTTAAAAATTCATATTTTAAACAGCCACCATCAAACTCAATAGTCTTAATATCATTTAAAGACCCTAATAAATCTGGCAACTAGTTAAAATTATTTATAGTAACTTAGTCCATACTTGATATTTTTTCTCTCTTTTTAAAAAAAATCTCTTTTTAGAAAGTGTTAATTGTCCTGGATTTTCAAAATATAATGAGGACATACTTGGATGATAAGCCTATTAAAATATTTTGAATAGTATCTTTCCTTTACACCAACATTAAAAAATCTTAACTGTCATTCAAATATAAGCTTTCTTTCCATCACAAACTTGGAAAGCAAACACAACAGAAATTATATCGTGCATTCAGTGCTGATTTATATTTAGATAGCTGTCTAATAAATCATCATGGTCTCCTCTGGAACAAAGTTTTCTAAGTTCTGGCAGAATTTTGACATGATTGCTTTCTCTCTGTTATTGTGGAAATATTTTTTAGATTCCCAACGGATTTTTTAGTCACAGTCTGAACAAAATCTGATTGATAGTTACACTGCTTAAGAAACTTAAACTCTGAGACTAGTCTCCCTATCAAAGGAGAGTGAAAACCATGTCTGAACTAACACGCCAAGAACTGCTTCTGCATCATATTGTGAACCACTAAGGGTGCACAACAGTAATTTCTTTCCTTCATATAAAGAGAGGACATGAAAACATGATTCACTCCTATCCCCCTAGGCTTTGAAGAGAAAGGGAAAACAAACCTAAATCTCCACTGTGAAGAATCGGGGACCCAAAACTGAGTTATGCCTCAGTAAGCATACTTGATATGGTCAAGATTATATTAAGAGACTTCAGAAGGGAACCTTACAGAAGAAGATCCTTTGAAGCAACTTGTGGTGAGGTGGTAAGTTATCTAGATTATGTGTTATTGATAAGGTACTCATCTTTTAAGTATGGATTTTAGAGCACTCACTTAGGATGGGGAGTTATTCTTGATGACCGAAAGACCAGAACCTTGCTTCCTATTAATCCAGAGTAAGAATATAGTCAGAAAAGGCATTTCACCTTCAGAAGTAGATCAATATGTTTGATTTTCCACAAGAAGGATTATTGTTTCATGCCAGGAAAAGATGCACTCTGTGCATCTTAATATTTTATCATGATGCAGAATTCTTGCTTTCAGGCCATCCAATAATTTTGCCTTGAATTGTATTTCAATATACAACAAAACTTTATCACTTTTAGTGTTTCTGTTTGACAATAATAATCTCACTATAAGCATTCTGTTGGATTCCTGAATAAGAAACTTCTGTGATTTTTCTCATAGTCCTAATAGATATATACTGCAATACTTTCAATGTATTTCACCTTCTTTGTAATTGAAATCTATCGTTAAATGTTTTATTACATCCTCCTCTTTTATATTTGACTCTCTTTTTAAAGGATGTAGATAGAGATGATAGTAGTATCTTTAAAATTATATCCTATTACTATGTAAAAAATGTTATGTTAAAAAATTGTCTTTTTGCTACACTTTCAATTAAGCTAAATAGTAGGCAAAGTGATTTTTGATAAACTGTACAAATAAGTCAAATGTTAATATATATTAATAAGTTATATTGTGCAGATTTTTGTGGCTGATATACTTAATTAAAATGAGTCTTATGACTGAGAATATCTTCTGTATGATGCTGATGAATAATAGACTCAGTAGTACATAAAATATACCTCAAATTAACCAGACATCTTTAATTCCCTCCTACATTTTTGGAAACTCATCCAAAGCTTATTGGATCATTCCCTAATTACTAACAAAACACTGTTCATTAAGGGAAGTTTAATTTATTTGTATGAGAATTTTTTTACAGGACCTGATTTGTATAGATCCTGCATATATCTAAATTTGGCAAATGGCATTTGAAACTGTAAGAGTTCAAACACAGAGATTAAAAAAAGAGGTGGTTTTTTTGTTTTTTGGTTTTTTTTTTTTTTTTTTTTACTTTAGTCAGACATTCAAATACCCCAACAGAAATCAGAAATTAAAAAATTTAGTTTTCTTTGAGCTTCTGGAATTTCACATAATGCTTTGTGGTTGCTGTTGCTTGTTGTAAGTCTCAGTACTCGCAAATTCTTTGAATTTTGTGAACTTTACCTCCTCACCCTCTCTGACAAAATCCTTCCCATATTATAAATATTAACCACAGGTTCATTTTTATTAAAATGCAGATTTTTATGAAAATGTAATACTTAGATTTAGAAGCAATGAAAAAAGCAAAAATAAATTAACATATATATATATATTTTTTTAACTCTTATTTGGCAGATAAGTAGAACCTGTGTCTAGTGAGCAGATGAAGCTCCTGCTGTCCTAAGGCAGGAACAACAGAAAGTGCTGATAGAAAAGAGAAAAAAAAAAAAAAATCAGACAGTATGATATTCCTTGTCTTCCCTGTTAATTTATAAGGTTATTCACAGTCAACAAAAGGTAGTTACCTAGAAAGCATAGATAAAGAAAAACAGTCATTTGTTAGTTACAGTTCTGACCAAATATGATATCAGAAAAAAGTCTGAACCAGCCTTTTAATGAAGAAAGGTGCCTGTAGGAAACTGAGAGGTTCTTTTAACTGGGCTTGTAAATCTGAGAAATTAGATAAAAATGTAATGATTATGTAATGACTGGAGAGGGGCTTGGCATCTTAGAAGGTCTCTCCCAAGACTTTCACCTTTGATTCAGGCAGGGCATGATTTCCTTAAAAATTAACCTTTATGCCAGACACTAAATAATAACTCTTATCTCTATTTATTTGAAGGTAAGGAGAGACATGAAAAACAGTTAAACCGTAGAGAGGGAAAAAAAAACATTCCCCACAAAAATTCCCCACCAACCTGCAAAGCTCTAGGATTTCGTTATATTGTTAACCTATTCTGCTTTCTAATGTTGAAGTAATTTAGTAAGTATTATATAAGAATTATAATATATAAGAATTATTCTTATATATTTTATAAGAATTATATGTGGTTGGATACATGCCATATAACTGATACAGTGGATAGTCCAGTTTATGGCTATTGGCTAGTGACCGAAACCTCAAGAAGGTACTGTCTTAATAACAGAATTTAAAATAATAGCACACCCAGTTAAGTTACAGATGGTAGGAGCAGAGATGCCCTTTCAGCCAGCATAATTCATTTTAATCATTAAAACATTAGTAACAGCATTTTTAGGTGGAATACGTTAATGTATATGTAAAATTAGCAAGGTTCACATTAAACATGCCCCATGACACCTTGTACTTTCTGTCAGCAGATTGGATTTCCCAGCAGTTTTATATCCTCCTGTGCTAACCATCCATGCAGAAAGTACAGCTGTTGGTGGTCAGCTTAGAAATTCAAATGTTATACTTGAAAAATCAGGACAGCACGACTTCTTCATCAGGGCATCTTACAATAGCTATATAATGGAAGCAACAGTGATCCAGTACAAGAAGGAATAATTCATGTATTTTATGCTGTTGGCAGTGAAGTGCTCTCTTGAATAAACATCAGCATAAACACAAGCTTACCTTTTTCAATGAATGGGACACCGTCTAAACTGAATTTATTTTAGTTGTAAGCAAGTTCTTTTGAAATTAATCAGTTGAGTCACATGTTACCTTAGGTTTTGATATTTAAAATTACTAGCAGCTACTATTAGGACACTGACCAAAAGAAATCAACATGGAATAAGAACAGGAGTGTTACAAAGACAGTCCAATAACTTTACCAGAATTTCCAGATACACAGTTGGAGAACTACTGTGAACTCAGTAGTGACAAATTCTTTCATAATCATCAAAGATCTTTAACAGATCAAAAGGCCTCAGCTTAAAAATGTTCAAAATAAACATTTGATTACTTCTTGGAAAAAAATAAGACCAAAGCACACTTCACCTGTAGCACTCTGTAGCACTGAGTGAATCCAATAGTTTAACTATTTCTCAAGTACTATTCTCCTAAACTGTTTAAAAAAAAAAAAAAAAAAGGGAAATAATCTATGCTTATGAGTGTATATCATGTTTTGTTTAACATTTTTCAGTGAGTGGATGATGCCCAAAAGAACAACTAAGAACTTAATTGCAATAAGTAATTACCTATAAGATGGTAGTCAAAAAAAAAAAAAAAAAAAAAGGCTTACAAATTTCTCTTTTACAAGTTATGCTAACAACAAAAGACAAAATACAGAAAAATCACTGTAAACAGCCCAGAGTAAAACTCTTCCCCATTCTTATGCTTGTGAGAATCCCATCATACTGCAGAATATTGATACAATAGAGACAGCATAGCACATCAGATGAAGGGCATGGCTTTTGATTACAAATCCAAAATTTTCCCTGATATACTGCATGATAAATCATAACAATGACAACTTTGTATTGTGTAAGTATTTAGTACCATATACATGAAACATATTGCAATGCACTTGTCAAAACATGTAAAAAATAATCTTTAAAGATTTTTGCTGACTTTAAATTAAAGAAAATGTTTTACTGAAATGTTCCTCCTTACTAATTCCATAAGAACTTTATGGCAGGATAAGAACTCTTGTCAGCCATAAACTGATTACAAAATGCTTCATTTAAAGAATTAAATTATAAAAACATAAAAAAATTAAAAAATAAAAACATTAAAAAATGAAAGCATAAAAGGCATTACATAGCCACATTTCCTGGCTACTTACTCAAAAAATAAAATTAATAATATAGCAATAAGTCAAACTGGCTGAGGAACAAAATTAATTTGTCTTCATCATATGTCAAATCTATCAACAATTCATATTTGTGTTTTACTCCAAAGTTCCTTTATTGAAAGAAAGTGTGGAATTAAAAAATGGTTTTGTTTTCTGATGAAACTTCCATAGAGAGATCCAGTACATAGGCTTGGGAAATGTGCAATTGGGATGAGAAGTAGTAAAGGAAAAGTGTTTACAAGCAAATTAGTAATCTCCACAATACATCTGTTTGCTTTTTCTTTTTTTTTTTTTTTCAGTACTACATATAATACATTGATTTACATCTTTGACCTGTAGTGGGTTTTAGTTTGTTTCTTTGTTTGGGTTTGGTTTGGTTTGGGTTGGGTTTTTTATTTTTGTGGTTTTTTTCCCCCTGAAACATGTAAGACTTGAATTTGAATGTGAGAAGTGAAACTTATTCTTCACTACGATAGTAAAAGTATAAAGATAATTTTCAGCATGAAAACTCCAAAACATATCTTTAAAGAATGGGGTAATGACCAAACTTCTAAGTGGTATAAAGAATTCTGTCCATACTTGCTCTTATTAGTGCTTTTCTCACACAGCAAGTTGCACACTTAGTACTACACTCGTGCCCCTTGATTGAACAACGAAAAGTTAAAAGTTTCCACTAATCAGTCATCAGTTGTTAGACTCCTTCAAGCAAATAGGGGGATATCTTATTCACGTGTATAAATACCTGATGGAAGGCAATAAAGAAGATGGATCCAGACTCTTCTCAGTGATGCCCAGTGATAGGATAAGAGGCAATGGCCACAGACTGAAATACAGGAAATTCTACTTCAATATAAGAGAACATCGGTTTTGTTTGCTTGTTTGTTTGCTTGTTTTTACTGTGAGGGTGGCCAAACACTGGCACAGGTTGCCCATAGAGGTTGTGGAGTCTCCATCTCTGGAGATGTTCAAAAGCTGACTGGACACAGCCCTGAGCAACCTGCTGTAGTTGGCCCTGTTTTGAGCAGTGGAGTTAGAGTAGATGATCTCCAGAGATGCTTTTCTACCTCAACTATTCTGTTGCTGGTTTTACGTAAAACTGATCTTATCACAGAAAGTACATTTTCCTTAACGAAAAGGAAAAAATTACAGATTTTAGTGTTTTGACATGTTTCATAACAACCATGATAAATAATAATAATAAAAAAATAGCAAATGAAAGAATTTACAAATTCAAATATCTATTAGATTACTGTTAAATTAGCAAGTACCGTTTTCTGTAAGGCAATGGTACAGTCATCATGCAGACTGGGCAGTGCTCAGGGAAAAAGGTGGATGTTCATTTGTTATTACTATTATTTCATCATAATCAGTCAGGCAATGCACAGACAAACTGGAAGGGATAATTCTCACTAGAGCTTTGGCTATGACTGTAATTACCTAAAGTAACAGTATAAAAATAAATATTTCTAGAAATAATGTCAAAAATGTAAAATGCCAAAAAAACCTTTGAGAATTCTGAGTTGAAGACAGCTTTTTAATGTTGGATTTTATACTGTATTATGTATTTCTAGATAGTTTCTAGAAAGACATTCTTCATATGAAAAAATATTGGAAAGTATCTGCTTATTCAAAGAAACATGCCTTATTGTATTTGTCTTTCTTGTCATTAGAATATTTTTACTAGGTCAAATTCTATCTTTATTTTAGTGAATAGTAGCATCTAGGTTAGTATGTGCATTATTTGGGAGAAAAATATTACATTATGGACATTATCTTAAGGCCAGCCAAGACAGGGCCTTTTTTGAAACCAAAAAATTTGCAGGTGCAAATAAATGCATGCAGGTTTATGCCAACTATTATTTGTAAGTGTAGTCTATATAATTTAGTCATTTATACAACTGAATGCACCTGTAAACCAGGTACTTAGATATCCAAGTCAGATTAACTGCATCTATAAGTAATTTCACACATAATTATGATCAACTCTCAAACCAGAGGTAAAAAAAAATAAATCTCTGTGTTATGTTATCTAGGTTCTAGACACATATATGGAAACAGAAGAACAGATACAAACAAGGACATCATTGTCCTAACCTGGAGTATCCCACTATCTGAAAATGAAGCATATGAAGTATGTATGATACATAACAAGACTTTGTATAGAAAAATATACTGTGGAACTGCTGAATTGTATTATTTTTAGAAAACTAAATTCTATAAAATATGATGTAATTATTTTATTACACTATATTAGCTATGATTGTGTAATAATAACCTACTTTAGAATTCATGTTGGATTCCTTAGGTTTATGGTCTTGGACCTCAGTTTGTGCCTGAACTTTGGTTAGGTGGCCCAGATTTCACACAACTGACTTTCTGAAACTTTTGCAGGCAGGTGTTTGGAACCTTAGTGGCTAGGAAGGATTTGCTATGGCCAGCTTTTTCTATCTAAAAGTAAATTACTTCATTTAAGAAAGATAATGGACAGGGATGTGTATTTTTAGAGGACCACTCATCTAATCCTAAAATTGGTAAGGTTGAAATGGACTCTCAAGATTTCTGTGGTTTTAATTGACTTTGGTAGGAACTTAAAGCAACTGATGGAATATACACAAAAAACTAATGTTGTTCTTAAGAATTTAGTCATCACTCAAAATAATCCCTTTAGTCAATGAAGAGACATGGGTTTATCCCGACGATGAATCATGGCAGGAACCTAATTTTGCACCCTCCAAGTATTAGTGTGGAGCCGCTTATTTCTCTCTGGTAACTCTGTGCGCACTAAGGTGAATTCTTTATGTACTATACTCTTCAGGCTAAATTAGAGTGTATTTTCATGACCATTGTTGTGGTTTAACCCAGCCAGCAGCTAAAACAACCACACAGCTGTTCACTCATTCTCCCCCCTCCATGTGAGACGGGGGAGAGAAAAAAAACCACCACAAAAAACCTGTGGGTTGAGATAAAGACAGTTTAATAAAACAGAAAAGGATGATGATGAAGAAGAATATAATAATAATAATAATAATAATAATAATAGAATATACAAAACAAGTGATGAACAGCACAATTTCTCACCACCCAAAGTTGATGCTCCACAAGACCCTGAGCTGCCCTGCCTCCTGGCCCACCCCCCAGTTATATACAGAACATGACATCATATGGTATGGAAAATTCATTTGGTTAGTTTGGGTCAGCTGTCCTGGCTGTGTCCCTTCCCTGCTTCTTGGATGCCCCCCATCTTCTCATTGTCAGGCCAGTATGAGAAGGTGAAAACTCCTTGACTGGTTGGCAACAACTAAAAACATCAGTGTGTTATCAACATTATTCTCATCTTAAATCCAAAACACAGCACTATATCAGCTACTAGGATGAAAATTAACTCTATCCCTGCCAAAACCAGGACAATCTCCTTCCTTAGGTCATGAATGCTTTCCTGGAACACAATTTCAGGTTCTTTGGTTAGATGTCTGAAATCTGGTGAGCTGAACCCGGAATCTTTTTCAGATATACAGTTCCAAATTTGTAATATCTGTCAGTTTGATATCCTAATTCTGAAAATAAAGTGATAATGCATCGTGTGATTTAGTTCTTCAGACCCCTTGTTAACTCTTTAACTATGACAAAAGTGGTAGACTTAGCCTGAACATTTATGTATACTAAATCAATTTAACCATTTACATGATTCTATGCATCAGTGCATGGATGGTAGCAACAATATTTTGCCCAGCTTAGGCATAAGAAAAAGATGTAAAAAATCTGGCACATATTTTAAAATAATAAACAGAGTGAATCACATAACCATGGAAATATGCTGAAATATTTATAGAATACCTGTTAATTAATATTCAGTGCTGCTTCACAAGTAATTATGCACTTGTAATTAAGGTGTATCTGAGTTATGTATGTCCAAATTAAAAATATTAGTTCCACTTTAAGAGAACCTAATCTTTATACATCCACTCTTTACAAATAGATTTAGGAAACAAATAACTGGATCCTTTATTTGTTGAGGCTGCCATGCAATTTTACACTAGCTAATATCTCATTCAAAATTTTTGAAACACTTATAAGTCTTGTAGTTAAAGGAATATCACAGAGCAAGGAACAGGAGCGATGCAACATATTTCAAAATAAACCACAATCTAACAGCCATGATTTGTTTAATTTCAAGGGCAGTGAACAGATTCAGCCTTGATCTGCCAATAGAATTCCATGAGTGATGCTGAAGCTTAGTCACAGTACAGTATAAATTCCTCAAGTAATAACTGGATTACCAGCGCTGCTTTTCTCTTCCTCCACCAAGTGCTATCCCAAAAGGGAAATGAAAAAAAACCTACTAACTGCAAATGTTATTAATGTGTGTAACATACAGTAAATTGTATTTGATTGTAGTAAAGTTAAAATAATAGTTACATCACAGATCTCACATATTTATGAGATAAAATACCCTTATTGTTTGTTAAATGCCATGACGTGACTTTAACTGGCTTTAGATAGAGTTTTAAAGTCTTCTCTCCTTACTTTGGAAGTCTCAGTGAAGAGCTTTTTTATGTTAGGGTAGGAATTGGACTGAGTCACCAAAATAGTTTTCCTATTTTTATAGCTTGCAATGGAGGTAAAGGAGGTGTACTGGGACTGTTCTCCCAAAACTACAGTGATATATCTTGACGGGAGAAAGTCTTTTCTAATGCCGACAATGTGACAGTTCTCTTCCATTTGAGAAACAGATAAGACTTGATTCAAAGGGGCATATGTTTCCTTTAGAGTAACTGATGTCTTGAACTGCGGAAATATCTAAGTGCTTCTGATAGCTATAGATTACTACACATATATAAAGGACTATAAAGAAATATTTCAAGAAAACAAAAGTGTACAAAATTAATTGAGGCAAACTTTTGACAGTTTACTCTCTTTTGCAGCTGATAAAGCTAAAGGAAAATATAAGAAATATCTTTTTGTATAAAAGGTAATGGAAAGTGAAACTATATTTCATTCTAGATAATTCACTGCATTATTCAATTGCTACATAATAAAACCAAGAAGCTATATAATAAATAAATCATCATTGAACTTAAAGATGTGTGTACAACTTTCTATTACCTTGTTAATCTGATGAGATTTCACAACTAAATGAGAGATTTAATTTATAATCTTGTATCCATAGAAATGTGAGCCTGAAGCATCACACTGTGACATGTTGTACTTCTAAAGACCTTTTAAAAGAAGTCACGTATTGAAAATTACTTCTGTTAACTATGTGATTGTTGTTGTTAAATTATTGGAAAATGATTAACCTGGGTATGGCAGAGAGATACTCTTAGGGTTTGAACAATGCTTATAGTTGTTTCACACTCTTCTGTAAGTTTTTAATTATAACATGTAAGTATTACAGTGATCTGATTTTGGTTATAATTCATTCACCAACAGGTAAAAAAAGAATTGAAGAATAACAATTTGATAATGAATGTAAGTTGTCCAAAACACATCAGGTGGCACAGATCTCCACTAACTTTTGTCTATAATGTACTCACGGGCATCTCAGTTCTCTTACAATCCCTTAAGACACTGTATTGGGTTCACGTGGCAAGATTTTGTCACCAGAGGGCTGCAGAGAAGACACTAGACACTAGTGGCTACCTCCATACTGGGAAGAGCCAGTTTCAGCCAGCTTCAAAATGGACCCACTGCTACCCAAACCTGAGCCCATCAGCAACATTGCTGTCACCTTTGCAGTAATATATTTCAGAAAGGGTAAAAAACGTGTCGTGGTTTAATCCCAGCCAGCAGCCAAACATCACGCAGCCGCTCACTCATTTCCCCTCAGTGGCACGGGGGAGAGAATCAGAAGAGTAAATGTGAGAAAACTCATGGGCTGAGATAAAGACAGTTTAATAGGTAAAGCAAAAGCTGCGCACACAAGCAAAGCAAAACAAGGAATTCATTCACCACTTCCCATGGGCAGGCAGGTGTTCAGCCATCTCCGGAAGAAAAGGGCTCCATCATGTGTAACCGTTGCTTGGGAAGATAAATGCCATCACTCTGAATATCACCCCCTTCCTTCTTCTTGCCTCAGCTCCACATGCTGATCATGACATCATATGTTATGGAATATCTCTTTGGTCAGTTGGGGTCACCTGTCCCAGCTGTGTCCTCTCCCAACTTCTTGTGCACCCCCAGCCTACTCACTGGTGGGGCAATGTGACAAGCAGAAAAGGCCTTGGGTCTTGGCACTGATCAGCAAAAACGAAAACATTTCTGAATTATCAACACTGTTTTAAGCATAAATACAAAATATAGCCTTATACTAGTTATTATAAAGAAAATTAACTCTATCCCAGCCAAAACCAGCCAAATGCTGTGCAGCAGCTGTGAAAGATGAGTGAGACAATATGAGAGAAACAACCCTGCAGACACCAAGGTCACTGAGGAAGGAGGGGGAGGAGGTGCTCTAGTGGCTGGAGCAGAGATTCCTCTGCATCCACTGGAGAACACCATGGTGATGCAGGTTTTCCCTCTCCCGCCCATAGAGGACCGCACAGTAGAGCAGGTGGATGTGCCCTGAAGGAAGCTGCAGCCCATGGAGAGCCCACACAGGAGCAGGCTCCTGGTATGAACTGTAGCCCATGAAGACGAGCCCATGCAGAAGCAGTTTTTCTGGCAGGCCACGCTGGACCATTTCTTGAAGAACTACAGCCTGTGGCAAGAACTCACATTGGAGAAGTTTGAAGTTGAAGGACTGTCTCCCATGTGAGGGACCCACACTGGAGCAGGGGAAGAGTGTGAGGAGTCCTCCCCCTGAGGAGGAAGGAGCAGCAGAGACAACATGTGATGAACTGACCACAACCCCCATTCCTCATCCCCCTGTGCCACTCGGGTTGAGCAGAAGGTAGAAGAGTTGGGAGTGAAATTGAGCCTGGGAAGAAGGGAGGGGTGGAAAGAAGGTGCTTTTAGGTGGTTTATAAATTTCTCACTACCATACTCTGTTATTAATTGGCAATAAATGAAATTAATTCCCCAAGTAAAGTTTGTTTTGCCCATGACAGTAATTGGTGAGTGATCTCTCCGTTCTTAACTCGATCCATAAGCATTTCCATCTAATTTTCTCACATAGCCTTTTGAAGAGGAGGAGTGATAGAGCAGCTTGGAGGGCACCTGGCAGCCAGCCGAGGTCAACCCATCACTGGCATTTAAGAGAAATGTTTCCAGGATATGATTTGCTGAATCCTAAACAGATAATTTAAGCAATCTCAGTGTTTTGTTAAGATTTCTTGGGGGAAATGGAGGTGATTTTCTCTTTCTAAACGATTAAGCCTCTGTTGTCTATTTCAGATGTTCTAGCTACTTGCACTTGCACTTTATCCCAATCTGATTTGAATGAAGACTTAGAAAGGTAATTTAATGCACTGGTGTTACATATACCTGGAACGTAACAGAAAAAAACAAGAAGACTCTCTCACATGCAGGTAAATTTTAATAAGTAGACTGAAAACTTAATATTCTCCTGGGAGCTTTTCACAATTACCCTTTTAAATTAACAAACAACCAAACAAAAAAAACCCAACCCAAACCAAACAACTTGAAGCATAAAATAACAGCTTTTTTTATTGGAAAGAAGCTGAAATGTACTCTTGGAAAAAAGGGGGAATGCTGGGTGAAAATTTGTTTCTTTAAAATGTCTTTTTAATAAAACATTATATCTCATTTCCATATTTTTCCTTTATTTCTGTCTAAAAATTGTCATTATACACCTAGGAAATAGGTTCCTTATACCTCTTATTACATATGGCTACAGAGCTCACTTGAATTAGGGTTTTCTTATCCTGGATGGAATATCATACTGCTATAACTGTGGTACTTTCTTTACCCAAATTACCTCATTCAAAGCTAACTCAGGTGCCTTTGAAATAGTCTACAACGAGCTATTATTCCATGCAGATATAAGCTCTTACTATCTAAGAACTGCAGCAGGAGAGACTCTCTCTTGAGTACTTAACATCTGTCTGCCTCTTCCCAGTCCTAAAATTGGTAACTAAGATATTTTTAATTGCCTTTCAGTGTAGAAGTTTAACAATTATAAGCACACATTTATTTTAAAAATAGTTGAAGCTAGTCCCAGTATTTTGTCTATGGATGATCTGAAAGTAAGCCCTTTCAAGGTGTGTTAGTGTTAAGGACAATGTATTGGAAAATGAGGTCCAAGTTTTAGTGCCATAGCATAATACATAATCATTCATTCAGCAGGAACACTACTTCTCCCTTATCTTACATATAATTTCTAACATAGTTTTGTAAAATTTTGAAAAAAATCTGATGCAGCCTGTGATCTTCACCTGAACTCCTTATTCAGCAAAACTATCTTTTCTCAATTTTTGCATTATTTCTAGAATAATTTCACAGACAAAACAGTTGTCCAGAAAGTTAGTTTATTATTATATATAATTGTACACAGGAATATGCTTTCATTTACATTTCTACTTGTAGCCATCCATCCTATCTTCACATAAGTTTTTGGGACATGGACTTTTTTCTATGGGCTAGTCGAGGTTGGAGGAAATATAAATATAGCAAATATATGAGCTGCATACAGCCATATTCATAAATAGTAATCAAGTTACTTGGAGAGGACTATAACAACAAGATGTTAATTTCATTGTACTTTAGGTATTTTATGATATGTTTCTGGTGTTGAATTGTTTAGGGTTCTTTTTTTAAAAAAAAAAAAAAACATGAAATGCATCTTGAATAATACAGTATTTATGTTCTTAGATATTCACATAATTTGAGGAACTGGGAGTAGGAAAAAAAAAAAAAAAGAAAATCATTGTAAAATCCTGAGAAATTAAAATACAGAAATGTAATAAAATTATTTGAGCCATCCTACCAAGGATACACATTTAATGCTGTCTATCTTTAAAATGGTAAACAGTTCACTTTCCAAAATACTTTTTTAAGATTTCAGCCAGAGAAGAGGGAGGTCCATTTCAGTCCAAATGTCCTGTCAATATGGTAGAGTAAGGTGTTGTGGTGGGTTGACCCTGGCTGGGGGCCAGGTGCCCACCAGAGCCGCTCTGTCACTCCCCTCCCTCACTAGACAGGGGAGAAAAGGTATAACGAAAAGCTTGTGGGTCGAGATAAGGACAGGGAGAGATCACTCACTAATTATCCTCACGAGCAAAACAGACTGAACTTAGAGAGAAAATGCATCTAATTTATTACCAAGCAAAACAGAGTAGAGGAATGAGAAATAAAATCAAATCTGAAAACACTTCCCCCCACCCCTCCCATCTTCCCGGGCTCAACTTCACTCCCAGCTTCAACCTCCACCTCCCCTCAGCGGCACAGGGGGACGGGGAATGGGGGTTACAGTCAGTTCATCACATGGTGTTTCTGCTGCTTCTTCATCCTCAGGGGGAGGACTCCTCTCATCGTTCCCCTGCTCCAGCATGGGGTCCCTCTCACAGGAGACAGTCCTTCACAAGCTTCTCCAACCTGAGTCCTTCCCACAGGCTACAGTCCTTCACCAGCTGCTCCAGCGTGGTCTCCTCCACGGGGTGCAGACCTTCAGGAGCAAACTGCCCCAGCGTGGGGTCCCCCATGGGGTCACAAGTCCTGTCAGCAAACCTGCTCTGGCGTGGGCTCCTCTCTCCAGGGGTCCACGGGTCCTGCCAGGAGCTTGCTCCAGCGTGGGCTTCCCACGGGGCCACAGCCTCCTTCAGGTGTCTCCACCTGCTCCGGCGTGGGGTCCTCCACGGGCTGCAGGTGGAATCTCTACACCCCCTCATCCTTCCTCCACGGGCTGCAGGGGGACAGCCTGCTTCACCATGGTCTTCACCACAGGCTGCAGGGGGATCTCTGCTCCGGTGCCTGGAGCACCTCCTGCCCCTCCTTCTGCACTGACCTTGGTGTCTGCAGAGTTTCTTACATCTTCTCACTCCTCTCTCCAGCTGCAAAAGCTCCATCTAACTTTTTTTTTTTCCTTCTGAAATATGTTATCACAGAGGTGCTGATTGGCTTGGCCTTGGCCAGCGGCGGGTCCGTCTTGGAGCCGGCTGGCATTGGCTCTATCAGACACAGGGGAAGCTTCTAGCAGCTTCTCAGAGAAGCCACCCCTGTAGCCCCTCCCCTCCCCCCCCCCCCCCCGATACCAACACCTTGCCATGCAAACCCAACACAGGTGTTTAACACAGACCTACATTACCTGCTGTCTGAAAAGTTGTCCCTTTCCATCATCTATGCTAGGCACAAATTATGAGCGTCAGGTCCAGGTTAATGTTGGGAAGAATCCTACCCAAAAGTAAACAGCTGAGAAGGTGGAGACTAATTACGTCTCAGGTGCCAGGGTGCAGTGCAGGCTGGCGGCTCCCTTGGGTTGGGAGCAGAGTTGGCCATGCCCTCCCTGACAGGTGCCATCCCACAGGGTTGTACTCATGGATCTACTCCTACATGGAAAATTAACACTTTTTTGATAAGTAAGCATTTTACAAATAGGTACAACTGGTACTAACCCATGAACTTATATTGCTGTAGCATATTTTGGAGAACATAGGCATTATAAAATATTTTTGTGATATTGTCTGAGACTGCTTGACAACCTGTTGGCTCTTTTTTTAGCAAACCCTTTAAATTCAGCACAGGCAAAACTCACATAAAGTACCTTTCCTTTGTTGCAAGAGATTGCGTTCAGGTTTTGATGAGGCATGTACTGTTGAAAATTGCCACCACCCTGCTGTTTTTTGAATCATTCAGGAGAATTTTTGCAGCATGCTCTAATAATAATAGTTTAGTCTTTCTAAGAGTAGGAATAAGCTGAGGCAAGTAGTATGTAATTTTCCGAGGACTAGGCCTATGTCTAGCTGACCCATCAGTTAACAGATACTGAATGGGAAGCAAAGGAGCAGACAGCATGACCTGTGACAGAACAAGATATCTGAGGAGAAAGAACAATGTGGACAGGCAGCTACATCCATTATTTTATAACCAGAAGACATCCCAGTGACAACCACACTTTCTAGAATATCCGTATTCCTACTCACTCCTGATGTAAGTAGTTCACTGGGCACCAATTTGATGGAGTAAAATTGCTGAATATTAGGAAGAGAAGGACGGAATCACTGAAGTTGTGGATTCTTAAAATTGTTAAAAAGTACTTTACAAATAAAAGAAATTAACCCAAAATAATATTTTGAAATGTTACATGAAGAAATCGTATATTAAAGTTTATTTCCTTTCAAAGACAAACATTGAAAAATCAGAAAATGTCAAACCTATGTTTGTTCATTCAATGTTAGTTTCCTCCCTATGTGCATGAGTATATATGTGCATACTGCTATACAGGAAACATAAATAAAAGAACAAGTATAAAACAAAAACTTAAAAAGTTTCTTCGATCTGTTCTGCTCATAATGGATATTGTGGTTCTGCCTAACATTGCTTACCAATTGCTTACACAAAGGAAGCAATTTGTGTTCTACCTTTTCTAAATATATATTAACAGGTCAACATGAAGAAAAATGTTGAGTGCTATGTAACTGTATACCATCTTTATTCCATGATAAGTCCCAGACAATTACCTTAGTATCATAGTAAGTTCATTCCTAATTCTTTTTTTATCTTTAATAATACAAGTGATACAGTTGGGGAAAACAACAACAACAATAAAACCTTCAACCAACCAACTAAAAAAAATCCCACACTGGAGCATCAAACATTTTCTACTACATAATTATAAGTTAAGATGGGCAAGACAATCGCTTTCTCATCAGTGGTACCAAAATCCTCCTGCACAAGGTACGAGGTGTTTAGTTTTTAGCTTTTCTCAGAGGACAGCCAATTTCCAGGTGCAATCTAAGACCCATAATTTTTTGCATTACTGCACTATATTTGCAAGTACAGCTAGTTCATTCTGGATCAAATGCTGTTTCAAAACAAAGGATGCCAGCATTTGATGTCAGTGTTGCTAAGTGCCTGATTACACTAACACCATCATGCACTGCCAGATCATTTGTCTGAGCTGGCTGTAATAGAACAGCTAGGAGAAATTTAGTATTCAGAACAGTGCTGAATGCAACAGAGGCATTTTAAATAATGTTAATGTTGCAGTTAGCTTGGTTTCATTTTGGTTTGTTTTTCAATAGTTAGGTGATATATATGAATAGATGAACACTGGGTGAAATAAAAAATTACAATTTCTATGTGAACCACCTCTGTGTAAACAAATCTGTCTTAAAGAGGTCATTTCATTAGTGACTGAAGCCAGACAACTTACAATGAAGAAAGGTGAAGTTCACAAAGGATGAAATGAAACATATTCATGTTCCTTGTTGCATGCATTAATCCACATTAAAAAAAAAAAAAAAAATTACTATATCTGATCTATCCTTTTCAAAAAAGATTTTCTTATTCCTAGAAATAATTGTGAATTTTCCAGTTAAATGATCTTATATTGGAAACTGGGTATTGTTTGAAATCCTAGCCTTGCAGAAAATTGTACATGAGCTTTTAAAGAGATGATAGATCTTTGTTTTTGCAAAGACAAAATTTTTAACTTACACTCAGGGCAGCCAATGACACTGAAGATGGGAAACTCATTTTTTTTTTCAAGTTAGGAAGTCACTGTTTCAGATTTTTTAAATCCTCAAATAAAGGATTTAAATGTATTCACTATGCCATCTGTCCTGCCACATAGAGTATTAGATTCTGAGGTCCCATTCTGTCCTCTTGGAACTGTTCTCTGTGATGAACTAAAAATTATTGAGATGAAATTTGAGCCATCATCTTAAAATTTTTTGAGAAATTTCTTAATCACTGGGATAACCTATGGTGCATTTTTCGTTTGTTTGTTTGTTTTTGTTTGTTTGGGTTTTTTCCCACACACACTTTTATTTTGTCTGGTAGGGTTTGGGGTTTTTTTTCACCTCTGTTAGCTAAATGAATGTATAAAATATAATATTTTATTAATTATCCAACCATCAATAAAACTCTCTGAGGCACATTTCAGTGTTTTCAGTATTATCCTGGTTCAAAGGAGATATGTTCAAATTGATTCTTGGTCACAATTTGCAAGAAAAGGAGCTTCAAAAATGAACATCTGCATGTCAGACTACTAATATATAAGAGCTAATCCTCTAGGTGCTAGCTGTAATACAGCTGCAGCAAATAGTGGGTAGAATAAATAAATAAAAAATCCCAACCAGGCGGCTTTTTGTAATGGCATAATGAAAACATGAAAGCATGACTCAGTCCTCTGTAGGAAACTAAATAACATTCATCTCACCTAACTTCAGATGTCTGCAGATAGAATGAGTCTTCTTTAATAATCAGTGGGAAAACCAGGCACTTTGATCTGACTTGTTTTATAAGTTTACCTTGATATGAGAGGATTTATGAACTAAACATAACTATATTTTTCAACTGGTTTTAAAAGAAGTCTAGACAACTAGCTCAAAAAATTCTCTGTGTATACCTATATCTGCTCATCTAAGTACAATTTCCAGAAACTAAAGATCACATGTCCCATTGAAGATGTCTTAGTAACTTGGGAAATACGATCTATTTTCATGGAAAGTACATTGGATTTTGTTGCAGGGATTAGGCTGGGTTGAAATACCATTCTTAAGGACAAGTTAATACATAACATTTTATACCAGATATTTTGTGACACAATTCAAGGCCAGACAGCTGGTGAAGGCAGTGACTGATCTAGGAGTTATGAGTATACCCCTGAAATCTTAACTGCCAAGACTTTGTCATTCATCCTGTCCCGGTCTGCTATATCTCATTGAATTTGAGCTTCTTGTTTATGCACTGTGATGTCTTTTGTTCTAATAGGATAAAATTCACCCATGTCATATAAATTTTTACCCATAACTCGTTGTTGGTTTACCTAATAATTCTGTAGTATAAGCCATCTGGTCAAGTAAAATTTTTTCTTAAGACAAATCCACTAAGAAGTTTTCAGATAAAAAAAATTAAAAGGAGGAAGGAGAACTTTTAATCAGCATGTGAGGGATTGCAAAGAGTGACTTGATACACCAGAAAACGTTCAAACTGATGAGAAACAAACTAGGGACACTATGATCACTTTTGAATCTCACATGGCATAGCAGCTGACAGATGGCTAACGCTCTTAACAAGAGCAACAGCAATGCACAGCCACAAAAATGACTACCTCTGACATTGAGGATACTAATAAGATGTTAATATCTCAAGTAGAATCTTCTCCTCTGACCCCTGATTTATAGCCATCACCCACACTTGGACTTGAATTTCTGCCCTTGTTATGCTCTGACCTTTCTGTCTGTGCCTGCCCTCAGTCTGCCTGCTACATCACCTTTTCTTTTTTCCCTATAGACTGAACAATCTTTTTTGTCACTTGTAAATAAAGTTCTCTCAAAATATTTCTACACTCAGAATCTAACCATTATTACCATGGGTCTGTAGGATACATTGCCAGGAATCTTATGTAGCAGTAGTTCTAAATTTCTCAGTCACTTTCATGGAATTTAGTCTGACACTTCCTTAGTAACATATTGCATTGAATTCAGCTTTAGGTGAGATCTGCCGAACTCAATCTAATTAAGAATCTGTTTAGTGAATATTATCCCTTTTCTCATTTTGCTTGAGTTCTAAGTTTATTAGGAATTATTTATTTTTTTTTAATTTTTCCTTGTAGTTGAGATACAGTTTTACAAATAAAGTTTTTAAAAATAGCTCCTCTATTTTTTAAATATTGATGTGCAGGACTTCAAGGAATTCTCTTAGATTGCAGAAGACTATGATATTTATTTTAGAATTCTTGACTTCTAAAAGATTTTGCCAGAACAACCTGGGTGTTTCTTGAGGGAATTAGAAGCTATTTCACTTGTCTCTTTGTCTAAGGAATTCAAAAGTTCAACGTGAGTTAATGAGCAATATCCAGGAAAGAATCAAATCAGCTATGGTTAGCATGGACTTATTCCTGAATGTCTGAATTTCAGGAGAGGGTATGTGATGACACCATCTATTCCTCCCCAGTTTGATTCTTTAATCTTTGTCTCATTTCGACTAATATTACTACTGATACATTGAGTAATTCCTGTGAAATGACATGAAAGATGTATGCAGACGCATTATTTATTTTGCTTTTCTTTTCTTCTGCTCTCATTCCCACACATAGTAAATGCATTAAGCCACAAGATGCAACATAAAGGAAAACTGTCATTTATTTTAGATAAAAAGTAAAAATTACCACATCGGTGTGAGTTAATTGCTATTCCCTCAATTTGCCACACCAAATAAAGACATGCCATTTTTTTTAATTTTATTAATAGCATTTTTCTTATTTTATTCTGTAGGGCCAACATTTGCCTGACATGAACAGATTATTGTTCATATCACTGCAACTTTACTCATATTTCTTAAAAGCTAAAATTTTTCAATGTCAAATGCTATTAGGTTGTCATCATTTTTCATCTTAATTCATTCTCCTTCTATGTTTCTAAGGAAGCTGCAACTAAAATGTAAAAAACAAAGGAAGAGGTTTTAAAAATATGTTTAGTGATGGTAATATTTGTTGGTTTATGGATTTTTCTCCTTTCACGAAGCAGAAAAAATGTGTCAAATTGTAAAGTAAAATAAAATAAAATAAAATAAAATAAAATAAAATAAAATAAAATAAATATTTTAGATTAAAATCAATATGATCCATTTGAATCTCTACCTTTGATACAAGGTGACTCAGATCTTTACCTGCAATAAAACTTTAAAAAAAAAAAAAAGATTCTTTTGCACATTTTTTATTTAACTATTCTGTGTTCAAATTCTTTTATTTGATTTGGATGTTCACTTTTTTGCTTTCTTTACAACGTGGATTCTTGAGCCAAGATCATAGGACATATAATGAGATACAGAGACCAGTTTGAAAACTCTGTTCAGGTTTCAACAATGATAAAATGTGCGTAATGGTTTGCAAGTTCACTTTCAGAAATCGGAAAAGTAAATGCCAAATCAATGTAAGCGTATCAAAATTTAAGGCAGGAGTTGAATGCATTCTCTGTGGTTCTATTTGTTTTACTTAAAACCATAACATACATGTGAGTCACTTATATTTCTTTGCAGGTCAATCCCTTGCAGATTTCAAAGGAAGTTAGTGTTTCAGATGCAGTCACAAAGCAGAGAATTTTAAAACAAATGGGCTGAGTTGTTGGGAAAGTCTTGCTACCAAGAAATAAATAAAGTCTTAAGTTTTATAAAGTTCAGTAAATCCCTGCATCTGACTGTGTTTTCTTTTCTTTTAATATTCTTACAAGAAAGTTCATCAGACATTTTTTATTCTTATTCTGAAGACTTTTTTGTTTACACTAGCCTTTAAATTAGAACCGTTGTTAGGAAGAATGTTTAAAAGTATCATAAATGCTAGTCTGCTTCTGATAAAAATAGATTTCAAGAGAATTTTTGAATGATACACTATGTACTAAACACATATGTAGGAGTAGAGCCAATGTGTGATTGGCTCAGAAAATTGGAAAAAATTCACCACTTGACTTTCCAGTCAAATTGGCATTTGCAGATCTTGCCAATTGACAGATCGCCTTGCAGACTGTGCACAGTTACTTTCATTTCTGCGTTATGGCAGCTGGTGTTCATGTCTGAGATAAAAGCACTTCAGTTTGCCTTTTCTGCTGCTGTTGTCAGTATCAGCATTTGATGTTCTGTGCTGGATGCAAAGTTTTTTTCAGTTTTATGACTGATTGCTATATAACAGTAATTCTGTTAAGCAAATTTTTACTGCTTCAAAACAATATTTTGATGGATTCCTGATGCCTCCAAATGTTATTTTCAAGTAGTCACTATCTTATTTTGAAACATTTCAACTGGAAAAATTGTTTGTGATCTTTCAAAACTTACACATTTTTCTATTGCTACCTCATTAATAAAATGCAAATAAATGTTTGTAAATCTTTAGCATTGTAATTATTTGTTATTCTGCCAATGTCTATTTTGTGTATATATACATATGCAGTGAATTCCACTTAGCTGAATATAGTTAAATTAAAAGGTACAGCCTTTAGGTAATGAGCATTTTTTATTTATTTTATTTTATATTTTTTTACTGATATGTATTTAACACCTTTAGAATACAGGAAAAAAAAAAAGTCTAGATCATATCAGGTTTTTAGGTATATGTAAGAACACTTTCACATTGTTACAATACTGCTATCTTTGTATTTGTTGAAATTTAAATTATTAATTTACCTTTTATGCCAAGTTTGGCAGTATAGCTTGCAATGCTCTGCAACACAGTTTGTTGCAGGAATATAGTGTTTCCTTGAAACCTTAATTGGCTCCTTAGGCTATTTTTACTAGTTTTGTTCTGACTTTTGTCATCCTTGGTAATTTCTTCCTGTACAAGATAATATCCCCGTTATCCATTCTACTACAATTATCTCCATTTCAAATTTTTAATATAAACTTTTATTACTTTCAAACATTTTTGAATATTTAGAAAATTCTTAAGAAACAGGACCATATTAAGAATGATTCTAAAGATGGAGTAAAGTTTTTGTGGGTGGGGTTTTTTTTGTTTGGGTTTTGTTTGTTGGGGGGTTTTTTCAGTCAGAAAATATACCATTACTACTTTGTGTTTTTGTTTATATACAGGGTTTCCTAATGGAGTCACAGTAGTCACTTCACAAACCATGAAAAAGATAGAGGCGTGTAATCAAAATACAAGCAGTAGATCATATGAGAGTTGAGGTCTGTCACCATTTCTGTCACAGACTTATGTGATTTGGGGCTGATCCGTTACTCCATTGCAGTAGATTTTAATTTCTGAAGTAGTTTAGGTGACACAAGATGTTTCTTCCTCCTGCTGTTTTATGGACTTAGAAATATATAATTTCCTGGCAAATGGAGTTATAAATGCCATTAGTGATTTCTTCTACTTTTGAGCAGACCTTTCTGTACAGCCTAATTTCTTTCTTCTCCTGAAAAAAGAGGACAGCTGCTTAAGCAGCAAGTGTCAAAGAGCCCCTACAACATCTGGGAGGTGGCTGTTGCTGCCAATGAAAACTTATGGAAAACTGGGAAGCAGCACCTGCTGCCACCACTCTGTTTCATTCTGTTTTCCCTCTCCCTTTCACCCTCCAGTTCATCTGCTAGTGATAGCAACAGTAGTAGCAACCTCTCATGCAGTACAATAGCACAGGCATATGTTTTCAACACTTGCTACAACATCAAGCTGGAGATTTAAAACCTCTTTATAGACCCAGAGCTGGTGAACTTGCAACTCTCAAAAGTGCTTGTTCTCCAAAGCCTCTGAATATCGGTGTGATCTATATTATAGCTTATTAACACAAGGCGAAGATAGTAAGATTTATGAAAAAGTCAACTCCAAATAATCTGGAGACATATCCATTACTGACAACAAATTCGTCAGATATAAAGGAGCACTGACCCTTTGATAGTAGTTGATGGAAGAGAGACATAAGAGTTTATCCAGTTGTCCAAAAAAAGGGCAGAGATGAAAGAATTTCATCAGAGATGTTGGTCAGCAGGTGTCCTAATACAGAAGAAGAAAATAATGAAGAAGCACGTATATAAAGTGCAATTAGTAGGCCAGTAGGTTTGACGGGTTGCCAGGTCCTTGTTCTATTTTGTTTTGTTTTTCTGGAGTGAAAATTCAAGGAAAACCTAAAAACTGAGGAAAGCTAGAGTTCCCCTCAGAAGCTTTTTGCCATTAATATCTTGTAGTAATGTTCTGTAGGTGGATGAATGCATTTAGAACTTAAGTGTGTGTTCTTGCTAAAGTAAATTAAGATTTCAGCTTTAATGTGACTACCAAACTTCTAAAGATAAATATGTCTCCTTGTGACAGTACAGAGTGATCTTTTTTCTTCATTTGTATATTCTTGAATTATCTTCATTTCAGAATTCATTCCACTTCAGTGTTTGAATTACTATATTTGGTCTGGTTCTTGAGTTATTAAAATACTTTTATATGATAAATTAAATGCATATATAATTTTTACACTTAATTTAGTCTTAATTTTGTGGGGAACAATGTAGGCATGTGAAATATAAAAGTAGACAAGCTTTAGTAAAAAAAATTAAAATTTTACTTTCCCCAATTCTAAGATGCTGTTACAAAATACAAATTTATTCACATAGAATAGTATGTTTCCTTTGACACTCTTGTGTACATTCACAACACAATCCTTTCAAAAGAGAATAGAAAATCACAAATTCAATAGAGGAAAGTATGTACAAGGCTAAAGGCAGTTTAGAAACTGATGGTTGAATAGAAATCTAACATTTTTAAAAGTTGGAAGCAGAGAGCCAAATGCAACCAGAGAAATTCAAGAAGTATAAAACTTTTCAAATATATTTTCTAACAAGCGTGTAATTAACATCCACAAATTTATCAAATGTTTAACATGAAAACATGTATCCATCCCAATTTCAAAGGCACTTTCTTTAACCCACCACTAAAGAATCTCAAACTGGGTTTGTGATAACAATATTACTTCATAGATTAAAGTAACGCAATCAAATATAGAATAACTTTTGCCTTTGAAACAATTTCCTTTCAAAACATGTTTAATTCTAAATTATTTTATACATTTCCCTATGAAAGTGTGTTTCTGAAAAAGTTCTCACCTGCCTTTTCAGAAACCTCTAAGGAAAAAAAAATCACTAAAATGTTTGGAAAAAGAAATAAATATAAAGGAAAGAGACAGACAGATGAAAGAAGTATTTTTGTATATATTTGTTGAACTTTGTGAACTGTCGTATTTGATAACAGTGAAACTTCTGCAGCCTGGCAATACAATTTCTGAAAAAAGTGAGAGCTGACAATGGAGAGAAAAAGATTATCTGTTAAATTTGGTGTTCAGGGATCAATGAATGAAAACTATTTCACATTTAGCTTGTATAAACATATATAAAACATTATAACCTTAAACGCTACTAAATATATCAGTCAGCTAATGAAAACAAGAGAACTATTGTAGTCATGGCCAAGCAAAGAACCTATTTCTATTTAAATCTGTAAATTTTCACAATAAAGTCACATTCACGTTTAAACAATTTTGTTGAAAAAGAAGAAAGAGCAAAGCATGTTACCAGAACAATTTACTGCAATTTACTAAGTTTACACTGAGGTTTGTAATAATTAAAAAATTAAGGTGTTTGTGTGGGGGGTTTCGTTTGGTTTGTTTATTTGTTTGTTTGTTTTCCTGGAAATGCTTATTATGGTTTAAACAATGTCACTTTTAAGATGCTTATGTTTCAGATCTTGTAGATGTTTGGAAATCTACTGAACATTTTGAATGGGACAATGTTAAAAGCATTTTCAACTTTACAGTTCTTATTTTATTTATATAATCGGAGTTAAGTGTGTAGCAGCACAACAAAGAAAACTTTCAGAGAGATAAAAAATACTGCACATTGAAAAAACCAGATGCTCATCTGCCATTATAAGTACTGGGGGGACATTGTTCCTTGTAGTTCATACCCTCTCTGTCTAGAACTCCTTCCACTGTTTATGGCAGGTAAAGCAAGCCCCTCACTCTAAAGTTTTAGAAATATCACTGCTAGTGGGATGGCTGTAAGGGACATGGTAACGAAAAATGTTCCTCATGAGACTTCACATGAGAGATGTTGAAATGAGAATTATACCACAGCTCAAATAAACCTGGCTATAAATATCTTATTGTGATTAAAAAAAAAAAAAAAAAAAAAAAAAAAAACAAAAAAAACCCAAAAAAAACCCCCAAAAAACCCAAACAAACAGAAAAAACACCAAAAAACCCCCTCTCATCTATTAGATCATGATTATTAGATGCTTAGCTCTTTACATTTTCTAGTCAGTCTGGCAACTAACAGTAATGCCTAGATTATAATCACATTTTTGAACTGTCTGATCATTTGTTAAAGACGCAATGGGTGTACTGTGTATTAGTGATACAAGTATTCCTTCCTATATAAAAATACAATAGTTAAGTAAGAAAGCTATATTTTTATAGTAGAGAGGGTTTAAAAATTTCTCTGGTTAGATTAACAAAGATAGATACTTATTTGATTTCTATGGGAAGGAGGATTATTTCCATGGAAGGTATCAGAGAAGGAGCTAGGAATGTTGAGAATAGGAGGTGCTACACCTACTTAATAAATGTTAAGCTTCATGTAATTTTGGCTTCCAAGGACTCTTCATCCTTCTGCTATCCTCCTGTGGGGATGCACAGGATATCTGTGCTGATATCCTGTACTGTGGGGATATCTGTTACAATATACCTTGACTTCCTTCAATATACTTTACGGTATTAAACCACAAGAAAACAATATTTTCTCTTTAGGTAAGGTTAATTTAGAGTTTGTAACATTCCTTGGGTTTTACAGTCATACTGAACCAAAGATTTTAGAGATATCAGAGGTGAATGATTAATGTCAATACATATCTCACAAATATAAACTATTTGCTTGGCGATTAGACAGTAGTGCATTCAGAGAGGGGAAAAAAATTTAAAAAAAGATTGCTTAAAATTAGCAAGGAAAGTCACTGAAATATTTCATAGTTTACATACAAACTCCATATGTGTTGATGAAAGGATTAATTATCCCAACTTTCTCGTTATAGCACTCAGGCAGATACTACCCGAAGGCTCTAGAAAACTTGTCTTATAAAGACCAGCTGAGGGAACTGGGGTTGTTTAGCCTGAAGAAAAGGATGCTGAGGGGAGACCTTATCACGCTGTACAACTACCTGAGAGGTTGTAGCCAGGTGGGTGCTGGTCTCTTCTCCCAAATAACAAGCAATAGGACAAGAGGAAATGGCTTCAAGTTGTGCCAGAGGAGGTTTAGATTGGATATTAGGGAAAATTTCTTCACTGAAAGGGTTGTCAATCATTGGAACAGGCTGCCCAGGGAAGTGGTTGAGTCACCATCCCTGGAGGTATTTAAAAGACATGTAGATGTGGTGCTTAGGGACATGGTTTAGTGGTGGACTTGGCAGTGCTAGGTTAACAGTTGGATTTGATGATCTTAAAGGTCTTTTCAAACCAAAACGATTTTATGATTCTACCACTTTTGGCATTTCTGTGAGTTTCTACTGTCTCCTCCCCCAATACTGTTTAAAAATCATCCACTTGTCATGAACATTTTATGTAGTTCACTTGAACTAACAGAATTATTTCTACCTGCAGTAAATAAGGCCATGTTCACACCACAATCAAACTGGCAAGAAGATCCTCTACAGCGTGTAGGTTTGAGTGTCTGTCAGTAGATTCAATACACTGACATGAAAGTGTGGATATAAATGATCATCCTTGAGCATCAACATTTGTGGTAGGTCTCTGATATGAGATAAGCATTATGGATTTTTTCTCAAAGCAAATTATGTGTTTTCCATACATAAAATGCTACTATTTGATTTTACTAATAAACTAACCAATTGACCTTGGAATCCTAACATTCTGACTATATTTCATATTGAGCCTCAGATGCATGGTATATACATTTTCCAAAGAACGAGTTTTTCTTTCATTACACTAATACGTACAATCTCCCGAAAAAATCTTCAATTTAAAAAATAAAAAAAAATTGCCATGCTCTGAACTGTAATTTCATATTAAAAGTTATTCTGGAGAGAAACTGAATGAAGTTGAGCATAAGAAGCTATTTCATCAGAAAATAAAATAGAGATTAAAGAAAAATTCATTACATTATGAGAAATTCAGATGACGTTAAAATACCAAGTTCTTTGTTTCTGCTTGTATCTCTTCTCTAGCAATTAACAGTACCTTAGCAGAAAGAAGAGAATCAAAAATTATATGGATTGATTTTTGTAAGTAGTTCTCAATGAGAATGCAAAAACATGAAGGCCATAGACATGGAATTAGCCATAGAAAAACTCATGTGATTCTTGTTGACATTGAAGAAACTAGAAGAGGAAATAAATCAATATTTCTGGGCTTGGCATTGATTCTTGTTGTCATATTGTTTGTTAAAATGTTAATATTCTTTTCTAGATTATTTCTAATTGTGTAAGAAGCTCTGCTCTATGGAGACCCATGGACCTGACAGGCAAAGGTGCCGAGAGAACTGGCTGATGTCTTTGCAAGGTCACCCTCTATCCTGTTTGAAAGGAGGTGGAGATTGGGAGATGGCCTTAACAACAGGAAAAAGGCAAATGTTTCTTTTTGCTACCATCAGTTACTCCAATCTTCCACCTACAGTAATCCTCTGGATGAATAAACTCTCCCACCCAAAGTGAAACTCTTCAGATGTGCAGTGATGAATCAGGAGATCTTCGGCATTAGCTGACTTGTTTAAGCCTCCTTTCAAAGGTTTATTATAGATTTTCCCACATTACTGGTGTGTCAACATCTTTTGCTCCTCTGCTCAGCTTGTTTTGTACAGCAACGGAAGAGATAGCAAAGAGGAAACAGACCTTAATAATCTAATTTTTCTCTCATGAACACTCAATTACAGCCATAGTTTTTTTAATCCACTCATACTCTCTTGCAGCTGGCTGAATAAATATTGCATGCTTAATATGTCTACTAGAAAGAAAGTAGAGCAGATGTAAATATTGAAAGGATTTTTGGGGGCTTCTTTCCTTCCCCAACCAAAAGTTGTATTTCATGACCGCTTGGCTTCCTCTCCTTTCCTGAATGTCCTCTTTTCAACCAGCAGTCTGAGAACAGCTGGTAATGCATACACTATGATCTTCTGAACAAAACTGGAATATGGTAAATCTATAAGTACTTTCATATGCTTAACTATATTTCCTTGAGTAGTGGAAAGGTTCTGTTTTATTATATGTCTCCAGATATTCCACATGCTTTCTGACTTTCCACAGTATATGGCAATATTCCATAAAGAGATGTAGTTTGACTTAAAAGAGAATGGTGAACGTAACACACCTAAATTAAGTCCTAATGAAGATAATAACAATGATTCACTGCATAATGGGGGGGGGGGGGGGGGGGGGGGAACCACACACAAAATAACCCCAAAAAAACTCACACATTTTTTATTGGATTTTATTATATTTTAATTTGACAGATATCACATTTTTACTTCCTTTGAAAAATATAATTCAATAGAAATTTTCAGAAAATCCCTATAAGTCAAAATCCCCTTACAAATAACTGCAAGTAGCATTGAGGATTGTGATAATATTGATAACAACATGGTAATTCAGTTTCAATTCAGTGAAGCTTACTGATATGACAACTTGTATAAACAAAACTGGAGTACAAAAATCAGACAGACTCTTCAGGCATATGTCATAATTGTTTATTCCACCCAAAACCAGATTACACAGTGTTTGATTTTGGATCTACTTATCAGACATACGATTCCTGAAAAAATGACAGGTTGCCATATAGTCTGATTATCTTACTACTATCACTCTTTTTTTCCCTAAGGATTATACATATTTAAAACATTTTGGGGAAGTCATTCGTAATAGTTTGAGCAATTAGCTTTTTTTTATTCTCATATATTTAGAAGGTAACTGCCTTAACATTTTGCTACTATCATTTATGTAAATGATACACATGCACAGATGATGCAAATCTTTTTAACATCATGATACATACTCAAAATTTATTAATGAAAATAAAGCAATAGAGAGGAATTACACAGTCACATGGAGGACACAGATTTTCCAAGTCCCCTTTGTTTTTTTCATGCTCTTCATGACCTGTAAAACAATGAGAAAAATGAGTTATCTGAGAAACAGGTAGCCTGAGAGGGTACTTGGGACTGAATTTAGAATTTTTTGCATTCTGATAAGTACCATGCCATTTATTTTTGAGCAAGTCAATGCATTGTCTGTTTTGAATCTTTGATAGGGGAATAAGGCGGGGGGGGGGGGGAGGGGGAGAAGAAGAAAAAAGAAAGGTAAAAAGATTTTTAAATTTTGCCATGTAATTCCAAACGGTCTTTTAATAGCTAGCAATTACCTAATGGGAAACAAAATATTTCTGTCTTGCAGCTTGACTCAGATCAATGTAAAAAAAGTCATTCTTCGGGAGAAGCTAGTAGGAGAATTTGAGTTGCATAACACAGACAAAACTTCAACTTTTCTTATCAATATTTGATTCTGTACAATATTACAGGCACACAGAGACTTAATAAAGAGATTACTATTTTTTTAATAAAGAGATTATTATTTTTTTTGAAGTCCAACTGCTTAAGTTTAAAAGGATGTTATATTTATTTGAACTTTCTTGACAGAAAAGATTTGGAATTAATCTGACTCCCACTTCTTTGAGCACCAGAAGAATGCAAATTGTTCTGGAATAGGTTACAGATCACTGTTTCATCACAATGTACCACAAACCATGAAAAAGTTATGTGAAATCTTAATTTGTGTGTAATATTGTTGTAGGCAAAACATTCTTGACTTGGGGAACTATTTATTACTTAATTTATTGCTGACACACAAGTTCCTGGTCATTGATATGGTTACTGAGAAAAAAAGAGAACATAAACAATTAAAGAATTTCATAAAACCTTTTTCTGTCCCCTTCTTCAGACTCAGATTAAGCCAAACACCTATCCTCTCCCTTCCTAGTCTCAGCTTCTCTTATGTTCACTCTGAGTTACACTCGCTAGGTCCCAGTTCCTTCAGTGAGGTGTTGACTGGCATTGAAGGCTGGGGTTGTGTGTGCAATGACTTCTGCCAGTTGCTCCTTTCTGCTGATCTTTGCATTTGCAATTTTTGCTCTGCTGCGGTCCCTCAGGGGTGTCCCTGCCCTGATGTGGGTTTCCTATGACCACAGTCCCTCAGGGATGTACCTGCCCCAGCATCAGCATCCACAGACTTAATCCCTTTAGGGATGTATGTGACCCTTTTGGCTTCAGATGTCTCCTCCTTGAGTGTCTCTCCAGCAGCACCTCCAGAAGTGTGCAATGTATCTCCAGCCCCTAAAAGTTTCCAGTTGAATTCTCAAATATGTCTGAGTAGGGGTGTTGTGTGCTTCTCTAATGATCTGAAGTTTTAGTGCATGATGGGCTGCTCACAACAGTTTCAGAGCTGTCTGGAACTGGATGTGACTGTCATTTGGGAGTTCACAGTCTCCTCCCACACAGGTCACCCCTGTAGTCCCCTGCTACTTAAACCCTTCAATTTATGCTAAGTACAAAGATACAGTTGATTGAAAATTATATCACTGGTGATTGCAAATTAATTTAATAACATGTCTGATTAATACTACATATTAAACCATAAAACTGCAAGCAGGAAGTTCTAAGGTTCAACACTGAAATGTCTAAATATCCTGTTATTTACTGGTTCTTTAGCTTGATGTTAGGTTTCTTTATTACTTATCTACATGCTGAGAAAAATATACATCTATGAATGAGATGCTCAAGGGCAAAACAAGGGGAGTCTAAACTGGCCAAAGGGAAATTAGTTATGACTTGGTTTTGGCTGGGATAGATTTAATTTTCTTCCTAGTAGCTGGTATAGTGCTGTGGTTTGGATTTAGGATAAGAATAATGTTGATAACATATTGATGTTTTGTTTGTTGCTAGGCAATGTTTACACCAAGTTAAGGACTTTTCAGCTTCTCATGCTGCCCTGCCAGCGAGGAGGCTGGCAGTGCACAAGAATCTGGGAGAGCACAGCCAGGACACCTGACCCAAACTTGCCAAAGGGGTATTCTATACCATATGACATCATGCTCAGTTTATAAGTTGAGGGAAGCTGGCCAGGGGCTGGAGCATGCCTTGGGAACTAGCTGGGTGTTGGTGGTCAGCAGGTGGTGAGCAATTGTCCTGTGCATCACTTGTTTTGTATATTCTTATTCCTTTTCTGTCCTATTAAACTGTCTTTATCTCAACCAATGAGTTTTACCTTTTCTTTTTTTTTTTTTTTTCCAATTGTCTCACCCTTCCCACTGGAGGGGAAAAGGAGTGAACGAATGGCTGTGTGGTTGTTTTATCTGAGTGCTTGGTTAAACCATGACAGTTTTTTACCCCAAGAGGTGTAAGACATAGGCTGCAACCACATGTATTACACTGTTTCCTAAATCTGCATAGGTGACAGATTTTCAAGTTAGGCCAATCATTATTTATGAGAAAAAAACCCAACCAAACAAAACAAACAAAAAAAACCAAAACCCCCCCACAACCCTATCTTTTCCCACTCTAAAATACAATAAGCATCAACTGCAGATTTGCATCTACAGATTCTACAGATGAGGTCCAGTGGCCTGGGTGCACATGAGGGGCTGGGAGCTGTGTCCAACATTGCCTTTGAGTCAGCTGAGCTTGAGACACATAGCAGCACTAGAAGGAACTGGTGAGTGACTGTAGTGGGAGATTCCCTGCTGCAGGAGATGGAGGCCCAAAGCTGCCAACCTGACCTGCTGTCTAGGAATTTTGCTGCTTGCCCTTGGACTGTTACACCCTGCTACTCTTCCATGTGGGCACCAACAATAATACCAAGGGAGACTTGGAGCACATCAAGCTACATGACTTCAGGGGTAAGAATCAAGGGCAGTTATCCCCTGGAGCCTGATGCTGCAGGTGAAGGGCTTGAGAAGGAGTAGACATATCCTGAGAGTCAACAACTGTTTGCACAGCTGGTGTCAACAAAAGATAGTTGGTTTTTACAATCATGGAAAAGCTTTTGAGGACTAAGGACTGCTCGGAAGAGACAGGATCCACCTGTTCAACAGGGGAAAAGCATTACAAGCAGGCTGGTAAGGAGAACTTCAAACTAGGAACAAAGCAGGTGGAGGATGTTAATTCAAAATCAACTGAGGAGGTGGTAAACCAAGCTGACAAGCAAAGGGTACAAAGCGATGTGGACAAGAGAGGTCTCCTATTCAACAAAAGAAGGCTGAAAGGGACTCATCTCAAGTGTATGTGCACAAATAAGGAAGTATCTATAGGACAGCATAGCAGACGAAGCTCTCATACCTTCTCTTGGAAATGAGCATGATATGGTAGCTCTCTGAATTGCCAACACACTGACACATGCAGATTGAAGTGAGGGAGGAGAGGAGAATTGGAGGTCTGCATGCACTTGCAGGGTTATGATCTCATTGGGATCACAGAGACATGATGGGATCACTCACATGATCAGAGTGTTGCAGTGGACAGGTGCAGACTCTTGGAAGTACAGCCTTGGAAAATGAAGAGAGGGAGCTGTCTTTTACATGACGGAACAGTGGGAATGCATGGAGTTCTGTCTAGAGACAAATGAGGAGCCAGATCAGAGGTTATGAGTCAGGATTAGTGGGAAGATCAGCATGAGTGATGTGGTGGTGGTTGTCTGCCACAGACTGCATGATCAGGAAGAAGAAATAGCTGAGGCCTTCTTCAGGCAACTGGAATAAGCATCACATTCACAGATTCTTTAGGGCTTATAGTGATACGACAAGGGGTAATGGTTTTAAACTAAAAGAGAGCAGATTCAGACTACATATATGTTCACTCCTTCCAAAGGAAATATATGTGCAGAACCTTCTAGACTGTTTTGGTTTGTTTGGTTGTTGGTTGGCTGTTTGGGCTTTTTTAATGTATTAAGGGCTGCTTTATTTTTCAAGTCATAAAGTACTGGGTATGCAATTGTGGAAAAGAATGTTAGGAGAAATAAGAAGAACAATTACTCACTAATTATAGAGTAAGCTATAGGGTATGTTACTTCTTTGAACTGAAGAAGAGTTGTGATCACCTTTAGAAGCTCAGGGAAGCAGAAAACAGTAAAGAGTAACAGAATTTCATGTGTATTGCTATGCTCATTGCTTTCTACAGATGTCTGGTTGTTCAAGATTTTATTCTGAGATTCATATTGAGTCCATGCTAGAGGGTAGGTGTCTTGTAAATTTAGTAAACTTGTAAATTTAAACTCTCTTATTGTCTACTCTTAAATTTATGCTTTGTAAATTTAAACTCTCTTATTGTCTACAGTCATCTTTATTGTCTTAGAAATTTCTAGTACAGCAGTATGTCTCTGAAATCCCAGACAATGACATCAGGCAAATCAGTATAGGTATAACAAGAAAAAAATGAAAAGGGAAATTTACTTTAACTTTTTGAAGGAATAAAATCATTTTTGACCTAATTGCTCTATTCACAACTCTGAAGATAAAAATTAAAAGGCCAAAAGACTGGCATGTCTTAAACTAATTCAATTAGGATTTAACTTATGCTTTTACAATGGACCTGACTTTTTGCTGCCTCCTATTTTGTTGGTTTTATTGTTTAAGATTTTAAAAAATATATTTTTTTTAAATCTCCATAATTCTAAGGTCAAAAGAAATGTACAAATGAAACAAAAAGAAAAAAACTATTAAAATTGAACTGTGGTGGCAAATCCTTAAACCTGATTTTCTAATTCCATGAATTCCTTGACAGCAAATGTGAGAGTTATTTGCATTGTTATATATATCTGTTTGTTTGCTTATATATTCTAACTGCTGGTACAGAAAAGAATAATTTAACAAGAGATTTTAAAAAAAATTGCTTGATTTAAATCACGAAGAACCTGGCTGAGAAAATTAGTGTTTGATACTAGGTTTAAAAGTAACTGCTAGGTAAATTTAAGAACTCTAAAACTCTGAAACAACAAACCACAATAGCATATTACAAAACCAACCAACCAAAAACATTCAAAACATTCTTAATTTTGAACACATTTCATATTTTTGACTGCTTTAAAACTATTGCTTTTTCTCACAGTTCCATAAGTGAAAATACCTTTTCATGTTTAGATATTAATAAAACATTGATTAGATCTTATTGTTTAGGTAGGGATGAATTATAATGAGCTGTATGTCCTGGAATTAAATCTTATGTACATTGATTGGTCCCTAACCAAAAACTGCCAGGGTGGAATTCATCTGAGCTGACCTTATCTGTCTAAACCCTAGGCACTTCATAGCCACAGAGGTTCCTCTAATAGTTGTCATGTGCTAGAGTCCATCTCATGAAAATTAATTCAAGAAATAATGCAACCCCTATGTTGGATGGCAAGGTACCTACCTTGATAAGTCATCTTAGTCTTTAGCCATACAAAAGGTTTAAGTTAGTTTAGACTAAATATTAAAAATATCAAGTTTTAAATATCATCAAAAGCTATCTATAGAAGTTGCAGCAAAACCTAAACCATACATAGTTAAGTGTGGGAGGGGATTACTATTCTTCACTTCTACCAACCTAATAATAATGAGATGTGGACTGAGTTACAGTTTTCAAAGTACTGTGATGTCAAAGTCTGTGATTAAATGTGTAAGAATTTACTTAGAAAAAAAGTAATGATGGACTGACTTGATGGACTGACTCTAACCTCAAACATCCTTTATAAAGTCCCATTTTTGTTAGTAACTCTCTAGAGGAATAATTTAACTGGTTTATTTGAAGCAAAATTACTTCCTATAGATTGCAGACTGTTCTCAACCATAATTGCCTTGAGAAGATAGGATAATGTCTTCAGAGATGATCATCTAATCTTGTAAATGTTTCTGTAATAGTATTTTAGGAAGTTAGCTTGTTCTGAATAGTTTTTTGTTCTGATTTGTTTTGGGTTTGGTTTTGTTTGTCTATTTTTCTTTTCAATTATACTCTGATATCTCATTGTCCATTTAATAAATTTAAAATACACATAAGAAGTTCAATTCCAAAAATGTAAACTATATAAAAAAAATAAATTAATATTTTTCTGGATTTTTGTAATGTCGAAATATATCTGAACAAAGTGTACTCTGTTTGTGTCAGCACAGCTGAGCTACCTAAATAGAAATGAATTCATTTAATAAGTGGAGTTCAAATATACTGTACAGCTGAAGTTTAAAATCCATTTGGGGGCAGGGGGGGAGGGAGGGGGAAGAAATTTTTGATTATACAATACATATTATACAAAGGAATAAAATTGGCAAATGTCATTACAAATTGGGGCTGATATTTCTTCTGACATAACTCAGGAGCAACTGAACTTAAACTAGAAAAACTATCAATGTAGAAGCACTTCTCAGTCTAAGTTTAAGGTCTAATTGGTACTTCAAGTTCTGTGTTATCTCTCTCAGTATTGTGATGTTAAATTGGCTTTTTCCTTCCTCATCTTAACATCAAAAATAGAGGTCTATAAACTTATAATAGTTTATGTCTAAATTTAAATTATATATTTAAATACACAATAATTCTTGAGGGTTGTAGAGACCAATGGATGCGAAATACTGACTTATGTCAGAACTGGATCTGGCAACTGAAATACATATATTAAAAATACAAAGGTCAGATCATCTCTTGGATTAAAGAATGTATTATATGTTTAACACACTAATTTCTTCCAATATGCTAACTAAAATTAGTATTAACTCAGTTTAGTGCCTTTTTTGTTTTCATGCTTGAAGGATTAGCTGACAAACACATTAAAAAATGGCAAGTGTACATAAACAAAGGGCTTGTAGAAAGCCCTTTGGGTAACACTGCATCATGTCAACAAAATCCAGAGTAGTTTTTGAGTTAGAAAACCTGGCAAAGTAACACACCTTTAGGCTGATTTGACCTCATAGCTGGATGGTGAAAGTGGAACTGAAAAAATAGCATTCTGAAAACCATATTTCTCTAGTATGTATTATTTAAAGTAATTTTCTAGCTAATAGTAAAAGCTTTAAAAATGGTGTCTCTAATAAAAAATAAAAAAAAAAAAACAACCCAAAACTATTGAGAGTGAGGAAGAAGAAGGGAACACAAATTAACTTGCACATACAAAGGTGATACCCAGAAACAAATTTGAGATAATGACTTAAATACTGCCTCTCTATAGCTATAGCACATCAAGATCCAAATAGTAATTCAAAAGTAGATTCCACTTAAATTAAAACAAATCATTGTGGTTTTTAGTAAACCCACACTATGTTTCATCTATATATACATATGTAGAATTTTCTGCAGATATTCAATATGAACATGTGAAAAATATCTTTGGTTTGTTCTGTTTTCTGATAAAGCAAGTTGCAGGAGACAAGTGATGCTGAAAATCATTGAAATAAACCTCAAATATAACCTAGACAAAATGTGAAAAAAGTTGTTGCTGAATGCTGAATAACAATAGGCAAGGTAGTACAAGGAAGACAGGATTATCACATATATACTGGAAAATACATATACCAGAATACCACAAATAATGTCACCTGACATGTAAAACCAGGGAAGGTACTGTACTTTTACTGCTAAGTAAAGACGCACAAGCTCGGTTGCTAGATCACTGACCATGAACACTGTAGTATTTTTTTGTTCCTTGGCTCTGTTTAAGACCATTCCAATCTGATACAATGGATGCTATCCATAAGTGCAATAGGTCCAAGGCAATCAGTGATAATTAATGGGGTTTGGACCTCTTTTGTTATCAGTTTAGAACTAGACGCTGAAAGAAATAAAAAAATAAGTAAGGTCTACTAAGGAGACAACAGATTTAAACAAACAAACAAACAAACAAATAAATAGTTGAGAAATCATGATTTCTGAGGGATGAAGGCCAAGATGTCTGGCACACAAAGAAAAGAAAAAAATGGAAGGGTAGAAAACATAACCTTTTTTCTTTCTCTTTGCTTGCTCTTCCCATCTTATTTCCATGCCACTGAGGAGGAAATCAGTAAGATCCTACCTGTCATACTTTGTATCAGCACAAAAATAATATGAGAAGAAATATTAATACGATACAATGAAAAATAACTCCCTTTGGAAAATGATCACTTCTGCTCTTTGGCAAGTGTAGGTGGAAAGACTGTCAGCTACTGATATTTGCTTGTACTACAGGTTAAATAAGGAATCAGACATAATGCTGAAATTACTTTATGCTGTGACAAGCAAGGGTTGTATTTCACAAGAGATGTTTAGATGCAATCTATTTTAAATTACAATAATATTCAATGAGCAATGCTTTACGCTAAAATATTTATATAGATATATGTTAATTATTTGTAGTGGTTATTGTTTTCTAACCAGTTAAGTACGGTTTAAACTTGAATAGGAAAAAGAGAAAAAAGAACTGTTAAAAGTAAAAATACAACAGAATAGAATTCTGTTCCAATGGAAGAGGTACAATAGAAGGAAGATTATATTAAATTATTTTAGCAATGATGATGTGGGAGTAAAATTCACAGGGGACAGAATGAATAAAGGAAAGGCAAAGCCCAACTAATCATGAACATTGGAGTGAGTTTGGAAACAGCATCAGGGAGAATGACAATTTCTAAAAGAAGTTGAGATTGACAAAACATGCCAAAACTGCACCAGAGAAAAGTCTACGTTTGAACTATTTGTCCAAACTCAATTTTACAGTCAACAGAAAAAAATTTACACTTCTAAAGTGAAATTTACTTTTCAAAAAATATTTACAAATATCACTATGCTACTGAAATTCCTAATACTCTCCACCAATTCAAAAAGGATCCTGAAAATTGTGCTGGTTTTGGTTGGGATAGAGTTAATTTTCTTCATAATAGCTGGTATGGGGCTATGTTTTGGATTTGTGATGAAAACAGTGTTGATAACACAGGGGTTTTTTTGTTATTGCTTACACAGAGCCAAGGCCTTTTCTGCTTCTCACACTAGCCTACCAGCAGGTAGGCTGGGGGTGCACAAGAATTTGGGAGGGTACACAGCCGGGACAGCTGACCCCAGCTGACTAAAGGGATATTCCATACCGTATGACATCATGCTCAGCATATAAGGGGCTGGGGGAAGAAGAAGGAAGGGGGACATTTGGAGTGATGGCATTTGTCTTCCCAAGTAACCATTACACGTGATGGAGCCCTGCTTTCCTGGAGATGGCTGAACACCTGCCTGCCCATGGGAAGTGGTGAATGAATTCCTGGTTTTGTTTTTCCTCTGTGTGTGGCTTTTGCTTTACTTATTAAACTGTCTTTATCTCAGCCCATGAGTTTTCTCACATTTACTGTTCTGATTCTCTCCCCCATCCCATTGTGGGGGGAGTGAGCAAGCGGCTGCGTGGGGCTTAGCTGCCAGCTGGGGCAAAACCATGACAGTACTTTTTGGTGCCCAACGTAGAGTTTGAAGGGTTTGAGATAACAATAGATTTGGTTGGAATGTGCTAGATATTGAATTTATACCTGTTATTGCTGGTTAGCTGTTAATTGGCAGGCTCCTGTGCTTGCCATGGGGCTTGCTTGCCTTGCTGTACAGTAGAGCCTAGTGCTCGTTAGTGGCTGCTTTTTGCTTTCACTGCTCGCTGTACTGCCGTACTGCTGATCATCTGGCTGTGCTGTGCCTGGGAACATCTTGATAACAGCAATGGTGATGTGCCTGGGCTGGCAGATGGCCAGGGCATCGCTGCTGTTTCTGTGCTGCTGGACTGGACAGGCTGGAACTCCAGAGTGAACTCAAGTTGAAGGGACTGTGACCTGTGGATGAGTTCATGCAGGAGCAGGGCACCCCAAAGCATCTGTGGCCATGAATAAGGCCACACCAGTGCAGGTACACCTTGACACATCTATGGCTGTGGTTATGTCTGTGCAGCAGGTATGCCTCTGATAGGATTGTGACCCAAGGGTAAATCCACACTGGAGAAGGTATACATCAAAGCTTCTGTGGCAAGAATAAGCCCATGGTGCCGCATGTGCACCTTAAAGCATCAGTGGCTGTGCATGAAGTCATGCTGGAGCACCTCAAAGTGTGTGGCCATGGACGAGCCCATGATAGGGCAGGTTTATTTCTGAGAGGACTGAAGCGACTGTGGCTGTGGGTAAGGCCATGCTGGAGCAGGTATATCTATGAAGGCATTGTGGCCCATGGAGAAGGCCATGCTGGACCAGGTGCACCTCAAAGCAACTGTTGACTGTGGATAAGTCTATGCTGCAGCAAGTGTACCCCTCAGGAGACTGTGGCTCATGGATAAGGCTCCACTTGGAGCAGGTATACCCCAAAGGGACTGCAGCCTGTGGATAAGTCCAAGCCAGAGCAGGGGCAAAGGGAGGAGTTTGTTGCAATGTTAAACCCAATTGTCTGGTCCAAAGGCACCAGGGGTGGAGACTGTAATGAAAATACCTTTTCATTCTTGTAACATGGGACTTGAGTTGCATATTATGAAAATTAGTGTAGCAGGAGCCACATGAACTATCATTTATACTACAGATTATCCATAAAGTAAGCCCATTCTTTGATATTTTTCTCATAATGAAAAATATCATGTCACTTGATCACAGTACTGATTCACATATTTTGATTTGTTACCTTGTTTTAGAAAACTATCTATACTAGCAGTTGTATGTTTTTACCCACAATTACAAAATGGAAACAAAAAACTGGTAGTCTGACAAGAGAGAATATTATTCTATAACGTGAAGTGGAAACTTGCTTTTTCTAAACTTCCTTCTTGATATTTAGCTTTGTCAGACTTCACAATATATGTTCTCAAACTTGCACTAGCAAATTTTCATAGGTTGCTGTGTGGTTGGATGTTCTAGCTTGTGATAAAGTCAGTCTAAAAACACCTGTTCATGCACTCTCTTTAATTTAAATTCTACTATTGTTGGTATTTGGAAGTATTAAAAAACTTAAGTAAGATGAATAAGAGTCTTTCATAGAGATGCTGAGTTTGAACAGCTCATTTGATAGAAGAATGATACAGTTGATTATAAATTACCCTTGTGATTATTCTACTCAAAGATTTGAAAAGTATAAATTGGAGATCGTGAACCACAAACAAAATGCATATTAATTTTTGGATAAAAAGATAGTTGAAAACAGTGTTAAGTGCCAATTAGATTTACAATTACTTATGTCATTTCTCTTTTCTGTGAAATAAAAGCTATAATTGCATTTCAGTATCAGAAAACAATACTAACATACTTATAGTTAGTTGAGGTTTTAAACTTTTTTAGATTTATTTTTTTGTTTACTTTGATGCCACAGAATATAACTGAATTGATGTTTTCACTCATTTGAACTGTCATTCAGCTCATGAATTATGTATTCTGATTTATTTCCTTATTTTTACACTAGTTTGATAGTAAAAGTTTGGCGATTTTAATTTTATTTTACTGCAACTCTTTACAACATTATTCATCAGTTAGTTAAGTTTTCAGTTATAAACTATGCAGTAGGGTGAGGTAGATGAAGTGCAACTACAACATGCGTGACACATGTAATCTTTCTGATTCTCACTCTCTCATAGGTGTGATTCCCTAATAAATCATCATTCACTAGAGCCAAAGAACATCAGCACTGATCCCATATATCTTTTCCCTAGTTGTGCAATGAAGCACAGCATTTCCAAATACTGTCTGTGTTACAGGAATGATTGCTTTTCCATGCCAGTTTTCAATTTTATGTAACATCTTGCTCTTAAAAAATATTTTCTCTGTAATGCTTTGAAAAGATCTTCAAATGAGCTCAGACCATATAATTTTAGAGGTGTTTTCTATACAGAACTATGCACTTCTCATACTATTACATTTGTCCTTCATTCCACTCCTAATTACTTTTTTCTGTTTTTACATTTTACATCTTATATTTTGTTTAAATTTTGTACATGTGACTAAACTTACATGCAGAAAAATTCTACTGAGTACTTAAATTTAGCATTAGAAAAAAATAGTGTTCTGATGTATAAATGTAAGAATATTAATTTTGCAGTGTCAGATTATTTATTAATAGTTTATTAATGCATATATGTTTAAATATCAGTGCTGCACATAGATTATCTCATTCATTCAGGAAGCTAAAATGCTTAGGGCAGATTTATGAACTTGCTCAAGACAACACTCTAAGTACTCTAAGTACAAGATTTTGTTAAATTCAAATTCTTCACTAGTTACAGACTTTTACTGAAAAACACAGCCTCAGATGAATATACTGAGTATTCAAATATCTGATTCTGTTTCTTTTGAAAGGAAGTACCTCTGAATTTGATAGCATAAAGGAATTATTCAAAATGTGATAAAAGAAGACCAGTATCTTGAATTTTCAGTTTAAATACTGTTATTTTTCTCATTTTTTTACTGAAGATTTGTTATTAAAAACCCACATAGTTAGCTCTAACCATATGATATTGGGAACTGCAATTATATATAGCAAGAATGAGAGAAGTTACAATTTATTTTCACTACACACGGCATTTAATGCTATGGTTACTTTCAGTTACAAAGTAAACATCAGAGGTTTGTTCTCTCTAATAATTCCAGTGGCAAAGTTCTTTAGAGACTCTCAAGTGGTATCTTTGGGATTTCAAGCATGGGAAATAAACAATCAGTCTCTGTATAAGCCTACTTATCAAAAACAAACAAACAAACAAAACCCCCTAAAAAACCAAAACCCAAACACCCCCCCCCCAAAAAAACCCCACAAACAAACAAACAAACAAAAAAACCCCACCAAACCAAAAAACAATCCATAAACAAACCACCAAACCCAACATGGAAAAAGAAAAAAAAAAAAAAGGTTGGGCAGTTCTACCTATCTTCCAAACCAAGATCAAATGATACTCAGGCAGTGACCCTAGCCTTCAAGTGGAGCATCTGGAGAATCTTTCAAATGAGGAGAGGCTGATAGAGCTGGGATTCTTCAGCCTAGAGAAGAGAATGCTTAGAGCAATCTTATCAATGTATATAAATGCTTGACAGGAGGGAATGAAAATAAGGGGGTCAGACTCTTCTCTGTAGTGCCCAGTGATAGGACAAGAGTCGATGGACACAAATTAAAACACATGAAATTCCATCTAAACACAAGAAAACACTGGAACAAATCTCCCAGAGAGGTTGTGGAGTCTCCATCCTTGGAGATACTCAGAACCCAACTGGACAAGGTCCTGGGCAACCTGCTTTAGCTGAGTGTGCTTGAGTGACTAGGGGGTCTGGGGGGGAAGTGGGGCAGGGGTGGACAAGATGACCTGCAGAAGTCCTTTCCAACCTCAACCATTCTGTGACTCTGTGAAGTGCAGGCTTAAGCACAGACACAGCATGTCTTCCAACTGTATTATCTCTCACAGAGCACAGATTAAGCATCACAGCACACACAGAGGATTATCCTGATGCCAGAAACAGGCTGTTAAGAGTGACAGTTATGTGGTCAAATGGTAAGCAGGAAAACAACAACATTATGCTTGTGTCCACTCCAGAGACTGTCCTTGCAGAAAAATAATCAATGTGATTTTTCGAAGTTTGCTTTGCAGCCAGTAATAGAACTAGGGCAGGGGGAAATAGAAGAACGCTTAGCCTCTTTGCTGTGTGACACACAAAGTTCCCTTTTCCTTTGTTCTAGCAGCCTTTCTTTCCTTCTACTAAGCCAGCCTAACTTGCTTTTTCTGGTTTTGTTGTTTTTATTTTTCTATTAGTTTCCCCTTTAATTTAGTAGCTGTCTTTCTTCTATAAATACCATTTTCTCATAGTATTTCTGTCTTCCTTTCTTCCATTCAATTTTTTCTTCTATGAAATGCCTTTGTAAGCCCTGTAGTATCTTGGCTTCTCTGTGCTGCTATGCCTCTGGTATATGCTGCTGCTGAGAGCTAGGGTACAGCGTAAGTCACCTACGACCTTCAATGGCAGGTACTGTGCATGTGAGAGTTTCAGCAGCACCAACAATGAGAAAAGAGGGAAACCTTTGCTGTCTTTTCAAAACCTTTCGATGCCAGGAGGAGGAATTAAAAAGAAACCCAACTGTCTGCCTGCAGTCTCTTGTGAATGACATTGGAGCTGACATGAATGAGAATAAAAGTAGGGACAAATAGATGACTGTCACTACTGTGTGACTTCTTTAACTTCAGATAACTGACGGTGAGCAGGTATGATAAAATGCCTTTTTTTTTTTTCCCTACCCCTTTTCACTGCTTCTTCCACCTAGCTTGTGGTTACATTCCATACTATACCTACCCCATTGTTTCACCTTCTTACCACAACAGTTACCATATATTTAGGCAGTCCTGAGTTTAATTTCTTCAACAAAAACAGTTTGGGATTTCGGAGTTGTTTGCATGATCTTGGATTTATTTAGATTTTCATGAAATTTGCATCAGCTGGTGGTACGAAAAATCTCAGAAACAATGAAGCAATTTGGTACTTCTTGGAGTCAAATTTTCTAAGGTGTTTAAGGTACATTACACATATATTTTGAGAAATGCTGTGTGAGGGGAGAAAAATTTCAATGCATGTGAGAAAGCCTAACCCAAATTGTATTATCAAGAGAGTTTGACCAGCTGACAAAGGCTGGTAGAATGAACACAGATAATGACAAAATGAAAAAAACACCAAAACAACCTGTTCATGAAAGTTCTAAAAATTGGGTTTGGCCAGTTCATAAACCATAATTTGGTGCATTATTATGGAATAGATCTCTTTAGTGAGCCTTTTATACTAATAAAAATTAAAACTTACTTTTTATTGATATAAAAAGTTGAATCTAGTAAGTTTCAGGGTTTAGGTTTATTTTCAAGACTTATCATGACATGGAGAAATTCTTACATAGAGTAGTAATCAAATTAACATTTTTTTTGTTATAAAGGTATCAGGGAGGTGATCCTGCCCCTCTACTCCGCTCTTGTGAGACCCCACCTGGAGTACTGTGTCCAGCTCTGGGGGCCCCAGTACAGGAGAGACATGGAGCTGTTGGAGAGAGTCCAGAGGAGGGCCATGAAGCTGATCAGAGGGCTGGAGCACCTCTCCTATGAGGACAGGCTGAGAGAGTTGGGGTTGTTCAGCCTGGAGAAGAGAAGGCTCCAGGGAGATCTAATTGCGGCCTTCCAGTACCTGAAGGGGCCTACAGGAAAGATGGTGAGGGACTGTTTATCAGGGAGTGTAGTGACAGGACAAGGGGTAATGGGTTTAAGCTGAAGGAGGGTCGATTTAGATTAGATGTTAGAAAGAAATTCTTTACTGTGAGGGTGGTGAGGCACTGGAACAGGTTGCCCAGAGAGGTCGTGGATGCCCCCTCCCTGGAAGTGTTCAAGGCCAGGTTGGATGGGGCTTTGGGCAACCTGGTCTAGTGGAGGGTGTCCCTGCCCTCAGCAGGGGGGTTGGAACCAGATGATCTTTAAGATCCCTTCCAACCCAAACCACTCTATGATTCTATGATTCTATAATTATAGATTTTCATGCAGGATACCATTAGAAAATCCCAAAACAGTATTGATTTTTTTTCAGGTGTTTTTTTTTTTCCCCAACATAACAACTTCATACAACTTGAGGATGCTAGAATTTTCAGATCTAGGTGTACTATCTTCATTAGCTATCACTAAGCATATTTTAATACTTTCTGTAAATATTGAAATTTAGAGCAGAAATCTATGTATTATATCTAATGCAAAAAAGAGAGTAGCTGTCGTTACAATTCTATATTAGCTAAAGAAAGGAAAAAAAGTATATTAGAGGAAGTTGTAACATTATAAGATGTACTAATTCAGAGGTCTATGTTATAAACTAAAATAAATTCACAGGCAAAATCTGTATCTAGTTAGGTGGAAAATTTGCTTGAATAAAGATCACAGTCATCCCTAGAGGACATTTTTTTTCCCCATGAGACCTAAATAGTACAAGTGTTCCTGTCAAACATTTTCCTGTATTTGTTTTCATTACATCTGATGTGCTCTTTCTCTCTTGTCACTGATGATTTACTTGCACATTTTCTAATATTTCATGCAAGTCTGTCTCTCAGATTCATTCACCACTGAGTGAGTAAAATTTTCTCCAATAATATCCATTCTGTCCCCATGGGATCTTTTGAGTCTATGTGAAATTTCTATTCAGAAAAGCATGCTTTTATTTTAAAGAGTCACTGAATCTTTAGAGATTTTGTGAAAAGGAATTTTACTTTATTATAGCTATTTCAAGACATACTGACTGGAAGTGATTCCATATGAAATCAGAAATGTTGCAGAAAGAATGAAATTATCGTAACAACCACTGAGAAAACAAAATCAAACCAACCTCATGTTTTTTTAGAAGATCCAGTGCATTAGAAAAAAATTGGTGTCAGCTAATGAAACCCTAAATTCCTTATGAATTTATTTCCATTGTTATAAAAGGAAAATGGAATACTAGATATTTATGAGACAATCACTGCTCAAATGTTGTGAACTCTACTAGTTGTAATGAAAATATATTAGTAGTATTAAAATATCAGTCAAACAAAAGTTACCTCTTATGTTCTGCTTTTATTTGTAGATAATATTGTTATTAAAATAGAGTTTATTTCATCACCCTGATTGTGTGGCCATCCAAACAAGTAACTGATAGAACTGTGATTGAAATCCATGACTTCTGAAACCAAATTAAATATTTTATTACTGGAAAATACAACCTTAAAAAAGATTTCTGAATGTTGATTATAAATTCCAAACACACTTGACCTGTTCGTATTTTAACTTATGTAGTGTTTTTCTTCCAACAATAGACAATCACACCTTTTGTCTTCTCAGTCATCATAAGTAATTCCCATTCTACTTTGGAATTCAATTCAGTGTTTTCCACATTGGATAGAATGATGATAAAGCAAATAGATCTAGAAAAGGTTATGCTTTTGAGAAAATGCAGTGAAATGGGATGAAAAATTGAACATGTTCGTAATGCTCAGAAGTACCATGGATTTGTAATGCTGACACAGGAGTAGTGTGTGATTCTGAGTTCAGCAATTGCCCATCAGGAACAACATTCACTTTTCCATCCTTTGAAAAAAGTTCTGTGAAGGCCGCGGAACACAGACAGCAGAATAAAAGGAAGCAGCATGGATTTTTTTAAAAACTTAGGATGTAAAGGAAACATAGTCTCACCAACAGTTAAATCTGTGGAGGATAGGACGAATTCTTCTTAATCAATGAACTATAGGTTTGCTTTACTTTTAACACTTAGAAATAATTTCTCTATTCTGTTAAGACTATTAATATTATATTAATATCTTCATTTTCTTTAGCACTTAAGGTATCACCAGAGAGAAGATGCTTCCAGAATATAATTTTTAAGGGAATTCTGAAGTGGCTCTTTGAGTTTCTGGACCAAATCCCCAGGATACTGATGGCGATAAGTTACTTTGTTCGCTATTTTTACAAGTTAGAACTTTAGATATATTTTCATTTTCCCACTCTTCTACATATTAATTCCTTAGAGCAATGACATCTATGATACTGAATTTTCATGTGGGTTTCTTTTTCCCCTTACCAATAAGGTCCTTGGTTTCCTCTATTTATTTATGCTGTTAAAAAGTGAAATCTCAAATGATTTGTATTTTATGATTTGCTTTTACTAACATAGGTTTGAGATTTCATCACTCCTAACCCATAAGATTTTATAGAAAGAAAGTTTACAGACACTTAGGGAAGGTATTGAGTAACAATGATGTGCATGTATAAAAGAAGCAGCAGGTGAATGAACTACTAAACCAGACATTGCTGGTAAGTATGATGAGTTAGCTGAAATAACATACAAAAATATGAAAGTGTATAGGTAGTGACACATGTAGCTGCCAAGGCCTTTGATAATCATTTAGAAACTTGTTTTGATGTGCTGGAACAGAGTGTTCTACGGGGAGGGTCTGGAGAAGAATGTAAGAGGGTGGCACTGAAAGTGTTTTTTACTGCAGGCTGGACAGACAGAAAATTTTAGTAAAAGTCGAGAAGTTTTGGTAGTTGCAAAGTATTTGAGTATTAATAGCTTAATCCATTTAAGAGCTTTAACATTTTCTATCCCAGTATTGATCAGCTGTGGTGAAATAACTTGAGTTTGGACCTTAGATAAAAAGACTGTAGTTCTCCAGGCTACGCTTAAATTTAGTAGAGAAATACGTCTTCACAAAACCAGGTAGGTAGTGCAGATTCCAGAGCAAATTATGTCTGAACAACTCATATTTCATTCCTGGCACAGCTCCTTCTTTCACTACTTTTTTCCATGATCTAACTCCCCACCAACTTGTATGAAGTAGGGAGGTGTGGAGCGCTGGCATTTAAATGTCAGATTCAAACAGCAGAGATTTCTCCTGGACCACAGAGTCTTTTATAGTGGTGTTATCTAACTTGGTCTGATAAAAAACTGTAGCATCATGGACAAGCATAAACACTTTTTTGTCACTTACCTATTTTAGTGAAGTAAATATACTTTTTTCTTCAGTCAATTTCAATGAACACCTTGCCTGCATAGGAAAACATCCTATAAAGCTTTGCCATCTTCTTTATTTCTGATCCATACACTTACCCATTTTCATTCCTTGCCTTGTCCTTTTCAGACTTCATTACTGCTTTATTAAAACTTTGTCATTAACCATACCTATAGACAAAATATCTTTCCATTTTAAAATATCATCTGAGATCATGGGGGTTTGTCTCTTAAGTTTTGACTGGCAAGATATACAATGCCAAAATCTTTACTGAGCGCCTCATTATTTCTATTTGTTTTCTAGATCTTCTGTTTATTCTTTACCCCTTTCAGGGCAATCAAGTTTCAAGAGTGTGTGTAAAAGCTAATATCATGAAGCAAGATTTAAATCTGAAAAATATTTTTACTCGTTACTATCTTTTCCTGGGAATCAGTTGCTTTCTTTTGTTTTATGTTTTGGCTTCTGTTTTCAAAATTTCTGAGGTAAAGAAAAATGAAAGATAGACCAATAATGAATGTATTTAAATATTCTAAAAAAAAAAAAAAAATCTAATTAGACCTTTTGAATAACTTCCACACAGTCTTTAAGGTTATGAATTAAAATTCAATGACAAGTTTCCTGAAGCATTCACAGGGTGAGTCTACTAGATTGTGCTAATTGAATCACATTAGGCATACTGTTACTGCTATTAATAAGTCTGTTGAGCAATTTCTTTTGACAGGTTGCACCCAAGGCAAAGATATGCCAGTGGAAGCTAAAAGAGATCAAGAAGAGAAAATGTTTTTCCATTAGAAAATCACTGAAACATTCTGCATCTCTTATTGCCAGAATAAAGCAACTGTGATACACCCCTGAGAATGTGTACACTGTGCATATAAATCACAATTTTTAATGTATACATAGTAGCATTTAAATATTCTATCTCATATAAATATATTTAATAATAATAATTTGGAGGGCCTAGTTAATTACAAAGGTTTAAGTTCATAATACTTGTATTATTCTCCTTATAGAAAACTAGCTCCAAAAGGATAGGAAAAATCCTTAACAGGAAAAAAGAAAATAGTAATAAAAAAGAAATAACAAGAATAAAAGGAATTGAACTTTAAGGATTAAATCTGAGATTCAGACAGATAAATTTAGGTATCAACAATCTTTGTATATGCATATAAGCTATCTCTAAACTCCTCTTGCAGCAGATGAAGACGCAGAGATAGAGTCAGTTAACCAAAAAGAAATGCCTCCTCCTACCCCATAACGATTTAAATCATCCACATGGGGCTATAAGCTATTACACTGGACTTCAGAGAGATCTTCACCTTCTGGACTGACAACTGGATACCAGGTAAGAAACCCCAGGATATTTCAAATAATATAAGAAGCCTGTGTGTGAGCACCTTAACTTAATCTTATCTTTAATTAAAACAGTCAGAGCAAAACAGCTTATCAACCGAAAGGTTTAATTTAGTTGTCTGCAAGACAGGTATCAAGGGCCATTAGAGACACCCTGAGTGCCATGGGAATTTAGGGAAGATTTATTTGCTAAGTGGAATGCATACAGAGGGTGGAAAGCAATTTCAATTCTATGACACAGACACAGACACCGTATAGAACATGTGCTCACCACCCAGTGCCAGGTCCAGGTAAACGATGGGCTCAGGCTCAGGGGAACAGGACTCTTACTCCAGCTGATCAAGTCATGAGTCCTGGCTTGTGGCCTGGCTTTACAAGTAGCAGTTCCAGCTTGGGCTCATCTTCAGCACAGTGTTGCACAGCCCTGGAAGTGTTCCCTTCACCCCACAGGACTATTGCTTTCACTGTTCATGGCTTTCTAACTTAGTCAGCAATAAAATGCCAATGGTCTTGGATCATGTCACTCCAGGCTAGTCTCTCCATATCTGAAGCAAATCAGCAGTTTGGGTCACTGACATGTTACATGGATACAAACATATTAAGAGTTAATCTATGACTGTTCATTTCTTTACTGGGAATGCTTAAACCATTAAAGCAGAGCAGATGAAGTCCAGAGTTTTTGGGAAAGCCTACCTCATACCACTTATCTGTGCTTTTCTTGGTTTCCCAACACTTATCATGTTCATCTGAGTAAGAGCTGGGCAAATGCAGCCAAGTTCTCACTTTGACTGAACTGTGGTTTTGGGTAGGCTTCACCTTGTTGTATCTTGGATACCTCACCTGGCCTTTTCCTACTTCTCCAGAAGGACATGAATCTACTGTACATGCAGTATCAGATTTACTAGCCACATGTCGCTAATGGTACTTCATGACTATCTGTGGGCAACTGAATTAAACCTTATCTTTCTTTTTACTTCAAAGTGATCTGGATTGCCTTCTAGAGCTCATTAACTGCAGTAAGGAGATTTATTTTGATCTTAATGGGAATTTAGATACTAACATTTAGATTATTTCAAGTTGCATAGATACAGTGGAATTCAAACAGATTAGTATTTAAACAAAACAATTATTTTATAATCAGTAAGAACATCAAGAGTCCAAAATTACTCACTCATAAAACAGCTTTCTAGAATAGGTCAGATGAATCAACAAGAATTGTCTAAGGTGGTTGTTAAATTATCCCAGGGTGAATAATGCAGTCCAAGATCTCTGAATTCTGGGGATGTAATTTTAGGTTAGATTAAATTCTCCTAAAGTTACTTTGTAGGTCAGTGTAAAGACAATAATCTGGGAACAGACTTGATTCAACTTCCAAGGTAGTTTATTTACAAAATGTGGAAAGTCCAGGGACTGTGAAAAACATATTCATATTCCCCCTTTGGAACCCGTATCTCCCATTTTCTTGGTTTCAGCAGGAAAAACAGAAAAAAAATTGTTTAAATAAACTTAAATCTTAATTAACAATAATAGCTTTAATTTGCACCCATGAAACTTACTGTATTGAAAATATCATGTAGTGACCTGTATACTTTTTAGTAAAACACTTAGATTTAAATGATCTAATTTGACATATTAGATACAGCTGAAGTACACTTTGAGGCATAAATAGAATATTAACATACTTTTTTTCTAAGTATCATCCCAATTTTGCAATATTTATTATGTTTATTATACACTGTATAGAAAGATGCAGATTCTCAATTTTGCTTTCTGAGCTCATAGATCAAAACAAAATTAAAGGATGTGGGAATATCCAGTATGATATTGCTCAGAACTGAATCTCATTCACCCACACTTCCCACTTCCCATCTGTTCACCTCTGAGAAATACACTGTGCTTCTTATGTGTCATATGTTTCATTGGACAGCTGGTACAGGTGGCAAAGAAGACAGATCTATTAGCATGTTACTACCTATATGTTCAACATGCTCAATATGCTACATAAGGGGATTCACATCACCTAGGGATGGGGTTAATTTCCAAACTGTACATGCTATCTACCTGATTCTTCCTACATGTAAACAAATGGTCGAAGCATAAGTCCCTTGAGAGGCACTGGTCTACTGAGAGTTCTATCTATCTGAGGATGCAGGTATGACACAAGACATATGGGATGCCCGTTCCTTTGTAGAGTGTAAGAAAGATGGATATCAGGTGTGCCATTAAAATGGGATCTAAACTGTATCATACTCTAAGGCATCAAAGTCACTATTACGGCTGGTAGAGATCTGGGGCACCTCCGTTATGTAACTATAGGTGCACACTGCCATTTGAGATTTCCTGTACCTACCCTCCTGTCCTTCAGCTGCTGATTCAGAATGGCGTGGGTCTCATTAAGTCCTCTGTCATAACTGCAAGCCTCATGTAGATTTCTCAGATAACCTAGGGAGTTTCAAATTACATCAGACATCTATGTTTGGCAAATGAATTGATCTTATAGTCAGTATAGTCAATGGAATACTACACATTTGTTTTAAAATAACTGTTTATTTTAGGGTGAGACGAGTCAATTGAGTGTATTAATTAGCCCACCTCTGTGGGAGTTTATACAGCTAACTCACTTGTAGCCACTTAGCCTTTGTATACCAAGAGTCTATACAGTTGTCTATACATAGGTTCTTAATGTGTTCTGGGATATGCTTTTTATATTCAACTGTTGCTCCAAGAAGGTAAAAGTCCATCATAAATCTTGGGTCATACCTTTCATCCCTATGCTAATGTTCTAGATGTCTGAGATTGTTTGAGGTATCATTAGAGACTTATGTGTGGATGATGACTGGAACAAGTTCCTTAAGCCTGTGAAAGCTAACTCCCACGCAGTTTATCTGCTACTTGTGAGTCTCAAGATCTTCTTTTATGAAGAGTCCATTTTTACCTTTAATAAGGTCTCCTTTCTTGCTCTTTGAATCTTTTAAAATATTTTCACTTAATTGTCCTCTTTTTGGGGGGGTCTGCTTAACTGAGAGGGAACAGCAAGAGCAGGACTGCTCTCTGACGTGAGCTGGAGCAAAGGCTGTCCACAGCACAAGAGCAATGATCTTACCAAGACAGCTGCAAGCCTTGAGCTTAAAAGAAGCTCCTGGGCCCATGGGCAAAAGGTATTTTCAGGTGAGGCTGATCAGGGAAATTAAGGCCTGTACGGGTGGACTCAGGATCAGGACTCCCCAACAGCAACAATGAATAAGTAATCTAACATCTGGAGTGTACAAAGTTTACAAAAATGGAGGTTTTTCAAAGATAAAAATTCAAAATAATAATGTAAATGAAACAAATGCTTGTTTCACATATTCAAATTTAAACTTTTAAATTTCATCAGGTTATCTGAGTATTATCTTTGAAAAAATCAGATTTGCTACTCAGAGTTTGAAATTATGACCATTAATTTACTTTATCATCTCCTCATAACATTCTTGTGACTTGCTAGTAATTACACAATCACTGTGGCCTTTGCCAACTGAATACCAATGCAAGTTCGCCTTCTGTACTAGCAGAGAGACCAGACAGGATATCCCATAGTACCAAAAATGGCACTACATGTATGTGTTTAGGCAACTACCTAATTAATATATCTCCACCAAGTACAGTAGGACCTTAGAAAAGTCTCATGCTGACATACATTTTTTCAGACATTTTAATTGAAAATTATGTTAATATGGAGACAAAGTCAATCCCCAAAATCTTATTAACCCTCACTGATAGCACCTACATTCAGTTTCAGCTCCTAGAATATCATTGCATTTTCTGTGAAGGTGTCTTTTTATTAATTGTGCTGAAGACACTTAGAAGAAGAAAGAAGATCACGGAGTGGCATAGCAACAGTAATATACCATGAAAAACCAGTTTTATTGCTGAAAAAACCAGGATCTACAGATTTTGTGGCAACTTTATGTATTTTTCTGAGATAAAGAGAGCGAGAAAAACATGTAAGGATGAAGTTTATGAGAATCAATTGAAGTAAAATATTTTCACTGTGAGGACAATCAAGCAGTAGAACAGGTTTTCCAGAGAGCCCTTGTGGTTTCCATCCTTGAAAATTGTCAAGACCCAGCTGCATAAAACTGAGAAATCTCGTCTGATCTCATAGTTGACTCCTCAAGTTTTTTTGTGGAAATATGATACCTATTCAATTTTGAAGGTTTGGGATTTGTGGTTTTTGTTGCTTGTTTCATTTTGTTTGTCATAAAAATACATTTCATAGCAGATAGCACATATTTAATGTGTAGAAGTTTTATCTTTTCTAAATGTATTTTTTCTTTCATTCATACAAGAAGAGCAATAGTAAGTCTCTATTAGTTTTACTTTATGTAGTACGGAAAAGCTAGAAATTATCAATTCCTCTCTGCATTTCAGCTATCTTGCAAATTTCATATGCAATAGCAAAGGCTTTCCACAGTAATGACCTTTAGTTTACAGCCTTCAAAGTATAAAAATAAAAACATTTGAAATAATATTTAATATGAAACACTGTTGGATTCAATTAAGTTTCTTGAGAGTGATATAAATACACCCCACAACCATTTAACTCAAAGTATAGAAATGATCTTACCCAGTTGTTCTGCAGTATTTTTCTGGACCATGTATTTTTGTCCCTTCTAAGAACACAGTAAGAGTTATCTTGAGTTTAATTATAAAGATATGTTGTAATTTCCATAATTCAAAGGAATAAATGAATGAGTGTGTGATCATGATGCTGATAAACTCTAACAGTTAACTAAGACATGAAATTTTGAAAAAAAATGGGCTGCATGGTGTTTATAACAAAATATCATCAATAAAAAAATCCTCCAGAGATACTGAGGGGAAAGAAACAAGGTTACTGAAAATATAAAACCTGAATTAACACTTTCACTACAATAACATTACTTAGCCCATTTGCTTTTTGCTTTCAGTAATAAGTAGTTATAAGAGTACTGAGTCTGGCTTGGATGGGGTTAACTTTCTTCACGGTAGCCTGTACGGTGCAATGTTTTGGGGTTTGTTGATAACACATCACTGTTTTGGCTATTGCTGAAGAGTTCTTGCTCACTGTCAAGGTAAAGGTATTCTCCTTTTCTCAGAGAGTAGTCTAGGCGTGGGCAGGAAGCTGGGAGGGGAAACCATTGCTCAGAGACCGGCTGGGCATCAGTCTGTTTGTGGGAGTTGGTGAGTGATTGCCTGTGTGTCACTTTTTTTTTTTTTCCTTCTTTCCTCCCTGCGTTAACTGTCTTTGCCTTGACCCATGAGCTTTCTCATGTGTGGTCTTCCTATCCTCTTCCCTGTCCTGCTGGGCAGGGGTTAGTGAGCAAGCATCTGTGTAGGTGCTTGGCTGTTGGCTTGTGTCAACTCACCCCAATAAGGATAAAATTTAATTTGACAATAAATAATTATTAAAGGTTTCATTAACTATTCCACATTCTGGGAAAAAAAAATCTAGCAATGTGCATAGTTTATATATACTTGATATAAATCTATAAAGTCTTGCAAAAAGAAAACTTTCCCTTAGTCGAGGAGGATTGGGTTAGAGAACATCCAGACAAACTTGACGTCCACAGATCCGTGGGCCCTGATGAGAGGCACCCACAAGTGCTCAGGGAACGGGCAGATGTTATTGCTAGGTCGCTCTCAATCATCTTTTAAATGTCATGGAGAACAGGAGAGGTGCCTGAGGACAGGAGAAAAGCCTGTGTCACTCCCATCTTCAAAAAGGGCAAGAAGGACAACCCAGGAAACTACAGGCCAGTCAGTGTCACCTCCATCCCTGGAAAGATGCTGGAGCAACTTATTCTGGGGGTTACCAATAAGCATGTGGAGAAGACAAAGGTTATCGGGAGCAGTCAACATGGATTCACCAAGGGGAAATCATGCCTGACCAATCTCATAGCCTTCTATGATGGCATGACCAGCTGGGTGGATGAAGGAAGAGCAGTGGATAGTGTATGACTTGACTTCAGCAAGGCTTTTGACACCATCTCTCATAACATCCTCATTAGCAAGCTTAGGAAGCATGGGTTAGATGAGTGGACAGTGAGGTGGATCAAGAACTGGCTGAATGGCAGAGCTCACAGGCTTGTGATAAGCAGCACACAGTCTAGTTGGAGGCCTGTAGCTAGTGGTGTGCCCCAGGGGTCAGTGCTTGGTCTGGTCTTATTCAATTTATCAATGACCTGGATGAGGGGACAGAGTGTACCCTGAACAAATTCACTGATGATACTAAACTGGGAGGAGTGGACGACACACCAGTAGGCTGTGTTGCCATTCAGTGAGAACTGGACAGGCTAGAGAGTTGGGCAGAGAGGAAACATAAAATTCAGTAAGGGCAAGCATATGGTCCTGCACCAAGAAGAACAACCCCATGCACCAGTACAGGTTAGGGGCTGACCTGCTGGGAAGCATCTCTGAGGAGCCCTGGTTGACAACAGGCTCTCCATGAGCCAGCAATGTGCCCTTGTGGCCAAGAAGGCCAATGGTATCCTGGGGTGCATTAAAAAGAACGTGGCCAGCAGGTCGAGGGAGGTTATCCTCCTCCTCTACTTTGCCCTGATGAGGCCACACCTGGAATTCTGTGTCTAGTTCTGGGCTCCCCAGTTCAAGAAAGACAGGGAACTACTGGGGAGAGTCCAGCAGAGGGCTACGAGGATGATTAGGGGACTGGAGCATCTCTCTTATGAGGAAAGGCTTAGAGAGCTGGGTCTGTTTAGCCTCAGAGAGGAGAGGAGATCATATTAATGCTTATAAATATCTAAAGTGTGGATGTCTAGAGGAAGGGGCCAGACTATTTTCAGTGGTGCCCAGTGACAGGAGAAGGGTCAACAGGCATGAACTGGAACACAGGAAGTTCCATCTGAACATGAAAAAAAGCTTCTTCACTGTGAGGGTGACTGAGCACTGGAACCGGTTTCCCACAGAGGTTATAGAGTCTCATTCTCTGGAGATATTCAAAACCTGCCTGGACACGATTCTGTGCAACATGCTCTAGGTGATCCTGCTTTAGCAGGGGTGTTGGACTAGATGATCTCCATGGTCCCTTCCAACCCCTACCAATCTGTGAATCTGTTTATATATGAATTCCTCTTATTGTTTCCTAGAAATTGTTTCCTCTTATTAAAACCCAGAAAACTCTGAAAGGAAAATGCTGTTTCAAATTTTGACATAACCTGCTATTTAATAATGGAAGAAGCCTGACATGGAATAGACTGATGAATCTAAATCAGACTTTTGAGACACTGATAAATTGTACAAGAGTCAGACTGTGCATAACATTGCTGTGAGATGCTTCCTCCATGATGTGCCCACAGAAATTCTGTAAAAGTGACAATTTTGTCAGGTTAAGACAGACTTAATGACTAGAAAATAAAAGAGAGAAATGAAAAGAAGAGAATAAAGATGAGAAATACAAGGAAGAAACAGACACATGCAAGAGAAAAATTAGCAACATGCTTGGAACTTCAGATGTATTTAGTGAACAGCAAGTCATGCCCATCCTCATCTTATAGAATGACAATGAATAAACACATCTGATTTCAGTGAGACTGGGATTTCAACCCTGCCTTTACAGCTAGTGTTTCATATTCAAGCAGAGACTTTAGAGGTCTTTTTGTGTTTACTTAATTCAGTAATAAAACCTTTCTGTCAAATTGTGAGACTTTACATATTTTGTTGACTGTGAGTTGACCCACTGACATTTGAAGGACTGCTTGCATGTTTATATGCTGTTTTGAATGAAGTCAATTTCTTCAGGCCCTGCTTTACACATGCTGTGCTTCTACCTATTAATTTTGAGACTTTCTGAAACCAAACCACCTGTGTTTTCTGCCTATACATTTTCTGCTTCAAACTGTCTTGTTGCCATGGAGTCTCTGGTCTACATCAGAAAAATAAATCATTATTTAAAAGGGAAGATGCTTGTCAAAGTACACAGCATAACTAACCCTATATCTAGTATCATTAGACCACATATTATCTAAAAGCTGGACTTTATCATTAACAAAATAATTTCATGCACATGGTTCTGTCCATACTGGATATCAGAGCATACAACCATTCCTAGGCTTTGGTGTGAATGACTATTGGAATTAGATTCAGGAATACAATGTGTGTGACCTGCACTGACAATATAGGTGCACCAACCATGAATCAGAGAGTAAAATACATGTTGTTCATGAGCGACATGCATGACCAAGATAAGAGGAAGTACAGGAATTATTCCTCTAACTGGTTGAGATGGTTGAAAATTATGTTTTAGAGTGCCTGGGTTGACTTGAGATGTCTGGAGAACAGCAGAGGACAACTTAAGTTGATAGTTCTGGATTCTGTAATCCGTAATTCAAATCCCCAAGCAGTTAATTCTAAAGGCATTCTCTCTCCAAAGTGGCAAAGAGTCAAAATTAAAGTCACATGTGTGCAGATAATCTCATGTGGACTGAAATACAGCTAAAAGACTGAAGCAAAGGTATAACAATATTTCAGCTTCTGGAATGAATAGTGGTTCCCAGAGATACCTTCAAGGGTACTACTCTAAGGACTAGATTTACACTTAAATGATAAGAAAGAATGAATCAGTGACAAGCTAATGAAAATCATAGCATATCCTTAATTTGGACAAGCCGAGGACATTAGTGAGAACAAAATACTAACTCGGATCCAAAGGAGATTTATAATATTGAATAACAAATTATAACAAAGTTACAAAGTAAATAAAATTTCAGGGGATTAGTTGTTTGTTGTGTTTTGGTTGTTTTTTTTTAATTAAAGGCTATGAAAATTGCTAATTACAGCAGCAGATATTACAACAGACATAAACTCAAAATGGTATTGGTCACACTTAAAAATCAGCACAATTTTAATCTTCTTCTATAAAGCAAAGACCAACTCTCCAGGGGAAGAAATTTGATCTATTGTAACTTTCCCTCATTATGCTAAATTGCCTGGTTTATTTTGTTGCTTTCAGAAATTACCTGTTATTATATACTTATATTTTAACAATTCTTCTCTATACAGCTGAAATATAACTACAGTTGTAGATGAAAACTCCTAAAAGCTTATACAGCATATCATAAATAAGAAATATTTTAAAGAAGCAGCAGAAGGCACTGTTATTTAGATGTTAATAGTGTCCTCAAGATAGTTCTGTCAGATAATATTTTCAGGGAAGAAAACTAATAAACATCTGAACTATTTACAAAAAAAAATGTTACTTGTCTTGAACTAATATAGTGTTACATAAATTAAAACGAAAAAAAAAAAAAAAATCTGAAGACCAGTGAAACAAGTAACACAGAACGCAAAGTAAGGGTTGACTGTCTCTACTGGATATGATGAAGTCCCTGGCAACATATAAGAAAAATATTTTTTGCATGACATTTAAGTGCTTATAGAGTAACAGATAAGTTAGAAGGCCATAAAGAGAAAAAAATAGAAAAGGAGTCATCATCTAAATCTCCAGACAGAATCAGGATCTTATAGACATGGTACCATACACTTGTTTATTTTGTCTTTGTATTAAATATAACACTTGCTGAAAGCTGTTACTTACTCTATACTGTTCCAGTGGTAAATGAACTTCAGTAATTAGTGTATACTTCTTTGCAAAATATATATCATAATATCATAGAATGGTTTAGGTTGGAAGGGACCTTAAAGATCATCTAGTTCCAACCCCCCTGCTATGGCTTGTCACAGGCAAGCCTGGTATTATCTCCTTCCCCCTTCAAGCCTAGTTTAAAGCTCTGTCAATGAGCCCCACAAGCTCCTGGGCGAAGACCCTTTTTCCCCTTTGAAAAAGGTGAAACCCATCTGACACCAGCAAGCCTGCTGTTGTGTAGGCCATATCACTGTGGAAAAATCCAAGTGACACCAGCCATGGAACCATGTATTAATAGACTAGGTCCATCTGTTCCTCCCAATGTCACTGCCCACAACTGGAAGGAGAGAGGAAAAAATAACCTGTGCACCAAATTCCCTCAGGAACTGTCCCAAGGCCCTGAAGTTTCTTTTGATCGCTTTTGCACTACGCATTGTGGCTTCATCACCACTCACACAGAAGAGCAGTGGTGGGTAATAGTCCGAGGGCCGTACCAGGCTAGGAAGTTTCCTGGTGATGTCCTTAATACAGGCCCCAAGGAAGCAGCAGACTTCCCCAAGAAGAGTGTCTGTCCAGCATATCAGACCCCCCATACCCCTCAAAAGGCAGTCATCTACAACTACAATCTGCCTTTTCTTCCTCGTGGAGGTGGTCACGATACAGGGGGTGGGCCTTTCTGACCTTGGCAACACCTCTGGTGTAGATGCATTGTCACCCATGTCCTCCATTGACTGCCCTTCCATAGCCAGAGCCTCATACCTGTTGTACAGAGGCACCTGAGAGGGCAAGGTGGGCAAGGAGGAGGTTCACCTGCCACCCTGAGCATGGACTTGCTTCCATTCACTCCTTTCCTTTAAGCTGCTGCCTTCAGCCTGGCAGAGGAAGAATACAGGGTCTCCTTGATCCTGGGTTTACTCTGATGGCTGTCCCTGCTTCCGTCTCAGGGAGGGCAGAGCATGGCTCCACCAGTCTCTCTCAGCCTCCCTGATGATCCTTAACCTTTCTACTTCCTCTCGTAGCTCTGTCTCCAGGCTGATGAGATCATCCACCTGGTCACACCTCACACAGCCATTCTCACCACTGCCATCCATTCCCAGTGACAGGCTCTGGCACTCCCTGCAGCCTGACACCCGGGTGGCTGCATGTTTTCACAGGAGTTCTGTCTGGGTGGGCACATCCATTCTGGCAATTGCAGAGGCCAGAGCTTTCTGCCAGGTGGATGCCATAGCTAAGCTCCTTCTGAGGGGGTGATGCCCACCAATGGAACTCACCTCTTGAGCTGGTAGGGGGACTAGGCCCTCCCTGCACACCCTCCCACGCAAACTGCCGCGCCGCGCTCTGGCTGCCACGCGACGCTCCCTTTGCCCGCTCTGTTCGCAGCGGTCCCCAGGCGGCTTTTTATTGGCCTGGGGGGGGGGGGGGGGGGGGGTGGGCGCCGTTGCCCTGGCAACGCCCAGGCCTTGTTAGGGGCTCCCGCGAGAGCTGCTGGTGCCTGGCGGGTCCCTCCACCGCCCTGGCGGTTCTCTTCCTCAGGAAAACCCCCTGTGTGCCGAAATCTGCCGCGCCGCTGAAGGGCGGGCCGGTGCCAGAGCAGCTCCCCTCAGTGACTGACTGCTCCCCTTGGTGACTGCGCAGCAATAATATTTTGTTGTCTTTGGAGGGAAACTCGTTAGGTAGTTGTTGATTAGTTGTCATGTTAACATTTACACACAACCACAGAAAGAATAAAGAGTAGGAGAGAGAAAGACCACGACTGAGTAAACCAGCATTTTATTATTCTTTTCCAGTAAGTATATACCATTAAACTTATGACTATAGTGCCAGAGCAAAAGGGTGACTGACTCGAAAGTTAAGCTGCAATTGAGTTTTAAGGGATTTTTCACCATGTAGAATTCAAAGCAGATTATCACATGTATGACACTTCAGAAAAGTTGAAATTTTGTCGTCTATCATATCAGCTTGGTAATTAAGACTCAATTTGAGCCCTACATTAGGGAATCTCATGGAATATATTGACTAAAATGAAACTGCTTCAAGGCAGAACAAAATTAGAATGTCTCAAATCACTTGTAGAGGTCAGGAGAGTAAATTGTGAAATATCATTACAATTAAGAGGTGCTGGTTATATGCTAGTTATATGCTTCCTAGTGCATCCACCAATGCCATTTCCTCATGACTGACTTAAAATATTCATTTAATGGCAGATCCTGATTTTTTATTGGACTTCCTCCAGGCACTTTGAAGACATGGAGCATTAGGGACACATCAAAGAAGCTTTTATTTCTATTCTTTGAACTAATTTTTTTTGCAGAAGACCTCTTTTACAAAATCTGCTAACATATGGACTGTAGCTTGTTTTTTTGTCAGTTCAATTTTTTCACTTAGAAGAGTGGTTTCTTTTTGGAACACTGAAGGCAGTAGAACGCTTGAACAATGAAGAATTGTTTTATGTGTCAAAGCAAGTATTCCAAATATTAGTATTTATATTAAAGCAGTGCCTTTCATTTTGTTTATGAACGATATCCATTGGATTAGTTATAGAAAAAAAATTATCCCCTATGGATCAAATAATAGAAAAATTCTTGTTTAAAGGCAATCTGGTAGTTAATATCCACAGGCTACTGAGATAATGAAAGAAGCATAATGTAGGCTTCAGAGAAAGGTAATCTACTTCCTTGTAGGACATGCAGACTATTATAAATGCCAAAAAAAAAATCTTTTCTTCTTTGCTGTAACTATTACACTATAAAATATTCAAGACTATACAGGATGGCATAAAAACCAAACTGCTGCCTTTGTGTTGCAGAAAGCACTAAATGAAATTTTAGAATCCCCCAGTCATGACTTCCTCATTCCATCTTGAAAATCAAAGCTATACATGGTCCTTTACAAGAAGCAAATCACTCAAAAAACCCCCAGCAAAAGAACCCCAAAACAAAAGCGAAAAGAACAGCACTGAAAACTTCAAGAAGCACTGAAGGTGTTTCTGTCTAGCTGATAACCCATACAATTCAAATACGTATGTTGATTATGTATGTTATCCAGTCCTCCCATTTTAATACAACAGTCTTACTGAATAATTTCAAAAATCAAAATAAAATCAGGCGTTACATTTTGTTATGAAATGGAAAATAAAAAATAAATAAAACATAAATCAACATCAAGCATTTTTTTTCTTAAAATTTGGTTTTGAAATCTGTAATTTTTCAGCTCTGAAATTTTGCGGTTCCAGATGCTTAGCAATTACAGTTACTAGAATTTTGTGAAACTCTGCACTGGAACTGCACTTAGTAAGCACCCAATGTCAGAATTAAATTCAAGTAACTTAATTTGGTGCCCTCTTACATGTACGTTATCATTCAGTTTTTAATTAAATTATTCCACACTAGTTTTTACCCACATCCAAGCTATATTCAGTGAATTAAAATTTCTTTGTATTTTCCTGTATTCTTCCTAGAAGACCCAAAGGATTATTCTTTACATGTGATCCATAGTTTTCATTGAATGTAAAATTATTACTCTTCAAATAATTAATTAATCTCCTACAGAACTTTACTAAGATGTTCTGACCATAGCGTCTGAATGCTGAATTGATGTCAACTACATCTTTGTGAAACTAAGTAGTACTACAGTCTTCTTCTGTACAGATAAGAGGCTCAGAGAGTGTGAAGGAAAAGCTATCAGATGTCCAGTTCTCTCAGTGCCAAAGTCAAAGCAGACAAACTCTGATTTTTCTGATAATGTAGAATTTTCACATAGAAATTCACATGTTCAAAGTATATGACTAATTAAATTTAGTGGCAATTGTGAGTCATCACAATGTCTGTGAATTTGACTCTTGGTGTCTTCTGTTGGATATTCACAACATAAAGAATAGGTAATAGTATTTATGAAAACACTGATTCATCAGCCTCAGAAAAGAACTCTGTTTAACAAAATGTGACTATATTAATTTCTTCAGAGTCTAATTCAGTCTTCTTAAAAACAAAGATATTATTTCTTTTCCTAATTTTTTTTTACTTCATTTTCACCACAAAAATCTGTGAGAAAGAAACAGACATTTTACAGAAAAGGGAGTAACCCATTATACAAATGTGATACATTCCAGGAGCACTGTTCATCATTAATGACACGGGAATTGTGTGAAAAGAATGTCATGTGATCATAGCATTGAAGACTGAGGTTGAGAATTTCAAGTAGAATGGGATTGAACCTAGAACTATTATTCCTGCCAACTTATTATTGTCATCAACATAATTTGTATTATGTGCCTTCAATATCTCTCACAGAATCACAGAACAGTTGAGCTTGGAAGAGACCTCTGGAGGTCATCTGCAGGTTGTCCAGGACCTTGTCCAGATGGCTTTTGAATATCTCCAAGGGGGAGACTCCACAACCTCTCTGAGCAACCTGTTCTCATGCTCAGTCATCCTCACAGTAAAAAAAGGGTTTTCCTGATGTTTAGAGGGAGCCTCCTGTGTTTCACTTTGTGCCCATTGCCTCTGGTCCTGCCACTGGGCACCACTGAAAGCATGGCTCCATTTTCTTTGCACCCTCCCTTCGGGTAGTTATACAGATTGATGAGATTCCCCGTGAGCCTTCTCTTCTCCAGGATAAAAAGTCTCAGGTCTCTCATCCTTTCCTCATATCAGAGATACTCCTGGTCCTTAGTCACCTTTTTGTCTCTTCTCTGGACTCTTTCCAATATGTTGATATCTCTTTTGTACTGAGGAACTCAGATCTGGACACAGCACTCCAGGTGTGGCCTAATTGGTGCTGAATAGAGGGGAAGGATCACCTCCCTTGGCCTACTGGCAATGCTTTGACTAATGCAGAATGTTTCATTATAACACTGCATAATGCATAAGCTAAAACTACAAAAAATATTGTGATAACTTCACCTGGGACTAGTTTGATTTTAATGTATGTGTTTGTTATCTTTAATTTGTGACAAAAGGAGGAACAAGTCTTATAACAAAAGTTTCCTTCAGTGACATTTATATAGTAAAGATAATTTACAGAAGGTTAATTCAGGATTACTTCTATTTCTCCTCTACCTGAACAGAGCTAAGGATAAAATGACAAAAATATATCAAGGTCAAAATTCAAATTACTATTATATTCCCACTATAAATGATAGCATTGAACATTTTTGAATTTATGAATACCTCAGGATTACCAATGTTTCAAAACCATCCAATTTATGAATTATCAGAACTGTAGTTCTATACAGTAAACTCCTCTGGTGAGATGATTCATGAAGCAGGAGTTGAAGCAATTGGACCATTTCCCACAGAAGCTTAAATTTCTTTATATTTTTCAAAATGTTTCGTAATACTACTGTGTTTGAATTACCTCAGCCAGCAGCCAAGCTCTGACATAGTCACCTGCTCACTCCTCTCTTCCCCAGCAGGGTCTGGGAGAGAAAAGGAGAAAAAGCAAGAAAACTCATGGGTTGAGGCAAAGAGAGTTTAACATGCAAAAGAAAGAGAAAATGAAAAACAAACAACCAACCCACCCCAAAACTAAACCAAAACAATGAAAAACAACCAAAAAACGCAAACGAACAAACAAACAAAAACCCAGAAAAAAGTAACACAAAGGCAATTATTCATGACCTCCCACAAGAATACGAACATGCAGGCAATCTCCAAGCAATGGCCACCTTGAAAAACAACCAAGAAAAATTATTTTTGTTTGTTTCTGATCATGATATATGGTATGGAATATCCCTTTGGTCAGTTGGAGTCAACTGTCCCAGCTCTTTCCCCTCCCAACTTCTCGTGCACCCCCAGCCTACTCTCTGAGGGAACAGAGTGGGAAAAAGAAAACCTTGACACTCTGCAAGCACTGTTCAGTAATAACTGAATCACTGGTGCATTACCAACACTGGATTTGTGTTAGCCACAAATCCAAAAACCAGCACCATACAAGTTGCTATGAAGAAAATTAACTCCATCCCAACCAGACTCAGTACAATCTCAACCCTTTATTCCGTACCATTTTTGTCATGCTCAGGTTCTACAGTATCCAATACATCCTCATTAACACCCTCTAAGGAACTTATGCCAGTGTGGTGGGTTGTCCCTGGCTGGAGGCCAGATGCCCACCAAAGCTGCTCTGTCACTCCCCCTCCTCAACTGGACAGGGGAGAGAAAAAATAACGAAAGGCTCGTGGGTTGAGATAAGGACAGGGAGAGAATTCTCACTAATTACCATCAGAGGCAAAACAGACTCAACTTAGAAAAAATTAATCTAATTTATTAACAAGCAAATCAGAGTACAGCAATGAGAAATAAAACCAAATTTTAAAACACCTTCCCCCCACCCCTCTGTTCTTCCCAGGCTCACTTTTACTCCCGAATTCTCTACCTTCCCCCTCAGTGGTGGAGGGGGACAGGGAATAAGGGTTGTGATCAATTCATCACACGCTGTCTCTGCCGCTCCTTCCTCCTCAGGAGGAGGGACTCCTCACACTCTTCCCCTGCTCCAGCCTGGGGTCCCTCTCATGGGAGACAGTCCTCCACCAACTTCTCCAATGTGAGTCCTTCCCACGGGCTGCAGCTCTTAATGAACTGCTCCAGCATAGGTCTCTTCCACGGGGTAAAAACCTTCAGGACCAAACTGCTCCAGCGTGGGTCCTCCGTGGGGTCACAAGTCCTGCCAGCAAACCTGCTCCAGCGTGGGCTCCTCTCTCCACGGGTCCACAGGTCCTGCCAGGAGCTCTCTCCAACGTGGGCTTCCCACAAGTTCACAGCCTCCTTCAGGTGCTTCCACCTGCTCCAGTATGGGGTCCTCCATGGGCTACAGAGGAATCTCTGCACCCTCATCATTGACCATGGTCTGCAGGGGGACAGCCTGCCTCACCATGATCTTCACCACGGGCTACAGGGGAATCTCTGCTCCGGCACCTGGAGCACCTCCTGCCCTTCCTTCTTCACTGACTTTGGTGTCTGCAGTTTCTCACATCTTCTCACTCCTCTCTCTGGCTGCAAAAATCACCACTAGTTTTTTGGGTTGGTTTTTTTTTTTCCTTCTTAACCATGTTACCCCAGAGGCACTACCACCATCACTGATGGGCTCGGCCTTGGCCAGCGGTGGGTCCATCTTGGAGCCAGCTGGCTTCGGCTCTATTGGACACAGAGGAAGCTTCTAGCAGCTTCTCACAGAAGCCACGCCAGTAGTCCTCCCCAACATCTAAACCTTGCCACACAAACCCAATACAGCCAGTAACACAATCTAGAGTAGACTAACAATCATTCAAAATGACATCAGGGCAAGGAATGACCACAGGATCAAGAAGCCATACTTTTTACTGAAGTTTTTTGGTTGGTTGGTTTGGTTTGGTGGTTGGGGTTTGTTTGTTTGTTTTGGAGGGGGGTTGTTTTTTTTTTTTTTTTTTGGGGGGGGGAGGGTTCTATGAAAGTGCCCACACAAAGACAAAATCTTCTATTTAATTTCAAGTTGTGATATTTACGATTATTTTGATATTTTTTGTAAGATGCAGTACTCACTCAATTCATAAAGGTAACACATGAATTTTTACAAGATGTGAAGCAAAATGAGCAGGTCAACAGAATAGAAACAAGATGACTTGTGATGACTATAGAGTTCAGATTTTTTTAATCAAGAAAGTCACAAATTGCATTGTTTTTGCAAAGATATAGCAGGGAGAAAAAAATTGCTTTTAGCAAGGTTTTATTGTATTGCTGTCCTACAGGGAAATGCACAAAAATAAAAACTCAGTCTGTTTTTTTGTTCGATTTGAGTATGTTAAGCCCTGCGGCAGCTGACATGAGTTGGGGCTTCTTAAACTTTAGTTAAAAAGGAATAGACAAGAATAAGAAAGTAATTTAAGGGTACATGACCTGTCCAGAGAACCTTTGTGAGAGGCAGGCTGTGAGTCACTGCAACAGCAGCAACATGTTGTTCAGCACCATGGGAACCCTGATGAGCTGATCTCTACCCAATCCTATAACTGACTGTGTCTCCAGTTGCTTGAGACCTCAAGAGAGACCTTAGACAAGCTCCCATACAGAAGCAATCCCAGGGGTGACTAAGGTGTAACAGAGGAGACCCTATGGCCCAGAAACAGAACCATGCACCACATGTCTAGGACTTCTGTGAGGACTGGCCTGATATTTTCTCCCAGGCCACATTGCCTCTCCTGTAGGAGAAAGGGCATGTCACTCCTTAAAATTAAATATAAAGGTGTTTCAATATTGAGCTCATTTAGTCTCCCCACTGTCAATTAGGCATCACACTATGACAAGACCTCAATCATGGCTCCAGAATTCTTGAAAATTTTAAGAGAGGGGACAACTATATTTCCAAAGAGAAGTGCTTTATTTTTTAAAAAATAACATACTTATTCATTCTGTCACAATTTGGAACTCAATATATAAAATTACTTCAAAAGCTTATTAAATATTATATTTATTGCATTAAAATAATATCTACATTAATCAGAATACATCATTGAAATTAGACTTCACAACCAAAAGAGCAATTCTGTGTCTGTCTGTTGACATATATTAGTACAAAATGCATTTAATTGAATGAATCTTGATTCACCAAGTTTTAGACCTGAAGCTATAGGAATATCAAGATACTTTATAATGTATGAGATCTTAGGGAATCTTTTTTTAATTTATTTGCATGTGTGTGTTCATAAGTCATGAGTGCTTCACCCTATGATAATAAATGTATCTGTCCAAACTATTTCACTGGGATAAATTTTACTAAGTCTGTCCTGCCAATTACAATTAAAGTTGTCTTCCAATCATGTTTGAAGTGACAAATTACCCATACCTAGTCTTCTGTGACATAATGGAAACCAGGATAATTGTTCTGTCAATTACAATTAGAGGGGTCAATACCATGGTGAAAGGTCACTCAGCCTTCAGCTGAATGGAATGAGATCCAGGAACATGCTTTTAACACTATGTAATAATAATGTAACAAAACAGTAGGGTTTCTGGTGTCAGTCTATTGATATGAATGAACTAATGTTAGAGGCATTACAAACTAAACATTTAAAATGAGACAGTTGCTTAACTGGGATGAAGTGCAATTTTTAAATTTTCTTTAATAACTTTTTAATTTGAAAATATATCAATGCAAAAAGGAATGTCATGAAGTTGGCAGAAGTAAGAGAATGTACTAATATTGATTGAAAAAGTGTTCAGATCAGCAATACAGACAGTGAAAGGACTGTGCTTAATACAGCCAGAGAATTAGGTGTGGTCAGTAAGATACAACTAAAATATTTAGATGCTAATGGAAAGAAGAAAAATAGAATAACTTAAGCTACTTAAGCATAGTGTGAAAGTAGAGAAAACAGAGAAAACGGGACAACAGCACAGACCATGAAAGTGTACATTTCCATTTTCAGGGAGAAAGAATAGTAACTATAACTGGAATAAAATTGTGATGGACTGTCTGCTGTCTGGTTTGGTTTGAGGGTTTGTTTTTTTTCTTTGTTTTCTCTCATTTCTTACGCTGTTTTCCTTTAAAAGGACAGGTAGTGGAAGGAATGAGTACCTGGAAGAGCAGGAGATTGCTCATTTCTTGGCGAATTCTTGGGCATCCTTAAGTAGAGCAGTTTCCTGCAAGATGTGGCAAGATAAAGGATCACAGATAGGAGTAGGCAGCTAAAACTGAAGGAGATCTTACCAAAGATCTGTCCATTCAGTCTTACATAGTGACTTTGAGATTTTTATATTTAAAAGTAATGTATTTCTGTTTATATTTTATTCAAATATGTCTTGACTCTACTATTTTTTGACCCTGTCTGATAAATTTGTTATAAAAGTATAAAAAGAAATAAATTGTAGGTCAAACAACCTCAAAGCTCTGTCCAACTGGAGTCCTGTCAGAAGTGTGAAAGGTATAGAGATAACAGTGTAGGTTATGACAGCATGAATAAAGCACCTTCTCTATAGCTCAGAAGATGTATTAGTAGAGGCACTGTATTGAGAAATGACCCTGCTGTTGAGATTTGATGTCATCTCTTCCATCCATTTGTTTGGATCCAGATGGGGTCTCCTGAGAGCAGAGGGGCACAAGCACCTGCCTTGACCTGCTGGTCACGCTTCTTTTGAATGCAACCCAGGAAATGATTGGCTTTCTGGGCTGCAAGTGCACATTGCCGGCTCATGTTGAGCTTTTCATCAACAGACACCCACAAGTCCTTCTCCTCAGGGCTGCTCTCAATCCATTCTCCACCCAGCCTGTGGATTATGCTGACCCATGTACAGGATCTTGCACCTGGCCTGGTTGAACTTGTTGAGGTTTTCATGGGCCCACCTCTCAAGCCCATCAGGGTCCCTCTGGACCACATCCCTTCCCTCAGCAACTGACTGCTGGGTTGTGTTTACAGCATGTTTAAGTATCCCGTCGTTGCTCTGGTAACATCCAGGCCTCATCAGCGGCTCCCTGGAGAGCTGCTGGCTCTAGAATAAAAGGGGATTTCATGCTCCTATACTCAAATATGTGACCCAGGTGTCTTACACAGAAAGGATTCAAGGCATGAAGTCTTATGAATTTTCTTATTTTAAAACTCCACATAACAAGTGTGTCTACATGGAGGGTGAGATACTCCTATTATTAGACCCTCCTATTTTCCGTCTTTAGCTTAGCACTTTGTTTGTTTCCCAGTTAGTGCTTTGAATTCTATTTTACATGACTTTTTGTCTTTCAGATTCAATTGTAAGTAACATAAGTACTAAACTGGATTTTTTCAGTTCAGGTCTCAGAACCCAATACTAAATTATAAAATGGCAACCTCAATATTCATTATAATGCTCAATTACTAGTACTCAGATTGAAACAAATTAAAACCCTCTTCCATAAGGATTTCAACCACACATTTTGTTGAATCTTGAATGCTAATGCATTTTAAGGAAAAGGAAAAGAAATCTTCTTACTTTTTATTAAACATAATCATGGATTTGATAAATGATCACAATTAGAACAAGCCTCAGTTGAAGTATCTTCATGATCAGAATTTAGGTGAGACCTTCATACACGTTAAATAAATTATTTTGGTGATCTAAGAAATAGAAACATTATTTTCCTTACAAAATAGAATAAACATATTTTATATATGCACTGGAACATTTAGGATTCAGGCAGGCATTAGAGAATGGCAAAGACAGTGACAAATGCATTAAAAGGAAAGGCAAAACCCTGCAATTCACTGCACCACAGCCTTGCAAAACTAAACTGTTCTTTTAGATCTTTAATCTACTTATACTGCTTTCATCACAGGCAGACCAATACAAAAATAAACAAACAAGAAAACATTCAGGGTTATTTAGCCTGCAGAAAAGGAGGCTCTAGGAGACCTTTTCATCCTCTACAACTACCTGAAAGGAGGTTGTAGTGAGGTGGTTGTCGGTCTCTTCTCCCAAGTAACAAGCAATAGGACAAGAGGAAACGGCCTCAAGTTGTGCCAGAGGAGGTTTAGATTGGATATTAGGGAAAACTTCTTCATCAGAAGGGTTGTCAGACATTAGAACAGGCTGCCCAGGGAAGTGGTTGAATCATCATCTCTGGAGGTATTTCAAAGACACATAGATGTGGTGCTTAGGGACATGGTTTAGCGGTTGGACTTGGCAATGCTAGGTTAACGGTTGAACTTGATGATCTTAAAGGTTTTTTCCAACATAAATATTTTTATGATTATATTTGTTTTAACTTCAGATTGTCGATTGGTATAATAAGGCATCTTTTGAATTGTTTTTAGAATGGTTTTAGAAAGCATTCCTTCTACGTTTCGTAGATTTCATTCTTTTGATTAATACAACAGATCATTCCCAAAGACTTTGAAATTACTTCTTTTGCAATATTTAAGTTAAATCTAAGTGTCTTCATGAATTAGTCTTTTCCACTGTTACTCATTACTACAGATCTGGCTCCAGAAGTGGAAAACTATGTGACAACATTTCTTTTTTTCGTAAAAGAAGCTGTTATTTTACTACAAGAGGCATCACAAGAGATGGAAGAAGCCAATAGATAATTAAAGGGGGTGTTCTGTGCAAAATCAATAGTCTAACTTCAACAGAAAGAATGATAACAAGCTGGACATTTTCTTGCTTTTTATCTGCTTTTCTTGGCCCTGTGATTGTGTTAGAAGACACTCTCAGTGACCTTATACTGAAGAGAACACTGAAACATGCCATTAACTTTGAAATGAGTGTTCTTTCCGGTCCATCTAAATTACAGCCAAGTTTTAGGAGTCAGTTACAAGACCAAACCTAGGTACCTATTTGGCAGTATGAGGTATGAGAATGATCACACCCAGCATATCCAGTTATGAAGCCAGGTGTCTGCAGCTAGTTGGTTCACTCAGTCTTTTATACAAGTTAAGGACATTTCTGCCTATACAATCAGTTATGGACAGCTGCAATAGGTTTGGTACACAATTCTACACATGTTCAAATTGTGCCCTAGAAGTAGTCCTACCCAGCTCTCAAGTTCATATTTCTTTGGATTTCTTTGGATTTCCTTAGTGACTAGTAGTTGGACAGTTGGACATTTCTGTTATATATCTGAATGAGTTTCTGGTATCATTCTAGGCCTGCAGTTTTAAGGCCTTTGCTTTAATAATGGGCTCAGATTCTTGGGCTATGGCTACAGTTCCATATGTTTCTTCACTAACCTTCAAGATACAGCTTCCTGATAACACAGCTACTTTTATGTTAGCTCGAACTAGTCATGCATATACTCTAGGACTAGAGTCATTAAACAGTTTACCAACATAATGGTCTATTGGAAGATATCTATGCAATGTTTTTATAACTAACGACCTGTTATTAATGTCTATTAGTTATAACAACATTATCACTGGCACATTACCAGATTTACAACATAGTTCTGAGAAAACAATATAAAAAGAGAAGTACACAATAATTCACTCAAGTCAAATTCAGTTCCATTTCCCTAGCTTTTTGGACTTTGTACTGAAATCAGTGCTGTTTGTATGTGATAGATAGGCAGAGAGACATACTTTTGGATCAGAGTCCCCAGGATACACATTTTTGTGACCCTCAGGTGATCTTAGTTAGGCATCGGATGTCTGAATTCTCCAGCTTAGACAAGAAAGTGTATGGACAAGAACATAGGGGAATTTAAACACCTCAGCAACAATTAGATTCTTGTATAAAGTAGAACTTAAATTTCTTAAGTAAATGTGAAGCCATCCATGAATTATCACAGCATCATGAAATGGATGAAGGTGAAAGGAACCTCTGGAGGTCTTATGGCCCAACCCTCTCACTGCTCAGGCAGGGCTACCTAGTACTCATTGCCAGGACAATGTGTAGACAGCTTTTGAATATCTCCAAAGAGGGAGACTCCACAACCTCTCTGGGCATCCTGTGCCAGTGCTTGGTCACCCTCACAGTAAAAAAGTGTTTCCTGATTTACATAATTTTCTGACTTTTTTCCTGAAACAAACAAACAAAAAAATCCTGAATTATATCATTCAATTCAAAGGTTCCCCTGTGTTTTACTAACATTGTCACTGAAGTATCTTAAGATAAAACATGACAGGTATAGTGAAATTTGTAATCAGATTAAGTCAACTGCAATTTCTCTATAGACTTCAAAAAAGGTGAAAATTTTACTGACAACCTCTGATTTCTCAGAAAACCTTGCAATATTGTACTAACAGACAATAGAAACATCATGATTAAGTAGACACAGATGCCTTTTTATTTACATTAAGAAATATAGGTATTGCTCAGCTGTGTAAAATAATACAACGGCATCTGGCTTCTATGAATATATATTTGATGAACTTTTAGAACCAAGAAACCATAGAAATGCCCCTTTTCATTAAATAAAAAAGGTATTTAATTTGAAAATCTATGCTAACATTAATGTATCAGGTAAATAATGACAATGGTTTTTGCTGAGAGTCAAGTTAGAGTAGAAAAAGGTCTAAGGTATCTTACAAATCCAAATTTTTAGAACACAAATACTTTTAATTACCCTTTATTATGAAAAACATCATGTAGCTCTGGAAGAAACTACCTCAGTACACCAGTATTTTCATGTTGATAATAATTTCTAACACCACTTTCTTACAGGTGCTTTGAGATTTCCTAGATAGTCCTACTGTATCAAACAGACAGTTTAAGTATCAAGAATAAATGGTTGCCTTATTCACTTTTTCAAACTTATTTGCACTACTTCACAAAATACTATTCCCTTTCACTATCTGGTTACACAGTAACTCTAAATATCACTATGCAGCTGGATCTATTGGCTATATTCTATTTGAAACCCGTCCAACAAAAAAGCTTCAAATTATTTCCTCAGTTTTGTAACCCATTCGTTAAATAATGGAAGAACACCTTATTCATCATCAATATGTGAATGTCTAATGGCATAATGGATAGGCTGAGTAAGCTATGGCTTTTCCAACTTTATTGATTCACATTCTGTAGATAAGTCCTTATTTGTTAAAATTATTGTATGCTTATTTTTATTTCAGCCATGTTCATCTTTTCAATTCTTATTAGAGCAGTAAAAAAAAATCTGTAAAAGTATTATTTTATGGCAGATATCTTTGGTGGGTAAGATATTAATTAGAGAAGTAAAGAAATTCATACTGAAATAACCTTTGCTTCTTTGACTCACCTTCATTGTACTGCAACGCTGAGCTTGTCTTTTGAGACATGTTCAATACGATGCTTGCCACACATTACTGAACATTCAGTTGAAGAAAAGGTCTACTGAAATATAAATACCTGTCTTTTTTTTTCCTTCTTTTTTTCCTTCTTTTTTTTTTTTTTTTTCTTTCCCCCTTATGAGGCAACTTAGAGCACAAAGACACCTAAATCTTTTTTTACAATGGGGGAAAGGACAGAAATCCACACAGAGAAGGAACACAAAAAAGAAGGAACACAAAAAAGAAGGTCCTTAAAGAGAAAGTTAAGTGCATAGTATTCTCCACGTCTTACTATGTCTGTTCCTTTGGTTTTTATCCATGACTCTCTGTCTCAGTATATAAACTTTCACTAGAAGACAAAAACTAATTCTGGATATAAAACAGAGACAATGGATTGTACTCAAATCCATTCAGGTGTCTCCTGCTATAAGAGAAAGGACAAAGTGATGAAGATATCCAGCTGCTGGGATGAAATTCACACTATTTAGCTCAACACAAAAGTCTCTTTTCTCCCAGGAACAGCCTACTGAACTTCAGATGTTTTTTCTTGGGCATTATAAAATGTGGGTAGAAATGTACTAAAGTAAGTAGTACTTAGAAGAAAATTTCTATCATTAGACTATTTTGCAAAATATGGACCTTAAGATTACCTTCTCCAGCTGTGTTCTCAGACAAAAGCATCTGATGGATGCTGATGAACAAAAAAACCGCAGACAGACAAACAAACAAACAAACAAAGCATACAGTCTTTCAATTTCTTTATTTTTTTAAAAAGCTGGGGATGAAAGATTTCTAGGTGGAGTATTTTTCTGCAGAATTTATAATTATCTGCCAAACTATGCATTAAATTTTCTCATCTCTGGAATGGTAAACCCATATATATATATACACACACGCACATATATACACACACATGCATTTAATTTCTGAAGTTAAAGAAAGGTTTTTAAAAAGGTATTTTTGATAAGTCAAGTGAAATAATTTCAGTGAAGAGTGTAAAAAAATCAAACTACTACCTATGTTCAGTTCACTTTTGAAATGAGAAAGCAAATTAAATGATACTAAGACCATCTAACAAAAAATACTCTGGTAATTAAGGTAGAAATAGAGTTATAGAAGTTATTGAAACAACAATATTGCTGTCAATATATTGATAACTCTAAAGAGTTGTAGGGGCATGCATGTTAGCTAAGGAGTAACAAAAACTGGTTGAAGGTAAAACCTTAAGTATGATTGTTAAGACCTCATACAAATAAGAAACTTGTTCACCTAAAACTTTATTTAGATGGATTTCTGGATTTTCTCCAAATCATAAATCTTCCTCTGTTACCTTTTGTCTACATCTCTCAAAATAGCCAGTTTCAGAAAACAAAACACACGAAAAATGGACTCTGTGTCAGGTTAGTCTTTGAATTTCCCATCTTTACCAGTTTGTTTCCCATTGAATTGTAACATTCATCTGGGTATGGAAAAAACTCCTCAAGTCTAAGCAGGTCCTATATATCTCCAAGGCACACATAAATTCCACACATATTCAGAAATTAGGTGCCATTCCTTCTAAACCTTCTGGGGACTTCTGTAAGTTAGGCATCTACATGTGTTTTGAGCACCTTTGAAACAGGCTGTAAAACATTAATCATATTGAAGCTCTCTCTGCCCTATAAATTCAAGATTCAGGGGATGTCCAAAGAACAAAAGGGGATGTCCAAAGCTGGTGCTTAATTAGTTATTTATTAACTCAGATTGATGGATGAGGAAAGAGTGAACAAGACCTGAACTACATTTCACCGTAGCTCCCATTCTGAATTGGAGCCTCCTTCCCACACTCGTATGACTGTTGCTGCTTGGCAGGATCTGCCACTGGCTTGGTGTGGTGGGTTGACCCTGGCTGGGGGCCAGGTGCCCACCAGAGCCGCTCTATCACTCCCCTCCCTCACTAGACAGGGGAGAAAAGGTATAACGAAAAGCTTATGGGTCGAGATAAAGACAGGGAGAGATCACTCACTAATTATTGTCACAAGCAAAACAGACCGAACTGAGAGAGGAAATTCATCTAATTTATTACTAAGCAAAACAGAGTAGAGGAATGAGAAATAAAATCAAATCTTAAAACACTTCCCCCCACCCCTCCCATCTTCCCGGGCTCAACTTCACTCCCGGCTTCAACCTCCACCCCCCCCAGCGGCACAGGGGGACGGGGAGTGGGGGTTACGGTCAGTTCCTCACGCGGTGTTTCTGCCGCTTCTTCATCCTCAGGGGAAGGACTCCTCTCATCGTTCCCCTGCTCCAGCGTGGAGTCCCTCCCACGGGAGACAGTCCTTCACGACCTTCTCCAACATGAGTCTCTCCCACGGGCTACAGTCCTTCACCAGCTGCTCCAGCGTGGTCTGTCCCATGGGGTGCAGACCTTCAGGAGCAAACTGCTCCAGTGTGGGGTCCCCCACAGGGTCACAAGTCCTGCCAGCAAACCTGCTCTGGTGTGGGCTCCTCCCTCCAGGGGTCCACAGGTCCTGCCAGGAGCTTGCTCCAGCGTGGGCTTCCCACGGGCCACAGCCTCCTTCAGGTGTCTCCACCTGCTCCAGCATGGGGTCCTCCACGGGCTGCAGGTGGAATCTCTACACCCCCTCATCCTCCCTCCGTGGGCTGCAGGGGAACAGCCTGCTTCACCATGGTCTTCACCACGGGCTGCAGGGGGATCTCTGCTCCGGTGCCTGGAGCACCTCCTGCCCCTCCTTCTGCACTGACCTTGGTGTCTGCAGAGTTTCTTACATGTTCTCGCTCCTCTCTCCAGCTGCAAAAGCTCTCCCTAACTGTTTGGGGTTTTTTTCCCTTCTTAAATATGTTATCACAGAGGCGCTGATTGGCTTGGCCTTGGCCAGCGGCGGGTCCGTCTTGGAGCCGGCTGGCATTGGCTCTGTCAGACACAGGGGAAGCTTCTAGCAGCTTCTCACAGAAGCCACCCCTGTAGCCCTCCCTGCTACCAAAACCTTCCCATGCAAACCCAACACACGTGGGGAGCGCTGCGGCCAGCCAGGACCAACCAGGCCGAGGGTGGGTGGAACAACAGCCCTTTGTGCCTTGGGGTGGGGACGTACCTGCCACCTCCCCGATAGGGCCCACAGAAGTTACCTCTAGGGCAAGAGACAAACATACTCACCAAGTCCAAAGTACGGTCCCAGCCAAGAGGACAAGAAACTCCATTGTGGTCATCTTCTGCCTTGCAGTGGGAGCCACAGGATGATGGCAGCTTGATGTAATTGCCACAGACTCGTTCTTCCTGAGGAAGACAGCACTGTCAACCTTGGGATCACGTTTGCTGGCAGGACTTGTGACCCTGTGGTGGACTCACGCTGGAGCAGTTAGTGAAGAACTGCAGCCTGTGGGAAGGACTCATGTTGGAGAAGTTGGTGGAGGACTGACTCCCTCCCCCTGTGGGAGGGACCCCACGCTGGAGCAGGGGACGAGTGTGAGGAGTCCTCCCCCTGAGGAGGAAGGAGCAGCAGAGACAATGTGTGATGAACTGACCACAACCCACATTCCTGTCCCCCTGTGCTGCTGGGGAGGAGGAGGAAGAGAAATCGGGAGTGAAATTGAGCCCGGGAAGAAGGGAGGGGTGGGGGGAAGGTTTTTTAAGATTTGTTTTTATTTCTTATTATCCTACTCTTGATTTGATTGTTAATAAATTAAATTAATTTTCCCAAGTTGAGTCTGTTTTACCCATGACGGTAATTGGTGAGCGATCTCTCTGTCCTTATCTCATCCCATGAATTTTTATTACATTTTCTCTCCCCCGTCCGTCTGAGGAGGGGAGTAATAGAGTGGCTTGGTGGGCACCTGGCATCCAGCCAAAGGCAATGCACCACATCATTCATGTTAGCTTTTCTTACAGATTATAGTGAGAGGATAGTCTGCAATGAAATGAAACACTTTGTAAGGAATGACAAGCATAACTTGTTCTATACTACTGACTACTTCACAAAGACGTATCAATAAAATCCATCATAGGCTTCAGGTTCTCCACCTTGAATATTCATCCCCAAAATCAATTAAAAAATGCATCCCTGTATCAAGGTGAGGGAATTTGGATCTATATCTAGTTTCTTAATTAGCCACTGAATGATGGGATTTGGAATTTCTCAGGTGAAACACATGATTAAAAATAGCATGTGTTTGGGAGGTGCCATACAACTAATGTAATAAGACAATTGCGTTTTGCCTATCCCTTTATCAACCCAGGAAAGAAGGTTAAAAAAAATATTTCAGACAAATCTGTTTATTGTGGCAAAGTCAGAAAGCTGAGAAGAGCACTTTTGAGCATCATAGCTAAAAAGGTCAGAACCTGGAGATGCTTATACATATTTTTAAAAAATTGTATTTTTGTCTATCTCATCAAAATGAGAAGCCAGTTGAATGTGTTGGGGATTTTTTATGGTAGCCATTGAGGTGAATTACACATTATAAATGAATAAACAATGTATTGAACAGTCCTACTACCATTCGTGGTTCTACAAGAAGTCTGCAAAGATGCATCATGAGCTAATTCCTTATATACACTTGCACAAGCACCAATCCTGTGAGCTTTGGCACAGGCATCTCAATGTGGTCTTGGGTCGATCCTGCAGCTTAGATCTGCTGCCCAAAGGTATCCTGAGTGCTCCCATTCCAGGATTGCTACAAGACTATGCTGTGTCTGTTTCTTATCATATCACCAAGGGAAACTTCACTCCCTTACAGGGAATCTTTCTGTCTCTGGCATTCCTGCTGCCAGCCAGCTTAACCCCTTCTGCAGTTGGGCCTTCTTGCCCTCCATGACAGATCATTTGTTGGTCACAAATTACTACTGCTGAGCAGTTACCAGTTAAATTTCCCCTTCAGAAATCTAGAGAAAAACTATGCAAAAGGCTATTCAAGAAGCATAAGAAAAAAACCTTTGAGACCATAGTGATTCAGACATCAGTTAAACTTATAACCACCTCAGAAACTATGCAGTTCTTTGTATTACAAGAATAAAACAAATTTTTACCTATTATCTGAAGTGCTACCTCTTTTCAAGGTAGTACTTCAAAAAAAGTGAGATTTGAAATAAAAAAAAAAAAAGAATGCTTTCTATATTAAGTGTAGTTTATTGTAACAGCCACAAAACCATGGAGAAAAATACTGTCATAAGCCTTGAAATATGACTAGGTTCTTCTTTTGCATTTGATGATTTTTGCAGTCATGCAAAGCAAAATAATTATATTAATAACTTAGAAAATAGCATGAAAACTGGTTGAGTTATGAATTGCTCTGAAAGTAGAGGTAAATAGAATGCTGAGAATAAAAGTATTTGCCTACAGTTTTTATCATACAAGATGCACTTGTTGAGTTAGCATAGATGGACTTTAAGATAATGTAACTGAATTAACTCTTTTCATGTTGCCCTTGACTGCCTGTTTTTCATTAGCAACTCAGTATCATTTATTATAAATGATTTTTTTCTGAACTAACCTGGAAAAATAATCACTCAGTCCAACATTTCAGAAAAGAAGCTAGTCTGTTGAAATACTATAGATGAATTATGCTTAGTTTACTGCCTAGGTACAAATCAATATATTCCTTTATATTTCCCCAGGCACACATTTAGTCATTCTTATTTCTGTTTAAAACATTCCTTCCAGAGACCAGATTTGCAATACCCACTAAATTCTTCTAGGAAAGTTATATTGGCTTCTTCATTTACATTCGTAAATAGAAATTTGGCTTCTTGAAAATCTAGCTTTTACTTTAATATATTTCAGAAAAAGCAAGAAAGAATAGTGTTCTACACCTTTGAGTTGCTGGTTTAAAAAAGGATATATTTATGTCTGTCTTTGAAAAGCCTCATACTATGGTGTTGGAAAAAGTACTGTCGACATCTTGAAAACCAGCACACATGTGAGATTACTGTACGTCAATAGCACCATTTGGATCCCATCAAGATTAAGCTATAGATGTTTTAAATACTGGCACTTTTTCATCAGTTATATTTTAATGGTCAGACACTGCTGATGCGTTTTGATGCTAGAGGGTGAAAGTCTATTTTGAAATACTAGCCATGTCATGTTGAAAAGCCTCCCCCAGGACCTTACACATGTTCAGACAGTAGGGGACTTTATGAGAGATGTGTTGAATTAAGCCTGGTTAACTCAGATGAAAGAACTGCTCTCTTGAACAGGATGAACACAATTTGTGCTACCAGATTTCCCTCATAAACCCCAGCACTCCACTGATTTAAAGAGGATGTTAAATTAAAGCAATGTCACAGCAGCAGGGAGAGGATTCCAGCAGAGATAGCATTAAAATTAACTTTTTATTATAGCAAAAGCTGTGGCATAAGAGACTGAGGGGGCAGAGGGGGATTAGGGTGAGGCTGTGTTTAGTTCCATGACATAAGCAATATCTCTGAAACTTATGCAGATGATAATAATGTTGCAGTAAAGAGTTATCATCAGGTAGTCCAAGCTAAAATGAACCAATTTTACTTGTGCTAGAATCAATGACATATTTTGTACTGCTTGAAGTGGAATGTGTATGATAGTATGTCATAGTTGCCCTTTAAAATTTTCAAAAGAAGCCCCCCTCTTTTCTTGGGGAAAAAAAGAATTTGAAATACTTACAGTATCATTGCTCTTGCTGAATTTCTGCAAGGACTATGAGCAAAAGAGATTCAGGATCTATTGTCTTTCTGACAGGTTTTGGCAACTCAAGATAGTTTCTTTGAAATTCAAAATTTTTAAGGAACAAAAAAAATGGGCAGTTGACTCTGATCTCAATAGGAACTAGCAGCTCCTTGGAATCTTTTATTGTTATGAGAGGCAGTTCATTCTAATTCTATGGACTTTTCGTAAAGGATGAGACAGGTTTACTCCATAGGGAGGCCTACATGCAAGTCTCCCAGTTAGGTCGGTATCAAAGAAATCTGCTGGACCATGTAGAAATGCTCTCTTTGTCCATATTTGAATGTTTGTTTCAGGTGCAAAGGAGACTGTGATGGGGAATGGTGTGTCCCTATATCTTGTTCTGGGATGAAATCATCATGCAGCTTCATCTGCTCACTTAGTTCCAGAAAATAATAAAAAGACAAATATTTTACATTTGGTTTGAATATATATGTTAAGTTCCAAACTTGGCTATCTCCAGAAATACCTTCCCCTTATGGAAAGAACCCACCTTAGTTCATAGCATAGAGGAATCACAGGATCACAGAATTAGAGTGGTTGAAGTTGGAAGGAACTTCAGGAAATCATCTGGTCCAACTCACAGTGCTAGCTGGATGCCCAGGACTATGTCCAGATGGCTTTTGAATATCTCCAAGGAGGGAGACTCCACAATCTCTCTGGGCAGCCTGTGCCAGTGCAGTTAAAAAGTCTTTCCTGATATTCAGACAGAACACCCTGTGTTTCAGTTTGTGCCCATTGCCTCTTGTCCTATCACTGGCTACCACTGAAAAGTGCCTGTCCATGTCCTCTTTGCACTCTTACCTTAGGGTGTTTATATTCACTTACTACCCTGGACATCGAGAGAGCAGAATTTAGCCTCTTCAGGGATCTGCTTAGTAGACTACCATGGGACAAAGCCCTGGAGGGAAGAGGGGCCCAAGACAGCTGGTTAGTATTCAAGGATCACCTCCTCCAAGCTCAGGAGTGATGCTTGCCAGCAAAGAGGAAGTCAGGAGAAAATACCAGGAGGCGTGCATGGATGAACAAGGAGCTCCTGGGCAAACTCAGACACAAAAAGGAAGCCTACAGAGGGTGGAAGCAAGGGCAAGTAGCCTAGGAGGAATACAGAGAAACTCTCTTTTGATGCAGCCCAGGACACGGTTGGCTTTCTGGGCTGCAAGCGCACACTGACGGCTCATGTTGAGCTTCTCATCAATCAATACCCCCAAGTACTTCTCCTCAGGGCTGTTTTCAATCCATTCCTCACCCAGCCGATAGTTGTGCTTGGGATTGCGCCGACCCACATGCAGGACCTTGCACTTGGCATTCCTGAACTTCATGCAGTTTGCACGGGCCCACATCTCCAGCCTGTCAAGGTCCCTCTGGATGGCATCCCTTCCCTCCAGCGTGTTGACCACACCACACAGCTTGGTGTCGTCAGCAAACTTGCTGAGGGTGCACTCGATCCCACTGTCCATGTCGCTAAACAAAGATGTTGAATAGTGCCGGTCCCAGTACTGACCCCTGAGGAACACCACTCGTCACTGATATCCACTTGGACATTGAGCCGTTGACCACAACTCTTTGAGTGAGACCATCCAGCCAATTCCTTATCCACCGAGTGGTCCATCTGCTGAATCCATGCCTCTCCAATTTAGAGACAAGGATGTCGTGCGGGACAGTGTCAAATGCCTTTTACAAGTCCAGGCAGATGATGTCAGCTGCCCTTCCCTCATCCACCGATGCTGTAATTCCACCATAGAAGGCCACCAAGTCTGTCAGGCACCATTTGCCCCTAGTGAAGCCAATCACCCCCTTATTTTCCATGTGCCTGAGCATAGACTCCAGGAGGGTCTGCTCCATGATCTTGCCAGGCACAGAGGTGAGACTGACCGGCCTGTAGTTCCCTGGGTCTTCCTTTTTTCCCTTCTTAAAAAGGGGGGTTATGTTCCCCCTCCTCAGTCGGCGGGAACTTCACCGGACTGCCAGGACTTCTCAAATATGATGGCGAGTGACCTGGCCACTTCATCCGCCCGTTCCCTCAAGACCCGCGGATGCATCTCATCAGGTCCCATGGACTTGTGCACCTTCAGGTTCCTTAGATATTCTTGATCCTGATCTTCTCCTACAGAGAGCGGTTCTGCATTCTCCCAGTCCCTGCCTTCTGTGACCTGGGCAGCGTGGCTCAAGGGTTTGCCAGTGAAGGCTGAGGCAAAGAAGGAATTGAGTATCTCAGCCTTCTCCATATCCTGGGTAACCAGGTCACCCGTTTCATTCCGGAGGGGACCCACATTTTCCCTCGTCTTCCTCTTATCACTAACATACCTATAGAAGCTTTTCGTCTTGTCCTTGACATCCTGGCCAGACTACTTTCTATCAGGGCTTTGGCTTTCCTAACCTGCTCCCTGGCTGCTCGGACAGTTTCTCTGTATTCCTCCCAGGCTACCTGCCCTTGCTTCCACCCTCTGTAGGCTTCCTTTTTGTGTCTGAGTTTGCCCAGGAGCTCCTTGTTCATCCATGCACGCCTCCTGGTATTTTCTCCTGACTTCCTCTTTGCTGGCAAGCATCACTCCTGAGCTTGGAGGAGGTGATCCTTGAATACTAACCAGCTGTCTTGGGCCCCTCTTCCCTCCAGGGCTTTGTCCCATGGTAGTCTACTAAGCAGATCCCTGAAGAGGCTAAATTCTGCTCTCTCGATGTCCAGGGTAGTAAGTTTGCTGCGTGCCCTCCTCACTGCCCTGAGCATCTTGAACTCCACCAAAGAGAGATGTATACCTTTATCTCACAATATTAAAAGTGCTTTTTCAAGAAACAAAAATTAGTGAGAATGTCTTGAGAAAATTAATGGAAATTGGCAACATTTTAACCTATGTACAGCTGCTAGCATCACTAGAAATCTTCCGTATTTCAATGAAGATATTTATTTTCTGGGGGTAAAAGTGTTTGACATAAAAAATAAATAAAAGGATCATATATAAACTTTACAACGGTCTAGGATTTTACTGCTGTATCCACATAGAACTGGCACAGTGTGCAGAGGACTTCACTTGCTACCATAGTAACTATGGATGGAAAAAACCGGAAAAATACAGGAAGAAATCTTAAAAATCTGCACTCTTCTTTTAGAGCTCAGACTAGCCATTAATTTCTCTGTGAAGGGAGTAAAAATGCATTAATAAATCCCCTCCTCAAAGTATCAACCCATTTATTTGTTACAAGAATAAACTTCCACTCAAAAAGACCATGCTACAAGGTAGCTGACAATTTGTAAACTTCACAACCTTTATATTTGCATATGTATATACACTTGAATAATCTATGCATATAAACTTCTTAATTCAAGGGTCTGTGTATCAACATCATTATGATTTTCTGCCAATAAATAAAACTAAAGACTTAATAAATAATTTTAAAGTGGCTTTCATCACAGCATTAGGAAATTCACAAAAAAAACCCCCACCAAAAAACAACAAACACACGCCCTGCCCCCCAAACAGTTATCTTAAGGTAACACAAATAATAAAAAACCTTAATGGGATGACAATGTCTGATTAACATTTCAGGCAATGGATTAAATTCTTCTGAAGTAATATGTGTGTGAATTAAGCTTATTAGTGGAAAATATTGAAAAATTAGATCTACTGAGATAGGATGATAACAGAAAAAAACTCAATGCTTTTATATTTTACTCATTTCTTTTTATTTTTTGAGCATTCCTGAACTTTGTACATAGGTTTTAGAATTAAAACAGTACTTCTTTTTAAATGAACTTATTTTCCTAAACAAATCACAATTTCTGCAATATAAATCTATTTTAAACCTTGGAGTTATAAAGTGTTATAAAGGAATCCATAGCAGACAGCTTAAAGGTTTGGTGGAAGAATGATACATACAATGAACTCTTCCTTTGCTTTCAACATTGCTAATAAATTCAAAAGTGCATCACTATTTGTCATGTTAGGATAATACTGTCTTTCACCAAATATAGTGCTAGAAGTGGTTTGAGATATTATTATCAAAACAAGTCTGTGTTTACTGCATAGCACACTATTAATGTTTTAGTGTAACACAGTTCTTAGTATCTGAAACCTTTCTATACAAATAATATATTCATTCAGTCTTTACAAAATATGCATTCATTAGAAACAGGTATTCCATATTCCCTTTCTCAAAGGATAAAGTTTCTTCACTAAGATATGTCTTTGATTTGTTGTTGAAGTTCTCAAAATGTGAAAGAATCATTCAAAACTCAAAATCACTCTCATTCTCCAGATTAGAACTATAATTTGGGTTATGCATGGCTTCATTTTTCTATTTTTGAAGACACTGTAAGAATGTTACTATTTCTTTCTTTCATAAGGGAATTAGAGAAAGGTTTTATGATAACAAACAGACATTAAAACTTCAGAGAATTTTTATAGCAATATCTCTGACATAGACATGAGTGGTAATATGCTGTAGTGTTAACACTTCTGCCTGTATGTGCAGATAAAGAATTTCTTGCAGTTTAACATTGTATAATAAAAAATCCTTATTATTTAATACTTTATAGTAGTTATAAATATGTTAAGTCCTTCAGTGGAAACATGGGAATACTTTAAAAATGGACTCAATGAACAATAGGAGATGAGAAAGAAGGAAAAGATAAGAAGGACACAGAGCTTATAAATAAGATTAACTATTGTTTAGCGTCAATATTATGCACAAGGGTGTGGAGGATTAAAAAGCCCATGCAGACTTGAAATTCCATACAGTACCTATGCTGAAAACGTAGATAAAGTTTAAATAATGATGAATCGAGATGAGGTTAGCCTCATGCTCTGGAGGATATGTCACTCACTCAGTCATTCCCTAGGCCTACATACAATAGTTCTGCGACCATGACAGCTACCATCAAAACTGTTAAACAGCTAAGGTTTTGTGTCATCTTTTCTTTATAGGAAGAGATTAAAAGAAAAAAAAAAAAAAGAAGATGACTGATGCAATGTCGAAGGAGACATGTAAAAAAATCAAACCACTAAAATGACTAGATAGGAAAAAAAAAAAAAAAGAAATCAAAAGAATTAACATAAATAAGGCAGAGGGGAAAATCCATGAGGGAGAAATAGTACAAGGTGATGGTAGTGGTGACTGTCATCTGTCCTTACCTAAGGTGCCTAAAATGTGTGAACGGTGAATGTGTTTTATGCCAGTGAGACTATGTAGGAGTCAGTGTATACAAGTCTTGTCCTGGCAGGGTCAGGGGAGGTCATTCTCAGTGGGCCGGAGCAGCCTTCTCCGGTTGGAACCAGCTGGAGCCGGTTGGAGCTGTGTGGAGATGGTTGGAGCTGTTTGGAGATGGTTTCCCCTCCCCATGCTCACATAACTGTTGCTCCAACAGAGTGAGGTAACCACAACCATTTGCATCACAGGGCGGCGGGGGCACCTGCTGCCTCCCCTGTGGGGCCCCCAGAAGGATCTCATAGATCGGGCAGGGGAGAAAAAGTAAAAACATACCCGGGTGGACCCAAAGATCAAGGAGGAAGAAATTCCCTCCACGAACATCATGGTCCTCCCAGTGAAAGACTTGGGGCAGTGGTGGCTCTGACACAAACCCTCTCCTCCCTGGGGAAGGCAGACACTGCAGCCCATAGAGCCCAAACAAGCATAGGAAGGGTGAGAGTGACTCCAGAGGAAGAGGATGGATCTTTCTATAACAGTAACAGTGTTAGCAGTGAGACTGCATTGTAATAACATGATAGTTTGGACTACAAAAGCTTAGTACTGCTATAACCAGACTAATAATGACAGTATAGGGTATTTGGATTAGATTGTTAAGATTTTTATTCAGCTAACAGAATTTTGAGTGTGACAGTGACTCTCAAATACAGATTAGTGAACAAATGAGAAAAAAGTTAAAATATTCTGGGTGTTTCATCTGACAAGGCTCCCTACAAAGTGATAATGACTCAGTTTCCATTGTTAATTTGAGGTTTCATCAGCCAGAGATAGCCTTCAAACTTCTGTCTTGGGATGGAAATGTATATTTGTATATCTGTGTGCATATGTGTGGCTGAATAACTTATATGTGGTTTGCTTTATGTCTCTCTTTTTCCTTAAGTGCTTCTGCAACAGTTAAAGGAGGTCAAATATGGCTAGAGAACAGATATGTCTCTGAAAGACATTTGAAAGACAGGAGGCTCCTAATAAGTCTAGAAGTATCTTCGTAGTCAACAGTAAAACATACATGCTAGAGATAAAGAATCTCTTCTATTCCATGGATCAGGTAGATCAGGGAAAAAATATACAGAAAGCTAAAGTGAGCATTTTCTTTTTTTATTTTTTTTTTTAACGAACTTATTAAAGAATCTAAGGACCAAGACAGTACCTAACCACATGAATTTACTATCTTCCCTTTGCAGTAAGGAGAGAATCTTTTGTTAAACTTTTACAAAAAATCTCATCCAAAGTTATATAATTGTTGGGGAAGGATTCAGCTTGCTCAAAATTCAGAGACAGGTTTTATTACAAGATTAAGGTCCTAAAATGTGGGTGTCTATCTGACTGATAGATCCTAAAGACATTTTTGTTATGTTTCAAATAGTTTTTTACATGAGAATTTTTAGTCAGTTTTTACCATCCTTCCTCTTCCCCCCACCAAGGATGATGTACTTATATTCACTTTGAATATTAGGTCTACAGTATCACAGGATGGTTGGGGTTGGAAGGGAACTCTTGAGACCACATTAGCCAAGCCCCCTGCTCAAGCAGGGTCACCTACGAAAGGTTGCCCAGGATTGTGTCCAGTTGGGTATTGAGTACCACCAAGGACTGAGACTCCACTGCCTCTCTGGGCAACCTGTTCTTGGGTCTGACCACCCTCAGTATGACAGTCTTTCTTGTGTTCAGGTGGAATTTTCATGTGTTTTAATTTGTGCACGTTGCCTCTTGTCACTGGGCACTACTGAGAAGAGTCTGGGTCCTTCATCTTTTTTCCCTCCCATCAAGCATTTGCTCAGATCACTCTGAGCCTTCTCCTATCCAGGCCAAAGAAAGAGTCTTTACAGGTGAAGCCAAAAAGATTCACAGATGAACAGGCCAGCAGGAAACCAGTAAAGAAAGAGAAGTGCTGTCTTCATTTGAACTAGTAATCAATTTATGCTTTGATACATATGTATGAAAGATTTCAGCTCTCCAGAGAGCTTCTGCTCACTGTAAATGTGGATCTCATTATCTCTTTTACTGATAAGGCTTTGGAGAGCTTTTCTTAAGGAAAGGCAGATGCACTTTCATGGCTGTAGAGAAAGATCAAATGTGTATTTTTAAATGGCCTTAAATTAACATATACATACATTGGTCTTCTCCAAAATATCTGAATTTTAGAATGGCTTTTTTTATTAAAGAACTTTTGTGTATTTTGTTTATTAATCCTTGGAATATGATTATTATAGGAATATTACAGGTACAGATTTGATCCGTTTCTTTACAAGCAGAGGCTTACTGAAGTCATTTAAGACTAGTTAATGAAGTACTTCTCATTGTGAATAAAGACAGTAGAGTTATGTCCTTAATGATTTGAAAAAGCTTGAAGACTCATAATTAATTAAAAAGGTCAGTACCATTTTCATACAAGGTTCATTTACTGCACTATGTATGGACTCCGAACTGATTGATGGGCTCTATCAGACAATTATATACCACTCTTTCATAAACTGATCAGAGCTAAAAAAAACCCAGGGCTTGAAAGAAGTTGATCTTTTTTTGCCCCGTATTCTTACAGAAAAGGCTGTTCCAGATTTTCACTGATCTGATGGATAGAAAATTTATTCCAAATTTATTCATTTACCAGCTTATAGATGGTACTGCTTGTGCCAGTCCTCTTCTTTATCCCTAGTCTTACTCTGCTGTTTAGACCGCCTGTGGAGAACTTCTCAGTTATAGTTTCTTATAGAGCATTTTCCTTGCATAAGAAATAATCTTTGTCTGCACAAATTAAAATTAAATTCATTTTCTCTTGAACACCAGATTCAAGAACTGAACATGATATTCCATTTGAAGTCCCATCAGTGGCATTAACACTGCCCTAAATCTATTGTAATGTATCTTCTGATGTATTTCAGCACTGGTTTTGCTTTTCGTATCAGGAACTGTATCGTGGTCTTGTTTCTGTGCCTAAGATCTGCTATACTGCTAGATCTTTCTTCTCAAATAATAGCATTTTTATTGTAGAAATCATCATGATTTGATCTTTAATGCCATGGCATCTTACTTTATTTTACTAAGTTTCTATCAATTCAAAATATGAGGTTTTCATGGGTAATAGCCCAGTCTTTTTCTGTTTTGACATTACTTCCAGAGTTTATCTCTTGACAGACCACATCATTCACTCTTCTGTTCATTGGTCTTTACAAATATTTTATGAACTCCACATTTTTGTGTATATTAACAATTTATGTAAGCAGACTTAAGTCTTTTACATCGTATGATTCTTGCTGACAGGCTGCAGGTTTATTTAAAGATACATACAGATATCTTTAACAGAGCTTGCTAGCATGCACATGAAAGTTCAATCTATTCCCCTCTGAGGAAAAAAGACTCCTACTGAATTCACTCAGTCTGAATAAGCTCTTGTTTAGTTTGGTTCTTAAGGTTTCTTCAGATTTTTAGGCAGGCTTAGTGTTTGTTCCTTCACTATTTTGCTAGTATCTTTCTAGAATCTTAATATATAATTCAGAGTACGTCATTCCAATGAAATTCCACTTCAACAACTGACCTACAGAAAAATATATACTTTATGTCTCTAAGCCTATTACATGTGTAGTCCACATCATATCAGAATCTCTTTGTCATTCCTTCAAATTAATCTTATATTTGTTTGTTTGTTTTTTCGGTTCCACAAGCATTTCATATCTGATACAATTGTATTCCTGGACTAACACTAGTCAGATAATTTTTTAACATGTTGATCCAAGATCCGGCACAGTATACAATCCTTGATGAACTTCATATGGTAGTGTCTATGTTATTTATTTAAAGATGATCAGCATCCCAAGATGCTCACCAATAAAGAGGGCCTGTTGGGAGATGTCAAGCTCAAGGGCAGCCTTGGCTGCAGTGACCACGAAATGGTGGAATTCAAGATCCTCAGGGCAGCAAGGAGAGCACTCTGCAAGAAAGTAGTCTGGCCAGGATGTCAAGGACAAGACGAAAAGCTTCTATAGGTATGTTAGTGATAATAGGAAGACGAGGGAAAATGTGGGTCCCCTCCGGAATGAAACGGGTGACCTGGTTACCCAGGATATGGAGAAGGCTGAGATACTCAATTCCTTCTTTGCCTCAGCCTTCACTGGCAAACCCTTGAGCCACGCTGCCCAGGTCACAGAAGGCAGGGACTGGGAGAATGCAGAACCGCTCTCTGTAGGAGAAGATCAGGATCAAGAATATCTAAGGAACCTGAAGGTGCACAAGTCCATGGGACCTGATGAGATGCATCCGCGGGTCTTGAGGGAACGGGCGGATGAAGTGGCCAGGTCACTCGCCATCATATTTGAGAAGTCCTGGCAGTCCGGTGAAGTTCCCGCCGACTGAGGAGGGGGAACATAACCCCCCTTTTTAAGAAGGGAAAAAAGGAAGACCCAGGGAACTACAGGCCGGTCAGTCTCACCTCTGTGCCTGGCAAGATCATGGAGCAGACCCTCCTGGAGTCTATGCTCAGGCACATGGAAAATAAGGGGGTGATTGGCTTCACTAGGGGCAAATGGTGCCTGACAGACTTGGTGGCCTTCTATGGTGGAATTACAGCATCGGTGGATGAGGGAAGGGCAGCTGACATCATCTGCCTGGACTTGTAAAAGGCATTTGACACTGTCCCGCACGACATCCTTGTCTCTAAATTGGAGAGACATGGATTCAGCAGATGGACCACTCGGTGGATAAGGAATTGGCTGGATGGTCTCACTCAAAGAGTTGTGGTCAACGGCTCAATGTCCAAGTGGATATCAGTGACAAGTGGCGTTCCTCATGGGTCGGTACTGGGACCAGCACTGTTCAACATCTTTGTTAGTGACATGGACAGTGGGATCGAGTGCACCCTCAGCAAGTTTGCTGACGACACCAAGCTGTGTGGTGTGGTCAACACGCTGGAGGGAAGGGATGCCATCCAGAGGGACCTTGACAGGCTGGAGATGTGGGCCCGTGCAAACTGCATGAAGTTCAGGAATGCCAAGTGCAAGGTCCTGCATGTGGGTCGGCGCAATCCCAAGCACAACTATCGGCTGGGTGAGGAATGGATTGAAAACAGCCCTGAGGAGAAGTACTTGGGGGTATTGATTGATGAGAAGCTCAACATGAGCCGTCAGTGTGCGCTTGCAGCCCAGAAAGCCAACCGTGTCCTGGGCTGCATCAAAAGAGGGGTGACCAGCAGGTCGAGGGAGGTGATCCTGCCCCTCTACTCCGCTCTTGTGAGACCCTACCTGGAGTACTGCGTCCAGCTCTGAGGGCCCCAGTACAGGAGAGACATGGAGCTGTTGGAGCGAGTCCAGAGGAGGCCACGAAGCTGATCAGAGAGATGGAGCACCTCTCCTGTGAGGACAGGCTGAGTTGGGATTGTTTAGCCTGGAGAAAAGGCGGCTCCGGGGAGATCTAATTGCGGCTTACCAGTACCTGAAGGGGGCCTACGGGAAGGATGAAGAGGGACTGTTTATCAGGGAGTGTAGTGACAGGACAAGGGGTAATGGGTTTAAGCTGAAGGAAGGTCGATTTAGAGTAGATGTTAGAAAGAAATTCTTTACTGTGAGGGTGGTGAGGCACTGGAACAGGTTGCCCAGAGAGGTTGTGGAGGCCCCATCCCTGGAAGTGCTTAAGGCCAGGCTGGATGAGTCTTTGGGCAACCTGGTCTAGTGGAGGGTGTCCCTGCCCGTCCTGCAGCACTCCAGGAGGGGTCTCACAAGAGCAGGGTAGAGGGTCAGAATCACCTCCCTCGACCTGCTGGTCACACTTTTTTTGATGCAGCCCAGGACCCGGTTGGCTTTCTGGGCTGCAAGCACACATTGCTGGGTCATGTTGAGCTTCTCATCCACCAACAGCCCCAAGTCTTTCTCCTCAGGGCTGCTCTCAATCCATTCTCCATACAGCCTGTAGTTGTACTTGGGATTGCCCCAACCCATGTGCAGGACCTTGCACTTGGTCTTCCTGAAGTTTATGTGCTTTGCACGGGCCCATCTCTCCATCCTGTCAAGGTCCCTCTGGATGGCATCCCTTCCCTCCAGCGTACTGACTGCACCACACGGCTTGGTGTCCTTGGAAAACTTGCTGATGGTGCACTCGATCCCACTGTCCATGTTATCAACAAAGATATTAAACAGTGCTGGTCCCAGTACAGACACCTGAGGAATGCTACTCGTCACTGGTCTCTACTCATACAATGACAGTAACTCTGAAATTTAATAACTATTTTCAAACAGAAGGAAGAATGGATTTCAAAGTTAAGGATTTCTCATTAGGAATATTTTAGTGATAAACAGAAACAACTCAAATTTCTGATCACTGAAGTCACAATCAGATTGAAATAGAAAACACTGTGTAACTCTCCTCTGGTTAGAAGAAAAAGCTCTTTTTCAGGTATATTTTCCTATGTCAGTAAGATTTTTGATTCAATCTGTAAAATGCAGTCACCGTGCATCTGTACAATAACATTAATCAGGAGTTAAGAGTAGGATAGATTAAAGTTAGGCATATTTTTAGTAGAATAATATCCCAGGTAGGGGGTTTTTTTGCTCTTTTCTTTAGATTTCATGCTAGAGATCAAAAATATGGTATCATACTGTATTTTCTTCAGTATACACAATGAATTTTGATTTTTATTTCCCAAACTTTACTCATTTGAGTCTTGGATGTGCTAAACTTCAAGATGTGTCACAATGCCAGTCTTTTCTTGAAGTCAGGCAGTGGAAGAGGAGGCTGAGTTGTATCAGGAATATTTCATATTATCAAAGTTCTTATTTAAGTGTCTTAACTGTAGATTTTCAGATGTCTTTCATATGTCTTTCAGATGTCTCATATGAGTTACATGACTTTTATTTTGTATTACCAAGAAGACAAAAGAGTGTGCTGCAATTGTTTATAAGGTGCTTATTATTATGTGTTTTCACAAACAGAATAGATAAACCTAACAGCACTTGGAGTGGAACAGGTAAGTGCTTAGTTGCTATGGAAGTTCATTCCATAGTTTTCAACCATTCCCTCACTAATAAATATCAATGTGGCTGGGATTTGAATCTTCGCTTAACAAACAGAAGATAGAATTAATCCCTTACCTTGCATGCCTAGCCTTCTTAATTTAAAAGGTTTGAAATGACTGAGTAATGGGGTTTTTTTATTATCTTTTATAAAAGATTAATAACACTTCCATGATTTGGTGAAATGACTGAAATATTACTTTGTTAAATTTTAAAATTTCAGTTATGTTTTGACATTTAGAAGATGCTTAGGGCTATGAATAACTTGCTGCACTAAACAGAAAATATGCTGTGCTATGCTTTGCTGTGCACGTATAAAAAACTGTTTTGCTTGGTTTCTTTTGTGCTGACTGCAATTCTGAAGCTTTATTTCTGCCATTCAACATCTGGAAAGGCTAGAAGAGTTAACACATCCCACTGATTATGACTTAGACTAAGAATGGTTTACTTGCAAGTATATCAGTTACTATAATTATTCCTTCATTTAAGAATGTTGAAATTTCTGGCATGTTAGGAACATATTGATTACTTTTTTATCACCTTAATGAAGATCAATGTTCTCAAGTACTTTTTGTGCAATTGTTATACAGATGTTAGTCAAGTATTTGAATACGTGGTTAATCAGTCTTTATGGCTTATGTATAATCAGGAGATACATATCTGGAATTTGAGAAGGTTATTACAGAAGAAATTAGATTTTTTTTATTCTTTATTCTTTTATTGAAGAAAAAATCATTAAGAAAGAACTGCTCTGTTCTGTGGACATTGTTGTCAACGGGATAACCAATGACCAAACTTTACAGTCCAATTTCTTTCAAAAATAAAATTAGTCATCTTTGCAAGCCACATTTCAGCTTTCGATCCTATGAAGAGCACTCCCTAATAACAAAAAATTACTTTTCTGATTATTACTCAGCAGTTATGTGAGAAGTTGTCTACTGGTTAACAGTTATAAGGCAAGGAAAAGAATTTTTTTTTTAAATCAATCTATATCTGAAATGTCAAAACATGCACTTCAGACTGAAGGATTGACTGAAGGCCTCTTTTCTACATGGACTTAGGGAAGTAATCAGTGAAAATTTTAGGGTTCTCCACCTTTATACCTAAAGACATTTAGGAGTCTAAACCCAATTAAACATCACAAATGTACAGTACAAATACAGAAAATAACCAAGGCTGAGAACTGGTTTCTCAGCCATTTCACCTGAGCAGAAGAGTAATTTAAAGCCGTGACCCCATTTCCTCAACTACAGTCTTGAGAGATGTTTTTGAACTTACACAGAAGGAGATCTTTCAGGCTCTAGTGCAGTCCTTTAGCTGATTTAGGGAATATCCTGTCTCCTGTGTGCTCCAGTCCAGGAGCCTCACTATCCATTATCTATTCTGCAAGGAATTTAGGCTCCTGATTTGATTTTGTCACTGGCCTGGGTATCGAACTGTAAAAGTGTACTTAGACTTATATTCCCTTGTTTAAATATTTATTCTGTTCAACTATTGCATCTAGGAACTTCCTTTAAACTACATTTCAATATTTTCCTTCTTGCATACTCTTTTTCCAAACTTATGAACCTTGCCTCTTGCCTTCACACTATTAAATGGAGACATAGGCAAAGCCCCTATGTAAGATGCTGTGTAGTCTGCTGGCTTATAAATTAGGAAGCTGTTGGTTAAATCAGGGCCAAGAGATTTCACTTAGCACCTGCAGTTCCCTCTCTTTTTTATATAAAGTTTATACGGTGCTAGGAATCCTTCATGCTTTTTACTGAGGTCAGTGAAGTACAAACAACATATGGCTGAACAGACTAGCCAATGTTTATGAGTTTTCATGGGACATAAGTTCTTGGACATCTGTTTCCTGGAGCCTCAATAATCATGTCTATGCCAGCATATGCAGAATTATTTTTTTCATTCCTAAATTTTGAAGAATACTAAATGACTTGGCTGAATAAAAGTTTCAATCAGGATAGGGAATAGAGTGCACACTCATGTAAGTGTGGAGAACTGAACACCTACTAGTCATTATAAGAAAGTAAGTGCATTTACATCTAAATAAAGTTAGACATGAGCTATACAGACAGCTCAGTAAATCCACGGGATCTACAAATTGTGTTCAGTAGCACAGCTGAAGATGTCTAGGAATGTTTTTTGCCTGAAAGCTTTAGCAGCTTGATCAATTCAGTCCTTGCCTAGGACAGTCAAGTAAGAGTTTTCTCCATTTACTAATCTCTAATTTTTGGATCTGGTTTTATTTGTTAATTATTCCAAGAACACAATTCATGAATTATCTTGCTTGATGAAACTGGAGAAAACTCTGCAAATCAGAAGAGAACTATGTTCAAAAAATATCCAGTTGTTGGTTGAGAACTGTACAACTATTTCCTCAGGATTTTATCTATCTATCTATCTATCTATCTATCTATCTATCTATCTATCTATCTGTGTTTATGTGAGTCTGTATATATGTATATTATACATACATATTATACATATATGAGTGTATATATGTGTTAGTATATGTGTATATATATCTGAAATATACACATATATATATTTATAATATATATATAAAATGACAAAAGAATCTACGTAAGTCCCCCAAAATGCAAAGGATTGTGAGATAATTTCCATATTATTTTAACTTTCATCTTCATACATGGAGTAGCACTGATTTCATTTTGTGGAATTAGCCCCTGCAGAGGCAGAGTCATCTTATCTAGTTTTAGCTGCCTTAAAATGCAAGTACCTATTGTAATCCACTTGCTTAGGTTCCCTCTATAAGGGGTGAAGAATCATTTACATCATAGCTTATTTTATTTTGTTTATTCTGACTATCTGCCTTAGAATGGGATGACATATCTTCCCTAAAGGAAGCTAAGAGCTTAGGTTAGAAAATCTGTAACTCTGAAGTGAAGAAAACCAAAAAACATATTGAAACAAATCTTAACCCGACTTCTATTTAGTCCACTTTACTCAGATTCTGATATATTTGTCAACAGCATACCATCATGGCATTGCTCAAAAGTAATAAACAACATTATAAGTAACATCTTTGGGTATAAAACACAAGTGGCCTTACTTTACAAGTTAAAATAATGTTTAGGGAGGAGATTGCTTCAACTACAAGTAGTTTCTGTTTTGCATCATGAAGAGGAATAGTTGCTTCAAGGGTACAATTTATATGATCTATTTCAAATAGCAAGTTCAACAGATTTTGATGCTAAAAGTACTTCCTTTTTCTATTTACTAATGCAGAGGGCAGCTGTCTCATACCAGGTGTACGTATAAAGCTACAGGTAGCCAGATGAATTCTTCTACCCCAGTGTGTACTATTTGTTAATCATGTACTATAATTTGATGAAATAAATAGAGGAAAAAAATGTTAAACATATGTCTTTGCTTCATAATTCAGTATGTCACTAGGTCATGAATAAAAATTTGGTCTTCTAAAAGGAATGTGTTAAAAACATAACATAGTCAGTATGCTTAATGCATTTCTTTCCCAACACATATATATAAGTTATTCAGCAATTCCGGGAAGACCAGATCAGAGCTAGCTTAATTTTAGAGGGAATTACAAAGGCAGAAATGGTATATTTATATAACTACAGAGGAAGTAAAACATCCACTGTTCTAAATACCCATGTGTTATTAAAGGCGATTACTTAGCTTTTGTGAGCTGCTAATGGTATTATTTTTAAATGACAATTAACATTAGATACTTAAGATGTCAGCTCACAAATACTGTTTTTGCTTTCATCCATAGTTTTCAGGCAAAAATCATTATTGACTGATGACAGTACTCTGACACTATGAAAATAGCTGTTAAATAATCCATTTACTACCGAATTAATTTAGCAGTTTTAGATTGCTCATTTAGATTGATAATATCTGTTGCTACTAAAAATAGCAGATATAAGTGCACTACTCACACAAGCTAGAAGATTCACGATATTTACCTTTACAGATTATCTTTGTTCCTGTATCCTGAAATTACTTCACAGTATAAGGTTTTAGTATTATGAAGAGCTGGGAGGTGATTTTAGTTTCCAGCCTCTTGCAGTAACAGGACATGTTATCTCATCCTCACATGGAGATCTCATCTTCATAGGATTGATGTTGGTATGCCAAGTCGTACATTATGCGTTTGGTAAAGTACAAAGGTTCACTTGTGGGATGTCTGATTGTTGGAATCAAAGACATGCGACGAAGTTCAGCAGTTTCTAAGAATGTGCATAACTGATGTGCAAGAGTTATAATGTATTATTCATTAAGGTCTCAAATTTGCTGAAAGTCCTTGCCAGTTTTGCTGTAATGTACCTGCTTTGTACTTCAATCTTAGCATTTTCAGAAGGCCCAGCCTCTTACACCTGGTGTTGACCTCTCAGATTCATTCAAGTTCTAGTTAGATACCCACTAGACTAGACTGGAGAAGAAGCAGTGTAGCTCAATGCACACTAAGGTTTAGCAAAATGTCTGCCCACTGCTTTCACTCCATAACCCATCATTACTTCTCTAGCCTTTACCATTTCTAAATCAAGCCTAAGTACAGGGCCAAACATTCATAGAGCAACTAAGACTTTTATTTAAGTGTTATTTAAGTAATGCTGAAAGAAAAATTATGAACTGCACAATGAGAGGAATAACATCATAGAAATATTACTTATGAAAAAAGCTATCAAAAACATAGTAACATGGTGGTAAAGTAGACCAAAATGAATATTTTTTTTCTTTAAAAAATGGAGATGTATGAGAAAGAAAAAAAAAAAAAAGGAAAAAGTGATGTTTAGAGAGTCATATATAAAGTATTCGTGACTTTCAAAGTGGAATCAAAAGTCAGTGTTAATGAAATTGTGCATGCTATTCTGTAGCTGTAAGGTTTATTGGCATCTGCTTAACAATTATGATTAATTTATCAGTTTTCCACTTTGGCAAAAATTAAGAAGTAGAGAATGGATTATATGTCCCAAAGTATTTGTAGGGATAAACACAGTAAACTTCAGGGAAAATACACTTTAAAAAGTAAGAAAAAAGGAAGAGAAAAAAAAATTTAACTATTAAACTGCTAAGCTTTGTGTGAATTCTCAAGTGCTTGCTTAAACAAAGTTATTTCTACAGCCTAAGGTTGTCTGTGACTCCTCTGCTGCGTTTATTGATTTGCAATAAGAAGATGGTAGAAGCGACAGATCATGAGAACACAAAATGTTACAAACTCTGGGTTCTCAACTTCAAAGTCACAAAGAAATTTGGGTGGTTTTGGTTTTGAGGAGGATTTTTGTTTGGTTGATTGTTTTGCTGAGTTTTTTTTTTTCAAAACTGCTAAGAGAGAAGGTTGCCCAGATGGATTCTTTTGGGATGTGAAGGTTAGCATTATGATAAAGAGGTAAACATACCAGGTTTTCTGTTTTGTTTTGCCTTTAAGGCTATTGTTGGATCAACCTGAAATACTCATACTGACTGCAGATAGCTGTAAATCAGACATAATCCCTATAGCATAATATTATAATGGCTTTATAATAACAGAAAACTTTCATTTTGCTAAGTCTGGATAAAGTAAATTCAAAAGATTGTTCTTTTTTAATAAAAAGAACATATCTTTAAAAATTCACTTTCACTTTTCAAATAGCAAACAAATACTTTTAGAAGTATTCAACTGTTAAGTAATCTCTGGTTAAAATTCTTGGCTATTCTATTTATAGAATTTTTTTTTTTTCTTATTATTGTTAGTTATTCCTAGTTATGTTTAATGTATTTGCTCACAGAAAAATGAAGTCACACAAAGTATACAGTCAGTTTACAGAGCTATATACAAAAAGACTATTTCTTTTAACAGGGTTGTAAAGACAAGATCAACAGTGACTGCTTTTTTCTTCATGGCTGTGGATAGAACAGGAGAAAGTAAGCCTAGCAAACCAATCCTTAGCCCTTCTTAAGCAAATTATAGTACCTCAAGGAGGGAGGAGGAACAAAAAACAACATCCCAAAACCCAAGTGAAACCAGAGTGAATAATTCATAGGGAAAGACTCCCTCAGTAAAGACATACTCAGTTTGTTTGGTTTTTTTTCCACACATTCCATAGTTCACAGCAGGATTTTTGTTTGAAAGGCCTTCTCAACTCCTGGCTGCAACACGTCCTATTCCATAATTAATTGCAGGTAGCTTTTCTGAAGGTCTGAGTTGAGTAGGAATTAGAAATGTACTGTTAGTTATACATAGATCTCATAATGTTGGCTCATTCCCTTTCTGTTACTTCCTCTCTCCCTTTATTTGGGACTATCTTAGTTTCTTTGGTATTTTGTATAGCTTTCATCGTTTGATCTGTCTGAAAATCCATTGTAAAATCAATGTGAAGCTCTACTGTGTGGCTTTTATGAACTCTTCATCTGTACTATGGGGGGATGGGGTAGGATGTGTGTGGGAACCAATAAAACAAACAAAAAACCAAACAAGACAACAATACTTTGGTGGCCTTCAGGCCCACAATTCGATCTATAGAGCTAAAACTCTCATGCCTTCCTTTCACGTAGGAAGTCACATTCTCATTTAAGAAAAAGCCTTTGTCCTAATGAGATTGTGCTCTAAAATCTTGATTTATTTGGCTGAAAGTCACAAAGAAACACACATTGCCTAGTTCACCAAATTACCTAGGAAAGTCAAGGCGAGTTATAGACTGAGAATGTTAGTTAATTATGCTGTGGACTGACCTCTCACACTAGGTTTCAGTTCAAACTACTAACATATATTCCTACATTCACTGCCTTTTCAGTCCTGGACTGTTAAAACTGACATATCACAGTTAAAAATCCACTCACAATGGAAAATACAGTTTGAATGAGGAAGAACTATATTTATGATATATACAGAAAATGTGTCTCAGTAAAATTAAATGACCTCCTTAATGAGCTGAGAACTTCTCCTTATTCTCAGTGTGCATTTTTTACCTGATTTCTTAACCCCTATGACTTTCGGAATAATCTAAAAACTTTTATTTAAATCAGTTATTATCATTGACTATAATAACATAAGAAAGCAATGCCTTTTTTCTTTCCAAACTTTTTGCCAAATTTCTGGTTTTAGCTACTTACTCTATTTAAGTATATATTAACTGCATAGGGACAAAAGTGCCATTATTTTCTTTTATGTGAAAATTCACATCCAATAGACATTTACCTTTCCTGTGGATTATTTACTATGAATTCTTCCTGTATTTTAGAAGAAATGTCTACTATCATTTTTTCAACTCTATGCAATTGGAATAGTCAATTGATCAAGTGCAATCAAGATAAATCTTGTCAGAATGACAAAGGACCAAAAATATTAACATCAGCAGTCAGGACCATCTTGTACTCCTGCTCACATGAATATCAGAAGAGTAATCCCAGTAGCCTGAAGAAGAAGGGAAAAAAAAAAAAAAAGTATCAGGTGTGATCAAATGGGAAAGTTTTTTGTAGGAGCAAGAATAGCAGCATCCCTCAATGTAACTCAAGACCAAGCTTGCACAGCAAGCCAGAGGATAAATGCTCAGCACTGACTGCCACTTTACACTGTAAATGGGGACTACGCTCTTCAGCTGTCATCGTCAAATTATATTCTTCTACTTACATGAAAGCTTTTCATATTTCTGGAAAGTTAAATTAGCAGCAACTGAACTAGACTTTCCTTTTCACAAATAAACCCAAAACCTATTGATATAGGACAGTGAATGAGTCGAGTGTAATTATCAGTGAAAGTTTTAAGAAATAAGGCTCCGTGTGAAAACTCTGATGGACATGATTTTTGATGTATTAATATTATATTAATGTTAGATATCATTATTTCAAGCAGTATAAATATCTATTATTATTTAGAGTATCTAGAGTCTGCTAGGAAGGTAATATCATTAATATTATTGAAATATTTACTTTCTATTTTCATGCGCAGGAAAGAACAAGTACCTCAAAGTAGAGACATGCTACTTTGTGACCTCTGTTTAAGGCTGCATCATAATCTTCCAAGAACAGTTGAGAGACTTTTATTTATACATCTCTGTTTCTCTGATAAGAAAGTCTTTTGCCAAAAGCTAAAATCTTTGACTACTTAACTAGAAGTCCACCTATCACAGCTGGAGAAATGGCCCTGTCTGTGTGGACAGTTGCTCAATATCCATGGGAGTATCCATCATGCATGAACAGATCAGCCCTACCAAACATGCTGTAGGTATCCATAAGTCTGACATGCCTATGGTGTGGCGTAATTTGTTCATATTCACTTGCCATCTGTGTGGCACATGTACAGTTACTCTGTGTGCCCAAACTGAATTGGACTCAGTGAATATGTCTACATTAGCAAGTAATGTAGATAAATAGGACTGGGCTTGCACAGTGAAACAGCTGGTACTGAGGATGTGATGTCCATACAGTAAGTATTTCAAAGCAACTTTACTTTGAACCAAATATCTATCAGCTGTTCAGGCACCAGGAAAACACATGGAATATGTCTCCTCGGTAAGTTTCATCCAAAGTGAGTGCTGAGGACAACATAGAGATCTGCTCCAAAACTCACTTCTAAATCAAACTGATGTGACTGTGTAGATGCCCCTACTTCTGTTGATCCGAAAAAGAGCATTGGAATGCAGCAAGTAATACCTGAAGATTAAGAAGAAAATAATATATGTTTAGTTTGTTGTTTTCTTCTGATTTTGATGGAAATGTATCAATCAAATGTATCTTCCATTGGCAGTAAACCTGGATTATAGATTAATTCTGTAATAGAGGCAGGCACTGGAGCTGAGTTTCCATATTACCACCTTCTAAGGGGAAGGAATAACTGCATAAATGTAGCTATACTGCTTCACAAACCAGATCAGGTATCAGCTTTTAAAAGATCTACTGCAACTAGGATTTTTTGAAACAACACGGTTCACATCCAAATAATAAGGATGAATAGTACATTCTGTGAATAGTCTTTTTTTGTAAGTAAAACACCAACCAAAACTTTCTCTCATTATAAGCACAAACTTGATAATACAGAAAAATGTGTTTTAGCAGCCTATTCCAGCCTCTGTACAGACAAAATAAACAGCTTAATTACTGAAATGAAGCTGAATATGAAGTATACTATAAAAATTGTATTTGTGTTTCAAAAGGAGCTCTCACTTTTAGCATCTATGAAAGATAGGTTAACACTTTGAATTTATTTTTTTATAACTTAAAAAAACCCTATTTATTTCTATAAAACTGGAAAACTTTAATGTTTACAGTTTAAAAAAATAATCTTCAGCCTACAGAGGTGAGTGTAAATAAACTTCTTGCAACATGTTGTTATGCATCCCATAGGTCACAGACATAATACATTAGACTGACTTGCAATAGAAACAAGACTTTAGAAATGTTATGTATGGCTATGCTGTGCTATGCTTGTACAGAAGTTCAATATACTCACTGAAAATTTTCTTTATTGTACTAATCAAAATTTTCCACCAGCTTCACAGTACTTGCCTGCTTCGCCTCAGATGTTGTTTGTTCCCCTAAACTCTTGTATCTCGAAGAAACGAGATCATTTTTTTTTGTGCTTCTATAGCATTTAAATGTCTGTAACTAGAATATCCATATCTTCATACTAAAAGAAGTATACTTCTTATGACACAAAAATGATACTAAATTAATAAAATTGTGATTATAGTAACAATCACTTTGCATTCAGCCTTCTATTAATTTTGCATTTTTTCAGTATTTTCTAAATAAGGAATTGCTAATTTTCTACATTTCAAGACCAAACATGAAATTCTTTTGTGTCATGCAGCTAGTCCTCTCTAGACAATCTTCACATTCTAGCCTAAAGGCCAGCTGTTTTTAATATTACCTCAAAATAAATAGGAAAATACCCTTTTGCTGAGTTATCAGAAGTCTTCTGCTCAGCTAGTGAGTCTGAATTCACAGAATCACTGAATGTTTGATGTTGGAAGGGATCTCTGGAGATCATCTGGTCCAACTTCCCCTGATCAATCAGGTCCACCAACTGCCGATTGCCTAGGACCATGTCCAGACAGCTTTTGCATATGTCCAAGGATGGAGACTCCACAAACTCTCTGGACATACCTTGCCAGTGCTCAATCACCTTCACAGTCAAAAGTATTTCTGGATTTATATAATTTTCCATTTTTTTCCTGAAAAATAAAAATCATCCTGAATTGTATCGTTCAATTCAAAGGTTGCCCTATATTTTACTAAGATTACCACTGAAGTATCTCAAGATAAAACAGGACAGGTAGAGTGAAACTTGTAACCTGATTAAGTCAACTGGAGTTTCTCTTTTGATTTAAACAAAGGTAAGAAATTGTATAGATGATGTCTGATTTCTCAGAAAAGATTGCAGTAAAAAATGTGTTTCCTGATGTTCAGAGGGAACCTCCTGTGTTTCAGTTTGAGCCCATTGCCTCTGGTCCTGTCACTGGGCACCACTGAGAAGAGCCTGGCTCCCTCTTTACACCCTCCCTTCAGGTATTTATATGAATCGATAAGATCCCCTCTGAGCCTTCTCTGGGCTAAACAGTCCCAGCTCTCTCAGTCTTTCCTCACAGGGGAGATGCTTTAGACGCTCAGTCACCTTAGTGGCCCTTTTTGGAATCTCTCTAGTATGTCCATGTTTCCCTTGTACTGGGAGCCCAGAACAGGACACAAGACTCCAGGTGTGCCCTCAGCAGTGCTGAGTAGAGCAGAAGGATCACCTCCTTTGACCTGCTGGCAACGCTCCTCCTTATGCAGCACTGTCATGGTTTGGCCCCAGCTGGCAGCGGAGCACCACGTGGCTGCTTGTTCCCACCCCCCGCCCTGGTGGGATGGGGAGGAGAATAGAAAGATAAAGGTGAAACTTGTGGGTTAGGATAAGAACAGTTTACTGGGATATCAAAGGAAGAAGAAAATAACAACAGTACTTAGAATATACAAAGTAGGTGTGCAGTTTCTCACCCAATGACCCGATGACCAGACACTCAGACCCATCTCAGCATCCCAGAGCTGCCATTGCTCCCCAGCCAGCCCCCTTTTATGCTGAGCATGACGTCATATGGTATGGAATACCCCTTTGGCTAGTTTGGGTCAGGTCTCCTGGCTGTGTCTCGTCCCAGCTTCTTGTGATAATTAATTATCCTAGCCAAAAAATAGGACAAGCCCTGGATACCATTGGCTTTCTTTACTGCAAGGTCACATTTTTGGCTCTTGCTCACTTCAGTGTCCACCAGGACTCCCAGGTCATTTTCTGCCAAGTTGTTTTCCAGCCAATAGACTCCCAGCCTATACTGGTGCATAGGGTTGTTTCTCCCCAAGAGCAGAACAGCAGTTGCCCTTGTTGAACTTCATGAGGTTCCTGTCAGCCCATTTCTCCAGACTTTTGAGGACCCTCCTGATGGCAGCACCACCCTCTGGCATATCAGCCACTCCTCCAAGTTTTGTGTCATCACCATACTGGCTGAGGGTACATTCTGCCTCATCACGAGGCATGAGAAAGACAGAAGCAAATAGAAAGGTGAAAGAAGCTGATAGGAAGAAAACAAAAATGCTTTGCGAAAAATGGTTATGGTGGAGAGAAAGGGGGGTGTGTGTGTGTGTGTGTGTGTGATACTGAGTGTGTTTAGTGGCTCTGAAATCAGAAGGAACTGTAGCAACTCCTTACTCTCAGAAGCATCACTCATCACATCTCACATCAGATTCTTCTAATTCACTTACAAAAGGTGGTGGTATATGGGGTAGTAATCTTTCTTCCACCAACATCTTTTATATCTGCATGAGACAAAGGCTATGATAAAGTTTATATCCGTTCTAACTTGCAACAAATCAAAGCATCCCATCCTCACAACACTTGCAGAGATGTGATAGCTTCTAGTAGATCCAAATCTCTGACAGAATATGTATGCAAGTAAGGCCTTTTCTGGTTGGTGGGGTTTTTTTTGGTTGGTTGGTTGGTTGGTTTTTTTCTCCCCTGGAGTAAGAGTACAGCTTTCATTTAGCTAATTAGAGTGGAATCCAGACATGATAAGCAAGTCTTTCTCATAATGGTGCTGCTATTGCTGTTGGTCCATTGCATTGTTTCGCTTAGCTGTTCTAACTTGCTCGAAGCCATGCCCAGAATAAGGATGGCAGCATCTACCAGGCATAAAGATGAGACTTAAGCAGTATTTATGCAAACATGTTGATCTGCAGGTTTGCTGAAGGCATCTCTGCAAAACTATTGTCTTCATTTTTAGGCTGATAGAATTAACTTCAACTGTGCCAGCAAGTAGCTCACACAGGCACCATCCTCCAGAAACAGCCCAAGAGTTTCAGGACTGAGCACACCTTGCAGCCGCTGGCTGTAATGGTCCTGCTGCCTGTGTGCCTGGCTCTGCTCTCTGCTTGCCCTTCTCTTTCAGCTTCCCACTCATGCCCAGAACATATTCCCAGCCCTGTCACAACAATATAGAACTGATAGTGGGAAGAAAGGTTGCTGAAGAGAGTTGTGCTTAACTTCTAGTCTATGCCCCTCTTCTCTGTCTTCTGTCCACTTCTGGCTGCTGGACAGCCTACTAAACTCGTGGTCCTCTGCCTGCTAGAGGTTCAGTGCTGAGGCGAGCAGAAAACCAGATAAGATGTGCAAGCAGTAAGGAGTCACCTGCTGCTGGAGTCAGGTAGCACGTTGACTCCCTGAGGAAAATGACTATGACAGTTGAGTAATCTGGTGCCACCTCTAATCTAGCACATGCCACTGCTCCAAAATCTGGAAAGTCTCATTGTTTCTCTCACTTTGCCATGCTTATGCTGTTCCCATCAACTATCATCCTTCTTTGTTATGAAACTGCCTGTATAGCCCACACCTATCTTTGCCATGGTGTTATTTGCAAAATAACTTGGCAGAAATAACAGAAAATTGTTTTTGTCACTTAAAATAAGGGGGTTTTATATTCTGAAAACTGTCTGTCCCAAAATGGAATAAAAAATAACAGAAAACAGTGACTAATAATATTAGTATTTCAATAATTTAAAACCACTCATTTTGAAATTATCTTTATGTCACATAAATGTGTTGAGATAAGTATATATGGCAAGTTTTTAACAAATTAGGAATTAATGTTTCAAAAGTTAAAACCAACAGCTGGCTTCTTTGAGCATTTTTACATTCCTAAGTAACTAGGTCCACAGGGAGTTCATATTTTCCATATATCCGCAGGGAATATTTTTACCACTTTGGCTATTATATTTTGCACTGCAAAATTACTAGTTTTCAGACTATGAGAGAAGATACTTATAATGTGTGCATGAGACAAGATCCAGTGATTAAAATTTCCTAAATGCTTCAGCTATCCAGAAATAATTTTTTAAAATATACATCTATAAGAAGGAGGAGAAGGCTAAGTTAAATATCTTCAATGCCACAAGAATTTATAATGCTTTTGAGAACATTATGTCATGGCCTCTCTCATCAGTAATAACAGAGATTACTCAGCAGTTTCTCAAGCTAACCAGTAATGAGGATCACTTTGTCATGATAGGATAACTTTATACTGCAGGAGCCTAAAACATTTGAACAAACACATAAAAGAATCATTAAAATTAGTTAATTTGAGGTCATGTAGTGTAGCAGTCAAACGAAGCAACACATGATACTGGAAGGAAGAAAATAATGTTGCCAATGATTCAATTAAATTCACATTAAAAAAAAAAAAGGGGGGGGGGGGGGAAGAAAGACCTTGACATGTCTGGATGTGTGCGCAGATGTAAGCATGGTCTTGTAAAGTAATAAAATAAGATCAAATACTTGATCAAATATTCTGTTCAGGTTTTCCATCTCCAAGTGCTGTGTTCAACTTGTCAGGGTTTAACAATTTCCCTGGAGATCATAGCATTCTAGTTTTACTGGAGAGTAGATTGAAAGTTGTATACGGAAGAACAGAAATCTCAATAGGTCCTTGTAACTTCTACCATTAATATACTGATCTATTTGAATTTCAAGAATTGTAATACCATTTAAGAGTTATAGAGACTGGGCATTTCATATATATAAATGGATGATATTTTTAACAACAAGTATAATAACTTGACCTTGACAGAAAACAAACTTAGAAGGTAGAAAAATCACGTGAAACAAAAGCTCTGATTTTTATTATCTCTATTTAAAAAGTCTTTAAATAATCAAAAGAAATAAGGTAAATAAGGGAAACTCCTTTAATCACATAAATTATTAACCAAGTGGCCTACTCATGAACTTGGAGATGGAAAACCCGAACAGCAAATTTGATCAACACTAGAAGCATTCAAGGCCAGGTTGGATGGGGCTTTGGGCAACCTGGTCTAGTGGAGGGTGTCCCTGCCCCTGGCAGGGGGGTTGGAACTAGATGATCTTTGAGGTCCCTTCCAACCCAAATCATGCTATGATTCTATGATTCCATGATCAATAATTTGATCATATTTTATTAGTTTACAAAATAATGCTTACCTTTGGTGTAGGGGAATGTGGAAAGTGATAGCATGTGCTTGTTTAAGTTACTTGGTTGAGAATTATTTACTATAAGAAAATAAGTAACAAAGTGATAATTAAACACACAGATACACCAACGTAAGAAGTGATAACAGTGACAATAATGAAGATCAGAACTGTTTAGCCATTGATGGATGGGCCATAGAGGAACAACTCAGGCATAGCTTTGAAGATGGTCACCTTGAACATTGTAACTGGCATGGGGAAACAAGACTGCTAGGGGTTACTTTAGTGGTGTCTGTGGGAATATACGAAACTTACTGTAGCATGCTTAGTGTAAGGACCAAAGATGGGGAAAAGGGGGTATCAGGTGAGACAGGGAGGAACAAGTGTGGGAAGACAGGAAAGGGGATAAAAGGGACCAGTTGCATATAAGCAGGGCCAGTCAGTACGCTTGCCTGACTCAGCCCAGCACCTGATCATCTCTGTCTATACTATCTTTTTATTACATGCATCCTTTTCTCTTAACTATTTTTCTGTGTACTTTCACTCTCTGTCTCTCTGCAAACAGAAAAGCAGCAGTCACATCTCTCAGCCTGGACAGAGACCCCAGGTCCCCGGGTACCAATCTGGGCTCCAGCAGCCAGGCAGGAGGAAGGTTTGGGCTAGAGCTGCAGGAGGCGGCAGCCACCCCTAACATGCCATAACAGTCTGAATCCCAAAATTATCTAATATGGAAGTTGTTTAGTTTGGGGTTTTTTTGTTTGGTTGGTTGGTTCATTTTCATTTTGAAGCCTGAATACTGTTCTGGCAGAGTTGCATAGTGAATGCAATACGTTATTTTTAGAGATTTCAAGTAGGAACAATTCTGTTTTCTTTCTCAACCCTTTATAAATATAGGAGGAATATCAGTCTATAACAATGATTTATAAACAAAAAAGCCAAAAAAGTCAGGAAAGTGTAAATGGCTGACTATTTCTGTATCTTTTTATTTATATAGGAACAGAAAAACATGACAGTTTGCCTCAAAAATCAAAGTTAATGAAAGTTAGGTACACTGGATGAGGATGAGATGCATTACACTGCACATTTTTATTTCAGATCAGAAGAAAAAAACATATCATCACCTATTAAATCCAGTGAAAATCATAATATGTTTATATTTAAACAAAAGATGCAGCTTCAAGTATCATAGCATCATGTACACAAACAAAAGCATTAAGACAATAACGAAATGAAGCAGGTGTGTTCCATACAGAATAGCAAATATGTTTTCATCTCATAAAACTCTAGCTTTTGGAATGAATTCCATGTTCTTCTAATTTTGCATATTCCTCATTAATTTTTTCCAGCCTCCCCACTCCCTCACAAGGCCTTGTTTTCCCTGGTAAAACATGACTTTCATGAGTTTTGCCAGCAGCAAGGATTATTTTCCCACAACTCTCATGGTAAATTAGAAATGAGTGAATCTCTACAGGCTTGGAAGTACAGCTGAGATAAGCAATTTATGTGAAACTTTTCTTAGTGGCCTAGGGCCTTCAGTAGGAGTTTATCATTCAGCATTCCCCCCATACGTTTGGAGACTTAACACTATATTTTTCCACTTAGGAAGAATCAAAGGAAAGCTAGTTCCAGAAATCATATTATCTCAGGGAAGACTGGAAGCATTAATGATTTGAATTGTGTCAACACAGGAGAGAAAATAATTTGTTGCACATCTTTTTGTTTAAATCTGCTCCCCACTTGGGGATCATCCAGCTTTATTACCTGCCAAATGGGGTGTGGTGGTTGCATCTACCCATGTCTTTCTCTACTTCAAAGGCTTTAGCAAAACACTTGAAGACACCAGGAGCAGGTTCTAGTCCCTGTTGTGTTGACAGTGCAGCTTTATTCTGCTCATTATTTCCTTTTGCATCTCTGTAGGATAAAGACTCTTTGCTACCCTAATTTTATTCCAGTTGTAGAACACTAAATCATTTTAGAAAAGGGAAAGTTGCCTGTCTGATATTCTAGCTTGGGCAGTTGGTGAGTAATCTCAGCTCTAACACTCCTTGATGCTGGATCCTTAAATCTTTTAGTTCTCCTCCCTCCATTTTGTTGCCATTCTCTTTGCTGACTACAGATAGAGTAGAGCTTCATTCAGTAGTTATGTGGCCACAATTCAATGCTAAACAGATTGTAGTAAAAGTTATTTCCTTTACTACAGTCCTTCTTCCAGTTAGCTTTTTTATACCACCATAGCTACTGCAAAATACTACTCATTCAGTAGCTAACATTCTTAATCTCAGACCTCCAAAGTCCTTTCTTTTATCTCCATTTGTTCCTTTTTATTTAATTTATCTCAGTCTTTTAGCAGTGCTCCCTGGAATAGTAATGTATTTTAATTTGGATTTCAGATGTAGTTATTATTTTGCTGATGTATTTCTGATTTTTTTTTTTTTTAAATCAGAAATAGGATTGACTCAAGAAGAATATATTTTTGTGGGAATTGGGGCAATGGAAACAGTCTTCAAGTATCACATTAATAATAATAGTGCAATGGATTGCAAAGAGTACTCCAGGATTTTTGGTAAATTTGCTTAAAATAAGCATAGATCATACTTACAGAATCTCCATTAGTGGTTGTCCCAGTTTAGATATTAGCTCATTAATGCTGAGGTAGATATTGAATGGCAATCAAAACTATGTATTCTAGAAATAGATTCAGAGACTATAGGTTTACTGATTTATATTGTTTCCTCAGTGCCACTTTGCAATTACAGAATGCATCAGGCTGTGATTTTTTTCCTCTCTACCTATATGGACAATACATCCCATTATAGTAGTGGCCTGCCAAATTGCCATTGTCTATATAAATTTCCAGGGCTTTCACAGTCCAGAAAGCAAAATGAGATCTTGCATTTTAACTGATTAAATTGTACTTCATATTCCAACAAGTGAATGTAAGCAGAATTTGTATTTCGGTTATTCTGTCCACTGAGGCAGCCCTACCAAAGCTATCAATTACTAGCAGCTGAATCAGACTAATGATTCTCAGAAATATAGATTCATCACTGGTGCCTGGCATCTTGGGATCAACTTCAATCTTTTATATGGATTTGCTTCTCAGGAAACAACTGACCATGACTGCTGAAAGCAGTTCCTCTTTCCTGAAGGGAAAAATATAAATACTAGAGGTGAAGGGCAGATATAACATCATTAGTAATGACTGAAAATCTCACTCAATATGTTTAAGAAAGAAATTTTTCAAGACTTGATCATCAGTTGTACAATAAACCTATTCATGGGTAACATGAATATTCAATAGACAAAAAAAATATAAAGAAACTTTAGACTAACAAGAGCAATTACTCTTTAGTGCACAATTCTGCACAAGACTTGAGCCTGCAAATCATGTGATTTTAGTTGCTATCTTATTTTCTCCTTTTTTTCTGCTGCATGAAAGCTACTTAGGGCAGAGAATGTGTATTCTTATTTGGACAATTCTCAGCACAAGAGGGCTTAATAAAGTCACTGCTGGAATAATAAAATCTTCCAGAAGTAACTTTTAAAATTAACAGTTAAGATTAATTTGAAAAGAGAAAACCGCTACGTGTTCAGCTGATTACATGAAAAGGTTTTCTTTGTAATTTAGATAAATGTTTTCCTGGCAATGAGATTAAATATAAAAGTATTAATTATTCACAATGTAATCATTAAGAAATTGGGTAAATGTAATCACATTGCACAGCCAAATTAAATTAACAGATGTCACCAACAGGAATAGGATAATAATAATGTATTATTAAATAGGGGAAAAAATCAGAAAAAATACACATAGAGATCCGTAATAGCACTATTTTTAAGATGAATGCTATCTTAAAGACCATTGAAGGGAGTAGAATATTATTATTCTGTGTGCCTGTGCATGTATTACATTACTAAATTTTTTGAACGGTGGAAGAGATTTTAAAAGTATGTCCAGTTTCTATATCCTACTATGTTTTTCCTCTCACAAATAAGAGAATATTTGTGAAGAAAATTATCTGAATGATTTGCTAGATGGTTAGACTTTACAAAAGAGATCTTCCACCAACCACACTCAGGGATCTCTGGAAAATGATATTGCATCTACAAACAGGGCTTTCTGTCTTAGAACTTGCCTTCCTTGAAACACATATGGATTTAGGGGTTTTGTTTCCCCAGAGCATCATGTCACAATTTTCTAGACCCATATCAAAAATATGAAGTGCTAAAGGTACTTATTAATGGATATGGAGTATGGATTATGAGGGAAGTATGACTAGTTCAATAGTGCAGCCTGAATAATTCAATTATGCTTTTAATATGAACCATCCTTTGGAAAAGTGCACATCTAACTTCACTTAGCAGAAGACTAAGGTCCTAATCTGTGCGCTTAAGTTAGTTGCCTAAAATTAAGCACTATAAACATCCACCCAGATGAAAACAGCTGCTTAGAACCTGAGATATATGAGGTACAATTACAATATATATTTTTTTCTTTTAAATATTCATATTTGTGCAAACAAGCATATTATAGGTTGAGGCAAAACAAAAATGCTTTCCAAAATTAGTCAGGTAAACCAAATATATCAAAAATTTAAACTGTACGGATATTCTTTTGCAGAACTGCATGCATGCTTTGACTTGAAAAGCATATAGCTATTCTAAAGGTCTTAAAATATTAATTCTAACTTAGTGTATGATTTTACAATACTTCATACAGGCTTTGCTTACTGAAGAGAAATGGAAATGTAAAGAAGAGTTCAAGGAGCTCTCTGCAGCCTTTCCTTTTCAGCCTTTCTACCTGCAAAGCAAGTAAAGAGTAATCATAGAATCATAAAATCTTAAGGTTGGAAAAGACCTCTAAGATCATCAAGTCCAACCGTCAACCCAACACCACCATGTCTACTAAACTGTGTCTTGAAGTGCCTCGTCTACATGTTTTTTGAACACCTCGAGGGACGGTGACTCCACCACCTCGCTGGGCAGCCTGTGCCTACCTGACCACTCTTTCAGTGAAGAAATTTTTCCTAATATCTAATCTAAATCTCCCCTGACGCAACTTGAGGCCATAAATCACGTCTTATGCCAGCTCCAGAGATAAAAAAACCAGCCCCATTATTTCACTAAATTCCATTTAAATAGCTATAAACCCAAGGAAGAATATATGATATACTAAGTAAGTATTAGGAAATAAGTGACTTTAAAATTAATTTTCAATTGAAGGAATAAATACAAAAATGATAACTGAAAAAAAAGTCACCATCATTTTCAATGAACTAAAAAAAATCTATGAAATGCTTTCACAGCAGAATGAATTGTTTTATTCTGACAAAATTGTTTATTTTTAACATGTAAATTCTTTTCAACTTTTAAGAAATGGGAAATTTCAAAATGAAAAGTGAATATAAACAAAAAAATGACACAAATATGAGAACTTGCCAACATTGAAATAAAAGGGAAAAAAAATCATCATAGAAAGTCACTTTCAGAAAAAAATTAACTGTAAAGTGTTCTGGTGGTTTTCCAAATTTGGTTATTTAATGGGAAAAAAATACTGTGTACATGATATCTGTGCCATTCTTTTTTAAAAGGAAGGTAAAAACTCCGTTATTGGAAGAGAAAAATCTTCATGCTCTCTAATTTGTTTAGTTACCTACTCAAAGAGATCAGACAGAAGGATATTTTATATAACAACTGTTATTCAGCATGCTGATTATTCCCTTCCTTCACATATCTATGAAGTTCTATTGCTAACCAACATTAAATTAGATGAAATTATTGCACTATTTTTGTAGCTACAAAAGTAAAAGCTGCTGAAATGTTCTGCTGGAAATATAGCTATATCTTGACTAGGTTGATTCCAAAGAAGCCATTACTATCAATCAAATAAATGATATGCATTCTCAAAATATTTATGTTTAGCCAATTACATAGTTAATGGGGAAAATAAAAAAAATATTTAAAATAACATATCTTTTTGAAAGATTATCTATCACTTCCTTACCATGCATGGCCACATAGATACGTTTTAGACGTTATCAGTATTTACTTGTTTTAATTAAATCTAACATTATGGTATATCTAGTATAACCTGGAGATTTTGTTGGATTTATACAGGAATTGTGCTGCTGTAGCTGAGGACAAAAATTTGCATTATGAGTCTTGCTGTAAAGAGGTTTAAGGAATAGATGGCATATAAACTGTAGAGAGCCTTCAAAGTTCATTTATCTGGACATGACATTACTGACCATGTAAAGGGAGCTCCATAATCTTTGTAAGGTCCAGAAGGCACATAACTGCTCAGAGAGGGAGTTTATTTAACACCTTCAGCTGGAGGGCACTCAAATGCTTGAATTGCCAAGAAAGAATCAACTATTTTGGACTTCAGCTGCTTTCCACCCTCCACTGCCAGTGTACAGAAAAGGATTCAATAATAATTACAGGGAGGCAATGAGAAAGTGACTCTGTAGCCTACTGTGTAGGACACTCACATAAGAGTGGTGAAATAGGATTCTGATCCTTGTTGCTAGGGATGCTTCTTTAATTTGCTTAATTAGTTATGTAAAATACATGAGCACTACTAAGGGCAGGGAGCATAACCCATGCAAGCATACTAATCAGTAATCTGTGCAAGTATACACTCTTGAGAGTGCTGCTGAGCTACAGAAGCATTCTTCAGTTTCACTTCTTCTCTAAACCAGTAAGCCTTGAAGTCTTCTCTGCTCCACGGAGATTTATCACCAGGGGACGAGAAAGCTGCCTGATAAACAAGACAACTTTAAGGATCTCTTACTTCGGGGCTTAACTGGAGTCAGGTCACCTGGGACAGCACAGCAAGCCCAGGCGGCAGGAGCCCTTTCTCGCCCCACAACCTCCCACGCTCAGGTGACTGTTGCTACCCAGTGGGAGCTACCACTGGCATTTTTATACAGGATCAGCTACTATAGCCAAACAAACAAACAAACACATTCCTTTGGAAATATATGATCCAAGAAGACTGAGTAAATTCCCAATTTTCTGAGGTTTTGTTTATAGTGAAGAGAATTTCAAAATATTTTTCACTGATTTGACTATTCCTCTAAAATTTTTTGAGGTGAATGCATCACTAGCTTTTTACTGATTGATATCTCATGCAATAGGGGTATAGAATTTTTTTTTTTATTGTTTACAAATCTACGTAATTAAATGTTGTGATTATTTAAAAAAAAAATATGGGGAGGGGGTCCTAAATTTGTTTTATCATGGATTGTTTTTCAGGATTCATAATTTTCCAGATTTGCAATTGGCAACCCCTCAAATACTGTCCAAAAAATAACTGCTAAAAATGTTTTTGACATAATTGTTAGAAATATAACATGCAACATATGCAAATGCAAAACTGCATCTATCTACCTGGTCGTCAGGATGCCAACAAATCACAAACTATAACATTAAGAGGGATAAAAAACCCAACAGTTACACTTCTATTAACCCACAATTGCAGTAAAAGAATACATGGTGCTATGATTTAATGTTCTTTGCAAGTTATTTTAGTGAAAATACCAGTTGTAGTTATGGTTTTTTTACTGTCTTTACTACTCACTTCTGTTGTGCTAACATGCAGATATTCAGCCTCTGAGAGCCACTATGACTTAGGAGTAGCTGTAACTCCCTTGTCTCTCTTTCTCTTCCAGAATCAAGCAGACATTCCAAGAGAGTTTTAAAAATATGCATACATATGTAATCTGTAAATATTTTTTTTTCCCTTCAAAATTATGCTTGGACCATAGTTTGATTTTCCTTAATCAAATCTCTCCTCTTTCTAAAAAAATAAATAAATTGCAGTTATAAAAATAAATGCTAGACCAACCTTGGGTTTACAAATTGTAACACCTTGTGCTGTGATTGCGATTTAGAGTGATATGTTGTCACTTCAAATTACTTTGCATTGGCAGCTGTGGGGTTTTTTTAGAATTACAAGTTAATTTGGCCAACATCCAGATTAAATACAGTGATGCAAAAATATCTGCATTTTTTGTACTTGAATGATTGGAAGGGTTTTTTTAGGTTTAATGCTCCAGAATAATTTTATGTAACAGCAGGAGGTACAGAGACTTCAAACTAAACTGCTCCATTGATGTAACTTTTAAGAAACCTACATAAAAGAGATAGTTTGTTTTAATTACTGAGGAGAATGAATTAGTTCATGGGATCAGTGTAAACCCTATGAATAGACTTGCTTAAAGCTAGAGGCTAGGCAATTATTAATAGAATATCTGTTTAAGGTTTTGGGTTGGTTTTGTTTTTTCAGTTTTCCAAGAACTATATGATTCTGATCACATCTGGAACTTCAGATGTTCTTTCTCCTACTTCTTGCATTCAGATAAGTGTATATTACATTAAAGATTGAATTGGATAATTTTTCTTTCTATTTTGAAAAAAAAAAATCAAGAATTTTTCTGTATAGACTTTAAATCTTCTCATCTTTGGATTCCCCTTAATTTGTAAAATCCCATTCTTTACATTCTTATATAGAGAATACCAAAAAAAATGTACATTTCTTTCAGCACCGGTTTGGTTCATAAGCAGTCAAATATCTATCAGTACTACATAGTAATTGAAATAACAACCATGTTTATTTGGAAAATGTACACTTCTTTCTAGGAGTTTATAAAGGAAATAGAATGGAAAGAAATTTAGCATCTGTATTTTCTATTTCCCTCTGTTTTGAGAACATTTATTCTGTGAAGTAATAATTGTAAAGATGATACAGAAAGCACAGCGGATTAACTGAAAAAAAATTACCTCATCATAGCATCACTTAATTTACCTATGCCTTGGCTTCTGAATGGACTGAATGAATCTAGAAGTATGTTCATAGTATGTCCATTTTTCAGTGCTTAAGAGCTTCGGTTAAGCATTTCAGATATGGTTTTATAAAATCCAGTATACTAACTAATAAAAGTTTCTGAAAAGCAGGAGCAAAAAAAAGAGTTCTAAACTTCACATTCTCTGGTTGAATTGTGCATGGTTGGATGATGGATATTGATATCCCACTGCACAACTGCTGGGCCTAGAGAAGTGGTATGCTTATGTAGCAAACGGAGTGTAAGACTTTTCAAGAAGAACTCTATGGTTGACAATCTGCCATGTGAATGACATGAATTTAAGAGCAGATGGATGTGATTGGAGATTATATGGAATATCTGTATGGGTTTGGAAATTTCAGTCAACTCTGGTCCGTTTTGCAAATGAGTACACACACAAAACCATGCTGTAGAAAAACATAGTTCTTGCTGTCTCCCAAGAACTGTGTATTTCTTCATCTAAGCAAAGGGTTGCATTCATTTTTCTCTCTTTTATTATTCTGGAAAATATTAGTAATAACAATAAAGAAAAACAAATATGCTATATTTCTTTTCATAAGTTTGCTTACCGTGCTTTCAGAGCGCCTCTTTCCATATAGGCCTTTACGCTGATATTTTTTGACACCTGTTTTCTCTCTTACATCATCCTTGTCTTCAATACAGCAAGATAGCTACAGTATTCCATGCAAGTTTGGGAAGTGATGGGCAAGTAAGAAAGTAGATGAAACAGAATGTTTGTAAGGAATTTGTGAATGGTTCAGTCAGAAGAACTACCAGTGAAATTTCAATGTTTTTACTGCATGTTACATATGTGATGCTTGACTTCTTTGAAAAAGTGCTTTGCAAATGTTAACTAACGACCCAATATAAAAGTTGAAAGTTTGTTAATTTATGTCATCTATCATCTTGATTACAAAATAAGTATTATTAAGCTTGAAGAATTCATGGTTAATCAAAAATAGTACTGAGGAAACTTCTCTGTTTAACCTTTTGATATAAAAAATGGATTTTGTCAGTAGCTAAAATCAAACATCAATTTGCAATGGTTTATCTTTAAATGTTGGATGTATATTGACACTTGCAAAAATTAGTAATAGGAAAATCTCTATGACACTTTTCATCAAAGTGTCCAGAAGGGTCTGAGGGAAAACTTATCTTTACAGATAGCAAGATTTCTTATTTGAAAATGGCAAGAATCAGAATTTTTTTTCTGTTTATTATGAGTACTTATATAAGCCAATTACCATAAATGGTAATTTCACTACTGTACTTCAGCACCCTTCATTGAGACTTGGTTAGACAATGCTCTAATTAGATTATTTTACATATGAAAAGGAGGCATATCTTCTTACCAGTATTTACACTTGAAAACCCTACTGGACCAACAGAAATTACTCTGATAGTCTGTTAAAACTATTTTGGTCTAACAACAGAAGACAGACAAGGCTGTGGATAAAGATATTATCTTTTAGTGGACCAGCGATTATATCTGGGAAGAATTTGCCAAAATTTGGGTACGCAGTTCCTTATTTTAGTCTAAACGCAAATTGAGAATAATTTATCAGTTTAGTATAATATGCATAAATTGAGCCTTTTTTGAAAGAAGTGGTAGCTGGCATCTGTGAGAAAGAATGTATTTTAATTGGGAGTCAGGGGGGAGAGAGAAAATTGGGGGAGAGGGAGAGAGAAAAGAGAGGGTGAGAAGATACACACTCTAAGAAAAAGAGAAAGATTTATGTCTTGAAGCTTTTGGAACACAGAAGGAAACAACTGGAGGGAAGAAGACAAATAATAAAATACCTTATATAGCAGGGGGTCTGTGAGTTTGAGGTTTCCGCATTCAACAATCTTTGAATTTTAGTTTCCAGTCTCATCTTTGCAAGATGAGCTGTCAGCCAGTGAAATGAACCTGTTTCTAATGAAGTCCTTTGTTTTCGCTAGGTTTTAGAGTGTATTAGTTATCATACATTAACCCAGTGGATCAGAAAACGCCTCTTTTTCTTCAGGAAGATATGCTAGGTTGTGGTCACCATTTATTTTATAACCACAGAAGTATACATCACACAATGGAGTGATATATGTTGCTCTTGGCAGTAAAGCTTCATCTCAACTTAATGTGAATGGTTTTGCCCTGGATAGTGACTACAATTACTATAGTAACTATCAATGAAAACTTTCTATATGAAATTAAAACATTTTCATGCTCTGGAAGGATACTGTTTAATATTTATCAGTTTCACCAAGCATAAAAAACTAAAAAGTAGTTGAAAATATTCATTATATAAGTTCATAGGTATGTCTCTGGATATTCATTGGGAAGAACTATGTAAAAATAAAAATAAAAAAAATTACTGACCTGTTATTTAGAGGAGATTTAAATTTAAAAACATGTGTACCAGCCACCACAGGTACGTGCAATCTATCTTGATGAGTTCTTGCTGCTATTTTTGCCATTTCAGCATTCTATTAACTCTGAGTTTTAGAGTGTGTGTATATTCATATGATGTATATATACAGAAATGTTTTCTTATTATTATTTGACTTCTATGTGCTATCATTCCTTAGAAAATAATGAAGCTGGAAATGGATTCCAGATTCTTATCTAAATGCTGTCATTTCTGTCATATATTTTGTGTGATTTACCTGTCCCAAGGCAGTTAGTTTTCTTCTCATGTCTTCTGCCTCCAGGTGGGAACAGTCAGAGATAAACAGTAGAGATCAGTATTTGAAACCTATCAATCAACCACATGAACGACTGGAACAAAAAAAACAGAAATATTTTCTGAAGGCTTGTTATCCGTGGGGAAATGAAGACTCTATTAAACTCCTCAGCCTCTTAATATCCTGATGTTCCCTGACAAGCCTAAACTACAGGTCAAATTCATCTCATTCATCACACAGTGTAAATCTGATGGCTTGGTAAACTCATTTCAAGGTTGTGTTTTGCCTGTTGTTAGCCTAAAACAACAGCTTTCCCTTTTTCAAACTGAATTCTACATTTAGATTCCAACTTCTTTTTTTCTAACCTTTCAGCTTTTAATATGTAACATTGGTTTAAAAGAGCATATGGTAGAAAATCAACTGTATAGCCTTTATTTCCTCTTTTTGTAAGATTAGATGAGTTTACTGGAAAGACTACATTGTAATGCATTCCACTAACTAACAGTTCAGATAAAACAGATTCAAATCCACAAGGTGTCCCTACGAACTTTTTAAGGAAAGAAGAAAGCAAATACACAAATTAATATTCAGAGAATACTTTCCTCAAGGCAAACACATTAATCTTCTCTTTCACTGGACAAGTCTTTAGCTTATAGGTTAATGAAAGAATTATCTTTAATTTGGCATGACTTTCCTTGATTAAAACAAAATTTGTGCCATGACACTCAGGTCAGTGTCCTTCAGACTAGTGATGTAAGTGTTCATACACCTCAGAGAATGACACTTGGCCAGTCTTCATGCATTTTACCAACTCAGCTGAAGTCAGATGTGAACTATTTTTCTATAAAAATGCAAACAGAGAAAGAACTTTACATACCTAAATACATATCTGAGCCCTTCCTTGGTGTTCTAGACATTGACTTCACAGTATGGCTATGAAAAAGCCACGTGGTGGAAGTTCATTCTGAGTCCTGACATGTAAAGCAGAAGAGCAAATAGCATTTGCCAGTAGAATACTTACAGAAACAGTACTTCTTTTGGAAGCAGTTATGCCAAGCAATAAACAATGTTAACTCTATGGTAATATAATAGGGAAATAAATACCAAAAGAGGCAAAAATCCACCCACACCTCTGGATGTTAATTTTGCAATTTTCATAGAATCATAGAATCATCGAATCATAGAATGGTTTGGGTTGGAAGGGACCTTAAAGATCATCTGGTTCCAACCCCCCTGCTGCAGGCAGGGACACCCTCCACTAGACCACGTTGCCCAAAGCCCCATTCAACCTGGTCTTAAACACTTCCAGGGATGGGGCCTCCACAACCTCTTTGGGCAACCTGTTCCAGTGCCTCACCACTATCACAGTAGAGAATTTCTTTTTAACATCTCATCTAAACCGACCCTCCTTCAGCTTGAACCCATTACCCCTTGTCCTGTCACTACACTCCCTGATAAACAGTCCCTCACCATCTTTCCTGTAGGCCCCTTCAGGTACTGGTAAGCTGCAATTAGATCTCCTCAGAGCCGCCTTTTCTCCAGGCTGAACAACCCCAACTCTCTCAGCCTGTCCTCATAGGAGAGGTCCTTCAGCCCTCTGATCATCTTCGTGGCCCTCCTCTGGACTCTCTCCAACAGCTCCATGTCTCTCCTGTACTGGGGCCCCCAGAGCTGGATGCAGTACTCCAGGTGGGGTCTCACAAGAGCGGAGTAGAGGGGCAGGATCACCTCCCTCGACCTGCTGGTCACACCTCTTTTGATGCAGCCCAGGACACGGTTGGCTTTCTGGGCTGCAAGTGCACACTGCCAGCTCATGTTGAGCGTCTCATCAATCAATACCCCCAAGTCCTTCTTAGGTTTTCACCTACAATGGCAACTGGAGCAGTGTAGTGTGATCCACAAACCATTAAAATAAGTAAATACCTTTTTCTTGAATGTAGATAACATTTTGTAAAAACTTGAAGAAACAGAATCATGGTGATGATACCAAGGAAAGGAAAGTGATTCACTTCTTAAGTTGCTTGTTACTATAACCTTCTCCGGTGTTCATAGAATATTGTAGGGTAATATGACTGATACCGAGGGTTAGACGATGTGCAACTCCTTCAGGCAACCTATATGTTTAAGATATTTTGAAACCACTTTTACTCTATTAAAATTTTTCCTTCAGTTACTATTTATGCTACATAGTCACTCTTCATTGTCAGTAGCCTAAAACATCATAGTCTTATACCAACTTTTACCTCTTTCTGAAATATTTTACATCTTCAATCACTTTCCTGTAAACAGAAAGCTAGTAAGTTCTGATACAGCTTCAGCGGTTATGCTAGACATGCAAAGGTAAAAAGAAAGGGAAGAGAATATTAAAGAGAGGTTTGCAAAAAGGGGGATATGCAGGATAAGGTTCAGATTGTTCTTTAGTCTTAATAAAAGCCAAAAGGAGCTGAGTGTTTAAGTGCCATAACCTTGAAAATTTATATATATTAGATCTTTGGCCACATAGCTGAAGGAAGCCCAGCTCATCTCAGTCCTTCCTAATTTAAATTTTGTCACCTAAACCCCTCCAAAGTCCAAGTAATTTCTGCACTGGGAACTCAACATCCATATATAGCTTTGTATGTAGCAGAAATATTCTGTATGTGACAAACTTTACTTGTAAACACATATCTATAAGCTTGCAGCAGATGGATATTTATGACTTATTTATAGTTTATTTACAAGCACAAGGTACTGGTGTCCACCTTTTATATAATGGTTCACTGTTTAAACACTCAGTTATTTAGTATTTCCAATGTGTTCAATGGAAGATGACAAAGCCTAATTTAAGTAGGTAGGTTGACTTTGTACAGATGCCTAAAATTCTGCAATAAGTCAAAGGTCTGAGGAAGAGGGCGGGCCTCAAATTTTACCTCATCAGTTCTCATCAATTCCATTCTCCTACATACCTTTCTTTCCCAACCAGAACCAATTTTCTGATTTCAGTGAGGCAATATTCAGTTGGGTACCTATGTGACTATTCAATAAGATACTGATCATAAGAAGTAGAATCTATGAATGTCACAATTATCCAAGCACTTTACCATAAATAATGCTAATTTTCTTAGTAAAAAAAGTGAGTAGTGAGGATGAGATTCAAACCCATGTGTACCACACAAATCCCTTCGTTGGTAACGAATATGATGACCAGGACGAGAGGGGGCTAGCCTCCAGCCAGGTGGAGGAAAGGGACAATTGGGTTCACTGGACTGTGTGGATCCAATGTCCTGGCACATCAGACCTCCAGGAGTTTAAGGCTCTGGTAGACACCAGTGCACAGTGCACCCTAATGCCATCAAGCCATGAAGGGGTGTCCTGGTTCTGGCAAGGACAGAGTTAATTTCCCAAGGAGCCAGGACAGGTGAGCCAAGCTGGCCGGGGGCTATTCCATACCATGTGATGTCATGCTCACCATAAAAGGGGGCTAGTTGGGCAGGGGCGGGTTCGGAGTGGCTCCAGGATGGGCTGAGTGTCTGGTCAGTTGGTCCTTGGTTCGGTAAATCATTCTCTGTTATCACCCGTTGTTACTATCTGTTATCAGCACTGTTGTTGATTGTTTCCCTCTCCCTTGCTGTCCCAGTAAACTGCCCTTATCCCAACCCTCCAGGCTTTGCCGTTGTTTTTCTGTTCTCCTCCCCATTCTGCTGGGGGAGGGATGAGCGAGCGGCACGTGGCGCTCAGCTGCGGCTGGGCCTAAACCACATCAGTCCTTTTTGGCGCCCAACGTGGGGCCCGAGGGGTTGTGATAACGACAAGTCTGACCCAAGTGTGTTAAAGCAAAATTGTTATAAGAATTTATAATGTTACTGAAACAGTCGCTGATCATAATGATGTTCTGTTTGGTCACATGGCTCTGTTTTGTAAACCCGTGTTTACTCTATGCAATCCCTGTGGCACTGTTTATCACCTCTGGGAGAGGGGCTCCTGTTCTCATATTGTTGTATTGTGTGATATCGACTTACGATAAGATATCGTTGACAGTCATGGGTCTGAGCTGGTATGTGTATGTAGCATTTCGGTCAGGCCCGTACCTCAGTCAATATCTTTCAGAATTGATTAATAATTGGACCCAATCTATGGGGAAGATGGGGGGGATGATACCTTCTGCCACTCTTTCACCTCCCCTTTTCTCTTTTGGTTGGTCACGACAATTTTTGAGAATGTTGAGTACCCTTGGAATGTTCAGGCCAGTATATTCCTATTGCTAGGTCTCCTGAATGCTTTCCAAGTCCTGTTCAGAGTTAGCAAAAATTTTTTCAAGAGTACCAGCCAGGGATCTTCCCCAAGGCTGAATGGTCAGGGCTGGCATGGCATGTGGGAGAGTATGGGCGGTTATCTAGAGACCCTTTCACCCCCCAATGGTTTGGAGCTTCACTCCCGAACAACTGCAAGACCCTGATAAAATGGTAGAATATTTGAAAGGGAAATGCTGTGGGGATTCTAAGGAGACACAACTTACTGCGCTGTGCTGGGCCCTGGCCACAATCTATCAAACACTGCTTGATACTAGACAGCACCATCCAGAGGGAGAGAGCGGACCCACAGGCACTGCAGCTGCCCAAGCCCCCGCAACAGGCACTGTAGCTGAGCCAAAAGATCAACCCATACCAGTATCAGTTGCCCCTATACACAAAAAGAAATACATAAGGAAATCGGTTCGCTTAGTGAGAGATGATGATGAACTGGGACTATCATGAGAACAAGAAGAAGAGCCAGAACCAGAAGTGATCACCTGATCCCGTCTGTATTTCTGGAGTGACAGGGGAATCCCAGCAGTTAACTATGAGGAAAGCTGAAGTAAGCCTAACTGGGAATAAGTGGCAAAAGCACCCCAAGATGACTGGCCCAGAGGCTCTGCGCATCCTTGGCACAGACAACCTTAGGAAAGGGTATGTCAAGGACCCAAGAGGGTACTGCTGAGCTTTTGCTATAGTTGCCTTGGAGATGGAGGAAATTGAACAGCTGTCTACCTTGCCAGGTCTCTTGGAGGACCCTTGTGTTGTGGGGTTGCTGAAGGTTGAAGAACAACAGGTGCCAAATGGTATCACTCTTAGTCTTTAAAAAGGAGATCCAGCAGCTATTTCTTGTCTGTCCCTGCCATAGTAACCAGATACTTGGGAACTTCTGTATGATCCTTCATACTTTAGCCTTCCTTATTCTCCTCTCAACTATTGCAAATTTCTTGATGTCAGCAAGGGCTAGGAATTTCATTCTAAATTATAATACAGAAGCAATTCATAGTAAATATAAAACTATGTGAACAATTTAAAAGCATGTACATAGATTTCCAGGCTTTACAGAAGAAATGTGCAAAGGACAGTGCTGGGTATTTACTGCATGCTTTTTAAGTGCATTCTCTTTTTCACAGCAGTGATCATGTCTTTACAAAACTCAGTACTTGTAATTCAGGAAATGTGTAAGACCATTCCTCTCCATGAAGGGGTAACATAATTACCAATTACATAGAAAGATAAGGAAAACAGCTGCAAGATGAGAATTCACAACTTTTGTTCAGCTGTCTACAAACAACAATAGTTCACACCCATATAAAATACTTTCCAGTGGGGAAAGTCAAACAATTTTGGAAAGATCACTACGGATTTAAGCATTTTTAGGAATAACTAAAGTTTCCTGCTATATTTCATAACTATAGAATATATAGTCTTCATAATTTCTCCCTAGTATTCAATCTTTTAAAAATTTCTAGAATCCTTGCCAAATTAAACTCTTAAGAGAGTTTATATTTATAAACTCTTAACAGAGTTTATATTTTCTGCAAAACATAAAAATTAATTTATATATATGTTTTAACAGCTTACATTTTTGAATAGTTAAACTAATGTTTGCAAATTTGGACTGAAAAAAATATAGTGACAAATTCAAAACAAAAAAATTCAGTTTCTATTTAAATTCTAAAAAGACATCTTTGAAGAAAATGTAATTTTTTTAAAAAGATTTTTGGTTTAAAATTTTAAATTGATAGAGGATATAGGAAATAGAAACTACAAAACCCCTCATTTTGTCTTTTTCCCATAAAGATAACACTTCATAGATGAAGCTAAGTGGTTCTCTTTTTTTCTCTGACTACTTATAATTTCTGTTCCTGCCAGTTGCCTGCATTTCTAAATTTTACACATAGCAAGATTTCTGAAGGAAACGTTAGAGAAACTAGAAATGAAGATGCAGGAGATTCATATCTCAAAGATGGCAACTGGTCTGAGTAACTTTATTCACATATATTTTGTGTAATAATGATTTACAATCAGTGTTTCTGTCTATACCTTCAGTATTTCATGTGCTTTTATAAGCAGTCTCTATGTGTATCATCACACTTGACTTACAGTGTTTTTATACATTTGTCATTCTGCTGATATCTGTAATAGTTCATATTGACACAAAACTATAAAAAAGACAATTTGCGTGTTCCCTTAACATCCAAAGAGTCATCACAATAGGAGAGATAATGACATATTCTAGCTAACAGTGATAATCACAGAAAATCTGCTTAGATTCATGGCGTGCAAGTAATATGTAGTTGTCAGGTTCCAAATGCTGATTTCCTGCAAATCTTTCTTATTTTTGATGTATCTCCTTTACTTTCACACATATTTAATTTAGAAAAAGTTACGTATGCCAGAGTACCTGCTGCATGGAGGTTTCCACATCAGCTGTGTTTCTTTAATATGGTAGCATATCCTCAGATAATAAGAAAAGTACTGTGGAAAGAGATGGAAAAGTAGTTTCTTGCCAACTGTTCTGCCTGATAGTAAAATCCTGTGATTTCTACCTGGGAAGATTTATACTTTTGTACTCCCCCCACCCCCCCCCACCCCCCGTTTATTTGTCTTTCTGTTCAGTACTTCTAGAAAAATCTCTCTTCCTAGGGACACATGATTAAATGGAGCTATCTTGTCTGAAAGCAGTAGAGACAGGAACCTATCTGAGTTTTCACATTTAGGGACTGATGGAAGAGAAAGTAACATAGGTATAAAATTTGGATAATGATGAAATAGTATGACTGAAGCCAATTACTCAGAAGAGAATCTTTGTACTATTGATGGAAAGAGCTTTACTTAAAGACATAGCAAATAAATATGCTTTATAGAAGACAAAGTACTTTATTGCAGACAAAGTACTTTCAATTTTAGAATGTTTTAGCTATAAGCAACATTTATTTTTTTCTTAAACTACATGAACAAGGCTGTTATTAAAAGGAACTGAGATGGCGGGGAGTGGGAGAGGAAGCAGGAGGAATCACTTTGCCGCTAAAAATAGTGTTTTGGGAAGAAGTAATCTGTTTCAGAGTGGGTAATATTTCTAATGTAACATTTTTAATTTTCATAAAGCACCTTTATAATGCTGAGTTTAGTTCTGGCTCTTGCAGAGAATGTTCTTTTGTTGAAAGCTTTTATTTGTTGCCCGAATTTCTCCCCTGAGTGACCTATGGGGAGTAGCCCATAAACTGAATTAGGTGCTTATGTCCTGGTTCTGGCAAGGATAGAGTTAATTTTACAAGGAGCCAGGACAGGTGACCCAAGCTGGCTGGGGGCTATTCCATACCATGTGACGTCATGCTCACCATAAAAGGGGGGCTAGTCGGGTAGGGGAGGGGCGGCGTGCTTTCGGCACAGTTCCCAGATGGACTGAGTGTCTGGTCAGTTGCTCGGTCGTTGGTTCAGTAAATTGTTCTCTGTTATCATTGTTAATATTTGTTATCAGCACTGTTGTTGATTGTTTTCCCTCTCCCTTGCTGTCCCAGTAAACTGCCCTTATCCCAACCCTCCAGGCTTTGCCGTTGTTTTTCTGTTCTCCTCCCCATTCTGCTGGGGGAGGGATGAGCGAGCGGCGCGTGGCGCTCAGCTGCGGCTGGGCCTAAACCACATCAGTCCTTTTTGGCGCCCAACGTGGGGCCCGAGGGGTTGTGATAACGACAAGTCTGACCCAAGTGTGTTAAAGCAAAATTGTTATAAGAATTTATAATGTTACTGAAACAGTCGCTGATCATAATGATGTTCTGTTTGGTCACATGGCTCTGTTTTGTAAACCCGTGTTTACTCTATGCAATCCCTGTGGCACTGTTTATCACCTCTGGGAGAGGGGCTCCTGTTCTCATATTGTTGTATTGTGTGATATCGACTTACGATAAGATATCGTTGACGGTCATGAGTCTGAGCTGGTATGTGTATGTAGCATTTCGGTCAGGCCCGTACCTCAGTCAATATCTTTCAGAATTGATTAATAATTGGACCCAATCTATGGGGAAGACAGGGGGGGATACCTTCTGCCACTCTTTCACCTCCCCTTTTCTCTTTTGGTTGGTCACGACAATTTTTGAGAATGTTGAGTACCCTTGGAATGTTCAGGCCAGTATATTCCTATTGCTAGGTCTCCTGAATGCTTTCCAAGTCCTGTTCAGAGTTAGCAAAAATTTTTTCAAGAGTACCAGCCAGGGATCTTCCCCAAGGCTGAATGGTCAGGGCTGGCATGGCATGTGGGAGAGTATGGGCGGTTATCTAGAGACCCTTTCACCCCCCAATGGTTTGGAGCTTCACTCCCGAACAACTGCAAGACCCTGATAAAATGGTAGAATATTTGAAAGGGAAATGCTGTGGGGATTCTAAGGAGACACAACTTACTGCGCTGTGCTGGGCCCTGGCCACAATCTATCAAACACTGCTTGATACTAGACAGCACCATCCAGAGGAAGCGAGTGGACCCTCTAGGCACTGCAGCTACCCAATCCCCCGCAACAGGCACTGTAGCCGAGCCAAAAGATCAACCCACACCAATATCAGTTGCCCCTATACACAAAAAGAAATACATAAGGAAATCGGTTCGCTTCGTGAGAGATGATGATGAACTGGGATTATCATGAGAACAAGAAGAAGAGCCAGAACCAGAAGTGATCACTCGATCCCTGTCCCTGAGTGAGCTGCAAGATATGCGGAAAGATTTCAGCCGCCTTCCAGGGGAGCACATTATTACCTGGCTGCTCCGCTGCTGGGATAACAGGGCCAGTAGCCTGGAATTGGAGGGCAGGGAGGCCAAGCAGCTGGGATCCTTGTCTAGGGAAGGGGGCATTGACAAGGCAATTGGGAAGAAGGCACAGGCCCTCAGCCTCTGGAGGCGACTCCTGTCAAGTGTGAGGGAAAGGTATCCTTTCAGCGAAGATGTCGTATGTCGGCCAGGCAAGTGGACCACCATGGAGAGAGGTATCCAATATCTGAGGGAATTAGCTGTGCGGAAAATGGTTTATTACGATCCAGACAACGCACAATTGCCCACAGACCCCGATGAAGTCCAGTGTACCCGCGACCTTGGCGCTATCAGCACCAGCATCCCGCGACCTGGCCTCTCCTCTAATCCATTTTTCTCGATCCCTTTGGCAGCAGAGTGCAGGCCACAGTTTGCCTTCTCTTGGAGGGGTGTCCAGTACACCTGGAATCAACTGCCCCAGGGGTGGAAACACAGCCCCACCATTTGCCATGGATTGATCCAGACTGCACTGGAAAAGGGTGACGCCCCAGAGCACCTGCAATACATTGATGACATCATTGTATGGGGCAACTCAGCAGAGGAAGTTTCTGAGAAAGGGAAGAAAATAATCCAAATCCTGCTGCAGGCTGGCTTTGCCATAAAACGAAGTAAGGTGAAGGGGCCTGCGCAGGAAATCAAATTTTTAGGAATAAGGTGGCATGATGGGCGGCGTCAGATCCCTATGGATATTGTCAACAAAATAGCAGCCATGTCCCCACCAACCAACAAAAAGGAGACACAGGCCTTCTTAGGCGTTGTGGGTTTCTGGAGAATGCACATTCCGAATTACAGTCTGATAGTAAGCCCTCTCTACCATGTAACCTGGAAGAAGAATGATTTCCAATGGGGCCCTGAGCAACGACAAGCTTTTGAACAAATTAAACAAGAAATAGTTCATGCCGTAGCTCTTGGGCCAGTCCAGGCAGGACCAGATGTAAAAAATGTGCTGTACACCGCAGCCGGGGAGAATGGCCCTACCTGGAGTCTCTGGCAGAAAGCACCAGGGGAGACTCGAGGTCGACCCCTGGGGTTTTGGAGTCGGGGATACAGAGGATCCGAGGCCCGCTACACTCCAACGGAAAAGGAGATATTGGCAGCCTACGAAGGGGTTCGAGCTGCTTCAGAGGTGATTGGCACTGAAGCACAGCTCCTCCTGGCACCCCGACTGCCAGTGCTGGGCTGGATTTTCAAAGGGAGAGTCCCCTCTACACACCATGCAACTGATGCTATGTGGAGTAAGTGGGCTGCACTGATCACACAGTGGGCTTGAATAGGAAGCCCCAATCATCCAGGGATTCTGGAAGTGATCACAGACTGGCCAGAAGGGAAAGATTTCGGAATGTCGCCAGAGGAGGCGGTGACACGTGCTGAAGAAGCCCCACCGTATAATAAACTAACAGAAGATGAGAAACCATATGCCCTCTTCACTGATGGGTCCTGTTGCATCGTGGGAATGCATTGGAGGTGGAAGGCCGCTGTATGGAGTCCTACACGGCAAGTTGCGGAAGCTGCTGAAGGAGAAGGTGAATCGAGCCAGTTTGCAGAGGTGAAAGCCATCCAGCTGGCTTTAGATATTGCTGAAAGAGAAAAGTGGCCAACACTGTACCTCTACACTGACTCATGGATGGTGGCCAATGCCCTGTGGGGGTGGTTACAGCAGTGGAAGCGGAGCAACTGGCAGCGCAGAGGCAAACCCATCTGGGCTGCCCCATTGTGGCAAGATATTGCTGCCCGGCTAGAGAAGCTGGTTGTAAAGGTACGTCATGTAGATGCCCACGTACCCAAGAGTCGGGCCACTGAGGAACATCAGAACAACCAGCAGGTGGATCAGGTTGCCAGGATTGAAGTGGCTCAGGTGGATTTGGACTGGCAGCATAAGGGTGAATTATTTATAGGTCAGTGGGCCCATGACACCTCAGGTCATCAAGGGAGAGATGCGACATATAAATGGGCCCGTGATCGAGGGGTGGACTTGAGCATGGACGCCATCTCACAGGTCATCCATCAATGTGAAACATGCACCATAATCAAGCAAGCCAAGCGGGTAAAGCCTCTGTGGTATGGAGGCCGATGGCTGAAATATAAATATGGGGAAGCATGGCAAATCGACTACATCACGCTCCCACAAACCCGCCAAGGCAAGCGTTATGTCCTCACAATGGTGGAAGTAACCACCGGATGGCTGGAAACATATCCTGTGCCCCATGCCACTGCCCGGAACACTATTCTGGGTCTTGAAAAGCAAGTCCTGTGGCGACATGGCACCCCAGAGAGAATTGAGTCAGACAACGGGACTCATTTTCGGAACAACCTCATAGACACCTGGGCCAAAGAGCATGGTATTGAGTGGGTGTACCACATCCCCTATCATGCACCAGCCTCTGGGAAAGTTGGACTAAATGAACTTTAAAGGTCTCTTCCAACCCAAACCGTTCTATGATTCTATGACTTGACACAGGATAAATTTCTTGGCCCACACATTCACCTCAAATGACCAATGCATATGACTCAGGAGCCATAGTACAGCACGCTTACCCTTTGGGATTGTAAAAGGGCTTTAAAAAAAGTGCCTTTTTTTTTTTTTTTTACAGTTCTTTCAAGCTAATGTGACCTTCAGCATAAATTTGAGCAGCCTGTGGGTATTGGGTTTTCGTGGCAAGGTTTTGGTAGCAGGGGGACTACAGAATTGGCTTCTATAAGAAGCTGCTAGAAGCTCCTCCCATGTCCAGTAGAGCTAATGCCAGCCAGCTTCAAGACAGACCCACTGCTGGCCAAGGTTGAGCCCATCAGTGATGGTGGTAGCACCTCTGGGATAACATAGTTAAGAAGGGGAAAAAAACCAGGAGCAATTACAGCCGGAGAGAAGAGTGAGAAGTTGTGAGAGGAACAACTATGCAGACACCAAGGTCAGTGAAGAAGGAGAGGAAGGAGATGCTGCAGGTGCTGGAAGAAGACCATGGTGAGGCAGGCTGTCCCCCTGCAGCCCATGGAGGTTAATGGTGGAGCAGATATCCACCTGCAGCCCATGGAGGATCTCACACTGGAACAGGTGGATGCACCTGAAGGAGGCTGTGACCTTGTGGGAAGTCCATGCTGGAGCAGGCTCCTGGCAGAACCTGTGGCCCTGTGGAGAGAGGAGCCCACACTGGAGCAGGTTTGCTGGCAGGACTTGTGACCCTGTGGGGGACCCATGCTGGAGCAGTCTGTTCCTGAAGGACTGCACTCAGTGGAAAGGACCCACACTGGAGCAGTTTGTGAAGAACTGCAGCCCATGGGAAGGTCTCACGCTGGAGAAGTTAGGGGAGGACTGTCTCCCATGGGAGGGACCCCACGCTGGAGCAGGGGAAGAATGTGAGGAGTCGTCCCCTTGAGGAGGAAGGAGTGGCAGAGACAACGTGTGATGTTCTGACCACAACCCCCATTGCCCATCCCCCTGTGCTGCTGGTGCAGAGGAGGGAGAGAAATCAGGAGTGAAGTTGAGCCTAGGAAGAAGGGAGGGGTTGGGGGTAATATATTTTATTTCTCATTATCCTACTCTGATTTGATTGGTAATAAATTAATTTCCCAAGTTGATGCTGTTTTGCCCATGATGGTAATTGGTGAGTTATCTCTCCCTGTCTTTATCTCAACCCACGAGCCTATTATATTTTCTCTCCCCTGTCCAGCTGAGGAGGGGAGTGATAGAGCGGCTTTGGTGGGCACTTGGCCTCCAATCAGGGTCAACCGCATTGTGGAACTGCTCTAGCTTATGTCTGCTTAACACGGTTGCCTCTGAAAGTCTCTGAGACCAGGAGTTGAAGACATTGTTACTACTTCTACCCTCAGCCACAGCTGAGCTATGGGGTGGGGAAGTGCACTGTAGTTGTGCGCACACCAGATGCTGCTTTTCTTACCACAACCCAACGGGAAATGTCAGTAGCTCATAGTGTATATTGAGAGGGTGCTTTATGCTTGTTTACTTGCTTATGTAGGTCAAATCACAATCTTGTCCTTTAACATTTATTGCTTTTTTTGCTTTTTTCTTTCTTTTTTTTTCTTTTTTTAATAATTGCAGTCAAAATGGTACTGTGTTGAAAATAGTTTAAGCTGAGTCTAAAAATTGAGACCCATTCATAGGGCAGTGAGGATCCGTAATTTTTATGAAGAATTTGAGTATGACATTGAAGGAGGTAATGCCCTGGATACAAGATCTGGATTATTTGGGGAAAATTGCTTCCTTCCCAAAATAGTGCCTCAAAAGACTACTAAGAACCCCGGGGAAAACTTGAAAAGTATTAAGTCATCCACTCTTTAAGCAAAAGAAAATTTGCATTGGGTAAGACTGTCTAAACTTCTGGCTGTCTGTGGGGAATAAGTCATGGTACACTTAACTTACTTCGACATGTCTATATTCAGAAACCATGTAGAGCAAGCCTTACTAAAGAGAATGTGCCAGAGGTCATTAGAAATCACTTGTAAAGTTATTGATATTTCTGAACAAAGCAAAGAACATGTTGTACCTATTTCTTAACCATTCATCTCTGAGAAAACTGAGGAAAGAATGAAAATCTGAAGCACAGTAAACCCAACAAGAGTAGGAGAAGTATGCTTCTTTACTTGATTCTAATATTTTACATTTTTCTTCTACATTTTCATGAAGAGTGTGATTTTTTCACATCTAAATAAAGCAAACTGAAAATATTTTTCTCTGGGTTGAGAATTAACTTCCTCTACAGCTACAGGAATACCGGTAACAAAAAGGAAAGCAAAACACTCCTTACCACTGACCAGCATTCTGATATGTGTCTTTGAGCAAATACCATAAATATACATCTTCACAGAGATTTTGGGCTTTTTTGAAGGAAACAATTTATTATTGAAGCTTTTTCAAAGTGCAGAAAGTCTCAAATTTATATATTCTGTTTCTTAGGAAAGTGTCCTAGCCAGCACACTGTGATACCATGTAGAGTTTACCAATTCTTTAATCATATTCTTAAGTGAGAGTGGCTCAAACTCTGTGGGTTGAGGGGTTTTGGTTGTTTTGTTTTAGGTATGTTTTTGGGGTTTTTACAATAGCTATATTCAGAAGATATCTTCTTGATGTAGGTGGCCTTGGAAAGATTGTTGGAGAAATTTGCAGTCAGAGAATTCCTACCAGATTAAGATATGCAGGTAAATGATTCTTTAAAAGTTAGAAGGAACCTACATGAAATCTTTGACTGAGAAACTTTAAGGGTAAAAAAATTGTTAGCTCTGGGTTTGCCAGAGGATTATGTAGGGGTTCTGAGTGGACACACATTTGATGTGTTCTAATTTCACCTACCTCTGTGTGCTAAAGTATGTTTTTATGTATCTATGATTATGTAATTTCAAAGATTAAATCCACTTTAAAAAGACATGTGAGCACTTCGGAAAACTATGAGGATTACTCAGAGAAAGACTAAGGCTAAAACTTTTCAAAAATGTTATCATAAAACAAAGATGCTGGAGTTAATAAAAGTGATTAAAAAAAGTTCCACAAACTCTGTCTGAGCATCTTGGACAGAACAGATAGGTGAGATTTTGGAAAACTATAGCCACTGTGACACTACATTTGATAGTTTTATAAAAGTGTTACCTGCAACTAGTAGGTAATAATAGTATATAATAACAATAGGGAATACTAGTATTTTGGTATCTAGTCTCTGCTTATCCCAAGAGGATTGAACTACATATTGCAGAAGGTCTATAGTTGCCAACTTAAGGAGTATTCTAATAGAGTCATGCTAATGTTCTTGTGACCTAGATGCTTAAATATGGTTTTTAATTATCTTTCAATGTAACCAGATTTTACCCCTGAGATAAAGCATCAAGCAAAGGTGAAAGGAAGAATTCTGCATATACCCAGGCCTTCATTATTGTGTTTTACTCAGTGTAGGTGTCCTAATAGGTTAGATGTTAAGAAAATCCGTATGTGTACTTATCCCTCCTTCTATCAATGACAATTTATCTGTCCAACTGTGCATTGTGACATTTACTCATGAAGTGAGGTGTTGTAGTTTAAACTGTCATAATGCTTATGTCTCTTACTGAGATTTGGGTGGTATACACCTTGTTGACTCTGGGACTGAAAAATTTCAAGTCAGGATTTCAGGGGCTTTATGCACTACAAGAGAGGATTTGAAAAGTATAAATAGTTTCTACAAATAAGCAAAAAAACCCAGCCAAAAAAACCCCTAAACCCAAAAAGTAAAGCCACAATGTATTATATCAGAGGAGAAAGCTAAGGTACTACATAAAAAATACCTGGGAAAAGCTGTGGCTTGAAGAAACCATCACCATAATCACAGAATCATAGAATCACAGGAACACAGAATCATAGAATCACAGAATTGTTTTGGTTGGAAAAGACCTTTAAGAACATCATGTCCAACTGTTAACCTAGCATTGCCAAGTCCAACCACTAAACCATGTCCCTAAGTGCCACATCTATGCATCTTTAAAGTACCTCCAGGGGTGGTGACTCAACCACTTCCCTGGGCAGCCTGTTCCAATGATTGACAACCCTTTCAGTGAAGAAATTTTTCATAATATCCAATCTAAACCTTCCCTGCCATGACTTGAGGCCATTTCCTCTTGTTCTATCACTTGTTACTTGGGAAAAGAGAGCACCCACCTTGCTACAACCTCCTTTCACGTAGCTGTAGACAGCCATAAGGTCTCCCCTCAGCCTCCTTTTCTTCAGGCTAAACAACTCCAGTTCCCTCAGCTGCTCCTCATAAGACTTGTGCTCTAGACCCTTCACCAGCTTTGTTGCCCTTCTTTGGACACACTCCAGCACCTCAATATCCTTCTTGTAGTGAGGGGCCCAAAACGGAACACAGGACTCGAGGTGAGGTCTCACCAGTGCCCAGTACAGGGGTACAATCCCTTCCCTAGTCCTGCTGGCCACACTATTGCTGATACAAGCCAGGATGCTGTTGGCCTTCTTGGCCACCTGGGCACACTGCTGGCTTATGTTCAGACAGCCATCGACCAACACCCCCAGGTCCTTTTCCACTGGGCAGCTTTCCAGCCACTCTTCCCCAAGCCTGTAGCAGTGTTGCCTGGGGTTGTTGTGACCCAAGTGCAGGACCCAGGACTGAGCCTTCTTGAACCTCATACAGTTGGCCTCAGCCCATCGATTCAGCCTGTCCAGATCCTTCTGTAGAGCCTTCCTATCCTCCAGTAGGTCAACACTCCTGAACAACTTGGTGTCATCTGCAAACTTACTGAGGGTGCACTTGATCCTCTCTTTCAGATCATTGATAAAGATATTCAAGAGAACTGTCCCCAGTACTGAGCCCTGGAGAACACCACTTGCGACTGGCCACCGACTGGATTTACCTCCATTCACCACAACTCTTTGGACCCAGCCAGCCAGCCAGTTTTTTACCCAGAGAAGAGTATACCCATCCAAGCCATGATCGGCCAGTTTCTCCAGGAGAATGCTGTAAGAAATGGTGTTAAAAGCTGCCCAGGTAGACAACATCCACAGCCTTTCCCTCGTCCACTAAGTGGGTCATCTTGTCATGGAAGGAGACCAGGTTAGTTAAGAAGGACCTGTCTTTCATGAACCCATGCTGACTGGGCCCAATCACCTGGTTGTCCTGTATATGCTGCGTGATAGCACTCAAGAAGATCTGCTCCATAACGTTCCCCAGCATTGAGGTCAGACTGACAGGCCTGTAGTTCTCTGCATCCTCCTTCTGGACCTTCTTGTAGATGGGCATCACATTTTCTAACTTCCAGGCAACTGGGACCTCCCTGGTTAGCCAGGACTGCTGATAAATGTTGGAAAATGGCTTGGTGAGCGCTTCCACCAGCTCCCTCAGTACTCTTGGGTGGATCCCATCCAATCTCACGGACTTGTGTGTGTCTAAGTGGTGTAGCAGGCCAGTAATCATTTCCCCTTGGGTTCTGGGGGCTTCATTCTGCTCCCCATCCCTATCTTCTAGCTCAGGGGGCTGGGTTCCACAGAACAACTGGTCTTACTGCTAAAGACTGAGGCAAAGAAGGCACTAAGTACCTCAGCCTTTTCCTCATCCTTTGTCTGTTTGCCCCTACATCCAATAAACAATGGAGATTCTACTTAGCTGTCCTTCTGTTGTTAACGTGTTTCTAAAAACATTTGCTATTGTCTTTAATTGCATAATTTTTAGTGCGCTTGGGATTTTATTTAGGATTCCCAGCCAAAAGCTCTGTTCTGCTGTATATATGTAAACCAATTCTGTGTTGCAAAAGAAAACAGCAGGTGTTATTTTTTACCCAGTATGCTATTAGAACAAATGCCCAAGTTTTGATTGTGCAAGCAGCTGCCAGTAGATACTTAAACAATTTTCTGCTTCTTGAAGTATATAGATGCTTCACTAGTCAAATAAATGTGTACATTTACATGAAAGGTTTAAGATACTATCTTTCCTTTTTTTGTATTTGTTAAAAGCTTTTAATTTTTGCATTAATTAAACTTTAACTGGGCAAAAGAAAGTGCCAGAATTCTGGGTGAGATTGGTGGCACTTACCCAGCAAGAGACCCATCTTCCACTTCTTGTTCTTTTGAATATTTAACAGCTTAAAACACAACAGAAGAACTTCAGTGATTATGAACAGGATGGGGTCTTCAAACCTGGCCTCACTCTTTTTCAACTGATTTAATATTTATGATGTGGGGGAGCATTCTGGGAATGCCTGAAGAGTGATTTTACTAGAATTCCAAATGCTTTAAAAAGGTTTGGAGTTTTTTGTTTGTTTGGGTTTGTTTGTTTGTTGTTTTTAAATATACTGCATAGTTCTCCAGTTGTTAAAGTGCAGTCTTCAGGTTGCCTGTGGCCTTCAAAGCTCTTTTATTCGTGCACGAAGGATTTTTTTTAATTGTGGCCCACCACTAGCAGAACTGTAGTAACTTAAAGATTATCAAAAGTTCATGCCTCTACATCAAAGTCCTTGCAACCATGAGCATCAATAAATCTCATCTAAAGTGGCAGTGAATAAATGACCACATACGCAGACTTTACATTGAAATTAAAACTTTTGAACTCTGATTAGTTCAAATAATTGGCAAAAAAATTAGCTGAATAAGCCTTTCCCTGCAATTATTAAATAATAGTGATATTGAATCTCTCCTTTATACCTTTTTCTGTATAAAACACATCATGTCACATCATGAATATAACAGCATAGCATTTGGATTAACACTTGATGTATCCCTTTACTTGATATCCATTAAGTGGCTACCAAGAGCAAAACTCTTGACATAGTATATATAATTTGTATTGAGAAAGCTTAAAGAAGATAGCTACTGTTAAAGTTCAGAAGTGCCTATGAGTTAAGAAATAATTTTATTTTAGAACTACTTCTTATATAAGAAATCATAAGTTGAAATAAAACTTATACAAACATATAGGTACTACTTCCTAATAAATAGCAAGATACTGGACAACAAGGCAGAGATTAAGGAGGGTTTAAGTTTTTGCAGAGAACTGATCAAAAAGAAGGCATTCTAACTGTTCCCTTATATATAAGCCTGACATATTCTGTTGCACAGAAGCAAAATTTTCAGATTTTATTCCCTGCTGTAATAACATAAGATACATTAACTGGGGAAGACTTCTGCTCAGTAATTGTTCCAGTCAGTCTTGGGAAGTACTTTGGAGGTAGTCATATTCTTAAGAAGTACATGAAAAGGGTATAAGGATTTTGTCCTATTCTATCACATTTCAAAAGAAAAAAGTATCAAAGAAAGGGTGGAAAGAAAAAAATGAGTTTCAGTTAACTGCAGTGGTGAGATTGAACTAAAGCAAATGGTAAAGATGAATAGAATATAAATACATTTAGTACTGGGGCTATGCAACAATAATTTTTTCAAAGAATCATAGAATCACAGAACCATGTAGGTTGGAAGATGACTCTAGAGGCCACCTAGTACAACCTTCAGTTCAAAGCAAATCCAATTTGAGTATGTTGCCTTGTCCAGTTTTGTTTCAAATATCTCCCAGGGTGGAGCTTCTGCAAACTCCCTCAGCAACCTCTTTGTGTTTGATCCCCCTTGTATTGAAAAAACTTTTCTTATATTGAGATATTGCAACTTGTGTCTATTTCCTCTTGCCCTTTCATAGTGCAACTCTCAGAAAAGTTTGGCTTCATCTCCTTCATACTGATCCATTAGGTATTTGTAGACAGCAAAAGTTTCCCCTGAAACTTCTGATCAAACCCAACTTTCTTGGCTTCTCCTTATATGACATGTGCTCTGGACTTGACATTTGCAGTTGCTGAACTTCTTGGGGTTCCCTCTGGCCAATTTCATCAGCCTATTCAGGCTCCTCTGAATTGCAACTTTACTCTGCAGCATATTGACTGCTCCACTCAATTTAATAATGTATGCAGACTTATTGTGCATGCAGGCTGTGTCCCATCCCACTCCACGTGTTAGGGCGAGGTTAACTTTTTAGTTCTCTGTGCAGTAATCAGGAGTAAAGACAATTGCTCTAGAGGTTCAAACAAATCACAAATTTACTTGAAACTCAGTAGAACTACAAAAGACACTGGCTTGCCAAAAGTCATAACAATACTTAAAACTTAGCAGAACTATGAAAGCTAAGGGTTTAGCAAAACTTGTGACGATATTACCCTAATGTGCTGAAAATGAAGTTAGAGACAAAGAGAGTGATAGAGAGGAAAAAAAACAGGGAAAGAAAGAAAGAAAGAGAGAGAGAGAGAAAAGAGAAATGATATCACCACCCTTGGATCCAGTGATGTTCTCTGCTCGTAGTTGTAGTCTTCAGGTGGTGGGCACACGCTGAAAACTTATGTGTTCCCTTTTTATAACCTGATGTGCCCGCCCCATAGGCGGGGGTCTGTCACCACTGAGCAGGCGCGGTATGTGCTCAGGAATGTTGAGAAATGTTCTAGAAATGAGTCGGTGGGTTGTGGGGGTCTGGGGGACTCACTGCCCACCCCCCCCTTCAGAGCTGACCAAGCGAGTGGTGATCTGTCACAGGCACATGGTGCACAGGGCACAGATGGTCATTGTTTACGTGTTTCAGGAATAGAGGAGTGGTCCCACAAGACGTTATCCTGCCTCCGCAGGCTCCGTCCTTGTTCAACACTCCCTGGTCATCATCAGCCCATCCCTGTCCATGTCAAGACGGGTGTTTGCGACATTCACTTGTTATCAGGGCCTTACAGTCTGTTTTATCATTCAGACAGGTAATAAAGGCTTTAAACAATACTGACCCCAGAACTGATCCCTAAATGATACCACTACTAATTGGTCACCAGTTGGACTTGGTACTGCTTACCATCACTTTTTGAGTCTGTGAATCCAGTCAATTTCTACCCATTTTATAGTCAGCAATTGCCTGTATAATTGCTTGTACCCAGCCTCATTTCCTACTCGTAGATATGGGGGTGTTGAAGTCCACCAAGAGAACTAGGGACTTTGATTTTAAGGCTTCTTCCAGCTGTCTAAAGAAGTACTTCATGTACTGGCTAGCTGTAGTAGGTGCCTATTTCAACATCACCCATGCTGGTCTCTCCCCTTACTGTTACCTATAAGCTCTCAAGCAGCTCATTCCCAGTTCCAAGGCAAAGCTGTGTGCACTCCAGTCACTCCCTTACATTGAGTACAACCCGTCCCCCTCACTTTCTTCACCTGTCTTTTCTGAAAATCCTGTGCCCAATCACTAAGGCTCCAGTCATGCAACCTATTAAACCACCTCTCTGTAATTCCAGCAAGGTCATAGCTCTGCAGCTGTGGACAGACCTTTAGCTTCTCCTGTTTGTTTCCCATGCTGCATGTGTATGTATCCAGGCATTTGAGATGGACCCCAGCCATGCTGCTTTCACAGGGAAAGTGCAAGAACCTCCTCCATCATGCAGTGTCCCGGTCTTGATGCTGTGTAAGCATTGTTCAGCAATAACTTAAACATCAGTGTGTTACCAACACCATTTTCAGCACAAATCCAAAACATAGCCCCGTACAAGCTACTATGAAGAAATTTAACTCTATCCCAGCCAAACCCAACACGTTCAGACAGTTCTTCACTGCACTTCCATATCTTCGCTTCTTTTCAGATGATGACAACCCTCCCCTGATATACCTACTTTAGACTTCCATCCCATTTGTCTGATGGATCCTATCCCTTGTAGGCAGTCCTTTTTCCTCAAAGAGGGTACCATAGTCATAGTAGCCAAACTCCTGTATGGATCACCAGCCACTCAACCAGGTGTTGATATGCTGGTGTGTCCACTTCTGCTTCAGCCTTCCCCCTTTACTGGAGTGACTGAGACCTTCATCTGGGCCTCCAGCTGGAGTAACCATCCCTGCCACTCATTGTCCTTTGCTTCCTTCCTGCTCCCAGAGCTCTGTAATGACTCTTGACCTGTGCAGGGTTTCCCCTGGCAGTATCATTGATGCCTACATGGATGAGCAGCAAGGGAAATAGTCAGAGGGCTGGACAAGCCTTGTCAGTCTCTGAGATCCAAGAGGCAATGAAGTAGCAAACCTTCCAAAACATCAGCTTTGGTCAGCAAGTGAGTGTCTCCATTCCCCATAAGAAGGTGTCTCCAGTGACTGTCACCCTCCTTTTCTTCTTTGGTTCAAGCTGAGGTATCTCTGATGCCTGCCTAACTGGAGGTCATCTTCCTCAGCCATCGCCAGGCACTATACCTGTTCAGTAACTGCAGAACTGCAGAAAGAGAAGGAGCTTTGCTGTGTTGCTGTCATGGTTTAGCCTCAGCCGGCAGCTGAGCACCACGTGGCCACTCACTCACCCTCCATCCCCCAGTGGGATGTGGAGGAAATCAGAAGAAAAAGGTAAAACTCATGGGTTGGGATAAGGAAAGGTTACTGTGACAGCAAAGGGAGAGGAAAATAACAACAACAGTATTTATAACAGAGTATACAAAGCGGGTGATACGCAATGCAATTTCTCACCTGGCGACCCCACACTCAGCCTGTCCCAGAGCCACTGCTGCTCCTCCCCAGATAGTCCCTTTTATATGCTGAGCATGACATCATCTGGTGTGGAATATCCCCTTTGCTTAGTTTGGATCACCTGTCCTGGCTGTGTCCCCGTCCCAGTTTCTTCTGCAAATTAATTTTATCCTAACCAGAAACCAGGACAGTTGTCAGAAGTTGTAAGTTTCTAGCCACCTCCGTTGTGGGCATCTCCATTCACTGCTCCCTGTTAGGATAGTCTCCAGTTGTGTCTCTCTTCTTGGAGCAAGAGCTGTTGGCTCTGTATGGTCTTTGAAGACCCCATGAATCTCCTGTTCATCCTCCCTAATGGTGCAGAGCTTGCTGACTTCCTCCCACAGCCCTTTCAGCTGGTGACTCTGCACCTCAACCAGAGTACATCTCCCACAGGGGAAGCCACTGCTTGGGCCCTGAAGAGAGGCACCAGGCACTGCTAGGGCACTCCCAGAGCAGCAGGCACTGCCAGAGACTAGGATGGCAGCACCGTACCACAGGAGTGGTATGGATGGAGGTCTCTGCTGTGGTAGGAATAGCTACTTCAGTTGGTGCTGGAGATGGTCCCATCTCCATCAGTGCACAGTTTTGAGTAAAGATTCTGGGTCTCATTGTGCCCTTACTTCACTAACTACAATGACAACTGCTGCAGCTCTATTAACTGCCTTTGTTTGCTCCACTTAATGACATATTTTCAGGAGCTTATGTTACTATGCCTTTATGTTGATTCAGACTTGGTTAATAGCTGTGTTTTACAAGAGTCTCCTGTTAAATAGCACTAATAAAAATTCTGGAATCTGATTAAAATACGGCAAAGTACTTCTATAAAAATGAATATTGTTGTGTTCTTTTTAATTTTAGTAAGCTGAGCTATCATAGACAACTGGATATAACTGAGCTATAAAAGTGTACTGGATATGTCCTACAAGAGTATATGATATCATGGTATCACTTGTACTCTGGTTCTGCATTCTCTGTTGTGTTGGGTTTGCGTTGCAAGGTTTTGGTAGTGGCGGGGGCTACAGGGGTGGCTTCTGTGAGAAGCTGCTAGAAGCTTCCCCTGTGTCTGATGGAGCCAATGCCAGCCGGCTCCAAGACGGACTCACAGCTGGCCAAGGCCAAGGCCAAGCCAATCAGCGCCTCTGTGATAACATATTTAAGAAGGGAAAAAAACAGTTACAGAGTGATTTTGCAGCCAGAGAGAGGAGTGAGAAGGTGTAAGAAACTCTGCAGACACCAAGGTCAGTGCAGAAGGAGGGGCAGGAAGTGCTCCAGGCGCCGGAGCAGAGATCCCCCTGCAGCCCATGGTGAAGACCATGGTGAAGCAGGCTGTTCCCCTGCAGCCCATGGAGGGAGGATGAGGGGGTGTAGAGATTCCACCTGCAGCCCGTGGAGGAAGGATGAGGGGGTGTAGAGATTCCACCTGCAGCCCATGGAGGAAGGATGAGGGGGTGTAGAGATTCCACCTGCAGCCCATGGAGGACCCCACACCGGAGCAGGTGGAGGCACCCAAAGGAGGCTGTGGCCCTGTGGGAAGCCCATGCTGGAGCAAGCTCCTGGCAGGACCTGTGGACCCCTGGAGAGAGGAGCCCACGCCAGAGCAGGTTTACTGACAGGACTTGTGACCCCGTGGGGGACCCCACGCTGGAGCAGTCTGGTCCTGAACGTCTGCACCCCGTGGGAGAGACCCACACTGGAGCAGTTTGTGAAGAACTGCAGCCCGTGGGAGAGACTCACGTTGGAGAAGTTGGTGAAGGACTGTCTCCTGTGAGAAGGACTCCATGCTGGAGCAGGGGAATGATAAGAGGAGTCCTCCCCCTGAGGACAAAGAAGCAGCAGAAACACCGTGTGATGAACTGACCGTAACCCCCATTCCCCATCCCCCTGTGCCGCTGAGGGGAGGTGGAGGTTGAAACCCGGAGTGAAGTTGAGCCCAGGAAGATGGGAGGGGTGAGGGGAGGTGTTTTATGATTTCATTTTATTTCTCATTCCTCTACTCTGTTTTGCTTGGTAATAAATTAGATGAATTTTCTAAGTTCAGTCTGTCTTGCTCGTGACAATAATTAGTGAGTGATCTCTCCTGGTCCTTATCTCGACTCACAAGCTTTTCGTTGTACTTTTTCTCCCCTGTCTAGTGAAGGAGGGGAGTGATAGAGCGGCTCTGGTGGGCACCTGGCCCCCAGCCAGGGTCAACCCACCACATCTGTATAAGAATATTCACGTTAACTTAGAAGAAGAACTAGCATTATAACAGCTGCTGGGTTTATTTTTCCATGAATTATGCAGCTTTCAGAAAAGTATGGAGCTTATATGTTTTCTTAGTCTAACTTGCAGATAAAATAATTTATGACAATAGGTATCAATAGCAATTTGCTTTATTTACTGTATTATTACAATGAGATTCCTCACAATGATAAGCGATATCAGAAGTTCCTCCTGAGTAACATACGAAGGAGTGAACCCTGCCTTTTAATGTAGCTTCTTCTGCTTCTTTGTATATTAATTAATGTATTAGAATATTAAATAAATACATATATATTCTGATATGCAACAATCAGGTGTAATCTGGAAATGCTTAAAATACTGTTGATACCATTTATATGTTAATGATTATATAATTTCCTATCATATTACTTATGTCATCTCTTTGCAAAGGTGAAAAATACTAGCTTAATTTCTCTTAAGTAAGAAACATTTGTCCTGCCTTTCTAACTTATTCAGTGACATTACAGTGTTTATCTTCTCTTCTACATTCTTTTCCTAATAATTCTTTGTATTCTGAGTTTGTTTTGATCACAGCAGAGTACAATGCTTACAATTCCAGATGATTATACAAAAAGAGTCTTATGTTATCTCTCTTGAAAAAAACAGTTATTTTTAAAGCCTATTATTGTAAATTTATCATTAGGATATTAGAGAGGGTTTTCCATTCAGCTTTGCATTCATACTTATGCATTTATCAGTACTGGAATCTTAGCTGTTGTGAATCTGACTTCAAAGGATGGCTTCCTTCGAGCAGAGGGTTGGACTAGATGACCTCCAGAGGTCAATTCCAACCGAAAATGTTCTGAGTTTATGATTTTATTGCCTAATGAATCATGTTAGAATTCAACTTGTCTAACTTCAGATATACATGAGATGACCATCTATGTCTGATATCTGTATCTAGCTTTGCAGTCAATGGAAAGACTTCCAGTCAATGGAGATTCAAGATGATTCAGTTTTCTCAGCATAAATACCTAGTGCCATCTGAGACACCCGAGGTTATCTGAAGCATTCAGCATTAATATCAGGTATAAGCACCAACTTAATTTAAATATCTGCATTAAGGTGAAATGAGTTAATCCTAGAGGCATACTTTCTTTCCAGGAAGTATAAAAGGAGTGTTGACAACTGGATTAGATCGTAGTTGACTATACTGCAGAACTGCTTCAGTTTTGGTGAAAAACAACCCACTTACTTAGATTTTCATGAGAATATTCTATAGCTCTTCACTGTCAGCTCAGATTTGATTCTTCTAAATTATTTTGCATCTCCAGTCAACTTTCAGTACTCTAAAAAGCACAATTCCCAAGATAGACTGTCTCACAGCTTTTTTGTTAACTTTTTTTTAGCTAGGAAAACGAACTAGTTGTTTCTGTTCTTTGATATTTTAACATATCATTACTCTATGAAAAGTAGCTCTTAGCTGACAGCGATTACAGTCTTTAAACACTTCTGATGAACAATTTTTTGGAGGACATTAGAAAATAAAAGTATTTAACAACATTAGTTCATTCTGGTCCATCTGCTCCTTGACTTCTCCAAAAATCTATAATAGCTTTTATAGAGGGAAGCTGTTCCTTAAGAATCTGTATCAGTCTTCTCCAATATAACAACTTTGTCTATGTCTCTATTATGTATTATAGTTTCTACAGATTTGCAGAATTCAAAGTTCAGACTTACTGATCTGTAGTGCCCCAGGTTATCTTTATAATCCTTTAAAAAAACACTGTCACTTTACTATCTTTGATTCCTCTGATATTGAAATTGTTTTAAAAAATACATCATTCCATTAATAGTGACTCTGACATACTCTCCCACCAAATGTTACCATTTTATCTGTTCAGCTGATCCTATTTTAGTATCCTCTTAATTTCTTTTCCTTTTTAAAGCTAAATAACATTTAAATTTAAATGTTTTTATTTTTTTGCCTTTTTTTTTTCATCTTTTTACCTTCCACAAATATGTTTAATCTGGTAACACAATAACATAGTGTAAAAAATGGCATTATATTATTTATATCCTGAACCTTGTTTTGTACATTCAAGAGCTGCTTCTGGTCTGACTCTGCTCCAGAAATCAATCATTCTATAGAGAATAAATGTGAAGAGACTTTGCGTAATATCCCTCCTGACATTTGCTCAGGCTAGTGGAGGGTACTCGAAAAATTCCATTAGTATGAAGGATCTATACCCTAAGTGTAGACTGATGGGGAGATGTGTTCAGTCTTCATCACCAAGAGTAGGGACCTGGCTTATAAACACCACAGTCCCTTGCAAAGTGTGCATGTCATCTTTCCTGTGGGAATTAAGCCACAAACAGAAAAAGCTTTTAGAATATGTCTTGTACTGAAATGGACCCAGATCTCACCCTAAAATAGAGTCAGGACAGAAATGAAACAGGCACCCAGGCTGTAAGGGTATATGGATGAGAGAGCATCTGTTTCTTAATCTGGTCAAGGATCAGAAGGGGATAATAAGAAAAGGAGGATTCCATATGCAAGAACACACAGGAATACAAACCTCACCTACAAACAATAGGGAGGAAGTAACAGGAGAACCAAACCTGGTCAGTCACACTAATGGGTAAGGATAGGTGGAATGTGGGAATGTTTATTTCAGTAAGATTACCTGATGGAGGACCTTGTCAAGTGGTATACTAAGGAAAAGGGGGAAGCTGTAAACAAAACACAGACATAAATGTGACAGACAAACATGATGGAGACAAAGACAAGAGACAGCTGGATTTGATGCTGCTGACCACTCATTGAGTCTGCAGTTTTCACTCTACATCATTGTTCATTTATCTGTCCTGTGCTTCATCATTTTATCTATAAGGTTGTTATGGATGTTCAGCCTTACAGAAGCTGAAATAAACATCCATTCTTCTCTCTTCACAGACTGAGCCAGTCACCTCATCATAGCAGCGATCAGTTTGGTCAAGCATGACTTGTCCTTCATAAATCCATACTGACAGGTGTCCATCACCTTCTTGTCCTTCACGTGTCTGGTAATGGTTTTCAGGACTATTAGCTCCATTTTCTTCCCAAGGATCAAAATGAGACTGACTTTCCTGTCATTCCCTGGATCTTCCTTACTGCCTTTCTTCCTTTCTCAAAGAAAGGAATAATATTTGCTTTCTTCCATCCTTTAGGAACATCCCCCAATTGCCATGACTTTTCAAAGATAATAAAGAGTGATCTTGTAATGACATGGAGCAGCTTGCTCAGCATTTGTGAGTGCATCCCATCAAGTCCGATGGACTTGTGTGCAACCAATTTGTTTAAATGTTCCCTAACCTAATCATCCTCTACTGCGTGTGAATCTTCCTTGCTTTGGATTTTCCCCCAGGTCTCAGGGGCCTGAGACTCCTGAGGGCTAGTCTTACCAATAAGAACCAAGTTCATCTTCTCTTCATGAAAGCATTGTACACTTTTGTATCTTCCATGTCACTAGATCCCCTTCCCTATTTAGCATAAGGACTGTATTTTTGCTAGGCTGTATTCTGCTTGTCTTGCATGTACAACTTAATAATATGCTGCCTTTTTTTGGTGCAATTGATGGAAACTGTTCCCTGTTAAAGTACCAAGAAACATTTTCAGAGCTGGGAGGCGAATGAAAAACTATTGGTTTTTTTCTGGTTCATTAGATTTCGTTCATAGTCTTCACATCACATTAGGTCTGTTTATTTTTATGAAATGTGATTTTGCTCACAAATATGTGATATACATTTAAAATTATAAAAGTATACATAGCCAGTGATAAAGACAATTAGGGAAATTTCTTAAAATATGGAGAAGACACTAACAGGATATGCTCAGGACATCTCTATCTATGTATTTACATTTAGATCAACAAGAGACATTGCCACATCATCCAGGCAGCTGCAGAATATATCATTGCAATGTACTACCTATTAGGAAATAAAATAAAAAGAGAGAGAGAATTAAAGAATAGAGGGTGGAATTTTTTTGTGTCTTTTAGCCTATTTCAAGCCTACTCTGTTTTGTAGACAATTTTCTGAAAAAAATTTTATGAAATTTATTATAGTGCTTAGCCTAAATTTATAATATTACCTTTATCTCATTTATTTTGAACTATAAAGAAAATGAGCTTTTTCATGTAAACAATTATACTTTATGAAGGAACCTTCTAAAATAACTTTTAAATGCAATGAATGGATGATCTGAATTTAGTTTCCTTTTTATAAGGAAAAAAAGTATTGTGGTAGCATAGCTTAATTTCAAATTGAGTTTAATAAAGGAGGTTAGGACTTCAGATGAATTGCATATCTTTGTTTTCCTTTTAGAAGAATCTTTCCTTTTAGAAGAATCTTTAGCAATGCTGAAGGACTAAGATGCCTAAGGATACAATTCAACCAACAGAACTTCAGACATCTCTAATGGAGCTGTCTCGAATTCTAAAATACTCTCATAGTAAATGGGGAGGACAGGACATTTTAAGGAACAATTTGCATGACCATGTGTACAAATCTTATTTAGAATGAGCCAAGTCATGCCCTAGAAGAGCTCATGTCCTTCTATTCATTCTAAAAGTATTGTGGGATATCTTATTTCGAATCAGAGAATTATAGAATATCCTGAGTTGGAAGGCACCCACAAAGCTCAATAAGTCCAGTTCCTGGCTCCACACAGAGCAACCTAAAAGTTAAATCATATAGCTAAGAGCATTGCCCAAATGCTTCTTGAACAATGACAGGCTTGGAGACATGACCACTTTCCTGGGAAGCTTGGTCCAGTGCTTGATCACCCTCTTTAATGAAGAACTTTTTCCTAATATCTAATCTGAACTTCCAGTGGTGCAGCTGTGAGCCATTCCCTTGTGTCCTATCACCAGGTACCAGAGAGAAGAGATCATAGAATAGAATCATAGAATGGTTTGGGTTGGAAGGGACCTTAAAGATCATCTAGTTCCAACCCCCCTGCTGTGGGCAAGGACACCCTCCACTAGACCACATTGCCCAAAGCCTCATCCAACCTGGCCTTGAACACTTCCAGGGATGGGGCATCCACAACCTCTCTGGGCAACCTGTTTCAGTACCTCACCACCCTCACAGTAAAAAATTTCTTTCTAATATCTAATCCAAACCTACACTCCTTCAGCTTAAACCCATTACCCCTCATCCTGTCACTACACTCCCTGATAAACAGTCCCTCTCCATCTTTCCTGTAGGCCCCTTCAGGTACTGGTAAGCTGCGATTAGATCTCCCCGGAGCCACCTTTTCTCCAGGCTGAACAACCCCAACTCTCTGAGCCTGTCCTCATAGGAGAGGTGCTCCAGCCCTCTGATCAGCTTCGTGGCCCTCCTCTGGACTTATTCCAACAGCTCCATGTCTCTCCTGTACTGGGGCCCCCAGAGCTGGATGCAGTACTCCAGATGGGGTCTCACAAGAGCGGAGTAGAGGGGCAGGATCACCTCCCTCGACCTGCTGATCAGCATCTCCTCCTCTGCTCCCCCTCATAAGGAAGTTGTAGACAGCAATGAAGTCACCCCTCAGTCTCCTCTTTTCTAAGCTGAACAAACCTAGTAGCTTCAGCCAGTTCTCATAAGTCATGCCCTCTAGTCCTTTCACCATCTTTGTTGTCCTCCTTTGGACACATTATATTATTTTTATATCCTTCTTACATTCAGGAGCCCAAAACTGGACACAGTACTAGAGATGAGGCTGCACCAATGTTGAGTACAGTTGGACAATCCTTTCGACTGGTTAGCTATACTGTGCCTGATGCCCTCCCAGGATACAGTTGGCCCTTTTGGCCTCCAGGGCATATTGTTGACTCATATTAACATTACCATCAACTAAACCTCCCAGATTGCTTTCTACAGGCCTGCACTCCAGCCTCTTGTTCCCCAATCTATACGTCCATCCAGGATTACGCTGCCTTTGGTGCAGAATTCAGCATTTGCTCTTGATCTCTCTGTAAGGCTTCTCTACCCTTGAGGGTATCAACAACTCCTCCTAGTTTAGTATTGTCAGCAAATTTATTTGTGTGCGCTCAACTCCTGTGTCCAAGTCATTAATAAAAACACTGAATAGAACAGGCCCTAAAACTGAGCCCTGGGGAACATCAGTAGTGACTGGCCACCAACCAGGTGTTACCCCTTTCCTAGTCAGCTCTTTTAGTACCTGTATCAAAAAGTTATCTTCAGCGTGCCTCAGGAATTTCCTGAACCTGTTTGTGTCTACTGTATGATAATCCCAGTTAACATCTAGGAAGTTGAAGGACAAGGGCAGCTGATATAAAGATTTCCCTTAATTCCTTATACAATAATACATCCATGTCATCATCCTGGATAGGTGGTCTACAGTAGAATCTTACAACAACATCTGCTGTATTAGTTTTTCCCCTAATCCTTACCCAGAAGGTCTCAACCATGTCATCTCTAACTGCGAGTGTTGTACAGTCCAACCCCTCCTTTACATGAAGTGCTACCCCTCCACCTCGCCTGTAACCATCCATTCAGTGGAAGAACTCTTGGTAGACTAAGTAAAGATGTGCAGTTATTATTTCACATAAATCTCACCTTGGATAATTTGAGTACATACCAGTTTTCACTGGAACTTGCAATGCTAAAAGCTGTAGGTGTTTTTCAGAAATTCAGTCTTACAACTAATGCATCCTAGGTCAATATTAATCTACAGCAAAATCTGGTCTCCATAACAGAATTTATTGCTTCTTTACTTATAAATAAAAGATATATGAAAGTCCCCGAAATGGCCGTGAAAGAACCCTTCTGAAAGCAGATGAGATTTACCTGTGTCTTTTCTATCCTTACAAGTTACAATAGGCCAGTTATACATAAACCAGATAATTTAATATAATTCAGATATATTTACATAAGCACAATATACAAACCATATGCAGATTTACAGATTATCTGATCCATCATAATCACACAGCCATAAATATGTGGGTCGTGAAGGTACTTTTAGAAAACATCTCGTCTGTTGTTTGTTGAGGAAGGATAAGCAAGTATACTTGGCTTTTGTTTGTTTAACCCACTCTTAAAAATCTCCAGAGGAAGATCTCAAAAACTTTTAGTATTTCATGATCCTCGTATTTAGAAAATATTTTGCTTTGTTCCCCTCCACCCCATAATGTCTTAATAACCAAATTACTGAAGAGAACAATTGTGTCACCAGCCTCCCTGTAACATTTTCCATGTTGAGTCTTTTTGCATCTTCTCTTAATCTTATAGGTATGTCTGTTTTCTTCAGCCTCTACTCAATTAATTTTGTTGCTTTCCTCCAGACATCTAATATCTTCCTTAAGAGTTGGTGCCTGAAAATCAACATAATAAGGTATCTTCCTTCCTGAATATCTTCACGATTAGGGAAATTGGGGAGGTAAGGAGAGGAAAGGACTGTTTTATTAATTTAAGAACCTGTTCTTATAAAACACACTTTATTATAGCTGCAGTCTTGCCAACATCAGATAGCAGAAAACTATTTTTCTTTTACTATTACTATTTACTATTACTATTTTTGCCTGAGATGCAACAATCTTATTAATCTGTCTCAGAATGGGATTTACCTTTTCTGTTCAAAACTAGTTTTCAGTCCTTTATAACCTCCATATTTTTCTCTGCAACACTGATGCTTAGCCATTTTTTCCTCATTTCGTAGCTATGTATTGGATTTCTCCTGTCAAGTACTTTATTGAATGTAATCCTATTGATCTGGGCCTAGTTGTCCAAAACTTTGATAAAATTCTGCTGTCATCTTTTTAAGTGTTTTTTCACCTCCTTATTTTGGGGGTCATACACAGTTTTCCTAAGTGTAATCTCTATCAATCAGCTAAGTAAATAATTAAAAAGTTGAATAGTACTAATCGCATGACAGATATCTACAAGACCTCAATTGAAATGCTTTACCAATTAGATAGCAAACCATATTTAATCTCTTACATAGATAATAATTTCCTATAATAATTGCGCAGAGGTAAGGTGTTTTCTGTGAAGATATCATCTTCATCAGTAGGGAAGCTGGGTAGAAAAGAAGGATAAAGAAAAGCTTTATTATGAGTTTTGTGACCTAATTTTCTATCTACACAAAATAGTGGCCTACTGGATCACAAATTTAGAGAAAGCTATCAAGTGACTAGAAGGTGGAGAAGGAAGTGGGTATTTCCTGTTTTATTTAAATTAAATATGGGCTATAAAAGACTGAAATAAGTTAGAGAGTCCTATTCAGAGTTGTCTTCATAGTTAGGCACAAGCAAAAGCAACCTTTCATATTTGAACGCAACATGTATAAGTCCTATTTACACTAGTCTTGCACATATAAGTCATGTCTTGCCTGGGAGTCACTGTTATAATATTGTTATCTCTGCCTGAAGTAAGTGTTTTAAATCTCATCTGGGAAAGGCTAACATAGTCATGCTCATAGTAATTACTATAATAGATACAATAATTTATATCATTCCTATCTATCAATTAATTATCTCGATCAGTGATCTGGTTATTGATGATCTGTTGTGTGTAGAAGGAAATACTGAATTTTATATTTAGGAAATAATATTCTTTCTGCAAAAAAGGGACTTGCATTGGTTTCTTTTTGCTGTTCAAGAGTTGCTATCCACAAATTTCACTAAATATTTATCTACCATTATGCACATATATTTCCAACCATGTATATACTCTTAACAGTCACATGTTCAGACATGACAAAACACAAAGCCTTCTATGACAAGGATGAAAGCTATGGTGCAGATGCAAAGCACTAAGTGGGCTAAATAAATGGACAGCTCATTTTCTGAGAGGAAGGAGAGTTGTCTTTAACATTAGACAAAATGTGAAGTTTCAATACCTACCTTTTCCAAATAAAAGGGGAGAAGTTTTATAATAGTGGATGATTAGATCAGTGACAGGCTGAAAAATTACTAAAATAACTTCAGGCTATATGATACTGCCAAATCACAATATAACTCACTGCCATCACTGCCATCAAGGAGAAGCTCACTATACGTATATATTCATACACATATCTTTGTTTTCTGATACAAATGTAACATCTTACAAGGACAATGGAAAGATTTTTAAAGCATTTACATAGCTATTGCCTACCTTCCATTGAATGCAGTGACTAAAAATGTTTAACAAAATTGTGTTATGCAGTATGCTAAGCATCCTGTAAAATACAAAGTATATTTTTTAGTGAAGATTTTTTTAAGTTTCATGAAATACTATTTACTTTAATAACTTATCAAGGAAAGGTTGCAACTTGTATAAATTCTGAAAATGTGAGAGAATTTGAAGAGGAAGAAAATGAGCCGTAGTTCATCTCTGGGCTCATCAGTCAACTCGTTTGTGCATCTCCTGGACTGTGCTGAAATTTGTTAATGTACTTTTAGTTTAAAAGTACATTTTAGTTTTAACATCTACTCATCAGAAGAATATATTAGGAAGCATGAAATTACTCTTTTCTGTTCTTTGCACTTCAGTGCCAGCTGCAAGCTCAGTTTATAACAGAAGCAGGATAAATACAGAAGTCAAGAGAGCATTGCTAAAGCCAAAGCTGTACAGAGTCAGAGCCTTTTCTTTCTAATGTTGTTTAAAGTTCACTGAGAACAGCTTTGGGGTTTTGAGCATGTACTTAACGAATTAGTCTCTTTAATAACATTCCACTCGTATATGTATCTATATTATAAATATAACTATATAAAACAATAGTTTAATATATGTAAACACATAAAGTTATGCAGATATATACATATATATTTACTTATATTAATTACATATAAATTTATTATAAATATACAAATATACAAATATATAAATATATAATATTTGAGTTCTACATAGAAGGTTTCTTACCTGTTTGTTAATACTAATTTACTAAAAGGGACGTATTAAAACAATTACCGTACCAAATAAGTAAAGGGGTATATTTATCTGTGTCTGTCTTTATTTGTATCTCTGAATAAATGGTTAAGATATTCCTATATTTAATTTAAGCTAATAAAGTGAAGATAGGCATAGGTTATAGGCTGAGATGTACATTTGTGTCATAGTATGCAATTTCCAAACAAAAGTGATGATGTATGTTCTACGAATTGCTGTCACAGGCAAATAAAAAAGGCTAGAATAGGGGAATTTTACCTGACTTAATTTATTGATTTATTGCCATCCAAGGCAAACTGCTGATCACTGATTAAGGTATTCAGGAAAATTAAAAAAAAAAAAAAGAAGACAAAAGAACACCAATATACACGTCACACCTACACTTTCACGCATACACATACATAAAGATGTTTTCTCCTCTCCCCTATCTCAATTTTGCTTATTTTCACCATAGTTTATGCTCAGCCTGTGCAATTCATCCAGCCAGGGGATGCGTGGTGTGGGAGGTTGAGGTGGTACGTGTCTCTGCCTTTACTGATTCCTGTCGTTCCGTTCCTAAGTGCCCCTGCCTGGCCTGAGTTGCCCGTGGGCTGCAGTCCCAGAGGGTTGTCCCTGCCCCAGAGTGAGTTGTCCACGGGCTGCAGTCCCTCCGGGGTGTCCTTGCCCTGGCGTGGGTCGCCCACAGATCCTGGTGCCTTTAGGGACTTCGTGGACTGCCTCCCCAGGCATTTCCCTCCGGCCCCTAACAGCTACCAGTGTCTTTGTTAGATATGTTTTAGCCAGACCCAGGTTGTTTCTCTGATTGGATCAAGTTGGGTACAGTGTAGTTAAATTTTGGTGCAGAATTAATATTTTCCACTGTTATTTTCCTTTGCCTCAAGGCAGGCTGGACCCCATTTCAATGGGCACACTGCAGCTCATGATCTTTCCCCCGTCTTTGCAGCATACTCCTGCTTACACACATCCCTGCTACAGACTCCATCCTTTGCCCTGGTGAGACACATATTTAAGACTAAATTATGAAGGTTAACAAAGTAACTGAACATCTATGCATTTCAACTGTGAACAAACAAGGGCTGAAAATCATCTGAAAGTGTTATTCTTAACATGATTATATTAATATGAATTCTGTCTTCTCTTGAAAAATCGTTTCATCTTTATATTTCCACCTAGCCCATTACTTCAGTTATTTTTTACTCATTTTTAGGAATGATTTTATGTTAAAGTGTTTACGAAAGAGGGGGACTTTGTATTTCTTTTTTCTCCTGTCTACATTTTTTTCTCAATGTTTTGTACTAAACAAATGAAGCATATAAATGAACAAAAACCAAACAAGTAATGAGATACAAAATACATCAGACATTTTAATTTTTTAATTTACTTCTATGGTTTTGGAAACTTTCTATGTATGGGATATCGACTTATAACCACAGATTTTCTAACAATTTTTTAACCAAGGTCCATAAATTAGATTCTTGACACTGAATTCTGAAGTGTCCTTTCTGTTATTCCTGGATACATTCCTGAGGTTAAGGTTTGCAGGGGTTTTATTGGTTGGGTTTGGGGTTTTTTTTCTGCTTTCACTTCAACATATCATCTAATTACTTTCCTTTGAAGTTATTTTAACCTTTAATGTTCAGAACTCAATCATTTCACTAGTTTTGTTTTCTTGATTAGCTGTCCTTAATTCTATGAAGAAGTACAGATTTGTGGGTAAAATAGCAACCAAGAATATGAAAAGAGAAAATACTTTTTATTTCAACTACCCGTATAAAAATAAAAAAATTAGGTATGAAAAAAATGTAAAGAAGAAAGCAAGGGTTTCTGACCTGTCATGTATATTTGTGCTTATACTCTCACACACATTCAGTCATTTTAACTACTGAAAAAATATAGATAGATAGATTGGGAAGTCTCCAAAATGCTGTCTTTTACTCATATGATGTAGCCTCTTCAAGATGATTTTATATAATTTGCTGCTGTCAGGTAAACAAATTAAAACATCAGTTTGGGATTGACTAGACTCAATGTTGCTAGTCACCCAGGTAGTTACCGAAGCATTATTGTAGCCATGTCTATTACTACATGTACGAAAGCTCTAATGAGTTTCACATTTCTGCTCTTTCTTTTCTTAAAACTGTGTGCATTATACATTCAGCATTTTTCAGAATTAATCTTGTTGATTTCTGGACACCTAAGTAAACTATGTAACACTAGCACAGTCGTCTTCTCAGCTCTGCCAAAAAAAAAAAAAAAAAAAAAAAAAAAAACCAAACCAAAAAAAACCCAAACCAAACAAAAAAACCACCAACCAAACAAACAAAAAAGCCCACAACTCAGGTAGCCACCTCTGTAAACTCAATCCTTAAAAAGCTGGATAAAGTGTTGACATATGCTATACTTTAAAGGCATCTATGTTGGGGGTCATAAAGTCAGTGTATTCAGTACACCTGAAAACTGTATTTTGCATGACTTTGAGGCTTCTGGCAGCTAAAGCTAAACAACTTTGTGAAAGTGGGATTCAAAGTGTAAATTCTCTCATGTTCAGCAATTTTTGGTATTTAAACACAGAAGGGGCAACCTACTTGAATGATAATTACAACAGTTGCCCAAAAATGGATGGTGAGACCTGGGCTTTATATCCATTTCACTGAGGAGGTTTGCATCTCTATCTCTTACCCACAAGGAAAATAAAACCAGAAATAGAAACTAGAAACTGGGCAAACTGGGATTATAGTCATGGATCACAACTCTTAAGGGAATTCTTTTCCAACTAGGTTACAATCAGACTTTTTTCTTGTCTGGGAATATATTATATTTTGAACCAATTTAAAATAAAGAAGTAACAGAAGTATCTTGGCATTTAAGACATTTGTGGGGGAAGGCAGTCTTATATTTTCATAGACACAAGTGAACCTGAAAAATACTTTTTCAGAACAAGCTTTAAAATTATTGGCCCATTCTTTGTGTTTCTAGCTGATGTAACCTTTACTTAATAACCTAGACAAGCTAAGTGTCTGGATCTCATGTAGCCTTAATCAGGATGTATATTTTGATATTCAGTTCTTTAAAGACAGTGATGCTCAGAATTCATATTGCAGAACATGAGACACAATAGCTTTTTGGACAAATATCTGAGTTTCCTGGACTCTTAATTGGATTTTATTTGGCTTTGGTAGATTATGCTTCTGAATGTAGGCTCTAAATCACACTTAATGTATCTAAATGTTTTTTTTTGGAGTTGTTATTTGTGATTATTATTGTTTAACCATGCATGATTGTTTGGCAGTCATTTTTAAAGAAATCACAGTGGGTTGTACTATAACTTTTAGAACTATTTTTTTACAGTTGTTGGTTTTCATGTAATTCATTATACTACTGTTTTAATTAGAGTTCATATGATTAATAAATATTTTAAAGGAAAAGTGAGGTTATTGAAATATCCCCTCTAGCAAAGCAAAATTCACTGGAAGCTAACAGGCTTCTTAATTTCATGACTGGTCTTGAAATTGCATGAGCTCATGAATTATAAACCAAAATATAACTAATCTTACTAGTCTTTATTTTCCTTATTTGAGGAAGTGATAAATCTGTTCAATTACCTCATTCTTCATAAATACATAAACATGAAAATATAATACAGAACATTTACACCTTGGTGGGTTGCAGTCAGAGGTCTTGTGCACTGATTTTTCACAGATGACTTTCAAGCGTTGTACACTGTAAAACTGATATAATGTAACTTTTCCAAAATTTTAACTTGAGAAATATTTTCCTCCCTATTCTAATCATCATGATGTTTTTTCTAACACTGTTTTTAATGTCTTATACTGCCTTAAATTGAAAAATAAGGTCAACTTTGGGGTTTTTTTTCCTTCGGTCCAAAAGATCAAATGTGCATATGTATTTAGATATCTATCTCCTATTCTCAGTTTATATTGGTTCTATATGTAGGCATTTATAAGTCTGACTGTTCTAGGTTTGAACCACAAGGCCAATTATTATCACCACAATTTTTATAGTGAGGTTTCCTACATTTCATATGTGTAATACAGTTGATACTAGGACAACCTCAGAGCGATCTGTAGGAGAGTCAGAAGTCGACTCTGCTGTCAGGGAACGCAGTGCAAGAAGAGAGCTCCTATGATGCAAAATGTGCAGTCAGAATCAAATACCGGCTTCAGACTTTCATCAGTTCCTGCCCACAGGCAAAGATGGGGGCTAGCTTTTGGATCCTTCAGTGCTTTGTTTTCCTGCAAGGAAATCCAGTAACTGACTCCAACTCTTCTATCTGCCCAGCCTGTGCATAAGAACAGTATAACGTTGACTTCCACCTATTTCTAAAGAGGAAAAGAAAGGTTTCTGTAAAGCTACCACTGCAGATATTTCTCTGAAGCCTGGACTGTGTATGCAGAATAGTGGAATAGAGTTGTAAATCTCTCAGTCTGCACAAGACAGCTGCTTGTTACTGTTTTCTGTATAAAACTATAGTTACACCACACAGAGAGACAACAGTAAAACAAATTATCCTCAGACACCTGGTCAGTTAGGGAAATTGCTGTCACAGCTGAACCAAGTCAAACAAGCTGTAGGCATGTCAAGAAATGTTAAGGCTGAGGAAGCCTGACAAGCCTCAGTCCTGAGGCCTTGCAAATTCACTAAAACCTTATGTCCTGTTACTAAAAACAATATTGTATTACATGTCTGTATGATTATAGATTAATCATACCACAATTTAGGCATAACGATATTAAGCAAACTTTGTCTTATACTCTTCTTGCCCAAGGAAATAATTTCTACTAAGAAAGAAGTGTGGAGGGCAGAAACAGAATGACTTTTATAGACCAGCAGTGCCTGGAACCGAGTCTAAGAGAGAAAATATATTAACATTTTAGAGAGGTGGAGGTAAAAAGGCTCTAGTTATTGAAAGGAGGAGTGTCGCTTTTGTGGTAAAGACTGCTAAACAAAACAAAGCAAAGCAAAACAAAACAAAACAAAACGAAAGAAAAGCCTTGAATTTCTGAAAAGAAAAGAGTACAGAAGATGCTACAAGCTGTCATCCATGACTATGTAGGATTTTTGTTTCTCATAATGAATCAGTGAGAATACCCTGAAATACACCGCATATTTGGGAAGGCATAGCTTGTCATCTGTTTCAAAGGCATGTTTAAGTCTAGCTTGCCTTTGTCTAATTTGCATTACAAATTTGGAAGTCTTTCATAGTACAGTGCCTCTCCTCAGTTCAATGGAATAATACATTAATTTGCTGAAGCTTTGTTCATTCAAGATTAGAGCATGATAATGTTCGCAGATAGTGCATTTCTGATAGCTCTACTGCTAAAAACTGAAAAGTCTTGAAAATAACATAACTACACCTTATAGTATCTGTTCTGAGTTTCAGAAAAGATTTGAGTCAGTTGGCTTTAGATTAAATTCACTTTTATGCAGAGGACTAGCACTCCTACAACCCTCTTAAGCTGGCATTGTTCAGGTGAGGGGAGGAACTGTGTAACTTCATACATTGCACATTTTTAGTAATGCAACAATAATGTCTAGGAACACTCACCTAAGAGGTATACCAGTTAATTTCAGTTTCCTCCTCAGGAGTTAAAAACAATACCTCCCAATTTCCCTGAGAATTCCCTAATTCATCAGAGGGTAGCCTTGTCCTGATAAAAGATGGGCAATCTTTTCCAGGCACATACTTGCTGCTCAGTGATACAGCTTCAAAAATGTCAAAGTCACAGGATGAGATAAAGGATGCACATGCGCACACGTGAAGTAATATTTGGTAGAGCCACTCATCTGGGAACAAGAAGTCATGACTTCTTCCTGCTAGTATTCTTGTGCAACATCTAAACTGTTCAATGCAATTACGAAACTAAGTTCATCAGTTTTGCTTCTTGACCTCTAGTACAAACTGCATGACATCATTGTAATGGTTGCTATGGCATATGAGAAGTAGGGTATACAACAGAGAAAGACATTTTTTCTGCATGAGAACACTGCAGAACTCTATGCTATAGTCATTTTCAAAGAGGAGAGCAGTAGCTTTCAACAGCTCCAGCCTTCTCTTTCTGCCAGGAATCAAGAGTTAGAGAAGAAGCAAGGGAGGATACAATAATGAAATACAACCAAGGAGAAAAATTTGGGAGCATAAAGAATACAATCAAAAGTAGTGGAATAAAATAGATAAAAGTTACTAAGGGATGGCATTATTTTAGTAGGATCAAATTTTAGTAAACCAGAATTCATAGTGGAAAGTACCAAGAAGGCATGTCACAAACTAATTTACAGCAACTGGAAGATACAATCCTTTCACCAATTTTAAAGGCAAAAAGTTGTACTGGATGTGGCCAGGATGGGATTAATTTTATTAAAAGCAGCTTATATTGTGCTGTGCTTTACATTTGTGGCTAAACCACTGTTGATAAGACATCAGTGTTTTAACTATTGCTGAGTAGTTCTTGCACAGCATCAAGGCCTTCTCTGTTTCTTGCTCTTTCCCCCCTCCCCCTGGGTGAGAAGGCTGGGAGTGGGCAAGAGTTTAGGAGCAGGCACAGCCAGGACAGCTGACCCCAGCTGACCGAAGGGGTACCCCATACCATGTAACATCATGTTCATCAATAAAACTGAGGAGTAGTCTTTCTAAAATACCCATTGCTCAGAGAGTGGATGGGCATTGGTCCGCTGGTGGGACATGGTAAGTGATTTCCTCTGCTTTACTTACAGTTTTTTTCCTCTTTCCTTCATTTATTAAACTGTCTTTATCTCAACCCATGTGTTTTTCTTGCTTTTGCTCCTACAATTCTTTCCCCCGACCCTCTGGGGGCAGGGACTGAGCCAGAAGCTTGGGTGCTTAGTTGCTGGCTGTGGTCAACCCACCACCAAAGTGAAAGCAAGATGGGGTGAAAGGGTGCCATTCAGTGGGGATCCTGTTAGAAAGGATGTCAGTCTTGTGTGCTTCTACTGAGATGAGAAAGAATTTGAATAAAATTACTAATTTGAAGGAAGCTGATGAAGCAATGAAAAATATATCATACTGCACTGTAAAATGATAAAAAATAAGGTATTTCAACAGTGATGAAAGAAGAAAAAAAGTCAGAGGTAATAGGAACAGCGGGTGTGGAACTGAAAGAATGAAGGGGGAGATGAATTCACAGAGAATCTTGTTTCATTACAATCTTTCATCATAAAGAGATCTTTCTAATTTCATTCTGATGGAAAATTCATGTAACTTCATTGAATCTCACTGAATTAGAATAATCACTGAAGTAATGCAAAATCACTTCAATGCTTTTGAAAAGCAGACAATTTAATGTATTAAGGACAAAAATATTTTTATTATCCCTGTTGTATAGTATATAGAATACATATACATACTGCATGTACACATTATGTAGTGGATACACTATATATACATTATATATAGATATGTAGTGTATATATATGTATATAAACGGGGTGGGTGGGTGGGTGTATACACATTGCATTAAAAATGCACATAGAAAGAGAGCCTATGTAGACAATAGCCAACTCCACCTTTGTTTTGTTCTGTTCCAAGAGTCTATTTATCTTGAGTAAATACATGGCAAATATTGTTCATCTACAGATTATGGAATAGTTAAGAGAGTACATCTATCTAGATGAGGATAAACTCTCCTTAAAACAAAGGGGAAAGGAAAGAGGAATGGGAATGGGAAGGCAAGGCAAGGCAAAAGGAAAAATAATTTTAGTAATTACTTATTTATATATAAACTTCTTATGAAATGATTTCTATGTGCTCCAATTTAAAATAAAAATATATATAACATTTTCTTGGTTCCTTGTGATGCCAGATACTTCATACAATTAAATTATATTACTCTTCAATTAGGGGTCAATGATGATTTCACCAATAATTATCAGTGTCATGTACAGTATATTAGCAATAGAAATAAAATTGGTCAAAACAACAACAATAACAAAACAAAACTAAAAAAACCCCAGGTAACTGAGCAGAAATAAAACAGAAGATATAAAAACCATTGATAATGGTTTTAGAACATTTTCCATTTTGTTTGCAGATCCCATCTTCTCTGTATCACTACTACTTGCAAATTAATCTACACAGAATGAAGTGAGTTGGAGAGTGACCTCCAGGCTAAAACGCTTGCAGTTAGTTGTTGCTGGAATGCTAGCTCTAGGCATCTATTCCACTGCCTTTTCGCTGAGCTCCGGTGCCCTTCCTACACCAGATCTTCCATGACTTATAGAAAAAGCAGACAGCCAAAATAATTCTCTGAGATGACTTCCAGTGATCTCTGCAAAGGCACTTAGAAGTGTCTGACTCCTCATCTTAGGAGACCCTTGCAAACCATAGCACTCAAGCAGCATTAATGTCATCAGTCTTTCTAAGAGCAAGACTCTTCTCTAGAAATTCCAGGCAGTTTTTAGCCTCTGTCATTTTCAAATCAAGTATATAAGTAATTCAACAGTTTTTCACCATAACTACCACAATTAATAACTTCTAATTATTAGATCTATCTATTCCATCTTATTATATCTAATCACTACAGCTATTTTTGTCAGAGTAACTTTTCTGGTGCGGACAATACAGTAGAGAAGTAAAGAACAGTTTCCTATTTTTGTTGTTTTAAAATACTTTTCCAATAAAAATAAATATGCTCTGCTCCCGTTTCTCCCTCACAACATGATAGCAAATTTCTTAAAATTGATATCAAAATATCTGAACACATGTTTATGCTTTTCAACAATGTTTTTCATATTTGGTTTTAGATACAACTAATTTTTTCATCAAATTTGGTAGCTACAGTTGGGCTCTGAAGATATATTTCAAGACTGTTAAGTTGAAAAGCCACAGTTCAGACTGATTTGTCATTGAAAAATATCTGTATTAAACAGGGGCCTTTACCTTGAGGAGGAATATTAGAATGAGATTTTTTATGGTACAATTTATTTCATTATTATTCAAATCAAGCTGCATCAATGAGTTTGGAAACATCTTACTTTTAGTACTTATTATATTCTTAGGCTAAAGAAGGCAAACACTGCAGTGTTTTTCTCTCATAAACTCCTGCTGAGATTTATTTAGAGGGGTTTTTTTTCTGTTTTTGTTTTGATTGGTTTGTTTGGCTATTTTTAGTTTTTATTGGAAGACTTTCAAAATATCTGCTCCTTATTTTCTGGTCTTAAGCATCTAACTGATCAGCCAACACAAAAATTTTTCACCACTCATAATAATCCACTCCTTCAAAACTAAGAACTTTGCCAAAAATATCTGCAGTGTATTTTAAGGATTATAAAGATCACTGGGATTTTGTCACTTGGAGAATTAGGGACCTGCAACATCCCCTGCATCAAAGCAGCTGCTGGCATTTTCCCAGTGTATATGGTTCTTTAACTACGAAAATCAATCTGCTTTGGATTTGGTTTTTTCCACCCTTGTCTCCATTTCAGCATAATTCCTTTAGCAAAATAGTAATGATCTGGTTTTCAACAGAAGTTAACACACATTTTTTATTTATTCATATTTTATTGGGGTTTTAGTAACTGTGTTTCATCAACATAGTATTTGGAAGTTCTATATAAAGTGTCTGTGAACATTTCAAAGCATTTTGAAGACATTCTTTTCTCTTTTACCTACTTTTGATGCTTTATTATCATTTATTCCCACTTATTATTCCCATTTACATTTGGGAAATGGACTATTATTCTGCCAGACATAAACACTGAGATTTTTGGCATTATGCAACTGAATTCTGCCTTAAATATTTCATTGTACATTCTTACTGCTTCTAGTTTTGCATCAGTATGTTGCAACTATAATTTAGTACTACATTTTTTAGAAAATCAATAATTTGCACAAACAAATGGAGAATTGCTTAAGAATGCAATTTAATGGGTAGTGTTATTCAAAACCAGACAAAATTCTGCATGAGAGAACCAAAACCCAAAAGTTACTTCAGCTATTATTCCCAAATGGATAAATTGCTTCCTGCTGTGTCCAGGTTAAATCTGAAGGCAGATATTTTCAGCTCTCACATGCTGTCATGCAGGGTATACAGCTGTTATCTAGAGCTGTCATCCTGTTCCATGGGGTTGGTGGATGTATGATGAGGCACAGCGTGTAACATTGATGAAGTATGTGGTTAACTTCTGCGTGGCCTATAGGTCACTGCTACTTCCACCAATTAAAAAGTAGGAGATGATACTGCAAAAAAACCTGCTCAGCCACTCAGCTCTGCAGAAACACTCAACCCACACTGCAGAGCAGCTGGAACTACAAGTACCAAACCTTGAAGTTTGGTCCCTTTTCCCATCTCTTTTCTGTAGGAAAGAAGCAGCCCAACCACAGCCCCCTAACACTTGAGGGCAGAAAATTTCATATTTCTCTGCAGTGCTGAAAATATTTGAGCTGACTGGATACTATCTGCCACAAAGTATGTTTCCAGTTGCATTTGGATGTTCAGATCCCATATAACTTTTGTCCTTAGCATATCTCCTCTCAGTTTGTCATATGTTTAAACCATGAGTATGCTCGCTCTTTCTCTTTCTTTCATACATATGCATTGTACTAAACACACTGGACCAATCCCATACTGAGACATCTAGACATTATTTCATTACCACTATCAGTACAAGCTGGAAGGAATCAGCCTATTTACTAAAATGATATAATTAAATCAGTCATTTATATTTCCAATAATAATTGACTGGAGTACAGATTATAACGCATACTCTTAAACAGATGATTGACAAACACTGAAATTTCTCCTCAATATAAGCCTAGAAAACTGAAGGAATATTTTCTTCCTGAAATTTGATAATATCGCAGACAAAATTTTGCCCTGTTTCTGTAGTGGCAGAAACTGTGTCTAGCTTCCGAAGATCTTTGGACCTGTTTTTCACAGCTACTAATGTTTTGCCCATTTGAAAAGTAACAGAATATTGAAATCAACAGTAAGGTCTAATTATGTTAACTCGAACATAAATGCCATTCGATTTTTGATATAGATCCGATAGTCACTCTATTACAGCTTTCAGCTGCCCTGCTTTACTTTCATCATATAAGAAAAATAGAGACATATTGATGTTTTCTTTCACTGTCTCATTGTGTGTTTTCTAACAACTCATTAAGTAATTAACCTTTCCAAAATCCTAAGTCTTAACCTATCTGTGTTCACATTGACTCTTGTGAATTAGGCCATCAAAGAGATTTTAAAAATCCCACCAACCTGGAAGTTGTCTCCAAGTAATTAATTCTTTAAGAAAAAAAAAAAAAAAAAAAAAAAGGAGGGTGGGGGTAGCTTTGTAATTATTGCTGAATTCATTTCTAGGTACAAGCTTTGTCCAAGCACAGCTGCAGTTATTCATTACAACTCCAAGTGCTTTTTAAGTAGTTTTAGTACTTACTTTTCTTTTTCAATTAACATAACTGTTAGAAAGTACACTACCTTTTTATACCTCACCTTAAATCTCTTTGAAGACTAGAAGTGTTACTGCTCTGCAGATTTTTTATTCGCAATGTGCTTTCTTCAGTTTTCACTTTAATGCTTACTCTTTAGAAAACTTCATTCCACATGTAAACCATCCTATAAATCTATGTGTCATCTTAATCACTGTCATCACATTATTGCATTAATTTTAGTATGTTGTCAGTTTAAAATTCTATTATCACTTCCATTTCATTATAATGATCTGTAGACAAAATTTGTCTTATGATCTGTCTAAATCACCTTTGGAGACACTTATTCAGACTAAATTAGAAATATATTGCACTACTAGATGAAGTAGTTTCCTTCTGGTCATGTAGATCTGCAAACCCACTTAAAACTGTGTCAGCAGTGATATAGAGCTGCCATTAGAAAAATCACTAAGATTTTATAGGCATTTTCTGATGCTACCACTAACTTGTGAACTTTCTTAACAAGCTCCCAAATGATGTGCCTTTGTATTTTATACCATCGTAGAGCATTCACAATTCAGGCTGAGAAAACAACTCACTCTAGATATTATTTTGTAACTTTTTCAGCAGTGACATTATTTTTAATAAAAATAAAGTTTTAGTTAAAAATTTTTCTTTCTTCTCCTAATACTATATTTTACCTAGATGTCTTTTGAGGTTACAGTATCTGCTAGTTTACCTGATGTTCACTTTCTTTCCATTAATTTCACCAATAGTAACTTTTAATCATTCAGGTTTTCATGTATTTATATATTATGTATATATCTATATATTTTATGAGGAGTGGCTGAGGGAACTGGGGTTGTTTAGCCTGGAGAAAAAAGAGGATGCTGAGGGGAGACCTTATTGCTCTCTACAACTATGTGAAAGGAGGTTGTAGCCAGGTGGGTGTTGGTTTCTTCTCCCAAGTAACAAGTGATAGGACAAGAGGAAATGGCCTCAAGTTGTGCCAGGGGAGGTTTAGATTGGATATTAGGGAAAATTTCTTCATCAAAAGGTTTCTCAAGCATCGGAACAGGCTGTGCAGGGAAGTGATTGAGTCATCCCTGGAGGTATTTTAGAGACATGTAGATGTGGCATTCAGGGACATGGTTTAGTGGTTGGACTTGGCAGTGCTAGGTTAACGGTTAGACTTGATGACTAGACTTAAAGGTCTTTTCCAACCTAAATGATTCTGTGATTCGATATACACAGTCTTCTGTGTAATTATGTCTTAAATATGGGTAAATATGATTTTTAAAAAATAGATAAAAAATACAAAGACAGGCAATGACTGAAACAGAACATTTGGAATACCTGAGTTTATAGGTGCATTGACTTGTAAACTTTGATAGTCACTGCCTAAGTATCTTTAAAGGTTATATTTTAAAATTCTTATGTTCAAAACCATATTATAAGAAAGATAAAAATGTGAATATTGTTCTACACAGTAATCATTCAAGGGCGGGATAGGGCAGAGTTTAGGCTACTAGGGTTACTTACATTTTCATTTCATTCTTTGCTGTGCAACTGTATAATTTTCTCACAGAATTACAGAACAGCTGAGATGGGAAGTTATCTCTGGAGATCATGTCAGGCAAATACCCTACTTAGAGCACGATCAACTAAGGAGAGTTACTCCAGGTTGTGTCCATTCAGGTTTTGAGTATCTCCAAGGATGAACACTCCACAACCTCTCTGGGCAACTTGTGCCAGTGCTTGGTCACTCTCACAGCAAAAAAGGTGTGTCCTGAAGTTCAGATGGCACCTCCTGTGTTTCAGTTTGTGCCCATGGCCTCTGGTCCTGTCACTGGGCACTACTGAAAAGAGCTCTGTCTTTTTTGCACTCTCTCTTCAGCTATTTAAATGCTTTGATGAGATCCTTCCCAGAGCCTTCTCTTCTCCAGGCTGAACAGCCTCTTCTCATAGGACAAACACTCACATAAGCATCTTCAGGAACCTTTGCTAGACTGACTGGATGTGCATGTCTTTCCAGGGAGCCCAGATCTGGAAAGAGTACTCTAGGTGTGGCCTCACTAGAGCTGAGTAGAGCTGGTTTACTTTTTTAAAGAAGTTTTGACTTGAATTTGAAACTTACATATTTGTTGGATACTTACTTTACCTTCAGCAACACAGTCTTCACAGAGCAGTGGACTGTGTAAATCCTATGAACCAGAGACAATGGATAGTGGATATATGGGAGCCTGTGTAAAAAATGAAACCATAAGAAAACACCTCAATGAAAAAGCAATTTTATCTGGACTGCATGACAGATGACTTGTAAAATATGTTCTTTTCCCCTCAATTTTACAATGCTCTGGGAAAGAACATAAAAGAAACCATAAAAATTACCACAGGAGTTATATATTTTTCAAAATAAAGTACTACTGAAGAATGACAAACACTTAAATGATCTCATTATCTTTTCTACTTTATAAAACATAATGATTTTTAAAACAGCTGTTTTATACCTATATTGTATCTTCTGTCATTTTAATATATTTACACACATTAATATAGATTTAGTGAAATATTTAGGCAGTTAAAAATCTATCTTTTAAGTGCCATCCTTCTGGGACTTTATTTGTGTGCCCAAAGGAATGCAATGCTATCTGAGATCCTTAAGGCATTCAGGACATCCACATGAACCTCACAAATGGGACAATGGACCAATAAGACCTGCTGTATTTCATTCTGTATAATGTTGGATGCTGACTTCTGTGCAGTTCTAGGACCTGGGAAATATTAACTTTATATACAAAGTTCATGCAACTCTGGGGTAAACAACAGATAAACAGGAGTTGTATCACTTCATGACTTCAAGGATTCAGATGCCTTGTTTCAACCAAAAGCTCACTTTGCACTCTACTATGTGTTTGCTTGCTTGCTTGCTTGCTTGCTTATGGGTTCCAGTCGCGTTCTTCCACTAGTTTAGGAACTGAAGGTTTATATGCAGTTGAGCTTTGTCAATTAAAAATAAAAAACCCAACAAAACCAACAACCAAACCCACACATCGTGTTGTTTTCTAAGACTTTTTATATGTTTGTGTGTCTTCATGAATGGTCAGGTTTTGCCCAGGAAGTAGTTGTGGTCTGTGACTTAACATGTTTACTTAATAACATTTCTGTGGTTGTTAATATTAGTGGTATTAATGAGAAACCTTAAACAATTAGACTGTATATATGATTCTTTTTGGTAAGACTACATAGTGAATTGCTGTGGTTTAAACTGGCAGGCAGCTAAAACCACACAGCCATTCGCTCACTCCCCCTGGCCCCTAGTAGGATGGGTGAGAGAATTGAAAAAGAAAAAGGTAAAACTCATGGGTTGAGATAAAGATTGTTTAATAGGACAGAGAAGGAAGATGGTGATGATAATAATAATAGCATATACGAAACGAGTGATGCACAACACAATTGCTCACCACTCAGAGTCAATGCTCAGCTAGTTCCTGAGCTGCACTGCCTCCTGGCCAACTCCCTCAGTTATATATTGAGCATGACATCATGGGGTATGGACTATCCCTTTGGCCAGTTTGGATCAGCTGTCCTGGCTGTGCCTCCTCCCAGCTTCTTCCCCACCCCATCCCCACCTTCTCATTTGCAAGGCAGTATGAGAAGCTGAAAAGTCCTTGACTACTTGGTAACAACTAAAATATTAGTGTGCTATCAATATTATTCTCATCCTAAATCCAAAACACAGCACTATACACCATGTGGCTAGGAAGAAAATTTACTCTATTCCGGCTGAAACCAAGACACGTATGCTTGTATTGTTTATGTGCTAAGGTTTTGGTACTAGGGAGGTAGGTTGCACAGGTGGCTTCTTTGAGGACCTACTCCCATATCAGACAGAGCCAGTTTCAGCTGTCTCCTAGACGAACATGCCTCTGGTCAAAGCTGAGCCAACCAGTGATGCTGTTGGTGTCTCTGTGATAACACATTTAAGAAAAGGTAAAAACTTCTGAGCAGCAGCTGAGAGAGAGAGGAACAACTCTGCAGACACCAAGGTCAGTGCAGAAGGAGGGGGAGGAGGTGCTCCAGGCTCCAGAGCAGAGATCCCCCTGCAGCCCGTGGTGAAGATCATGGTGATGCAGGTTTCCCCCATACAACCCATGGAGAACCACCACGGAGCAGATATCCACACTGCAGCTGTAAGTGGATGTGCCCTGAAGGAAGCTGCAGCCCATGAAGAGCCTATACTGGAGCAGGCTCCTGGCAGGACCTGCATGCAGCCTGTGGGGAGAAGCTTTTGCTGGAGCAGGTTTTCTGGCAGGAAATGTGGCTTGCAGGGGACCCACACTGGAGCAGTCCATTCCGGAAGGACAGCAGGCTGCTTTAATAATGTTTAAGTTTGCTTTATTAGCAAATAAAATAATCATATATAGGAAAACTAGTAAAATAATTTAAAGTTTCATACTTCCACTCATATTGCATAATCTGTCTTTACTCAGCGTGTCATGGGTTGAACCATATCCAAAAGCACTGCTCTGATAAATGAAACCTTGACTGCATTTGCACATCTTTAACTCAGTAGATTATTCCAGTTGGTGCCAGGAAAATAAAGGACAGATAACTGCTGTGGGGAAAGCTTACCAAAAGCTCTGTACTACATCTGACCTCTTTTAACAATTTAGGTATGTTTGGGAAAGAAAAAAGAAGCACAGATGAACTGTTGAAAATTTTACATCAGTGTAACGCATTTGGATTGGGAAATTAGAAAGTGGTAGTAGCCTAGACAGCAACAGCTAAGTGGGTTTAGATATGACAAAAGTGGAACAGGTTGGCCTGGGAGTCCATGACCAACAAGGCCAGCTAAGTTAGAAAACAATAAGCAGTGAAGACAATAGTTCCTTGAGGGGAAAACACATATGGACATCCCGACACTGTGAAGAAAGGTGAACCCACGGAGGAACTGCTATGCATGGAAGTTAGGCTTCCAGCCAAGGACTTGGGTACAGTGATTGGTCAGAAGTCAGTGTCTGGATCCCCTGGGTCTACAGGATGGTTTAAATTGAACCAGAGGTCCTAGGGCCCAAATTGTTGTGAATGTGAAAAGTGTGTGTCATAGAAAGGGAGCCTTAGAATAGAAATCATTGTCCACCCACTATACCAGTCCCACTTAAGATACAAATTCTAAACTTTATCTCACCAAGTGGTGTGTTTCTGTTCAGGGTGCCCTCACATCCTGAATTCATCCATGACACAGTACTCTCTAATTTTCTTTGTATTTAGGGTAGTCTGCACATGCCTTCATAACCACAAAGTGTTTCTCAATGGTTCTTTCTTTTATGCAATACCTATCTTTGTCAGAACCTTTCAGTAAGGCTGACCTGACTGTATGTGGACACCTATGGTGCAATGGAGTTAGTTCCCTGTGCTCCTCTTGTAACCACCGGAATCGCTAGGTCATAGTTTGTCTCATTCTGAAGTATACATAGGCCAGAAAAAAAACCACAATATTTTTTTGATATGACAGTTACAGTCATATCGGGGGACTGGGGCTGGTTAGTTTTTTGTTTGTTTTTAACTGCATTATGTGGAAAATCTGAATGAAAAAAAGTAAGAAAATGCAAATAAAAATTGTGATTTTGGGGCTGAGTGACTCCATTTTATTTTTAAATTTTAATTTTAAAAATGGCCATGTGATTTCTTGGTCTATTGCACTCCCTAAACATCATAAAAATACATTTTTTAGCATCTAATATTATTTCTGTATTTCTATAGCTATACATCAGGTCAGAAAACAGCAACATCAAAACCTTAAATCCTGTGCTGCACTTTATCAGAAAACCTTTTTTCCAAGTAACCTTTAGATTGTTCGCGCATTTGTAACCATGTCAGGAGGAATGAAACAGACATGACTTCTAACCTATTTTAGGAATGACAAATTGCAACATTACTTGATATCTTCATATCAAAGTCCAATATAGAGTCACTTAATGTATATTTTAACTCCAAGTAGTACATTGAAACACCCCATCTCAATACCATATAATGCACTGAATCTACCAAATTATGAATTTTAGATATAGATTTCTTTGGACAGTGAAATTTTTCACTGAAGACATGATTCAAAACACACTGAAGGAAATGGGAAGTCTGGTTATTTGTTAAAATAGGGTTTGGATCATTCCCTCAGTCTGAAGAATAAAATAATCAATCCCAAAAGAAACTAATATTTCTGAAACAGGATGATATTTTTTATTTTATAATATCAACTGACTGCAGCCATCTACTCAGGGATTATAAACTGTTGTGCTTATCCAGTGAAACTAACTCTCCAACTTCTCTTTTAAGACTATGATAGAAAGGAGGAAATTTATTCAGATAGGTCTTTCTGAGCTATTATTCAAAAATTCATTTGAGGATATTACTTCTTCTACCCTTTGCAAAGTTATTCTTGGAATTCTACAGTAATTTAGGGACAAATGTTCATGCTGAGTTTTATAGTAATACAGACATCTATAGTGTATCTATAGTGTGGGGAACATGATCATTAGTAGCAAGTTCTTGGCAAGAATGCAAAAATTTCTGCACAGATTTTGTGACTGCTGAATAGATGTCATAGTTCAAGGCAATGAATGAACTATGATTGTGAGTAGGAAGATCATTAGCCAGAGTTCAAGTTTCTGTTTCTCCTGCCGTTGACTTGCTTTTTTAAGGATGATTCTTAAAGCAGGGCTACCTTAAATTCTGGGAGACCTGAAACACTGAACGTGAACTTGCAAAGATTATAGACTATATAAAATCAGAGTGGAATCTGCTTTTAATTAATTGTCTGTACAGTTACTGTGTGTATAAACTACTGGAAAGTAACTACGTAGGCAATCCACAGTATTAAGCCTCTTAGGTCCTCCTTAACCAACATAGTGTCCTTCTGTTAAAAAGATCTCTGTCTTCCTGCCGTCAAAAATAAAAAGGAAGAAATATGGCCCTGTGCTTCCTTGTATGCCAATAGCTCATTAAATGGGCATAAACCTTTGAAGTGAACGGCCTATTTAAAGACATTAAGTCTTACATCTTTCACAAAACAAACTGAAAAGGCTCGACAAGTAGATAAAACCTTCCCAGCGAGATTCTGTGGACTGGCCAGTTACAGCACCATCAGGGAAGGAAACCACAGTGAGACCTACTGTCGTAAATTGCTTACAATTTTTCAAAGGCTTTACTGAGAGGCTGTGTTTTAAAGAGGAAGTATAGATCTGGTTCGCATTTAGAATCTGTGTCTCATACCTCGCCTTTTAGAGTACCATCAAGATTTCTAATCCACCAAACTTTAGGATGTCAATGGCATGTCAGTGAGACATGTTTATGTAGACAAATTCAATGAAATAGTATCAGTTCTGTCTATACAGTGTGATAGCAGGAAAGGATAAGAGGGGTTTCATTGTTCTTCTACTCATCTCTCTCTTGTTTGCATTCCTGAATTCTGTTTTCTTCTATTTTTTAGAAAAAGTGCTATCAACTAATAAACTAGTTATCATGGTACCTTGAAGAACAGTGAATAATCATACATATATATGACTTTTATGTATAGACATGTGTGTAAATAAAGGTAAAAATAAAAAAAAAAATAGATATAGGGATATAGGGTATCAATATTCAAAGGAGAGGAAATACTGGTCTTAAAATTCCTGAGAAACTTTTGAGCTGATAGTGTATATGCATTTTGATGCAAAATTTAAATATATATGCAGATTATTTTCACAAAAAGTATTTCCCTGTCTGCTGACCCTTTTGTCATCTTCAACCACTATCTCCAAAAACACTTTTTTTCTCCATCCATGCACTTAACCATAGACCTCTTAAAACTTCCAGTCTCTGTCAGACTTTATTAGTTGGACTTGCTCTTCTTCTAATTTTTTCGTCCAAATCTTCCCTGAGTCTCTTGGTCTACACAGTTGATATATCTATATTAATGTATTTTCTTTCAGAATAGATGACAGAACTTTTTTTTTTTTAAGATTTCTTTTAATTTCTCACTGAATTTTACCAGTCTCTAGACAGATAAACATATACTTCAAATTCTATTTCATCTCAGTATGCAGTTTCTCCAGTTTTGCATTCACATCTTTGATTCTGCATGGTTAGGATTATTCTTTTGTTCCAACTCATGATCTATACACAAATCTGCATCTGTCCATCCAAATAACTTTTCCTTTTTTCACTTAGAAAATCTTGAAAAACAAACATACCCATTTTCATATACAGCTGAAACTAAATCCTTGTAACAATTCTCATAGCTATCATTTTTTTTTTTTTTTCTCTTCTGATTAAATATCTGGTGCGTAGGTATCTCATCCATTCTCCACCTTGTATGAAAAATCCTGGACATAAAGAGAGATGCTTGGATACTGAAAAAAAGACATACAGAGCACATTATTCAAAAAGGAAGGAAGGAGGACTCAAGATGCTATAAGCTATGCAAGCTCTCCTTAGACTGTGGAAAGAATATGGAGCATGTCCTCTTGGAATATTCTTTCAAATATGGAAAGAAGGTGCTCATCAGGAGCAATCAGCAGGAATTTACCAAAGCAAAATCACACCTGAAAAGCGCAATGCCTTTGACGATGAACTGATTGCCTCTATGGATGAGCTGAGAGCAGCAGGTGCAAGAGTTATATCCAGTTACCAGTCACAAGTGGTCTTCACCAGGACTCAGTACTGGGGCCAGTTCTCTTGAATATCTTGATTAACTATCTGGTTGTGGGGATCGAGTGCACTCTCAGTAAGTCTGCAGACAACACCAAGTTGTGCAGGAGTGTTGATCTGCTGGAGGATAGGGAGGCTCTGCAGAGGGATCTGGACAGGCTGGATCGATGGGCCGAGGCCAACTGTATGAGGTTCAAGAAGGCTCAGTGCTGGGTCCTGCACTTGGGTCACAACAACCCCAGGCAACACTGCTACAGGCTTGGGGAAGAGTGGCTGGAAAGCTGCCCAGTGGAAAAGGACCTGGGGGTGTTGGTCGACGGCTGTCTGAACATAAGCCAGCAGTGTGCCCAGGTGGCCAAGAAGGCCAACAACATCCTGGCTTGTATCAGCAATAGTGTGGCCAGCAGGACTAGGGAAGGGATTGTACCCCTGTACTTGGCACTGGTGAGGCCACACCTCGAGTCCTGTGTTCCGTTTTGGGCCCCTCACTACAAGAAGGATATTGAGGTGCTGGAGTGTGTCCAAAGAAGGGCAACAAAGCTGGTGAAGGGTCTAGAGCACAAGTCTTATGAGGAGCAGCTGAGGGAACTGGGGTTATTTAGTTTGGAGAAAGGGAGGCTGAGGGGAGACCTTATTGGTCTCTACAACTACCTGAAAGGAGGTTGTAGCCAGGTGGGTGTTGGTTTCTTCTCCCAAGTAACAAGTGATAGGACAAGAGGAAATGGCCTCAAGTTGTGCCAGGGGAGGTTTAGATTGGATATTAGGGAAAACTTCTTCACCGAAAGAGTTATTAAGCATTGGAACAGGCTGCCCAGGGAAGTGGTTGAGTCACCACCCCTGGAGGGACTTTAAAGATGCATAGATGTGGCACTTAGGGACATGGTTTAGTGGTTGGACTTGGCAATGCTAGGTTAATGGTTGAACTTTATGATCTTAAATATCTTTTCCAAACTAAATGGTTCTATGATTCTAATATATACCTTGACTTTTCCAAAGCTTTTAAGATGGACTTTCAGTGTAGTGTCATGAAGCTGAGGAACATGGCCTGGGAGAGCAAACTCTGAAGGCAGCTGAATTGGCTTATGTAAAGAGCAGCAATTACTAGCAAATCACCTGGGTGGAAGTTTGCTTTGTCAAAAAAAAAAAAGTTTTGGTTAAATAATTTTTCATGTTTTAGTGCAGTTATACAACTAAACCAGCAGATAAACTCCTTCAGACAGCAAATGCTATATCTCTACTGATGGGTTCATACTTATAATGTTAGATGTTCTGTAGTGCAAACAAGGTCTAAATAATGTTAGCAACCAGTCCTGTTATACTCATATTTCAGGAACAGAAAGTAACCTTTCTAAACAGGTACAAGCTTTGTATATTTTGGTTTTGCTTTACAAATAACTGCTCCAGAAGTCCATCAGGGTGGTAAAGCTAATGATGATTTGCCACTTGAGATTTTTGGACTTTAGTAGAGAATTGTTGAATAAGGACACCACTTGAAATGGCCATATGTTGGGTTGTGTATGCTAAAAACTTCCTCAGGCCTTTTCAACCTCTGGATAGAAGATAGTCAGGCAAGATGATTAATCTCTTCAACAACCATACCTAATGCATACCACCATTTGTGACAGAAATTCTATTAACTGAGCTCACTCCTTTGGAAATCAAAATTCTTTTAAATAACCAGGAGTTGTTTCCAAAATTTCCCAGTATGGCAAGGTACAGAAAGAGCTCAAAAGAGAACTTTTTTCTTTTTTTTTTTTTTTTTCTTCATGCTGTACTAATGCCTAAATCAGGGCATTACATTTATATGGGAAATGGATGGATAAAATTTACCTCTGTCATTTGCATCATCTAGTTTCCTATTTAGTTTCTTAGTGGTGATGGGGAAGATAAATTCCATGCTAGAAAAAGAATACTTATGCAAATGCTGATAGAAGCTGGTGACCCGGCTTTAATCTTAACAGAATCACACTGTAAATAACTCTGTCAGAATTCATTCCAGGTCATAGAGAAATAAAAACTAGTCAATAAAAACTTGGTTTTGCTTTTTTTTTTTTTTTTCTCCCAATGCAAGCTATTTCAAATACATAAGATTTTATACAGTAAAAATAGAGTAAATCCTGCCAGTCAACTGTTGGAGCTTTTTCATGATTGAAGACATAATAAAGCAAGAAACTGTCAAGCTATTTTATGAATAAGTTATTTAACGAAGGAAGCCATTTTTATGATAATAGATTATTTGTGAACCAGTACAGGTTTCTACAAATGTATAATTTAGCTGTGAATGGTTCCCATGAAAAAATTAAATGAAATGCAGTCTGTAAGTGTTCTTAGACTTCTGTGGTTATTCTCTATTGCCATTTTTCATTCCAGTGTAGGACTGCTCACCTTAGTGACACATAATCATTTTTAGTATTGCATAAATGAAACTCTTAAAATGACAAAATAAGCAAATGAGTGATGAATAACAAATGAACACAGAATGCAGCTGTACACAAGAAAAAATAATATTTGTAATGAGAATATTAATTCCCTAAATACTTGTGAGAACAGCCTGTTTGTATATAATTATTCAGAAAATGAACAATTAAATGTACAAAAATGTCTAAGTGGAAGCTGAATGCATCTGTCTAAAGGTGACTTCTGTATTATTCAGACAGTTCCAATCCTTAATGTTTAGACTTCATTGAACATGTTATTTTTTTTGCATTTGACTTTGAGTAGTAGGTAGGAGAGTTCCCCTCTTTATGAACTAGAATACAGTGGGAATACTCATTTCACAGTGACAAATAAGGCAGTTAGTTGTGACATAAATAGCTGCTAGCACTGTTTTGTTAGATAGCTATGAAGGAACCACTACAAACAAACTGTTACGCTTTTACAAAGTTGCCAGCTACACTTTTTATGAGCCCGGATTGCTCTTTACGAGTATAATAAAAGCAGACTAGCATTCATGTGTGTCTTTGATCGTGTTCAGTGCAGGCAGTGTAATACTGGAAACATAATGAGGTCTGCAAGAGTTCCCTTTGTACAGCTGAGTGGCTATGCTCTTTTTAATTGTTACTTTTTCTCATTATAACTTTAAATAAACAAAAAATACATAGAAATACTAAGTATATGAATTTTTTATATTTTATTAATTTTAAGCAAGGTAACACCAATGACCTCAGAAATTATTGACTAGCTGGGGGCTTTTATTGATGTTTTAACCTCACCACTTCAAATGTATTGCATACTGCTATCATACAAAATATTTCTCAGGAAAAGTTGTCAGTGAACCCATTTTATTTTATGAGGTCTTTTTTTCTCCCCCATTATCTCAGTCAAGAAAAGGAAAACCAAGCTTGTACATCTTGAATTGTTTTCCCTATAAATGTTTGTACTTCATATTTGGTCCTAGAGCAAGCTGCTTCAGAGCTTTAAATTAAAGCACTAGTATATGAGGCCTCACAACATGATTGCCAAGTTCAGCTGGGTTCACTTTTTGTGTCTTCAAACCCCAAATTCTCCCTTAGGCATCCTACAAGAGGGAAGACATACTGCAATATTAAATCAGGCTAAATAAATTCATATTGCTTCTAATTACAGGAGTGATTTACAATATAAAATAATATTCACAACAAGACCATAACTATGAATGCCTGATTTCTATTTATACTATTTTTCTAATCATGTGTGAGGTGAATCTAATTATTGACTGCAAATGTCTCTTTAAGGAAAATGGGTCCACCTGAGAGTAAATACCTTGCAGAGATAGCCCACACCTGTGTTCTGGATCTCCATTGACTGTAGAAGGCATACAAAGCAGTCAGCCTCCTAGCTTTAGTGACTCTGTTAGGTGACCTAAATTAAATGAAATGAATGCCCCACTAACAGTTCACAAGCTACCAAGTCTTCATGATTCTGAATTACTTTGTATTATAAGTAAAAAATAAATTTAATTTGCAGCAGATTTATACTACTGATGCAGACTAAAAATTATACCTGTGTAATTTTGTTTTTACTTATTTCCTATAAAGTGCTCCTACCTCCCACTAAGTCTGATAAATACTCAGTTATACGAAGCACTTCAGAGATCTTGCGAAGACTGACCTCTCTTTAAACTTCTCTGCAGAATATCCAAACTTCTTAATACTTAGTGGTATGCGGTCAGAATTACAGTTTTTACTACACTAATTACATGTTGCAGAAGAATATGTTATGAGCGACTTACTGAAAAGGAGATGTGGATGTGAGATAGCAGTTGGTACAATATATCACTTCAATTATTACAATAGTCAAAGCAAATGTCTAGTAAACACAACTATGTGGCCATTTTGGCACAAGCAAAAGCCACTGAAAAAGGTGTTAATTAAATTTCATGAGATTAGTATATCTGGATCAATAGAGTCTGACAGTGCTGCCTCTAGACTTGGAGAGTAACTAAAATTTTCACTTTCATGTATACCACCTCATTAACTTTTTTTACTGATGAATTAAAAAAGGCAAACAGATAATTCTTCATACTTCATATTTTGTAAAATTTTTATTCCTCTCTCCTAGATTGTCCTTAATCTGCTTTGTGCTTAAACTTGGACGTGGTATGTTCTGAAAGGCACATAATAGTTAACTGTGTGAGGAGATCATGTATTCTTATGCGTGCATGACAATCATTACGATTGTAAAGAAGACTATACTGATACAATTTATGAAAAAAGTATGCTAAAAATAATAATTGTAATTCAAAATATAATGTGATTATTTGAATAATTGGTAATGTGTTAGTGGAAGAGTTTTATAGAACATCATTACCTATATTTTGGAAGTGAAAATTTTGAATAAGAAAATTTGAGCATATTCAACTCTTTTCAAAAGGTATTTAAACTGTTTCATGCTATGTGAACCATTAATTACTAGCCATTGTTGACAGTGACTATTAGTGAGCACTAGTGACTAAATATATTGGTAATTAGAATGCTACATAGAACAAAGTGGTGAAACATATTTGTTTTGGAGATAATAGCATCTTAGCTTGAAAGTCCTGTAAAATAAAGAGCATTTCAATACATATGTGAAAAAAGTGTATTTTCTTATATACAAAATTTATACTGATTTATTTGAATATACAGTGATCTGTTACATTTCTGGAAAATTAAGTCTTCATGAAAATGGTGTCTTTGAAAGCATTATTTTTCTTCCCAACTTGCTAATTTATTAGAATAATACTCTTCTGCCAATTAAGTTTATTTTTTTAAATGATTGTGCACTTAATATTGCTATTTGAATGTCCATGTTGTTATTGAGAGAGAAAAGTTAAAAATAACCTGCATAAGGCCATAGAGTTCCCAAAGGATGCTCTCATTAGGTGAGATACAAGTGTCTGGATCATGTTCAAAAAAGCCAAACCAAACTAACTAAAATGCCAAACCAACCAACCAAAGAAACAAACAAAACAAACAACAACAACAAACCCCGCCTCCCAAAACACTGATAAAAAAAACTTAAAAGTTCTTGTATTAAAGCAGAAAAAAAATTACATAGAAAATAATTTCTAAATTGGCTGTTAAAATGTAATAGTTACAAAATGTGTATTTCTTAAGGCTGCTGTTTCATTATTCACTTCTGAGAGACATGATTTGCAAACTTAACTCTCCATTAAAGTCACAACGTAGCCCTCTCCCACTCTCCCATTCACCCATGGCCACAGTAACACACACACCTACTTCACTATTGAGAGAAATCTTTAATAAAAAAACCTCCCTTTTTCACACATACTTCTGCATATTTTTCCTCAGTTTCCACATTAGAAGCATATACCACAGACTGCTTCAACAGTGATTTTTAATATACTATATTTATACTAATTCATTTTATGTGATATCTCTATTGCTTATTGAATGCATATTCTTTCTAAGATACAACTCTAAGATAAAATTTTTACCAATATATTTTCAATTTTTTCTAATTTTGAATGTTCATAAGTATATTTGAAATATTTCCACAACTTTTGAAGTCATAATTTTAGTTGGTTTAATAATGTTCTTCACTGTAAGGGGCTGCATCATTTATCATTGCCATGAAAGTTTCTACATTCAAATTACTAAACAAGCCTTGTAAGCCTGCTGGTGGCAAAGATACCTGATGACATGAAAAGCATTTATTAGAGCCTTTCGTATTGTAACTGTACTAATATTAAATTGGTTTAGAGTGATTTGTAGCAGAAGCGGCCTGTTGGTTTGCCAGCAGAGAGGAACAAAAGGCAGATATTGAGTCTGCAGTTGTCAAACACACAGGCTATCTTTTTGATCTATATGTAGAACTAATACTAATTAAAAGAATTTTTTGTTTTTCATTTCTAGAATATTCATAAATCACAGTCTTACCTATTTGGTTATATGATGTGTTTTGAAAAAATATCTTAATGCTATGAATTCAACTACTTTAATTTGGTTTTGTTTCTTAGGGTTTTTTAAAAATACTTATAACTGCTATTAGTGAAGTTTGCACCTTATAAAGTTATTTATTTATCCTATGTTCTACATATTTGACAATTTCCCAGTCGTGCCATGAAGCAAAACACCTAAACTAGTTTAGTAATCTTTCAATTGAAAAAAGAACTTCCCCATTTGCAAATTTTCCTCCAAAGAGATATCATCCTTGTGCCTTTGAAGCAATGTTAGGGCAGCTGCTTCCCTCCTACTTTGTTATATTTGTACAGTTATGTCACTTTTCAACATTTAAGATAAGTAGCTTTAAGGCCAACAAGAAAACAGAAAGGTAGCTGTTGGCTTTTCCATGTATACTGACAACGGCCATTAGAAAAATCTAGTTTTCCTAAAGCATTCACTGATACAGTTAAAATCAGAACAAATACCAATGTTAATTATTGCACTGATTTTTAACTGCTTCATACAGAACAGCAAAACTAGAGTCCAATCTAGAGACAGAAAGAGCCTGTAAGATTGTGTTCATTCAAAGGAACTTAGAGAGTCAACACACTTAAGCAGAGACTTAGGAGCTCAGCTCAGTTGCCTAAACATGGCCATCTGGCACCATTTGAGATGCACAAAATATTAAAAAAACTGCAGGGCATAGGTGAGTAAGAGAGAATGTATGGGAAACCTGCCCTTTTGGAGAGGCAGCTGGAGGCCAAGCAGGATGATCTATGGAGTCCCAAATTATACTAAAACCCACCTATATCTTGAAAAATATACTGTGTCCCCTATTATCTACAACAGAAGCTCGGATATCTTGCTCATTTGCAGACTCCTACAATAGAAGCCTAATCTGAGCTGTCTTAATCTTGAGGTGAATACCTCATAAAGCTCATAGTACTATTTAACTCCTATTAACTGCTATTTAACTCCTCAGCTTTGTCATGTCTGCCAATATTTCTTCTCTCCTGTAATGATAGTTATATGTCATCTTGTTAGCCATATTCTTAAATCTTGGAGGAAGATCAAAATATGCCGCAATACTCCTGAGGAATAAAAAAGAATTATTCTAGACAGTATCTAGTACAGCTGTCATGCCTAACAATAAGAAATTACTTCAAACTGGCTGTATCCTGCAGAGCACCTATATCTTACATTAAAAAAGTTAGAATGGATATTTTTGTGTTGTCCTTTCCAGGACCCCTGTGTGCAAAATATTTAATCTGCAGATGAGGGGACAGGGTTAGAGGGAAACCTAGCAAATTAAATAGTACATTCAGTCTTCATGCAGGATTCTTGTTCCAGGGCCAGATTCAGTTCACTAAATGTAGATATATGTATCAGACCCAAACACCCTGTTTAGTTAACAGAGGAAGCAGGCAGGCTTAGAGAGACAATAATCACACTTCAAAAAAAAAATATTATATGATACAATATGATATGATACAATATTATATGATATGATATGTGAACAACCTCTCTAAAGTGTTATTTTCTCTCTGTTGTGAATGAAGGAGACAAGTAATTATCTCAGATGTGGAAATTATAGAATCATAGAATCACAGAATTGTTTAGGTTGGGAAGGACCCATAAGATCATGGAATTCGATCATTAACACTGCCAAGCCAACCACTAAACCATGTCCCTAAGGGCCACATCTATGCATCTTTAAAGTCCCTCCAGGGGTGGTGACTCAACCACTTCCCTGGGCAGCCTGTTCCAATGCTTAATAACTCTTTCGGTGAAGAAGTTTTCCCTAATATCCAATCTAAACCTCCCCTGGCACAACTTGAGGCCATTTCCTCTTGTCCTATCACTTGTTACTTGGGAGAAGAAACCAACACCCACCTGGCTACAACCTCCTTTCAGGTAGTTGTAGAGACCAATAAGGTCTCCCCTCAGCCTCCCTTTCTCCAAACTAAATAACCCCAGTTCCCTCAGCTGCTCCTCATAAGACTTGTGCTCTAGACCCTTCACCAGCTTTGTTGCCCTTCTTTGGACACACTCCAGCACCTCAATATCCTTCTTGTAGTGAGGGGCCCAAAACGGAACACAGGACTCGAGGTGTGGCCTCACCAGTGCCAAGTACAGGGGTACAATCCCTTCCCTAGTCCTGCTGGCCACACTATTGCTGATACAAGCCAGGATGTTGTTGGCCTTCTTGGCCACCTGGGCACACTGCTGGCTTATGTTCAGACAGCCGTCGACCAACACCCCCAGGTCCTTTTCCACTGGGCAGCTTTCCAGCCACTCTTCCCCAAGCCTGTAGCAGTGTTGCCTGGGGTTGTTGTGACCCAAGTGCAGGACCCGGCACTGAGCCTTCTTGAACCTCCTTGAACCTCATACAGTTGGCCTCGGCCCATTGATCCAGCCTGTCCAGATCCCTCTGCAGAGCCTCCCTATCCTCCAGCAGATCAACACTCCTGCACAACTTGGTGTTGTCTGCAGACTTACTGAGAGTGCACTCGATCCCCACAACCAGATAGTTAATCAAGATATTCAAGAGAACTGGCCCCAGTACTGAGCCCTGGGAAACAGCTCTTGTGAACAGCCACCAACTGGATTTACCTCCATTCACCACAACTCTTTGGACCCGGCCAGCCAGCCAGTTTTTTACCCAGAGAAGAGTACACCCATCCAAGCCATGATCGGCCAGTTTCTCCAAGAGAATGCTATAGAAAACAGTGTCAAAGGCTTTACTAAAGTCCAGGCAGACATATCCACAGCCTTTCCGTCCTCCACTAAGTGGGTCATCTTGTCATGGAAGGAGACCAGGTTAGTTAAGAAGGACCTGTCTTTCATGAACCCATGCTGACTGGGCCCAATCACCTGGTTGTCCTGTATATGCTGCGTGATAGCACTCAGGAAGATCTGCTCCATAACCTTCCTCATCACCAAGGTCAGACTGACAGGCCTGTAGTTCCCTGCATCCTCCTTCTGGACCTTCTTGTAGATGGGCATCACATTTTCTAACTTCCAGGCAACTGGGACCTCCCTGGTTAGCCAGGACTGCTGATAAATGTTGGACAGTGGATTTGTGAGCACTTCAGCCAGCTCCCTCAGTACCCTTAGTTAATGTGATAACACAAATGCCACAATCACAAACACACCCCCTTCCTCCTGAACTTTTACTGCTGAGCACAACATCATATGCTATGGATCATTTGCAGTCATCTGTCCTGGCTGTGTTCCCACCCAGTCTCTTGTGCACCCCTAGACTACTCACTGGTGGTGCCGAGTGAGGAAGTCCCTAATGCTGTGTAAGCACTCTTCAGAAATAGCTAAAACATTGGTGTACTATCAACACTATTTTGGTTTCAAATCCAAAACACAACAGCACATTGCCTGCTCTGAAGAAAGTTGACTCCATCCCAGACTAACCCAGTACACCTACTGTGAATTTAAGGAGAAAGTTTTAATCAAGAAATAATTAGTGCTTTGTTTCGTGCTCATTAATATCTTTCTGGCCAGTGTCCAAAATATATGTCAATTACAAGACATTATTTCTCTTATTTGAGCATATAAGAGTTAAAAGCAGATGAATCTATTTTTCCAAAGAGTTTACTGTAGTTTTCACTATGTACTGAAGTTCAAATTTCCAAAGAACCATCTGTTCCCTGGTTTTTCCTGTTTTTCAGATGAATTGGCCTACTTTTCAGCAGTTTCTAAAAAGATATTTCAAAGTGCTGTGAAGAAAATAAATCTTAAATTCCAAGGAGACATTACTGCGTGGAACCTATGAGAAATGTTAACACCTATCTGCTCTACAACTACTCTCACATCTTGTAGCTTCATGGCTTTAAATGGATAGATGAGAAGGGAACTATAAGAGGAGGATTTTCATTCTACAGGAATGCCTGGGGAAAATAAACAGCATTTATTGCATTGGTTTTTGTTGTCAAGGATATAAGAAGCAGTAGATACTCTTTCCATAACACACAATTTGACAAAAAATCAAAAAGGCCAATAAAACATCATAAACATTGTGGCAATGATGAAAGATAATGATAATAAGGAACATAAAATCAGACTGAATCTTAAAATCAGTGATCTTGTCTGCAGACACACATGATCCAGAGCCTTATCTTCTGATTATCTGATGGACTTCTGGTCAGCAAGAGTTCGTAGGTCATACTTCCTTTCAGTTCTTCAGTCCTGCCTCAGTACTTCTGGTAGGTCTTCTTCACTCTGCTTTGATGTCTATATAAATGCCCTTCCTGATGACTGTATAAAGTAAGAGCAGGTATTGGCTGTAGGCTAGAGAGGTTTATTACCCATTGCGCTAAAAATATCAAGAAATTTATGTTGGATCAGGAATTTCCAATTTCTCTATACAGTGAGCTTGGCCCTGAATCCACTCACCCTAACATTAGGAATTTTGGGTGAAGATCTTGAGTTTGGAGCATCAAATACTAAATAATCAATAGCTTAGCTGCCCATAGGCAGGCTGCAGATAGCAGACTACCTCATTTTCATCAACACGAGGAGACAGAATGCACCCTCAGCAAACGTGAGAACAATAAGAAATGTGAGGGAAGCAAAAGCCCTGATACTCCATATAGCAGACTCAAATCCCAGAGAGACTGTGATAAATTCAAACATTGGGCCAATAGAAACCTCATGAAGTTCAATGAGCAGAAATGCAAAGATCTGCACCTGACAGGGAATACCAACACATACCAACAGAGGAATCTGGGAAGCACCTGGATGAACAGCAGTCCTACCGGAAAGGTGTCATGGTTTAGCCCCAGCCTGCAGCTAAGCACCACGCAACCGCTTGCTCACTCCCCCCATGGTGGGGTGGGGGAGAGAATCAGAAGGGTAAAAGTGAGAAAACTCATGGGTTGAGATAAAGACACTTTAAAATTTAAAGCAAAAGCCGCACACACAAGCAAAGCAAGACAAGGAATTCATTCACCACTTCCCATAGGCAGGCAGGTGTTCAGCCATCTCCAGGAAACCAGGGATGCATCACGCATAACAGTTACTTGGGAATACAAACGCCATCACTCCGAACATGTCTCCCATTCCCCTTCCTTCCTTCTCCTTCCCCCAGCCCCTTATATTCTGAGCATGACATCATATGGTATGGAATATCCCTTTGGTCAGTTTGGGTCAGCTGTGTCCCCTCCCAGCTTCTTGTGCACACCCAGTCTACTCACTAGTGAAGTGGCGTGAGAAGCAGAAAAGACCTTGACTCTGTGTAAACACTGCTCAACAACAACAAAACCATCTCTATATAACAAAAACACCTCTATGTTATCAACACTGTTTTCAGCACAAATGCAAAACATAGCCCTGTACTAGCTACTATGAAGAAAATTAACTCTATTCCAGCTGAAACCAGGACAAAAGGACAAAGGAGACGCAGTGGACACTAGGCTGAATATGAGCTAACAGTGTGCTCCTATCTCAAATAAAGCAAATTTTGCTCTGCTATGCTATATCAGGGGAAATATGATCAGCAGAATGAACAAAGTTATTATTCCTCTCTACTCAGCCCTGGTGAGGCTGCACTTGGAATACTGTGTCCAGTTTTGGGTTCCCCTGCTCAAAAGGAATGTGGAGAAACTAGAGAAGGCTATCAAGTTGGCCTGGAGCCTACAGGACATAAATACAAACAGAGATTGAGAGAGCTGGTCTTCTTGAATCTTGCATAGTGGAGGCTGAGACATGACCTAACAACAGCCCCCAACTACCTGAATGGCAGTTACCAAGACAGACATTTGGTTTTAATTATATTAGAATATAAATTACTGAATGATAATTAATGTGCTAACTAGCATAGTAACATTATTTTAATGCATGATAATTGTAGTATACAGTAAGAGTCTTTCAATGTTTCAATCTGTTTGCATTACAGTCAAGGACAATTACATTAGTTACAAAAATTTCAAGAAGAATTGTTAAGAACAATTAGTGCTTCAGAAAGTAGATTCATGCTTTACTCATACTTATTAATATTTTTCAAACCTTGAAAACAGAATTATATGACAAAAAATGGTAAAAATAAGTATTCTGGAAGATGCCCTAAAAAATTCCTATGTTTTCTTCCATCCCATATAACTTATTTTGGTTTATTTGTAAGTAAGATGATTTATAAGTAAGGTTAACAGTTTCCTTGGGTTTTGTCTCTCATTCTTACCCTTTTTGAGATATTAACAACCATTATTTTGGGGGTTTATAATAAAAATCACAATCTCTATTATGATAAAAATAATTTATACTTATTTTACAGTAATTGTGAATGATAGAGCTTTCAGGTATTTATGGCTTTAATAACCATTTAGTAGAAATTCTTTCATTTAACATTGCATTTTTAATATAATTTCAATTTAAATAGGTATTGAGGCTTTCACCTTAGGTGATTGCTTGTCCTAGGTACTTATTCTTTATATTCAGCTTAAATGTTATTTTTATAACTGTCAGGATATTATTTTGCATTATGTTCTCTTATTCCATCCTGGATAATATATTTTTGCATGCAGTATTTTTTCCCAGATATTTCTTCAAATAGCTATAGAATACCAGTAGCATTAAAAAGATCTGAATTCTATATTCAGAACTGATTTAGGCTCCAAAGAAAATATATCTATTAAATTGCCTGCCTTTTATCATAATTTCACCTATCATTAGGATCTTAAAAGTTTAGGATGGTATTCTAGGTTGCATTTCAGGATGGAAAGATAATTACCTTGGGAACCCTGCAGGTTTGTTCTCTCCCTCTTTCTTTCTCTTCCTCTATAACTACAGAGAGAACTTAGATTAACTCAGCTTTGGGATCATACGGACAAAAACATTTCATTGACTGCAGAGAAGATAAACACCAGCTGGGATTTACTAAAACTGTTCAGTAAATGAAAACTAGATTTTGCACAAGTTAAGTTAGCAATATTTCTCAATCTGATTCTGTCCCAAATTATAACATAAATTAAAATATGAAATATAAATGACCCCTCCCTACAGTTAGACAATCTTCCAATATTCTGAATTAACCCAAGGTAGAGAACCTACCTTTGGCTCTCTTATACATTATATGCATTCTAAATAAAGTAACATAGATCCATCGTTAATTACATGGAAGGAAGGAAGAAAGGGAAGAAGGGTGGGAGGAAAGGATTGAGTAAAAGAGGGAGAGAGGGACGCAAGCATGCAGGCCAGCATGTTTACTCATTCTATGGTAATGACGATATAGTAAAAAATTATTAACTCAAAAAACCCTGCAACAAGTACTCCTAATTGGTTATTGTGTTGTTTTTAAGTTTATTCTCCTCTAAACACATGAAAGGGATATACGACCTTAAAATGCCAAAGTGAAACTTTCCAAATTACATGCTGTTTAATGGCAGACTCATGATGTAGTTAAAACCTATGAAAAACATAAAAGAGTGGGTAATAAAAAAAATACTAAACATCTGAAAAGCTACTTATGGAATATACTTAAACAAGGGTGATAGCGATAGACTAAAAGTTTTGTAGATACTGTCTATAGAAAATGAATATTTCCTTTGCCTTTACTCCCTGACATCTATCCCTTAGTAGAAAAAAAAAAAAGCATAAGTGAAACATGGAGACTTTCTTTACTGTTAGAAAATAAACTTCCTTCTACAAAATGCATGAGTGAGCCTAATCATCACAGTGAAATGTATTACTCAAAACTAATACATTTATAAGAATATGCAAGCTTACCAATTACCATCACAGGCAAAAAAGACTCAACTTGGGGGAAATTAAATTATTACCAATTAAAATAAACTCAGGTAGTGAGAAACAGAAAGACAATCATTAAAACATCTTTCCTCCACTCTTTCCCACACTCAATTTTGCTCCTTCATTCCAGAGTTCTCTAACTCCAGAGTTCTCTACCTCCCTCCCAAATAGTACAAGGAGGCTGGTGGGTTAGTGAGTATGGTCAGTGCATGTAAGTTCCTCTCTGCTGCTCCTTTCTTCTAAGATCTTTCCTCTGTTCCAGTGTGTGCTTTCCACAGGCTGTGTTTCCTTCAGGAATACCCAGCTGCTCCAGCATGTGGTCCTCTATGAATTGCAGTGTAGGTATCTACTACAACCTGGTCTCCTCCATGGTCTGCATGAGGAATACCTGCTGTGGCATCATGTACCACCCCTTCCTCCTCTGAATTTGGTGTTCCCTCTGCTGTTTTCACTCTTCCCCCACCTCCTCGCCTGTCTGTTGCTTTCTGGCCTTTCCTAAATACATTTCCCCAGAGGTGCCACCATTTTGGCTGAGGGGCTCAGCCATGCCCTGCAGTGGGTTCATTTTGGAGCCATCTGAAAGTGGCTGTGTCTGGCACAGGGCAGCCCTTGCCCTCCTCTCACAAAGGCCACCCCTGCAACCCCACGCTACCAAAACTTTGACACCTACACCCAATACAATGGTGTAAACTTTGGAAAAAAGGAGGCAAAAAAAGAAAAAAAAAAAGAAAAAAAAAGCAACTCAAACTTTTACAATGGGTATGATAGAAGATAAGATTATATAAAACAAAAGTTTAATGTAGCCAATTCTTATCTATAATCAACATTTATCTTAATAACTAAAGCAAGAAAAACCACCACTCTGGGGAAATCTATGTGATACATGCAGCATATGAAACATATTTTCTTTATATAACTGAATAGATGGAGACTATGTATAAATGATTTATCTCTTTATCCAAACTGAGTAGTATTTCATTCCATGGATAGTTGGAAGATTTATTGAAACACTTGTGGCTTTTAGAACTATGCTGCAATTAAAAAGAATATTTGAATATGGACCAAAATGTATGACAAATGTTTCACAGTGATTGGTTGTTACTGAAGGCACCCAGTTGAAGAAAAAAAGGACACCTGTAAAGCTCTTTAACTTTCTTCTTTATAAAAAATCTATAATTAATGAAAAATATTTCAAGTCCTGGGCTTTGGGAAGAATGCCATTATATACCAGTTTGACTACCTATCTGTAGCAAGGTTAGGTTGTCCTGATGTAGAAGGTGAAACACAGACACTGAAGAAAACAGATTACATTATTGGCTAGCTCATTATTGCAGCTGCGGAAATAGAGTCCTCCTGTTTAACCCAAAGCAGAAATATAAAGTGAGAATAGCAGATATTTTTATTGCAGCAAAAACCAGAAGTTGGTGAATGACCAAAACACAGGTAACTTCTGTGTCACTAAAGTCTTTTAGTAATTTCCCCAAGCATATTGCACTGGGTTTATTACAACGATCAAAATCATAAAGCCATCATCTACATACGCATTCATAGCAATAAACACTTAATGAAATTATTTATTTAATTTACTAACATTAGTAAAACTTTGATGAATCTGAATGCTCAGAATTTTCCAATAATGAGTTAAAAAATTACAGTATGCTTTGTGGTATGCTAACCTATATAATACTGTATCAGGTTCACACATAAAACTAGATTCTTCCAACAAAGCAATAACAGTGAGGAAGGTTTCCTGCACCAGATTATGGAATCTGCTGTATGACTTCAGCTGCACAAAAGCAGCAGAAAAGCCAACAGAACTTGTCTACAGAAATTTCTGCTCAGAAATTCTGAATTCATCAACAGTCAAAACAAAGTTTTCAAAACTAATCTTGAAACATTCCTACAGGACAATTCAATTGCTCTTAGGTAGCTATCTCGAATTGTCTGTGCCTGACAACCTCCAAAACCACAGTAGTTTTTTCAACTGAAAGCTCATCTATTACCTCAAACTGTATTTTTTGGTCCAATAAATATTTTATGTCTATAAACAGACAGTGCATAATTTAGATAAGATATCATGTTTTTAAGCAGTTAGGCTGATAAATCCCAATCAAATTCAATGTATATACACATTTATGTAGACTTTTAATCTCTAGTTCTCCAAACAGCCCCTTGGCATCAGGAATCACTGGTATAAGTTGGTCCTACCAGTATTTTATAAAATTTATAGCTATTCTTTAGCTGATGCAAAAAGCTTTTACCCTTTCATTAGCTCTTCATTTGTTCTCAAAACTACCAAGAAAATATGTAATTTAGCACTAAAATATCCTAACTATTTTAAATAACTCTTCATTTGAAAATGCAGTGAATGAATACAGGCACTGAAATACCATCATTTTTTACTTCCACTAAAATTAAACTTTAATGTAATAGAACATTTTACGGCTTTATACAAAAAAGTGTGCATTTCAATCTATTCTCTACAGTCAGGAATTTTAACAGAGCTTTTTAATGTTCCTGTAGATATAAGAAATGAGCAACATTACATGACCTCAGTCAAGACATGTTTTAACTGCTGTAAATTGATGTAGTACAATCTGAACTTAGATTCACAGAATTTTGACTTAGTAGACACATCTTCCCCTCATGTAGTTTTTGAACAGTTAAAACATGTCTTAACTTTCTTAATGGTTTATATTTGTTTGGGCCTATAAAAACAGTTACAAATCTTTGAAATGCCTAAGCAGGGACACCTACAGAATTAGCCACTCAGATTATCATACAGAATACTGCATTCTCAGAAATAAAATCCTCTACCAAAAAAAAAAACCCCCAAAAACCCAAACCCAAAAAAACCCCACAAAACAAGCAACCCAAAAAAACCCTGAAAACAAAACAACAAAACCACCCAAACTTAATGAAGTCATTACATTTTAAAAAATTCTTTATGACAGTGATAATTAATTCTTTATGTTATTACTACTGTTCCTAATCCTTTATCTTCAACTTCAACTTAACCTCTGTATTGTGTTTACATGGCAAGGTTTTGGTAGCAGGGGGCCTACAGGGGTGGCTTCTGTGAGAAGAAGCCACTTGGACAGAGCCAGTTCCAGTGGCTCCAAGATGGAGCTGGCCTAATCTAAGCCCATCGATGATGTTGGTAGCACCTCTGTGATAACATATTTAAGAAAGAGTAAAAAAACACTGCACGGGAATTGTGAGAGAGGAGTGAGAAAATGTGAGAGAATATATATCCAGACACCCAGGTCAGTGAAGAAGGAGGAGGGGGTGCTTCAGGCGCTGAAGCAGAGATTCCCCTGCAGCTTGTGGTAAAGACCATGGTGAAACAGGTTTTCCCCTTGAAGCGCATGGAGGACCACGCTGGTAAAGATATCCACACTACAGCCTGTGGAGGACCCCATACTGGAGCAGGTGGATGTGCCCTGAAGGAAGCTGTAGCCCTGGAAAAGCCCACGCTGAAGCAGGCTCCTGGCAGGAGTCATGGCCTATGGAGATAAGCCCACACTGGATCAGGTTTTCTGGCAAGAGCTGTGACCCGTAGGGGACCCCAGCTGGCAACAGTCCCTTACTGAAGGACTGCACCCCATGGAAAGGAACCACGCTGGAGCAGTTCTTGAAGAACTGCAGCCTGTGGAAAAGGCCCACATTGGAGCATATTGTGAAGGACTGTATCTCATGGGAGCGACTCCATGCTGGAGCAGGGGAACAGCATTAGGAGGCAGGAGCAGCAGAGACAAAGCCTTCTGGAGTGACCACAACCCCCCATTCCCTATCACCCAGTGCTGCTCATGCAGAAGGAGGTAGGAGAGTCAGAAGTTGAGCTGGGGAAGAAGGGAGGGGTTGGGGGAAGATGATTTTAGTTTTGTTTTTATTTCTCCCTAGCCTACTCTGTTATTAACTGACAATATATTTCCCCAAGTCAAGTCTGTTTGACATGTGACGGGATGGTAATTGGTGAGTGATCTCCCTGTCCTTGTCTTGGTCCATGAGCTTTTTAATCATATTTTCTCCCCCTGTCCTGTTGAGGAGGGGAGTGACAGAGCAGCTTGGTGAGCACCTGGCGGCCAGTCAAGGCCAGACCATCATACCCTCGTATTTCATTTCCTTCACCTGCTACTATCCAGCAAGACTTATCATCACTGTCCGGAGGGCTACTCTCTTTATGTCTTATTTAAATGAATTGATAACCCAGAGATAACTGCAACGTGCAGTAAAATTGTAAGTTCCTTGATTCTTTGAGAAGGAATTACTTTTCCATTTAATATCTTATCAGGAGTACAATGGAAAAACCCTTTGGCTTACAGCACTAAATAGGATAGCTTTTATGGAGGCAAATGTAGAAAACTGCAGAAAATTTTGACTACAAGAAACACAAAAAAGACATATTTGGTTTGTGTTAAGCAGCTAATGACAGCATGTGTCAAATGACATAAAAATTAGTAAGGTATTTGTGGTGCATAACATAAGGTACCTAAATCAGAAACTCATGTTAAGAACTTAATTAAATTTTAGGCATCTTTTTTTGTGACTTCATATAATCTAGAGAGAGGGAAGGAAAGGCTGATGCAAAGGGTGATGAAAAGCAGAATACCTTACAATATTAATTTATGCAGTTCATAGACTTTAACATCTGATATAATTAAAACAGTATAGTTCCTATTTTAGATTCATCAGTCTGCCAGATAAATGAATAAGAAACTTCCTATAGCCAGTTAAAAGAAACTCAACATTTTTTTCCTCATTTGAGTAACAGTAATTCCCAATTCATTATGTTAGTCTTACACTACACTATTCACACTCTTTAATAGCACCAATTAATTCTATAAGTCTCTGATATTCATATTCTCAAAATCCTGTAAAAATTATTTTTATTTTACGTGTACATGTAAAAATTGTATGAATGGGAAAATCTGAAGTATGAACACTGGGATAAAAGTTCTTTGTATGCACATCAAGCCTAAGTATCATGGCTGCAAAACAGCAGTATCAACGTTATTCCCAAGAAATAAAGCTATTCACACACACACAGAGATACATACATATGTGACAGATCAAAAAAACCCCACAGTGAAAGAAGGCTCAGAGGAGCTGAGCACAGACAATGCACTTGTGAAGCTCAGGGTAGAATGGGGAATGATCACAGCTGCTGTAAAGAAAGATGAACTTGTCTCAATACAAAGGGGACCAAAGGATGGCCGTAGGACCATTGCTTTAGACAAATGGATCAGCTGTCTCTTTATCAGTTGGGTGGATCAGCTGATTGTGTAAACCTCCTTCCCTGAGTTAATCCCTTCCCCTCCACTGAGGAAAGCTCTTGAGTGCTCCTCCTGAGAGTCTCAGAGCACTTTTCTACATTTTAAAGTTCCCACTGCTAGGACTATCACTAGTCTGAGGCTTTGTCATCCTGAAGGGGTTCACAAGTATGAATTAAATCCTGAATGTTTTGCATGAGAACCTAATGAAGAACAGAAATTCAATTAATAAGTTCCTGTGACTGGGTCTGTATTCTTAAATAAAATAGAGTGATCCTTTGGCACCGTAGACAGCCGATATGTCGCAATTCTTATCTCTAAAACTAAATTCTCCTTCCCTGCCCTTCCCTACTATGGTCACCTTGGCTGTGTTGTCTACTAGATAGGGTTTCTGGTCTGTGGTATTCTTTGAATCATGCTCTGCTATTGTTGGCGAGACTGTTAGTTTGCACTGGTCAAAGATACTTTACGGATCTTTTTTAAAGCATTCCAGTCCTACTGTTTGGTTGTTGTCCTGTTTAATTTGCCAGTGTTCAAGTAATCTTCTGTTTATAAAGTCCATATGATTTTCATTCTATCAGTAAGGAGAAAGTTATTTCCTAGCAGTTTCTACTTTTTTTTTTTTTTTTTCAGAAAAAAATCTTTCCTTCATATAGATTCCATTGCTTTAAAACTTTGTACTTCCCTAGATTTTCTTACATCATGATAGGCTAGATTTTATTTGGGTTTTTTTTGATTGGTTGGTTGGTTTTGATTTGTTTGCCATTCAAAAAGGCTTTTTATGTATTCATTTTGCTTGGTATGGTTTGTCTGCTGAGTGAATCATCAGTTTTAATGTCCAAAGTAAATGTGGAATATTTTTTTACCACATTGAGGAAAGTACAATTAGATGAAGAGTGAGATATACATCACAGGAAAGTGAGTATCACAGTTGCCATCAACTATGAAATCTTAAACTGAGTAAAGCTAACAGAAAACATGTGTTTCCTGCTAAGGGAATGAGTTAAACAAGTTATAGATGTCAAAAATGTTCTGAAAAATTAAAGTTGCCTGTAAATTCTCTTATATATTTATGGTATGATGTACATGAAGATGAAGACAGTATTGGATATAGAACAATACGTTTTATCACATAAAGCATGTATGTCATTTTACCATATTTGGATCTTTAGATTCCAGTGGTGCTCGCAGTGTCATGGCACACCTCTCAGAACATCCCTTTCTTGTGCTCAGTCTCCTTCAAACTGTCCTGGCAGTATTCATAGTAATTTTACCTCCTGAATTAAGATTCAATCTCATCTAAGAAATTAATCTCAAAAAAAGAAAGAAATCTACTTTAAGCTTCACATACCTCACCCTGCTGCCTCCACAGTAGCCAGCGGAAATAAATAAGTACTTTTAATAATAATTCATTTTGCTGATAAAAACTAATCCAGATGGCAAAAACTGGATGGATGAACTCTGAACTTAGGATTTTTATTGGGAAAATCTTGGGTTTTTACAATTTTTAATCCAGGCTTAAATGAAGATTGTTTTGTTTTGGTTTTTTTCTTTTCTCTTTTTTTTTTCCTTCTTTTTCTCTTGTTTTCCTCTTTTCTCTCTCCTCTCTCTCTCTCACTTTCCCTCCCTTCTCCCCCTTATCACCCTTTTCCATATTATTCTTGCTATACATTAGTAATCTAATTCAGGGAACTTCCTTGTAAAGAAATTCTCTTTATCTTGGAAGTCTTTGTTATTAGAACCTTCCATTATAATCAATGATAACACATCGCATTTATTCAATAGAAGCAGGCATCTACCATTATTTTTCCTTTTGATTTTTTTTTATTTTACAGATATTTTATTTTGTGCATTGGAGTATATATTGATATAACCCTGAGAACTGATTACTAGAGAGTGAATTTTGAAGCTATCATCTATGCTATTAACTCACGGTCATGGAACCTATACAGTCTGAAATACAAGCTATTAAACTACTGATTTCTATGTACAAATCATGATACATGATTACTGTAGTCTACCAAAGTTACAAGAAAACAATTAGTAGTAACAGCCTGCCAGGAAATGACCTGCAAATTAAGGAATAAAGTGGTCATGTAAATTGAAAATCATTAACAAGGACAAAGAGGAAGCACCTCATTCTCCTGCCTCATCATAAATGTCCTTCTGGCCCAATTCTGGAAAGCAAGAAAGCGTGTACTTGTGATGAATCAATAAACAGAAATAGATCAAACCAAACAAGTTGAGAAACAAACTGGTTGCAAGCCTAGGGAGAAACAAAACTAAAGACGACCTTTACCCAGGAGAAGCCGCCCTAGATGTACCTGCTTGTTCTCTGAGAAAACAAAAACAGGAAGGTTACAAGTTCAGGGACTAGCCCAGTGGTGAGATCGATGTCAATTACATGGGGAGATGGCTTGGCTAAGAGGCTCACATCCCCTGCTAAGACACCAAGACAGCAAAAAAAGAATCTGTTAAATACCAATCAATAACTGCATTTTCATTTCTTACTTTTCTTAGTGGCTTTTTACAGTTGAAAATGCCCATGGGCCCAGGACCCCATTTAAATCCAGCCCAGGCCTGCCAGTTCCCATACCAGTGGCACTGCAGCAATGCTGATCTCCAGCTCCACTGCAGCCCTGGAGGGCTCTCATCAGATCAGGGTCTGACCCACAGGCTGACATCCCAGCTCGTTCCCATCTCCATGGCCCTGTTGTCCTGGAGCTGTGTCTGACCCTGTTTCCCCTCCTCCAGTCTGAACCTGACCCCAGCCATGGGCTGACATCCTGGCCTGGCCTTGGCTTGGCCCCATCCCCTCTTCAGCAGGCAACAAGAGAGATTTAGAAACTAATGGTCTTTTCATAGTGTAAAAATTACAAACAAAACAAAACAAAGAAATAGAAATTAGTAAAATATAAGAAATAATTTACAACACCACATGACCCCCTCTACCGCTACATAATATTACACTGAACTAACAGTATAGTGTTTCAATTTGCAAAGTGAAAAACAGCAAAGCTAGGAGATCAGTTTCAAATGGATATTTTGGAAGCTTCTTACTGTACTGATATGCAAATATTAAACTTTAGACTTTGTAATATATCTTAAACTCAAAGCAAAACACTTCCTTGTATTAATAATGCTCTAATAACAATAATTAAAACTTACGGTTATTTTCTTCTTCAGTAGATTAGTAAAACATACAAGAGAGGACATTAACATATTCTATTAGAGCAATAAATGCTTGCATAATTCAAATTAACTATTTAATAATTACAGTCTAAATTTATATGAAAAACACGTTATGGTTGCAAATTCACAAGGTAGAAAATGCCCAGAGTTGATCTACTCAATAGTATTAGTTCAGCTCTTTTGTACAAATGCTGTTACAATAGAGCCTTTAGTTATTTTTAACATAGCATCTTTATCCCACACCAGTAATTCAATGAGTAAATGTGTGTAACCAGGTTTTTAGAAAAGATAACTACGTTTTAAATCAGTTATTGTTGGTAGAATAGTTGTAGGTATCAGAAGCTGAATAAAAGGAACAGGAGTAAAACAATTTGGTCTTGTGAATGTGGAAGCTGATCATTGCTGTAGAGGACAGAAGTCTGCTCTCTCCTTTGCCACTTATCTTTTATAGAGAAATATGGAGCAATTCAGTCTTACGTGTTGGCTTTCTATGTTTGTTTATTTTCCTTCTTTTGCTTCTTTCTTATGCCTAGGAATAATATGCAAGAAATAACTACTGCATATCTTAGACCGTTAACTTTTCAGCTTTGTTGAAAGTATTGTGCTTTTGCATTAAAGATCTTTGGGGTTTCTTTGGTTAAAACAGTGGATAATTATCATTGCTACCCTTCATTTAAGGTAGCTGGGAAAAAATCAATTTGAAATAAAGACAAATTTGATGAGAAATTAAATGGATAAACACTTAATTTCACATTTATCCCACCTAATTCCAGGCACTAAACTAAGTTGGCTAAGTTTTGAATTTTGTTGGCCAAATTTTACTCTATTGTCAATCAAGATAGATGGGCATTCTCAGCATGGAATCCTTATATGACCATTGACAGGTACTTTGCTGTCACCATTGGATTAGCTCATAAATACATATGTCTTCATGAGGCACTTAAAAAGAATTTAGGGTTTTGGTGAGTATTGTTTTCAGCTACAGTACATGTGGGATGGAATCATTTTAAATGGAGGAGCCTGAAGAATCCTGAGCTCATGAGAGAACAATTTAGTCTGAATCAGTAGTGAAACCTGGTGGAAAAAAGTTTAATACTCTATTTGTCACATCCCACCTCTGCTCGGGTAGGATTTTGTAAATGGAACAGTCTACTACTCTCCAACGTGGATTAGAATTTGAATGAGAATGGGAACCATATGTTAGAAGAAAATTGTTGACCTTTCTGAGGTTTTTGATTGTCAGGAATGTCTCCTTTGGAGTTTTTGATGTTATGCTAATTAATTTTGTCACAATGAATCCAAAGGAATATAAAATTAATAATTACTTTATTAAATCATAGAATCATACAATGGTTTGGGTTGGAAGGGACCTTAAAAATCATCTAGTTCCACCCCCCTGCTGCAGGCAGGGACACCCTCCACTAGACCACGTTGCCCAAAGCCCCATCCAACCTGGCCTTGAACACTTCCAGGGATGGGACATCCACAACTTCTCTGGGCAACCTGTTCCAGAGCCTCACTACCTGGAAGATATTAGGAAGTGAAGAATTTCTTCCTAATATCTAACGTAAATCTACCTTCCTTCAGCTTAAACCCATTACCCCTTGTCCTGATAAACAGTCCCTCTCCAGCTTTCCTGTAGGCCCCTTCAGGTACTGGAAGGCTGCAATAAGGTCTCCCTGGAGCCTTCTCTTCTCCAGGCCGAACAATCCCAACTCTCTCAGCCTGTCCTCATAGGTGTTGTGGTTTAGCCCCAGCTGGCAGCTGAGCACCACGTGGCTGCTCGCTCACCCCTCCCCCAATGGGATGGAGAGGAGAATGGGAAGACAAAGGCAAACCCCATGGGTTGGGATAAGGACAGTTTACTGGGACAGCAAGGGAGAGGAAATTACAACAGCAGTTATAACAATATATACAACAACTGATGGGATGCTCAGCCCACACTCAGACTGTCCCGGAGCTGCGCCAGGCTGCCCCTCCCTGACTAGCCCCCTTTTATGGTGAGCATGACATCATGTCATGGTATGGAATAGCCCTTTGGCCAGCTTGGCTCACCTGTCCTGGCTCCTTGTGAAAATTAACTCTATCCTAGCCAAAACCAGGACAATAGGAGAGGTGTTCCGGACCTCTGATCATCTTCATAGCCCTCCTCTGGACTCGCTCGAACAGCTCCATGTCTTTCTTGTACTGGGGCCCCCAGAGCTGGACACAGTACTCCAGGTGGGGTCTCACAAGAGCAGAGTGGAGAGGCAGAATCACCCTGCATGACCTAGTGTAATTGCACCATTAGTATTACATATTGGTAATAAATTAATTTGAGAATTAGTAGTAGGAATTTTATTTTGAAACTGTTAATCTCTAGGTATGTAACATTTTGAACCTTTTTTTTTTTTCCTTTCCTGAGGAGTAAATGGTTTCTATATACCATTTATACTCATTCTGACTTGATACACTGTTTTGACCCTGTCCCGCTCCTTTTTTGTCCATAGATATTTGTTTGTATTTGCAACAGTTTGACTCAGCTTTAGGGCTTTAACAGCCTTTTAAAAGTATATCCAGGGGGGGAAAAAAAAAAAAAACAAAAAAAAAACCACCAAACAAATCACCCTCCCTGTCTTTTTCTCTTCCAGCTTTGTGTTAAATGCTCTGCTGTCATTTGCTCAAAAATCTCTTTTGATTATGATGATGAACAACATGACTAAGCTGTTAATTGTGTTCTCAGCTTTTTCAGTCATGACCTCAAAGATGAGAAATATTTCTCCCAGATAAAAACAAACACACAGACAAAACCAACCATACTTAGGACATAGTATTTCTGATGTGAAGAAAAATAGGTCTAACTTCTTTATCTTCCTAGAACCAATAACTAAATATCTTTCACAGAAATATATTCTTCATGTTCACTGTTGCAAGAATGAAGATTTAATGACTTTCTACTTTGAAGTGAAGGAATTCCAGGGGTGATAGTAAAAGACCACAGCCAAGAAGAGGGGGAAAGGAGAGAAACATAGAATCATAGAATCATTTAGGTTGGAAAAGACATTTAAGATCATCAAGTTCAACCATTAACCTAGCACTGCCAAGCCAACCACTAAACCATGTCCCTAAGGGCCACATCTATGCATCTTTAAAGTCCCTCCAGGGGTGGTGACTCAACCACTTCCCTGGGCAGCCTGTTCCAATGCTTAATAACTCTTTCAGTGAAGAAGTTTTCCCTAATATCCAATCTAAACCTCCCCTGGCACAACTTGAGGCCATTTCCTCTTGTCCTATCACTTGTTACTTGGGAGAAGAAACCAACACCCACCTGGCTACAACCTCCTTTCAGGTAGTTGTAGAGACCAATAAGGTCTCCCCTCAGCCTCCCTTTCTCCAAACTAAATAACCCCAGTTCCCTCAGCTGCTCCTCATAAGACTTGTGCTCTAGACCCTTCACCAGCTTTGTGCCCTTCTTTGGACACACTCCAGCACCTCAATATCCTTCTTGTAGTGAGGGGCCCAAAACAGAACACAGGACTCGAGGTGTGGCCTCACCAGTGCCAAGTACAGGGGTACAATCCCTTCCCTAGTCCTGCTGGCCACACTATTGCTGATACAAGCCAGGATGCTGTTGGCCTTCTTGGCCACCTGGGCACACTGCTGGCTTATGTTCAGACAGCCGTCGACCAACACCCCCAGGTCCTTTTCCACTGGGCAGCTTTCCAGCCACTCTTCCCCACGCCTGTAGCAGTGTTGCCTGGGGTTGTTGTGACCCAAGTGCAGGACCCGGCACTGAGCCTTCTTGAACCTCCTTGAACCTCATACAGTTGGCCTTGGCCCATCGATCCAGCCTGTCCAGATCCCTCTGCAGAGCCTCCCTATCCTCCAGCAGATCAACACTCCTGCACAACTTGGTGTTGTCTGCAGACTTACTGAGAGTGCACTCGATCCCCACAACCAGATAGTTAATCAAGATATTCAAGAGAACTGGCCCCAGTACTGAGCCCTGGGAAACAGCTCTTGTGAACAGCCACCAACTGGATTTACCTCCATTCACCACAACTCTTTGGACCCGGCCAGCCAGCCAGTTTTTTACTCAGGAAATATTATGCCCATCCAAGCCATGAGCAGCCAGTTTCTCCAGGAGAATGCTGTAGGAAACAGTGTCAAAGGCTTTACTGAAGTCCAGGCAGACACATCCACAGCCTTTCCCTCCTCCACTAAGTGGGTCATCTTGTTATAGAAGGAGACCAGGTTAGTTAAGGAGAACCTGTCTTTCATGAACCCATGCTGACTGGGCCCAGTCACCTGGTTATCCTGTACGTCACATGTGATGGCACTCAAGAAGATCTGCTCCATAACCTTCCTCATCACCAAGGTCAGACTGACAGGCCTGTAGTTCCCTGCATCCTCCTTCCAGCCCTTCTTTTAGATGGGCATCGCATGAAGTTCAACAAGGCCAAGTGCAAGGTCCTGCACGTGGGTCGGCGCAATCCCGAGCACAGCTACAGGCTGGGCAAGGAATGGATTGAGAGCAGCCCCGAGGAGAAGGGCTTGGGGGTATTGATTGATGAGAAGCTCAACATGAGCCAGCACTGTGCACTTGCAGCCCAGAAAGCCAACCATGTCCTGGGCTGCAGCAAAAGAAATGTGACCAGCAGGTCGAGGGAGGTGATCCTACCCCTATACTCCCTTCTTGTGAGACCCCACCTGGAGTACTGCGTCCAGCTCTGGGGGCCCCAGTACAGGAGAGACATGGAGCTGTTGGAGAGAGTCCAGAGGAGGGCCACGAAGCTGATCAGAGGGCTGGAGCACCTCTCCTATGAGGACAGGCTGAGAGAGTTGGGGTTGTTCAGCCTGGAGAAAAGGCGGCTCCGAGGAGATCTAATTGTGGCTTACCAGTACCTGAAGGGGCCTACAGGAAAGATGGTGAGGGACTGTTTATCAGGGAGTGGAGTGACAGGATAAGGGTTTAAGCTGAAGGAGGGTCGATTTAGATTAGATGTTAGAAAGAAATTGTATACTGTGAGGGTGGTGAGGCACTGGAACAGGTTGCCCAGAGAGGTTGTGGATGCCCCCTCCCTGGAAGTGTTCAAGGCCAGGTTGGATGGGGCTTTGGGCAACGTGGTCTAGTGGAGGGTGTCCCTGCCTGCAGCAGGGGGGTTGGAACCAGATGATCTTTAATGTGCCTTCCAACCTAAACCATTCTATGATTCTATGATTTTCTAACTTCCAGTCAACTGGGACCTCCCCAGTTAGCCAGGATTGCTGATAAATGATAGAAAGTGGCTGGGAGACCACTTCTGCCAGCTCTCTCAGGACCCTTGGGTGGATGCCATCTGGCCCCATAGACTTGTGTGTGTCTAAGTCATGTAGCAGGTCAGTAACCATTTCCCCTTGGGTTCTGAGGGCTTCATTCTGCTCCCCATCCCTATCTTCTAGCTTAGGGGGCTGGGTACCCACAGAACAACTGGTCTTACTGCTAAAGACTGAGACAAAGAAGGCATTAAGTACCTCAGCCTTTTCCTCATCCTTTGTCATTCTGTTTGCCCCTACATCCAATAAAGGATGGAGATTCCCCTTTGTCCTTCTTTTGTTATTACTGTTTCTATAGAAACATTTTTGTTGTCTTTAGCAGCAGTAGCCAGATTAAGTTCTAGTTGGGCTTTGGCCCTTCTAATTTTCTCCTTGCATAGCCTAATGACATCCTTGTAGTCCTCCTGAGTTGCCTTCCCCTTATTCCAAAGGCCATAAACTCTCCTTTTTTTCCTGAGTTCCAGCCAAAGCCCTCTGTTCAGCCAGGCTGGTCTTCTTCCCCACTGGCTCATCTTTCAGCACATGGGGATGACCTGATCCTGTGCCTTTAAGATTTCCTTCTTGAAGACTGTCCACCCTTCCTGGACTCCTTTGCCCTTTAGGACTGCCTCCCAAGGGATTCTGCCAACTAGACTCCTAAACAGGCCAAAGTCTGCCCTCCGGAAGTCCAAGATAGCAATTCTGCTGACCCCCCCTCTCCATACTTCTCCGAGAATTGAAAACTCTATCATTTCGTGATCACTATGGCCAAGACAGCCTTCAGCTATCACATCACACACAAGTCCTCCTCTGTTCACAAACAACAGGTACAGCAGGGTGCCTTCCCTAGTTTGCTCACTCACCAGCTGTGTCAGGAAGTTATCTTCCACACACTCCAGGAACTAGACTGTTTTCCTTCTGCCGGATTGTATTTCCAGAAGACGTCCGGTAAGTTGAAGATCCCCATGAGAACAAGGGCTAGCAATTGTGAATCTTCTCCCCGCTGCTGAGAAGGAGGGGAGGAAGGGTGGGTGCCTTTACCTGAGATCAGAAAAAATGCTGTTTTCTCTGAGTCTTTGCAAAAAAAACACCGATGAGCAAATAGAGAATATTCTTCTCGCTTTTGGGAGTGAAACATACGATAGAAAACATGAAGACAGCTGCTTTTAGATATTAAGGAATAAATCGTTTACTTGCTATGCTAATTTATTTGACTATTTTGAAAACAAAATTAAACCAATTAAGAGCATTAAAACCAGAACTCCACAGTGTTCTTTTTTATTCCAAAATTTTAATAATTCCTCACTTACAATGCCTCACTTATTCCTGCAAAATTAAAAATGAGTTAGTTCCATTGGACAAATTATATTCATAATTATTTTCTTTTAACATTAAATAATATCCTGGGCACAGATTATTGTGTTTCATCTTCTATGAAAACAAGCTGTGTAGTTCCAGAAAACACAACAGTAAGATAATGTGGTTATCTTAAGTAAATAATTCCATTACTGAATATTTGCATAGTCTTGTTAAGTTATATTCACTGTTTGGCCCCACCAGATATAGAACAATATATTGGTACAGCAATATTTATAGCTAACATCTTGAAAGAAGAAAAAAGAAATGCCATGACTATCCTTCTTGTAAAAATTCTATATATTTGTATCTATATTATACACAACATAGGACAGCTCTAGTGTAGCTACGTATAATTGAATTTTCCCAGATTTCTTCAAAACTTCTTCAAAGAGAACAATCTCTTTTGATTTGCCAACTGTTTGAACATTTACATTTCATCATCTGCCTCATATTGATTCTTTTCTAGTAAGTTTCATTTGACAGTATTCAGCTCAAACAGTTTTAAGAATTGTTTTTGACGTGGTTTAGGCCCAGCCGGCAGCTGAGCGCCACGCGGCCGCTCACTCACTCCTTCCCCAGCATGATGGGGAGGAGAAGTTAACAAAAGGCTCGGGTCGAGATAAGGACAGGAAGAGCTAATTATCATCACGAGCAAAACAAACTGAACTTAGAAAAAGGGATTCATCTAATTTATTACTAAACAGAATAGAGCAATCAAAAAAAACCCAAATAACATCAAGCCTTAAAACACCTCCCCCCACCCCTCCCACCTTCCCGGGCTCAACTTCACTCCCGGCTTCAAACATCCTCCCCGCTCGAGCGGGGGGGGGGGAGGGGGAGGGGGATGGGGGTTGCGGTCAGTGCAGCGCACGTTGTTTCTGCCGCTTCGTTGGCCTCGGGGGGAGGACTCCTCTCATCGCTCCCCTGCTCCAAAATGGAGTCTCTCCCACGGGCTACAGTCCTTCCTGAACTGCTCTGGCGTGGTCTCTTCCATGGGGTGCAGACCTTTAGGAGAAAACTGTTGCAGCATGGATCTCCCACGGGGTCACAAGTCCTGCCACCAAAACCTGCCCTGGCGTGGGCTCCCCTCTCCACGGGTCTACCGGTCCGGCCAGGGACTTGCTTCAGCCCGGGCTTCCCACAGGCCACAGCCTCCCTCGGGTGCCTCCACCTGCTCCAGCGTGGGGTCCTCCACGGGCTGCAGGTGGAATCTCTACACCCCCTCATCCTCCCTCCATGGGCTGCAGGGGGACAGCCTGCTTCACCATGGTTTTCACCACAGGCTGCAGGGGGATCTCTGCTCCGGTGTCTGGAGCGCCTCCTCCTCCTCCTCCTCCTCCTCCCCCCTCCTCCTCCTCCTCCTGCTGCTGCTGCTGCTGCACTAACCTTGATGTTACATCTCCGCACTTCCCCCTCCAGCTGTAAAAAAAACTTCCCCCCTTCTTAAATATGTTATCACAGAGGCGCTGATTGGCTTGGCCTTGGCCAGCGGCGGGTCCGTCTTGGAGCCGGCTGGCATTGGCTCTGTCAGACACTGTGGAAGCTTCTAGAAGCTCCTCACAGAAGCCACCCCTATAGCCCATGCCCCCACCTGCTACCAAAACCTTGCCACACAAACCCAACACAGTTTTCCATTTCCTACATCAAAACATTTTTGCAACCATTTTGTGGAGCAATATTTAGATTATAGATTTGAAATACTGGTAAAAGGGACATCTTTCCAGGTAAGTGAAGGAATTGAGAGTAAAAGGGTGAGATTAGCTCTTCTCAGTGGTCTCATCACTCACATGCATGAAACAGGAAGAGGAAAGCAGATTGATTTGCCTATGGTTAAGAGCACTAAGGAACAAGGAAAAGCAGCTAGGCATAGACATGAAGACATGGAAGGGTGTTTCTCAACAATCAAGTTTTACTAAATTGCAGAATCACCAAAACAGAAGAAATTAAGGCAAAATCTGGGGATGGAGATGGTAGAATGGAATAGAATCAGAACAGAACAGAATAGATGGTTCAGTTGGAAGGGATGAATAATGATCCTAACTCCAACTGCAAGTTGGAAGCTAGAAGCTGATGAATAATGTTGGAGATGCTTGGAATGGCTAGACTGGGGGCAAATCCTGTACAATTATTCAAAAACATTGTCTTCTAGAACCTGGAGCTAGATTTAGCAATTTATACTGCATGTTACTCACCTCTCTTTGCATCTGTTCTACACAAAAGCTGCAGTCTGTTGCTTTTATCACTTCGACGATTAGCTTAAACAGTAGTACAAACCTGTATTGTATTAAAATGTCTAAAATTCTCAGATGATACAACTTGGAAGGCAGGATAATAAAATCTTTGTCTGCTTTTCATTTTGCACTTAACAAAATGGTGGTGAAAAGACCATAATAAAAAGTTTACAGTTTTAGATCATAACCTCAAAGACCATAACATTTCAGAATTAAAATTTGTCTGTCAAAAGTAACCGCTTTATGCCTTGTGTTTAGACATCTCTTGAAAGCAGTATTAACTACAGAATCAGAATGGTTGAGGTTGGAAGGGACTTCTGGAGGTCACTTAGTCCAATCCCTCCTCCTTAAGGGCAGCACCCCTCTCCCTTTTAAGGCCCGAAAGAGCATGGTGCTCAGGACTATGACACTTGAATATCTCCAGTAGTGGAGACTTTTCAACCTCTCTGGGCTACCTGTGCCAGTGCTTGGTCACCCTCACAGAAAAAAGTGTTTTCTTACATTCAGATGGAACCTCCTGTGTTCAATTTGTACCCATTGCCTGTGGTCCCATCACTGGAAGAACCTGGTTCCATCTTCTGTGCACCCTCCCTTCAGGTATATATATACATTGATGAGATCTCCTTGAGTCTTCACTTCTCTAGACCAAACAGTCCCAGATCTCTCAGCCTTTCCTCATAGGACAGATGCTCCAGACCCTTAGTCATCTAAGTGGCCCTCTTTTGGACTCTCTCTAGTATGTCCATGTCTCCCTTGTACTGAGGCACCCAGAACTGGACACAGTATTCCAGGTGTGGCCTCACCAGTGCTGAGTAGAGGAGAAGGATCACCTCTCTAAACCTGTTGACAACACTCCTGCTAATGCAGCCCAGGACACCATTAGTGTTCTTTGCAGCAAGGGCACATTGTTGGCTCATGTTCAGCTTGTTGTTCACCAGGACCTCCAGGTCCTTTTCTGAAAAGCTGCTTTGCAACTAGTTTGAAAAAATTATGGCCCCCAGAATGTATTGATACATGGGTTGTTCCTCCCAGGTGCTGGACTTGGCCCTTCCTTTTGTTCAAACAATCAACTTCATGATGTTCCTGTCAGCCCATTTCTCCAGCAATTACATGATCACATACTGTTTTCCGCATAAACTCCAGATTTTTTTCACAGTGGAAAGGTCCAAGACCTAACATGTTTTAGATCTATGTAAGAAATCACGCTTCAAATTGCAGAATACTTATTCTAGAAACTGAAAAGTTTGTACTTAATGTGGCATGAAGGAAGAGACAGGATTCTCTTACAGTCAATACAGATAGAAATTTTCTGTTGCAATACTACTGAACACTTACAAGAGCATCTAAACCTTATTTTAGATGTTTTTTGAATAGAAATATCATCAAAGAATGCTAAAGGCCTGTGGTGGGTTGACTTTGGCCAGCTGCCAGACCTCACCTGGCTGGTCTTTCATTCCCTCTTCTCAACAGGACACAGGAGAAAATAAGTTGAAAAAAAGCTTGTGGCTTGAGATGAAGATGGGAAGATCAATTAACAGTTACCATCACAAGTAAAATAAACTTGACTTGGGGAAAATTAATTTAGTTTCTTGCTAATTAAAAATAGAGAAGAATGGGGATAAATAAGGAGAAAAAACTAAAATACCTTTCCCCCATCTCCTTTTTCCCCATGTTGAACTTCACTCCTTCATTCCCATCTCCAATCTACTCCTTGCCCACCCACCTCAAGTGGCATGGGGGAGTAGGAAGTGGAGGGTACTGTCAGTCCACAACATTTCCTCCCTGACACTCCTTCCTTGTTACACTTTTCTCCTTGACATCCTGCCCCTTGGCCAGTGTTGCCATGTAGGCAGGATGCCTCCCACATAATCTGAGATGATGTGCAGGGTACGCTAATGCCATGTAAGACATGATTCTCTCGTCACACTACCATTGATGAAGCAAAGGGGTGGCACAACTCTTACCTGCATTCAGAAGGCATTTCCACATTTGGCAGTTTTGGTCAGATGACCCAGACATCAAGTGTCCCTGATAGTCTGCTGGAGCCATGGCATTGCTTGCAATCTTGTGTTTGCTATTGGTGATTGGGTGAGTCGCTGTGTGGGTGCATTGTTGCTCATCTTTCTTACTGTCTCAATAAAATTTGGTTTATAATCTGATGTGAGATTCCATTATAGTTGAAACCACATCCCTGCTCTGATGAGGGGTCTTCCCATGGGCTGCAGTCCTTCAGGAAAAACCCACTCCAGCACGGGCTCTCCACAGGCTGCAGTGTGGATATCTGCTCAGATGTGTCCTCTCCATGGGCTGCAGGGAAATACCTGCTTCACTCTGGTCTCTTCCAAAACTTCCACAGGCTGCAGGGGAATGTCTGCTTGAGCACTGTCTTCTGCCTCCCTTTTCTCTCACCTGCATGTTCACAAGACTCACACTTTGAGGTTTTTTCCTCTCTCCTCACACACTGCTATGCGGCATTTTGCCCATTTTTATATATGTCTACATAGAAGCACCATAAGCTTCACTGATGGGCTCAGCTGTGTCCTGTGGTGGGTCCATTGCAGAGCTGCTGTGTCTGGCACAGGGCAACCCTTGTCCTCTTCTCGCAGAGGCCACCACTGCAGCTTCCCAGCTACCAAAACCTTGACACCTACACCCAATACAAGGCCCTAAGAATTACAGTCTGTGTGTCTTTAAAAAATGCATTGATCCTAGAGGGAGCTACTACAAACCAAGAGAAGTCCCTAAAAAAAAATAAGGAAAAAAGAAAATCAAAGATTAGTCAACCCAGACTGAAAGGCTTGTAACAAAACGTTGTACGTTAGATGATTCCATGCTGCCTTTATGTACTACCAAGCATAACTGATTAGGTACTTGGTGAAGCGATATGTTCTCTATAGTGTACTTGGATTTCCAAAAGGCTTTTAACAATGTCACTTATCAAAGACTTTAGAGGAAACTAAGCAGCTTTGGTATGAGAAAAAAAGTTCTTGCACAGAGAATGAAAAGATAAGAAGTAGATTATAGAAATAAATAAAAATTTCTTATTGTGTGGGGAAGTGACCAGTGAAGTTCCATGAGGATCTGTGATAAGACCTGTGGTTTTCAACATATTCATAAACAACTTGGAAAAGTGAGAGATGAGTTTCTCAGGACAGCAAAAATAAACCACTGTGGGGAACTGAAGAAAGAGCTTGTGAGATTGATCAAGTAACAACAAATAAAATGGAATTCACTACAAGCAAGTGTAAAATTATGTAAATAGGGGGAAAATCCCCCTTTTACACATCAAGTTATAGGATCTAAATTGAACATTTTCATTCTGAAAAAGTTTGTGATAGTTATGACGGACAGTTCTAAGGAAATATCAGCTCAGTGTTCAGTAGAGGTTTAAAAGAAAAAAAACGTTAGGCATTTTTATGAAAAGAAATATGAAGTGCCTGCCTTGTGAGGTATGACTAAGCAAGCTGTAACTCTGAAATCTAGAAAATATAAATAAGATTGAGGTCAGAAAAATAATTAGTGGCTTGAAAGGATGAATAGGAATTGATGAATACTAGTCCTTCTAATACAACAATTGGGGTGGTGTCAAATAAATCTGATTAAATTAGGTTTTCATATTGAAGAAACAAGCACCACATTTATGAAAAAGGATGAATACCTCTGATGTGAACTACCTAAATCTAACTACCACTGAATAAAAAGGGTCTGATGTGCTCTGTGTCTGAAGACGCACCCCATTGAAATCTGGTTTTGTCAGAAATTGTCCCCATAGTGCCCAGGATCCACTCCATCAAGCTTTTTCCTCCTGGTGATGCAGATAGCAAACTTCCTTGCGTTTCAAAGCAGCTGACAAGTTTGTGTGGTTTTGGAGGAAGTGTGAATACAAAGATAGCAGAGAATTGGGTCTTGCAAAGCAGCAGTGGATTGGAGGAAGGGGGAGATTACACTCCCTGGTATCACAGGAGTGTGAAAGAATGACACTAAGGTTAACAGTAGGAGGTCACCTAACTATGGCCCCACCACCCATGTCAGTGTCAGTGTCTAGGTTGTGGAGAGTGATGAAGAGGCAGTGAGGAGGCAGTGATTGCCATGCATCCTGCTCTGCAGCTAGTCTCCTTCGTGGGGCAGGTGGTGAGGTGTCATGGAGAGCCTAGACCCCACAGGAGCCACCTCTTTTGCAATCTACAGTGGCGTTAGGTGTAGTCCTTGGCTTCTCAGGTATGAGAAAGTAAAGAATTACAGTCCAGAGAGCTCAGCTGATATTTTTGGCAAAAATGTCAGCAGTGATGATGCAGGTTTCAGCAGACGAGGGAAGCTGACACAGACCAGCATTGCTGTTCCTGCCCCTTTCACAAGCACTCACCAGGAGAAAATAGAGGTAGAGCTGCAAGGAACGAGAGACCCTGCTTGTATGACAGTGAGTGGTTTCTGCTGGCAAAGCCGAAGGAAGTGAGTGGGAATGGTCACCCTCTCACTGCTGCCCATATTGGAGTCAGGTGCAGCAGAGACAGATCCTTCATATGAACCTGTATGGCCACTCTTTATTATTTTTACACTACTTCATAATGAAATTAAAAGCCACACAAAGGATATATGCTCCCACATAATACCTGCTAGAATGAGTACTGTGCGTAGTGACTTTACGAGGTCATTAGACAAGTGTATCTAGAATATTTTCAGCTACAAAACCAGCATAATTATATATTTTTGGCATAAACAATGGCGGTAATGGTTTATGTAAGTCATTTTTTGAGACATTTAGGAGTTTCCCAGAGAAAATGGGAAATAAAATAGAAACAATATTCTTGTAAAAAAAAATCATAAATGGCTTCAAAATGGTTGAGGAATGAAAATCTGAACTATTAGACAATGAATTGCTCTTGGCTAGAGACGATAAGGAGCTTTTAGATTTTTATATTTTGAGACAATGAAGAACATTGCTTATTAAACCTTAAGGCCTTGAAATTTTTCTTCAATACAATACTGGCTTATTTATGAAAGAAAGGGGGAAAAAATCCCCAACCAAACAACACAAAAGCAAAATATCAACAACTCCTGATTAAAACTAATTTTACCTTTTATGAATATGTCTAATTAAGATTCAGAGGAGTTAAGAAACAGATTTTAAACACATAGTTTTATTCTATTCATTAAGGAAAAAAGTGCTTACACATCACAAGTGCACATCTCAAGTGAAATATCATTTGCATTTGAAAAAAGATGTTTACAAAAGATGTTACAATTTCCAGACCACCCTGATATTTCTCCTTGTTTGCTAGATTTCTTCACTCCAAACTTTAAATACTTATTTCAATAGCAGTCAGACTATTAATTGAATTATTTTTGAAATGGAGATTTTATCCCCTTGGAAAATTCTGTCAGGAAATACTATATTAAAAAACAAACAAAACCAAACAAAAACCAACAAACAAACAAAAACACAGAGAGAAAAAAAAAAAAAAGCTTGTTGAATATCTGTAAGGACTAACCTGTTCACCTTCATTTTCTGTCTGTGCAGAGAAGATGTTAGTTAAGTGGGCACAAAATCCTGACCATAGAGATTCCCATGGAAATGACACAGCTCAGGTTTGTGATCATGAACCCAAGAGTGAAAAGGACATCTTCAATTTCAGTCTGAAAATGGAACTAAACTGCTGTTGGACTGCTCCTAATTTCTTCATTTGTTTTCTAATAAGGTAATCCTATAACCTACATACCACCTTGTCAACACACTGTAGAAGCAGTGTGTGAGTAGGGCACGGCATACATTCAGGTAAGCAGAGTTTATATTAATGCTAATCACAGAATCACAGGATAATCCAGGTTGGAAGAGACCTCTTTAGGTCCCTAGGCCAACCTCCTGCTCAAAGCAACACCAGCCACTGAGATTGCTCAGGGCCCTGAAAAGTTGAGTTTTTAATATCTACAGGGATGGATCCTCCACAGCCTCTCTGGGAACGCTGCACCAGCGTTTGACTACCCACATGTGGAAAAACTGTTTCCTTAGAAATTCAAAATCTCCCATGTTCAAGCTTGTGTCATTTGCCTATTGTCCTTTCACTGTGCATCTCTGGAAGAGACTGTATCTCTTTTTCTCTATACCTCCCTGTCGCGAATGAGATTTTGTTACAGGGCTTTGGTTTAGCAGCAATTTAGGATTTATTAATATTTTTGAGATAGATGACAATATTATTAACAGCACTTAGTCATCAGCCAATTTAACAGAGCAATTCAATGGAATTTGTTACAATCAAAATAGTGACTTAAAGATCCGAGAATGGCAAGGGTCACCCAAACCAGCAGGGTTGCACACACAGATGGGGGTTAAATCAAATCACATGCAGACAAACAGTCCTGGATCAAATTACACACACACAGAGAGGCAAATAGTTCTGCACCAATTGCACACACGCACACAGGTTAACCTATGATTAAAATTTCCCTTTTTGTGAGTTTCATGAATTACTCACTTTTATGTGTCAGCATTCATCAATGGACAATTGGACCTCCAGAAGTCAGGTCTTTGAGTCCTCACGAAATCGTTGCCAGATGATCTTGAAACCTACCCTGAGAGGTGTCCCAGCTCAGGGGAGATCCTGGGTCACACAGCCCACTGAGGTCCTGGAAAGCTCAAAGGGTCTCACTTTTGGATCACTATTTATAGGATCTAGAGATGATTGGCTTTGGTCAGGATTCTTCATTCTGGCCACAGTTTGTGCTGAGTCATTCTGGTAGACAATTCAGGCAGCAGATGGTCCAGGTGTGGCCAGAGTGCCTGACGCCCAAGTCATAGAATCATAGAATCAGTCACTGCTCTTGTATCCAAGATAACAGCACAATGGGGCTTATCCTGAGATCTCAGAGTGGCTGGGGGGGTGGGGCAGTTGCACCACCACACTCCTCCAAACACTAGTTAGTTGAAGACAGCAAAAAGGTCTCCCTGGACAATTCTTTGCTACAGGCTGAACAAACTCAGTTCTCTCAGCCTTTCCTTGTATTTCATGCACTACAGCTCTTGGACCATCTCAGTGGCCCTCCACTGGACTCACTCCAATATGTCCTTGTCTTCTTGTATTAAGACCAAAACTGGACACAGGACTCTAGATGCATTTGCTCAAGATGCTGGGAATGTGGGAATGATCACCTCCATTGACCCGCTACCATCTTTATCTTACAACCCAGAATGCCATTGGCCTTCTTTGCTATAAGAGCACATTGCTTGCTCATGTACAACTTTCTGTCAACTAAGACCCTGGGTCCTTTTCCTCAAAGCTAATTTCTAGCGACATAGCTCCCATCCAGCACTGTTGCAGGGGTTATTCTGAACTTGGTTTAGTTGTTTGCCTTTGTCCTTGTAGAACTTCACAAGGTCCTTGTGAGGACATTTCTATAACCTGTCCAGCTCCCTCTGAATACCAGTCCTACTCCTCCAGCATACTGAATGCTCTCGCCAGCTCAGTATCAGCTGAAAACTTGCTGAAGGTCCATTCTGTCCCACCATCCAGGTCTGTAATAAAGTCATTAAAGAGCCCTAGTATTGATCCCTGAGGGATATTACTAGCAATCAGCCCAGGACTCAGGAGTTCAAGGGAAGCTATGCAAATGAATGACTGAATATATCCATACCAGCTGAAAAATTTTTGCATATGATGAAGTCTGGGTGTATGGAACATATTATAATTCTCTGACTCAGTATCACATTGGATTTTGTTTGTATTAATCTATGTAATGCATGGTCTTGGTTGCTCTGTTCTTTAACATTTGAAAACACTTTATGGATGGCATTCATAAAGGTATTAAAAACACCTGAACAAACACAAAACCAAAAACCCCTCAAAAACCAAAATAGGGTCAGAGTAACTAAATGACAGCAGTAGATAAATGTCTTATCATTTCAAGAAATGTCTAATAATTTCTTGATCAGGGATCAAGAGCAATATAAAAATATGAAACAGATCAGGATATTAAATTAGTCAAAGGTTTGAGGAGGGTCATTATCATTTTGTGTGTGGCACAAATTAGGTATTGTGGCAATGAACAAACTGATGTATCTTTAATTGTGTAAAAGTCATCCCTAATCCTCTGATGTGCATTTTCCACATAGCATCCATATGGGTAAATAGTAGATTATTATTATTATTATTGCTAGTCTCATGAATTACATTCTTAGAAAAATAACAAGAAGCTGAGAGTCCAGTTGGCGTAGACATCTTCCCCCTAATTGTCTGACTGTATCTTTCAAAGATAATGCCATAAAAGTATGATGTAAGTTATTTCATTATTATCCTACCATTTCACTGACAGATTGCCAAATCTCAGGATTTAAGCTACACACAACCATGCTAAGTGGCCTAGAAGAATGTAGGTTATTTTAAATGCTAATGACAACTTTTTTTGCTGGTCTATTGTTTAAATATGTAAATAACTTGCAATGAAAGCATTAAATAAAAGTACTTAAGGTGGAATTAAAACATGGAAGCAAAAAATGAATTGATTTATCCATTTGTCCAGTGTATAGATTACACATGAATAAATTTGTATGATTCAAATCCTTAGCCTAGATTCCATCTCACTTTAGTCACTTAAGAGAGCTAACCAAGTCAAGAGTTTATTAGTCAAAGCTGCATTTCAATTGAAATAAAATGACTGGCATCTCCAGAGGGTGATCAAAAAAATGGATGAGGTAACCTACCCCTTAAAGATGAAAGGTTTGGCAAACATCAAACTGGCTCAGTGGGAGACAGTACATGTTTTTTCCACTGTTTTTAAAGATATTTGATATGAATTTCATCTACAAACAAGGGTGGTATGGGGTGGTCATTTCTGGGTCAGAAAAAGAAAAAAGAATGGATTGTTAGGGACATATCTGGGGTTGCAATGTAGGGATATTTTTGTCTCTTGATATGAGACCTTACTATTTTTTTCCCCATGTGTGGTGGCGCAGCCTGCCCGGGCCACTTTGCGATCCCAACATTGTGGTTTTATTTTGGTTACAAGCGCAGTGAGTTGGGATGACCTGGCACTTTCTCATCTTGGTTACAGTTGCAGTGAGTTGGGACAATCAGGTGATCCCTAATCGTACCTGAAACTCCTGCTGCCTGGATCACAGCCCGATCTTGTAGCCCAATCTGGAAGGTACCAGAACTACCTGACAAGAATTATGGCCTGAAAGAAAAAAAAAAAAAAACAACTGACCAAAGTCAATCATCTCGCGATCCTATAAATAGTGGTCCTATGTGAGACCCTTTGACATCTCCAGGATCACAGCGGGCTGTGATCCAGTATCTCCCCCTGAGCTGGGATACCTCTAAGTGTAGACTTCGCAAGGATTCAAAGATTGTCCGCTGATAGACACCGACGAAGGAAACGGATTCAAAGATCACTCGCTGACATATGCCATCAAAGGAAAAAGTAATTCACCACAATTCGAGAAGAGAGAAAAATCATCATAGGTTAACCCATGTTAGTATTTGTCTGTATTTGTTTGTATGTGTGTTTGTGTGTATGTGTATGTGATTTGATTTAGAAAACTGTCGTAAGTCTCATGTGAACCTTGCCATTTTTGAATCTTTAAGTTGCAAAAGTTTGAATACAACAAATTGTGTTAAATAACTTTTTTTTAAATGGCTGATAATTGAGTGTCATTAAATATCATACAATCTAATCTTGTGATTTACCATAATAGTGTTAATAAATCTTAAATTGCTGCTACCTCAAAATTGTGCAAAATCAATTTGCGACACCATGTAATTGAAAGTGTAATATTGCAGGTGAATACAGTGATAGTACTGCATTAAGATAGTAAGTGTGATATGCCTAAAAGTCACTGCATCAGATGATACAAATACAGATACCATAATTTAAGTACCAATTTGCATTACACAAAGACCATGTCATGCTGTAAATCACTTATTGTACTGTCATTTGTCTAATCACACTGTAAAAAGAATGCCATAGACTGGAATATGGGCAATCACAATATAAAGATTGTGTACAGGGAAAAGTGCATTTTTTAACAGTCCCAGAATTTCAGCAGCCACATATTTTTGCCCCAAATCTTGTTCTTCTGTATGTCGTCTCCACTTCGATTGCCTTTTTTGGCTACTTTCCCTTCCAGCAAACAATGATTTTTCTGTCACTTCAGTCAGAAGTGTTGCAGAGCTCACAGAGCTCAAAGTGGAAAACAACTTTTGAGCCTGCAAATGTATTTGAGTTGCATATAATTTGCTGTAATGCACATATTGCTCTATACAAAGTCCCAAAAGGAGTATCTCACATCCATCTGAAGTGATGCTCTTGGGAGAGAATGGGGAGAATAAGGGAACAAGTGGAAGGTACATGTATACCCTCTACTGTAGTTCCATATTCTGGGATGAAGGGTGGAAACCTAGGAAGCTTAAACCAAAGCAGTTTTGCTTTTTTTTTTTTTTTTTTAGTCAATATTAAACTGGGCAGACATTATTTCTGAGAACTCCTCACCATGCTCCAAAAACTGCAAGGAAACCTGATAAAAAATAAATGACTCTAAGTGCTTTGGTGAATTCTGAGTTAAGGATTTGAAGACAATAAGGCTATAAAGCTCCATTCAGAGGCTTTAAACGCAAAGCGTGCTATTACACATTTTATTGATGCAGTTTGCAAGCGGCAACAGCAAGTTGCTCTTTTTATCAGAGGGCATTTAAAAATGCATATCCTTTTGAGACTGTGGATAATTATTTTTACTATCCTGTCACAAGGAAAAACTACTCAACTCATGTGGTTTAAATGAAATCAGGATTGAATCAGTTTACTGATTTATTAATGACATGTAACTAACTGGCAAGCCATGAACTATATATTCAGAATCAACATCCTTAATACAACAGATAAATCACAATTATAGATAAATTAGGAGATGCTAATGAACACCTACAAATTTATAAACACCCTTGTAAAGTTAATCCTGTGAAGGTCCAGCCCAGGCACACACATACATAGACACATACACCCCCAGATGTAGGAGTTACCATTGCCCCTTCCCCACTTTCGCATGTCTCTCTGCCACTCCTGATGTACCTGATGGTGAAGAGTCATCCTGGGAGGTATCCTCGCACCCAAGGGGGTGTCCCTGCATGCTGCTACCACACTGCCAGGCAACTGCTAGGTGCAGGCTGCTCCCATCACCCAACAGAGGCACTGCACTGCCCAGCTGGGCAGGGGTCAGGGTGCCCTGGTGATACTGTCAGCAAGGACAGACCCCCTCTGATGGCTGCTGCTCTGATAGCCCCCTTCAGGTACTGGAAGGCTGCTATAAGGTCTCCCCAGAGTCTTGCCTTCTCCAAACTGAACGAGCCCAACTCTCTCAGCCTGTCCTCATAGGAGAGGTGCTCCAGCCCTCTGGTCAACTTTGTGGTCCTCCTCTGGACTCACTCCAACAGCTCCATGTCCTTCTTATGTTAGGGGCCCCAGAGCTGGACACAGTACTCCAGGTGGGGTCTCACGAGAGCAGAGGAGGAGAATCAGCTCCTTCAGCCTGATGGTCATGCTGCTTTTGATGCAGCACAGGATACAGTTGGCTTTCTGGGCTGCAAGCTCGCATTCCCAGCTCATGTTGAGCTTCTCATCAACCAACACCCCCCAAGTCCTTCTCCTCAGGGCTGCTCTTAATCTATTCTCCGCCTAGCCCGTAGCTGTGCTTGGGATTGTGCTGACTCATGTGCAAGACCTTGCACTTGGCCTTGTTGAACTTCATGCGGTTTGCATGGGCCCACCTCTCAAACCTGTCAAGGTCCCTCTGGATGGCATCCTTTCCCTCCAGTGTGTCAACCACACCACACAGCTTGGTGTCATCCACAAACTTGCTGAGGGTGCACTTGATCCCACTGTCCATGTCACTGACAAAGATGTTAAACAGTGCCAGTCCAAATACCAACCCCTGAGGAACGCCATTTGTCACTCATCTCTGCTTGGACATCAAGCCATTGACCACAAATCTTTGAGTGCGACCATCCAGCCCATTCCTTACCCACCAAGTGGTCCATCCATCGAATCTACGTCTCTCCAATTTAGAGACAAGGATGGCATGCAGGACAGTGTCAAATGCTTTGCACAAGTACAGGTAGATGACATCAGTTGCTCTTCTCTTATGCACCAACACTGTAACCCCATCATAGAAGGCAATCAAATTTGTAAGGCACGATTTTCCCTTAGTGAAGCCGTGCTGGCTGTCACCAATCACCTCCTTATTTTCCATGTGCCTGAGCATAGTTTCCAGGAGGATCTGCTGCACGATCTTGCCAGGCACAGAGGTGAGACTGACCGGCCTGTGTCTTCCTTTTTGCCTTTTTAAAAATGAGTGTTATGTTTCCCCTTTTCCAGTCAGTGGGAACTTCACTGGACTGCCACGATTTCTCAAATATGATGGAGAGTGGCCTGGCCACTTCATCCACCAGTTCCCTCAGGACCTGCAGATGCATCTCATTAGGTCCCAAGGACATGTGCACCTTCAGGTTCCTTAGATATTCATGAACCTGATCTTCTTCTACACTGGGTGATTCTTCATTCTCCCAGTACTTGCCTTTGCCTTCTGTGACTTGGGCAGTGTAGCTAGAGTAGTTGCCAGCAAAGACTGAGACAAAAAACTTGTTGAGTTACTCAGCCTTCTCCATAGCCTGGGTAACGAGGTCTCCCGTTTCCTTCCAGAGAGGGCCCACGTTTTCCTTAGTCTTGCTTTTGTCAGACTCGATTGGCCCTTTCAAACCCCTTCCCTTTGACCAGCAGGATTGATAAAAAAGCTACATGTGCTCCAGAGTCCCTTACTGCCGCTACCAGGGCTCTGTAATCCTTCTTGGTACTCCTCAGACTGCTCCTGCCTGTATCACTGGTGCTCACATGAAACAACAGCAGCAGATAACAGTCAGTGGATAGTACAAGGCTTCATAGTGTCTCGATGACACCCCTGATCTGAACACCCAGTAAGCAGCACACCTCTCTAGAAATTGAGTCAGGTCGGCACATGAGTGCCTCTGTACCTCTCAGAAGAGAGTTGCCTACTACTGTCCCCCATCGCCTTTTCTTAGCTGCAGTGGTTGTTATACGGGGAGCAGGTCAGGCTGCCTTACTCAGCTCCAGCATATCTCCTCATGCGGTGGGTCTTTCCTCTTCAGTCTGCAGAGCGGTGAAGCGGTTCTGCAAGGGCACCTCAGGCTTCGAGGGAAGTCTTTTCCTCCTGCTGGTTCTTACCATCGCAAGCTTCCATTCTTCTGCATTATTGCCACTCCCCTCCCGGCTTCTGTTGTTTTCGGTGGGGGAGTTTTTGGCTGTTTGGCTGTGGTCTGTGGGTCCACTGCAAACTGCACTTGGAACCAGCTATTTATCTCCTTCTCAGCCTCCATGATGTTACACAGCCTTCTCACCACCTCCTGCAGATCAGCCACCTGCTGCAGAAGGTCCTACACCTGGGCACACCTTGTGCAGGCAGGTCTGTCTCCCATCCCTAACCCAGGAGAAAGGTCTGGTCACTCCCTGCCGCCCGAGGTCTGCACTGCAGCCTCTCCCTTCAACAGCTCCACCTGGGTGGAGGCATCAGCCACTGCTGGGTAGATGATGCAGATGGAGTTGCAGCCTTTGCCCTTAGACGAGTGCCCACCATTCTGCCTCAAGGGTCAGGTAGGATGGGTGCCCTTGGCCTGTCACAGAACAGTGCAGGTTGCTGGTTATGTGTCCTTCAAGTCTCTCCACTCGGCCAGTGGAATGCCCCTCCTTTGAAGTAACTGCCTTCCTGCGCACTCTCATGTGCCAACTGCCGTGCTAACTGCCGCGCCATGCCCTGTTTGCCCAGGCGCTCCTGGTGGCTCATGCTCCCTGGGCTGCCTTGAGTAGGTGTGGGGGTGGCAGACATTGCTCTGGCAATGCCCAGGCCTTGTCAGCAGCTCCCACCAGCTCCTGGTGGGTCTCTCTGCTCCCCTGGTATTTCCCTGCCTCAGGTAAATCCCTGTGCACTGAGATCTGCTGCTCTGCTGTGGACCAGGCCGGCTCCAGAGCAGCTCCCCTCTGCTACTGACTGCTGGTTTTGCTGTTTAACCCTGCTGATGGTCGTCTTCCTCTCTAGCATTATCATTTCAGGCACAAAGCCTCTCCGACAGTTTTGAGTGTCCCATGTGTGCACATCCCCCTGGTTACACTCACATACTTGACAGGTGCTGCTACGTGGACCATTCGACAATGGTGTGGCACGTGGGTGCCTCCACAACAGCCCTTTTCCTCCTCACGGGCAGGGGGACGTTTGATGGGGGACAGCACGACTTAGGTAACAGTTACACTTAGCTTGAAAATGCTTGCACACAAAGTAAAAGTAAAACAGTATTTTACAAGAGAAGGAACTAACAAGAATTATCCATCTCCTAAACAGACATCTAGTACGTTTTCTTTCATGTATATTCATGTACTGGTTTTCCCTCATCCCTGTTCCCTTGTTTGCTCATCTGTGTAAGTGAAAATTGCCCTGAAGGGCCTATTCTCTAGTTTCCTTGGTTGTTGCCATGACATCTGGGCAATATATTTTTTTTTTGTAATTATGTCTTTGCTTTCCATTATGTTCAGTCACTGAATAGTATAAGGAGAGATACGAAAGCTACTACTGCAGTAATGTATTCTTTTCAATGGACTTTATTCATTACAAGGAAGTAACAAAATGACTGACAAGATTTTAGGTGTGTTTATACTGTCAATCTGGTCACTCTCTGTTTCACCCTAAAGCTCTGGTCTCTAGCCCCTTTGCACTGGGTTTGTGCTAGTTTGTTCCTGTACATTCATTTTTACTAAAGCAAAAAAGCTTCCTTCAGGAGAAAATCAAAAAGCAATTATGAAAATTGTTTGCTCCCTACAAACAATATGGACAGTGAAAGAGCTAGTTTCACACTTCCCATCCAATCTTACAAACTATTTTACTTCCAATGGTATCAGGCATCACAGGACACTTCCCTTCTTTCATACAACACCCCCATGAACACATCTCACACGTTGTATCTGTGAATGTGTCTATAAGCATTCTGTAAAAATGCTATTCCTGAAGGTTGCAGAGCATCCTACTTATTATTCAGCTAGCTCGTTAGTTTGTTGGCTTGTTGTTAATATCTATAAAAATGTGATAATGACTGAAAGGCCCAGAGACATGACTAGGACTCTGAGAAAAAAGGAAGGAACAAATCCTCCTGGGGGCTATCGCAACTCAAAAGAAGCAAGTGATTGGGAAAAGCCAGCATGGATTCACCAAGGACAAATCATGCTTGACAAACCTGATCGCCTTCTATGACAAAGTAACCTGCTTGGTTGATGTGGGGTAAGCAGTGGACATTGTCTAGCTGGATTTCTCCAAGGCTTTTGATACAGCTCCCCACATACTCCTCACAGAGGAACTGATGCATTATGGTCTAGACAAGTGGTCCATGCAGTGGGTGGGGAACTGGCTACAGGGTGGTGGTAGATAGCTCTTTTTCGAACTGGCAGCCTGTCACAAGTGGGGTACCCCAGGGATCGATATTGGACCAAACACTGTTTAATATCTTCATAAGATCTGGATGATGGGATCAAGTTCACCCTGATGAAGTTTGTCAATGATGCCAAACTAAGTGGGGAAGCAGACACTTTGGAAGGGAGAGCCACCCTGCAGAAAGACCTGGATAGGCTAGAAGAGTGGGCTAACAAGAACCTTATGAAGTTCAACAAGGACAAGCATAAGGGCTTGCACCTGGGAAAACATAATCCAGGAGTGCACCACAGGCTGGGATCCACCTGGCTGGAGAGAAACTCTGTGGAAAGGGACCTGGGGGTCCTGGTGGACAACAAGCTCAATAAGAGTGAACAGTGTGGTGCAGTGGCAAAGCAAACCAGCAGGATGCTGGGCTGCATCAACAAGGGCATCACCAGCAGAGATAAAAAATTCATTATCACACTCTACTCAGAGCTTGTCAGGCCACACTTGGAATACTGTGTTCGGTTTTGGTCCCTGCTACACAAGAAAGACGTGGACAGGCTGAGGAGGGTCCAGAGAAGGGCCACAAAGATGCTCAAAGGACTGGGAAGCCTGCCATATGAGGAAAGGCTGAGAGAACTGGGTTTGTTCAGCCTTGAGAAAAGAAGACTTAGAGGACACCTCATCACCATGTTTCAGTACTTAAAGGGTGGTTACAAAGAAGATGGAGACTCCCTTTTTACCAGGAGTCACATGGAAAAGACGAGGGGTAATGGGTGCAAGTTACTCCTGGAGAGATTCTGATTGGACACAAGAGGAAATTTTTTTCACAATGAGAACAATCAGCCATTGGAATAATCTCCCCAGGGAAGTGGTGGACTCCCCAACACTGGACACTTTTAATATTCAGCTGGACAGGGTGCTGGGCCATCTTGTCTAGATGGTGTTTTTGTCTAGACAGAGCTTTTGCTGAGACCAGATGATCCTTGAGGTCCCTTCCAACCTGGTATTCTGTGATATGATTCTGTGAAAAGAAAGTGGTTCACTTCTGGTATAACAGCCAGAAGCCAGTGGCAAAAATTTCTTAATTAACTGTTAAAAAACCCTAAGTGGGGCATATGAAGGCTCACAATGAAATGGGTTGTTCTGATGCATCTTAGCATACATTCACATACTTATCTGAGCTGTACTGGCTTCTAGAAATTTGGGCATCTGACTCAACATGTAGACCCTTACTTTGGCAGATATCTTAAACTTGCCTAAATTTGGCTGTTAGAATTTATGGATAAATCCCACTCAGTTTGTCTCAGTGTGTTTTTATCCTTTAGACTTAAGTCTTTTAGGGAGAGGAAAGCAATACTGACCTTTATTTTTGAGTGTGTTTTGTATAAAGAAATACTTATATTTATATTTTAAGTAGTATACTTCCTTTTCTTTGTAGGTATTCATGGGACCCTTTGCACACTTTTTCATCCTCTGAGAAGTACGGGTCATCTTCTCAAGATAGATGGCTGAAGACTGAAAGCTGCCTGAAGGACTCAAATCTGAAGAAGCAGAAATCTGGAGAAGGTGTAGGAAGACAGTAGATGCAAGAAAACTATAATTTACTTCAAGGAAAGGTGATTCTTAGGCTTAAGAGTAGCCTTCCACTGTACATACCTGACTCTGTGGTAAACCAATTAGAGTCATAAAATTACTGAGGTCAGAAAGGACGTCTGGATATCATCTAGTCCAACCCAGAGAAGGGTTATATAGGACAGGTTGCTCAGGTTGCTGCACACCCTCCATGTCATGACAGGTTTTGACTGTCTCCAGGGATGGAGATTTCACCACGGCTCTGAGCAATCTGTTCCAGGGTTTGACTAACCCTGTTGTGATTTTTTTTTTTCTTTTGCATTTATGCAATTTCCTGTAGACCAGTTTGTGCCTATTACCTCTTGACTGGTCACTGGATACCTCTGAGAAGACTCTGACTTTGTCTTCTTTACTCCACCCTATCAGGCATTTATACACATTGATTTGATCCCCTCTGATTCTCCTCCAGAATGTACAGTCCCAGTTCTCTCAGCGTCTTCACATATGACAGATGCTCCAATCTTTTTATCATCTTTCTTGTCCTTTGCTAGACTTCCTCCAGCATGTCCGTGCCTGTCATGTAATGCAGAGTGTAGAATAGGACACAGTACTCCAAATGTGTCTCATCAGGGCTGAGTAGAGAGGAAGAATCACCTTCCTCGGCCTGCTGGCACTCCTTCTAGTGCAGCCAAGGAAGACAGACTGCTGGTCGTCTTTGCTGCAAAGGCCCAATGCTGGCTTTTGTTCAATTTGCTGTCCACTATACCCCTAGGCACTTTTCTCAAAGCTGCTTTCCAGCCAGTCAGCCCTCGACTTGTACTGGTGCATTGGGTTTATTCCTTCCCAGGGGCAGAATTTCACCCTTGCAATTGTTGAATTTCCTGAGTTTCCTCTTGGCCCATTTCTCAAGCCTTTTGAGGTCCTTCTGAAGGACGGCACAATCATTTGGTCTGTCACACACTCCTCCTAGTTTTGTATCACCTGCAGACATGCTGAGGGTTCACTCTATCCCTTCATCCATGAAGATTTTGAACAGATGCTTGCTTTCCTGCTCATTGGGATGGATTGTTTTTAAGCTTGCAGAAGGTTATCAACCAGCTTTCCTGGACCCCTCTGCTCTCCAGGACCCTCTCCCCTGGGATTCTTCCAAGCAAGTCCCTAAACAGACCAAAGTCTACTCTCTTGAAGTCCAGGGTTGTGATTCTGCTATTTGCCTTGTTTCCTCCTCTCAGGATCCTGAACTCCACCATTCTGTAACCATGGGATAGGGGCCGTGAAACAGAAACTATAGAATCAGGTTGAGATAATTAGTTTGTAACCAAGGTAATAGGTAATGAAGCTAACCATGGCAAGGTACAATGCTGCTATATTCCATGTACAGTCCCTACCAAACTGAACAATAGGTTTGGAAATATTAATCTTATGAAGTCGTTATGGACAGGTACATCCACAGCAAGGATACTGCGCATGCCCGCAAGAAGAGGGTCACCCAGCGGACACGGGTGGGAGACCACTGACGACCACCAGAGACCCTTGAGAACCACCGACTCAAATCATTGAGCATGCGTAATAGGGAGGAGAATATGGAAATGGATTCTAAGAAATTATTATCATAGGACTGCCTTTTCTGAGAAAAACAATATGTATGTTTTGATTCTACATAACCTGTGTGTTGGTGATCACCTGGCATGCACGCTGGGTGGAGCTATCCCCCGTGCATCCAGCGCTGCAATAAAGAATGCCTGCCTTTTAACACTACATTGGTGTTACAAGGTTTATTCCCGGATTTCAGTGACAATTCCATGGTCACTTCAGCCAAAGCTGCCTCCAGTCTTCACTTTCCTGACCAATTCTTTGTTTGTAAGAATCAGTCCCAGCAGTGTCTCCCTTTGCCAGATCCTTAATCCCTCATGTCAACATGTTATCAACAGTGTGCTCCATGAACACCCTGCTTTGGTTACAGCCTGCTGTGTTGGCCTTCCAGCAGATACTGGGATTGTCATCCATGAGCACCAGGACCTGCGAACATGAGCCTTCTGCCAGTTGTATGAAGAAGGCCACATCTATCTTTTCTTCTTTGCTCTGGATCTGGCTGGGGTGGAGTTAATCTTCTTTATAGCAGCCTGTTATGATGCAATGTTTTGGATATGTCATCAAAACAGTGTTGATAACATACCCATGTTTTAGCTATTACTGAGCAGTCCTTACATAGTCAAGGCCTTCTCTGCTTCTCATGCTGCCCCACCAGTGAGTAGGCTGGGGGTGGGCAAGAAGTGGGGAGAGGATATAACCAGGACAACTGACCCAAAATGACTGAAGGGATATTCTATGCCATATAGAGCAATCTTCAGCTATAAAAAACAGAAGGGGGTGGGGAGGGGGGTTGGTAGGTAGCCATTGCTCAGGGACTGGCTGGGCATTGGTCTGTGGGAAGCGGTTGAGTGATTGCCTTTGCATCACGTGGGGTTTTTTTGTTTGTTTGTTTTCTCCTTTCTTTCCTCTTCTCTTTCCTCCACTTATTAAACTATTTTTATCTTGACCCACAAGTTTTGGGATCTTTTGCTCTTCCTATTCTCTCCTCCCATCCTGCTGGGAGCAGGAGGAGTTAGTGAGTGGCTGTATAGGGCTTAGCTGCCAGCCAGGGTCAAACCACTACATTCCTGAATTAATTGGTGAAGGAAGATACACTCACAAAGGTTAATGGAACTGCAGAAGCAAAGCCAAATGTCTAATTTATATGTATGTGGAGAAAGGATTGAGTGTACTTGCTTTATTGTGTATGAGTATGGGAGGGATTCATTTCTGTTAGCAGAATTTAGAAAGGGCTTTGTTAGTGTTTCTGCTTCATTTATCTGGGGGAAAAGTGTAAAAAGGGGGTTTAGCAACATCTAGATATGGTTCTTGTCATTCAGAGACCTCATTCTCTGACCATGAGGACCCAGATGTTGTGTGTCATGCTCTGCTATTGCTCGCCTTGAACTAAATGACTGCTAACACTTAAGCACTTAGCTCCCTCTCTGGAGCTGTTAATCACAATGGTGGCAGGCTAGGACCTGATGTTTAGGACCTGAATAATACTGCCTTGCTGAAATTGATTTACATAGAATAGCCTCATCAAGCAAACTGTTCATGTTAACAGTGAAACATGGTGACTGTTACCATCATCTTAATTTCAGAATTCATCCTGTTCAACAGGCTGACTGAAATTAGCACTCAACTTTAACCTTGCAAAGTTTAGAGTTTATTTGAAAAAAAGAAGTGTAGATACTCATCCACTTAAATGTCTATGTAAGAGAAACATAGAATAGTTCAGGGTACATACAGACACTCTCATACTGGAGATTCTGGATGCTGATGTCTTGAAGATTCTGACAGAAGGAGAATCTCCCATTTTGTTCCCAGTGTCAGTCTACTCCCAGAACTGAGGAATTACCCTCCAGATCCAGTATGCCTCTAGAGGACTTCCCCACAACAAATGATTTTCTACTGCCTAGTAGAAGTCTAAAATTGCCACAAGACTGCCACAGATACTCTTGCTAAAAGAATGGATTCCTAAGACAAGGTAACCTTACTGAGCTTCCAACAGAGGGCTTCAAATATGAGCCATCATAAGCTAAAATTCCTGGAGGAACATATGGGACAAAAGAGTTTTAGGAGTTTTAGGATTCCTTGGCCTGGAATCTCTTTTCAGTGAAAGGCATGCAAGCCAGGGCCGTGAACTAGGTGGCTAGGACACTAAGTATGTATTTATAAAACAAAATTTGCTTTCCATGAGTAGTTGAAAGAGCCAGAGTCACTATGACCTACTAACATTGGATTGGTTAAATCCTACAGCAAACATCTGACACCATGAACGCAAATTGGTTGCTTAAACACAGGTGCCTAGGTCACTTTAAACACTCTAAGGCATCCTAGATATCCACATGTCACTGCCAGATGTGACACATAGTTTAAGAGACACCTCTATTTTTCTTGAGTAGCAGACAGAAGCCAGATATGCATCTAAATTTACATATCTTCAAATGACACCAGATATACATATATTTTGGCAACTACAATGAGCTCCATTATTTCATTCTCCAAAACCAGCACACTTTAGCACAGCTCTAGCAGATAAAACTGTTTAGCAATATTTAACTATAACTATAAACTACACAATAGTAGTAGACTACTACAATAACGAGAAGACTGTGAGATAAGTATGGTAATGACCGTGGATAATTCTAACAAATATAACATCATGTTGTCATAGAAATACTAGCAGTCTAGTGCTATGGCTATGACGTGGTTCAGCCCCAGCCGGTAGCTAAGTGCCACGCGCCACTCGCTCACCCCTCCCCCGGCGGGATGTGGAGGAGACCAGAAAAACAACGGCAAAGCCTCGAGGGTTGGGATAAGGGCAGTTTACTGAGACAGCAAGGGAGAGGGAAACAATCAACAACAGTGCTGATAACAGATAGTAACAATGGGTGATAACAGAGAACGATTTACCCATCCGATGACCACCAAGACCTAACACTCCACCCGTCCCGGACACGCCGAACCCGCTCCTGCCCGACTAGCCCCCTTTTATGGTGAGCATGATGTCACATGGTATGGAATAGCCCCCGGCCAGCTTGGCTCACCTGTCCTGGCTCCTTGGGAAATTAACTCTATCCTTGCCAGAACCAGGACATTATCCACCCCTTATTCCATACCATCTACGTCATGCCCAGATTATTTTACAGAACTCATTGCCTTACTCTATGGGCTATCACTCTAAAATGTCTGTCGAGTTCATTTAGTCCATGGCTTTGGGTTCCATCTGCCATTAGTCTCTCAGAGCAGGAGCAATGGTGCGTGCTGCTGGATTGTTGCACGCTGCATCCGGAGTCTTCACAGACGGTGTATCTGGTATGGTCCATGCTCACAGTCTGGATGCTAAAAGATGTGATTTTTCGATAAAGTTTCTGGGCACCAGTTGAAGTCACAGTTCTAGTTTCATCATCGTGGCACTTTGTTCAGTTTCAAAGTCCATCCTTCATTAGTTTTGGGTGATTCTTATGGTCATACCATTGATACAGTATATTGCTATTAATATCATGCAATTTAATTTATTGGCTATTTTCACCCAAAATCAAATCCCCTTGGGGTACACACCAGACTTCCCCATCTTTTCTCATCACCCACCAAGTGCACCCTGGTCCCTGAGCAAAAGCAATCCCGCAGATGGGCTTGCCTTTGCCTGAAGCAGGGATAACCCAAACTGTTTTACCCAACATATTTTTCATGTGCACTACAGGAACTTTATCCCCTTCTACTGGGCGTGGGAATTTTGACTGGGCAGGGCCAGCTCGATTGGCAGATCCCCTAGTGTTAACTAACCAGGTGGCCTTTGCTAAATGCATATCCCAGTGTTTGAGAGTCCCACCACCCATTGCCCTCAGGGTCGTTTTTAGCAGCCCATTACACCTTTCAACTTTCCCAGAGGCTGGCGCATGATAGGGGATGTGATACACCCACTCAATACCATGCTCTTTGGCCCAGGTGTCTATGAGGTTGTTCCGAAAATGAGTCCCGTTGTCTGACTCAATTCTCTCTGGGGTGCCATGTTGCCACAGGACTTGCTTTTCAAGACCCAGAATAGAGTTCCGGGCAGTGGCATGGGGCACAGGATATGTTTCCAGCCACCCAGTGGTTACTTCCACCATTGTAAGAACATAACGCTTGCCTTGGCGGGTTTGTGGGAGCATGATGTAGTCGATTTGCCATGCTTCCCCATATTTATATTTCAACCAACGGCCTCCATACCACAGAGGCTTTACCCGCTTGGCTTGCTTGATTGCGGTGCACGTTTCACATTGATGGATGACCTGTGAGATGGCGTCCATGCTCAAGTCCACCCCTCGATCACGGGCCCATCTATATGTCGCATCTCTTCCTTGATGACCTGAAGTGTCCTGGGCCCACCGAGCTAGTAATAATTCACCCTTACGCTGCCAGTCCAAATCCACCTGAGCCACTTCAATCCTGGCAACCTGATCCACCTGCTGGTTGTTCTGATGTTCCTCAGTGGCCTGACTCTTGGGTACGTGGGCATCTACATGACGTACCTTTACAACCAGCTTCTCTAGCCGGGCAGCAATATCTTGCCACAATGGGGCAGTCCAGATGGGTTTGCCTCTATAGCAGTGGAAGCGGAGCAACTGGCAATGCAACCACCCCCACAGGGCATTGGCCACCATCCATGAGTCAGTGTAGAGGTACAGCATTGGCCACTTTTCTCTTTCAGCAATATCTAAAGCCAGCTGGATGGCTTTCACCTCTGCAAACTGGCTTGATTCACCTTCTCCTTCAGCAGCTTCTGCAACTCGCTGTGTAGGACTCCATACAGCGGCCTTCCACCTTCGATGCTTTCCCATGATGCGACAGGACCCATCAGTGAAGAGGGCAGATGGTTTCTCATCTTCTGTTAGTTTATTATACGGTGGGGCTTCTTCAGCACGTGTCACCTCCTCCTCTGGCGACATTCCGAAATCTTTCCCTTCTGGCCAGTCTGTGATCACTTCCAGAATCCCTGGACGACTGGGGCTTCCTATTCTAGCCCGTTGTGTGATCAGCACAACCCACTTACTCCATGTAGCATCAGTTGCATGGTGTGTAGAAGGAGCCCTCTCTTTGAACATCCAACCCAGCACTGGCAGTCGGGGTGCCAGGAGGAGCTGTGCTTCAGTGCCAATCACCTCTGAAGCAGCTCGAACCCCTTCGTAGGCTGCCAATATCTCCTTTTCCATTGGAGTGTAGCGGGCCTCGGATCCTCTGTATCCCCGACTCCAAAACCCCAGGGGTCGACCTCGAGTCTCCCCTGGTGCTTTCTGCCAGAGACTCCAGGTAGGGCCATTCTCCCCGGCTGCGGTGTACAGCACATTTTTTACATCTGGTCCTGCCCGGACTGGCCCAAAAGCTACGGCATGAACTATTTCTTGTTTAATTTGTTCAAAAGCTTGTCGTTGCTCAGGGCCCCATTGGAAATCATTCTTCTTCCGGGTTACATGGTAGAGAGGGCTTACTATCAGACTGTAATTCGGAATGTGCATTCTCCAGAAACCCACAACGCCTAAGAAGGCCTGTGTCTCCTTTTTGTTGGTTGGTGGGGACATGGCTGCTATTTTGTTGACAATATCCATAGGGATCTGACGCCGCCCATCATGCCACCTTATTCCTAAAAATTGGATTTCCTGCGCAGGCCCCTTCACCTTACTTCGTTTTATGGCAAAGCCAGCCTGCAGCAGGATTTGGATTATTTTCTTCCCTTTCTCAGAAACTTCCTCTGCTGAGTTGCCCCATACAATGATGTCATCAACGTATTGCAGGTGCTCTGGGGCTTCACCCTTTTCCAGTGTGGTCTGGATCAGTCCATGGCAGATGGTGGGGCTGTGTTTCCACCCCTGGGGCAGTCGATTCCAGGTGTACCGGACGCCCCTCCAAGTGAAGGCAAACTGTGGCCTGCACTCTGCTGCCAAAGGGATCGAGAAAAATGCATTAGCGATATCAATTGTGGCATACCATTTGGCTGCCTTCTTTGACTCCAGTTCATATTGAAGTTCAAGCATATCCGGCACGGCAGCGCTCATGGGCGGTGTGACTTCATTCAGGCCACGATAGTCTACCGTCAGCCTCCACTCTCCATTGGACTTCCGCACTGGCCATATGGGACTGTTAAAGGGTGAGTGGGTTCTGCTGATCACTCCCTGACCCTCCAGTTGATGAATTAGCTTGTGGATGGGAACCAGGGAGTCTCTGTTGGTGCGGTATTGCCACCGGTGCACAGTTGTAGTAGCAATCGGCACCTGTTGCTCTTCAACCTTCAGCAACCCTACAACAGAAGGGTCCGCCAAGAGACCGGGCAAACTAGACAATGGTTCAATTTCCTCCGCTTCTAAGGCAGCTATTCCAAAAGCCCACCTGTAACCTTTTGGGTCTTTGAAATACCCTTTCCGGAGGTAGTCTATGCCCAGGATGCATGGAGCCTCTGGCCCAGTCACAATGGGGTGCTTTTGCCACTCATTCCCAGTTAGACTTACTTCAGCCTCCAACAGAGTCAACTGTTGGGATCCCCCCGTCACACCAGAAATAGATATTGGTTCCACCCCTTCATAGTTCGATGGCATTAGGGTACACTGTGCACCCGTGTCCACTAGGGCTTTGTAATCTTGTGGGTTCGATGTGCCAGGCCATCGGATCCACACAGTCCAATAAACCCTATTGTCCCTTTCCTCCACCTGGCTGGAGGCAGGGCCCCTCTAATCCTGCTCATCATAGTCACTACTCACCTCTTGCAAAAAGGACTCAGAAGTCCCTTCAAGAGGATCAGAAGTGCGATCTGGCCTTTCACTTGGTCTGGGGGGCTGCCCGGTGGAAACTGGAGCAGCATTCTTTCTGGAAGAGTCCCTTTTTACAGCTGTCTTGCCTTGTAGCTCATGTACACGTGCCCGCAGGGTTGAGGTGGGCTTCCCATCCTATTTCCACATGTCTTCTCCGTGGTCACGCAGGAAAAACCACAGGATACCTTGTGGTGTTTATGCTCTATATCCCCTCTCTGGAGCAGAAAAACGCTTACTCCTAACAGCTGAAATGCGGGTCTGTACAGGTGGGGAGTAAGATATATCCTGAGTTGCCGGACGTTCTGAGACAGTTTCTCCACAGCTGAGACTATGGAGGAAGAAAGGCTCTCTTCATACTGCCGGAGTCGGCCAGCCACTTCGTCCACCGTGGGTGCCTCTTCACTCTTCCTGTTGCGGGGGCCTGGGCAGCTGCAGTGCCTGTGGGTCCGCTCTCTCCCTCTGGATGGTGCTGTCTACTATCAAGCAGTGTTTGATAGATTGTGGCCAGGGCCCAGCACAGTGCAGTAAGTTGTGTCTCCTTAGAATCCCCACAGCATTTTCCTTTCAAATATTCTACCATTTTATGAGGGTCTTGCAATTGTTCGGGAGTGAAGCTCCAAACCATTGGGGGTGAAAAGGTCTCTAGATACCCGCCCATACTCTCCCACATGCCATGCCAGCCCTGACCATTCAGCCTTGGGGAAGATCCCTGGCTGGTACTCTTGAAAAAATTTTTGCTAACCCTGAACAGGACTTGGAAAACATTCAGGAGACCTAGCAATAGGAATATACTGGCCTGAACATTCCAAGGGTACTCAACATTCTCAAAAATTGTTGTAACCAACCAAAATGGAAAAGGGGAGGTGAAAGAGTGGCAGAAGGTATCCCCCCCGTCTTCCCCATAGATTGGGTCCAATTATTAATGAATTCTGAAAGATATTGACCGAGGTACGGGCCTGACCGAAATGCTACATACACATACCAGCTCAGACCCATGACTGTCAATGATATCTTATCATAAGTCATTATCACACAATACAACAACATGAGAACACGAACCCCTCTCCCAGAGGTGATAAACAGCACCACAGGCATTACATAGAGTAAACACGGGTTTACAAACCAGAGCCATGTGACCAAACAGAACATCATTATGACCAGTGACTGTTTCAGTAACATTATAAATGCTTATAACAACTTTGTTTTAACACACTTGGGTCAGACTTGTTGTTATCACAACCCCTCGAGCCCCACGTTGGGCGCCAAAAAGGACTGATGTGGTTTATCCCCAGCCGGTAGCTGAGTGCCACGCGCCGCTCGCTCACCCCTCCCCCGGCGGGATGGGGAGGAGAACGGAAAAACAACGGCAAAGCCTCGAGGGTTGGGATAAGGGCAGTTTACTGGGACAGCAAGGGAGAGGGAAACAATCAACAACAGTGCTGATAACAGATAGTAACAATGGGTGATAACAGAGAACGATTTACTCATCCGAGGCTCGACCAGTCCCGGAGCCACACCGACAAGCCGAACCCGCCCCTGCCCGACTCGCCCCCTTTTATGGTGAGCATGATGTCACATGGTATGGAATAGCCCCCGGCCAGCTTGGGTCACCTGTCCTGGCTCCTTGTGAAATTAACTCTAGCCTTGCCAGAACCAGGACAGGCTATGATAGGCAATCCCCAAATCCCTGAGCTCTCACAACCCTCTAAGGCCTGCAAGACTCCTCTATCGGTGCTGATAGCCCACATTCATGGCACAGAGCATTCAGGGCATACCCCCAGGTGTGTCAAGGTGCCCTGAAAAGGACGCTTGCAGCATCCTTTTTTTTGTAAAGTAATGAGATATAGCCATTAGCTAGCATTTCAGCATGGCCTTCCTGTAGTAGCTTCAACACTGATTTGCTCAGTTTCTAAATAAATGTGGTAAATATGCCTGTAAGAACATGATCCGTAAGTCTTAGGCCTTTTTCACTTTCCTATAATTTTGTAAAAAATTTCCAGATAGCATTTTCAGAGGGACTTCTTTTCCCAGATGTCACACATTATCCAAACAGTCTATTTTTGTCTTTTCAACTTAGTTGTATTCCAGAGACTCTTGGTAATGCATCCGGAATTTATCCAGGAAGTAACAGTCTCAGGTAGTCCAGTACACCCAAATTAAGTTTTACATTCCCTTTCCAGGTGTAAATGTTCAGTGGGATGACTTGGCCATTGTTAACATGATTTGACAGTGAACAAATCCATTCATGCAATTAAATCCTTCATTTTAAAAGTTGTTTGGTTTCATTTAAGTACTTCTGAGCTGTTACACAAGTTTAACTCTGTAAGTACATAACCACCTGTAATACATTATGTGAGAAGCACATATTGTACAAAAAGAAAAGCAATATATTAATACTGCTGTTAGAGTTCAATTATAACAGAAGCCATTGTAGATAACTAAGAATGCTAAAGTGTGCAAGTTAGGTACCACATTAATTCTACTTGCTGGATTTCGGAACTTTATTCACAATGTCCAAAGCACACATCTTTCATCTTCTCAGAACAGATTCAGTTATCCATTTCAGTTTTATTTTGATTTGTAAGGAGGTGTTTTTTGTTTGGTTTATTGGTTGTTTTGGTTTTAATTCTTACAATGTTTTAAAATAGCCGATTTTACTAATTGAGTAGAAAAAATATGGTTTCATTGAGTGATTTCCTGTGAAGAAAATTTTCATGTTTCAGTACCCAAAGCTAGCTTAAGTGTCCAGTAATTGCAAAGGTAAAGAAAATGTCTCAGCATTTGTTTCATGCTAATTGTGTAATTCAGTGAGAGACAACAGGTGTTCACAATAATATCAGATCCTGAGTTTAAATATTTAAAAATAAGAATTGAAGTTGGGAATTTTTTTGTCAATAAATTAAAGTTTGAAATATTCTACTATGTAGGATGTTTTTCTGTCTGTTTCCAAAATTAAATTTACATGTATTCCATTCAGTGCTCAAATATGTTGTTATTCTCTGAAGTGACTTTTAAGACATTATGTAGCATATTTTCCTATTTTACAGATATTTATATTTATTAATATCTGTCAAAGTATGGCAATTTTCATCCACTTCTTACAAAGAACTATGATTTTGTAGAAGATAGGAGATTTCAGATGTTTCTTGGTGTTAATAAAGTACAAGATTTTTTCTTTTAGCATTGGATTAATATTTTTTTTATTAAAAATTTATCTGTAGCCTCCAAATGTCATGTTTTCTAGTTTATTTTAAGTCAAGTATGTTGGAAAGCATATATAAACCTTTACAAGGCCATACCCTTTTATAAACTGCTCTAAATATGACACCTTCCAAAGCACAATCACTATGAAATGGAACTTGTTGATCTCATGCTGAACACCACCGAGCTTGCTCCAACAAACCAGATGGAATTTTGACCTTGTACATTGTGTTCTTGTCACCGAAATCCGGGAATAAACCTCGTAACACCAATGTAGTGTTAAAAGGCAGGCATTCTTTATTGCAGCGCTGGATGCACGGGGGATAGCTCCACCCAACGTGCATGCCAGGTGATCACCAACACACAGGTTATGTAGGATCAAAACATACATATTCATTATTTTCCCGAGAAAAGGTGATTCTATGATAATCATTTCTATGAATCCATTTCCATATTCTCCTCCCCATCACGCATGCTCAGTGATTTGAGTCGGTGGTCCTCAGGGGTCTCTGGTGGTCGTCAGTGGTCTTGCACCCGTGTTCGCTGGGTGACCCCCTTCATGCAGGCATGCGCAGTACCCTTGTTGTGCAGGTGCATCTGCACCTGTCCATAGCAACTTACTTCATAAGATTAATACCTCCAACCCTATTGTTCAGTTTGGTAGGGACTGTACGTGGAACATAGCAGCATTGTATCTTGCCACGGTCACCTTGCCACTTGCCATGGTTAGTTAGCTTCATTACCTATTACCTTGGTTACAATCTACGGCCCCCTATCCTACGGTTACATTCTCTCTGATTCACCATGTACTTTCACAACTGGAAACAGTTGTTCTGTTCTTTTTCTAATAAGGAACAATTCCCATTATCCAAAAAAGACATAATAGTGCAAGTTCTAAAGGTCACTGCCTCTTAAAAATGCTTTGAAGGTACACAAGAACTGTGGGCAGAGTTTCAGTACTTTATACTATCCATCTACTTGGTGAGTAAGAGAAGGTATTGCCACACACAAGCTACACACTGTTGGAAAAACACATATTTTCTAGAGCAGCAGGAGAAAATCTTGAATACCATCTGCCTTCTAAGAGGTGTGAAGGGAATTTCACATGACAAAACACAAGTGACTTCCTCTGCAAAGTGAGGGAACAGATTGCCATCATTTTTTTCACTCAATAAATTCTTGTTTAGTCATGGGGCTCACACCCCCCATGGTAACTTCTATGACATATTAGTTTTATTTATTTACTTACTTATTTTGGCAAAGGAAATGTTCTATCCTTGTTGTCCAGAATGTTGGGTTGTTTTTGTTTTTTTTTTTAAATCAAACAAGATCAAAATACTGAAACCCTGAAAAATGCTTTAAACTTGAGTGCAAGAAAAAAACTTGCTGCCATACTGACTTCCTGCTGACTTTCAGAAGAACTGTAAATGGCTATAGGAAATAATATGAATCCTGCACTTGCAATCATCAGAATGAATAAATTCAATGCAGGAGAATTTTTTGTGTAACTCATTAAATAGTACCAAAAATAATTAATGTTATTTCACAAATTTTCCCATCAACTTGTAAAATGTACAGCTAAGAGTTCTGTGCACACTTTCATTAAAATCTTGGAATGTTAAAAAGCTAGAGAGAAAAGGAGAGGAAAAGAAAAAAAAGACAAAATTTTTTTTTCATTAGTTTTGGCAGTTACTTTGAGCATAAGTATTCCAATTAGGCAATGATGGCAAAAAATAGCTTTATCATTTGATCTTTTCTTTTTTGGTGTGTTTTGCTGTTGTAATTGCTGGTAATAATACAAGTTTGAAACATTCTTCATAAAAGCAAAAGAGCTTAATTCCAACTTGTATAATGATTCACATAGAGCTCCATTTATGGATACTTTAACACTGTGAATCATTAATCACTTTGACAAATTACACCACAACTCTATTAGATTTCCTGTTATGGACTTTAGCAGATGTCTAATTAGAAACTGAAAATGAATTCAGATTAGACCAGTACTTGGCATAGGTATAGTACCAAATAATTATTTATTGAGATAAACACTTTCTTGGGGGCAAGACAAAATATTACCATTTTTCTCCATTTACAAGTAAAGAAAGAACATTTAAATATTGCCCCATAGACTTAGTTACTATGGAATATTTTAGAGATGCAAATGAAATAATATATAACATTCCTGTCAAAAATCTGCTGCCTGGACAATTACAATTCTTCTATTTCATAAACTTCAGAGATTTAAATGTATTTATTAACATTAAAAATAAGAAAATTGATGAAACAAAACCTCACATCTTTCATTATGTAGGTATTGGTCAATTATATATTAATATATAATGTTCTACACCTTTGTATGTCATTGAACATGCAAACATAATTTGTCCAACATTTGACTTTTTTTTTCAAAAATTAATGTATTTAATTTGTAAATTAAGATATTCTTCTTGCAATTTTATACTACTAAAATACAGCAAAGTTTCTAAACACTGTAATTGACTTAATAATAATTTCTGGATCTAGAAATTTTAAAACAGCAGAAGTTAGTACCTAGATACTCTTTTTTCATTATTAGACATAGCAAATTTTTGAGATTGATTTTGTTACATGAAAGCCAAGAGCAGATTTATCAGTGGATGCAGAAATCATGCCTTGAATTTGGCACCTGTGCTACTTGAACATTTAATTGCTTAAATAGACTAATAAAATAAATTTTACAAAAAGCAGTTCTTAGGGACAGACTCAGAAAGTAATCATGAATTCAAGACCAGTAGCATCATTGGTTCATAACAGCTTTGAACTGAAGTTCAGAAAATAATTTCTCAGAAACACTTGCCTTTGTTGCATAATTTTATAGTCCAAGCTAAGTTGCCTTAGGACACATCTAAATTAAACTGTAGTTTGGAAAAAAATATGTTTTTGAAGAAATTCTCCTGATCATCCCATGTCACTTATTGGTTGGGTTTTTGAAGCAGTTTTAATGAGGTTTGATGAAGGTAAACTATTATTTTTATCTTCTTCCCCCCCCCCCCCCCCCCGGAAGAATAAAACACCTCCCTATAGAAAAAACTTAATTGGAAATTCTGTTCCAGGTGCTGATCAAATACCTAATGCAGAAATGCTTGATCTTCCATATACCTTTGAACAATATGCATGTTAGTGATGTTCAGTCCAAGAGATCAACCAAATCTATTCCAAAGCAAAAACAAGCAAACAACCAACCAACACATGTAGATGCAGAGGCCTCATAAAAATTATTTTGATTTACTGATCGACTCCTGCTGAAGCATAGGAATTTCTCTGAAAAATCTCCTGCTATTGTAGATATAACCTTAATCTTGACAGCAAAAAGACATTTTCTAATATGAGATATTTCTAATCTCAGCGTTTCCTTATGTTCAATTTGAGCAAGTCAGTATGCTGATCCTCATACAACCCACTTTTAAATATATTACTCATCCACTACATCACTCAGGTAGAGGTACTATTTAGATGCATAGACGTATTTCTCTTAAATATTTCAACATTCAGTACCAAAGTAACTATTTTTTAAATACCTGACTCCCATTGCAGAATCCAAAAGGCTTACAATCACATTCTGTATATAATGTGTGGCAATGTGTGCTTGCAGCCCCAAAAATCAGTCATATCCTGGGCTGCATCAAAAGAAGTGTCCCCTTCTAAGGGGTATGGAGGGTTCAATATGCAGGACAGACCCCCCTCTTAGGGAAGCCTGCTGCCTCCCTGGGGCCTGTGTTAAGAACATCACTAGGAAACTTCCTAGCCTGGTACAGCCCTTGGACTATTACCCACTACTGCTCTTCTGTGTGGGTGGTGATGAATCTGCAAAAGCGATCAAAAGAGACTTCAGGGCCTTGGGACAGTTCCTGAGGGAATCTGGAGCACAGGTTATTTTTCCCTCTCTCCTTTCAGTTGTGAGCAGTGACACTGGGAGGAACAAACAGACTCAGTCCATTAATACATTGCTCTGGGACTGGTGTCATCACCACAGTTTTGGGTTTTTGGATAATGGGATGGCCTGCATGGCACCAGGCTTGCTGACATCAGATGAGTTTCACCTTTCAAAAGGGGAAAGAGGCTGTTTGCCCAGGAGCTAGTGGGGCTCATTGACAGAGCTTTAAACTAGGCTTGAAGGGGGAGGGAGATAATATCAGGCTTGCCTGCGACAAGCTGTGGGATGACACACCAAGGTCAGAGGGATGGGGTGCTAACAAGGGCTCTCAGCCTGTTACTCAGAGAGGTGCTGGACACACTGCAGCATGCTTGAAGTCTAGAAGAGATGAGCCAGGAGCTTCTGAGGTAATAGGAACCAATAGGGAAACATTGCTGAAGTACCTCAAAGTAATTCTGGCCACTCCAGCCAGTCAGTCAGCTTCATCGGGGCCCCAACTTACACGCCTCCATGCAAACACAGGTAGCATGGCGAATAAACAAGAGTTAGAGATGTGCACACACCTGCAGGGCTATGATCTCATCAGCATCACAGAGATGTAGTGGGATGGGTCGAATGAGTGGAGTGTTGGAATGGAAGGGTACAGGCTCTTTAGGAATGACAGGCAGGGGAGACAAGAAGGGGTATTGCCCTCTGTCAATGACCAGCTGGAGTGCATGGAGCTCTGCCTGGGGATAGATGAGGAGCCGACCGAGAGCTTCTGGGTGAGGATGAAAGGGAAGGAAGGGACAGGGGACATTAGAGTGGGAGTCTGCTACAGGCCACCCAACCAGGAAGACCAATCAGATGGGTGCACAGCAAGGTCACTACCCTGGACTTCAGGAGAGCAGACTTTGGCCTCTTCAGGGACCTGCTTGGTAGACTACCATGGGACAAAGCCCTGAAAGGAAGAGGGGCCCAAGACAGCTTGTTAGTATTCAAGGATCACCTCCTCCAAGCTCAGGAGTGATGCATCCCAGCAAAGAGGAAGTCAGGCAAAAATGCCGGGAGGCATGCGTGGATGAACAAGGAGCTCCTGGGCAAACTCAAACACAAAAGGGATGTCTGCAGAGGGTGAAAGCAAGGGTGGGTAGCCTGGGAGGAATACAGAGAAATTGTCTGAACAGCCAGGGAGCAGGTTAGGAAAACTAAAGCTCTGATAGAATTAAATCTGGCCAGGGACATCAAGGGCGAATAGAAAAGCTTCTATAGGTACATCAGCAATAAAAGGAAGGCTAGAAAAAATGTGGGTCCTTTCCAGAAGGAAATGGGAGATCTGGTTACCTGGGATATGGAGAAGGCTGAGGTACTTAGCGACTTTGAGGCCTCAGTCTTCATTGGCAAATGCTGTAGCCATACTGCCCAAGCCTCAGAAGGCAAAGGCAGGGACTAGGAGAATGAAGAACCGCCCACAGCAGGAGAAGATCAAGTTTGAGACCATTTAAGGAACCTGAAGGTGCACAAGTCCTTGGGACCTGATGAGAAGGATCCACAGGTCGTGAGAGGACTGGCAGATGAAGTGGCTAAGCAACTATCCATCATATTTGAGAAATCATGGCAGTCCAGTGAAGTTCCCACTGACTGCAAAAGAGGAAACATAACCCTCATTTAAAAAAAAGGTAAAAAAGGAAGACCCAGGGAACTACAGGCCAGCCAGTCTCACCTCTGTGCCTGGAAAGATCATGCAGCAGATCCTTCTGGAAACTATGCTCAGGCACATGGAAAATAAGGAAGTGATTGGTGACAGCCAACATACGTTGACGAAAGGCAAATGGTGCCTGACAAATTATTGGCATTCTACGATGGGGTTACAGTGTTGCATTCAACAGCTCAGTTTCCAAGTGGAGACCAGTGGTGAGTGGCATTTCTCAGGGGCTGATATTGGGACTGGCACTGTTCAACATCTTTGTCGGCAACATGGACAGTGGGATTGAGTGCACCTTCTGCAAGTTTGCTGATGACACCAAGGTGTGTGCTGCAGTCAACATACAGCAGGGAAGGGATTCCATCCAGAGGTGGACCTGTGCAAACCGCATGAAGTTCACCAAGGCCAAGTGCAAGGTCCTGCACATGGGTTGGCGCAATCTCAACCACAACTACAGGTGGATAATGGATTGAGAGCCGCCCTGAGGAGAAAGATTTGGCAGTGTTGGTGGATGAGAAGCTCAATATGACCCAGCAATATGTACTTGAAGCCCAGAAAGCCAACTATATCCTGGGCTGCATCAAAAGAAGTGTGACGAGCTGGTCAAGGGAGGTGATTCTGTCCCTCTATTCTGCTCCCATGAGACCCCACCTGGAGTACTGCATCCAGCTCTGAGGTCCCCAGTACAAGAAAGTCAGGAATCTGTTAGAGTGGTGCCAGAGGAGCGCCACAACAATGATCAGAGGGATGGAACACCTCTCCTATGAGAAAAGGTTGAGACAGTTGAGGTTGTTCAGTCCAGAGAATGGTGCCCATGTAACAGGAGAAAGGGCAGTGGACACAAACGGGAACACAGGAAGCTCCATCCGAACATGAGAAAACTGTTCTTCACTGTGCAGGTGACCGAGCACCGGAACAGGTTGCCCAGAGAGGTTGTGGAGTCTCCTGTGGACATATTCAAAACCTGCTTGGATGCCATCCTGTGCAACCAGCTCTAGGTGATCCTGCTTTAGCAGGGGGGTTGAACCATATAATCTCCAGAGGTTCCTTCCAACCCCTACCATTCTGTGATTCTGTAAGAAGAGAAGGCTCCAGGGAGACCTTTTTGTGGCCTTGCAATACTTAAAGGGGATTTATAAGAAAGATAGAGAAGGACTTTTTACCAGGGCTTGTAATGACAGGACATAGGATAATGGTTTAAACTAAAAGAGGGTAGATTTAGTTTAAATACAGGGAATTAATTGTTTACCATGAGGGTAGTGGGGCGGGTTGCACAGAGAAGTTGTGGATACTCCATCCGTGGAAGTATTCAAGGCCAGGTGGATGGGGCTTGAGCAACCTGATCTAGTGGAAGATGTCCCTGTACATGGCAGAGGCTTTGGACTGGATGATCTTTAAAAGTCCCTTCCAACACAAACCATTCTATGATTCTATGAAATGGTTAGGTATGTGGTAAAGGGATTTTTAGGTATCAATGCCATGAATAGAAATGTCCCTAATCTAGTAAACAAGACACTCCAAAACAGATGTATATATGCTAGAAGTATATCATCCAGGATTTATGCATCCTCATCCTGGAAGTGATGAGCTATATTTGGCCAGAATTTATACCACATAATGGTTTTGTTGGTTTAGTCCATTCTGTTAAAACACACACCACTGTGTCCCCCCTGCCCCCCCCCCCCCAAACCAAACCCGAAACAAACAAACAAAAACCCCCAAAAACCAACCCACAGGCCAAAATAAAACACATGCACTCAGAATATAATCTTTATTTTTACTCAACATCTATTTAAGATGTTGGAAATTCCTCTTTTCTGTGAGGGAAGAAGTCAAACCCATGCTCTGTTAAGTTTTTGGCAGGTTATTCTCTTTTGTGGACATATTCTTATGCAACTAGTCCTCACTGCATAACAGAATTAAGGATTAATTGTTCAAGAAAGACAGAATGAACAAGATTAGCTATGACATTTTGGTCTAATGGCTAGGACAGTTCTTGGATACAAGGAGATGATGTTTTTATCTCTGCCTCAATATTGATTTTGTATTTTATCTAATGATTATTTAATGCAAGTCCATAGGAGATGGACTACAGCTACTACAGCTAGATCTGTATACCCATTAGCATCTTTTCTGCCAATCTCACACACAGGAGTGAGGATCACACTAGAAACTGAGACTGCTGAAATGCACTTTTAGAAGTGTATTGGGTAATGATGCCATAAAACCTCCAGTGAATCTATATCTTAAATATCTAGTCATGTGAAAAAATTACTGCCAAGCAGTTCAAGAGTTTAGCATTTACCTAATCCCTAATGGGCCTTAATTACCTTAAAGTTCATATACATGTATAATACCCATTGCTTCAGTTAGGTCAGACCTCTTCTCCTGAGAATAATGATGTCACTGTGTATAAATTCAGAGAATCCTTCTTACCTAGCAGTCTTGCAGAAAAAAATCTCTTACTTTCATTTGAAAACAGTGTCAGAAGTGTAAATGTAATTCCCCGTTAGGTATTAATATTAATATTTATCTTATTTATATTAATATATCAACAAATATTGATGTTATTTATGATATTTTTATTTAATGTCATTTTAATGATCCTGATTTAAATAGAATTACCTTTTTTGTCTCCATTTTGTTTCTTCTTGTTCCTCATGATGGGTCATTAACATTTACAAGCCTCTGCCACAATCTGTAATTGTATCAGAATGTCAAACAGATCAACCTCTTCAAAGCGCAAAGATGGTCTGTTATTGTACCACAATTTTGGTCCTCCTCTTGCAGTATAATTTGTCTATTTATATACATAAACAATTATTTTTTATGTTATCCTTCTCAATTAATTTGAAAGTATTCACTCTCTGTTACTGATTTCTCTCATTTCTCTGCTGCTTTCATATTGCTCATAACAGGAATTTTTCTGTTGTGCCGCCTTGGTTGGAAGTGACAATTGTTTAAAGTAGACATTTAAATTACATTATAAATAAACATTTTACTTTCTGCATTTGTCGAAGACAAATATTGATAAGGTGGGGAAACAGATTACCACATTATCTGTAGTTATATTCCCATTCCCGTAAGCTATTCCCTTCTGTTATAGCATCATCTAGATTCCAACACCTAAGCTTGAATATTAACTGTGTCATGCCAGAGGCCTGTATTTTCCTTTGGGGATATATAATTACATTGACTACTAGGAAGACATCATAGTTCCTGAGGGAGCTAGAGGTAACATTTTCAAAAGTGTTCAAGCTCAGCCTAATGTTCCTTACATGGGGACAGGCTCACACAAACTGCTTTTGAAAAGCTTTCTTGAATGCTTACCTTTGATCAACTTTCATCTCTTCTTTTTATTAAGGAATCTTCTAGAAGCCAAAACAAACTTAAAAGTGAAGAGGAAGTGATTGCAACTAAGGCTGTCAAAGGGTACACTGATTCAACATACTCCCTAAGCAGGTTATTAGTGTCAGAGCTCTTGGGAAGTCATATATAATGTTAAATGTTATTATAAGTTAGAAACCTTCCTAAGGCGCTGGTTCATGGAGAAACTTCTACCTCCTTTTTCTATGGGTGAATCTTTCTTGGACATGGGTTGCCACAGCAGCGAGGAAAGATGTAGTTTATATTTGTTTGCGTTATCCTAGGCTAATCTAGGTAACAGAGTGCTCATGTTTGTTCTCAGTCACAGATTATTTTTTTTGTTGTTATAGATTTTTACATTAGTAGGATTATTGTAACAACCATAAATCCTTTCCTATTGGTGTCAATTGTTCTACTGTTTGCCGTTATTAATGATACAATGTTGATTGCCTGTCTAAAAACATACAACAGTGCTGACAGCTTTATCTGGGAATTGGTAGAATATCAAAATTATTCATGAGTGATTCCCATCAAAAGCCTTTGCTAAATCCTCTGGACTTTGCAGCAGTATAAAACTGAAATTCCTGAATTGTTGAGCCTTCACTGATTAAGGCTTCAATCAAAGGATATAGAAAAGGAAAGGATCAGAAAAAGGAATGAAGAAGTAAAGCATTTTCTTACTGCACAGAAATCAGCTCTCACAGAAAAGCTGATGTGGCCAAAACTTCTCCTTTTACTTTTTTTTAGCCTTGACCCATCTTCTGTATCTACAGTGGTACCTATTTAAGTATCAAAATAAGACACTTTGAACACGGAGTAGGGTTGCCCTAAGCTCCCTATAAAGTTCGTGGAGAGAAAATACATTCAGTATCTGACTTTTCTTGTGGAGATGCTCTCTTCACTGACAGTACAGAAAGCTATGTTCCCATAAGGTTCTCAGAGGTATATTCCTTACTTGCTTAAGGTGTGATATATGCTAATGTTTGTATGTGTTCACATATGAATGATTAGAGACATATATATGTATGTCTATTTAAATTATGCAGACATAAACATACAATATGCAGCAAGCAAACATATGTATATGCCAATATTAACATAATTTGTTTATTTATCTCTATAATAGTAAACCTAGCTATCTGAAAGTACAACACAGGAAGTATCTTGCAGGAAGCATCACATAACGGACCATTTCCTGCCACCTTATTCATCCTCTTCTACTCTTTCTAAAGCAATTCTATCAAAGCTAATGCTGTAATATTAAAATATATACAAAAGTATTTTTGAGGTAATGAAATAAGAGAATAATTTGCACATGACTGATTTCTTCTGAAAATCTTAAAGAGGTAAACATATCACTCTACAAGGCTCAGAGATATCTGAAATATTTAAATATATATATATTAATCAATAGGAAAAAATTAGAAATACCTAAATAAATATTATTGAAGGTGCCTCTCTGTAAGCTATATTGCAGAAACTGCCTTTCATCCAAGGTCAAAGCATAAACTAGGGTAAAGTAGAAAGATTTTAGTTAGAATTATCTGTCTCCATAGATAGGCAGAGTGCCATCTTATTAAGGTGGAAGGTCCCAGAAGGAAAAAGAAACAGAATATAACAAGTACTGAATATTCTCAGTAGCTTCCTGTGAAGCTTTATAAGAAGATTTCGTTATGAATAGTTATGCGTCCAATGAAAACAGAGCCGTCAGAGAACAGAGTGGTAACCAGATCGGACACAGCTGTGTAGGCTCAGCACACAATCTCAGCCAGACCAAAAGTATTTCTTGTGAAACTGGAGCACAATGCTTACACTCTTTTGGATACAAACAATAGGTTTATTTTTTACCATGAACAAATAATCAATTAGCTGTATTTTAGCTATTGATTAATGGCTAATAATTTGTTCACAGTAAAAATCAATAGCCAAAATGCAGATGATTTTTGAAGTTTTTGTACTACCTTTTCCTGACATAATTGTGAAGTAATTGTAAAGGACAAAGCTGCTACTTCAAAAACTATGAATGTTCCAAGCACTACACAGTACAAGTGATACATATGTCATAAATCCTGGTAATTTATCTTTGGAAAAAAAACACATAAGAAAATATATGTATCAACATTTGCTAAAGCATATGCAAGTACATATGTTGGTGCTTTTTATATAATTATGTGGAATAGCGCAAGAAGGGCAAAATCTATATAAGAATTGTTATTAGATCTGTAGCCTAATGATCTATCTTTGAAAGATACTTACAGTATTTCAGGCATCTTTTACAGAGTTTTATGCATGCGATATTTACATTGTTGATAAACTACATAGCCAAATACTTTTATCTAAAAAGCTTACCATGCTTATCAGAGTTTTATGCACTGTAAACCTGAATTTTAGCAGCAGCAGAACACCACTTAATCTATGCATCTAGGGGTTTCTATACTGGCTATCACTATTGCTATAGGAAGTTTTTAAAAGACTTAAAGCATTTTTTTCTTTTAGGAAACATTTATTAGGTCACTCCTTTAAACAATATGACTCTGAATTCTGATAATTTTCTAAATATTATTCACCTTTGCACACTACTGTCCCATATTATATTTGTTCTCTTAAATTAACAAAAAATATAGCATTCTTGCAAGTGAGAGCTTAAAAGAATATTTGCTTTCTCACTGTAGTTTTGTTTGTTGTTTTGTTTTGCTTTGTTTTGTTTTAATTTTTTAACCATGTAACTCCACTAAAAAAGAAAGTCTGCTGTAGTTTATCAGATTTTCCCTGTCCTAAAGGTCCAAGTGCACTATAAATATGGTCTTTCAGTTGGGGTACTGTTTATTCCACTTGTCTTCAGGCAATCACTTTTGCAACATATATTAGCAACATTCAGAAGCACTCTTACGGTAAAGGAAACCTGGATCTTCTATTGGCTGCGACTGTAGGAACACTACTCCATGCCCATTTGAAATCATCTTACAGAATATCTCCCTTTTTTTTTTAAATTTTAAAAAGCCTTGCTTCAGACAATAGTGTGATGGTTTAACCCCAACCAGCAACTAAGCACCACGCAGCCATTCACTTTTACCCCATGGTGGGGTGGGGGAGAGAATCGGAGGAGTGAAAGTGAGAAAAATCATGGGCTGAGATAAAGACAGTTTAATAAGTAAAGCAAAAGCCACGGGCACAAGCAAAGCAAAGCAAGGAATTAATTCCCCAGTTCCCATGGGCAGGCAGGTGTTCAGCCATCTCCAGGAAACCAGGGCTCCGTCGTGTTTAATGGTGACTTGGGAAGACAAACACCGGAACTCTGAACATCCTCCCTTCCCCTTCCTCCCTCTTCCCCCAGCCTTATATGCTGAACATGACACCATATGGTATGGAATATCCCTTTGCTCAGTTGGGGTCAGCTGTCCCGTCTGTGTCCCTTCCCAACTCCTTGTGCACCCCCAGCCATCCTGCTGGTGGGGTGGTGTGAGAAGCAGAAAAGGCCTTGGCTCTGTGTAAGCACTACTTAGCAATAACAAAAACATCTCTGTGTTATCAACACTGTTTTCAGCACAAATCCAAAATACAGCCCCATTCTAGCTACTATGAAGACAATTAACTATCATCTCAGCCAAAACCAGCACAACAGTTAAATTGTATTTGTTGCTACTTTGCAGATTCTATTTGTAAAAAAGAATAAAGTCAACAAACTTCTGTCTCACAGGACCTGCAAGAGACAACCAGTCACACTTTGAATAAATGTGATAGTACCCAAAAATGATCAGATGTAATAGTCTGATGGATAAGATTCTGCCAACTGACCCTATCTGCTGGGTCATTACCCTGATACATTACCCTGCTAGTAGTCCTACAATTTTATTTGTTGTGATAGTACTCCAGAAAGAATTCTAATTTATTAAGGATAGCAAGACTGCTTGGTGCAATCATCTTTTCTAGGATGCGATCGGAGCCAAGGGAGTTACAAAATGTCATTTGAAGGAATCAGAGCTGCCATAATCAGTCTTTAATCAGTAGGTCCTGTATCCTACTTGTAGTCTCAATTTAATTCTGATTTTAATCTTAAAAATTCATAGAAGCTGATTTTTATACTAAGGGGCACTCAAGTGTATGTCAGCAAAAGTAATTAATTCTCTTAAAATACAGTATGATTTATTTAATGTCTTGGAATATGGACAGACATGAATGATATTAAATATAGAGGTTGTTTTCTTACTCTGTTATAAATCAGGAATAACTTCCTCACCATTATTCAAAGCAAGTTAACTGATAGAAGTAAGAGAGGAACTGAGTCCGGATCACTATATAATAATTCAGTTATAACTATTGAAAACTGATTTGAAAGTTTGGCATATTTTCCAAGAAAATATTTTCTACAACGGTAATTTTTCTGACACTTCTCAAAGGTACTCAGCATTTTTATTTATAAAACTGTTCTGCCACTCATTAAGAAATGCCAATTATTATAAAAAACAGTTGTAAGAATTATATTATTAGTGGCTGCATGAAATGTTATTTACAGCTGCTTTGAAAGACGACTCTCATTTCCTCTCTGTCTTCAGGAAAACAGCTTCTGTTCTTTAGCATAAGGATAAAAGTTAGGTTACCAACAGGAGGAAAGGGGGAGGTTTTGACTGAATAAATTTAATGTTGAATCAGGCACTTGAGCTTGAGACAGCACGTTTCAGAGATATTTGTCATTAAAGGATTTTGCTCTATATGAGAAGAAACTGTTTCTGACAGTTATGTTAGAAGCTAAGAGGATCATCCTTTCCTTGTGGGTAAGTACATCCATCCCATATATAACTCAGTTATGTTCTACAGATACCTAGTGCAAAAGTGTCTGTTACACATTTCAAAACCTCCTTATTTATGAACAAGAATAGGAAACTTTTTGTGAGCTGCATGCTCATTAATAATATGTAATGTGTTAGCAATGCTATTCTAGGTTAGTACTATCAGATGCTTTTAAAAGCATAAATCATGCACTTTCAGTAGTTATTCTCTCGCATTCAGTTTTCTTTAGCTTTGATAATAAATGCTCCAGTGCCATTTCTGTGATATTGTCTTAGTACTATTTGACATATGCTGCTGGTTTTGTATGTTTGCATTAGATTTAGCTTCTTGCGTACCCTGCATTGTATTCTAAGATCACTTCACTGGTCAGCTGAAAGAGAAACAGTTATTTGTTGAGTTTTTTGTAGGGTTTGTTTTAATAGAGACTGGTGTACATAAACACATAGTCCCGGCTTTCCAAGGAGCTGTCTGCTTCTCCAGGAGCCTCCGAAGGTTCAGAAACTGCATCAGAAAGGTTAAGAAAATGTACCTCATGTGTGTGTTAAACAGCTGTTCTTCAGAGAAGTCCATCAGTTCAGCAATTTGCTGCTTCTACTAGCAGAAAAAGATTGATCTTAATACATTAACTGCTGAAGTCATTGGCCAGCTTTTCTTGAACTTCAATGGACTTTAGTATTGCTGAAAGAATGGCAGACTCCCATAAATATCTATGTGTATATGTATGCATATAAAAATATATATACATTCATATATGTAAATATATATATTCATATATGTAAATATATATAAACATACATGTGAATGTGGTTATTTATTCCTCAGGGATTGGATAGAAGTTTGAAAAGACTGGAACACTGCTTTTGCAATATATCACTTCTAATTTTAAAATTATATTTCACATAATATATTATTTTGGTCTTAGGTAAGTATCTTGGTGCAATTCATAAAATAAATTAGTATCTGTAACTTACGACATATTTCTGTTTTATACAGTATTATAAGGGTATTGGAATTAAAATCAATTATATTTTTAAATTTCTCCTAGCAATGTAGTTTTACGTATTTGAAAACATGAAATAATCAGAGGTGTCAGAATGGCATTAAAAAAAGAGAGTGATACAAAGATAAATGATGCAATGGTTACATATTTAATTCCAAACAAAATGGAGTATAAAACTACTTCATAAAGAAACAATCTGTTCAATTATCAATAATCAAAGGAAAAGTGAAATATGATTATCAAGTACGTTGAATGAATAAACTTATTAAAGGAATTAATTTGCTCCTCCTTTTTGATACTCGAGCCCTATTTAGAGTGAAATCTTCATAAATTAATGTATGAAAGGGAAATAAATCTGAGAGAGGAATAGATTTACTCTGTACCCCAACTGTGTATTAAAGAGATTTCAGATCTACATGACAGAAAATGAAAGTAGATGTTATTTTATCTTTTTTTCTTTTTACAAAGTATTTTCTCCTCTTGATTTCTTACATGTCTTCTTCTTTTCCACTAGGAAATTAAAATATAATAATAATTGCATATTTTTTAGATGATTAATGTATTCTTGGTGTCATGGTTTTGCCTCAGATGGCAACTCTGCACCATGCAGCCACTCACTCATTCCCCCCATGGTGGGATGGGGGAGAGAATCAGAAGAGTAAAAGTGAGAAAACTCGTGGGTTGAGATAAAGACAGTTTAATAGGTAAAGCAAAAGGCACACACACAAGCAAAGCAAAACAAGGAATTCATTCACCACTTCCCATGGGCAGGCAGGTGTTCAGCCATCTCCAGGAAAGCAGGGATCCCTCACGTTTAATAGTGACTTGGGAAGACAAATGCCATCACTCCAAAAGTCCCATCCCTCCCCCCTCCCCCGCCCCCAGCCCCTTATATGTTGAGCATGACATCATATGGTATGGAATATCCCTTTGCTCAGTTGGGGTCAGCTGTCCTGTCTGCACCGCCTCCCAACTCCTTGTGGACCCCCAGCCATCCTGCTGGTGGGGTGGTGTGAGAAACAGAAACTCTTGCTTGACCCTGTGTAAGCACTGCTCAGCAATAACAAAAACATCTCTATGTTGTCAACACTGTTTTCAGCACAAATCCAAAACATAGCCCCATACTAGCTACTATGAAGAAAATTAACTCTCCCAGCCAAAACCAGCACACATGGCTTTTGAGTATAGACATTCCCATGGACAGACCTTTACTATTCCACCCAAACTCTCTTCCTGTCATTGCAAAGGCTGGTCAATTTGCTGTTTGCTCATATGTTCATCATCAAGTAACACTGCAAAGGTATAGGACCCATATCTTGAATGGTGACCCTGGTTTGTTTTGTCTGTTTTTCTGCTGCACTTCTTTTTTTTTTTAAGATAAAAGCTCATTCCCTCCACAAAAGAATGGTGAGGGAAATACTGCATCATATGTGCTTTAAAATTTCTCCCTATAATCAATGCCACCTACTCAAAAGGTTTCATGTGCCCAAGTCATTGTTTTGAAAGATGCCCAGAGGCTTGTGTTGAGCACGTTGCACACTTACTGCAACTGTCTATTCCACTGCCCTGTGACTGTGAAATACATTCAGAAATCTTGTGCACAATTTAGAACCTTTTGCACATGTGTGTACACAGTACACAGGACTTTTCAGATGGCTGATATAGTTTAGTGCATTAAGGTGACAATTTAGTGGGCAAATGTTTAGGTTTTAAATTTGAAATGCAAAGGGTGTGAAATTACACAATATATTTGGTAAGTGTGAGCTTGAAAGCATGGTCATTCAATTATTTAGTCTGTGCAGGTATCTTAAAGTATTCCTACACATTTGACTTTTTTTCAGAAATGTAAATAATAATTACAATACGTAAAATGAAAAGCATTTTTTTTACATGAAGTTTTCATTGAAAAAGTTATATCTTTTGAAGACTGGTTGTTCATCATCTCAATACAAGAAGACCACTTGAGATACTCCTGAACAGTTATAGAATCTTTCTAGTTATACTGAATTACTATCAAGAAGAACAAGTAATTTGTTCCCTCATAGCTGTACCACTTCAATTATTCTATGTGTTGTTCCGCACAATTTTTTTTAGCTGATTGTGTCATAAAAGAAATACCTTATAACCCTATAAACACCCTATAATCTTCACCCTCAAACACTAACCATACATTTTAAGTTAGACCATTCTTTGTTGAACAAAACTGATTTTCAACATGCACATAAATACTTTTTAAAATTTAGCTTAAAGAATTTTAACATGATTTCCAGCATGACATATATTTAAGATGGATTCATAACTGTAAAATGACTTGCATGAGTTAGAACTTCATTTTCTGCTGATGATAAATGAGAAATAAATTTCAGTAGATGCACTTACGTAAATAAAAAATACCCATCTTTTTATTATAATTATTGAGAATAGTTAGATTGTCTTGTGCCATACATAAACTGGGGGATTTTATGTATTGCTAAATTTATACAAAAAATGCTTACTTGCTAATGCTCACAATCAAAAGCGAAGTGCTCCTAACAGGGAATGATGACAGAAGCCATTTTCCATAAAGCTGAAGATATGCCAACGACCATTTTGATATCTTTCTATATTACATTTTGATATTACACTGAGGAGAAATTTACTCTACAAATAATTTACAGATAGCGAGACATGAAGGTATTACAAACCATCAACAAAGATCTCAAGCATGTCCTTGTATACAGTAAGTACCTTTTTGTTTTTTATTACAACAGATACAAGTATGAAAAAGTATTTAAAAAAAACCCCCTAATTCTAGGGAGTTGTCATTAGACCTGCAAATAAAATGCTGGCTTAATTGTGGTTTTCCTGTTTATTCTTGTGTTTCCAATAAAATATAATTACCATGAAACTAAAGTAAGTGACTAATACCTATTTAATTATATTTCTATGTGAATTTTAAATGAAATGCAGCACAAGTGTAGTACAAAGACAATACTACTTATAACTTCCTGCACTACAGTTTATTCAGATCGTAATTTAAATTTAATTTTAATTCCAATTTAATTGAATAACACAGTTGCACTGAATAATGAATATAGTAATTGAACTGATGCATCCAGTATTTATTTGTCTAGTTCAAATGGTATGAAATTATGGAATGAAAAAATAAAATAGAAATCTTTTTTTTATTATTCTTTCACACTCAACATTACAGGCAAATTTATGAAATGTTTTCCTTAATTTATGTATGAGATATATGGGCTCCAAAATTATATCCATATCACTATATGATAACCATAAATCTGTTTTTATATCTATCATGTGATTTGATTTCCCAAAAAATTCAGGTTTGCAGATAAGACACATATAGCTCCAACAGATACTTGTTTCTGTAGAAATACATGTGTGTGTGTGTGAAGTTAATGTCTATTCCTAAACTTAAATAAAAAAAAGATAACCAGTGATTAGTCCCTGAAGGCCTAGTGGCTCTGTCAGACTCGTTTCCATGCTGCTAAGGGAGAGCCCTTTCTATGTCAAACTACTCAAGGAATGAGTTATTTGGGAGCAATCTAAAACTGAGCCAGGAAGCAGTCTAACAAGTAATCAAGGTTAATTATCAGGGATGCAGTACAAGAGCTCGTTCGCTCAACATCCTTCATTTAGCAATATAGACGCATGCAATGAGATCACTGTAAATTAGGCACCTACATTCATTTCAGATTAAAGTATTAAGTATTTCTACGGGTGGCTCTAGCTGAGTGGGGCTGAGTCTTTTAAAAGTCAACAGACGGTAACAGTAAATCAATTGTGTCTTCTTTTGTTCCTAATTGTGGACAGTGGTGGGAATATATGGATGTTGTGCTCCATTTGGAGTGAAGGTTATGCATCACTGAAGTTACAGTTAGAGGTTGGAGGTTTCACAACAAAGCTCTGAATGACCTGCTCTGAATTCAGAGCTGTTTAGGAGGTTGGACTAGGTGACCTCCTGAAATCCTTTCCGACCTGAGTGATTTCATGGTTCTGTAGAAGACCACTACTAGATGTGGTTTGCCTCGACATTGCCGTCGCACCCCCACTTCCCTATGTTAACATCCTGCCTCGGAAGATGCTGCCTCCCCCCCCCGCCGCTGTCTGCGGACGAATACTGCTGTGTGCTTGTGCAAGAGCCAGGGCACGAAAAACAAAAGGGAGGGGAGGGGGCAGAGGAGGGCTTCCCGAGGGGGCAGCACGTACAGCATGAACTGCACGTATGCAATCGTGATCTGCGCATGAGCATGGGACCCGACACCTATAAAGGAGCATGCATGCGCCAGTGAAAGGGCTTTTTCTCCTTCTTCCTCTGCTCTTCGTGTATCTCCTGGAATCTGCTTCGACACAAGCCTGTGACACTTGGAAATCATAGAGGGCGCTAATGGAGCATCACTGGACTTGGAATGGCGGTAACTAGATTCCTCCCCAACTCAGACCCTCCCCCTCTCTATGTCTCTACCTCTCTATCTACCTCCCTACCTCTCTCTCTTTTTCCCCTCTCTTCCCTTTGTTCTTCCCCACTCTCCCGGTTGTCTCTTTATATAGTTCTTTTCTCCCTGTTCATCAAAAATAAAGCTGAAAGGTTGTATGACATTTGACCTCATTTGTGTCTCAGTCTCGCGCTTGGGATCGTATCGAAACCTCCTTGACATTGGATCGGGACAGGTTCTATTATACAACCATCTAAAAGAAAATATGTATGTATTACCGGCTTTTGCAATATTTTATTTTTAAAACTAGATGGAATACAAGTGGAAAAATACTATAATGACAAGTTCACATGTCATTTGCAGACATAATTAACTGAATTCAAAGTTTTTCATTATTTTAATCAACAAAAGTAATTCATTGTTCTATTATGATGTTTTTTGGAAAGTGCAGGGGGTTGACTCTGGCTGGAGGCCAGGTACCCACCAAACCCACTCTATCACTGCCCTCCTCAGCTGGACAAGGGAGAGAAATTATAACAAAAGGCTCGTGGGTTAAGATAAGGACAGGGAGAGATCATTCTCTAATTATCATCACAGGCAAAACAGACTCAACTTAGAAAAAAATAATTTAGTTTATTACCAAGCAAAACAGTCTCAAGTAATGAGAAATAAAACCAAATCTTAAAACACCTCTGCCCTACCCCTCCCTTCTTCCTGGACTACTTTACTTCCAAATTCTCTACCTTCTCCCCCACCAGTGGCACACAGGGAATGGGGGTTGTGGTCAGTTCATCACACGTTGTCTCTGCTGCTCCTTCCTCCTCAGGAGGAGGACTCCTCACACTCTTCCCCTGCTCCAGCGTGGGGCCTCTCCCATGGGAGACAGTCCTCCACCAACTTCTCCAATGTGGGTCCCCACAGGGTCACAAGTCTTGCCAGCGAAGCTGCTGCAGCTTGGGCTCCTCTCTCCACAAGTCCACAGGTCCTGCCAGGAGCTTGCTCCAGCGTGGGCTTCCCACGGGGTCACAGCCTCCTTCAGGTGCCTCCACCTGCTCCGGCGTGGGGTCCTCCACGGGCTGCAGGTGGAATCTCTACACCCCCTCATCCTCCCTCCATGGGCTGCAGGGGGACAGCCTGCTTCACCATGGTCTTCACCACGGGCTGCAGGGGAATCTCTGCTCCGGCGCCTGGAGCACCTCCTCCCCCTCCTTCTGCACTGACCTTGGTGTCTGCAGAGTTTCTTACATCTTCTCACTCTTCTGTGGCTGCAAAAAGTGCTCCTAGGGTTTTTTTTCTTCTTAACTATGTTATTTTAGAGGCGCTACCACCATTGCTGATGGGCTTGGCCTTGGCCAGCAGTGGGTCCCTCTTGGAGCCGGCTGGCATTGGCTCTGTCAGACACAGGGGAAGCTTCTAGCAGCTTCTCACAGAAGCCACCCTTGTAGCCCCCCTCTCTACCAAAACCTTGCCACACAAACCCAAAACAGAAAGAGCTTTATTTTTTTGTCATCCAAAATAAATTAAAAGAAAGGAAGATGAAGAAATATTGCAAAAATTTATCATATTTAATCATTGTATGTAGTATGATATATTGTATAGCTCATTTTTATATTTAGGTGTATATGTAAATATTATCATCTGTAATATTCCCTACTTTAAATTATTTTAGATAAAGAGAAAATTCAAAATTAAATGCATATTTAAACCTGTAAAGTCCAATTAAAAAAAGAATAATAGATGATACTTCAAAATCATAAAAATCAAATAAACTTTTGTAATTGGAAAATCAACAAATATCTTGACTATAAATAACTACAATCAGGCTTGATTCATCATTTTAATATCAATGTGATGCAAGCGTTCATGGGTTTCTTGAATCAGCACTAGCTGCAATACAGCTGTGAATCCAACTTTTTCAATTTCATTTGGTTGATACATAACCCTTTTTACTTCCTAAATTTTTGTCCTGCTTTGTTCTACTTTATTTAAAGAAGAGTGAATGAAATTGTTTCTTCAACTAGTGTTTTGAGTGTAAGATCAAATAGAACTGTGAGAAAGTCTGTTTTAAAAGGTCAGACCAAACATACCAGCTTATGTTTTTGTACATATATATAGTTATAACAGTAACCAATGGGAAAATAATAGTCAAGTGCCAGGCAAATCTGATACAGAAAAGACAAAATCTTCTAAGTTTATAGAAGTTGTCTGTAACTCACAGACTTGGAAGCCACCTTAGAAGGTCTGACTTTTTTCTTTTGTTTTTCATTTGCTTGCTTGAACAAGATTGTTCATCTTGTTTTATTTATTTTGAATCTCTATCCTGGTCAAAAGACAAGCAAAGGCAATAGAATAAAGATAAGGACACAAGGAAAAGGCTAGGACACAGGGTCAATGAAGAATCTTGGAATGGGGAATATTGAAGGAAGGTAAGATGAAAGATCTTACACTATTTAGGCCAGGAAACTGAGACCTGTGAAAGGGGAATAAATGGGAAGCAGCAAGCAGTCAGAGATTTGGTCGCAGAAATGGGATTCTGACTCATTGGCCTGTTTTGTAAAATGGCAGATTACTGACTGAGATTAGCAAATATATAGAATACTAAGGGGTATTTAGAAGACACAGGGTTGGACGACAAGGGAGCTGCCAGAAGGAAGATGGAAGAGATGTCGTGAAAGGTATATGTAAGGGTATGTGGAAGGCGAGAGCCTCTACTCCTTTAAGGATGTCTGGTCAAGGATGTTTTCAGTGCAAAAAGGGATAATGAGATAGGAGGAAAGCCATACACAAGAACATACAGAGACACAAACCTGACTGGCAAATGATAAGGGAGGGAGTGATACGAACCAAATGTAGCCAGTCAAACTAATTGATAAGAGTATCTTGAATGTGGGAATGTTTAGTTCAGTAAGACTGCTTGACCGACAGCCTTGTCAAACAGGACACCGAGGAAAAGGGGGAAATCATAAACAAAACATTTGGAGGCATAGACTTGACAAACATAATGGAGACAAAGACAAGAAGCAAATATTTGTCAGTCACACTAATTGAAGTGTGTGAAATGATCTTGTGAATCATGAAACTGCAGGTAAACGGTGACTTTGCAGCGGGTAAGGATGCAAACCTGAGGGCCCAGGATGTTGGAGGGGGGTTGGTGGGACCGTACCAACTGATGAAGGAAGCGATAGCAGGAAGAAACAAAGGAGGAACAGACAGAAAGGGATATAAAAGGCTCTGGTTGTGTGCAAATTGTGGCTGGTCAGTACACTTGTCTGACCAAGCCCTACGCCTGATGACCGCAGCCTGTCCTATCTTATTATTATATACTTTCCTTTCGTTTATTTCATAGCAGGGGAAAACACATTTCTATGATTTGGAGAACAGACCATGTAAGAAAAGAAAGGATGCTGGTTAGCCCAAAACACTTGTGAAAGAATGCCTCACCAAGAAACCCAGGTTAATGTATTTATGGTTAGAATAAACTTAGAACTGAAGAGCATCATTAAGAATTTTAATTTACTGATGTCTAAAATAGTGTTATTATTTTGAAAGAGTGACCTGAGTTGAACAATATTACATAGACTTCTTTTCCCTATTCCAGACACAAACTCAGAAATATTAAACTGTAACAGCCAATATTGCCTTGGCATTTTTATCTGCATTTCTTGAAAATAAGAGATTTACAGGATGGTTTTCAAGATCAGTGAGATCTATATTCTTTTTTCCAAAAAGCTGTTCTGTGAAAACCTCAGGGGGCAGACATCACATGGAAACATTTATGAAATTGCTCATTGATTTCTTCTCAGAGGTAAAAAGTTCCACACTCACTTCCCTGCACTCTTCTTCAATTCAAAGCATTATGCAGAAAAACCCCTTAGGAATAAAAGGCTAACATTTTCCCTTTTCTCCCATCGCATGGACATCACAGGGCAAGGTCTTTCAGAAAGCACAGCCGGACCTTTCTCCTTTTGCTTACTCTGAATGACCAGGCCCTGCTGTCTTTCCCCATTGCTTAGCCTCAGCCGGCAGCTGAACACCACGCGGCCGCTCACTCACCCCTCTCCCCCGCCTGGTGGAATGGCGAGGAGAATCAGAAGAAAAAGGTGAAATTCATAGGCTGGGATAAGGACAGTTTACTGGGACAGCAAAGAAGAGGAAACTAACAACAACAATACTTATAAAAGAATATACAAAGTGAGTGATATACAATGCAATTTGCTCACCACCTGGAACCTCATGCCCAGCCTGTCCCCGAGCAGCGACCTCTCCTCGCCCGCCAGCTTCCCCCTTTATATACTGAACATGATGTCATATGGTATGGAATAGCCCTTTGACTAGTTTGGGTCATCTATCCTTGCTGTGTCCCCTCCCAGCTTCTTCTGAAAATTAACTATCCCAGTCAAAAACCAGGCCAGTCCTGGAAGCTCATCTGTTATACATTTAACATTCTGGTGGAGAGTGGCTAGCTGCCAAAAAGTGGTCACTTTTCCTTATTTAAAATTTATACAAAAGTCTCTGCTTGCTGCCCTCTGGGAAAACGTAAGGGACTGTGATTTCTCTGAACTCAGATTTCATCACCAGCCTAATCCACAGTCTCTTGTGCACTGAAAGAACGAACAGTAGGAAAGAATTTGGATGACTATAACTACTGATTCCAATAGGTAAGTTGCCGTTATCAGCCCACTTTAATTCTTCCTTTTTTTATTACAAAAGGATTAGTCTTGTTCCCCAAGATATTACCAACAGGCTTTGAATTCCTTTAGGTCTATCACCTATGTTATCCCATTGTACCTGCTTTTACTTCTCTTTGTATTGGAACATGCTGCAAGTCAATTTTTTTCATCATGTGAAAGAAATGTCATCCACTTTGCTCCATGCAGACTCCTACATGATGCTAACAGATTTCATTAGTTTCGCAGAACTAACTGTGACAACTCACCTTAAATGAAACTCACTCTGCTTTAATATGTCTTCTAGACCCAACTGAAATTCCCATTGTCCTGTTGCAATTTGTCATAGCCAAAGACAGACAAAACTTTGATTTACCCTTGGAACCTGAGCAGCTAGAACATTAACTTCCTTTCTAATAATCCTTTACATTGTTTCATTGACCTCCCAAGATATTTGCAATAAGCTCCAGAGCAACTCTCCCATGCACAAGCAGTTCAAGATCTTTGAAGTTTAAGATCCTTTAAGTAACATAATCTAACCTCTCTATAGGGTGAAAATTTCCATAGTCTCACAAATTAGTGGATGCTTCTTCCTCATCTTCATTCTGACCTCTTCAAACACGCACACACACACATCTCATTTTCCTATGTATACCATTTCTCCTGTGATGATCATTAACTATTTTCTTCACAATTTTAGTTTTCTTTATGACTTTCTTTTGAATCACTGCAGTTTTGAGAAAATTCTCAGCCTCACCACAGCAGGCCTTCACAATTTCTCACCCTGAAGAGGGAAGGCACACCAGATACATGTCATCAGATATCATGCTGATTTGGGGATATATGTTGCTATGATGACCCCACGATGCACAGCTGGACATTTTCCTTATTGTTTCTCTGCTTTTCTATGAGTTAAGCAATGTATTTATCCTGTTTTATGTAGTCTTCTGAAAAACAAAGAGCACAAGGAATTCATTTGCACAAATTCTAGTTGCCTAGAAAAGAAAAAATAGGAAACAATTTCTGTTTTGATCTCCTGTGGCTTCATTTGAACTGTATTTCAACATTTCCAAAATGTTTTATGACTCCCATTTTCTTCAAGACAGGAATTGTTAATGCTGTTCTTTATGTGATTCTTTGTTCTCTAGATCACATTGTCAAGGAAAAATATTATCAGGATGTTTCTATTTAGGGACTTAGAGCATGTCAATTTCTACTGTAACATGACTAACCTCTTTTTGTCCCTTTACACTTAAAATTAACACATTAATTATCTTTTTCTTATAATCAATACTAGTTCAATAGCTGCTGACTGAAGAGCACCACTTGATTGTCTCCTCTGACTTCTTGGGTATGACAGACATTTTGACTCAGATATTGAGCTAAGTTAGACTAAAACTCTTCAAGTTTCAGGTGTAGAAGTCAGGAAACCTAAATATACCAATCTAAAAGCTGAATGTCTATACTTTCTTATTTATCCAGACTATTTACACATAAAGAGGCTATACTAGCATTTCTCTTAGAAACAGTCCAGACTCATTAGTTTATATTTGACAGTTAAAGCCATACAATATGAATGCTACTCCTGTGGTGGAATATAACCTGTTAGACCTTACAAGGATAGTAGAACATATGAAATCAAGTCCTTAGTGATCAATTGAAGTAAAGAAATAAAATATGCTGCTATGATAACTGTGGAAGTACATCAATAGTTCCTTAGCCCTTTGGAACTTTTTTGATAATTATTAAAAATATTATCCCTATTAGTATTATCAACTTCTCCACCTAAGATATACATAAGATACATTGAATGGCTAGTCCAGCAGTGTTTCATTTTAGCAGACACTGCCCCACTTCATCTTTTGCTGCAGATTCAACTTTGCTGATCTACTTACAAGACAATATGCAGTAGCTACATTATCTCAGCATCAGTTATGTCCCCACATCTTCAGGATATAACAGAACTAGAATGGTAACATTTTCCACTGCAGAGATTTCTCCAGATTATCTCTCCTGTCCCTGACACATGCATAACTGTCCTTTTCTAAGAACTCCTGGTCAAATATTCAGCAAGGGAAAGGGCATTGCTATGCTTCATAGTTATTTAGTTGAATTGTTCTTCCTTTCTTCCTATAATGGTTCTTTGGTGACTTTGAATTGTATTATTTCTGTTTTATCTCCTCCTGCAATTTTTCTTTATACAGTTAAGTGTCCATGATGCTGCAAATAGTTTTGCTGCTTCTAACATGAATATTGAAGAGTGTCCCATAAAAGCTAGTAGATCATATCTTTTCTGAGGCACAGAGGTGATCTGGAATTTTATGCTGACATTTTTTAGCATGACAAGACAGGAGTTTATGTTGCTTTCCGAACACTGGAAGACCTGAGGGCTTAGGATGTGTTTTGATCATGTCTCTTCTGTCTCCTCTGGTAAGTGCTTCCCATAATTATGAAGGTCTGCTGAAATGAAAGGAAATATTATATACTAGCTGAAGTCAATTTAATCTTTTTTCTATGAATTCATGCAGCAGAATATAAATATGCTGAAAAAGTAAAAATGTGCTGCATGTAATTAGAAGCCTTCTTTACCATCTCTGAAATGTAGAGCAGAGTTCAGAGGAACTAGACCTTATCATCATTAAGACTTATGATAATTAATTAAAGAAATAATTCAGTTTTCCCTACTGAAGTGTGACAGTATTTTCCTTTTGGATTATTGTGATGTCGACCAAATATACCTGGGACTACCAGTCTAAAATTTGTGGTGTGTATCAAGTCCAGAAGCCAGCAATAAATTATCTGGCAATTTCTGCAGGTATTTGGAGGAAAAGGAAAATTAAAAGTCCCTAGTAGTGAAATAAATCTTCAGTGGATATAATGGGTGAAAAATTTCCATAATAAAATATAATAAAATAACTTAAAAGCTCTCTTCAATCTGAATGTTCTCTCTTGATTTTTGAAGTTCTGTTCCTAAGTGTAATCAAGGAAAACTTGTTTCTGATTTACTGAAACCTGATGAACATAGACTGTTATTCAGGGTTAAAATATGTGCTACTCCTGTTTTTCTTTAGCAATTTAGTAGAAACTCATATAAATTTATGTTAAAAACTCTGAAGAACCATTTAAAGTTGTGTCAGATTCAGGACATCATTTCAAGGATTTCACAGTTAATTCACTATACCTTTCTGAAATGGATACATCAGGTAAAATTCTGTTCAAATCAGATGATAATATGAACATATTATGGTATTACTGATACAGTCACTTTGCGTGCTCTTGGAATAAAATACACTTTATAGAGAAGAAAATGAATGTGTTGTAATAAGCTGTAGAAAAAGTAACAGTTGTTGGAAAGACTCGAATAATTATATCATCTTCTTACTTGTGGCAAAATGCTTCGCATTTGTTGTTATAATGATGATGACATGAATGTGTGGTACATAGGTATTGTTATTGCATATGCAGTGCTAGTATAAAATTATGTTTAACCTGTGACCTTGGACTCCTCTTTACATTATTTACAGAGTAAATAATGTGAAGTAAGTTTAAAGCACAGCATGCTTATAATCTTCAGTGTTAATGGCAAATAAACACTTACGCAACTTGTAACATGCAGTGGTGTCTACAGTGTGAAATGGGCAAAAATAAATTTTCAGTAATAGCATGCATATTTAAAAATCACAGTCTGAGACTATGCAGAGATTACTATGTTGAGATAATATAGTGAAACTCATTAATATATACACTACTGAAATTAAGTTTCACTTTTTACAGGCTTCTTGAAATGTTTTTCTCTCTTTTATAGCTTGTTTACAGAGATTACATTAAAATCACATTCTACTAATTTATTTTTATAACATATAATCCCAGCTACTTTGAAGAGCAAAGTCAGATGAAAATTTGAGAAAAAATATTAAATTTCATCCTTTGAACTTACCTCAGATAATATTTGAGCGCGTTAAAATACATAATTTGTAACATACAAGATACATGTAGGGAGTATGAATGCATATAAAAACCATATGCGTTGAATATAGATATTCATGTATGTCTATATATGTTCTGGAGTGTATGTTATGCCACAACTGCAGGCATGACTGCTTTAAACATTTTCTCCTCTCTGAAGCAAACACAGTTTGACATCCCCCAGTAAAGCAAGAGTAATCTTTGAAAAAGAACTAGAGTTAAGATAAGAATAAATTATACTGCTGGAAAGTGTTTTACTACTTTTTTCTCAATGTGCTGCTGCCCTTCAGTTGTTGCTATAGAAATCCAGCAGACGAGCAGAATATCAGGACTTTATAGATAGGAAGTTCACTTAAGCCAATCCGTGCTCTGCCCATTCAGACTTATCACAGTTGCCTCCATGTCATTAAGTAAAAAGAGGCAACAATGGAAGTGCTGTCACATGAAAGTTTAAGAAGCCCTTTTTTTCCTTCATGTCCACACGGCAGCCTGCCCAGTGTCCAGACACAATAGAATTTCTAATCAAACTCTTAAGTAGATTATATAGCTCACTGAACCTGACTGAGCTCCAGTATCCTTCTCTTCTTTCTCTGATTCGCTAAATCCCTACTGCTTTCTTAACAGACACATGGCATACACTATAGCTATCTCTGAAACTTATCCATTTTATTTGGCTCAAAGACCTGCTTTCTTTACCTCTTTCTCTCTCTCTCTCTCTCTCATTTGTGCACACTACTATTTTTGTCCCTTTTTTTTTCAGTCAAAATTTCTTCTACATGAAGAAAAAATTTCTTCTACATGAATCAGAAAATTGCAAGCTCCAGTTTAATTTGATCCTTTAGATGAAGGAGGAGAAAAAAAATATATGGGAAAAGAATAATAAAGAGTTCACATTAATCTAGAAGAAAAAAGATTGCCTAGAAATCCATTTTTATATAAATATATAAAATTACAGGGTACGTATATGTTTGCAGTGATCTTTCTCTGTTAAAATGTCAATTTCTAGATACAACAATTCTAGCAAAGTTATACATAAAACACTAGGACACATATATTAGCTGTGAAAAACACATATTCTTTTCACATCATGATAATACAACATCCTTATTGACCTCTGGCTGGATAATCCCTCACATTTATTTATATCTACAATATATTTATATCTATTTATAGCCCTCTGTGGGAAAATACTGGAAGACTGGTGAGGAGGATTGTAAACATGCTCAAGTTACTCGCAGCTGGGGTGTAGAAAAACACATATATCATATTAATTGTTGTTTAGCCTTGTGTGTTGGACAAGTAGAACATCTGTTTTCAGATAACATAGACCTCTGATAGACTCAGAGACACCCTATATGCCTCTATGCGAACACACGGAGCATGGGGAACAAACAAGAGGAGTTAGAGACGTGTGTGTGCCTGCAAGGCTATGACCTTGTTGGCATTACACACACGTGGTGGGACAGCCCCTATGACTGGAGTGTTGGGATGGAAGGGTACAGGCTCTTTAGGAAGGACAGGCAGGGCAGGCGAGGAGGGCGTGTTGCCCTCTATGTCAATGACCACCTGGAGTGCATGGAGATCCACCTGGGGATGGAGGAGGAGCCCACCGAGAGCTTCTGGGTCAAGATTAAAGGGAGGGCTGGGGCAGGGGACATCATAGTGGGGGTCTGCTACAGGCCACCTGACCAGGGAGACCGAGCAGATGAAGCCCTCTATAGGCAGATGGGAGCAGCCTCACGGTCACAAGCCCTGGTCCTTATGGGGGACTTCAACCACCCTACTATCTGTTGGAGGAATAACACAGCAGGGCACAAGCAATCCAGGAAGTTCCTGGAATGTGTCGATGACATTTCTCCTCCAAGTGATAGAGGAGCCCACGAGGACAGGTGCCATGCTGGACCTTATTCTCACCAATAAGTAGGGCCTGGTAGGGGACGTGAAGCTCAAGGGCAGCCTTGGCTGCAGTGACCACGAAATGGTGGATTTCAGGATCCTCAGGGCAGTGAGGAGAGCACTCAGCAAGGTCACTACCCTGGACTTCAGGAGGGCAGCCTTTGGCCTCTTCAAGGATCTGCTTGGTAGAGTAGCATGGGACAAAGCCCTGGAAGGAAGAGGGGCCCGAGACAGCTTGTTAGTATTCAAGGATCACCTCCTCCAAGCTCAGGAGTGATGCATCCCAGCAAAGAGGAAGTCAGGCAAAAATGTCTGGAGGCTTGCATGGATGAACAAGGAGCTCCTGGGCAAACTCAAACACAAAAGGGATGTCTACAGAGGGTGAAAGCAATTGTTTGAGCAGCCAGGGATCTGGTTAGGAAAGCTAAAGCTCTGATAGAATTAAATCTGGCCAGGGACATCAAGGGTGAATAGAAAAGCTTCTATAGGTATGTCAGCAATAAAAGGAAGGCTAGGAAAAATGTGGGTCTTTTCCAGAAGGAAATGGGAGATCTGGTTACCTGGGATATGGAGAAGCCTGAGGTACTTTACAACTTTTTTGCCTCAATCTTCAGCAGCGACTACTCTAGCCACACTGCCCAAGTCCCTGAAGGCAAAGGCAGGGATTGGGAGAACGAAGAACAACCCACAGCAGGAGAAGATCAGGTTTGAGAATATTTAAGGAACCTGAAGGTGCACAAGTCCATGGAACCTGATGAGATGCATCTGTGGGTCCTGAGAGGACTGGCAGATGAAGTGGCTAAGCAACTATCCATCATATTTGAGAAATCATGGCAGTCCAGTGAAGTTCCCACTGACTGCAAAAGAGGAAACATAACCCTCATTTTCAAAAAGGGAAAAAGGAAGACCCAGGGAACTACAGGCCAGCCAGTCTCACCTCTGTGCCTGGAAAGATCATGCAGCAGATCCTTCTGGAAACTATGCTCAGGCACATGGAAAATAAGGAAGTGATTGGTGACAGCCAACATATGCTGACTAAGGGCAAATGATGCCTGACAAATTTGGTGGCCTTTTACAACAGGATTACAGTGTTGTTGGATAAAGAGCGAGCAACTGACGTCATCTACCTGGACTTTCACAAAGCATTCGACACTGTCATGCTTCTCTGTTAATTGGAAAGACATGGATTTGACAGATGGACCACTCAGTGGATAAGGAATTGGCTGGATGGTCGCACTCAAAGAGCTGCAGTCAAAAGCTTGATGTCCAAGTGGAGATAGTGACGAGTGGCGTTCCTCAGGGGTCAGTACTGGGACCAGCACTGTTTAACATCTTTGTCAGTGACATGAACAGCGGGATCGAGTGCACCCTCAGCAAGTTTGCTGACGACACCAAGATGTGTGGTGTGGTCGACACGCTTGAGGGAAGGGATGCCGTCCATAGGAATCTTGACAGGTTTGAGAGGTGGGCCTGTGTGAACCGCATGAAGTTCAACAAGGTCAAGCGCAAGGTCCTGCACATGGGTCGGCATAATCCCAAGCACAGCTACAGGCTGGGCGAGGAATGGATTGAGAGCAGCCCTGAGGAGATGGACTTATGGGGGTTGGTGGATGAGAAGCTCAACATGAGCCAGCAATGTGTGCTTAGAGCCCGGAAAGCCAACTGTACCCCAACTGCATCAAAAGAAGCCTGACTAGCAGGTCAAGGGAGGTGATTCTCCCCCTCTATGCCACTCTTGTGAGACCCCACCTAGAGTATTGTATTCAGACCTGGGGCCCCCAACGTAAGGACATGGAGCTGTTGGAGCAAGTCCAGAGGAGGACCATAAAGATGGCCAGAGGGCTGGAGCACCTCTCCTATGAAGACAGGCTGAGAGATTTGGGCTTGTTCAGCTTGGAGAAGGCAAGGCTCCGGGGAGTCCATACAGCAGCCTTCCAGTACCTGAAGGGGGCCTACAGGAAAGCCAGAGAGGGACAGTTTACAAGAGTATGTAGTAAGAGGACAAGAGGTAATGGTTTTAAACTGAAAGAGGGTAGATTTAGATGGTGAGGGTGGTGCAACATTGGAACAGGTTGCTGTGTTGGGTTTGTGTGGCAAGGTTTTGGTAGCAGGTGGGGGCATGGGCTATAGGGGTGGCTCCTGTGAGGAGCTTCTAGAAGCTTCCACAGTGTCTGATAGAGCCAATGCCAGCCAGCTCCAAGATGGGCCCACCCCTGGCCAAGGCCAAGCCAATCAGCGCCTCTGTGATAACATATTTAAGAAGGGGGGAAGTTTTTTTTACAGCTGGAGGGGGAAGTGCGGAGATGTAGCACCAAGGTTAGTGCAGGAGGAGGGGGCAGGAGGAGGTGCTCCAGACACCGGAGCAGAGATCCCCCTGCAGCCCGTGGTGAAGACCATGGTGAAGCAGGCTGTCCCCCTGCAGCCCGTGGAGGACCGATGAGGGGGTGTAGAGATTCCACCTGCAGCCCGTGGAGGACCCCACGCCGGAGCAGGTGGAGGCACCCGAGGGAGGCTGTGGCCCGTGGGAAGCCCGGGCTGAAGCAAGTCCCTGGCCAGACCGGTAGACCCGTGGAGAGGGGAGCCCACGCCAGGGCAGGTTTTGGTGGCAGGACTTGTGACCCCGTGGGAGACCCATGCTGCAACAGTTTTCTCCTAAAGGTCTGCACCCCATGGAAGAGACCACACCAGAGCAGTTCAGGAAGGACTGTAGCCCGTGGGAGAGACTCCATTTTGGAGCAGGGGAGCGATGAGAGTCCTCCCCCCGAGGCCAACGAAGCGGCAGAAACAACGTGCGCTGCACTGACCGCAACCCCCATTCCCCCCCCCCGGCTCGAGCGGGGAGGATGTTTGAAGCAGGGAGTGAAGTTGAGCCCAGGAAGGTGGGAGGGGTGGGGGGAGGTGTTTTAAGGCTTGATGTTATTTGGGTTTTTTTTGATTGCTCTATTCTGTTTAGTAATAAATTAGATGAATCCCTTTTTCTAAGTTCAGTTTGTTTTGCTTGTGATGATAATTAGTGAGCTCTCCCTGTCCTTATCTTGACCCGAGCCTTTTGTTAACTTCTCCTCCCCATCATGCCGGGGAAGGAGTGAGTGAGCGGCCGCGTGGCGCTCAGCTGCCGGCTGGGCCTAAACCATGTCAGTTGCCCAGAGAGGCTGTGGATGCCCCATCCCTGGAAGTGTTCAAGGCCAGGTTGGATGGGGCTTTGGGCAACGTGGTCTAGTGGAGGGTGTCCCTGCCTTCCCTTCTCAAAGAAGGGATCTTTGAGGTCCCTTCCAACCCAAACCATTCTATGATTCTAGGAAAATCATCCCTTCTGTTGCCTCTATCAGCTTTATTTAATATGTTTTCTTCTTTCTAGTTCTTTGGCTCTAGGCATCTGCATTTTATCTTCTTTTCTTTCCTGAGCTGACTTCCTCATGACCATTTTATAAAACTATTTTGCTCAAGGGCTCATCAGTTAAAAGCATTTGTTCCCTACAAATCTGATTCATAGTTCACCTTTAACATCTACGCCATTCTGGCAGCAGTTTGGTCACACTAGGCAGTGCTGTCATGTGCAATCTTTTTCACAGACTGTGGTGTTTATTCTTAAACAGTAAGGGATTTTTTCTTTTTGATGGCATTTCTCTTTTTTGAGCGAGAGGGGAGCTGTTGCAAGCATCAAGGATTTTCATGATTGTGCTTCTTTCTTTGAAATAGGTTTTATTGTACAGTTTGATCCTGGAAATTATAAACTGCCTACTAACTCCCGTTCCAATTGGAACCAGTAGCAAAGCAAGTGTGTTGTAAACAACGTGACGTCAGGAAAAAGAATGGTATGCTTAACGTCAGTACATTTGCCAATCACTGTCAAAAATGCACAGTAAATTAATAATTTCCATAGGTCTTCAGGTCTAATTTATGCTATTTTCTATATTGCGTCTGTCAAATGGGACTATGCAAGCATTCAGCTAACCAACCTTAGTTCTTCTGACACTGCCAATGGTAGATGTTTAATTGAACGGTATAGGAAATAGGGTACGTACTGTATAAATCTTCCCTGGGATACCGTTCCAAAACTAGCCTATGACTAAGTTTTGCCAAGCTAAATGTGTACCCAAGCCATCATGTATACTACATTCCTATTTTGCATAATCATAGCTAATAACATGCAAAAGTACATTGAAATTCTTGCTTAAACCAGCTAAACAGTTTCTTGATAATTTCATTAGGTATTACCTATTATTAGGAAAATGAGAAATAGCGAATGATCACTATTCACCTTCTCCATTCATTCACAATTTTAACTGTCTCTACCAAGGTCTCCCTAACCTATCTTATTTCATTAGCTGAAGTGCTTAGTACAGCTAACATCCCCGTGCCCCAAAGTAGGAAGTACTTTTGGATATAGAAATATCTTCTGCTTCTGTTGAAGTCTTTTTTGAAGATACAGATGAAAAGAACTGCACATAGCATTGGAAGTGCTTGCAAACCATACAATAAACACAAATAAATAATCTTTCTGGGTTTTTGGTGGGAAGGGGTTTGTTTGTTTGTTGTTTGGGTTTTTTGGGGATTATTGTGGGTTTGTTGTGTTTGGGGTTTCTTTAAGTTAGTATATCATTTGCCTCTCTGATGCTGAACACTGAGTTAAAATTTTCAGAGAACTGTCAACAGTAGCTTCAGGATCACTTTCAGGAGGAGTAAGAGCTAACTTTTTGTCATTTCTTCCTCAGGCATATTACCTTGCTCTTATCAATACTGAATTTCATCTTCTGTTCCATCAGCTACTCACGTCACATTTTCAAATCCTTCTGCAGGTCTACCATCAGTTTCAGATTTGTCCAAGTGGAAAAATTACAAGATTTGTTCCCTTCTCCTAGTCATTTAAGAATCATTAAAAAAAAAAAAAATCAGCCTAGATAGATTGTTGGGTGAGGATGTCATATATCTTTTCCCCCCTTTTGTTCTTGTATCCCCCCCCCCCCCTTTTTTTTTTTTTTTTTTTTTTTTTTTGGTGCTATTGGCTGTATCCAAGTGGATTTTGGCAAGTGTCTTGTTATGCTAAATCCCTCCCACAGCAGCGCCAAGTCTATGTTCCTGGCCAAGTAGGGAGTAAGGAAGACAGGGAAGAAGAGCAAGTTTCTGTGATCAGTGGGAGAGAACTAGCGGTAGTCACAAGAATCTGGGGATGTTTTAAATTATGTAAAAAGCAGTGGAGTTGACTATATTATTTATATTATTTATAGGACTTGGACAGCAAGAATGATGAGTTTCATAAACACAGAAACTTCAAGGCTGGGAATACAGACAGGGTGGCACATTGGTATTTTGTAGTCAAGGGCAGGGGAGAACTGTGACAAAATCCAGAGGTTTGGGGATTTCAGAGGGAGCCTAGTGTGGTGCCAAAACTAAGAGACTACTTGAAGCAGAAAGAAGTGGACCTGTTTGAAAGGTTATGACTGAAGTACTTGGGAAGGCTGAGATTTTGAGGACAGGGTGGGAAGATCAGCCATTCAGGACCTTTTCTTTGGGAAGTGCTATAGAGCATGGGACTGTGACATCTCAGCTCAGGGGCAGTAGGAAGGAAAAAATGGAGCTCTGAGATGAGTCAAAGCAGTCTCAGAATTAATACCTTGTTGTGGGGTGTTAAAGGAATCCATCTCTCCATACACAGATTTTTTTTTTTGTCAGAAATGTCACAGATGACACTGCTGGAAACACCCTGAAATATGAAAACTAACCATAACTTTTCTTTATTTTCTACCTTTCAGCTGGTGGTTAATTTAGAAAAGGAGTTGTGTCTTATTTATACATCATTCATTATTATACACTCTAAAGACTTTGTAAACACTCATACAGGTAATTTATGAAAATGTCCTTAAAAAGGGAAACTTTGATTTTATTTCTTCATTTTACAAATTGGTACAAATGAGGACAATTAAATGACTTGCTTGTGTTCACAAAGAAAGTGTGCCAGTCTGAGACTTACCAAGATGTTTTATTTCTCAGTTGCACACACCAAATAACGCAATTAAAGCAAATGCACAGGTCAGCAAAACAGCATAAAAAGAGACTGAAAATAATTGAGTGAAAAACTGGCAAACCAATCCAGGAATGCTAGTTGGAAACATTCATTCTCATTTTCCAAACACATACATAAAAATTAGAGGTAGGCTTATGTCACGCAATCTCAATAGACGGTTAAATTACTTACCGAACTATGAAGGCTTACTGTTCTGTGCTTTAAGTAACTTTATTCTTCTTTGGAAAATGTAAATCTTTCATTAAACCATCAGAAAAAGCAAATCTAGTTTTTTTGCTTTTGATCAATTACTTTTGGTTTGGAGATCTTAAGATTTTCCACAAATATTTTACAAGAGAAGTCCTAGGGTTTACTTAAACATAACAGTAATATAAACCTATTATTTTTTCTACAGTACTGCAGTGTTAATTTATTGGTTTGTTTTATTAGCAACCTCCTTTAGAAAAGAAATTGAAATCTGTTTTATGAACTAACAAACTTTATCTTATTTTTTTTTTCCTTTCCTGATAGGGGTAGACTGTAAGTGAATTACTGGTTTAGCTTCCTTTTTCTTTCTCAGAAAATTACGAGGAGCTAGGACTTTTGGATCTACATTATAAAATATAGCATCAAGTTCTAAATAGCTGAAATGTAAGAAAATGGCCATAGAAGTTAAGATTCTGAAAATAAGTTTCAGAAGATTCTGTTCTGTCAAAAAGGCAGATAGATCGGCAGCACTGGGGGATGAGGATGAACAGTTGTGTGTAATAAAAGAGAGAGACGGAGAGCCTGAGCAAGAAAGATCACTTTTTGACAAATGATAAGCTTCTGAGTTTTCATGAACTAGCCAGATAGGGTTTTCATATATTTTTACAGTAGTTTGGTCTTGGAGATTAGAGAACTGGAGGGTGACTGACCCTGAGAATAGTGTTGGCTGGCATTATTAATGAAGTGCCACAATCCTGCTGGGGAACAAAGTGCATCGTATCATTGTCTCTGCTTGTATGTCATTGTGGCTAAAAGTGTCAAGGACCCCAAACCAAAGGAAAAAGGATAAGACAGGGCTCCCTATTTGTATAGGGTGAAAATGAACTCTGGCCAATTTCTCTTTATGCTCTTAACTGGCAGAATCCCGTCAAACTGCTTTACATCAGCTGAGAATCCGAATATTTAGTTCTAAAAACTGAGCTGGAAGGAGTTCTCATGTTAAAACATGTCAAAAACTTTTTTAATATTTAAAGCAATAATAAGCCTTAGTTCCACAAGCAAATCACTTGAGCTACATTTTCCTGGTTGAGAATATTTGTTTTAAAAATACTTGGTTTCAATTTTACTGGCTTCAGATCTTCTGGTGGGCTTTTGGGGGGAAAAAAGAAAGAAACTGAGGGTGGATTTAATTTGATTCCACCAGAGCTACTCAGTGTACTGTGGAATATGGAGCACCCACTGAGTGGAAAATTTTGCCAGAAAGTATCTGAGATTGTACAGTCAGAGTAATTTGACATCTGTGGTTTAGCATTTTTGTGAGTCATTTATTAAATGCATTTAAAAATATGTTTTCGTTCTAATCTACCTTACTTGTGTCATTATCTGTTCTCTGTAATGCACTCATTAGAAATGGATCTAAACAAAAAAAAAAACAAAACAAAACAACAGAGTTCAGCACCTCTGTGTTGATCAAGAAGCAAGAGCAATGCACACTCTGAAACACTGCTATCTGATTAGGATGATTGCCTTAGTGATTTACTTGCAACTTTATTTGTGAAAGACATCATAATAAAAATCTCTGAAATCCAGAAGTGTGATCCCAGTGAGAGACTTCTGCTCAAACATCATCATCAGTATTATGGGCAGCAACACGATTTTCTTAGAAACTAATTATGATGACAGGCAGAACAATTTAAAACAAACAGGAGGGTAAAACAAAGATTTTGCAGAATATGAATGAAGTAAACAATATTTAAGCATTACAAAATGATATAAGTAAAAATTTGAAATACTTCCTTGGCTTTCTGAAGTAGGGCCACCAATAGTTTTATATTTAGCATACTAATTACATTTGTGTATTTATCTATTAGATAAGCTATAAAATATATTTTAATTGAACTGAACATTTCTTTTGAAAATGTTTTCAGTCTTTTCGATTCTTCATTTTTTATTACAAGTAGACAATATGGACACATTACTTCAGACTACTAAAACGGGCAAAATTGACATTCTTTCATTGCAATTTTCTTTCTAAAGCTAATTTACGTGGTTCAGAGTGGGTTATACCTCACCAAGTGTCCCTGTCTTCACCGTAGTCTTTTACACCTGCGTTACCTGCCCTTGGCTCTGGTGTTAGCCTGCCCCACCCCCCGCAGCGCTGCAGCCCCGGCAAGGGCAGGGCAGGTCTCTTGCAGGGGGCTAGGCTGGCCTTGGCCATTCAGAGCCACTTGGAGCTGGTTCCCTACCCGCTCAAGTGACTGTCACCAACCATTGGGAGCTGCCGCTGCCTCAGGAGCGCCACCGACCAGGCTGGGGTTTTGGCCTGACAGACTCCTGGCTGGTGGCCTGGTACTTGCCCAATGCCCTGGGGCCAGGGACAGGCCCTGGCTGCCAGGTTCTACTCTGCCTCAGTGCCCTGGGGAGCCCACACAACTTCTGTTCCCTGGGGAGCAGCCAGCCCACACTGAGCCATGATAAGCTGCTCCACCATGACCATCATATTTTTGCTGGCAAGGACGACACAGTGCTAATGGCTCCTGGAAACCCTCTCACTCACCCCCACTATGCCTAAGGAAAATGGAAGTGTTTACTTTGGGACCCACGGGGATGTTAGAAAGGCAAGCACACCAACAGAGAAAAGGGTCAAATACTGGGAAGATATTTATTATATAAGGGTTTGAAATGTATCATTAATAAGACTTTTCGGTAGCAATTGTGACTATTAGAGTGCTAAAATATTAATTGCACTAACAGTGAATTCTTGGCTTTGTATATATGGTGTGCTCCTTTTTGTCAATACGAAGATGTTGATGTAACAGTGGAAACATAAAAAGACTTAGATTGTGAGAAATATTTTGGCAAAAGTGCCTTAAAGTCAGGGGGTTTTACTATCCTTCCTCTGAACAAAGCCCTCTTTCCAGTGTTTCATTCAACTTCTTTGTAGAAATAGAGAATTCTATTTGTTTTCCTGGGTAACTGAAAGAAGATGAGGAAAATCTTCAAAGAAGAGGAAACTTTTTCAGAAGCTCATTTTGAGCCAAGTGTTGATAGAAAGATCAATACTTTATTACTGAAGAGAAATCTGATCCTTCAGATGCATGAGCAATCATACTGAAATCACATGTAGGAGAGCTGAGGCGCAGGGAGGAAATCAGCGAACCCTCTATATACAACATAGACTTACCAAGTTCAGGAAGACTGTGCAGAAATAACGGACTCTAGGAGAAAGGGTAAGATTGGGCTATGCTTTGCAGGAATTTTATTTTTAAAAAGAAGCTGTCTGCAGCACAATTTGGTAAATTTAAAAGCCATTAGTATACTTCTAAAATGCTTACAATTCTCAGGCTAGGTCTGTGGTGATGTATGGTGAAGAATAAATTTGTCAGGCCTCCATTTAGCTGAGTAGCAGAATTTTATCCTGAAGTTCCCTGGAAACCAAAAGAGACTTTTTTTCTCAGACTGTTCTGTTTCCTAATAAAAATTGTCTACTGCACTTCTGCTGTGGTCAAATGTACAAGAATCACACGTATAACAGTAATTTATTTTCTTCATAAGCTTACTTACCTATTTTTCTCTTTTACCTTGCAAGACCCTTTCTCACTGAATAGAACATTAGCAGTTCCATTTATTTCAAAGAATTGGATACTATGTACATGGATAAAGGTTTTATAAATGGGTCCAGATTAATGTGTCATTCTCTTATCATTACCACAAATGACTCAGAGCCCATGATTCACTGGAGTAGGAAGTACAAAATTCATGAGCTAAAGTTGTTTTACTTTATCTTCTTAAACCTTAGTGTTCTGGATGAATGAGAATAGACAAGGGCAAGAACATTTTTAGTTAACATATGCATGGCATCAAAATATGTCCAGAAGGATATTGCTGCTACCTGAACCTTTTCCTTTGCACCCTCTGACATGCTAGACCTCACAGAAAGGTTGTATATTCATCGGATTTTACTGCCAAGTACAAGCTTTAACATATTGTCCTGACATTTTGTCATATAAGTTGATATAGATACATTGCTGCTCACAAAGTAGCAATTACATTTCATACATTTTTCTGCTAAAAAAAGAAAACAGTATTCCGGCTGCCAAGATTTCTCATTAAAAGTTTAAAAAATTAGAAAAGCTTGTTACTAATTAGATAATTAGGAAGCAGATTAGAAACCTCTAAAGAGAAATGCACTTAAGCCTACAAGTATGTTACAATATATCTGTTTGAATTCATTTCTGTGGAATAATTAGCATTATGTATTACCTTCACAGTTTTGATTAAAATGTGTAATCTGAGGTACCATTAAGTCTAACACTTTGCATCTCGCTGGATTCTTCATACAACTAATTAGCACAAAGGTCGTAGTTCTCATTTTTCCAATATCAACATATCATTAAAGAAGCACATCGCTGATTATGTTGATAGATGTGGTAGGACACCATAGAGATGAAATTTTCAATTTCCTAAAGGGTGAATACAATTACAAAGTTAGCAAAGGAAAAATCTGTGATTTAGTACGTTACCTTTGTACAGTTGTGCCAATAAGAAAGAATTTTGATAGTTACACAAAAAAAAAAACCCTGGTCTGATGAAAGAATGAAAATAGAAGTCTCTTTACATGTCATTTATGAAGAACTTAAGAAGTTCAGTAATCAGATATGGAGCCTACATAGCTGAAACATTATTATTAACATCTTCAGTAAGTAACAGTAAAGTACACGGATACTGCTAAGGACAATGTCAAATGAAAAAATAATTTCATGGTTTTAAAAAGGTGAAAACAACCAATTTTGATGACAGGAAACATGAAAATGGGTATGAATAAAAACCTTGGATCCAGTCTTATATTTTTTTTCCTCCTCCCCATCTTCCACAATTCCTATGTATCTCACATTTCTCTTAATCACAGCCTTTCCTGTGATTCCTAGCCTTGTGGATGTTGTGATTCCCTATCAACTATCTCCACTATTCTGCCTTCTCCCACCTTGCATTTCATTAGATTTTCTGTCTACCCACTTTTATATATATATATATGCAGAGTATGACTTATTTCTCTGGAGTCATCTGTTTTCTCTCCAAAAGTAGTAAATGGAGGCCATTCCTAAGTGATCGGATTCATATCCACATGGAAGCAATAAAAAGAAGTTACCTCCTTTATGCATCCATTTATGGACACATCATGGTAAAGTTAAAAAAATATAATTTTTCCTTCCTAACCCCTATTAATGTGTACTTACATCATGAAGTTGGTTTGCCTAGCAGTCATTTACAGAGCAACCAGGTTCTTTTCTGGAGGAATAAATTGTTTCCTCAGAGTAGACCTGAGAAGTCAATTATAGTTTAGGAATTAAGTACCTAAATGTTTTCTGGAATTTTTTAGCTTGAAATGTGGAAGACACCTTTTTCTTAAACTGTTACTGATTTCAGCAGGAGTTAAGTCTCCTAAATACAAGTTAGGCACCCAGGAATGATTTGTAGAAATGGCCATTTTCTAATAATTGTCACTGCCTGTTATTTGAGTAATGGAAATAATGTTTAAAATTTTATGCTCTTAATTAGGAAAGCTTGAAAAATTAACTAATTCCCCTTTCCTAACAAAAGGAGACATAATGAAATTATAGAAAGCTGGAAGCTAGAAACATCTTGGGATGGGATTAGTTTATCTGGGAGGGCCAGTTTGAGAGCAGCGTTTGGAACTGATCACCAGAGGGAGGGAAGATATACTAATTAGCACTGAATATTTGTAAATTTGTGAACCTGGCCATTGGAATCAATGACTGTCCATGTATTTTACATATAACTAAGCTCTCATGTAAATAGATGCTAGGGAAATATCTCAGATTTAGAGCTCCTCTGATATATGGGATGTAAAGAAAACAAGCTGAACCTTATTAACAAAAACAAGCTGTTCCAGCCTGTATATGTTAGAAATTCTCATTGTGTAACAGCAGGTCCTATTTCTGTGGTGGTGCCATCTCTGGAGAGATCAGATGTTTGTTTCCTGTACATTTTACGTAGGTATTGTTTGCTTCCCTGGCCTTAGGTACCCATCTATCTCAACAGCTACTGTTTGCCTACATTCAGAATTCCCCCTTTAAACTACAAGGAGGTAGGAAAGACTGAGACAAGTTAACATTTTGAAAGGAATTCCTGTTGGATTACTTCCATTTTTATTTTACTTATGTTATCTCATGTACTGAGAGGCTGAGATATTTTTTCTTTCTTAGAGAAATGCTGATGATACTCAGTGCCCTTTAGTAGACATTCTTACTAATGGTCTAACGACTGCATGCTAAAGATTATGTATATAAATTATACATGCATTCTGAACTCTATTCCTTTTGACATTGACTGAATCTGTTTCAGTTCTTCTTAGCAACTGCCTGGATGATGATGTTTAAATGTGGTTTTCTTACTATCCTTGTATCAAACCTTGTTCATCCTGGCCCTCATTTGTGCTTCTTTGTGCTACAGCACCTCTTTCATCATTTCACTTACAAAAAAGATTAAACTATTCCAGGAAGTGGGAGAGTAAATGCAATTGAATGGATATTTAAAGCCTAGATTTGCATGAATTGGCCCTCAGTACATAGTTTGGCCCTACGCCTCTAGTCTTTAAAGCAAATTAAATCCTGAATGGCATTTCTCCAGGAAGGATGCTTGATGGAATCTGAATCCTAAATATTAAACATACGCTGAGTCTCTGAAGCAATTTTTCCCTTCCTAAATGATTTTAGGAGGTGTAACCATTCTTTTCAATAAACACCTAAGGTTACAGTGCTCTCCTAGCTCAGAGATTTAAAATACTGGACTGAAGCTAAACTAAAAATTGCTGATACTGAATCGTAAGGAATTAGTTACTGTGTTCATCACTGGCTGGTGATTGTGTTAGGCCTCTGTAGTTAAAACACAGCCAAGCAGAACAGACAAAAAATATGAAACAAAATATGTTTTTATAATTGAATTTGCAGCTTTAAGCCATTCTAAGATACTTAAAATGAAATTTCTAAGCCATACATATGGGTTTAAAGTTCTAAACAATTTCTTAGAAAAGCAAGAGTCAAGAGCTTTTATGGAAGTTACTATACCAGACATGATCTGAGGTCATTTTGTCATGGAGCTGAAGTTACTTGCTAAAGGGCTCAAAATATTTTATGTCTTTTATGAACTTGAGTGGTGAACAAACCCTGATTTTATTTAAGTTTTCTCTATTGAATGTGTGACCTTTTAAATATGAAGGAGTTGGTTGGCCTACACTTTAGCTGGAGCTGTTTTCAGGAAACTCCTGTAATATTTTGACTCTATAATAATTTTGAGTGTTTATATAGGTATAACTCATAGGCAGGAGCTCTGGACCAGAAAAAAATCATGAGTGACTTAGGACATATTAAATATCAGAAAATAACAATTCGATAGCTAATTTCATTTACTGAGTACATTTGAAAACAGTAGACTAAAGGTTAAATTACCATATAATTTCCTAGGTAAGCAAAGAAATATTCTCTAATATCACTGACTAGTTTATAAATGTAGCATATTTTTATCTAAAAGACTCAGATTCAGAGACAGAAATGAAAAAAACAAATATATATTTTAATGGTTATAAGTCTAGTTTCTCAAAAGAAGTAATGAATATAAGTTTTGTTTTCTTTCCCCCCACCCTAAAACTTAATACCTATAAATGTAATTAAATGAGGGTGGTGATGCACTGGAACGGGTTGCCCAGAGAGGTTCTGGATGCCCCATCCCTGGAAGTGTTCAAGGCCAGGTTGGATGGGGCTTTGGGCAACGTGGTCTAGTGGAGGGTGTCCCTGCCTGAAGTAAGGGGAGTTGGAACTAGATGATCTTTGAGGTCCCTTCCAACCCAGGCCATTCTATGATTCTATTATTCTATCAAATAGGACAAATAAAGGATTCCATTAACTCTCAAAATAGTACAGTCTTCTACCATCTGTACAGGCAAAATGCTGATTAGCCTTTTCTGCCATATCAAACTGAGATGACAGCTTTGGTAAGGCTTGGGATACCCATTAGAAATCTGTTCCTTGTCCCACTGCTGTTGGTGGGATTGAGGTGTAGCTGAATAATGGAAATAGTTCACAACCCCTGAACTGATATGAGTAGGGTGTTCCCAAAGATGGCAGGATCGAAAACTTGGAGATAGGGGAAAGGAAGAATGTGAAACACCCTTTTTGTGGGCAGTCAGCAATTACATCAGGTCAATATGAAAGTAACTGCACCATGAATGAAGGTTCTTACTGTAAGAGTAAGCGGAAGGAGAGTGTCTGCTCCTTTAGGGGTACCTGGTCAAAGGTGCCATAAACAAGAACATACAGAGACAAACCTGACCAGCACATGGTGCTAGTGGAGAACAGTGACGAGTGGCGTTCCTCAGGGGTCGGTACTGGGTCCAGCACTGTTCAACATCTTTGTCAGCAACATGGACAATGGGATCGAGTGCACCCTCAGCAAGTTTGCTGATGACACCAAGCTGTGTGGTGGGGTCGACACACTGGAGGGAAGGGATGCCATCCAGAGGGACCTTGACAGGCTGGAGAGGTGGGCCCGTGCAAACCATATGAAGTTCAACAAGGCCAAGTGCAAGGTCCTGCATGTGGGTCGGCGCAATCCCAAGCACAGCTACAGGCTGGGCAAGGAATGGATTGAAAGCAGCCCTGAGGAGAAGGACTTGGGGGTATTGATTGATGAGAAGCTCAACGTGAGCCGGCAGCAGCCCAGAAAGCCAACCGTGTCCTGGGCTGCATCAAAAGAGGTGTGACCAGCAGGTCAAGGGAGGTGATCCTGCCCCTCTACTCCGCTCTGGTGAGACCTCACCTGGAGTACTGCGTCCAGCTCTGGGGCCCCAGTACAGGAGAGACATGGAGCTGTTGGAGAGAGTCCAGAGGAGGGCCACGAAGCTGATCAGAGGGCTGGAGCACCTCTCCTATGAGGACAGGCTGAGAGAGTTGGGGTTGTTCAGCCTGGAGAAAAGGCGGCTCCGGGGAGATCTAATTGCGGCCTTCCAGTACCTGAAGGGGCCTTACAGGATAGATGGTGAGGGACTGTTTGTCAGGGAGTGTAGTGATAGGACAAGGGGTAACGGGTTTAAGCTGAAGGAAGGTCGATTTAGATTAGATGTTAGAAAGAAATTCTTTACTGTGAGGATGGTGAGGCACTGAAACAGGTTGCCCAGAGAGGTCGTGGATGCCCCCTCCCTGGAAGTGTTCAAGGCCAGGTTGGATGGGGCTTTGGGCAACGTGGTCTAGTGGAGGGTGTCCCTGCCTGCAGCAGGGGGGTTGGAACTAGATGATCTTTAAGGTCCCTTCCAACCCAAACCATTCTATGATTCTATGATTCTATGGTAATGGAGGTCATGATGAGAACAAACCTGGTCAGTGGCATGCATTGGTAAGGATATGTAGGGTGTGACAATGTTTTTTTTCAGCTGGAGGGATAAGGAAAGTGAGGGAGACAAACACACAGAGACATAAAACCTGACCTATTTGCATTAACAAACAATAACCAGAAGGAGACCTGGTCAGTCACACTAGCTGATGGGCCATCACGAAACTGCAGGCAAATGGGACTTTGCCACAGATGAGGATGCAAACCTGAGGGTCCCGCATGTTGGAGGGGGTTGGTGGGACTGTGCCAGCTGGTGAGGCAATGTGCAGGGGAAGGGGGAGCAGGGGGGAGCAGAGAGGACGGTAGGCAGACAAGGAGATAAAAGAGGACAATTGTGTGTAAAACAGGACCAGTCAGTACACTTGTTCGGCTGAGTCCTGCACCTGATCACTGCAGTCTGTCCTGTCTTCTTGTATCTTACTAAATCTTTTCTTAACTCTGCATAATCTCACTCTCTATTCCGTGTGTGTGTGTGCTGCAAGGACACAGTGCCAGCTGCTCAGAACAGTGTCTGTGGGAGTGAAATCTGGTGTCAGCTACTGGAGTCAGACCATGGGTGTGGATGCCCCTGGCCTGTGGTGTCAGCATCTGCAACTGGAGTGAGTGGGGGTCTTTAACCCCCAGCCACTGGGGCAGGAATGATGTGTGTCCCAAAAATCAGCTGCTGGGAGAACCAGGGTAAGAGAGGTGAGTGAGGGGCTCAGCACTGGTGGCTGGAACTCTGTATCGTAAACTGGGAGTGTGGTCAGAGAAATCCCAGCCTGAGCATTCTCTTTTTGAATTAAGTGCCAAATAAATATATATATATATATGACAAAATCTCTTTTATATATGTCTGTGTATACCCATATACATGTATGTAAATATTTATTAAATTTAGCAAGAGTGGACCTGTTAAACAGATTTAAAGGTTTTATAGGCAAAACACTTGCAAGTAAAGTTGTAAGACCGACAGAGTGCAAAATGTTGTGATAGGGTATTTAGGAGACCCTCATTGATAATAAGATTGTGTTCCAGCAGCTTAGACCAATTGTGGTAAAATTTCCTCCCTTGACTAGCATAATATTGCACTTTATGTCCATAATGCTAAATGAAAGAGTCAGAGAATCAGCTCATATACTCAATTTCTGCTCAGTTGCACCACTTTTTAGCTCACTCTAGATATGTTTTGCATGCCTCTATTTAGTTGTCTCCAAAGACAAAGCTTGTATGCTTCTGGGGATAAATCTCAGGAGGGACTACTCCCAGACAGCCATTTCCTTCCAGTGTCCTAGAAAATTTTACACTCTCAGACATGCCTCACACTGTCCTATCACACACCCGATCATGCAACATGTATCTTGGATTCCATGTTACAAAAACCTCAGTATACTGGGTGGACAGCATAGTCTCCACATTATTTGAGGCACACTAAAACAGAAAAAACCAAGGTGGTAATTGTGTGCATGGAGCACCACATGAGGTTCATAGGAGATTCAGGCCCCAGTGTGGAGTATGGGGATGGCCAGTGCTGTTCTGGAGAGGACCATCACTGAGTACTGTGGACAGGCAGTTCCACCTAGCCTCAAGGTCATACACCTTTCTCTGCTTTTTTTATTTAGTGCTAGTGCTATAGACACAGGACAATTTGTGATGATCAGTTATAACCAGGATAAGAACAATTTGCCTACTCAATGAAAAAAACATCATTTTCCCCCCTACAGTTCTGTGTTATAGAGATAACATTCAGATTCTCATTTTTCTATCCCTCCTAGTTCAAAGGGTTAGGACATCTGGCAAGTCATGTTCATGTTTCTAAAGTAGAATATGGTGAGAAAGAGCTATGAAATACTTAAAAAAACTGAAGGCAGTAAACTATTGATTTCAAATGGTATTAGTCCACATATAGGTTGGAATTAAAGGACTAAGAGGGCATATTCTGGCAAAATAAGCATTTTGATGGAAGCCATTCTCTTTATGTCAAGTTACAGTACTTTGGTAATTCTAACAAAGTCCTTTGAGGACTAGAGGTAATACACCTCAGTTTCTATAGCACAACTTCTCCCTTCTGACTACTCCATTTACAGAGCAATAATAATGGCTCATCTTGATATCAATGTTAGGCTTGTCTGTCTCCGTGCTCATGAAACAAATACCTTAAAATGTTTTTAAATCTCTGCTGACCTATTTAGGAAATAATGACCAAAACAGGCAACATGTCTTTGGGGTTTTGGTTTGTTTTTTGTTTTTTTTTCCTGTTACCATTGTTACAGAAAACCCGTGTGAATTTACCCATTGTGCAGGTTCTTAGATTGTTATTCTGCTTTTTACTTCAATTCCTTAAAAGAAACAACTGTTTCCGAAGTTGTGAGCCACAGGATATCTGGGGAATTACAGACCTTGGTGCTTCATCTCAGTGCTATACGAAATTGATTTAGAGTGTAATTAAAGTGAGCTTTGTAAAATATCTGACTCAGTATCAAGTTATAGGCACAAGTTAATACAAGTGATAATTATGCTTTTTTTTAACTGTTAGAGGTTACTGAGAAATTAATAAAAAAATAGATGAATGTCACCCTAATTGATGTAATTTATGCCTTACATTTTTTCTGATAATGTGGTACATAAAAGCTCATTAGAATTAAGGGATAGCTAGAAGATAAAAGGCTAAGTCTTGTCACAGATTTTTAAACTGTTTAATTAGTAGGAAAGGATTCACAGTTAAGTCCTCAGGGCTATGAGGCGGAATAGTGGTCTTCATGAAAGATTGGGAATTGATAAATAAGAGTCACATAATGCTTTTAAATGGCTGAAGAGAAACTGATACCAAAATATGCTAATTTCCTTACCATATAATCTTAATTTCTAAAATAAATAAAAAAATATCCTAAAACATTCCTGTGTTACACGTACTAAAACACTGGATAGTATGATCATAGAATTTGAGTTAATTTTAATTTTGATACATGCAAAACTAACCATCATTTTTTAAAAATTAGTAAGCAGGAAAGAGAAAAATATCTTTCCTAATAAAATATGTTTGAAATTTAGTAGTTCTTATTCTCGATGAAAGCAGCAATAGAAAATAAAAATACAAAGGTTTTATTCAAAATACACTAGATTATTTATTTCTAAATATGTCCTCTGTGGATGCAACATCCAATCAAGCAAGAAGTTCTACTGATTTATATTTAATTCATTCTTTGAAACTAGCAAGTATTTTTATTCTTATTTTACAAACAAGAAACTGAAATAGAGTGCAATGTCAAATTCGATTCTTAATATTTGTGACAGGTGTGACAAATCACACTTTGTAGTGTTCTCTCTGTCTGACAACAGAGGTCGAGCTGAGACAGTAAAAATTTGTGGAAATTGGCCCATCATAAGACTCTTTCAATAATGAAGAGGGAAATATGCATCTTTCCTCTCAGGGTGCTATGAATCTAAATGAATGCAAGAAATAGTTTTGGGGTGGGGTTTTTTGTTTGTTTTATTTTAACCAGAACAAAGGAAAAATCTTAAATATTTCAGAAAAGGTCTGAAAATTCCATCACATTTGAACAATTGTTTTATGTTAATATCTGTATAGTTTTATTTTAAAATGTGGCCTGCCCTGAAAAAAAAAATATATATATTTTTCATGGATATAAGTCAATAACAAAATGCATGGCTGAATCAGTTTCAAAGATTGTGAATTTTAGACAGAGCTAAAACATTACACAACACAAACCATAAAATTTAAGCCGCACCTGCCAACATATATTTTCTGTGTCTAATACGCCTTTGGAGTTAAACCTATGGGATTCATTTTGCGTACATTTTAATTTCTCTATTTCTTGGTAAATCCACATTATATTTCTGCCACCTAATCTTTATTTAGCAAATAATTAAAATCTGTATTAGTGCAAAGCAATAGCCTCCAAGCTTACAGCTGGCCATAACAGAACATGCTGGAGCCTTTGCTGATTTGAAATGGTCCTGGAAAGCACTTTGCAGATGAAGAGGACAGGCTCAGCTGCTAGCACTCTAGTTATGCAGCCTTCATCAGATCTGAGTAACCCTGAGTTTCCATGGGTGAAAAGTTTGCAAAACAGACAGTAAATTATTTTTTGATGGACTTTTCTATTATCCAGAGCTGCTGCTAGCATTTTCTGTAGTAATGTATCTAGTGTCAGCTCATGACCTGCCACAGCATTGTTTAACAGACTCTATAGGAGGTAATAGATGGTTTCTAAAAGGTTTCCCACTCCACAATATTTATCCACCTGTTATTGCCAAATTTCTTTAACAGTTTCTTGCCAAATATTCACTTGTACATAAAAAAGACTTTGACTACTAGTCAAACTACGCTTACAAGCATAAATCCTTCCTTTCTTCATGATTCAGACAAAGAAAAGATGCCATCATGATTTTCGGAAACCAATGTTCTGTGCTGCAATCTGATTATGATTTTTATTTGCTGCAGATTGTGTTCTCAGAAAAGGCTAGCATAGGTAACAAATGCTTTCTTATTCTCTTGTGCTGGATTATTTGGATTATTTGGATAAAATAGGTCATACTACTTTGGTATTTGAAAACAGTTCACAAAATGTATTCTGTCTGTTAAAAAAAAAAAGGCTATGATTATCTTGAACGTTTACAGCTTGATTTTACAGCCAGGGAATCTGTGGAGGGTAATAATTATTAAGACACTTATTACTAAGCCTAAAGCAAATAAGAATTATTCACATTAAATCAGAGAGGTTATGCTGGAAAATTCCTATTGTATAAGAATATTGTATCTATATTTCTACAGTCTTGCAAAGAATCATAAAATTGTATTGGTTGGAAACTTGCATATTCGATGCAAGACAGGAAGGTCTGCTATTAAATCGTTACTGCATTTCATATCTGTTAAGTGATAAAGGTAAATTTCTTATATGTTCAAAACCCCTAAAACTTCAAAGATAAATCATTCATAGTAATTTTTTATTGTGATAAGGTGCATATGTGCCTTTTTAAAAATCTCTTCCATAGATTTAAACCTATTTCCATGATAGGTTAAGAATACATAACGAAATTACTAAAATGTGGCATTTTATTAAACTAGAGAAACAGAAAGGGAGTGAATCAGAACAGTTAAGCTATTTTCCTACACTGAATCATACTGTTAAGGAATTTTCACTGAATCTATGGACACATAATCTTCATGGATTTGTGACTCACCGTAGCAACCACATTAAAAAAAAAAAAGTTTAATAAAAGCAATTTCATTTGAATTTTCTGTTAAAATAAAACATACCTAAGGGCAGAGAAATAGAGATATGACAATATATATGTTTTCACGCACTGCTTACAATCAGTATATAATTTGTAACTTAATTATGGGTTGTTTACAACTTTATGATAGAACTGATCAGCTATGATTTCATTCATTGGGATGTTCTGACTTTTTTGAATTTTCCTAAACTGAAACTGAAACAAGATTTTTACATCTAAATAAATCACTGTGTGAATAGATTGGAAAATATCAAAACATTTACTTTCCACCTGTTTTAATAGTTATGTAGTTGATATCAGAAAATGTCACTACAGAGCATTAAATGGAAATATTAAATATTACATTGAATTTATATAAAATATATAAGACAAGTTAAATCTGAATAAGTATGTTTTGAGTGGAGTTTCTTCCCCCAAAAAATTGGAAGCAAAGGTTACTTTTGTTAGAATCAATATTATTGTAATGCTCATATATCAAACAATTATAAAATCTTTGTCTTTTTAATGAAAAACATTTAATTTAGCAAAACCATGCTTTAGTTTGGAAAAAATATTTCATAAAAATATTTACAATGGTTCTATTTATGGGTTATCAGTTAAAGTTAGGAAGGATTATGTAATAGGACATTGCCTCTTCAAGGAACTTAAAATAATACAAGATTTTGATTTAAAAAAAAAAAAAAAAGTTTTATGCATGCCCATTGTATTTATACATTCTTTTAAACAATGAATGAAGAGGAGTCTCTTGCTTTTGAATACTCAAAGCAATTATGGCGACATACATACTACTAAGTTGAAAAGGTCCATGGAGTGGCTACTCAAAACCTTGTTTTGGGTGAAAGGAAATTTATCTTACATATAAAATTTAGTTTTAATTCAATTGAAATCTTAACAATCTAATGAATAAATTATTTGTTGAGGTTTAATTATTACAGAAGAAATTAAAAAAGACAAAAATAGAAAAGAATACATTTCAGAAAAAGTTTCATAATAATAAGGTTTAAATTACTGTAGACACACTTTCTTCTATCCACCATTTCCTCTGGTGTTATGCTAACCCTCCCGCTGCCCCTCAGGATCCTCTGGTCCTGAATTTGCTATATTGTTCTACATATGGTGTATGTTTGGGGGGTTTTGTTTTGTTTTGTTTGGTGAGTTGTTTATAGTCCTGGGGTCTCCAGTATAATCCTGTGCCCTTTGTATCATTGTCCCATACCAGTACTCCTCTACCCTGCATCCTGGGCCCCCACTTTCAAGGACCTTTATATCATACCAGATCTATTTGCATCTAAACTACATTTTTATGTTAACAGGGAATATTTTTATCCACACAGATTACCAACTTGTTACTACTATCTGTATAAAAATTGTGGTTATGCCACCCAATTGTACAAAGCTAAGCAAAGTGAAACAAATGAGATAATAACTACTTGGTCATTAGAAACTGCTGTTGCAGCTAAACAAGCTAAAACAAAGCTCCAAGCAAGCCAAGAGGAGTTCAGACTGATGAGCCTCAGCCCAGCTGGTGCAAAGCCTCTGGCCTGTAACTAGCAATGGCGATGCTGTATCTACCAGGCTGAATGGCTCCAAGGCAAGGTGACGCCATCTGGCTTGCTTCCTCTCTGTTCAAGGCTTTGCTTTTGTTAGAAGAGGTTGGCTGGTTCCAAACCATGTAGCACTTGATTCTAGGTCTCCTCACTGTGCAAGTGGTACCCTACTGGCAAAATACATTACCATTTTGTTTGAGTGTGATTTTGAGCTCAAATTATGAAAAAAGAAAAAAAAAAAAAAAAAAAGAAAGAAAAGTGAGGATTGTGTGGAACACCACTGAAGTCATAATTTTTTTAGTTCAAAATTCAGTGTGCATGTTGCTCTATGTCATGAGATGTGACATGATCATGAGGAAGGACAATTTGAAGAGCTACTTAGGCAAAGCCTCAGTGGTATTGGAGGAGAAAGGAGGATGAAGGTTGTTAATTTTCCTCCCCTTTTGAGGGCAGCCTGTGGACTCCCCACAAATGCATTCAGGCTTTGTCTTAAAAAGAGTTATTTTGGGAAGGGGTGGTTAGCCAAGCAATCAGGAAGCAAATTAATGTTCAATCAATGTGGATGATTAGGGGATAAACGCTCAAGCTTGTTTAACTGTAGACATATCCATGAGTCTAAATATAAGTTCATGTATCTTCACTTTGAAAAGAAGAACTCTGAAGTTTTGAAAGTGTCTTGAGACATACAGTAAATACTGTTCTTCCCTCTACCTTTTAACACCTTTCTTAGACAACCAGTGCCAGACATTTTACATATTTAGTGTATCAAATGTGACAGTATTATTAAAATTACCCATACATTCCTATCCAGAGGTCCATAAATAATTTCAATTATTGATTTTAATGGTGCACCTGCTCCAAGTTATTGCAATGCCATTAATGACTCATTAATGTGCTTAGATTTCCTGCTGATACCAGCTGAATAAATGAAGAATATTTCCTGTAACATTACAAAATAATCAGGAAGACAAAAAATTTGTGTACATTTCTTTCCATTTTAATGAATGTAGTGCTTGTTAAATACATTGTATTAGCAGAACTAGAAAGGACTCTGTCAAATATGTAGCTGTAGGTACATCATCTTTCATTATTTTGTTAATTTTAATAGTAGTAAGACAATCTGCTTAAAAGGAATGACATTGGATAGCACACTGGAAGAACCGCCATTTGGTTAGAATTGCTTCATTAGGGACATTTGGAAGAGCACAGAGGGTTAGTAATAAAAAAGAAAAATGAGGAAGACTTTCCTGAGATGTATATCTTGAAGGATTTGAAAGACAAAAATTTCTTAGCAGTTAAAGACAATAATACTGCAGGAAATGCTAGAAAAAACTAACCTAAGGGAACACTAAGAACTAGATCACCTTTTGCAGTGTGCTGTATCCTAGTTCCTTGTATCCTAGTTCCCTAGTCACGCAGACTGAAGGGACTTCCTGTAATGAATCATGTTTACCAATCTTCCCTGCATCTTTTGAAGATACACAAATATGCATTTTCAACTGAGAACAGGAAAGCACATCCAGATCTAGGTGTGCAAGATAACTCTCAGGTAAAGAGCGCAATAAATACTATGAGGTACTAGGAAAAAAATACTTCCCCTCCCCCCCAGCCCCTGCTTCTAAAAGAAGCAGGTGAAGTTAAAATTACACTAGGACATGGAAGTAAAAACAAAATCATGAATACGTAACATGCTTGGAAGCCAGTGAGAACCTGAAGATTTGAAAGCCAAGAGGAGGGAACAGAGAACACTTCCTCCCTGGAAGTGTTCAAGGCCAGGCTGGATGGGGCTTTGAGTAACCTGGTCCAGTGGAGGGTGTCCCTGCCCATGGCAGAGGGGTTGGAACTAGATGATCTTTGAGGTCACTTCCAACCCAAACCATTCTATGATTCTGTGATTCTATGATGGTGAATTTGGGAGTGGACTTGACATAATCATTTTAATTGGGAAGACTTAAAACCAAGTACAGGAGAAATAGATGTCTTCCATCATAGATAGTTCAGCATTAAATCAAACTACTCATAAATCCCTAATGACACTTGTCATTTTTGTAATATGACCAGTTAGTTATTATGAACGTCAATATACCCGGGAAAAGCAAGTTATTGCAGGAATCAATGTTCAAAACTTTTTGGCCTAAACTTAGGTTAGATTAACGAAATGGCTTGACGTGTAAGGCTATCAAACCATCTTCCAGAAAATTATTTCAGGAGTTGTTTTTCCTCTCTGTTGAACCAAATAGTATGTACTAACTGGCTGCTTTTCTGTACTGCACTACAAATGTGATTGTTCATTTCCTGAAATAGATTTAAAATACTGTTTATTTGTTAAATTATAACTCTTTCAGAAAACAACAGCAAATTTTAAATCTAGAATGAATTCTTTGCAGTGAATTCTATGGGGGTTTTTTCTGTAGAATTATTTATCATGTACAACATATAGAACACAACAGTCAGCCGTCTTTCCCCTAATAGTTTATTTAGCACACTTACCAAAAAGTCATGCCCAAAATAGTGAGACTATTTTTAGGATACAGGAAATTAATTTAGGTATTTTATCTAAAATCTAACAATGCAAGAAGCACATTGTAATATACTACCAATGGAGATCTTATTGATTTACTAATTTTTAAAATATATTTTTTGTATGATTTATATTTTGACAGTTCTTTGTCTCATAACTTTCTCATGAAGTAGTGAGTTTGCCAGGAAGACTCTGCAATGATGAATTGTCTTACAAAGATACTTTTCCACTAAGCTGGTCATTCACACAAGTAAAAATTCTTATGCAGCAATTGCACAGAATTCCTTTCCCCGCTATAGTTTGTTGTTCAAAACAATGTAACTTCCAGTAATTTTTACTGCAATGCAGTACAGGTAGTCGTATCTGAGGGCATTTAAGTTATGAACATCATGAAGACATTTCATTCAAAGAAAGGAGAACATCAGGAAGCTGCCTTTGACCATCATTAAACTGAATTAAGTTTGCATTTAGTGTCAAGAAAGAAAATATCCTTAATCAACTAATTCAGCATGAACACTTCTATTAACTAATCCTCTCAAACTGTAGCAAATGCCATGATATACGACTTTATAACATAATACATTCCAATCTCAGGAAAATCCTTCTGATTTGGAAAAAGCTTTAGCCTCTATATCCACCATTCACTGAACTGTCTTGCAATGATTTTAGGGATACTAAAATGTGCTTGAGTTTTTTTGGGGTTGGTTTGGTTGGTTATGGTTTTGGCGAAGGGGTTGATGATGGTTTTTTTGGGGTGCCCCTCTCCTCTGTGACTTGTCACCATTTTGCTTGGTTTCTCTGAATCTTATGTCATTGTTTTTGATGTGACTTGGATCCTGGCAAATTCTAAACTTTAAACAATCTGAAGTTGTTTATACATACTCAAAATGTTTGGAATTGAGTGTCTTTTTGATTATTTGCACAAATGGCATTATTTAATAAATTACTTTTAACAATACATATATTGTATTGATTCACAATTTTTTTTTTCTTAGGGTCAGTAAAGGTAATATTATCAAAAAAAAAGTTTACATAATATGTGATATGAATGACAGTATTTATATAAATTGATTCAGTTTTAGATATATATCCAGAACTGAATGTTTTCATAATCTACATTTCATTTGGCAAGATTGACTGAAATCCTGTAAAAGTAACTTCTCTTTTTCATGAGATGAATATAATTCGGAAATGAACCAGATATTTACTGAAAAAATATTGTATTATTTTTAGAATCATAGAATCATTTTGTTTGTAAAAGACCTTTAAGAGCATCAAGTCCAACCATTAACCTAGCACTGCCAAGTCCAACCACTAAACCGTGTCCCTAAGTGCCACATCTATGCATCTTTTAAATACCTCCAGGGATGGTGACTCAGCCACTCCCCTGGGCAGCCTGTTCCAATGATTGAGAACCCTTTCGGTGAAGAAATTTTTCCTAATATCCAATCTAAACCTCCCCTGGCACAACTTGAGGCCATGTCCTCTTGTCCTATTGCTTGTCACTTGGGAGAAGAGACCGACACCCACCTGGCTACAACCTCCTTTCAGGTAGTTGTAGAGAGTGATAACATCTCCCCTCAGCCTCCCTTTCTCCAAACTAAACAACCCCAGTTCCCTCAGCCGCTCCTCATAAGACTTGTGCTCTAGACCCTTCACCAGCTTCGTTGCCCTTCTTTGGACACACTCCAGCACCTCAATGTCTTTCTTGTAGTGAGGGGGCCAAAACTGAACACAGTACTCATGGCACAGCCTCACCAGAGCTGAGTAGAGGGGGACAATCACTTCCCTAGTCCTGCTGACTGCACTATTTCTGATACAAACCAGAATGCTGTTGACCTTCTTGGCCAACATTTGGACCTTCCAACGTTTGTTTATATCATCAATGCATTACATAGAAAAACTCATCCTAAAATGATTACTGGGATGGGATTCATCAGTTGAAATATAGCTGACTACAGGAAGATATAAAGTAGAACTCTACATCAGCCTAGACTTGCTTATAGTCAATATGGAGCAATGGAGAGCAGCAAAGATTTCTCCTCTCATAAAATAGACGTCTAAAATAGATAGTGTAAATTATTCCCTAAAATTGATTGTTCCTCTTCCTTGAGTATAAAAAGAAGCCTGGAGTAGTTAGCTGATAAATATCTGAAGCTAAATGAGTTGCTTCCTACTGTAGAGGTTTAAAGACAGATACTTCAATATATCTGTATGAATAAATTTTACACTTATAAATGTGGATGCTTATTTATAAGAATATCATTACTGAAAGCAATTACATTAATCATATAACCAACTCTGCAATGAAAGACGCCTTTATGACTGGACTTAATTGTCTTAGTAGAACCACCCGATAATCAGTAATAATTTTATATGCTTGCTCACATTGAGTTGGATCTTGACATCTCACTGAAGTAAATGGGATTACTAAATAGAGTAGCACTGATCTTAAGTAAGAAATTCTGGACTCTTCAGAAATTCTTAAACTTGAATGATATTTATTTGTAATTTAGGATTTGCATCCTTTAGAATCTGTTAATTTCAATCCATATACCTACAGTTGAGTTACTTCATGCTCAGTTCTTTACTTTGCTGAACCTAAAATGTTAGCATTCATATTTTATTGATCTTTGACATTATTACTTATTTCAATGTTTTGTTTTGTATTTGCTTATGTAGTATGTAGGGATCTATTTTCCTTTCACAGAAACATATCTCTCTCATCCAGGAAGTTGCTTTTTTACAATAGACTGATTATAGGTGAGGGAACTTTTAAGAAAAAAAAACACTTCAAAGTAGAATTGATGGAAGCCAATAAATCTGTTCTTTTCTGCATTAGCATGTAACACTGAGATGAGATATTCGGAACTAAAGACATGGAAATTGCCTGCAAGTTACTGTCATGGGCAAAACAGAGTTAACTTAGGGAAAATTAATGTAATTTATTTCCAATTAAAATAGATTTGGGTTGTGAGAAAGAAAGACAAAAAAATTAAAACATCTTCCCCCCTCACCCTGCCCACCTTTCCAATCTGAACTTCCCTCCTTCATTCCCAGCTCTTCAACTTCCTCCCCACACTGCTGAGCCATGCAGGGGGATGAGGAATGGGGGGTTGTGGTTAGCCCCTAACAGTTCCTCTCTTCTGCTCCTTCCCCTGCAGTGTGGGTCCCTGTCCATGGGCTGCAGTCCTTCAGGAAATATCTATCTGGTCCAGCACGGGGTCCCCCCTGGACTGCAGTCTGGATATCTGCTCTGGTGTGGTCCTGTCCAGGGGCTGCAGAGAAATACCTGCTCCACCATGGGACCTGCAGTGTGGGTATCTGCTCTGGGACCTGGAGCACCTCTTCCCTTTCCTTCTTCAACCTTGGTGCCTGCATAGTTCTTGATCTCACATTTTACTTAACTACTGTCTCACACAGCTGCTGCACAGCATTTTTTACTCTTTCTTAAATATGTTGTCACAGACACAAGCACTCTGCTGTTTCTCATGTTCCCTGCCTGCCCCACTCGCCACTTCCCCCCTCCCCCCGGCCCTCAGCCCCTCTTCCTCTTGGAAGTTGGACAAGTGAATGAAGCCCTGATGACTGGAAATCCAGTGACTAAATGAGTACTGAAATCCTGAATGTGCATGCAGACACCTGAAATTAAGAGTGAGTTGAATCATACACATATTCTAAGCCGGTTGTTTGAGTTACCTATATAAATAATGGAGAGATTTGGGCATCTCCAGAGATCAGTTCATTGGACCTCTTTCAGTGATTGTCTGGAAGTGCTTCTGTCTATTGAATAGAATGTGGAAGAAGTCTAGCTTAGACTAGTGAGCTAACATAAACTGAGAGATTAAATCTCATTCCAAGTGCCTAAGGAAGTGTGGACTTTACAAAATCTAGGGTTTATTTACCTAAACACAGGTGTCCAGTTTTGTTTGCCATGCCCTAGGTTGTATGACAGATAAACATATAAAACAAGACCTGAACATTTCTGAACTGGCAGGTGGTAATCAAGATAGCCTAGGTTATCCTAATTGTATTAGATGCAAATATTTAGGCAACTGAATTGATTCCCTACAGTCCATTTAAATACGCAAGGTTATTTTTTAGAGCTGGCAGCAGTTCATTTTTATTTATTGTCCCTTATAAAATGTCGGTTTTGTTAGCATAATGAGGATGGAATTATGTACAAAAAGTTGATTAATAGTCTTGGTAATTACCTTTTATCTTCTTTCCATAAAACAAAATTATTTTCATTTGAATTTGATTTAATCCCATTTATTAATTAGTAATGGAAGATTCTGTTGTGATTAGTTATGACATTTCTCACTCCCCTCTTCCTTGTTCCCTCCCTCCCCCTTTCCTCCTTCCTTTCTTTCTTTCCTCCCTTTGTACCTTCCTTAAAGAGCTATCCTTAAAGGTTCTAGTGACATGAAGTAAGAACAGAGCTGTGGCTCCTTTACCAGTTTTCGTTTTTCTTGGAAATAAAAGAAAATGGGCTTTTCTCTCTCTCTTTTTTTTTTTTTCCTTTTCTTTTTTTACTTAAAGAAAATAATCATCCCAGAATGCCCCTTCATCTATCATGGGGCTATATGTAATACCATAAACAGGTAATACAGGATGTCAAGGCAACAGGAATGAAAGCAATAAAAAATTCAATTGAGATTGCTTCTGCTTCTTGACACAGAACCCACAGGACAGAACATTCTTTCTACAAATAGCTTGGTGAAATTAGCTTTCAGTTTTACTTAAAAAGCCTTAACCACTCTACATAAAAGCTTTAGTGCTATTCCTTTTACAGCAGTAAAATAGGTGTTGTATTATATTATCTGCATAAACATGCGTTTCACTACACAAGTTCAAATATATGTATGTTTTTCCACACATATACACACAAATAAACAGTCAACATGTAAATGCCCCCATTATGACTGTTTTGTATACTGTCCTCTGTAAACAGTTCAAAAGTAGCAGCTTATTATTTCAACTCTCCTTCCATGCATTATTGTCATAATTCTCCTTTCTAAATACAATTTTAGAATGTTTTGAAGTGTATAGTACTTCTATCTATCTATCTATCTATCTATCTATCTATCTATCTACCTACCTACCTACCTATCTATCTATGCAAGATAAGTGACAGTATAAAGAACTGATTAATGTGGTCAGAGAAGCACTATTTTAAAAAAATGATATATTAATATGAAGCACTACAGATGGCAAAACTATTTAATATATTTTATGGATATTTACTGCATATATTTGTGTTCCTAATCTTGCTCTTATAGGGGTCACTTACCCAAGACTTCTCGAATATTCATTCCTGAAAACTATATCCAAACTTTCATAATTAGAACACTTCTGTTTTTAAAGCTCTGTGCCTGCCAAGCCTAATGGTGGAGTTCAGATTCTGTTTTGTATATGTAAATATACATAAGTATTTAAACTTCTGAAAATGTAGAGCTGGTGTACAGATAAAGCACTGTATATCATATTATTTGAGCATCAGAACAGAAAAAAAAAAAAAAAAAGAAAAGTTTTTGGTTGCCGTGTTGAAACTATAGAGTCCAGAGTCTTGAAATAAATCCATCATCATTTAAATTGTACTACTGCTTTGGCTGTTTTTGAATATAACATTCTTATTTACTATCATATACTTCCTTATAAATCTATCTTAATCATAAATTGCTGATGTCAGTGAAAGTGCCATAAGACCAGTTGACACAAAGATTGAACATGGAATCGACATTAGTTTACTGCTGTAATCTGGTTTGATTCCCAGATCATCTACACATAGACATTGTATTACAATGTCTGAGTAGAAAATCTACTGAATTTCATTGATTTGTTCATGGTCATGTGCCTTTGAACTGGGAAGTTTTCATCTTCCGTGAGGTCTATCATAAGCTTTTGTTATTTCCAAGGTGCATTTTCATTTATCTCACACTGTATAGGTAGGAAGGATATAGGATTTCACTTGCAAAAATACTTTCTAGAATTGATGTGAAAATGTTCATGTGAAGTTCATTAAAAAAGTGGAAACCATTTGAAACCATTAATGTGGACTAAAACATTACATATGGCTCCAATATATTTATTATTGGCTCAACGATACTTGCACTATGGAGAGTGAGACACCACAGTCTTTTGCAACCAAAGAACTTTATAAATCTTTACTCATATTTATTATCTGCCTATGTGATCTTCATGGAAACATCCTATCTAATGAAAATGAATTTTGTCTTATTGATAATACTGTTTATAGTGAAATCTGTATCTCAGTAAACAAGATTTTGCCATTATTAGTAGATGGCTAATAACACAGCTACTTGGTAGACAGAGTATTTAAGGTCAGTTGCGGGATGGATCCACAGTGTATGTATCTGTGTATACATTGGTGTGTGCAAGGGGTCTGGATACCAGAAACTGGAGTGCAGCTGTGGGCTTTGGGGTTTAAACACCCAGGTGCCCGTGTCTGTCTGGGGAGAGTGAAGATCAAGGGCCAGTTTCTGAGGCATCCTTACAGAGTCCATGTCCAAGGCCAGTTACTGGAGGGATCCATATTTTATGTACATATATATTTCCCACTAACAGACTTTCATCTTTATCAGCCAGAGAAGGGGATGGGATCAAGCCATTTACGCCATCTGTACTTGCCTGAGTGTTTCTGGCTGTGTGGACAGCTATGTGTACATGTATGTATGTACTGTGTATGTGCGTTTGTGCATGTGCCTACTGGCAATACATGCTCAGACTCAGTAATGGCTGGACCTGGGAACAGAGAGCTGTAACAGCCTCTATTTTATTGGGCTACCAGATTGGAAGCTCCTAACATGAACCCAGGTGGCAAAATAGCCTTCCCAGTCCTTCCATCACATTTGAAAAACCTCAGGTAGGTATGAAGTTACAAAGAGCAAATATCTGAATTTCATGAATGGAGGAAGGAATGAGATGGGAGCAGGTAACTCCTGAGAGGGGTATCTGTGACACCTTTTTTTTTTTTTTAGCATTATGACACTGACTAAGTCTTTGATAGTGATTCAGGGTCCCACCCTTTTGTTAAACTTTCAGATGTGCACACCTCCAACAGGCTTTGCAATACACGAGTGGTGTGCATACCCATTGGTTAATCAATCAAGTCCTTAGGATGTTGTGCACCAGATCTTGGAACTGATTTGTGACAACCATAACAGAGGAAATTAGTTTTGACAAAATCCTACGGTGAAAAGAGACAGTGTATATTTCACATGCTTGGCCATGTAGTATTCTTGTCATTTTCCCCGGCTGTTCTGAAATCTTAGGAATTCTAATTTTGGATTTACCCTGGAGCCTGAAAATTGACTTCAGTCAACTTGTGTATTCAGACATAATTCTCCTTCTGCCTTACAATTCAGTATCATTCAAAGTCTTTAATTCACATTCTTTTCGCCTTATAGATGCTATTTTGTAATTCAGCTAGTTTTTCTGACACTTCTGAAATTCTGACAGTTTGCTAGGACTTCTTCTGAGGTATAAATATTTTGCTGTAGGTGCTGCAGAGCTTGAGAGGACTGAACACTTGCAGAATCCTGACTGTCACGTCAAATTCCTTGCCAGTCTTGTAACAAATTGTGTATAATATTACAGGCCAACAATTCAACTCAGATTGTAAGATTATGATTTGTAAAAGTTTTCTTGCTCTCGTCATCAGCCCTTAGGTCACATATGCTCTGTTCCTCTGAGTTCAGCAGGATATATGAGGAGAGGCTGAGATACCTGAGCTTCGTCAGTCTTAGGAAGAGAAGACTAAGCACAGATCTTTTAGTTGTCTTCAATTATGTGAATGGGAGGAGGAAAGAGAGGGGAGGAGATGGGAAAGGAGGGGAAGGAAGGGCACCGCAGGGACAAATTATTGCTAGAGGTGCACAGTGATAGATGAGAGATGAGTTGGAACACTGAAAATTGTCATTAGACATAGGGAGATGTTTTTTTCACCCTAAGAGGAGTCAAACACTGTAATAGGTTGTCCAGAGAGTTTGTGGAATCTCTATCCTTAACTATTCAAAACTCAGCTGGACATAGCCCAGAGCAACCTGCTCTAAATTGGCTCTGCTTTGACTGACGATTTAGACCAGATGATCTCCAAGGAAGACTTCCAACCTATATTGTTTTATGATTCAGGATGTGTTATGGCACGCAGAGCAGCCTGTTAGTACCTCAGCACTTCTGTTTCCAACCGATTAAAAAAAAAAAAAAAAAGCCACAAGAATTTGCTGCCAGCCTGCCCGGCTGGTGTTTAATACTGCTACACCATAAGGGTTGGAGGGAGACCTGTTGTGAATGGCAACAGTTTGCACTGTGACTTCTCCAGCTGTGCTGCAGAACAGTTTCTTAAGACACCTGCATTATTTGGTCTTTTTAATTAGTCACTCATTTCAGGTACTTGAAGTGATAATAAGGTTTTTTCAGTTTATCATTGGCATTGTGATCACTCTTAAAGGAATTTCAAGTCCAGCTTTTTAATTTTGGCATGGAGATATTGCATGGTTAGTGATGCCTCTAAGACTACTAGGCTCATGTAGCAACTCTTAAAATTTCTTAAGGCTTCAGGCTTGGCCAGCTGTGTTCTTTAGTTTTATTTTTGCTCTCCCCTCAAGGCATCAAAACAACATAGTTTGTAGTTTCTCTGCTACACAGTAGTCATTTGCTAGAACTGATACTAGCTCATATAAGTTTTAGCTAATTTTTCTAGTGAAAGTACTACATCAGAAGGACTATGGCAAAAAAAAATTCCACAGATTTTCTGTCCTTCTAGAACAGGAAAAGAGTATTTCTTACACATGACATTTCAGAAGGGATAGCATATTTGTAAAATTTACTAATAATGACATATACAAGTTAGCTTTTTCAGTCATCAGGCAAAAGAACAGAATTGTGCAGCACCATTAGATATAGAATGGTGTGAATAAGCTCTTTTTTGGCTGTTTTTCAAACTGACAATTGCCTAAAATCTGGAAACATGTTCTACATTTGACTCACTCATCATGTAAGAGAGAATTGTCGTAAAATTGTACCTAATGGACTAAAATACCACAGCTCACAGTCAGTTTGTTTCTATAAGCCTTACAGAATTCACTCTGTTTCAGTTTCATAGTTCTGTATGAGCCCATATTGAGACAATGTAATATTTTTGTAATTTATATAAAATCTTATTCAAAGCTCTTTCTGCAATTCATGCTCTACATTAGGTTACATAAAGATGCACATTTCCTGGAAAAGCCCAGATGAAAAGCCTCAATCCCACGGTGAACATGGTTTATGTTTCAGTAGCCTGTGGAGAAATTAACACAAAATTTATTACTACACACAGTTTTAACTGAAAGGTTATTTAGGAAGACATAAAATGAATGAAGGAGTTTGAAAGGACCAAAGAATGGGAGGAGATAAACAAGGCAGGTGATGTAAAGATGAAATTAAATTAGTCCATCACACATGGCTAAGACTTAAAACCCACGGATAATCTGCACAAGGCATGAAGAAGTTCAGTCAAAAAAAAAAAAAAAAGAAAATAATTAAATTGTATGGGGAAATTTTTTCTTGGCTGCTTTTTCCTGACAGATAGAACTTCTCTCTGACTACTTTTTGTATTCTTGCCCTAAGTCCACAAAGGAAAAGTATTTGGATGTTGGTACTTCACTATGTACAAGACTGGAATATTTCTTTTTTCTTGTTTTTAATGTAGGCAGCTTGAAAAAATGCTGATCCATTTTTTGGCCATCTGTAATCCCTGCTTGCGTTGCCACTGAGGTCTTTGGAGAACCCTTCATTTACATCCATCTTCCACAGAAATTAAGGCCAAGTAGATTCATGCATTGCTACTGTTCAAATAATACATACAGACAGTTTAACAACCAAATGATGACATGAAAAAATGGTTCATTCTTCTTTTTTTACCATGAATTTTCTTTATAAATATATCATTACACTTATTTATGCATTCTGAAGTCAATTAATTAATCCAGTAGTTTATATTCCCTCCTTCATTATATTTCATTTTTATTTAAAGGTTCATATTCATCCTTTGTCTCTCTGACATTAAAGATAGTCACACAAAGACCCAGAAGTTGTTGAAATCAGTAAGAGTAAATAGAGTACATTACTATTGTGATATCATTGATGTTAACTGCATGGAAATACTTTGTGTCAAATAGTTGGTGTTTTACCCTTTCTGCAAGAATCTTGACCTAGCTGGATCCCGCTAACCTGTAAGAGTTCATTTTTCAGACCCTACAAAGTCAGAGTTCTTTCTGAATTACACAGAAAACAACATGCTGGTACTATGTAAATGACAGATTTTTTTTTTTTTTAAGCAGATTAAATATGTATTATTTTAATAGATTATATGTATTCTGTGCACTCTCTCCTGTTCTTAAAATCTGTAACAAAGTACACAGTAATCACCTTTATTATCAAGCAAAAATATTCTTTCTCCTTTCTTTCTTTTGAGTTCTAGGTGCTTATTTTTAAGCTGAGTTTGGCCCAGGATATCCTTTCTTGGTGGGCTTCTTGGGGATACTCATTTTAGCTCCTTGTCTGCAGTCACACCAAACATGACTATGTCAACTATATACATCTTTCTTGACTTAAGCTATAGAGCAACAGATATTATGAACAGACTTACTCATTTCTAAATGCAAACACTGAGCTGTGAGCTCTGAGCTGCTATGCATTTCTAGAACAGACCCATACACTGGGACAGGGCAGTGATGGGGAATTATGTCATAGGAAGCTATGTAGGCTTGTGAGCATTTTCTGGGAGGCTCAGGACTTAACTGATCTCACACAGACGTGAAGTCAAATTGATGACTTCTTGCCTGCAGGAGATGATACATAATTTTCTAAATTCTGAATGCTTTTTATTGAACAGAAGGAGTCAAATGCTCTGTAAGTACTTAATTTCTTTGTATGATATTAGCTAACAGTGGGCAGACTCACCACACTTTTTCTCAAAAAGGCCATTTTAGTAATCCAATTTTTTTTAAGGAGCTAGCTTATTCTTTGCAACACCAAATTCTACACATAAATGGCATCTAAATTTTTTTAAAGCCATCCACATATTCTCAGTGAATGCACTCATAAATATTTTTTTAATACCAGGTATTTTGTCAATTAAAGGATGAAAGGAATCAAGTTTTCATAAATGCCATAGACGATGGTATCAAGCAATAATTGTCTGTTAAAGAAACAGGATTCAAATTTTTCCATTGACTGTAATTTTTTATTATCTTTATTTTTTATGTAACTTCTTTTCTGTCTTAAAATTCTTTAAAAATGGCTTTAGTAGAAACAGAGTAGAAAAAAAGCCACATACAATTTGAGCATAATTTATACTTTTATGAAAATTATTAAAACTACAGGGCTTTTAATTTAAAAATTCTTAGAAAGTTCTTAGAAAATTTTTTCTCCTTATCATGAAACCTCTACTTCCAACTAATGGAAAATTAACAGAACATATTTTTCCTCCTAAATTTGTCACATTTTTGTATACTCGTCTACTTTGCAAATGCAAACACACTTTGTCCACTACTTATTTATTTAGCTGTCTGGAAGTGTGATTCTCCACTGACTTTGAGGAGCTTGGGATCAAGAGTTGAACCTGGTTCACATTTTTAGTAATTTCACAAAAACACATTTTTAGTAATTTCTCAAAATCTGTACAGTTTCTATTTGAACAGCCTGTTTTTGAATGACTTAGGTCAGGCTTTAACACAGTTTATGAGAGTTTGTCATGGGAAGACTGGGTAAGGTAGCTGCTAGAGCTGTTAGACCACACCATTCAGGAACATACAATCTAGTTTATTTGCTTGATAGGATGAGTATAGCAGGTACATAGCAATCACTGTTATGTTTGCAGGACAGTGATTGCTATCCACCTTTTATACCCATCCTACAAATCACATCTGCAGTCCCATCGTTCAGCTGAAACTGTTTCAAAGCCACCAAATCTGGTGGAACATGACATTCACTCCAACCAATCCACAGCAAAGCTCAGCCCCTACATGATAGAAGTCCTTTTCCTTGGGTTTCAATTTCTGCAGAACTTCTGCACTGAATACTGTGTACTGTGTCACCCTCTGCCCCAAGGGGGGCTATTGTTTTAACTGTTTATCACTTCCTATCACCATAAACCACCAATGGCTGCTATTTTTAATAAACTTGCGCCAATGTCTTTGACTTTCTCCATCCCAGGGGCCAACTAGTGTTTACAAGTCAGGTTTCTGTCACTCTTTAGGTTGCTGCACAAGTGTGTTATGAAAAAAAATGTTGTCTTTGTTATCCAGATCATACTGTGTCAGCCTAGTCAAGACAAGATGGGCAGATGTAGTCAGGTCTCATTTGTCTGTGTGGCACTGCTGGGTAGGCAACATTCAGTTATAACAGCCTATATGTCAAAAGGAAGTAATATGAATGTTCCAAAAAACATTCAAAAAGTTCAGAATGCTATATGGCAATATATATGATGGAAAAAATTCAGCACTTGACAGGGTTTTTTGATAGAAACACAACAAAAATTTTGGGGGAAACCCTGTCTGGTGAAATGAGAGAAAGGTTTTCTATTCATCTGGAAAAGTCCATAATTTCATCCTAGTGATTTGCTCTGAACATCTACATTACTCTTAAGATTTGTGTATTTCCAAATTACCTTTTGACTTTTTTCCTGTGTTTGTACAGAGAACAACTTATCCATAATATTCAGATCTTGATTCACTAGAGACTTTGTCTATGCTAGTTTCTGATTTTGAAGACAGCAACAGAATAAGTAAGTACATGTTTCAATACACAAGTGATGAGTCTGAGTTTTCACCATTGTTTTATAAGTGGATAAGAAGTTATGAAACATAAATTAACAAATTCAGAGGATCACAGCCAAACAACTCTCTTCCTCTGAGGTTCAGTGCATACAAGTTACTCATACAAACAAATCCTCACTTTGTGAAGAAAGCCAGTTTTGTAAGGTACTTACTGTCAAGATAGGTCAATCAAGCCACAATTAGCTCTAATTAGCAATCCCACAAGCTATTAAAATTGTTTACTTTCTGTTGAGATATGCACAAAAAGGCACATTTTTTTTCCCACTTGTGAAAACATCAAAGAAAAGTATTTCCTATCTGAACCTTAAAACCAATTATAAATGAGGACAAGCACAGCAGTGATATCAACAGAATTTAGGAAACCATTTATATTGCTAATTGCAGCATTATAGCTAGCTGAGGGAGTATATAACACTGTTCCTATTAGGCTCTAAATAAAGGGTCCCAAATATATATTTTTTTTTAATATAAAATTTCACAAGGACAGAGAAATGGACTGACAGATCTCTACATTTCTTTTGAGTTCTATAGCTTTATCAATTCTTATTTCAATATCTGACTAAAGAGGTAGAATGGTTATAAGGGGTTTTTTTCTTATTTAAGTACACAAATTAATGGCCTTGTTTTCAAAAGGAAGAGAGTCTAACATATATCAACCACTTGATCTTGTTCATTTTTTAAACAGCTAACATATAATAGAAAATTCAAATAAGAAATGAAGGGCCTAGGGAAATCCACAGTTTTCTCATCTCAGTTTTTGAAATTGCTTATAATTATATCGTCTATAGAGGGGAAACAAAGCTCCGTGGAAAGCAATGAGCATGGGTTTTAAAACTTAGAAACCTACAAGCCACTTTGCATTAGAATTGAATTTTGGGGGGGGGGGGGAAAGAGCATTAAATTCTTCACTGGATCAGGAGGAAATTATTACACCAGCTCTTGTTTTAAGTTAACATAATTTCTTGTTCTGATTGAACTTGTCTAGATAAGGACAAAAAGGATCCAACAAGGATGTAGTCCAGAACAAGGTTTTTGCCCTAAAATGAGGCAGCATGCCACAAACATTTGTTTTGGTTTATCTGACCTGCTAAATATGCTTAGATGCCAGTGGCAAGAAAGAAGTTTTTAAGTAACAATTTTAAACATATCCATCAAACCACATAAATAGCACTTAAAAAGGAACCCACTTAAACAGTTCTCCTCTGTGTGCATTTAAGGTCCTTGAATGTGTCCAGAGGAGAGCAACAGAGCTGGTGACAGGGCTGAAGGCATGTCCTGTGAGGAGCGGCTGAGGACTTTGGGCTTGTCTAGTTCGGACAAAAGGAGGCTGAGGGGTGACCTCATTGCTCTCTGCAGCGTCCTGAGGAGGGGCAGTGGAGAGGGAGGTGCTGAGCTCTTGTCCCTGGTGCCCAGTGCCAGGACACATGGGAATGGTTCAAAGCTGCACCAGGGGAGGTTTATATTGGACATGAGGAAGCATTTCTTTACTTAGAGGGTGGTCAAACACTGGAACAGGCTTCCCAGAGAGGTGGTCAATGCCCCATCCTTGTCAGCGTTTAAGAGGCATTTGGACGATACCCTTAATAATATGTTTTAACTTTTAGTCATCCCTAAAGTGGTCAGGCAGTTGGACTAGATGATCCTTGTAGGTCACTTCCAACTGAAATACTCTGTTCTGGTCTGGTCTGGTCTAGTTTAGTCTAACTTTTTTTTTTTAGGTAAATTTACAGTCTTCATATTCCATATTCATGATAACATATGAGATTCACCAGAAACTTTATTATTCTTATAATTATTTTAATCCAAATGAATGCAATGAAAACTGCTAGCAATCCATTATAGCTGAGATGGGAAACTGTAATTTTAATGAAGCTTGTTATTTGTCTTTCAATATTCAAATACTGTAAAGGCATATGGTTGGTTTTTCATTACATACTGCTCTTGATTAATGAAAAATATGAACTACATCTCTAGTTATCCTACAAAAGTTATTTATTTAAAGTTTTTTTTACTTACATTATTTGAGAAATAAATATGCATGAACAAATTAACCAATATTTAGATCACCCCAATATGCATGTAGAATAAGATGTTGAAGTCACTACATTTCACTTCATCCTTTCCATAACAATATATAGGCACTTCCTAACAGATTTGTTAGACTTCATCTAACATGATGTATGACTGATTATTTCTTTTTAATTAAAATAATACAATCCAAAGGATTCTAATCCCTTATACCCCTGACATAAATGAGATTACCTATACTCATTTGCCTCATAGTGGATTAACCTGTCTCTCTAAATGTATGCTCACTAGAAAACAGCAATCATGTTAATGTGTTTCATCCAGACTCTATAAAGCTGCACAGGAGAAAAGATGGTTTTGTAATGATACCATGAGATTAACAGATATGAGCTGTAGCAGACCAAGGGGGGGGGGGGGGGAATCCTAAATCAAGTAGTCCTAAATCAAGCAGCCTGATGGCTGATTACATTGAAGGAAGCTCTAGGTCAGAAATTTCTGGTTATCACAGCTCAGGCAATATGGTACAAGAAAATAAAGAGCCTAGCCAGAACAGTTTAGGCTTTTGAAGGTGAATCCTTAATGCATTAATTCTACACAGAAGCTCACAGGAAGTTAATGAAACTCAAAAGTGTCCACTGCTGGCACAAAAGTGCAAATCCTGCTGGTCAGATTGCTGACTGAAGTAGAATCCAACATTATTATTTTAGACTATATGTATTTCACTGTAGGTTTTGTGTTGGTGAAAACTAAAGAGTTCAAAGTAAATCTGACCTGAAAGCATTATGTTTTCGAAGTTATCATCAAAACCACTATGTTTTAGTCACTGTCCCCTCAAGCCAGATTTTTGGGGTATGGAGAGCAAGAACATTAAAGAAATTTCTCCTTCTCTCAAGAAAAAATAGTTTTTGAAAGGCTTTGCACTGTGTTTTATTTAAGAAGTGCTCTGGAATTCTTTGCACTAAATGTTGTGTGTTTAATGAAACTAAATAGAATTGCACATAATCTCTTCCTCCCTTGTATCAGAGCACTATTTTTAAAGATACTGTAAAAAGCACTTGCTGGACACTGATCAAAGCTTCTGTAATATAAGTAGAGAAGTTATCATCACTCTCCTTTTGTGATTCTGAGGGAAATAAAGAAAACATGACTATTCAAAGCTACGACTATTGTCACAGCCAAATGATGTTCAAACTTCACAAATGTCGAATTGTTCCTTAATTCTGAGATCTGCAAGTTAAAATGGGTCTAAATAAATTCCGTATCATTACCACAAATAGCGGGGGAGGGAGGGAAAGGTTTTTTTTTTGGGGGGGGGGGGGGGAAGCTGAATGAAAGACTCAAGACTGTTTGCAGAAATAAGGAAAAGACCAGAACTACCTTTCTTCCATTTACACCCCCTCTCCTTACTTCATAGAGACTGTCATGCTGAGACTAATTCTGGTACTAATATATATACTTTGCAATATATACATATTTTGCAATATATGCTCTTAGTAAGGTCAATCATGAATTTAAGTATTGTAATCAAATTAGAAAATGTTAATATATACAATATAATTAGAACTATTGCCTATGTTTTGTAGGTTAAGTCTGAAATTTTTATTTAGTTACCAGAGTGAGCTGTTGAGGTAACTTTGCTTTGTATCTTTCAAAAAGAATGCTTAAAATATAATTTTAAAATATAATAAAAAGCAATTTCAGATGAATTTAACAGAGTCAGAAGCTTCAGCTGAACTGTTTTACACCTAAGTTGAAAAGCTGGTTAATCTAACAAGAAATCATAGAATCATAGAATCATAGAGTCATAGAACGGTTTGGGTTGGAAGGGACCTAATGATCATCTTGTTCCACCTACTCTGCCATGGGCAGGGACACCCTCCACTAGACCAGGTTGCCCAAAGCCCCATCCAACCTGGTCTTAAACGCTTCCAGGGAGGGGGCCTCCACAACCTCTCTGGGCAACCTGTTCCAGTACCTCATCACCCTCACAGGGAAGAATTTCTTTCTAACACCTAATCTAAATCGACCCTCCTTCAGCTTAAACCCATTACCCCTTGTCCTGTCACTACACTCCCTGACAAACAGTCCCTCACCATCTATCCTGTAAGGCCCCTTCAGGTACTGGAAGGCCGCAATTAGATCTCCCCGGAGCCGCCTTTTCTCCAGGCTGAACAACCCCAACTCTCTCAGCCTGTCCTCATAGGAGAGGTGCTCCAGCCCTCTGATCAGCTTCGTGGCCCTCCTCTGGACTCTCTCCAGCAGCTCCATGTCTCTCTTGTACTGGGGCCCCCAGAGCTGGACGCAGTACTCCAGGTGGGGTCTCACAAGAGCGGAGTAGAGGGGCAGGATCACCTCCCTCGACCTGCTGGTCATGCCTCTTTTGATGCAGCCCAGGACACGGTTGGCTTTCTGGGCTGCAAGCGCACACTGACGGCTCATGTTGAGCTTCTCATCAATCAATACCCCCAAGTCCTTCTCCTCGGGGCTGCTTTCAATCCATTCCTTGCCCAGCCTATAGCTGTGCTTGGGATTGCACCGACCCACGTGCAGGACCTTGCACTTGGCCTTGTTGAACTTCATGCGGTTCGCACAGGCCCACCTCTCCAGCCTGTCAAGGTCCTTCTGGAATCCTTGCTGATTGTGAGGGTAAGAAAATGAGGGCTGCTGGGTGGAAAAAACAAATGCTAGGGCAATTGCAAGATTTGTATCAAAGCTCAGTCTTGAGAGTAAAGGGCAGGGAGGAGTTATTGGAGTCATCATAAAAGTGAAAAACAAACACTGTCTTAGAAGTATTTACTTTGCCACGTTGGTCTAGAATTTTTTTTTTCATATTATTTTAAGCATAATCCTTTTCACTAAATGAAACACAATTAAACAGATTTGAATACTGGTTTAAGATATAGTTAAGATATATCTTACACATCTCATATTTCAGCCCCATATGATGGCTGAGGTGTTAAATCCTGAAAAAAGGCACAAAATAGAAACACTGAAAGATTGGGAATTCCAGCAGTGCTACTGAGAGTAGTTACTGCATAAGAATTTGCAAATAAGATACTGCAGCTAGCAGTATCACTAGCATCACTATGTTTCTTTTTACTGTCAGTTTAGCATGATTTATCTCAAATGGTAATTGCATGTATTGTCTTATAATTCCACTACAGAGCTTACATGGTACCGTTGCAATTTCAGTATACAAAAATAGCCAGTAAAATTCACTAGTGTTATCTTTACAGTGAATAAATTACTACTGCTCAATGTTTCCAGTTATTTAATACACTTTATGAATATTTGGATTTATTTTGTTTTTTATTTGTTACCATGATATAGCTTTTTCCTACTACAGTGAAAAATAATATGCATTAATTCTTCTAAAGAGAAGGTACTGTTTTTACGGAATACTACCATGATTTACTTTCCCTGAGGTAAAAAAAAAAAAAAAAAAAAAAAAAAAATCAGCTTCCTTCCACCCACAAGATTCCTTCATTCATCAGCTGACAAATGCTGATGCATTTATAATCCTTAATTACAGTGTTATGGTAGGTAAATCCATGGACTGTAGCCACAGGTAAGAAAATGTGTTTCTCCTGGTAAAATAGCTTGATCTGGCCATTTAATATAACAGAGTTTTGAATCTCTGGAGCAGAAAATTCTGGTAGTGCTACTAAGAAAATGTAAAAATTATGAATTTGTTTAAACAACTTACCCAAATAAGTTAATGTTACTCCAAGAAGGCAAGCCAAGGAACACCACATTTGCCCTTGATGCTACAAACACTTTTGTAATCTGTGTTCTGTGGCCAGATTCAACAAACAAGTGATGGAAATTAGGAAGAAGAGGATTATATTCAAAGAATAGTTATTCAGCATCTGGTTTTGTTGCCTAAAATTAAGCTGAAGCAAAGGAACATAAATCGTAGATTTGTGCTGCTGTCCATACTCTATCAATGATGAATTCACTCCTTGTGTTGTAGAAAGGAACAAGATCATCAACAGGTTCCTATGTGTTGTTTGAACATTTGGATTTTTTCAACATTAAGTGCCTGATCACCCTTGGTGATTAACAACTGATCAGCTCCAACATTTGCTATCCAAATCTAACATATATGTATATTTTTGTATGTGTATATTTGTGTATGTGTATGTGTGACTGTGTATGTTGTGTTGTCACAAGGGATATTTAAATCTTTCTGCTCCCAACAGTTTATCTTCATAGTATTTTTTGTATATTGAAGCAGGAAGGGTAAGAACTCCTGTGACAGAACATCCTTTTAGATTACCCTCCATATAGACACAAAAGATCCCATCAAGTTTTCTACTATTAATCTGCTTATCCAAAATGAGTAAAATTACTTGAACTGTCTTCCTAATATAATATAATAAATATTGGTACACCATATGTGGAAAGTTTGAGGAAATAAATAATTTATTTGAACACAATCTGTGTACTTAAAAGTAGTTCCAGTAATCTCCTTAGTCCAATGTTTGTCAAAAGTAGGAAATTGTTCCATTTTACAAGATTGATGGAATGTTTAACTACAAAAGCTCTTCTGTTTGTTTACTGTAATAAATCATTATTTCTGCATTTAAACTAATCTTTAATTACCGAGTAGTTTTTGGAAACAAAGAAGTTTTAATCATTTTAATGACAATTATGTAAAAATAATTTTTCAGAAGAATATTTTTAAGTGTTCCATTTAAGTATGAATAATCTTTCCTTAAGAAGATGTTCGGCTCAAAAATGCATGTGTTCTACTGTCACCGACTGCAGTATGCAATAAACAAAAGCTGGGTTTAAAATATGACTATCTTTCTTCCAGTGGCACATTGATATTCAATATACATTGAAATATATCTTAATTAGCTTTTTTTACATCTTTGCAGTTCCCACACCTCAAGACTTGACTTGTGGTTTATGACTAATATTTCCTTAGTTGCTACCATCAAGGTATTTCCTACCATAGGAGATTACTCTTAAGCATCAGTTTCTTTACAAGCAATTTTTTTAGGTTGTTTCACCTGCCTTCCCCAAAATGTCAGGTTTTGCAAGTGAATGAACTTCTGAGTTTTGACTCAGTGAGTTTTGCACAGAATGACAAATCTTCAGTGTCCTTTGAATGTAATTACTGGATGGGTTGGTAGCATAAGATAATACTCCCCTTTTACTAACATGAATTGTAGATGATAAGAAAATTCCTCCTCAGAGAATTTCTTTCAAAATTACTTTCAGTTCATGCATTACAGAGGATCTTTCTTCAGGAGATCTGTATGACAGCCGATCCAAAAAATCTCCAATTCCTTCTTATTTCATTTCAATAATATTAGATTCAGAAAGGGGCAATAATTATTTCAGCTGACTCTGATTAGATTTCAAATCTTAATTACAGCCTATGGTACACGTCACTCTCTCAGACAAACAAGGCGTATGTATACTGCTATTTTGAAAACCCATTACCAATCTATTTTTTCCTATTTACTGATATAATAGTTTCTGTGAACACCTTTCTGAATTTTTAAGTTATAATTTATCTGGTGTTTATAATGTAAAGCATGCATGCCATCTGGATGTTTTCATGTCATCCTTGAAGCTGAATCAATGTCATTTGCTTAGAACAGTTGCCTCAGCATACTGACAATACTTCACAGATCACTTGAAATGTGAATGGTAGAAGGGTAGGAAATGACAGCTTTGCATCATGTTGCTCAGCTGCTCTAGACTTTTGAGCACATCCTGTCTGATTTGTTGTTCAGATTTTTATTTCTTTTTAAGTAGAAATAAAATGTTTTCTCAATTTAATGGGAATATTTGTTGCACAAGTACTGTTTCAAAAGAAAAGAGAAATAAGGTCACATATCTTACAATTTGGGAGCGGGGGATTAGGCAAAACTCCTGCTGGTTGTAGTGAAAGTTTGCCTCAATGAAAACTTCTTAATTTAGCTTTAATAATTTATATATCTCCCCATTAGAGTCCTTTGCAAACTGACTTAAATGCTGAACATAACATGTAAAAATATATATTAGAAATTAATAGCTGCCACTTGTCAAAATATCTTTAGTAGTACTCACAGACACCGAAAACATAAATGATATGCAAAATTTTTTTTTATTAATATTTACATATGTGTGATGAATTAATGTCTGAAAATGTAGAAGAGAAAGAGAAGAAATAATTTGCATCTTTTTATCTCTTTCCTCTTGAATTCTCAGGTAGAATCCACAAACTAGTGTAGTATTTAAGAACTCAAGGTATTTTACTAGACCACCACCTGGTAGCAAGTAAAATACTTTGAAAATAAGCATTTAATCTCATTTCTGACTAATAGGGCAATAAGCTAATCAGTTGGTCTGCATCTGTGAATGTCATATTACTGGTTTGCCTTTGTGAGGAGTAGAGGGTATTTGAAAAATTAATCATCTGGAGTACTGTATTTGTCCATTAATAACAGTATCACATTTTGATGAGGTTACAGACTTTTTGTACTAACTGAAATTGCTGATAAGTGAAGCCATTCAAAGGAGATAATTCTTGAGTTTCATTTAGGGAAGTGACACTCAACATCTCAGGGGGATCTCATCAATGTATATAAATACCGGAAGGGAGGGTGGAAAGAAGATCATAGAATCATGTAATTATAGAATCGTTTGGGTTGGAAGGGACCTCTAAAGGTCATCTAGTCCAACCCCCCCTGCAATAAGCAGGAACATCTTCAACTAGATCAGGTTGCTCAGAGCCCTGTCCAACCTGACCTTGATTGTTTCCAGGGAAGGGGCATCTACCACCTCTCTGGGCAACCTGTTCCAGTGTTATACCACCCTCATCATGAAAAATTTCTTCATTATATCTAGTCTGAATCTACCCTCTTTTAGTTTAAAACCATTACCCCTTGTCCTATCACAACAGGCCCTGCTAAAAAGTCTGTCTCCATCTTTCTTATAAGCCCCCTTTAAGTATTGAAAGGCTGCAATAAGGTCTCCCTGGAGCCTTTTCTTCTCCAGGCTGAACAATCCCAACTCTTTCAGCCTGTCCTCATAGGAGAGGTGCTCCAGACCTCTGATCATCCAGGCCCTCCTCTGGGCTCACTCCAACAGGTCTATCTCTTTCTTGTACTGGGTTCCCCAGAGCTGGACGCAGTACTCCAGGTGGGGTCTCACAAGAAGGGAGTATAGGGGCAGGATCACCTCCCTTGACCTGCTGCCATGCTTCTTTTGATGCAGCCCAGGACACGGTTGGCTTTCTGGGCTGCGAGCACACGTTGTCAGCTAATGTCCAGCTTTTCATCCACCAGTACCCCTGAGTCCTTCTCCTCAGGGCTGCTCTCAGTCCCTTAACCCCCAGCCTGTATCGATAACAGGGGTTGCGCCAACGCATGTGTAGGACCCTGCACTTGGTCTTATTGGACCTCATGAAGTTCACATGGGCTCACTTCTCAAGCTTATCCAGGTCCCTCTGAATATGGCATCATGTCTCTCAGGCTTGTCAACTGCACCACTCAGGTTGGTGTCATCTGCAAATTTGCTGAGGGTCAACTTGATCACACTGTCTGTGTCATTGATGAAGATACTAAGCAGTACTGGTACCAAAGATTGAGCCATCTCTTTTCAGTCGTTCCCAATGACAGGGCTAGAGGCAATGGGAACAAACTGAAACACAGGAGATTCCCACTGAACATCAGGAAACACTTTTTCACTGTGAGGGATTCAGCATGGGTGTAGATTGCCCAGACAGATTGTGAAGTCTCCCTCCATGGAGGTATCCAAAAGCTGTATAGACATGGTCCTGGGCAACTGGCTGTAGGTGGCCCTGCTTGAGAGGCTGGACTAGATGACTTCCGGAAGTCCCTTCCAACCTCAACTGTTCTGTGATTGTGTGATTCTGTGATTTGTGGTAGTCCACTCTTTCCTCTCAAATGCTGTTAATTTTGATTGTGCGTGTATACGTTCCTGCTTGCCTCTGGTCCTTTCTCAAACTCTTCAGTTCATTTTCAGACCTTGCAGAAATTCACTCTTCCAACACAATTACTATCTTTCACAACTGTAGGTGTCCTCAGATCTTCAGAGCACAAGTTTTGCCTTTAGGTGATGCCCAGTTCTGATTCAATCTGTTTTGAGGGTAGTACTGCTTTTGCACTTCTTCCATTCCCTACTTTTTCAAGTAGGAAAAGGAGTGGTATTATATCACATTTGAACAGGTTCTTGAATTCTCTTAAAGGAAAGTTTTCTTTAGGCAGCATCCCCACACAGACCTCATGAACACCTGCACAACAATGGAAATGTTCGACCAAAAGACTTTCTTTCAACAGAAGTCAAGATCCCTCTGGGCAGGCAAGCCTGTTCTGTAAGTGCAAGTTAGGGCACAGAAACAGTTATATAGGATGAACTGTATTTGGAATAATGGTCTAAAGAGGTGGTTTTGTGTGACAACTGGATCACAAAAAATCACACAGGAAGGCTGACCAAGGAGAAGAATTTAAATAAGGACTATCTATTCTCTTAGCAAATTTCTTCCATTCCTTTTCACAGATCATCAGGTACTGAGGAGGATCCTAGAGACACTGACATATGACTGTCTCATAAATTCCCTCCAAGGCAAGCATTTAAACACATTCTGTTCAAAAAAGTTTCTAACAAGTCCTCTGCACAGTTACAACAGTTGCTTGAACTGGCATAGAGAAATGACTTTGCCTCCAGACTGTGTTCACTGTTTGGTTTTTTTTCCTTCATTTCCTGTTACAGAACAGGAATGAGGAGGACGTCAAGAAGACGATGGATGCAGCCAGAACTAACTCTAGCTATTAGCAGCCAGCTCTGTCTTGAAATTGCAAGGTAATGTAATTGCAATGCACTGTCAGAGCTATTCTCAGCCCTGTTTTTAAGTGTGAATGGGAGGATGTAGGAGGGAACTGCTGTCGAATGTGTTAAGGTTTCTACCTCACTATTGCCAGATATATTCTATCTAGAAAAAGCATACATAAACAGTGTTCACACACACTATACCATATGAATATACTACATATTTTGTACTACTATACGCAGGAGCTAAAACATACAAGCTAAGGCTTGTAAACTTTGTTTAAAATTAAAGTATGTTTAAATGAGGCTTTGGGCAACCTGGTCTAGTGGAGGGTGTTCCTGCCCGTAGGAGGGGGGTTGAAACTAGATGAACTTCCAACCCAAACCATTCTATGGTTTTATGATTCTATGATTAAATGGTGTGCAGTTTAAAAGGAGAAGGTCCCTGTATCTCTATCATTTTGGAATCCAGTGAGTATTACTCTAATTTTACCTTTATTAATTCATTAACTGCTTGAAGAAAAGAGTTTAAAACAGTGACGTATTCTGCTCCCTTTTCTGTTTTATTATCAAAAGAGTAAATAAAGTTTTTTGAGACACCAAAGAAAACAGTCAGCTGTTTACAAGTTTCATGACTTGATAGAGAGTGCGAAAATTTGAAAACAATTATTTTAATTTCCTTTTGAATCACAGCCAAGCAAATTTATTTGTTCTTGATCTCCTCTGGGGCCCTTTTGGTGACCCTCAGACCTCAAGTATAATTATTTATTTCTCTCTCTTTTTATGTAGTTCAAAGTGCCTGGAATAGCGTGCAGTGGTGTAACAGTTCAGCAGAATGATTCTTAGAGGACAAAACTGGGTATCTACATTGTATGCCCTAAGATGTAGCATAAGAGCATGTGGGAATGTCTGAGGGTGCAAAGCCTGCCAGAAGAGTAGAGAGAACTGCAGACGGTAGAGGAAATTAAGTTGGTGTAATCATATTAATAACTACCTTTTTGGTGCAGCCCTTGAATCAAACTATTCCTATAATCATATTAAAACAAACTCAAACTTTGAAAGAGATGCTTGGAAAAGTCTCAAACATAGGCAGGGAGTGAGAAAAGAAACATTACAGATGATTAAGGGTCTAGCATTTAAGCTTTCTCTGAGTCTCTAAAAGATAGTAGTGTAAACATGCCACAAATGCTCTTCTTTATAATGTTTTTAAAGTTTTTTAAGATGAAGAGAAGATTAATAAGATTTTTTTCCTTCAAAACTGAAATGTTATTCCAAACAGGAATAACCACAGATGGTGGATTCTTTTACTTTTATAGTTCTTCTACTTTCTGAAAATACAGCAATGACACATACATGTCTCCTTTATAATCAGTGGAAAGGAAAATTCCTGTCAACTTTCTGAGTAATCTTAGAAAACTTTCAGTGGAAAAGCATATAATTTTCTACTGAGTAAAAATGAAGCATGGACTTCTGAATTCCTTCTAATACCCAGTATAAGATGTAAACAGTCCCATTCTTACAGGGTAGTATGACTGACCAAGAATGTAGAATAGCTTAGTGCTTTTGCAGTAGTAAAGGCATACCTACCTGACCTCCCATTGAGTGCTCTGGGTAGGTAGGTGTCAGACATAGCAGCCACATCCTTTATTTAAAGCTGTTCTTAACATGCCATGTGTTAATTGATGCCAAATGAATTCAATAAATTCAAATAATATCACAGAACAGAAGTTTCTGACTGCCAACGCACTTGTGGCTAATATTCCCCTAATAAAGAAAATTATTAAATTAAAAGAAAATTATGCATATTCTTTCCAAAATACCATGCTATTCAATTCATATTAAAGCTTCATCAAAACCAAGTGTTGATTATGAAGCCTAATTAAACTCTCATTAGATACATTGAGAGGCTATCTTTGATCTCAAAACTACACAATATATCATAATAATTGCCTATACTGCTTGAAACATCTTGCCACATCTTGCATGGCTTTAACATTTAAATGTCTGAATTTTTATTTATTTTTAAATGTTATATTTTAGAAAAAATCTAACAATTCTGTTGTCAAATTATTTCAAAATACAGATATTTTACCTTTTTAAAATATTTATTAGAACATCCGGACTTTCTCATCTATTTTTATTAGGGTTTTAAGGTGTATGAATAAAAAGGAAAACAAATTTGATACGGCAGAACACAATATTTCTCACAGCTAAACACCTTGTGGGAGTTCAAGCCTACCCTCATTTTCAGAGGTAACATTCCCACATAATTGTATTTTATGCACTCTTTTGTAGATAAATACACAGAAGAGACAAGGTATTTAAAAACCAAGCAGATGCCAATCTCTCAGTGACATTAATAGAGAGTAGCTAGGTAGTTACCTTTAAAATCTGATTCATAGTTGTGTACATTGCCTTTTTACAAACATCAGACTTTTTTAAAAGTTATAAGCTTTTTTTAAACTAATTGACTAAGCTTTTTAAACTTATTGATGTCAGAAATTTCAACTTATGATGACTTTAAGTTAGAAAAAGTGTAGCTGGCAAACTGGTTAACTTGCCATTAAGACATTAATAAATCTGTTGAAAATCATCAGCGTATAGACAGCGTTTACAGTGAGTAGCGCAGATGCAAAGTGTATCTATGCCAGCTTAGGCCTGTCAAGACATCGGCTCATGATGTCATCTGTACTTCTGTGTCTCTCCTGCTTGAAAAAGAGGATGATGGGCCCTCACTGTGTTTTGTAATCACTGAGCTATGGTGTGTCGAACAATTTTGAGAGACTTCTGTTTCAAGATATAGCACCACTTTAAACTGACATTACTGTAGGCTTAGCTGTTATGAAAGTGAAATTGTAAATTGTGGCTATTCAAGCTGTTGTTTCCTACCCAGCATGGATTTCAATAAAATGTAGTGTATGGTCTTAACCACTCTACAACCCTGAGGAATCAGTGACATTTGTATAGGCACAGGAGTCATGGAGAGAGACTATAAATACCATCCAATAGCAAAGGTGAGTTTGACTGAACTTTGTAAATTAAATATTATTGCCTTTGTTAAGTTCAGTAGGTGAAGAAAAAAAAAATTATTTAATTTTACCTACCCTGTCCCTCACACTGAGCAATGTCATAGAATTAATCCTTCTTAAAGGAAGCCTTATGATAGATTATATCCTTTTTAGGAAACATGAATCCCTTCCAAACTTTAGATCTTTGCTTTTCCTTAGAATCATGCTCTTTCCTTGCTTGTTTAGTTGCATTGCTCAGAGCATCAGTTCATTTAAAATCAATTTTTTTTCTTATAAATTTGCTAAATTTTCATATGGCTGGGTATTTTGTTGATCTGGATTGTATCATAACAAACAGACAAAACCACCACGAGAGAAGCATTTTAAACACAGCTGTAAATTAATACATAGCTGTGTTAAAATGCCCTCTTCTTTTTTTTTTTTTTTTTTTTGCAACTTCTGAAGATCAAAGAGGTCCAACAGATGTGCTGTTTTTCCAACCTCCGCTTTTTCACAGTTGAAAATTTGAGATTCATTAATCAACAGCAGGTTCTTCTTTCCTGTTTCTTTCAATTCCTGACATTAAAATCCAGTATCTTTGCACATTTTATGCTGGATAAATTACTAAGTATCTCTAAATTACTAAATTATATTTACAATAAACTAAATCACATTACAAAATTATATTTACAATCATGAAATTATGTTTACAAACTCACTAAGTCACTAAATTATAATTACAGTATGTACCAAAATGATACCCATAGCCTGATTCATAATAGATGGTATTATTCCAGGATTTGCATTAATATTCTCTTATTCTCTTTTAATCTTTTCTTCTAGCAATTGCTTGAGGCAGAAGCTTTATATTGTTCATTTTAGATTGTGTAACAAGTTACAATATTTAACAATGTAAGTCCTATAATATATCTACTGATTTGTTCTCTATGGTACAATCTGTTCTGCTCTTTCTTGGGCTCTAGTCTTTCTGCTATTTCTTGCACTGCTGTCTATAGACACCGTGGTGATATAACATTTATTTAGGATTTTTTTATAGACTGGCTCCATTGGAATTCTACAGAAAATATAATGTAAAATTCTCTGGTAAGGTCTGTTTAGGCAGCTGCTGATAGCACAGCTGCACGGTAGCCAAAAGATTGAGAAAAAACTGTTCAAAACTGACTTGGAAATTAAGTCTTCACATAGACTAATTTCTGTAAAAATCCTCTGAGATTAGCATAATGGCAGAAGAGGGCCTCTGAGCTTTTCCATAAGGACAGCCCAATAGCCCGGCTAATGAGGGATTTGTAAAGGGGTCTACATGGAAATTTTCTTTCCTCAAACAACTATTACAGCATTCTTCGGTGGGAAGGAGAGGTATAAGGTGTAGATTAACAAGCAATGTCCTGCAACTCTGGTAGATACTCTCACTACTCAATGCTGCAAATCTAGTTTTACATGACTAGTTCCACCAAAACTGCAAAATGGTTTCATTGTGACAGAACCATGTCCGTGCACTTTCAGTAGCTAGTACAACAAATCAGAACAGCAATTTGTTTGGAGACATATACTTCATTCTCTGTTTCATTACTAAAACAAAGCTGTTTGTACTTCAACTAACAAGTCAAGGAAAAGGCATCTCTGATATGAATAGGGAGTGGGAGGACAGATGGGAATCCCTTACTTCATATCATTTCTCCTGTCAGGCTGTCTCCCCCTTTCTGTGAAAACTTTGAAAAAGAAGCAGGCCAACAATCCGGGATTTTTTTACTAGGGAGAGGAATTTCCGCTCCATTTCTTTCTTGTTCCCAGCTTTGAGACACATGAAGCATCTCTTACACGAACTGCGTTTCATTTGCCTTACAACAGACATCTGCACTTGAGGGATAGTCCTTCCTGTCCAGCAAGGCAAGGGTTTCCTACAAATCAGGTCTCATATGTGCAGGCTGCATTTGTCTCAGATACCCAAGAGCCTTCCAAATATTTAAGTAATTGAACTGCACTCATAAAATCAAGGCATGAGTTAGCAGCTGAGTTGCTGCTCTGAGAGCATTAGTAGCATCAGTGCTGCAGCAGGAAAGCTGGATGTGACGGCTAATGTGAAGGCTAAAATTTCTCTTCCTGCTGCTCTGCTTCTCCCCCATCAATCTCACACATAGTCCTTCATTCTAGAATTTCTAGATATACACAATGGTAATAACAGATATATTTAATTTTAATGCTAAACATGTCAAAATACTACAAAATACTACAAAACCAGTAAGCTTAAAGATGTAGATATGTCTTGGTATCACAGATGGCATTGAAATATGGGCTCTTCTCTAAAATCGGAGCAGAAGTAAAAGGTAGACACAGGTGACTATGAGGCAATCAGTGTTTGGCATGTGCTAAATCTGAAAAGAGAGCATAAAGAGCTCAGATTAGGCAATAGGCCAAAATGTAGGATGTAATTAAAAAATAGAGAAATTAGCTGGCATCCTATCTGGCATGTGAAAATGTCTGGTAGGCTCCATTAAAACAAAAGGATTTGTGAGGATACTTATTTATAATTACACTAAGATATTATTTTATTTTATTTTAGGCCTATTATGTTGCCTAAAGACAGCTGAATGGTTGCATATTTATTATATGTGACCATATAAAATAAAATACATCCAGTAAGAATGCAATCAGAACTGCTGAAATTGTGCATTTACAAAATAAATTAATCAATTCTAACCATGTTTGCAACATTTTTGTTTTACTTCCTTTGAATATTCCAGCAAAGAAACTTCCCTAGCAATACAGCCCACAAAAATGGACTGTAAATGTTGATCTTGGGTAAATAAAGACTGATTGGAAGAGTTTGCAAAACTGCACACAAAGCTAGTAAATAGGATTTTTAGACCGCAACTGTTGCTGATTGGTTAGCAGAGATAGGAAATCTAGGAACACAGGCTGCACTACTCAGTTTATGCAACCTGTTGCAAATTTTAATTATCATCAATTAACTGTTCAGGAGTAATTTCAAGCTATTCTGTTAATTTGATCTGTTTCCTCAGATCAAATGTCTACATGTTAAGTTCTTTAACTTTCTTGAAAGACTTGATTAACAAAGTATTAGGAATTATTCTCTCAGTTCAGATTTCCATGTCTTTTGGTGTACCTTTTCTAGGTTATATAACTGTTGATGATATTGATCAACTGCATATTAATTCTGACTTGCAGACTTTATATACTATAAAGCTCATTGAAAATTAAGGCGAAATATGGGTGGTCTAGGAGGTGCCCTAGTCTTTTACTGCATCATTTCATTGATTTAGTTCATTAAGATTTATAAATTTTGTGGGTTACTTTCTTAAACTGGGGAAAAAAGAGGGGAAAAGTAATCACAAGTTACTGTCACAAATAATAATTTATTTTATCCTACATCTTGACAATTTCACTACAGGATGGACTAGCCAAGAAGACAAATGGAGAAGGTAATAGCAGCCTCTTTCCCAGGACCATTCAATGGAAATCCAAAGTCTTTACATGTTTTTGATCCCAAAGACTTTACAAGGCTCTTCACTGCAGAAGGGTTGGCTTGTCTAAGTAAAATTGCATACTGGAATTTTCCTGAGAAAAAAATCATACTGCTACTTTCTTTTGGATGGTGTCATTTAATTCCAATAATCTTGCATCTCTACGCAAATAAAGAATTAGGTTTTATAACTTAGAGTGCTGTATTGTACAGTAGTAAAAAGTTACTGATTCTGCAAATTTATATAACATTAAACAGATCACATCTTCACACTGAAGAGTCCCACATGTCAATAAAATTAATGTGAATCATACAAACCCCTAAACACACAAGTATTTTATGCATTTGAATGGCTTCCAGGTATTAAATGTATAAGTTAAAACCTTTGCTATTTGAGTGAGTTACAGTGTAGAAAATGAATGTGTATATTAAGAAAAGCTCCCTATATTGTATTCATTACTTTTTCCAATTTGGTCTTAATCATGACCTACAAATTAATGGTATAATTGTCATATTGACTTATTTTTCAAATGTTATTCCTAAAGAAGATAATCGAGAAGAAAAATTATACAATTATGTATAACCTGGATCTTACGCGCTTTACATTTTAACTCTTGAAATTAAAGATACATTGTTTTAAGGTACTGTATGCATCATTTTAGTCTTACTATTCAGAAAAAGAAAAAGAAAGAAAGAAAGAAAGAAAGAAAGAAAGAAAGAAAGAAAGAAAGAAAGAAAGAAAGAAAGAAAGAAAGAAAGAAAGAAAGAAAGAAAGAAAGAAAGAAAGAAAGAAAGAAAGAAAGAAAGAAAGAAAGAAAGAAAGAAAGAAAGAAAGAAAGAAAGAAAGAAAGAAACCCTCAAAACCAAAAAACTCCAAGTGCAGGGAAATCAGGACTGTGAAGTCCCTGAGTTTAATTCAAGGAAAATGAAATTTCTTTAGACAACACAGATGGAGATGGAAATAATAATCTGGCCTCATTTTGGCTGGGATAGAGTTAATTTTCTTCCTAGCAGCTGCTATACTGCTGTGTTTTGGATTTAGGTTGAGAATAATGTTGATAATACACTGATGTTTTTAGTTGTTGCCAAGCAGTCAAGGACTTTTCAGCTTCTCATACTGGCCTGCTGATGAGAAGGCAGAGGGTGCACAAGAAGCTGGGAGGGGACACAGCCAGGACAGCTGACCCCAACTGACCAAAGGGATATTCCATACCATATGATGTCATGTTCTGTATATAACTGGGAGGTTGGTTGGCTGGGAGGCAGGACAGCATCAGCTTCAGGTGGTGAGAAACTGTGCTGTACATCATTTGTTTTGTATATTTTTATCATCATCATCTTCATTTTCCATTATATTAAACTGTCTTTATCTCAACCCATGAGTTTCACTTTTTTTTCTTTTTTGATTCTCCCTTCCATCCCACTAGGGGCAAGGGAAAGTGAGCGAATGGCTCTGTGGTTGTTTTAGCTGCTGGATGGGATAAACCACGAGAGAATCACAGGTTAATACATTCCTTGAAAATATTAAATTTATGAAGAATGCAATAGACATTACTGTATATACGAAAAGTGAATATAGAGATTAAATAGTTCAAAACACAGTTGTTTCAGTGGCCTAAAATGAGATTTCAAACTACCAGGGTAGACTTCAATCTACAAAAAGCACTGCTGATGCTGGATCAAAGTTTTAGAACTCTATCAGTATGAAAGCAGGATGCATGGTTGCCAAATAACAGCAAGCATATTTACTGGACCAGTTAGCACTGATTTTCCCTGATATAAAAATTACCTAAAGTATAGAATCATAAAGAAATCTTCCAAATACTCTTAAACTAATCTAGAAAAGATATAATCATTTTTCAATAATATTTTTCTTCAGACTTAACCTACATTTAATTCATAAGCAAAGCTTCTGTTAGCTGTTAGCAGCACTATTCACAGTGTGGAATCAGGAAAAAAAAAAGTGTATTTCTACTACAGTGCTTTATATACAAACCAATGTTAGCAGAATTTTGTCTAGTCTGTATTAATTTATTTTTTACATGGGTATACCTGTTTATTTAAACTGGTTTTCATAGTACAATAAAAAAAGTTCTTTGAACATTTATGTTAAAATCAAGCTAGTTAGCATTTTGCCTTAGCGCTGTAAGAGACACAGCACAGAGTTCTGGTGACTGCATAAAATGTTCTTTATGTAGTTTCCCTGCAGCTTAAATGAAAGACACAAACAATGTGTGCAGAGACAAGAATCTGAGACTCTCTTGTCCCAATATAACACTAAACTACAGACAAATCTGACTTGTTTTTTTTCTCAGCTAAACCACTTCCTAGCTTAACAGTTGTTCAGCTTGATGGCTGGGGATAGGAAATCGTTCCCTCCTGGTTTCAGGCTTTATCAGCGGTATCTTTTGCAATGGCACTATCTCAATGTACCAGGCAGCAGTTTCAAGTCCTGAAAGGAGTACTCTCGCTAGCTGGTGATAATACAGAAGGATATAACGATGACTGCCAGTGTTTGCCATGGCAACAATGAGGGGCTGTTATCTTACTTAGAAAAGATTATTTTTTCTATGATCCTAAAATTTATTGAGTCTACCATTAATCAAGAATCTTGACCCTACTGATCTACATAGATTAATTAGAATTCTAAAATATTTCAATTTCTATCTCAAGGATTTGATTTTCCTTATTCTCAGGAATTATCTCTTTTTACAATACCAATCTTTTTAATAGTCGTCTCATGTGCACTGTTCTTAATTTTTCACAGTTATTCTTCAAAATAAGGTTATATGAAAACATGTTATCTTTGGCACTATGCAAATTTATTGATGTATTCTTTTTTTATTACAAAATGTTATAACGAGAATTATTTTTATTCATGGAGATGTTTAGTTTTGGGCAACAATTCCTGCATCAACTGTTGTTTTGTGGTTGTTGAGGGGTTTTTGTGTTTAGTTGTGTTGTTTTTTGGGGTTTGTTTTTGTGTTTTTTTTTTCAAAAAACAGCTGGGTTTCACTTACGCTAAATGATATATTTTTCCCATCCATAGTAGTTATTATTGTATTATTGTTATTTAAAACACATTACATCCTCAACTACTTTTTTCTCCATGTCAAAGACATCCAATGGTGAAGGAATTTTGCTGATAGTACACACTTCAGGCTCTGTCCCTCCTGTTAATTACCAAAAAAAAAAAAAAAAAAAAAAAAGTACATGTTATATCATTAATGTGGCTGAAAATAGTGTGTCAGAATTTTTCATTTCACAATGTCTAAAGAAAGAATGAATATCACTGGACTATTATCACTTCTACCCTTCCAGTTTTCTCCCCATCCCATGTGGGGCAGTGCGCAGCCTTAGCTGTTCCCCTTCCAATGCTTAAGGTCTTTTGGCAACTGTTTCTAGGGGTTTTCTTCTGTCTGTAAAGATTTTGCCTCAGACAATTCACATACTTTTAGTGGAATAACTGTATGGCTGAGCTAATTTGTTTGGATGACCTACTCGATGATAGAAATAGCAATTTCTGTTCAAAGTACTTCTGCTAGTATCACTTATGCCAATTCTCTGATTGAAATTATATATGAATACAAATGAGAGTAAATATTCCTACAAGACTTTCCATGCAGATATGCCTTTTAAGAGTGTCAGGTTTTTGTTTTGGTTTTTGTTTTTGTTTTTTTTTATTTAAACAGTCCTTCAAAAGCGGAAAAGCCTTGGCATTAGCACTAGCATGAGTTCCATTCAGTAGATGTTCAAAAAGTGCTAAATTTGTTGTAGGAGGTTCCTTAGTAAGACAGCTTAAGAATAATAAAACCACTACCTCCACGCCAAATGTTTAGGAAAGTAGGTAAGACTGATATTATACAAGGATTTCAGAATTCAGTGAAAGGACAGCCCAGATACTTCATGGTATTCCTGAAATAAAGAAAGCATGCAATATCATGTGAAGATAAGACGTCCCAATGCAAATAATATTGGCAAAACATACACAAAACATTCTATATATATGTTAAAATAAATCTGAGGTCATACTTTAAATATAGATCCAAACACTGATAAATAGAGTAGGTATTTTACCTTCCTACACAAACCACATTCAAAGCAATAGAACCAAGTAAAGTACTACTAAAGCTGAAGAATGGAATCAAAACTGCTCTGTGTTTGATGTTTCTATTTAATTATTTATAAAATAGTTTATATTAATTTCTATTATGTTATTTTATACAAGTTGCTGACCAGACTGGAGTTTATACTGTCTCAGTCTGAATAGGTTATTCAATGTACTGGTTCATTTTACAAACTGTAATCCCTGAAAGAATGGGATTCCATTCATTGAGGCTGAGATCATGTTTTTCTCTCACAAATCAAACTAATTTTATAAATCAGTAGGTCAAAAGACATAATCTTAAGCAGCTATTTTAGAAGGGTCTTGTATTAGGTTGAAAGCTGTTCTTTTTCAAATAATAGTCCCTTGGAAAGATAGACTTGTGGAGAACTAGGGACATAAAAGTTTTGTGGGTTTTTTTTTCTTCTTCTTTTAAAGACATAACTTCTGTCTCAAAATAAAAAAAAAATCATCAGAACAGATAGATATTCTTTACAACAGAATAAATAAGTAAAGTAGGTAAACAAAGATTAGAACCATAAATACAACAGATTTCCTTAAGGATTTCATTTTCATGTTCATGAACAAAGGAGACTATTTTTTTATACTGTTACAAGAGAGAAAAAGGTTTTACATTTAAAACAAATGACATCACATTGGACTTCATTGCAGATATTACATAGAATAAGAAGAAATAGCACATGCAATTTTTTTCTCCTTTTTGGGAACTCATTGAAGAACAGAGAATCTGGAGTAACTTTATATCATCCTTCAACTTGATTTTACAAGGACTGAAAATATATGGCTAAAGCATGAGGAACTAAAGCTATTGCCAACAAAAGGACAAAAAGACAAAAAGACTGAGGAAGAAGCTTCAATACTAGTACTACAACATGGAGAATCCAAAGAATGTGGAAGTGTTATGAAGCAGCAGCATCCTCAATCACAATCCTGACAATCTTAAGCAAAAAAATAATAAAATGGGGAATATATGCTTTGGATAAGAAATTATCTCACTAAAATTTAGGTGTCTTCAGTGTATATTTATGCTTTGTCTTATGGTTCACCTCACTTCCCTTTATAGTCATATAAAGAGGAACAGTTTCTATCCACCAGTGTGATCACCTTATCTGATATATTTTAGGATCAGATGAACTATATTTAAGAACTGTCTGTTCTTCTCTATCAACACTAAGTGAATTCACACACCTAGCTCAGCTGGGAAGTTTGGAGAATTATTGCAGGAACTTCATGAGACAGGAAAGGCAATTTCCTGTTGCCTAAACAACCCCTAATATAAAGGACATTTTTGTCAAAGTGCAGAAAGGGGACTGCTGGAAATAAAAGCCTATTTCATTACACTTTTTCAGAGTTCTTGCACAGATATTTACGGAGCAGGTAGAACTGGGTCTTGCAAAAGCGGTGTGTTACAGGCTAAAAAGTAAACTTGTGCCATAGCCCCTTTGCATTTCATATGTAACCTGTTTTTATGTATTGTATTGGGTTTGCATGGCAAGGGTTTGGTAGCAGGGGGGCTGCAGAGATGGCTTCTGTGAAATGATGCAAGAAGCTTCCTCCATGTCTGACAGAGCCAATGCCAGCTACTCCAAGATGGACCCACTGATGGCCAAGGCCAACCCATCAGCCATAGCGGTAGTGCATCTGTGATAACATATTTAACAAAGGGAAAAAAACATGAGCAACTGCAGCCAGAGAGAAGAATGAGACTATGTGAGAGGAACAACTCTGCAGACACCAAGGTCAGTGAAGAAGGAGGGGGAGGAGGTGCTCCAGGCACCAGGACAGAGATCCCCCTGCAGCCCATGGAGAAGACCATGGTGAGGCAGGCTGTCCTCCTGCAGCACGTGGACGATGATGGTGGAGCAGATATCCACTTGCATCCCATGGAGGACCCCACGCCGGAGCAGGTGGAGACACCTGAAGGAGGCTGTGGCCCCGTGGGAAGCCCACGCTGGAGCAAGCTCCTGGCAGGACCTGTGGACCCCTGGAGAGAGGAGCCCACGCCAGAGCAGGTTTGCTGGCAGGACTTGTGACCCTGTGGGGGACCCATGCTGGAGCAGTCTGCTCCTGAAGGTCTGCACCCCATGGAAGGGACCCATGCTGGAGAAGTTGGTGGAGGACTGTCTCCCATGAGAGGAACCCCATGCTGGAACAGGGGAAGAGTGTGAGGAGTCCCTCCCCTGAGGATGAAGGAGCAGCAGAGACAAAGTGTGATGAACCCCCTGTTCCCCATCCACCTGTGCTGCTCAGGGGGAGTAGGTAGAGAATTTGGGAGTCAAGTTGAGCCTGGGAAGAAGGGAGGGGTGGATGGAAGGTGTTTTAAGACTTTTTTTTTTCCTGTTTCTCATTACCCTACTCTGATTTGATTGTTCCTAAATTAAATTAGTTTTCTCCAAGTTGAGTCTGTTTCGCCTGTGATGATAATTAGCGAATGATCTTTCCCTGTCCCTATCTCGACCCACGAGCCTTTCGTTATATTTTCTCTGCCTTGCCCAGATGAGGAGGGGAGTGACAGAGCAGCTTGGTGGGCACCTGGCCTCCAGCCAAGGTCAACCCACCACATGTACATACAACATTCAATTACTCAAAACTAGTACAAGCTGATTTTCAAAGGAAGGCAAAAGGCACTTCTTATCAATGACTCTGAGCTAATTGAAAGTCAAGCTAAGTCAACAGAAATTCCTTCACAGATATAAATAAATTTTCAGTTACTCCCATGATGATTGTGTCAAGACCAGTATTTACAAAAAGACTGATAAGACCTGGTATTTAGAGGCTGGCCCTTCTTTGAGTGGGGAGTCAGAAGAGATGACTTCCAAGGGTCCTGTCTGACTTAACCTACTTTATGAGCTTATGATTCTATGATTTGAACAACATCAGTAACTCAATCAAGTCTTTCCAAATGCCATATGAAAACTAAAACTGAAACCAGAGAAATAATCCTTAATAAAATATTTATTAAAAGAACTTTGATAAAAACAAAATTAACCTCTTAAATCAGCATAAATTTCACAATGGACAAAATCCCATTTATTGATTTTAGTGCTAAGTCACATCACAATGGGTGACCTGAAAATTAGATGGGTAAATGTATAAGTAAATATCCTCATATACATTTTTCAAGATCATAACATGGTCCATAACACAATAACAAATAAGCTTATAAAAAATTATCATAGCATTTTAAATTAAACAGTAAATTGTAGTTCTTGTATTCTTACAAAGAGAAGGTGTAAATCAGTATTAATATTTATCTTCAGAAAGAGGAAGAGATATAAAATTGGTTTTGTGATAGGTTAAGAAAAAGATTAATCAAAATAACACACAATATTTCATGCAGCCCTGAAAAAACAAGACTTTGACAATACAGAAAGACACTGAAACACTAGGTGAGTATAAATGGTCTCAATTTTATACTCTTTTTTGTCTCTCAAAATTATTTAAATAGCATTGGATGGAACATCCTATTACAGACAGAAGAAAAAGGAAGGCAAAATATATGTATATTAACCATATTGAGTGGAGATGATCAAGCATTATACTCTTAAAAGCAAATTACAATCTTTTCTTTGGCTGTTTGCCAGAGTTTTCAGTTTTAACTTGATTCAAACTTTGTAAAAAAATTGTAGACACATACTACAGACGTAAATATGTTTTGCTTTGTTTTGTTTCTTTTCACTTACTAAACTTTCTTTATTTTGACCCATGAGTTTTTCTTGCTTTTGTCCTTCCAATTCTCTTCCCCATCCCACTGATCATATCCATTCCAAAACTCTTGGCTATTTTAACAGATCAACTCTGAATTTTTGCATTATCCATATAACATTTATCTCTCAAGTCTTGATAAACATATTGCTCAAGGGCTACCATGTTATAATGAGTTCCCTGTACTAATCAGGCATTATTAAAAAGTGTTTTCATCATCTACTTTTCTGCTTTTCAGTGTAATTGAGTGACAGTTTATCATTATGCTAGAAACAGGGTACAAGGATCGGTTTCACAAAGAAACAGCAATAACATATCAAGATATTTTTTTCCTGAACGTTTCACCTTTTATTCTATAAACAGTGCCCAAAGTGGTATACAGAATCCAAACAATGACAAATATCTGCTCTTTCATATCCCCCTTGGAAGCCTTGTCTTTTTGACAACACTCAAGTCCTGAGATGATGAAAGGTGACTTCATTTGAGTGCTTTTGTACCCAAAATGGGCATGTCAAATTTCATGAGATAAAGAGCTCCCAATGGTTTAGAAAGTGAATGCCTCGAGGCTGCTTAGAAACCTGTGGCAACTTGATGGCAATACAATGATAATGTGTTATTTGATATAAAGATTTTCTTGGGCTCCACAGGGTACATTAACGAACACATCTGTCGATATGGCTTTTCTTCCTCCCTTCAGGAATGGGAAGAAAATATACTTACTAAGATACCTATTGAAATAAAATATCAAATTTCTTTTTTGAGCCTTTCTTCAAACAGTGTTTTTTGAATATTCCTTTAAACACCATGGAAGTCATCTCACCCATTTATATATATGCTACAATGCTTAGAGTTATTTGATAATGATGAATGATTAAAATACTGTGATTTGGATCTGGCTTTGAAAAAGAAGGAAGAGGAAAAGCCAGAGTAAAAGCATGAAAACCAACCAAACAAAAAAAAACTTACTACGTGAAACTAACAAGTAATGGCAACACAGCAGGAAAGTAATTTTCATGGAGTGGCATCCTGATGCAGTTTAATATAGCAAGGCAGTGCTACTCAGAGTATGGCAACATATTCAAATCCAAGAGATTGCCTTCCTAAGGAAATCCTGTGCACGATAAAACACAGATTCATTCGTACAAACATTTCTGTATCTGTGATATCAGTATCACAGATACATCCAAAATCACTGGCCTGTGGCATCTGCTTATTACTGCAGAAGAAAAAGAAACTTGAAAAAATGGGTTTTTTTAAGAACATCAGAAGAACATGCACTTACAGGTCTCTTCCTTTTTCATGAATACAGCTCTTTTCTTTTTTTTTTTTTTTTTTTTTTTTCCCTCCTGGAAATTAGTACAGAAATTGAGGAGATTTTAAAGATAAAATCAGTGTACTTGGAGAAACTGGACATGTAGAAAGTCTCCCACGGAGCAGCAGTCAGTTACTGTGGAGAGTACAGGAGTTACACAGGAGAGCAGCTTCACAGCCTGATACACCCAGCCCTGATTGCAGAGGGAATTTTGCTGTAACTCCTCAGAGTCTTCCACATTTCTACACAACATGGTCAGCCTCAAGAAGGTAATAAAGTTAGAAGTGATAAGGAACACACAAGTAAGGTGGATCAGGGTTAGGAAAAACAAAACAAAGGGAAGTCGTCATTCTTAAAATGTCATCCCCCACTTCCTCCTCTCCTTCTTAACAATGATTCCTTGTATGAACCGGGAAACGTTTTCAGCTATTTCCAAGTAACCCAAAGAAAAAGAAAAGAGAGTTGGGCCAAGGTTCCTTGTAAGCCCCCTCTGCATCGACATCTAAAATTTTCATTCATAAAATGGTAGCCTGAAAACTACCAGATTTACTCATTTAAAAAACCAACCAACCAACCAAAAAACCCCAGAAAACAAACAACAAAAATACCCCCAGTAACTTAGTTAAAAGGAAATTTTGAAACTGCTTTAGACATAAAATACAGGTCATAAAAAATACTCTGTTTTTAATTCTTGATTGGTGTCAAATCTATGATTGGATCTCTCTGGCTTCATCGTAGGGGTTTTTTTTTCCCCCTGTCCTTTCGTATTTGACATGTTCATTAAGATGACATTCTAGGATATAGTTAAAAAAATGCTAGTGTTTACTATATACAGCTTTATATTATTCTAATGTGTACTGTGCACTACTCAGAAGAAATAAGAAAGTATGGATTCTGTTCCCAATTGGTTTTCATCTCCTTGCTATAATTATGCAAACTTTTCAAGGAGACAATGAGAGAAGGGGATTAGAAAAAGAATTCAGAAAATGCAGCATAACACAAACATTTTAGCTCAGGTTATTGCTGTATTTCTGAGAAATGCAGTTGCAGAGGAATTCCACAAAATGAAATCTTTATACTGCATTATATCACAATATGTTTGTTTCTCTGTATATTCAATATGAACAAAAGATGAGGAACATTGAAAGTGTCTGCAGGATAAATGCAGTTGTAGATAGCATCCTTCTTAAAGTAAAAAGAGAAGGATATGACTATACTTCTGACTGTAGCAAAATTAGGAGGATACAATCCCATCACTCCTATTTAGTTTAAATATTGCTGCTGTTTCTTCTTCATAAATGCTACAAACCCAATTTTATATGTCTCAGAGAAACTAAAAAATAGAGTTTACTGCTTTCTGTTCATTCTGGAAGCTTAAAAAAAAACCACTCTGAAGATAATAAGCATTTTATTTCAAAACTTGATGTCTTATAATTTCCTAACTTAAGAAAAAATGTAGTATGTCATTGGAATACAAAACAATAAAAGAGTAATAAAAACAGAGAAATGAAAATTACGGGCATAGGGCACTGAGACTTTTCTTCTGATAAAGCTTCAGAATCCCAATACTAGTGAACAGACTCTGGTTGCCACAGAAGTTGTCAGTATTCTGGAAAAACTGCAGCTGTACTTTGAGTCCCACAGACAGCTAACTTCTGACAGCTGTGAATGGTTCTTTGTAAATGTAGACTTCTCTCTTTGACTCAAAGCTGAGCTTCTGGAAGAGCTCCAAACCAGCCACTCTTGTGCGGCTGAAAAATGCTCTAAATGCGTGCTAGGAGATGGCATGGTAGGCTCGGCATATCTAAACGTGCATAAAATCTGTTGATGCTCTATGTTTCTTTCCTCGTACAGAGACTGCAAGTTGTCTGTTTTGCACTTCCTGTATACTTAAAACTGGGGAACTTCAGTAGGTAAAAGGAGTACCATAGAAATGCAGGGTCACATTGCAACAGAGTGCTATTGAGTTAATGTAAACGGTAACTTAGGTTTCAAGTGGTCAAGCACCCTGTCAGAAGAATAACCTCAAAATGTTTAAAGATGTTAGAAACAAAAATTACTTTTTTTACTAGGATGATCAACTCATGTGAAATAGATTATGTTTCAACAGTATCTTTTGACTCATTATTTACTCAATCTCAATTAAAATTGGTGAGATTTCAACTGTATTTAAAAGACTGTCCTTTACCCTAAATTTTCCCCTCTTTAACCACACAACCTTTCAGCTTAGGAAGCCTATTGATCATATGTTCTGATTTATTTTTCCCTATCTTGGGAATTACATACTGACAGCATTTGGAGCAATCACTATGATGCTGCCACCTCAGACATCATTTAGGCAATCTGCACGCTCAGATTGTCCAAGGTATTTAGACACTGAACTTCCACTGATTTCAAGTATGTTTTCAAAAAGCTGGTCCTCAGTGGTCCTTAGCTCCTTTTCAAATGCCTCCACTTTATCTAGATTCATTGTCACAAAATGGCATGTGATATTCCACTTGCAGTTACTGCAGATATATTTGATTCTTTACTGTATGTTAACTTACAGAATTATCAAAGTACCCAAACTCACTAAGCTTGCATCCCTGTGTGATGCATCTGTGAAAATCTCATTTAAAAGGGAATATTCTGCTTTACTCTTATGGAGTCAAATGAGTAGTGGAGTGTGTAGAAAAATTATGCCTGTATTCACATACCCTGCATGTAGGCATAGAGCAAATGCAGCCACGGTGTCTTGGGGAACTGTTTGATCACTTTTCCTCTGTAGTTGTGTGGTATCTTAAAGAAGGCAGATGATTCAGGAATGATGCATTACTACTGGATAGCAAGGTACACCCCCAAAAAAAGACACTTGTAAATATAATACAGGAGAGTTATACATAGGACATATATATTTATATGCTCTCCTATACGTACACATAGACACATATATATGGATATAGGAGAGTTACACCTCTAGGACCTTCATATACACTCTGCCATCTGCAGAGCCACTTCTCTTCATGTTTCTCTTGAACTGATGCTGCAAGCATTTTCCTCCCTTATCACGCAGCTATATCAGTTTTCAGTGGAGAAGAACCTTATTCAGGGGTCAGACTGACCTTAAAAATTTTTGGGAGAAGCAGATTCAATACTGCCTTTGAAATATGATGTGACCATAGGCTATATGAAACAAAGGCAAGTCTACGTATTTGTCCTTGTATTGTTACTTTCTCATATCTGCAATATAGATAATATTGAAAGAGAATAGGAGGGTATACCCTAGAAAAATATGCATTTAAGAATTAAAATTGTCCTGCTTTAATACAATTAATTAAGAAAAAAACTCTTTTTCAGTATTTTTCAGCATGTAGTAGGTATTCCAGAATGTATTCAGTATTTTTCAGTACTTATCAAGCAGCTGATTTCAAAGAACTAAATTATCCTCATCACAAAGTGAAGTCACAGAGGAGTAGCAAATTCCATGCTGCGAAGCTGAATTCCGAAGTCTTATTCAGTTAAAAGTTTTGGCACTTAGAGTCTGGTGCATTTACATATCCTGGCATTTTAATGGAGAGCATCTTGCAAAAAATGTGATCAGCTGGAAGCGTATAATGCCACACAGTAGACTTCATCTGGATCTCAAAGTTCATCTCTCATTAATCTTTAGAGTCTCTGGTTTCTATTTACATGAGAATATTCAAGAGTCTGGTAATTATGATCACTTATTCTCCACTGAAAAAGTAAGATAAGCATGGGGTGGAATGAAAGAAAATACTATCTGAGCATTCTATTCTGATAGAACTGAAGAGGATTTTTCCCTTGATTGCAAAGTTATCTTTTCCAGATCTTTAGAAACTCCATGCTGTTTACAAATATATTTTTAAACTTGAAAACATAACTGCAAGCACTGACCTTCAGCTATTGAGTCATTTCACATCTTTGGTGAAAAAGTCACCAAAGGAAAATAAAACTTTTTAAAACAGTGTTGTCAATGTGTGGAGGACCTAGCCAACATTGATAATCACTATGCTAAGCATTACAGCTTCATACAGCTTTTTTTCATATTGGTTATTTAAATCACTGAAAAAGTAACCCTGCTCTTGTTTGTTTAGAGTTTGAAAAGTTCATGCCAAACTACTTTATGAACAAATTGAATTCTACAAACAGTCAGTGACTAAAAAGGCATTCCTGGAGTGGAATGCCAGGCTAAGGCTACTCAGATTATTTGAAAGATGATTATTAACTGACTACTATAAATGAAAAAAGGATGTGTAAACCAGCCAAATGAAACAGAGTAAAAATATTAAAGGTTTAGATCCAGAAATGGCTTCATAAAACATAAAAGCCTAGCCTGCTATGCTCAGAGCTTCCTTTGACTGGGAAGAAGTGATTTTGAAACCTGTCAATTTGAAGAGACCGTTAAACTCATGTTATCAAGGTCTTTGGTCAAAATTTCTTATCACTGAACTTCTGTATGAAAGGACTTGCATGCTCTTCCTGGAATGTTCCTTGAATGATGTATTTGGGACAGCTGAGCCAAATACTCTGTTTTTAATGATCTGTAAACCCAACAATTTGGTATCAAATTACACTGGTGTTCAAAGAGTTGAAAAAACTCCGAGATATTAACTTAATCATAGAAAATATACTTTATATAATAAAATAAATATAGGATTTGTGGCAGAATCAAGTCATATTAAATGTCTTATAAAGAAACCAGAACAATGCCACAACAGACTAGCAACAACAAAATAATTAGAAGAAACAAAGTAAAATTCCTGTTAGCAGTTTTCAGAATATTGCAAGGTATCAAAAAAACCCCAGCATTCTCAAGGCAAAGCTCCTTGAAATTAGCTTATAGCATTTAGACTGAAAATGCTGTGATACTAAAGTCAATGCAGTTGTTTTTAATTGCTTTTCAGAAAAACTTTTTTATACCTGATGAAAATGCAGAGCTAACCTAACACTAGGTATTTCCAGCATCCTCTGGATAAGTGTCATTATCTGGTATCAGTGTCAGTATAAGTGCCATTATCTGGTTAAGTTGTTGATGGTTGAGGTCAGGACAAGGTAGCTGTGTTGAGTCATAATATTAAGGCTGGAGAGAGGAGATATTCCTCACTCTCTGAATTGGTATAAGCATTATAATGGCTGTTACTTACTTGCTGGAGCATATATGTTGAAGGATATGACAAGGAAAGATCTCTAGACCTTTTTGTGGTAGAAATTAGGATGTAGATGATACATGCAAGTGTGGCATGTCACTCATGCTAAAGAGTTTTGGTAAGTATTTGGCAACAGATGGCTTCTGATTCTTCATGCCCCAAAACCAAGTGGACTGCAGAAAAGTTAGTAGGTCAGAAAACAGCACTGGAAAAAACTCAGCAGAGCAATGAAGAGATTTGAAGTCATGAGTTGCTTTTAAGACCTATAACATCTCAGCAACCAACTATGAATTTCTCATGCGCACTGTTTTTCTTTTGGGAGATGTGAAGGGGCAATGTAAACTAAGTCTTGAACAGGCTTCCCCTGGATTATAACACATCATGGAACATTTTGATACGGGTTAATAATAAAAATTTCTGTTAGCATTCTGACTCAGTCAAACATATTTTTTGTCTGCCTCAGAATCTTTTGTCAGATTTGTTAATTCATCCATTTTGTGATTAAAGACTTCCCACAGACACAACCTCAAACTCGGATTTCTCATTACTCACCTTTAAAGAACATAACATAACGGTGTAGATCTCTCACGTAAGCTGCTTCTCTTAATTTCCAGAACTGAGGTTAGCAGCCTGAATCCTTACTCATTTTTAGTGAGTTCTGGCATAGCCTAAAGTAGATTCTTGAACTTGAGTTTTTTGCTATCTAGCTTTCAGCACTTAAATGAGCCTTTAAATTATCTTAGACCCCTACTTTCCCTGAGGGACAAAGTGACATAGTCAACTGAAAGAAATAGCTGCCTTGAGAGTGATTCAGTTCTTAAGGAGGCTTTTAACACCTGTTTACCATTAAGTACAGAGGCAGCCTAGAGCAAGTAAGCTGCCATTAAAACAGGCTCCAGTACCTATTTGCTGTGCTTTATTTTTTCCTGTAAGAACAGCTACTCTCCCACAGGAGCGATTTCTTGCCTCTTCAGGGTTAGGTGTCACAGAAGGGCTCTTCTGAGCGGAATTGTTTTCAATTATATTCCAATTTACCTGAAGTCCACCTCAGCCCCCTTTTAGTACGCAAGTCCGTGAAATTGTCCACAGGTTCAACTTTAATAAATTATTTGATGTATTTCTTAGTTCACTGAAGTCTTAACTTTGTAATCTGTTGTTATCAGCAGACTTTTACTGAAACTTATGTAAAAAAGAAGAGAGGAAACAATGATAATAATAAAAAACACATGATGCATTTTCTCAGGTGCTAATTAATTAATAATCCAATGTACATGTCAGATGTCTAAGCTAACATTCTTTAAAGCTTTGGCAGTCTGTAACAGTTTTAACTAACGATTTCATTCATTAAAACTATTGAAAAGACTATCCATGGTGGAAACGTATTCAATGCAATAACTAACTTCTGCAGGCATGCAAATGATGAAGCAAAACTGTATGGCATCTCCAGAGCTATTTCTTGTGAGTATAATTCAGGCATGCAAATTTTAGTCCTACTTGCAAAAAGAAAAAGAAAATTATATAATAAATAATGATGAAACAATTTGAAAAAAAAAAAAATTACTTATCTTGGAACAGTTTAGAAGTTCTGTATTACTGGTTTGACCGTCCATTGACATCATATTCCGCAATGTAGAACTCAGAAAAGGGAACAGACTTGTAAGTGAGGAACCTATAGGTAGTTTTGGTTTAAATCTTAACCTGCACATGTGCAGGGCATATTACCAAGGACAGGATTTGGGAAATGGAGTGAATGTCACCTATTACAACTACTTTGAAAGAGTAAAAATATGAACTTTTGATGGAGAAGTAACCCCCCAAAAAAGTGAAGTCTCTCTCCTCACAGATTTTGTTACTGGGCTTCCATTTTTCTGGACTAATAGTATCAATGGAGTGAAATGTTACCCGTAATATCACAATTTGGCCCAAAATGAAAGAAGCTTTATGTAAGTTAGGAACTCTGCAATAAAAGACAAAGATAATTTGATTAGAAAAAGAAAAGAAATTGTAGCAATATGGTTATGCCTCAAAATCGGAAAGTATTAATAAAATTTTTAAAATCGTAACTGCAGTTTAATAAAAATTAGAAAAAGAAACCAAAACTAGATGGAGGCACATCAAAATAGTATGTGCTAAATAAATGTAAGAGATTCTTAATTTACTATTCAACAACTATATGATAATGCAACATAAATCCATGATACAAAGGATTTTTCACAAGAAGAAAATATTTATTACTTCTTAGTCTACATAAGTAATAGATATGATATTTAAAAATACACTCTTTATTTGAAAGTGTATGCTGTAAGCAGCAGCATATGATAAATGACTAGGGATTACATCCTTGTGATATCTACAAGGGTCAGAAGGTTTTTCACGACAGTACTAGATTCCTCCAGCTAAGAATCTGAAGTGAAGATACATATGGGACACGCAAGTTAATTAAATCAGTTTTTGTCAAAAGCAGAAATAGAAAATAAACCATGTATGTTTTATAATAGCATTTTGGGTGTTAGTGTCGCAAATTAAATTATGTGGTAGTCAGCAGTCATTATTGATAAATCACGTGACAGTCATTATTCTGGATATCGAGCCAAATCTGCAAATTTTGTTGGCAATACCAATGACAGCATTTTTATGGGTTTTTTTATACTTTCCTTTCAGCATAACAAAGACACTTATTCCATTTTATCTTGGATGTGAAGGTTAACCATTGAGCTTTATTAACTGTATGCAAACAAAAAAATGCAGGTTTAAAATGCTATTAAGAACAATGGAATATGTAATGAAAGAAAGTAAAATATAAATTAACAGAAAACTCTTCATTAAACATAATTTGTTGACTAAACAGTAATTGCTATGATAAGAAAACATAAGCACAAAGCAAGGAAATTGGTTTCTTATTATGGCATCCACATGACATTTTAATCCATGTGTAACAGCAAAAAAGGAAACAAACAAAAATCCCACTTCTGGCTACACAGGTCTGTTATCACATCGTTAATACTAACAGCAATGTTCCACAATCCATATGTTCATGCACATCAATTTAACAGAATAACAAACACAAAATACATATTATTATAGACGTAACTACATAAAATAAACCTAGTCATAAAAAAATTTTAATGTGCAGTTGCTAGCAGCCATGTGAACTATTTTTTGAAAGAGAACTTAAGATGTTTCCTGTAATATTAAGTTTATAAGTACTTTTGGTAATCCAGTTCTGAATTTTAGACACAATATCTGCCTCATGATTAGTAGCACTATATTTCCCAAAAAGTCCCACCCAGGTCAATAAGAGTACAGATGACATAAAGTATAAATATACGCTAATCTCTTTACAGTTATATCTAGGTATCTCTGGTTTTAAGACATTGACTGACCATTAACCAAGTATGTATTAAGCCCACTTGATTTTAGGTATCAGCTCAGGCACTAAGTTAAATGCATTATGTCCCCACAATCAGTAGAGAGGGACATGTATTTAGCAGACTTCAGGTCACGTAAGTAGAATCACCCTTTGGAGATGCTCCTCTCACATAATTATCTATAGGAGAGTATTAAAGATTAATTGGCCCTGATTTAGACACCATGCATGGTTGCCTAGTAAGACTATTTCAAAACACAGTACCTGTCTGCCTTTAAAAAGTACATTTTATTTTATAAAGCTAACTAAAATATTTCTCGCCTTTCCTACAATAGTTGGGAAATTGTTCAAGTGGAGGGAATTAATTTCATTTAGCACTGCATAGATGCATTTCAGAAGTAGGCAACGTTTTGCAAAGGAAGACAGCTTCCTAACAAAGCTTGAAGCTCGCAAATCCTACACAGGCTTAAAAATGCTAAAGTTTATCTTAGGCAAGACAGACTTCATGATTTAGGTACTGATACTGTTATTTATTAAACTTCTCTGTTGCCATCCATTTCAGCTATACATTTGCATTAAAAAAAATGGATTGAAGCAAGACATAAAAGGACATTAAACATTTCCAACATTTTACTGTATTAAGAGTTGGAATCATTTTCCGGATGAGATATTGGAGAGGGAGCTCTGAGAAATGAATTGAATTCATTCAATAAAGTATTCCATGTGCAACATTTCAGTTAACTAAACTCATTTTGCTTTAGTTCCTGAAACGAAGACAGGGGATAATATTTCCTTTCACCTCTCCTTCACCTGCTTTTTCTACTTTGGCTGCAAATTTCCAGGTAGCCAAGTACAGTTAAGTAACTTCATACTATCCAGTTACTACTGGATTTCAAGAGGACTGACACTCTCACTCCTGCTGATTTTTCATAGTCATAGATTGTAATATGGTAATATATATTAAGACTATCTGATTAGATATCTCTCATGGAGAATCCAGATGTCATTTGCAACTACTAGGTATCACCATAGTAGCAACAAACATAGTGAAATCCCATGTGGCTTTATACTTAAGCTTTGTAGGATGTTCATGTTCCACAGGGACATGTATAGAAATCTAGAGCTGAAACTACATTAAATCATGAATTTGATACAACTTCTATGCAGAAATAAACTGCTTATCAGCATTCTTTTCCTCTGAAGACTGTAGTTCTATATTTCTCTTTGACAGAGGGTGTGAAAGGGTGCGTGGTGTATTATAACTAGCAATAGAACAAGACTTAAACAATGTTTGCAGGGCATTTTGATATTCTTAACTAAGGTGTATTATACAGTTACTATGACTTTTTTTTTCTTTTTATTCAATGTATTATATTTTTAGTGTCCTGTAAGACATCTGTATAATTTCTACAGATAATATATGCAATATAGAATCTTTTCTTACATATATCACCACCATTTTTCACATAAACTAGTAACTTCACTGGTAAACTAATAAAACACTGGTATTATTCAGTTATTTTATTGATAATAAAACACAAGCATATTCTTACTTGTGCTTTCCATTGGTCTATAATAATGGTTAAAATCCCTTGCTCACAAATCATGTTCTATTTCTTCATTTTGAATGGTAAAGCATCAGTCCTCCTCCTTCCATTGCCTATTGTATAAAAATTTTAAACTGATTATCAGTTACAGCAATTAGTAAATTAACAGAATAAAGAAAGGAAAGGCCAGTCCTTACCTGCTACTTCTCATTTTATGCATTACCATAAAAATTGTAATCAATAAAGATGCTCAAGCTAGCCTTATTCCAGCCTGTGGTTCAAAGAATATCAGACCACACCACAGTATCTTTAAAGAAGGATTTTCAGTTTTGTAATAAATTTGTCTCATAGCTTCTTGATCTGCCAACACTCAGTCTTGTCAACTAACCAGATATATTTAAATTTAATTTAAAATAGACAAGTGAAAATCCAAACCCAATAGCAGATTATCATATCTGTTTTGAGACAGGTTGCTTTCACTTTGACTTTCAGTTTACTTCCGAAGAAGAACCAGTAACATGAATTAAACAAGGCTGACTAAGAATTGCAAGCTATGGTTCATGAATGAATTCATCAATTCATGAGTTTTCAGTGCTGTAGACCTGTAACTCTCTCACCTTTGGGTTAAAAGACTGAACTCAAATTTTAAACCAAAAACAAGACTCTCTTAAAACCAGCAGAGACATTCCAACAAAATTATGTTGTTAGTAAAGACCTTTAAAAGAAAACCCCTTTCCCTAACCCCAAATTCTTAGACTACGTGTGATACAAATGTCCAGCAGTAAAATGTCTGACAGTGCTGACATCTCCAAAAGAGAATTATTGTTCTCTACAAGTTCAAAACAAGTAAGCTCAGAATTACAGCTTCAGGATTACTGACTGCAGGTTCAGAAAAGCAGCTTTTCTGTAGTCTTGTTTTGAACAGTATTGAGAAGGATCAAATATTGTGTGTTTGTTTTTAATGTAAGGTCTGCATTTTGAAAAAGAGAAGGCGCTGCTCAAGAACTCCCGTTTCCCAGACAATATCAGTATAATCCAGCTCTCAGTGCTGTACATACAGTCTTTTGATGTTACAGGAAATAATTATTTAATCCTCTGAGGTGTCTATTCAAGTATATTGCTTATAACTGAAAGAACATACCTTCACACCTCTTAGCATTTTTCTTCATTATTATTATTTTTTTTATTATTATTAAAGGTCTAATGTCATAATGGCTGCTAACTTTGATTAAACAACTGGCCCACTAGAAGAATGTTTGCATAACATTTAATAATAACTTGATTATGAAAAGAATTATGGTATAAACCAAATTATTTTATATTACTAGTGATCTATTTAAACATTAATTTTAAGGGTTAGATGGCTGTCCAATACATCAAAGGCCTTTAATTCTTTAAGCATCCTATTTATCAGAAAGTTCTAGAGAAGCTAATAACACTACACGTTTCTTCATCTTAGACATATATAATTAAGTAAAAGAGTTTACTATTTGAAAATCCATTTTTATAACAAACTGTATGAATAATTTTTAAATTATAACAGATTTACCAAATAGAAAACTTAAACTGAGATTTCTTTCAGAAGATTAATAACATCAAAAAGACCACTCTAAGACCACATTAATATCCAGTTTTCTAAAAAGTTTGTTTTGAAATCTGACTGCACAATCACGAATCTATTAATATGTCCTCTTCAGTAATGTGCAAGATAGTTGCTAAACAGAACTCAAAAAAAAATCACAAAAAAGAGTTTACTATCATGTTTTCTACTCCTCCCGCTCAGCTTCTCCTCTCCCTCTCGGTCAGTTAGCGTTCCATTAAGCATTTTCCTGCACAGAGGTGCATATACGGACACCTAGTGGCAACAACTGATGGAAACTCCTCGGTCAGAAGACCTGGAGGAGTCACCAGTGGTATGAAATCCAGATCACGCTGAAGAGCCACCACAGGCAACTTCAGTTCATTGTAAGGCTTCTATGGGCTTCTGCTGGAGTGAGTCCACTTACTTAAAAAGCAAAGAAAAACCCCAAACATTCCTCACTCCCTTTTAATGCAACATAACCTAGTTATAGTGCCTATTTAGGCAGAATGGTTGAATAATAGATTGATTTTAAATTATCGCTGTGTACATAAAGCTTCATATTTATCTTAAATAAAGACCTGTCTCATTAAGAATCAGCCTATTCTATTATTCTATGTTATTAAGTGAATGCATCTATATAAATATGTGAAACTAACGTGTTGTGTTTATATTTTATAAATATATGTTTAAATGTACAATGCAGAAATCCGTAAGACTGGACTTGGTTTTCAAAAATCAAATTGAGGATTTACTTTTTATTATTTTTATAAATTACTGTGCATGCAAATAGGTTGTCTTAAATAACACTTCCAAAAAAGTAAAACAACTGATTACTCTCAGGCAAAATTACTGAAATGATAAAACACAGAGCTAAGCATTGGTGTCCACTTATAGTCACACAAGGTTAAGTTTACAAAAAATACATATATGCTCCCACCTGTCATTGACAGTGTCCAGATCCAGTACTCAGAAACCATAAGGACTGCCAAAGTTCTTGCTGGGTACCTTCATGTGCCTCAAGGATCTACATTCCTTGCTGTACATTTTATTACCAATAACATCTAACTAGACAGCAATTTTTTTTTCATAGACTTTAGGGATCACATTAGTGCTGTTACTACTGAGTCACTTTTAGAAGTCTAATTGATACATAAACCCTGATTTTCAATTTCTGACTTCCCCTGCTTGTTTTGCTTGTGAGGAACAGTTCAACAGAAATTCTCATGGGACGCTTAGCTCCCTCAAAGTGAACAGGAACAAGGTAAGTCAGTCTCTATGTCTCAGGGATAGTATACTCACCATATCAAAATTTCTATTAACTAATCTGGAGTAAAAATTTTAAGCCAGCTCCTTCTATTGAATGTTTTAACCGTTAAGACAGAAAACACTTGGTAATTCTCTGAGTTTCTCCTGTTAAATCAGTTTTACTTACTGTAAGAAAATGAAAGCAGAAAGAAAAGAAGAATAACTGCATAGATTCGTACCTTAGGGTTACCCCTGTGTATAAGAATATGAATAAACCTTTGTATAATTCCTATCACACAATTTCCATCAGAAAAAAAAAACGCAGAAGCTACCCCAGAGGAAGTGTTCAGACCCACATGAAAACAGAATCCTTTCATTTCAGTTATTATGGATAGATTTAGGTACCTAAAATTAGACATATTTGATGTAATATAATTGTAATTATTTGATAATGCTAAGTATAGCAAGGAGATAAGAGAGATGAAAAGTCAGATCTAATGTATAATGACAGAATAGTTTAGGAAATTTAGAGAGTTTTTTTTCCTTTATGTCACTTAATCCATGACATGTCCTATTGAAAATGCTGAAAGTTTAGCTAGCATTTTTGGGATAATGGCACTGAGTTGAATATGATTTTCACAAGAAGTAGTAATAGGAAGCGTAGGAACATATAGATGGAAGGGACTATCTAAATTTCTACATCCTCACAGTTACGGGTTACCATATACTAGATATGTAGTAAAAAAAAGGAAAAAAAAAAAAAAAAAGGTCTAGAGAAGTTTTACTATAGATAATACTACCCAGTTTCCAATACTGACTCAAAAACTTTAATTTTGCAGTAAAGACCAAAAGCAAGACCTCTAATGTTCCTTGGGGAAAAAGAAAAAAAGGGGGGAAGAAGGGGAACAAGGGCACACCAATGGTCTGCTGAGGCCCCTGCAATAGGATGAAATATGTAGAAATTGTTTGCTGAATGTTCTAGGAATTAAAACACATCCCACTTTACAAAGGAGAACAAAAGAAAGAAAGAAATTAACATAATTCAGAATCTAAATTATACAATGAGGGGAGAAAACATCCTTCCTGACCTGAGAGCCTGCAGTAAGCCCTGAGGCAGAGAACAGATACAGTATAAATGTAGAACAACCATAAAACATCTTTTTCAAAAAGCCCTTTCCTTCCCAACTCGCACAAATGTCACTTTCCTAACAGGAACTGTCCCATTCAATTACACAATATTTTTTGTAAGATTTTCAAGTTCTGTCTTAAAACAACTTTGGTTTATTGGCCTCATTACCTATTTGGAAGAACTTTCCAATATCTCACTTCTCAGATGGTCAGTAATTTTCCTCACATTTCTAGGCTATGTTAAAATATAATCAATATATCAGTATTTGATGGCATGCCAACATCACTCTTTAGTTCAATCTCTTTCTTTTTTAGTATTTAACTAAAAATGCATTTGTAAGGAATCACATGCCCTTTCAATATCTATTTGGCTACGTATGCCTTTTTTAAAAAAAATATCCTTTCTGTAGACACATCTTCCATGCCCGAATTTCCCTATTTTCTTTCTGATCTTTAAGTTTCATTTTAAGATCTTCTTTGAAGGTATGACTAGAACCATGCATAATACAACAGGAACTCATGAAAAAGCACATCCTTAACAACAGTATTAACGCTTTCCCACCTATTAGGACAATCCTGCCTATTACATCATAGAATCACATTTCTCTTTTGCCTTTATATTAGTACTTCTTTTATAACAGTGTGGTGGTTTACCCTCGGCTGGACGCCAAGTGTCCACCAAGCCGCTCTATCACTCCCGTCCTCAGCAAGGCAGGAGGGGAGAAAGTAAGATGGAAAAACAACCCCAAACTCATGGGTCGAGATAAAGGCAGTTTAATGTAGCTAAAGCCAAAAGGTGCGCGTGGAAGCAAAGCAAAAAGCAAAGATTATTCTCTACTTCCCATCAGGAGGCGATGTTCGACCACTTCCTGGGGAGTAGGGCTTCAGTATGCATGCCCCTTACTCCGGAAGACAAACATTGTAAAAAAAAACCCAATGAATGCCCCCGCCCTGTTCCTCCCCCTATTCTCAGTTTCTTACTGCTGAGCATGACGTCATATGGTATGGAATATCCCTTCGGTCAGTTTGGGTCAGCTGTCCTAGCTGTGTCCCCTCCCAAGATCTTGCCCACCCCCCAGCCTGCTGCTGGGAGGGGAAAAGAAATGTTGTAGAGACAGCCTTGATGTGTGCTGGCACTGCTCAGTAGTAGCCAAAACCCTGGTGTGTTATCAACACCTTGCTGGCTACCAATACACAGCACAGCACCATGAGGGCTGCTGTGGGGAGAATTAACTCCATCTCAGCTAGACCCAATACAAATAGAAACATATACTCACTTGCTGATTGACCACTACCTTCAGATTTTTAGAATTTTGTATAAAATTGAATCTTTCCAGTTTATAGCAAAAGTTTTCATTTATGACTTTGTAGATTGCATTATTCAATTTCACACCATTCCTATCAGTCCAGGCCAAAAGAAAATAATATATAGATACACATGAATTACATTTATAAATATTAATGTGTTAAAATATTGACAGTAACATTAAATTTGTACATAATTATATACTGTGTGTATATTTACACATATACATATCTCAATACGCAGACACGTATATAGGTATATGTGTATGTCTGTATATGTGTGTATATATGTGTATATATATATACATACATATGTGTTATACAAAAGTCATCTTGTCTGATTATCTGGTTCTCAGCAAGACTTTTAGTTTTGTATGGTCTACGAACTCTGTCCAGACCCACTTACCTTATACCCTGAAATCAGTGCTAAGCATATTACAAAGGACAAACTCCACTAATGACTTCCACCCGTTCAGATAACTCCCTTCTTAATATTATGTACTGTCTCCTTGTCTAAGCTTCTTGGAAATTTTAGACTTGCTTACTTCTGAACTTGCATGTCATGTGTTGATTGTTTCAGTACTATAGGACAGAAAATGTCTGGGCTAAATGCTTGTGCCACACAGTACCAGATAGGCTGATGATGTGATTTCTCTTGCCCTATTCCTACTTTCATTATGTATCAAAATTTACATGTGCAGTCTTACCAGAAACAACTTTTCCAGTAACTTTGTAGCCCAGGCCTACTTTATTCTTAATGTCCACCCCATCCTTTAACATCCATCCCAATTCTTAAGTTATGTTTTTATTACATGGCTTAAGAAGTTTGTAGTATGTTTCAGTTTTCTGTGCAAATTTTGGTTTAACAAGGCTTCTGACCTTCTGTTTGGTTTTATACCTTCTAATTATTGATGCAGATTTCTTCTCACTAATCAATATCTCTTTTCCATTCTTTATAGGTTTTGTACTTACCCTTAATAAGTTGCTTAAGGTTTTTACCTTCTGGGAATTCTTTTTCATCCCTGTTGTTTGTTCTATTTGTTTGTTTGTTTCTCCCCCTCTTCCCCAATGTAAACATTCAATAGTGTTTGTATTTTTTTTACATAAAGTAATATCATGCCTTATCTGAATTCTAATTCTGGTGCTCCTCACGCAAGACTACGTCACTAAACTTTTTTCTCCGTTTGCCTTTCAAAAATACTGGACAGCAGTTACAGATCCTCTACATTTTTTCTGTCTTACAGCTTCACACGAAATGGAAAAGCTCAAAACCACCAGATTTAAGATTACGTTCTATCATCAGTTTTTCCTGCAGATCCTATCACTCACTAAAACTAAGTCTAAGTTATCCTTGCTTCTTGCTTGCTCAGTGTCTGTTCCATAGAAGCAGCTATTCTCCATCATGTTCAAATTCATATCATCCCCAACATCATTGGTTGATTTTTTTTCTCCTATTTGCCTGTGAGCAAAATTGCACAATTTGCATAATCACACAATATCAATTTTTACTTTTTTCCTATATTTATAGGCATTATTATCCAGATCAAATCTGTATCAGCAGATTCATAACAGATTGCATCCCCATGAAGTTTTTTTCCTACCCTTTTCTCAGTAATTTTCATTTAAGCAGACACTATCTCATCTTCACCCTCAAATTTAACATTATTGCACTGTTGCTTAACAGCCTTTACTTCTTAACAGCTTTTAGTGCATTAACATGAAATTATTTCACCACCTTTTTTGTCTTTCCTAAACAGTGCGTATCCTTCAGTTCCAATATATTTCACTTATGACTTTGGTACCTCCATGTTCCTGTTCTCCCATACTGTCTGGTTCCACATGCTGTATCAACTGTTCCTGCTACTCTTATTGATTGAAGTAATGTAGAAAGGGGGTAGACTTGTAAAGTTGCAAGTTCTCGTAGATATAATCCACGTATTCATCATATTCTTTTGTTTATCTATCTTTTCTGTTGTTCCATCCTCCTTCACGTCCCTCTATTTGTATTCCATGTGAGGATTACACAAGTTTCTTCCCACTTCCTCCTGAGTATTTCAGTTTAAAGGTTTTTAGGATCTCCTGGTTTAATGAAAGGCGGATGAAAGATAAATTAGCAAAAGGCAACACACTGTAGTAATAAAGCCCTCTTTATTTCTCATAAATTTAGCAGCATTTATTGTTTGATGTTCATGTGCTCAGGTTTATAATGACAGTTCTAGTGCAAATATTCAGACATAACTTTCCACTGCAAAGAATACTTTCAGACTATGTAGACATCATTCAAATGGAGTCTAATTCCTTACTGATTTCAGTAAGGAATACAGAGCTGTGCCCTCTCATGCTAGTCATGTATATTGAAGTAAATAGTCTGCAAAACTCTACAGAACTTTAAGGTATTTTACTAAAAATATAATGTTAATCATAGTAAGAATGAATGGTACAGCAGCATGATAGTTCTACACTAATAACTATTTAAACCTCGTGTGTGCTACTAAAATAATCTAGCAGTCTAACAACGTGGAAGTAAGATTTTATTAAATCGGATTTTCTATTCATTATACTTTTTAATATCTCATTAGCACAGGACCAGAATAATTGAACTGAAATATATGTACAATACTGACTTTTACATAATAGTTTTTAACAGGATTTCAGGTTTATGAAATGTCAACTTTTCCAAAACGGTTTCATTGAAACAGTTAAGCTCAGCCTAGCTGCCAAGATTATTTAAAATATCTTTCTCCTTATGAATAAAAAAGTATTTCCGTATGTCTAATTTTGTGTGTCAGAGAGAAAAATAGCATAGAAACACAGACAGATGCTATGACAGGCCTTAAAAATGCAAGCATATATGCATAAAATCCCATATATTCAAAATACAGAATTATTAATTCAAAACATAAATGTTTTTCAAAAATAGTGAGGTCCTAAGAAGCTTCTGTAAAACATCCCTATTTACTACCTATGAATTATTTTTATTCCACTATCATCATCTATTTAATCTGGAACATTAGAAAAGCTTTAAAGGGGCGGGGGGGGGGGCAGGCAGGGGCTGGGAGGGAAGTGGTTTGGTATTCTTTTCCTGACTAAAGGTAGTATCTTGGAACTCAACCTAAAGCCATTCAAAACCTTCCACTGAAGCAATTGGTTTTGCATCAAAACACGAATGTCAGAGATTCTTTAATAATAGAAGTACTTTGTCCCACTGAGAAGCTTTCCAAAAGCTTCTACAAGGTCAGGGGTATTACCTGGTTTATATAAGAAAGTTGTCTTCCATCCAAACACCAGATCTTGCGTATTTCAGGCCTAGGGAAAGAGGATTTGAGTCACGCTCCTTTTACATTTGCAAAGAGAAGAATACACCTTTTGGGGAAAGCTGAGCATTAAAGAAAAACATGGTTCTTTACAATCATCCTGGGATTTAGCATGTTGGGATGTTAAGATATGAGTTGACAGAGGTCTGTTGAAGATATAGATGTGATGAATTCATATATCATATGCAGAATATTCTTCCTTCTTCAGTGTTTAGACTCACACAAGAAAACCCATGAAGGCAGAACTATGTCTAGCATTACATTTGAGCAGAAGCTGGACTCCAACCTGTGTTGCGCACGTGGGATGTACTTCGTGTGTTCCTGTATGCAAAACACCTATTTGATTTACATACTAAAATGTACACAGCACATAACAGTAATGAATACACAAATGCGAACACGCACACATCTGTGCATGTATGAAATTAAATTACCTTTTACATTTTTTTTGAAGATCAGCCAAATACGTAATTTCGTGGAAAATAAAAACCTAAACGTAAAAAACCATCACCACTGCCACAGCCAGCTTTGCACAGAAACACCACCCCCCCTCTCCATGTTCCGGATATAACGGAATAACGGCAGCTCTTCCAACCGGCAACAAAGAGAACGCAGTCAGCACATCGTCCCTTACTTCATCTCTCCCCGTCGAGGCCACCGACGCCCCCCGGCAGGCCGGTCCCCCCGCGGTGCCGGTGCGCGGTCCCCTCCCAGCCCTGCGGGGCCGCCCGCGGCCGGGGCCAGCGCGCCCTGCGCGGGGCAGCGCGGCCCATCCGCCGCCCTGCGCTGCCACCTGCCGGCGGCGGGAGGCGCCGCATCGCATCGCGCCGCGGCGGCAGCCCGGAGCGCCCGGGAGCGCCGCCGGCACCGCGGCCTCCCCTGTGGCCTCGGGGAGCGGGCGGGCAGGGAAGAAGGGCATCCTCAGAGCCGCTTAGTGGTTGCTGCTGCACCCCCCCCTCCCCCGACCCCCTCCGCGCCCCGTGGCTGGGGTGGGCAGAGGGGAAAAGGTAAAATAAACGACCCCGACACGCACCCCAGGTCCCTCGTTTCGGAGGATGCGTGTAGCGAAACCCGCCGTTTCCTTTCAGCGCGACCACCCAATTCCCCACGATCTCCGCAGATGCGGTGCAGGCTCCCGGACAGCGAGCGGCGGCGGCCGCCGGTCTACCGGCCGCCCGCTCCGCTCCGCTCCGCTCCGCGCCGCCCAGCCACGGCCAGCGAGCGCTGCAGGGAAAGGACCGGGGCGGCTGCGCTGCCGTGCCGCTCCCTACCGCAGGCCGCCGGGCCCCGGGACGACGGCCCGAGGGTGTGGAGAAGAGCGGGAGCGGCGCCCGGGGCGGCGGCGGAGCGCGGGGAAAGTTGGCCCGTGCCGGGGAAAGTGTGAGTTCGGCACCGGGGGTGCGTGGGGTGGGGGTGTGGCGGGGGCGGGAGCGCGGCGCTCGTATCGGCATGTGTGTGCCTGCGCGTGTGCGGTGTGTGACCGTGTGTGCGGTTTGTGACCGTCCGTGCGGGGTGCGCGGCGCCGAGCGGGGCCGACCCCCTGCCGCGCCGTCAGCCGGGGACACCCGCCCCGCGGCCCCCTCCCTTCCGCCTCCCTCGCCGCTCCCCCCCCCCCGCCGCCTCTCTCCTCCCTGCACCCCCCGCCCCACTCAGCCCCGCCCCCGCTCCCCTCCCACCGCCCCCCCCTCCCGCTGCGCTCAGCGGCGGCGGGGAGAGCGCGGCGCTCCGCCGGCCGCCCCCGCCGTTAGGGCGCGCGCCGGAGTGCGCGTGCGGGGCGCGCGCCCCCGCGGCTGCCCGGGCACGCGCGCGCCCGCGCGTGTGTGAGAGAGTGAGAGTGTGTGTGTGTGTGCGCGCGCGCGCGTGTATGTGCGCGTGTGTGTGTGTGTGTATGTGCGCGTGTGTGTGTGCGCCCCTGTGCGAGCGCTGGTGTCTCGGCGCCGCCTGCGTGCGGGGGGTGTTTGTGTGCGTTCCGCACCGAGCCTCCCCGGCTGCTGCGATACTCGCCTCCGCCGCCGCCCCGGCGGCTCCGCGCAGCGCCCGCGCAGCGGGTAGGCATCTTCATGGGTTGCCACCATGCTTGGGCCCTGGAGATTTCGGGCGAAGTAAGTACCGGGGTTGACTTTTCTCGCGCTCTCTTTCTCTCTTTTCTTCCTCCCTTCCCCCCCCCCCCCCCCCCCCCCCCCCGCCCCTTCACCGCCGGGTCTTTCCTTGCTGTTGCTTTCCACCCCCAACGCCTCCCCGCTCCGTCCCCCCCCCCCCCAAGCCATTTCTCCCAACTCTGGGTGCTGCTCAGTTGGGTGGCAGTGTCCGGCTGGGGCTGCCTGCTTGCTGCTGCTGTCGGCGGTACTGAAAGCTGCTTCGAGCCGGATATGCAGTGCGGTAATCTAAGGGTTGAACTCTTCGGGGAAAAAAAAAAACCACACACACAAGAAAAATCCCGATGCAACCCCTTTCCTCTTCTCCCCTCCCCCCCCGCCGCCCCCCCGCCCCCCCCCCTCCAGTCTGAACCTCTGTAGGGAGCTGGCGAACAGCAGCACGCAGTCATCACAGAGGGGGTTCCAGGGCGGGATTGCAACCTTGCATATAGCCAGCTACAACTTTATTTTCTTTACGTCCCATCCCCCCCCCCCCCTTTTTTTTTTTCCAGGGAAAGGGAAAAAGGAGGAAGGAGGGAATATTGTATTTGCCTCCTTTACTAACCATAATTGAATTAAAGTTGTAAAATGCCTGGGAGTTTAACACTGACCGGGCAGGATTTCATTTTTATTTTTTTTTTTCCTCCGAAGAACTGTTGGTTAATGGATGAATGGATCTGATCGAGCTGAGAAAGAATATGCTAGATACATGCCTTTGAGTAAGATTTCTGCTGCCTTTATGCAGTGAAGCCTTTTGCTTTGAGTAATTCCAATCCAGTTGACGTCTGGTCAGAATTAGAGGGAGATTCGCCGAGACTTCCGATTTCTTGCTGCATGACTGCCTTTGCTGCAAGTGCTAGATTTGCAGCCTTGAACCTGATGCCACAGGAGATGTCTTGCAGTACTGAGACTTCCCATTTTTTAGGATGCATTCCTCCAAACCAGAGTTGTGTCATGAGGATGGGAGCTCTGAGGTGGACAATACAAAATGCAAGCCTGCTCCAAGATCCTAGCATTTAAGCCTGGATGATTTATTAGTCTTCTCCTACCGACACACACAATGCATTTATTTTCCCTATTCATATTGCTTTTAGACTAGCAGAAGTAGAAGAAAGCCACAAGGAGTCAGAAAGACTGCAAGAAGGAATGGAAATGGGATTTGTTTCCAGCTAGGTGAAATTTGGGTATTAAATTACTGACGTAGGTCAATGGTAGGGTTTCCCTTCCACCCCCCCTTGGCTTTTAATCAGCCTGGGTGTCTTCTCCCCTAAAAGATGAAGAGTACTGACAGCCATTGCTGCTTATAATCAGTAACTCTGATGCTTGGAGTGTTGGCGATGAGATATTTCCATGAGACCTATTTAGATCTCTCCACTTCTACCAGGCTAGTTTTGCAGAACGTTGGGAATAAGCGGTATGTCAGATATGGCTGAGACTCCGAAGATGATCCGCATGTTTTACATTTTTCACAAATTTTGGGTGAGTGGTTTATAAATTTCCTTTAAGTGTAAGAGTGAGTGTGTGTGTGTGTGTGTGTAAGAACTGAAGACCTCTGCTTGACAGTCAGCTCTGTTACATTGTATATAACTCGGGGAGGGGGGTGATCAATTAAAATTATTTACTTGTGTAAAGATACAACATTTCTCTCACTGAAGAGAGCTGTTAAGTGCACTGAAGTAGGAGCTTAACATATTTAATCTCATTACTGAAGAATTCCTCCACAAAAGTCATCTCTGTGTGTGTGTGTGTGTGTGCATGTGCATGTCTGTGTGGGTGGGTGTGTGCTTTGTAAATGTATAGATAGGGGAAAAAAAAAAACATAAAAGAGTTTTAAGAAATGTGTGATGTGGAGAATGTGTCAGTATTCTCTCTGTTGAATTAAGCTGCTGTTTTCTGCACTGAGAATTTTTCTTTGGTTTCCTACCATGGCATTTCCACCACAGGTTAAAAATCAAGGTAGAAGTAGGGGAAGACCTTGGTGCGCTGTTCACTGGGGAGGTTCTGAAGGGAAGGGGGAGCTGGGTAATAGGGGAGGTGGGAAACCTCGTAAAATGGTGCTTCTTTTCTCTTAAATTAGAACCGTGAAACTGAACTGACAGCCATTTTATGTATATTTATGGGGCTGGTCATGAAAAAGAAATCCAAGGAAGCATTGAAATGCACCCCACACGAACAGAACCAGAACAATTCCTACTGTGACCTCACCTTTTTAAACACCGCAGGCATTTGACTCGCGAGGAGTTGTCTATCAACCTTTTAATCAATGCATGTCATCCAGTTTTCGAAAGTGTGGGAATTAGAAGTGACAGGAGTTTTTTTTTTTGTTCGATTAACAATCCATTCTCTACCCCACTGAAGATATATAAACTTTGTGTCCATTTTAGATTTTATGGGGCTATGCTATTATGCTGCTTTCTTTTTTTTTTTTCTCCTTATCCTTACAGGAAATAAAATGTACGCTTGCTGCTCTACAATAACTTTGGAACAGGACCTCAACAAAAAAATGCATATCTGGATGCTGCAGACGATCGCGTTTGCTTTAACATCGCTAGTCCTTTCGTGGGCAGAAAGCATCGAGTATTATGGGGAAATCTGTGATAATGCGTGTCCTTGTGAGGAGAAGGACAGCATCTTAACAGTGAGCTGTGAAAACAGAGGGATCATCAGCCTTTTTGAGATCAGTCCACCAAGGTTCCCTGTCTACCACCTCTTGTTGTCTGGGAACCTTTTGAACAGGCTGTACCCGAATCAGTTTGTCAATTACACGGGGGCTTCGATTTTGCACCTGGGGAGCAATGACATACAAGACATCGAAACCGGGGCCTTTCATGGTCTGAGAGGTTTACGGAGGCTGCACCTGAACAATAACAAGCTGGAGCTTTTACGGGATGACACGTTCCTTGGGCTAGAGAGTTTGGAATACCTACAGGTCGATTATAATTATATCAGCGTCATCGAACCCAATGCCTTCAGCAAACTGCATTTGCTGCAGGTGCTGATTCTCAATGATAACCTCCTCTCCAGTCTGCCCAACAACCTTTTCCGTTTTGTGCCCTTAACTCACCTGGACCTGAGGGGTAACCGGCTGAAGCTGTTGCCCTATGTGGGCCTTTTGCAGCACATGGATAAAGTGGTGGAGCTGCAGCTGGAGGAAAACCCCTGGAATTGCTCTTGTGAGCTGATTGCTCTAAAGGATTGGCTGGACAGTATCTCCTACTCTGCTCTGGTGGGAGATGTGGTTTGTGAAACCCCTTTCCGCTTACATGGTCGAGACTTGGATGAAGTCTCCAAGCAGGAGCTTTGCCCCAGGAGGCTCATCTCGGATTATGAAATGAGACCGCAGACACCATTGAGCACCACAGGGTATTTCCACACTACCCCGGCCTCAGTCAACTCCGTGGCCACTTCTTCTTCAGCTGTTTACAAATCCCCCTTGAAGCCCCCCAAAGGGACCCGCCAACCCAACAAGACGAGGGTGCGTCCCACCTCCCGCCTGCCCTCAAAAGACCTGGGATACAGCAACTATGGCCCCAGCATTGCCTACCAGACCAAATCTCCGGTGCCTTTGGAGTGCCCCACTGCCTGCACTTGCAACTTGCAGATTTCTGACCTGGGCCTCAACGTCAATTGTCAGGAGAGGAAGATTGAGAGCATTTCCGAACTGCAGCCCAAACCCTATAATCCTAAGAAGATGTATCTGACGGAAAACTACATTGCTTTGGTACGCAGGGCTGATTTTGTGGATGCTACCGGGCTGGATTTGCTGCATCTGGGCAATAATCGGATCTCGGTCATTCAGGACCGGGCTTTTGGGGATTTAACTAATTTGCGAAGGCTGTACCTGAACGGGAACCGGATCGAGCGGCTGAGCCCAGAGCTGTTCTATGGGCTGCAAAGCCTGCAGTACCTCTTCCTGCAGTACAACGTCATCCGGGAGATAGAGGCGGGCACCTTTGAACCTGTCCCCAACCTTCAGCTCTTGTTTTTGAACAACAATCTGCTGAGGTCTTTGCCGGGGAACATTTTTTCTGGTCTGTCTCTCTACAGGCTGAGCCTGCGGAGCAACCACTTCTCCTACCTGCCCGTGAGCGGGGTGCTGGACCAGCTGAAATCCCTGCTGCAGATCGACCTGCACGAGAACCCCTGGGACTGCACCTGCGACGTGGTGGGCATGAAGCTGTGGCTGGAGCAGCTCAACACCGGTGTCCTGGTGGACCAGGTTATCTGCGAGTCCCCGAAGAAGTTTGCCCAGAGCGACATGCGGGCCGTCCGGGCGGAGCTGCTGTGCCCCGACTACTCGGACATCGTCGTCTCCACGCCCACGCCGTCCCCGGGGCAGCTGCCGGCCAGGACCACCCCCTCCTCCTCCACCGTGCGCCTCAACGGCACGGCGGCGGCGGGCGGCTCTGCGCCCGCGGGAGGCGCCGGCGGCGGCGGCGGCTCCTCGGTGCCGCTCTCGGTGCTGATCCTCAGCCTGCTGCTGGTCTTCATCATGTCCGTCTTCGTGGCGGCGGGGCTCTTCGTCCTGGTGATGAAGCGGCGCAAGAAGGGCCAGGGTGACCACGCCAGCGCCAACAACTCCGACGTGAGCTCCTTCAACATGCAGTACAGCGTCTACAGCGGCGGCCACCACCCCCACCATCACCACCCCCACCTCCAGCAGCACCCGTCCCACCGCGGCGGCGGCGGCGGCGGGGGGGGCGGCGGGGGGACGGCGCTGCCCAAAGTGAAGACCCCCGCCGGCCACGTCTACGAGTACATCCCGCACCCCCTGGGCCACATGTGCAAAAACCCCATCTACCGCTCCCGGGAGGGCAACGCGGGCGAGGATTACAAAGACCTCCACGAGCTCAAGGTCACCTACAGCAGCCACCCCCTGCAACCCGGGGGGGGCGCGCCGCCGCCCCCACCGCCCCCGCCGCCGCCGGCGCCCGGCGGGGAGGACGCGCCCGTGCGCAGCCCCGCGTACAGCGTGAGCACCATCGAGCCGCGGGAGGAGCTGCTCTCCCCGGTGCAAGACGCGGATCGCTTTTACAGGGGCATTTTGGAGCCCGAGAAACACTCCTCCTCCTCCACGCTGGGCACACCCGGCTCCACCCTCCCCGACTACCCCAAGCTCCCCGCCGCCTACACCTACTCCCCCAACTATGACCTTAGGCGTGCCCACCAGTACTTGCACCCGGGGCCGGGGGACGGCAGGCTCCGGGAGACTGTGCTCTACAGTCCCCCGAGTACTGTCTATGTAGAGCCCAACAGGAACGAGTACCTGGAGCTAAAAGCAAAACTAAACGCAGAGCCGGACTACCTCGAAGTGCTGGAAAAACAGACCACATTCAGCCAGTTCTGAGAAACAGCCCCCCCAGCCCCTCCCCCGCCAGCCACAGCAGCTCCTTCTCTAGAGTATTTGTATTTAACAACCACACGCAAAACAAAGAAACGTAAATGCTGACCTCCCCCCCCTCCCCCACCTCGCCCCCTTCCTTTTTTTCCCCTTTAATTCATTTTATTGTAGGGTGAAGTGCCTTGGCACAGGATTTTTCAGCTTCGGGGAATGATTCTGAAAGGGTGTGCTGTTTATTTTATTTTCAGGGTTTTTTTCTTTGTTCTTTTTTTTCTTTTACTGTGTTTGGAAGTAGGAAACCACCTATTGTGTAAATTGGGCACAACACCGGCATCCTGCGTGTGTGCATGTGTGCTTGGGGAAGGTGGCAGGAGGGTCTTGTCAGGTCATATTCAGGTTACAAGTACAAAAGTCATGGTCACTTTTTTTTTTTTTTTTGTACAGACATTGTTTAATTTTGTTTCCTTTCTGATTGAAGAGTACAGCGCACATTTTCCCCTTTTAGCCATGGGTGAGTCTAAATGGCTTTTATGGAGAGATTAGCACACCCCGACTTTAATACAAGGTTTCCTTTTTTTAAGGATGTGTTTGTATGCTTTCTGGACTTTTGAATTACAAAATATATTATGATCTTTAAAAGGATCACTGTAGATGTGGACAAATCATTAAAGAGTGCAGAGATATATGATCCATAACTGGTTAGTGAAAATAACTTATTGATGAAATATAAAAAAATATTTTATTGTAGCACCTATTTTTATATGCACATTAGCATTTCTCTTTCCTTCACTATTTTAGGGCCTAATCCTGAAAATTCTTACTCACTTGAGTATCCCTACTTGTGAAAGAAGTCCCAGCTTAGGCCTTCATCCTGCAGGCACTTAGGAACAACTTTATGAACAACTTTACCCATGCGTGTAGTCCCATAGACTCACTCATTGAGCAAAGTTGGTCAAACGCCCAAAAGATTAGGATAGAGGATGCAGAACTATTCTTACGAGTAAAACTGCTGGGATGTTTAAGTGTTTCTTCTTTTTCCAGGATGGGGTCCAAAGTCTGCAGATGGCTTTAAAGTGTTGCACTACATTGAGAGCTTTTTTCCCAAAGCTGATGTAGTATCAGAAGGACCTTTTAAATCATTACAGATAATGCCAATTATGACCAAATCTTAACAGACAATCTAAGACATAAAATCTGATCACAATAGAAAAAAAAATCATGTTTCTCTATTTAAAAATGTACCTTTTAGCAACCTCCTGCTCAGGCATCTGGTTGGGCAAACTAGTGAGGGACATGTAGAAGGCATTCATTTTAGCAGGAAAAAAAAAGGGTTTCTTTTTTGATTTGTCAGGTTTTTTTCTTTTCTTTTTTTCCTTTTTTATTAATTAACCAAAATATGATTTTACAACTGTTGTAGCCAGTTTCTGATTGTTTAGTCAAGTACAATTGCACTTGTACAGATCCACGTGTTTACTGGCATCCTGAAAGACCAAATGATGGACTGTACACATTTATATACAATGTCTTTACCCCTTTGGGCAGCAGGCAATGGCAAGGATATTCATAAACACAGCATCACTGTAAGATGGGACAACTGATGTCTCATATGTATCCCAGCACATGTGATTTTTTAATAGTTTCTGAATAAACACTTGATAAATATTTCAAATGTAAGATCATGAAGTAATGAGTATCTGAAGTTTAAAATTTCTTGCCAAAATCATCTGTTTGTACGTTGGATTCTCTTTACTAGCAATTATGGCTCATCAGAAAGAGCTAACATTTTTAGGCAAAACATAATGTGTTCTCTGTTTTCAAAACATGACATATGGTAATTACCAGCATACATAACATGGGTCAGAGAGCAACACAGGGATATGTGTTTCACCAACATATTCAATAGGATAGTTTTATATTTACATTTTGTTTCCTTACTGAAGTGGTCTTTAATATGTGGAACAGGGTAAGTGATATTTTACATGTGGTTTTGTCTTTCTTCATTAGGTTATCAAGTTTGGTGGTGTTTGCAGAGTTGCTCACTAGTACATTTTTTATTGCAAAAGGGCTCTGTTCTGTTCTGCTTTTCCTATCCATGTACAATCTGTCACTTTCTACAAAAACAAAGCTATATAACTGGTCTGTTGGAATTCAAGATAAATGTTTTGTTGGCATGTGTTCTTCCCTCTATGCCACCCACACTGAGTAAAAGCAAAAGAAAAAAAAAAAGCATGACTGTATTTAGCTGGAACAGTTTAGTAAGCAGAGTGTTATTTCGGTTTGAAATGCAGATCTGAGGAGTGTTCTTTTGTCACAAGAGACACAACACATGGCTATTCTGTGCACTGCTCTCGATCTCCTGCGGACTTCCCATTGACACTTGTGAGAGATGTGAATGTTGCCGCCTGAGGTGCAGTTTTGGAGCCCTAATTTTGAATTACTGCCTTTATAACTATTGCTGAAGCCAGTGGCCTGGTTCTCCTTCCATTTAAACTCAATAGAGGCACACTGTTGCTAAATGGGTATAAGTAAGAAAATTTTCAGCCTCACTGGCTTTGTCATTCACTGAGAGTAAGGCTAACTCAGTAAGGATTGAAAGAGAAGGTCCTACAAACTATGTGTCTGTACATGTGTATATATTTTTTTTTTTCTGTGTGATTCTAAACTCATAAACAGGAGTTTGCAAAGGTGTCAATACAAATGTAGGATTAGGTCCTTAATGTGGAAGGTACGTTTTACATGGCATTCTGCCACAAAGAGGCAGCATCCACAAATGAGTAAATGAGCAGGAATTGCTTGGATTTGTAAGAAAAAGCTGATAGAAATGCCTTGGCAGTCTGTTTATGCTTACGTTCTGATGCTGCCATTTCTGAGGCCAGTAGTACCTCTGCTTCCATGTTTTCTACGTGCACTTAATAACTAGTAATGAAGAATTTTTCTAATGGACTACACTAAAATCGGAACAATTAATTTAAATCTCTTCAACTTCTCATCTTCATCTTATTGGAGAATAAAATTAAATGGCATTAATTACCTTCAGAAAGTTCATTCTTGAAGATAAATCCTTAAAAAAGCATACAGAGTGCAAAATAATATTCTTTAGTCCATAATCATCCTGAAACACACCTGAAAGGGCTATTTGTGAATGAGAACTTTAATGGAAGTAGGATTTCCCAGTTAGTGACTACAATGATCTATCATCTGTGGAAAATTATAGTAAGAAAAAGTAGATGGGAATATGACTTCACAAAGGGAGATGTGCTTCTGATTTGAAAACAGGGTAATTTGTTTAAAGAAAAAAAGTTTGTATAAGAATATGACCTTTGCTTTGTTAGCAAGATCAGTGAAACGTTCTACATGATGACATGCTGAGTTAGTGCTGGCCAAAGGGGTAAAAGTGTAAGAAGAAAAAAAAAAAAATCCCTATTTTGAGAATTCTGAATATTATTTTAGCTTGGTTTAGGTTGGTTATCAGACTGGTTTAGGTTGGTTATTAAAGTGATTTTTTTTTTCCCCCTCTTTTTTTTTCTTTAGTCTTTTGACAAGTAATATTGAGCTTGTTGAATTGCTCATATGGCCTCACATTTTATTTCAAAAGTGCATGAAATTCTGTGATAAAAGAGGAAAAAAGGTGGAAGAGAATCCTAATTTCTCAATGTAATTACTAGAATCAAAACATGGATTGTGATAATACAGAACATTTATTCTTATGAAGTAAAAGAAACATTCTTCGTACTTTCTTTTGTTTTCTCATATTGTGCCAATTTAATGTCCTAAATACTAATGGTCAGTTTGGGGGTGAGATACCTTTTTCTCTCTCTCTCTCTCTCTGTCCCCCTTTCCCTTTCCCTTTCCCTTTCCTTTTCCCTTTCCCTTTCCCTCTTTCCCTTTCCCTCTTTCTCTTTCTCTTTCTCTTTCTCTTTCTCTTTCTCTTTCTCTTTCTCTTTCTCTTTCTCTTTCTCTTTCTCTTTTCATCTCATCATCTTATCTTTTCTACATAATTTACTCCCATCGTTGATCAAATGAGCTGAATTTCAACTGGTCAATCTCAGAAGATATCCCCTGTAATTTCTAGACATTCTAGATATTCTTACACACTACTTGAAGCACCAGATGCTATGTCAGTCCCATCATCAATTAAAAGTCTGACATAAATACAGCTTTCACTTTTATACTTCTAGAGCCCAAATTCTCACTTTTTTTTTTATTTACCTCCCATTATTTGTAAAAAATGTTCAGTTGATTCTGTATACTGCAGTATTTAATTTCTGAATGTTTTCCTATGTTTTAATTTTTTATAAAGCTTATAGCTAATTCTTAGGAGTATTCCTTTTAGGAAAGCATATTAGATATGGTGGTACCTTTTCTCATACCACATAATAATTCAATTCTTAAAGTAATATAACAAAATTAATGGTACAATACAATAAAAAATGAGCCTCTGACCCATGGAAAACACAATTTAGAAAATATGGAAAGGCAGGAATAGCTAATTGTGGTTGTTGGTAAAATATGAAGGTAACATCCTGGTTCTGTAGGTTGTTTAGACTTTTATTTAGCTGGAGCTAAAATGTCTAACCAGTGTGTTGTGTGTTTCTTACAGAAACTTAAGGGTCTGCTTAATGCATATGGTTCCCTCTCAGGGGGCAGAGTCCGTTCAGGCACTGCATCCTGAAGGACAGGGTGAACAAGAGCTCCTTCATTTTTAGAGGGCAGGTTCTTTATATTGCTCGGTGTCTCCAGGGAACCTGAAGAGCCTTTCATGTGGTTAAAGACTAGCATACTGAAATGCAGCATCTCCAAAACAGCCTCTAGAGAAGAGGGCCAAAATCTTTGGTTGTCTTATGTAGAATTGAGAATGCTATTGGCACTACTGGCGTTAAACAAGAAAAATGGAGAGAGGAGAGAGAGTGAATGGCAGATACAATTCCATAGCTGTCAGCCTTCAAGTGGTCTTCACATTTCTATTGATTATTTGATTGTAGGAAACTTGTACCTCCTTTCTGCAGCATCCATTTACTCTGGAAAATGTAGAATCTCAAGCTAAGGAGTGACAAGAGGATGGAGGAGTAGACAAGTGAGACAGTTCTGTGAGAGGAGTGGGCAGGATAGCAGCGCTCTCAACGGGGCGGCTGTACTGCTTGTTCATTTACACCATTTCCCAAACCTGCTAAGCAGCTTCGCAGCGTGCTCTGACGAAATGAGAGCACGTAGAGCTCCTTGCAGTCCAGCAATACTGTCCTACAGATTTGTGTTTATCCATCCATGTATAAATACTATCCTAATATAAATATCACAAGTCTTTACAATTTATATTGCTTTTTTCTGTTCATTATTCAGCTACATTTCAGAGTACCTAGCAGTATAATAATACTCCAGAGATATTAAGCACAGTTATGCTTTAGAATAATCGTTTATTCTTAAAACACTGAACAGAACAGAGTTAGGAAACAAAAAGAGGACATTTAGGTGCTAGGAACCAGAGGCATTTAGTTAATTGAATATACAAAGAAATAAAGTGTAATGAAGTTTGTAATTAAATGGTTATCAAATTAACTATTTAACTTACAGCTAATGGGGCACATTTTGCTTCTAGTTGTGTAAGTACAAAACTGGATTCAATTGACTTAAGGAAGTTACAAAACATTTACCTTGCTCTTATGAGTTTGGCTTTATGTCATTGAAATAAGCCATTCTCTTAGCATTTCTGTTTTGTAAAGTGAAAAATTTGAATACAGTAATAATAAACATTTGTAATTCTGCTCTGTACCTCCAAAATGAATTACATCTATTTCCAATCTGCTGACAAATTAACTGAACATTAATGTAGTATAGGCCTGTAAAATTTATCTTGGAACCATATTGTGCTGATTATATGGGAAGTTTAGTTCGCATCCACATACACAGATGTGGTTCCTCAGAGTGATGGACCATATGAACTGATAACATACCTTTAATTCTGTGGGCTTGGTCCTGAAACCTTGAATTAGATGAAATAACTATCGATAAAAACTGCTCCCTTTGTGGTGTTTTTGCCATGGAAGATGCATCCACTTTTACTGCAATTTTTTGCAGCCTCATATTTACAGTATTTTTAAACTTTGCAGAAAACTATAGACCATGTCAATTAATTTTTTTTTTTTTTTTTTCTGTTTGGTCGCATGATTACTATTGTATATCATGACATGGTTCTGGGTGACCTTCCAAAAATATCTCTAGAGTGGGATAAGATAAAAAGTTAAAAAAACCTGTCTAGTTCAATATTTCATGTAATAAAACATTTTCTTCTCATGATTTCAACAGTATATCTGATTTTGTGAACATTAGATTATCAATACCTTCTGGTAATTTTGTACCAATACTGTGGCAAAAAGTTTATATTTCTATTTGGGAAAGGGGACAAAGTGTGAAATTGCTGTTGTCAGCGACATCATATCAACTTTATTGAACAATACTTTTAAATAAAAGTACTGACTAACTTAGATTCTTAAAACTTGAAAGGTGACAATCTAGTACAGTTTTCTAATTTCTGAAATCAGAGTTTAATTAGCAAATAGATTAACATTTTAACCATCTGTATTTTTTTACCATCTGTATTTTAAAAAATAAATATATATATATGTGTGTTTGTATATATATGGAAGTGTATGTATACATATATACGTATAGGTATGCATATATATATATTTATGCATACACTTGTATTTAGCCATATTTCTTTAATTAACATTGTCTTTACTATGATGTAATAATATTTGCATGTGTGTTTTGAAAGCTTTTAGGCCTGGAATGAAGTAAAAGTGCTTCATATAGCATACAAAGCATATGAATGCTGTATCTAGAGTAACCAAAAAGTCACTCCAGTCCTACAAGACTTCAGCTTGTCTAATATAGTAATACAAATGTTGGTTTGGGGTTGCTAGGAACAAAAGTTTGCAACTGGCTGAATATAGATTGAGGGACATTAATATTGCTGCATCTTAAAACTCTACCTTTTACATTGAAGTAGTACCACATAACAGGAGTGGCCTGAATTTCACTTTGCTGTAACTTCATTACAGTAGCAATTAGTTTGTCCAGTCAAATGGATACCAAAAGTATTTATGAACATGAAAACAATTCTTACAAAGCTCTCGCTATTAGATATCTGAATTTAGTTTTAAAATAATAAATTTATAAGTGTAATAGATTATGCAGTAATTATTACATGACAAAGATTTGTTCTCTTTCTAAATACAGAACTTAGGTGAACTATTCAGTTTTTTAGTGACAACTATAATAAAGCTGGTAGTCCCAGTGGCAGTTGCTTTCTGCTAAAATTAAAGCAGGGTTGTTCACAATATTGATACTCTTCAGCTATGATACAGTTTTATCATTGTAAATTCTATTTTTAAATGTAGAAAATTAAACATTTTAAATGCATTTTCAGGTTGGCAGTTTATTAAGTTGAATCAAATATGTCATTGCATTTATCTAAAATTGTTTAGTTATCCAATTTTAAATAGTTTTCATATAAGTCTTCTTTAACTCATTCGTAGAATTATTTGTAAGTGACATCATGATGTGGTTACATGAGTTCATGTGTAGTTACATACAGTACTGCACATTCGGTTAGATTTTATCTGATAATTTATAGCAAACCCAAAAGTATAGGTTACAGTGTGTTTCACATTAAGCTCAAAATTCAAGAATATGTACATTTTTCTGTTTTCAAATTTAAAAGAAATGCCTACATGAAGATCAAATAAGTTGAACCGTATACTTGCAAAGAATGAATATTCTGCTGAATCATTTCATCTCAAGTATAAATATCTTCCTTTAGTGATGATGAAAAGTGCATCAAAGGAAAAATTGGCTAATCAGTATATTTTATGCTTTTGAAGAGAAGGAAAATTCTCCCATTTATTTTATTTTTTGAAAGTGTGGAATGTCATTACAGTTTGTCTTAGGTTTTTGTCTCTTCCTGTTAGAGACTGTTTATTAGCTTACCATGCATAGGGAAAATACCTGCTGCAAAGGTGTTTCAAATCGCAATTGGTTCTAACATCTCTATCAGTTATAACTTTGGCTGTTTCTAAAGGTTGTTTTCTTTCTCCAGTGATTAAATTACACTTGGTCTTTTAAGGGTGGATATTTTTAGTTTGTTTCAATCCAAAGACAGCATGCAATGTAGTCAATAGTCATTGTGGACATGATTTAAAAATACTATATATTGATGGGTTCATAAAGTTTATAACATTAATGTTTAAAAACATTCGAACTCTTTAAAACAGAGTTAACAGTTACACATTTTCTATTTTAATTTTGTTTCCTTGTCCTATTCTTGTTTTCCTACTCATTACTGAATCAAACTGCCTCTGTTTTGAAGCCTGCTTTCTATTTTAAGTACAGAGCACAATTGTCTGCAGAGGGATCTAAGCTGTTGTTCTTAAGTGTGTATATTTTCTGTTAGAGAAAAATATTGTACTATTTTAGATAGCTATTGATTTTTTTAGCAGAATCACATGGTCTACATTTCTCTCCTCCTTCTCTCTCAATTCTTACACTGTGAGTCAGTGAAGAAGTATAAGTGTTTGCATTTGTAGCTCTGATAGCTGGACTAAGACCTTAAGCAAAATCCTCATCAATAGCAAAGGAAATTATGTTTTAGGTAGGGATTTATAATTTTTTTTTAATTCCATCTATAAGCATCATTATTGTATATCTGTAACATGAATACATATATGCATAAACATATATTTATATTTATGTCCGAGGCACCAGACAGTGCAGAATGAAGTATACGGGTTTTTTTAGTTGATTTTTTTAAATGCACCTTGTCTCAAAAAGAGGAACTGTCTTATAAGTGGTCAATGCTTATATAATGAAGCTTTTCAGCAGAGTAATTTAAATGGTAAAATTAACTTCTTATCGACAATTTCTGATCGGGTCTGAAATGTCGCTTTTTACCTTTTTGGCATGGCAAGTAATAGCTACCAACAAGTAAGTGACAATGTACCATAATATCATTTTGAACAGTATAATCTATTATGTTTATTATATAATATATCACTTAGTAAGTTTTGAATGGTAGAAGTCTACTAATACATATCGTACTAACTTGTACGTCAGCTCTTCCTTAACATTTTTTTTCCTAAAGAATAAGAAGTTGCTACTCTTTTAAGAAAAGTTGTTTCTATAAATATGAAGAATAGTTAAAATAATAACTCTAAATTCACCAATTTTTACAAACATCATTGAATGTATTTATAATGGTCAATAGTTTTTCATACACACATAATTTTACATACTGAATGTGTTCTATAATTTTCAGTATATTTTATATACTGAATGTTATCTATAATTAAATATTTCTTAAGAATTCTCAGATTACTAAGAAGTTTTTGTTAGGTTTGGTTACGATCAGAGGTTTAATTATGGAGAAAAAAAAGCATCCTCTCATCATTTTATTTTCATAATATTTATCTTAGGAACAATTGTCCAAATTAATTGGAATCATTCTTTAAAATGTTAAAATATGTATTAATTTTACTTAATTTGCTATTTATTTGAATGTTTGAGAATTATTTACTGCTCTATATAATAATCCAGGATGAAGTATCAAAAATTCCCAACTTTGGCCCAATTTGAACTGTAAAGCCATATATGGAAGATAAGTAGTTACAGGTTCTGAATGTCTTCATTTTGTCTCATCTTCTAAAAAAAGTTAGATTTTTTTTATGTGAACAGGGAATACAGGATTTGAATGAAATATAAAGATGTTAAATAGCTGTCATCCAAAGGCTTCAATAAGAACTGTTGTTATTACTGCTTTTGTTGTTGGCATTGAACTCTGAAAAATCAGGTCATGTTTATTTTTGGGACTCACTGGGTTTTTCGGAGGTGAATGAACAATGGCTCGGAGTCCTTGTTACAACTACCTAAATTGCCACAGTGATGAAATAGGAGTCCTTTTTAGTGAATTCATGTTTTGCTAATATGGTCAATTTATATTTATCTCTACATTTTAAATATCTAAAAGATAAATGTTATCAACACTATTTCTTAATACTGAGAAGAAAGTAGTTATTGGCAGGGCAGAGAATCTGAAAGAAAGGATTGTTGTTACCAGAAGTGAAAATGATTTTATTTTCATTGTGCAAATGTAGAGATGCGAAAGTAAAACTGTACAGAACATAGAGTATTGGATACTTAGAATATTACAAAGTTCTAACTTGTAAGTATCCTTTTTAGATCTACACAACCTTTTAACCCTTGATATAAGACTCTTACGTCTAAAGGAGGTTTTAGCTATAGTTAGGGCAGCAGAGTCAGAAGAGAGGCAGGTATTTTGGTCTATCTTATTTTATATAACCTTAGAAAAATCCTTTTTGTCAGCTTAGAATTTTTTTTTTTCATTACACAGGAATCCAAATTCTTCATGTCAAGGTTGGAAATCATGGTGTCACAAAATGTCTCAGTGCTGGACAAATAATCATTCAATAGCAGCATTAAAATTGCTACAGCAAACTGAAATTTAAGTTATGATGTTCTGTGACTATGGGAGATATTTGCGAGAGTGCTTTGTTGACAACTAATTGATAATTATGGCTTGTATTCTTGTAACACCTTTCTTCCCAAAGGATCCTAAAGTGCCTTACAAAATTAGGGCCTGTTCCTGCCCTGATTGAAGTCAATGGGAGCACTGCCAATGGGAACAGCACTGGGCACTTAAGAAGCTAATAAAAGCTGCATTCAGACATCACTTCTACCACTGAAATGTGTAACTGTTCAACTTACACAGCAATACTCCCCAGTGGTTTAAGACAGGAAGTGAATATTATCATATGCAGATTGCAAATTTTAAAAAGAAAATATGATTTTAAAAGGATATGTGGTCCAAATACTAGTGTTAATATCCCAGCTTTTGGTTAAGATTTCTGTTTAAGGCTTCAGCCAAACACAGTTTTGTGTTTTTTTTCAGAAGATCTGAACACTAGTTCTCGTAGGTCTAATGGCTGATATCACTTTCATTATTCATATGTTGTATAGACATATTTTGCAGCTCAGATTTGCATTTTTTGTGCAATAGTATAAAATAATTTCAGAAAAATATAAACATGGAAATACAAGAAATCTTCTATATTTATTGTACCTTTTTGTTGATTATTTTTTAATTGCTACCTGAGGAAAGTTTGGTATTACAATCAGTATTTGGCATATATTTCCATACTTTTTCATTTTACATATTAAGCTGATTGATTTGATATATCAGGGACAGGATTTAACACTTGTATACCTGAGATGCCAGTTGGAAGAAAGCCTTATGCAATGTATTCTGATATTTTTGTTTCATTTTAGTATAGGGCCTTTCATACAAAATTTGTCGGCTACAAAAACACTAAGTGGCGTGCATTGATGAAAAAAAAAAAAAGGTGGGAACTAATGCCAATAGCTGTAATACTATGAAAAGGCCTGATTTTTTTTTTTTCTTCACTCAACATTTTTTTCCTCAAACATTCAGATTGGTGAATGATTAAATAATTACATTATTTAACAGTTTTAAAAATATTGAAATTTAACAAATGAAAGAGGAAAACTTTCAAGACACCATAAAGCATTCCTTAGCTGTTGGACTGGTTTTTGTGAGCCTAGTTAGGTGCTTTAAGATGGGACTGAAAAATAAGCAGTTCTATGAGTAACTAACCATCAGAACAATTTACCTAATAGACTATCAACCGAGATCTTTGAATCAGATGATGTGTACATGCTGTATATTCAAAAAGATGTTCAAGATTACAGGGCTAGATAAATTCAACACTAGTTTTATTGAATCTTTCTAGTCTTACTGAATAAATATTTATGAAATCCTCTGGCAAAATCAGAGAAGATGCAGCTTTGCATTTTTGACATGTCCAAGATGAAAATACTCTGTGTAGTTCATTGAAATACTATATTTACTTTATTAAAAGAAAAAAAGAAACCAAACAAAAAAAACCCCCATAAAACCAAAACCCAGGTACAATCCCAATTTTAAAGAATGCTCTCTTTTTCATGCTGTACCTGGATGAAATATTTGCAACATAACTGTATTCCCTTGGCCATCCCAGAACAGAAGGTTAAGAAAGTAGTTCATAGAAGGGGGTTTCAGAGAAATCACAGCATATTGTATGCATCCGTTATATAGACGTGGCTTTCAAGTAGTTTCAAATGTGTATAGGAGGACACTCTGTTAGAATTTAATTCAGAATTAATTCAGTAAGTTAGAAATTAATTAAGTTAGAATTTACATGTATCCCTCTACTAGAAACGCAATATTTTACAGACTTTTATAACAATAAGAACCTTGAAATACACAGATTAGTAACTCTATGCTGGATGAACAAATGTCATGTTTTTTTACCTACATTTCTGGCTAGAAAACTCACATCTTCCAAACAAGAATTTGACATGAGTAAAAATAACTTGACATAACTCTTCCAGAAAGCTACAGACAGATATGGAAAAAAGCCATTGAAGTTATCAGCCAATTCTTTTCATTTTCTTTCATATTTGTTTTCAATAAAATTATTAGAGTCTTAATACTTTTTATGAAGTCATTATTATGTCATAAACACGTTCTAGAGGTTATAGTTTAAAGAAAGACATATTAAGGTTGATACGGAACTGTCTTTTACACACACACACACGCACGCACACACGCAAGAAAGAAGTAACTATGCATGTGCTGATGCCAGGCCAGGAGGAATTTAGCACTTCAGTCAAAAATAGGATTAGATTTTATCCTCAGGATAGGATTAGTGTGTGATCTCATGGTCACTTAATATGTTTCCTATTAGATCTTCCCTGAGGCCTGTTTTTGCAGTCCTTAATCAGGCAAAACACCCAAAGAAATCAGTGCACTTCTGCTTAGCAAAGAAGTTTTCAAGCTCTTCTTTAGACTTCAAATTATTTAATTCATACACAATTATACAATAAATAAAGGGCTAAATGACAGTTACAAAAAAAAAAAAAGAAAAAAGAAAAAGAATAGATGAAGTCTTATACCTTTGAGGATCTGGGCCTAAATGCCTAATGCAATACTAACATCATATATCCATCTTGTATTAGAAATAAATTAGCTATTGTCAAATTCTGCATTTTTCTAATTTCCATCTTGCTCAGCAAAGCATTATAGGATCCAACCTTTAAAATCTTTTATATTGTATTTCTTCACTAATAAATATTTTGTAAGACTTTACTCAGTACTACAATACTTTTTTATTTTCATTAAACATGTTTGCATTGGCATATCTGTAACCATTATAGGAAACATGAACTTTATATTAGTGAGGTGGAAATAGCATTTTTTTTTTTTTTTTGGCATGCTCAATATAAAAAAAACCATACATTTTTCCTGAGAAAGTATTATTTTTGAAATGTATTTTAGAATTTGTTAAATAAAAATCTTCCTGACAAACAAAACATGACTTCGCCTAAAATAAAAACAAAACAGTCAATTTATCTAGTTTTATATTGAACTATAACCTTTTTCAAAACTGAATATTGCTCAGTATTTGGGTGTATATCACCAATCTTGCCCCTCCCCCAAAACCAACAAAATCTGCCAGTAGAGAAATGGCTCATCTAAACTGCTGGAAACAGTTGCATTCAGCTATCTTACAGAATATTCACTTTGTACTCTCAAGTTTAATTAATATACCATAGTAATTAAGAGTATAAAATACACATTTTCATACACAGTCATCTCATAATTGCAAACTATAACAATGGATTTTACCAATGCATTATGTTGTTTAGGTTTCAAAATACTTTAATTAATAATTAAATAATTATTTAAGATTTGTTTTAACAGATCTTTAAAAAGCCATACCCCAAAAAAATGAGGTCAAGAAATTCACACTATGGTTTTAAATGTAGTATTGACAAATAGAATGTATATTTAAAGTGCAGTTCTATAGCAAAAAAAAAAAAAATTGCTTTTAATAGTTAATATATTGCTGATATTTAGACTTGCATGCTCTGAACCATATGAGTAATTTTACTTTCAGAAATTTGATAGTACCACCAAGATCCACTTATGGGAGTAAAATTGTTCATATATCTAAGCATTTGCAGGAGTGATTGTTTGATTTTTTTTGATTGTTTGATCAATTGGAAAAAAGTCTACTGAGTATTCACTGGAGCTTTTGACCTCATAAAATTGGTTCATGTATTTTTGCCTGACAGTTTCCTATAGCAATGAAAAAAAACCCCTTCACTTTGTACTTTATCCTTCAATGAGCAGTAAAGAAAGCTAATCTCAAATAATATTAATACCTCAGAAATGCAGTGAGATACTTAACAATCCAAAGACTGTCTTAGATTGATAATATTTATATTTGCAGTATGAAACATTAAGCATTAGAAACATTAGAAAGCATCATATATTATATACATAATTTTATAACTAGACACATTTACTATGTATACTTTTCATTTTCTTTTATTCAGCATCATAGGTGTACATGATATCTATGTATGCTTATATGTGTATATAAAAGTCTCATGTACTTTAAAGCACATTAGACCTAAATTATGCAGCAAAGTGCCACCATAATGTATCTGACAGTTTTTCCTGAATTCTGTTACAATGTTAGTTTATTAAATGGTGTCAGATAATTGTCATTGTTACTGGTATATTTCTGGGGGGGGGGGGAAAAAAAAAAAAAAAAAAGGCTGGGCTATGTAATGAAGACTCTTCATTCTGGCAGAGAAGTACTGTCCCTGTGGTGCTGAGGCACTTCACAGGAGAAGAGTTTTTTGCAATATGATGCCTCCTGTGGTGCAGTGAGGCATGAAGCAATACGAGAGGTAGACGGAACTGAAGAATGTCATATGAGGGAACACTACATCACAGGAAACATTCACAAGGGGAAGACAGCTGTGGTTATGAACTATTAAAGCCAGCAGCAGGGTGTTCTTTTCTTTCAAGGTTTTAGAAGCCCGAGATGGCATTTCCTTCTATCTTCTTCCCTCTGCTATCTGTCCTCCTCCCTCTCAAAGGAGGTCTGCTATGTCAGGTAGCTTTCATCATGGCATGCACTGAATCATGAGGGTTCTGCCTTCTGTTGCCCTTTCTTTTGCCCTTCAGTTAAAGATTATCCGGGACTGGGCCTCAGAGCGCCAAAGAACAACTCTCATGATTTAAAAAACACCGCGGGCAGGACTAAAGAGAAATGACAAGCAGACAAGCTGAAAACCTACTGAAATGGCTGAAAAGGGATATTGTTTGGAGGGAGATGCATTTATAATTGTATGCCTATGTCTATGGAAGTGACACTAGAGGTATCTGCAACTTAGTGCAATTGTAAATTATGTGACTATTAAGTTTAGACACAGTGACCTCTGATTTTCAAGGATGGAGTAGGGGATGGGGATAACAGGAAAACTGAGATAGCAGTAACACTGACAATTCTTGTTAGACCAAATGTTAGTCCTTAGTTACATACACTCCCTTAACTATAGTAGGTTCATTTTGCTTATATCAAAATATTTGTGTGATTAGCTGGGACTATGCTTTAATTTCTGTGTATATATATATATACACACACACACAAAATACATGTATAGATTTCCACACTGTGGTTTTTTAAAGGATTGTAATAAAATAGTGGCCTAAAATTTTCATGCTAAAAAGATTTGATAGCTGTGATATGCAGCTTATATAATACACAAATGATTTGTATAATGATTTCCTGTGAAGATCAGTATACAAATTGTGGCTTTGATTTCTCCACATGTCTTATACTGATAAACTCCGTTGACATTTCTGTCTGGCAGTTACTCCTGATTTAGATCAGACTAAGTGAAAGGACGTGCAAAGGATGTGTCCAGAGTGCATTAGTCTGCTTCTCGAGGTGAAGCACTTCAGAATAACAAAGAATACCTTTAAATTAGATTTATATTCTAGATCTGGGAAACCTAATTTGGGCTATTGTCACTTATTTAGCGTACAAAATGGTTCAAAAGCAACTGACACAAAGGTCACATATAGCAGACATAAAAATTCATAGCATAATAGAGTTCAGATTCTGATGGCTCTTTTTCAGTGCAGCTACGTATAACTGAGAATGACAAACAAAACCCAAAACCCCTGAACTGACAGCCATATAATAATAATGCCAATGGGACTAAGATTTTTTAATGGATTTACCTTGTTGAAGCAGTTGTCAATGTTTAAACACCAAACATGCTTCTTCATCATAATGTTTTCATTTCTGCAAATTCTTTAGAAAACAATATTTGCATTAATCTAGACATCATGTAAAGAGAATTCAAGTATTCTTAGTTGTATTCAATTTTTTAAAATACTGTTTCTATCCCAAATTTGAAGGTCCAGAGATACATCATACTGAAAAATTAATGGTAATCTTTTTTTGAGCTTGTCATTATATTAGGATCAAGATTGTATTTTATGAAAAACTTTTTTTTTTTTTTTTTAATTTAAATGCATTCTATTAAGGTATTGTAATATTGAATGTCAAAATAATTCTGTGAATACATGCATTTAAGGACATAATATATGATCTCTAGCAAAGCAGTATCCTGATAGTTGCTAATTACAGATTTTTTATGCTCTAGAAGAATGGTCTAGATAACTGTTTCAATAGCTTTGTTCTCTTGTCGTTATTACACAGTGTTTCTATTGCTTTCACACATTTGTTGGTATCTGCTAAGCAGAACCAAATTTAGCCTGAAGCCTGGAGGAAGATAGATGGAAAATATATTAGGTATATGGATGATAAATTGGAGAGGGAAAAAAAAGTGTTGAAAATTTTATGCTCATATTTTTGGTTGCACAAGATATGTGCCAAATTTTGCATATACTCATTATGCACAAATGCAGATATCAAAGTTTACACACACACAAAAAAAATTGTATATGAAAAATTACACCAAGGTTTTTGTATCCACCTTTTAATATTACACATACAGCAGATTAGGTAGGAAAATTGACCCAATTAACAGGAAGAGTTCAGGAGACTTGGAAAATCTGGTATTACAATTCTGATCATTATTAGAAAGTGTTAACAGTATGCTGAAAAATACTTCACATATTTTCTGACATTAATAGAACATCAATTCTTCACTGCATATTACATCTTGCTGTGACACTTTTGATAATTATAAAGCTTTCCATCTGTAACAAGAATTGTATATACATTACAAATTATTTCTAATTGTAGCACCCCTGCAAACTTTTAATTATCACTAAAATTTAGATAACTTATTTTTCAATTAGCATATTATTTCCTTTATAAAACTGCTATTAGTTATAGACTTTACTAGCTAATAAGGTCTAATGAAGAAAGTAATTTTCTTCTCAATTCTGTGCTTTACAGTTGATTGACATGATATCATATGTACTTGTTGAACTTTCTTTTTTTCTATGTTAGTCAGGCCTGCCTTGTTGCATGGACATATGGAAGCTCTATTATTTTGAATAGTGGTTCTAAAAGTATACCAGCAAATATGTACTTTCTCTTTTAGATGTATATAGCACTTTGCTTATTTGCCTAGCTGTCCTAAAACATTCTTACTCACAGTCCTTTTACAAGTCAACCATTGCAAAATGAAAAGAAAATCTGATCTCATTAAAATTATCAGACCTATATTGAGTCAGGCTTTCCCAAGCTGTTCTAAGTAGTGGTACTGTAGGCGGTATATATCTAGAAATGACGCTGGTCTGAAGCAAAAGTGGTGTGTGAATTCTTATTATATTCTAAAAGATTTATAGTTATGTTCTGTAAGCTGTATGCATTTTTGTGATTACAAATTATGATTTGTTATAATATTTCATTGTAAGTGAGAAGTGCACTTTGTATTAATTTCAGGGTAAATTCTTTGTTCTAATCAGTGTGCACTGATCAGAGTCACAGATCCAAAGTGACTTTATTTGAAGCCTTTATGAGGTTATTCACTACTCAGTGTGGCGGTGGTCTAACCTTAATGTATGAGTTCACTTCCTTCTTCTTTTAAAACTGCATTAGTTCAGTACATAAAGTCATATTAAGTAGAATAGACTGTGCTCAGTAGAACCACTCTGAAAATAAAATTATTTTCTCAATGAAACCTTAATCTTTAACCTTAAACTAAAGGCATAAAGAGGTCTTAAATTTATTTCAGGAGAAGAATGGTTAGGTCCCTTTTTTAATTGTTACTGCTTTTGTTCAAATCACAGAACAACACATAGATGCTGAATATTAATAAAGACAACATTCTTGGAGACTTTAGGAGTGTAAAAATTTTGATCACTCTAAGTAATAGACAAAAAAATTTTAAGGTGTCTTTTATTCTGTAACAAAACTGCTTCAGTCAATAAATGGGAGATTATTTTCCTTTTCAAGTTTTCAATTTTAAGCCAAGAAAACACTTGTGGAAGTCATAGTCTGTCTTTCACATAGTGAAAGTATATTGGGGATTGTTTTTGCTGTCTAAGAATCACATATATTCAAACCTGGGCAGCAGACCTATTCTTGTCCTACATTCCATACATTAAAAGTGTTTTCTTCTCAAAAAAATAGTATCTCAAGGAATCATCAACACAGTAAAATGCCTTCCCTGGTGTGTGAGATGTATTAATCTTGTGAAGACCGGTGCTCCCTTGCATCAGTTAAAATAACTAGCTGTCAGTCACTATGGAGATTGGAGAAGAAAAAGCCCCCTGGAGATATAACTCCTCCCATCTTTCTCCAACACATGCACACACGTGCTTGCACAAACATACACCCATATTCCCACAAACAAAAAATAAATGGTGTGCTATTTCTGCTTGTTCATAACTGCTTTAAAACAACACAAACAACCCCCCTTAAAAAAACAACAAAAAAGCCCAGCAAAAAAACCCTACCAAACCCCAAAATATCCCACAAGCCAATTTTTTTTTTTTTTTTTTTTTAATATTTCTACAACTCTGGACACTGACGTGAAAAGATTGCTAAAACTCTGAAAATATTAGCGGTAAAAATAGTCTGAATATTTTTAACTATATTAGAATTACATCTTTCATGAATGGCAGCGTAAGTATGGATATCTCAAATATATGGAACTATTTAAAAATGTGTATAATGATCAGAAAACTTTTAAATCAACTTTTTTCTGTCCCAATGTGCCTCGGTACTGCTATCACAATGCCATCGCCTGACAGACATTTAGGCTACCGCATCGAAAATGATGTCTTAAAATATTTATGGTCTTGCTTGAGACACTTCTGTGGGCAATAAGGGAACATAGTGAAACATTTTAACTTTGATATGGCATGACTATTCTATGATTGGTTCTAAGACAAAATTTCAGAATGTTGACATTTAACATGGTCCCCTATGTAACCTGCTGAGCTATTTTCACCACTATTGATGGTTTTATCTAAACCCCCCCCCTTTAATCAGTGCCATTAATTTATTTTCCAGAGCACTTAATTATCTAATGCTCAGAGCACACATAAATTGAACAATAATTTAAGAATTTCATTATGCTAAAAGTATTGATAAATTGAATAGCAAAAATGACTGGCTGTCCTGGTAGACTTGATTTGCAATTAAAAAAAAAAAAAAAAAGATAAATATAGCAGATCCAGGGAAGTGGGCGTAGCAAGACAAAATGTCAGGAAGTCTTGAAAAGTTTAACTTACTATGGGAGTAGAAGAATCTCTTAAGTTACAGTATTGATTTTAGTGGAAAAATTCATGATGAAAAGAGGAAACAGGACCTTACAATTAAGAAAAATATTCTGATTAAAAACATTCTGAAATACTAAAATAATCTGTAATAGTAGATAGGGTGTATTTGCTTTAGTCTGAGTGAGGGACTTTTTGATCTAACAACCTGATGTGGATATTGCATATATTCTAGTCATTTTGTGCTTGACAGCAGAAGTGTGATGATCAGAATCAGAGAAACCTCATTATTTTCTAAACAGAGTAGGTGATACATTGGCAAGCTTACTCTAGAGAAGAAGAATATGGAATTATTTTGCAGTGACTGGGAAAGATGAATTTCGTTACATCATATTGACCTCTAATTTTTGTGATTTTATGATCAGTTCTTAGGAAATCCTTTTCAGTGCAATGGAAACCTGTCTACTGAAGACTGTAGGGTTCAGTATTTTAGACTCAATTGTATAATTGGTATATAATATTTCCTGGTATTACAGCATTGCATTTTAGGCCAAATTCTGTCTCGTCCCGTTATCTCAAAATCCTCCCATCCATATAATTCTTAGACATCATTTCCCTCAGAAAACTAGTTAAAATTTGGGGGTTTTCTTTTTTATTTTTGTTTGCTTGTTTCTTTGTGTATTTGTTTTACATTTTTATTACACATAGGTTAGTCACACAGACTAACTTCAAGCAACTTGCATAAATGTCTAAATTGTAAGGCTCGTTCTTTCTATCATCTGGAAGCTAGAATCTGGAAGCTAGAAAGTAGAGAGTTGCTAGACTCTACAGTCTTTCAGAGAATTAATCTCCATCATTCTCCAATCCGTCTCTTTGAGGATGAATGCACAGCAGAGATGCAGGGTGAATCAAGTAATGTTTGCCTCAGTAATGCGTGAAATTTTTAAAATACAGAATTATCTAACTAAAAGTGGGAGCTGAATGTAATTTCTGTCAGACTATCTGCTGGGACTACTGTTTCACTGAATTTTTTAGCCTTCTCTTTTCTTACAAGTGTAGTTATCAGGAAACAGGACTTTTTTTTTATGCAAGAAATACTTATGTCAAGGAAGAACCTTTTTTCTGAGAAGTATGGGTATTGCAAAAAAGGTCATTTTGAAAGTACAGTTTTCAAGACAAGGGCTTTCTCACACAAGAGGTACAGATGCTAGAAAAGTACATAAATATTCTTCCAATCTTATTAAAATATTTGAAGTTTCACTTATGTTAAATGTAGGCTCATACCTAATGTCATCAGCTTCCATTATAACTTTGATGGTCTTCCTTGATATAAGACTACAAAATACTTGACAGATCTTTCCCATGGAAATTAGAAGCTAAGGCATTGAGAAAGATATCACCTCTGCACCTAAATGTTATTTCCAAAGAAAAATAATTGAATACTTACAAAAAAAAAAAAAAAAAAAGTTTGTTAACACAACATGTCAGCTGACAGCTCTAGAGATCTTTCACAAACTTTTAAATCTGGTCAAGGAGGAGAATAACACATGTGATATCTTCCCCCCCCCCCCCGCAGTGGCTAGCATCATGACCATGAACAAGAAAATACATCCATAACTATTGTGCTACTTCTGTATGGGATGTGTGTGATGATACCAACCACCAGAAACAATAGCCCTCCTACTGTAAGGCTGCTAAAGCAGAAAAAAAGGATTTGAATGGATAAGATCTTTCTTTTCTGACCCAATATTCACATTTACTATATATATTTAGTTTTGTGTGGAGCATTGTCTTTTTTTCTAAGAATAGGGTTGTGTTTTCAGAAATGTTTAGTTTCTTTTTCAAATTATCTTTTTCCAAGTATTTCATGCATGACTTTGTGTCATGGCTTGATTCATCATTTATTGATATCTGTATAAATCAGGAATAGCTACTGTGAAGTATTACAGTGGCACAAAGCCACAGTTCTCTTGGTTCATCATGCCATAGAGAAATGATGAACCAAATAGTGACTTCTATTATTTGAATAACTTCTATTATTCTAATAGATTTTTAATAGTTACTTATAGTAACTTCTATTATTATAACAGTAACTTCTAAACCACGTTTTTCACATTGTTCCCTAAACTGCCTGTTATTTTCTAACACAACTTAGTGTTTCAATAATCTAAAAAAACCCACTCAATTCCGTTCACCTTTAAACATTTTTCATGATAAACTATCACAATGTACCTACCCAGGAACAAGTACCTGTACTGGTAAGATGTATTTCCAGAAAGATGATGATTTACACTGAAATGATTCAAAAATAGTTAATTTGGGTGTTCTGAAAGGAAGTCTTGTGTTTTTAAGGACACTTTTCCCAGATTAAGAATAGAATAGAATAGAATAGAATAGAATAGAATAGAATAGAATAGAATAGAATAGAATAGAATAGAATAGAATAGAATAGAATAGAATAGAATAGAATAGAACAGAACAGAACAGAACATTTCAGTTGGAGGCGACCTACAACAATCATCTATTCCAACTGCCTCACCACTTCAGGAATGACCAAAAGTTAAAGCATATTATTAAGGGCATTGTCCAAATGGCTCTTAAACTCTGACAGGTTTGGGGCATCGACCACCTGTCTAGGAAGCCTGTTCCAGTGTCTGACTGCCCTCTTGGTAAAGAAATGCTTCTTCATGTCCAAGTCTAATGTTACAGGTTTAAGTCCACAGAGCTGTCAGCATAATCTATTGTATGATTTTATTTTTTTTCATAATTTCCTAAGGTTCATTAAATGACAAATTAAAAACATCTTTTCTGTTTCATGAAGTACTGTCATTGCTATGTGTTTCAAGCACACATTACAGATCTTAATGTTTAATGTTATAATATTTTTAACTGATCTTCATTTCCTAACAAACATCCTGATTCAGTTTACTCTCCCAAATCTTAAATCAACATGCTGACAAGTAGGCTCTTTATTTTCCTTCTCCCGCTGTTTTTTTAAGTCTTTATTGTTTTTAAATTAACTTAGTGTAATATTTTTGTGATCATGATTTTATTTTCCCATAGGAAGATGAAGAAATGGATTAACATCTGATGGTGCCCAAGATAAAGGTGGAGAGGTTTGGTTTTGTTGTTGGTATTAATTCAGTTTTGCTTTTTTTTTTTTTTTTTTTGAATTCCATTAATCTCATTTGGCTAAAAATAAGAAACTAAGTTATACTTCTAAAATTTTCTAGTAGTAATAGTATTGAAATAGGTAAAAAAAAAGAATTTCCAAGCATAAGAAAGAATACATTGGGTAAAATACCAAAAAATGTTCTTATATCTCACAGAAAAGATTTTATGTGTCAAACAAAAACAAAAAAAGAGATCTACTATTGTGTACAGTACCAAGAACTGTTCTTATATATCACAACAATAGGGAACACTACTTAGAGGTCTACTGACCTACATACTTTTGTATCATTAACATGAACATAAAATATAGTTACATCCCAAAAGACCTAGCTATCTACATCAGGCTTAAGCAAAAGGTACATTAGACTTATGGGTTATAGTTAATGATGAGATGTAACAAAAAGGCTGGAAACAAATCAAATCGCAGTTAATTAGCAAAGAAAGATCAAGCAAAGGAATATTCAGTTTAAAAACCATTTTAAGTAGAGGTTAAAACTACCTCAGAAAATAACTGCATCTTGAAGTACAATGCAATTTTTCTTTTGTAATCTTCAGAAATCTACATTTCACATTATATGGTCTTCCTCAAGTTTAGATAACAATAAAAATGCAAAACCTTCAGCTGATCCTAAATAATTAAATTATCTTTACCTCAGAGGTACCCAATGGACAATATGGTGGGGAAAAAAAAAATCTGTTAACCTATTCCCCACTTTTATTTCAATCAATTTATATGAGATGATTGCTAAACCAGCTAAAAGCTGTGAGCTGCACCAATCTGGGGAAAACCAAGCCAAGCTTACAAAGAAAATGATACTCTTATGGAAGAAAAAGGCATTTGAAGGTCTTCAGTATGTTACAGATGTAGTCAAATGCTATTCGGTTAATATTGTAAAATAGTTTTTATTTTTATATTTTTTTAGTAAATCTAGAAGATTTTTCTTATTAGATAGTGTTAATAACTATCTTTCTATCGTAATCTAGAGGATAAATGCTTTAAACTACAAGAAATTTGACTCTGTGATGTAGAAAACTCAGAGACTGAAAGAAAAACATGGTTTTCTGTTTTAGCAGCAATCTATTTTGTCTTTATAACTGGATTTTCCATAGGCTATATGTGGAAAAGTGAGTAACACTTGCAAACTCAAAATTGAACATTCTTTTAAATTATGTGTGTATATACAAATATTTCATCTGGAAATCTCCTATAGAATATACTAATAAAGTAAAAATAATAACATGTTTTCATGTTAACCCTAGCCAGCAACTAAGCAACCCTTGGCCGATCACTCACTCCCCCCTGGCAGGATAAAGGAGAGAATTGGAAAAGTGAGAAAACTCGTGGGTTGAGGTAAAACCAGTTTAATAGGTGAAGCAAAAGCCACGCACACAAGCAAAGCAAAGCAAGGAATTACCATGGGCAGGCAGGTGTTCAGCCATCTCCAGGAAAGCAGGGCTCCATCACGCATAACGGTTACTTGGGAAGACAAACACCATCACTCTGAATGTCCTCCCCCTTTCTTCTTCTCCCCCCAGCTTTACATGCTGGGTATGTCACCATATGTTATGGAATATCCCTTTGGTCAGTTGGGGTCATCTGTCCTGGCTGTGTCCCCTCCCAAATCCTTGTGCACCCCCAGCCTACTGGCTGGTGGGGTGGTGTGAGAAGCAGAAAAGGCCTTGGCTCTGTGCAAGCACTGCTCAGCAATAACAAAAACATCTCTGTATTATCAACACTGTTTCCAGCACAAATCCAAAACAAAGCCCCATACTAGCTACTATGAAGTAAATTAACTCTATGCCAGCCAAACCCAGCACACATGTAAATATGTCTAACGTATATATTTTAGGTGAGTAGGACAAAGTAAGTAGACATATGAGTGAATAGGTTGTAGAAAGATTTAATTTGTAGCTCTAGACGATCATATGTAACAACTCTTGGAAGGGATTTAAATAATTGCATTGGGAAGAAAAAAAACCTGTATCAATCTTCCTTGGGGAAAAAAAAAAGAGTGATACATATGAGGAAATGGATTTAAAGATCTATTTCATCCTCTTCCCTGGAGATAAAGTCCTGCGAGCATATCACCATATCTGGCAAATTGATATAAGGATCAATAAGATATGATGCCTTGCATATTCATAAGATATGTAGAATGGCAATGTTTCTCTGTGTAGTTCAATCATACCTAGAGATAGATTATTCTTACATCATAAATTGAGAAACACGAGGAAAAGCATAGGAAATTCTTTCCTCACTATCTGCCAGCTGATTATCAGCACAAGAGAACTGCATCTTCATCTCACTTGCATCTATACGCATAGACCACAAAACCATTGTGTTAGGAGCTCTATAAAGCAATTCCTGACCCAGATAGCTTGAAGGATAAATCGGGGGATGGAAGACAGATAAAAGGATAAAAAACCCCAAGATGAACTGTCATTTTTATTTTACAATTTCTAAAAAATTTGATTTATATGAGGCTTCAAAAGAGAACATAGTATTAGCACTGCCGACAGTCACAGGTTTCACAACCTGTGAAACCTAAATGTAATTTAGGTAATGGTGTAATGCTATTGTTTGGGCTTCTCTGTGGAAAACAAACAAACAAACACCTGTAATTTAGCATAGAAAGTAAACAAACAAACAAACAAATAAATGTATTATTCTCTTGTGAAAAATTTCTTTCTGAGTCAGCTTGGCAAATTTAGTCTCAGTGTTTTTATTTAAATATGCAGGTTTTTTTCAGGATAACCCTTATCAATAGACGACCCTCCAAAGAAGATGCAGATATTTTCTCTGTAGATGTTAAGGCTCAGTAAAATTGTGAGTTACATAAATATCCTTCCCGCAATTGGTGGAGCCACAGTAATGACCCATATACATAGTTTTGTACTGTCTTTAATAGGTAAGAGTATAACCATAACAATCTGCAAGTTGATATGGGATGCAAGTTTATCCACATGAAACGTCAGGTAAAAAATGGTGCAGCTAACCTGCACTGAGCTCCATGCTAAGTCAACAGGCAGAGATGTATCCAAATGGACTTAGAGTCACATAGGTGAATATATTCTAAAAAAAAATTTGTAAATAAAAATATTCCATTTGATACTAATGGATTTTAGAAACAGGGAGATGTTTTTGGCAAAGGTTAACCAGTATTGTGAATGTTTAGAGTTTTGCTTTTAATTTACATGCAAAAAATAAATTTAATGAAACTTTGTACCTGTTAAGTATGTCAGTTTTACTTTTTGTTTAACATCCGTGATGCTTTTTAATCTCAAAAAATGTCTATATAACTGATATAGGAGATATGGCAATGTAATGCTATGCAGGGTAGGAAAACATGAAAAATATTGGAAATAATCTTGACATTTAAGAAAAAAATATATCCATCATACCATTTGCAGGCTAGATCTGAAACAGAAGCAGCAGCATTTTTAAGGTATTAGGTAATACACTGTATTTAGTTTTAGGTAATGGGATCTATGAGAAATAGGAGCTTTAGCTGTAAGTGTCTACATATTTTTCTTCTCTAGTGTTTTTGGGTTTTTTTTCCTTATTTTTTTAAAGGAGATAATTTATCTATGGTGTTGGAAACTAGAAACACTTACGGAACAATAGCTTAAAATGGTGTCTTCAATAAATTAATAATTTATGTTCCATTGCACTGTCTAAATCTGGTGAAGATGAAGGACATTATCTTTGGTAATATTTTAAAGTAATACATTATGAAGAATAACTCTCTTGAAAATAACATTTTCTTGTATTTAGATAACTTTATTAGCACCTTGTTACCTCAGCTACACCAACACAAGATCATGATCTAACTGCACAAAATCAATTAGAAATTTCATTCATTTTTATTAAACATTTATAACCTTTTGTTAAAGATTATAAAAAATAGAAGTTTTCATATATGAAAAGAAAATATTTTGTCTAGAATAATATTAATGTATATATTTTTTACTTTTTTGAAGATGGTGTATCTGAGTTCTTTAGGTACCTTTATGGATTTATCTTCTCAATATATATGTTAGACATTGAAGTACTAACCCAAATTGATTGTTATGCATTGTAAATTTATAATTTGGATTTTTAAAGTCTTCAGCACTGATATTTTGAAGTCTATATGATGCTATTAATATAGACAAGTCGAATAATGTCACAGGAAAGAAAACTGTCATACATCCAGGCATGGAATTAGGACTTCTGTGACTTGCAACCCAAGCTTAATCGCAAGACTACAATCTGTTAAAAATTGCACATGTTATTTGCTGAATCAGCCAATATTTGTTCATCACTTAATTTATCATGACATCAGGGTACCGACTGAAATTTCCAGATGATCCTTTCCCGTTCAGGCTTTTTTAAAAAATACATGGAGTCTATCGTACTGAATAGTTACTGAAACTGGCTGTATGCATGAAGGATTAAACTTGTAAAAAGCTCAAACTGCTAAATTGTTATACTTACAGTAATTACAAAAGTGGTCATTTAGAAACAAAAAAAATCAGAAAAGCATTGTTAGAATTCAAATGTGAAAAACTGCAAAATACCATTTGTTATTGACTTGTGTCGTGGTTCAGCCCCAGCCGGCAGCTGAGCACCACGTGGCTCGCTCACTCCTCCCTCTGCCTGGTTGGATGGGGAGGAGAATTGGAAGAAAAAGTTGAAATCTCTGGGTTGGGATAAGCACAGTTTACTGGGACAGTAAAGGAAGAGGGAAATAACAACAGTACTGATAACAGAATATACAAAGCAGGTGATCACAATGTAATTTCTCACCCAATGACCAGGTATCACTGGCCTGTCCCAGAGCCACTACTGCTCCCCAGCTAGCCTTCTTTATATGCTGAGCATGACGTCACATGGTATGGAATATGCCTTTGGCTACTTTGAGTCACTTGTCCTGGCTGTGTCTCCTCACATCTTCTTGTGAATAATACAACTTGTATTTTTAACCATTAAGATACTGGAACTTAAGGAAAATCAAAATGTTTGTGGTAAATTCTTTTTGTTCATGACAGGTTGGTACAAAGCTACCAAACCAGACTACGGTACAAGAAACTGATATTACATAGTTTTAAGAGCTTTGTTGGAAAAACAGAGGATCTGGAAAAGTTTTGCTCCCATTTCTAATCACACTTTTTTTTTCCCTTTTGATTTGGATATGAAGAACCCCCCGAATTCAGTCTATAGCACAATGTTTTATTGATTATTGAATGCAATATTGCTGTACAGCTTTGTTTATATTTGTTTGTTTGGTTGGTTTTAATTGTAATTATTTTATTACATCCAAACAGCAGTATGAAATATACCTTTACTTTTACAATAGGCAGGAGAAAGGATGTTTTATTGACTGACCTCTCTCCCAGTTTTTAGTACAGTATTGTCTTCATATGTGCCATAAGCATTCAACTAAGTAAATCTTGCAGAAATTAGAATATTTCATGGGTTGCAATATTTCATGTCAGTGTTTAAAGTGTATCATTTCTTCTTCAAATTTTTAACATTCTCATTTCTATGTCATGATCGTGATTTCCTGATACAGTATCAGTAGGTTCAGCACCCGGAGAACCTCCATCTGTTTATGCAGAAGAACATGATGCGTGCTTTGGAACACTTCAAGCTCAGCATAAATTTTAAGAGAACGAGAAAAGCCATTGCTGTAGAAAATTCCTTTTATGGAGTGAAAATTTGGAAAGGAGGCTTGCTCCCCTTCCCACATGCAGGTGCAGAATTTATCTATAAACCCTGTATACTGCTGATCTGCATTTTTCCATCAGTGCCTACAGAATACAAGCTCTTTCTCATATGGGCAGTCCCTCAGGAACATAAGAACAGCCATAGTTTTTCCGACTGAGGGTCTCCCAGTGTTCTGTACACAACAACAGCTGTAAATGGATGATTGAGAACAGGAACAGAGCAAGTATTTTTGACACGCTCCACACTTTTTCAGAACCCCCCCACCAAAATTATTTATAACCTCAGAAGACTTTTGGAGTTACTTATTTTTAAATTACTTAATTATTCTTAGTGGATTTGCATTCCAAGTGCAAATCCTAAAAACCCACATTGTTCTCGCTATGTGTTGAAATACAATACACAATGGTGCTACATGAATGTCAAATTCTACTTTCCACATATCTTGAAGAGGGTGGCTGTGTTGGGTTTGCGTGGCAAGGTTTTGGTAGCGGGGGGTGCTACAGGGGTGGCTTCTGTGAGAAGCTGCTAGAAGCTTCCCCTGTGTCTGACAGAGCCAATGCCAGCCGGCTCCAAGACGGACACGCCGCTGGCCAAGGCCAAGCCAATCAGCGCTTCTGTGATAACATATTTAAGAAAGAGAAACACAGTTAGAGAGAGCTTTTGCAGCCAGAGAGAGGAGTGAGAAGATGTAAGAAACTCTGCAGACACCAAGGTCAGTGCAGAAGGAGGGGGAGGAGGTGCTCCAGGCACCGGAGCAGAGATCCCCCTGCAGCCCGTGGTGAAGACCATGGTGAAGCAGGCTGTCCCCCTGCAGCCCATGGAGGGAGGATGAGGGGGTGTAGAGATTCCACCTGCAGCCTGTGGAGGACCCCACGCCGGAGCAGGTGGAGGCACCTGAAGGAGGCTGTGGCCCATGGGAAGCCCACGCTGGAGCAAGCTCCTGGCAGGACCTGTGGACCCCTGGAGAGAGGAGCCCACGCCAGAGCAGGTTTACTGACAGGACTTGTGACCCCGTGGGGGACCCCACGCTGGAGCAGTCTGGTCCTGAACGTCTGCACCCCGTGGGAGAGACCCACACTGGAGCAGTTTGTGAAGGACTGTAGCCCGTGGGAGAGACTCACGTTGGAGAAGTTCGTGAAGGACTGTCTCCTGTGAGAGGGACTCCATGTTGGAGCAGGGGAACGATGAGAGGAGTCCTCCCCCTGAGGATGAAGAAGCGGCAGAAACACCGTGTGATGAACTGACCGTAACCCCCATTCCCCGTCCCCCTGTGCCGCTGAGGGGGGTGGAGGTTGAAGCCGGGAGTGAAGTTGAGCCCGGGAAGATGGGAGGGGTGGGGGGAGGTGTTTTAAGAGTTGATTTTATTTCTCATTCCTCTACTCTGTTTTGCTTAGTAATAAATAAGATGAATTCCCTCTCTAAGTTCAGTCTGTTTTGCTCGTGACGATAATTAGTGAGTGATCTCTCCCTGTCCTTATCTCGACCCACAAGCTTTTCGTTGTACTTTTTCTCCCGTCTGGTGAACGAGGGGAGTGATAGAGCGGCTCTGGTGGGCACCTGGCCCACGGTGGCAAAACTCACCTTAGCTTCAGGTGCAAAAGTACGAGGTTGCTAACTCTCTGCTCACATATCATTACTTCTATTATTCCCCTCTCAAATGTGTCTAACACTTCTCTTCTTGCAGTGATGAAAGTTTAACCTTATGCAGCTCTAATCCTTGGAATCATTCTTTAGTTTCTCTGTGACATTTCACTTTATCTGTTTTTGAGGCCTCTTACTACTGTCAGTGCTTTAATATGTTTCAAATTTTTTTCCATTATGCTAAAACAAACGAATAATACAATAAGTTAATGGATAAAACTAAACAGGTGTATAACTGAACTAATTTTATACAAGATTCTGCCAAAAAGAAAAGTGGACAAATTAAAGAAGAGGAAAGGAAAAAAAGGAGTAGGCAAAAATATTTTAGCTAATTGTAAAAATGTAGGCTATTAGTTTTCTTAACAATAATAATAGATAAAACAGTGTCAGCATAAAATGATGGTACTAACTTGCGTCATAAGAACTCTGTTCTTCTAACTGCAAAATCTGAGTGTTGCTACTTAAATATAATATGTCTAGTTAGGTCAGTGATGAATTTGCTAGATTAGATTTTCAGATGGTATAAATTGCTGTAGAATCAGCAGTACCATAGTAGGAATATTGATTTATTTCTGCTGGAAACAAAATCCCATGGGTTTTCCTATGTTAGAAGAGACTTTATTTGGGATGAACATGCATTGCTTTTCTGTTGGGACCACTGATAATTTATTTATTTTTTTCATCTGACAATCCCTCTTCTGTAACTTTCTGTCTCCAATAATACAGGAATGGTGGAAATATATTTAATTCAATGATGTAATGCAATGTATAATATGATAATTCTGTGTTTATAATATTTTTCACCTTGGAGGATTCCAAAGTGACTTGCAGAACACAAAAAAGACTCTGCAGCATGGCAATATTTTAAACCTTTATTGTGGTATGCCAGAATAAATTAGGCACCAAAGTGAAGGGCTTCCTTCTTTTTGTTGTTGTTGGGTTTTTTTAATGACACTGAAAACTTAAAAAAAAAATAAAAAAATTAAGACTCCAGAGTGAACGGGTGTAGATGGAATTATCTTGGCTGTAACCTGTAAAAGACATCAGCATTAACAATCTTTCCACAGGATCTTAAACTGTTTATAAGGTTTTCAGTTTAGGGTTTCAGTTGTCAAGCACTACATTCAACATACAATTTAGCACAACTGAGGTGATACTGATATTCTAAGATCACAGAGGAAAAAGCCACTAACAAATCACCAGAATTAAAGTTGGTAGCACCTATGGGTTCGTCAGGGACAGGTTTTTTACCTGGACACTAGCCATCTAAAAGCAAAGGTTCTTACCTTAGGCCAGTCTCCTTTCATAGACAGTGGAGAAAGGAAACATCTCCACCAAATGTCCTTTATCTACCCACCACAGAGGGAGCTGAGATAATGATAATGACAAAAGGGGTAGCTTCATATGTTTTAAGTTAAACATGATGTATCCCAAACTCAATAACTGCTGAAAAAAAGCACAAATTTCATCTTGTATATGATTGGAACACAACAAAAAGTCAGAAGTAGAAAAGAATTCAGTAAAAATATGCTGGTGATATGTGATATATAGTAGAAGATTTAAAAAAATAATGTTTTCCACTGTTCCATGCGTTCCCAAGGGCTACAGGAATTGATTTTAAATTCTTGCTCAGCCTGTCTGATGATTTATTTAGTGCTTTCTTCCATGCTGCTGTAAGGGAGGTACGTACACGGATGCAAAACATCTGACTTGAGTTCAGGTAAAGTAAGAGACTAACGATACACTACAGAAAATGCAGTTTGAGGAACTGGACAGAATATTAATCTAATTTTCTGTTCATCATCTTCTACTGATTAATCATTTAAAAAAACCCAATTCAGAGTCATCTTAGACAAGTATTCATTGCTTGTATATCCATTTTTTGGATGCTCCAGTTACACTAGAGTCTTCCTGCAAGCTTCGCTTAACAACAGAATATCCTCAGCTTTCCTGGAGGAGAAGCCACCCTCACAGAGATGTACCTTTGTCACCTTCATATTCAGTGCAGAGTAAAAGCTCCTTCCTGCCAGAAAAGAGCTTAATAGAGATACAGTAATGGCTGGAGCCTTTTGGTTTTGCCAAAATGTGTACTATAACAATATATAATTATAATAATACTAAAATGTTACTGTTTCTTGATTTTGCTTTGTCAGCCTACCAGTCTTCTTTAAGCAAGAAAGACTATATTTCAGTGCATGTCAACTAAATATACATCCAGCTGAGGGTCTTAGCCCTTATGTATATGACCTTGACTCGGTTAAACAATCAAGAACATGCATACAAGCATGCCTATGATGTGCTCTGCTGAATCAGAGACTGACCTTTGAATACGTTGGGAACACACTGCTGTACAATGTGAGGCCCCTTCAGTCACTTTTGTAATAAATTAGAGTTCTTGCTACCTCAGCTGTTCTCTATTTACTTCCCACTTACTTGCTCCAAGGCAGCCTATTAGGAATCACAGGATGCAATATGTAACACAGAACCAGAGAACATTTTTTCTCATTTTATGACCACCGTAAAATGAAAGTAGTTAATTTTTCATCTTGTGTTATTCTTACACAAAGCAAAAAAAGGCATCAATGTATTGTTCTGGTTTTGTCATTATTATATACAATAAGACCCCAAAAGTGAAGTGATTAAAAAGCATCTCATACTTCCAGTTATTATATTGTATCATAGTTTTGAATTGGTGTATATCTCCTTCCCCACTTTTCATTGCAGAAGTGATGCTTAAAATTTTATCAAAGAAAGAATCTGGAGAATCTGTTAAATGGTCAGTTCAAAAACGATAATGAAAAACTAACAAAAGAAACAGTTTTGAAGTCAAGAATAAAACAAAACCCCACAACAAAGTACTATGTTATTTTCTATTCCACAAAAAGTAAGAGCTACAGAAAATACAGTTATGGAGTTTCCCAGACAAGTCAGTCTGGACTTTGCAATAGACTACACTTGGTTTAATTTCACTTTAGGTATATGAACTGTAATAAATACAAATAGCAAAGAAACAGAGTGATATATTTGTTATGTGTACAAGCTTTTATTTTGCAAATTGATCTAAAAGCATTCTTTTGACTTCTAAAGTCAAAAGAATTATGGTCTAATACTATATCTCATTTTGATCAGTCTTTTCCCTTTAAATAATTTATTTATTTTTTAAAAAATCTTTACTTCTGATACAGATTTCTTCTGAACAATATAGAGTATTTACTATTAATCTAGGGAACACAATGATTAAAATTCTAAGCAAAAGCTTAGAATACAAAGAAACTAAAATTCTAAGCAGAAGCTTACATAAAGCTTTAAGATTTCCTGTAATGCACAACTAGCTACTTTAATCCCTTGCACAAAATTCTCAAATAACGTTGATAAGCATCCATCAGCAAAAGTTTGTTGGTACTGCTATGGAACATTTTGAACATTTCCACCATCTTCTTTAAGTGTGCCAGTGACACTAGCAGTTTGTACCTTGTCTGTAGTGGCTTCAGCAAAATATCATCAACCTTTTTTTCCTCTATGAACACCACTTTTTGTATGGTGGTTTTTTGTTTGTTTGTTGGGTTTTTTTATTTTTAGATTATTAGACAGAAGTATTTCTATGTAAGATAGAAATCACCACTGTAATGTTAATGCAAAATTTGGAGAATTTCACAGATTCATGGAATCACAGAATGGTAGGGCTTGGAAGGGACCTCTGGAGATCATCTAGTCCAACCCTCCTGCTAGAGCAGGATCACCTAGAGCAGGGTGCACAGGATCGCATCTGGGCAGGTTTTGAATATCTCCAGAGAATTCATTACAGCTGTTCTTTAACTCACCTAATTTCAATCATCAGAAAGCCATCTAATTAAATCTAGTAATTCTGGGGTTTTTGGTAGTCAATAGCAAGAGACAGATTAAATGGGCCCTTTAGAAAGAACTTTGTGGTGAGTTGACCATGGCTGGATGCCAGGTGCCCACCAAGCCACTCTATCACTCCCCTCCCCAGCAGAATAAGGAGAAAAATACAATGGAAATCTCATCGGTGAAGATAAGGACAGGGAGATTATTCACCAATTACCATTACAGGCAAAACAGACTTGACTTAGGGAAATACATTTAATTTCTTGCCAATTAATAATATTGCTGTCCTGTGTAAGCTCTCCATGGGCCACCACTTCTTTCAGGGCATATCCACCTGCTCTGACATGAAGTCCCTATGGGCTGCAGTGTGGAAATATGCGTCACCATAGTCTTTTCCACGCTGCAGGGGAATCTCTGCTCTGCCCCTTGGAGCACTTCCTCCTCCTCCTCCTTCTCTGGCCTCAGTGTCTGCAGGGCTGTTTCTCTCATATTTTCTCACTCCTCTCTTCTGGCTGCTGTTGCACAACAGTTTTTACCATTTCTTAAATATTTTATCACAAAGGTGCCACCAACATCACTGATGGGCTCAGCTTTGTCCAGCAGCAGGTCAGTTTTGGAGTCATCTGAAACTGGCTCTGTGACATGGGAACAGCTTCTGGTGTCTTCTCACAGAGGCCACCCCTGCGGCCCCTCTGCTACCAAGACCTTGCCACGTGAACCCAGTGCAGGCTTGGAGGAGGAGACAGGGAGCTGCCCCTCTCCGGCCATGCCTTTGGCCCAGCCTTAGCCCAGCACAGCAGGGAAAGGGCATAAACACCAAGCAGGAAGTCAAAGAGCTTTTTAAGAGCAGGTTCACATAAAAAGAAATCAGTATAGGTATTACATATATATATATACACACACATACATCAGAGATCTGCAATTCCTCTCATTTTATTAGGAATAAAAATAAGTTCAGTATATTTTTACCGAAGAACTTGATTGATTTATGGAAGAACTATATAATGATGTGGTTTGCAATAGCTATTACTTACAAGATTTCAGAATTTCTTTTGCTTAGCATTGGGATAATTGCCACGCCCTTTAATATACTAAAAAACCACAACAACAAAAAGCTGTTCTACCTTCTTGCTAGATTTGTATTTTGATGCAGATGCAACCTTTTTCCTTTCACTTTTATTAAAACAAATTCCACTTGCAAACACCCAAACATGAACTTGACCAAAATGTTACATAGTTACATTTTAAAGAAAGAGTTAAAAGGGTATTATCAGCTCTTAACCTTATTTTGAAGTTTCTGTCCAACTCACTGTTCTTCATAACAGCACTACAAATCTGAGAGAAAGCTCGCTAGCAGCTTAATACCTTATCAAATACAGCTACATTTCATCAGCAAAGCAGCTCACAGTGGTTAGGACACACTGTGCATTTAGACTTTTTTTTTTTCCTCAACTGATTTACTGGATGAGTTATCCAAACACTGGGGAGAGAGTTTTCTTTTAATGTTTTAAATTAATATTATTCAAATATTGAAGCAAACGGATTTGTGTGCTTAACATACAAAAGCACTTAATCTCCCTGAATAATTACTCCTGTGTTTTCCTGTACATTAAATATCACAGCAAGTGATTTTGCAGAGCAGTTAAATGTGAATTATTCAATCCAGTAGCTAAGTATTTGATTTGAAGCTATATGACCTCAGCTACCACTCTAAAACACTTTCCACCACTTACATAAAGAAGAGGTAATTGTTTATTCCTTCCAAGTGTTCAGTCCAGGCTACAGAAGTGAATAATGGAGTTAGTAATTTCTGCGTTTTTAAAAGAGATGCCTTGAAAGAGATTTTTGTAAAAGTCTAAACTGCTGGTTTTTCTATGTAGATTAAAAAAAGGGAAAAGTATTTTTCACAGGAGAAAATTAGCCAAATAAGTTCTCTGCTATAATGCTATATAAAGACCTGTTATGCAACAGTCCTGTAAAGTACAAAAGACTCTTTTAAGGACTGTAATGACCACATAATCAGTAAAGCATAATTTGTACATTATTTTCATAACAGAAGCTTTCAACAAAAAAGTTAAGTTTATCAAAGTCAGACAGAATTTCTGGGTACATTCTTAAAATGAAAGTAAAGAAACCTAATACTATTTAGCAACTCATTAATTGACTCACTTGAAAAAAATAGAAGAAACACTTAAAACATCATCCTTGGATACACTGAGGATATGTAATCAAAAATACTGAAACTATCAATTTGATGCAAAAATGCAAATAGGAATGTTAAGTAATTTTATTTGATGAGAAAAATGCACTTAATGCTATCTGTGCAGGAAGTAAAGAATATGAAAATTGTAAACGTGAAAAATCTTTGTATTTGTAAGAACTATAATCAATATTACAAAATCATGTAAGGTTTCAGCATAATTAATTATAGCAGAAAACAAGACACTTTTCCTTTACAAATAGGTAAACATACATATTAAAGAATCAAAATAAATTACTATCTTGAAAAGGCTAAATCTAATCCAATCTTTCTGAGCCATGAAAGAGTTTTTGGCAGAATACTATAGGGTTTCATGTTGGGACCACTGCTGTTCCTTCATGTAAACCATTAAATAAGTGATATTTGAAGATAAAGTATTCTCAAAGTAAAATAATTTGTAATTTTAAGCTAAAAAAATCAAGATAATTCTAAAGTTTGAGATCTATGGGCATGCATGAAACCTTAGCAAAATATCGTGAGAAGTAACTAACTTTCATTTTGTATTCATTCTCTTAAACATTCTGCAGCTTTGATATTAAAGGATATGGTGAAAGCATGTTCTGAACACATTGTTGACATACAGGAAAAGCAAACCATGTATCTGAAATCAGGTTTATATATTTGTAGTTTTGGTTATGTGTCTGATGGACACAGTTTGCCATATTTATAAGAGCTCAGGTTTCTGAGCTGGTTTCTCAGGTGGGATAAAACTGAAGACTGGGGCAAAAAAGCAAAGAAAACCCCAGGGTGTTTTGCCCTAAAAAAAAGTATGTTTTATTTTCAGGGGTTTATTTCCTTTTAACTACAGAATTAGATTATTTTCTTAATAAAATTTTGAAACAAATTGTTGGTGGATTCCTGTCGCCTAATTTTAGTCATCTTGTTGAAGAGCCTAATTAGAAACACTACATGGAATCTAAAATGTCTAATCCATGCATCTAAATTGGACTTGCCAGGTGATCTGATTTGACTACCAAGTATGCATTAGGTTATTATACTAAAGTGCTGACAGACCATGAGAAGTCATATATGTTCAGCTTCCAGAAGCTGCAGAATCTGCTTCTGCACTATCAAGGAAAAAAAACCCCACACAGATCAGCTATAGTATTATTACTCTAAATATGTATTTAACAATTTAACCTCAGATTCCTACCTAGATTTTCAAATGAGGATACATATTGCTGTTTAGGAATTAAAATTGGAAGTACTTTTGGAAGATAATGTAAGTAAGCAAAAACTTAAAAGCCAGATTCAATAAAACATCTGGTGTAAGATTCTCCTCTACAAGTTTAAGAAATCCACAATTTCAATATGACACAGTTACTCAGGCTCTTTTATAGACAATGGAGGGAAACAGACTTTTAAAAGGCACAATTCATTTGACTCTAGTTATCTGCTGTAGGATTAATCACACCTCAAAACAGCCACTTCTTTGCACCAACTAAACTAAAAGAAGAAAAGGAACTCTGATTCATTCCGGTTAAGACTTCTACAGAGGAGACTTTAGTGACTGGATTAAATTTCATAAACATATGTCTTTAATACTATTTGAGATGATCTTGGGTACCTGAGATTGGCTACTCAAGCTGGCAGATAAACCGCAGGATTTCTGCCCTTTTGAACCACCCACTGGAAACAACACAATATATTCAAAGGCATACTAAATGGCACTAAACATCTGAGTTGTAGCAAATGTATTTAGCCTTTGAAAACACTTTCAAAGACAAAAATTAAAAGGCTGAGTTAAATAAAAGGATGAACATCATAGCAGAGGTGAAAAAGCCAGGAAATGCCACCCTTCTTAAATATTTTGCATGCTACATTTTCATGTGATGATAGAGTCAGAAAGCAAACCACCACATTCCTTAGATCATCAAGATGAACACCTCCTGGGATCATTCCATAAAGTGAAGATAAAAACAAATCCCCAGAGCTGTCACTCCTCCATTACAGAATGGTCATAAAATGTTAGGTTCAACTGCACCTTTTTTTTTTTAGTTGGTTGGGGATTTTTTTTAGTTTGTTTGTTGCTGTTGATGATGATGGTTTTTGTGTGTGTGTACGTGCGAGGTTTTTTTTCTTGTACTGGTGACTCTGGGAATTTAAATATGTACAATCTGAATAGTCATCTAAATTATTTTGTGCTCAGTTGATAGCTATGGGTAAATAAAAGGTGCAATTCATTTGAAAATTTAGCTTGCTTAACAGCTCTTTCCATCCCTTCATTGGCACTGGTCATTACGGTCCCTCTGGCAGGCACATGACATAGCTTCAGCATAGGAGCTGATTTTGACTTCCTTATGAGCTGTAGGGATACTCTACACAAGGCATAAGCAAAGATTAAAGAAGTTTCACAAGAAGTCAGCTTGAAAATCTGAGGAGGGTGACAAAAAAAAATTCATTGTGGTACAGTGCTTAGTCTCCCAAAGATCCTTAAAAATTTCTACCTTTAAAAAATAATAATTAAATCTACCTCAATGCTAAGTAGTAAAAACTGTTCTTAAGCATATATGGTAGAGAAAATTCTTGTTTTATCAGAAAGACAGATCTAAAATTGTACTTCTTTTTATTCTTCAAGTTCTATAACTGTTGAGCTGAAGTTAAACATAGCAAAATACATGTGAGGGGCTGATTATGATGCATGGATTGCTGCATAGATAAGTGGTTATTATTACTAATGTTATATAAGGGTAGTACAGAAATTTGTAAGTAAAATCAAAACTACAAAAGAAAAGTGGTTCTGGCATCTTAAAATCATATGCCTTATTCTGCAAAGCTGCTCTTTTTATTTTTTATTTTCATGTAATCTCCTAAAAGAATTCAATATTATAGATATCTATGGTTTAGTTTACTTTTGGCATTTTAAATGTACGTCATCTTATCTCAGTATCATCAACTATTATCATGTTAGAATGGTCTAAAGAAAAATAAGGTTGCAAGTACATATATTTTAACAGTGAGTTTTCAAATAGAATATGTCTCTAACTTAAATTAAACATCAGAATTAAGTTGAATTAAAGTTTAGTAGAACTGTGCTCTAGATTTTATTTGGGTCTTTGCCAGTGTCTTCTAAGATATTTCTATCAAATCACAAGTATTGATTGCATCAGTTATTTCACCACAATTACTCACATATCTTTATGCAGTTACTGAGTGCTGGATAAGTGTGAGTAACATCACGTAAGTCCTTTGAACAAAATTCTTTTGAGTCTGGATGTTCTGAATTTCATATCAGAACTTAAGAACATGTATTTTGCATGAAAATAAGCACGAAAGATTAGTCAGCATATTATTTGAGACAGAACTCTAGGTGGATGCAATCAGCTCAAATTTGGAAAACAAAACAGTAACAGAGAATCTCATGTTGGGTAAGAGATTGATCTGATTCATGAGCTTCCTGTACTGTACCTCCATATAACAGAATTTTATACGTGACTTCTAGGAGATGAAAAGTAAGCTTCTGGCCAGGATTCATTTTTATCTAGCTTAGTATCTTTAATTACATTCTTGCATTTTGGGAAGATGAATCCAGGCCCAGCAGGCTTCTCTAAATAAATAGAATATTTACAGGCCTTTAAAAATGTTCAAAGTATGTAGAACTTCATAGAGGATCATCTTCATCAGTAGTATTTTATCTTTTCATTTAAATATGTCTGTTTTACTTTGAAACTTTGATGATACTTTCCATTTATCACACAGTGCCAAGAACATTACAGATCCTATTTCAAAAAAACCCACAAAATGACCAATATTTCTGCTTCACACTAGAAGACCCTTTTTTTTTTCAGAGAAAGCAATAGTTATAGCTTTATATTGTTTCTTAACTTCAACACTAATGCTTAAATGCTTTTTTGTCATTCATTAAATAATATTATATAAAAATCTAGACTAAGAATTGATCTTTCATTAGTATCATTAGAAATATATCCTTTACTACCCATTTCAATTAAATTTATAAACCATTCAGTGTAAACAATTTAAATTTTAAGCTTTATTTTTAAGGAAAATATCAAGTACTACCTGTGGCAGAGGCACCCGCCCCGACAAAGCCCACAGGAAAACCTTCCCGCCACAGTTTGAATTATGCCCACAGGGCATTGGCAGTTTCAGTTGACGGGAGACAAAGCTGAGGTCTTTGGCCAATAGGGACCTAAGTGACCATATATGAGCACAGGTCAGATTCGAATTGGATATAAATGGAGTCCCGCGAGGGGGCCATCTTGAGTCGGGCTCCCTCAGGGCAGCAGGTTTGCGGCTGTTCCAGTGGGCTGGGACGTCACCTGCGGTTCATCTTCTGTGCAGATTGAGAGACCTCATCTTGTACAGGTGAGTGATTTTGCACATATTGGGTCATCAACCATAAACCTTAGGAGCTCTTAAGTCAGCGGTGTAGTACTAATATCCTGATCGACATCCTGGACACATGGATTATTAATGTCTGTTGGAGCCAGAGTGGTTTCAGTTACAACAAAACTTATTTTTTCCCCTTCCATCTTAAAAAATAAACTTTTTTTGTTTGATTGTAACCAGACTGGCCTAGTTTATGTGGTTCTATGACAGTACCAAAGTAAAAATATTTCTGAGATCTATCTTGTGTTGGTATTTTTAACTTCATCAACTAATGTAGTCTTATGAAAAGTATAAGATGGGAATCTAACAAATTCTGTTTTTTGAAGATTGATGTTCATTAGTATTATGTTATGTCTTCATTATTTATCATACCACATACCACCTAATGCAATATTTATAACACTAAATTAATATCATTGTTATTTACTGAGTAAACTCAATTATCTTTTAAAAATGCAAACTTTATTCTTATTTTCTGAAACTTGCCCAGTGTTTTGATATTAATGAAATTACAGTATTGTTTTAGAAAGATTAATCCACCAATTCTTTTAATACTTTTGGCTGTATGTTTGGGTTTGCTTGTTTGTTTAATTACAAAATTGACTATTTTTCTATTTAGTTTTAACCAGCTTTCTATCATCAGATCTGTCTCAGAACACAAACTTTATTAGTATTTGATGTGCATATGAGGTCAATCTGTCCCCCTTAACACAAAACACAAGTGTTTGTCATTGTCTCCAAAAAGCTATAGAAATCACAATTTACAGTGCTGGGATCAAGATTCAATAAAACAATCAAATGTATAAATTCAATTTGTTGTTCTGATTTTTATGTGCTGCTTCAAAATCTCAAAAAAAAAGACAAAACAGGTTTTTAAAAACTTTATGTTTTTTTACCATGACCATTGATTATGTTTCTAAGCAGATTTTTGCTTAATATGTATTTTTCATCTGAACTGATGAGAACATAAATGGGTTTGTGCTTTTGTTTTGATTAAGATGTCATAGATGGATTCATGACACTTGTTTACCTACACAGCTTGCAAACTTACAGAAATCAGGAGAAGTTGTTAAGAAAAGGGTGAAATACATGGACAGCTTGGCCTGATGTGGCTTTGATCAATGTCAGGTGATGTGGTAAATGAGGTATGCTCTTGTTTTTATGAATGTATTTTACTTTTAAATTCATGTCTCTTTAAAAAAACTGGATCTGACACAAGACCATTCTCATTTCCAACATGTTAATAGGAGGATTTATGTTGTGCACTAGTTAGCACAAATCCTTCTCCTATACTGATTCGAGTTGATTGTCTTCCTCACAACACTGACCATATAACATCTATATGCAGTGATACAAAATCCACACAGCTGTTAGCTCAAGGAAAGAACCACTGGGTCCAAATAAAACTTATTGTTACTATCATAACTGAGATGACCTGATTTGTCTTTTTCTGAAAGTTTTAATTACTATGTAAAACAGGCATGCTTCTATAGTAAAAATCTATAACATTTTCAAAAACTATTGTGGTGGGTTGACCCTGGCTGAGGGCCAGGTGCCCACCAGAGCTGCTCTATCACTCCCCTCCTTCACTAGGCAGGGGAGAAAAGGTATAACGAAAAGCTTGTGGGTCAAGATAAGGACAGGGAGAGATCATTCTCTAATTATCATCACAGGCAAAACAGACTGAACTTAGAGAAGGAATTCTTCTTATTTATTACTAAGCAAAACAGAGTAGAGGAATGAGAAATAAAACCAAATCTTAAAACACCTCCCCCCACCCCTCCCATCTTCCCGGGTTCAACTTCACTCCCGGCTTCAACCTTCACCCCCCCCGCAGGGGGATGGGGAATGGGGGTTACGGTCGGTTCATCACATGGTGTTTCTGCTGCTGCTTCATCCTCAGGGGGAGGACTCCTCTCATCGTTCCCCTGCTCCAGCATGGGGTCCCTCCCATGGGAGACAGTCCTTCACGAACTTCTCCAATGTGAGTCTCCTCCACGGGGTGCAGACCTTCAGGAGCAAACTGCTCCAGCGTGGGTCCCCCACAGGGTCACAAGTCCTGCCAGCAAACCTGCTCTGGCGTGGGCTCCTCTCTCCATGGGGCCACAGGTCCTGCCAGGAGCTTGCTCCAGTGTGGGCTTCCCATGGGGTCACAGCCTCCTTCAGGTGCCTCCACCAGCTCTGGTGTGGGGTCCTCCACAGGCTGCAGGTGGAATCTCTACACCCCCTCATCCTCCCTCCATGGGCTGCAGGAGGACAGCCTGCTTCACCATGGTCTTCACCACGGGCTGCAGGGGGATCTCTGCTCTGGTGCCTGGAGCACCTCCTCCCCTCCCTCCTTCTGCACTGACCTTGCTGTCTGCAGATGTTCTTACATCTTCTCACTCCTCTCTCTGGCTGCAAAAGCCCTCTCTAACTGTTTTTTTCCCTTCTTAAATATGTTATCACAGAGGTGCTGATTGGCTTGGCCTTGGCCAGCGGCGGGTCCGTCTTGGAGCCGGCTGGCATTGGCTCTGTCAGACACAGGGGAAGCTTCTAGCAGCTTCTCACAGAAGCCACCCCTGTAGCCCCCCCGCTACCAAAACCTTGCCACGCAAAACCAACACAACTATATATTAAAATATATGGAATTATTCTTTTCTTAATCCAAACTTTTAAAATTGTTTCTCTGAAAGTCATTTTACAGAAGTGACTTTTCTGAAATGTCTCTGATGTTTAACTCCAAGCATGGGCCAAAACAATTTCCTTGACTGGACTCCCATCATCTTATCAGCATAGTACAGCTCACATGCAGACTGAAACTGCCTTACTGTCTACACTGCCTACATGCAGACACAGAAACATAAACAGCACCAACAGCCTTATCCTGTTCCCCTTCCTGGCTCATCAAGATGAAGGTCTGTTAGTGTAAAATATATCCATAGGTACAACGTGGATTTTGGTGCCTCCAAAGTTGTCTCTTCCCCAGGCTGAAAAAAGAACCCCCAGTCTCTCAATCTCTCCTCCCAGGGCAAATGCTCCAGCCCTGACCATTCTTGGTGGCCTCCTCTGGAGCTGCCCGGTTTATCAATGTCTTTCATGTATTGCAAACTCCAGAACTGGATGCAGATGTAGTTTAATGAGTTCTAAGTAGAAGGGGATAATCACTGATCAATTGGCTGTGCTCCTGTTAATACAACACCCAATGTTACTAGCCTTCTTTTCTGCCAGGCCACCTGATGACCTTTGAGCATGCTGTCCCCAGGAGCCTCCAAGTACTTTTCTGCAGAGCTGAGTCCCAGACATTAGGTTCTCAGCCTGAACATTACAGAACTTTTGTCCATTTGCCTTTGTCCTTCTTGAATTTCACAAGGTTCCCATGGTCCATTCCTCTGTCTGGGTTCCTCTGGGCGGCACTCCTGCCCTCCATTGTATCAGCTGCACTTCCACAGTGTCATTATCCACAAATCTGATGATGGTGCTTCCTGTCTTCTCCTGCAGCCCCTTCATAAAAAGGAACTAAACAAGATATGTGCCAGAAACTCCATTGATAACCAACCTCCAATAATCTCTATCCTTTGAACCTGTTGATAGAGGCAGTTTCTTACCCATGTGGTAGTCCATCCATCTGGACCATACAAACTGGATGCAAGGATGGTGTTGGAGACCATGCCAAAAGCCTTGCTAAAGTTAAGGTAGAAAAATTCTCCTGTTCTTCCCTCATGCACAGACCTAGTCGCTTCATCACAGAAGGCAATCATGCTTGGTGTGCTTGATGGTAAATCAATGCTGGCTATTTCAAATCATCTTCTTCCCATTCATCTGCCTCAAAATGGCTTCCAAAAAGGCTTGCTGCAAGATTTTCCAAGGACAAAAATGAGAGTGACTAACCTGTAGTACAGTGGATTATTCTGTTAAATATGAGAACTCTAAAATTACTCTAAAATTTTTCTGCTGCTATATTTTGCAAAGCAGCAGAATTTTGAACTATCTCTAATACACTTATATGATTCTGAATGACATCTGAAAGACAATATTGCAATTCCTTAATTCCACAGAAGACATAGGTTTTCTCAGCGTAATGAAGAGGTTCTTTCCTATTTGTGAAATTCTAAAAAAAAGATATAAACATATTCTGCTAGATTGACTAAGCATAGTTAACAAACTAAAACCACTATCAGATTGTAAAGCAGTCATGGTAAGATAAGTTTTACCAAGTCTGAGCCTGCTTTGATATCAGGAGCAGTGTCAGTAAGCTATATATGTGCAACTTTAACATTTGTATGGGAATACAGATCATAAGGTTAAAGTATTATTTAAATGCATTATAACCTTCTTAAAAGAAGCAGAGACCATCTTTTTTGAATGCTTTTTATAATGCATTTCCATTTTGTATGCAAAGAACTAGTAAGGAAGGATGTAACTTTGTATGATCACACCTGCAAACATCAGTGATCTGAAAAAGATAAAAAATTCATGGGCCTAGCAGGATTTGGAAACTATGCTTCCACAGTAACATTGAGCATACATGTAATTAGGAAAAGACATATGCTGATTTAAAACAGCAATGCCATAGTCAGAAGTTGAAATTCAAAGGAACTTTAGCCATGTAAAAATTTAACATAGAGTGGATGAAGACAGGATTTCTTCCTGTAGATAGCTGAGATTGCTGACTGTAATACATTGTGCTGGATTTATGTTTTAGGAAATAGACATGCTAATACAAATTTAAACATAAAAATGTCTGAAAACAGTCTTTTTTCTCCAATTTAAAAGAAATCAGACACCTTTTTAGTGAATAAAGACTGTCTTCAAAAAATGATGACTGGCTAGCATAGAAAGCTGATCACTCAGGCAAAGAATCTGACAAATCTTTTTTCATGTAGTGCTTGAGTACTAACTTAACATAACATGAGCTGATGCATAACATAACAAATTGCTTTCAACTCACTGATGTATAGGTACCAGATCTGGGAAAAAAAAAAATCATTTTCATGTACTCACAACCAGCCTGGCTCACCAAAATCCCACAGAACTTCAGGGAGAAGCAGCTAAGGAAAGCAGCTCTTCTGATGTAGTAGAGAGCAAACCTTTGGTTTTCGTACACGTAGCCTGATGTCCCAGCTACTTGAGTTCCTCTACCTGTTTGTTCCATTGTGCTAAATGTTCTTCCAATTATCTTTCGTGTCCAAAATAAACTAGATTCTTGTTTACTTATATTTACTCTAACAGTTTTAGTTCTTTAAATCTTTTCTCCCCCTCATGATCAAAATATTTCCTACTTAGACTATAGCAGCATCGATGGCATAACAGTATGAACCAGACTGAATGTTGTACACAATGCAATGGGGGAGGCGGGGAGGAGGGAAACAGTGTCTCCCCAAAAGAACTGTTGAACATGTGAAGAAACGTATAGCCTACTGCTCTGGCAGCAAGTCTCAAGGTTCTTATAAATTGCAGAAATAGACTTGACAAGCCACCTTTCCAAAACTATTCCTGTTATTGGTAATGAGAAGTATTGGTTTCTGTTCATCTGGACTTCACTAGAGTCTTCCAGGGCTTCCATTAATTTTTAACTAATAACCAGAGTGAATCTGCTTTGGAGATACTTCTCTCCGATTCCCATGCAAACACAGCTTTAAAGGAATGTTTTGTAATGCACATTTGCAAGTCTTCTCTAGCACTGTTAATATTCTGCTATTTCTAACTTTCTTAAGAGCTTATTTTCTTGAAAGACATGCTTTATTTTTTCTAAACATATTTACTCCATTGCCTCTCCACACTTACTGTTTTCAAAACTGCTAACTCAGTAGTGGATACTTTTTTCTCCTGATATTGATGCAAATTTCCAATTAGTTACTAGTACAATCATACAATTTTCATTTTCTTGGCAGACATCAAGCCAATTCCAAAATTCCTGTTTCATGGATTTTTCCTGCTTTTCTACAAGCTTTTTTATTCAGATTTTTAATATCACTTTGACATTGCACTGACTTGTAAAGCTGACTGCAAATTCAACACAAATTTAATGTTTGGTTTGTTTGTTTAGAGCTGCTGTTCCATTCATTTTTCTGCTGCAGTGTTATCAGTTACTGATATTAAGAAATCTTTTAAGCGTTCCTGCTATCCTCCTTTTTGCCCATGCTGCTCACACTCTGCTGGTGCTTGGAAAATGTTGCTTTTTTTTCTGTCTGGGCAGTTTTTCATCTGGTACTGCAGTCTGGGCAATGCTATTTGGTGTTCTCTACAGACTCAGATGCTGATGATGGGATATAGTTTCCTAAACATAATATCCTGGTTTTCTCATTTGAGTCCATCTGGGATTCCCAGGACATCAGGATAAAGTTGATTAAATGGCCTGAAGTTTGCAGAAGATTGGTGCCCTTCTGGAGTGGCAGATGGAAGTGAGTTGGAATACCTTAAAGTCTCTAAAACTGCATTATGTTCCTATGTTTAGGCTGCTGAATCTTACTCTAAGCTCTCCATATCTATCTTCCTCTTCTGCATTATTTTGGATTTCAAATTGATACTGACAAAGCCGTATGTGATCGCCATAAAGTTCGTTACTGTCGTGGTTTAACCCTGCCTGGCAACTAAGCACCACGCACTTCCCCGCTCACTCACTCCTCCAGTGGTCGCTCAGGACCGGAGAGGTAGTGTGAGGCACAGAGTTACAGGTCACCAAAGCCAGCTCAGCTTGGGTCGCTTCTGCACTCACACTGCTTCTTGTAAGGTTTGTCCTCCATTGGTTCAAGTAGTTCCTGATACAGTAATTCCTATAATATGCAACGCAAATCATGGGTTACAACAATTTAAAGGTATTTCTATTACAATCTCCACCCCTGTTACCTTTGGGCCAGACCATCAGGTTTAACATCGCAGCAAACTCCTCCCCTTGCCCCTGCTCTGGCTTGGACTTATCCACAGGCTGCAGTCCCTTTGGGGTATACCTGCTCCAAGTGGAGCCTTATCCATGAGCCACAGTCTCCTGAGGGGTACACTTGCTGCAGCATAGACTTATCCACAGTCAACAGTTGCTTTGAGGTGCACCTGGTCCAGCATGGCCTTCTCCATGGGCCACAATGCCTTTGATAGAGAGAACTAACACTTAAGGGAAATGGCAGGACCATTAACTAGCTTAAGCCACATGTCTAGTAATCTTAACCCTTATGTAAGATGTTAAAACAAGAACTAGCGTAAGGAAGGGTCAAGATGACCCAAGCTACAAAAAGCTTGCATTTTTGTAACCAATCACAAGATAAGGAGGTAGTAAATCAGAATGGAATGAACACGGAGGATTCTCTGCTAATTAGGAACCGGTCTGAGTAAGTTTTGTGGTGAAGGTGAAAAGTGCACAGTGAGGAAGACGTACGGCCTTCATCCCTAAGACCCCGGCCCACGACCACCAAGAGGCACTGCGCGTGCGCAGCTGAGAGGAGCTAAAGGCAGAGACAATGGAAATGAACTCATTGTAATAAGACCACCTTTCCGCAGAAAGATCATGAATATGTATAGATGCTTTTGGAATATGTAACATTCTGTTGTATAAAATTCAAAGGGCATTGCCGCAAGGTGCGCACGATTTTGGTGGAATGACCCCCCGTGCTGCCCAGCGCTGAATAAACATACCTACTTTACAACCTCACAGGTTGTGGAGTCCAATTTTCCATGCGTCATTTTGGTGAGCCAGCCAGGAGACACTCTGCTCGGCTGCGGGATTGACTGCGGAGCGGACGCTCCTAGGCGCGCCCTGAGCACTTCTCTCAGAGGAGCCTCCACTCCCAGCCGCTCACCACAGGAGTAGACAACAACCTCCTGAAGCTGCGGATAAATGGTATGTTTAACAAGGGGGCCAGTAAGTCGTAGGGGATGCCCACGCTTGGCTGGGGCCGCTGGTAAATCACGCAGAGATGTCTGGCGTACGGCATAGTCCCCGTATGACAGGAGGGTACCCTAAGGAAAAGGGGGATTCGCTGACTGATGGAGCAGCCACTAGCGATCTTGGGAGTAGATGGAGTGAATCCGAGGTTATCGCTGCATCCCGGCATCAGGAGCCAGGACGGACCTGCTAATGACTGTATAAGAAGCAGGAGAAGGGTAAGCAAGCCTCAAAGTGTGCAGCTGCTGAAGGGATAACAACTAGAGCGTGAACTGTATGATTTATCTATGAAACGCCCGGGTATTTTATGTTAAAAGCACAAGTGTTTGTGTGTGTGTTTGAGACACAGCACTGCTGTGAAGCGAGTGGGAGTCCTGATTTGCGGTTCCGTGATTCTGTGAGGAACACGGCCAGAGACGGACAAAGTGTCTGAAATGTTTATAAGATCTGTAAGTGGTTTTGATACATTTAAGTTGGGCTGCTGCGGTGTTTAGTCGATCTCCTAAGTATCAGAGGCCTGGCTGATCATCAAAGTGGCAGGACGGAGAGAGTCACTCCTTCGGTGGTTTGGGCTCGAACCTTGGGAGTATTTAAATGAAGGAGGGGAGAGGAGCGAATTTTATTAAGAGGAGCGTATTTAACACCAACTGGACAGATAGTAGTCCTAGATTGGGAACAACCTGTCCCAGACACCTTTTTTTTTTTAAACCCCCATATTGATGGACATGTAGGGGTGATTCCTTGTTTTGTGTGTGGGCTTACTAACAAATTATGTGAAAATTTGCATTCGGCTTGGGTCTGGTTGAAATGTGCATCTTGTAAGAAAAAGTGGTATTGTTTATCTAGAAGGTGAAAAGCTGAATGTCCTAAGTGCTTTCCCAAAATCCCCAGCTTTGTGATTGGGAAAGGGCTTATCAAGAATCCAAAATAGTAAAGTTTGCGTGTAAAAAGGAAAGACCTAATCCCAGAAATTTGGGGATGTCTGGGAAAAGGATTGAAAGAGAACTGTGAGGGTTTGTAAGAGGAGGTTTGCATGGAAATTAAAACGGGATACAGAAGGTAGCAGGAAAGAGTTTGGGAAATAGGAAAAGAGATTATTAGGATGGGCAATACCACAGGGGTGGCGGGGGGCATTCTAAAAAGAGTCCCCTAGGCTGTGTACTTGCTCACTGGAAGGAAATTGCTGGGACTGGAGGCACAGAGAGCAGGAAAGCCCTTATTAAGCACTGTAATCAGTGGTGGCCACTGTACAAACTAGAAGATGGAGCCAAACGGCCATTGAATGGGTCAATTGATTATAACACTATCTTGCAATTAATGTTGTTTTAAAAAAGGGAAGGAAAATGGGATGAAGTGTCATATGCAGATATGTTTTTCACCCTCCAAAATCATCCGGAGTGGCAAAGGGACTGTGGGATGGTGCCGCCACAGGACCCTATGGTACTTGCCCTTGAATGAGAAAGTAACAAGGAACTTAAAGGCAAGCTGAAGTGGTGCTGCTCGGCATGTAGTATTGGACAAAGATGTACAAATGTAAACCACTAGGCACTAGAACAAGATCTAACTGATTTGTTTAAGCCTTCCCCTCGATCGCAAGAGCAGGATGTGGACTTGGACAGAACCTCCACTCCCCTGACTAGCCCTGTATCCTCCCGTACTAGGCGGGAGCCTGCCCTGACGGTCCTGCAGGCACCTCTCCGGGAAGCAGTAGGACCTGACGGCGGGACCATGCTGATCAAGGTACCTTTTTCCACGATTGATTTAGAGGCATGGAAAAGAGTTGCTAAGGATTACAGGAACGATCTGGTGAGTGTGACCAAACATTTTCAGTTTATTGTGAAGCAATACAACCCTGATTGGAATGACATACAATTATTGTTAGACTATATGACTGAGACCAAAAAAACAATTGATTTTAAAAAACTGCAGGGGACCTGGCTGAAGATCATTATAAAGTTAAGGGAGGAGACCTTAAAGAATACCTCCCCCTTCAGGATCCAAAATGGGATGCGAATAGGTCCGCCCATATTGAAAAAACGCGGGCTTATCAGGGATGGATTTCAAAAGGAATGGAAAGAGCCATTCCCAAGACCACAAATTGGTCGGTACTATATGCAATTAAGCAGGGGCCTTCCGAGTCACCATCCAAATTCCTAGATCGACTGAGGGACGTAATGCGCCGTAATACACCGCTGGACCCTGGGTCAGGGGTAGGAATACAACAACTAGTTTCTTTATTTTTGGGCCAGTCTACAGGGGATATTAGGCGAAAGCTCCAAAAGCTGCGTCCCACAGAGGGCAGGAACCTGGAAGTATTGTTGGATGAGGCATGGAGAGTGTTCAGCAATAGAGAGGAAGATTACAAACAGGGACAGAGAAGGGTGGTAGCGGTCATCAGGGAAGAAGAAAGAAAACCCAGACGAGCACCGCCTTGATTAGAGAGGGATCAATGTGCATAATGCAAAAGATTTGATCACTGGAAGAATGAGTGTCCAGAAAGGCAGGGAAATAAAGAGAAGGGACGAAGCAATCAGAAAAGAGGGATAGTGGCCCGTGTGAAAGAGGACTGATGGGGACCCGGGGAATCTACCCTAGCAGATCCACTGGTTATAATGAAGCTAGGGAAAGAACAAAAGATAGAATTTCTGATCAACACCGAGGTGATGTATTCGGTTTTAAACCAAGCTTTGATGCCCCTGGGAAATGACTATATCATGGTAAAAGGGGCAACTGGCCAAAGTGAAAAGGCATATTTTTGTGAGCCTCTGAGATATAAACTGGGAAAACAATGGGGCATTCACAGATTTCTGTATATGCCCAACTTCCCAAAGGTGCTTTTGGGAAGAGATTTATTGGAGCAATTAGGTGCAATAATTAATTTCAAAAAGGGAGAGATTACTCTGGAGATAAATGATCAACAGTATATCCAAATAATGAGTTTATCACTAGCTAGTGTTTCCATAGAAGGAAAAATCGGGGAGGAGATCATGAACCAGGTATACCCTGGGGTATGGGCCACTGATGTACCCAGAAGAGCAAAGAATGCCCCACCTGTTGAGGTCAGGCTCAAAGAAGGCAGGCAGCCAGCAAGAATCAAACAATATCCCATGAGGAAGGAGGACAGGGAAGGAATCCGGCCAGTGATAGAAAATTTTCTACAGCTAGGATTACTAAAGGAATGTGAGTCTGACTTTAACACTCCCATATTACCTGTCCGTAAGCCCGATGGATCCTACCGGGTAGTCCAGGACTTACGGGCTGTAAATAAGATAACTGAAGACCTCTACCCGGTAGTGGCGAATCCATACACCTTGCTAACTGTGCTGACCCCTGAGCTAACCTGGTTTACTGTTTTAGACTTGAAAGATGCCTTCTTTTGCCTCCCTCTCCGTAAAGCCAGCCAGAAAATATTTGCATTCGAATGGGAAAATCCTAAAAGCGGTCGTAAAACTCAGCTTACTTGGACGGTGTTACCACAAGGGTTCAAAAACAGCCCTACTATATTTGGTAATCAACTCGCAAAAGACCTTGAGTCTTGGGAAGCCCCGCCTGAGGAAGGGAAACTGTTGCAATATGTGGATGACATCCGGATTGCCACCAAGACAAAGGACACTTGTATGACCTGGATGACAGTCCAATGGAAAACATGGAAAACTGGTTCACGGATGGAAGCAGTTATGTCCTAAGTGGTAAAAGACATGCTGGATATGCCATTACCACCAGCCAGGAAGTAAGAGAGTCAGGGCCTTTCCCCATGAATACCTCTGCACAGAAGGCAGAAATAATTGCTCTGACCTGTGCCTTGGAATTGGCCCAAGGCAAAGCTGTAAATATCTATACAGACTCGAAGGGTGCCTTTGGAGTTGTACATGCGCATAGAGCAATTTGGAGGGAGAGGCAAAAACATCAAGCATGCAGAGGAGATCCTGAAGCTGTTGGAGGCAGTCCAGCTCCCTGAGAAAGTGGCAATCATGCACATTAAGGCACACCAGAAAGTGAACTCGGAAAGAGGAAATGAGCTGGCGGACAGAGAGGCAAAACAGGCAGCCAAAGGTGAGGTAAAAACAGAAGGGGCTTTAGTCCCTGACGGGCGAATCTCCCAGAAGGTAAGCCAGAATATACCAAGGAGGATCAGAAGCTCATCACAGATCTAGAGGGGTCATATAATAAAGAGGGGTCGGCTCTCACCTCACAAGGGAAGCTAATCATTCCCTCCTATCTAACATGGTCTCTGATAAGGGAAGAACATAGGAAGAGACACTGGGGGGGGCAGAGGCCCTATATAAACACCTAATTAGAAAGATTGTAGCTAGAAATTTATACACCACTGTGAGACAAGTGATTCAGCAGTGCGATCTTTGCCTCTAGACTAATCCCAAGAATACCCCCAAACCAGAAATGGGTCAAATTGGGAAAGGCAATGGGCCTGGGCAACAATGGCAGATTGATTTTTCAGAACTCCAAAGAAAAGGGTGGTATCGATATTTATTGGTATTAACTGACACCTTTTCAGGTTGGCCAGGGGCATTTCCTACCAGGACAGCCAAGGCTCAGGAGGTAACCAGAACATTAATACAAGAAATAATACCATGCTTTGGGGTTCCAGCAACCATATCTTCTGACAGAGGACCACATTTCATCTCAAAAATAGTACAACAAATTAGCCGCCATTTGGGTACAGATTGGCAGCTTCATACCCCATATCGCCCTCAGTTGAGTGGCCAAGTAGAAAAAATGAACCACTTAATCAAAGAGCAGATTGTGAAATTGGGACAGGAAACTAACTTGGCCTGGCCTCAGTCTCTTCCTTTGGCTCTCTTGCGCATACGAACCAGGCCAAGAGCAAAAGAGGGGCTGAGCCCTTTTGAAATTTTGTATGGACGACCCTATGGAATACAGAAAGGGATGTCCACACAAGCGGGGGATGAAATCATGACCTCCTACATGGTGGCATTAGGCAAACAACTCAGCAAAGTTGAGAAACACGTGGTTGGGACTCGAAGTAGGGGTTTGGATGGACCTGTACATAACATACAACCTGGAGATTATGTATATGTTAAGTCTCTTACAGAAAAGACCCTGGAACCACAATGGGAAGAACCGTTCCAGGTACTCCTTACATCCTTCACAGCAATAAAGATTAAGGAACAGAACGCCTAGATTGACCACTCCCGTGTGAAGGCGGCATGTAAATCTCCATGGAGAGTCACGCAAGTACAGCAAGGAAAGCTTACCTTGTCATGATGCTGATTGTAAGCCTAATAGGGGGACTTCAGGCATGGGAGAATAATGCCTTTTTGCAGCTACATGACAAAATTGCTAATGCCATGAACTGGTCTGATTGCTGGATTTGCTCACGATTGCCCACCAACGTAGGACAGGGCCACCCAGTGGTCGCCACCAGTTTTCCCAACTCTTCAGAGATAGCCAAGGCCTTTAGTAATATATCCCTCACCGAATACATGGAGATACCAAAAAGCAATCTTGAGTGGCAGATAGATTTAAGCATACTCTGGAACCAGACCACGGAAGTACCTTGTGTCCAGAGGTGCTACCTGGAAAACACCACAAAGAGTATGGGAGGGAATAGCACAGATAAAAAATGTGGAAGTACAAATTTTGTTGGGGCTTACCCTAATTGCACGAGTTATATCAAGTATGGAGGTGCAAATATGTGGAATAGCAACCAGACTCGAAGACACGTCAGCAGTACCCCCAAAGGCTGGCCCACCCCTGTGGGTCAGGGATGGTACTGGATCTGTGGGAAGTGGGGGTACAAAGTATTGCCCTTAGGGTGGAAAGGTCAATGCGCTATAGGGACTATAGTTCCTAACGTTACTATTGTACAAAACTTAACTAGTTCAGGCATGCTCGGTTTATTACAAACTTCTATGAAATCTGTGGCCCATCCAACCTGGGGAAAACAGAACCCTTTAGTAGAAAGACCAACCAGCTTTCATAGCTTTGCGAGGTGGTTTATCCCATGGTTGGGGGTTAGTGAATTGGAAAAGGCCTTAGTCAATGTTTTGGCTACAATGGAAATTATTAATAATGCTACAGCTGATGTGCTCATGGCTCTACAAAAAGAAATCTCTTCTCTAGAACAGGTGACACTCCAAAACAAGCTGGGGCTGGATTTGCTTTTTGCTAAAGGAGGAGGTTTATGTACGGTTATTGGTGAACATTGCTGTACCTATGTTAACGAAGACAAAAGTATTGAAAAGGATTTATCTCAAATTTGGGAAAAAAACAAAATCTTGCATGAAGTGGCCCAAGATAACACATCTTGGGGGTTTAGTGACTTAGTGGAAAGATTAACATCCTGGTTACTGAATTTGACATGGTTGAAACAATTGTTTGTTATGACAATTATGGTTATAATCCTGTTTATAGCTCTGTGTGTAGTAGTTCGATGTGCTTTAGGGTGTTGTCAGAACATGGGGAATTCTTATAGCGAATGGAAGAAATATCAACTAAGGCAAAGGTTAGAATCAAATAAGTACTTTGAGAAAGTATTAGATAAAGAGTCATTGTATTAGCTGTAGTAAAAGAATTTACTAACCTTTTTGAAAAGGGGGGATTGATAGAACTAACACTTAAGGGAAATGGCAGGACCATTAACTAGCTTAAGCCACATGTCTAGTAATCTTAACCCTTATGTAAGATGTTAAAACAAGAACTAGCGTAAGGAAGGGTCAAGATGATCCTTCGCTCTGCTTGCATTTTTGTAACCAATCACAAGATAAGGAGGTAGTAAATCAGAATGGAATGAACACGGAGGATTCTCTGCTAATTAGGAACCGGTCTGAGTAAGTTTTGTGGTGAAGGTGAAAAGTGCACAGTGAGGAAGACGTACGGCCTTCATCCCTAAGACCCCGGCCCACGACCACCAAGAGGCACTGCGCGTGCGCAGCTGAGAGGAGCTAAAGGCGGAGACAATGGAAATGAACTCATTGTAATAAGACCACCTTTCCGCAGAAAGGTCATGAATATGTATAGATGCTTTTGGAATATGTAACATTCTGTTGTATAAAATTCAAAGGGCATTGCCGCAAGGTGCGCACGATTTTGGTGGAATGACCCCCCGTGCTGCCCAGTGCTGAATAAACATACCTACTTTACAACCTCACAGGTTGTGGAGTCCAATTTTCTGTGCATCACCTTCAGAGATATACCTGCTCCAGCATGGCCTTAACCACAGCCGCAGTCCCTTCAGAAATAAACCTGCTCTGTCATGGGCTCATTGTCCCGTCCCACTCAGAGGGTGAGGTTAACTTTTTAATTCTCTGCGCGGTAATCAGAAATAACGACAATTATTTCAGAGGTTCAAACCAATCATAAATTTACTTAAAACTCAGTGGAACTACAAAAGATAGAGGCTTGGCAAAGGTCATAACAATGCTCAACATTTACCAGAACTATGAAAGGTAAGGGTTTAGCAAAACATGTGACGATATTACCCTAATGTGCCGAAAATTAAGTTAGAGACAGAGAGTGATAGAAAAAGAAAGCGAAGAGAAAAAAGATATCACCACCCTTGGATCCAGCGATGTTCTCAGCTCGTAGTTGTAATCTTCAGGTGGTGGGTGCGCACTGAAAACTTGTTTCTCCTTTTTATAACCCGATGTGCCTGTCCCATAGGCGGGGGTCTGTCACCACTGAGCAGGCACAGTATGTGCTCAGGAATGTTCAGAAATGTTCTAGAAATGAGTTGGTGGGTTGTGGGGGTCCTGGGGGTCTCACTGCCCCCCCCCCACTTCAGGGCTGACCAAGTGAGTGGTGATCTGTCACAGGCACATGGTGCACAGGGCACAGATGGTCATTGTTTACGTGTTTCAGGAATAGAGGAGTGGTCCCACAAGACGTTACCCTGCCTCTGCAGGCTCCATTCTTGGTCAACACTCCCTGGTCATCATCAGCCCATCCCTGTGCATGTCAAGATGGGTGTTTGTGACATTCACTTGTTATCAGGGGCCTTACACTCATCCATGGCCACACACTTTGAGGTGCTCCAGCATGACCTCATGCACAGCCACTGATGCTTCCAGGTGTACCTTCTCCAGTGTGGACTTATCCTTGAGCCACAATCCCTTCAGAGGTGTACCTGCTGCAGGACAGACAACCATGGCCACAGATGCTTCAGGATGTACCTGCTCTGGAATGGGCTTATTCAAGGCTACAGATGCTTCAGGGTGTCCTGCTCCCATGTGGACTCATCCACAGGTCACAGTCCCTTCAACTCGAGTTCACGCTGGAGTTCCAGCCTGTCCAGTCCAGCAGCACAGAAACAGCAGCGATGCCCTGGCCATCTGCCAGCCCAGGCACATCACCATTGCTGTTATCAAGATGTTCCCAGGCACAGCACAGCCAGATGATCAGCAGTACGGCAGTACAGCGAGCAGTGAAAGCAAAAAGCAGCCACTAACGAGCACTAGGCTCTACTGTACAGCAAGGCAAGCAAGCCCCATGGCAAGCACAGGAGCCTGCCAATTAACAGCTAAACAGCAATAACAGGTATAAATTCAGTCTAGCACATTCCAATCAAACCTGTCGTTATCTTGAACCCTTTGAGCCCCATGTTGGGCACCAAAAAGTACTGTTGCGATTTAACCTTGGCCAGCAGCTAAGCACCATGCAGCCGCTCACTCATTCCCCCTCCAGTGCGATGGGGGAGAGAATCAGAAGAGTAAAAGTGAGAAAACTTACGGGTTGAGAGAAAGTTTAAAAGTTAAAGCAAAAGCTGCACATATAAGCAAAACCAGGAATTCATTCACCACTTCCCATGGGCAGGCAGGTGTTCAGCCATCTCCAGGAAAGCAGGGCTCCATCATGTGTAACGGTTACTTGGGAAGACAAACACCATCACTCTGAATGCACCCTTCATCCTCCTTCCTTCTTCTTCCCCTGGCCTTATATGCTGAACATGATGTCATATGGTATGGTATGGAATATCCCTGTGGTCAGTTGGAGTCAGCTGTCCCCTCCCAACTTCTTGTGCACCCCCAGCCTACTCGCTGGTGGGGTGGTGTGAGAAGCAGAAAAGGCCTTGGCTCTGTGCAAGCACTGCTCAGCAGTAACAAAAACATCTCTATATTATCAACACTGTTTTCAGCACAAATGCAAAACATAGCCTCATACTAGCTGCTATGAAGTAAATTAACTCTATCCCAGTCAAAACTAGCACAATAGGGTTAGTTCTGGATAACAAAAACTTCCAGATTTCTTTGACTCTCTCTAAATCACAATGTACTATAATGGGCATTAGGGGATGTTACAAGCAGCAGCTGCCTCTAGCAGCTCCAGGGCCTCTGGATTCCACCTGCCTGGTTGCTGGAGCCCAGCCTGGAGACCCAGGTTGCTGGAGTAATTGCTCCTCTCTTGTTTCTGTATTCAGCCAGTAGCAAAATGGAATGTGTATCCCAGAAACATACACACACAGGGCACCGACATGACCGGTCACACAGGCTGCCACAGACAAGGCGCTGCCTTCAACAGCACCCGCGTACAGGGCTCACACCAGACACAAGCCCAGACAGCCACGTCCCCTCCTCCTCCTGGGCTGGCAGAGGCGGGAGGTCACTAGTGCAGCACACACCCACACTCTCCAGCTTCACAAGCACGTGCACATTTATGGATCTCCTGAGCATTGGCATGCCCTCTGCCCACCTGATCCCAGGCATCCTAATTGCTGGCTCATCCAGCTTGAAGTTTGCGAGCAAACACATGCACACACATGCCCATACATGCCCCCCATGCACACTCATTTTGGGGAAGATGCTAAAACTTCCCCCCCAGCAGCCAGCACCGGGCACACAGGTTGTGACCTGCAGTCCCACTCCAGCCGCCAGCACTGAGCCCCTCACTCACCTCACTTATCCCTGGTCCCCCCCCAGTAGCTGTTTTTTGGTGTACATACCATTCCTACCCCAGTGGTTGAGGCTGAGACCCCCACTCACTCCAGTTGCTGGCACTGCAGGCTGGGGACACCTACATCCCTGGTCTGACTCCAGCAGCTGGCACCAAATCCACTAACTCTGGTCACACCAGCAGCTGGCACTGAGTCCTTGCAGCACTGATACACAGGGATGGAGAGGGATTACACAGAGAGAGAGTTAACAACAGATTTAATAAGTTAGGACAGACTGTTTTGGTTGTTGCTTCCTCCCTTTTCTTATCATCCCAACTTGATAAGGTCCTCAATCAGATGATCCGAAATAAACATTCTCACACTTTGCACACCCTTATCAATCAGTGTAACTGACGAGGTTTTATTCTTGTCATTGTGAGAGCATGCACTGGAGAACGCTGCAATACGTCTTCTCTCCCTCCTGGTGTCCATGTAGCACACACAGATGAAGCCCTGAAGGGAACTAGTAGAAATGGCAGAAGATGGCATTCATTCTCACAGAGCTCTTTGGCAGTCTAACAGGATTGTCTGGATGCAGCATAGTCAATGGACAGAAATAGATGCCTTTAAAAAAAAAAAAGACCCACTAGGACTACAACGATTTGCTTAGACTTAGATAAAATGAATCTTCCCCTGAAAATTTTTAAAGACAACGTTTTGATCATATCTGAATTTTTTTCAGTTGGGGAAAAAGTGAACCTAAAATTTAAAAATAAGTTCAGAGCCTAAGTTCAATACATTGGATCCCATTCTCTGCCTCTATATGTTATAATGCAAGTAGGATTAGTTCTGTTAAAGATTAAAAAAAGCTTTGATTTTTCCTATGAATTTATTACAAACTTTCACAATTTTTCTATATTATCCCCAAAAGGGAGAATTTGGTTCAATGTAGCAAGCAGAGGTTTTAAAAAAAATTATCTACAGTTATGAAGAGGACGATTACTTTGCAGTTTAATGTAGCTGAAATAATAAACCTGGACATGTTATGCCTGAATCCAGATATTCACAGAAGATGACAAGTTAAAGCCATCCTAAAAAACTATTCCTTCATGAATGATATTGCATCAGGCTCATGTTTCTGTTTAGTTTAATTGTGGGGCAGAATTTATTTAAGGAAATGATTCTGAGAGTGTTAAGCTGTAATAAGATAAAGAAAATGTTTTCTCATTTACACAAAATAATAAAAAGATATGACTTACATTGTAGTACCAACTATGAATCACAATGAGGTTTCTAAATAAGATCCATGCTAACAATTTATAAAGACTAATAACAAGACTTCTCATTCATACAGTGTCACCCTTATATTAATTTCCAAAAAAATCCTAAAAAACTAAGATTCACTGTGTCTCTGGAAAGTAACTACTAACCCTCTTTATAGATGGTACACTGATACCTAGAGAAGTTAATTGATTTGCCTAAGGGTATACAGTCAGTAGCAGAAGTAACATTGATTCAGTTTCTGCTCTACAGCTATACTACACTGCCGTCTTCCTCTCCTGATAGAAAGTCTCTCTTTGAACAAACTTCCACTTTATCTATATTTTGAATTTTCAGGATAGTTCAAACACTGAACAACAGGTACTCTCGCAACATCTATACTACTAAATGAAAGAGTACCAGAAGCTCTGGAGCCTGACTGCCCACTGATTAATTGGGCCTCTCCAGCTTGGCCATTCCAACATAAATCTTAAGCAGTATGGATGCAACCAGGGTTTACCACTTGACCTTGGGGCCTTTTTTTCTATTCAGCAATGTAGTCACAGCTTCTGTATTCAAATCTGATTCTAGTAAATTCAGTACTAAAGATTATGTTGATGCTATGTGAGCACAGTCAAGAGTCTGCACGATATTGCTATTAAAAGCTGTATCCAAACAGAGCAAAAGTGTTTTGCAATGTGTTCCTGGTTTGCAGTACAGCAGTCCTTTTTGTGCTGTTATGATTTTCCTTCCATGGGTACCATGTTAAGTATTTGAATAACTAGCAGCTGGCGTGCATCTGGCTCTTGCTCTAACACCAGCTTGGGATGTAATCCTGATAGATCCCACCATGAGGGAGCTTGTGTTGTGGTTTAACCCCAGCCGGTAACTGAGCACCACACAGCCGCTTGCTAACCCCTCCCCCCTCAAGGGGATGGGGAGGAGAATGGAAAAGTACCTGGAGGGTTGAGATAAAGATAGATTAATAGGATAAAAAAGGAAGATGATGATAATAATAATAACAACATTAATAATAATTGTAATAACAATAATAATAAAACAAATTATGCACAAATGCAATTGCTCACCACATGCAAAAGAAAAAAAGAACAATGCCCAGTCTGTTTCCAAGCAGCGATCCCACCTCCCTGCTGGCTTCCCCAGTTATACACGGAGCATGACGCTCTCTGGTAGGGAATATCCCTTTGGCCAGCCTGGGTCAGCTGTCCTGGCTGTGCTCTCCCAGCTTCTTGTGCACCTGGCAGGGTGTGAGAAGCTGAAAAGTCCTTGGCTTAGTGTAGGCATTACAACTACCTAGCAATCACTACAAACATCAGTGTGTTATCAACATTATTCTCATACTAAATCCAAAACACAGCACTATGCTGGCTACTAGAAAGACAATTAACTGTATCTCAGCTGAAACCAGGACAGCCTATAACTGGGTCATGGTCCATCACTTCAGACACATTTTAATTATATTATTTCAGAAAAGTAATGCAATAGGCAGAATGATCATTAATCTAAAAATGTATCTGATTGTTTCAATAAATGCAGATAATTGTGGTGTTTCTTGGGGTGCATATACTGCAATTATCTCTCAGAGCAAGAATAAGTCATAATAATAGTAATGTTATACCTGGGAATATTGCAGCCAGCCTGGGAATCTGGAACCAGGAATCTATTATAATCTCAGATTTTAAATAAATCCATTTCTTGCTTTGGTGATGGCAATAAAAAGCTTGAAAATGCAAGACATGAAGGACTCAGTTATATCTTCAGAGACGTAGTCTTTGAAATACTAACTGCTTCGTATCTTTTAACAGTATATTATTTCTATGACCTCCTGACCAGGAGAAAGACATAAGAAGTAAACTCGGTGCAAGACATAGAGACAATATTATATCCTAATTGTGGGTAAAAATACTAGGCTTGAGGCTTCTACTATCACTGCTGAGCATGACTCACAACTGCTTTCACCTGTAGTTGTTTTTCCTGTTTTTACAACCTGAAGCAGGTCTGGACCTGAAGCAGGTTCTCAGGTAAAGAACTATGCTGTAGCATGCCATATCAACCTGTACTTCACTGCTTCATATATCTAAAGGGCCTTCAAAGTCAGCATAGTTAATCCAGCAAACAATATTGAGAGAAAGAAGTTAAATTTAAATTCTGAAGTACAAAATGCCAATTTTGATCAGAAGGAAAAAATAATAATTAGTGAAATAAATCAGAAAAGATTCTCCAGACCAAAACCAGTTGCTTGGAATGTTATTAAAGGAAAACCAGTGAGAACCAGATAGTAAAAAAAGTAGTAGATTGGTTCTGAAGTAGTTTCTAATAATAGTTGGATCCTGCAGAAAATACCTTTTGAATCTTTCCATAGAATTGGTTTTGCATTATGAAGGAAGACTTGTACTGGAGACAAGGGGGTCATAAACAGCCTGAAATCAGTGACAAGACTCTGTGATTTCAATGGATATTAGATTAAGCTTATTAAAGAGGCGGAAAAATGGAAGATTTTCAAAGCAACAGGGAAGGAATGGTATGGTTATACTAATTCGATACCTTTCTGTACCTGGCCAGTAATTTGTTGTTAAATGAAAACATATCAGAAAGACATCCATTATTGTTTTAAAGATTGTAAGTCATAGAAAAATTCCCATAACTTTAGGATATCTATTCCAGTATTAATTGCTTTCACTATGAAAGGTTTACATTTTATTTCTAGTACAAGCTCTGGATACTTCAGCTGGAGGCCATTACATTTCATAATGCTTTCCCTGCTAATTAAAAAAGATCCTTCCACCTTCAACAGAAACCTCCCTGTACAGAGGTCTATTCTACCTACTGTAAATAGACCCTCTAACTATTCTATATATAGTGCACATTATATATCAATTTTTCAAGCTTCCTTTTGATAAGTAGGTAATGCTCCTATTTTTAGGCCCTCTCAAATGTGTTTAATTTTTTACAGCTTTCTTAAAATACGGACATATGGTACTCAAATAATGACTTAATCAATGCTGTATACCATTTCACTGCTTAGTATTTCTCTTTTTATTAGAAAAATGACATATATGTTATTTTTACTACAGGAAACAAGCTGTAGACTCATATTAATCTGGTGATGAACAACAATTCAATATCCTAGTCAGACTGAATCTGACCAGATTAATTACTTTCCAGGATGTCTATCTACTCTTCATAAATGCATATAGATTTTTTCCAGACAATGTAAGACAGTGGTATGTATTAATTTGTTTTTAATTTTAAATATAAATTAACCTTTTCACATATTCACATCCCCAGATCAATTAAAAAAGCAAGAGAAATCACAGATATATTTCACATATATAACTGAAATGGATAGATATAAAAAAATACGTGACAGCATAAATCAGTTTCTAACTGATCATAAAGAACTTTTCCCTATGAGTAAATTAGTCTGTAATTGTCTAATGTGGGATATGTATACAGCTGGTACCAGCTAGAAGCAGGAGAAAAAATGAGAAAACAATGTATCAGCTAATTAGTATTCCAGTTTTATGAAATGGTATGCCAAAATTTAACTAGAAGAGGGAAGTTAATCAGAGTCCTCCTGAGAGTTTATAAGCAGACAGACATTTCGCTGTTTGAGCCTTCTCTGCAAGTCAGAAGCAGAGCTGGTGTCCTAAAAGAACACTTCCTCTTCATGGCAGACTAGGGCTTCAGCATGTTACAGCACAGTTAGCCCTACATTGCTTTTAATAAAAAGAAAAAAAAAAAGTTTGAATATTGCCAGTACTTACTTTCTCTTCTGAGTAAATGGAATGAGAACAGGAATTTATCCTGTTTTTCTTGCACAGCTTAAAATGTCTGTTTTCTCTGATCACTGTAATCATGGTATTCACATTTGCATTTTATCTTTTGATCTAACTGGAATTCTTTAGCAGCATTTTATACAGCAAGAGTCATTTGGAGAGTCTAATCACTTCATGATGTGTTACAAAACAAGTATTTCTTTTCTAAAGATTTTTTTGACATCTTCAAAGTGTAATATGTATTCTTTTGGCTAGCTTTCGTTAGCTAAATTTTGACAGCTTGAAAAAAGTTCCTGAAGTAAGTAAGTGTGTCTGTTTTGACTACAGACTCATATTGGAATTGGAGATGTTCCTAATTCCGTTGATGCTGTTTTAACAAAATCAAACCTAATCTTCAAAACAAATGTTCTTAGTTATTAAAATATATATTGATGCACATTTATCTGTCTTTTTGCCATACTATTACAGAAGGTACATCTGCAGAGCAGCTAAAAGACACTAGTCCTAGGATTGTTCAAAAGTCTGGTGAATTTCTAAATTCTCATTATGCTCATCCATATTGCCCTTGAATCTGATTTCAGGGAGGATCAAATGCAATTATATCTCTGCATTGTCAGCTGCATGGGGTAACATTCATTTGCATACTGTAGATGCCTAAATTTATGTGTCAAAATGTACATCCGTATAGATGAATTGCATATCCAAGTGCCTTATACCATTAAAGGAGATTGAGGGCTTTATTTGTTGCAATTGCAATCTGAGATACTCCAATATCCAAGATAGTTGAATAAAAAAATTTCCAGATTCTTATAGGTGGTGGGTTACCGTGGCCAGCTGCCAGACCCCCATGCAGCTGCTCTCTCACTCCCCCCTTCTTAACAGGACAAGGGGAGAAAATAAGATTAAAAAAAGTAATTGTTTGAGATAAAGACAGAAAGATCACTTACAAATTATTGTCATGGGAAAACCAGACTCAACTTGGGGAAAATTAATTCAATTTATTGCCAATTAAAATAGATTTGCAAGTTGAGAAACAAAGACAAACTAAAACACCTCCCCCCCCTCAGCTGCTCATTTTTCCCAGGCTCAACTTCACTCCTTTACTTTCCCACGCCCTTGCCCTGAGTAGGACAGGGAGGGAGGGGGAACAGGTGGGTATGATCAGCACATAATTGTTCCTCTCTGCTGCTCCTTACTCCTCCCACTTTTCCCCATCACCATTGTGGATCCTCTCCATGGCCTGCAGTCCTTCAGGATAAACTTGCTCCAGCATGGGTCCTCCATGGGCTACAGTGTGGATATCTGCTGTTTTGTGACAGTCTCCACAGGCTGCAGTGAAATATTTGCCTGTCTCCATGGGCTGCAGTTCCTGTCAGGAGAACCTGTTCTAGCATGGGCTTTTGACAGATGGCAGTTCCTTCAGGAAATATCCACCTGATCTGGTGTGGGGTTCTCCACAAGCTGCAGTGTGGATATCTGGTCTGGCATGGCCCTCTTCAAGAGCTGAAGAGGAATATCTGCTCTGGATTCCAGAGTACCTCCTTCCCCTCCTTCTTCTCTGACCTTGGTGTTCAGAGAGTTGTTTCTCACACATTTTCTTTTCCTCACTCCTCACTGCTTGTGCAGTGTTTTGCCTTTTAATACATTTTCCCCAAGGCCTCACCAGCTTGGCTGGTGAGCTCATCTGTGCCCTGTGGTGAGTCCACTGGAGCCAGCTGGAATTGGCTGTGTCTTGGCAGCCTCTGGCCTCTTCTTACAGAGACCATCCCTGCAGCCCACCCTCACCTAAACCTTGCCATCTACTCCCAATGTACTATGTATGGACAACTGTATCAAGTTCCTACTCAACACAGCCAATGGAGACTACAGGGCTTTCAGGCCATAAAACATATGTCTCTCATTTAGCTGAATAGCTCTCTACACTCCATGACTGATTCATTCACCTAAGCACAGGTATTTAATGCCTTCCAGGAGTCCTTAGGGTATTCCTGGCTGATACTCAGATGCTGCTCTGAAAAGATGTGGGTCTCCTATAAGTCCTGTGTGAGGTTTGCCAGCCTCTTGCAGGAAATGTAGATATGATGCCTCAGATGACACTGAGGGCCCAACCACTGCTTGTACTGAGATTCAATTTGTTTCCCTACATGCAGACATTTAGTGCCATCTGCTATGTCTTAGGATATCCAAACATCTGGACAGGCTGGCAGATATGATTCAGAACCTTGTGTTATTTTGGAGAGACAATTGGAAACAAGGTGGGATAACCCAGAAAAACTCTAGGCGCTGCTGTTCAGGCAAATACATCCCATCATGATCTTAAGAGCAGGCAGACTAAATTGTGTAAACATAATAAATTAATTTTGCCTAAATCTTCTCATCATTATCAGCTGACTGAGTCACCTAGGGCCATTTCTGACCTTTATGATATCCAAAGCATTTGAATGGGACCTGCAGATATTTTACAGGACCCACAGGAAACTCATCACATTCTGGGAGGCAGGAGGAAGACAGATGAGACACGCTGAGGCATGTAGACACCTCTAGGCAATGAATACAATTGTCAATCCTACGCTTACTTCCTTATATTAAATTTAACCCATCTTTCTGCATGGCAACCTTATATTGTCCTCAATGCCTCATTGATATTGTACTCAAATAGAAAACAGAAGGTAGACTAGCCACCATGCTCTCATTCTCTCTTTCATTGTTTTACCTCAATCCTGCAAAAGCCCCCTGTGATCCAAGATTGTTGTGCAGCCATGAAGGTCAGCACAATTTTAGATGTTCTTCTGATGTAACAAATAAACACTGCTGAATTAATAGAGCTAAATCAATTAAACTGGATTTAGATAACTGACTCCATTTCTAATTTCTAAACACTGCTATGTATACAGTGCCAACACTAAGTAGTGTATTTATATTTCATATTTCATATTTTACTGATGTGCCGCTTCATGAATATACTGATCATCTCATGTAAGGCAACAAAAACATAAAAGCTATTTTCATCTGTATCTGTAGTAGTTCTATTTCTGCTTGTCCATTTATCTGCAGAGATAACAACAATCAGCACTTCCATAGAAAAATATTCTTGAACTAAAAAACATAATTGTAATCAGTGTGAAAGAACCTGATGAATAAACCCTCAAATAGTACAAACACAGCCTTTCTTTTTATTCTTTTTATATAGAATTATTTTTATCCTCATATTGTGGTCACTGGCATGATGTCATATGAATTGTGCTGATACTATTATCAGTGTGCACATGCAAGACTTTTGCAGTGCAGTTGAGTGCAGGCACAACTTCTTTCCCAATTATTAACTTCTGTTCTGGGGAAGAACAATTATGAAAATCTTAACATAGGAAAGAGTACTTCAGAAAATTGTCTTTTTTTTTTTTTTTTTTTTTTTAATTAGACATCTCACATTCCTGTGTGTCTCTAAAGCATGCTTGCTTTCTAATTTTTTTTACAACATTTTGGGCACATTTTTGTTGAATTTGGTTTTGAAATTAGTAACTATTAATAATTTGTAAGGATAAGGTCAAATGCAATTTTCTCTCTAGAGTTTTGATTCTAAGAAATAATTCTGAAGAAAAACTACATTGTTAAGAAATAAAATTTTTTTAGCCTTTTCATCTCCTTATGTCCTTGATCACATGAAACATAACACTGATTTTTTTCCTGAAACAATATTTTACTTAGACTTCCTTCACAGAAACCTTTTTTGTGTGTGTTTGACAGGAAAAATGGAAAATTTATTGAAACCAAACTAATATAAGGTCATACCTTGTTTCTTTCCTCTGTGCAAAATAGCTTTATTAATGCTTCAGCTGATTTCAGTCAAATCAGATGCACCGGTGCAAGTCTTGAATCCACTTGCATTCTTACAGCTTCATGGAAATACGTGATTCAGTATAAGTCAGTTTATTTAGGTGCTGCAGCTACCAGATGCTGCAATGCAAGACTATCCTTAATAACCACCAAAAATCCATGAAGGAGAGGACACGTAAAGTATCTTAACCTTTGGGTAATTTTCAGTACAATGTTGCTAGTTTCTAGTTCTGTTTAGGGAAAAAACCTTGGATGGGAGAGAAGCATCATTTAAAACTTTGATTCTGTAAAGACAAAAGGCATTTATCAGCTCTGTCATGGGTCTTACAACCATTGACCAGACAGGCTTGAGTATGGCTATTTGGATATTTAATTCTGCCTTATAATATGTAGTCCTCAGGTCCCAGATTTTGTATAACCTAACTCTCCCAGTCTCTGTTGTCTCTGGTTTGGGTTTTCTCATGTTTTGTTATTTGTTGGCTTTAAACATTTGTTACTTCCAGTGACAACTTTTGACTCTTTGTTGTTGTACATAGGGCATTCAACTAATCAATATAGGTGTATACTTTAATGTGAGCAGATCACTCTCCAAACTCCCCTGATCACGGTGAGATAGTTTTCTATTGATCACGGTGAGAGAGTTTTCTTAGGCAGGGTAGTTTTCCATGGGCATTTTATGTCATTTAACATCCCTGTGACATCTCACCTGAATTTAACTGCCACTTCAAAAAGACAGGAGTAGTCCTGTGTTGTATTTGTCAAGCGCATGTGGGTGTCTCAGATGCCTTAGAGCACCTTGTCTAGGAAATTGACTTATTCTCCTTAACTGCTTTGCTGATAATGGGAGCTCAGACGCCCGGCCTGTACACAGGCACCTAAATTTAGCTGCCTAGACCTGAGCCTACCTCCTAGATGGTGGACACAGGAATCCCATCCATCACAGGACCAAGCGTTACATTAAACATCCTGTTGTGGGCTAAAAGGGTCACACTATGCATATAGAACTGAGAATTTACTGCAAGTCAGAATCATCTATTTAGGACAGAAAAACCTCATTAATGATAAAATTGACTTGTTATAAAAGAAAACTTCCTAGTATCTATTTTCTTTCCTTGGTTTTGCACTTATTCCAGTGTCATCCTGACTCCGAAGGCTGCCGGGAAGAGTGGGGTGCCCATGGTGGTGCAGGCCCCCTTGGCCTGGGGTCCCAACAAAGGGCTGTTGTGTCCCCCCACCCCTGGGGTCTTTCAGGCTGTTGCCCCCAGGCGAGTGGCAGCTCCTGCCAGGAGGAGGACAGTCACTTGAAAGTGGGGTGGGGACCAGCTTCAACTCCCAAAGGTTGCCCGGTCCCTGAGAGAGACCTGTCCTGCTCCTCCTGCTCCTGCTCCTGCTCCTGCTCCTGCTTCTGCTGGGCTGCGTCCACCCCAGGGGGTGAGGAGGAGGAGGGCACAAGAAATGCAAGAAACACCAGATATTATGCATTTCTAGTTACTTCCTTTTCAGTAAATAGCCGCCATCGTGTGCAGAATTATTTTGTTCAATACAGGTCCTCTTCTCACAGAAATAGAAGAAAAAAAGCATAGTCTTGAAGTAGATGAAAAAACCCTCAAGTGACAATAGAGCCCAGTGACTAGGGAACTAGAGAGAGACAGCCTGAAAACCTTGATCTATTCCTGTCTGTGCCATTTATCTCCTTTATATAGCAAAAAAGGATTCTGCATTTAAGTACTGAAGTTAGAGCATATATAATCATAAGAAACAGCCTACATAAAGACTCCTCCAGAAAGTGTTTTCAAGCAACTGAACAGAGTTTAGGCTGCTGACACAGGCATGTAAAATTAGATTGCTAAAACATATGCTGTGAATATATTTATCAACTTTCAATTTTGCTGCTTTCCTTTAATTTTTAGTGGAACCATTAATGGCCTCTATTCCCTGGAGCACATGTAGCTAAACCTATGTATGTTTTATTTGCCTAATATGGGACTGAAATTAAATCTAGGCATCCAAATTCCAGGCTGCGAGCCTGGGAACACCTCAACAGCTGCTAATCTGATGGGCATCTGAGCCCAATGAGCACCACATTATTTTTTAGGATGGAACATTTATTTACTGCACATTTGCCACTCCTCTGAAAGTGCCAAGCACATCAGTGTTATGTATACCTAAGCAACTTTTGAGTACTTCTGTGTAAATCACCAAAGGGACGGGTATTTGCAGAGAGTGTCCAATGATGCTGTAAGGGTCAGGTTTTTGTAATAATATTACTAGAACTTTCTATTGCACTTGGAATAATAGATAATTTAATTCAGCTGCACCTTTTTACAGAAGCGTTTTGGGTTTTTTTTTTTTCCAACGGAAAACATTTTCAGGAAGTTTTGGGTTCCCACATCAGCCTAGGAGAATTCAAACCCAAGTATCCTAGAAGAGTGTCCTGATTACCAGATTAGCTGAGCAAGTTGAAATCACTCTTAATAGTAAAGCTTTTTCACTGTGATTAATTTAATTCAAGATACATTTGTTAAAATGAATTTAAAGGAGGTATGACTAGTACTGTGTAATTAGATTATTTAGCAAAGAGGAAAAATTTAGGCCCTAGTCTGTTTCCTGTATTATTTCTAAATTTCATCCAATATCTGCTTCATGATCACGGGATCTAAAGCTACAACCTACGTATTCCTGTTGGCAGGAAACCATCCCCTCCCTAACTTAAGAAAATATCCAGACTAAAGACATAATTTGTAGTCTCAGATCTTGAAAATCTTGAAAATATGCAAGGACGAGGATCCCACAATTAATTTGGTTAACATGTTCCAGTGCTTTGGCAACCTCTTAGTGAAAAAAAGTTTTCCTAGTAATTTGAACTTGATCAGATTCATGGCCAGTGCCTTTTGTGGCATCTCCTAACACTGTGAGAAGAGATGAACTGCAGTGTCTTGGTAACTGTCCTTCAAGTACTTGCAGGCAGCTTTTAAATCACCTCTCAGCTTTCTCTTTGTCATACTAAACAAGCCCAGCTTCCTATTACATGGCTTCTAAGATATGTATCATTTTTCAGACTCCTTCCATTTTCTCCATATCCCTCTGGAACTGGGAGAGGCAAGCAAAAGTACAAAGTCCCAGTTGTGGCTTTGCTAGCACTGAGTGGAGAAAAATTAGTTTCCCTTGATCAGCCAGGTACAGTTCTCCCAGTGAATCACAGTATGCCTTATTTGTGAAGTTGCTTTTTATCCATTCATTGTTACTCCCACGTCCTTTTCAGCAGAGCTGGCTTTCAGACAATTGTTTAGCATGCATCTGGTGTTGTTCTACCCAGGATGCAGAAAATAGCTTTTTTCCTTGAGGAACTTCAAGAGATTTCCATCGGCCCAGTCCTTAAGTTTATCAAGGTATTTCTTGGTCAAAGATCTGTTAGATGTTACCTCCAAATCAGGTTTGTCTACAGATTTTCTGATGTATATTTTGTCTTATCACCATGGTTGTTGATAAAGATATTGAACAACATGTGCTCCACTATCAACCTCCAAGGACTCCACTCATTCCCAGTGCCAACTGGACATGGAGCTATTAATTTCTATCATAGAATGGTTTGGGTTGAAAGGGACCTTAAAGATCATCTAGTTCCAACCCCCCTGCCATGGGCAGGGACACCCTCCACTAAACCAGGTTGCCCAAAGCCTCATCCAACCTGGCCTTAAACACTTCCAGGGATGGGGCATCCACAACTTCTCTGGGCAACCTGTTCTAGTGCCTCACCACCCTCACTGTAAATAATTTCTTCCTTATATCGAATCTAAATCTACCCTCTTTTAGTTTAAAGCCATTACCCCTTGTCCTATCACTATATGCCTCTGTAAACAGTCCCTCTCCAGCTTTCCTTAAAGATCAGAAGGATATTATGTCAAAAACCTTCCAAAAGTCAAAATATATTATGTCTACCACTGTTCCACCATCCACATAGTCATTTCATCATAGAAAACAATTGAAGTTATTCAAACAGGATTTGATGTTATTAAACCCTTGCTGGCGATTCTACATCTTCTTGTGCTTTATGTGCTTGTAAATGGATTCCAAGGCACCATCATGCACTTATGCAAATATAATAATGTATCAATATATAGATATAATCATATATTATATTCTATAATTAAATACTGGTTTTATGCATGGTGGGAGAGCAATGGTTGCTGTTTACTTTTGACTTCGGCAAGTCTATTGACATCTAATATACTTCTAGCAAAATTGGTGATACCTATCCTGGATAGGTAGACCATGAAGTGAGAGGAAAAGTAGCAGTATCACTGAGCTTAAAGGGTTGTGATTCGCATTACCACGTCTAGGTGGTGGCTAATTACCAATGGTATGCGTTGAGGTCAATACTGGTTTATTATAAATCTAGATAATGAGACAGACTGTACCCTCAGCAAATTCATAGAAGATACCAAATTGAGGGGACCAGTGGGTACTCTGGAAGGCAAGGCTTCAAAGGATCCTCACTAGCCTGTAGAAAAGGATTGGCAAAAACACTCATACTTTTCAACAAAGCAAATGCAAAACTCTGAACCTGGGCTGAAATAGCCATACGCAGCAGTACCGGCTGGGAACTGACTGGGGTGAAGGCAGTTTTGCAGAAAATGGTATGGAGGAACCTGGTGGTCAAGTTACATATGAAACAGCAGTGTGCCCATGTGGTAAAGCAGGCCAACAGCATCCTGGCTGTATTACCAAGACCATCTCCCAGTAGGTTGAGGGAAATGATCCTTCCCCTTTCTCGGGCACTTGTGTAACTATGTCTATAGTACTGCACCTAGTATGGGGTTCCCTAGTGTAACAGAGACAATGCCACACCGAACTGAGTCCAGTGGAAGACTGCCAGTGTGCCTGGGAGCCTGAAGTACATACATACCTCAAAAGAAAAATCTGAAAGCTGTCTCCAAAAATGAGAAAACTAAGGAATGGGGAGTCACATATAGTATTGTTGTCAACAACTACCTAAAGTGAAGGTATAACACAATGGAGGTAGACTCTGCTTGGAGGTGTACAGTGATAGGATGAAGAGCAACAGAGACAAGCTGCAGCATGGTAAATTCAAATTACACAGAAGAATGAAGGCAGTCAGACACTGGAACAGAGAGGTTGTGGAGTGTCCATCCTTGGAGATATGCAGAACACAACTGGCAACAACCCTGTGCAACCTGAAACAAGTCCATGAGCTGTCCATGAATGTCCAAACCAGGTCACCTGTCCTTCCAATCAAAATTATGCTGTGATTTTATCTGTCTATGTAGCTGCATTTGGTTTGTCTGGTAAGGTTTGGGTAGTGGGGGGGGCTACAGGGGTGGATTCTGTGAGAAGCTGCCAGAAGCTGCCCTCAGGTCCCATAGAGCCAATGCCAGCCAGCTCCAAGAGGACCCACTGCTGGCCAAGGCTGAGCCCATCAGCGACAGTGGTAGTTCCTCTGGGATAACATGGTTAAGAAGGAGAAAAAAAACCCAAAACACTGAGAGTAATTGTAGCCAGAGAGAGGAGTGAGAATATATGACAGAAACAACAATGTGGACACCAGTGAAGGAGGAGGAGGAGGAGGTGCTCCAGGTGCCAGAGCAGAGCAGCCCATGGAGAAGACCATGCAGCCCATGGAGGAAGGATGAGGGGGTGTAGAGATTCCACCTGCAGCCCATGGAGGACCCCACGCCGGAGCAGGTGGAGGCACCTGAAGGAGGCTGTGACTCCATGGAAAGCCCACGCTGGAGCAAGCTCCTGGCAGGACCTGTGTATCTGTGGAGAGAGGAGCCCACGCCAGAGCAGGTTTGCTGGCAGGACTTGTGACCCCGTGGGGGACCCACGCTGGAGCAGTCTGTTCCTGAAGGACTGCACCCCATGGAAGGGACCTGTGCTGGAGCAGTTGGTGAAGAACTGCAGCCTGTGGGAAGGACTCACATTGGAGAAGTTGGTGGAGGACTGTGTCCTGTGGAGGAGACCTCACGCTGGAGCAGGGGAAGAGTGTGAGGAGTCCTCCCCTGAGGAGGAAGGAGCAGCAGACACAATGTGTGATGAATTGACCTCAATCCCCTGTCCCCCCATGCTGCTGGTTTGGAGGAGAGAGATAAATTGGGAGTAAAATTAAGCCTGGGAAGAAGGGAGGGGTGGTGGGAAGATGTTTTAAGATTTGTTTTTTTCATTGTGACTTGATTTGGTTTGGAGGAGAGAGATAAATTGGGAGTAAAATTAAGCCTGGGAAGAAGGGAGGGGTGGTGGGAAGATGTTTTAAGATTTGTTTTTTTCATTGTGATTTGATTTGGTTTGTAATAATATTTGTTTGATTTTTAATTAAATTAATTTTCCCTTTTTGAGTCTGTTTTGCCTGTGATGGTAATTAGTGAGTGATCTCTCCCTGTCCTTATCTCGACCCACAAGCTTTTCGTTATACTTTTTCTCCCCTGTCTAGTGAATGAGGGGAGTGATGGAGCGGCTCTGGTGGGCACCTGGCCCCCAGCCAGGGTCAACCCACCACAGTAGCTGTAATAAGTGAAATAAACTTGATGACAACTGTACCTTGGTTTACTTAGGCATGATTCATTTAAATTGAGTTTGGATGTCTACAGTCAGATGTTTACATTTGATCTAATGAGCCTAAGTTCTCTTTACTTTTACCAAAACAAGGTCTTCTACTTTAAGGTCCTACTTGCCTTAATGTGGTTATCCAAAACAAATTCTGGTAACTAGAACGTTTTTTGCTTAGGAGCTCAATTCAGTTGTCTAGTGCCTTTTGAAAAACCTTTAGAAACTGGAACACCCTCATAGATGTACAGGAGGCTAAACATCTTTTGGAGAACTAGGTGAAAGCCTACCTGAGTACCCTAGTGTATCTTGAATAATACTGTTTGCCACCAGATTTTGAGATCTATGTAAAGAAATGTCCTGTGAAGTATTTTATTGAACTTATATTAAATATTATGCTAAAATTATTGTTTGAACTTCACTTTTGAGGCACTAGCATGAGTTTTCATTGCAAGATTTTCACTGCTGTTCGAAAATAAAGTGACTTTCAATACACGTCTAACTGGTCTTTATTATACTTTTATGGGCATTTATCATTACTGATTGGCATAGAGATAGCAAACTTCAACACAAATATTTCCTATATTTAAAGCTACTCAGTAGTAGGAAAAAAATGCTTAAATAGTTAAACATACTTCTCAGCAAAAGAGCTTTTAAAATATTTTTTGAAAAATGTTAGTAGTTAATGCAATTTAGTGACTAGGAATCAACTACAGACAACTTTTCAGCTTCTAGAAAGGAAATTGCCTTAAAACTTCATTAAATATTTATATTTGTCTGTCTGCCTTGTTAGCATTTTATGAATAAGCAAAGGCATATCCTGAAGATTTTCTTTCCAGTGAACAACTTTATGCAAGAACTTTTCATATATTTATATAGCAAAAAAAAAAAAAAAAAAAAAAAAAAAAAAAAAAAAAATTAAAAGGCTGAAAAGCTGGAGCTTACTAGGCAACTGTTGCTTGCAGTGTCTATACTTCACTTGCAGTTTTGAATTATACACCAATGAATATCAGGGAAATTGCATCAAATTGATTTTTTTTTAATGTAAAAGATGAAAGACAAATATATTAATTCTAGAATAAAATTATGGGAACCTCAATGGAAAGAATTTAATATAATTTTATCACATGATTCTGGAAAAGAAATTTCTAAACAATATATTTGTTGGTTTCATCTGCTTGTGTTTCCTTTTTCAAATGGTCACATTACTCAGTGTTCAGTACGCATCTATTTTCAAATGGATATTTACTGAAGTATTGTAGCTGTGGCACCAAAACTATTAAAAAAACCTGCAGATTTTGTTTTAAATGGCTGAGTTTTTCTTTTGCTTTAAGAAAAGAATTTAAAAACCCCACCAAAACACACGAGTGACCCAAACTGAATTTTCAACTCACAGAAAATGCTGAACATGAATAAATTACTTGGCTGTTTCTGCAAAAACACCCAGCCAGGCACAATGCTATTAATACCATAACTCATTGCAACTAAAGCAGTAAAATGTTGATTAACTGTAACCTTAGAAACCCACCCACATCTCCCTACATTTCCCCAGCTCAGCTACCTACAGAAACAAGAGGGTCACAAGTAGCCCCTCCCATAATCAACACATTTTCCTTTGCATTCCATCACTCCCCCATAATCTGAAGTTTCAGTTGTGTTTGTGTAACACCAATTCCTTAAAAATTATTCATACGCAAAGATATGCCTATGCCATAAAACTACAGCTAGTTAAATGCCAGATTTATCATATGTAGTTCAACAGAATTAGATGATATGTGCATAAGCCCAGTATTTGATCCTATTATTATCTAATTATTCCTAATTCTTTCATCTTTTGCTATATGCCTAATTCTTTTTCTTCCTAAATTTTATCTCAATTGTTTTAACTGACCTGTGACAAGACATGAACATCATAGCAACAATTACATGTCAGACTCAATTAACTCCCTTGTGAATATGTATTTCTGTTTTAATTTTCATTACGTTTTGCCCACTTCCATGTTGTTTTTTTTTCTGTAAAAATAAAACTTTGATCTCAACAGACTGATTATTCACAGATAATGCTTGTAATTTGGTACTGTTACTAATTGGTAGCAAAGACAATATCTTAATTTATTAGGAATTGTATTTATTAGCTTTTATTTATTGTTTTCTATGAAGACAAAACTTGGGGAACACAGCCTAAAGAAAAGATGATCTTCATAAATCACAACATGATTTTTGGAGAACAAAACTATTTTACCATTTAAGTAATCCAAAACTGTTATTAAAACTGAGTAATATCTATAGCTACTTAACTGAGACAGATCTCCGACAAATACTGTTAGGGCTTTTCCTGACTGCTTACATCACTTTTCACTCCACTGTGTCAGACAGTGCATGGAAAATTTAAGCTAACTCTCTCAGCCTTCTTTCCATAGCTCTTCATTTGGAGTGTTGTTAAACACACTTGATTTTCTCTTTTTTCATTGCTCAAAACTATTTACAGAAGAAATACTGAAAAAGCTATCGAGTGATTTATTATTCAAATATGAATTCCAAAAGATTTTAAATCAAAAATAAAAAAAAAAAAATTAAATTGAATGTTACTCTTCTATGATCTTCAGGCTACAACTCCAGGATCAATGACTCTCAGTGAAAATTCACCTCTCCAAGGACCACATACACTGAAATGTTTCATTATTTATTAAATATTTATTAGATAATTAATCAAATTACTTTTAAAAAGGTTCCTAGGCTTGGTGAACACAAGCTTTGTATTACTGAATTATACTAGTATATGTAACACATGTAGTGAATATTAGTCAATGGTACCGAAACAACCTTCATAGTAGTCTCTGATATGTCAGTATAACTTTCTACATATAGAACTTGTGCTCACATTAACAGTCACCATGCAGTGTAAAGAATCAAAACTAAATGTAACATGCATACTGTTGTTTAATTTTAATATAGCAATTTCATCTAGAAAATTATTTCACTTGTTATTTATAATTAAATACCATTATGTATTGTAAAGTACTGGACAACTACCAGAAGCCTCTAACAGAGGCATGGAAAATCAAAATTGTTTGTTTTCTTTGTATAAAATATGTTTAATTGTGTTAGGTAGGGAGGAGGAAAATTTAAGGGATATCATCCAGTTTAATAAGTCCACACCAAAGTTTTAGTTTAGCAAAATTTACCTATAGAAAACTAAACATGCTAGATACTGTCTTAGGGGAAGAAGTAACCATTATTACTTGACTGTTGAGAGTTTTTGTTTCAGAAGGAAAATAGAGCAAAGACTAGAATAAGAAAACATCTTGTGTTTTCTTATTGATTTCTTTTAATCAGAAATATTAAAACATTAATGTTTAATTTCATTGGGTATTTAAATTTAGGGGGTTTGATTCATTTCCCATCTCTTTTAGTATTTTATTTCACAAGGGAATAAATACAGATAATCATGAACTAGTTAACTGGCCACTCAACAGCTGATTATGGCAAACATTTCTCTTCCTACATGGCAATTAAGTCTACTGGTTACACTGATAAAACTGAATATCTACTGAGGGGCAAAGGGAGAAGAAATGACTTTATTATTCTAACTATGCCAGTAAATAAACAAATATAACTTCGGCAGAGTGGTTATGATGGCAAAGTGCCTCTTGATTTTTGAGTGCCATTCTTAGCAAACTGATGGAGTTGAATTCTCATTTTGGAGAGTAACAGAATAAGGCCTGCTTGGTAGAAGAGTCTTATAAAAATACTACATATTGATAAACCATAATTATTAATATAAATGTAAATCTAAAAGAAAAGCAAACTACCTCTTATACTGTAGAGTAAATCTAGGTATGCAGACATTTAAAGCAGAATAACTTATGTCTTAAAATCCATATTTCAGTTTACTTTATGATCCCGCATATGCCGAGAAGCAAATGAAAAATAAGTATTTTTCAAATGGTGAAAGACAGCACGTAGAGAAAGTAAATGAGTAAGTGTTATACAAAGTAAAATCTTCTAATACTGTAGCAAAAGAGTGATCCTGAGATCATCTAGTTTAACCCCCATGCTCAAAGCACAGTGAGCTGGATGTTCAGTGCCCATGTCCAGTCAAGTTTTGTACATCTCCAGGGATAGAAACACTACTACGGACTGTCTGTTCCAGTGTTTGACCATCCTTACATTAAAAAAAAAAAAAAAATAAAATAACCTCATATTTAAATGAAATTTACTGTGTTTCAGTTTCTGTCCATTGCCTCTTGTCATGTCACTGGGGTGCCACTGGGAAGTGTCTGACTCTCTTTTTCACTCATTCCAATTAGGCATTTCCTGAAAATAAAATCTTTTTTCCTTTTTTTTTTTTTTTCAGTATAGCATCCATAACAGTAAACCAGCAGATTTTAGTACTAAAATATTTGTTTATGGAACAGTTAATGAACTCTTTTAAAAATTATTGTTATTGCTGTTTTTGTTGTTGTTGTTGTTATTATTATTATTACTATTTCCTGCTGCTTATCTGTGCTTATCACTGAAGGAACTTTTGCTGATTTCTGTTAATGTTATACATTATTTTCCTATTCAGTCTTCAAGTAGGCTTTAAATCATCCAATTAACTGCAAAGCTATGCTTAATGTATTACCTGAGCTTCAGTTAGCTTTCAGAGTGACACTGAGGTATGAAATTTCTGTTAATACACTCTGGGTATCACATTACCCTGTAGAAGAATAGAGAGCAGAGATCCTCAGGCAAACTGGCTGTGAAACGGGAAGCATTATAACTCCGCTGAAGCAGTCTGTGGCTGATCTATTTTGCAGTGGGCTGAAGGGGCTGGATTGCAATGAGAATCTGAACTAGTCTGTACAGCACAGCGTAGATGTTTCAGCTCGACTGGGGCTAGTTCTGGGGTTTCTAATGCACCGCTATAATGTCTGGCACAGCTACAGAAAGATTTTGATAGCTGCACAGATATAAGGGAGCAATAAAAAACAAACTAAAACAAAACAAAAAAAAACCCCCAAACCCTAGATTTATTCTATCTTCTCGATGCAATGTTCAGAAGTGCTCACCTTTGACCAAACTCTGCCCAAATTGAATTCTATGGCAATAGTAAACACTTCTCAAAACATCACCTTCAAAAATGAAAGTAACCCCAAGTGAGGCTTTGCTGATTATGGGAACTATGTGAAATAATGAATTCTTGGTGCTTTTGATGAAGCTCTCTCTTAATGCAGTGAGTGTAATCTTTGTCCCACTGAATTTAATAGCCATTTTGTTATTGATTATAGTGGAACTAGGATTTCATCCTCTGTCACAATGGAGTAATCATTTCATATGTATCAACTCCGGAGTCTTTTATGGCTAAATGGCAGAAACTAATACTACTATGCTGTTGTTTCCTTGACAATCTCATAAGTAGATATAGCAGATAAAAGCAAATACAATAAAGAAGTGGGAGTACTGGGAAAATGAACAGAGAAAAAACCCCAAACAAACAGAAAGGAAGAGTACTGCACCAACTTCTTAGACTCCTGTTTTCCTTTTTTGTTATGATGTTACACTTGTTTACGGAATACGAGGCAGAAAATATGGTGAAAGAAAGAAAGGATATTTCCTTTAATATGGTGACTGTTAAGTGTGTGGGACTATGAAAGCTAGGCTAATGTAATATTTTTGTAAGAAACCGCAAACATTTCGAGTTGTTATAGGAATCTCTGGAGGGTTTGGTTTTTTGTTTGTTTTGAAGGTGTCATTGAAACCAGTCTGACAAAATCAAGACATTTTTATCTGAGAAAAAATAAAATACAGGCATTTTGAAAGTGTTTTAATGAAATAAAATTATTGTAGATAATAATGAATGTCACCTGTGCCAGTGGCAATGAGGAGGCAATAAAAAAGAAACAGAGACCAAAAGCTGTTAGGAGAAGCTGCACTTTGATACCAAGTAATGGAGTATCCAGTCAGCTGTTGGTCTTTCTTCCAAGCAGTGAAGCCACATACTGCATCACACTACTATGCACAGGGAATATATTTGTGTATAAGCTGTGTGACATCTGAGGAAGTGTTTGGGAAGATGCTGATGGTCTCAGATCTGACAAAAGCACTGACATGGTGATACTGGGATGATGGGACTGTCCATCCAGGTTTTCTCCTGTTGGCCAGAGAAGGGACCTCGTACTACCCCATTGCTGGTCCTCCTGACTGCCAAAGCAGGCCATATGGTTGTGTGGTATGGTTGGAGCAACAGGCTTTCTTGATTTAGGCTGTGGTGATCAAATGAAGAGCTGTCTAAAAGGTATCCCGAAACAGCACCAATCACACAATTTGCATCTTTTATTATATTTTTTTTCAATTTCTTTTTTCTTTTGGCCTCAAAACCCTTTCTCCCCAGCCTCAAAGCTGTGAGATATTTACATCCAGGTAGAATATTTTTTATGTTTTGCTGGCTTGTACCACTAGAGTGAGCCCTTTTCTTGTCTGTAGGTTGAGATCTTTGAACTGCTGCTGGATCTTGTCCCACTTCCGTACATCTTTGTGATCCGCCTCTGAGGTCATTGTGCCAATGATGTGCTATTGTATGATGTCCCACAGTCCTGAGCCATGCTACAAATTCCAAGAATGATATCAACTGTAAAAGATATATCTGATATAGAGTGTCTGTGACCTCAGTTGTCCACCAATAGTGTCAGGTGTCAGAGTTGCTGTGGAAAAGGCATTTAGCTCTTTTATGTTTTTTTAACTAGAAGCTGTCCCCTAAAATTCAGAGTTATAAATTGACCAACAGTGGAGTCACAGTAAACATTTTGGATAGTCCTGTAGCTATCACCTGCACTTTGTTCTTTTTAGGCATTTCTTCCTTACTGTCATATGATCGTGGTCTTCTGTCATCTTTTAAAGAAAATAATGTGATTGCTAGAAAGTCTTGATTAAGGCACAGTGCCATTGGACAACCCAAAGAGCAAATCAGAGCTCATATGCTGACTCTGAAACAGAAAGAAAGAAAGAAAGAATGATGTTAGATGGGTACTTAGTTACAAGCACAAACATGCATTCACAAACACACATTGCTGGTGTGTGTGTGTGTCTGTATAAAGATATATATACACACTACATACATAGGTGAACATATTGCTTACCTATATATGCAAAAGAAACCATGGCAGTATGCGGAAAGCTACAGTCAGGCTCTCTGTTAAAAGATGACTTAATTGCAGATTGAAAAAGGGACTAGTGCCTAAGTGAAATGAACGTAAACCGCAAGCAAACTTGTATGAAAACTCAGTGTTGCCTTCGTGTCGTCCCAGAAAGCTTGTTTTGGCATCTGAAGTTCTGCACTACCATCCAACATGGGCTGAGAGAATAAGCATCACCTTCATGCTGGAACTTGTTTGGGATGGACTAAGTGTTCTTTCTCAAACTCATAACAAGAGCACAGGGGTGGATCAGATAGAATCACAGAATCATAGAATATCCTGAGTTGGAAGGGATCCATAAGGATCATCGAGTCCGACTCCTGGCTCCACACAGGACTAGCCGAATCAGAGCACATGACTGAGAGCGTTCTCCAGATGCTTCTTGAACTCAGTCAAGCTCGGTGCTGTGACCACTTCCCTGGGGAGCCTGTTCCAGTGCCCCACCACCCTCTCAGTGAAGAACCTTTTCCTGATATCCAACCTAACCCCATCACAGCTTCATTCCGTTCCCATGGGTTCTATCACTGGTCACCAGAGGGAGGAGATCAGCACCTGCCCCTTCGCTCCCCCTTGTGAGGAAGCTGTAGGCCACGATGAGGTCTCCCCTCAGTCTCCTCTTCTCAAGGCTGAACAAACCAAGGGACTTCAGCCTCTCCTCATACGTCTTCCCCTCTAGACCCTTCACCATCTTTGTTGCCCTCCTTTGGACACTCTCCAATAGTTTTATGTCCTTTTTTTACTGTGGCGCCCAAAACTGCATGCAGTACTCGAGGTGACACCGCACCAGCGCAGTGTAGAATGGGACAATCACTTCCCTAGACCGGCTAGCAATGCCGTGCTTGATGCACCCCAGGATACGGTTGGCCTTCCTGGCAGCCTGGGCACACTGTTGACTCATGTTCAACTTGCTGTCGACCAAGACCCCCAAGTCCCTTTCAGCATGGCTGGTCTCCAGCGTCTCATTGCCCAGTCTGTATGGATAGCCAGGGTTGCCCCTTCCCAGGTGCAGAATCCAGCACCTGCCCTTGTTAAACCTCATGCGGTTGGTGATTGCCCAGTTCTCCAATCTGTCCAGATCTCTCTGCAAGGCCTCTCCACCCTCAGCGGAATCAACATCAAGATGATGTCCAGAGGTCCCTTCCAACCTCAGCCATTCTGTGATTCTGGACTCTCTCAAAAGGCATGTCACAGAATGACAGAATCAGAACAGTAATATGAGATAGTGATATAGTCTCTCCTCCTAACACATCTTTTCCATCATTTGATCATTTTGTTAGCCCTGACGCTAAGTCTAGGGCTCTGATTTGAAGAGGGAACAGTTGATGGAGAAAATAACTGAGGTCTACAATATGATGAGGGTGGTAGATGAAGTAAACAAGAGTTGTTATTCACCAAATACTGTAACATTAAAACTGGGATAACCTCAATGAAACCAGTCTAAACCAGATAAAAGAAAGTAGGCCAGCAGGTTGAGGGAGGTTATCCTGCCCCTCTACTCTGCCCTGGTGAGGCCACATCTGGAGTACTGTGTCCAGTCTGTGCTCCCCAGTTCAAGAAAGATAGGGAACTACTGGAGAGAGTCCAGCGGAGGGCTACGAGGATGATGAGGGGACTCGAGCATCTCTCGTATGAGGAAATGTTGAGAGAGCTGGGTCTGTTTAGCCTGGAGAAGAGTGAGAGGGGACCTTATTAATGCTTACAAATATCTAAAGGGTGAATGTCAAGAGGATGGGGCCAGACTCTTTTCAGTGGTGCCCAGTGACAGGTCAAGGGGCAATGGGCACAAGCTGGAACACGGGAAGTTCCATCTCAATATGAGAAAAATCTTCTTTACTGTGAGGGTGGCCGAGCACTGGAACAGGCTGCCCAGAGAGGTTGTGGAGTCTCCTTCTGTGGAGATATTCAAAACCTGCTTGGATGCAATCCTGTGTAACCTGCTCTAGGTGATCCTGCTTTAGCAGTGGGGTTGGACTAGATGATCTCCAGAGGTCCTTTCCAATCCCCACCATTCTGTGATTCTGTGATCTCTTTACACAGTAGGTAGTGAATTTCTGCAACTTGCTGTCATAGGAAGTGGTGGGAACAGGTTCAAATTCATGCATGAATGAATAAATAAAGAACAAATGGATACTGAAAGAAATAGGCAAAGATACGCACTTTAGCATTCCTAATACAATAATCACAGACTCAGAGAAGAAATGATGAGAGTGGATCACATAAAGGGACCAGACTGGTGTGCTCTCCCTATATATGTCACTGGTCACCCCTACTGGGAACAGATTGGCCTAGACTGGTCTGTCCAGGAGAGCATGACTTGCATTATATTCTTACCATTGATCTTCTTTTGTGAGTGAGCCACAGTTCAGTCCCCAAAACTTTTAGGAGAGGATTAAACAAAAGATGTGATTAATAAATGGCAAAATCAAAGAGGGGAGGAAGAATGAGGATAACAATGGCCACAGAGATTAATATGCAAGGTACGATTTTTTCCCCAAGCCTTAAAAAAAGTACCATTTAGGCTATTAAATCCATGAAGAGGTTTTTTTTTTTTTTCTTTTTTTCCCCCATAAATGCCACATGTCACTTAATTTGTGCTATCCTGAGGAAGTCTGATATACACCATCCCAGCAGGACTAGAAGTAGGAACTTTGTCACAGAAGAAATAAGCAGTTCTGGTGTGCTAGCTCAAAAGATAATGGAGTGAGCTCAAAAGATAACAGAGCACATATACTGCAGTGTCATACAAATTAAAATTACACAGTTTACTTACAAAGTTCTTTAAAACATGATATATGTATTTTTTTTTTCTGCCATACTATTTTCTGTACCACTAAGGGAATTTATATTATTTTGTTTCTACAATGTAGCAAATATATTTTTAAAGCTTTTCTTAGAAAAAAATAATAACTTACATATAGAGATTTTTGTAGCACTAATTTAGGACAATAGGCAAGATTCATTAATGGTTTCTTTCCTTGTGGCCATCCCAGGCTTATGCCTGAGAACCATTGCATCTATACTGTCATGCATTCTCTGGCAATATAATATGCAAATGAAAATTCTAATTGCCTAAGGACAGATGCAGGCTGGAAATTTTTGATTACTACTCTTAAGAAAAAAATGAGGAAAAAAAGGAAGTATACATAGCAAACAAAATTCAGTCAAGTGCAAAGCCCGTATCAGGGGATAAAATGAAAAGAAATAAGGTCAACACTATTTTAAAGCAGAAAAGTCTTTTGAAGTGAAAATGGGAGCAAGTAGGACAATATTAAAAACATTGTTTAAGTCTCTCTATATAAATGATTACAAGACATGTCTATACTGGACCCCTATAGAACAGTTTCTTAATATAATAGCTAGATTGGTAGTAGTGAAATAGTAATTTAAAATAGAAAAGACAGGGTTTTGGATACATATACATCAAATTGAAAATAATCCTTATATTCAGTGAGCTGTGATGTCAGTTTTGTGCATTTCTGGCAACCAGGCATTATTGTTCCCTCAGTTTCCATCTAGCATGATACATTTAAATCAAGAATTTACATCAAGTATTTGTATGCATTATCTTAGATTAAGATAAAAACTAAATGCATAGAATTTCTGTGATTTAGGTTTACTCTTAAGTTAACTATTAGATCAGTCAATCAATTTCACTGTATAACTCACTCAAAGAGGAAATACTGAGAAAATGTACAAAATGAAGAGGAAAAAATGTATTCTAAAATTCTATTGGGATTAATATGTAAAGCAATATTACCACTTCCACCATCAAACTAGGATTGTATTGAATGAAATATGTACATTGAGTTGTGGGGGTTTTTTAGAAATGTTACTACATTTGTTTTTAAACTATATTCCCCCTTCTCTCTCTAATTTATACTTTTCCCATTTTTTTGCACAGTCAACTGTCTAGCATTATGAATTTGAGTGCAGTTTACTGAATGCTTTATTCACTTTTGAATTCTTTAATGCTTAGAATTTCCATAAATCTGATTTAGTTAGCTACCACAACTACATTTGCATTTGCTTTGTGCCATCAAAGTGGTTTAACACAGCTGAAACATCCCAGTGAGTCTAGCTATGTGTCTTTATTGACAACATAGGAAGCCTCAACCAGGCTGACATCTTTGTGCAAAGTATTCTGAAAATATACAGGAGGTGATAATCCCAGCTCAGAGAATTTTATAATGCAAAAGTCACACCAGAATGTCAATATAAAACAAGTGAGCAGGAAAAGAAGAAGAAGAAGAAAAAAGACTCTTTTTTTTCTAACATTATTTTTAGCTTAATAAAATTAGAACAGATAAGTATGGTGTATGTTATAAATGCTAGACATAAGGCACAATTAAATGAAGTATAGACCCCATTACTTTATTTTACTTTCCTATATCTCCTGTGATTTTTTTTTTTAGACATTTGCAGCTAAGTAGCATGCCATGTAATGTAATAATTTAATTCCTTCAGCATTTCTGTCTTATCTTGAAAAATACAAGTTTCAATTTACCTAGCAATTAATCTTTGAAGTTGTTGATAGCTAATAGGACAGTATATTTACCAAATCATTGTAAAGTAATTTTTATGAGGTTGGTACTTGCCTTACAGCTTAATATCACAAATGGAATTAACAAGGAAAGAGGCAGACTCCACAATGTGGACCTCTGTTGGCAATAATACATTATTTTTCATTTCAAATATAGTGAAATTTCATCCAACAGTGGATCTATTTAAAATGCCACCATATGAATAGCTGAATAACTCCTAAGAGTCAAGTGAAATCAGGATCTGCCTCTCTATCATTACTAGGTCTGGACATTTTATCAATTTGTAATGAAATTTAAAATAATAAAAAAATTGTGGTTTTTTTTCAGAAAAGATTTCTTTCATGATTATTTATAAATTCTCCATTCAACTGAATGAAGAGTAAAGACTATTTCTTCAGATCTTTTCAGATTAAGTAGAAAAACTCTCAAAAAAAAAGTACTACCCACTAGGTTGCTCTGAAAGGTACAGGGCATTTCCTAACCTCGCTGTATGCAGTTGTTGCACGGCACAGGCCTTCCTCCTGGCCACGCTTCCAGCATTCTCCACATCATGACAGCATATGAATGAAAGTGTAGCTCCTTTGGTGACTCTGTTTTCCCTTAGCACTCTCTCACACCTTCCAGCTTCCTAAAAACCATTAGGAGATGCTGCAGGTCTTGTTGGCCCCTCTGTGGGGTCTGCTGCAGACTTACTGGGTGACATGAAAGAGGGGTGCTACTGAGCCGCAGAGCTAAGAGTCCCTTCTGGTGGGACTCTGCCAAGTGTGGTATTTCAGGCATGCCCTTTGCAGTATTACAATCTCAGTGCCCTCCAGCCCACAGGAAACTGGCCAGCAGGCCACAGACCAGGCCAGCTATTTCTGTTTGGCATATTGGATCACAAAATCAGAGATACATAGTGGTGCTCCACAGAAAATAAATGAGATCTCAGCACAGCAGTACTGGCAGAGGACCACACAGTCCTCTGTAATGGAGAGTCTGATATGGAGACTGTAAGGAGCACAAGGTCAGGTGAGCTGTTCTGCACATTGCAAAAGGATTGTCAGGTCTGAATTCTCCCATGGGTATATACCACACCTTCCAGTTGCAAGCATTGCAAAAAAATTAATCTTAGCAGAAATTGCCTTTGAAATTCATTCTAAAGTTCCAGAAAATTGCTGCAATCATTAAAAATTTATCTTTTATGATGTTTTAATATTGCTCTTTTATTTGTTTCTTTGGGGGAACAGATGTGTGTATACCTCTTCCTTTTATAATTCAGTTGGTGTATTTAAGGTTACAAATTCTGAAACACTCACTCAGATGGGGAATGGAATATTTTTATGTATAGAGTTCTAAAAAGATTGTATCAATAGCAACTTTGGAAATTAACACTGAGCTACAGCAGAAGGTAAGATAACCCTGCAACCGCCCCGCCCATACCCCCTGATAACAATAAAAAGTAAAAATCAAATAGTTTGGCAGAATGACTGAGCATCAACATACTTATCTTTCTCATCCTTTTCCTATCAGGCCTACATACAACAGAGTAAAAACTGGCGTTATTCTTACATCTGAAATGTACAGTTACACAATGGTAAAGCAAAGCTAGTATCCTCACGTTGAACAGTTACTGCCCCAAAATACTTACATTTGTCCTTCCAGTAAAAAGAATAATAATAATAAAAGAGCACAACAGGCTGAAAGGATTGTACTTTGGTCTGAGCAATGCCTATTTCAGAGAGATAATACCTAGTAACATCAGAGAGTGATGGAAGTGTCTGAGTATGAGGGATAAAAAAAAGTAACTGTGAATCCTATAGTAGAGTTGCTCTGCTCAGCAGGTAACTGCTGAACTTTGGAGTACCATATTCACAGCTCCCAAGTGACTCCTGACCAAGGGAGAGAAATCTGAGGGAAAATGTAAGATGGTGTCTTTCTGAGTCTGGACAAACTGAAATAGATAACTTACTTTCTCTTTCTCTAAAAGAAAATGCATTTACACACTGAACACATGCTGGAATTAAAAAAAAAAAAAAAGTAAAAAATTTAGCGTTACTTTTCTGAAGCCTTTCTTCTCTTTGTTTTGCTACATCCCTCTGGTTTCCTCCTTAGGATTTTTTCAGATTTGGTTCTTTGATGTAAAAATCTTCTCTGAGACGCTCGTCCTAAAGAAACCTTCTCAATATTTTTCAGTCTTTTCTCACATCCTTCAGCATGATCTTCAGCTCTCTGATTAGAGAGATGTGTGTCTAATGCTGCAGGAAGACTTAGGTTCCTAGATTAGAACTAGAAGACAATTTTGGTAATTAAGTTAGGCTAATCTAAAGTGTGATTCTAAAAATCCCTTACCAGCTCCTTATATATCTAATACTTTGCCAGTGCATTCCCTGCATACCTAAATTATCTTTCAATCATTGCCGAGATCCATGTTTTTATGGGAACCAAAAAGCTGAACGCTTTCCTCAGTGTTAAGCAGTCTTTTAATTCTTAGGCTGTATTTTCTTGCAACTTGTGAGAAATGTGGCCTAAAAGCATTCCTCAAAGCACGTCTAGTGCACTTTTAAAGAATAAATCTTCCAGAAACCCCAGAAAATACCGTAATCCTCATCTATCATCATGTCGTCAGAAAAATGCATTCTGCTTCATACCTGTAATTTCTATAGATTTTTTTTTTAACCTAGAACACTTACCAGCTTTTCATGTGCAATATCATCTACAGCCTAATAGAAGCTGAGGTGTCTGGAAGGCTCCTTCATGACAAGGGAACATTAATAAAGAGGACCTTAATTCATAGGTACATAGATGCATAACCATTCAGAAAAGGAATATGTTTGAATTTAGACTATTCACTTCAGATATGGGGAAACGTGAATTTTGATATTTTTTTCTAGACACTGCTTATGAATTTTACTCAGTATCAACTTATATAAACTGCGACACTTATATCTGTGCTAAATGGGCTTTAATGTCTACAAATTTGGGAAAGAGGTAGTCTACAAGACCCTTTAGCTCTGCTGTTCTTGCCCTGCAAATCAAAGAATCGATTGAACTTGCTGATTTGTCAGTTAAGTGAAAGACCATGTTTATAGCATCCAATGAACTGAGATAATGCATGTTTAACTTTTCTGAGATTAGAGCTCAAAGAATAGATAGTTTGCTTCACGAAACCTAATGTTTTCTGTGCACATGGATGTCTCTGCCCTTGTCAGAAGATTAATAGGTCATTAATGTTCACTAAGAATAGCCATGACATTCAGACTAGAACTCTAGGGAACTCTAGCCAAACTAAAGAGCTGTAATCAGTTATTTTAGCAACCTTGCTTTGGACATTAAAGATACAAATTCTGAAGAGTATTTCCATTTAAAAGGACCACAGCATAGAAAAGACTTTCTAATTTTATTTTTAAAACTTGAAAGGTAGTAGTAACAGCATAAGCTACAGTTAATGAGCAGTTATTGAACCTGTGCTGATGGAGAGCTGAAATTTACAAGACACAATGTGGTAAGTATAAGTTGCTTGAAAACACATCATTAAGTCTCGTTTATGAACAGTTGTATCCTTTATCTTAAGAGAAACATTGTTCATCTATTACTTACAAAAGACTTAATATTTATATTGGAAGGGTGAAAAACTATGGCTTTTATCCTTGTAGGTAGAATTATTTGCTGGCTAGAGTACTTCTGGACAGCAGTGAAACTGAGGCTGAACTGAAAACACAATAGTAAGCTAGAACCACTTGGAGATACCATACCAATATATGGAAGGAAAGCTTCATAAAATTAAATGTATGGTGGAAAATGCAGTGGCCAAAGAAACTAATGGAAAGTTAGAAATCTCAATTAGCTGTATTAAATAAATCTTGTGACAAAAAACCCCTGCATCCCTTTACAGGAGTTTTAGCTTCCCTTTAAATTAAGAAAGTCCTAGGTTTAGAAGAAATGTAATAGCTAAGAAGAAATTCAAGAAAATACTAGCTAACACTTGTCAAATGAAGACAAAGCCAAGGAGGACATCTTGCTGATTAGCCCACTGAAAAAGAAAACCAAACCAAACCTGAAACAGCATTTTCCATCAAGTATTCTGGAGAACTGGAAATTCATCCATGCAATGGCAGAAATATTTCAATTAATTTTGGTTGTAAGGGTAAATGCTGTCCCAAACCCTGAGGTGAAATCTTGGATCTCAGCACTCTGATATGGTATTGTGAGAAGATATTAATTAGGGAAATACTTTCTTGGGACTTCACCTGTGTGGTTGTAGAATTTTCACAGACATATTCCTGTTGGAAGGGACCTTGGTCTGACCTCCTGTGCAGAGCTGTATCAGCTCTGAGATTGGGCCAGGATGCTCAGGCTTTTTTCCAGCTGGGTCTCGAAAACCTTCTAGGTTGAAGCCCATACAGCCACTCTGGACAATATGATCCACTGCCTTCAGATCCTTCAGTCTGAAACTCTCAGTTTATATCCAGTCTCTTATTCTCCCTATGCACTGCTGGGAAGAGCCTGGCTCCTTCTTCATGATAATCTCCTTGTAATCTCCTGATGGGCTGCTGTGAGGTACTGCTGTTTATGGAGCCCCAGATGTTGTTGGCCATCTTTGCTGCTGGGACACACTTTGGACTCATGTTCAGCTCACTGTCCCCAGGGACTTTTCCCCAGAGCTGCTCCCTAGCCCTCAGTCCCCCAGCCTGTCTCACTGCCAGCGGGATCTTCCTTCAGAGTGGCAGGACTGCATTTATCCTTGTTGAATGTATCACCTGGTTCCCTAGTTTGGTGTTACCTGCAAACTTGACATGCACACGCTCTTGTCACCTCCAAGCATAAATAAAATATTTTAAACAAGACGTGTCCCTGCGGTACTCCCTGTGTTAGCAGCCTCCAGGTAGATTATGACTCATTAAATGCTATGCCTCAAGTCCAACTAGCTAGCTACTAACTAGACATCACACACTAAAGTAAAAGTAAAACTAACAGCAGGACACTTTTGTGACCTCATTATGTGAGTTGTGTTGGACCTAGAGCTGGAGGTCAGTTAGAGGAGACAAGGTATATGATTAGATAGCATCTGTGAAGTGCTTTACAGTTACAGGTATGGGAGCCAATGGTTAACTGCTTATGCAGAGCTATGATCAGATCCTTATTTCTTCTTTTTCCTTCTATAAGCCATTTAAAACACCCCACTATGGGAGATAACAATTACACACCCTGTCCTGTGAAACTGGAAAGTTTGATAGACTTCAAATCCTGATTATTCATAATACTTTTGGTGTTACCGCTTTAACATGAATTGAACAAATAGCTTTTTATGTCTATCCACACTGTTTCACAGGTTCTTTCCTATTTTTCCCCTGTTTTCTCCCATCCATCAAAAGTGTCATTGGTGTTATGAAATTCAGCATTGCATTGCTAGATTTCTGGATGAATAGCTCTGTCGTTGAATTTGCAACCCCAACTAGATTTGTAGGTTTTGTAGACCAGTGGTCTCCGAAGTGGGGCGAGCACAACCACTGGGGGTGTGCAAGATGAAAATATTAGAACTACAGTAGCAGATGTATGTAATTTATAAATAAATAAACATACACATATTGAGAGTGTATGTTCAAAATTTTTTTTACTGATAGGGGTGCATGATAAAAAAAATTGTGGATCACTGTTATAGACTATGGTACACTAAGTACCACAGAACTGAATTAATGAAAAGTCTCAAAGTGCTATCTTGTCAGGCCTCACATTGCTCCACATGCTCTCCTATCACATCCAACTGGATACAACATATATCCTTGCTGTCATGTTAAAAACTACTACTCTGGTTGGCTCTGACACAGACATTATTTCAGAAAACTTGCACTAAAATGTCATAAGGGAAAAAAGCCCACAAAAATAACCCATCCTAAACATGTGTTAAATCTGCTAAAAATCTGGAATCATAGAATCATTTATGTTGGAAAAGACCTTTACGATCATCGACTTCAACCATAAATTTAACGCTGCCAAGTCCACCACAACCACGTCCCTAAACACCGTATCTACATATCTTTTAAATGCCTCCAGGGATGGTGACTCAACGACTTCCCTGGGCAGCCTGTTCCAATGATTAATAACCTTTTCGGTGAAGCATTTTTTCCTAATATCTAGTCTAAACCTCCCCTGGTGCAACTTGAGGCCATTTCGTCTCATCCCCTTCCATCTAGGCCAAGTATGAACTATGAAAATGGTGGCTTGGTCCAGGTGATTGGTCTGGATACAGGATGCACTTCAAGACTTGGTTTAGAGGTCAGAGATTGCTTCCTTAATAATATGCCTTTATAAGAGATAATTTAACTGAAAGAATGTGTGATGATTCTCTCTTTGAAGTTTTGTCTCTGTATATGAGGACTTTAGGGGAGTTTACAATGTTTGTAATGTTTTAAAACATTAAATAAAATAAAATAAAAGCATAATATACTTTTTGTATACAGTTAAATAATACAACTTTATATAGGTAAGTAATTCGGAATTAAATAGTTTGTGACTTCTGGAGTCACACTGAATTTGTTTTAAATGATACTAAATTTCTTTTGAATTAATGGCAATTGCAAAAACATGACATGTCATCTTAAAGGAATTGCTTCAGTAAAGTGATGTATGAGTTTGCAAGAAAGCTGAAGATAGTAACAACAGAAGTACCTACCAAAGCTAAGATGTGAAAAGGGTGCTTTATTTTTCTAAATTAATATCTAGAAACTTAAGAACCAGTTCGGAATACTTAACTACTAGTTAAGTATAATTTTAAACCAGTATTAGATAACATGCTTACAAAATCTCATTTAAAAAAACCCAATGGAACTTTTTTTTTCCTAATTATTGACTACTTATCTCCAAGATGTAACTTGTTCTGTAAGTTTTGTTAGGAGCAGTAAACTTAAAAAGAATTACCTAGGAAAACAACCATTACCTTTCTTGTCACTAGCTTTATTTTGCAGTACAATATATTCGTCTTTTTACCTTTTTTATGAGCAACTTGCTTTTCAAGTATCCACACATAATTTGGCATCATTTTTATGCAGTTCAGCACAATATGATTCAATTGGCAGTCTTTGCTCTATGGAGATGATCTTAGACTGAAACGTAATTACCACTAATCCCCAGAGTGTGTATTCCTTCCAGGTCAAGGATAAAACCATTGGCATAATAAGCAAGAAACCTGAATGAATTACCAGAAGTTTAGTTTAAATTCCATGTGGCTAAATAGGCAAAAGCTGTTGTTGCATTTTTATCTCTGAATTGCAAATTCTGAATGTATCAGAACTTGCAACTATTTTAAACAGATTTTAATTTAAATAGAAATATTATGTAATTGAAACACACACCAAAAAAGACACACACACACACAAAAAGCAGCTCATCATGTATTACTAACAATGGAATAAAAATGTAGTCCTATTAGGTGTGTAGCACTACCTGAAAAACATGATAGACAAGGAGAAAAAAAATAGAACTGTAAACAGTTTTCCAGTCACTGATGGTCTTACAGCATACTGCATTGGTGTCAAAGAATATGCAAAAACTAAAGCAGTTTGTGACGATTCATTTAAACTAATGGCAGACATATACAGTGTACATATCTATATCTAAGTTACTTCACAAGGTTCTTTTCATTGTCAGTGGGTACAAACAAAGGCTCTTGGGATGTGATTTGTATAATCTTTTTTGGATTTCTGTATCATGAGGTGTGCTTTTCTGCAGAAGGGCCAACTTCTTCCCTTTGTCTACAAGGATACACTTCACGGACCAAATAATACATAGTAATATATTTTTGTCCTTTTATTGTTGCTTCTAAAGAATATATATACATATATATATATATATAAAAAACCCTCACAAATTAAAATATTAAAGGTAGTACAAATATCTGGACTTAAATTTTCAAACCACAGAGACAAGATTTTGACATCAAATACTTCAGACAGATTGGCCCTGTTTGAAAATATGTTCTCTAAATCTACACAAAAGGCCAGTCATTCAATTATGCACTGCCCAGAAAAATATTGTTTATTATTATTAGTTTATGACTGCCTTGGTTTCAGCTGAGATATAGAATTAATTTTCTTCACAGTAGCTAGCATGGGGCTGTGTTTTGGATTTGTGCTGTAAACAGTGCTGATTGATAGTAAAGAGATGTTTTTATTATATAGAGATGTTTTAGTTACTGCTGAGCAGTGCTTACACAGAGCCAAGGCCTTTTCTGCTTCTCACACCACCCCACCAGTGAGCAGGCTGGGAGTGCACAAGGAGTTCGGAGGGGACACAGCTGGGACAGCTGACCCCAACAGACCAAAGGGATATTCCATACTATATGACGTCATGCTCAGCATATAAGGGGTTGGGGGAAGAAGAAGGAAGAAGGGGATGTTTGGAGTGATGGCGTTTGTGTTCCCAAGTAACCATTACACGTGATGGATCCCTGCTTTCCTGAAGATGGCTGAACACCTGCCTGCCCATGGGAAGTGGGGAATGAATTCCTTGTTTTGCTTTGCTTGAATGCGCTGCTTTTGCTTTACCTATTAAACTTTACCCCAACCCACAAGTTTTCTCACTTTTACTCTTCTGATTCTCTTCCCCATCCCACTGTGGGGGGAGTGAGCAAGCAGCTGTGTGGGGCTTAGTGGCCGGCCAGGGTTAACCCACTACAATGGCTCTGTGAGAAAGCGATTAATTGGATGCAATCATGTGAAAATATTGTATGAACAATACCAGATGTTTTTATTGAAATTATACTTCTTATGTGTCTCTCTATTTTGAACCACAAATGGAAATAGCAATAATCTTAAGCTATAAATAGACATTTTTGCTAATTTACGTATCCAGTAGATGTCTTCAGCACAGGCAAGACCCACCTCTATTGCTGAGAAGCAGTATAGGGCTGCTCAGTCATTTCACCAAAGATTTTTGTAAGTAGGCAATGGGGTCATCTCACCTATAATATTTTAACTATATCTCAGGCATTCTCTTTCTAATGGATCTGTTCTCCTCTTCACTGTCACCAACACTCAAAACTTTACGCACATTGCGTTTTGTTTTTTCACTCACTGTTCCAGATGCTGACTTCCAAGCACTTCTTTATATACTCTCTGGGACAGTTGAGAGTTTAATCTTCTCATCACAGCCCAGTCCGTGACTATTCACATCCTTCTTGCTAATGAAGCAAGCTAATCTCCTCAGTAGATGTAATATTACTCTCTTAATTCAAAATTCTGAAGACAAGCAGGGGAAGAGAAATAAGCAACTCTGACACTCAGTTCCTTCACTGATGCCCTTATAGTTTGGTTAGGGAAGCTGCAAGACTTGATGCATAAGCAGCCAGAGTCCATGAGAGATCGCTGGAAAACACCATTTAGTTAAAGCCAATTTGTGTCACTTGAAATCACAGACACACTCGCCATTAAGAAATGGCAGATGTCTACATGTCTACAAGATGCCAGGTCTACATGTAGATGTAAGAGGATAAGAGATTGGCAAGGATTTCAAGCATGAGGACAGAAGTAAATATTCTAACACAGTGTATGAAGTAAATTTTTGGGCTGTTACTGGCACATTTCAGAATGAAGCAAGGACCGCTCTGAAGTGAACAGTAATCTTATTTCTATTGCACATACGAGAACACTAAACACATCATTGATTGTTTTCGATGAGCAGGCTCACTTCAGACTAACAGCTAATAAGATGAGGATTTCAAGAAGCTCTTCTGGAAACTGAAGAAAACACTGAAAGCCTAAAAACATTTAAGCACATTTATAGGTACCGTCCCCTGAAAGAATGAGCTGAACACTGAAACTACAGCTTCCACTTGTTGTCTGAACTGTGTTGATAGATGGTAGCTCCCATTCATTGGTCTTCAAAGTGCTGAGACATGATAGCAAAAACATAGTGAGAGAATCTTAGTCCCAAAGAGGGTATAATTTAAACAGAGTGAGACAAAGGGAAAAAAGTTAGAGAAAAGGAATCATCATCAGAACAGGAATTTTGTATTTGTGAACCACGCAACCACAGTCTCCTGATTCCCAGGTTAATTCCTAGAATACTGTAATATTTCTAGCTGAAATAATCACACCCAAAAAGTAGTACAGGCAATATTTGGAAAGATTGATGGTCAAATAGGGCTCCTTGGAAAGGAATGAGGAATTAAAAATGGAGATATATTGAGAGGGGGAAAAAAAAAAAAGCAATGAATGTATCAAAACATTAATCATCTGCAAAGCCACCATATTCCTCATCTTAGATCTCACTACTCATGAGATTTTTATAATAAGCTCCCTACCCCCAGTTTTTCCCTTACCCTCAATGAACTTTACATCACAGCTAATGTTCAATATGAGCTAGACCTGTTTTGGTAAAAACTTGATAACATTATGCTAAGTACTTCTTCATGGAAAAGCTACTTCAGAAATTGGATTTTCTACAAATTCAGTGTTTACCAAGATTCAGTATTAGGTATTCTTAAGCCTGAATGCAGAGGGAACAGCAATTATAATCTCACCAATAGCAGAATCAGAATTATTATCTGTATGTGGTTAAAAAAAATCTTTTACATCTTGTGTGTACAATTTAGTATTCCTCTACTTTGTGTTAGCTGTATGTCTTAGAAAACTTGCCAAGTGACAAGGTACTGGCATTTGCAGGAGTGGTTGGGTATCTGGCAAAGTGCATATGTTTGAAGAATTTGATGCAGCTTTAACTTGCAGCTGCTGCTTATACAATCATTCTGCTGTGTTTGTAGGTCTCTGATGTATGCAAAAGACTGATTATAGTCTGGCACAGCTCCTGGTAGCTTAACCAGGGGGATATTTCCCTTAATCTCACCTGGCAGTGAAGTTGCAAATGAGCCACAATATTTGAGTCTTAGCAACAGTGGTTTGTAATCAGCGATTCCAATTATGGGATGAGGGAATACTAATTGACCACCAGCTGTCAGAGCAAATGGGCAAGACAAAGTTATTAACTTTCCATCTTGACCCTCAAAAATGGAATAGAACAAATATAGGTAAAATTTCCTCTCTTTTGGAAATAAGGATACAAGATTAAAATGGCCTTTCTTGTTTGATCAAAAGAATATTATAATTTAGTTCATCTAAAGAAATATTTGGGACGGACTAAATATAACCTTGGTAGATAAAGAACCAATATGCAAAATCCTTTATTAACTAGTAGATGTGTAGAAGCCCTTTATTTATATTTTCAATACTGTAGCTTTACATAGATATACTTACATTCCTGAGGCCTAAAAATACATAAACATGTCAATGAGTGGTTAAACAAAAATAAAATATACCACCATGAATTTTCAAAATTATTTGCTCTAGTATATGAATCAAAAATACTAATTTTCTTTCCACTATCCAGTTTTATGACCATCAATGAATCATCTCAGCACCTTAAGTATGTGTATAGCATGAAACTTCTTTTATGTATGCCTGTTTGATTACCGAAACCATTTATGTTTTCTTTTTTGCTTCTGAAACCACCTCAAATTATTTTCTAAATGAGTCATTTTGACTGATATCAAGTTGTTTCTCCTTACATTTTTGTATTGCCTCATGGAATTTTTAGTTCCCACTCCTTTTCTTAGGACAGATCTCCTGTGCAAGGCTCCAAATGCCTTTCTCCAGATAAAACAAAAAATTTATGTCTTCAATCATACAGTAAACCAAACTCCTGGATATGTAGCCCTGACAGAGAAATTCAACCCACTTCAACAGAAGTTTGTGCTACAGCTTCCAACAAATCCAAACCCCCAAAATAATGCTGCTTATTGTTAAAATGACTGAAAGCATTCAGTAGTTTCAGTAACTGAAATTACTTTAGTTTGATCCAAAATTAGTATTAAAAGGTCCCAGTGGATAACTGCATAAGGAATGATGATAAAATTTTGTAAAACAGAAATAGAAATGGCTCAACTGAACTGTTTCAATGGAAAAACGTATTTTGAAGAAAAAAAAACCAGTAAAACACCACCATGAAAAGTACCTTTTCCCTTTCAAAAAAATTGCAACAAGTTACAGATTATTCTACCATGTTTGGTGAAAAATAAATATTGAAAGAGAACATACAAATTGTTATTATAAAGAGACAATGATAGCCATATTTTGCCCATAAATCAAGGGGTTCAGATGGTAATTTATGACAATGAAAGAAAAAGGTAATAACAGAAAGTAAAAGGATAAGAGGTGAATATTTGATAAATGATGTTATACTGTGGGAGAGACTAAACTATCATTCAATATTGTTACTCAGCTTGCCAGTACGTGCAGTGGGCATTTGCATCCTCCAATGAACAAACTTCTTTGAATACACGTACATCTATGCAAATCTAAGTAGGATATGTACTCCCTGCTGAAAAAGAAATCACCCAACTGTTGGCCAGGAACTTGGAAACTAGAACATAGTCAACCACAGAGGGAAATTCAGCTCTTTTTCCAAGTGTTCAAAAGTTCTTTGTTCTAATCCTTTTTTATTTTTAATTTATTTACAGTTCTTCATTTGAGGCAGGTAATGCCTCCTCTGACTTTACCACTTCCTTTCCTTCCAGTAGTTATAGTCCTTTCCTTATTTTCTTCTGTCTTATTTAGAAAGTATTAAATACCACTTTTTGTTCTGAGTTCAGTCATCGGTTGATAATGGTAACTGTTGCTTATACTAACTAGAGTTTGTGTGATTGTGGTGGGTTAACCTTGGCTGGACTCCAGGTCCCCACCAAACTGCTCTATCACTCCAACTGGACAGGCTCATGGGTCAAAATAAGGACAGGGAGATCACTCACCAATTACCATCACAGGCAAAACAGACTCAACTTGGGGAAATTAAATTTATTGCCAATCAAATCAGACAAGAGTAATAAGAAAAAGCCCCAAAATCCTAAAATACCTTCCCTTCACCCCTCCCTTCTTCCTGGGCTCAACCTCACTCCCAATTTCTGTACCTTCTCCCCCTGAGTGGTGCAGGGGGACAGGGAATGGAGGTTGTGGTCAGTTCATCACATGTTGTCTCTCTCACTCCTTCCTCCTCATACTCTTCCCTTGCTCCAGCGTGGGGTCACTCTCATGGGTTGCAGGTCTTCACAAATTGCTCCACCATGGGTCCCCTCCATGGGGTCACGAGTCCTTCTAGCAAACCTGCTCCAGTGTGGGCTCCTCTGTCCCCGGGGCTACAAGTCCTGCCAGGAGTCTGCTCCAGTGCAGGCTTCCCATGGGGTCACAGTCTCCATCGGGCATCCACGCGCTCCGGCATGGGGTCCTCCACGGGCTGCAGGTGGATATCTGCTCTACCGTTAACCTCCATGGGCTGCAGGGGGACAGCCTGCCTCACCATGGTCTTCTCCACAGGCTGCAGGGGAATCTCTGCTCCAGCACCTGGAGCACCTCCTCCCCCTCCTTCACTGATTTTGGTGTCTGCAGAGTTGTTTCTCTCACATATTCTCACTCCTCTCTTCTGGCTGCTTTTGTGCAGCATTTTTTTTCCTTCTTCACTATGTTACCCCAGAGATGCTACCACCATCACTGATGGGCTCAGCCTTGGCCAGTGGCAGGTCTGTCTTGGAGTTGGCTGGCATTGGCTCTATTGAACATGGGAGCAGCTTCTGGCATCTTCTCGCAGAACCCTGCTACCAAAACCTTGCCATGTAAACTCGCAGTACTGAATACAGTGGCCTACTGTATCAAAGAGACTACTCAGAGAAGAAACGGGATAGCTATCATTGTTGCAAACCTAAACTCTGTATGCATAAGAAGAACGCACATAACTGGAATTGGAAACAAAGATCATTCCAAACCTAGGATCCCCTTCTGAAAAGGGGTCAAAATTGGATTCATATAATAATTAAAGTATGCTTGGACTTATATCTAGTTAAAAACCCTAACTTTAAAAATGTCTTCCTTTATCTTTCAACATTATTTGTTATAACACTGAGCATTTAATAGTTAAAAAGTGTATTTTTTAGACTTGGTGAGCTCTCAATATCAAATGGAGAACCAGCACCAGCAAAACAGCTGTTCTGTCCATTAAGCCATTACTGTTGCTATTTTCTTCTTGCTAATGTGGTTAATATTTTCTTAGTCAGAATTTGCAAAACAGAGTTCTAGAAGCCTCAGGGTCCAGCTAACATAGTATAATCCTTTAATTTAACGTGGAGATTGCCCAACTGAGGGGTAATGCAGTAAACATTTATAAATATATTCCTGCTCAAATTTCTGCGAAATATGGATGAGTCTGGATCTCAGCCAGCCATGCAAAATTGTAGACTAACTTCCCTAGAGTTTTAAGATTGCAGAAACAACTGTTCTAGTTTTTGTTATGCACCCAGGAAATAATTACTAGATGTGGATCTTTGTTTTGATTCCCTCTCATCTCAAGTTGGTTCCTGAGATACCGGTTGTCCAGTCTATAGGAGGCAAGACGATGGTGGAGAGAATGGATTAAGAAACAGGAAGTAGAGGTAAGGACCCTCATAAAGAAGATTTAGATAATTTCTGATTAAAATACTTAAATAAATGTAGTCAAATTATGCATATAAGAAAATGTGGCTTTATTTTCAGAGAGTGCAAGTATCCCTGGCTTTCAATTATATCAGTAGCTTTCTTGAGTGATTCAGCATTCTGAAAGCCAAACCATATTTAGTTACTTAAATGTAGATTTATATATACAGGCTTTTGGGCACAGCCTACAAAAACAGATCTTGTAAGAACTCAGTCATCTCTATTTCTGGTCTTTGCAATTATCATTTTTTTTAATGCCGTATTTCTTACATTTCTATTTCACAAATTGTACATAACTGGGGCTAGGATTGAATTATTTCCACCTATCTTTAGGAAACTGACTGAAATGCCTAAATGAGATCATAGATTCTTATCAAATTGGGAAAAGGAAAAGCTTCCTTTTTTCCACATTAATAATGGAGCCCTTTAATAGAGAGAATGCAGGATGAAGAACAAAATGGCAGATAGTGTAACTTGGTTTATTCTTCCCTTTCTCCTTCCAATCATTCCTAAACCTAATAATATATTCAGCATGTGCTGTTGTCAATAGCTGAGAAATCTGTGGGTGCTATTCTAAGCTGTCAAGCCTATATTATTTATGTATGAGTATCTTTCTTCTAACAATATGTAAGGCATGATTAAGACTAAGATATTTTAATAAATAAAAAACCACAGAAGTAAAAAAATTAAAGTCTATTTATGTAAACTTCAGAATTCTATTTTCAAATGTGACTTGATTTCTTATGGACCTGTGACTACTCAGTGCCTATGCAAAGTAGATTCCAAATCTTTACTCTTATTAGTGATTTAAGCAGCACATGAAACCCATGATAGTGTCAGAAAACAGAAAAAAACCTTATAAACAATACAGAAATTCACTAGAAAACAAAAGATGCTTCTATACCTTTCTTCAGAAAGGTCTGTTCTACTTCTTTATACTAGTTCTTGTTGTCTATCTCACAATCCAAAAGCTGAGAAATATGAACATTCTTTTTGTGCTCCCTTCTTGCCTGAACACTGAGGATCTTTCATCTGCCAAAGCTAGACCTTGTTCAGTCTTTTACATTTACTTAAACAAGACACTAAACTTCCTTGAAATCCATGACATCACATGAGAATAGCAGAGATGAGATAAGTTTTGTTTCTCAGAAGCATGTGGATGATAAAACTGTTTTTGATGTAAGGAGTGACAAACACACATAAGGGGGTATGTGTGTGTAAAAAAAGTGTCCCAAGTGGAATAAATCAATATATGTTTTTAAGTATAGGATTGTCACTAAACCTATATAGGGATAAAACAAGTGACAGAGGAATATAAATAAGTGGTTTTCTACAGACACTATTTGGTAATTACTGGATAAATTTAATCCCTATTTCTCCATGATAAACATTCATGGAATGAAGTTTCACTAATATATTTTGTATGGGTTAAATTCTAAAAGAATTTTGCTTGTGTTGGAGGAAGATTGTATACAAAGCTTTCCTTTCAAAAGGATGTCTGTGTAAGGGACACAAAGAAAAATCACTATTTCTCACTACATATTTTTATTCTAATTTTTTTAAAAATATGAATATGTTACTAGACTTTTCATATGAGAAAGTAACATTCCTTTCTGGGTAAACTCTCATGAGAGCTAAGGTAGCAGCAATTTGATATTTGTACAATAGCAGCACATTGGTTATCTACTAACACAGGTTCAAATAACTAAGCTTCCCAGTTCACTCATGGATCTAGCCCCTTAATTACACAAATCCCATAAATGTTCATTCATTCCAAAGCTTATAATTGGAATGAATTATTTTCCCCTGAAAGAAAACTCGGATGTGGCTGTAGCATAATTCAAACCAATATCTCCCAAAAACTTTGGCACCCTTCTTTCTCATAACATCTTCCAAAACTTTGTGGGCTTTGCAAAGTCAAATGTCCCAATCCTTCCTCATGTCAAACTCAAGGGCATGCTGCGCAGCAACTCAATATCATTTCACAAAACCACCACTTTTGTGCATTGTAACACAGTCCACACATTATTTCAATCAATTAGAAATGGAGGGAAAATAATCACCTAATACACACAAAATAGTAATATTTTGAGGACGCAAGAAATGAATGATGGGAACGGGAAGATAAGAAATCAAGGGTTAAGTGTGCCATTACCACTATGGAGGTGGACACAACCTTTAAAGGAGGTCTAGTCCTATATCTGGTCATGAACTTTTCCTCAACACTTGGCTCGAAGACTGTGCTTACTTCATAACTGATGCATTTAACATCAGAGCTACGGTCCACACATATATTTGTAATTAATAGTTTGTATCTAAGGGCCCTAAAGTTGGTGGATGGTGATTCCTTAGGATGTTTGCAAATCTCATCAAATGGTTCCCAAGCCTCCATCTTGGGGGTAAGAGGAGAACAGAAAAACCATAGTCTATGATGTTTTTTCTTACATTAATATAGTACAGTATTATAGTATAGGAGGAGTATTATGTTATTATAGAGACTGGATGCTAGCCCTAGGAAAAGCAGTTGCCAATGGATATATAACTAATGCTTCATAAACTGAGGACACATTTGACATGATCTGTTAGCATGAATGTGGGACAGGGAGATGTACTTGTTGCTGCAGGCAATTCACAATTACCTTGTGCCCCAATACATAAAGGCATGATAGATCATGTCTTATTAGTCATGCAGACTTGAAGATTCATGTTTTACCCCATGACACTAGCCTTATTTGCAGTGATAGCATTTTTAGTATGTAACCTAAAACTTCTTTCTGATTAGTTGATAGATTCTTAACCAGGTACAAATGCATAGTAAAAAGGCGGTCGAACAGTTGCCAACAATCTGCTTGGCGTTCATCAGTTTGATTTTACATCAAAGGGGAGATAGGCTGAATTAGGTGGATACTTAACATTAGAGATATTTATAATTCTATTATGTTAATTCACTGTAGTCCTGCCTCCTTCATCACCACTGAGCATAGAACTTTGTGCAGCAATGCCATGGTTCCACAGCAGAGAGTTAATTACCAGAGTACAAAACTATCTTGCCAGTTATGAAGTGCTGAACAGGTATGAAGCTACTCTGCTATTATGCAAAATTATTCCATGCAGTAAGTCCTCAGGCAATCATTCAATCCCATTATCTTGTATTCAGGTGATGCTCTTGGGCTTCCCTTGGCAAGCCTATGAGCCTTGCTGGCCCATTTTTCAGTTCTTCCTGATGTTGCCATTCTTCTTTGTGAACATACATACACTCCCCCTCGAACACCAACCCCACCTACATTTAAGAATGTGTTTTCCTGGCTGGACACTTTCTAGTCTCAGGTCTTTCTCTGCCAGGGCTCCAGCATTCTCTGTATGATTACTTCATACTGGTCAGGAGTGTGACACTGCTAGTGGATCCTCAGATCATGCAGGAAGCAGGTTGTGAGACAGAGGCCCTGAGACTGTTAAAATATGGGGCAAAGTTGTGAACATGAGCACAAAAAGCCTCTAGATCATTTGCAATGTTTAACTGTTTGTTCATTCGCTTGCTCTGGCTTAGACCATTCCAATGAGCTCAGTGCATGCAAATTTTGCTGTAGAAATAGCTGACTTTAATGTATATGGGTGCAAACTCATTTGTGCCATTTAGCCTGGATTGATCCCTAAGACTGCTCCATGGCTCTGTGTTATTTAACAGCATAGATGCAAGCATCAGGGACAACATACTCTGTTCCCCATGCAATATGTACTTTGATCTCAAATGGACCCTAGAAGAGATGTGGAGCTGGAAGAAGGAGTAGCCTCTGTGCAGTAAACCATGTTCTAAAATAGAGGAATTATGTCATCTCATGATATTGTATAGACTGGAAAAATGTTGAAGGCCTGGACTATTGATCTTTGGCAGACATACAGGAATGTAAATGAAATAAATTGACATTCTTGGGCAGCTCGGGTATCCTATTGAAACTGTGAGGTGCTGAATTCATAGAACCATATAATCATAGAATTATTTGGATTGGAAAAGACCTTTAAGATCATCAAGTCCAACCATTAACCTAGCACTCCCAAAGCCACCACTAAACCTTGTCCCTAAGCGCCACATCTACACGTCTTTTAAATACCTCCAGGGGTGGTGACTCAACCACTTCCCTGGGCAGCCTGTTCCAACGCTTGATGACCCTTTCAGGGAAAAAAAATTTAATAACATCAAAACTAAACCTCCCCTGGCACAGCTTGAGACCATTTCCTCTGTCCCATCGCTTGTTACTTGGGAGAAGAGACCAACACCCACCTGGCTACAACCTCCTTTCAGGTAGTTGTAGAGACCAATAAGGTCTCCCCTCAGCCTCCTTTTCTCCAGGCTAAACAACCCCAGTTCCCTCAGCCAGTCCTCATAAGACTTGTGCTCTAGACCCTTCAGCAGCTTTGTTGCCTTTCTTTGGACACGCTCCAGCACCTCAATGTTTTTTCTTGTAGTGAGGGGCCCAAAACTGAACACAGGACTCCAGGTGCCACCTCACCAGTGCCCAGTACAGGGGGATGATCACTTCCCTTGTCCTGCTGGCCACACTATTGCTGATACAAGCCAGGATGCTGTTGGTCTTCTTGGCCACCTGGGCACCCTGCTGGCTCATATCACGTATTAGAGTAACACCTTCAATTGGAATGCAGATGTAATCTTCTACATACAACAGGAATTCTGTATGGGAATAGAATATTCCTCTGTGTGTTGTTCCTGTTTCTGTTGAGGGCACATCATCTATTCTCAAAAAGAAAGTGAAACCCAGATCATTGTGGGAGAAAATAATCAAATACCAAAAGACTATAGCCACAGTCTTTTTTACATAGCCCTTTTTGGCTATACGAGTTTTCCCTCTTACTGCAGCTGATTTTGGCATGTGTTTCCTTTTTTGTGCCTCCTGAAATCTCCTCTTCTGCCATCCAATTGTCCCAGACTTATCAGACCCAACCCAAATGGTGATGATGTTGACAAAGCAAAATCTGAAATAAAGCAGATCAAATTTGACTAAATCAGATTTGCTTCAATTTCTGCTCCAAAAGTAAAGCTTGGTCCTTATGACCCATCTCCACAAGTTTTGGTCTCTATCATCTTCCTTCTTGCTAAATTACATCTTCTTCACATTTTTGCAACCAGAGGACTTATCACATATCAAACAGTTTTGCCTTCATACTTCAGAGTGTATAAAATTCAGCTTCTGATCAGTGCAGTGAAACAATTGTCCCTAGATACTTCTCTGCAATAGCAATGTTTTTCACTCACCCTTTACAAGTTACAGTCCTGCAATTAACTGTTTTCACAGCACAAGGTGCAGTGACAGCTTTGGGACACACTGGTCAAGAAATCTGAGGTCAGGAGAAAAGGCATTTTTGATGACCTGTAATAGTAAGGATCAGTATCTCAGTATGCAGTATCTTAGTCTGCAGTATCTTAGTCTGTAGGGCTCAGTATCTTACTGTCTGTAGGAGCTGTCTGAAGGGAGATAAACTATTCTTTCTGCTGGCCAGCAAGAGTTCTACTCTACTCCAGAATATTTACAACCATGATTTACATTACCAAAAAGAAGCCTTCTTTCTCAGTCCTTCAGCCAGTTATCACTGGTGAGAAAGAACAGCAAGAATGATCTCATCCAAGAAAAAAGAAGCTAATGATTACAGTGTTTGAAAAAACAGGTAAAAAAGGAACATTTTCTTTGTAGCAAAGGTATAACAATAATGATTTTGTATGTCTATCCAAAAAATGAGGTATTTTTCATAAAAACCATTAAAGAAGAACCAAGTGCTAGTATTGTAAGAGAAAACTCAACGAGGCATATATAATTATGGAATGAATAGCGCAAGGCAAGAAGGGACATCCAGGATCACAAGAGGCTACACACACCTATTGTAGAGCTTTGATCTCCATTATCAATAGGCTAGAGCTGTGCTGGATACTTGTGCAGTGAGCTGGAGCACAGAGCAGAGTCCAGCATCAAAAGATGCATATATATATATGGATTATTGTTTCAAAAGTAACAAATAGATACTTTTCTATTTGAACAGCATGAGGTGATCAGGAATTTTGTATAATTGGGTTACCATTGAATTTTTCATACTTTGGACCTCTCCCAGTTCATGGGTTTTTACAGTCAAAATCTTATTACAGGCAAATGGGAACAAACTGAAGCTATGAATCCAGAAATTTATTTTTGCCTAATTAAATTCTTAAATTAGTACAGAAAAGTCTCATTGATAATACCCTTGAAAGAGTTATATAAGAAAAGTGACTAAAACACAAACACCTCTTCCCTGGCGTTAGGTGTCTCTGCTTGGGTTGCTGGGGTCCCCAAGCTAATGGTACCGGTCCCCCTCAGCACAGGGTGGTGGCTGCTGCAGTGAGGGTCAGCGCTCTGCAGTGCCTGCCAGGAGGAGCAGGGTGCTCACAGTAGGTGCAGCCCCCCTGCGACCCTGGGCCCCCTTTTGGGACTCTGTGGGTATGTTTGTCTTCTGCCTTGGAAGCTCCTTCTGGGGGCCCTGCAGGGGAGGAGCCTTGCCACCCTTGCCACCCACCCCGGGTTGGTCAGGACATTGCTCCTGGCCGGCCAGCGGTAGCTCTCACTGGGCAGTGACAGACACATGAGTGCAGGGTGGAGGAACTGGCTCCAACAAGCTCCAGCTTGCTCCAACCTGCTCCAAGCAGCCAAGACCCACCCCAGCATCCCTGAGAGACACCTGCCCTGCCCCATTTTACATTTTTTGAATGAGAAATGGCAAAAATCTGACTTGCTAGACTACTGGCTGAGTGGATGAGCTGCAGCGGGCAGCTGCCACTAGTGGCCATGTCTCTGTGTGAGCTTCCCATTCACTATCTTCTGCTGTCTCATCCCTTCTGCTCTCATGGACACTATGCATGACCCTGAAGGTAAACATGATCCTCACAAGGGAATCCGGTAAATCTCAATCTTGGAAGAGTAAGCCCTCCTGCTCAGTCTTGCATAGACAAATATATCTTCTACATTCACTCCCAGCTGCACAGAAAGCAACCAAAGAGGCCCTGATACTAACCAGGGTTGTCAGTGAGTCACAGGAACGACATAGGAGTCAGCTCAATGACTCACTTGGGGGGCGGGGACGGGACACGACACATGACTCACTCAGGGGGTTTAGTACCTGTGGTGTACTGCCCTGCTTGCAGGAAAGACTTGTAGAAAATACAAGCATCTTGCCAGTTCCCTGATTGTGATGGTCATAAGGACAGCTGAGTATTTATAACAGCCTCCAACCCAGCATAAAAATATTTTTTCCATTGCTGGAATACTGTTTTTAAAACAGAAGAAAAAAAAGTAGCAACTAAACTCTTTTGGAAAGAAAAGATCAGGGAAATAACATGTATTTTCCTTAAAACCTGTAGAAGCTTGCTATGATTTTTCATGTCTTTATATGTATCTTCAAATGCTCCAAATGCAGGTCTTCACAGAAGATACATATAACTTCAGTAAAGAACCCTAAGCTAACTGGCAAGGGAGTAGTAAACGTAGTGGTTGTCAACATACAAAATGCTGTACCAATTGTCCACTAATATTTAGAGTTCTTATGTTTCATGTGTTCCTCATCAAGTAAAGGGTTGTTCAACACACTTTCATAAACACAGTGCACTGGTTTCGGCTGGGACAGAGTTAATTTTCTTCATAGTAGCTAGTATGGGGCTGTGTTTTGCATTTGTGCTGGAAACAGTGTTGATAACACAGAGATGTTTTAGTTACTGCTGAGCAATGCTTACACAGAGCCAAGGCCTTTTCTGCTTCTCACACCACCCCACCAGTGAGCAGGCTGGGGGTGCACAAGGAGTTGGGAGGTGACACAGACGGGACAGCTGACCCCAACTGACCAAAGGGATATTCCATACCATATGACATCATGCTCAGCAAAAAAACTAGGGTGGAGGATGGCAGTGGGGGGCTTCTGCTTGGGGATTAGCCATCGGTCAGTTGGTGGTGAGCAATTGTTTTCATTTGCCTCACTTGTCTTTCTTGGGTTTTATTTCTCTTTGTTATTTTCCTTTTTGTTACAATTTATTATTATTAATTTTATTTCAATTATTAAACTGTTTTTATCTCAAGCCATGAGTTTTCTCACTTTTACCCTTCCAATTCTCTCCCCCGCACCATTGAGGGGGGAGTGAGCGAATGGCTGTGTGGTGCTTAGTTACTGGCTGATGTTAAACCATGATACATGGTCCATTATTGCATGCTGTAGGGCTCTATCAATGCTGATCCTCTCCAATTTTAGGCAAAGTCTGTAACACTGATCACACTGTACTCAAGGAACCAGACATGGATAAGAATGGGAATGAGAACTTCCCTATCGTGCCAAGGAATAGCAAACTTTGTAATAGGACATAGTGTACTCTGGATGAGATTGTCCTTGATAATAAATAGCATAGGGACAAGTTTTACTCAACTTTAGAAGTAGCAGGTATCCCACTCCCAGCTTCCAACAGGAGTTGTCCCCACTCCCGCAGACAGCCATATGTATCATTCACCCAGGACCCTCCACTGGTCACATGGTCTGTTGTGACTGGCAGGACCAGCCACCACTTCCAGTTTACCCAGATGTCCATCAGACCAGGAAGTCCCTTCCTCTGCAGACACGGCACTGACATTTTCTTTCAGCCACCATTTCATGGCAGGGAGGATAACCAAAGGAGAGCAGAGCTGGAAGACCCTCCCACTACATGCACAGGGTCCCCCATGTTGTTTCATACACCATTTTATGACAGGGAGATTCCTTTTTTGACAATGTCATGTCCCATGTGTTTTTCATAATGTTCAGTCATTGCCAAGCCGCCCCTACCCAGAAGCATATCAGAAAAGGCAGTGTCCTCTCACTACATACAGGGAGGCTGCCACTTCTGAGAGCATCGTTCCCCATGTGCTTTCATTCTGCTTTGTGATTGGCTGATGGCCATTTTTGACACTGTCATACCCATGCATTCTTAGATCTTTCTCTGACTGTCTGCCCGCTTCCTTTGTCACTCCCTAGGAAGCCCACAAAGGGGCCTTGATCCCATGAGCTGGAGTGAGAGGCCCCAGTGTCTGGGCCAAACAGGATGGGCTTGCAGTATTACTGGGGCAGACTTTGGGCTTTGCACGGTGCTGCAAGACGCAGGCAACACAGTCTGCAAAAATGGAAAACCACAACAAAATTTCAGCTTCAGAACATGTGCATAAGTTCAATAAGAAGATGACCCTAAGTCTGTAAAAACAATGCATGAACCAAGAGAACCGATCAATGGGCTCATGAACCACAAACTGGATTTCTGGATGTCACACAAAGAGTGTGGATAGCATGGGAGAGCTCCCTTTGTTCAAAGTTTTGAGTGTGTTACAACTACCTGTAAGACCATTATGGGGTGCAGGCTGCACCTATATGTGTTATCCTTAGGTCAATGATCTTACATAACATTTCAAAAAGCTCTGACTGACCTCTTGAGGAGGGAGATGTCGGAAGTGTGCTATGACTTGTTTGCATCCATGCCCGCAGCAGCCAAAGTAAGGAGAATGGTCATAGAAGTGACAGCAGTGTTCAAGGGAAAAAAGGAGGAAGCCTGGAGATGGTTGACTGGTAGACAACTCCCCTCATACCCTGTTAAAAAGTGTCTCTGTATTAAACTGGTTTTCCAGTGTTTCGTTTTGTACATGTGTGTAGTAGCAGTGTGTCGGTAAACATGTCTACGCCATCGTTTTTGTTAAAAAAGATTCATTGTGCTCCTAGGGAGGTGAGAAGATTTGGCTATAAATCTCCTTTCTAAAGCTGCTAAAAGGTGGATTGCCAATCTGAACAGAAGCCAAGTGGCAATCTGGTTTGCAAACCAGGATGCTTACAGTTTACATGAGGCTGCAAAAAAGCACTTCTTTTTAAAAACAAGGTGATTGTGGCAGAAGTGGATGCACAACGGCAGGCAGACATTGGATTTGCAACAGTTTTCCAAACACAATGATGTTGTTATGTACGTCTTAACAGTGATAGACATATTATCAAGGTATGCATGGACCATTTTTCTAAAAGGCAAAACAGGTTCTGAAATAGCTGTGGCTTTTGAAACAATTCCACTGTTTTCAGGGCTATTAAAGCAGTAAGAATTTTATTTCAGCTTACAAAAAGGTAGAACTGAGCCAGTGCCTAGGAACTGCTAAGGTGTAAATGATATCCATAGTGATTAGACAGAATTTTCTGCACAGGGCGTAACTAATCTCAGAAATTGAAGGACAACTACATTGGAAAGCATTCATAAGTATCTCTCCAACACACAACAGCATGTGTGCTGCAGTGCAATGCAAAGAAGAGGTAAAAACTATTTTATGTTCTTTGTCCCATCTGGATATAACTTCTGCTCCCAGGTGACCTAGTATCATTCTGATTCTTATAGAAGCCACCCCTGTAGCCCTCCCACTACCAAAACCTTGCCATGCAAACCCAATACATTATTACATCAGTTGTTAAAAGCTCTGGTTGATTGAGAATATAGCTCTGATAAGGATATGTGATCTGGATTTAAAATATTTATTGCTAACTCTCCACATTTTCATTAACATGCTATACTAGGTAATCATCCAAAATGTTTAAAAACTTGTACCTTAGTTTCAGTTTGATTTTGTTTATAACCTGCTTCCAGCCACTGGATTTAGTTACACTTTTGTCTGTTAGATTAAGAAGCCTTTTAGTATCAGAAATAATTTCCCCTTGAAGATACTAAAATTCTTTCAATTAAATCGCTTCCTAACATTTCCTTTTGTAAGCTAAATAGATTGAGCTCTCTTAAGTCTTTCATGCATCTGTGAGCATACAGGTTCATATGAAGAGCATGATCCAGCTGTGCATTATTTCAGACTCACACCAGCTTTACTTTATCAAAGTAAGTATAGATGTACAGTCATTGGAGCAATAGTGAACCAGTTTTACAATTTCTTCCCTTTAAAGCTATTCATCCATTTCGTTTTAGAGGGTGCTCACTGATGATAACACTGCCACATTTGTTTACCTTTCTTTTGAAAGACTAGCATGTTTTCTAGAAGAGATTGCTATCCTCTGAATGCAATATACTTTTCATTTCACCATCAATTTCCTCCATTTTTTTCTGTCATCAGTTTGTTACAAAATTGATTTTTTTAAAAAATTTGTTTTATGATTAAATTACAAATTTATGTGAAAGTTATTCTTCTGCCTGCATCCATCTATGCATAGGGAATTACACAACATATACAACTCTGCATCATTATATATTCTTCCTCTCTAGAAACAGCATGTTATGTGCTGAAATAACACTGATGTATTCCTTGGAGAGGGATGGGGACACAAGGGTTAAGCAGTGGATTTACAGTTATTTGGTTCCAGTGGTGTATTTGCTTCTAATGTATCCATCAATCTCTTTTACTGTCCAGGTATCCAATGCAATTTACAGTATATTGTAACTTCCTAGAAATACAGCATATTTGTTTTATTAGTGAACTATTTTGTTTTTAATGGACCAGATTAGCTACTATATTCTGCAACCACAGCATGGAATAGTATCATATACAAATATATCCAAACTTGTACAGATTAAATGCAAACTCTTATGTGCAAATTGTGTGTATATAAACACTTTCCTTTTTTTTTTTTTGAGTTTGTTGTGTTTTTTTTTTAACTCTGCATCTAGAGGTGGTAGAATCATACAGATGATGGGTAACTAAATATGATTCGGGATATTACAATGAACTCAGTGTTTTGTAACTGGAGATGGGTTTTAATAGTGATCCTCAGATTCAAAGTAAATTATTTATAATGCTCATTAATATTTGGGTCTTCTTTCTTTCTTTCTTTCTTCCTTTCTTTCTTTCTTTCCTTCTTCTTTCCTTCTTTCCTTCTTTCCTTCTTTCTTTCTTTTTAAAAATACATTCTAGGTCAGAGTGAAATATTCAGTTGCCTTCAGATACTTTATTCACCTCATAGTGCTAAGTAATTGCTGACTTATAGTTTCTCAAACCTGATGAGACTTTTTCCTTGCAAACAAACCAAAGAAGCAAACAAACAAAAATGTCTTTGATCAGAAGAAATCATGTCTTAGGAAAAAAATCAAGGTAAGTGAAAATTCTACAAAGGAAACTTTATAAGTGAAGAAATGGACATATTTATAAGCAGAGAAACAGATATATTAACAGATAACAACAGGATTGTTTGCATAAACAAGACTAGACCCAAACATTAAGATGACAGAGTAAAAGAAATATAATACTAACCATATTTTAATGTCAGCATATTAGTGAATATATGACTACCCTGGGTTCATTGCTAGTCATTCTCTTTTAGAAAAAGAATGTGGCAGTGACATAATAGTTCCTGTGGAGATGAGCAGATGTTATTGTAAGAAAGTATTTACACATAGAAGATAGAAATCCACTCATTTAATGTCAGTCTTCTGAATTACAGAAGCAAGCCAAGGAATAAAAAGGGCAGGATTTCAGATGCATCCGTTACAGTTATATCTAAATGGCTGTCATGCCAATGTGAAACCTTCTTGGTTTATTTGTTAACATAGATAACAAATTCTACTGGCTATCTGGAAACACTGTCTAATTTAGATTGTTGAGCCTTTCCTGTTCAGGCGAAGCATCTAATTTTTAGGTACTGTGTTGTTTATTTTAGTATTTACCTTAAGCAGTCTAGATCTTCGAATAAATTGCTGCTTCCACATTTCTGAGGTAAAGAACAATCTTAATATTCTAAATGAAATGAAAATAAATTATCTTCATGTTTTCTTGACCAAACAATATTTATTATTACTAGATTAATATTTCTTATTACATTACAGTACAAAGGTAAAAGATGCAATTACTCTAAAAAAGTTCAGATCTAATTTATTCGAAGCCAGAGAATTACAGATTATGACCAAATCCCCAAAGGTATCAAATGACTGTAACTCTTTTGTTTTTAAGATGTGATTGAGATATAATGATATATTGATATTTAATGAAATATTTATCATATAACAATAAAATTACAAATAATATTTAATCACCTTTTAGTGTAGAATAAAACATTTAGCACTTTAATTTATGTACTTAATTGGAACGACACCAGCTTTTATAGTAAAAGTAGATGAGAGCCTAATTATAATTTATTTTTTAATAACAAGTAGTGATTTTACAGTGGAAAGATCTTGGTAAAAGAAGCATACATGCCTAAAATAAATCTGTATTTAAAAAAAGGAATCATCCAACACCACAGGCAATGGCTTTCACCAGTTTCCTTTTGCACAATGGCAATCAATATTGCCAGTTTTAAAAACATATAAGAGAACTTACTTATCTGAAGAGGATTATTGTCTTCAGGAATACCATTATTACCATAGATCTTATCATAGAGTCATAAAAACATTGGTTAGAAGGAATGTCTGACGTTCATGCAGTGCGTTTTCCCACTTACTGTGGGGTTACAATCAGCACCAAATCAGGGCAGCTATGAATTTTTCTAGATGAATCTTGAAAACCTCCACAAATGGAGATTCCACAGCCTCTCTGGACTGAGGGTTTCAGTGCTGAACTGCCTAGGAAAAATGCTTTTCTTAATATCCAGTCTGAATCTCCAAAGACATAACCTCTCTCTGTTCCACCCTGTTGTATCATCTATACTAATGAGAATGGTTTGGCTCTGACATCGAATGACCTTACTGGTATTACAGAAACCTGATGGGACAGCTCCTGTGACTGGAGTGTTGGGATGGAAGGGTACAGGCTCTTTAGGAAGGACAGGCAGGGGACATGAGGAGGGGGTGTCGCCCTCCATGTCAGTGACCAGCTGGAGTGCATGGAGCTCCACCTGGGGATGGAGGAGGAGCCCACTGAGAGCCTATGGGTCAGGATTAAAGGGAGGGCTGGGGCAGGGGACATTATAGTGGGGGTCTGCTACAGGCCATCCGACCAGGAAGACTGTTCGGATGAGGCCCTCTATAGACAGATAGGAGCAGCCTCATGTTCACAAGCCCTGGTCCTTATGGGGTACTTCAGTCACCCCGATATCTGCTGGAGGGACAATACAGCAGGGCACAAGCAATCCAGGAGGTTCTTAGAGTGCGTTGATGATAACTTCCTCTTCCAAGTGACAGAGGAAGTGATAGAGCCCATGAGGAGAGGTGCCATGCTTGACCTTGTTCTCACCAACAAGGAAGGGCTGGTGGGGGATGTGAAGCTCAAGGGCTTGGCTGCAGTGACCATGAAATGGTGGAGCACAAGATCCTCAGGGTGGTGAGGAAAGCTCACAGCAAACTCACTGCCCTGGACTTCAGGAGAGCAGACTTTGACCTTGGGATTGTTGGGATTGTTCAGCCTCGAGAAAAGGCGGCTCTGGGGAGACCTAATTGTGGCTTACCAGTATCTGAAGGGGGCCTACAGGAAAGATGGTGAGGGACTGTTTATCAGGGAGTGTAGTGACAGGACAAGGGGTAATGGGTTTAAGCTGAAGGAGGGTAGATTTAAGTTAGACGTTAGAAAAAAATTCTTTACTGTGAGGGTGGTGAGGCACTGGAACAGGTTGCCCAGAGAGGTTGTGGATGCCCCATCCCTGGAAGTGTTCAAGGCCAGATTGGATGAGGCTTTGGGCAACGTGATCTAGTGGAGGGTGTCCCTGCCCATGGCAGGGGGGTTGGAACTAGATGATCTTTGAGGTCCCTTCCAACCCTAACCATTCCATGATTCTATGATTCTATGATTCTATGATTAGAATTGGACTGAAGAAAAAAAAAATTAAATGCAAGGAGACTAAAAATAATATTAATATTTTAATTTTCATACTTTTGATTCAATCCCTGTAAGACAGTCAATACAATATTTTCCTCTGCAAGTATACCATGGACTAGTCTGGTTCACAACTAATGGAGTCTTATTTGTGCAGGTGGAACACTCTATCTCTAGAGGCAGGATACCATCTGTCCATCTAAAAGCAAGCCCTGCTGGCTGATCCATCAAGTGGAATAGCTATTGATTCATAAGTGAAGTGACATGAAAGCACTCAGCAACAATTTGGAAGAGAAACAAAATAATCTAGTTGGTTTAATCCCATTAATATGAGAAACAAAAAATCAAATTTGAATTCTGAGGGAATGCTGCACAGAAATTGAGTGAAAACCTTGAAACAGGTTTCTTCCAAATTACTCAAGTAATTCAAAGCTTCTTCAATACTTTGAGAGTAGCTTGACTATTAAATATAAATAATATTTTGTAATTTTAGATCAACAGAATCATGCATATATGTATTTTGCAATATATTTAGATGTTATTTTCAACATTTTTAGGCATCTGAAAAAAGTTATTAAAATACGTTGCTGTGTATTAAGATTATTATCAACATTTTAGCATTAGCTCTTCTCATGCATACCACTGTTATTCTCATACTGTTTACATGGGCTCATTTTATTCTGTTTTTCTTTATTTGCTTGTTTGTTCAAAAAGCAAGGAAACATAGATCTGTAGACAAACAGATACTTCTCTTAGGGAGAGAAATTACAATATGGTATAAAATTATCACTGCTTATATTGGGAAAATACAATAATTTGGTTATTAATGTCTTGCAGGCACATAGATTTTCTAGGTATTTGGTTGAGTTATGTAATATAACTAAGAGGCTTAAGTTTTAAATAAAAGAATTTACAGCTGATGTCTGTGGCTCTGATCTTTCAAATACATTGACGTGTGACTACTTAAGCATTAATTTCTTTGGACAAATCATTTGAATAAAGCTACTTATGTTACAGACCTAGGTGCAAGCTGCCACGTGGCTCATGGAAGCTACAGAAAAGGAAGGGAATTACCTCTTTTCCCTAATGCTCAAGCAATAAGCTACACGTAGTTCAGCTCATTCATGACTACTAGCTATTGCACAGTTCATTTTGAAACAGTGGACAGTTATTCTAGCTTCATAATGGAAATGAATGTCAGATTGCTATACCTGTATATAGTCCTTGTATGTTGCCAAAAGCTAACCATCATATTAAGCATGTGCAAGAGACAGTAGTTAATGTTACCATAAAATTTCTTTTCCCTCCAAATAAAGCTTTCTTGGATTAAAGCCATAGATTGATCTGAAAAACAATACTGCTTTAAAGAGGTATAAAAGTAAAATAAGTCTTAAATACTTAATAAGAAACTTTAAAGATTTTAAAAACCTTGATGCATCACAGCTCTAGGAGCAGAGGTTGAAAGATGTACTATGCTTTCTCAAACATTCAGCATTTCCTGCACGTTCGCTTATAAACAATTATGTCTAGTGATGAAGAAGTGGGTTCCCTCTTTGCTTTCCAGGTAGCCTGGGATCTAGGCAAGCACAGGAATTAACAATATTGACAGTTTATGTTGGTGTCTATTTTGTACTGTGGGATGCTGTGATGGAATTAGGATACAGTAAAGTGGAACTTCCTTCCCCTTTTCCTTAAAGCAAGCACTCCCCAAAACACCAAAAAGCTTCCATTCCAGTTTTTAGAGCAAATAATAATAATAAAATAGGGAGAACCATTCTTTAAACAGAGCAACTCAGATCTTCTGTGTGAGACATTAAAATAAAATTATATGTCAGACTCTAACTATTCCCCCTGTATTGCGGGCCACATTTCTCATCTTCCTTTCTAATCCAGAAGTTTTTAGTCTCTTCCTGGGTTGAAAAACTCCATGTAGTCCCATCTTTGTTCCTAAGAAAGAAGCTTTCTTTTCATGGTCTCTGAGACTTGGCTTGGGTTTAGATTTGCTCCCTGCTGCATGTAGGCACCCTGCTTTCCACAAGATACCGCAAATTTGCAGTCTTGCTGTGTCTCTTATCTTCCTTCTCCCTCCATTGAGAAACTTCCCCAGCCTGAACACTTTCACTTCTCCAAGGGATGAGGAGTCTGAAGGGGATCCCAGTTTTTGCCATGTGGAGCAGTCAGGACAGCAAAATCAAATTACTTTCATAAACACTCAACCACATCGTCTTTAACAAAACATGACCCACCACACATGTGATAAGCTAGGAACCAGTTAATCAAATGATTCTATGTCTGACAAAGATATCTTCACTTTCACCAGTCTAAAGTTTAGTGTTACAAATAAAAAAAGGAGCATAATAAAAACATTTTTGTAGTTTTCCAACATAAAACTTGGAAATCTGAAAATCTGTGAATGCAGAAATTTGTGAAAATATGTATTTAAACCAGACCTACAGAGAAGCAAAGACAAAATACAATTTTTGGTAAAAAAGGTGTACAAATACAAGGTCTACCTGCTTGTAGAGTATCAGGAGTTTTTATACAACAAAAAGGTTAGAGGATTAATGAAGATGTGAGAGGTAACAAGAAGACAAAAGCAATAGAGAATCCTCCTTTTCAGTCAGTGTTGCCAACTCTTGCAACTAATTTAAATAGTTATATAACAACTATTTTTTTTTTTAATCTTCGGTTTCTGGGAATATGTTTTTGTGTAAGAACCTCTTCCCATCCATCTTTCCTACATTTCTGGTTTTATAGTTGCAGACAAAAATCTCGATATGAGACCACACTTTACCCAAAAGTTTGGAAGAAGAAAAATAAAACTAATGGCTGTGTATGTTTGTGGGGTTTTTTTTGTTTGGTTGCTTGGGTTTTTTTTAAACTTTTTTTCAACACAAAGAATTGCTGAACCATTCATTACTGCTGAATGCTTGATACTGACGGTATAATTAAGTATTCATAAGATCATCATAGACCGTTTTGGGTTGGAAGGGACCTCAAAGATCATCTAGTTCCAACCCCCCCTGCCACGGACAGGGACACCCTCCACTAGACCACATTGCCCAAAGCCCCATCCAACCTGGCCCTGAACACTTCCAGGGAGGGGGCATCCACAACCTCTCTGGGCAACCTGTTCCAGTGCCTCACCACCCTCACAGGGAAGAATTTCTTCCTAATATCTAATCTAAATTGACCCTCCTTCAGCTTAAACCCATTACCCCTTGTCCTGTCACTACACTCCCTGATAAACAGTCCCTCACCATCTTTCCTGTAGGCCCCTTCAGGTACTGGTAAGCCACAATTAGATCTCCCCTGAGCCTTCTTTTCTCCAGGCTGAACAACCTCAACTTTCTCAGCCTGTCCTCACAGGAGAGGTGCTTCAGCCCTCTGATCAGCTTCGTGGCCCTCCTCTGGACTCTCTCCAACAGCTCCATGTCTCTCCTGTACTGGGGCCCCCAGAGCTGGACGCAGTACTGCAGGTGGGGTCTCACCAGAGCGGAGTAGAGGGGCAGGATCACCTCCCTCGACCTGCTGGTTACGCTGTTTTGATGCAGCCCAGAATACTGCTAGTTATGAATGCCTGTTGAACAGGTAACTATGCAAACAAACCTATTAAGTAATCCACAATATGTTCCATAAAATTTTAGATGTTTTTTTCTTGGAAGGATTAATATATGGTTCTTTTATGATAGAATGTGAATGCTCATCAGCTTGGTTTTATAATCATCACACAGGTTTTAACTGGGCAAAATTTATTGATGTAAATACAGTTACAAGGATGGATTTAGTAGGATTTTTCAGAGCAAAAGGCAACCAACTAGTCATAGAGACTCAACTTCCTTATTTTATTTCTATTAATTTTAATCTATTAACTTACAAAACACACCCTGTCCACTACATACAATTGTTCACTTTAATTATAATATATGAGATGATAGAATATTAAATAGACTCTTCACAAACTGCTTAAGTTTTACTTATTTTATAAAAAATAGTTATGGATGTTAATATTTATATATAGAGCTTATTATTCGTTATCATCTTGTTGAGTAAATTCTGGACACCAGCATTGACAGCAGTGGTATCATGTAATTCATATGACCAGTTACACTGGATGAATAATGAATGAGAAACAGTCATAACAAGTGATTTCCTGACAACCCTTAAGCTGAAAATAACTGATTAAAGCTATTTTTGGAATACTGATCTGTAATAAGGATAGTCAGAGAAATCAGGATGAGTTTGTGATTGATTCAGGAATTAAACGTATCTACTGTTCATAAAAAATCTTGGGTTTTGGTTTGTGGGGGTTTTTTTGTTTGGTTGGGTGTTTGGGTTTTTTTGGGGTTTTTTTTTTTTTTGAGAGCTTGGCCATTAGCCTTTTAAGATGTTTCAGGCTCATTTGTGACAAGCAGAAATTGCATTTCCCAGTGACTTGCTTTATTTCTTGGTTGGTTTTCATACTCTTCCCCAAATCGCCTGTGGAAAAAAAAAACCCACCAGAAAAACCCCAATACCCCCCCCCCCCCCCCGCCACCCAAGGAGCATAAAACCTGGAGTTAAGCCCATCATTTGGGAGTTAAAATACATATTTTATCCAGATACTGCAGCATTATTATTTGGACAGTATTACACAAAATTATACTTGTTTATTTTTACACAAAGAGCTGTCAGTCCTACAGGGAGCGCTGCCAAGCAAGAGGGTAGAGGAAAAGGAGGAGGTGGGAAATCTCTTGGTTGCTGTGGAAACCAGAATCATTAGCATGATGCTTTGAAAAAAACCACTGAAGGATAGAGCTTTAAATATATTCAAACTTATCTTAAGATGTCCACTGTTGCAGTGATATGTATATGAGAAGATCTGTCTGCAAAGTTGATAATCCCAAAGAAAAGAAAGATGATGTTTCCATGACATCATCAGCTTCACACCCCCTCTCCTCCCAATAAATAAAGTGTATAGTCTGAATTATAAGATATACACGTTAATAACTGATCCACTAATTTTAATTCAACCGGAGTTGTTCAATCAATTTACAGTATGAACATTGCAGTCTGCATTTATTTCATTCTCTTGTACACTATGAAATACATAAAAGTATATTAAAAAGTTAATAAATAGTATTTCTTCACACAAACAGCTATTTGTAAAGATGATACTGGGATCACACCAGAATTTTGTAGTCATTGTAAAGCAAATCATTTTTTCCCAAAGAAATGGAAGTTCCTTTAAATGTTATCATAGATCTGAAAGAAAAAATTGATATATGTTGTATTTCATAAGATAAATTAGTTTCCTCATTTTGCTGTCTGGTCTTTTTTCCTGTATTTTCAGGTTTACAAGTAAACATACATGGATTATCAGCTGAGATATAGTTAAACACCAATTATGGTGTCATGCAGTTTGTTTTCCATTCTTTAATACACATTGTGAAATTTCCATTGAAATATCAAGGGTTCTGAATGCATGTTACATTTTCTTTGAGGCAGGCCTCACAACAGAGTGTGGCTTGCAGTGATAAGCTAACTCTGCTGAAGCACATCAGTCCCATACAGTAAAACAAATGAAAGGTTTAAACGTGTAAGTCAGAGAGATGAAATGCAAGCCATCTAGTACTAAGCATGTTAAATAATTTTCAAGAATACTGCCCCTTGTTTTACTTGTGTATGTTAAGGAAGGACATTTTTCCTTCCTGCTAAACAATATTGATTTAAACACTGTGACATAGCACTTAATGCTATGCAGGATGGAAGATTATGCCTTGTGGATGTAAACAGGTAAAAATAATTCTATAGTCAAAATTTCAAAATACCATCATTCCTTCATATTTCTGGAATATAATTTTAAAAGAATGAAATAGTAAGACTGAAGCAAAAGTTGGGATAAAGTAAAAATGTTGCCATTCTTACCTTGGTGTTACATTTTTAGTTGTTCTCTTTAATGTGTACAGAGATTGCTGGAGGAAGATGTTGCAGTCAAAAGTGTTCCATGAAGATATGACAAATATTTTAATATTAGTACATTTATGAGAGATCTGCCACATTTTAAGGGAAAGATTGTCTTCATATACCATCTCCTGTCCTGTTTTTGATCACTTTGATAGCCTTCTGTCTAGGACTGCAGTGAGAACCACAGTGAGGAAATCCATCACCATGTGCCAACCTGCCTCTACTGGATCTTACAAAAAGGAAGCAAATAGACCACTTTTGGTCTCTGTTCTGGCATATTTTAATATCTCTTTTTAGCCTTGTTGTAATTACAGTTTGTAACCTAAGGGAAGCTGCCAAATTTTAGCATTCTTCTAGTATACAATTTAGCTTTTATTTCACTGATACATGATTTTCAGAGGATTCTAGAAAAGATTCTGGCTTATAGACATATCCTTTGCATTAAAAAAGATGCAACCTCACATTCATAAGCCCTAGTCCTCATGAGAGACTTCAACCAGCCCAATATCTGGAGGGACAACACAGCAGGGTGTAAGCAATCCAGGAGGTTCCTGGAATGTGTTGATGATGACTTCCTTCTCCAAGTGATACAGGAGCCAATGAGGAGAGGTGCCATGCTGGACCTTGTTCCTAGCAACAAGGAAGGGCTGGTCGGGGATGTGAAGCTCAAGCAGTGACTATGAAATGATGGAGTTTATGATCCTTAGGGCAGCAAGGAGGGCACACAGCAAGCTCACTACTCTGGACTTCAAGAGAGCAGACTTTGGCCTGTTCAGGGACCTGCTTGGTAGAGTACCATGGGAAAAATTCCTGGAAGGAAGATGGGCCCAAGACAGCTGATGAGGATTCAAGGATCGCCTCCTCCAAGCTCAGGAGAGATACATCTCAACAAAGTCAGGCGAAAAAGCCAGAAGTTCTGCATGGATGAACAAGCAGCACCTGGACAAACTTAAACACAGAAAGGAAGCCTACAGAGGCTCTGGGGGTCCCAGTACAAGAAAGACATGGAGCTGTTGGAGGGAGTCCAGAGGAGGGCCATGAAGATGGTCAGAGGGCTGGAGCACCTCTCCTGTGAGGACAGTCTGAGAGAGTTGGGATTGTTCAGCCTGGAGAAAAGAAGGCTCCGGGGACATCTTATAGCAGCCTTCCAGTACCTGAAGGGGCCTACAGGAAAGATGGTGAGGGACTGATTACATAGGCATATAGTGACAGGACAAGCTTTAATGGTTTTAAACTGAAGGAGAGCAGATTTAGATTAGATATCAGGAAAAAAATTCTTTACTGTGATGGTGGTGAGGCACTGGAACAGGTTGCCCAGAGAGGTTGTGGATGCCCCATCCCTGGAAGTGTTTAAGGCCAGGCTGGACGAGACTTTGGGCAACCTGGTCTAGTGGAGGGTGTAGAATTAAATGATCTTTAAGATGCTGTGGTGGGTTGACCCTGGCTGGGGGCCAGGTGCCCACCAGAGCCGCTCTATCACTCCCCTCATTCACTAGACAGGGGAGAAAAGGTATAACGAAAAGCTTGTGGGTCAAGATAAGGACAGGGAGAGATCATTCACTAATTATCGTCACGAGCAAAACAGACTGAACTGAGAGAGGGAATTCATCTTATTTATTACTAAGCAAAACAGAGTAGAAGAATGAGAAATAAAACCAAATCTTAAAACACCCCCCCCCACACCCCTCCCATCTTCCCGGGCTCAACTTCACTCCCGGCTTCAACCTCCGCCCCCCCTCAGCGGCACAGGGGGATGGGGAATGGGGGTTACGGTCAGTTCATCACAAGGTGTTTCTGCTGCTTCTTCCTCCTCAGGGGGAGGACTCCTCTCATCGTTCCCCTGCTCCAGCGTGGGGTCCCTCTCACGGGAGACAGTCCTTCACCAGCTGCTCCAGCGTGTGTCTCTCCCATGGGGTGCAGACCTTCAGGAGCAAACTGCTCCAGCGTGGGTCCCCCACAGGGTCACAAGTCCTGCCAGCAAACCTGCTCTGGCGTGGGCTCCTCTCTCCACGGATCCACAGGTCCTGCCAGGAGCTTGCTCCAGCGTGGGCTTCCCACGGGCCACAGCCTCCTTCAGGTGCCTCCACCTGCTCCAGCGTGGGGTCCTCCATGGGCTGCAGGTGGAATCTCTACACCCCCTCATCCTTCCTCCATGGGCTGCAGGGGGACAGCCTGCTTCACCATGGTCTTCACCACGGGCTGCAGGGGGATCTTGCTCCGGCGCCTGGAGCACCTCCTGCCCCTCCTTCTGCACTGACCTTGGTGTCTGCAGATGTTCTCACATCTTCTCACTCCTCTCTCTGGCTGCAAAAGCTCTCCCTAGGTTGTTTTTTCCCTTCTTAAATATGTTATCACAGAGGTGCTGATTGGCTTGGCCTTGGCCAGCGGCGGGTCCGTCTTGGAGCCGGCTGGCATTGGCTCTATCAGACACAGGGGAAGCTTCTAGCAGCTTCTCACAGAAGCCACCCCTGTAGTCCCCCACTACCAAAACCTTGCCACGCAAACCCAACACAGATGCCTTCTAAGGCAAACCATTCTATGATTTGATGATTCTGTCTGAGGTCAAGAATCAATCCTTCCTTTAGACTGCGTTGTATCCCAAGTTGTGTTTTATCTTTCTACCAATAGATTCTGAAGTTCCCTTCTTAAAATATTTCACTTTTCACATAGAATTGTGTCTTGACTTTTTGCTGGAGATAGGCCCAATCTGCATGGACAATTCCAAATTTGGCACAACAGCTTCAGTCAAGCTATGCCCCAGATAACTGGCACAAGCTTTTTTGCCTTATTTTTTCGCTCTTTTAAAAAAAAACTTCTTTTTTTCCCAAACACTTTCACAAGTAGTCTCTTTAAATAACTACATAGAAGCACCCCTCCCAGATTCCTTTTGGCTATGTTTCATTTCTGTATCTCTGAAAGGTATAGTCTACTCCATTTGTTCTGTAAGGTTTTATAAGTGTTTGTGTAATTGTTTGTAAGTCTTACCATCTACACGAGGACATTGCTAGTAAAAAGACATCTTTGTCTGAAAACACTGACAGGTACTGCACAGCTCTTATCTGGTTACTTATTCACAAAAAAGTGACTCAGTGTGTCTGGAATGGCCACGGATTCCAGCTTCATCTACATGACTCACAATTGTTTCTTTCAGGTAAAGATCTTTTTGCTTTCTGGCAGCTCCTGCTGTCATGTGGAAATATTTGCTAATACTAACCAAAAGGATTATTGGAACAATGCAAGTAGTGGTTCAACAGCACACTGCTTATAAGGCTAGTGATCAGGGCCAACAACATAATATAAAAGCAAGCATAATGAATGCTTTTGTAATACTAGTAATATAATAACATATATCATAAGCATAATATGAAGATTCAAATTCATGTAGAGGAAGTGTCATCTGCATTGAATGATGTATTTTAAAAAGGAATTGGAGTACGGGGGTAGATTCAGACTGATTTAAGTAACTTACTGAGGAATTGCAGTGCCTAAAACTTATACAGTTGCTATATCCAGAGAAATCCAGATAATCTTACATCAAGATGATACTCAGCATGGAGAAAGTAAGTCCTGAAACCCCAATCTCTACCTATTTTTTACAGTACAGGACACATCTAGCTACATAGCTACTTGTGTTATCTTCAGTACAGTAATTACGTAGTGCAAAATGCATAAAGATAACAGGAAGGAAAGATCAGAACTCTATCTCTTCCCCTTTCAAGGTGAGAGAAAAAAATTACAATTAATCTTAATTTTGCCTGTCTTCCTTCTCTCGCAATGATTTTTGTATTGTTGGTTACACAATTGCCTAGAATGATATCCTATCCTAGACTGAGATATAAGGAAAAACATAGAAATACACACATAATATTATGAACAATGAGTATCTGAGGCAGGTGGTGCTTATCTCCTACCCCTCCCCCGCAAATATCTGTTTTTGATAAAATACTTATGTGTCAGATTACTTGTCCCTTATGTCCCTTTCTTTTTGCTGATACAGATTAAACATTTTATCCTTCTGCTAACACTTTATTGCTTTAGCACCAGCTTTCACTCTCTTGGGAAAGCATTATTTTCATAGTGTGACCACTGTATACCTTCAATTTCACTGAAGTATTTGTAGTTTCAGTATAACATTCTGTATCAACAAACAAACCAGAAAGTTTTGTATTATTTTAAATAAAGGGAAAAGTGATAGAGAATGGACAATAAGAATGTTACTAGTGAGAACAAGTACAAGGAAATTTTCATGTAATAAAAGTCAATTTATTGACAAAACCAAAATTTGATTACTTTGCACTATATTTCCCAATATGTGGGGTAATAAAATTTAGAAAATTGAATATATTTTAATCCACACTGTTCTATATTAGGGAAAAAAAAAAGTAACTACATTCAATGATGGATTAATTTCATGTTGTTAAGATAAATCTGATCTAAATTTCAATAAAAGAACAAGTTTTGATCCATTTTGTTATTTGTACCCCCTAATGCCTTGCACTGTACTTAGTATCAAGCATCTGAATTGTCTTCCAATATGCATTTCTACCCTTTGATTTCAGCTTACTGAAGAGTTATTTTCTGTGAGGAAGCAACAAAAAGTTTCCGTTTTTCTCCTGAGCTTTATAATGTGTGCCTTTTCATTGCAGCACAGTCAGCAGGGTGTCCAGGTTAATCTGGACAGGCACTACTCTATGGTTTATGGTCTCCTCAGAGAAAAGTGGCTACTCTGGAACAGCATCTGATTTTTATTCATAAACTCTAGATTGAAGAAAATCTTCTCCTTTATTTTAGTTTTAAAGAACTAGACACATAGTGACCTAATTTTCTTCAAGATGAATCTTTAAATAGCACTTGAGATCTAAATACTTCCAAATCTCAGAATATGGCTTAGATCCTTTCTGGTTTGTGATTCTAACTGCTAATATAGTAGCTTTAAAAAAAATAAAATAATAATTAAAAATAAAAATCTGTGCATAATTAGGCTTACATTGTAGATTAAAAGGAAGAACCTGATATTTTAGGTAACTGACATCCTGTCGAAAGGGGTAAAAAGATATAGTGTAATGTGAAAGTAAATAGACTTTTTTTCTTTCCAAGTGAGATTGTTCAGAATAAATGTCTAAAGAATATATTTATATCTGCTGTCCCCAAAGTTGTCTAGCAAAAGACATTTCATTTTGAGGCCAGGATCCTGTAGGAAATTGGCTGCCATTGACTGGTGAAATCTGTTTGAATATCTATTTATTCAGCCATGAAAAGTAAATGCAATTATGATTAAGGTATACTTCAGTCTTTGCAAGTTTTCTCTACAGAAGTAAAGTCTGTAGCCACTTGACACTATTCAAAGTGCATCTCACACCTTGCATAATCAGCTGGCTTTTATTTTGTTTTTCCCTTTACTCTGAAAAGGTCAATAAAGAGTTTTTTTGAATCTTCTACCTTTAATGTGAAAGAAAACTAGAAAATTATCAAGAAAATATTCATATTGTCAGGGAAAACTGAGAAGGATGGAAGTGGCAGGATGATTTTTTAATTATTCCTTCGTGCACAAAGAATGCACCTACAAAATGAAAAAAATAGAAACTGAAAGTACATCTTTCTTTCTGTTAGTCTACTGTTTAAGCAGACTTTTGCATATCACAGTACTGAGTTTGCAGAATTCGCGTATCACAGTACTGAGTTTGAATTGCTGTTTACACCTTAGCTGCAAAAATTCTTGAAGTGGGATAAACCATCTCCTTTTTGAGTGTCATACTCCAGGAGTAAACATTACATAAACATTTATTGGAAAAACTAACCAAACAAAAACCCCAACAAACCACCTGGATGTATCTGTTTAGAAACTAAATGCTTTTTTTAACCAACTGAAAGCTAATTCTTGTATGTGTTCTTTTCCCTTCTCTTCTGATATTTTTTGGGTTTGGGGGCTTTTTTTTTTTTTTTTTTTTTTTTTTTTACAAAACATCTTCAAAAGGGGAGACTGAAAATGACTCCATTACAACATTGTCATTTAAAAAATATTGAGCTACAGTATTTTTTAATACTGGGAAGAGAGAAAGCTGGGATCGAGTACCTGATTCAAATGAAGCTCACATGATTTTAAATTGATCAAGTACCCTAAGTGGATGCCTATGAAAAGGGTTTCTGCAAACATCATCCATTTAGCACTTTATTGTAAATAGCCCAACAGCTTGTTTTTTATGCAGTGCAAATTCGGGAGGAGTAGGGAGAGGAGAGGAAAAGGATAGTTCATGTAAACACTTTTTATAGTATTATTTTCTCAATTGTTGTATTATTATTTTCCCAGTTGACCAGTAACTGAAAAAAGCAATTATTCACAGAAATCCATTCAGGGAGCCGAAAGTAGACAGCAGTGTCTGGGCAGGAAAGAATTCCCTTTCTAGAAAAGAAATTCCCTTTACTGGTTAAGCCTCACAACTGTCAGAGAACAGTTCAGTTGAATAATTTATGGACTGAGCTAAGGAATAACTCATGAAGTGAAGAAAAATAAACAGGGTATAACACAGATAATCTGTTTGTCTGTCTGTTTTTCTGTTATAGTGCTAACTTTGTGGTACTAATAAAACCAGTCAACTGTAGGAGGTAATAACAGTGTAAAATCTGAATACATAAAAGCAAACTCAGACCTGCAGAACATGGATGATGCATATTTGTTCTTATATCCAAATATTCAGGTGAAAGTAGGAGACTTTTTTCTTTCTATATTGATTTTGTGAAAATAAATAGTGGTAAATAGAAAAAAACCCCAATCTTTTCTCAGTACAGATACTGAAATATAATTGTTAATCTCTATGTGATATAAGGAATTTTAAACAGGAACTTATGCATCTACAGGGTTTCCACTCCAAAGCTTTCATGGCAGACTAACCTGACAATAACCCTGGACTAATGTGTGTCTGAAATTAATCATAGCTACACTTCATTCAAGCAACTACAATGTTATGAAACTATAATATATTAATTGGAGTTTATAACATACTTTCATATACAATGAAAGTCCAATGAATATACTTTGTTTAAAAATGTTCAGATTTAATATTTACCAGATCTTTAATTTGTGATTGTGTTAAATATCTATGTATTGCCTTTATACCCGCTCTGTCAAGCTCTGCTGACACGTATTCTGTTTATTAGTAAAGATAATTTCCCAGTGTAATACAGTTGTTCAAAAACAGATTTCTTTAATAAATACATAATGTCCCAAATTACATTCCCAGCACATTTAATTAAATTGTTTTCCATTTCATTCCATCTGGAGTCTCAAAGGGTTATAGCAGCTCAAGAATATTTGACAGAACTCAGCCAAGCAGATGATACCTGATTTTGATACATTAACTTTGGTACTAAGGGTAACTTTACTCACTCTATACATTGAGTTACCATCTTTATGCAATGACAGAAGACTACTGTACTTCTAGCTTCAGCAGAGAGGCTATGAATCAGCAACTGTCGTCCCAACTCAATATACAAAGAGGTAACACATACTGAGATGACTTATGAACAGAGTAGCACTAATAGAAAGAAATAACAGAATCGTAGTGTTTTCTTGTGGTTAACACATTATTGGTTTAAAATTTATCGATTCTGATGATAAGGTCGCAGAAGACTGAAATTTATCAAGACGTAATAAGGAGAGACACTAGCGATATTAGACTTTGAGTAACCTTACGGAATTTTCCATCCAGCTTGCCATATGATCCAAGTCTAAAATGAAAGCTCAAACTTTTAATTCACTTCTGGGCAGAATCAGTTAACTCTCCTATTCAAACACGTTTTCTTTCCGCGTACTTAGTCTGTTTGGCTTCTAATAATCTCACAGTGTTTGCTAAAGTAGCTTTAAAATTACTTAGAAAAAAAATTCTAAGTTTCTCATTTAATTTTATTCTCTGAACTAAGGAAGAAAACTGTGGAAATCCTGAATTTGATTCTTTTCACTGTAGTGAGTTTGAAGTCCTCAGAGTCACACACCATTGCACTCTATGCTAGCTATAATTTCTAAAATAAGGTAATACTGAACTATTAGCTAAATTTGGTTGAAGCTTTGTCTCTGTCTCCTTCACAGCTAAATATTTCTTCCTAAAACAATTCTAAGACTTTGGACTATACAGGCAAAAAAATTAAATCAAGTTGAGCTGTTTTGTACAAGGCAAGTAATCCTCATAAAGGATTGATAGAGATATCTATTCATGACGTTTACTCATAAATACTTTTTCATGAAACTTACTGTGAAAGAAAGGATGCCCATCAGAGAAGTACTGCATTTCAACAATTTCTGTCTTTTAAAAACTTCCTTCCATTGGGAGAGAACTGAAGAAGAATCTTTTGATGGTGTATTTCACAAGTTTGCAAACTCTTTCTCCACACTCAATACAAAACAAACAACAACAACAACAATAAAAAAAAGATGAGACTGCTACAGAGATCCCTGGAGATTGTCTTCTAGGGCATAAGAACTCAAACTCTCAGACTGCTTATCAATACTGCCCTCATCCATGGACAGGCAGAAGAGCAGCACAACAGCCGGTGCTGAGGATATGAGTGGGTGCAGGTATAGCACTCAATGCTGCCGCTCTCCCTCCTTTTAGCTGTCCCCACAGATGGGGCTTGTTGGTGTCGGGCAACTTATCAAAAGCTGTCCAAGTGGACAGCCCAAAAGATGAAAGAAGCTACATTTTTGGCTTCCACTACAGATTTTTTTTTTTTTTTTAATCACTACTTAGGAAAATTGCATTTTCCCTAGTTAAGTAGTGAATAAAGAAAAAATTCAATTAATGATTAAAGAAGTGTGGCAAAAGATATTCTATTTTCTGCCAACCCCACTGGTTGATTTTTGCAGATGTCTAAATGTCAGAGTATCATTAAGACTTTCATGTTTACTTGCAGTAAACATTGCTTCCCATCCTGATTTACATTTTCTAATATGCTAGGAAATTAAATAGATTTACTTAAAAGATAAATGTAAACTGCAAGAATTATATCAATACAAATTCTCCATGGTATAAGACATGGTGTTATTTAGGAATTAAAATGTGTTCTAATTACTTGTGTATCACTTGAACTGTGTTTTTTTAAAAAAAGAAAATCTATTCTGAAATGAATTTTCTATATGCATTATGTATTATTCCTTTAAGAGCTAGTCCAGTAAGTTTCACTGGAACAGTTTTTCATGAGAAATGCTAACAGCATTGTCAAAGGTTTTTATGGGAAGTACTATTTAACAGAGAATTTCAGTGCAAGATTATAAAAGTATTTAGCTTCACTAAGATAAATATGTTTCAATTTCTTCATTGACCAGCAGTACATATTTTATATGATGTAAGATAGAACTATTTCAAGCAATACAATGCAATGAAATAAAAATGTTTTAATCTTATTAAAAAATGGCTCCGTGGTATGAAAACAAAATCTTCTAGTACATTTTCTTCCTTTTGCTCCACCAATGATCGATGGTTTTGGCTCGCTTCTACTTCAGCCAATTTCCAAAGTTCCAGAATTTCCACCAGAAAACAATTCCAATTTTCTGCTAGCTATAATTCTCCTTACAACATAAACTTGGGATGTCTGTTTGGGCAAAATTTTTTATTGGATCGGCATGTCTGATAGGAATGCTTAGTTAAAAATAAACATCTGACTAATATGAGCTATATTCTTCTTGCAAGGTTAGATTAAGTTAATCTAAGACTACACTGCAGTAGAAGCAGCAGTCAATATCTACTACTGTATCTGGTGGTCCTGCTGCCTTCCCTACACTGGCACTAGCACACTGATTGAATTTTGTTTGTTGTGGGGGGAGACTGATTTTCAGACATGTTAGGCTGATAAAAGGAGGAAGCAGAAAAATCATGTTGGAGATGGGGTAAGAGTGGTTTTGATGGTCTGAAATTAGCTTTAATTGTGAAACTTTGTCTTCAGAACTACTCTTCTGCCAAGCAGAATTGTTAATGTGGCATTTAATGCTTATTTTTTTGTGTGTCTATGCTTCCTCGTTATTTTATTCAAATTAAGTTTACTGATGTTCATTGTTGCATTGATTTCAGTAGATCTGATAATCTCTCTGTTGGTGTGGTATTTCATGAAAAGACAAATTTCTGAGAAATGTCGTAGCTTGTTTTTACCCATTAAAGCAGCATATCCATAAAGATCTTTTACACTCCCATATGTTACTTCTCCTGTATCTATCTTCCTCAAAGGATTTTCCCCTTTTCTCTTTCATTTTATTAGATTTTAATTGTTAACATTTTTGATAGATAGAAAAGGGAACTCTCCTAAAAAAGACACTGAAAGAGGTATAATTGTCCCTGTGTTGTAAGATGGATATTGATTTCCCATCTGAAAGAACTGTATTTACAATTGTTTTCATTATGGAAGGTGGGTATCCAGAAATTAAAGTTCTAACAATTGTAATGAGATATATAGATTTGTAGTAAATAATGACCTATAACTGCAAATGCAACTGGTTAAAATGCCACTCGATATTGATGTCAACAATTTGGAGCAGAATCCTGCCCAAATAATCTTACCAGTATTGGTGTGACTGTTTTTCTATTAAAGACCTATATCTGCAAGGGAAACTACTAAAACTGCATTGTAAAACTGCGTTTCCCTGCCAGCATATAGTACAAAGCACTTGGTATCCCAATCTGCTTCTTGTCCAGATAGGGCATCTGATTTAGTGCACCATGTTTCTCATCTGGGATATGCATCCACAGTTCTTTTCTGCAGAAAGCAGAGGCAGAGCACACTCAAATCTTGCTCTTGAGGTAGTTTTGGGTTGCAGCAGTGTTATGTACTCAGACCTTGAGTAGTTCCAGGTTTCTTTGTGGAAATGTTGCCTAAGTTGACACAATTAATAAAGAAATGTGAAAACTTTGTTCCACACTCCTAAATTAGAAACAAACAAACAAACCAACCCCCCAAATTATTCTTGATTTCTAAAATGAACAGTAATAAGGTCTACTATGAGAGGGTTTTTGGTCAGAGAAAATGAGTAAATGAATAAATTCTGATTGCAATGGCAAGAAAAGCAACCTTTGAGCTATTTTCTGAGGTAAGTTTGTAAATAAGGAAACCACAGATGTTGTAAAGTTGGAAAGAATATTGCATATGGAAGTCCTCCAATTTTCTCTTTCTGGTACTAATCTTTTTTGAGCAATTTAGAAGCAGCATGGAGCATGAAGGTGCCTAAAGTGCCAAAGAAAGCTGACTATAGATGTGACAGACTAGAAGAAGTTGATCAGATAGCACATCAGTCCCCATTCATCTCTATTTTCATTTTTCTGAAAGGACTACAGTGTTCAAATGCCAATACGGAGACATTTCGTATGTCAGCTATTTGCAGATAGGCCTTCCTTACTTAAGAAAGATGGTTTCCAGTGCCTGTGTTATGATAATACACTGGATGCATGCCCATTCAAATCCTCATGCATATTTCTCACATGATGAATTTTCATTGCAGATTAGAAGTGATAAGAACAGGCTCTCTGCCTTAAAAATGCTCTATATTCATTTACATATATATAACCCAAAGCCTTTTCTTTGTGAGATGGGCCAATAAGCTACCACTTGAGTCCCCGTGCTATATATACTTATAACATTATTATTATTATTATTACTGTGTCCTTAAAAAAGCTCCTGGAAAACCACCAGGGAGTAATACTCTGTTCTTGGGCACCTGGTGCAAAGTGGTTTGCATTTACACAGCTTATTGATGCAGGCTGGCCTGATCCAGCTGTGTAGTGTAAGGAGGGAAGTGTGGTTCATATGTTACTTCACGGCGTGCCCGCATGGCTGCAGTACCTTATTCCCACTACGCATACCTTTAACCTGTTCTCTGTAATTTTGGAGATGCTCATTACACAGCTTTGTAGAAAATACTGTTGCACTGTATCAACAATACAATGAATATACATGCAAGACATTATAGGAGAGAAAATTGATTTTATTTAAAAGACAAACTGAAACAAAACTTGTTTCGCTCACTCCCGTTCTCTCTTACCACACAACCACTAGAATGTATGTGATGCCCAAGAGGTTCGCCCAGTGGTCAGGGACCAGCGTAGGAGTGTTCAAGCTGTCTGGCCAGCAGTCAGTCACCACCCTGCTCATGTCCAAATATTAGATGTTAAGATGCATCCTTTGCAGAGACACCAACTATGAAGTTCTCTTCATGTCTCCTGGGTTAGTGACCACATGCAGATTTCAGATATGCCTTTTTTTTTTTACCCTTTCAGAGCTGGCAGTCTATCTATCCTGGCACAAATCTGTAAGCCAGCATTGTCCTTGTCTCCAAATCTGGATGTTTTATGAAACTACGTATAGATGTGCTGGGATGCTGATGACCTGCTAATCTGGATGCCATTAACACAGGCACTGAGAGCCCTTTTTCTGCTGTGTGTTCCTGCTGGTGCCTCCACACCCAGACATTCCCATTTATTCTCCATTCACATCAGTCTTAGCCTTTCTGATGCAATTCTTTACATCTTTATAGTATTCCATTGATTTTTAATTTGAAGCAGTAGTGCTGAGAGTTATTTAAATCGTTCTGCATCAGACAACCTTGCCAGGTCTCTGTTTGATTGGAGAACATTCCTGCAATTGAAAGATGAATAAATAATATGTCTGAAGGTTCTGAAAGAGTAGAAATTTACTTGTCTTGTGACAAAGACAGTAAGAGGACTGCCTCACAAATCAGCTCATTTATAGCTGTACCATTGAAGGAACCTACCTGGTTTTCCCTAGAGTGGCTCCTGTAAGCAACCTAGAAAATGTGCCATCTGAATGAGAAATAGAAGGGGTATAGGCAGTGATTCAAAATGACAGTATAGATGTACCCATAGCCTATATCTAGATTTACTTGCTGATGTATGTTATGGGACAATTTGTATCTCTGGTCGTTCAAGTCAAAAACCTCTTGGACCATGTTCTAGTCCTTCTCTGCATATTGCACCTCTATGGGGGGGGGGGGGGGGGGGAAATCCGAAAAAAGAAAAAAAACACACCAGTGTTTATGAAAAAAGAAGATGCATGAAGGAGAAGGTTCAATACTGACCACTATGCCTTCTAATAATGAAGTTATGGCCAGGACTCACATGTATGTCTGAAACTGCCAAAATAGGGATAGCATGAAATTTCATGGTCGTACACGTTAAAAAGATTGATAGATAGATAACATAAATGTTACCCCATACAATGTATAGCCAGCTTCAGCAAAGAAAGGAAAAAAACATAAACACCCAAAACCAATCAAACAAAACAAATGAATCAACCAAATAAACCACCCCCATCACCTCCCTTTAATATTAGAGACATATGATTACCTACAAGTTTGGATTAATCAATTTTTATTACAGAACTAGTTCATATCCTCCATAAGATTGGAGGATAACAAAAAATGATCATGTCAGAGTGAGCTTATTTTCAAACGTCATTGTTAAACAAAGGGTAGAGGTTTATGTTCAATGTGCTCATGTCCTTTCCTCAGCTCACTGTTTGTCATCAGGGCTGTAATCACAAAATTCCAAGAAAATTGCTTACTATTTTAGAAATGGAACACCAATGTTACCTAATTTGAAACAGAGAAGTGTAACTTCAGGGATTATGAAAGACGATCAGTATATAAGAATTACGAGGATAAAACAATGCAGAAAGAGTTTATCTTTTAATTTTATACTCCAAGTAAATCAGGAAGCTGAAGTAAAATCTAGAATCACTTCTCACTTTGTAAGGAAAAAAGATTTTTGGCTTTTGGTCACGTTCATTCTTAATAAATTCAGGAAATGTCCTATGTGCAGGACTGATGTGAATAAACATGGGTATCTACAATGCTGACTGCATCTGAAATAGTGTTTTTAAATAACAGAAACACAGGCAACTCTTGATTGAAATTAATCTTTGTTTCAGTTAAGTCGTATCGATTCCATCTTACTTCCCAATGGCAGTCCGAAGTAGTTCAGCTGTAAATGTAAACCTGTATTTAGGTGTGATGAACACCACTGCTTTTGCAGTGCCATTAATTTAATTAATCATAGAGTCATAGAATGATAGAATCTTTAAGGTTAGAAAAGACCTCTAAGATCATCAAGTCCAACCATCAAATTGACAACAAACAAACAAAACCAACCAACCCCCCCAAAACACGTAAAAGCTATGTTAAAGCTGATGTACAACAAATCACCCCCTTCCCCAAATTACTAATATTGAGGAAGAAAAAAAATAATCCAGTGATTTTTGTACTACAAACAGAGCTTATAATGATAAAAAACCCTGTGGATATAAAATTGCAGCCTAGCATATTCACCATCAGCTTGATTAAATTTTTTTTTTTGTGACAAATTTTTCCTCTTCTAATGATATTTCAGATTTTAAAAAGCTGAATACAATGTGTTGCAGTTGAGTTAATTTAAACAAACTTCAGCTGTTAAATAATTAATGAAAAGACAAATATAAATTTTTATTTCCCCTCTTAGATTAGTGTATCAGCACATGTAATGGCTGGTGAGTAATGAGTGATGAGTGCACCTATTACTTAAAAAAAAAGCCACATGTTTACTACTATCTCATTCTTGCCCTTCATCACTTGCGTATTTTTCATTCAACACAAATCTATACTGAACTCCTTGTTGGTCACGGGACTCATTTTTGTTGCTGTGTGCCTACTCATCACCTTAACCTCTTCAACCTCCCTCCTAAGGCGGCCGAGGAGGAGCAGGAGCAGGTGGCCCTGCTGAGGTTACTGGGCCAGCTGCAGTTTTTTGTGCGGAGGGAGATCGACATGGAGATATCCAGTGAATACAGCTGATAACCCACCGGTCCAGCACCGTCCCCCATAGCACCCACGTGCAGAGGACATCCAGAGGCAGAGACCTGAACCCACCCCTTCTAAGCAGTCCTGATAATGCATAAAACTTGTACTACAAAAAAATACTAAGAAGTATACTTACTCCTTTACACACTGAAGTCAGGAATGAATGTCTCATTAAGTACAGCTGCAGGAGTAATACAAAGTACTGTCTTAATATTCTCATTGTGCAAAACAAGAGACAAACAGCTTCTATTAAGTCCTAAAGAATTCACTGTCACCATGTAACAATGTTGCATGACCCAGAATTGAGGTTAGTGTTGAAATGGGGATACTGCTTGAGAATTTGACATCTGAAGTTGTTTACTCATTTGTAATTTAAGTGCAGGGCAGAGATACTGTTTTTCTAACACTTTAAATTACACTTCAGATACCACTAGCCTCAAGGTAAGAAGTGTAAATATTAGCTGAACTACATACTGGAAGTAAGAGGCTTGATATAGATTCATTACTTTTCATTTCTTGGAATACTCGTCTTTCTTCAGTTCACTGCTTACTGAGAACACATTACATAGGCTTAAAGAATGGTTGTGATTGACTTCGTATTTTGAAAATTTAATAAGGGGTGAAGGAGACATTGGCTGTTCCTGATGCCAAAAGACTTTCCAAGCAGAGAAGCCTAACAAAAAATTATAGGATTAAGTAATTTCCTACCCTTTCCCTTTGCACCTTGATCTTTGTGCCAAAAAAAAAGGAATGATTCATGGAGCCAACAAGAGAGAAATCAATCGAGAAAAACACTGACCCTGAAACTCAGACCTAAGTAACCCCTGCATGCATGGGAAAGAGAAAAAGAATCCTAGAACATGTTTTTTTACTGGGGTACTACTTTGACATTTTTAATTAAAAAGCTATCAAATAAAATGTGCAAACAATACCAAAAGCAGGCATAAAACAATTCAGAAGGCAGAACGAAGAATAGCTAAAAATAGTTCATTTTCTGGTTGATTGCTTTAACCACTATGCTATTATATAAAAGATTCAAGATAGTACAGCTTTGCTTTGCCTGTATAATTTAATAGATTTAATCATGGCTATTCTACTTTATAGTGTGTTCAATTATTACTACATACATTAAGAATGCACATAGAATGCCTTTCCTCTAAGACTTCTCAGAAGATTCAGATGCAAAAATATTCAGCTTGTGAATGCCACAAGCATTAAAGAAAATAAACCCTGACTAGTGTGGTCATGCTAATGACGTCCCCAAATATTCTGGTTGTTACTCAAGTTTCCTTCACAAAAAGGTAGGTACCTCTGGAGCGAAAGCTACACAGACTTTTGGTTAATTTTTATATTAGAATGGTGCCCACCTTTGGAAAATTGAGTGAAATTCTGTGTATTTCTGAGGAAACGTAGGTGACAAAATAATACAGTACATAACCATACAATTACATAAGTATAAAGCCATCAAGCTGAACAATGTAGCTAATGCATCCATTTCTTTTTCTCTTGGCACATTCCAGGCTGTTTGAACATCATAACCAGCAAACTTTCAGCTATTCATTCTTACCATAAATTTGATTTACTGTAAATCAAAAGCAAATCAATCATTCCTCAGCCCACCAGTTTTCTTACTCTTCCTTTGAGTGTATTTTACAAAGGGCTGTGGAACATTAAGTCTTTTATTTATACTACGGTTTTCATTACTGAATTACACCATGATCTGTGGTGGACCATGCTGTAGAAGTACATGAAACTATTTCTTCTGTTTTCTAGCAGGCAGGAAATGCAAGGGCAAAAACCTAATTTTTAGCTTCTCTGTCACACAGTAAAACATCTAGAACAACTGAGTCAAAATATAATACTTGGTCTGCTTTTGAAACCTATGTAGTTAAGCCTAGTCTTCCTTGGGAACCGCTGTAAAATCACAATATAACCTTTATTTTGAAAACATTTTAACTCATTTCTGTAAGACTGATTCCACAGTGGGATTCCATTGACATGCACAATATGAACAGAAATGGTTCTTTGGACAGAAAGTTTGTAATACCTTTTATATAAAATTTTAAAACATCTTTTAATAAAATAGTATGAAATTATCTTTGTGTTTTAAGAATATCAATAACACAGCTGTTCAGTGCCAATAAAAGAAAAGAAATGCCAGCCATTACCACATTTGTGTGCATGTAACTCATTCCACAAATAATAAAAGGAAAAACCCAAATGACAGATGGAACAGAAATTCTACTATGAAATACATTGGTAGTTTCCACCTTGACTTTTCCTTTAAGCAACATGTGAACATGCATGCATACATACTTGCAAGTTACTCCATTAGATTAATCTATCCTATGGATAGTTCTGCTAATTAGTGTAACTATATTGAAATAGCTGAAGGAAGAAATGGAGTCACAGAGGGCTGCCAAAACGGTTATGTGTTTTTTCTTAAGTATTAAACTGGCTTTCAAAAATAACAGATGAAATAAAGACAATGTAAGAAAAAGTGGGGGGAATTCCTCTAACTTAGAAGCTGAGGACGTTAATGAAAAAATAATTCAGTCTGAGATGTATAATCATAGATTATTCAATACAATGTAAAGAATGATGTTTTATCCTACTTTTTATAAACAGGTATAATACAATGCAATACAATACAGTACAATGGAACACAATATAATGTATGTAATACAAATATTATATAAAAATTACAATATATAGATAATTTTTATATATATATAATCATAAAAATTGAATATATTTCTATTAGGAAAACAATTAGTCCCTGACCCATCTAGAGCGAACAACTTCTGCAACTACATCAGGCCACAAGCAGAAATGACTCAAAAGCTCTTACTGAATTTCTGAAGTTGTGACCTAGCTTGAAAGTGGGTAGTTTCTGCAGAGCTGGAATGGAGCCTAAAAATCTATTCTTACAGAGGTGCAAGCTGAGGACAGAGTTAACAGAATCACTGTCTGCCAGCAAAGTCACCTGAAGAAATTTCCATCAGGCCCCCTTCTTTCCATTAGCGTACAACAGTTTCCTTTCATTTGTTTTGATTCAGGGTTTTGTGCAGCCACATTATAAATCAGGTTACTAAAATAATTTTAATTGAATAATTCTATGGAAAATACCTGCACATCCTATGCAGTTTAAACTTAGCCTTGAATTTCACAATTTGTAGATGAGGAGAACTAACACAGAAGTGTAAAAAGGATGATGTACTAATGCCACCCTATGGAACTGATTTTGAACTAGGAGCAGAAGACACATTGCAGTAATCAGAACTGATGAGTGAAATCCTCAATTTCTATCTGTATTGTAGGTCCACAATCTTTAATATGAACCTGTAAATTACCTAGTATCTACCAGCTAGCATAGCAGTACTGGTGTGATCCAGATTAAGCATAAATACACAATCATGTTTCTATTAATTCAATAAAGCACACAATATTGAGTTTATGTCTAAATGGTGCTTGTATATTGACTTTAAGTTAACTATGGGAAAACAGTGCAAACCCTGCTTAAAATGTACTGACTCAAGATGAGTTAATTTATAACAGGAACACTTTGCATCATATCAAAAAACATATTGTTGATCTTGCATTTAAGTCTGATGCATCCCACCTAAATTTAGACTGCCGAAGTGTAACTATCTGTATCTGAGCTGTATGTACATATGATTACAACTCAGCTCAGCTTGAAGTAGATGTTGGTGATGGAACAGAAGAATTGCAATAGGTATATACTGATTTCTCCACATTAACTTTGAGGACAAGACTTGATCAATTGTAGTTATTTACACTGTAATCATTATAGCTAGATGAGATTAATCCAGTCCTAGGAGTGCTAAATCTGATTTAGGTGTGTGGAAGGAGAGAGTCTGCTCCTTTAGGAGTATCTGGTCAAAGGAGCCATAAAGACCTGACAAGCTGTGGTGGGTTGACCCTGGCTGGGGGCCAGGTGCCCACCAGAGCTGCTCTATCACTCCCCTCATTCACTAGACAGGGGAGAAAAGGTATAACGAAAAGCTTGTGGGTCGAGATAAGGACAGGGAGAGATCATTCACTAATTATCATCACGAGCAAAACAGACCGAACTTAGAGAGGGAATTCATCTAATTTATTACCAAGCAAAACAGAGTAGAGGAATGAGAAATAAAATCAACTCTTAAAACGCCTCCCCCCACCCCTCCCATCTTCCCGGGCTCAACTTCACTCCCAGCTTCAACCTCCGCCACCCTCAGCGGCACAGGGGGACGGGGAATGGGGGTTACGGTCAGTTCATCACACGGGGTTTCTGCCGCTTCTTCATCCTCAGGGGGAGGACTCCTCTCATCGTTCCCCTGCTCCAACATGGAGTCCCTCTCACAGGAGACAGTCCTTCATGACCTTCTCCAATGTGAGTCTCTCCCATGGGGCGCAGACCTTCAGCACCAGACTGCTCCAGCGTGGTCTCCCATGGGTCCACAGGTCCTGCCAGGAGCTTGCTCCAGCGCGGGCTTCCCATGGGCCACAGTCTCCTTCAGGTGCCTCCACTTGCTCCAGGGTGGGGTCCTCCACGGGCTGCAGGTGGAATCTCTACACCCCCTCATCCTCCCTCCATGGGCTGCAGGGGGACAGCCTGCTTCACCATGGTCTTCACCACGGGCTGCAGGGGAATCTCTGCTCCGGTGCCTGGAGCACCTCCTCCCCCTCCTTCTGCACTGACCTTGGTGTCTGCAGAGTTTCTCACATCTTCTCACTCCTCTCTCTGGCTGCAAAAGCTCTCCCTAGGTTGGCTTTCCTTCTTAAATATGTTATCACAGAGGCGCTGATTGGCTTGGCCTTGGCCAGCGGTGGGTCCGTCTTGGAGCCGGCTGGCATTGGCTCTGTCAGACACAGGGGAAGCTTCTAGCAGCTTCTCACAGAAGCCACCCCTGTAGCGCCCCCCCTCCAAAAAAAAAAAAAAAAAAAAAAAAGAGGGTGAAAAAGTTTATCTTTTTAGTTGGGAGGGTAAGGGAAGGGAGACAAACACACAGAGACATAAACCCTGACCCATTAACATTAACAAACAATAACCAGAAGGAGACCTGGTCAGTCACACTAGCTGATGGGCCATCACGAAGCTGCAGGCAACTTTGCCACAGATGAGGATGCAAACCTGAGGGTCCCGCATGTTGGAGGTGGTTGGTGGGACTGTGCCAGCTGGTGAGGCAATGTGCAGGGGAAGGGGGAGCAGGGGGAGCAGAGAAAGGGGTAGGTAACAGGGGGATAAAAAGGGCTGGTTGTGTGCAAGCACGCTGGTCTGGCTGAGCCCTCTGCCTGACCACACAGTCAGTGCCAGCTGCTGGTGAGATCTGTATATGTGTGAGTGAAATCTGGGGCTAGCTGCTGAAGTCAGACCAGGGGTGCGGATGCTCCTGACCTATGGCATCAGCTACTGGAGCCAGTGGGAGTTTTATCCTCCAGCCACTGGGGCAGGAACAGTGTGTGTCCCCCAAAACCAGCTACTGGGGAGACTGGGGTGAGTGAGGCGAGTGAGGGGCTCAGCACCAGTGGCTGGAGCAGGATCATGGGTCACAGCCTGTCTGCCTGGTGCCAGCTGCTGGGGTATATAAGATTAGATTCTCATGTCAAAAAAATCAAGTCAATTGTTGTTTCAGAGAAACTTTGCATATAATTTCATCAAAAAACAGACTTCAAATAGCATGCCAGGAGCCAATATCTTTAATACAAATCTTTTCCTAATTCCTGTTTAAATTAATGACTAGCTTATGAACTATTTCTTATTTTACCATTATTGTTTTTAGCTTGAATAGTTCTTTTTCCTCACCAGCTTTTGTATTCCTCTAATAGAGAAATACAATAAAGAGAATAGAGAGTTCTCTATTTGTACTATATAAACATATCTATCTACAGTATTACATTTGTTAGGTTAAGTTATTTTAATCTTTAAATATAAACCACTTTAATTCCTCAACTCATCAGAAGTGGAATTTCTCTGTACTTTCCAGTTTTGAAGGTATCTTGCCTGAACAGAGGTGATCAGACCTGAAGACAACATTTCTAAGGGAACAAAAATATAAATATTTTCTTGTGTCTGTAAGAAATTTATGAGACCAAAGATTGCATCATTCTGTCATCTACTAATATCTAGATTTTCCTCCTCCTTCTTTATTTCTGTTCGAGCAGCTCCCACCTTGCTACAGAATTTTTTACTGTTACTTCCCAAGTATCTGATTTTGTACTGCATTATATTGCTTTTAACTCAGTTGTATTATTGTTGTCCTCTAGTTGACCCTGTTCATATTTCCTTTATGTTGGTGCATCCTAGTTTTGTGTCATCAGCATATTTCCCATTGTTTTCTGCACAGGTCACTAAATAAAATATGAGAAAAATATTAAGCAAAATCAAATCCACAGACACGTCTTGTAAAATCCAACTAGTAACATCCTTTCTTACCAATTGTTTCCTTTTCAGTATACACTGATTGGTCCAGCTATTCTTACATTAATCTCCATCTCCTTCATCTTAATTAATAACATCTCCCCTGGCAATGTATCAACTGTTCTACTGAAGTCCAGATAAAGTAGTTTAGATAAAGCATTGGCTTTGTCTGAAGAAAAAAAAATTAGAAGTTTTCTGAACATAGAAACGTATGAGGTTAATCTGTTACTTTGATATATCCCTTCTACTTTTTATCTGCTTTCTATTTAGTTCACTGTCTTCAATGTCATTAAGTAACTTTTCTTTCCAAATTTAGCCATTGCACTCAACACCTTCCCTCAAGTTTTAATCTTTATATAATACAGCTACTACATTTTATGTTTGTCTATAAAAATGAACCATGTTTGATTTTTTTGCATTACTGGACATACTGATCCCATAAGTTCATGTAGCAATTATGTCAGAATTCTGTAATGAAGAAATAGCTAGTCTCTCTGACATAAGCAATTGAGACCATTAAGGTTAAACTCATCATTGAATGTTTCATTTTCCATCATCCATCACCATATTTGTATGAGCTATCCTGCATATCACCAGTGTTAAAGGAATTTATTTTTATTTTTATTTTTATCTTTTAAAAACTGAATTCAAATATTTTGTTATACTTAAGGGAGATTACACTTGAATCCTCCCTACATAGCAATGGACTAACTATTCATGAATATTTTCTGGTTTGTACTATTGGGCTTTTTTTTTTTTTTTTGGTTGTTAGATTTTTGTTGTTGTTGTTGTTTTGGTTTTATTTTGTTTGTTTGTTTTCTTTGTCCACACAGCTTTTCTGGAAATTCTCCTGGACACGGTGGATAGGAATCTGTAGTAACCTCCTTGGACTCTCATTACTTTCTGGGTCAGCATGGTGAGCAACTTTTATGTATTTGAAGAGACTCCAAAAGACAGAATTTTAAAAGACAAAGCCATTATTTAGTCAGAATCAAGAAACTGCTAGGTTAAACAATATGAGACTCAGTGTCCAAAGAGTCTTTGCTGGCTGGGCAGCTGTCAGCAGCTGGTGGAAGGTTCAGCCTTTGTTGCCCCTGCATCAGCCTGATTCTCAGTGTTGCTCCATTGCCATCTTCAGGCTTCCTGTTTATCTCTTTATGTTCATGTTGGGGTTTCTGGGGTTTTTTTGGGGGGGAAGATGTTTTGTTTTGTTTCTTTTTTTCTGGAATCATTGAACTGCAGACTGTTTCCACACCAGCAATCTTACTTCTTCTTATAAAATAATTTTATAATTATTATCTTGCATGGCTCTACTCAGCAGACTTTCTCTACCAAAACTAGGCTTTGGATCACTGACAGCAGTTCAACCCCGAGGAGGAGGAGAAGGTAGTTTTATAGTATAATTATTTTATCAGAGAGTAGACATAAAGTGAATCAGATGAATCATACTTTCAGTGTGATTGACTTTTTTTTCCTTTCAACTATACATGATGGGTAGGGCAACCAGCTAAGAAGCAGATGTTTGCATCAGGGACATCTAAGTCAGGTGAGATGAAATCTCTTCAAGCTCTTTGCCTTTAACCCTTCAAAGGGAATGACCACTGTACACTTACAAAAGAACCATTTCTTCTTCACATGTTCTTGCCACTTTAGAAATAACTGTTTGTGAGTGTTCTCTGTTAACTCTTTATATCACCAGAATTAAATGATAGCTGCAGCCTGTAACACAGAGCTTTAGCAGATCTTTGTCTAACTTTAGGCTTGAGACTAGGTGGCAGTACCTCAATGGATTCTCAAAGGTCGTAACCACATTCCACTAATCCCTTTCCACTAGGAAAAGTTAGGACAGCCAGTACAGTAAGCAAAAAACTGTAGGTGCAAATTGGAGTTATGTGTTAGCCAGAACTGCCCCAACTCTGATCTTCATATATGACAGAAGTCCTGCCTTGTTATCGGGCATCTCTCATACTCTGATCTATCCATAGGCTTTAAATTTTAAGATAGGAATTTTTCATTATTTTTCCAGAAATGAAAGATGAACCAATAATTCTGGAAGCAAATCCATTTTAATTTTGAAAATTAAAAGAAGATTGTGATACTAATTTTCTAGCTGAAAATACTATTACATTCTGTAATCTGCAGAATCAGCAAAATATTTAGAAAGTGATGTGCTAGAATCGATATAAAAATACAGTAATGCAGTGATACATTGTGAATATAGAAGAAAATTGAAAACATAATTCAAGAAAATTCAAAGATTTATCACTGCAAGTATTTTTTCCTTCTAAAAGTACCAGAACTTTAATCACTACCAACTGGCTGCAATCTTCCAGACCTCCAGTCAAGATTATACTTCATCTCCAGACATGCATAGGTCCACACTGTGTATGGTTTTGTGTGATCAGGTTAGAACAGGTAAAAAGAATTTTTATGGCATTGCAAAAAGTCTTTTTGTGATGGGAAAATAAAGGGCAAGCTTAAAACTGAAAACTCCATTAAAGCACCATTAAAGTTATTGAAAGCTTCACCACTGATTTCAGTGGCTCCGAGATGTCGTTAAAAGAAAACTGCAAACTAATATCACTAGGTTTATTATCTTAATCAAAATTTCAGGAGAAAAGATGAGTTTATAAGTGTAAGAAGAATTTGCAATTATTAAGCTGAAATGTATCCAGTCGTTTCACAGTTAAGGATAATCTGAACTTTTGTTTTGGAGTTTTTGTTTGTTTTGTTGTTGTTGTTGTTTTCTTTACAAGTATGAAAATCACTAGTAACAGAAAAAATTTATAAATAGCAACTGTATTGTTACTTGCCTGAAAAGTATCCCTAGGTTACAGTTTTGTGCCATTGAAAACCTTGAAAAAAAGTTTCAACTAAAAATATCAAGTTAATACCAGTACTGCTTTTTTTTTTTTTTGGTGGGGTTTTGGGGAGCATTTGTTTGTTTGTTTGTTATTTTGAAAGCTTTCTCTGAAAACTTGAAGATTATGCTACTGTAGAAAAAAAAAAAAAGGATGCGAAAATGATGATCAGCTATTGAATTTGGCAAGCGTGCTATCATTATTCAAGTTGCGTGAACCATATTAATAAAACAGTACTGCTGATGAAAAGTGAGTTACCAGGTTCTTATACCACACAATATTCTCAGCACTCTGCTTTATGTTGCTTTCTGACTCTCTAACTGGCACACAGATGTATATACCCTTGATGATGGGCATGTGCTGACATCTAAGCCACAAGGATAACAGTCTCAGGTTGTGTGAAGCGCCCTAATATACTACATGAGCATAGTTCCTTCAGGACCTGGTTGAAATGACTCCTCCCATTTCTTTTTCCTATGACTCTCAGCAGCAAATACAACATATATTTATTGAATGTCTAAATAGTCCATAACTGATTAGATTTATCTCATGGCATTTTTCATATGAAAATCGTATTGTATTATCCATCACATTACATACAATTATCCATCAGTAGTGAATTTTATAGTAATTTTTTCCCTGCGTTCAAGGAGTTCTGAATTTCCACATATAAGTGTACGTGTATATAAAAATATATATGCAGAGTTTTGAAACTTTATATATATGTATATACAGTTTCTCTGTGTCTCTCTGTGTGTATGTGTTTGCATGGATATATGAATTCCTCCTCTAGAAATATCACAGAAAGGACAAGTAAGCTTGTAATAAATGGTTGAATAAACTCTGCCAGGTTTCAGTGAACATAAGAGAAAAAAAAGGAGTTGATATCTTGAGCAGCTCATCTCTCAGTAGGCCTGTTCTCTATAAAGCATTTTGTAGTGACTTAAACACTTAGCTCAAAGGGACTCCTTCTTATCCTAATTTAATGGATCTAAAAGTTATTATAATAGAACTTGGTCTGAAAGCATTGCTGCATGGTCTGTTTCTTTCTGTGGGCCAGAAAGGAAATAATACAACACAGAGGTAAAATATAGTTATCATCCATATTTACAATAATGGAAACAATAGATAGGGCATTAGATCCTTCCAAAATTTTCTGTGGAAGGAAGCTGGCTGTGCTTTCCTTTGAGGACACTTATCAAACAATTTGTTATCAATATGAAAGGACAAAAATATGCAGTGTCAATGATGTTTTCAGCAAAAAAGATCCAAACAACAAAGTTCTACACTAAGTGTTCTTTATTGGGAAGGAATATTTAGATTTTGCTTACAAATATGTAAATACTCAACATTCATGTCTACATTAATATAAATGCTGACAATTTCTTAGGCTATTTCTTCTAGTTCTTGTGTGTATTTTAATATTTTGTTATGTCTATATGGTTGTAAATACTCAACTCCCTGCTGTAGATTATATCAGCTCAAGGTTTGGAAATTATAATTCAAATATAGTATTAATTTGAACAAAGACTTTGCAGAACAAAGAAATTGTTTAAATTCCTTCATATTTCCATAAAGAAACCATCCACAAGCCATCAGATGTTTAACCCAGAGACAGGTTGGTTCTATTATCCAGTCACTATAATAAAATTGCCTGATATAAGGGATGTCAGACCATATTTTGTTTAAGGTGATGCTGATTTCCCTGACTGTCAATGAGATACATGAAAAATAAAATATTTTTTTAATTAAGTATTTGTTTTGTAGATTGACAGGTGTAAAACCAACAGAATATCTTTTATTGTCTAAAATACTCTGAACAAGCACAAGGAATAAATCTGTTAAATAAGGTGTCATTTCTACATTTTCACTTCTTAGACTGGAATCATGCTCTAAATAGAAATAAGTGTTAGAAGAAAGAGAAGGAAAATAAAAGCAACAGAAGCACAGAACAACTGTTTTGAATGTAGTGATATTTTCATTTTAACTGATTTTTAGTTAGTTTCTAAAAAATAATATTAATAAATAATAAAAAAAAACAAACTACAACCACAAAAAAAACCCAAACCAAAACCAGCTTGCAAGCCACTGAGCCACTGTACATTAATGTTTACCAGAATCCATTGCCAGTAACATGGACTTCAGCTCAATTTGGTTGGGGTTTATGGTTTGGTTTTTCGGTTTTGTTTTGGTTTGGTTTGTTTGGTGGGTTTTTTTGTTCTCCTTTCTTCCATTGTCATAAAACATTAGAATGTAAATTTCTCTTCTTATTCTGACACATTTTCCTGACAGTTGTGATAGTCAAGGTCCAATGAAATACCAATATTCTTATTTTACTTTTATTAATTGCCTGTTTATTGTATCCAAAGTTCAGACAAACGGACATCTATAATCACACAAAAAGAACAACTTACCAAAGTCTGCCTCTGAATTTTTCTCCCCTCTCCAGCTTCATCAGACCACCAGCAGTGGTTATAGGAGAGAGAGAGAGATGTTACGGTATTTGCATTGATAAATGCATAATATTATTTCTCACCAAATGTACAGGGTCAGGGAAGCAGCCAACCCCTTTCAGTAAAGGTAAGACTTGCGAGTCAGCTACAAGCTGTGGTATTTCATGTCTCTTGAAGCAATATGATTTTTTCTTTTCTTTTAGTACTAATACCAAACAGCACTGACACGTGATCTAATATATTTGCACAGTCTACTTGACTCTCACCAGGGGATTGCATTACCCATTCTGATTAGCAAGCAGAATGTCTAAGTTATCAATTTTTTTAAAAAATCTACCCTTTCACTAAGTAGCTTGTTAATACAATAAAGTAACTGATATTACTTCAGGAAATATCTAGATACATGCATCATTTACATTACTCAAAATAATACCAAAATAATATTTTTAAATTAATGGTGAGAATATCCTTTACTAACTTCTACTGCTTAAAAGCTAGTTGTCTAGTCTAAGCTAATGGTCAAGTATCCTCATCTAGTCAAGAACAGGAGTAAAATAACTATATCTAAGAGGCAACAGACCTTACCTTTCTTAGACACTTATTTTAGAAGTAAAGTTATATGAGATAATTCACATGTTAGGTGCTTAATTTTCAAAAATCCATTCTCCGGTAATGAAATAAAATCTTCCTTTTGAAAGTGAAAAATTTGCAATGTAGTTGGAAAAAAGAATGAATAAACTTAAGAGGTGAACAGAAGCAGATCTAAGGAGTGAAAGATGGGAACAGAGTGTGGTTTTGTATTTGAAATAGAATAGCAGGAAAGCATGAAGGAAAGGAGAAATTAATAGGAGATACAATCATTTCACTGTGTAACTGCATTTTTATGTACTGTAAACAGTGACAGTGATTAAAGAAAACAAATATTATTGAATAGTGCTGATTTTACCAAAATAAATTTTTCTGCCAAGAAAATAATTTAACAAGAATAACCACTGTACCTTAAGATATGATGGCATTTACCCATAATAGCCTTTATTTCTGTTTGTTGGACCTATGCATCTTACGCCTAACTCAGTTTCATGATATACAAAAATTGTTTACTATCCAGTTCTAAACAGAGATTATACTTATAATTTTAATTACTAGGGTGTTGGAACTTCAATGTAAACAATCTATTGAATCATTATTAAAGAAAGAATTAATAACTTATGCTATTAAAAGCAAGAGAAAATATGAAAAACAAACAGTGAAGAAATAATGTCATGTACTCTCTTATGTGCCTAAAAGCAAAATAGATTAACATCAAGACAGTGGTTATTTAGATTCTGCTCAGTTGGGCAGAAACTTTGGTAAGCTCTTCTGTACTCACAAATTTACATTTTTAATCCATTTTTTATAAAACAATCTGGTATTATTACACATTAAATTATTACAGAAGCATAGAATGATTTGGGTTGGAAGGGATCTTTAAAGATTGTCTAGTTCCAACCCCCCTGCCATAAGCAGGGACACCCTCCACTAGACCAGGTTGCTCAAAGCCCTGCCCAACCTGCAATAAGGAGCCCCCGGAGCCTTCTCTTCTCCAGGCTGAACAACCCCAACTTTCTTGACCTTTCTTCATGGGAGAGGTGCTCCAGCCCTCTGATCATTTCCATTAATCTCCTCTGGACACGCTCCAACAGGTCCAGGTCTTTCTTGTGCTGGGGGTCCCACAGTTGGATGCAGTACACCAGGTGGAGTGGAGCAGAAGGAGCAGAATCACTGTCCTCAACCTGCTGGCCACGCTGCTTTTTATGCAGCCCCAGACACAATTGACTTTCTGGGCTCTAAATGCACATTGCCAGCTCATGTTAATTTTTCATCGATCAGTATCCCCAAGTCCTCTGCAGGGCTGCTCTCAATCCATTCATCCCCCAGTCTGTTTTGATAGTGGTCATTTCCCCGACCCGTGTGCAGGAACTTGCACTTGGCCTTGTTGAACTTCATGAGGTTTATATGGGCCCACTTTTACTTAACTTTTTTCCAGTACTAATTACCTTTTCATTGTGCTGTTTTGTCATTTATTCTTATCACTGGAGTATTTATTTTCTTAACACAGAGCGTTCCAGCTTTCGTCAGCATGCAGATTCTGAATCTTACTTCTTTATGGAAGTACTAGTTTTACCTTTGCAGCAACACAAAAATTTTTATCATGCTTTCTGCTGCAATCATCTTTCCCTTTATAATCATAAAACCTGTAATTTATCACCTTTATGCTTATCTTAATCATATATTCTTTATATAATCATGCTAAGATTCTCATTTCTCATAGATTTGAAAACGTAAAAGAAGTGAAGTATTATCTTTACCTACTAATAACATTCCTATGCAGGTAGTAGTATGGAAAACAACAGAAACATAATTGTGCTACTAGTCTCTTGATAACGGTGAGGACCTTGTTTCTGCCAAAAAGTGAGCTACTTTTCCAATAATCTAATAGCATTTCAGTCAAGGGACACCTGCTTGTGTCCTTAAAATTACTAAAACACTTGCAGGTTTTTTGATGCTAGGAGGATCTTTTAATGCCAAACATACTTCCTGAATAGGAAGAGTGAATTCTTAAAGAAATTATCCAACAATTCATACCTTTTGAAACTGTGATAATAAAGAAATGGTGAAAATGGAAGGAGAAATTCCCTCCCTTTCTCCTCACTCCAAACCAGAAAAACAGCCTACAAAAAAGTTCTTCTATTAACAATATTAATCCTAACAGGAAAATGTGAACAGGTTTGACAGTGTCAAGATGCTGAAGATCGAGGGCCTGAAAAGCTAAAATTCCTCTTACTTAAGAAACACTGTAAGTTTCTTTGGATAGTTCAGTGAACTCTGGACCAGACTAGAACTTTCCCTTGAGAAATTGTATTCTAGACGCAGAGTCCATGAATCATTCTTTGAAGCAATGATCAATGACTAAGAAGTCAAATACAAATCCCAGCTGCAGCAGTAATTATCAGGCTATCATCTCATTTATTAAGTTTGCCAATAACCTGGCCAAAACAAATGAATGAGTTATAATCTAAGATAATTTCAATTTCAAAGATCAAGTAGATGCTGTGAAATGCAGTTTTAACTGTAGCAAGGTGAAGAAATTTATAATTTTTGATACAATTTTTTCTGAAAATATAACTTAATCTTTCTGCTTTTTTAAATTTTACTTCTCATTATCTATTTGCATTTTTTCATTTATTAAAATCAATGACAATATCAAGAACTTTACTCATATTTTAATTTTCTCCTAGCAAAGTTATTATCAGAATCTTCAGTTAATTAAGAGCAAACAATGACCTGATAATATCAGACTACAAAGCATACAACTACAATTTATACTATTTCTGTGTGAAGCAGAGAAGTTAAATTACAAGCACTCGTGGGAAAAAAAAGGGAATCAAACAAAAGAATTAAAATAAAATCAAAATATCTTCCTTTCAAAGAATCAAATAATTCCTAAATGAATAGTAATACTATTCTGAGATGGTGCTTCAATTTATAAGCATAGCAAAGCAACCTGCAGTATTAAATTAAAGTACTTTTTCATGTTTGTATTTCATATGGCTTGAGTTTTGGTTACAAAAATCTTTCTTCTCCATAGTGTAAAAAAAAGGTGATAAAAATAGTCAATATGTGAATAATTTTGCAGTGCAAACCTTCTCGACATGTTCAGGACAAAACAGTATATAAAGTCATCCCTGTTCTTGTGAAAATATATACAAGAACATCAATTATGATAAAATTTTTAACAGTAAAAAACCTACAGCTGGGTTTCTCAGTTTTTATTTTGACTACTCTGAAAAGCGTAGTTTGACTTTGAAAACTGTTAAAAAATTAGTAACTCTGAGTAAAAAGGGGGATTATTTGTTAACTGAACATTGGAGCAAGAAGGTGAAGCTTTTGCTGAACCATAAATTCTCTTAGAAACCTTAAGAGTAACACAAGCAAGGTTGTGTTTATATATGTAGAACATTTGGTATAGCATAACCTAACAGAGAAAGTAGTGATTAGAAATGGATGGATTCCATCATAACAAAAAGCACAACTGCTTGCTGGGATTCCGTTTCATGTACTGTAGTCCTTTGTAATGGTAAGTGTTCTGGCCTCCAAAGTAGTAACAGCAAATGCTTGCCTTTCATTCTAGGCCCTAGGGAAAAAAAAGAGGTACTAAAATAATCTTTTTTATTCTTACCTCAAGATACACAATTGCAGAATTCAACCACGTGGATTATTTTAATATTAAGGCAAATTACACATACATTCTTCCCAAAGAATTTAGGAAACATCTACATGCGTGACAAGTTAGTTGGTGTTCTTGTATAGTATATTTGGGTTTTAGGATATTTGTTTTTCCATGCTTTGTGCGAAGTATGGTATTTCAGGATGGCATATTCTCCAGCTAATGATAAGCACAAACACTTGCATGTGTTACTAAAGATTTTAACCTAGGAACAGCAAGCCACATACTTTCTCTGTCCATATCCACAAAACTCCATAACTCTTTTCCTAAATCTGTTATCTTAAATTTACTATATACTGCCTCTTTCTCCTCTGTTCCTAAGAATTTCAAGCCTATAATCCTCTTATCAAACTCTTATCTTCATATGTACATCACTAGAATACACCACTGTTTGTCTGTTACCTCTTTACAGTGCCATTCCACTTTCTTCATCCACTTAAACCAAGATGCAATTTAATTCTCCTAATGTTCTGCTGTGGCTAGTCTAACCCCAGACACCATACTCCCAAGTTCCCACAGCCCTGCTACTTTGAAGATGGCAAGGCCTGTAGTAGGTTACTAATATCCACCTTGCAAGGGTGAATAAATGAGAACTTGAGTTTTCAGCTATTGATTAACTTTGAAGGGGACAGTCACTCAATATCTGCTGTGTGAACATCTTAACTACACAGCAACTGATCCTTGCATGAGTTATCATCACTGTCACTGGCTACTGTTGTTCACCTGCTACACACAGGAACAGCTATTTTGAGAATTAGAAGATGAAATTATCTATCAAGTGAGCAAAATGTCGCAGACCAAGCAAGTTCAGATGCAAAAGGTGGAAGAAACTATTCTGTGGCTTGAGTGCCTCTGGTTCATTATATATTTTGAAAACTTGCATGACAGTAGTGAAGCTTGTACTCAGATCCTCAGCATCTCTTGTAACTGACTGATCACATTCCTTTTCAGTACATTGTCCCTTGCTGTTCATATCGTCACAGCATTACTAGGTCTTTAAAAACTGTGTTCATCTAAAGCATAACATAAATACACTGCATTTTCCATTCATAGCTTTAAAATCCTCAATTTTTTATTTCCTCTGGAATACCTTATTTTTAAAATAGAGTTGTTCTGCACCACCGATGTACCATACTTTCATGATTTATAAAGCCTTTCAGGTGATAGGTTGTAACAAATTCATAACACTGTCCTTTTCCATGCTTGTCAAACTGAGAGAAAGGAGGAAACTAAGAATTTTTTGCTTTGACTAGCAATATGCATACCTCGCTGTTTCCTTCCTCTCACAGGAACCGTTGCAGTTCCATCAGTATTGTGTGAATTAAAATCACATTTTACTGATTCTTGTCAGATAACACCTTTTTCTAATGTTTACCATGGGGAAAATTTTAAAAAGGATTTGAAATATATGTTCCTATATACAACAAAACAGAAGTGACAAGTCATGATTTTTGACTCATATCACCTGGAAGAATATATGTGAAAATCTGCACTTCTGACAAATATTTCCATCTTCTTAATATTCTTCATATTTTCTTTTGGGGGAAGGTAAAGACTGTGAAACAGCAGAGGGATCACCTCAGGGAGAAGATATTTAAGAAAGAGGAAAAAATACTGGACAGAGAGAGGAGGAAGGAACAAAAAGTGTAAGAAGTGGCAGAGGGAACATGAAAGTCAGTTAGGGAGGAGGGGGAGATGTTCCACGGTGCTGGAGCAGATATTTACCTGCAGCTTGTGGAGAGCCCATGTTGGACCAGCTTTTCTGACAGGAACAGCAGCCTGTGCAAGAGCCCAAGCTGGCTGATTATTTCTTTTCCTGAAGGACTGCAGGCTGTAGGAAACCCATACCAGAGCAGGGGAAAAGTGTAAGGAGGAAAGAACAACAGAGAAAAAACTGCTATATATTGACCATAACTCTCCATTCCTCTTGTGCTGTTCAGGGGGAAAAAGGATTTGAGAATGAAGGAGTGAAACTGGGCATAGAAAAGGGGAGATGAAAGGTGGGTTTTTTAATATTTCTCTTTTATTTCTCACTACCTGAAACTATTTGATTGGCAAGAAATTAAATTAATTTTCCCCAAGTTGAGCCTGGTTTGCCCATTACAGTAACTTGTAAGCAGTGTCACTGTCTTTGTCTTGAACATGAACTTTCTCATCCTATTTTCTCCCTCAATCCTACTGAGGACGGTAAATGAATGAGCAGCTGGGTGAGTGTTTGGCTGTTAGACAATGTTAACCCACCACAAACTCATGATTTGAAACTGTGAGAAACTGTTAAATAAGTCTTCAGGCTATTCTATCATATTATAAAAATGTGGAATTTTTTTGTTCATAATTCATCCCAGTTAAAACTCTCTTCAGTGGTTTTGTACTATCTGGATGTCACTGCTTAATATTTTCAGTGTGAAATCACATTTTTGTTTGATTATACTGTACAAGGTTTACACTGAATTATAGACAGTCATTAGCACTGTATTTGTTAATATTGTGCGGATTTATATATAATGTTGGTTACCAAGCCTAAGTCAAATAGATATTTTAAAAATATTTAATTTTATTTTTTCATTAATTCAAATTGGACTTGCTTGATAAGCAGACACAACTCCATGGGACATTCATAAGGCCATGGGACCCAATGAGATGCATCCCAGAGTCTGAGGGAACAGGCAGATGTATTCGCTAAGTTGCTCTCCATCATATTGATATTGAAAAATCATGGCAGTCAGGAAAAGTCCCCAGTGACTGGAAAAAGGGAAACATCACACCCATTTCTAAAAAGGAGGACCTAAGAACTACTGACCAATCAGTCTCACCTCAGTGCCCAGTAAGATCATCCTGGAAGCCATGTCAAAGCACATGGATGACAGGGAGGTGATTAGAGACAGCCAACATGGCTTCATCAAAGGCAAATCATGCCTGATTAATCTAGTGATCTTCTATGATGGAGTGACTTCATTGGTGGGTAAGGAAAGAGATACTGATGTCATCTATCTTGACTTCTGTAATGCCTTTGACACAGTCCCATACAACATTAATTGTCACTAGATTGGAGACATATGGGCTTGATGGAATTGTTTGGATGGCCACATCAAAAGAGTTGCAGTCAATGGCTCAATGTACAAATGGAGATCAGTGACAAGTGGTGTCCCTCAAGGATCTGTACTGGAACCAGTATTGTTCAATATCTTTATTAAGGACATAGACAGTGGGACTGAGTGCACCCTCAGGAAGTCTGTAGATTACACCAAACTGAGTGGTGCAGCTGATTTGCTAGAGGGAAGGATGCCATCCAGAGGGACCTTGACAGGCTTGAGGAGTGGGCCCATGCAAATAATCAAAGGGTTGGAACATCTCTCCTATGAAGAAAGGAGAAGGCTCCAGGGACACCTTATTATGGCCTTCCAAAACTTAAAAGAGGCTTATAAGAAAGATGGAGAAAGACTTTTTACCAGAGTCAGTAGTGATAGGACACGGGGTAACAGCATTAAACTAAAAGATGGTAGATTTAGATTAGATATAAGACAATTTTTTTTTTTATTTTTTTATTTTTTTTTTTTTTTATGATGAGGGTAGTGAGACACAGGAACAGGTTTTCCAGAGAAGCTCCACATCCCTGGAAGTGTTCAAAGTCAGGCTGAATGTGACTTTGAGTGACCTACTCTGGTGAATGATGCCTCTGCCCATGGCAGGGAGCTAGGAACTAGATGATTTTTCAAGGTCCCTTCCAACCCAAACCATTCTATGATTCTATGAAAGCAATAAAACATTTTAAAATTAAATTATTAATTTTATATTGTGCCTAACCCCTTTAAAATAATTTCACAGAGCTTGTAATGCTGACAGTTACTAGGGTTCCCATGTGTTTCTCATGTTAAGACAATTTTTACATTCTTGTAATTTTGAAGCTATCCATCAGATCCGAAATCCTTCAAGACAGATGTCCCTCAATAAGTGGATTTTTGTTTGTTTCTGTGCTTTCATTTGTAGGATAGGGAACAAAATTTAATAAAAAATGGAACATCTGATTCTGAGAAAAAGATCTGAAGCTGTTGTTGTTAGCAAAAAAGGAAATTAGTAATAAAGAAAGCAAACAGAAAACCAAACTGGCAAACCTCTAATTTGAAGTGTCTTTATGACAGTGGCATTTTCTCAGAGGTGCGTGTTCCCTAGTCTCTGTGAAATATGCTATATTTGGTCAAAATCTTACATCTTTAAATTTATGATTCATATGTATTTAGAAACCAATGAGTTTGAGTTTCCCAAGTAAGATACCCATAAGATCCATGTTCATTACCATCCTGAGTACTGGGCCACCAATAGCTGGCCAGTCATCAGATTTCTGTGGTCAGGGTCTAATTGTATAGCAAGTTACTCACATGAGGCAGGGCAGAGGAAAAGATTGTCTGTTAAAATTCTTAAAGAATGGGAATCATACTGATAGAGTGTTATGAATAGGGTCTGCTAGATGAGGTTGATTTTTTCTAGACACAAATGTTATGTCTAACCCAGGTGGAAGGGAAAATTTTTGCAAAGAACCACCACCCCATTGTATATATTAAGTCAAAGCATTTTGATGGAGTACCTTAATATTCCCTGAGGCTGAGAAAAGCTCAAATATGAAACAGTGTATCCTGTGCAACAATTTTAATTACTAAGTTGATGCTAACATGGCTTATCCTTGAAGTAGGGCCTAGTGTTTTTTACACCCTAGCCACTGTTTGCCACTTGTCTTACAGAAATACTATATAGACATTATTTGCTACTTGTCTTTTTAGTTCAGTGCTAGTCTTTGTAGTTCAGATTCTCAAAAATTATAATATAAATGTCACATGCCATTAGGAGGGGAGGAAGAAACTGAAGAAGATATCTAGAAATACGAGAATAGGTAAGAAAGAGTAGAGAGTGAAAACAAGGAGATAAAACAATGCACATACGCTTCTGGAAATGTGACTGCAATTTCCAGAATAAATTTTTGTCTTTCTGTAATAGCAAGCAGAAGTGCTAAAAAGAACAGCTTTAAAAACCCCATGTATTTATAGATCAGACTTTTTAAAAAACTTTAGAAAAATAATTAAAAGCAAAGTGAAGGGCAAGCCATTTATGAACCTATCTTGAAGACTGATGTTTGAAGATGATAGTAAGAATACAAAAGCTGAAAACATCACTTTAAATTGTCAAGAATTTGAAAGGGAGAATAAATTTTAGCAGAATCTGAGGAAATTGAGTCAAACATGAAATTCTGGAGAGCACATGCTCACTTTGCCAAAACCAGAATGTAGAAAAGATCAGATTAGGATAAGAAACAAGCCTTCTAAAGGTTTTGAAATTAAAAACAAAACAAAACAACAAAACCAAAAAAACACAAAAAACAAAAAAGCAAATTGGATTTGCCAGGCTGCGAGACAAAATTAAATGAGACAGTGATTCAAGGTAAAATAAGCAAAGGTAAAACTAGGTAACTTTCCAGTGAACTGGGTTAGCAGTTATCAAACTAATAGGAAGAAACCGAATAAAATATAAACATAAAATTATGAAGAGAACTTTGCAAATGCCAAATAACAGAACCAATTCTATCTCTTATTAATATCTTACCTGTGGATATGTGTATTTTCAGGAAACAGAGCTAGTTTGCAAAAACTGCCAAAATGGAGAGCCTCTAATCAAAAAAAGACTTTGCAAAGTAAAAAGATTTCAGCATTACTCTGTAAAGCAGCAGCATAAGAGAATAAATATTATTTGGAATTGCTCAAAACACAGATGTATGAACTGGATGGAATCTTTATTCCACACAGGGGGACATGTTACTACTTCTGAGCTGCACACAAGTACATATCTTAAGGTAGCATCTTGAGTTACAGTAAATGGTTTGAAGAAAAAAAAGCTATTTTGAAAACAGGCAACCAAAATCTAATTACATGATAAAAAGGCTTTCCTACAGTGGGTATATGTGAAAGAGATGCAAAAATAAAATTAAATATTGAGAAGATGTTTGTCATTCTTTTGAGAAATGGATTGTATCATCAGTTGCAGAAAATATTCCAAGTTGGTCTAACTGAGAGAGGTCAAGAACCCTGTATAGTTATAATATAGATAAGAGTATGATGTTAGATGTACAGATAGATAGATTGATCATTGTGTCAGAATACCATAAAAATATTTGTATAACATATCTATGCTATCAACATTTCATTATATAGTTATCAGTTTTATTATAAAGGACAAGAAAGTCATCAGGAATAGTCACCATAGATTCACCAAAGGGAAGCCATGCTTGACAAACTTCATAAACTTCTATGATGAAATGACTGGTTGTCCCATCCCACTCGCTGGGTGAGGGTGAGGTTAACTTTTTGATTCTCTGCACAGTAATCAAGAGTAACAACAATTACTCTAGAGGTTCAAACAAATCACAAATTTATTTAAAACTCAGCAGAACTAGAAAAGATAGAGGCGTGGCAAAAGTTATAACAATACTTAAAACTTAGCGGAACTACGAAAGCTAATGGTTTAGCAAAACATGTGACGATATTACCCTAATGTGCCAAAAATGAAGTTAGAGACAAGGAAAGTCATGGAGAGGAAAAGAGAGAGAGAAAGAGAGGGAGGAAAAGAGAAAAGATATCACCACCCTTGGATCCAGCGATGTTCTCTGCTTCTAGTGGCAGTCCTCAGGTGGTGGGCACGTGCGGAAAACTTGTGTTTCCCCTTTTTATAACCCAATGTGCTCGTCCCATAGGCAGGGGTACGTCATCACTGAGCAGGTGCAGTATGTGCTCAGGAATGTTCCACAAATGAGTCAGTGGGTTGTGGGGGTCTTGGGGGTCTTACAGTCGTCGTGTACCGATGTTTCAGGAATAGGGGAAGGTAGATGGTATCCTCCATCCGCAGGTTCTGTCCTTGGTCAAGATGGATGTCTGCGACATTCCCTCGTTATCAGTTCATCCCTGCTTGGGTCAAGACGGATGTTTGTGAGATTCACTTGTTATCAGAGCCTTACATAGGTGAGGAGAAAGAAGAGTGGATTTTGTCTACCTAGACTTCACTAAGGCTTTTAACACTGACCCATAAGATCCTCACAGAGAAGCTGATAAAGTATGGCCTGGACATTGAGGTGGATTGAAAACTGTCTGAATGGATGGGACCAGAGGTCTAGTTGGAGGCTAGCAGTGTACCCCAGGCATCAATACTGGGTCCAGTCCTGTTAAACATCTTCATTAGCAATCTGGATGGTGGGGCAGAGTGTACCCTCAGAAAGTTTGCTGATGACACCAAACTGGGAGGAGCGGCTGATATGCCAGAGGGTTGTGTTGCCAGCCAGAGGGACTTTGACAGGCTGGAGAAATGACCTGACAGGAACCTCATGAGGTCCAACAAGGAGAAGTGCAAAGTCCTGTACCTGGGGAGGAACAACCCCAAGCACCAGTATAGGCGGGGGGCCAACCAACTGGAAAGCAACTTTGCAGAAAAGGACCTGGAGGTCCTGGTTGGACACCAAGTTGAACACAAGCCAGTAATGTGCCCTTGCCACAAAGAAGGCTAATGGTATCCTGGGCTGCATTAGGTGGAGTGTTGCCAGCATGTTGAGGGAGGTGATCCTACTTTATTCAGCACAGGAGAGCCCACATCTGGAGTATTGTGTCCAGTTCTGGTCTTCCCAGTACAAGAGAGACATGGACATACTGGAGACAGTCCAGCAAAGGGCCATGAAGATGATGATGAAGAAACTGGAACATCTCTCCTGTGAAGAAAGACAGAGAGGTGGGACTGTTTGGTATGGAGAAGAGAAGGCTCAGGAGGATCTCACCAATGTATATAAATACCTGAAGGGAGGGTGCAAAGAGGATGGAGCCAGGCTCTTTTCAGTGGTACCCACTGACAGCACCAGAGGCAACAGGCACAAACTGAAACAAAGCAGATTCCCTCTGAACATCTGGAAACACTTCTCTACTGCGAGAGTAACCAAGCACTAGCACAGGTTGCCCAGGGAGGCTGTGATCTCTCCCTCCTTCATGATATTCAAAACCTGTCTGGACACGGCCCTGGGTAACCTGGGGGGTTGGATCAGATGACCTCCAGAGGTCCTTTCAGATCTCAACCATTCTGTGATTCTGTTATTTTGTGGGTTCCTGTCTTTATTTCTGGTTATTTTTCTTTAGAAAGAAGTATAACTTTCTGAAACTTGAGAACACTCTAGTTTCAATTAGGGCTTAAAGTCAAATTAGTCTAGGAAACAAATAGCATAGATGTATTTCCCTCTCTCACACATTCCTTCTTAAAATTCTTATAATTTACTTATTATTGTATTTATCGTCATTGGTCACGTCAGATGTAAATCCCGAATCTTGCTTAATTAATATAGCAGAACATGATACAAATGCTCAGGAGTAAATTATTAATTCTACCCTCAAACAATGTTTGTGTTCTGTGTAGTCAAGGGCATATAGATTTAACAGTAAATAAAACAAAATGCTAGTGTATAACAACTCAACCTTCTCTATTCTATAAAATGAAGAGTGTTTAAGGAAAGAGAAAAACAGTCAATCTGAGCTTTTAAAGATTTTTTCATAACAAATATACAAAAGACATTAAACACATGATCTTAACTTATATTTTAAGCTTTTGTTTTAATCTTTTTGCAGCAAGTTTCTATGTATAGCCTAAAAGCTTATGTATAGTATGTGACGGAGAATAAGAATGAAGTGAGAAAGTAACTGGAGTTATATTCTGACAGTAAAACATAACTGGTTTTGCTGATACTATGGGTAATACAGTTCAAAAAAGCCTTTGTTACCCATATATATTTTCTGAGACATAGAAGAGCACTTTCAATGAGGTAGAAGTATTACAACTACAATCTTAACTCAAATACCAGTTGCAAAAATGAGTTTACAAATTTCATCCACAGAAGGAAGCATATCCCTTTGTAAATTTAAGTCTATATCGTATTCTCTTTTTTTACATTTCTTATGTTTGCATGCTGCTGTTACTGAAAACCTTTATTATTTGAGTTATAGTTATTAAATTTGTCCTTGTTTCTTTCTTAATCCAGTGTTCTCAACTTAGGAACAATTTTATAAATTGCAGAAAACTATATCTCATCTAATACAGCAGTAGAATAACAATTTAATTATGCAATGTCTGTACTCCGTCTTAACACTTTTCAGGCTACTCTTTAGAGCTAGACATTTCATGGATAGGTCCCTAAAGATTTTTAGCAGCTAAAGGCAACACAAAGAGCTAATAAATGAACTGAAAAAAATGTAAAATATGTTATTGTTATAGAATTGTTTAGAAAACTCATTAGAGCTTTGGAAAAATATTGACTGATTAAGTCATCAAGTTTATCCAAGTTACTAAAGGTACTATCAGACTGATTTCATGAAAAAGATCATTGTAGGCAGTTTACAAACATGAACAAAGTTAATTTTATTCTAATAACACTCAAAATAATTGCAGCTAAACTTCGCTAGGATGCTCTTAATGAAATGTACATGATTTGCTGACAGAATAACTATTTCCCATAAGGTCTATAAAAATCGAGTCAACCATATCCTTTTATTTTGTGTGTGTGTAAAGACATAGATATATAAGAAATATATATATTACATTATGTAGAAGCTATTTCCTTCCATTGCAATAAAAAAATAAAAGAAATATGAACAGTCCACTGTTACCAATCAATTATGTTATTCTTATATATCTATATATATATGAAATGAAAGTCAGGTTTTTTCTACTTCATTTCTATGATGTTTTTGGGAATCTAGGGAATGAAGTCTTTTATTCACATGTCATACATCACCTAAGAGCATTAGATTTCTCCACTTTGGCCTGCCAGTTTATCTTAACACCAAATGGGAGTGACTGCAGTCAGAATGTAAAAGGTAGTTCATCCTCCACGCTCAGCCTGCCCTGGCCCCTTTCCTGAGGCTTCCAGCAGGCATACAAATCAGTGACAAATAGTCTTTTTAGGGATTCAAACATCTGTTCATTAACAATAAGGAAGAAAATCAACTTCAGCTCTCTTCAAGCAGTAATCTTATGCTTGATTTTTAAAAAAGTATTATTATTATTGTTATGATCTTTCATCAAAAAGAAAGATTTTTATTAGAGAGATTTTAGAAGTGTAACCTGAAAGTGAGACTAAACAAAAAAATTTGTTTAAATATTTTCATATTTCAATATTATTTATAAACCAAAAGGCACTGAAAATGCTCCATTTTAATCTCTTTGTTCCTTTCCCCGTGATTCCACCTTTTTCTGACTTACCAGTCTTCTTTACAGAGACATAGGAACGATATATATTTCTATTGCACTATGCTTAAACTTTAACAGATTAAGTGAACAGAGAGTAGAGTCAACAATATGCAAGTGAAAGTCCAGATTCTATTCCTTAGGCTGCCACAGAAAATGAGTGAATGCACTTTTTGAGGAGGTTTGTTGGGTTTTTTTTGTTTGGTTGGTTTTTTACATTTCCACGGACGACTTCTGATAGTGTTGAAAAGTCAATCTGTGCGATTTGTACACTGGTAGCGTTCCTTGCTAAACTCCATAATACCTGTTACAATGGTTCACAGAACACAAAAGCTAGATGTTTCTGCAAGGAGAGCAACATTATACATTTTTACCATCATGATATCTACAGCTTGGATAATCACTGAGCGCAGCTCTCTGCACTGAGAGCCTTGGGCTCTCTTTCCAGCTAAAGACTCACCTGCATCTGGCAAAGGTGAAGTAGATTTTAAGATAACACACTATTCATTGTTGCCATACCTAACTGAAAATTACATTTACTGCTTTGCACTTATGTAGCATTTTAGACACACGTCTGTTTACTCGTTTGGTTTTTTTTCCTTGAAAGACTGCAGATGAGAGGTGGATTTGCTTCAGTTCTCAGCACCACTGTAAACTGTCCTTTTCATTGGGATCTTATTGTATTCATTTTCTCCCAAAGAGAAAAGAGTGGGGCATTTGTCTTTAGCAGAATGCAAGGGCTTTAAGGGGAGAGGTGGCTTGCCTATTTATTTGTTTGTTTTTAACATGGTATAGAAACTACACAGTCAAGATACTGGAAGAAATCAGATTTCACCCTTTGATTAAAAGCAGCATACAGCATTAACAAAATTAAAATAATTTTTTTTTAAAAAAAGGAACAGAAGAAGAGAAAAATGCACAGGTCCCTGTTATACCCTTGTTCTTACATTTAAAATATTTTTTCTCTCAGACTTATAAAAATTTACTTAAGCATTTATTTAGTAGTTGTAACAATATCACAGAAGCTCTTGAATTTAGAATGATCATCACTGGAATGTCAGCTTCTACCTTCAGTTACAATACAACAAATAGATCTATTCTTTCCAGTTCTATCATATTACTCTCTGCTATTTCTTCAAAGTGATCATATGAAAACAGTATCATTACTATATTTCAAGGGATTTCATATTCTCAGGAGTATGATCTACCAGGAGAAAACAAAGGTTCTTGAGGGACACAAATTATGTACAACAGGAAGGATATATTTAATTCCAGAATGAAACCCCACAAATTAGTGAGCCACTTGAAACACACTTCTTTATTCATACAAATGAGTCTCTTCATTTAAAGGAGTTCATTACAATGGATAACTGTAGCACTTTAACCCTGATGACAACATTTCTTTTCGCTGGAAAAAAATCATTATTGCATATAAAGAGGTAGTGGGGTAATCACTACTTACAGACCCTTGAAAACTCTTGATATGTCTTCTTATACACAATTTTAGCATTAGATACTATGTTTGAAAAAGACTTTATTAAGGGTAAAATTTATAGTAAGAGTACCGCAGGGAATCCAGAGATCTCCAGTACAAGTCTGCATCAGGTTTGTGTTTTTTAAAGCTGCAGCCCATGTTTACATTCATGACCTGCAGAGATTGCTCTTCATCTTTAATCATGATTCAGACATGTAGTGTTAAGGCACGTCCTCCAGCAGCTCCAGCCCAGGACCTGGGGCCCAGCTCAGTGCCTGGGAACCCTGGGTCTCTGCCCAGGCTGAGTGACGCAGCTCCTGCTTTTCTGTTTGCTGAGTGTGTATCCCAGAGACACGCGCACGGGAAAACACACACACGTACACACACGCATCTCTCGTGGATGCCCCCGAATACAAGCACAGACCTTCTGCCTGCCTGATACCCTATCCCAGACCTGAGGACCCCTACTTGCCAGGTGATCCAGCTTGACGTTTGCTAGTGGATACACACGCACACCTCACGCATACCCACTTTGGGGAAGATGCAGACACTCGCCCCCAGCAGCCGGCACCAGGCACACGAGCTGTGACCCACAGTCCTGCTCCAGATGCCAGTGCTGAGCCCCTCACTCGCCTCACTCACCCCGGTCTCCCCAGCAGCTGGTTTTGTGGACATACACTGTTCTTGTCCCAGTGGCTGGAGGATAAAGACCCCACTGGCACCAGTAGCTGATGCTGAGACCCCAGGGGCTCCAGCAGCTGACACCACAGGCCAGGGGCGCCCACACCCCCCCCAGTCTCAGTCCTTGTAGCAAGAATACACACAGGATAGAGTGAGATTACACAGAGAGAAAGTTAAGAAAAGATTTAATCAAATGATATACGAAGACAGGACAGACTGGGGTGATCAGGTGCTGGACTCAGCCAGACAAGCATGGTGACCAGTCCATGACTTACACCTTTTATACCCCTGTCTGCCTACCCACCTCTCTGTTCCTCCCTGCCTGCCTTTCCCCTGCACATTCCAGACTGGTTCTCTTTGAAGGGTTTCTGCAGTTTTTTGAAACTTATCAGTGACTAATAAGGTCTTTTTTCTTCTCATTATCATCTCCCTTGTTGCTCTTCTGGCAGGTATGTGTCTCTATGTCTTTCTTACTGCCTTCCCCTTTTTCCCTCTATCATCCCATTTTGACAAAGGTCCTCAGTCAGATGATCTTACCCAACTAAACATTCTCACACTCCACCATTATCAATAGCTGTAACTGACCAGGTTTGTTTCCCATTATTGTCTCTGTTTCTTGGTCAAGTTTGTGCCTCTCTTCATTTGGCTTCCTCCTCTTCCTTGTCATCCTATCTCACAAGGTCCTTGATCAGATAACTGCATGGCAGTTCCTCTTTCCTTCCACGTAGCCTTACACTAAACAGAAGTCTGTGTGATAAATACTAAGGGGAGTTAAAAAAAAAAAAAAATCACTATGACCAAAAACCTTTCTACTTTATGAAAGACAGATGTTTTGTATGGATATACCATTTTTTGTTGCTCTTCTTGTTATGAGTTTCAGAAATAGAGGCACTATTAGATAGAGATGGGGTAAGACAAGGAAAACCTTGCTGTAAGCAACAGCTGTAAAACAGAAAGATCCCGATCAGTCAAGCATTTTGGCTGTCACACAAATCTACCCCCTGGACTGCTGTAGGATTATAGTCTTTCTTCAGGCCTTCACGAAACTCCAAGAAGGTTAAACTTGCATTCTACCACTTAGGAGAAGCAAAAGGTTTAAATTAAATCTTTATTTTTATTTTCACCTTTAAAAAGAGTTATTCTCCTGACATATCTCCTGTTATATCTCCTTAATGATAATGAAAATGTAGCAAATAAAGTCAAGATTTCAGATATTTTCTTGTAGCAAATCTTATGATCAAAAGTCTACTTTTTTTTTTCAAGGTAGGATTTATTATTGGCTACTTATATGATTTAAAGTTAGACTCTGCTTCTGGTCTGAAGTGCAAAAATGATACTGAAATAAACTAAGCAATGGTGTTATTTTTTAAAAGTGCTCCAAGGCTCAGAAAGATTACATCATTTCAGTCTTATTATTAGTCATTTTTCATTCAATTTGCTTATTTGATAAATGATGACTAGCAGAGAAAAAATCCTGGACAATGTTTTCACTGAAAGCTAAATGAGCTAAATGCTTTTTTTGCAGAGGGCTTGTGATGTTCTATATGAAAATAATGAAGATCAAATATGCTGTGAAAGATGTGGTCTATTCCTGGTAAACCACATAGACAAGTACTGTAATATCTCTTCCTCTGAAATTTTTTCTTAACTCACAAAGCCAAACAGAATCCCAGTGACTCAGAAATTCTGTGATAACTTTAGTGGAGACATTTGCTAAGTCAACAAGGTAGTCTTACAATTTATAAAAATTAATAAGTGAATTTATATTTTTCTTGACATCAAAAATTGAAAAAGTTACTCCAATATTTTATTTCAGCAATATAAAATTAGAACATTATAAATTCATGTGAGTATTGTAACTTGTTTATGTTTGTTTAATTAAAACTTGCTGCACTGAAGATTATAACTGAATATAACAAATACAATTAATAGAATGAATAGTGGATAAAGTGTAATAAATATGTATGTTTTCTATTACAGCATATGACTGAAAAATATAATCTATTAGACAGAAACTCAGGATAGAGTATAGTTTGTATTCTTTGAAACAGATCAGGAACACTTGCATGAAAATGAGAAAACCTACATAAATGTATGAATTCTAACATAGATTCAAAACTTACTGCTACTCTAGATTTATACTAGTAATTTAGTTTGGGCTTACTGACATAAAACCGGAATAGCTTAGCAGTGAACTGAAGAAATATCTAGCTAATGAGAGTGAAATTATTACTCACTGCAAATAACTCCAATGTTACACTTCTCTTTGAGACTCTGATTTCTGTACACTGTTCTGTAAATATTAGCACTTTAGTGGTATCATTTAGCCTTATTGAAGACACTTTAAAATGTCTTAAAATAAGAATAAAATGCAATTTACTTCCACTGTAACACCCCATTACACCACAACAGTAGAAATAGTCTTCATTCTGCATAGAAAACTTGTCCGGATATATTTTTTTTCTATTATGTGAGAATTTGTATTTCTGAACTATTTTTCATGTAATGAGTCTGCTTTTTAACTATTTATGTAAGGATTTTTCCTCATGATGTACTGACACTTTTAGCTGTCTTGTTTACTTTTTTGTTAAACTCTGCTATTATAAAAACAAACTTCTAATTGTAAAACAAACTTCTTTCTAATTGTAGAATATTGAGTTCTAGCTTCATTACACCTAAATTTAAGCACCTTAAGTTAAGAGTGTAATCTCCCTGGATATTCAGAGTTTGGGACTGTAGTAATTGTTCCTACGAATGTGTCTTTCCTTATTTACTAACTGTTTAGGTAGCTTAGGCTTACTGCAGTCTAAAATTAAATTCTTAAGTATCTAAATTTAAAGGATAGTTCATATAGTTAGAAGGAAGGATTGCTTGTTTATTACAGTTGGCAGGAAAAGGTTTCATACTCTGCTCCCCTAAAGAGATGGATGGCAATTAGTTGATCTTCAAGCAAGGATGGAATTAAGAGTCCCTTGGATGCTCCTAATTAAACTTTGGAACTGTCATCTCTGAAGAAGATTCTTCTGTGCAAGGAAGGAAACATGGGAAAAAACATTAAAAATTCTAAGGAAAGAAGTAGTCTTTCAAGTGTAGGTCAAGACTTGTAGATTACTTCGACTATCAAGTCAATAAGAATTAGATATATTTTCTTACTCTATCCAAAAATCCTATATATTTTAAAATCTGGGAATGATATCAGCAAATGTTTCATGCATTTTATCATTACAGGCTAAAAAATCCTGAACGATTCTTGTATACTCCATTTGCTTACCATGAGTACTTTTTCCTTCTGTGCTAAGGATGGAAAGAACATCTGCGCTGCATGGTCTTCTTGTACCTTTTAATCTGATTTCTTCAGGGCTAGGCTCTAGAAGCTAATTTTGACAGGGAAGAGAGATCAAAGCTTGTACAGCATGGGGAAGCACCCAGGGAACAATGAGGGAGTCCTTTCACTACCCTTGAGAAAGTGGGATAATTGAAGGCCCATCTGAAGTTTCTGCACATAAACATTCACAATCTATAAAATGAGAAGGACCCTCAGATGACAGACCAGCCTTCAGCAGTAAACAGCCAAGTGGGGAGATGAACAGCAAAGAGGAATTGGAGGAGATCAGTGCTGGATCAGCTGAAGGCTGGAGAAGAAACAAAAAAGACAGAGTGGAGAAAAGAGTGAAACTTGTGGTAACCATAAGTCTGTGTTCAGTTATTATAGAACTATGATGTCATAGGAATTACAGCAACATGGTGGGACGAATGCTTGCCTTTCTGGAATGACTTGATGAACGGCTATAAACTCCTTCTAAAATCTTTATGGAAGACCAGGCAAGTTGCTCCAGGCAAGGAGCAGCTCACATGCAAGAACTCTTTTGTGAAATGGAGATGACTGAGAGCTTGTGAGTTGGGATCAGAGGGGCTAGAGAGCCCAATCAAAAAGAGGAAGCAGACAAGTCTTGTTTAAACAACTGGAAGAAATCCTGCACTTGCAAATTACAGTTCTCACAGGGGACTCTAACCACTTTGACACCTGCTGAAAAGGCAACATGTTGGGATGCAAATAGTCCAGGAGATCTCTATGAGCACTGATGACAATTTTCTGCAGTGTGTGCTGGCATAAGGTAGCAAGGAGAATTAGTCTTCTGGGCCTGTTACTCACCAATATAGGAAAACTGGTTAGTGCAGTTTTTAACTGCAGTGATCCCAAGAGAGTAGGATATATGGTCTTTAGGAAAGTGAGGAAAACAAGTAGCAGAATAATCTCTGACCTTCAGCAGAGCAGATTTCAGCTTGTCCAGGGACATGTTAGGCAGAATCCTGTAGAAGGCTATTTTGAAGGCCAAGGTTGCTCAGCAGAACTGTTTGATCTTCAAGGTCAGCATCCATACTGCACACGAGCTGTTGATGCTGATGTACAATGAAAAAAGCAGTGATTGAAGGATGCAAGATAAACAAGGACCAAACTTCAATGCATAAAGGAAGTGAATGGGTTTTGGAAACTATCAAAGAAGAGTAAACTAGTGTCTCTGGAAATGCAAAGATGGAATTAGGAAAGCAGTTGAAACTCATAATGGATGTGATAGGCAAGAAGAATGGCTTCTATGTACACGGACAGCAAAACGAAAGCAAAGTTGTTAACCCACTGTTGGATGGAGTGGGTGACCTAAGGGAACAAAAAAAAGGCTATCTTGCCAAAAGGGTCAATGTCTTTGAGATTTTACTAGCAAGGTCAATTCTGACACCTCCCAGGTCTCTGGCTCCATGGCTCAGGGGAGAGCATTGGATGTCATTTATTTTGAGTTTATTGAGGATTTAGATGCGGTCTCCTGTAGGAGACTGAGGGGATGTAGACTGAATGAATGGCTCACTCCACTGTTGGTCTGGAAAGGTATAGTCTAACTGGAAACTATTTACCAGAATTATTTCCAGATGTTAATAACGGGGCAAAACCTGTTTAATGTTCTCATCAATGGGGAGAACTGCATCATTAACAAGTTTGTGGGTGACACTACACTGAGATCGAGGGAGTGTTGCTGATATTCTGGAGGACAGGGCTGCCGTACAGAGGGAGTACGGCCGTACTGCCAACTGGAGTGCTGAACCTAAAAGGACCTGTTCACGTTCAATAAAGGCAAAATACAAAGTCCTGCATGTGCATTTAAAACCTCATATATGAACAATCTGGGGACTGATGGGCTGGATAGAAGCTATGAAAAATAGGACCTGGGAGTCCCAGTTTACAAGCTGATCATCAGTTAGCATTCTTCCTGGAAATAAAGGTTAACTGCTTAGTGAGCTAGATCAACAGGAACGTATCCAGAAGATTGAGGGAAGTAGTAACTCTTCTCTACTCAACACTTATGAGGCTGTGTCTGGAGTGTTTGACTGTACAAACCACTGAGCAACTAACGTAACTTTTACATTGGCCTTTCTTTGAACAGGGTATTAGAACAAATGATGTGCAAAGGTTCTCTTCAGAGTAAATAACGATACAATTTTATGAGCAAAGAATTGCAAAGATCTTAAGATTTGTAGTAATATTAGTAAACATGAACTGGATTCATAAAAGCTAGAAAGGTTTGTCCCTTGCAGATTTCACTATAGTCAACTAGCCTGGTCCTGACATTTTGGAATGTATAAAATAAATCAGGATTTGGATGAGGATGTGGCCTTTTTTGTTTGGCTCTGACCCTCTTTTGGCTTGTGTGGCTCTTACATAATATTAAGAGGTTATCAGTGGTGCATAGGATGAAGAAAAGCATAGAGCTGGAAACAACTGGAATCTGGCTGAAAATGCTCCTAAAAGAAGCACAATTATTTTATGGATAGCATTAGATGAATTAGTTTAGGGTTATAAAACAAAAGATGCTGTTCACTGGGCCTACAGGGGTGAAATAAGAAGTTCACTTCTAACAGTTATGTTATGATGATATCACTGGTATGTTATTGCAAAATATCTTGAAAATAATTTTTAGTGAATTTTACTTTCAAAATTATAAAAGTCTGTTTAAGGTAAGTTGTTCAAAAGGAAAACAAGGAAACTGAGAGGTTTGTCCTGGTTATTGTGCTTTATAGCATAATAAAATTAAGAACATTGTTTTATTGCATATGCTTCTGCAATGTGTTGACTAAGACTTAATGAGTTTAATGGACCAATTTCCAAAGGTTTCCATTTATTGTAATTAATATTTAATTTGCTCTGAAAGATTTAACCAACTGATTAAGTGTGAATAAACTGAAAGAGGAGAATTTATGTGCCATTGAAAAATGAACTTCAGCCAGACCGTTCTCCTTCATATTCCAGGCCTGGTATTTGGAAGCAAGTGGTTTGTACCACCTTTTAACAACCTCATTTGTATTTTCTATCACCTATGAAAAGTAATATAAAAATTGATTCAGTAGTACCTAATGAAACTTCCAGAAAAAAAGATATGGAGCTACCCATCTTTCAAGGAAAAAATTCATCCTAGGAATAATGTATCTGGAATATAAAAGCCACGAGCCATCTATAATAAAGACCATTATCCAATCATTATTTTATGTCTGCATTACTCATAAAACTGATAGAATCAATAATTTATGTTGATATTAGCTATCCATTTGAAAAATCTTTTCGGTTGGGAATTTGTCATCAAATTAATATGAATTCCAGATGTACTCATGCTGTCCTGTTACAATTTCTTTCAGTAATTGAAACCAGTGAAGGAAGATTTGAAACAGAAAGCAATTCACAAGGTCTTTCTAAACACAAATTACTACCAGCTGTAATGTGGCCCTCATCGTCTCTTCTATATGAAAATCCTTTGAGTAATGAATATAAATTTAGAACTGGCTTGCTATAGTTATTAGGGTCTGGATATCTTTTACTGCCTTTAATCCACGTCCGTCACTTTGAGGACACATGCAGGAACATCATCAGTACAGTTCAATGCTTAATACATTTAATTGTTGTGGGAGTCTGAGACAACTGAGTTGATAGTTCTTCGGTTGCTTGACAGTTAGGCTAGCTGGCCAAGACGTTACTTTGTTCTTGTCTTTTCAGAACTCTGGCTGTTACTTCTTCTGACTCTTGACATTAAAGTGTTAACGGTGATAAAGAAATAACTAAGTACATCCTTTCATTCCCAGTGATTTGCAGGCTCCATGCTTTGTGACCTGGAATACCTACCAATAACTTTGCAAGATTTCTGCTTCCAGATGCCTGCTTTCCTCAGAATCACCTTTGTAAATGTGATCTGAAGGGTTTATTTTTCCCCCAGAAACAAAGAATGTTGAATTTACTTCCTGTATCACATATTTTTAATGCAACAACTGTAGTTCATGCTTTCTATTTAAAACCCTGCACATTCCTGTGGTGCCAGCTAGACAGCATTCATTTTACACCCAGTATATAAAGCTTGATACTACCATTAGGTCAATAAAAACTACTGCAAATGAGATGTTATTTTGTATACTGCCAAGCCTTTCATTTTGCTTTGTTTGAGCCCTGAAGACAACTGCTGCCTTCAACTTTCATTTATTATTTTTTCTTTCTTTTTCTTTTGTTTTCTAGTGTTTTATTCTTATTTTTCCTGCTGTCCATCAAGCTTGTTGGAGGTTCTGTCCCCAATATCAGGTTGCTGAATTTTTTTTTCTTCTAACTGTAAGATTTTGTTGCTATCTCTAGATTCTCAAATCTCAAGTCATCAGAATTTATTCCAGAATCACCTATTTCACACTTTCCTTTAGTTGATACAAAGAGTTCTGCATTCTCATCCCACAAGTATGAATACCAAATCTTTCCTACTTGAAAGATATTTAAGATTCTTTCACTGATCTGTAAAGCCTACTCTGTCACAACCACTTTCTCACTCGCCTCAAAGGCAGCTGGATTACAATATATTTAATCCAAATATTACTACTTTTTTAATGGTGGAGATATAGTAAGTATGTTTACATGTTCACAGATGTGATCATGTTCATCTTCCCCCAGGGCATAAGATGGGGCATTCAACCCTGGTGTGTGATGCTTTTCTGTCTTTATATATGTGTAGTGAAGGCAACTGTTTTCAGCTTTAATGATGTAATTTCGGTAAAATAATATGCTTGAATTTGTTTTGTTAACATAGAAATGAAGCATGTACACACAATCTTTTCCAGAATATCATGATGTTTAACCCCTTTTATTAGCAGAGACATAAGTTTGCCAGTAGCAGCGTATGCTGTGTGTATTCAGTCTGCCCTTACGCTTTTTTGCTTCTGGAGACGATGGACTGCAGGGTAGATAAAAGCCAACACTGTATATACAGCTTTACTTTTTTCCTTATCCAAAAGCTGTTTGGATCTTGCAAATTACTTTTTTTGGTTCGTAAGTTTCAGTGAGGCATTTGGAACTGTTTTATTCTACCTGCTTGAATGAAAATGGGGGTTTTTTGTTTGTTTGGGGTTTTGTTTTGGTGTTTTTTTTTTTTTTTTTAGCAATTTAACACATCTAACTGTACTTCAAATGTAAATCAAACCATTTTTAATGAAACTTTTGGGTTAGATGCATAAGACATGTACATTAAATATTACGTACTTTGTCTCTTAATATTTCATTAAGACTATTTAATATGAATGATATCTTGATTTTAAAGAAAAATAATTTTATTTAACAGAAAAGGACTATTTTTAGCAGTGTGTAGTGGTTTAGCCCCAGCTGGCAGCTAAGCACTACACAGCTACTCGCTCACTCCTCCCCTCGTGGTGGGATGGGGAGGAGAATCAGAAGAAAAAGATAAAACTCATTGGTTGGGATAAGTTTACTGAGACAGCAAAGGAAGAGGGAAACAACAACAGTACTTAGAATATACAAATCGGGTGATACACAATGCAATTTCTCACCCGACGACCCGACCTGACTACTGGACACTCAGACCAGTCCCAGAGCATCACGTCTTCCCGACTAGCCCCCTTTTATGCTTAGCATGCCATCATATGGTATGGAATGTCCCCTTGGCTAGTTTGGGTCACCTGTCCTGACTGTGTCACATCCCAGCTTCCTGTGAAAATTAACTCTATCCCAGCAGGAAACCAGGACACTGTAAAATTCCAAATGAAACAATCACACTTCAGAGTGGAAATTGAAAATTATTTAAAATTTTTCACAGTTGCTATCATATAGCAGTGAAAAAGCTCAAATCAGGTAAGCTGATCTTTTTTTTTCCTGGTTTATAATTTCCTTAAACACATTCAAAATTACAGGCACATTTTATTGCATTAACAGCAAGTTTTCATCAAAAAAATGAACCTGAAGAGGCAAGATCATATTTTTCAATTTCCAAAATAAGATCAGGAAAGAATAAAAAAAATTGAAGTATTTGGAAAAAAAAAATCTGTGAAGACAGCCTATGAAAAATCTGCACTTCTGCAGTTGTAGAATTTAGTGTGCTACAGGTAAAGAAAAATGCAAAAAAAACTCTATAATATTATAACAACTATCTGCTTATCCATTTTACTAATCTAATACACTCTTCTTTTGCATCAAGTTGGCTGATTTTGTGTATCAAAGATCAGAGAAAAATAATAAGATTTAAAAAGTTTGTGTTTAAGTAAAGATTAAAAGTGAAACTATGACCTAATGTGCCTTATCCAGCCAGCATTCTCTTAATATCTTGTTTTATGTGTATCAGATATAAAACCATGGAAATAACATTTCCTAATTTTAGCCTGTCCTGGTTCTGGCAAGGACAGAGTTAATTTCCCAAGGAGCCAGGACAGGTGAGCCAAGCTGGCCGGGGGCTATTCCATACCATGTGACGTCATGCTCACCATAAAAGGGGGCCAGTCGGGCAGGGGCGGGCTCGGCGTGTCGGCGTGGCTCCGGGACGGGTCGAGCGTCCGGTCGGTCGTCGGATCGGTAAAATCGTTCTCTGTTATCACCCATTGTTACTATCTGTTATCAGCACTGTTGTTGATTGTTCTCCCTCTCCCTTGCTGTCCCAGTAAACTGCCCTTATCCCAACCCTCCAGGCTTTGCCGTTGTTTTTCCGTTCTCCTCCCCATCCCGCCGGGGGAGGGGTGAGCGAGCGGCGCGTGGCACTTAGCTACCGGCTGGGGCTAAACCACGTCATAGCCATATGAAACTTGACTGATAAGTTGTTTAGGCTCACTCTATGTGTAGGGAAATGAAAGAGGTCGGTTTATCCCATGGTGGGTGCCAGGCCTTTGAGTCAGATCAGGGGTCAGAGGGCCCGTGTGCCCATGGTACCAGGAACTGGAGAGACCAAAGCAAGAGGACTTAAGTGCCAAAAACTGCAGTGGGACCTGGGGTCATAGAGAGTTGTGTGTCCATGGTGCAGCACCTGGAGCAAGTGAGGGTCTGGGTGCTAGCTGCTGGACAGGTTAGGTGGGCTGGAGGGACCGGAGGGAGTGAAACCGAGTGCCACTCACAGGGTTGGGACCAGGGTCATAGGGGCATGTGTGTCCACGGTGCCAGCAACTGCAAATGGCCTGGGAGCCAGTGTGTGTGTGTGCTTCTTTCAGAGGTAGAGCATGGGAGGAACTGGCTGTTAGAGGCACCAGGGGAGTCCCAGCCAGCTGCCAGAGGGACAAAACCCGCTGGTATGTGGGTGTCTTAATGGTGAGAGCACCAATGGCCATTGGATCATTAGATACCTAAGGAGTTCCAGCCAGCTCTTGGTTTATGGGGGGGGTGGGGTGTGTACGTGTGTGTTTGAGCATGAGTGAGATGTGGTGTGAGCAACTGAGGGGGGGTTGTGACCTCAGAGGCTTGTATATCCAGGTCCCAGCAAGTGGGGAGACTGGGATCCTGGGGCAGCTACCAGGCAGCCTGAGCGTCCGAGCCCAGCTGCTGGAGGGATCCACCCTGTACATGTGTACATACGTGTCCTCGCTAGCAGATCTCTTTCTTGCTTAGCCAGAGAAGGGAGCAGGATGAGGCCATTGGTACTGCCTGTGTTTGTGTGATTGCTCTGTGTCTTTGTGATCTGTGTGACCAGACATGTCCAGGCATATGTATGTGTTTTACACCTGTGCTCCACACGCGTATGTCTGCTGGGAATGCATGATCAGCCTAGTTACAGGTTGGACCTGGGGGCATAAAGCTGTGCCAGCCTTGCCTCTGTCAGGCTGTCATGTCAGGCACAATGTTTTTCTCTAATTAAATTTAATCCACTATAAAGAGTACATCACAGTAGAATTTAATTCACAATTTAAATCATGATTTAACCAGTGAAAAATATTTTCACTTGGTGGCAACGGATTTTGTGTATTGGTATATGGATATAGTATTGAAGCCTGGTGAATTAATTTGATTATGCAAAATAATTGAATCCTTACCAAGTAAATATCAAAACACTTTTAAGTCTTTCAGGATAGGTGTTGACATTTCAACTCACTGATGAAATTTACTCATATTCAAAATTCTTTAATTAGCATAGTCTGTTCAGGAAGAAAGGATTGTTCCTTATAATAAAGGAATCACATGTGAATGAATTATATGAAATTTATCTTGTTCCTCCCACTTGCAAAGACTAATACTCAGAATTGATTACAAGTAGCCAAGTAGCTAAGTTAGCTAAGTAGTAGCTAAGTAGCTAAGTTAATAAGTTATCTTATTTACTTGACCACCCAATCAGCCAAAGCTCATTAAGTTTCTTAGCATATAAAAATGTAAAGGTCACAACACAATACATTTTTTTAAGTTCATTTTCTGGGTAATTACTGGGGAGTTCACTGTAAACTAAAAGGCTTGGGGTTTCTTCAGTGTTTTAGCCCTAATAACCTATGCATTTTGTACTTAATCTTGTGCTACTTGTACCAAAACAGAGTTTGCTAGAATAATGGTATTTTTTCCACCAGTCTGTTCTGTAGCTGAAATATCCACATTGGCTGATTTTGATTTGTTTTCATTATTAGGGACTAATATAGCTATAATTATGCTGATGTGAGTAAAGTTAATAGAAATTTTAATAGAAGTATAACTTTATTAGGACTGAAATTCAATATCTTTTGAATTACAAAGCAAGTATTTTGTGTGTCAGGCTATATGCTCTTTAGATTACGTTAGCTACAGGAACACAGACATATTATTCAGCTACTTGAGGGCTCACACATTTTTCTGTTAATGTAATAGAAACATAGTGAAAAGAATTAATAATAGAATACTAGTTCAAATCAAGTTCAAACTGAAAGTGCTCATCAGTTTCTATTGAGTTACCTATATGAAAGACAGAGTTCATTTCCCTTAGGCTGTTTGTCAGAGAGGAACAAGAACTTCTTTCACTAAATTTGTAGACTTCATGGTTTTTTTCCTTAACCATAGAGGTAAAATATCTCTTCAGGTCAAGAAGTTTTGTTTCAGAGTCAAACGCTTACACCCATATATACATGATGATATCTTGTCTTTGCACATAATGAAGTATTGAAATTTCCCTGTGGAAGATATTAAATTTTTGACTCATAAAAGGGTTTCAAAGCATTTAATTTTATTCTAGAATTTAAGAAATACATATTTTTAATCAATAGCGATATTTCTGTAAAGTTGTGTCCCTAACACAATTCTGGAGTCAGACGAAGGGTGCTTAATTGGTTAATGAAGCCAAAGGGACAATCAGAAGACTGGCAAGGAATATCTATAGGTGACGATATATTGAAGGCACCTATGTCTATGCCTTCTGCCAATTTATGTGATAGAAAACTTTAACCAGAAGAAATAGTGCAGTTATTTTTTTTCTGCTGTGATTTAAGGTAACTGCCTACCATGTATAATAGATTTGCTAGATAGATTTGCAATAGCATAGCTAAAGTCTTGTAGGTTTAGTTTCATATTGGCAAATTCTTTCACTTTTACCTACGACCTGCCACGGTAGTTCCTCAAATGCTGTTGAGTCATTATTAGCAGTGACTGGGAGTGCCTTCAACTTTTAGTCTTTTTCATGTGGATCAGGTACTACTAGTCACTCTATCAGTACTTGGATCTTCAGATCATTTCCATGTCATTTTTCTGCTACAGTACTCTGCTGTGGGCTGAATGAAGGGCTATATTTTAAATTTATTCAGAGATCTAAATATATTCTAAGTGAAGTTAAACATAATATTCAGCAGAGCTTTGTTAAACTGAGCATTTCAGCATGGCTGAATTACAGAAGAATTTCAGTATCTGCTGTGAACTGTATATATTTTATTGGTGACATCTGAGGCATCAAACTGGTTTCTATCATTGTCTTTTAATCATTGACAACAATTGAGGTACTACAACTATTTCCACAAAGTTGATGAAGAGTTCAGAATTCTTCTGTGATACTTCCAAATAGTGTACAATATCCTGAATACACGAGGAATCAAACAAGAAGAAAGATCTTTGTTTTGCAGAGACTCAAGCCTTTTCACTCAGTATTTTAATCAAAAATACTCTTGGTCTGACAATTTTATTTTGTTCAGGAAAATTATTTTCTGTTCTTCTCTGAGATTTTTTCTGTGATTTACTACTGTTTCCCTTACATTTAGACTCACAACAGATGCAATTTTGTATTCCCCTCCCTCTGTTATAACCAACTCTTAACATAATTCTTCTTAACTAGGAAATTAGTTTTGGGTAGTAATATGTGTTTGTGTTTTTGGTAAGGGCAGTTTTATATAGGTCCCATTAAAGGTGTGACATTAGGCAGCAAAGATCTTAAATGAAGTGCTGTAGATACGCCTACCAAATGAGGATGTTTCTTTTAATCCAAAATAGTTTAGACAACTTAGATCCTGACAATTAGACAGACCAACTTCCTTTCGGCATTTTATTTCTACAGGTATGATCAATGTCATGGCAATATTTGGTCTGCCAACAAATGATTAAGCTGCTGCTGAGGCTCTGACCTGAGTTTAAGCTAACTGAACAGTGTTTTGACAACTGACAGATATGTCAAGGGAAACTGCCAGAGATGACAAATAACAGAGCAGGAAGCTGAAAGAAGTTACAGATAACCCAAATGACAGATGGTTGGATCACAGAGACAGTCCAGGAGGAGGCATGCAAGAGAGCTGAGCTTTAAGGAAGTGCTGGGGGTCTTTTGGGGAAAGCAATCTCCCAAAGCCAGAAGAATCCTAGTAATCAACCACTGACACCATACAAAAAAAGACCATGATAATGGTAGCAGAATTTCTGGTTATGGACAAAACTGGGCCTAATGGACAAACCCAACAGGTGGGTTGTTTACTTGGGAGAAAACTTATGGGCACAGAGAAAAAAGAATTAATAAATGAGAAAAAGGAAAACAAAATATGCAAATCACGTGGTCAGTGATGTCAGGGGTACATGTGTGGCAGCCTTGCCTTTGAGGACCTCACCTTAAATAATTTATTTTGGTCAATTATTATTTGGTCAATAAACCAAACCTGTTTTTCTGCCCATACCAAACAACCAGCTGATCTACTTCAGCAGTGAGAAGGACTGAGGTGGAGGAGGTGCAAAGGCGCTTTCCCTGGCTAATAGGAGAAAACCCTGACATACATCAATCAAGCATCCTGATACCACCATCACCATTGCAGTGCTTGTTCCAAGTCTGATGACATTGTCATCTTCCTAACCACTATCAGAAACAAAGCAGCATTCTTTTGGTTGATGAATATAAAAATTGACATAGGAAATTGCTTACAGACCATAATTTTTTTTGTTATTTACTCACATTTCCTCCTTAGGAAAAATAGTTGCATAACTGACTATCAAACTGAACTACAAAAAACTCTCTCTTTACTCTCATGGAGATAAGTTAATATCATTGGAAATGACAGTACATGTTTTCTACTTAAAGATTAATGCCCACCATGAAAAAAGTGAATATATGGTACTGAGTCTGACCTTTTATAAATAGATAATGAATTTCAAAAATATAGTGGTCAGTCAGAGCTTTTGTTAACGTTAGAGTTTCTTGGTAATTTTTTGAATGATTTTTTTTTATAGCATTGCACTGGTTTACCAAAGCAGAAACTATTAGTGGAAATATATATTTTATATAAAACTTTTATTGAGAACTATTTTCTTCATCAAATGAATTCTGTGGTGAGAGAGGGATGGGGACAGACTGACTCCAAAAAGCCAGCTGTTAATGGATGACTGCTTTCAGCAGGCATGTGGAAGATGCCTTGAAACTACTGTAACCACTTAGCTAAAGAAGCAGATTCTTGTTCAATTTCAGATCCAGTTAATAATTTATTTAAGTGGAAGGGCATCAGAGTCTCTATAAAGTCTCTGTAAAGACTATAGTTGGAAGGTCAAGTCATTCAGTTGGGATATAACATTTCAAAGCCTCTCAGTACCAAGCAGAACAAAAGTGTTAGCAGTGTCTCCTGGACTATAGTTAGACTGTTAAATAAAATGTCTAAGGATTGATCCATACCCCAAGACCACCTGCCACTAACTGGATGAGATAATTGCTGCACAGGGCCTCCTAAATACCCTGTTCCTTTATCCTCAGGAGAGCTAGGTAGTGTTGTCCAAAACAGAGTGAAGGAATGAGACAACAATCAAGCAGTGTAGGCAACCAGCAGTCTTGACTTGGCCTGAGTTCACTCGCTGTGTTTTAATAGTATAGATATGTCTTGTTAGCCATAGGCTAACAAGCCAAGGCTTTCATGTTGTTGACTCTTAATTGTTGCCTGTTCTCACAGAGGTTCACTTATCTTTCCATTTAAAAAAATCACTAGTTCTTTCCTTTTTGTAGAAAAAAGTAAATTGCAAAAACTGTTTGTTGCAAATGGAACTAATTGTCTTCACCCTATTCTCTCCTGCCTTCATGTATATTAGTATTGGAGCAAACTTGAGTGAATGAGACATACTTTGTGTGTGCACAGATGCATGTGTGGACACACATATTTGTATGCTTTTATGTAAGCTAAGGAATGTCTAACACACACTGACTACAGTATGTGTTGCAGCCTTTTGTGTTTGTGATGGATTTTTGATTAAGTGAAAATATTTTATTCTTCTTATCTTAGTTGATTACCCCTTATCATCCTCATATATTTTTCTCCATGGTTATGTAGAAGAGGAGATTGGCTGCTAACTCATAACAGTGAGTGAAATCAGGACACTAAAGAAAAGACTACTAAACTACTAAAAAAGACAAACATCATACTATGTCTAGCAAATAAGCACTATTTCTCATCATTTGAGCTCTACTCCTACTGTTAATCTCTCTTCACACGTAACAAATAGATTCCATCTTTATTAACTTATTCATCCTTTCTGTAAGTGTGCTAATCAGTATTTGAAACTGGATGCAAAGCAATAAGATAAAGTTGGGGAGAGGGAGGCTTCTTATTTTTCCACTAGCCATGCTCACAACCGCATGGACCAGTAGAGATGAAGACAGCTGGGTATCCTTTTCTTTTCATTCCACATCAACTTCAGAACTAGCTGTTCTTCCTTTAGGCCAAAATATTTTTGTTGAGTTTAGCACATACTGTTATGCATTGTCACCCACATGAGATAAACCAATAATTTATTCAGGAGATTTGGCTATAACATAGCAATCTAGAAGTTCTATTTCTCAGTCTGAACAAACCATTTTATCAAAGAAATAGCTCTGCAGTGAGATTCCTCTTATTCTGAGAAGCGTGTCTAAACTGGGACACAGAAGTTGTGCTGTGGGGGTGCCTGTTTCTCTCCATTGAATATAAAAGAAATGTAGGATGACTAATTAAGATGTGGATGTTTAACTTTTTGGCATTTAAATTAGGTGAGATAAATCCCAAATGTAGTTTCAAAAGAAATAAGAAAGCTTTTCACCAATCTAACTACCCTCACATTTACATCCTGCAAATACACCACACTGTTAAATGGACAAGTGATAAAAGGGCAGTCTTTAATGTTCTTATCTGGCTGTACTTAGTCTTAGCAATGACCCAAAGTCCAAAATAGATCATTTTTATAGTATTAAAAATCTTGTTAGTTTTCTTCTTCTTTTTCTAGATGTACATTAAATTTAGTAACACTTTTAACATTGACGTAGAGAGGGCATGCTAGAGCAAAGACAAGGTCATGAAGTCCTATAGTTCCATCAACAAGAATATACCATATATAACATCTTCTGAGGCTTTTTAGTGATCAGCAGCAGATTTCTAACCATCAGGAAGGAGCATGAGTAAATGTAGCTATAAAATTTTAAATGTAAAACTTTACCATTCAAATATCCATCTGGGATTTAGATCATGATTCTGAAACCTGTTCAATGTTGTATTCATGCTACTTTGTAGTCAAACCACTATGATCAGACCTACATGGTTTCAATTTCTTTCTTAGAAAAGTGAGTTTATATGTCCAAATGAATTTACACAGCTGATATCAAAAGAAGTGGTTTTGAGTGTGTATTAGACCACCACCGAGTCCTTTTGAAGAACTTGACTCTAAACATCACTAAATATTTTTTATTACCAGTAGTACTATGGTATGTACTTATATCTAAGCATTTCATTTTATATGATAAATATATTATTTGGATTCAAATATGTGATGACAAATATTTGTTCTAAGTTATTTATAGGATTATTTGTCAAACAGTTAGATAAGACATAATATATTTAATAAGTCTTTGTTGACAAACATGATTCAAAGAAGATACATTTTAAAAATAAAAACAAGATCAGCACGCCAATTACAAAACAAAAAATAGTCTTTCTTTAGCAATTTTTAAAATTTCTTTTAAGAAATTATGCCTAATCTCTTACTTATGCTTGAAGCACAATAACTGTTAGTCTTAATGGATTATGAAGGAATTATTAAGGGTTAAATTTCAGTAGATGTTTTCAGAATTATTTTACCTGCTAAAAAGAGAATATTAAATCTTTAAGGAAATACCATGAAACCTAAGAATGCTGGTCAAATGGCAACAGTGGGTTTCTGACCTTCCAAATCTTATCAATAAATGAAGAGCAACTGAAAACTAGTAATTCATAACAGCTAAATGTCATGGTTTAACGCCAGCCGGCAACAAAGCACCACAGACAGTTTAATAGGTAAAGCAAAAGCCGTGCACGCAAGCAAAGCAAAGCTTTGGAATTCATTCCCCACTTCCCATGGCCATCTCCAGGAAAGCAGAGCTCCATCATGTGTAACGGTGACTTGGGAAGACAAATACCATCACTCCGAACATCCCTCCCCTCCCCTTTTCCTTCTTATATGGTGAGCATATATGGGGTATGGAATATCCCTTTGGTCAGTTGGGGTCAGCTGTCCCGGCTGTGTCCCCTCCCAACTCCTTGTGCACCCCCAGTCTGCTGGCTGTTGGGGTGGTGTGAGAAGCAGAAAAGTCCTTGGCTCTGTGTAAGCACTGCTCAGCAATAACTAAAACATCCCTGTGTTACCAGCACTGTTTTCAGCACAAATCCAAAACATAGCCTTGTACTAGCTACTATGAAGAAAATTAATTCTATCCCAGCCAAAACCAACACACTAAATCAAACTAATAATATGTTCAGACTGCTCAGTTTATTTAAGTTCAAGATAAATCTCTACTATGCTTATTTATTCATGTTGTATTAAGTAGTTTATACAATTAATAATTATGAATGCTAGAATTTTAATTTCAAGTTTGAAGAAAAACATAAATATATAAACTGAAACGGTATTTTATTTAACCATTAAAAAAACCACAGTTGAAAAAACTGTGACCATATCTATCTAGAATAAAAAGTACAAAAGAATTCAGTTTAAAAAAAAATAAAATCTACATAAGTAAATAACACTTGCAAACTATCATGTGCTAGATCCAACACCCATTTAAGTTCATAGAATCATAGAATGGTTTGGGTTGGAAGGGACCTTAAAGATCATGTAGTTCCAACCCCCCTGCTGCAGGCAGGGACACCCTCCACTAAACAACATTGCCCAAAGCCCCATCCAACCTGGCCTTGAACACTTCCAGGGAGAGGGCATCCACAACCTCTCTGGGCAACCTGTTCCAGTGCCTCACCACCCTCACAGTGAAGAATTTTTCCTTATATCTAATCTAAATCTACCCTCTTTTAGTTTAACACCATTACCCCTTGTCCTGTCACTACACTCCCTCATAAACAGTCCCTCACCATCTTTCCTGTAGGCCCCTTCAGGTACTGGTAAGCCGCAATTAGATCTCCCTGGAGCCTTCTCTTCTCCAGGCTGAACAACCCCAACTCTCTCAGCCTGTCCTCATAGGAGAGGTGCTCCAGCCCTCTGATCAGCTTCGTGGCCCTCCTCTGGACTCTCTCCAACAGCTCCATGTCTCTCCTGTACTGGGGCCCCCAGAGCTGGACACAGTACTCCAGGTGGGGAGTTCAAGTTCATAGTAAGGAATCCATAAAATTAATTGAACTATTAGTTATTTCTTACAATGAATGTGAATCAGTGAAGATGAGCTGGAAGATTTGCACTGCTACCTACAGTTATAATCAGTTGTGCTGCTTCCTTGTCCTTCACCTCTCTCTGACATAATGTAACACTCTCTAAGAATATGACCTATCTCTTTCTGAGGCATATGATTTCAAAGTGAACAAGAAGTCAATGTAGCATATATACGAGTCATAAATACCTGGCACAGTATTGAAAATTGAATCACTACATTAAGGAATTCAGCTAAGATTACATATTACAAACAATCACTATGTTTATACTGCTGTTGTGATCACTTAGAAGTGGTGACTATATGGGGTAGGCGCTTCACATGAACAGTTTCTATATTTATTTTTTTCTAGTGCATGTTGATCACATCCCTGCTTGGAGTGAGTTGTTATTTACCCAAAAGGTTTTTGCACATAGTTCCCTCTGTATTATCTGGGCACACTATTCATAATACTTGTTGAACAGACCTTTGCAGCATGACAATAAGGATTCATGCTGTATATGTATATAGCTGGGATACAAGGGGATGTCAGAAACTGCAAAACTTTACAGAATACATTTGGAAGTCTCAGCCAAAGAGACTTCCTGTATTGCTTCTTGGAGTGGTTGTTAGATGAACCAGGAATGTGGGTACTTTGTCTGGGGAGTGACTAATTCACTTCATGCCATTCAACTAGCAATGTTCAGGATTTTTCATATTATTGTAAACTTCAATACACCAAAAATAAGTTCTGCATGATTTTACATGGTTCACAGGATGAGGACATAGTGTTTGGCCTTTTGTAGTATTGTATGAGAAAAAAATCAAGCTATAGATTAAATTTATTGATTATTATCTAGATAGGAAGACTTGGGCATTTTGTATTGCTAGTTTCAGTACTTATTCAAAGAACTTGGAATGTTTTGAGCACAGACACAGAAAAAACGAAACCAAACCAACCAAAGACCAAACAAAGCAAAAAAACCAAACCACTTTTCTGTTCATTCTCAGATATCAAGTGCCACAGATTACTTCATGATTAGTAGTATATTCATTTGTAACAAAATGTCTTTCTCTAAGTGCAATGTAATTATCAGTACTCTCAAAATCTTATAAATTTACCATTCTAAATTGATATTACAATAAGAGTGTATTGTAGTTCAACTAATGCTGGTTTTTCCTCATAGATATCATCGTTATTTTCTCCATTTAAATTACTGTCCCTCACTATTTCCTAGAACAATAAGATTCCAATCATATAATAAGTTTTTACCTGCATTAGAAACTGATATTTATCATTTGCTCCAGTGATTTCCAAAATTAGGGTGCAATTTGATTCCAAAAGATGATGATAAGGAAAAAAGATAAAGTGATAGCTATTTTTAATACAATATATTTCATAAAATCCTTTTAGTAGAAAACAAAGTCAAACAGAACAATCACAAGAATTTTAACACTCTGCTTTACTTACTGTTTTACACAGTAGACCAATGCCATATAAGATTAAGAAGTCTAACTGATAGCAATATTTATAAAATGCTAAATTTAATAATATTTTAAATTCCTAAAAATCTAATTGTTTTTCACTTACCTTCTGAAAAATATTGCATGCTTCCTACCCATTTAAACTGTCTGTCAAAAAGCACATGATGATGAATTTCAAGCTGTGTCTGCTATGGGAGAAACATCACAACTTCTGTCAGTGCTTTTACTCCAATTTATCTTGGTACATATGAGTAGTTTCATTATTTCAAGTATGTATGGTAATGTTCACGGGTCCAAATAGAGTTTGGCTCCAGCTAACGAAAGAATTTAGGTCTTCCCACTGTATAGGAAAACAACTGTCTTCATTTTTACTAAAGCTTCATCATTATGCAGCCGAAACAGAAAATTTCTTGAGGCCATAAAAAAGAAAAACATAGGAACATGATTTTGAAAAAGAAATACTTATGAAGAGCATTGAAAACTGTTTAAGAACAAAAGAACTGTTTTGTTCTTTTTTGGTTTATGTATTGTTTTCTCAATATAAAATGGATTACATTTAAATGAAGAACAACATAAATTATTGCAAACTTTAGATAAGCTTTAGGATGCACATCTGACAAAGAGGAGAAGAGTGAAAAGTAAATCAGAAAAGTCAAAGGCAGATATGACACGTTGTATTAGGTGTAGGTGGCAAGGTCTTGGTAGCAGTGGTAGGGTGCTGAAGGCCTGGCCTCTGTGGTAAGAGGTCAAGGGCTGACCTGTGCTGGTTCCAGCAGGCTCCACAACCAGTCCATTGCAGGGCACAGGTGAGTCAATTATCCAAGTATGTGGCAATTCTGTGAAAATGTATTTAAGGAAGGGCAAAAAATGTCAGACAGAGAGAGAAGGAGGCAGCAGAAAAGAGTGAGAAACAGCAGAGGGAACACCAAGGAGGAGGGGTTCCATGGTTCCATGGTGCTGGAGCAGATTTACACACTGCAGCCTGCAGAGGACCCACACCAGAACAGATGGATATTTTCTGAAACAACTGCAGCCCATAGAGAACCTACGCTAGAGCAGAGGAAAAGTGTGAGAAGGAAGGAGCAGCAGAGAGAAACAACTATATAAGGAATGTAATCCTCTTCAACTCCCTGTGCTGGTCAGGGAGGGGTAAAGGACTCCAGAGTGAAGGACTGAAGTTGAACCTGTGGAAGGGGGAAATGTTTTATTTCAATGTTCATCATTGTTTCTCACTACCTCAATCTATTTTAATTGGCAATAAATTAAATTAATTTTCCCTGTGTCACATTTGTTCTGCCTGAAACACAAATTGATAAGCAATGTCCTTGTGTGTATCTTGACCCATGAGCTTTCTCATCCTATTTTTCTCCCCCATCCCACTAAGAGCGGAGAGTGAGTGAGCAGCTGGGTGGGCATGTTGGTTTTAAGCCAAGGCTAACCTATCACATACTTTAAAAGAAAATAAAAAATAAACACTAAGTAGGGAGATATATCAGTGCTGAGTGTACAGAACATCCAGAAGATATTTGCAGAGTTCAGAAGATCTATAACATCATCTTAACAAAATAGTACCATCTTGAGGTATTATTAAAGAAAACAATTAGAAAGACAAGATAAACTCATTAAAGGTTAGGTATTATTTACATTATCTACCTGTGTTGGTTTTGCATGGCAAGGTTTTGGTAGCGGGGGGGGCTACAGGGGTGGCTTCTGTAAGAAGCTGCTAGAAGCTTCCCCTGTGTCTGACAGAGCCAATGCCAGCCGGCTCCAAGACGGACCCGCTGCTGGCCAAGGCCAAGCCAATCAGTGCCTCTGTGATAACATATTTAAGAAGGGAAAAAAACAGTTAGAAAGAGATTTTGCAGCCAGAGAGAGGAGTGAGAAGATGTAAGAACATCTGCAGACACCAAGGTCAGTGCAGAAGGAGGGGCAGGAGGTGCTCCAGGCACCGGAGCAAGATCCCCCTGCAGCCCGTGGTGAAGACCATGGTGAAGCAGGCTGTCCCCCTGCAGCCCATGGAGGGAGGATGAGGGGGTGTAGAGATTCCACCTGCAGCCCGTGGAGGACCCCACGCCAGAGCAGGTGGAGACACCTGAAGGAGGCTGTGACCCCGTGGGAAGCCCACGCTGGAGCAAGCTCCTGGCAGGATCTGTGGATCCGTGGAGAGAGGAGCCCACGCCAGAGCAGGTTTGCTGGCAGGACTTGTGACCCCATGGGGGACCCACGCTGGAGCAGTTTGCTCCTGAAGGTCTGCACCCCGTGGAGGAGACTCATGTTGGAGAAGGTCGTGAAGGACTGTCTCCTGTGAGAGGGACCCCACGCTGGAGCAGGGGAACGATGAGAGGAGTCCTCCCCCTGAGGAAGAAGAAGCGGCAGAAACACCACGTGATGAACTGACCGTAACCCCCACTCCCCGTCCCCCTGTGCCGCTGAGGGGGGGCAGAGGTTGAAGCCGGGAGTGAAGTTGAGCCCGGGAAGATGGGAGGGGTGGGGGGAGGTGTTTTAAGATTTGGTTTTATTTCTCATTCCTCTACTCTGTTTTGCTTAGTAATAAATAAGATGAATTCCCTCTCTAAGTTCGGTCTGTTTTGCTCGTGATGATAATTAGAGAATGATCTCTCCCTGTCCTTATCTCGACCTGTAAGTTTTTTTTTTCATTGTACCTTTTCTCCCCTGTCTAATGAAAGAGGGGAGTGATAGAGCAGCTCTGGTGGGCACCTGGCCCTCAGCCAGGGTCAACCCACCACAGTCTTTTTTGGCGCCCAACATGGGGCATGAGAAAATCGAGATAAGGATAGTAATTGGAAGAGGTAACGGGCAAAACATTGACTGAACGTAACTTGAGAGTGATATAGTGGTGAAGGGACTAGAGGTAGATTTTGTGTGTAGATTGTCCACTCTGGTGTTGTGATAGTGTTGTTTTGATTTTGGTGTGGGGATTTCTACCACACTACCCACCACACTACCATAGTGTAGAATATGCCTGTGGAAACTCAACAGGGAGTTTAGTAAAACTCTCACTGCAATGTTACATGCTCAACAGTGAATTGTGAGAAAACACACAATGAAATGTACACTAGAATTTTGTCAGTGAAAAGGCATTTTATTGGAAACTCATTTTCTTGAAAAAAAAACCCCAACTTAATAACATTCAGATCAAAATTTATCACAGAACATTCATCAGGAAAAGCTTTTCAAATAGATGTTTTTAGTTTTGTTCACAGTGAAAGATCTGCACACAACCAATGGTAGTTGGAAAGAAAGTCCTGGGCAAGATGTAAGATAGTAGTTCCCACTTATGCCAGGAGAAATAAGCAAGTGATGTCTTCTTCCTTATTTTAACAAATTTCCTGCAGCATTTTTAAAGAAAGTGAATATAAATATACAACTCATGGTTTTATAGGTCTTCTGAACTTATATATGCTATTGTTTTCCTGTTTCACAGTCAAATCTGCCAAAAGAGCTTTTAAATTCTTTAAGTAACTGTGTGATTTACAGGCATGGAATATTCTATTCAGAGGGAACATTTTAGAGGATTCTTACTGTATGAAAACATGTAGTTGTACTTGACAGAGTTCTGCAATGTTAACTATATGGAGCTCTCCCAAGTGTTTATTATAATAAATATACATACAAACACAGAAGCAAACCCCTATCTCTTAGAAAAATACTTTGCTACACAGATATTGCAAGAATAAAAGCTACTAGCTCCCAATATGCAGTTTAATTGAAGGAGAAAAGATACTTGAGTAGTGTACATGAGAATTAAAATCTAAACAGAAAAGAAAAAAAAAATACCAATAGTTCGCAACAACAGCAAAAATATCTTTTATCATTCTCATATATATCTAAGAAAGAAATTTAAATTACTATTGTAGTTTACCAAATTTCAAATTTGAAAAGGTAAAATTGTTTCTGTGAGCCCAAATGATTTCATATCTGGCTTTGAAATTTGCTTAGATATTATTACAATAATTCAATAGCAATATAAAATATATCTCTGGTCCTTCTTAATCCTTCTTCTGATGCTGTTGAGAAAGAATGAGTTTGTTGGTTCTTGCTTTTAAGGCAAAGCAGGCTAGTATTGCCTTAGTTACCAAGTCTAAAGCTTTGGGGGGGCGGGGGGGGGGGAGGTGTTGGTGGGAATACTTTCTACCTGAGTTTTCATTAACTTGTGAGAAGCTTTTCAATTCAAAGTGAGTAAATCTTCCCTAAGTAATTTCCTAAATATCCCAAATAGTGGAGAGAAATAGATACTTTCAAATTATTCTGGAGGATCACCCTGCTCATTTGGTTCAGATTGCTGAACTTAGAAGGACCCAATGTCCCTCTGAAATCCTAGGAAAGCACCTCCCTCCTTCTGTTGCCTATATGAGGAAAGCAAAAAAAAATTTAATGGACTGCTTCACTATCATTAAAATTAGGGAAAAATTTAAAACAGTACTTCTATGGGTCACATACAAGAACATGAGGAGAAGAATGATGTCAATATTATTTAAATTACATTCCTACTCATGAAGCTTCTTAAAATTATCTTGTTTTGTTCATTGGGGAAAAAATGCAAAGTATGTCTGTAAATTGAATTATCTGAGAAATTGTTTATTAAGATTTTCTTTCGATAACAAAGTTGCTCTGGAGAGTTGGAACCAGTAAAATCAAGAAAAAATTACAACAGAAATAAAAATAAATTGAATAGATTAATAAAGTTTAGTCAGCGTTGAATGGAAGTATTACATAAAGTCACTCAGGACAAAATCATGCATTGGAACCAGAAGGCAACGTTGACATTAAGTTAAGGAAACATCAAAAGGAGTTATTCAAAGTGTACATTTCAACAGTATCATGATGTTATTCTGTTTAACTTTGTGTGTTAATATAACTGTGCCCATAATATGTCTTCAAATCTTTCCTTCATCATGGAACATTTCCTGACAGTTTTTTAAAAGTAGCAGTATATTCAAAACCAAAAAATGCCTACTTCTCGTAAAGAAGCAATGATTACAATCATTATAATGATTCATTAATACTCCATGAAGGAAGGAGTAGTACTCAGTGCAAATAGAAAAATCTACGTTCTGGGAAGGAGCACCTGTAGCTAAGTGAAGTATTCATTTTTATATTGGAAAGAATTTCATATACCTGTGATAACATAAGTGTAAAGAATGAAAATATACGAAAGTTTCTTTATTCAGTCTGTTTTAACTTCTTTTTCTATCTAATGTAATTTATTCTCTTTCTGGGCAAACCTCTTTTCACTCTGTCCATTCAGTAGAAATGCTGTCACATATGAAGCTCAAAATACATTCAGAACTGTAAGTTATTCATTCACAATGTTGACTTCTAATATAAAACATGACTATTTATTTATTTATTTATTTATTTTATTTCAGAAACAGAAAATTCCTATTTGCATTTTTGGATGAACATTCAAGTCAATCAGTTTCTTTGATGCATATTTAAGTCTCAACTTGTACTTGATTAAAGCTCCATTAATCATTATTAGAGATTTCTTCATGCAAGCAAAATAGCATTTAACTCATTTAACTTATAAGTGTCCACTAATTGACCAATAACTGGTTCACAGAACTGTTAAATAAGTATATGAGTATAAAAGACATGTACATTGGGAATAAAGTCTCTCAATGCTTAGTTTACATTTTTTAAAAAAACAATATATGTATATATCACAACATCAATGACTGAGATAAAAATATATTGCTTATATGAAATGAGTTTTCATTAATTATAATTCAATTCCTTCTCAGTTCATGTAATATTTTATTAGAGGAAAAGTAAATAAAGCAGTTTTTCGTCTTGCCCATTGGCAGTCAGGAAGTAGTGTAGGTATGTAGCTCCTCTATTCCCTTTCCTATTTAGACGGAGATTGTGTCATTATCTGTTTTAAAATCAAATACCATTATGCACAGGGAAAATAAAAATGTAACACTTTTATTTTGGGAACAAATTTCTTCTATCTGTATTTCTGGAAAAGTAATATATTTTTCTATATTTTTATCAAACTAATAAAACCAAAATAAAAAATATAGTGAGTCACTGTGAAAAATCTGTGTTATAGAATTTGATTTGAAATGTTTTTCTCTTGGCATATAATACAAGCTTCTTTAAAAAAAAATCACAACTGTAATACCTCAGCTTTGCTACCACTTCTCCAACTATTCTTTGCTGAGCAGAGTGAAATAACCGATTCTTCTGAACTTGTACGAAAAGGCCTCTGCTTTCTTCTGAATTCTTGTTATTGGCCACACATACTGGGAATGAGAGGGGACAGAGAATAGTCTGTTATCTGTTGTTATTCAAATAGTAAAATACCTGAGACAATATATAATTTACCCTAGTACATTTATTCCAAGAAGAAATAAATAAATTATAGGAAGAGCCTTTATATTTAAATCTTTTTTTTTTTAAAAAAAAAAGTTATGTTTCAAGTACAGATGGACATTAAATTGAGATCTCAAGTTTTTATGGAGGAAAAAGAAAAATAAGGTTGGGGTACAAGAACAACTGAGACAGAAGAGGAAAGCAAGCCTTTTTTTTTTTTTCTTCCCCATCTCATCATCACTGAAGTTTTATTCAGGTAGTGTTAAATGCTCTTACCAGTACCTTTCCCAGAATACTACCCAAGAATGAAATTACAAATACAGATGTTTTTTCACTGTGTCTGTATCTCAGATTTTTTTCAAGTGCTCATTCCTGTCTTGAGCATTCATTCACTGTGTGGTATTCAAATTATCCTTACTTTAGGAGTAAGAGTGAGTTCTATATTTACCCGACGAATGTAGGGTCCTTCCATGATGTCCAAATGAAGATCAGTAACAAGTGGTGTCGCTCAAGGGTCCATACCCTGGTATCCTTATCAGTGACATAGACAGTGGGATTGAGTACAAGTTTGCAGGTGACACCAAGCTGACTGGTGCAGCTTATTCGCTGGAGGGAGGGGATGCCATCCAGAAGGGCCTTGAAAGGTTTGAGAAATGGGCCTATGTGAAACTCATGAGGGTCGACAAGGCCAACTGCAAGGTCCTGCACGTGGGTTGAGGCAATCCCTATATCAATACACATTGGTGGATGAAGGGATTGAGAGCAGCCCTGCAGAGAAGGGCTTGAGGTTACTGGTGGATGAAAAATTGGACATGAGCCATCAATATGTTCTTGCAGCCCAGAAAGCCAACCGTGTCCTGGCATCAAAAGAGGTGTGACCAGCAGGTCGAGGGAGGTGATTCTGCCCCTCTACTCCGCTCTTGTGAGACTCCACCTGGAGTACTGCGTCCAGCTCTGGGGGCCCCAGTACAGGAGAGACATGGAGCTGTTGGAGAGAGTCCAGAGGAGGGCCACGAAGCTGATCAGAGGGCTGGAGCACCTCTCCTGTGAGGACAGGCTGAGAGAGTTGGGGTTGTTCAGCCTGGAGAAGACAAGGCTCCGGAGAGACTTTCTTGCAACCTGTCAATATTTAAAGGGGGCTTATACGAAAGGTGGGGACAGACTTTTTACCAGAGGCTATAGTGACAGGACAGGGGACAATGGCTTAAACTGAAAGAGGGTAGGTTTAGATTTGCTATAAGGAAGAAGTTGTTTACATTCAGAGTGGTGAAACACTGGAATAGGTTTATCAGAGAAGTTGTGGATGCCCCACCATTGGAAGTGTTCAAAGTCAGCTTGGACAAGGCTAAGAGTAATTTGATCCAGTGAAAGATGTCCTTGTCCATGGCAGGGGGGTTGGACTAGATGATCTTTAAATGTCCCTTCCAACCCAAACCATTCTATAATTTGGACATTAGTTTAGATAAAGCATTACAGAGTTGGAGACTACATGTGATCTGGGTGCCTAAGGTCTTTAGCTGTATAGCTAATAGAGATCTAGCCAATAAGGCAGTGACCAACGCTGATAAGAATCAAAGGGTATATTGAAGAGAAATTAGAAGTCTCAGCCCCCATATTGTCTATTTTTCATTTGACCTTGACTGAGAGTATGTCACTCAAATGTACGTATACATGGATTAAATGCAAATATATAAAACTGGTGAGATGAATCTATCAGCTCCCCTAACCTCAGGCTTCTGCTGTCTAGTGTAACTTTAGTACTGTCAGGAGGGTATGCATATGGACTTGAAATATGCATTTCTGTAAAAGCTGTGTGAGTATCAATATGCCAAATTTGAGAAAGGGCATTTCCAGTGTTTTGGCTTCCTTATAATTTTCTCAAATTAATGTTTTAAATCAAATTCACTTTTTGATCTGGGGGAAAAAAAAAAACAAAACCCCAAACCAAAATTCTATCCCACATTTATTTTTTTTGTTTTATTCTTTATGTGCAAAGAGTTTGAAAACTAATGTCAATCTGCAAAGTTTTAATTTTGTCTTATCAGCATTTTTCAACAAAATCGCATTAAAAAAAGATTCAGTTTTATCTTGTTGACAACCTAGAAGGATTTCAAACAGAATAGATGTAAAATACATGAAAAGATATCTGCCATACTTACAGTAATATTCTGTTTCCATTGAAACAAGATATGTGATAGAAGGCTACACTGACCAAAAAAAAAAAAAAAAAAAAAAAGTAGAAATTGACTAAGAAAAGTAAGGAGATGATGGACCACATATTACCCACAGGTCAAAAACTGTCAAATCAGTATTAGCAGTTGAAATGAAGTACAGGCGGTCATGAATCCCTCCAAGCAACCACCAGTGCCAAAAGGCATCTCAGAAAGAAATCCACACTAACACTATGGCAGTTACTTTTTCCACTGACCTTGACAAAATGCACTAAGCTATTTGCGCTGTCTGCCACAAGAGTATAATTTCTGAAAGACAGAAAGGATTACTTGTGACTCCCAGTATTACAAATTAGGCAGCAGGAATACTATTGAAAAGTTTCATCACATTAAGACATTTAGAGATTGTGGTAAATTTAATCAATAGTTTTAATATGCTATTCAGCACTTTATGCCTTTAACTCCCCCCCATGTCTCATTAATACTGGAGGCAGGAAGGGGGAGAGTAAATTCCAAATCCACTACTGCAAAGCCCCCCCATTTTTCTGATGAAAATGTAATTAATCTTGTAAAAAATTCTGAATGTTGGAAAAAAAATTAAAATCGACACAAAGGAATTAGACCAGACTTTATACACAAGCCTGTGCTATATTTATTTTAATTTTTTGGTTGAGCCCCCAAACAACGAAGGTTGAATTAACATTATGTCATTGCCCCATACTCAACTTTTCTGCTAGAGAACGTTCTGCCATATTAGCTACTAGGGCATGGAATAAAGATATTTTCAGATCCCAGGTAGCAAATACTAAAGCATAGTACATTTACATGTTAATAAGTAAACAAATGCAACTACCCATACTACCATGCAAATTATCTATATAAATTAATCATATTGCTTTCCTATGCATCTCTTGTAAATCAAAAGCAGAAACAAATGCTGCTAAAAATACTGCCCCATAAATCATAGACTACATGGTCTTCGAAAGATCCCAGAAAAAGTTATGGGGATTTGCCTACACATAGATTATTGTAGCTCCAGAGATTATATGCATATAACTGTTGAATATTTAGAGATCTGATTCAATTAGCAGTTGGCAAAACACTTCTGAGGCTGAAATGAACAAGTAGTAGTATTTTTATCTGACTTTCAGGAAAAAAGAAAAGCAAAATTCATTTTTCAGATTTTCCTTTCTGGCTGTAATTTGGGAATGCTAAGGGTATTATATGGCACATTAAAGAATAAAATGTGTAACATTTTCAGCAATAAAATCTGGACAGAGGTTTTGGTTTTTTTTTTCTTAAAAAACAAAACTCAGACAAACTAGATTTCTTATTAAAATGAAACATAATATGCTTATGAAAAATCAATATTGGAAATGAATAAGCAACTATTCCGAAAGCATCTGTCTGTATAGGATCAACCCAAAATTTCATAGTATTACTGAATTAAAATTGGGAGTGAAATAAAAAATTAGTTTTACTACTTTGTAAAACCAGCATTCCTAAGCCATCAAATGCTATTTCAAAATGTCATAGTTTTTAATCATATAATTTGGCATTTTATACATATTTTGAAAAAGATGCATCACCACAACCATATATCATTTTACAGCTTTATTATTTTTTATTTATTATTATTTATTAAATTTTCTTGGTGTTGTCTATATTAGCACTTAGAGCAATGTTAATTGCAGAGAAGCTGAGAATCAGGTGGAATATGTAATAATCTCAAAGCTTATATGGAAGAGATTTTTGTTTTGTAAGAAGTTATATATAATGATAATATATAATGATATATAATGGCACTGGACAGAACACACTGTTCATTGACTGTCTTTCAAGGTATATTTCTTTGAAAGTATTAATAGTGCATTTTGGCTGTTATTTTTAAAATCTAGACTGGACAGAATTTAATGGGATATGCTGAATCATTTGTATGTACTCTGAGGATTAATTCAGTCTTAACAATACTTTGTCCACATGCTAGTCATACCAACATTGACATAATCTGAATTTCTATTACTCCTCAGAATGCTTTTCATCAAATATCACTTTGTTGTTGTAAATAATTTTTGTGGTCATTTATATATTTATTTTTTTTCTGATGCATTGACTTATCTATTTGTATAGGAAAAAAAGTGTTAGCAGGAATTTTTTTGAAGTAGAGGAAAGAAGATGCCTGTGTATATGAATTAAAGGGAAGAGACACTAAAATCCAGCATTGTAATTTATGGGAGAACCAAAGTATCTCAGCTCAGGGACTCAAATTCCAGGCTTTGGAAAAATACTTAAAATTAATCTGCCATTTGCCAGAAAAATTTGCAATTATATATGCTAAAAAATGAAATTATGCACAAAGAACAGATCAACAAGCTTCGGTATGAGCTATTAGTCATGACTCACAACGTCATTAGGTACTGGAAACCAGTAAACAAGAAATGTCAGTATGATTTTACGCCGTTTGAGAGTAATAGATATTGCTAGGGGAAGGCACCATTTCTTGAAGCATATTTCTCTGTTCCAGAAATATAATTGGGATTTTGTGCCTATAATAAATCTGTATTTTCACCCAAGTATTTGATTCATAACTGTTACTCCTTGAAAGGAGACAGCCTCTGTGATGCACCTAATTCTACACCACCTAAACCACTGTTTTTCACTGTTTCCACTGTTCTGGTGTTTGTTTGTTTGTTTGCTTGTTGCTTGTTTGCTTGATTTTGGCAAACCTTAGACATTAAACAGAACTACAAGATTTTCATTTAGGCAGATTCTCCAAACCATTCTTAGTTCCCTGCTTAAGTGGCATTCCAGAGACAGACTTTTCCATTCCCACAGAACATTACTTTACTTACTATCAAACTTTTCTTTCATAACAATAAAAGAAAACAAAACTAAAAACCACCTCAATTGCAGTTCACCAGTTATGGGAATATGTAACTCAAATGCTTTCACAACATCCTTTCACATACTCTCACCAATTCCTGTTTTCCTAACAATTTTTTTTTTTTTTTTTTTAAATTGATGTGCAAGAAATAAAATCTAATTTAAATTGAGAGTAATGTGGTGGGTTGACCCTGGCTGGGGGCCAGGTGCCCACCAGAGCTGCTCTATCACTCTCCTCGTTCACCAGACAGGGGAGAAAATGTGTAACGAAAAGCTTGTGGGTCGAGATGAGGACAGGGAGAGATCACTCACTAATTATCGTCACGAGCAAACCAGACTGAACTTACAGAGGGAATTCATCTTATTTATTACTAAGCAAAACAGAGTAAAGGAATGAGAAATAAAACCAAATCTTAAAACACCTCCCACCACCCCTCCCATCTTCCCGGGCTCAACTTCACTCCCGGCTTCAACCTCCGCCCCGCCCAGCGGCACAGGGGGACGGGGAGTGGGGGTTACGGTCAGTTCCTCACGCGGTGTTTCTGCTGCTTCTTCATCCTCGGGGGAGGACTCCTCTCATCGTTCCCCTGCTCCAGCGTGGGGTCCCTCTCATGGGAGACAGTCCTTCACGACCTTCTCCAGCGTGGGTCTCTCCCGCGGGGTGCAGACCTTCAGGAGCAAACTGCTCCAGCGTGGGTCCCCCATGGGGTCACAAGTCCTGCCAGCAAACCTGCTCTGGCGTGGGCTCCTCTCTCCACAGGTCCACAGGTCCAGCCAGGAGCTTGCTCCAGCGCGGGCTTCCCACGGGCCACAGCCTCCTTCAGGTGCCTCCACCTGCTCCGGCGTGGGGTCCTCCATGGGCTGCAGGTGGAATCTCTACACCCCCTCATCCTCCCTCCATGGGCTGCAGGGGGACAGCCTGCTTCACCATGGTCTTCACCACGGGCTGCAGGGGGATCTTGCTCTGGTGCCTGGAGCACCTCCTGCCCCTCCTTCTGCACTGACCTTGGTGTCTGCAGATGTTCTTACATCTTCTCACTCCTCTCTCTGGCTGCAAAAGCGCTCTCTGACTGTTTTTCTCTTTCTTAAATATGTTATCACGAGGCACTGATTGGCTTGGCCTTGGCCAGCAGTGGGTCTCTCTTGGAGCCGGCTGGCATTGGCTCTGTCAGACACAGGGGAAGCTTCTAGCAGCTTCTTACAGAAGCCACCTCTGTAGCCCCCCCCGCTACCAAAACCTTGCCATGCAAACCCAACACAGTAATAAATCTTATCAAACTGTGAATATTACAAGAAGTAAAAAAGAAAACTAAAACAAAAACCAACTTCTGGTATATATTTCAGAACAGAACAGAATGTTAGAAAACTATTCTCCTTATTGTACCCATGTTCTTCATCCATGTATTCTTGGAGTAAATATAAAAAGGACAAACTACATCAAACCAGTATAAACTGTGATCTTTACCAATAACCCTCAGGACTCCATTGCAGTTTATGTCAAGATAAATATGTTCAGCCACAAATCAAAGCCACAATACTTCTTTGCTAGTCTAGTCTTTCAACTATGGAAGAAACATCTAATTCTATAATATTATAAGATATTTGGCTCTAGAAGCATCAGTACTAGTCCAATTACATTGTATTTTCAAAATAGAGAGCTTGGATCATGTCTTAGTGCAGAACTGTCATCATAATATCTGCGAGAAGCATAAATGTTTTTCTATTGCAAACTCAGAAAAAAGTGCTTGGGTTGACTATTGTTTTAAAAGTCTACTTTATTTATAATACATCACAGATCACTTTAAAAGTTTGCATAGAAACTTTTGAACAATTTTATAATATTTTATAAGCTGGAGTTAAGTTTTCATTCAAGCTAATTAATTGTGGCTGCATTTCAGCCTGAAGACAAATCGCAAAGTCATTGAAAAATAATTTTAGATATTTTTGTAAAAGAAATAAAGAACAATGAATGGGACTAGTCTCTAATTCACTAAGGCAAAGGAGACAAGGTTCAAACAGAGGTTCTTCAAAACTCAATTTCCTCATTTCATTCCCAAATTCATATTTTCACAGAGGGCTTACTACGTAATTATTTGTTTTGTTCCTGGAAAAAATCACAATGTTCTTCTACTGTCAGATGCTGATTTAGGACTGGCCCAGGGGAAAGAAAAAATAATTCATTTTGCAAGGAAAACTCCTCAACTTTTTAATATTGGTTTTGCACTGAATCTTAGAAAAATATTGTACTTATATGAAAAAGTCAGAATATCCTAGTTGTTAAAACAACGGGCTAAATAGAACCAGGATTCGACATTAGTAATGACCTAATTTTATCTGAATTTTATTCGCCTCACCCTGAGCATGGCTGGGCTCCTCTGAGAACTTAGGAGGGTATTTGTCTACATTAGTGTGTCTTTCAGTTTAGGAGGGACAAGTGTGTTACCACTTTCTCTTCATCCTCCCAAACTAGATACTTCTGAACATCATCAGAAGCTTAGCATTAAATGTTGAAGGAACTTTAAGCCTCAGCAGAAATATATAATTTTAAATGTGTTAATGTTAGATAGTGTTGGGAAAGAGACAGCTTGGTTAACTGTCCTAACTCAGATACCAAAACTCTGACTAAAATAAAATTTAGGCAAAATCTGGATCTTGCACTAGAATTTGCTCTAGTGATTTAAGTAGAAATATTTGTGTATGAGTACCATAATCAAGTATCTAGGCAGTTTTTACACCAAAGGAATTAATTCCATGATAATTAATTCCCTGCATCAGCATGTTCTTTGTTCTTCATCGCTGATCCTTTCTTCATATTGTGTTTTGCACTTCATCTTTTGCAGACTGAGACACACATTCTTCATATAGTGTATAAACATCAGAATTCAGCTTAGGCTCATGCATGAATAATACAAGAAAATTATAACAGAAGCCCCTGGACATAGCTCAACAGATGAGCTAATAAGTTGAGTTCTGGGTAAAAAAAGAAATTGTACCACAAGGGAAAGCTATCAACTATTTTTGCTAACAAAAGAAATCACTATAGCTGAACATAGTTTTACAAATTTATCAGTAAGCAAAAGCAGCTTTCTGCACATTTTTTGCAAAGCTCATCAAAAGCGAGAAAGCTAGGTGTGTGAGGGACCGTTGTCTCATTCTGTTTCAAAGGGAATTCATTATATTGTGTAACTGAATTTCACCTTATTTCATCATTTTTTCTTTTAAATCAATGCTTTTTATCACTAATTCTATGTGGCATTTTCAGCATAGCAAGTACTTCCCATGCTGATGGTAGGGAGACGCAAGGGAGATGACTCAGAATATGGAGGCAATGAGCTGTCAAAAATCATGCTAAATCACATGTTGGAACCACAGTTACCTTCTTGCTCTGTATTAAAAAGAATGAGAACTTCTTCACTCCTTTTACCTCTGAAATAGAATACTGGTTGAAAAGTCACTTTCCAAAACAACTTTGTGGGACTGGCTGAGACTTTTGCCTGTTTTAAAAAAATAACTATTGATGCTGTTCACTACTTTTTTGGCATTTGTGAAAATTCTGTCTTGCATTTAAGAGTGTTGCCTAAAAGAAAGTAGGATTGACAAACCCACCCTTCTCCTTTAGTTCATGTAGTACTAAATCTTATCCTATATATAATTTTGATTTTATAAGTTTATTTGCTTAACTTTGCTATGTGTAAAAGAAAAGATTCTTACAATGTAGAGAAAAATTGGGAGTTTTTTTTGAGATGACAAGGGAACCTATTTGCAGCAGGGAGCAGATTTATAGCCAAGCCTAAGAAAGAGTAGAGAGAAAAATGCTTTCCCAGGGATGTAGAAAAGACTGCAGAGAATAAAAATTGCTGGAATAGGAAACAAAACTAGAGTTCCACCAAGACAAAATACAGAAAGAAAATGTAAGAGAGAAATATATTTTCAAAATTTTCCAATATAATCTATCTGACATGGAAATTCTGAGTTTTCTCTATGTAAAAGTTTATGTCTTTTAATAAATTTCTGTTCTAAAACTGTTTAGCTCTAATGATCTCTTCAGTATTTTTCATCATCCCAACTTAGACGGAAAAGGTAGAGCATTTCCACTTCATATCCCCAAACAAGCTGGGATTTTGTTAAAATAACAACAATAATAAATAATAATAATTATTATTAATAAAAACCCTATGAATTTGCTAAAATTTTTATTTCTCTTGCTCAATATAATACTCTAATCAAAGGGCTATCAGTCTGAACTAAAACCTGTCAGATAAGTGTTCAGTGCTTGTTATAACCAATATAGTGTGGTTAACTAAAATTAAATAAATGTTTCCTAGTATAATATCGCTATTAATTTTTACATCTACATACAGTAGGTCTCTTTTAAATGGAACAAAAATGAGTAGTCTGACTTATAAAACAGAACATCTGAGGCAGCTGGAGATGGCTGCAATGCATATACTCATTGTTTCCTCTGGGTATGTTTGGTAATGTGAGCAAGAAATAGGCAACTCACTAATGACTTTATGTTGTGTTAGATGGAATATAGCTTTACTATTTCAGTGTTAACATTTTTTGGATATTCCGAAGTTTCAAGTTTGTATCATTACATTCTTACTAGTAACTGCTGGTTCTTTCAAGAATTTTTCTCCTCCTTTCTCAGAAAGTTAATTACTGGAAATTTACCTTTCTCAGTGTTCTGCCACCCCCGACCCAAAGTAAAACATAAAAGAAGCTAAGAAACTAACAATCTGGAAGTAACAGAATATATTGCAAAAATGTGGGAAAAAACCCAACCCAAAACAAGCAAAAAACCCCCACAAAAACCAATCAAACTTAAAAAAGAACAATATTTTATCTAAAATTCTAACTTGAATTAAAATGTTGGATCTCAATCTTTATTATTTTTTTTTAATCTGGTATGGCTCATAATTTAGAACAGATTTGCAATTATTTGTCTGGTTCCTATTTAAATGTATCTAATTTAGTAGGCCATTCTACACGAAGCGCAAACCCACCCGTACAGTCAGTGAAAAAGTAATATGCTGTCTATTGTTCATATGTAAAACCACACTGCTTGTAAGATTGTGTTTCTGCCATATTTTTCAAGAGTTCATGAAGTTGTCAGTGACAGATTAAAAAAAAAAAAAGTTAAAGTAAATCCAATACAATCAAAAGCAAAATATATTTCAAACTAATTAAAAACATTAGTAGGCTGATCATTTAAACCTGATTCCTGGCATGATTTGAGACTGAACTGAAAATATTCAATGCTGGACTTCTCACACTACCTTTTTCACTAGAGGAGATAGTTTTAAGAGCCCTTGTTGTTAAAAGAAAAAGTGCATTTGCCTCAAGTGACATCATTCTATTTATTTTAATTCTACTTATTTCCAGAAAAGGTGAATTCTTGAATCTCTCTGGAGACAATAAAAATAGAAATGCAAAAGACAGAAGCCTGTGGTTTCAAGTCTCTTCATATAGATGGCCATGTTCCATCCAAAAATTCTGTGTAGACATTATATAACCTTCAGCCTTATATTAGTTGTCCTTTAAGCCATCTCTGGAACATGACTCTCTTTATATATGAAAATGTGATGTATATATCTTATATTCCTTCATGATCCACCCCACTAGTTTTTATATTTCAGTTTCACCCGTAGGACATATTCGAAGTATGGACTGTAGCAGAGACCAAGGAATAATTTATTTTTTCCCTAAGAGTGGAAGGCAAGATTTTCAGCTTTCATTTCAAATTTGCAGTAAAGCTACCCAAACTAGAAATAGATGCTACCCTGTACATGTTAGTCCATACAGAGGTTAGTTTTTCAAGTGGGAAGCAATGCACAGTCCCCCAGACTTCCTTCATTTTATGCAGAGTTTAAATGGTTCCCTCAGGGATGATGTACGTTCTGGTGCATGTTCTGTAGTATGAACACCACTTCTGCTTCCTATCAGTATCACGAACCATTACCAAATAAAATAAAAATAAAAATAAAGATAAAGATAAAAATAAAATAAAAAAAATAAAATAAATAAAATAAATAAAATAAATAAAATAAAATAAGTGCATTTAATGAGACTGATTTTGAGAAAAGTGCTCATCAACATAAAGGAAGAGTTTGAGTATTTAGTCCTTTTTACTTCTAACCTTCTGAGATTTTAGGCACCTGATGGCACCCAGACATTTAGAACCTCCCATGCAAATACTGCAGAAGAGAATCAGCTTACAAAAGGCAGCATCCTCAGTGTTTGAAAGGTATTATGGACTGATACACATTGGTTGTGAAGCCATGTATGCACTGTTCAAGGGGTTCCAAGGAGCATAGATTCAAAAGGCTATCAAGGTATGTCTTTAAAGGTGTTATTTTCCACCAGATATGCCTATTTTTAATGTAGTCACCTCAGTTCTATTTTGCCATCATAACTGGAAGATTCATGTGTGGAAAATGAATAACATTTCATTTATAATAGACTTTGGGATAGCGTTAGCTTGCAAATAGCAGAAGCCATTGTCAGTTTTGCAAGCATCATCTCCAAACAGTGGTCATTAGACTTTATGTTCTCTCTATATAGCTTTGTTGTTAACACCTTTATTCTAACACTACATTTGGTTTCTCCATGCTATACATTCATTTTTGTGGATATAAAATGATGCACAGGAGTGTATTTGACAGCTTTATTGGATATATTCAACTTAAAAAACCTTATTAATCAGAGATGTTGGGCACATAACAAGTTATGTCAAGTGATACGCATGGTATTTATGAGTCTCACTTTGTATGTAATTTTAGGTGAACTTTGACTTAAAATTTTAAATACTAGTCCTAAAGCTAAAGTATAACCATGGAGTGCTTACTTCAGGGGGAAAAAAAAAGGCAAAAAAAAGAGTCCTCATTTCAGAAATAAAGCTATTTCTTATATAAATGTCATTGCTACCACACCTAACCTACATTGCTCATCCAATGTTAGTATTATCTCCCAATAAAATCATAATCATAGTAGTGTTCTTGCATGCATATTTATGAAAACAAACCTCACTACCAAGTATTTGAAAATAACAGCCTGTATTTTAGAGATACAAATCATTGCAGAGATGTATTTCACTGGAACCAATGACAAAAGAAGTTCTCTGTTTCAGACATGAAACATAGCTGACATCAAATGTAAATTAATATGATCTTTTTTAAAATTCTCATTTAACATTGGAAGTGTGGTCCTTTTAAATGCCCAGCAGCTTCTCAAATCCTATTTCAAAAATCCCTGCAGGAATTCCTGTCTACATTACCTGAAATGTGTAGCAATCTGTATTTCTTTGAAACTTTGTTTTCATTAGAAAATAAATATTTTTATTCAGTAAAAAATTAATGATAAATAAAACATGTTGTATGTACGTCATATACAGATATACTTTTACCTGACACATGGTAATCAATTTTACACAAATCGACATTTGCTTCAGCTGAATAATTTGTTCCTTTTAATATCATCAGTTAGTGAATAAATCCATCTTGATATTTCTTCGATTAGTTGTTAAGTTCATCAGAGGACTTAGATGCATAAAATGCAGGTTAGCAGAATTTGTCTACAGTTTTCTGTACAGCTTTTGCCTACGCTGTAAGAAAGCATCAAAATCATGTAAGAATTTTCATTTTGAAATTCATCTAGCACACTGAAGTTTCCTAAGTATGCTGCTTCCTTATCTCCAGAACTGTGGTTTAAGAATACAGCTTAAGTGCTAGCTGATATCTCAAACAGATTACGATTCAAAAATTACTAATTTTTCTACATTGCTATTATGGTCACTTCATTATCCTGAGTTAACATTTCCTAAATAGTTACTGAATTAAGAAAACCAGTTAAAAGTTTTCCAGAGGTTGATACGTTTGATAGTAGTTTATCATAAAGAAGATTTGGGAAAAAAGGATACACATTTAAAAGTTTGAAAGGATTTTTTTTTTTTTAATATGTATTTTCAAAGTAAATGATCTGTACAGGTATTAAACAAGAATACCTTCTACAATATTAGTGTATAAGGTTACTGACTGTCAGAAATAGATATCAAGGCCAGAATCAGTCATATTTTTATTTTGTTTGAGATATTTACCTCCACACTGAGGGCTCTTCAGTAATATCGAATGGGTTTCTGTTGAGTCAATCTGTTTCTCAGCCTGAGGAAGCAGAAATAACATGTGTCTTTCAAAATGAAACTTTGCCCATGTGAAAGCCTGATGAAAAAGGCTCTAGCTTGAAGATTGAAAAATTTTTACGGACACCTAGTAGAAAGCAAACCCAAAGTCTTTGAAAACGATTTTTAAAAAAGGCCAGAAATCACAATTACTAAGGTTATCAGTAAGGCCGGTTTTAATAATGTCAGAACAGAAAAATAGGTCTTTGAGCCTATTCTTTCAGAATAAGTCTTTTAGTTAACCACAGGCTTGTTACAAAGCCTCTCTTGCAAAACCAGATTTCTGACACACCTGAGCTAGTAATCTTGTTCTGAACATAGTCTGGTTAAGAGGCATGGTTTGAAGGTCAGCTATGGGGAAGAAACAGTTTCTCTAGTTTTTTGGTTTGGTTTAGGCAGTACAAATAGATAGTTAAAGTGCTGCAGTCATACTGCATCACTCGAAGACATCTTTTAGCAGTTCCAGCTGAGAGATTGACACCATTCTCCTTTGCAGGCTTTTCCTGTCTGCTTGCACAGTGGCCTGTCATACTCCCGTTCTCATCTTGAGAAGACTGAAAACCTCTGTTTGTTCTCTTCCTTCCTCCTGCATTGTTTTTGTACACTGATACTGGTTTGACTGTGATATTCGTTGCTTTTCTTCAAAGTGTCTTTCTTATAATCAGCACGATACTTAGCAAACTGCTTGTAAATTGTAACCACTACAAACAGACGTGTTTAAAATGAGATGCCTCCCTTTTCTGACTTCATAGCTTTGGCTATAAATAAAAAAGGGAATGTAAAAAGTGGTCCCACTTGAAGTGCATAATGAAGCTGTTCAAAAATGACAAATTTATCTTGCTTGAGTATTTATTTTTGACACTGAAACTTCAAACTGAAATAAGAAGTATAATAGTATTACATTTTGTTTAATTATTATTCTCTCCTTCATTTCCCATTCCTCTTTCTGTTTTTTTATTTCCTATTTTCTACATTTAAAATTGAATTTTAAGAAAGGGTAACGAAGGGAAACTGAAGAAACAAATCCAAACCTTTTAACAAAACATAATATTAGCCTTTTTGTAGACAGAATCAAAAATTTGGGGAATAACTGTTAATTTACTCAGAAAATAAGTGTGTGAAAGTTTTGCTTATTTTTAAATTAATTAACCTTCAAAGAAGATATTTCAAGTAACTTTAAAATGTCAATTAATTATGTTGATAAAAAAATGCTTCAGGATAAACTGTTTGTAAGGAGGCTGCAATGATTTTTAAGAATACTTGTGGCAGCAAAAGAACAAATAGACCCAATGACTTTACAGTTAATGATCATACCCAAGAAAAATACACAGATAGGAGAATAAGTAAGGGAAGAAAGGAGTGCACAGGGGAGAATCAGAGAATGAAGACTAGATCTAGTCATATGTACTAAACAGTTGATTCACTATGAGGAAAGGACTTGATGGCAAATGATAGAAAATTGCCAAGGATACTGGAAGAAAAAAGTTCCGTCAGTACTTTGGTGTAGCAGTTTCTATAATAGATGATTATAGAATGGATGACTCTTTGTTGCCGTAGTTGTGTAAAACCAGCTTTTGTTATTAAAATGAAGAAAAATATATGACTCATGGCTAATTTTAAATGTGTTCTCAGATACACAAACCTGTGCAGAACAAAAGCATAAACTATTTAGTATGTGAAAACAACTTTTGATTACCAATAACTTCCTGAATGTGCACTTGTTCTCTAAAGACTATAAGATTTTATTTATTTATGTATTTATTATTTTTTAATGGTTTGTTATTAAAACTTAGAAAGGCTTAGGGAAAACATTGCTAAAAATATTGTACCCTAAGAAACAAACACAAATTAATCAAACATGATAAACTTGCTTTGTATCAGGCTTAATTTCAGGTAAACCTTTCTATTTTGAGGTTACTTTTTAAAACCAACAGCAATCAGTTCAAAGAACTAAGGCCCTTTTATGTCTTGGAAGAACAGAAATGGCTTTCATTGATGTAAATGCAAAGCTTTCATTGATTAAGAACTTACTTGGAATTTGTTCAGAAATACATTCAAGCGAGGACCACATTAACCCATGTATATTTCCACAATGTACCCTTCAATTGCACAGCTACAAAACAAGCAAGGCAGTACAGCAGGAAATACTGTTCACATTCTCATTTGAAATCCTCTAATTATAGAGTCAAGCATCTAAGTTCATAAGACTACAAAGACTGTAGAAGAAGCATGAATCTAATCTCTTTGTTAGGTCACTTGTAGAATGGCATGGAGGAACACTCAGTCATAAGCCTGCAGGCACTCACCAAGTATTCTTCATGGTTTTAATCCGGAAGAGGAAAAGGAATTTTTGTCAGCTTTCAATTATAATCTAATTTTAATATCATTTTAATAGATGGGATTACTGCAGATTTGAACTAGTCTCACAAGATTTAACCCATAGTTTATAAGCTTGGTGTTCTTGAGATAAATACATACTAAGTGGCATTTATAAAGCAATTAATGAATTAGCATATAATACAACAAATTTATCTAATAGGACTCATTATTGAAATGTCAACGAACACCAGTCAAAGAGAATGACAGTCACACAGAAGAAACACTAGCTACTTGCCAGTATCATGTTTGACAGTAAATGTTGTAATCACAACACTCCCATGTTTCTTCCTGTATTTAAATGGTATAATAGGATATCTATGGGAGGAGGGGGTTGTCTGTTTCTTTCGCCCAGTAGTATCTGATAATTTCATAATTTAAAATTAATCTATTTTCTCTAATTATGAAAAAAAGTAAGAAATATCATATATCTTACCTCTGTGTTGAGCAGCGTTGTACAAATACCATTAAAATGAAGAATATGAAATATTGTAAATCATTAGGGGAAAAAACCAAAACAAAAAAAAAAAAACCCACCCAAAAACACAATCTAGAAACTTGAGATAATTTATCCATGAAGTGTTCATAAATGTTGACAATACTTTTTGCATCTATGCTTATACTTTTGACATTTTCTTGAGGGATCATATATGCTCAGAAAAAGCATGTTGGAATGTTGTATCATTTATTCTATGATCTGTGGGTCTGTATCATTTTGTTTTGGAACAGTAGTGTGTTTTTGACATGAATCCTCCTGCCATCCTCAGTTATAGCTTATTGGTCCAGCTCACAGAGCACACTTTATGTGTTTGAATTAGATTCCATTTGGAGAAAACTAAACCAGAACATCCACTCTAGGTATTCACCAAGTTTGGTCCAGTCCCCAGTGGAAAAGGATCTGAACAGCTTTGAACAACATTCACAGAAGGGAAATTCAGGCCAGAACACCAGACTAAAATGACTTTGAAATAATGCCCCCTGAACTGCACATGGTGTAGATGTGGGGCATGAGCACCAACTGCTGATGCCCCAGTCAAATTATACATGCCGACTGTGACAAAATATTACTAGCATAGACAAAGTCTGGAGAGGGTTTTTCTTCTGACAACATAAATTATGCTTACAATGATCACAAGGTATTTGTTTATGAATGCCTTAAGAATAAGCTTGTGTGGCTGATCCACCTGCCTTCCATTATCTGATTTAAAGTTTAAGTTTTAGATACTACAAAAATATATATAGCAAAGAGTCATATTAATACATAGAGTAAAACTCACTAGAATTGGAAATATTTCAAGACTTATGTGACCTTTAATATGGGAAAGTAATAAGATACATCATGATGAGAAAACTAGTGAAGAAACTATGTGATTTATATAATGTGCTGTAACTTTGACTGAACTTGCTGACTTTCCAATAGTTATTTGCTTCTGATTCATTGACCTTAACATCGTATTCTTCATATACACTTTCAAAATCTATTTTTTCTTACAACTGTAGAACTAGACTATATCAAATGGATGTTAACACCTTGACCTATAATAAGCTGTGCACCAAAAGATATTTCTGCTCTTGACTGACCTCAGATATGTGGTGATTCAATGAAGTCGTCTAATTCCTTGTACTCCCAAGACCCTCCTATATGAGGAGCTACATGTGTGGAAACCCAGTAAAATACAACTCTCTTAATTTTCTTCTTTCTGATTTCAATTGATTCCCATATCATTTAAACATTATTGTTTTTCTTCCAAGAGCTTCTATGATATGGAAACTGAGTACTAGAAAATATCCCTGGGTGTGAAAACTTCATAACAAGTCCACAGCTGCAAAGAGAACAAGTCTCCAGCTACAATCAGTGATAGTGATCATAACAACTTTTGACTGCTTACCTCTGTTTTACCTCTGTCTGGTACCTCTGAACCTCTTTATGTCACGCCGATGCCACTACACCAGGGACGCACACCAGTGTCAGTGTAACAATAGCAGGATGCTTGCTCTGTCTTTTGGATGTTCCTTCACCAGAGAAGGCAAGCAACCTGCACCTCTGTCCAGCTCTTCTGACCACAGAGGGAGACTTGATTCTTGTGGTATGGATGGAACAACTGGTGTAATTTAAAGATCTGCTCCAAGTATGTTGATCAAGCACAGAGATACCCTGCAGGTACCCCCATTCAGCCCTGGTTACATAATTTTAATACTTTATTATAATTTTTCCCATTTTCTGATGATCTTTTTTGCTCCCATCATATCTCCCTTTCTCTGCGCTAATATCCTCCCCAATAAACAGAATGCCCCTAATGACTTTTCCCTCATTTCTACCAGTTTTGCTACAGCCACACCCAAATTTGCCATTTCTAATATGGCTGGCTGGGGAATCTCAGCCTTACAGATTTTACTGGTAGTTTCCCTAGGTGCTGCTGGCCTTGCAAGACTCTGGTCCTCCAGCGCTCCCCTGTGCTCCCCTCCAATTATTTGTGAGGTTCATTTGTCTCTCACCTTGCCTTTAACCAACTGTGAGACCCAGCAATTATTCATGGAGCTATCTGTAAGTTTGTTCTCCTTGTTATCTGTCACATCCAGGAATTTCTCATGCCCTGTTCAGCAATTACTCATGTCCTGTTCTGCAGTTTCCCATGTCCTGTTAATATGCTTCACTTCAGGCCAGGATCTTGTCAGCAGCTAAGCCCTTTGCCTACAACCCTAGTACAGGTGTGAACTGCAAAGTGCAAAAGACTGACAGAAACTCATTCCTGAAGCCCTAATCACATCACAGAGCCAAAGGTTTCTAACTTTGTTGAAGCTACTAGTGACAGAAAGACTTCTGATCACAGTGGCAATGCTATTTATAGCCAATATACTTACAATTATAATGCGTTATTCTTCTCTTGGAACACGTCACCTCCCATCATGCAGTGTAATCCAATGATATTTGTGGAGTGCTGAATAAGCTTTATCAGGTACAAGAGAAGGAATCACCACAGATGCCTAGAATAATAGGGTAAATGTATCAAAACCAATGTAAACATTAGACAAAGAAAAAAGCAATACTAACTTGTCTATACTACTCTTGTTACCCATTACTGTTTTTTCCAGAGGTTACTCAGCTGTTTCTCCATTGCAGTAAATTGCATCATATCAACATATTTTCTCTTGTATCAGTGACTTCACTGATTCTAATAAAGCGTATAGTCATTAAAAGGTCATAATGGAGATTGTGCAGATATTGGCTCTGGTTTTCTTCTTTTTCAGAACTGCCTATGGTGGTAAGGTCAGAGTCAACAGCATTGTGGTAAGAGAGACCTGAGTTTAAAAAAATATAGTCTGAATCTACCAGACATATCTAAACAGAATAAAACTAGTTAATACAACTTGCCACCTCCCACAAGTCCAGCTTTGTTATGTACCTGTCACTGCAAGTAAAACTTTTCTGAGCCATGCATTGATTTATGCAGCAGTTCTATGAAGTAGATGCTAATATTGTGAATGTACAGGATAATGTGCTATTCTAAAGGATTTATTCTCTAAAACCTTTTTTAATAATTTTAATTCTTCATGAGTAATATGTGTTTAAGACCTAATTTCCAAACTCATATTTTAAACACATTTTTACCAGTCTGACCCATGTTGTATGTTACAATAGGTAATTTACTATGTTAGAGACCAGGATTCCTCATGAGAAAAAGTTCTTTCAACTTTACAAGCAAAAAAGAATGAATCAGAAGCCACATCTAAAGGTTCATTGAGAAGGTTTATATTAATACAAACATTTTTTGAAATCCAGTTGTGCAAATAGGTTTTTAAGCAAGATGCAAGTAACCTTAAAGAAAGATTGGGTTTAGAATTCAGACATCTCAATCATTCTTTAAGTAATGCAACATCACCATATGGCATAATCCCATATTACTGATTTTGCCACATAAGAGAAAACAATATTTAGAAACTTCCTCAGACTTACAAAATCTTTCCTTAAAGTTTCCTCAAAATAGATCATGTATTTCTTGATCTACAAATAAGCTATGATATGTAAATGAAATCCCCAGACAGAGTTAGAGATGATGAATGCTTTTCCTAACATTTTTCAACCATGAGCTTGTTTAACTGTTAATAGACACCTTAACTGATGATTTATGCCTCTGCTTTCTATTTACCTCACAACAGTAACAAAGAAGGGACACCTGCACACAGAACTCCTCATCATGAGGATAACACTTATCAAGACCAGAAATATATACCTACTCTTTGTACTGTTTGTACCTATATCTCCAGTGTCCAGCAGTGTAACTAGTGTGCATACAATAGGACAGGATCTCTAAAGAAAACCTTTAAAAGCTTGACTACCATTTCTTATTCACCTGAAACTTGTCTTTAATTCATAGGTACTGCTCTACATGACAGAAAGATACCTGCATTAGAAAACCGACATCTTTCTATGACATGAGATTTATCTTTCAAATGCCAGAATGCAGCAAAAGGTGCTGTAAGAAAATAGGTCTGGAAACGTAGTAAGGAGAGGTTTCTGCATGATTTTTCAGTAGTTTAGAATAGCAGTTAGAGTTTAGAAAAGAACTAAGAGTGATTTTACACAAGCTATTTTCATTTTTATGGTAATTATGTGAAAGTTACTGCTTCTAATATACTCCATTTTAAAATTATTTGATTTCTTTGTTTTCAGAAGGCTGATTCTCTGTCCTTTTCTTGTTAACAAAATGAAACTGGTTGGTCAAATCTGATAAGACCTATTCAAACTGGATGCCTCTGCCAAACCACACAGCTCTCAACATCCAACTAGACAAGAATAAATGTTTTCATTACAAACAGAAAGCCAAAAATCCATTTGCTTTTGCATGAGAAATGGAAAGTCATATCTTAATACAAATTTTATAAGCATATATAATAAGTAAAAAGTGAAGAATAGCGAAGCAGATCCAGCAGTCCTGAAGTTCAGACAACTAGAACCTGCAAATGAATTAAGTACTTCCAAGATTGATGAGAACATATTTTAAAAAAATATTTGCATGTATGTGCATATTAATTTTGTATTTAATTTCTTTCTAAATGTGTCAGCACACACTACTATGGTTGCTATTACAAAGCATTTTAAAATATCTCATAATTATGATTTAATCCCTTAAGTAGGTATGTCTCTGATTCAATTCTATAGTTTAAGAATTAGGTGCTAGAGTACCTCAACTTCAAATATCCAATAACTATAGCTTCATTAAAAAAAAATGACACCACTATTTTAAACTCTGTCAGTTTTGCATTCATAATGGATCTGCTTCAAATTACCAAAGACTTGGATCTGATCATATTCATGGTTTTGAATCTTCCTTTGAAAGTCTGGTACCTGATAGAATTTAGAGTCGTTTAACATTTCTACTTGTTTGGTCAAGACCAGTCCAGCGTAAACATTGATCTGGTAGGGAACTGTATGTTGAAATTACTATAACATTGCTACAATGTTACTATGAAGACACTATGATTTAACTGCAAACTATAATATAACTGCAATCGCTCAATAAAATGACAACAGCAGGCAGAACTAAAAGGATCACTTATGCCACGGTCACAACTTTACACTTTTTGCAATGATATCAAGAGATAGTGGTTAGCAAAAGAAGTGTAACATGAAAACTTTTCCACCTGATAGTGCATTCCATCTATGACCAATTGCAGTCATAGATGCAATATCATGCCAAATATCCAAAACAATACCTGCCTCTGACTTTTTCAAATGTCATAGAATCATAGAATCATAGAATGGTTTGGGTTGGAAGGGACCTTAAAGATCATCTAGTTCCAATCACCCTGCTGAGGGCAGGGACACCCTCCACTAGACCACATTGCCCAAAGACCCGTCCAACCTGGCCTTAAACACTTCCAGGGAGGGGACGTCCGCAACCTCTCTGGGCAACCTGTTCCAGTGCCTCACCACTATCACAGTAGAGAATTTCTTTTTAACATCTCATCTAAACCGACCCTCCTTCAGCTTGAACCCATTACCCCTTGTCCTGTCACTACACTCCCTGATAAACAGTCCCTCACCATCTTTCCTGTAGGCCCCTTCAGGTACTGGAAGGCTGCTATAAGGTGTCCCCAGAGCCGCCTTTTCTCCAGGCTGAACAACCCCAACTCTCTCAGCCTGTCCTCATAGGAGAGGTGCTCCAGCCCTCTGATCAGCTTCATGGCCCTCCTCTGGACTCTCTCCAACAGCTCCATGTCTCTCCTGTACTGGGGCCCCCAGAGCTGGATGCAGCACTCCAGGTGGGGGTCTCACAAGGCAGAGTAGAGGGGCAGGATCACCTCCCTCGACCTGCTGGTCCACGTCTTTTGATGCAGCCCAGGACACGGTTGGCTTTCTGGGCTGCAAGCGCACACTGCCGGCTCATGTTGAGCTTCTCATCAATCAATTCTTTTTTTTTTTTTTTTTTTTTTTGATCTTCAACTGCTGCTCGCTTAGAATTAAAATCTTCTCTAATTTTACTCTGTGATTCTGAGATTTTGCATTTTCTCTACTATTATTCATATAAGTAGACAGTCAATATGACATAATGTTCTAATGCAGGAAATGTAGTTTTTCTCCAAATTACACTGTAGTAATATTGCTATTGAAATCAATGGAGTTACAAAGTGTGAAAAGATTCAGATGAGAATTAGAATCTTGCCCACCATAAAAACCTGTGGTATTTTATACATACTATAATACTACAGTTTGGATTTTTAAAAGGATTCAGGTCACCAAATTGCAAGTGATTAGGGATTCAATTCCTAATACTGACCATATTGCTTTTACAATCCTTAATCTAAATCATCATTCATAGTGGAAAATGTGGCCAAATATATTACTAGACAACTATAAATTGGTAAAACACATTGTGTGGATTCTGCATAAGGAGCTAAGTGGTGAAGAATTCTTATGTTATTTCTGTCAGTATGTTCTCGAAGAAATAATGATTGAGTACTCATGCAGAATACTGGGAAAAGGATTTCTACATGACGTAGGAGAGCCCAGCACTTTAAATCATTAAGCTGCAGCTCATTTGCATGCTATTGTTAATGATAGCTTTGAAATCTAGCTCTAATGAAGCTGCTTGCTTTTTTTCATCTTTGCCGCCCCTTCTCTAGACCAAAGATTCATTGTTCTGTTCCCTGAACAGCTTTTATAACCCCATTTATTTGTGATTATCTTCTCTGCTGTAAAATCAACCTTGTTAAATATGTGCTCTGGAAAAGTGTTGACACTTTCATAAAATTATCTGCCATGATTTCCTGTCTTACCTCAGGGATCTGCACCACCCTTTTCCAATTTTGTTTTTAAAACATTTCAACATGAGATGTCTAGGACTTTGAAACTGTCTGTTCATATCATTGATTTGATTGGCTTTTTTCACTGTATCAATTAAAAATTATATCCAAATTGATTGAGGCCCAGTATTTAAAACAACTTCTTTTTTTTTTTTTTTTTTAACCAGGCCTATCACATGTACCGGTATTTTATGTGAAATGTCAGGAGGCTATGTTACATAAAAGATCAAAATGTCCTTTGAGAATATATAGAATCATAGACTTATGGAATACCAGGTTGGAAGGGACCTCAAGGATCATCTGGCCCAACCCTTCTTGGCAAAACCTCCACCTAGACAAAAACACCATCTAGACAAGATGGCCCAGCACCCTGTCCAGCTGAATATTAAAAGTGTCCAGTGTTGGGGAGTCCACCACTTCCCTGGGGAGATTATTCCAAAGTCTGATTGTTCTCATTGTGAAAAAAAAATTTCCTCTTGTGTCCAATCAGAATCTCTCCAGGAGTAACTTGCACCCATTACCCCTCGTCTTTTCCATGTGAGTCCTGGTAAAAAGGGAGTCTCCATCTTCTTTGTAACCACCCTTTAAGTACTGAAACATGGTGATGAGGTGTCCTCTAAGTCTTCTTTTCTCAAGGCTGAACAAACCCAGTTCTCTCAGCCTTTCCTCATATGGCAGGCTTCCCAGTCCTTTGAGCATCTTTGTGGCCCTTCTCTGGACCCTCCTCAGCCTGTCCACGTCTTTCTTGTGTAGCAGGGACCAAAACTGAACACAGTATTCCAAGTGTGGCCTGACAAGCTCTGAGTAGAGTGTGATAATGAATTTTTTATCTCTGCTGGTGATGCCCTTGTTGATGCAGCCCAGCATCCTGCTGGTTTGCTTTGCCACTGCACCACACTGTTCACTCTTATTGAGCTTGTTGTCCACCAGGACCCCCAGGTCCCTTTCCACAGAGTTTCTCTCCAGCCAGGTGGATCCCAGCCTGTGGTGCACTCCTGGATTATGTTTTCCCAGGTGCAAGCCCTTATGCTTGTCCTTGTTGAACTTCATAAGGTTCTTGTTAGCCCACTCTTCCAGCCTATCCAGGTCTTTCTGCAGGGTGGCTCTCCCTTCCAAAGTGTCTGCTTCCCCACTTAGTTTGGCATCATTGGCAAACTTCATCAGGGTGAACTTGATCCCATCATCCAGATCACTTATGAAGATATTAAACAGCGTTAGGCCCAATATCAGTCCCTGGAGAACCCCACTTGTGACAGGGTGCCAATTCAAAAAAGAGCTATCTACCACCACCCTCTGGGTGCAGCCTGTCAGCCAGTTCCCCACCCACTGCATGGACCACTTGTCTAGACCATAACACATCAGTTTCTCTATGAGGAGTCTGTGGGGAACTGTATCAAAAGCCTTGGAGAAATCCAGCTAGACAATGCCCACTGCTTACCCCACATCAACCAAGCAGGTTACTTTGTCATAGAAGGCGATCAGGTTTGTCAAGCATGATTTGTCCTTGGTGAATCCATGCTGGCTGGATGTCCCCTGATCTCCACAACTTCTCAAAGATCATGGAGAGCATCCTCTCACTGACATCAGACAACTCTCGTAATGCTCTTGAGTGGATATTCTCAGGGCCCTTTGATTTATAGGGGTCAAACTTCTGTAATAGTTCATGTACCAACTCTTTATTCACTGACAGCAGATCTGTGTTTGCATTGACCTGGATTTTTGTTCTCAAGGCCTGGGGCCCAACAGTGCTGGTAAAGACAGAGGGGTTTTTTAACTTCAAAAAAGTGTTGCGAACCTCTGCCTTTTCAGCATTGTTGGTGACCAATTCACGTCTCCTGTTTAACAGTGGACTAATATTATCCCTGTGCTTCTGCTTGTTGTTTATGTACCTGAAGAACCCTTTCTTGTAGTTTTTGACAGCCCTGGCCAATTTCAATTTGAGCTGAGCTGTTGCTTTTCTGACTGCATCTCTGCATGCCCTGACAATGCCCTTATAGTTCTCCATGGGTATTTGTCTGCTTTTCTATCTCTGGTACGCTTACCTTTTGGTTTTGAGCAGTCTCAGAAGCTCACAGTTAAGCCAAGGGGGTCTCTTGCTCTGCCTGCTTCCCTTTCCCACTAGCACTCCCTAGGCTGCTTTTTATAGGTGTTTAAATCTCCCGCCATTGTTCTGGCAATGCCCAGGCCTCGTCAGTGTCTCCTGCTGATGCAATGAATCAATTTATTTGTTTTGCACTGAAAATTAAGATGACACACAGAGAACTTTTAAAGCCTCCTTTATAAATTTTCTTTCATAACAGACATTACATAATTGAATCAAATAATACAGAAAATGAAAACTGATCGTAAGTTATGATCACATTTCCTACTGGGGTCAGCAGCTAGTAACTTCTAGTTTTCTCACAATGAGTTCAGAAAGTGGAGCATTTCTGAAAGTATCTCTATTTCCTTAGTATCTTTCATGTTATAAAAACCCAAAAGCATTTCCTATCCCTGAGATCCGTGTACATATTTTAACTTCATTTTGTCTCTGAATTGAAAACCATTTCTGAACATAGTGTTCTGCCTCATGTTGTAGATCCTTGCCCTAATTACCATCTTCAGTAGTTGCATTTTTACGAAAGAAAAATCTTATACAAGAATTTGAGAGACTTTTTACTGTAGAAATGTACTGGTCAGCCTTACAAAATACATATTTGTAGTCCACTCTAATTCAGAAATGCACCAAGCCTCATGTACAACTCAAATGTTGTTCATATAGTAGGTATTGTTCATATAGTAGATATTTTTATATCTTAGATAAGCATCTGCAAATCAGCATGTTACTCCATTTGTATTCACATATTCATCAATTTTCTACTTTACTTATAAGAGTATATCTTGTCTGGATACACCTCGTCAGCTTGCAGAAAAAAGAAATACAGTTCCCTGCAGAGATGGCTTTGTAAGTGGTTTTGAGATTCTGCAGGAAAATAAGTGGCATTGTTGTACTTGAAGTACGGTTCATGCTGTGTTGATTTGGCAGATTAGTACCTAACTCTTCCCTTGCAAAGGAGTTTCCATTTTGATTGAGTGTTATAGACTGAAGATTTTATTGTAAAGGTAAATCTTACTTGTGAGGATATAAATCTTCCCTGAGGAATGCCAGTCGTCAGTTGTCTCCACATATATCCCATTATATATTTCATATTTTCTTTTTCTTTTTTTTCCCTTGCTTCTTCCACATGTCTAGTAATAGGGTAAGACTTAAAAGCAGGAGATTGCATATCGACATCAACATGCATCTACACATTGACTTTATAGATAGTTGTTCTTGAATACTTTGTAGTCAAAGAGGAAAAAAGACACTTTTAGGCTATTAACGTTCCTCTGACATGTTTTATAAATCTGTTTTCCAGTGAGATTAATTGTAGTTACTTCTCTGCACTTACTAAGAAAAATATTAACCTGATCTAATAAAGGAAAAATATAGTACAAAGCAAAACTTTTTCACTTTTGAGTAAGCAAAGATGTAAGAATAATTTCAAGACCAAGACATTTACTTTTCAAGTGAATTAATTCTCAACATAAAATAATAGGATCCTAGGCTGAATTTAGTGAAATAGATGTAGCTGTATGTAGAAAACGGAACAGTGATGGAATGTAAGGAAATTAAGTTAACAAATGTTACCACCTATGAAACAGACTGTTCTTGTAAATTTTGGGAAACGCTATGTATTTAGATTTTTGCACAGCAAGCATTTCCACATCATGAAAGGCAATTGCATTTGTCACATTGTTCACAATGCAATGAAGTATGCATCTAAACATCTGCCCTGTGATAGAGTAGCACTGAATATTAATGTGGTTAATGACTTCTTGTCTTTAACAAAAATTCCAGAAGACAAACTTTGTTAAGTGTGTACAGTGACAGCAAAGTCTATTCTTATCTGTGCCTTATTTCTAGAAGAAAGCCACCATGAGTTTCCTTTTTTTTAATTGCCTTGTTTTAGTTTTTTTTACTGTTTTGTAGCAAAGACAGTTTAAAAGACTTTAAGCAGTACCCTACTAAATCTAAAATGAAAATTGTGTGTCGCTTCCCTTTTATCCATATGCTTTTCTTTGTCCCCGTCCTCAGTGGAGTTAACTTTTTATTACAGAAATGCAAGTGTCCACAGCAACTTGTAGGTTCTGAAGTCAAAATAGTAAGAGCCTGGATTCACTGTAATATTTAACTCTGTACGTCATGATAACTGAAAGACAAAATCTGTCAGAAATTTCTCACTTTTGCTAAAAACAAAAACAAAACAAACCAACCATAAATTTAATTTTAACATTTGGGGTTGAAAAAAGCAAGAGAGAAAGAGATAAAGGATTTTAATTAATAGCTGATGTGGAAGATTTTAGTAGAAACTTTCGAAACTAAATTAAAACAAAATTTCTAATGCAAGTCAGGGAGGCAATTCAAACTATGAAATTTTGTCAGCAATTTTGGCAAAACAAAATTAAGATGTGCACACACATAGTCAGAGTAATACAGAATCAGATCTGGATTCACACATGTAGTGAGTGGGATGCCTACCCACTTTAGAGATCTACAGTGATTTTATATCTAAACTAACCACCTTTGACTTCCTCTATAGTCAATGCAGAAAAATAAATATATTTTATTTGCAATTTTTCTGATTTGTTGTTAGACCGATATCTATTTTATGCTGAGACAAATGCAGACATGACCTTTCCGTTGGCAACAAAGGGAACATAGAATGATACGCATACATATTAAAGATGTCCACTCTTAATCATATTAATCCTACCTCTGGAATTTGTCTAGACTTTATATAATATCAATGGATTTACAGAATGTCAGCAAAACTGATTTCATTATATGATTTTTGTAAAATCTCTGGAAGTGATGACAATATTCAGTAACTCTAAACAATACCCAACAGTAGCTAGGATCCTGGATCATGGTAGATGTCAGCAAGTAGATCTTCCATTCCTTCATCATTTAACATTCATCTTCATTCCTTCTATGCCTTCATCTTCATCATTTTAATGCCATTAAAATTAAGAGGTCTGCATTGGCATAATGGAGAGAAGGACTTGAATGATAAGCTACTACTTATTGATGTTATATGTCACTAATTCTAAATTGTTTGTCTTTTCTATTTCTTTTTTTGCTAGGGCAAATGAAAGGAGGAAAATATTTGGCAAGGTGTCAACTATTTGTTCAATAGGTCATACGCATTTTTTTATCAAAAGCCAGTAGTTTAAAAACTAGACAATTTTATTATTGGTCTTGATGTTTTATACTTGGAAATCATTCAGCAGATCATAAAAAAAAAAAATAACTGTGAAACCCATTGACATGAACCAGTAACTGCCTTCTGAATATTGGTGCTATTTCTTCAGACTGTATTGATGCTTCCTAACTACAGCAATTGAGGCTAACATTAGAGTTCACTTCAACATGAGAAAAGTGAGAAATGAATCTGCAGTTAATTTGGGATTTCCCAAGCCAATAAACATAAAATGTTCATCCCAACTATGACATCCTAGAAATGTGCATATGCTATTTTTGGAGTACTAAATGATGGTTACATCATGATAGCTAAGTGCTTTCAAACAAAGTGTGCATTGAAAATGCTACTTATATGACAACTTTCTGTCATGAACGTTAAAATGATTAGAAGACGTACATATGCATTATTCCTACAGAAACCTTTAGATTAAAACCTTCAACAAAAGCAACATCTAAAGATACTTCCTTTTTCTAATAGCAGACTTTTGCATCATTTATTTTCAGTTATGCACATTAGATGAATGAAGGATCAGGACCAAACCTGCACAGGCTATCCACACATCCATGTACACTAATTTGCCATTTTCTTTTCTTCAAAACAAAGACAACATTTTATTAAACAGTATTATATTTTTTCTTTTAGTTTGAAATATTTTTGTAGCACAATCATTTTTTTCAGTGTGTTCCTGTCTGTATCACCTACTGTCTTTGTCTTTCACATATATTTATTCCTAGCATTCCTTATATTCTGCAGATGATCAGTCCTGCCTCTTCCCCTCTCTCCACCTTTAGTTATATTTACATTGAAATTGCCACAACCTCTCTTTAGGTTTGTCAGGATGTAGTAAGTTTAAATGCTTGATTGTGTATAAACATGATCTACTTAGCCTTATTCCAATCAGAATACTTTTATGGAATGTAAGATTGTATTTTCCATCAGAATCGTCTTTATCCCATGAGGAAGAGTGTGATCTTTAAAATGAATTGGCCACAGCCACAATTGCCTACTCTAGTTAGGCACTGGCACTTGGTGCCTTCTAGAGGGCACTCCTTGCTTTGTTACCTATTCAATGGAGAAAAACAAGCTTTTCCAGGGAGAAATTTAGAGCACCTTTATTAACCTTTATCTCTGACTGATTCACTGAAAAAGGCTGTTATTCTCTCTTTTTTTATTAACCTTATTAACTACCTTCATTAGAGAACTTCAAATACATAGTCTAAGCATGGTCTGTAAAAGCAATGAGATGCACTTCATTTCTCCTCTCTCAAAATGTCTACAGTGTTGTGGATTTATATGAATTAAAGCATGTTCTTGCACTGGATTAAAAAAAAAGGTGACAAGTGACATTAGAGCTAGTGAGAGTTCATTGAAGCTAGCTGCCTGGCTCCTTGCTTTATGATTGTCTGTAACTAGAATGTTACAGTTCTATTCAAACTGCAGCTTCTCTTGTTATTATTTATTTCAAATATCCTGGATAAGAAGATATAGATTGTTCTTTTTGACTGTTACAAAGCATAAGGAATACTTTCCTAGGAGCTTCTTGGTAAGAGCATCAGCCCTATACACAGACAGACATGATAAAACTGTTCAGTTTGACAGGATTACTGCTGTAGTCAAGACATACCAATACTCATGCTGGATATGTATCAAATATTTCTGCCTTAGAGTCTCCCTTTGCATCTCATAATGTTGACTTAATTGGGTCCATGGAAATTCTTTAAATGCAGGGTAGTGTCCAGGTGATATAATGTCTATATAAAATCCATGACTTTATGCAACCCTATCTTGACATATCCATTTGAAACTGACCATAAGGGACATACCAGTGATACTCTGTAGCACATATTTGCTTATTGTAAAGACCCAAATAGGGACTGGTATCAGCAGATGTTGTTTACCGACCATACAGCATTGCTGTACAAGGTTTATGAATGCGCTGAAGTAAACTTGACAAAGAAAAACAGAAACATCAGCTATTGCCTGAAAGAAAAAAATAATTGAAGATGCAGTACTGAATGCATCTTAAGGAGCAAATTAAATTTAAAACATTATTTGGGGTTTGGCGTGAATTAAAGAATTTAATGTAATCCTGTAGCTGTAATCCTGTAAAATATATTATTCATTTTTAGAGGATATTTACAACAAAAGATTGACATTCTCTATTCTGATGATACAACCTTTTCAAAAGCCACATTTCAACTACTAGTGTCTCCTCCTAGAAACTCACTGAGGAAATATTACATTTCTACTTCACAACTCTCTGTACAGGAGAGACTCCTTAGCATTCTCTGTGAGGTCAGACAGTGATAAGGTACTGGAGTCTGAGAAACATGCACAGTCCAGACTTTTTGACAGGAAAAGGTGCTTTTCTACTGATTTGAGTTCGGAATCCTAAATTTCTGTAAATGCCATGAAAAGGCAGCTGTATAGCATAAAAACCACACAGAAAGTTTTTAAGCACAGCCACTACCTTATGAGCAAGATTCCTACAGCAGCCAATGTGAAATTCAATTTTGCACAAAGGGACAATCACATAGGGACAATCACATTTTATTGTATGAAAGAAGAAAGTATTTGGAAAATATATTTAGTTTTCTAAGATAAGAAGTCTCACATAAACTTCAAGAGGAATTATTTTCTTTCACAAAAATCCCAAATGTGCTATTCTACTTAAAAAGGAAGTGAATTAAACAATTTACTCTAGCTCTGCTCACTGAGGCACTGGAAGATTCATGTACATGAACAATTAAGGAAGAAAATGCACAGACGTGACAGGCCTTCAGGTTTTTCTCTCTTAGCTTTTCAAATCAGTCAGAAAATTGTCTCTCTGTTTCTGACAGTAAGTACAGTATGTTATTCTGCAGCAGAATTGCTTACTAAAGGTTTGGGTGGTTTCTATTGTTTAACCAAGCTCAGAATCACAGTCAATTCATTACAGGAGGTATGTCAGTCCAGCGATGTGGAAACCTGTGCTACTGACATGAAAGGGTCAGATACTAGATAAAATCTAGAGGGATCTGGGCTGTGAAGTCTGAGTGAGATGAGAATCTTGGTCTCTTCAGAAATGATAAAAGAGACACGGACATTATGTGTGTTTCATCCTCTGATCTGGCCACAGCAGATGGCACTGGCAGTAGCTCTAGAGAAGTCAGCCTCAACAATAATAATTTTCAAGGAGGGAATTCCTTAAGAATTACTAAGAAACCATTCTATAAGTAATAAAGTACAATTTAATTGCTTGACACTGTTATGGACAGATTCTGACTGTCTTATACATTTCAAAAATGTTGCGATGTCCCATATAGCTGGGAAGTGAGTGTTGGGGACAGTACTAAGAAAATTAAGTTGTTCATTGCTAAAGTGTTTTGTCAGTTTGTCTCCATTGAGTTTCTTCATCATTTTTGCAATCTATCACAACACACTGGAAGTAAACAATAGATCAAGCTTTTCAGTTAAATTAAAAGGACTATTCACCTGGATGGCAGCATCTCATAAATTTCATTGCAATAGTACAGAGATTCTGATGTTCTGTCTTCACATATACATTTCTGTGCTTCCACTGTTCATTTTGTTCATAAAAGGAAGGGGTGCGGAATAATAACAGCTAAAGTAAATCTGTGGGTAGTGAAAATATGAGATTTGGTGATATAAGTCAGAACTCAGGCATAGAGTTGAAAGAAGCAGGTCTGAAAGTTTTCATAGTTATGCACCTATATTTACACAGGCAAATCCACTGTTACTCAAATAAAATCTCATCAATCCCATTTAAATATCAACATGGTGCTGCCGCCTTTCTGATAGCCCTCAGAATTTTCCACCTTATTTTTCTTTCAGAAAAGGTGTTCAAGCAACAAACTTACCTGGATCAGAACACCAGGTTTCTGCTGCTGTGATGTTGTGCAGATGCAGTTGGCATCTACTGTTGGGTAAATAGCCTTTTCTTCTAGCAGCTACTGCAGCCAGTCTGCCAAATCTTATCACGATCAGTGACAAGTCTATCCATGGTAGGCAGAGATATTTGGTTCCTGTCACTGCACAGACTGGAGAGAAAGGGCTGTCCTTAAGGGGAGTAAGAGTGGAAAGAGCTGTTTCTGTGAGGCACATTAAGTGCAGCTTGGCTGGTGCATTACTTAGATCCCATCTTCAAGGATTCTCAGATATAATGTATAGTGTTGTAAATACAACTGAGTCTTTACATAGACAAAATATGGAGTTAGGTTAGGGAAAATCCGAGTTATTGGAACATAAGCAAATAATATTCTGATATATGCTGCTTCTGCAAGGCATCATTCAAAATTTTGGCCTGACTTCCATTTAAGCTGAGAGAAAGCACCCTGTTTCCAAAAGATGACAAATATTTTCTAGTTTAAGTGCAGATCCTGCAAACTTTCTTTTACGTGGTTAATTGATCTTTGTTAAAAATACACCCACTGGGTGATTTAAAATCTTTTAACTATTGAAATGTAGTTCACTTAAAGCTTATTACTTGCTTTCTTTGACAATGAATTCCCATGACAGAGAGAGAGAGAGAGAACTTCTCATTCTTTCTCTAGTTTACCCACATCCTTTTTCATATAATCTGCTGGATGACATAAAATGGAAATGAATTCTTACTTTTTAAGGGAAAATAATTCTGATTTCTTTTTTCTTGCTGTTCGTTTCATTTTTCAGTCAGCACTTGTTACAGTTGAATCATGTCAAGTGCAAAAGCTGAAGTTCCCATAGTAACATTAACATATCCACAAGCGACAATAAAACCTTTACAGTACTTCATAGTACTGTTTATTTAATTTATCTTTGGGTTTTTTTCTTGATTCTAATCTGGTTTCAGTATTCTTATACTATTTTCCCTCTGAGTTACATCAGTTGCTCTGAAACTAATGTTGTAGATAAGGATGAAACATATTGGTACCCACAATTATAGTATAAAATTAGTTTACCTGAAATTCAAAATGTGTACTTTGGAATGTGAAGTCTCTCTAAAAAAAAAATAATATATATATATATAAAAAAATCCCTCCTAAAATCACTAGTTAACAGTACTCCAGACTGAAACAACTATTTAGAGAAAAATAAAATAGAATAAGCAATGCATATTTGTCCTGGTTCTGGCAAGGATAGAGTTAATTTCCCAAGGAGCCAGGACAGGTGAGCCAAGCTGGCCGGGGGCTATTCCATACCATATGACATCATGCTCACCATAACAGGGGGCTAGTCGGGCAGGGGTGGGGTCGGCGTGTCCGCGTGGCTCCGGGGTGGGCTGAGTGTCTGGTCAGTCATCAAATTGGTAAATCGTTCTCTGTTATCACCCATTGTTACTATCTGTTATCAGCACTGTTGTTGATTGTTTCCCTCTCCCTTGCTGTCCCAGTAAACTGCCCTTATCCCAACCCTCCAGGCTTTGCCGTTGTTTTTCCGTTCTCCTCCCCATCCCGCCGGGGGAGGGGTGAGCGAGTGGCGCGTGGCACTTAGCTACCGGCTGGGGATAAACCACGTCAGTCCTTTTTGGCGCCCAACGTGGGGCTCGAGGGGTTGTGATAACGACAAGTCTGACCCAAGTGTGTTAAAACAAAGTTGTTATAAGCATTTGTAATGTTACTGAAACAGTCACTGGTCATAATGATGTTCTGTTTGGTCACATGGCTCTGTTTTGTAAACCCGTGTTTACTCTATGCAATCCCTGCGGTGCTGTTTATCACCTCTGGGAGAGGGGTTCCTGTTCTCATGTTGTTGTACTGTGTGATAATGACTTATGATAAGATATCATTGACAGTCATGGGTCTGAGCTGGTATGTGTATGTAGCATTTCGGTCAGGCCCATACCTTGGTCAATATCTTTCAGAATTCATTAATAATTGGACCCAATCTATGGGGAAGACAGGGGGGGATACCTTCTCCCACTCTTTCACCTCCCCTTTTCCCTTTTGGTTGGTTACAACAATTTTTGAGAATGTTGAGTACCCTTGGAATGTTCAGGCCAGTATATTCCTATTGCTAGGTCCCCTGAATGCTTTCCAAGTCCTGTTCAGGGTTAGCAAAAATTTTTTTAAGAGTACCAGCCAGGGATCTTCCCCAAGGCTGAATGGTCAGGGCTGGCATGGCATGTGGGAGAGTATGGGCAGGTATCTAGAGACCTTTTCACCCCCAATGGTTTGGAGCTTCACTCCTGAACAATTGCAAGACCCTGATAAAATGGTAGAATATTTGAAAGGAAAATGCTGTGGGGATTCTAAGGAGACACAACTTACTGCGCTGTGCTGGGCCCTGGCCACAATCTATCAAACACTGCTTGATAGTAGACAGCACCACCCAGGGGAGAGTGCGAACACAGTCCCCCACTACCACAAATTATGCAGTCAAGTTTCCCGCATTTGGGGAAATCGCAGGGGTCAGCACACCTGGAGTGCAGGGGATGAGCCTCACCCTGGGAAAACCACCTGCCTGATTATGGTGTCTCCCCTTGCCAGAACCAGGACAATATTTTAGGAAAGTTCAAACGTGATATGCTGCTCAGTGAGTGTAACAAAACACCTTTTGCTAGATACCGGCCTACAGAGGATCCGAGCTTCTAGACAATAATTTCAGGATGCTGCTACAGTTTAAATAAAGAAATTTCAAGTAAAAATAATCACACATGCAACACTAGATGCCCTAGATTTCCTCCCTGCTGGTGATGTGTAATGATAATCACAATGAGGGACATCTACAATATGAAATGTAATATATGTTTGATAAAATGCTGCAAAGAAGGACTTGAGACTTTTTATAGGCTAAATAAGAACTTTTTCTTAAATTTTAACAATTTCAGGAGTTAATATTTTATAGAATGAGAAGGAAAAGGAAATATCTCAGTGTTAGATTTAAAGTGCATGATGCAGAATGTTTGTGTTAATTCCAGATTTAGAGATATGAGAAGGAAGAATTGGATGGCTTATCTTGCTACCTATCATTTAAGTTTTTGTTTCAACAGAAGCACAGAAATCACAGAATTGCACAAAAGTTAGGTTTCAAAGGGACCTCTGCAGATCAACCGACCTAGCCTTCTGTTCAAAACAGTGTCTTTGGTGAAGTTACTCATGACTCCATCAAGCCAAGTCTTAATTATTTCCAGTGAGGGAGATTCCACCACTTCTCCAGGCATTCTATCCCATCATTTAATTTTCCTCAAATTTTGCTTTTGTTTTTTTAATATATATATATATTCAGTCATTTCAGGCATTTCCCCTGAAGTGACTTCTTGCCTGTTCCTTCTTATCCTGTCACTGTGCATCTTATGAAGAGCGTAGCTCCATCTCCTCCTTAACTATATTTTAGGTCCTTGAAGACTATTATTAGATTTCCTATGAGCTTTCTCCTTTCTATCTTGATTAAATCCAGTTCCTTCAAACTTTATATGTTAAATAATCTTTCGTATCTCTCCTTGGAACACTGTCAAATTTTTCAACGTCACTCATGAACTAGGGGGAACAAAAGTAGACATATTATTCAAGGGGGAACAAACACGCGCATGGTATTCTAGGTGCAGCACAAACACCAAGCAGGGTGGAATAATCACATGCCTTGAAGTGCTGATGCAGCCCAGAACATGAGTTGCTTCACTGCTACAATTTTCAACATTGCTACACCCAATCAGGTCTACCTCAGCATGTACTGCTACTGGCAATTAGTATGTTCCAGATACATTTTGTATTTCCTTTTGTTGAACTACATGGAGTTTTTGTTGGTCCAGTCTTCCATTTTTTCCTTCTACCCTATCTACCCTCAGGGTGGTGTTACTTGCAAATGAGATGCCAGTGCATTGAGTGCTGTCACGCAGATCATTTATAAAGATATTGAACAGTATTGAACCTAATATCAGCTCTGGAGGAACTCCACTCTTGATTACTGTCATTAGCCACCATTCTCTGAACTTGTCTGTTAACCAGTTTTTCATGCAACTTATGGACCATCTATCCAATTCATGTTACAACAAAGATGTCACTGGGAGACCATGTCAAAAGCCCCTCATCCTTCCCTTCAGCTCCTTAGCAAACTGTTACGTCATACAAAGCAATCGGGTTGGTCAAGCACAATTTCCCCTTGGTAAATCCTTATTGCCTTTTCCCAGACTCCTTCATGTGCCTGGTAATAGCTGCTGTGAGGACCTCTTCCAGCCACTGAAGTGAGACTGACTGCTCTGCAGTTGCCTGGATTTTCCTTTTTGAGCTTTCTGTACATCGCACAGTATTTATCCCCTGGTCCCAGTTGCCTCACACCTAGTGGGGGGGAAAACGTGAAAGGGTAGCTGATTCAGATTTATGATTTACCAAGAGCTGATCTGCAGACCTCATAGTCTCGCCAGTACTTGGCCTGAACTCCCCTGGTTTATCCAGTAGTCAGTATTCAAACAGCTCTGATCTCTCCAGTATCCACGACAGACTCATGGCTTAATACTTGGCTTCCAAACCACTTACCCTACTCTCCAGCTAGTCCATCTTGATGTTAACTAGTGCTCACACACTGACATACCTATGGACGTGATGTACGGGTCTCTCCAGTTGCTGGCACCCCAGACACACAGATCCCTATGACCTATGATCCCTACTCAAGCTGCTGGAACTTAGACCTCCATATATACTTATGTACACAGAACAGAGTCCTTCTGCTCAGGAAAATATTCATAAATGGAGCTGGAGAGATTCCAGTGATCAGGTATAGAGCATAACTAGACAAGCATACCTACCAGCAGTCTGTTTACATGTGACCGACTCCGGAATTCCTCTATTCCTCATGTTTGTTCTTCCTCAAGGCACCTTTACCTCTCCCTTTCCCCACTTTTTGTTTCTCCTCAAACCCCCTCAAAATGTACAAAGTAAGTCTTGTACATGCTCAAGATGTTCTTCCCCTCCATCCTGTGTCTGGACAATCCTCTTAGTCATATGGTTTAGTTTCAGGTAGCCCTGCAAGGAGCACGGAGTTGGATTCAATGATCCTTATGGGTCCCTTCCAACTCAAGAGATTCTATAATTCTATGATCCCATAATGAGTCTTGTACTTCTAGAGTCAGTAATCCTCTTCAGTCTGTACAGTGATTTAGAGACCCTTTCCCACTCACTCATGGTGAAGAGTGTCGCCCCTGACCCATGGGACTGATCAGCCTGTGACAGGCCTAGAAGGAACCATGGAAACTTTCATAATTTTCTCTGATCAGGTTATTGGAGTTCATCCATCTGTCATTGTTCCTCTATGCCCATTTGTATTTGCCAAGATACATGTTTAATTCCATCACCTAATACTATGCACATGAAAACAGTATTTTTATACTCTACTTTTGGAGCCTGTCCCCTTTACAATCTCTCATATACTTCTTTTCTTGTATTTGAGCTCAGTCTTTAACCAGGTTGGTTTCTTGTTATTCTGGTTTCTTGCTTAGGGCGACAGACCACTTCTGTGTTTTGAAAAGATCCTTTTTCAATATCTCCAGAACTCCTAAGTTCCTTTGCCCTCCAAGGTAGATTCCCATGGGAACCCTCTGAACAGTTCCCTGAGCAAGTTAAAATCTTCTCTTCTGAAAGTTTTTATTTTCCTATTTGTCTTTCGCACATGCCTTAGGATATTAAATTCTATGATCTTATGATCTATGATCACTGCAGCCTTGGCTGCCTTCTAGGGTCACACCTACCAAAACTTTCTTATTTGTAAGCAGTAGATCCAAAGGAGCATCAGTCCTAACAACTGACACAACTAGTGACAGCATTATGAAATTTTCCCTGACACACTCCAGAAATATGCTAGATTTGCCTGTACATGGTTGTGGTGATTTCTGAGCATCAGGACAGTTAAAGTCTCCCATAAAAACCAGGGCCTGAAGACCTGAGGTTTCTTTGAATTGTCCACCTATTTTCCCTGATCATGGGGTCTCTAGCAGACATATACTATAAGGTTCCCCAAAGTGATACCTCTAATTTTGACCCAAAAGCATTCTACAGACCTGTCCTTTTCTTCATAGCTAGCCTCCACGCACTTTTAATTAGTCTCTTCTATAGAGCGCAAACCCTACTCCTCTTCTTCCCCTCCTTTTGTTCCTGAATAACTTGTGACTATCCACTGCCATACAAGTCATGAGTCATATGAGATATCCTACCAATTATACTGGGGAGCTCAGAACCGGACACAGCACTCCAGGTGTGGCCTCACCAATGCTGAATAGGGAAGGATTACCACCCTGGACCTGCTGGCAACACTTCTTAGAATGCAGCCCAGGATACCATTACACTTCTTTGCCACAAGGTCACACTGCTGGCTCATGTTCAACTTGGTGTCCACCAGGATCCTCAGGTTCTTTTCTGCCAAGCTGCTTTCCAGCCAGGCAACCCCCAATATATATAGTGCATGGGATTATTCTTCCCCAGGTGCAGGACTTCACAGTTCCCCTTGTTGAACTGCATGGGGTTCCTTTCAGCCCATTTCTCCAACCTGTTCATCATGCAATTTTACATTGTCACCTGGGTCCTTGCTTTGCACACAATTCCCCAAGAAGCCTAGTTTAAAAATCACTTTACTAAGTTAGCCAGCCTTTTGGCAAAGATGTCTTTTGCCACTTTTTGATTAGTGGATCTCATCTCTCCCCAGTAGCCCACGGTCTTCATATGGTCATTCCAGCTCAAACTTGGCTGGTGACACCAGCCATGCAGCCAAGGCTTGAACTGCCTGATACTTCTGTTTCTACACTCCTCCATCTGACTGGCAGGATGAAGCAGAAAATAACCTGAGTACCTTATCCTTTTATTTTATCCCCCAGGAGTCTCTTGTCCTGCTTGACTTTTTTTCCAGGTCACATTTCATAGTATCATCTGTGCCCATGTAGAAAAGGACTACAAGGTAGAATTCTGTGCGCTTGATGAATCTAGGCAGTACCTCCATGACATCCTAGACCTTGTCTCCAGACAATAAGCAGTCTCTGAGACTCAGGGTCAGGTCAGCAGATCGGTGCCTCCGTCTTTACAGACAGGAGCCCCCACTACTAACACTCACTGCTTCTTCTTCCGGCCAGTTTTGACATGTTGAGCAGCAGCTGTTGGGCAGGTCCATGTATGGTCTTCATCAGAATTTTCCAGCTGTGAGCACAGCTGCTATGTGGTTACTATGAGGCATGAACTTCCTGGGTGCTTGGTTCTGTGAATGACTGTCCTTCCCCTCTTCAAGCCTAGCTTTTGATATTCCTGTTTTGTCTGCACTTCAAGGCCTGAACTCTTGCACTTTCAGAGCTGCTAGTGGTATCCCACCAATTTCCTATTCACCTTCCCAGATGCAGCATAGCCCATTGACCTCTTTCTGCAGCTTTTTCACCTGACACCTCAGGTAGCATCCCCTCACACATTTTATGTCTACAATACAACAGAACTTTCTCACATTTTTATGTCCTGCATCCTTTCCTAATATATGTATAAAATGGGTTTTAAAATGGTTTTATACAACTACAAAGGATTTAAGTGTAATGGTACTGGCACATGATTAATCCAAATTTACACTCTTAAAACGACTCAGCTGCCACATGTCACTTCAGTCATGTTACATGTAAAAGCTTCATACATAATGTTCTGCAAACACAGAAATGTTTGTCTCTAAGCACAACAAGTCCTAACAGATCGCAGCAACTATCCACAAAATTTTTGTTGGCACATTCAGATGTGGTGCATTTCATTTTCACTGCCCAGTTTGGTAGGTACTATATGAGTTCTGCTAGAATCAGAAAGTGGAATTTGAGATTACAAATTATGTAAATCATCTTCACAGAGTTGGCAGATATCATACAGGGTTTATAGAGGTCTGTATCCTTCTGGAACAGCAGTTCAAGGTTAGGCATGATGTCTGGACTTCTCAAGTGTTATTCTGTGTAACTGAATGAAGACCACAGTGAAGGGGGATGTAGTCGATATAGTCAATGAAGTCTAAAACTGTAAAATGTTACATGTAGTAACCCAGACTGTAGAGATTTAAAGTTAAAATGAGCTCAATCCCACCTAGTCTTGTGTTTCTGCTCTGGGAAGGGGACTTGTTACTCTGCACACTGGCAAAACAAGGATCTTAAAAACAGATGTCCTAGAAGCAAACCTTTTTTCCAAAGGCATACAAGAAATCTGTCAGAGATTTAAAATTTGTATCCAATACCGTTGATTAGAGACTAGTTCTTCAATCCCAACCCTTTTTTTCTGGTGTTACTTTCCTTTACAACATTACTTTTGGACAAGCATAATATTATCATCATTTGCTACAGTATCATGACCACACCATATTTTATAATTTATGTATTTTTAACATTTAAATTCTACTGGCATACAAAATTTAAAAAAATGTATAAATATATATATAAACACTTGACCTAATCAGTTGAGTTGTCCCTTTAATTGCAAACAACTGATCACATAATTTAGGCTGTCATGTACCAGACGTTGTGGGGTTTTATCTATACCTGCAATCAGCCTGCTGTCTATAAAGAAACAAAACAAATAACACCAATATATTTGTGCATTTCAAGAACTTCAGAAAATTTCCTGACTAAATCAGGTAGCAATAAGAATCATTTACCTTTTTCTTTTTACTGTGATGTTAAAGCCCTGAATGATGGAACTGTATTTTCTCCTTACTGCATGAAACACCATGTGCATTCTTCATTTTGCCAGTATCCCATGTGTAAAGGCATGAGGCACCTTGCTCTTGGCCAGATGGTAAAAATGCACATTTGGCCATTTTCCTATTTTTTGGGTTGCCTGTATTACTTTGTGTTCTGTTTCCCTTTTACTTATTTGTTCTTGAATGTGTTCCCCTGTGCCCTTGCTTTGCCATAAAATTGCCTTTACTCAAAGCAACAGCAAGCTGTGTGTTCATGTTGTATAGGTTTGACACTGTTTAGTCTCAGTGGGCTTCCCAGCACCTGCTGTAATATCCATAATCTAAGCCTCCCTTTCTTCCAGTGTTGAAGTATTTTTTATTTTTGGAATGTAAGTGTCAACAGATGTGATTGAAGATAATGAGACATGGTACCACTGTGAGATTACAGTCGGGGGTGGGGGGAGGGAGGGGAATCGTGCAGAATAGACAGCCCATGTAGATGTATGCTGGTTGTCCACCTGTAATCAGGATGATTTTCAGCATACTGTCTGGATTAGATGAATAGATTAACTAGGTTAATCAAATAATTTAATGTTAACAGAACCACTCAGATATAAGCTATAAATAAAGGTATTAGATGGAGAACTTTATAACTTACTTAAACTCCCAACAAAAACATTACATGACAGTATGCTTGCCTGATGCAACACATTTTCACTAAACTAAATACAACACAAATAATTGTTCAGCAGTTCAAAAAGGCTTATGCTGTTCTGTAAACTGAAGATCAAATTCTCCCCATTTAAGTTTAGACACCGAAATGGTGTCTAAATCAGAGAGATAGTTTTTGTAGTTTCCTTCTATAATTCAAGAAAGTAAACACTTTCAGAAGGCTTTGTATCTCCATGATCTGAATATGAGCACAAAACTGAAATGGAAGAGGGTAACAGTAATGCAGAGATTCCCAGGGACTGCAGTTAGGTTTTCAAATGTCTCCTGTCAAAAACCCAGAACACAAGGAAAGTTATGGTTAAACTCAACTTCTCCCTGAGATACCCCAATGAGTGAATTTGGGAGAAAATAAGTGAGAAGACTGGATTTCTGTCATCAAGCTTTAAGATTAAGATTCAGGTCATCATAAATTTAGGTGTGAAATACAGGTGTCCACAATAACATAGTCAGCTAAGGTCACAGTCAACAGAGAGTTAACCAGTGCAACAAATGGAGTCTTTTGTGATCGAAATAACTCTCTAGATTATATTCAGCAGAGTTTTACTGAGTATTATGAGTTCTCAGACTCTTAGTGCATATGAATACAACTACACTGTAGATAGATAGCAACAGTTACAAAGTCAGTCCCACCCTAGGAGTGAATTTTGCTTCTTACAAGTAGATTTCAACTGCCTAAACACAGGCATCTAGTGGACAGTGTAGATAGGACATCCACTCAGATACAGAAAATATGGGACAGAACATGGAGGGAACCAGTTCTTCTCTGAAGCACTGTTTCCCAAACATCTACACCTGCATTTTTTGTAATGGATTATGACTAACCCAGTGATTCTGCTCATGAAGTTTCAATAGTAGGGTCTTTCCCATAATGTTGTCACTGATTGTGGAGGGGAAGAAACACCAGATGACGTGTCACTGCTAAGTTCAGTTTATGAAATGGCAGAAAGAAAGCACAGGCTGTGTCAGGAAGAGCTCTGCACTCACACTGGCACATGTAGACACACAAGTAGTACAGCCACAACTTTTACTCAAGAGAAGAAGTAACGGGTGCCCCACCCCAGCTTCTAGTAGAAGTCCTGCCTCCCTGCAGGCAGCCGCACCTGCCATTCAACCCAGAGGTCACGTCCCTCTTCTAGTCATGCACTCTGTTGTGACAGGCTGGCAGGTCCAGCTGTCCCTTCCAGTTTACCTGGAATTACCTCAGAACAGGAAGTCCCTTCCTTACACACATGGGGGCACCATTTTGTTTCAGCCACCATTTCATGACAGGGTGCTGGCTGTCATAAACACGTCATAACCCATGTGTTTTTTTGCAGGTTTTTTTTTTTTTTTTGTGTGTGTGTGTTTGCTCTGACCTAGCAGCCATGGATCATGGCATTCAGTTACTCAACTCGTGACTAAGGCAAGGTCATGATGCTCCTGTGCCTTTTTTTTTTTTTTTTTTTAATTGTATTTTATGGAATTATGGCCATATCCATAGCATGTTTCTGTAGTGTTTTCCTCATGAACAAAGAACAAGGGAAATAAAAGAAGATAATTATTTGATAATGTTGGAAACAAGTACAATTTATTAGGATATTACAGGATAGTTTAGATTTTTATAGCTCAGTAGTTCAAGGCTAGAGTGAGTTGCCATATTGTCATTGCTATTGCATGCAGCATGCAACTGTTGAGATTTTGCTTTGACAGAGATATGTCTACTCAACCTGAACTGTAGTTGAAAGCAGAGAGTAAAAATAGAAATACCATGTGATCCCAGCGTTTATTTCTGTGGGGTATTTAATCACTAAGTTCCAATTCATTGTAAATGTGACCCTCAAAATCTATCCTTAGAAGTCAGAAGTGCACTTTAGACTTTCAGCTTCAGTAGACAGTCAAAACAGAAAAGCTGTGATAATGATATTTTTCAGATATTTTCTGATGTGATTTGTTCCTGTCACGTTAAAAAGACTTTCAGGTGTGCTGTAAGAATTTTTATTTTTCTTGGAAACAGTGGTTACACTTAGAGGAAGTTACTTTGGAAACCATTTTCCATGTCTGACACATAGTCAAGAGAATTTTTGATATCCTATAAGTGCCTCTCAACTGTCTGTGTTGTATACAGGACACCACCTTCACAGACACACACACACACACACACAGAGAAGTATTTCACACTGTGAAGTATTTCAGAAGTACTCCATTTTGCAGGAGATTGCTCTACAGTCTTAGTGTCTAAGCACTCAGGTGTGTATGATTCAAGTCAAGTGGGGTGAAAAATTAGGTATACCTTACTTGCTTAGGGCAGTGAAGCAAAACATTCCGAGTAACTAACTCCTCAGAGAAAGTCCAAAATAAAGATTTGGTTTTTTAAAAGAGGTTTACAAGTTATGCATTTGATATTTTTATCTTCTTAAGTTTCTTGTCACTTCACACTATTATAAACTTCAGATACAAAATGCATGGGGAAACTAGATTTCTCTTAATTCTCTTTGCTATGCTAGGAGCAAATAAACAGAGTCTTTGACATATTTGTTCACTATCTGCTGTCAGTGTTGGTTCTCTGGAAAATAAATTGCTTATTCTAACCTGTTAAACTGTATAATTCAAGGTGCTGATGGTAACTGTAGTTCTCCATTTGTAGTTTACCATTTGTTGTTCTAACTTGCTTTATTTGCTTCTGCGTAACAGCGAAAACTGATTTTTGAAAAGCAGAACTCTTCAATGTTAGCTTATTCTTTCCTAAAGCTTTTTCACCTAATATCAAAATAAAAATCATCCTGATGATTGATTGACAATATCTAGTTATGACCATGTTAGAAGGACTGTATCAACAGTTACTCTGCTGCATTTCATTTTTTTTTTTTTCAAGATTTTCCTGCTCTCTTTATTACTTTCCAGTGAAGGAGTAGAAGAGGGATGTAGAAACTAATTTTTTACCTCATACATCTTTTGGTAGGGAAAATGGGGACTATGCTGATAAGGATCAGATACAGTCCCAGAAAAACATATTAATGTTATCATTTCTCTAAAGGGCAACCTGAAGCTGTTCCTATCCCAGCATAAGCTCATCCAAACCATAACCCAACAATGTCTTAGTGTCAGGCTCCCCCTCAACCCTCTTAAACTGGTAACTCTTTCTTATCAAAGAATTAAAAAAAAAATAAAGCAAACAAAAGGGATGATTGAAAAATTAAAAAAATGAAAGTGCAAGAAAAAGAGAATGGAAAGAAGAAAGAAAACAAACTTTTCAGATTTATGATGATTTTTGAAAGCTTAATTTGAAAGAACAAATGTATTTAATGTACAATCTCTAGCTTTTTTCCTCTATTTCTGTGATAGAATAGTTTTATTTTCCTATATAAATTACACAATATTTTCATTAGTAATGTCTTCTCTTTCTAAGATACTTGTGAATGGAAATTGAAGGAGACATTTAAAAAGATTCCAGAGCAGAGATTCCCAAGAGGACACAATACTAAAGTCCTGCTGGACTGCTCATTTACTCATTCACAGAGACTTGTTCAAATGTAAGACTTCAGAGAGAAGGAGTCAGAGAAGGCATGATGCATGGCCTCTGTACAGATTTTACATCAAATGCCATCTTGATCTCTATCAAATGTAGACATTTTCACACTCAAAACCAGGTAATGCTTTTAGTTTTGACTTTATTTCACAGCATTCTTCCAAGTTTGCATTTTGGAAGTTGCACAGTAGCTGCCTCTATGTGTTAAGCATCCGTGGGTGGGGAATCTGTAGGATCATTTGTCAAAAACCACACTTAGAAACAGTTTTGTTTTGGAATGCAGGAGAACTCCAACATTTAATTCTAAGTAGCTGTAGGCTGAAGATATTTTCTCCTCCTACTCTCTAAGCATTCAGGGAGACTTAGTCCACATTCCTGAAAACACCTACTCAATATTAGTAAGAATACTCTTAGTAGAAATTCATTATAGTAAAATTAAGTATGGTCAAGACAATTTAAAGGTGGAGTGTTTTTTTAAAATTATTTCACCAAGTGAATTGGGTTAATATATCAGAGAACAGATGAAATAAATAGATAATTGTGACAGTTTATACAAAGCATGGATGTCCTACAGCATCTTATTAAGTATTCTACAGTAGGATTTCTTCCTCTTAGACATTAGAAAAGCATAAGAAAGTGCAGAAGGGACAGTATATAAGAGGCAGCACAGAAAATATTTGTATAGCTGGGAAGCGTTCTGATCTGACAATGACATCTCATTTAAAAACTAGGAAATCTTAGCAGAATTATAATACCTTTCAAGCAAGTATGTCAGATATTCACCATCCGGTCACCAGAAAACCACTGCAATTAAAACAATAGTTATGTGAAACATCACACAGATGATGTGTCCTTTTTTAGACATGGAGTCAAGAAGACAATTCAGGTGTTTAAGGAAACATTGTCCAGAAGTACAGACATCACCAGAGAGATGATCGTAAACAAGCTGTACAAAATATGGTATGCTGCTCAGGAAAGCTGCTTATAAGACATTGTAATGACCTGGAGTCATGGTATTTGCAAAGCAAATTAGCTTTGTGAAGGGAAGCCCACCTGAGAAAACAGAAAGTCTGTCAAAGATTCATGGGAATACTGAATGATCTTCAAGAGACAACATACAGAAGAAAATGGGATGACCACAAGCATCTTCGCACTTCTCTTTGAGAAGCCTCATGTGGTAAAAGAGAGACTCTCACTGCTTTTTCCTGTTCACCTGTTTGAAATTGTACCAAAATTTTGAGAATTTCTGTGAGCAACTAAGCAGTCTTATTTCTCACCGATGTCTGTAGGAGTTAATGAGGCTCAGTGCCATGCAGGATTGTAGCAATAAATGACTGCAGAGAACGTATTCTTTTTTTCTTTTTCTTTTTTCTTTTTCTTGTTTTTGGTCTATTTTTATTTTTTAATCAGGTTAGGAACATTGTGCAAGCTTGGAAGTTCATAACCAAGAATTTATCTGGGCTCATATAATAATCCTAATTAACATGTTACTTTTTCTATTAAATCCATAAGAAAATCCTTCTTTTCTAAATAAAACTAATTGGAGCTGCTAGTGCTACCTCCATATTAAAACCAGTACATTTTATATTCAGCTCATTACATGATTAAGCCTGAAACAATTTCACTAGTTTTGAAGTAGTACCTGGTATCAGTAGAATGTTTAGCTAACTGAATGATCCAGCATCAAATTGTGTGGCATAGTGAAATTTTGTACTCTAAAAATCTCTGCAGAAACCATAGCAAAAAAAGTTATTTTAAAAGTAGATTTTATTGAGAGGTGAACATGAAACCACAATATAGACTTTTCCTATTCTATTCATAGTGAATAAGTTACACAAGTATTATTATCTAAACTATTTTAAATAAAATATAATGTAATACTTTTTTTTTTTTGTTAAATTCTGCTATTTAACTCTACCACTTGGCATTTCTATTGTGCAATTCATCCAAGGATATGAGATTGCATTATAAACTTGAATTAATTAAACCCACAGTAGTCTCATGTGGAGAGAATGGAACAGAGGAGTCATTTTACATGCCACTTAAATGCAAACACCTTTGTGGTGAAATGTGCCAGCTCTTTAAGACTTCATAGCATCATTAGGCAGTAGATTAAGACAAAAGTGATTAATGTTCAAATAAAAATTCAGAATTAATATACTTAGGTAAAACTTGCTTACTTATATTGTGGTTTAATCAAAGCACTAACAAGTCATAAAATTCTATGTAAAGCATTTATTCTCTTATTTGTTCCTTCTGCCTCTGGGTAGCCAACCAATCTGCAGAAGGAAATCCCCCTGAATTTCTAACTCTTCTTATGGCTGCTACTTATTAAGGTATATTATAACTAACATATTGGACTACTGTAAGGTAATAGTAGGGAAAATATTTTCTGCTTTCTAGTCTCTGTATTTATAACATTCTACAGAAAGTTAATTCCTTTATAAAAAGCCTTTCTTTAGTTCTATATTAATGCCATCTATTATTTTATCTAATTTATCATACTGCACCACGATTTCTGTTTTAATTAATCTCTAATAAAAAGAAAAAAAAATCCAACACAACTACCTGAATTTCCTTCATTTTGGATAGCAATTCAGTAACAACAGTTGTAAAAGCAGACATTTTCAAGACATCATAAGGGCATTCTATGTCCTAATCAAAGTGAAATAAAGAAACATATAGAACTCAACATCATGAATGTGTAAAATTACCCCAACCAAACCTAGTTGAAAAGCCTGAGTATGATAGAGAATTAAAAAATGTCTCCCTGGAAACGTAGTATGTGGTGATTTGTTTTGACAGAGGACCACCTTTAAAAATTACATTCTGCAGCCAGGACACATATGGATCAGCAGATTGAATAGTCTCGGCATCTGATTTTTTTCAAAATCATGTATGTTTACATTTAAGTAATATAATTACAGCCCCTTAAGAATATCTTAATGTTTAAATGACTTAGTTGCCTGACCTTATTTCCAAACACTCATAAACTCCAGATTTTGCAAAAAGGATCCTGTTCTGTTCTATTCCAGTCCCTACTTTATTGTCTTAGCCCTAATAAGTGAGCAAACATAAGCCTGCTTTGTGTTCCTTCTACTTATTCATTTTAATTAATCTCACAAGACTGCAGCTTTGAAGCACACACTTTTCTGTAGAGTAAGGGAATAGTGATTATTTCAGTTTTACAAATGAAGGAATTGAAAGCCCGAAACTGGCCAAAATTCTCTAAGACTTTAACGTAAGCACTAGAAGACCGAAAAGAAACTCCTGATACATATTTTAGACTTGCTTGAAATCTATTTACTGCTCTGTCAGCAGAAGTGAAGAGCAAGAGGCGAGGCCTGAGAAAATTTCATGATCTATCAAGTTGCAAAAAGTCAGCACAAGAGATCTCGAGATGGGGAGGAGGAAAAACAGCATGCAATTTTTGGATGATTAAAATGATAGTGAACTAAAACAAAACACATAAGGACTTTGAGTAACCTATAAATATTTGTATAATAATGACTTGAATAAAGGATTAAAAGAGTTAAGAAATTTAATTTTCTGGGCAAAAGCCACAGAAAATGCCATTCATTGAGAGGGCTTAGAATCATCTGTCCCCACCTCAGACCTCAGCACTTCTTTTTGCGTTGTCACCATGAACGTTTTGCTTGTGTTAAAATAATGAAGTATATATATTGCCTCTACTATCACAGTGTAAACATACACACAGGAAACAACAGTAGGCCATCTATATGTTGTTTCAGGCTAGCACCAATCACCTCTGTGATACAGACAGAAGTATTTATTTGTGAGCATGAGCATTCAGTTTTAGACTGTTGGCTTCATAAGTCATGAGGTGGAAGAATGTAATGTATGATCATACTGATCATGCTAGGAAGATGATTTGGGTTTTGCTTTGCAAATAGCTCAAGGCTCTGTTATTCTAAAACAAACTGAACTGTCTTTTCGGAGAACATGTGGTCACAATCTGCCAGCTTAGTGAGCAATATAGGACATCCTCTCCCTGCACATTTTCTTCTGGGATTCACTCTTCTTACGCTTTCCTCCATGGGATGGGACTTTCTCTCTCCATGCTTGTTCTTTCACACTCTCACCAATATCATACACACATATTTGTTCCAAGTTAAATCTACGCCTGTGTCTCTACCTGAGACCATCAATGACCGTTGAGATGAGGGGATGGCTGGGATGGTACATAAGACCTCCAGCACCTGTTGGTTAGAAAGAGGAGGATTCAAACAGGTTACAATTCTCCAGTTCTCTTAGCATCTTGAAAGGATGGGGGTAGGAGGCAGATGACAGGTTTATTGCTCTCTATTATCCAACAATGGTGCATTTTGTGATTTGGGTTTGTTTTTTTGGGGGGGTTGTTGTGAGTTTTTTTTGAGGGGGGTGAGATTCTCATTTGAGCCTGTGTTTGGAACCAACCAAACAGTTTTAGCACCTCCATGTTCAAAAAATCATGAGATGTGTCCTAAATTAATCTCAGATACTTGGGAAAGGAGTAGTGGAAGACTCAGTGGAAAAATTAGTTTTATTAGGTTTCCTTCTAAGGGGAGAAAAGAATTGAAAGGTCTTCTGAGATGACGACTCAGCCTACTGTCACACTCAAAATTCAGTTATGACCAAAAGGGAGTACACACCATATATATGGAACTAAAACCTCAGTCAGTCCAATTAAGTTTTAAAACAAAAAGACTTTGTGCCAGCCCCTGGCAGGCCACTGCTGCCATGGGGACCACACTGCGCAGGGGTGGAAGGGATGGAATCAGAAATAAGAATTACCTTTTCCATTTTTGTAGATGGAGAACAGAGCAATGCCCTCCTAAAATGCCACCGCTGTGTGCCAAAAGTTAGATGGGATTAATCTAATCTAAAGTGTCTTAAAAGCTTGGGGAAGGGGTGTGTTTGGGGTATTTATTTAATTAATTAATTGTTTCTTACTTTTTTTAACTTCTGTTTAAATTATTACATTACTTTTAAGGTGTTCTTTCTAGTGGCTATGAAGTACTATGAAGGTTAGACAAGTTATTTACATTTTCAAAAGAAAGCTGAATTTACTGTGGCTCCACAAACTGGGCTGTATAAAAATGGAAGTGATGAGAATTTTCTGTCCTTGAAACTATGGAGATTGTACTCCATATCTTCACTGTGAACAAGTATTTTAAAGAAACACTGCGAAACTTATAAGAAAATTTAACTGGCATAGCTGAGAGCTTAGCACACGTGCTTGTCACGTTTTCTTTTCTCCCCCCTCCTGACAATTGAATGCTTAACCAAGCAAATGCAGTATTCGGTTATCACACATTTGCTATGGAGTAGCATTAAATCATATATACAGAACCTTTCCTTGGAAAGCTGGTTTTGATTTTGGTGCTCCTGTAGGCTGTGACAGGTGGAGAGAGATATTGAGAGCAACATGTGAGCAGCTCGGGCTCCCACCAGCGGAGTCTCCTGAGCTCCCCTTGCTCTGTTGCTAAGGAACAGGACAAACGTACAGCTGCCGCTCCTCTCTCTGAAAACCACAACACCTAAAATGTGATTAAGAACTGTCTGTTTTCATGTTGAGGAATCATAAGTTTTAAAGCTTCAAGCCCAGGATTCTCTGAAGCATAATGGAGAAAGGAATAAATTAAAGACGGGGGAAAAAAATCTTACTAAAAATGTCTCAAGCAAGCTGCTGCTCTTTTAGTTTAGAGCTATGTATAAATACAGCTATTTATAATCTGCTGCTGTAATCATTATGTCAGTATATTCAGTGCAAAACTCTGCAAATAGTGCTGTGAATAGAATTTTTGTCAAGGGCAGGCACTGTATAACTTGGATCTCCTTTATATCTTGAGAGTTTTGTTACTCTACGAGAGTCATTGGTCTCCAAGCTTGCAATTAGGAAGGACATAAGTAACACTATGGCCTATTATTATTAATACTTAGAATATATTATAAATTAAAATCTCCTCATACTGTCGCAGTACTGACCCAGAACTTCTCTCACCTCATATAGCTCATGATTATGAAAAGATGGGTGTCATGGTTTAACCCGGCAGGCAGCTAAAACAAGCACACAGCCGTTTGCTCACTCCCCCTCCCTCCCAGTGGGCTGGGGGAGAGAATTAAAAATGAAAAGTAAAACTTGCGGGATGAGATAAAGACAGTTTAACAGGACAGAAAAAGAAGACAAGACAACAATGATAATCATAGAATCATAGAATGGTTTGAGTTGGAAGGGACCTCAAAGATCATCTAGTTCCAACCCCCCTGCTGCAGGCAGGGACACCCTCCACTAGACCACATTGCCCAAAGCCTCATGATGATGATGATGATGATAATAATAATAATATAATAATAATAATAATAATGATAGAATATACAAAACAAGTGATGCACAGCACAATTGCTTACCAACCAAAGCTAACACTCAGCTAGTTCTTAAGCCGAACTGCCTCTCAGCCCACCTCCCAGTTATATACATAGCATGATGTCATACGGTATGGAATATCCCTTTGGCCAGTTTGGGTCAGCTGCCCTGGCTGTGTCCCCTCCCAGCTTCTTGTGCACCTCCCTCCTTTTTGTTGGCAGGCCAGTATGAGAAGCCGAAAAATCCTTGACTGCTTGGCAACAACTAAAATATTAGTGTGTAATCAACATTATTCTCATCCTAAATTCAAAACACAGCACTGTACCAGCTACTAGAAAGAAAATTAACTCTGTCTCAGCCGAAAACAGGAAAATGTGACAGACAATTAGATATACAGGTTTTTATTTGGAAAGAAAGATCACAGCAAAGCTAAATTCATAGTCTCAAACATGGGATTATAGATAAGACTTTTTTATAAAGACAGCAACATCTACAGCTTCAAAGTAATGGCAGCACTCCCAATATAAGAATACCAAACAACTTTAAAAAAAAGAGGTCACTAAAGGTATAGGTTCCTTCATAATTCTTACACTGGAGTGTGACAGACGTTTTCATGTTGCAATATACAAAGTCTGAATTATTATATATGTATACATTAGGGACAAATTATATTCTGTCCGTATGGTCACATATATGTGTTTCTGTGCATGTGTAAGAAAATATATGCACATATGACTGTTATACAAAGACATCAATTTATAGCAAGCTAGACTTAAATTGCTCTTCAAGGTAACTTACTTTTGACAAGTACTTCCAGGAAGGGAGGGGGAAAAAAAAAAAAAAAAGCATAAGCAGTAGAGAGAACATCTGAATATGCAGGAATTAACTAAAGTGCTAGGAATCTGTATCCAAAGTCAGATCCAAGCACATCAAATGTTGTTTGAAGAGAAAAGCAACAAGGCTGTGTTTGTTAACTACAGAATACAGGTGTCTCAACAAAGCATCAGAGTTCAGATGAACTTTAAATGTAATACACACCAGAGGCATCCATCTTAAAGGACTGTGAGAATGGAAGAAGCACAAACAAGTATTAAACAAGGTTAGTAAGATTTAAACAGGCAAGGATGCCACCATTTCATCTCTGGATTTGTTTACTTTATGTCAAAAATTATCTTATTTACCCAATTGTTCTCTAATGATAAATTTCACATCATGTTGGAGCTGCATTGAAGATATCAATGAGTAGCTACAACTGTCTACAATAGAATTTTGGTAGGGATCAGGGGTGTGGTTTGAAGCAAATCCCTATATCATGCCACTTACTGTGCTTGGTTTGCATCATGATATAAATAAATACATACACAAAAAAATATGACAAGTATCTAGTGTAGATTTCTTAGGTCAAAATATTTTACCATATGTCTCCTTCTACCAATCTGCTTTACCTGAAAATGTAACCTATAAGGACCAAGTAAGTTCCCCTGTAAAGTCCCAATAAGTTTTATGGAAGGTCAGTCTATGTATTATATATAAAAATGGATTTTACAGTCATAAAACAAGTTAATGAAGTAATATGCCGCAGTCTGTAAAGTTCAATAATGTCTCACACCAACAAATGATCTGGTGTGATATGATTTTGTATGCAGCAGATGCAGCAATCAGTTTCCTTGAATCCTTCAAAGAAACCAACTTTGAGAGTTATGTTGTTTTTCTAAAAGATTAAACTGGACTTTTTATGAGGATGAATGAAAGATTTTTCTCTTTTGTTTCTGCAAATTCGATCTTTCAAATCTGAATTCTAACTAGTTCTACAATCACAAACATGTTTTTTCAAACATGGTTGCATACTCAATACATCTAAGAAATTACTGTCATTCAAAACAGTCTTGATGAAATGTTAGACCAAAAAGCCAAAGTGAATAGTACCAGCAGATGAAAAAACCTTCTATAATGAATTTGCTTGAAAAATAAGGAGTAAATGAAAGCACTTTTGACCTGAACACTAATTTCTCTTTCTTCTATGCTCAAAATAATGCAAAGTCAAAACGTCTCTCACACTGAAATGGTTTTTAAGGACTGAACTAATGCATCTTTTCAAAATTATCATTAGTTATGGCATTATAGATGTGTTAGTCTTCTCTCTGTGATTCTGTGTGGAAAGGCAATGAAGTGCAGGTGACTTTCCTGCCTTAGGACATCATCTGTATACTGTATAGCCACATGCTGCACAGTGCGGCCACGTGAGCGTTATTTGATATGTAGGAGGACATCAGTCTTACTCCTCTACATTTCTTGATCAGGGAGCTACTTTTTCTAGATGAATGCTGATGGGTTACAGTTTGGGTTGTTATGAACACTGAATAATGGGGCATATTAGCATATTTAAATATAGTGGTAAATCAAAATTTTTTTCCCTAGTCTTAGTCTTTCTTTGGACCGATTTGCTGCTGTTATAATCTGTTAAGACATTTCTTTTTCTTGGAAGGCAAACCACCTTGGATCTCAGAGTATAAAGAGGATAACTCAGATTGCATCTGGACTTGTGTACTATTTATAAGAAAGCAAGATCTATAATAGAAAGGCTTTATAGATTTACAAATTGTCTTGATTTTTTCTTGTGAATATACTGAAGTGCCAGTGATTATGGTGATCACTCCAAAAAGAAGAAATAGGAGACAAAGACATAGCAACACCAGCTGGAGTGCAGTCGGTAGAACTGGCTCACTGCTGAGAGAGTATAGTAATAGAAGTGTTTCCTCTATGTTAGGAAGCTCCAACCGATGACACTTTTTTTTCCAACATATTCACATGGGTCCAAGCAAGTCTTTTAAAATCTAATTTCCAGGGACTTAGACACACTGATAAGCTGTTAGCACAGTGCAGCTGATCTTTAATATCCTGACATGTTGACAGATTTGGAAATGAAAGTTGAAGCCCAAACACTTTTATGTTTTTTGTCTGCCAAGACCACAGATGACTCCAAGTGTAGTGTACATACAACCAGATACCTGCAGCAATCCTTCAGTGTACGGTTCTCATCAGTGAAACAACATATAGAAGAATATATCTAACATCTTTCCTCTGGTATTGTTTACAGGTATAGCTAAATCAATCACAGATCAGTTGCTTACTATTAGTTTTGTCCAGGAGCCCAGAATCTCTGATGCATTTTAAAACTGTCTTTTAATAGGATGTAGCATGCTGTTACTGTATGCCATAGCGCTGAAAATTCAAAATTAGTGAACATTTCACATTCTACAGGATAAGGCTTCAATTACTGATACTTAATTACTTATTACTTAATTGCTACTTTGACCATATATTTATGACATATTGAACAGATATTTACTAATATCAATTTTTATCTTCATTTTCAGTAAGTCAAATCGCTGCTTCCATGTATGACTGTGGGCGAAAATCTGTTGGTCTAATAATTCAAGAGCAGTGTGTTTCCAGGCATTTCTTGGCAGTTTGCAGTTTACCAGCTTGTCAGTTATCCGACTTGACAATCTTACACCCATCAGTATGGAATGTCATGTAATTCTCCAGGTTTCTCTAACTGATACCTTTTGATTAAATTGACACGGTGGTTTTACTGTATTTTCAGACAGAGATACATTGCTTTGACTTGCTGATTATGTAACCGCTGATAAAGAAGTTCCACTTCAGCAGTTTCAGAATCAATAGCAAGAAATGCAACTGCCTGCCATATGCTTGCTTCTTACTCTATTACTTTCCTTTTCGGTGTTATTGCAGTCTGGGGACTCCCTAGACATCTAAGATGGTATTTTTTGATCTTTTGAAATGTCAAACTGCTGCTAGGACACTGTTTGAATGGGTTTACTACCATCACTTTGGAAGGATAGCAATAGCAAAGGAAACCTTGAGAGAAAGCATTTTCCCCTCATTGATTTTTGACCTGAAGGGTCCATGCAGCGCACATCTGTTATCCATGAAAAATATCAGCCAGCATATTCACTGATTGCTCTTACTTTTTAATGTATACTGGGTAGCAAAGAACAAATTAATTTTCCTGAGAAATGGTTTGTATTTTGCAGACATATCTTCAATTTCATGTGTTGCAACATAAAAGCTTTCCATTTGCCTAGCAGTGAAATCCTATCCACAGATGTTATAGAATCCAAAAAATTCAAAAACACCTTCACCTACTCTTGAAGATCTCTTTACATAGTTACATAAACTGATTGCATAATCCAGCTGCTGTCAGTTTATGTCTGGGTCTTGTCAGAAGTGTTTCTCAATGTACCTACTTTGATGGAAGCTTTCTATTTCTTCTCTTCCTTTCTTCTTAGATGACACTGTCACTCTCAGTAAGCCTTGATAACCCCTTTAACTTTAAATGAACAGAAAAGGTATAGATATTGATGGAGAGTAACTGTTACCAGGAAAGCAAAAAATGTTTAAACTTTAACTGAAATTATTTAAATTTTAAATAATATAAATAGCATATGCAGTGTTTTCAGACTACCAATTATATGTACAATCAAAAGTAGTTAATGAGATCTGAAAAATAAGATCCATTATGAGAGAAGTTGAGAAGTATGCTGTTCCCCATCCCTTTCTCTAGATTATGTGAATCTCTGCATATTTATTAATGTTTTAAACTTTTAGTTATTGAAAAAAATGTCATTCAATAGCATGACAGAAAACATAGTACTAGTATCAATCAAAACAGAAGATTTTTATTTTAGGGGAAAAAATGAATATGTAGAGGTATGCTTTTAAACTGAACCCTGCAGGTAATTTTGTCTGTGGCACTTTTTGCTGTGATCAGTTTTTAGGCAGATAGTTGCATGTATGTAAACCATATTTAAAATTACTTTAAGCTAAAAGGCTTGTTTTGCCCACACTTCAGTGCTGTGAACTGAAACAGAATTAAAACTATTACTTTGTCAGAGAAAACAAAACAAAATGTTCAAATAAAGTATCAGAACAGGTAAGCAGAACTATTAGTTTATTAGTGATTTAAATAACTGAATATTATCAGGTATGAAAACCTAACTGATAATCCATGCAGATGATTAGCTGTAAACAACTAATATTAAATAGTAAATCAAATAGAAATCGTTTGGAAAACCATTTAAGAAAAAAACCCCTAACCCTAGCTGTATTGGACGTGATTGATTCTTTGCATGTCAGATAAATCTAAGCAAAAATACTCTGGATCAAGGATGTCTGAAGGAGATTTCATGAGCAGTATCTTCCTGCTGCACTCCTCACAAGATGAGATTGATTCATCAACACGCCTTGTACTCTACTCAAAGACTTAGATTGGTAATAGATTTAGCAATTTCAGTGTCAGCAATCATTAACCAAAAAGGTGCTTCCAAAAAAAGCTGGATAGATATCTGGTCTAAAATTTTTGTATTATTACACTTAGTAGATTGTGACAATGCCTTAGATTTAAAGGGCAGGAAGAACGTAGGAGTCTTTTAGACAAAACAAGAGGAAGTGTTGCCTATTCAGAGCCAGGATCAATGGTTCAACTGTGCACCTTTTATCTCTCCTAAAAATCAGCATAAAGTAGTCCTTCTAGCATATATGGACTACAAATCTAGATATATTAAGCCATTGGATTTGAGGCTGTTATACAGTGTATTGCATAAACTGAAGAAGATGGTCTTTCACCCTCACATATAATTGCTAGAGAGGAGCTACACAAAATTTGTTTTCTGGTCATCATCCAGATCACAAGCATTATCTTGTTTTTCCTGGTGTCCCAGAGATGTCCGTACTTGTATTTCTGGTTAGACCTTGGGCTTTTCCTATGTAATTAAACAACAGCTGCAGTTCTGGCATCTGCAGATCCCTGCTTCACAGACAAGTAGCTCAGCACAGCTAGTGCACTACATTCTCTTGAAATTATTTTCATAAAATTATATAATAGACTTCAGTAAAAAACAGTGGATCTCAGTAAAATTGTCTAGTGGGTACTAATAAAATTTAATCAAGTAGCTCTGTGTTATAAGGAAAAAAGTTTATGAAAACATGTTTAGAACAGATTCTTTTAGAGAGGTTTACTGTCACTAACGTGCATAGATGAGCACGAGGGAAGGCATCAGCAGAGTGATGAAGATAATGCATGTTCTAGAGTGGTGGAGTTATTGTAACTGATTTAGAACAGCAACAACAAAAAGAGCAAAATTCATGACAGTTTTCTTACAGAGATTTTTTACAAGGATAGTAATTCACGAAACACTTTATTTTTCATATATTTTACCTTCTGAACAACTTTTTTTGCAATCATTGAAAGAAGAAACAGATCTTTTGATGGTGTTGAGGATGTGGAGGATTTGAAATGGAAACATTTAACACATTATGACCAAGAGGACTCATTGTGGTTTCATAGCATAATTCAAGTCATAATAACCTAAAAGTTGTTTAATATATATTATCCATAGCACAGTTACTTGGGTTTTTAAACTGAAATACTAACTTCTTAGACAGTTTAAACTGGAAATTGTTTTAAATCCTGACTGATGACATACATTTCTACTATAGCAGTGACCAATGTATACTAAGCATGAAATAATTGTGTTGCTTTTTGTGCAGATCTTAGTTCAGTGTTGCAATGTTCACCATATCTTCTTGTTTATTATAACCTAATATTTAGATTATTATTTTTATGAGATATCTGCCAATTATACTACATATGAATGTAGAAATTATATTTGCATTTTTAAAGATAGATAATTGTGAAATTTACATTATCATAAGTAAGCTTCAGCCTTCTCAAATAATAAAAAAAGATTGATATAATCACATAATAATATGCTGAATATAAAGACAAAAAATCTCATTATATTAAAAAAATCTGACACTGTTGAAGAACAGAGAAGATCTATTTCTTGAATGGATTATCTTGCATTGTTCTCATTTGAACTTTTGCTGCCAAGTCTGAAATCTGCATCTTCAACAAAGTTTTGGAAACTGGAAATCCAATTACATGTGAAAAGATCTATTTTGAATATGGAATGCTGATAAAATATTTTAGATCTTTAAATAGGAACAACAACGTCTCACAATCCTGCATAAGCCCTAACTTTCTTTAGAGTCAGTGTTCAGGACTAGGTAAGAATTCCTGACTTTGATCAAAGAGAAGAACGTGTACCTTTAAGTGGCATGTAGTCCCTTGGTCAAACCTAAGGAAGGAGATGGTAAAGCGAATTTAAAATGTATGATGTAGAAGAGCAGGGAAAGAAAACTCATTCCCCTACTCATTGGGTATTTTTATTTCTTGTTCTTTTGAAATTAAACCAAAGACCTTTGAATTTAGTACAATAGAACTTCAAGAGCCTCAAAATTGTTTTTCACAGTAGGAAAGTTTTTCCTGTCCTTCAATAGCTTGTAGAGGCTCCTACTGATTCTTTTAACATTATAATTATTACCTGAAAATTTAGTGAATTTAATAGTGCTGTATTGTCCATGCTCTATTATGCACATAATTTAGTTAATTATACACGCCACCAATCTTATTCAGTGTGCTATGTAATTCTTCTTAGAAGCATAACTATCAGGGAAAGATCATAAGGCAGTATATATTATTGATTATAGATTATATATTAAGCAGACATAATGTTCCCTATATGCTCTATACAGACTAGAAGTCTTAGAATACAGATTCTAACTGACTAGATTTAAAAAGAGCTTAAAATCAATGTGTTGAAAACTAGACCACAGAAACTGACATTATAGGCAGCACCACCTGCTTTTTTCTGTTGTCTTTAACATGTTTAAAGGTTTATAAGTGCTTGTAAGTCTACCAATTCTGCTTACAAGGTGGACAGTGATCCTTAGAATAAATCTTTTTGGTTTAGCATTTACAACAGAAAGTTAAAAAGACTGTCCTTATATGTCACACAGGGGTTGTAGATTTAAAATTCTTCAAGAAAAATATGAAAATGCCCAAGCTGAGTTAAAAAAGTGATACAGAACCAGGGGAATAAAATGTTGCTAACCGGAGCCAATTTTTATCAGTCCAATGTCATACCTTGATATATTCCAAAATATTATACAACAGGGAATAAGATGGTAGAGAAGAAGTTGACACAGCAGGGCTGTTTCTGCCCCAGTAGGGGAGGAAAATAAGGTTTTGTGTGTATAGACAATGATTTTCATAGTAGATTTGTGAGCAGAGGTGCATGAACTACTGTATAGGCACAGAGGAGATAAGTGGCTCATCCAAAATTAGAATTCATTAATTCCCGGTCTGGCAAGTCGGATACATTTGTGCTTCTTGCAGCATACCTTGATCATTTACCATACGTAAGAATGTCTGATTTTATTCAAGTGGACATTGAAGTGAAAATGCATCTTTTATGTTATGTACATGTTTTACTAACGGACTGCTTTTATGTTTCAATTTGAAATCTTACAGAGCATTTCCACTTCAATATTTACTTATTTTAGGTATAATGTTCAGTTACACAGTAACGCAAAGATCAGTATGGGCAGCTTTATTTTCAATATTTTTATTTACAGTAAAAAGTGGCAAAGTTTGGAGTTTACTGTTTATACAATTTGAAAGTTCATCTAAAGTTCTTCCACTCTGTAACTGTGTTCATTTCCAAGAATTCCTCTCATGTTTTGATATCTTGTCAGATGATTGCTCTATAAATATACCAACTTGATGGAAGCTGGTTTTCCACCCCCTGAAACCAATATTTTCATGTTGGTAAGTTCAGATTCTGCTACCTACACATCACTTTTCATGTGGTTTTGCTGATGACATTCACTGTTTATTTGAATTAAACAGAGTTTTTAGATTAGCACTATTTTATACATTAGTATTTTGTAATAGATGTAAGAAAGCTCTTTGAAGGAGTTCAGTAATTAATGGTGATATTCAACTCAAGATTCAGAAACCTAACTTCAGAAGCTTCATTCAATTGCCCACTTGGGATGTGCATTTCCATTTCCATCTCTAGTTGCGCTTGAGAAGTTCTATGATATTTGAAGGTCCCAAGGAGGCTGGCAGGTACAAGAGAGGACCTTTGAGACCTCTGCTCTACTGGTGGGCCTTGATCCCTCTGCTGGCAACTAGGTGTCACTTGCAATGTCCCTAGGTATTTTAACTGTCTTGCAGATGCTTTTCCACGTTTGTGTATTTCTCTAGGAACAGAAACTAGGAACTAGACTGACTAGAAATTCTGTAGTCAGATCCACCTCAAAACTTCCGCCTCATTGGTCGTCTCCCTTCACGTGTAGATTAAAAGTTAAAATTTATAATCTATTATGTACACATGAACAAACATGCCTGAGAGATGAATGAGATGAATATGGAGCTTTCCCAGACTGAATCCTACTATCTATTATGCATAATATTGTTTTCTCTTTTTTTTTTTTTTTAGAAAGTGATTAAACTACTGCTTTAATGTATAATACATCATAAATAGAAATGTTTTGACAACAGTTGTTTCAAAGGTAATTTGGAGGGAGAAAACATGCACATGATTTTATGTATTAATTTATTTTAAATAAAGAAGCCTTAAACAACTCATGTATGTCAATGAGTGAGTTCTAAACATCCATTTAAAATGTTCATTGCTATCAAGAAAATGGATTTGGGAAAAAAAACAGAACTTCATAAAAACAGGAGCAAATTCTCAATATTGTCTTCTAACTCAGTGTTTACTGAAGTAAGTACAGCATCTTTTCCACAGGAAATCTCAAAGATGAAAGTTAATACCTTGCTTTTTTCACAACATTGGCATTAAAATGACTATTTTTTTACTTCTTTCATTTTCCATACAGTTTGCCTTCTGAGATAACTTGAAGAAAGACCAATGAATAATCCAATCAATACACTTAAACAACTACGTGTAAAAAGGAAATAATAACACCTGTATTTTTAATGAATCAATTTCATATTGCATCACTAAGAGTTGATAATTATTCTTCAGAAATGATTTTCAAAAACCACACAGGGTAATTTTATTACCTTACTCTAGTTCTCATTTATGTATGATTTAGAAAATAATACTGGAAGCTATTGTAAACACACTTTTAAGTATATTTTGAAGATTTGTTCTAAATATACAAGTGAAAATATCTTTATCTTAAGAAAAAATCTGATCTAAGTTTTCTCATTATTCAAGGGTAATAAGCTTCAGCGTTTTTAAAGTTTATTTTGTGCAATTAATGTTAATGTTAATTGTAATGGTAATGGTAATACTAATAATAATGTATCCAGTTTTGACTATCTAACAGTGATATCATTTGACTCCTAGGATGTACCTTTTTCTCTCTTCTATGGCTAGTTGCACTAATGGACATTCAGGTTTTAATTTTTTTAATTGGCTGGTTTTGAAAGCTTCTTGTTCTGTTATTTGTCCCAGACATTTACTGACGGGAAGTGGAAGGGAGGAGAAAGAGAAAAAGATTAGAAAAGCCCTTTGCTATTTATTTGTAAAATGTTTGTGTATTTAAGGTATCTTTCCTCATGTAGCTGTTACTGAGGACATTTTAGGGCCAATTTTCATGGCAAAATAGATTCCTAATTATATCTCAGTTTTTCCTATATTAAACATAAAATTAATGACCATAGTAACTACTTTGTTTTGGTTGTAGGCATGCGGTCATCCAAAAGAATTTATTAAAAAACAAAATACCTGTCTATGCTGATGAAAATGTGCAAATTATGCTCACTCCTCTTTTGAATGAAAGAATGCAGAATCTACATTTTATGTCATTTTATCATAGTTACATGTTCAGATTTTCCAACTTATCTGGTTCTACTAAATATACACACAAATTTGCTAACTACTAAATATTTAAATGGTATACATATTCAGTGCAAAGTCAAACAGGATTTTTTATTTTGTGTCAGCATACATAAATTTAGGTCCTGCAATTAACATACAATGAAGCATGCCTTGCTGCCATGAAATTTTAAGTTAATTAGCATGGAATAGTAGACTAGCTCAATTTGGAATGCGAAATCACACTTTCTGTAATAAATATCCTGCATGATTTTTCACTTTCCAGTGTGAAAATAAGAACTTTATAATTTCCTTGTCTTACTTTTTGATGATGTAGTATTCCTATGAAATATATAATTTTGCCTCTTACAGAGAAACAGTTCTGAAAAGCACCAAACTGCAGTGAAGTTTATTTACATATTTTTAAGTGAAATAACTCTTCCTGATATTCTTTTGTCTTTTTAATTCAAGATTATGATTAATTCTGCCATATTATTTTAATTTCTCCCATTTATAAATTAACTGAGCAGTTCCCTCAGTGTCAATATGTAGGTACTACTCAAATAAATTAGTACGCTAGTGACTAAGATTAAGGGATTAAGCTCTCAGGGTGTCAGAACCCACATTATAAATTTACTTATAAGAATTAAATATTCGTGTGAATATATAGTTATTCTGAAGTTTCCATACCTATAATTGTTGTTTGAGAAAAATGATGGCCTACAGAAGGATGGCCTACTGATGGCAGTGTCAAAGATTATCTATGATTCATGCTGTGGCATAACTTGGGCAATGATTGTTGCTTCAGAAAAGTGTTTATTATATTAATTAATAAAATAATTTTATTAATGGACAGGCTTGAACTATTTATCTCTGGATTACTGCAGTGCTAGCTCTTCTCCTGGCTGTGCTTTGTACCACCCCCCACCCCGGAGTTGCCTTTTTCCAGGACAAATCTGCAATGGATGGCAGTAGTACTAAGCAGCTTCACGTGTCAGCCTGATAGTCCTGCCTGGTCTGAGGGCCAGACGTTGGTTCCTGCCTTTCTTTGCTTAGTAGTGAGACATAACCTTCTTGTGCAGACTGAGGACTGGAGCAGATCATTACATGACTCCTGTCATTATGACCTTGGGTCTTCTTCCTGTGGAAATCACTGCTTCTGTGGCAGGAAGGGACCCAGCTCCTGCATGCCTGGCTCTGGTCTCAAAATAAGGATGTGGTCTCAGCATGCAGTTAGATACAGAAGCTTAAAAGCATTCTTAGGAATCCGCCAGTTTCTGTGTAGTTAGATAAGCTCCAGACTGAATCAAAGAGGCAAGTGTTGATAAAACTAGATCGTTTAGCATAACCTATTGTATACAACACCTACCCACACTTCTGTACTATAAAAATACCACTCTGAAAGCCTGCAATACAGCTTTCATGTTATTTCAGGTATTCTGAAATGAAAGTGTATAATAATATTTATGTCCAAGGCCTACAGGGCACCACATGGTACCCTGGAAGGATTCAGAACTGGTTTCTTCTTAGCTGCATCCAACCTGCTCTGGAGGTGGCTTACCCTGAGCAGTGCCCATGTGAGCCAGTATGGGCCACAGAGCCTCAGGGCAAGAGGTTGCTTCATGGAGCACCTCTCTTACATGGCAACACAGATATATTCTCAATAGAAATTGTCAGCAAAATAAGGCATTTTCCACCCTAAAGACCTAAAGTTTTTGGCATTATCATCACAGGCTCTTTTGACTGAATAAATGATTGATTTTTTTTTTTTGGATGCTTGCCTAAGCATATTTGCTTGCATAATGTTGCAGTTGATAATAGGTATATACAAAAATATACGTTAATGTAAAGTCCCAGCCAGCAGCCCAATTCTTCCAATTTCTTAAGTTAGCAAAGTCTGGAATGTAAAAGTCAGAACAACATAATGGCTAAAAAGTTTTTATGATCTTGTAAATTCACTGATTCTTTTAGATTCCAATAACTGAAATAAATATATATTTTTAGAAAGAGAAGTAGAATATAATTCTTTTTTTTAACATATTTTGCAGTTGAGATATCAATGCTGAGAGAAGGCTAAATGTCTGTCTTTTGGTATCATGTTTTTCTAATGATTTCTTGCTACCCAAAAAACAACACCAAAACTAAAAGAGAAATTTTAAGTATTGTTAACTGTTCAGCTGGAATACAACAATCAGTTTTGCATTAATTTCATAGAATCATAGAATCATAGAATGGTTTGGGTTGGAAGGCACCTCAAAGAGCATCTAGTTCCAACCCCCCTGCCATGGGCAGGGACATCCCCCACTAGACCACGTTGCCCAAAGCCCCATCCAACCTGGTCTTAAACACTTCCAGGGATGGGGCATCCACAACTTCTCTAGGCAACCTGTTCCAGTGCGTCACTACCCCCATAGAGAAGAATTTTTTCCTAATATCTAATCTAAACCTACTCTTCTTCAGCTTAAGGCCATTCCCCCTTGTTCTGTCACTCCATGCCCTTGTAAACAGTCCCTCTCCATCTTTCCTGTAGGCCCCCTTCAGGTACTGGAAGGCCGCAATAAGGTCTCCCTGGAGCCTTTTCTTCTCCAGACTGAACAATTCCAACTCTCTCAGCCTGTCCTCATAGCAGAGGTGCTCCAGACCTCTGCTCATCTTCAAGGCCCTTCTCTGGACTCCAACAGCTCCATATTCTTCTTATGTTGGAGACCCCAGAGCTGGATGCAGTACTGCAGATGGGGTCTCACGAGAGCAGGATAGGGGGGCAGAATCACCTCCCTCAACCTGCTGGTCATGCTTCTTTTGATGTAGCCCAGGATACTGTTGGGTTTCTCAGCTGCAAGCACACATTGCTGGCTCATGTTGATCTTCTTGTCCACCAACACCCCCAATTCCTTCTCGTCAGGGCTGCTCTCACTCCATTCTCTGCTGAGCCTGTATTTGTGCTTGGGATTTCAGTAAAGCTATAAAAGTATAAGAAATACCTAGTTTCTCAAAGGTATATACTTTCACATCAGGAAAAGTGGGAAGGATATTTTATTTCCAATAACTGAATTCAATTCTGTTTGTCGATCTGGCTAGTTTTTCATGTGAATAGAATTGCCATAATGGAGACTTGATGAATCATGGCATGGACAGAATGATTATCATGATACAGCCAAACCTTACAGAGTCTTTATAGCTGAAAGGAAGTAAAAACAGAGTGTCTGCCAAGATCTGTTGACTAATGCTGCCGTAGTTCAGCTTCTGGCCCTGGTTTCACTCTCTATGCATATATATGGGAAGAGGGATTTGTGGAGCATCTGATGTTTGATGTTCTTCATTAGTAAATATCGAAACTGATCCTTTGCTTTTCAAAGTGGTGATGACAGCAAAGCTACATCATTTGACCACTTGGGATGAACAGTATCCCTCAGTGTGGTCATACTGACCTGTTGGAAAATCACTAATGATACAAATAACCGTGGTAAGTCAATCTTAACTGAAGTGACATCTGCTTTGGAAAAAGGGCCAAGTCTGAAACAAGGGGAAAATTAAGCTTCTATGGCATTGCAATGTAGGTGGATATTGAATTATGTAGGGCGTGATAAAAAATGCTAGTATAAAAGTATATATTAATTTTCTCAAAACCATTAAATCTCCAGTTAGTGAATATTAAGGTTGTTTTCAGAATATGTGAGTGTGAATGAAATTTCAGTTAAAGAAATACTGGAAGGAAGGTTGGGCTGACTGCACATCTGCTTGCTCCAGAGCCACTAGCAGAAACATGATTAGGGTGTTCAGATGCACTTTGCCTCTTTTCTGTCTGACTTAAATCTCTTTACTAAGCAGACAGTTGGCTATTTTGGAATATCTGACACTTGATTTCTTCTGCTTGAGCTCTTCTATTTTATATAAATATTGAATTATTAATTAGAAAAAAGTAGGTTATTCCACATCAGGTATGGGTGTTGTAAACCATGGGTAAAACTGGAGGAAGATGAGTCTTAACTGCTTTGGAGTTAGGTCTTTTGTTTTTTTTTTTCCTTTTTTCCCTTCTCCTTTTTTTTACCTCCTTGGAAACTTTGAATGTTCTCCCATTACAATCATATCAGTCAGTAATAAAATTCACCAGTGATGCATTTATCCAAGCTTTCGGGCCAATACTGCATAAAAGCATTTGGGAAATCTCAAAAATTTCCCAAGAGTGGGAACATTATTTCTCTCTAGATCAGCACATGACATTTCTGTTGTTTGGTAACAAGAAGATGCAGCAAGTTTACCAGTACAAGAGGGATTTATGGCCTGTCATGAAGTACTCATGCTTTATTTACAGTTCTGCCCAATCTGAGCTAGTATTTAAATAGTAGATATTATAGTAATTTCTATAAGCCTTCTGCAAGTGTCTGACTGCCATCAGCAAGTTCTAGATTCAAATTTAAGATATTGTTTTGATTTTCTATGCAGACATTTAGAAAAATAAAACTAAATATTCTGATGCTCAGCTAAATAATTTACCCGATTTAAAAACCATGAATCAATCAGTTTGGTAAACAGTATTCTGTTAAGGGGAGTTAATGATGATGATGATAAATTAGCAGCAAAAAAGGTAAATACTATCATGTGCAGTGCATAAGTCTAAGAACCAAAAGTATTTCATAGTCTGTGAAATGCTTGGGTGAGGGTAGTCCAGTTTACTGCTTTCCCTCTTAAGTTGGAAATGTTTCACTTTAATATGTTAAAAAAAAAAAACAAACCCTCTTTCAAAGGTAATCAAACGACATGCAAGAACTAACTGTTTCTAAGATTTCCACTTTGATCTCTTCATCAATGTCTTCTCCTTTTCAGCAAATGTCAATAAATTGCCTTTTGAGGTTCCTCTTTCTTGAGTAGCAATTTTTTTCATAGAAAGGAGGGTATGATTGTAGATGTTTTCCTTTTTTGTTTGATGCCTTAACCACCAAGCTTATATTCCCATGAAAGCAGCCCAAAAGAACACAGAATTGTAGAACTGTAGGTCTGGAAATGATGTTTTAGTTCAATCCTTGCAGTGTGAAAAGGCCAGGAATGCTTGGATGACAGTGTGAGATATTGTCCTATCTGTTTAAAAATAATATCAGAAAATTCCACACTGCCTATCAGCGTCCTTTCTAGTCAACTGTACTTCCAAAATTCAATAATCTCTGTTTTCAATTGTCCTTATTTCAGATTCAACTGACTTCTTCAAGCTGTTTTCTGAGAAGCCATGAAGAACAATTAATTATCTATAACAATCTGTGATACATTGGAAGTCTGTTATCATGTTCCCTTTCCCTTCCTTTTGTACTTCTGTTTTCTTTTAGTAGGTAGAGACTTTTAACATGTCTGTACAATTTTTGTCTTCTTGTTACCATGCCATCTCCACAGGCAATCAAGGTAATTTTGAATTCCAGTCTTGTCTTCTAAACCTTAGTGATTCTCATAGCTTCGTGTCATCTACACTTCTCACTTCAAGGGAATACCATTTGTTGCTGATGTAAATACTGACTGAATCCAGACAATCACTTGAAGGTTATGCAGGTGTCTTTTCAGTTGACAGTGAATAGTTAAAACTCTTCTTTTGAAACCATTTTTTTCATGTATGCTTGTGGATATTTCTATTTATACTACATTTACTTAGCATATGATGTGAAGAACAACATATTAACAATGTAAAATTTACTTAAGTTAATATTTAGCCGCTTTCCCTTCATCCACTAAACCAGTTTATTTGTCAGAGAAGATAATTAGATTGTTTTGGATATGACTTTTTCTTAGGCACCACGTTAGCTATAGTTTTGTGTTTATTATATACAGTAAGGATTTTTGATGATTCTTCGGTAATTTAATCCGAATCATTTCAGAGATGGAAAATTCTCATTCCGAATCATTCCACAGAATGGTAAATAGTTTACAGTTCCCCTTTGTACTCTTTTTTTTCCCTCTTTGCTAGTGGCATATTTGTTTTCTCTAGCGTTCCGAGATTTCCTTTGTCCTCTAAAAGTTAAAGAAAGGAACTACTAATTATTTAGAGATTGCCTTGACTAGCTTTTCTTAAAGACTGAAGAGTCAGTTTCATCAGGTCATGTTGACAAATCAAATATCTATACCATGTGTATATATCTTTGAAAAAAATCTGTTCCTTTCCTAATCTAGGCAGCATTCCTGTTTCCTGTTTAGAATTATTAAAGATCTAATCACAATTAGTCTTTATCTAGTGAAGACAAAAGTAAAGAGGGTAATGATGCCACAGTCTTTAATTGTTGTATGTTCTCTGTTTCTGCTTAATAATGTTTCTTGCCATTTCTTTATCTTATTTTCTGTTTAATTATACTGTACTATAAATTGATAGATTCTTTTCTTGTTACTCTTTAAATCCCTGTTAATTAAAATGCATTCTGCACAACAATCTTACTGATTTTACCACTGTTGAAATTCTTTTTGCTTTTATGATGTTGCCTTTTGCTTTCTTTCCGACTTTTTGCATATTTCCATTTTGATTTTCAGGTCATCCATTCATAATATTTTCTTTGTATACTTTCTATATTTTATTAATATCTGGATAATTTTCTCCAGAGCAGTTATTATAGGCTCTATCAGTAACTGGTCAACTCTCCTAGCTTTCTTTATTCTTTAATTATATTTCTGAGACTATCTTGAGCAGTTTCACAAGTTTGCTGAAATTTATTTTTTTCTAAATTCAGTTTCTTCCCTTTGTGCTTAGTATCTTTCTTGTCTCACAATAATTAATTATGTCATTTCATAAGGACATCCACCCAAATTCTTATCTATTTGTAGATTTTCACTCAAATCTGTCTTAAAAGAAAAACTAGAATAGTTGCCTATATCACTACTTCATTCATCTTCTTAAATAATATTTCTACGCATCACAGTTCAAATCAGAAAGACAGTGAGTTAAACTGTGTTATCTGTATGTGTCTATGAGGAGGCTTCCAAAGAATTTAAAATGGTATTCAAAAATCCTGTTATTAGCAAATTCTGTTTGATGGATCCTTATTTTCTGTCTGAAGAGTCTAAAATTAGCCACCCTTTGCAGATTATTTCCTTATTTTTTGACCTTTTATTTTTACCCCCAAATTCTCTTCAAACTTGCGTCAGAACTGTCAGATTTTCAGTGTAAGACCATATTTTTTTTCATTCTCAGTTCTTCCCAAGTAAGGTTTTCTATTTATGTCCAATAAAGACTCTGTGATGTAAATTATGTAGTAATTCTGATTATGGACTAACAGTGTTTTTCTGCAAATAATTGCTAGAGTCTTTTCATTTGTGTATCAGTGTTCTCAAATGTTCTCAAAGTCTATACCACTTGTCTCAGTTATATCCTACTATATTTTTAATCACCTGGTCCTCTATTTTCCAGAACTGCTGATATTACCAATATGACTAACTTTTAGGTTTTTGTCATCTGACATTTTCAACTAGTCCAAATCTCTTGCCATGTTTATAAGTGGTTATATGAAGATACTTTTCTCCTTTATGAGTAAAATCCATTTCTTTTCTTTTGCACAATGCCTTATCTTGATCAAGAAAGCTGGAGGTTTCTGATCTGCAGATCCATGTTTTAATTTCCAGAATTCTTCTCCAAGAATTATTCTTATATGCTCAGCTGAGAAAAAAGGCAAGAATCTAAATTACACTCACAAGGAGATTACATGATTTACAATACCTTAATAACAACGTTGAGGAAGTCACAAATGAGGCAAATTTGACTTCCTAGCAGGGTATAGCAAAAAATTAATTAAGTTTCCCTTCCTTTCTCTCCTATCTCATCGAGTAGTTTCAAGTGCAGAAACTATTTCTGAAGTTTTGCATATGTACATAAAAGAAAGTGGCACTTCTGAGTAGAACTGGAAGGTTTACATTATAAGTGATTAATTGGTATCTATGAACAATTCTCTATCCTGAAATGTATTATAGTCCCTTAATCTTATTGATTATGAGTGATTTTTGACTAGAGAAGTCACTGTACCTTTATATTCTATAGAACCATATTTTCTGAAAATTATTTTTACCACAGAAATCAATTCCTGTCTGAATTGAATTAGAAATGCCATATAAATCTTTAAATTCAGTGCCCACTTCACTGGAGATTTTAACATAACCAAGATGAACATCAGGGGCTGATCTCTACCACGCTGAAGATCCTGTCCTGTGTTTATGAGGAAATAGCACATTAACACCAGTTCATTCTCAGTCTGTATCATTCTTTCTTAACAAGAACTAGACTGTTTTGTTGTTAGTAGGAGAAAAACGCTGGTTTTCACAAAATGTATGTTGGTATATCTAAGGCAACAAGATTTTCTCACACTTGCTACAGTATTCTTACAGTTACCAACTACATGTTGCAGTGTTGTCTGGAACAATAGCTTACCCGACTCCTTAATAGAGCCCTCCTGCCCTTTCCGAACGTACCAAATCAAATTTACCAGAGCAACATTACTGTTTAGGAAAAATTAAGCTCCATATTTTGAATCAAGTTTGAATGTATGATCTAAAATGCTCTGAATGTATTATCTCATCCGTGTATAATAATTGCAGTATTTCCTGTCCATCTGGGAGCTGAACTAAATTTTCTGGTTTTGTGCTTTGCCATTTTGTTATTCACATCTTCCCTTTTTCATTTTCTTCTTTTTTTCACTGCTGTCTTCCACAATTCTTTACATGTGCCTGCATTGCACATTTTATCATATTGACCCTTTTTTACCATCCCCATCTACTAATCATAAAAGGGAGATGTTCATACTGTTATTTCTATAACTCACTTTTTTAAGCACATAATTTTTCATACAATCATTTTCCAGAATGGTTCCTCCCTTCCTTCCTTCCTTCCTTCTTTCCTTCCTTCTTTCCTTCTTTCCTTCCTTCCTTCCTTCCTTCCTTCCTTCCTTCCTTCCTTCCTTCCTTCCTTCCTTCCTTCCTTCCTCCCTCCCTCCCTCCCTCCCTCCCTCCCTGTCTCCCTCCCTCCCTTCCTGTCTCCTTCTTTCCCTTCCTCCCTTCTTTTTCCCCCCGCACCTCCCTTTCCTCCCTGGCTTTTTTCTGCATTAAATTTCCCATAATAGGGAATCATTGTGGAAAGGTGAAAATTCAGTTTTAAGAAAATGGTCTTGAATAAACAATGAAAATATTCACGGACACCAGAGTCCCATGAAAAAATGTAGCAGGCTTCTGGAGCAATGCAAAACAAAGCAACTTCTTAATTAAACAGTTTGCATGCAAACAACTGCAGCATAACACCTACACAGAACGCATAAATTGGCATTGCATATAAAATAATAAGTGTGATGGCAAACTTTACTCTCAGGCAGTCAAGACATCTAAACCAGGCTCATATTTTTCATAACAATACTTCAGATACATATCTAGGTGCTTCAGTGTCTGGAACTGGAAGAAGTTATGTGTCCTCCTTGGTGGTTACCACTATTTATGACTATATTTCACTTGATACTATAATCACCTTGCCACAACTTCCTTCCAACTACCCAAAAAAGTGGATTTCTGCTTCCAGCAAGAAAAGTACATGAAAGAGTGACAGGTCTTCTATCTAGGGCTTATTTCAATGTCTAATGCTCTTTCATATAAATGTGAGTTTAAATGAATATCAGCTTTGCAAAATTCTTGAGGCAGCTGTATTTTTGACAGGTAAGGAAACACATAGCACTGTAACGACCAAATAGTTGAAAAAAAAATCATTTGTGAATGCTCAATAAGCATCACAGTAATTCAAGGGGTTTTTTATTATTACAGTAAGTAAGATTATGCTAAACCCTGTTGCTGGCATAATAGTATGCCAGCATAAAATGTCGTATTAATTATGATAACTGTTACACTGGATGAGAAAATGTAGGGGGGTGATTTTCAAAACAGTCAGTCAATGAAGAGTACGAAATGCTAGACCTGGGTTCACAATTGTGACAAAAATAGATGTATGAATTATGGGTTACAGGTTTGACACTACAGTAACAGTAGTTGCTCATGCAGATTATCTACTCAAATGGACACCTATTTTTGTTCATGTAGTTTCTAGCCTGGCCTTTGAGCATTGGTGCCTAGTCTCATTTAGAATTTAAACTCTGTACAAATTACATTCTGCTGTATGAATTGCAATTTTTTTCATTTACGCTGGCTGAGACTAGTGTTAATTATCTGGATGAGTATATTAGAAGTCTTGACTTTTCTTTCTGCACATGACTACCTCCAGACAACACTGTAGCTCTATCCAGGAGCGTCTGCAGACCTCATAATCTCTGCAGAATTCATCAAAGTTGAACCTCCAGTGGGGAAGTCAGGAAATATATCTCTGCAGTCATAAAGACATTAGCAATTTTTTTTTTTTTCTGACTATTTACCTGAGGATGAATACCCTTGCATCAAAACCTACTTTAAATACACGTTAAAAGTACAGAAATCCATAAGGCAAAATGTCTCAGATCAGCACTTCCAATGTTAATTCGTTAAAAGCTACAGCTAACTGTAAGTACTCTGGCAAAATGCTTTTTACAGTCAATAGGACGTTTGACTCATTAAGGCCAAAAAAGCAATACTAGATTCTGTTACTAAACTATTTTAAAATTAAATAAAAAAGTAAATGCACTATGTAAGTTTTGATTCTGTGTAAGTTCTTGAATATGAAGAATTCTATATCTCATCTATATATTAGGAATAACTAGGGCAGAACTGAAAATAATTTTAAAAATAACCGAAACCCAATATAGAACAGTTGAAAACAAAGAGAGCTGAAAAAGTGACTGTAATTTATACAATGACACCTGAGTGGAAAAAAAAAGTTATATCTGATAATAATGTTAGATAAGATAAATCCCAAAGCAACTTTGTTTTGCATACTCCACATAAATTATAACATATATCTGCTTCATAGCTATAATGAAATAGTGTAAAGGAGGCGAACACTGAAAAGCAGACAAGAAAAAAAGTATTTTTAGATAAGTTTTGAAACAGATGGAGAATCATGTGGCTAAAAACTCATTTAAATATATGGCACTTTAAAAATTCAGGAAAATGTTGGTGGTGTTAGACTGAAAATAGATATCTATATATCAGGACAAATTAAAAAAATATGAGGAGACAAGTGTAACTTAGATGATGACCTGAGAGAGAGAGAAAAGAGGGAGGAGAGGGAGAGAGATGCTCCTCATAGCTACTTAGAATTCCTTTATGTTGTTTAAACTTTGTTGCCAAGAAGCTGAAAAAAGTACAAGAATGTAGAAGTTAAAATTTTCCTCTGTTCTGAATCCATTCAAAACTTCTATTTCACCAACATCTTAAAAGTGTAATTTATGCTAATTTACTCTTCCAGAGATATTTTATAGCACTTGCTGAAAAGTATACACTACTGTTAATATCCTTCAGGACATGAACAATCACAGTGAAAAATTTTATAGATATAGTCATTGACAATTTGATCAATGATACTTTCACTGTCATATTTCTGTACATATTTTAACTGAAACTCAAGCCCTCAAATGATTTTCCTTGCACCCAGAAAATTATTATCTATCTGCTAACCAACAAGAAACCTAGATCAAATGTTGTAAAACTGTTAATGCGATTGTAGGGTGCTATTCCTGATACACCTTCCATTGTTATTACTCCAATTTTTCAGTATTATTGCTACTGCATAGAAGTTCCATTTGGCATTGAGGCCATACTTTAGTGAGTGTTAGGAATATGTTTGTGGTGGGTTGACCTTGGTTGGCTGCCAGACGCTCACCCAGCTGCTCTCTTGCTCCCCCTGCTCAACAGGGCAGAAGGAGAAAGATGGAAGAGCTCATGGGTTGAGATAAAGACAGGGTCATCACTCAATAGTTAACATCACAGCAAAATTTGACTTGACTTGGGGAAAATTAATTTATTGTCAAATAAAGAAAGTAGGATGGTGAGAAACAAAACTAAAACAGCTTCTCCCATCCCCTGCCTTCTTCCTAGGCTCATCTTCACTCCTTCATTACCAGCTCCTCTGGCTCTCCATCCCCAAGCAGTGCAGGGGGGGAAGGGGAAAAGAATTTGTGATCAGTTCATAACACTTCATATCTGCCTCTCCTTACTCTTCACACTATTCCCTTGCTCCAGTATGGGGTCCCTGCCACAGGATACAGTCCTTCAGGGAAAGACTGCTGCAGTGCGAGTCCTCCATGGGCTGCAGTGTGTAGATCTGCCCCGATGTGGTCCTCTCCATAGGCTGCACTGGTTAGCTGCTTCACAGAGGTTTTCACAGGCTGCAGGGTGAGAATGTGCATCACCAAAAGAAACCACACACTTTTCAAGTATTGATGTATACCTGCAGCCTTTTCAGAGACTGAATCAGCCGAAGTATAAATTTCTAAGCATTAATTTAGAAAGGGTAGGAGTCAATTGCCTTTAAAGAAACAAATGAACTGCTACTAACAGCACAAAAGCTCTTGCACAGCATCTAAATTTTCCATCAGAAATTAAAGGTCAAAGATTGGTTCTTACTATGATTGTGACCATGTTAAACAAATAAAAAGCCTTTCTATCTTTATAACTGAATAAAATAATGTGTAACAGTCTATGTTTGAGATGTGGGAAATGAAATTGTATATAAATCACGTCTGTCCTTCTGGAGATTCCATTTCTGACTATTTTTGTGTTTATGCCCTAAAAATTACACTTTACGTTTCTCATTACTGGTGGAAATGACTGCCTATTACAGTAAATGATATCATATCCAGACCAAGATGTTAAAAAAAAAAAAAAAAAAATATTGAGCTGGATCAACATGTTGGATTTGCTCAAAGGAATGAATTTTAAGACACTATAGTTCATTGTGCATTGAGAATATTTAGTATGCATCTATCTGTTCTCTATCCTGAATCCAACTTGCACATGTGCTCAACAGAGAAGGACATGAAAGGCCAATATTCATTTGGCACTTTTCCCTTGAACTTCCTCCATACATCATGCATTTTCAATATTATTCAGTTTGAGGTTGTGGGCACAGAGCTAATGCGAATGTTGTACAAAAGCCAGCTAAACCAGAAAGAACAATGCCAGTTACATGCCAGTGTTTTCATTTTCTGATCAAATATCTTACTGTTCCAGAAAGCCAGAGGCATTTAATAAGCTTGTCTGGCAAGTAGGATCAATTTGCATGTTTAGGGGAGCTAGGAGAAGGAAAAAATTAATGAAAATTCATGTATCAATCAATTCATTGAAAGAAAATGGAAAGCAAATGCAAAATATTATATTAAGGAAAGTTCAGATTCCACAAATTAAAACTGTACTTTATGTTATATATTTTAGGACATACAGCTAATGTATCTTACAATGTACAGTTTTTTCCAAGCAAGAGTGACACAGATGATGACCCTAGGTGAAATGAGGCTAAGACCATCTACTTTCTGTATTTCTAAACATTTTCTGTAATTTTTTACAAGAGTAATCTTAAACATTCTACAAAATTTATTCTTAATTTATAATTATTATTTGCATTTTACATAGTAGGTGACTAGAACAATGCGTTTTCTAATATAAATTTCTGCAAGGATCCATATCCATACAACTTGCAGATTCCTTCTTGAGATGTGAAGTTTACAATTTAAACACCTGAAAAGATCCAGCCTCCTTATTAAAATAGAATACACCAGAGAGAAATTTTAAGGCCTTAGAAAAGCTCTCAAAATTCTAACTAAAAAGAAATAAATCTTGAGTGGGCAAAAGAAAAAAATTCAGTGCAAGATCCAAGTAATGATCAAGACTTTTAAAGAAGTTTCTGCTTATATTAACCCTTCTAAAATAACAATATGCAACAAAAAAGATTTTTTTTTTTAGTACATAAAGGAAAATTGTGGAAAAAGATAGATGTGTAATAAAGGGTCTTTACTGATTAATTTTCATTTTGAAAAAAAATAAGGTACAAGATCAGTTCTTTTCAATAGGCATAAAATAATTGATTCCACTCCCCCAATTCAACTTTTAATAAAAGATAAAACCCACAGTCATTACTAAATGGCTAAACATTAGCATAACAAAACATGTCAGTGTGGTCAAAGACAGTTTGTGACCTGATCATAATAAACTGTTTTGATTTTTCTGCTATATTTTTTTCACATTTAATAGATTGTCGTAGGGCACGTTTGTTTAATCCAAACAACCTTTTTTGATTGATCCCTACCCCTCCCCCATCCCAATGAGGATGGATATGATTGTATTAGCATTTGTAAGACTATGAGAAGTACAATACATCAGAAGGAGCCTCTCTGGAAGCTGTTAAGACTAGTTACATCAAAATACGATGCACCCTCCCGTGCAAATTAGAAAATAAAACAAGTGAAACAGCATGTATGCTGGTAGCATTAATTAACTTTGAAATATAGAACATCTCATGAAGGAAAACCAATTATACTAGCTTGTAATGTAAAAGCTTTTCATATATTTATAATATTTTGAAAGAAGTGAAATGAAATTGTGTGATCTCTGAAGGCATTAATAGAAGACTTCAAGCACATTTATTTTTCACAAAGTTAAGCCTGAACTATGTTCAATAGAGTTGAACAACCCTGAACTAATGGATTGTGTAAATGTGTACAGTCCAGATTGTGCAAATTCCTTTAGCTCTATAATGGCGTGAAACAAAGGTTCATGATAAATATTTTCAAATTGATGGCAGTTTTAAATCTGAAGTTATTTTATGCTGTATGAGTCTATTTTACCACTACAGTTTGCAAACTGATCATGGTTATTCCGAGCATTTTATATGTCTCATGGCTATATCACTTATATATTTATTGATTGAAGTAAAATAATCTCTAAATGGAAATATTGTACAGTTAGAGTTGTCTCCAAATCCTTTGAAAAGAATGAGGACATTTCTTAAGATGTTAGAATAGAAACAACAACCACTGATTTCGTAAAACAAAATCTTAAAAAAATAAGATTTTTTTAAGTGGGGGGCACTTAGCTACTTTTGTCAAAGTTATGAGTTGCTTAATTAACTTTAGTAAGTTAAATATGGTATGAGAGATACACTGTATCATGCAAATGGTATGTTACCGTTAATGCAAAAGTATGACTCTGAAATGTGCAACAGTGAATCACTTAAGCTCAAGCCAAGACAAAAAAACATTATGTGTGTAGTTCATACAGAAAAGTCCTAGGGAAAATAATTGCAATAAATAAATAAATACTGACAGCCCTGCATTTATGAAGCTTGGAGAGAGTAGTAAGAAACACTTGTGACAAACATGAAAAACTTTAAAATCTTTCAGAGAAAACTGGTGTCTGATGTTATTTAGAAGACTGGAAAACATTTTTGGACAATCAAAAGGGACCATTTTACAAAAACTACAGGCAAGAAGAAGAAAAGCGGCACTACAAAAATGTCTTTGTTTTGTTCTAGAAACCGTAACAAAGTTTTTCATTTTAGAAACGTACAAAAAACTTAAGAAGTGCTTCACTTACAGAGCAAACAAATTTCTGTTATGGTCAAAAGCTAGGATGAATGTTAACTGTTTAAGAACAATAATGTATTCTTATGATAAGAAACCATTACAAGTGAAGGGACTGGCATTTATAATTTTTTAGTGCTGAAAAGAAATTACAGTGTGGTGTCTTCTATCTTGAACTGCTTTAGTTTCATCACTGGGAGTTTGATATCACTTTCCATCAAAGTGTCTGTTGTTGATTACGATAAATGTATGGCACGGGGTCAGCAATGCATGCAGCAGAGGACATAATGTGCCTCATTAAAACTCAGAGGTTTTGTCTTAATTTTAAATTCAGTCAATTCAAATAAAAACTCTGACTAAATCCCAGTGCAAAACAAGGTAATGATATGTACTAATGTATTTAAACCTACTTGATTAGAGAGTTTGGGAAACAAAGCCATACAAAATTAAAATGGATAGAACATAGCAAAAAATTGTTTGAATTATACTATTAGCAAAACTGGTACAAGTGTCTTAATTTGACATTCTTTTGTTTTCTACTTGACATAAGAGGTCCTTCAAGATGCTCTGCCCAGGGAAGAGCTCAGATGAACAATTCCTAGCAAGAATGAAGCAGAAGGAATAAATAGCTCTAGAATATATTGCTGTTTTTCTGAGGCCTTTTGTCAGTCTTAATGCTCCCAGGAGGTTTCTGAAAGAAATAGATTCTGATGATAATTTTAACATTTCTCCAGCTGAACTGGTGAATAGATCTCCGTTGAGATCTATAAAATTGTTGAAATGAAAAGTCCTATTAAAAAAGATGTAGTTTTAAGACTGGTAAAAGGAGTCAGTTGCATGAAAATCCCCACCAAACTAAACAAAGAAAACCAAAGGAAAACAAGGAGACTGAGTAGCAAAATATTAGCAAGAGTAATTTAAGTTCATATTTCAAATCAAAGTGGACAGAGTTATAGAAGAATTGCTAACAGGGAGTCGTTTTGGCTAACAGCTGGTCATTTCCCTCCTCTCTACTAATCCTTTAAGTTACAGTCCATGGTATTCATTGACACGTGAATCACAACTTGTCCTACGCAACTGGGACTCCCCAGTTCCTCACAGGGTACATCTATACCATGCTGTAGCATGCAGGAAATCTTCTTTGTGGTGCTAATTTCCCTTGGTGTATTTGTCATGCACTCGAGTGTGTCACTAGTGCACTTACAACCGTTTCCTGACATGTAGTACCATGGCTGAAGCTACGCACTGGGGCACCTTCAGAAATGTCCCTCTTGCAATGGGGACATTAGCACTTTGCTGTCAGTGCATGCCTTAGACCAACAGCTGACATCACAAGCGTCATTGCTGGTAAAGTTGTCATCTGGTTGTGAATGGGAGAACCTCTGGTCCTTCTCTCTTTTTGCCTTTCAGTAGTTGTTAATGAAGACACATCCAGGGTGCACTGTCATGCTTTTCTGATGCTTTCTGTCCTACTATAGGATAATACTAATAAAGCTGATTAAAGATGGGTTATTGTGTTTTATTTTGACATTAAGAATGTGTCCTTTTTTCATTCAAATGATTTTGATTTCTACAGTTTTGGCAAAATGAGTGTTAAAGACTAAATACTTTCTCTTTTTTTGCATGTATTAGTACCACTTTAATCACTCATTGCCTCTGAGAGCTGATAGCTTCCTTCTCAAAATTAATTTGTTTGTACTGCCACAATGGAGAACTTCACCAACTTTGTACTCTTTCCTCCTTTTTCACCAAAGGTCACATCTTGAGAGAATTGCATCCTTGAGGCCCACTATAAGCAGTTACAGTCATTACCTATGATGAAGCAGCATGTTATATGGTCTGAATGGAGAAGCGATACTACACATAATCATTGGAAAGTCTGCTGTATGTAATCAAACACAGCAATTTCTACCCACTGCTAGTAGCCACAGCTAGGGATTATTTGTAGAATATCCTGAAATAGCTGGAACACAAGGAAAATAATTCATAAAGAAAGATGAAGAAACGTTCTTAGGTAACCTCTAGTACAGGGCAGGGATTAATATGAGGGAGAATCTAGGGAGGTCTTCTGGATTTTGCTTAATCCATAGGTCTTTCCTATTGCCTACATTGTGCCACAGGTCTCAGGGGAACACATCCAGGTAATTATTAAAAGAACTTTCAGGTTTTATATATATATATATATGTATATATATATATCTATCTATATCTTGAAACCATGCACCCTATTACAGCTATGCACAAGCTGCCCAGGAGAGTTGCTAAATGAAGTAAATCTTTAAAGGGCCTCAGATATCAGAATTATCTTATTGCAACCAGTTATTTTGTCCATATGGCCAGAAATTCTCTAAAAAAAATAGTCACGCTCTGTCTTACCATATAGATACCTGTTTATATGCATTGCTTTTACCAAGAATGTGAGTGCTTGTTCTGCTTCTCATTTGTTCTCTGGGGCTTCCATAACAGTATCTTAGAATGTCTTAATAAAATCTCCATGGATTTTTACAATGCTATATGCAACTGTAATGCATAGTAATGAACCATCTGTCACACTTGAACTTTTATTCTCTTAATCTGAAGGAAATAAAGGTAAAGACATGGTGGGTGGGATTCGGTTCCAGATTAAAAGGTCAAAATTTGGGTCTTTACATGTAGATGTTTATATCTACATGAGCTAGGTGAAAAAAGGTCACAGTCTGAAAATTTATCCTAAAATGTCTCTTGTAAAGTATTTAGTACATATGATGCCCAGTGAGGAAGCATAAAAGAGACCAGATTACGAGCTGTCAGTTTCAGTGCCCTGTTAAGAATGCAACTCAGAACGCTGCAATCCTAGCATGACTGGGATCAGCAATCCTGACATCGTACAACATAACATGGTTGGTTCTTCTGCATTTGGGTCCAGACAGGGCCAACGTACAAAAAATACAATATCACTGAATAGGCTTAGTTGTAAGAAATCTGAATTCTATGGGGGATTATTCGATCAGTAAATTGATTATTAATTAGGCTTTAATAGGCCTTGCAAAATAATTTACTTTTTAAATTTTTCTCTGAAACTTCTCTGAAGAAAAATCTACTAATTTCCAGATTTAAGTTTATACCTTTAAAGCTTTTGCTTGGCCACATCATATTATATGATCTCATAATCTATGATACTTATAGGAAATGGTATCTTAGATTTTTTTTCTCAATAAATTCTCTATGATATTCGACTGTCTTAAATATGTAATGGTTTTCCTGTATAAAGATGTGATAGTAAGGAGAATTCAAAATATGTCATAGTTTAGCATGGTATTATGTTTATACCAAAAAGTACAAAAAGAGAAAATGGAGTTGGCTGTACATGGCAAGATAGGCTACCCAGTGAAAGCAGGAGCATACTAAAAATGAAAGCAGGCAGAAATTCTTTGGGAATAACATTCAAACCCTAGAGGGCCAGTAAGGCCTGTGCAGGGTGGAGAGCATTATTGCTGCTGTTGTTAGTTCCCAGAATCGCTGGACTACCATGGGAAACCAATAGAGTCCCTGCTGTTGATCCATCTGCAGAATATTCCGCATGCCAGCTTGCTTCATTGGGGTGGGCAGGCAGAGGTCTTCTGTGACAAAGTTGCAGAAGTTACCAAAACAAAATAGCAGGGTGGATTTTTCCTTTCATTACATTTTGCCAGGTGTTCTTTCCACTGAGATGATTATAATTCTTGTGCTATTGTTTTTGATGCTAATGCCAACTGGTGCTGAGACTGAATTTATTTATTTGCCACCTGGTGCAGGATCTACTGACTTCTTTTGTTTCTTCTCCATTACTTAGGAAGTTAAATTGGAAATCACGGCTGGGTTCAGCTCATGAAAGGATAAAGTGAATTATTGTTAAAATGATCACACAACCAAACAAGAAAGCAAGCAAACAAAAATACTCCTGAAAGCTGTATCTGGGAGTTTCTTCCAGCCATAATAACTACTAATGAACAACCACACACGGTCATCTTCTCCTGTTATAGAGTTGCCATTAGCCGTCAGAAGAGTAAGCACCTCCTCATCAAGTTAAACATAGTGACATATTACAGCACCTGTATTACTTGCAGCCTGGAAAATGTACCATTTTGAACTGATAAGACCAGGATAAAAATATTCAGATATACAAGCTCTTTTCACTTGGTCTGCACTTGATAGTTGTGCTTCTTATGCTTTTATATTTTTTCCTTGTTTGAATACTGGTCATAGCAGCAAGGTTTACTTAATTTGCTCCCACCAACTCTAACCTCTCTGCCCCCTCTCCCTCCTGCCCCAGTTCTCATATTAGAATTTGGTATCCATGCATCATCAGAGAAGCAGAGCGATACACTGTTAGTGTGGAAACAGATCCAAAACACATTTAAGACAGTGGAGAGATTCTCAGTTAGTTCAATGGGCTTTGGATAATGACAAAAGTCTTGATAAGAATTATAGGAACATTTTTAAATTCCATATATTTAAATATGAATGAGCAATGCATTGTATAAGTGATTTGTATTAGGTGGACCAAAAATGTGCTCTGGTTCCACTCACATTCATGCATTCAACTAATTCACTCTGTTCAGTTGGTATCATATTTAAAGAATGTTCCCTGAAGCCCTTGATCCAGCAAAACATTTAGTTTACTGTAGGCACATGATGGAACCCATAAAACCCTTGTCATGACTGTTTTATACTTAAGCTTTACTTCATGTGTGCTTATTAGTTCAGGGCATATGTACACACATTACAGATTTTCTCTGTACAAATTACTGTATTAATTTTAATACCAGAAAAATTATTAATTAATATTGCTCTATATGATATTAACAGCAGACACTTCAGCAAGAGCTTTATTAAAGATGTTCAAATTCCATGCTTAGTGGAAGGTATGCTGAATGCAACTAAAATGCATTGAACAAACAAATATGTGTTGAACAAACAAATTCAATCTTTCTATCCAGTAGCATAGTTGTCACTCAGTAATCATTTGGTAATGTCACTGCAGAAACATTGTCCAAAAAGATAAATGATTATTTTTGTGGCAAATCACCATGAAAACAAATTAACAAAATGCAGATTACTGGCAACAGTTCTTAATATCTGGCATTTGATTTTATGTTTTCCCAGTTATCTTTCACTTCAATATTTTCTTTATCAATTTAGAGAAGTGTATCTGAATGGATTGTTATACAGGAAAATAAGTTGATTCCATCATTTACTTCTTCCTTTTCAATTTTTTTTTTTCTCTCTTTTCTCTTCCCAAGTATTGCTGTTAGAAGACTATGACTTTTTTTTTTTAATTTATTTTTATTCTTTGTCTGGTTTTCACTCGTTTCTCATTTATTAGTGAAATAGATGACAATATTTTTCCCAAAAATGCATGAGTACAATGGTACTGTGCATTAACTCATCCTCTGGAAAGCTTAAGGAAGATAAATAACCATTTATACTTCTAAAAAACAATTTTATGGCATTAGAATGTGAGACACTAACTTTCTAATACCTCTACTGAATTTAAAAAACCCCAAATCTAATAAATTCATGTTACTATCCTGAATGTTTGAATGTAAGTTTGACTTTCAACCTATTAATGAGGCTGTGAAAATTGTGTGACTCAGACACACTAGTGGATGGAAGAGAACAAGAATTTATTTTGTGTAAGAGATTTCAGTCATAAAAGCCTCCTTTGTTTGCTGACAACACATTCCGTTGAGACTAAGTGGAGTTGTGATAAAGAGTTAAATCCATTAGTGAGTTTAATTTAATGCATTAAAAGAATTTCCATTTTTAAGGATTTTGAAGGGCCATTGTCCATTTTCTTGAATTTTAGCTATTTACCTGGTTCTGAGCAATAAGCTTTCAAATCATAAACCTGGAGGAATCAAGTTATGGTTATTTTTTTACTTCTTTTATTTTGTTTGTTAGCAGTTCACTTGCAAGGGGATAAATATTCTTACTTACAAAAAATGGTAACATTAATTGTCAGAAAAAAAATTCTTAATGATGTATAACTAATTTCTTACCACCAAAGCCACCAACCCTTAGTCCAAAATATAACTTCTTAGCTACAGTAGGCTCCCTGGAGTTCCTTTCTTGATGAGAAAGCAGTCAGTTACCAGAAGTCCCAGTTAAATAGAATTCATGCAGATTAGTTTAACAGAATTAAGTAACAAGAGCTAACTAGCTAACATTTCTGTATCTAAGGTTGTTTTTCTGTGCAGACAACACTGCAAAATGGGCTACAATAATGCTGATCTCTTGAAGGCTGTATAGCTTGCAGAAAAATATAAACTCTCCCAAGGAGCTCCTGGTAATTGGCATGGTAAGAACAAGCCAACCACACTAAGGTGACATGGGAATATCCTAAAAATAGGGAATCTTGTGGGTCTCATCTCCCTTTTTTTGTATGACAGATATCTAAAGGTGTTTCCCAAGACATTGGATACCAGACTATTGCTATCTTTCAACAGAAGCAGGTTTCCACATACAGGTGAAATTATTACTTACACTATTTAAATGAAATAAGAAATGATAATACACAATTCTTTTGTTCCTTCAAGGAGATGAAGGGGGTGTGTGTGTATATTACAGACATATTCACTGATTCTTTCTTTGACAATTTGAAATACAATTTGAATATTTGAACATATTTATTCTATATTTTAATGCACTGAGTTTCTGTGTTTAAACTCACATGGCATCAAGCTGTGTTTTCAATTGATTTTAAAAAGAAACTCCTTGCAATTGCTGTGGCTAGGATGCCCATCACAGAGGACTAATATCAACAATCGTTTTCTAATTTTACAATTATATCAGAAATCTTTTGGCAATGGAGTAGTCATTTTGCAGGAACAGAAACTTATCTTTTTGTTTTGTTAGAACACTGTGAAAAGTGATCAGTTTTTACAAAGACCTAAAGAAACAAGTAGTTTGAATATTTATATTTGTTCCCTTGACGTTTTGAATTTCCAATTCTGATTTAAATGTATGGGAAGATTAAAAAAAAAAAAGGTGATGAAAATAAATTCTCTGATTTCATAAAGGTGGTTTGGGTTTTTTGGGAGAAGGGGTGTGGGGGTTTTGGTGGGGGTTTTTTGTTGGTTTTTTTTTTTCTTTGTTTGGATTTTTTTGGTTTTTAGTTTTTTGGGTTGTTTGTTTGGTTTTGGCTTTTGCGCTTTTTTTTTTTTTTTTTTTTTTTTTTTTAATTCCCCCTGAGCTAAAGGAATGTGTTCCACATATTTTTTCAGATGTTGAAGTCCAGGGGATTCTGAGCACTCTTCATTCACCATGTGTGAAGAGACTATACATGTGGAAAGGGACATTGACCGGCAACGTACCTGTGACCTTTGCTGTAGCTTAGGGATGCACAGAATGGCGCATTCATGCATTATGGATGTGTGAATGTATCCAAAGACATTCTTGGGATTTCCAAGCCTGGAGAGAACCAGTACAGGTTAGGCAAACAAACAAGCAAACAACAAAACAAAATAAGAGAAAAACAAACAAGCAAACAAACAAAAACCAAAAAAAGAGAGAGAAGATGTTTCTTAAAACTGGGGTGCATTCTGCAGGCAAAGTAATATTCATAAAATAAAAAATACCGGTATTGAAATACTCTTTCATTATGATGCAGTTGCTGATATGTGTAGACTGTGTAGTGATAGGTTTGAAAATCATAAGCATAGCATGGAACTGGGTACAAAACAGACTGAACTACAATAAATAATTTTGCTTTAAATAAATAATACTATACCCATATCTTGATCTTCTTTATCCATGTTTAATATAGTCTTCATGATATCAGATATACAATTATGTGTGATCAGTACTTTGTCCTCCATAGCTTTTACACAGTCTAGTAAGTTTTAAAACCCCTGGTCATGAGGACTGAGGAAGTAGGGCACACCTTTGAAGGGCACTGAAAATTAAGAAAATGTATCATCTGTCACTGTTCTTCAAAACATTTTTAAGTGGAAAAATGCAGTGCCTCCTCAGTAAACAAGCTGTGGCATGTAAAAAGTTCAGGAACACCATGTGGGTAACAGCTGAAAACTGAAAAGAGTATGAGTATTCTTTAAACACCCACGGTCAATATGTGTAACTTTATGCAAGATGGAAATCACAGGAGAATCACACATTATCAGTGAAGTGAGTCATGGCTGATAGAGACATAAAACAAATGTATGACAAAGCTGAACCAGAAATTGTTAAAGTATGTGGGTTTTCTCCTATTATTTGTGTGGATGTTAAACTAAGGAAAAAATAACCATGTATTTTTTAATAGTTATGATTTTTATATTCTCTTAACCAAAAAGAAAATAATTTAGTCGTTGCTGCATTTCAAATGTATCCTAATATTCTTTTAGTAAACCTGTCAAATATGTAATCAGTAACTGCATTCCTCCATTAAAAGAATCAAAAAGGGTACTGTTAGAGACATCATAGCACTACAAGTTATATTTGATAACAAAAACTATGGAAGGGGGTTTTTTTTTGACTATAAGTATTTCAGAATTTTTCAGTGGGGCTAGGATTAACATATTTTCGACAAAAGCATATCCAAAAGTAAACATGCCATCAAATTCCTTGCAAATATCCCCTTGTTGTTTCTCACTCGATACCACTGCATTTCTCTTCCAATGTCCCAAAGGAGGAAAAAGCAAGGAACTGGTTTCTCATCCCTGAAAAAGGTGAAATTATACTTGTGAGTAAGTTGCTGCTAAGGTCCCCACATGACTGCCATAATAATACTTCAGCTTAACATGTCTGACCTTCCCCTCTCACCACATCTAAGATATTTCTTGTTTAAGGGGTTGTGGAAAAAGGTTTCAGGTGGCAGAAATAACCTAGCATAATTGATTCCAACTATAGATTTTACCAGTAGTGGACTTTTTTTGTTTGTTTCTTGTAGATAAAAAGTTCAGTTGTATTCTGTTTTTATTTCATATCAGCCATCAAAAACACCTTTCTGATTTCATACACATTTATTTACATAGGCAATTTTAAAATGAATAATTAAATATCTTTTTATTAGGAAAAATTACATCGTGATCTACTTAGAAGTGATTTAAATGTTTCTCAAGAGAAGCTAATCAGCTAATTACTTCCTTAGATTTTCTTTAAAATAATTCAATAACTCTAAATTAAACTTTGTTTATGTGTTGAAAATTAGTAAATAAGTTAGTATTACTAATGGAGTACAGATAGAAAGTATCTAATTTACTGAAAACTGGTTACTCCTTCCTTCTTTGATCATACAGCATCACTCACATCAACCCACTTAGTTTCTTCACACATGTCCATGATATTGGCGTCAGACTGTTGCCACAGAAGAGTGGCAAAAAGCATAAAGTAACACCTTATAAGAGTTCTGTGTATTCTAAAGATCTGTTTGGGTTAAAAAAGTGCTATTGGTGTTAATTCACAGAGACTTCTTAATACAGTATGAAGGCAGTCTGTACATAAACAGAACACATATCATAAGGATATTTAGTGCATCACAAACTGTGGTTCCTGAGGTTCAGATGTGCTTTCCACAGATAGCCATGTCTCATAGAGGGTTTTTTCAGTTTTGAAGATCAATCACATTTTTCACCACTTATTCTTGCGATGCTAAGTCTCAGATTAATATAAATACAATCCCTGGTGGTAAATTATGTGTGTAAGAAATATGTCTTCTTATGTGTCAGATTACCTAGAATCAATTTCATAATTTGCTAAATTGCAGAGCAATAGATTACCATTTTACAGTAATGGAAAGGAAATATCTAAAGGTAAGAAAACAACAAAAGCAAGATTGAAAATATTTTTTTAAAGTTCATTTTTTACTTCTCTGGTGCCTTTACATCTCTCTTAGATTAAGCCAGTATTTCTGTCTGGGATGCAGCTCCAGGTTTTAGACACCTCAGCTGATTTATCTGACTATAGAAGTTTACATGTGAAATAGGCTAAGATCACGCTGAGTTTAATAGAAAATTGACCTAAATCAACTTGTGTCTGCACACAGGTGTCTAGTAACATTTGATAAGACTTAAAGCTTAAAATATATCCACACAATAGAGGCAGATATAACAAGGTACTTATGGGACTCCCATGTGCTTCTGGAGTGACAGCTTGATGCCAGTCCTGATTTGCTGGAGTATCTCAAGCAAAGTCCTGGAGGCCTAAGTGTGTACAGCTACACTGAAGTTTCTTTGTTCAAGAGAGTTTTTGGCTACTCTGACAGTCACCATCACTAGGAAAATGTTACTGACATAAAGCAAAAGGTTACCCTTTTCAAACCCAAGCTGAGATTCTTGAATTTTGGTTTGGGTTGGGGTTTTTTTGTTTTGTTTTGTTTTGGGGTTTGTTTTTGGGGTTTTTTTTGTGTTTAGGGTAAGGCAAAAGGTGTCACTTCCTACCCTTAATTTTTGGCTTCAGATTATTTATTTCTGTTACAATCTGAAGGCATGCTGCTAAAATTTTATGAAACTTGAGATGAAAACTAGGGAATCTGCAAATTTATTACTAGATTTGTAAGTAGCATTATTCTTTAAGAGTTAGGTAGCCAAAATGCTGACATTTGGAATAGGATTTTTTTGGCTAGGAATTCTATAACTTCCCACTTTTGCAGACTCTTGGTTTTATAGGATCACCAAATAGTATAATACTATCTAATGTCTGCACATCACTAATTTAGCAATCACAATATGAGGGACTAACATAATCTGTCTTTATTGTTATTCACTTTTTTTAGAAGACTGAAGCTTAGAAATCAGCTATCTCTCTTGTTAGGACTTTCTATTTATGCCTTCAATGCCTTCTCCTTCAAATAAGGAAGAAATTAAAAAAAAAAAAACCCCAAAACCACAATATACTACCCCTTGTTGCGGTTAAGCTCCAGTCAGCTAAGCCCCATACAGTCACTCACTCCCCCACAGTGGGATGGGGAAGAAAATCAGAAGGGTAAAAGTGACAAACCTTGTGGGTTGAAATAAAGACAGTTTAATAGGTAAAGCAAAGCTGTGCACACAAGCAAAGGAACACAAGGAAATCATTCACTACTGCCCATTGGCAGGCCGGTACTTAGCCATTTCCAGGAAAATTGGGCTCTATCACACGTAACACTTACTTTGGTACCCCAAGCAACTTGGTATGGAGTATCCCTTTGGTCATCTGGGGTCAGCTGTCCTGTCTGTGTCCCCTCCCAACTTCTTGTGCACCACCAGCCTACTCGCTGGCAGGGGAGCATGAGAAACAGAAAAGGCCTTGACACTATGTAAGCACTGCTCAGCAATAGTTAATACATCAGTGTGTTATTAGTGCTGTTTTGGCCACAAATCCAAAACATAGCATCATATGAGGTGCTATGAAGAAAATTAACTGTACCCCAGCCAAAACCAGTACACTACTAGACTTGTAATAAATTACTAAAAATAAAATTGAATTAAATAAAAGATCCCCTTCTTCCTGATTTCTTTTTTCAGTAGGTGAGACATCTTTTCTATTACCTTTTGAAAATAAGGAGCTACAAACTTATGAAAAAATATAGTGTATAGGATCTTATGAGAGGAAGAGTTGGAAACTCCATTTTGAACGTGGAGGTGGTTATTTGTTTTACCTAAACTGGTATGTCCAGTGTTATTCCAAACTAGATTTCCTGTTTTCCACTGCAATTAGAATTCTTTTGTCTCTTTAACTTGAAGTCTTTTTTCACACACTAATCTTGAATCACTGCAACTAGTCAACTTCAAAGGCTTGAATTCAGATTCTCAACCTCATTGAAACATTTACATTCAATCATAAACTAGACCATCAGAGAAACAGTTGAGATATTGTTATTTATTAGATTTGCTGTCATTTGAAAACTTCTCCTGTACCCTCTCCAAAAAAACTTCAAAGCACATTAATTCATATTAGCATATGATGATTATATTTCAGTGGAAACGCTGAAATTCATTTTTTATATTGTAGCCTGTGGTGTTAGTTTCTGTACAAATATGTCAGAGGAAACAACCTAGCAGTGAAATTTGCCACTTGAATTGTCAATGCAGAGATCCAGTCATAGGCTTGTAACATCAGAAATACTTATTTTAAATATTTGTTCTTTATGTAAATTGGTGCAAGCCACTACTTTGCACAGCTTCAACCCACAAACAAGCTTACTAGCTGCTCAAATTTTTCCAGTCAATAAAGAAATTAATTTTGGCAATGTAAGCTAGTGGTTTTACTGTAATGCCCATTAGGGCTTGTTCAAGGACTTCAAGTTCATTTCATAGAGGATTGGAAAAGATATCAGAGAACAATAACTTTTACAAGCCGCAGACATGGACTGTATTCAAATGAATGACCTAATGTCTTCCCCCCTCCTCCCCAACAAACTGTTTAAGTAATAATATTTGGTTTGACAGTGATAACTGAAATAAGAACTTGTCTGTAAGACAGAGATGTGACAGGAAAATGCCTGAATTTCTACTAAATTCTTAGTTTCATTTAATACACTGTAAATATGAATGATGAACAAAAATATTTCATCAAATACTTCAGAAAGAATCCTGTAAAGTTGTAATGTGTTGGATAATATGAACATAAAAAATAGCAGCATATTTAATACATTCAATTTATGTGGAGCTGGCACATAACTCAGACATGATTTACGTTTTCAAATATTTACTTGGAGCATTGTGGAGGTATGATATACAAACTACAGAAACCATTAATCAGGCTATTTGGTTCTGAACACTGATATTAGCTCATTAATTTCCCTGCAATTTAAATGTTTTTCCATTAAGCCAAAAATTTGCCATTAGCATTAAGTGTGAGTCAAAAGGTTGATATTCCAACTTCACTTACATTGTGTTCTGTGAATGTTCAATCTGCAAGCTATTAAGCTGAGATGTACCAATCAGAGTTAAAAATCATGTACACTCCAAGTCCTGGCTGGGTGCATTTGATTGCAATCAAGAATCATCTGATCATCTAACCAAGAGTGCTGGAAATAAAATATAGTTTGAATTTTGTGATATCTCACTTAAAGGATGTATAATTCTGTCCTCCATTCTGAGGGTTTTGGTTTGCAGTCTGGTTGTTTTCCTACTCATGCAATTATTCCTGAATAAAAAATAAATTATGTCCATAAATACATCTGTATCACAATACAGACAGGTACACCGTCTTATAAATGCCACATCTTACCATATATAGTATCACACACAAAACAAACACATGTTTAGAGATCATTTTAATAAGAACAGAATAAAAATTAATCAATATATAAATAATAGACTTTTCTGGGTTTTTAATACATTCTATGTCTAACAAGAACTTACATATTCTGTGTTTTATTCAATTCTTCCTCTTTGTTTCTTAAATTCTGATTTAGAAACTTTTAGTAAAGAATAAAATACATTTCAGACATATTTTAACATTAGTTTATACAAATCTTGATAATTTTAATGCCTTTTTAAGGTATAGAAATAGCAATACAAAAATATTTGAATAAAATGTATTTTTAGTATACAGACATCATTTGATGTTAATTTTACTCCCTATTTTGTCTTCCTGACTTTGATGTGCAGATTTCTGTTATTTTAAACACTTGTTATATAAAAAAGATATTTTTACATCACAGCTGTCCCTCTCATCTGTAATGATGCTTTCCTATCTGAATAAGATTTCTATGTGCTTATCATTAGGAAAATGAATTCTTATATTAAAATACTGTATTAATATCTGCCTTCCTTTAAAGAAGGGTAGCAAAACTACTGTTTCATGGATATTTTTATTCATGTATTACCAAGCAAGAATAGAAGCTACTCAGAGATGACACCACTTTTCATTTCTGTAACAAATGCTTTTCAGAAAGAAAAGGGAATTCATAAAGGGCAAACTGTTTAGTCCAAGGGGAACTAAGGTCTGACTGTGAAAACTCTGCAAATATTCTCAGTAAAAACAGAGGCAGCACTTGTTTCCCAGATCAATTATTTTTATAGGTCAGTTAGGATAAAGCTTTGGTTTCTTTTAGGCATCAGACACAGTGGCAGAAAGTGCTATTAATACAGTATGTTGCTCAAAAAAAAAAACCAAAACAAAACCAACCCCAAACCCCAAACCAAACAAAAAAGCCACATAAACCTACTTTCAGATTATTATCCAGTTTTCATATATGGGGTTTTTTTATTCAAGGAAACTACATTCTACTCCTTTTTATAAGCAATTCTCTCAATTTCTTCCAAAAGATGGACTTTGACTATACAAATAATATATTATACAACTGATCCTTCCTTTCTGAGAGTGTTAAGGACACATGGAACTGTTCTACCACCAAAGCTATTAGTTATATAGACACCTGCAGAGTAAGGAACAAAACGGGTGATTTCAGGTGGCAAGTCTTTCCCTGCTGTAGCATTCCTATCCCACTATGGATTAATCTCAGGAGTATTTACCTTTACTAAGCACAGCAGGAAATTGGGTGACTAATCATGTAATAAATGGCCAGATACATGAAGAAAAAAACCCCCTCCTAAACAGAAGACAGATTTTCAGAAACATTCATTTTAATATGATATTGGTTTTGAGACTTTCTGTATTAGATTTAAAATAAACATTTTCATCCTTCATTTTAAACCACAGATTTTTTAAGAAAGAAATTGCTGTTGCCAATAACACCTCCAAGTGATCCTTTATCTTCCAGGTCAGAACACTAACATGTTTAACCTCCCCCTGCCAAAATCATTAAATGTATGAAGTCTGAGGGTCAAAAATACTTACAGAAGGAAGGAAAAGTGGGTATATGGTGATAAAGGTGTAAAAAAGATTACTTTTTTTTTTTTTCAAGTCTGCTATATATGCTTTCTATTTTAAGCAAACATAGTCAAGAAAAATAGCTTGATGAGCAAGAAGTCACACACGGTTTTGGTTCATTGGGACATGTCACCTTTCCATCACATCAATTACTGTATTTCAGAGTGAACAAAACAACACTTTCAAAAAAGCGTTGTGGTCCCTAATTATGATTATTTTAAAATAATCTTTACTAGTTTTGCACATATTATTTTACTGTTCCTGTTTCTAAGTAGCTAAATCTGTTTTATCTAGCTAATATGATTAGGGATTCTTGATAGACAATGTAGAAAATACAGGTAGTAAAGCAGTAGAGACAGAGGGAACTAACATTAAATATTCCATTAGTTTTGTTAAGCAGGCTGCTATGAACTAATCATATCCGTGCCCTCCAAGACTTTTATCAACTATGGATATCACTCAGCAAAACTCCCTGAACTATATCTCCAGCAAGTGGTGTAGCAAAGAAAGGAATGGATCGCTGTAAATGTAAAAGATGATGATGGAAAATAGACAAAGTGAAAAATCATTTACCGTAATTTCATATCTTCATGGACATTTCAAATAAACCTGTACTTGTGTTATTGCCAAAAGAAGCAGATTTTCTTTCCTTATCCCAGGGTGTTGGGTTGTTGGGTTTTTTTTCTTTTCCCTGTAAACAGGAAAAAAAAATTTTGCTCTGATCACAGGACCAACACACATTGGAATTACCTTCTGTACATGTGCATGCTTTCTTTGATTAGTTTTGTTTCATACAAATGCCTGCTTTTCTTCACTGTCTGCAAAGGAAATCTAGGATGACTAACTCAGAGGTAGAAGTCCAAATTACAGGCGTCTTCCTTGGTCAGATGACTCTCATCGATAATGTCTGGAGACAGCCCTAGGGTTTTTTGCACCTTAGCCCTTCATGAAAAGAAGTCATTGGGTTCTTGACAATTGACTGGCAGTCAACGATCAAGTAGGTTGGCAGCAGCACTCTATCAAGTGGAAACCAATACAGACTTCCATTACGACTTCTGAGTTGAAGTAAATAAGTAATTGCTGTCCCCAGATGAGACATTAATACAGTTTAGGCCTAAGCAAATTGCATTTCTTTATTTTCTTCCCTATTTTTGAGACAGCACTGATGGAGCATAATATTTCATCCTGTCCGCCTAATACTGTTTTGTTGCTTGTCGATCAAAATTTACCTTGTACACAAACCATTAAGATGGTGCAGAAGAGGACTTGAGATCAAAAGCCATAGTTAAAAAAATAGAAACACTGGGTTTTTTTACTCCACCCCCAAGAAAACATGAAGTACTGCATTGTAATATTATAGAAAAATAAAGACTATTATGTAATATAATTTAAAATATTAAAATTATTTTCAGTGAATATATGGGTTTTTTCAAAACATTCAACAACCAGTGAATTTTCTGTGCACATAACCTTTAAATAGTAAACCTTTACGATCTTTCTTTTGTATTTAAATTTTAATCAATTTCCTCACTGAAACCCATGCAATTTCAAAAAAGTAACAGCCTGCAAATAACATTTCAAATTTTATTAAGTGTTTTGCTAAGGTGATAATTGAGCCTTTAAGTATACATACTATTTAATCTTTCACAAATTATTGACAAATATTTGCTGTAACATTGAAACACTTTAAAAGACATTAATATTTTTAATATGCAATCACTATTCAGCATCTACTTAAAGTGAATATTATTATAAGGTAATAATCTGTAATCTCTCACTGGTTCCATTTGAACATAAGGAAAAAATTCTGTTTTGTGAGGGTGACTGAGGACTGCTAGAGGTTGCCCAGTGAGGTTGTGGAAACACTAACCTTGGAGGTACTCTAAAGCTGTCTGGACATGGTTCTGTGCAACTGGCCCTAGGTGACCCTGCTTGAGCAGGGGATTGGACAAGATGACCTCCAGATGTCCCCCACAACCTCAGCCATTCTGTGATTCTGCGATACTCCGTGACAGAATTGAAAACAGCTCTGTTTCTTGAACTGTAATTTTTCATTTAACCATGGCATTATGCTTACTTGAAAACATATTTTTGGTCTTCTTTTATATCAAATTGATTTTGTTGATAAGGTTTTATTGGGTATTTGATAGTAATAGTTCTCAATTTTTTTCTTACTTATTTAAATACTTAAAAAAAAAAAAAATCAGATGTGGAATTTGAGTGACCATACAGATATCAAAATAGAATCTATGAATCATAGTCAGAAAGACATCTATTTGCTTCCTTGATTGTGAAGTGACTTGACATGAAAACTTCACCTACAGATGTTCAAATTTAAGGCAGATGGATTTCACTTTACTAATCTTTTATAAAATAGCCATAATATTATAACAACAACAAAGATCATAGAATTGTAGATATGTGTTGGAAGGGACCTTTAGAGATCATCTCGTCCAACCTTCTTGCTGTGAGCAGGGACATCTTTCACTAGATCAGGTTTCTCAAAGCCCCATTCAACCTGACTTTGAACACTTCCAATGATGGTGCATTCACAGCTTCTCTGGTCAACCTGTTCCAGTCTTTCGTCACTGTCACCATAAAAAAAAATTCTTCCTTATGTCCAATCTGAATCTACCCTCTGTCAGTTTAAAACCATTGCCCCTTGTCCTGTTAGCAGGCCCTGGTAAAAAGACTTTCTCTGTCTTTCTTATGAGCTCTCTTTAAGTATTGAAAAAATACAATAAGGTGTTCCAGGAGCCTTCTCTTCTCCAGGCTGAACAACCCCAACTCTCTCAGCTCCTCACCACAAGAGAGGTGCTCCAGCCCTCTGATCATCTTCATGGCCCTCCTCTGGACCCACTCCAACATCTCCATATTTTTCTTGTGCTGGGAGCTCCAGAACTGGAAGCAGTACTCCAGGTGGGGTCTCACAAGAGCAGAGTAGGGGAAGGAGAATCACCTCCTTTGACCTGCTGGCCACACTTCTTTTTATGCAGCCCAGATGGCGTTCAGAAATGAAATGCAATTAACTTTACACACACAAATGTTATAGAAATAATAAATATCTTTTATTTTTTATTTTTTAAAATTAAATATCTCACTTTTTTTATAGAGAAGTCTCAGAATATAAAGATCTCTCATACTTCAGAGGGAAAAATATATGAGTAGTAACCAAATTCAACAATATGGATCACAAATCATCTTTGATGTACAGAAATTCCATTATGTGAAACTAAATTAAACTAGACTGTAAAGTAATTAGATCCTTAACAAAATGAGAGAGACAAAAAGCTGTCTTTTACTTGGATGTTTTAAAAAATATTTGTTTAGGTGAAAGCAATATACCAATACAAAAATTATCAGCATTCTTTTATACATTCACATGCTTTTTTTTCTTTTTTTCCTCTTTCTTTTTGTATTCTTGAAACTACTTTTGTATTAAAACATTACCCATGTCCTGAAGGCTAGATGATGTATTCAAACATCAAACCTGCTTGAAATCGGGTCTTGAACTTTATCATGTACTATCTGCTATTCCCATACAAAGTGAGAATTTAAAAACCAGTTCAGAATAAATGTTTGCCTTAGACTTTGTATAGATATGTATTAAAACCAAGCAAGATAATAAAACATCAGGCTAGCTTATTTTCCCCAAAGCCCACAGCGCTCTATTTCATCTTCCTGCTTGGTTCTGGAAAAGACAGGCATGACTGCATCTTTTTTAGCAAGTACATGGATAACAACTTTTACTTTCTATGACTGCAGAAGAGCTCTTTCAGCTTTTCTGAATTACTGTCTAGTCCAGAATCAAAATTCTGAATACTTTTCTACTGCCATAATTCAATGAATGTGCCTGTCAGCTAATACTTAAAAATGTAGTTAAAGACAAGTGAAACAAGACCATTATTGCTATTTTTTTCAAATATGTTAAGATATGAACTATTTTACCAAAAGGTCATAAAAATTTCATTGCTGCAGCTAATAGTGTATATGTGTAAATGTGACATTAAAAGTCTCAAGAGTATCATGCAACAGCCATTCGCACAAGGATTTTTGTAAAGTAGAAAAAGAGCACTGAAGCAAACTTATCTCTTGAATGAAGACAGATTTTCCCTCAGTTTGCCAGAAAGATTATTTTGCAAGGTTTCTTACAGAAGAGAGAAACCCAAAACAAAACTCAGCTTTCCACAGAGCATATTTGATAAAGACAAGTTTGACGTAAATCAAGAATCATAATTTTAAAAATAACACACATGATTCTTTCCAATTGCGATCACATCAGAACTGATTTATCTATATTGTAAGAGAGAGCTGAGGCGGACATGAACTGTACTGTTCAGAACTGCTTGTCCTCAGTAAGGATTATTCAACCCTCTAAGCACTGCTGGCTGCTCATCACACAGTGAAAGCTGTGCTGATACGAAAGTAGTTCTGATGATGCCTCACATATACATTCATGCAGCTCCCTTTCATTTTGCTACTGATTGACTGCAGACACTTTACAAAATTTCTCTTAAAACTGTTAAATTGATTGATCAAAGCCCAGTAATGTCTTTCATCACATTTCCAGCTACTAATTCTGTTTGATGAGCAAGGCTATGAATCAACCGTAACTTTTGGAACTTGTTTAAGCCCTGTGCGAAGCCTTGTCTTATATCCTGTACTATTAGTCATTTCACTGATTTCTTCTCTTTTCACTCATTTCATTCATTTCAAGAATATTTTTCTTGAGAAGTTAATAGATTAGGAAAAATAGAAACAGGCTTGAATATGGCTTCTGTTGTGAGGTGTTGTGTTTTTCCCTCCATCCAGAATTTGCAGAAAGACATTATAAAAGGTTTTGAATATCCATTTTTTAACAAATGAAATAATCTTGTCTACCACAAGAAATTTAGTGACAAAGACATAATACTATCAGCACACCCAATGCATTCCAGATGCAAGACCAAACTTATTTTCAATGAAAAATATAAATTGATTAATCTTAAACTTCTTTGACATTTTATCAATACTGTGAAACCTCCTTATTGTGTGAATATAGAAAGAGATATCAAAGTAAAAAGGACTGAGAATAAATAAGAAGTAGGTTCCCACTGGTTCCATTGGGAGTAAAAGTGACTGTAGATCACAGGATTCAATTAAGCTTATGATATTTTAGTGGATTTATAGGAAAACACATAATATTAATTCTAAGAATGTGATGTAGACATACATAGAGAAATCTAATATCAAATTAACTTGAAAGATTTTTCTCTTTTTATCCATTCTTGTTCTCCTTTAGATGAAGGTTCAAAAGAAAGAAAAATAAAGATGCTTTATTTTGCAGACACACTGGAAGTCACTAGAAGCACAGTCTGAGGTTCTATGAAGACAGGAGAACAATTCTGTTGCTTAAATATGGGTGTTTAGAGCTATTATATGGAAAAAAAAACCCACCAACAAAAAATCTCCAGGCAAATTAAAAATACCCTGGTGCAAGAGGATAGGACTTGCAGGAACCCCACAGAAGCAAGAGTTCAAGAATGAGAGCCAGGGCATCTAAAATGGCTCTGGATTTCCATTTTAAGCATCTTTCTCCCACCCTGAGGGTTGAATTCACGCTGCTGAGATGACAGAATGGTATAACTAACCTTATTTCTGCCTTAGACCTCCTTTTAGTTCAAGATGTGTAGTAATGCATTGTATAATCAAATATGCAAACATACTTTTTTTCTACTTGTTTGAGGGTTTTGTTTCATACAATGAGATTTTCACAGGTACACTGCTAAACATGCAGTGGTTATCTGAATATCATGGTTAGAGTAAAAATGGATATATTCACTTTAAAATATAAAGATCAAATTTTTAAGGGAACTTTTTAAGGAAGACAAGCAGTTTTTACTGGATCTATGATTTGCAAGACATGTGCCTAAGTGCACAATACCACGATGGAGTATTCTAGGATTTTTATACATTCAATTCACAGGTCTTGAGATTCTGAAATGTTGACAAATTTCAAAGGTGCACGGATATATAAATCACTCAATTAGTTCTGGAGGTGAAAATGTATCTGTAGTTACTGTGTCTGAAAAAGTATATGGAAGATTAGGAAAAAAGCATTTATGCTGTGCCCCACTGATTTCAGTGAGTTGTGTATGCATTTGTCCAAAATCTAAAGTAGGCAAGAGCCATGAGAACTCAGGCTTCCGAAAATAGATTGGAAAGCAATTAAGACACGAAAGAGGTTTGCTTTGTTTTATTTTACATTTGGTTTGGCTCATCTAAAATGAGGTGGGTGGAAGAAGAAAGTTTTTGTCAGCCACAATAAATGAGACAACCTAATTACATAAATGTACAATATATGCATAGATTTACCTCCAGGTAATGTTTGCTAAAATATATTAAACAAGAGTCAAGGCTAATGATCACATATATAAATAAAGAACATTGTCATACTTAAAGCAACATATCAATGACAAATATAGTATATAGTGTACAGAAAGTAATTTCATGCTTCAGTTTCCACTTATTTGCATTTTTAGATAAGCAATTAATGTCCTTCCAGTTGTTTCTGGATATTGTAGTTACTGGGAGTAGTACTGTGCATACCTAAAGTAAATTATTCATTTTCCCACTCTACTCATCGCTTGTCAGGCCACACCTGGAATACTGTGTTCAATTTTGGTCCCCTCTAGACACAAAAAGATGTGGACAGGCTGGAGAGAAGGGCCACCAGGATGCTCAAAGGACTGGGAAGCCTGCCGTATGAGGAAAGGCTGAGAGAACTGGGCTTGTTCAGCCTTGAGAAAAGAAGACTTAGGGGAGATCTCATCACCATGTTCCAGTACTTAAAAAGTGGCTACAAAGCAGATGGAGACTCCCTTTTTACAAGGAGTCACATGGAAAAGATGGGGGTAATGGGTGCAAGTTACTCCTGGACACAAGAAGAAAATTTTTCACAATGATAACAATCGTCCATTTGAATAATGTCCCCAGGGAGGTGGTGGATTCCCCAACATTGGACACTTTTACGGTTCATCTGGACAGGGTGCTGGGCCATCTTGTATAGACAGTGCTTTTGTCTGGAAGAAGTTTTGCCAAGAAAGGTTTGACCAGATGATCCTTGAGATCCCTTCCAACCTGCTATTCTACGATTATATGATTCTATGATTCTGTGATATGCAGTAAAATGCTATGCTTGTCGAAAGCAGATGATAACATCCATATTGATTAAATGCAAAGGTTTATCTGGCTCAGACTCCAGAAGTAGTTGATGGGGAAAATCTTGGGGAAAAATAAGAGAAAATTCCCATAAGGATATTTCTCTTGAAAAATCCCTGAAACTGCATGCAATACAGTTTTCTCAGTTAAAGGACTTGTGTTTGTGTTAGTTTCAGTGTATAGTGGAGAGAGCGACAATTTGCAAGTTGAATTCTGCCATAGTTAAGAGCACCAGTTTACTAGGCTTTTTAAGCAGGTGCACAGGTTAAGTGCCTTAACTAGGTGATACGGTCCTGCTTTAAACAAATGTGAACTTTTTAAGGTGAAAATTGGAAAAAGTTTCCCATATATGATTACACCAACACAAATAAGTAGTTTTAAGCAACTAAACACAGACTTCAAAACACACAGATTAGAATTTCTCATATTTTATGGCAAGACCTCCTACTTTCCTTTTTTTTTCTGACACATTTAGAAAGGAAATGGTTATGAAAAATGTCAGAATTTATAATATTTTCTCTCACTATAATGCACATGCACTTTCTTTCCTTTAGCTTTTCTGAATTTCCTGGCTTGAAATACTGCAGCAATCATCTTTAAGTTTTTCAGCCAGTATACATTGAGAATTTTTCTTCAAAGTTAGTCATGTAAATCATAAATTTAAAGTAGTTATTTTCCCCCTCCCTCATTATATAAGTACACTTCCTAAGTCTTTGTTATAGTCAGTTCTGTGCACTGAATATGAGCTTTGGCATAGCATTAGAGAACAATAGGCAGATGAAGGCTAAATATTAACTAGAAGAATCAAATGTGTATCATTGTTTTTCACTACTATCCATAAAACAAACAAACAAAATCCTAGAATTAGAAGTTAAAGATGACTAAGATATTAGTCTGAAGGAGTACAATAAACTGAGAAAAAAATGGAAATGAGAGAAAGAGAAAAATCACATAAGGGCTGAGAATTAATTAGATCAGACAATACAGTTCCACCCAGCAGTGGCAGAATCTTGTGAGTATACATGTTATACAAGTATAGAGAGTGGTATTTTTCTCCTGTAAAAGTCTATGGCAGCATACTTAGCTTTAGCAGAATGATCTGATACCTAAGACGTATAGAGTAATTCCAGGTTCATAAGAGAACTAGTGATCCTGATGCATCTTTTTATACAGTACTGATGTGGTATTATTCACAAGCATTAGCAAATCTTTATTTGTAATGTCTGCCCACCCACTCTTCAGAAACAGGCACAACTAACTGTGATAGAATGCAATATATCCCACCCCCCTATAATTTAGGACAGAACTGTTTGGGTTTTGGTGGTGTGTTTGTTTGTTTGTTTGTTTGTTTTTTGGGGTGTGTGGGTGTGTGCTTGTTTGTTTTCATTCAATGGCAGTGGACAGCTTATTGGAATTAATTCCATTGATTCCCAAATACTGTCTACTCTTACCATCCATGAAGCTCAGACTTATCATCTGACTTGATTTCTCTTTATTGATTTCAATTTCTCAGCCATGTACAAACATGGTTAAAAATTCACTGATCCTATAGTTACATAAGCAATAAGATGATGACAAAAGAATTGTCAAAGAAAGAAAGTACATTGTGGGAAAGAAAGTTTCTTTAAAAAAACCCAAACCCTAAAAATATTGGAATCTCTGTTGTATAGAAAGAGGCTCATTATGTAGATGAAATATGGAACCAGGTTTATACACAGATGTGAAAAGGTGTGAAGAAACAGAATTTTATCTCTCTGCAAAGCCAGAGGTTAATCAACAGATTGAACTATGATTTGGGAGATGTAAAATCTGTAAAATCATTGTATATTGTTTGTCAGTTCTTTTGCAATACTGTATACTAGTATTTAAAAAAAAAAAAAAAAAGAGACATCTTTTTTAATGCTAATGATTACAAGAAAAGTCTTAATAAATACGTATTTATCTGCTGTAAGAGTAATCAAATTCATATCCAAAGAATTATTAAAATTTATCAAAGCCAAGAAACTCATCTCTCAAAAAAATCTAAACAACAAAAACAGTGAACATGCTTGGCTGAAATGTGCTTAGTTTTGAAGAGTGGTTTCATGCAGTCCTCATAAATTTCTGGTTTTGAAAACACCAGACATCTGAACTGATTGTCGATGAAAATTGGAATAAATCAGGGTTGACTACCTGGGGCTTCAAGGAACTCCTTTACGGACAAGAGTTGGAAGTTCCCTGATTGGTGCCCATGGACTGGGAGATTTTTCTTATAAATTTGCAATGGTTCACAAACAGATCTAATCATACTCTCATAGGAGAAAGTCCAATTTAAAGTGTCATTTGCATAAGTGGTTACAGACTTAAGCCTTTAGTCCACTTAGAATGCTAGAGAACAGTTATTTGAAGAGAAAAGCTGCCAATTCCTAACACAGAAATATCTAAAAACTACCCTAAGTCATCCCCTATATGATCCACAAATATCCTAACATTCTTTATTCTCACTTTTCCTATACGAGCAACAGAATCAGAAAGAGATGTCCTGGTTATTACTGTAAAACAAGACAGGTGTACATTATATGATTTAATTTGCAGTTCTGATATGGCATATACACCATGGCTAATGTCCTAGCTGCCAATTGGAATGAGATCTTTTTATTTCCCATATTTTCATGGTCATCCTTCCAAGGAAAAGGCAGAATTGTGGTTCTAATCTGGTTTATTTTTTCTCACTTGCTGAAGTCACTAACTCACCTCTGGTTATTTTTCCCTAGATGTAGCTTGTCATTCTTAAATAGGGGAAACCTAAAATACTGTTTACCCTTGACCTTTGTATCCTATTCCCTTTTTTCTAGGCATATTTCCTTTTAACTTTCTAATTCTAACAGCTTCATGTTCTTCGGATGGCCCTTCTCATTAGCCTTAAAACTTTTGGTGTAGGTCCACTGCACTCTACTTTTCATTTATTTTCTTTTCCATCTTCAACTTCTCTTGCAGGAACACTATGATCTACAAACATCATTTCAAGCAATGTCCTCTCCTCCACTCACATCTTTTCCCTTCCCTTCCCTTCCCTTCCCTTCCCTTCCCTTCCCTTCCCTTCCCTTCCCTTCCCTTCCCTTCCCTTCCCTTCCCTTCCCTTCCCTTCCCTTCCCTTCCCTTCCCTTCCCTTCCCTTCCCTTCCCTTCCCTTCCCTTCCCTTCCCTTCCTTTTCTCCTTTCCCTTTTCTCCTTCCCTCTTTCCCCTTCCTTTTCTCCTTCCCCTTCCCCATCACACATATGCAACAGCACAAATTTTCTTTCCCTGCCAATTAAAGTATTCTTGGGATCTACTCTCCATTAGCCATTCTTGTTATAGGTGATGATGCACTGAGAAAAATTACTTCTTTATGATCACATGCTGAATGTAACATCATTCTGCAGCCACTTATTTTCTTTCTCTCTCTTTCCCTGTTCCTTTTTCCTCTTTCCTCTTCCTATGTCATTCCGCAACAATTGAGGGTTTTTTAATACACTCCTAAGAACATTCTAAACTTCTGCAATTTCTATATTTCATAAAGTCACTAAAAATCTCTAAATCTATCACAGCATTTGGGTCAGTTAAAAAAACATGAAAATACTGAGCTCCAATATCTGTAACATGTTATGTACAATTGTATGCTTTCTGGGAACACTGTAAAATCCAGACTACCTTGTCTATATTTAATGCAATAGTTTGATGCCTATAGTATGAGCATCTGTGGTGGGGTTTATTATTCAGCCATAATTTATCAGCAGCACTTTCATACATTGCCTTTCTTTCTGCTCTCAAACCATTGATCACAGCAGAAGTATACACGTATAAGAGAGGGAAATACATATATATAAGAAAGAAATTCTTTGACAAAACAAATGAGCTGAGAATTCTTTGCAGAATGTTTGCAAAAATGCATGTGGGTCAAGTACATTTGCCCCTTTGCTATTTGAACTTACTTCCTATATGCAGTGCAATCCTTCATTCTTTTCAGTCTCAGCCATAACGTTCGTCAAGTAAACTTCCATGTATGTCAATGATGTGGATTACAATGCCTTATAGGCACTTCTTTTTGGATGCATACAATGGAAATTTGTCAGAAGCCTGAAACCTACTTAACACAAGGCATGTGTGCCATCCTTTAAATAAGCTGACTTAACATTTGACAAAGCCAATGATCATCTAGCTGCTAAGGTTTAAATAAGAAAAATGATAGGATTGCATGTGAGAGAGACAAGAAGGGAGAAAGGGACTAATATCTTTGGTTGTCTCACTGCAAGAGTTATTGTTAGCTCCCTGTTTTCACATGAAAATGCTTGTAATGTAACACATAGAGGGTCCTGTAATGGGCGATTCAGTCTTTTTTAAGTTAATTTCCTTATTTCTACAGGAAAATTCACATGGGTACAATCAATCTTTCTGCTTTAGGAAACACAAAACATTACAAAATCTGAGATCTGACATTGTAGGAGAGGCCACTAGGAACTCGACAAATATTTTTTTCGTATGTTATCTAAACATAGGTCTAACAGACCTGCAGAGAGTAATAACATCAAGATAACCAAGTACAATTGCTGTGCAATACAAAAAACCTATTCTTTCTGTTCTGCGTGTGCTTTGAGCTACATCTTACCTCTACAGCTATTCCTTTTATAAGTAATGTACATAAGTTTGCTGTTTTAAAAATTATTGCTAATACTTTTAATCCTAGTAATAATGTTTTAGCAGATAATGCTATAAAATTCTGTATATCTGTAGCTCAGAAGAAATACAGTAATTTCATCTGTATACAGAGCCACTGTATCCTAAATTTAATCACAGGCAAATTTTTGAAAATAAGTTAAAAATACAAAGCTTCACAAAAATCTTGTCCCACATCATGCCAATAAAACTCTTTCTGCAGTCTTGAGATAGTATAGCTTCATTGCTGTTTCTAAAGTATGTAAAGCAGAGTAAAATTATCCTTTAAAAAAGTTACGTATATAGTCATGCAAATATCTCCAAGAGGCTAAAAAATCTATTATTGCATTGATCACGGCCATGTTAGCTCACTAAGTTTGTACACAATAAAAATACAGTACTCATGTAGAAAAAGTAGGTGTACATGCACCCATTTTGGTAATATCTTTCACTAGAGGATTAACTCAATAACGTACTGGTACATTCATCTGAATTACTACATAAAAAGACTGGATAAGCTCCTGGAGTGATGATATTTACCCAAATCACCAATGAATGAATTCTTTGGGGTAAACAACTACTTCAAACAAACTTCTGTATGATTTTTGTCAGTTCTTATTTATCAAGAGTCCAGATGGTTTATATAAATTAAACTTTAACCTAAACTATGTAACAATAACTGAATTGCACAAGTAATATCACATATTCTGAAAAAGTATAGCCTAATTCTTGTTTGTATATCTGCTGCCATTTCATATGATGCTTTTCTTGATTCCTTTGTGCTCACTCACATGTGTTATTTCATAGCTACCATCTCTGCTACTGTCATTGTCATGCTGTTGTGCTTCCCAGTCATCTCAACATGCCAGCAAATGAACTTCTTTTCTTTTAAATGGCATCCTAAAATGATCATTCTGTAAAATGCACAAATGTTAATTTGGGTGAAAAAATAACACTTTCACCACAATAATAAATATTGGTTTGTAGACAGCCTAATTTCACATATTTGAAAATCCCATTTCACGTATCTGTTTGTTTCAGACTGATTTCCTATTAAAATGTTGAGACCTTTGGGATAGGATCTTTTGACTTTTTTTTATGTCTTTCACTCTAGTAGCACTCTAATTGTATCATTGAAACATGGTTCTATGATTCTATGATAAGAAGATGATAATAAAAAACAGACCAAAACAAAACAAAACCGAAACCAAATAAATGATGTTATTGTCTGTGGCCTGGAAACATCAATTGGGAAGAAAAATAGATCATTGGAAAGGCAGAGGTGTAAAAAAACCTTCAGAAATTTACATAACTATTTTTACATGCTGATTTCTTCATACTCAATTAATACAGAAGTTCTTTAATATAATATGATGTGTCTAACCAAAAACAGAAGTCGCTCCTGAAACTACTTTTTGTATATGAACAAAAGAGAAGAATATCTGATTAAAGCTGAACAAAGAATTGCCTGCCTGATGTTGAATACGGCAGGTGATAAGGCTGAAGTATTCAACATCTTCTTTGCCTCAGTCATCAACAAGGTCTTGCAGTCAGAAAAAGAAACATACTGTTTCTGACAAATACAAATGACTTAAGCATAATGTTTTATTTTTCATTGTTTATTAGCCCCTCTCCAACTTTTAAATCCACACACTTAACTCACAGTTCTCTTAGCCTTTACCTGCTTAAGTAGCGATAGCACTTAATTAGCTTCCCATTTCAAAATTTTCATCTTCTGGACAGACCTTCTAGACCCCTTCTGCATTGCCCAAAAAGACCCACCAAGCCATCCAGTTATTATATTTCTGATTATGGATTTTAATACCTGATAAGAAGCTAATCCTCCTTCAGCAAGAGGTTCCATGGCTGCTTAGACAGGTTTAGTACAGACAGATATATCTGCTATCCCTCTTGTGTTACAGCATGAAATCTATATTGCCTGCATCTCACAGAGAGCTGCCTAAAACTAGGGTGTTTTTGTGCATTTTAAGCCTATAGGGTGACATGTTGCAATAGTAAATCATTCTAGCCAGGTTCACTGCAGCTTGCTTCCTGTGTAGCTCTGGTGTGATTAAAGTGGTCAACTGAGACATAGCACTGGTCTGAACAGAATACAGCTATTGAAAAAGGAAAGGCAGAGGGGAAGATATTGCAAGTAATACCAACCTCTCCTTTCTTTCCTCATTGGCACCTCAGATTACTTGGCTCTGAGCTTGAGTGAATTCTTATAATAGGTACGGGATGAGTGACCCAGAACTTTACAAATTTTGATGACTAGCCAAGGTCAACCCACCACAGTTAATGTGGGCTTTTCTAAAAAGAAATTTCTTTTGTCACCAAAGATAAAAGGGTAAGTTGTGTTACCATCATGATGGGATGAAACAGGATGAATGTAGGTGTACATCAAAACTTCAGAGTATGTTCTTAAGGAAGGGATTAATATGAATGCTACAACAGTCAGAGTCAGTAGAGAGGCTCAGAGAAAAAAAAAATCTGACTCATCTTCAAGGATTTGGGATGTTTTTATGGTTTGGCCTATTTAAATTGCTGACATCTTTAGAGGAGAGAAAAGGTGAGGAAAGAAAAGAGAAATGTTTGAGATACTTTTTTCAATGATGTAAACCACGTTATTCGGACATGAAATAGCCAGTTTGGTTTTACACACACACAGAAGATTCCTGAGGGATCATTAGGTAGTGTTCAGAGATAGGGGCCATGTCAGAACAGTCGGGGAGCAACAGCCCTCATGTCTCACAATTAACAGCTTTTGTCCAGTGCTGGCAACCGGCATAGGGAGGAGACACTCTGAGTCTCTGATCACTGACTTAGTAGGAATCATCTGATTCTGCTAAAATACTGCAGCTATTATATTAACTGTCCAAAGGACAATAGTAAGACAGAAGGTGTCCTGGTTCTGGCAAGGATAGAGTTAATTTCCCAAGGAGCCAGGACAGGTGAGCTAAGCTGGCCGGGGGCTATTCCATACCATGTGACATCATGCTCACCATAAAAGGGGGCCAGTCGGACAGGGGTGGGCTCCGCGCGGCTCCCGGACGGGTTGGTCCTGGGATCGGTAAAATCGTTCTCTGTTATCGCCATTGTTACTATCTGTTATCAGCACTGTTGTTGATTGTTTCCCTCTCCCTTGCTGTCCCAGTAAACTGCCCTTATCCCAACCCTCGAGGCTTTGCCGTTGTTTTTCCGTTCTCCTCCACATCCCGCCGGGGTAGGGGTGAGCGAGTGGCGCGTGGCACTTAGCTACCGGCTGGGGATAAACCACGTCAGTCCTTTTTGGCGCCCAACGTGGGGCTCGAGGGGTTGTGATAATGACAAGTCTGACCCAAATGTGTTAATACAAAGTTGTTATAAGCATTTATAATGTTATTGAAACAGTCGCTGGTCATAATGATGTTCTGTTTGGTCACATGGCTCTGGTTTGTAAACCTGTGTTTACTCTATGCAATCCCTGTGGTGCTGTTTATCACCTCTGGGAGAGGGGTTTGTGTTCTCATGTTGTTGTATTGTGTGATAATGACTTACGATATCATTGACAGTCATGAGTCTGAGCTGGTATGTGTATGTAGCATTTCAGTCAGGCCCATACCTCGGTCAGTATCTTTCAGAATTGATTAATAATTGCACCCAATCTATGGGGAAGACAGGGGGGGATACCTTCTGCCACTCTTTCACCTCCTCTTTTCCCTTTTGGTTGGTTACAACAATTTTTGAGTATTTTGAATACCCTTGGAATGTTCATGCCAGTATATTCCTATTGCTAGGTCTCCTGCATGCTTTCCAAGTCCTGTTCAGGGTTAGCAAATCAAGCAAGCCAAGCAGGTAAAGCCTCTGTGGTATGGAGGCCGATGATTGAAATATAAATATGGGGAAGCATGGCAAATCGACTACATCATGCTCCCACAAACCCGCCAAGGCAAGTGTTATGTTCTTACAATGGTGGAAGCAACCACTGGGTGGCTAGAAACATATCCTGTGCCCCATGCCACTGCCCAGAACACTATTCTGGGTCTTGAAAACCAAGTCCTGTGGCGACATGGCACCCCAGAGAGAATTGAGTCAGACAGCGGGACTCATTTTCGGAACAACCTCATAGACACCTGGGCCAAAGAGCATGGCATTGAGTGGGTGTATCACATCCCCTATCATGCGCCAGCCTCTGGGAAAGTTGAAAGGTGTAATGGACTGCTAAAAACTACCCTGAGGGCAATGGGTGGTGGGACCCTCAAACACTGGGACACACATTTAGCAAAGGCCACCTGGTTAGTTAACACTCGGGGATCTGCCAATCGAGCTGGCCCTGCCCAATCAAAATTCCCACACCCAGTAGAAGGGGATAAAGTTCCTGTAGTGCACATGAAAAATATGTTGGGTAAAACAGTTTGGGTTACCCCTGCTTCAGGCAAAGGCAAGCCCATCTGTGGGATTGCTTTTGCTCAGGGACCAGGGTGCGCTTGGTGGGTGATGAGAAAGGATGGGGAAGTCTGGTGTGTACCCCAAGGGGATTTGATTTTGGGTGAAAATAGCCAATAAATTAAATTGCATGATGTTAATAGCAATATACTGTATCAATGGTATGACCGTAAGAATCACCAAAAACTAATGAAGGATGGACTTTGAAACTGAACAAAGCGCCACGATGATGAAACTAGAACTGACTTCAACTGGTGCCCAGAAACTTTATCAAAAAAATCACATCTTTTAGCATCCAGACTGTGAGCATGGACCATACCAGATACACCGGCTGTGAAAACTCCGGATGCAGCGTGCAACAATCCAGCAGCACGCACCATTGCTCCTGCTCTGAGAGACTATAATGGCAGATGGAACCCAAAGCCATGGACTAAATGAACTCGACAGACATTTTAGAGCGATAGCCCATAGAGTAAGGCAATGAGATCTGTAAAATAATCTGGGCATGACGTAGATGGTATGGAATAAGGGGTGGATAATGTCCTGGTTCTGGCAAGGATAGAGTTAATTTCCCGAGGAGCCAGGACAGGTGAGCCAAGCTGGCCGGGGGCTATTCCATACCATGTGACATCATGCTCACCATAAAAGGGGGCTAGTCGGGCAGGGGGGGGTTCGGCGTGTCGGCGTGGCTCCGGGACGGGTCGAGCGTCTGGTCGGTCATCGGATCGGTAAAATCGTTCTCTGTTATCACCCATTGTTACTATCTGTTATCAGCGCTGTTGTTGATTGTTTCCCTCTCCCTTGCTGTCCCAGTAAACTGCCCTTATCCCAACCCTCGAGGCTTTGCCGTTGTTTTTCCGTTCTCCTCCCCATCCCGCCGGGGGAGGGGTGAGCGAGCGGCGCGTGGCACTTAGCTACCAGCTGGGGCTAAACCACGTCAGAAGGGAGCAAACTAAAAACAACTTACAAGGTCTCTTATTCGTATGAAGTTTGTGTGAGACCACTATCTCCTCAGTCTTTTTCTGGAGAGTGTCCAGGAGAGATGTAGACTTAAAAAGGAAGCAACACTGAATATATAATAGTTGTACTGGAGGATTAATCTATTAAATACCTTTTTCATAATAGGAAGTGTAAAACTTCTGTTTCTCTTAGTTCTGGAGAAACTTGCATAGTGTTCTTGAGGGTTAAACTCTTTTTAAATCCATTGTTTCCTGCTTCTTCTTCATGGCATGATTTTCTGTGTCAAAGTTGGCTGGGTTTATTAATTGCAGAAGTCATTAAATGTATAATGAATGTAACTTCAAACAAGCTTGCATTAACCGTACAGGAAATGAAGATTTCTTATCTAAAGAACTTAAAATGTAAAAAGTGAAACAAAACTTTGCTCTTGCAGTTTTGCTGTTGCTGTGATTGAATGGAAAATTTATTTATGTAGGAATACTGAAAGTTTAAAAGAATTTGCTTCCTTCTCTTTAGGAAACCTGGTCAATTCAAGCTGGGGTTGTTCTAACTGATTTTCAATTTCAAAGTTTCAATAAGTAAGATATCAAAAGAAAAAAGGAAGAGAAAAATAAAAAGGAAAAAACCTCTAGTGCCAGCATGCGTGTCCTTGTCCTTGTCTCCCATATGTCCAAAAAATCTAATGGAGATCTAATGGAGAACTAATAGAGCACGCCCTAACTTGCACACATTAGGACTACTGTACATCTGAAGATATCCTGAAGATTGTAGACACTACTTGTTCATAGATCATGACATTGAAAGCTGAAGTGTTCCTGAATCTTATAGTATGAACTTAGATAATTGCTTCCTTATTTATGCCCTTCCTTTTGATAACTTGAGGGCCCTCTTCCTCCTGAGTACTTTAGCAGACATCTAACTTTTTAGGATTAGTTTGGCTCTCTTTAATTCAGTAATTATCTTGATTTCAAGTAATTTCTTCAAGGCTTTAATGAGTCTGTTTTGTCATTCTCCATAAACAGTTGTTGAACAAGACTATGAAGTCAACATGTTTTGTACATCTAAGGTTTCCCCTTTGGTTGTCTCACTGACTTCTCACATACTATAGATTTTCCTATTTTGGCTCCCAGTACAAAAGTTTTTTCTACTTTAATCACTAAAATGAACACATCTGATAACATCTTTGTCTCTGTTCTCTGTGGGCTGTAATCATCTGGTCAGCTTCTCATCTGCTCTTATTGCTGTCACTAATTCTCTAAAGACATTTTGTGTCAACAAGCTTATCTGCTTGGAAATGACACTCATTCTTAAGTTGTTGGGCATTCTGTGTTCTTTTATTTGAAATGTAATCTAAAGCCTATTTGAGTCCTGTGGAGTTACTGTAGTGGGTTATCTAATAGGTGATATTTTCCAGAATCTGTGTTATCACAAGAATCTGAGCTATATTCTGCTTCACTCTGGAAAAGTCACTGCCAGGTACTTCTTCATTTTCCTCTCTAGCATCCTTGTAAATGCCAGTGGAATTAATAAGTTAATACTCAATAGTTCTTCACTTGTTCTTCTCTCCCTTCTTGTGGATTGGTTTTCTCATTTGCTCGTGTTTGCTCTTTTCTGGAATTGGTGTTAAACATCTTCTGCATGTTGTGTTTCTTGTATTTCTCATATTTTCTTGCATGATTGTGGAAGTCTCATAATTTTTACTCTCTCTTATTTTCCCTTCCTGAACTTGTATTTATCAAGCTTTGTACTGGTATTTTTACTTTTTCTTACAACAATTCTGAGATTTGCTTCCCCTCATTTACTTGAGGGATATCTCTCCTGAGAGAAAGTTCACCAGGCTTATTTCAGTTACTGTGAGTGCACACTGTACAGCTTTTCAAAATCTTCTTTCCATCACTTACTCATTTCATATCCTTAGTAATTCATCAACACTTGTATCTCACTGCCAACATCTTCAATTCAGATCTTCTAGTCATCTGCCTTATCTCATCACACGAGGCCTGTGTCACATTTCTGCTCCCCTATTCTTCTGCTGCTTTATATTCTTTGCTTATCATTTGCTCCTGTATTCAATTTCTGTTTTGGATCTCAGGTCAACTTATTGTATTCTGCTTTCAGACTTACGTCTTCCATTTTATTCTTGTTGAATGTATTCTAACTGTTCATCATTTTATGCTTCATCTATTACCTTCTTCTATTCATCTCTTTAGCTTAGAATAATGTTTTTCTGGCTGCTTCTCTAATATTTCAGTTATTCAGCTGTCTCATGTTCTTTCTCCATATGTCTTAATTTCTATAAGTAGTTTCATACAACAAATCAAGCCACTTTCTTTTTACTCAATTTTGACAACTTGATCCAGGTGAAGTGCAATTTCGCCTCTTCACAAAAATATTGATCACTTTCTTTGCCTGGGATAAGACAGTTTCCCTTAAATTTTCCATACATTATATTTAACTTCTGCTCAGTTTATGAATAGACACATCAGACTTGATATCTTTTACAACGACAGTGAAATGGAGATTACCCAGTTATAGCAGAAAGCAACTTTGCTGAAATGGAGATGGGAGTCCTGATGGCAACTTTGCTGAAATGGAGATGGGAGTCCTGATGGACCAAGTTGAATGTGACTCAGCAGGGCACCCTTGTGGTGGTGAAGGCCAGCTCTATAGTGGGCTACATTAGTGAGAGCACAGCCCCAATTTAAAAGTAGCCAGTGGGTCCAAGGAAGTAATTATTCTTCACTATTCACCACTTGTAAGGCTGTGTCTGCAGTAGTGCCTGGTAGTGATACAGCCTGCAGCAACCAAATATGAGAAAAGCATTGGCAAATTGAAAAAAAAAAAGCACATGTCCACAAAGATGGCTGGGGGTTTGAACGGGGAGATCGAGAACTCCGGGTTTATTCATCCTGAAGAAAAGGCATAATTCCCGCCCCCCTGCCCACGGAATGGGCAATTATGTGTCTTTAGCTACCTAATGAGTAGTAATAGAGAAAAAAATTGTTGCTTTCTTCTCAGAGGTGCGCAGTGAAAGAGTGATAGGCAACAGGGACAAGTTGCAGCACCAACAATTCCAAACAGATGTAAAGGAAAATATCACAGTGACAGCTGTCAGAAAGTGGAACAGGCTTCCCAGAGATGTTGTGGAGTCTCCATCCCTCAAAAGATGGGCACAGCCCTAAGCAATCTAATATAATCTGACGCTACTTTGGCCAGGGAATTGTACTTCCAGAGGACCCTCCCAATCTAAATTATTCCATATTTATGCAAAGTACAGTTCTGGAATGGAATTATTACTTAACTTTTTAATATAGGATCACAGCCTCAACATTCTCTAATGTGTTTTTAAAGAGAGAATAAATAGCATTAATCAGAATACGGTCTATACTAAACACAGACAAGGAAGTAGAGCAAATAGCCCCAATCTGGTTTCCTTCAAGTTTTAGGAGACTGTTATACACTCCCTGGCTGCTACACAGCACTACAGTTCTTTCCTGTAAAGGAACCAAGTCAGTAACTGATCAGTTGTAGTCTATATATGAGGATAAATAGATGAAAGGGGTTAATGGTTTTGTACTGGAATTTATGAATTCTCAGTTTCGGGGGTGATGGGTGGAGGTTGGAGAAAATCAGGCTGTGACTTACACAGTTTTGGATGTAATTCTGTGATAATCACAGAATGGTAGGGGTTAGAAGGGACCTCTGGGGATCATCTAGGCCAACCTCCTGCTAGAGCAGGATCACCCAGAGCAGGTTACACAGGATTGCATCCAGGCGGGTTTTGAATATCTCCAGAGCAGGAGACTGCACAACCTCTCTGGGCAGCCTGTGCCAGTGCTCGGTCACTCTCACAGTAAAGAATTTTTTTTCGCATATTCAGACAGAACTTCCTGTGTTCCAGTTTTTGTCCGTTGCCCCTTGTCCTGTCACTGGGCACCACTGAAAAGAGTCTGGCCCCATTCTCTTTTGTGGGTCACCAGGATCCAAGGCGCCTCATTCTCAGTGGTGCCTGCTACAGGAACTTGGTTATGAAACCACCTATCTATCTCCATCTCGGCCTCTCTAATACTGCGCAGCCTTTTAACTGTTTCCTGCAACTCAGCCTGCTCCAGAAACCCCTTGTCCACTTCAGCCTAGCGCTTGGCCACAGAATTTACCATTGCCACTGCTGCATTCCTCGTCTACTCACTGACAGCAACAGCTATCCTCCTACTGACTACTAGCTAATGGCAATGTCAAATACTGAAATAGGTCTGAGAAGACATTGAAGGCTTTAAAATGCTAGGAAAGTGCTAAACTATAGGGTGATTAATAAATTATATTAATATTTTTTCACTGAGAAAGCAAGAATAAAATTTATATATGTGTTTCTATTATGATATTGCTTGGTAATATTTTGTAAAATTATAAGATTCCCTGTTAAAAAAAGCAAACATGTTGTTCTCTATGCCATAGGACTTATAAAGCCCATTTTCTTATTATTTTATATTCTCTATTTCTTTCATGCTCTACTGCAGCCAAATGCCTATGACAAGATCTTATACCTAGAATGGTATGTTTTTCCATGCCCCTCAGTCCATACTACAGAATGTATGTAGCTTCAAGATCCTCCACTGGTTGAGCAAGCAATTGGAGGTCTGTGTCTGCTTTGGAACTGTTCTTCTGCCTACTTGGCAAATATCTGTATAAAACAAAATAAAGGAGGACTTATTTCTCCTAATTCCTTTCTCAGTGCAAGGATAATAATAGCTCTATGCTCTGCTTTAGTTCTTACAGCCCTTTAAAACATTTAGAGTGGGATTCAGGTCTCTAACAGCTAAACCAATTACCTTAAGGCAGGTTCCTTCTATCTACCAACGTCCCTAGGATATCTGAGAAATCAGAACATATTTGACACAGAATATACAGAATACACCAACACACATCTGGGCTGGTAGCTGGAGGTCAAGAAGGATAATTTAGGACACTCCAGATGGCACTGCATGCTTAAGGAACACCTAAAGAGAACACTGAATATAGCATTCGGCATGATATCCAGGTCTCTCAAATCTCATTATAATTAATGATGTTAGTCAATATAGTCAGTTACAGCTGAAGCTGGAATACTACACAGTCTAAAGTAATACTTACTAAGAGATTGGACAACAATCTTACATGTAGATTTGTAAATCTGGGAGTCTAAATTTAGATGTCTATGATCTGGATGATGTTTCCATCCTTATGATTGAATTCAGCTGTGTTTCTACAAGTGGGGAAAAAAAGCAATTTTATCAACCTGGTCAACCTTGTAATGAGAGCTTTGAACAAGGCACATCAAAGGAAGGACATGATTACTCACAGTCAAGTGAGGAAGCAGCGGACCAGGTTGGCAAGCAAAGGTTGAAGGATGATGTGGACAAAATAATAAAAAAATCCCACAGCCAGGACTGAAGGGGGATCACCTTGAGTGTATGCACAGAAATAAGGATGTGTTGAGAGGACAGCATTATGAGGAAAGCTTTCATACTTTTTCTGGGAAATCATCATGACTTGGTGCCTCTCTGAAGTGCCTATACACTGAATATAGGTTATCTTATTCGTCATCTTATTGGTTATCTGAATTTTAACAAAGCTTTCAGCAGTACCTCTCATAACATCCTCACTGACAAGCTGATGCATTGCTAAATGAGTGGGAAGTGGATTGAAAACTTCCAGGCTTAAAGAATTGTGATCAGAAACATGAAAACCCAGCTGGAGGCCAGTCACTGGAGGTATACCCCAGGGGTCAACACCAGGGTCAATGGTGTTCAACATCTCCACTAATGATCTGGATGATGGCATGGAGTACATCCTCAGAAAGGATCATCTGCAGATGACACAAAACTTGGAGGAGTGGTATCTACACTGGATGTTTCTACGGCTATTCAGAGGGACTTTGATAGGCTGGAGAAATGAGCTGACAGGAATCTAATGAAGTTCAATAAAGGGAAATGCAAAATCCTGCCTCTGAGGAAGAGTAGCCCTACATTTCAGGACAAGCATGGAGATGATTGCCTACAAAGTAACTTTGCAGTGATGACCTGGCAGTCCTGGTGGACAAAAAGTTGAACATCAGCTAGCAATGTTATTTTGTGGCAAAAACGACCAACAGCAAGCTAGGTTACATTAGGAAGAGAATCTCCAATAGGTCAAGGGAGATAATCCCCTCCATTCAGCACTGGTGAGACCATATTTGGAGTCTTGTTTCCAGTTCTAGGCTCCCTGGTAAAAAAGGAGACATAGACAGACTGGAATGAATCTAGAGAAGGGCCACAGAGATAATGAAGGACTTAGAGCATCTGTTATATGAGAAGAGTCTGAGACAGTTGTGGTTTTTTAGGCCTGGAAAAGGCTCAGAGGGATCATATCACTATGTCTAAATACATAATGGGGGGAAGTAACCTGATTCTTCTCAGTGGTACCTAGTGAAAGGACAACAGAGAATAGTACAAACCAAAATACAGGAATTCCATGGTGGTGGGTTGACCCTGGCTGGACACCAGGTGCCCCCAAAGCTGCTCTGTCACTGCCCTCCTCAACTGGACAGGGGAGAGAAAATATAACGAAAGGCTCCTGGGTCGAGATAAGGACAGGGAGAGATCACTCACCAACTACCGTCGTGGACAAAACAGAATCAACTTAGAAAAATTAATGTAATTTATTACCAAACAAAACAGACTAGAGTAATAAAACCAAATCTTAAAACACTTTTCCCCCACCCCTCCTTTCTTCCTGGACTTATTTCTCTCCCTCCTCCCCCTCAGCGGCACAGGGGGATGGGGAATGGGGGTTGTGGTCAGAACATCACACATTGTCTCTGCTGCTGCTTCCTCCTCAGGAGGAGGACTCCCCACACTCTTCCTCTGCTCCAGCGTGGGGTCCCTCCCACAGGAGATAGTCCTTCACCAGCTTCTCCAACATGAGTCCTTCCCACAGGCTGCAGTTCTTCACCAACTGCTCCAGCGTGGGTCCCTTCCACAGGGTGCAGTCCTTCAGGAGCAAACTGCTCCAGTGTGGGTCCCCCATGGGGTCACAAGTCCTGCCAGCAAACCTGCTCTGGCGTGGGCTCCTCTCTCCACAGGGTCACAGGTCCTGCCAGGAACATGGGGACTTGCCATGGGGTCACAGCCTCCTTCCGTCATCCACCTGCTCCAGCGTGGGGTCCTCCGCAGGCTGCAGGTGGATATCTGCTCCACTATGGACCTCCATGGTCTGCAGGGGGACAGCCTGCCTCCCCACGGTCTTCTCCATGGGCTGCAGGGGAATCTGCTCCAGCGCACCAGAGCACATCCTCCTCTTACTTCTTCACTGACCTTGGTGTCTGCAGAGTTGTTTCTGTCACATATTCTCATTCCTCTCTCTGGCTGCAAAAACTGCTGCTAGGTTTTGTTGGGGTTTTTTTGCTTCTTAACTATGTTATCTCAGAGGTGCTACCACCGTCACTGATGGGCTCTGTCTTGGCCAGTGGTGGGTCTGTCTTGGAGCTGGCTGGCATTGGTTCTGTTGGGACATGGGGGAAGCTTCTATCAGCTTCTTGCAGAAGCCACCCCTGAAAAACCTTGCCATGCAAACTGAATACATCTATTTAAACATGCAATAATGCACATTTTTACTATGAGAGTGGTCAAACATTGGAATAGGTTGCTCAGAGAGGTTATGAAGTCTCCATTCTTGGAGTTATTCAGAAACAGACTGGACACGTCTGAGCAACGTGCTTTTGTTGACTCACTTTTTGACCCCCCCTTATGAGGATATATAGAGATGGATAAATAAATATAGATTGTCATGGTTTAGCCCCAGCCAGCAGCTGAGCACTGTGCAGCCGCTTGCTCACTCTCCTCTCCCTCTTCCCCCCCACCCCGTGGTGGGATGGGGAAGAGAATGGGAAAGAAAAGGCAAGACCTCATGGGTTGGTATAAGGACAGTTTACTGGGATAGCAAAGGGAGAGGGAAAAAAAAAACAAACCAAAGCAAAAAATCAGTACTTACCAGAGCATACAAAACTGGTGACACACAATGCAGTTTCTCACCCAACGACTGTACAACTCAGACCGCACGCTCAGACCTGTCCTGAAGCTGGACCATCCCTGAGCCACGCAGCCTGGAGCTGCTGCCGCCCCTCCCCAACTAGCCCCCTTTTATACTGAGCATGATGTCTCACGGTATGGAATATCTCTTTGGTCAGTTGGGGTCACCTGTCCTGGCTGTGTGCCCTCCCAAATCCCTGTGCACCCCCAGACATCCCACTGGCAGGGTGATGTGAGAAGCAGAAAAGGCCTTGGCTCTGTGTAAGCACTGCTCAACAGCAACAGGTCCATATAACAAAAACATCTCTGTATTATCAACACTGTTTCCAGCACAAATCCAAAACATAGCCCCATGCTAGCTACTATGAAGAAAATTAACCCTCTCAGCTGAAACCAGGACATGAATATCTATCTACATTTACTTACCATCAAAAAAGAATAAAATAAGTTTATATAAAAATTGAGAGGACTGTTACCACTTCAAACTTCAACTATTTTATATTGGAAGTAGGTCAAGCTTCATTTTTTTGTTTGTACTGTAGATTTTAATTGCTTTTTTTTAAATAGTACTCTCATCTTTAATGAGATTACTTGATTGACATTTCACATTGTATCATGTTTTATTTCATATGGTTATTCCAACCAATCTGATTTATGTATTTATTTATTAAATGATAGTGCTAGTGGCCCAAAGCTTTACCTCATTTTAATTGTAAATGCTACAGCAACAATGAAGAGAAATGACAGGGTAGTCTAGAAGGTAAAGTATTCTTTTCCATATTAGACAGCTATGATAGTTAGGTTGAATGGCCATCTGGAGAAAGCTATTTTTCCATTTGAATATAAAAATGTTCTGTATAACTAATCTAAAAAAAGATTAATTTTTTGGATGCCTCAACTTAAGTGAGATGAAAGTCAATGTTAATGCTTAAAACTGTTATGTAACTCACTATTACTGGAAACTAAGGTTTAGAAATCAGATTTGGCACACTGCATGAAATTTCTTACCCAGAGAAAAAGAAGGGGAATCCCTTTGCTTTACTAGCAAATTGATTTTTGTTTTAAAATACTTGTCTGTGTGACTTCAAAAGCTATTTTTTTCATTTTCTCTGAAAGCAAAGTGTCTAAGTAGAATTCAGAATTAGACCAGTAATGGTAGATCCTTCATCCAAATACTACATGGTGTAAGCAGCTATTTGAACATTTCCAGATTAGATTCTTGCCCTTTACAAACATATTTGATACATACAGAGAGCCTGTTGGCTGATTATTTTCTATCATCACATCTGTTTGGATGGCATCATGCCCATTCACTAGCTCATCAAACCCTTGCCCAAGGGCAAAGCTGCCAACCAAGCAAGCACTAGTTAAAAAAAGGCCAACCAAGAAGATACAGTAGACTAAAATAACAGAATGGAAGGTAATGAAAATAGGAAGCTCCATACATACTTCAAATACAGAATAGCCTTTGGTAATATTGAACATGAAACATGGAGAAGTGGGAAAGATTTTTTTCCAAGATAACAGTACACCAATTGCTGAAATATTACGTGAGATAACAAGCAACATGTTTTGTTAAACTTATTATTGTGCAAATAAGTACAGAAATAAATATTACCTTTGTTAACAAATGATTTTGAAAACACAATAATGCTGCTACTAGTAAGACCAATAAGCAAGCAGATGGTGATGCATGTATTTGTAATACTTCACTCAGCCAGCATTTGAAGCACTTTAATTAGTTCAGCTGTCCAACCCTCTTTCTCCCCCATGTCATTCTTCATGTATTATGTCAATAGACAAGGAAATATTAGAATTAATATCCTTGTGGTACAGATGGAAAAAGTGGGACAAAACGATACAGAGATCATAAAACAAGACAGTAGAAATGCCTTGGATAAAATACCATTTTATTTCCAGTCATGGAATATAATTTCAGAGAAAACAATTGAAATTGAGGGAGTGCTTACAGCTACAGTATGTAAAGAAATGCAGGTTGATTTGGAGAGCTGGAGATTTAATAAAAGCAGAATAAATTAGTGTTTGTAATCATAATAATGAGTTGTACTTACTGTTTATTTTAAATTAGATTAATAAAAACCACAGGTATTTAACAAGAACCTCTAAGATATTATTCTTGAAGGTATTTAGACTAGTTACTAATAAAAATCATGATAACTCCTGTCCAGAGAATAGTCCTGGGTAGAAAAAAGGTTTTTTCCATTCTAGATTTCTCCATTTCTTTCACCATACAACAACTCTTTTACTTACAAGGTTAGCAAGCAAACAGAAAGAATGTGTGTGCAATCCTGATTCTCACATCAGCCTTTCAGAACTTGCTATGAATGGACTTTATGTATTAAAAAGTAAGGAAGACAAGTGAGAAACTGTGCATACTTTCTGAACTTAGCATGCATATACTAATTTATAAGTCCTAGCCTAATCAAAATTAATTATTAAATTAACAATGAGTTAATGAAGACTATTTCATTCCTTCTTTTAAAAAATTCAGCTATTTTGAGCTCTTCTACTTTGCCATGGAATTACTTTTCTGTGTTTTACGGTAAAATCTCCCTCAATATGAGAATATGCCCATGATGTTATGTACAACTGTAGTTTGCAAGGAGTCTCTGCCAGTGTGTAAAGTAATTTCACATCTACTCTAGTATCTGCCAGTTCAAGTGCTGGCTGGTTACCAGAGTAGTTAATTGTCATGCTTGCTTCAGTGATTTTCTTCATGAAAATATTTGCAAGTTTGTTTTGTAAGCAAATCTGCAACATACTTTTTTTTTTTCTTTCCTTTCCTTTTTTTTTCTAAATTAACACCCAGGACAAAACCAATTGTCTACAATGAACTAAAGTAAAATTGCAATCTATGAATATATGTTTAAACTTTATCTACCACTGCTTTGTAAAGTATAATAAAATAACAGAAGATTAATTCCTGAAAACAATGATAAACTTCTGCTAAAAACTTTCAATTCAGTTTTTTCTACCTAAATAATATCAAAGTAAGTTTATTAACCCTAGTAAAACATACAATAACACACTAAAATGAGAAGACACATGTTAATTGGAAGGCAAAAATGTATATATCTAACTCCATCACACTGTCTGCAGCAACATTGTACTTAGGCTGCATCTTTTACAAAGCTTCTGACTGGTCATAACATACACTTACAAAACAGAAAACCTAAAGTTGAAAACTATAGGCTATGCCTTTCAGGATGCTGCTCCAGCCACTCATATATGTAATATTTTGGATGATCCTCTGTCTGGTATTAAATTGGACTGATATGCAATTAAAAATACAACATGTATAGATCTGGAAGGCAATCAGACAAAAAAGAAACTGATTCAGTGATCCAGACACCTCAGGCTGGGAGATCTGTAGCTCCATATTCCTTTATCTATATGAAAATATAGTATACATCATAATCTTGCTCAAGGAGTCTTCTTATGGAGTAAACAGAAAAATGAAAGCAAGGTAATCTTAGAAAGATCTGCATCATTTTTCAGAAACCAAGCTGGGCTTAAATTTATAAGTCCTACTTTTGCTGACAGTCATGACCTTAAGTGAGGTTATTGTTATGGAAATAAGATAGGATCATAGGATGTAGCATCAAGTTCCTAGAATATCTCTGTATACTGGAGTTTCATTTGTTTTTCTATCACCTAAGTTGTTCCATAGATAATCTTTCCCTTCAGCCCATGCTATCATGCTGCAATTTCTTCTTCAAATTGGCATTATGTGTAACATTAAGTGTTTCAAAAGATAAAGTAAAAAACTGTAATTACAGCTGGGGAATGTTAATATTAGCAATGCATGATTCAGCATTACAGATCTCAAGACTTTTGAGATCACAAAAAGATTAAAGTTTTCAAGCTGCTAAAAAAAGGTGGAAATCTTGATGGCATATTTTAACTCTTAAAATCCCCTGGGAGTCTCACATAGCTCTGTTCACTAACATGCTGTAAAACACAGCATACAAGGGGAAAAAAAAAAATTAAATAATGTACACAGGTACAGATACACTTGTGAACAATAATTTTGACAAAATAGCCTTGCTTATGTGAATAGTGTTTACTTGTGTGGAGTTTTACTAATTTCAGTAACATTATTTCCATGAATAAAAGTTGTACTGGGAACAGAATGTAATCTTCAGCCAGCATTTTCTGTAAAGAACTGCAAGTTCTTTCAAGAAAAGAAAAAAATCCCTGTAAATCATCAAGTTTTCAGGTTATTCTATTTAGCAACACAGTCTCTACAGGATATTAGAATTCTTGATTCTTGCCGTTTTTAAAATTTGCGGTTGGGTATCAGGAGTCTGTGTACGCTGTGTCCAGCACTCTGAAGTCGTTAATTCCCTGAGTGGTCCAGGATCTCCTCAGTTAGTAAACTGTGTAGATGAGCTAATGGACTTTGATACAGTGAATGGATGTCAGACAAGGTGATGGACTGAACTCTGGACCTCCACAATAAAAGTTTTAACTGAGTGGTGTAGGAACTCTTCTGATATGAATCTTGGACTGTCCTGCAGACCAAACTGAATGTTTCAGTACATTGAGCAATACTCTGGACAAAATCCCCACAAGCCTTCTCTTCTCCAGGCTAAACAGTCACAGATCTCTTAATCTTTCCGCATATGGGAGATGCTCAAGTCCCTTCATCATCCTTGTGGACCTTCGCTGGTCTCTCTTGAGTATGTCTATGTCTCTCTTGTACTGGGGAGCACAGAATTGGACACAGTACTCCAGGTCGTGGACTCACTAGTACTGAGTAGAGGGTAAGGATCACCTCCCTCAAAGTGCTGGCAATACTCCTCCTAATGCAGCCCAGGATACCATTAGCCTTCTTTGCAGCAAGGGCACATTGGTGGGTTAGGTTCAACCTGATGTGCACCAGGACCCCCAGGTCCTTTCCTGCAAAGCTGATTTCCAGATGGATCGCCCCCAGAATGTATTTGTGCATGAAGTTGTTCTTCCCCAGATGCAGGACTGGAGAAAGTCCTGCTTTTAACACTTTCAACATATTTAACACTTCTTGTTAAATTTCACGAGGTTCCTGTCAGCCCATTTCTCCAGCCTGCATTAAACATTAAGAGGTTTTGAATCTTTTCCATTTAAGTGATATCTAAAATTTTTCAGATTTAGTTCAGGTAGCTAAGAATCAGTTCAAATTCTCAACTTCTTCACTGAACCATTTAACACAGACCTAATGAGAAATGCTTGCAATCTGCAAGGTAAATTTGCATAACAAACAATTTCAAGTACTTTTGTTTAATCTGTGTTAATTATTCATTATTTTTTGCTGTCATTATTTTTAAACTCCTGTCCTCATTTTAGTTTGTGACCTTTTATATACACAACACCTGGATAGCAATTTATTTTCCCTCTGTTGAAGCATACTTAAAAGTACATATCCTACTACAAGAGGCACAATCTCTTTGTATTCCTTGGAGTTTTGTACAGATTTTTATTTCAGTACTGTTTCTACAATTATTATATAGAATTCTATGAAAAATCGAGCTTAAGGAAAATCTATAAAAAGAAGCTGTGAGGTTTTTTCAATATATAGAAAATCAGGTATCACTTTTTGTATTTTTGAGTCTTTGAAAATAAAACTTTATTTTCATTTTTTCTAATTTTTTTGCACTTCTGTGGGGCACAGAATATAAAGCAATTATGGTAATTTTTAAAATACAATCGTGACATAATTAAACATTTAGGATGGAATAGAGAGTAGACTAGTTAGGCATTGCTGAAGCTAGTGACTGGATTGAGGCAAGGCTTTTTCAGCTCCCTGTTCCCGAGTTTCACCAGTAGAGAGGCTAAGCATGTTTTATTGGTAGGCACACACAAACACATCTATACAATACACATATACTTGTAAGAACGGCTAGACACACAGATTAACAGAGTCAGGAAACATAGCACTCATGCAAATAAACAGAACTGTCCAGGGTTCAGCTAGGATAGAGTTAATTTTCACCAGAAGCTGGGATGGGACACAGACAGGACAGGTGACCCAAACTAGCCAAAGGGGGCTATTCCATACCATGTGACATCATGCTCAGTATAAAAGGGGGGCTAGCCACGGAGAGGCAGCTCCAGGACGCATAGCTCGGGGACGGTCCGGCTGCAGGATGGGTCTGAGCATGCGGTCTGGGTTGTATGGTCCTTGGGTGAGAAACTGCATTGTGTGTCACCAGTTTTGTGTATCCTGTTAAGTACTGTTGTTGTCCCTTTGCTGTCCCAGTAAACTGTCCTTACCCCAACCCATGAGGTTTTACCTTTCTCTCCCCATTCTCCTCCCCATCCCACCAGGGGGAGGGGTGTGTGTGAGCGAGTGGCTCCATGGTGCTCAGCTGTGGGCTGGGGCTGAACCATGACAAGCACCAACAGCCTGGTTCCATTCTCCTCTATGGCAGTTCAAGATGAAAGTCTGTTAGTGGATCCCTTCAATAACTGGACTTAGGCATTCAATCTGTCCCTGTATCCTCTTTCTTCCAAGTTGCTGGCATCTTGGCATGTGAGTCACTGAGGCCTGCAGCCACAATCCAGCTCCTGGAAAAAAGTCAGCTTCCCTTCATACACACACACAGAGAGACAGGATCCCTGCAGTAACTCCCCCTAATCAGACACTCTCTCAACCCAGTATCAGGTCCTTGGATCTTCTTGTCTCCAGTTGCCTCACATGCAAATGTGTCTCTCTCCAAGTCTCTCCAGTAGTTGACTTGGAGGGACCAGGAGTGGTCCCTCTAGTAGCAAACTTGCAGACCCTCTCATCTCTCCATCACCTGGTCTGGCAGGAGCACTTATGGCTCCCAAGACTCTTATCCAAGTTGCTGGCTAGTCTGGCTTGGTATTTGCTAGTGATCACACACCAATGTATATACCCTCCCTTGCTCCAGGTGCTGGTACCAGAGACACATGGTCCCCTCTGACCCATGATCCCAGTCCATCTGCTGGCATATAAACCTCCAGACACACAGAGGTACACAGAATATACAAAAGAAGATGTCACCCAGAAAAATAGTTAGACGTGGAGTTCAATACGACAAACTGGTCATCAGGTGCAGACCATGGTCAGACAAGTGTACTGACCAGCAGCCTGTTTACACATAGCCATACCCTTTTAACCCTTTATCCATCAGTTTTCCCATGACTGATCCTTCCCAAACAACCTTGATGCCTCCTTTTCCCTTCCTTTGATTCTTCCTCTAAACATCCCATATATCCTGTACAATCCCAAAATGCACTTCCCCTGCATCTCATAATGTGTCCCATACCCACTAGGCAGTAAGCCCTCTCAGTTTGTAAGGTGATCTGGAGAACCTCTTCCATTTACTTATGGTGATGGCTGTCATTCCTGGCCCAAGAAGCTGACCATCCTGGAGGAGCAGATTCAGGGTTACTGTTTCTCTGATTAGGCTATTAGGGTTTCCCTGCTTGCCATTGTTCCTCTGTGCTCCTTCATGTTTGTGGAGATGAACCTTTTATCTTATATCCTATCACATTAATAGAATTATTTTGACCCTAAAAGGGAATCACTAAATTAGAAAAAGTAGGGCATGAGTTTTGGCTAAGATTCCCAATCTTCTTGCAGAGGCACCAAGCAAATTAGAAGAACTTTTTCAGTCTTGTGTTGACAAATAACAGCAGCAGATTCTAATATTGAGCAGTAAATTTGAGGATGAAAATTGATGGAGTTAGGGGTTTCTGAGCAGCAGTTGAACATTTGAGACAAATTACGCTCATGTGATCCCTCCTCTCCTCCCTCCCTTCCTTTTCTGCCTCCCTCACTTCCTATCTGTCCTTTGTTCCTTTGCCCGCCTCCCTCTCTTCCTCCTCTTCCTCTTTCTTCTCTTCTTTCAATGTGGACAAATAAACATTTAATAGTTTTAAGATTGGTTTTACCCACTCTGTCTACCTACACCACTAATTGCCAGCTAAAAACACCCTTCTAATCTCTTCCTCCTCTGAAATGTCTTTGAGACTCAAGGTTTTGTCCTTAGGATTGAAACAAATTGTTTAATGGATATCAGTTTTACTGAAACATAACATAGGATCTATTTTGAAACATGCTCGCAGATTTTTTTTCATGCCTAGTATCAACAATTTGCTAGCTATATCCAAGAACAGCAAAACAGGAATTAAAAAAAGATTAAAAGCGTGTTTTGCAAAGACTCCCTTGGATATTATTTTATTTGGGGATACAACAAAGTGCAGAGATAAGTGATAATGTGATATCTAACTGGATTAAAGATTAAAGAAAAGACAAAGAAGTAAGCCCTCATAATTAATTTACTGCAAGACAATGGCACATATGCTTTATAATGTAACACAAATAAATTAATGTATAATTTATTTTGTGCATGAAAAGTAAATAGAGCTAAACTGCACACTATAAACATTGTCTAAGTGACCTTTGAACAGTATAAAACACAGAAAAGAGAAAATGCAGCCTCAGAAAGGGAATAACATCCAAAACCCCACTGCAGACTGAGAGAATATTCTTTGAATAACCTTTCAGGAGGTGAAGCATGTGATAAGATTATATTATGATATTATGAATCTGTACAGTCATCTGTGTGTTTCAAAAGAATCATGAATACAGAGTAAGATGGGAAAGAAAATATTTATTATACTTTGATACTCTTCTAGTACTGATTTTTTTTTTTCCTGACACTTTTCCTTGGCATGTGGACACCTGAAACCAACAGTAGTAAACCCTAAATTAGTTCCAAATTCTCCAAAACCCCCTCATAAAAACAATACTTCATACATTGCAGCTAGAGATGTATTCAACCTTTACAGCACAGTCATACATCTTCTGGGAAACTCCAGTGATCCCCTTTTGTACAAATCATATTTCTCATATTAATTTCTGGGGAAAAAATGATGTAGTGATGGCCTGGTAGTCAGAAACTGTTTAAAGATGAGGTGTCCAGATGGTTCTCCAGAGTTAGGACAACCTTCTGGGATGCTATGGAACAGGTCCCTGTACATTCAGTTTGATGGTCAAAATAGACAAAAAGACAGCTTTATAGCGTATTATGGAAATATCTATCCTAAGTCTCCTGATCTATTAAGATGCTCCTGGGAACAAATGTAAGCCTCTACAAACAGTTCCATAAAAAAAATTATTGGAAGCTACTCATTTAATCCATCTGTGGGCAGGCCACTGTGTGATCTGCAAAATTAAAGTTACAAAGCAAAGGAATAAATTCTATCCTGTAAAGCATGCAAATCATTTCCAGTTGACACAAATGGGGGGCAGAAACTTTATTTAGTTTTAATCATCTGAAACTTAGTCATATTTGGGCATCTTGACAAAACAAGTCTTCTGCACACCTTCTCATGAAGAAAGACAGGGTTTTCTTTCCCAAGGAGACTCAGAATTGTTATTTCTCTTGTGCATCTCTCTATCCATAAATAGAGAGCCTTAATGTCTAGATACCTGTGTTTTGGAGAAGTGGTGTTAAGTGTGGAAATTCCCATACAAATATATATTTTGGCAGTACTCTTTCAGTAACTTACAAAAAAAAAAAAAAAAAAAAAAAAAGAGGTTTTAAATGGAGATGAAGATGAAATTGATGGAAGTGTTCTGTAACATGCCAACTGCCTTTCACTTATTATAATATAAAAGCAAGTGTTATGAGAGTAAAAAAGCTCTACATCGAGAAACAAACTATCATGTTTAAGAAAAAAAAAATCCTCTTAATAGCTTTGAAAATCGCAACTTTAAATACAAGCAAGCTATGAAAGCTATATATCTTTCCTGAACAGAAAGCTGAAGATATAAAAGATGTGTTTAATAACAAAGAGGTCTTGAGGGCAGGAGCCAGGCAGGGTGGTAACAGGGACTTTTCATTTGAGAATGAAATCTCCTCTGAGAGGAGGAAAAACAATCTGAAATAAACAATGTCACCCCAGGAAGAATGAACAGCTTCATTGGAGAATTGAGCTTATGAGAGTCAGTGTTAAACAATTAATTTAGAAATCAAATGTGATTTTCCATAAAACATCTGATTCTATTGAAATGAATCTATTCCATCTCTGTTTCAGACAAAACTAGGGATGTGCAAATCAGTTATATGATAATCTTGTAAACTATTCAGATACAATGAATTTTACAGCTAATTAGCCAAAGCAGAATGGTGACATTTTTGTCCACTCTCCCTTATACCTTTCTTAAAGCTGAACTCCAATATAATTTCAATTTTTGTTTTTCACGTAACAGATATATCTAGCCTGATACAAATTAGTCTAGAAATAACACTAGCCTTTTCACTGCTAAAGTGAGCAATTTTAGCTTTTTTTTGTAATTAAGAAATCATTAAATATTTTATATTTACAGAGTAAACATAAAGTATTTATTTCATTTAAAATATATTATTTTGTTTAAAGTGAAACCGTCAATGTAGCATTTAGCTGTGCATCCCACCTAGCTTGAGTTTCTTGTCAATAAATTATACAAAGTCTTGTTATATTAGGGGAAACCACTCGGTGACAACCATTAACATCAACCTGTCTTTTTCAGAAATAATCTATTTTTGTCTGAGGCTTGACTTTTAAAATGTACTTATTATTCTACTAGGTTTTTTTGGCTTTGCTTTGATTCAGATAATTTGCAAGAAACATCCATCTTTTCTTAAAATAATAAAGTTAGAGAGAGCAGTCTTCTAGTACCTGCTGTTGGAAGATTTTAAGGTTAAGGTTCATGATAATTAGACTACCCAGTGGATGCTAGTAAGTGCAAAGTGTGTTCTAGGAACATGCTTCACTTTTTGCATTTTTCTACTTAGGTTTTTTGCAGTTTCTGAAATGAATTATTAAAAATCGTTCAGTTGGTGGGCATCTGGATAGTCATTTATGTAAATTTAGAAGGTCGTGAGAGATTACACTGCCCAATGTATGCATGCAAGTACAACTGTTGCTATTTCCTCAGGTTTTAAGCAAGAACATCATGACAATCCATTAAAGATTTGTTTCTAAATGTCGTAAATTCTTGAGACATCCCCAAATAAATGCTTCTGGGAACAAAGCTTTCTCTTCTAATGAAGATTTCCTTGAATACACAAAACTATATAAGTAGTCATAAACAAAATTAATATCATAAGGAAAAAACCCAGAATAAATGCTTATTTTCCTTTTATTTTATGCGGGGGAAAAAAAAAAAAGTTTTGCAATTTTCTTGTCTCAGTCACTGAGGCTGTCTCACCTGTTAGAAGCCTAATATCGCCAAGCAGACACAATACTGAATACAAAGGCAAATATAGTCATCAGTCTTCTATACCTATCTAAGTATGTTTATAGTCTGTATCACCCATTTTTTATGAGGCAGATTCATCAAAAAAAACCATTGGCCCCTGCTCTACAGGTGCTGCTCTGTTGGTGTGTACATAGTGTGTTTGACATATTTAGGGCATGCTGGATTTATTCAACTTATACAGATTGTTGGCATCAGCAGCAGATCTGATTTACACCCAACATATTAGATATATTTCATGTATATTGTGCCAGCGATCTGTGTACTATAACATATTTGACATTTCTGTTTGTCCTGTGGCCTTGTCAAAACTTCAGATTCTGAACAACATGTCAGAAGTCCTCAAGCTCCACTTGGGCAAAATTTATTTGTGGAAAGAAAAAGAAATATCTTGGCACACATGAACATATGGTAGGTTGAGTCTTATTTCCTGCAATCTTATTTTCTCATAGAAAATGATGAAGCTGTAGTACATGGAGTGTGAATCAGCTTCAGAAGTGTTGCCCAAGAAACTCTTTTAGTCAGAATTCATAATTGTTCCATTCTGCTCCTTTCTATTTGGATAATCCTACTTCACCCTTTCTCCCCACATTGCAAACCCAAGACAGCACCTAACTTTTTACAGCACATGTTTAGGTAAAGCTTGATGCAAATGCAAACATAATTAAGGGGTTTTTTTTATTAATTCCTAAAGATTATGCTTGTGTTATTTTTCATTCCTATTATTCTAAAATAGCCTATCTTCCTAAATTTTACTTCAATAGAAGATAACTCTAAATTGTAAGATTATGTGGAAGGAGAGTATCTGCTCTTTAAGGGTACCAGGCAAAAGAGCCATAAACCAGAAGACACAAAGACAAACCTGACCAGCAAATGTTAAGGGAGATCATGATAAGAACAAACCTGGTCACTGGCATGTATTGGTAAGAGTATGTGGAGTGTGAAAATGTTTATTTTTTCAACTGGGAGGATAAGGACAGAGCAAGAGACAAACACACAGAGACATAAACCCTGACCCATTAACATTAACAAACAATAACCAGAAGGAGACCTGGTCAGTCACACTAGCTGATGGGCCATCAAGAAACTGCAGGCAACTGGGACTTTGCCACAGATGAGGATGCAAACCTGAGGGTCCCGCATGTTGGAGGTGGTTGGTGGGACTGTGCCAGCTGGTGAGGCAATGTGCAGGGGAAGGGGGAGCAGGGGGGAGCAGAGGCGGGGGTTAGGCAGAAATGGGTGTAAAAGGGGCTGTGTGTAAAACAGGACTGGTCAGTATACTTGTCTGGCTGAGCTTGGCACCTTGCCACCACAGTTTGTCCTGTCTTCTTAGACCTAAATAAATCTTTTCTTAACTATCTCTCGCCATAATCTCACTCTCTATCCCATGTGTGTGTGTGTGCTGCAAGGACTCAGTGCCAGTTGCTGGTGAGACCTGAGTGTGTGTGAGTGAAATTTGGTGCAGCTACTGTGGATGATTAACTGTGGAAGTTTTTAGGGAGAAAGAACAATTGCTATGGTGAAGTATAATCTCTCACTAGTGTCCGTGTCTTCTGTTGCCAAGCCACTGATGTCATTGGGTTTGTCACACTGAAAATCTTGCTACAGGCAAAAAAGCAGCACACCTTATAGGTGGAGCTGAAAATCTATTATCAGTCCAATCCATGTTTTAAAAGTATAATAGTCCACATTATTAGTCCAATGACAGAAATATTATTTTCTGATCTAGAGTAGTGCAGTAAATTTCAGTAACACAGGTCCTGCTGCCTGAAGGGGTGTGAGATTCGTGATGGAGTTCCTGTCCTCTTTGCTTGGAGGTGCATGATGCTAATGCTGACATTGGTCCTTACCTTCTCCTTACCCTGGGGGTCTTGCTTGGAGGTCTGGGTGTGCATTCCCTCCCCCCCACTGGCTGCCCTCTGGGGCACCCCACAGGGGAGGGCAGCAAGAGTGAGGAACCAGGTCCAACCAGCCAAGGGTGGCCCAGCCCCCCAAGAGACACCTGCGCTGCCCCTGCTGGGGCTGGCGACAGAGGGTGAGGATCCAGCTGTTTCTTAAATCCTCAGAAGCACACTGATCTTGCTTGAAATCATGCTCACCAATTCATACACTGCACAGAAAAATATGGCGATGCACAGAGTATTCCATTTGTTTTCTACAGTTAACAGTCATTTTCTTCCTGTTTTGTTTTTCATAGCTGTAAGCACAGAAAGGGAAAGAGAGAACTGTTTCTATGGAAATAGATGAAAATTTGTTAACAAAATTTGAGTTGTCATGTATTTCTAACACTATACCACTAATAGACTGGCTGCCTAGTACTGAAAAATGCTCACAGAAATGATGAACCTACGTTATTAATTTTGCAAAATGATGCATCATCTCTTGGGGGGGGGGGTGGGCAAAGGGTGGGGAGTTAAGTACCCTAGGTCCCTTGGGAGCAGAGGTTTGTGCATAGGTCTCATAACGCCACTAATTCTGCTACAAAACGCTTTGAAACACCTTTAAAGCTGGAATCTTTCAAGAGTTATGACTGCAGTTGTCCTGTCTGGAGGTGCAAATGCCCTGTTGTACGAAACAATGCAAGTGGAGCTGAATCACACTGTTTTGACAGAGAGAAAATCTATTCGTTTCCTAGAGAATATTATTACACAGATCAAATCCTTGTTCCCTGTCTTATCCTATGACTATTCCCACAGGCTAAAACTTTTACACAAAATCATTTCTGTTGTCTCAAGGAGAAGAAGAAATGATTCCTCATAGACCTTGCTGTGTCCTCATAGACATTGCTGTGTGCTTTTAAGGTTGAAAGCTGGATATGCAAATAGATTCTGTCAAATGCTAGTGGCAATGTACTATAAATATACTATGAATTTATAATTATTATTTGCCATTTTTTATTGTTGTAGCACTCGATGGCTTCAGTTGGAGATCTGTATTACTTCTAGCTTGACAACTTGCTGGAGTTTGAAATTTTGACCTTTTACCATTACTAATTTCACACATCTTCCTAAATGTAACATATAAAAACAAAGGATTCTTTGTTGAATTAAATGTTCAGGCAGTGCTCCCATCTGTTTAAAAGGATTTTTTTTGCTGGCTTAAGCAGTGCAATATTTCTGCAGCATATTTTTCTAGGCATTAATTTTTCAGACTGACTTGGGGGAAAAAAAAAAAGATGGGAAAACACAGTTACATGGTAAAATATCTATTTACACTGGTTCAAAATGTATTCACTTTGGTCTTACCTCTACAATTACTTTTAACCAAGTACAAAGAAAACATAGAAGCTACAGGGAGAAAGGCATTTATGATCTTTAAACTCAGAAAGCTTGTATTTCAAAAGTAGCATCTGTTATTCAAAGGTACATCTTTTTTAAAATGCTTAGATAACACAAAAATATTTCAAAAGTTACAAAATGTAAAATATTTTTATGTTTATAATAATTTTTTCTTTTTTTTGTCTGTTTTTAATACAATTCGGATAAAACTATTTTTATTGCTGATATTTTCATGGTCTTATATCAGAAGTTCTTTCATAAGAATGACAACATAAGAAATTATGTGCTTTCCATACAAAACATGTCTTAGAGATGGTATATGTCTGGAGTTTTTATTATCACTGTAAGAAGAATGTTCCTAAACAACATATATTGTCGTTATTTAGAAATTCATCAATCTTCCATTTCTATTGTATTTTGAGAGAAATTAAATATAGGTTGTTTGAAATCAAGTCAGCTTAATATGTAGTTGAATCAGATGATAGATTCCTGTGACAAAGGATCCCTTTAATATTTGATGATACTTCTAGTTTACAATGATTTAAAAGGAAGTGATGTCACTCAGAAGCAATACAAAAGCCAACTACTGATTTGCCATTGTCATTAGCTTTCCTTGGTTTTGAAATTAATCTAATTTTTCTTTAATTCTCAGGTATGAAAAAGTAAGGAAACAATTAATTTACATGGTTAATGTAAACCTCAGGAATATCTACAATGTAGTATTTCTATTCCGGTGCTAAAGGTTACATGATTTTGTCTTAATGGAAACTCAGAATCCAAACAGTGGCTCATGAGATGTGCTGAAGCATACAAAATAGTGTCAAAATTAACCCTCAAACATACTGCCTGGTAGCATATTTATCAGGCAAAGAACTTAATTAAAAGGGAAAGAATGCTGGTGGCTAACCAAGAATATAAGCCGCTTAATTATTCAAAAAATCCACTGCATTTGCCAGGTGAAGTAGTTCCAGGTAAACATCCTGCATTAAGTTCCTGTTGTTCAAGCACTGCTGTTCTAAGAAAGAGTAACTTTCCTCTCTTATTCCATCATGACTTATTTAGGACATAGCAGTTTAGTGGCTGTAGAGAAAAAAGAACATTAATTTTACCTATACAGCTAATGTTTCTGGAGAAATAGATTAGATGTGATTTACATGTTGTCAGTATTACACCATACTGCCAATGAAGTATTCTTTGACTACAGCTCATTACCTGAGACACAGCAAATCACCTAAACCTTCACTAAACCTTTCCTGTACTGGAAGAAGACAGTTTCTAAGTTCTGCTTCTCTATCCATTGTTTTTCTGTTTTCTTAGAAGTTAGTAAGGAGTTCCTCCTTCTCAGTACCACCCTTTACACAACCTAATTAATACCATTTTCAATAGTTAAAAGATATGCAAAAGAATTTTGAGGAGGTTTTTAGCTGCATGAGAAGGAACTATTTTGCAGTCATCTATTGATAGCAATTTCAGGATCCAATGTGATTTCAAGGAGTCTGTGAACCAGTGACTCTATGACATTCTGTTGTATCCAGATTTAGATGGGTTTAAAACAAATGTCTAATCACACATTTAGGATGGCAAGACTGGATAAAGGGAGTGTTGGACTGACTTCCATGACCTGTGATCTTTCAGCAATGACTATCTGAAATTATTATCACACTCTAGTATATTGACATATACACAGGAGATGGATACAGATGGGCAAAAATCCATATAAAGGTTTAGAATTTCTGGTAGACTAACGGGGAGCATTTACAGGAATATTTAATTGTGTTAATTGGGATTGAGGTGCCTAAGTTCTATTCTTAATTTGTGGAATTTTGTCATTAGAACATTTAGATGACAGAACAGATTTAATTCCTGTTCACGTCTTTGTTGTGTTTTTTCTTAGTCCAAAGAATGTAAAGTAAAAACTGCAAAATATTAAAACTAGGAAAGACACCTCAGGTCCACATATTCTTAGCTGTGTGTTGAACCTATTGGAAAACTCAGGCTTGTTGCAGTAGTGCCTTCTTCTGAATTCAGAGATGTTCTTGATTTCACAGTGACCCAGTTTCAAAAAAGTAGTGCCTGGGCTGTCTGCTGGTAGATGGGATTTGAGGATATTTTTTTTTTTTTTCCTAGGGAGATCCTAGGTGTCCAAACTTTGTGAGCTATAGTTGTACAGAAAGCTATTTCTTATCTCTGTTGTTAAGTGTCTTTCTTTCAAAATTCAGTTCAGTCTTTTAAACTCCATGTAGAAAGAAATGTATATTACAAAGCCACATGTGAAGGATCTGTTTTAATCATCCTTCTGGTTTCTTATTTTTCTATTAGTTTCCTGTCATGCGTTAAATCAGGCAGGGGCATCTAACATGGAATGGAAGGGAAAGATTCTCTTTCACAGCCTCGCGAGGCCTTCAAAAGTGTTTAGTTTTCTTCACTGACAATAGAGATTGATTAACACCTAAATTATGAATGCAAAGAACTAGTTACCAGTGGGAAGCTAATCTTTGATGTTACAAACCCAAAATTAGAAATTTAATGGAGGAGGTTAAAATTGGTTACAGGTTTTACTTTCAGCTAGCTCCTCCCCCTCCAGCCCAAGGATCAGAAAGTTTATACTTACAATCACAGATGCTTCTTCTGGGAAACTCAGGCAAACAACCCACTGCTATTCTGCCTGTTATTCTTTTGAACAGAAAAGAAAAAACACACATTTGGTCTTTCAGAAGGTTTTTTTCAGCACAGGTAAAGTTTAAAGCAAGTAACAGCTGGAAATGAAAGTAAATTAGAGTTTGGGGTTGGTTTTGTATTGTTTTTTTGTTTGGTTGGTTGGTTTTTGGGGTGTGTGTGTTTCTTTCTCTTCTGGAATTATCTTCTGGCTATGAAACATAGTGTAGTTGAATAATCTGCCCGTAAGAGAAGCTAATTTAGCAATGTGAAGCACTCTAAGAATATGTCTACTTCCCCTTTCCACTTATACTCTTTTAGGAAAGGACTCACGTCTCAAGAAATGTATGAAACTTGTTTTTCTTCTTCAGTAGTGCTGATGCTCACAGGAAGAGATGAACTATCAAAAAATACTTACAAGTAAGACTTCAGAAATCTTGTGATATCATGCAAAAAACCCCCTAGAAAAACCCATAAAAGTGTTTCATTTCAGTATGATGCAAGGTATACACACTGAGAGGAATTATGCAAGGTCCAATAAAGAGTTCAGAGCAAATATAAATAGTTTGTGGTGAATTATAATGGTAATTTGTAGTGAACCTGAGAAACAAAACACCCAGAAGAGGAAAAGTATCCTGATATTTGACTTTTCCTGTGTACAAATGGAGAAACAAATGCTCTTTTCTTTTTCACATGGAAGAAGTTAGATGAGGAAATTTTGCAACAATAACAAAATATGAAGTGTTCAAGAATCTTTTGTGTTGAAAATTGATAAAGTAGTTTTGAATAGTGAATCAGTGGGTTTGTAGTAATAAATAAAAAATCAGTTGTGAGTGGTTACCAGAGCACTGTCTGTTTGTACATGTTTGAGTGCATGTGTGTCTTCTAATGGATTGTATATTTTGTACAGTGGACTTTTCAGTGACCTAGGAATTCTACACATGAGTGACTGGGTTGTGCTAATAAAACCATAGCTTAAAAGCTAGTGAAAAAATATGAGATTGTATCAGAGACTCCAAAAAGAGCAAGCACAAGCTGATAGAAATGGCCTTGAAAGTGCAAGAATGGGACAGTAGCTGAGGTCCTAGGCTATAAACACAAATCACTAATGATTAATTACTGATCACTAAAGGAACACAACCTTGGCAGCTGGGTGAAACCTGTTTCAGGGTTAAAAAAGAAAATAAAGGAGAAATCTGAAGCATTTGTAAAACACAGCATGTAGAGTAAACCTTGGATGCAACGTGGAGTTTATGGATGAAAGAACAAAGAGGAAGTAAACTGTTAGCAAATATTTCTAAGAAATAACCCGAGCAAGTCCAAGAGTGAGGAGGAAGAACTCCCAGCATCAACCCCACACCCACCCAGTGAAAAATAAGAGGAAACACCAACCGTCATCCTCATACTCCTCCTGGTGAGAAACTGGGGTGGTGGCTACTTGAAATAACAAAATTTTTGAAGGGTGAACAGGCACCAGAGAAAGTAGTAAGTATTAGAGTTTATATTTGTAAGTTTATGTTTGCCAGTTGCAATAGGATCATTTTTTTAAAATTACCTATGATATCTGTATCCTTTTGATTGCAACTGTATTGTAGAGACTTAAATACACCAACATCTATATCTTAAGTGTGCTTCTGTAGCCCACATTAAATTGTGCAGAGTATGTAATCTAGTACGCCAACCTTGAGAACTAGTTTTTAAAGTTTGAATGCAACAATTTCCAGGCAAACTGGCTGTGTTCTGTAAAGCAACAATATCTACAATTTCTGAATCCCTTGCCTTTAATTCCAGTTACTTAACTGAAATTAACCTTTTCTAGAGCATAAAATCTGTAATTTGAATGTAATTCAGGTAAAGAATCTTGATGGAAGATCACATCTCAGAAATGCATTTGTGCATAAGGTAGCTCTAATCTACTCTTGCAATAGTTAGTCTTCCCTTCCCTCCCCTCCCCTCCCCTTCCCTTCCCTCTCAAAAAAACATATGAAAAAGGGTACTGCATGTTACTTAGATTTATTGGAAAACCAGCTGACAGGCAATGACTCTCACAATACTGTCTTTAAAGGTTTATCTGAAGTTATTCGTATGCCATTCCTGAAACTAGACTATGGTGGTTAGTTATATCCCAGTCTTACCTAATCTAACAGTGTTTGACTGCCAGGCATTGTTGTTATAGCAAAGGAATGCATGTATTGGGTCTGGCTGAGATGGAGTTAATTTTCCCCACAGCAGCCCTCACAGTGCTGTGCTGTGTGTTGGTACTGAGCAAGGTGCTGGTAACACACCAGGGTTTTGGCTGCTGCTGAGCAGTGCTGGCACAGCACCAAGGCTGTCTCTAACAACATTGCCCTCCCTCACCAGTAGACTGGGGGTGGGCAAGATCTTGTCAGAGGACACAGCCATGACAGCTGACCCCAACTGACCAAAGGGATATTCCATACCATATGACATCTGCTCAGCAATAAAAGCTAAGAGAAAGGAAGAGGAAATGGAGACATTCGTTATTTATGATGTTTGTCTTCCGGAGCAACCACTATGCGTACTGAAGCCCTGCTTCCAATGAAGTGGCTGGACTTCACCTGCTGGTGGGAAATAGAGAGTAAATCTTCTGGGTTTCCTTTGCTTCCACACAGCCTTTTGCTTTTGCTTTATTAAACTGCCTTTATCATGACCCACAAGTTTTTCTACATCTTATTTTTCTCCCATCCCTGTGCAGCTGAGAAGGGGAGTGATAGAGTGAGTTGGTGGGCACCTAGCATCCAGCCACTACAATGCATCAGAGCTGTTCTAGCAGGTTTTAGCTTTAAAATGTTCAAATACATTTTTTGGCTAAACTTGAGAGACAAGATGAAAGAAAAATTTACAGGCATATAAAATTATTGCTTAAATGTAATATTGAGAACCAGCATTCAGTTGTTTTCTTCTTTTCTGAATATTTTAATATATATTGTCTGAATTACTTTTTTTTAAATAAGAAAGGCCTTTTTTCTGTTTTATTTTTCTCTAGAACTTGGATCTTTAACTCACTGCTAACTCAAAAATACTGTGAAACTTATTTATTTTAATAAATAAGTAGCAGCTGACAGCTAAAATGAAATGCGAAATACCTTTTTTCATATCATTTGAAGGAACATCCTGCAAAATAAAGTGTTAACAAGATGCTCAACATGCAAAATCTGCCCAGATATGAATGTGAAATTCCATAGATTGAAGAAGCAGAAGAGTTTTACCTATATTTTTCCAGCAAATTAATTAATCCACTTTTCCTTTTGGCATGTGTGATAAAAATACCTGAAATACACAAGTTACTGGAAATATAGACTGAAAGGAGATTTGAAATATCAATCCCTACAGTGAAGATCTTTGGAATACCTAACTAAAATGCCTTCCCAATTTGACTGTGATCACTGATACATACTTAGAACGTGTACTTTTTCCCCCAACCACTTACGTATTCTCATGCTGTGATTATATTTAAAACATGTTTCCTAAGTTTAGTTATGAGATGACATGTGTGACAATGACAGCTATGGAAAATAAAAATCTACATTACATACATAGTTCCCCCTACACATTAGAATAGTTAGGCTGATAAGGAATGAAGCTGGATTAATTTCATATTTTTTGACAAAGCTATCCCTTTTCTAATGCTACATACTTAAAAATTGATTGTTTAATAATGTATTGTCAAGTCATTTCCCAGATAAAAATTAGGCTGACAGATATTTAATTCCTCCGGTCCTCCTTTTTTTTTAGTCCTTAGGGAATACACACTCTTTTTTCCATAAATTCTATAAAGTAACAAGCATTACTTCAAATGTCTTTTTGACTAGTTCTTTTGCTTTAGGGTCAATTTCCTTATGCTTTGCTGTACTGGAGATAACAGAAAACTTTTGTTGCTTGTTCTTTCTTTCTTCTGGCCTACATTCTTATCTCCTTGTCAAAATTATTTATATGCAGTATATTAAAATTAACCTTTTTTTTTTTTTTTTGGTGATGACTGAAGCAAAAAAATGTAACAAGCTATCGAAGACATTTCCATATCTATTACCATTTTCCCTTTCCTCTTCTGTAATGTATCTATACTCTTCTTATGTTTTCCTATATATAGAATCTTTCCTTGTTAACTCTGTTTTATAATATACATAACTTTGAATCTTACTCTTTCTAGCTTTATCATCACTTACTTGATCTATCTCTTCATACTGATCCTTCATAATGTGACCATCCTTCCACTTTTGCAATCTCTTTTTGATTTCCAAATCGTTGACCAGCTCTCAGTGCACTCATAAAGATATCACACTCTCTATTTTGTAATGACATTTTGTCATTTTCATGTTAGTATACCTCATTAACTAAATTCCAGTTCCCTTTCACTGTTTTAGCCCACAAATGATTTTTTCAGTGATTCTATAAACAACATATTTCAAGTATTAAATACAAATCTGGTAGTTAATCTCTTCACTATGTGTGTTTTGAAAATATGTGTTTTATCTTTTCCAACAGGACTTCAAAATGAACACTTGATTTATAATATTCTCTTTAGTATTTTTAAGTGATTTCTTTGTGTTTGATTGTACTTCTAAATACAGAAGTAATTGTCTACCTGAGAACCTGTAGGCTGCAGTGAAACAGTTGACATTACCTCTTAGCCCTCATCTTCCCTTGCAAAGGGCCTGGATCTACCATTAGTTCTGTGTCATACCTGAAACCTCATGGAAATATCTTTGCCAATGTAGAACATCTCAAGCTGTATTGGATGCCCCTCTATGGGTGATTGACTTGATCCATTACTCACATAGAATTTATGTTTTGCAAAAGTTTTTATCATGCACTGTAAATCCCTCCAAGGTTTCTCTCAGAATTTAGCCAATATATCCTAAATTATTAATCCAGACAGTCTGATAATTTGTATATAATTGCCATATAGTCTCTACTGTGTCAGACTTTATTTTATTTGACAGAATTCCTAAAAATTACTAGAACAGAAATTATTACTTTTTGAACCCTTACTGATTAATCATTTTCTCTGTCAAGGACTACATATGAACCCCCTAGAAGTGGCCATTAGACTAGATCTGAGTTTCAGGTGATTCATTTGAGGGTCCATTGGGCTTCATTCTGTTTTCTGTCTACCTGAGCTTTGTGATAGATAACCAGCAGAAGAGGAATTATGGACCAGGGGGGAAGGCATTTAAATCTAGGCTATGGAGAGAATGTAAATATCGAATTAAATATTTTACAGGGAACATCAGGTAGAAAAAATGAAAAGTATTTCAAAATTACTTTCTTGAATTGAAATTCTTCTCTTACACAAAAAGGCACTTAATTCGTGCTGTAGTTAACTGAAAATATTATATCACATCCCTGATTTCCTCTTGGTTTTGAAGATGACTCCTAAAACCCCCTATATTATATTATATTATACAAATAGAACTCATAGTCAAAATAAATCTTTTTATGGAAAAAATTGCCCCAAAATAAATTTTTGTGGCTATATTATAAATTTTTGCAAAGCAACATGCTTAGCCTCTTTATTGGTGGAGCCCCATAAATGTATACAAAATTCAAGATATAGCTTGTAGCATAAACCTTATAAAGCTTTTATAAAAGCATGAATATGAACCTATCATTAATGATAAACAGCATCAAAATGAAAATTTTAAAATAGAAAATGGATATTAATAACACATAACTCACACTTTATCTTCATTGAAATTATTTTTTATTTTCCTTTAAAAAAATAACCAGTTGTAAAGTTATAAGTAACCACTGTTGTGTTTACTTTACAGAAGTAAAAATCATTATAGCTTATAACTTGAAACAACATTGTTTTGACACACAGTATGGCATTTAAAATTAGATATTCATCTTTTAATTCTTCTCTAAATTGACAGTGGTCATATGTATACTACTGAATACATTGTCTGCCTCTGGGTGTGAATGACACAGCACAGGTCACATAGCTATGCTTTATTGCCCTTCAAACTGGGATGGCTCTTGTGTGCTAATGGTTCCTGCCCATGTCAAGCCCTGAACTGTGCCTAGGCATTTTTTGGGAAAGTGGTGTTTGACCCAGCTTAACCCATGCTGGGATTGTGCTAAAATTTAACAGTAAGAACAATAAAATGCCAACGTTGTGGCATTTGCCTACTTTACTTTAAATAGCATAGATACAAATATTGTGTACCATATGACTCTCATTTAGTAAGGTAAATCTAAAAATACTCCTATTAAATTTAAGTGGACTAATCAAGTTCTTAAAGTTATGTACTTAAGCTTAATTTTGGATGAATGCCATAAATACAAAGAAACCAGTTTCATCACATTAGGAAATGTAATCTGTTTCAAGTAGTCTCATGATCCTAAAAAGCAGTATAGCATAGGATCTGAAGTTCATATAGCCAGAAAGATTACTGAATAGATCATGACTACCTGACATTTTCCAACAAATGATAAAGATAATGATAAAGAGTTGGACAATACCCTTTGTTTGAATCTTAAGATTTGTGCTTGGATAACATATGACAATGCTTCTGTTATTGTTTGTGGCTGGCAATATCAGTGTGTGTGTGTATATATATATATATATATAAAAGAGATTAAACAAAAAGATAAGAGTCTGTATGCTACAGTGAGAACTCAAATGAAGAATCACCAGAAAATATTAGAAACTTTTAAGTAGGAAAGACAGAAGTCTTGAGAATCCTTAAAGGAGGCAACAATTTGAAGTATCATTGGACAAGTAACAAAGCTGATTTTTACTGGGTTTTATTTAAGAAAAAAGGAGATACAATTTTTTTTCTTCTCTCTTCCCTGAATTGGGAGCAATCGGACAGCAAAAGCCCTGTATAAAAATATCCAAATCAGAAATAAAAAAAATTCCAAGATAAAAATTAAAAGCCCCAAAGACCTAAGAAATATACACTTCTTCCAGCGCAGTGTTCACTCTGATAGTTAGGATTCCTAAATGATATGAAAGGGAAGGGATGTTTCTTCTCTGTCCTGATCAGCTTCAGTCTCTGCATCTTTTCCTTTTGCCTTCAGTGATATTTAAGACAACTAGAGTATGTCTCTTCTAGCTAATTGCTAAAGAAATTTAGACAAAAAAAAAGAGCCTGGACAAGGAAAATCCCCCAGTCAGAAGCAGATGAAAACAGTAAAAGGAAAGACAGAAAAAACCCACCAAACCCTTCTATTTTTTTTTAAATTTTATTTCTTGTATTAGATCTAATATTCTGCAAGCAAGAGACCACCCTGTCAAGCAGAATTATTTATAGCTGAGTTATTGCTTAGTTTGACATATATCTCAACTAAAAATTTGAGGGAAGAAGAAGTTGTATGAACTGCTTAACAAAAAAAAATAGTAAGATATACAAAGAGTTTAAGAAACATTGTATTTTAATAGTGTTTTATTGGTCCAGCATTAGCAGGAAATGTTTCAAAATATATTAGTAATCTTTATAAGTGGGTAATGATCAGGACCTGTATGAAATCTGTAGTTTAAAAAAGGATTGCCAATTTTTCTCATTTACCTGATACTTATTCTGCCACTTTTGAAACCTAAACCACCTCACTGTTTTAATATTCCTATTGTTATTTTCACAGAATGTTCTTGAGAGAACAAGGACTTAGCAGCTCCAATACAATAGTCACAGAGATCTGTTTCAATATTCTTTCTAAACAGAGTGGCTGTAGAAGAAAAATGACAAAGCAAAACTTGATGTTAATTACCCTGTACTTGTCCAAGTACATGATTCCAAAACAGTATTTTCTAATTCATTACTGTTATGGTCATCATACACTTTTTAAAAAAAGTTTCTGTAACCTCATCTGTGAATTTCCTAAGACATTGATGCCTGCTCATTTTGCAGCCTTTTTGCATTAATTTCTCTCTATTGTAGAAGAGATAGATACTGATTTTCTGATTCAATTAAAGTTAAGGATAATCCCTAATCTCTCCAGTTATAACAGTGGGTTGCAGTTCAGACCTATGTGTCAAAATAGTGTTATTTATTCAGGAGAATGTGGAAAAATCATTTTAGGGCAATTTGCATGTTTAATGTTAATCACATGATTAAAAATTCAGTCCATCAAGTCTATTGGTAAAAAACTTTCACCATGTTCATTCCTTGGAAACTGAAGACATCACAGAACAACAATTTATGCATGTGAAAACAGTAGTTTCTGCAACAGTACCCCAAGCCCTAAGATATTTTAATGAACAGGTGGTATGTGCACTAATTAATGTTGCCCATGGAATTATCACTTCAACATCAACATACATACAATTTTATTATTTTAAACAGAAGAAAAATGTAAAACATTCTTAAATTTATTTGACCCTTTTATTTTCAGTAAAACTTTTGTTTCTCCTCTTATTTTTCTCCTCACAGCTATTTCTCAGTATGAGAAAAAAGACTCTTTGAAGTGATGTCAGTACATCTTGTATCTGTATACAAAACCCAGAAGCAATCATCCTGACATGGGCAATTGCCTCTTGTTTATTATTAAAGTATCATTTTAACCCTTCTCATATCCCTACTTGGAGTAATTTCTTGCCCCCTGTAATTTTTTAAAAAAACACATTAATTTTAAAATTATGTAAAATGTTTCATCCTGTCCTGCTCTCCCTCCACTCTTTCATATTTCTTTTACTTTGTGTTGTCTCCTTAAGGGCTTTAACCTTCTGTGTGGCCGTACATATATAAAAGCTTGTTAGTGCACACTCTGTTACTCGATTATTTAATACATAGGCCCTGCTTTAGAAAGGAATGTTCTGCATATACTTCAATGACTGCTAAACCATACACACCTAAAACTTGGAGCTGTCTTCCTAATATGATGTAAGAAAAATAATATTAAAACATTCTGATTTACTCATTGGCAGAACTAGAACAAAGTGCCACAGTAATTTTCACCTAATTATGTCATTTTGCCTCTTGCCATGATGAGCTCTAGTCTCTGGGGTAAAAAAATCTGGCATTGAATAGGTTAAATAGACCAAACAGAAAAACTGTTTAATTGACTATGTCTCTAATTTATTCAAATAATAAATACACGCATTTTTTTTTTTCCACTGAGGTTAGGCAGTTGTATTTTGTTATATACAAACTTAAATGCAGAGATAACTTTTTAATGGGACCTAGAGCTTCCACAAAGCTTTTAGGTACTGAGATAATTCCCATGTCAGGTCATTTTGCAGAGGTTATGTCGAATATTTCTTTAGGTTATTGTTTGTTTGTCATTTTTTTTTGTTTTGTTTTGTCCGTGTCGTCCGTCCCCCCCCCCCCCCCCCCCCGGTGTTTCTTGTGACATTTTGCAGTTCTTATTAGTGAAATATCCAAGTCTGAAATCATTACAAAAGGTTGATGTACAACACGTGATGTTCATGGAAGCTATCACAATGATTAGGGACAATATTCTGAATAAAAGGGTGTCAGTTCCTCCCTGTGACTGGAGTTCCCTGGAACTCAAAAGAGACAACTCCTTTCCTGTAAGAGATTACCATAGGAGATGGAGTCTTAGAAGTAGGGGATTCAAACCTGAATCTTTAACCTTCCAGGTATATTACCAGGTTGCCTAATACTGCGTTCAGTCCAGTCTTGAAAACCTCTAAGAAAGGAAAATCCACAACCTCTATAAAAAACTTCTTCTACTTCTTGACTGTCCTCAAAGTTGAAAAGTCTGTTCTTATATCCCATTTAAACCTTTGTTATTACAATTTCTGGCTGTTAGCTCATTCCTGCAATGCAAATGAGAAGCCTGTCTCCCTCCTGTTTATAACCACCAGAAAGATACTGGGAGGCTGCTCTTAGGTGACCCAAACCCCATCTCTTCTTCAGGCTGAACAAGTGATGGTCCTCAGATTTTCCTCCAGGGCAAGTGTCCCAGCCCTGACAGTCACAGAATCACAGAATACTTGAGGTTGGAAGGGACCTCAGGAGGTCATCTGGTCCAATGCCCCTGCTGAAGCCGAGCCACCTAGAGCAGGATACTCAGCATCATAGTGATAGAATCAAGAACTTTTTACAAGTTATATCCTAATCACAAGATTCTAGACATGTTTGCTATGTTTGGCTAGCTAATCTCTGAAACAGCTCCAAGACATAAGAGTGAGATAGGCTGTCTTAAAGGTTACAGATAATTTTCATTTCAGTGATGAAGAACATTTTAAAACCTGTTCTGAAGCTGACAAAAGCAAATTTATACATAGTTCACTTATGTAAACAAGTATCCTAATCAGTGGGCTGTTGAACAAAAAGAAAAGAGAAAAATAACAACAAAGAAACAAGCAAAATCAACAAGGAGAAGTTATCAACTATTTGCACAAATATCAACCCCATCTCTGCAGACTAGATTACAGGACTAGACACTAAAGTTACATTTAACATTTGTTAGCATCTATTGTATGTGCTGTAGGCAAAGTGGCAATTTAAAGATATCTTTGCAGGAATCAATTTGCCTACAAATGTAATTATTGTTGCTTTTTGTGTCTCAATTTGTACTCTTCACCCAACATAAATCAATTCACTTACAAACAACTGAAAATTTTGAGGAATAGAACACAGTTCTATGACTGGATAAATATAGACATATTCCCTAATATCTCACTAAAGAGACTGGTAAGTATCACTTTTCACTCACAGTTCTTGGTGCAGCTGCAAAAGTAGCAGGTGAAAAGTTTTGTTGATTTTTTTTTTTTGTTGTTTCATGCTTTGTTTTTGTGGGTTTTGTGGCTTGGGGTTTTGTTTTGTTTTGTTTTTTTGTTTGTTTCTTTTTAATAACTGATAAAGATTTTTAGCTTTGAAAGAGCTTTACACTTTTATTTTCCTTTTGTCTTCTTACTTCCTGACCTATTCTTTCTATTAACATAGTGCTTTTGCAATCCCATTTCACAAGCACCCTCTTATGACATTTTCTAACTTCAGGAGATGTTCTTGATTCTTTTTAATGCATTTTCAGGTCGGGGAAGGTGCCAACAACAATGCCCAAGTTTAGCATTCTTTTAACAACAGTACCTGTAGTAATTCCTGACAGTAGGCACTCATGTGCTGACAATAAGAAGTTGTTGACAAATATCACGGTTTTGAAAAAATTATGTCAGTTACTTTGTATTTCTCACCTTTGCCAGAAGACACAATAGATTTCAACATCATGTATGTGTTCAAAACTATTCCTTTTCCTGTAGTTTTCTGACTTGAAATGATAGAACAGTTAGCACTGTCCCAAAAATATTTAACTTAAAATAGGATAATTTTAGTTTAAACATATTGAACTGTGGCATAGAACAACAAACATCTTTTTTATGGAATAGGTGCATGGCAAAAGCAGACATACAAGCCACTCCTGCCCTTATTTTGATTAATGCATATTACCATGCAGCTTGGGAAAACCAAAAAATATAAGATTATTAAAATAAGCATTATCACTTTATATTTTACAGTATAATTCGTAATGTTATGCATACTGTGATATATGGATGTTCTAAGATTTCCATAGCTTTGAAAAGACACAATATCTCCCACTAAAATAAAAATTTAAGTGCAAGAACCTGAACTCATTTATATCACCATGTATTAAAAATAGTTTTTAAAATTCCTTGACAGGTGTTCAAAGCCTGTGCTTCATTCTCTCAAAGTGTATTATTAATTGTACTAGCATGATGATGATATAAAATAGGTAGTAACTTCTGAAAATACAATACTATCTTTTGAATCATTTTGATGTAATTTTCCATTGAACACTCATATTCTACTATAGTATTTCCTTAGTTCACATGCTCTAGATTACTTTCCTGAAGCCATGTGATGCAGAACATTTAAGAGTTGAAAGTGACATCTTGGAGATCAGTCTTAGAGAGAGTCTTACCTGTCTTAGAGGCTCTAGAAAAAAACCCCCCAAAATCCCATAAACATTTCCCTAGCATAATTTTAGAAAAGCACGGGACATGCCTAGCAGTTTTCCTATTTTTCTGAGTTGGCTGCTTAAATTTCAGCCTCTTGCTTTAATGCTATGGGAAACTGAGAAAACAATGCCTAAATCTCAATTATTTGAATAATCCTATTTTCTAGATTGGCTTTATTTGTATCTAGCTGGCTCTCATTGCATTGAATTCAACCAGAAAACCAGAAATATTGACTAAGATTACAGAATTTTCCCTGAAGAGAAAAACTGGATTTTAAACTCTCCTTAAAGTATATTGAGCCTCCTATGTACTAGGGAAGAAGAGATGTTCTAATAAAAGCAACATTATTTTCAGTGCTCTAGTCATTTCAATAATTGTTTATTTTATTCTTAGCTAATTAAGGCAAATCATTCCCAGAAAGACAAATTATATTCTTGAAAATCCAGATGGCTCCTGAGTACCCCAGAGCTACATAACCCTTACATTGCCTACTAACCCCACTTTCTCTTTTGTATCTCACAGCCAACCCAGAAAGAAGTCAAGAATACAATTTTGTTAAAGGGAAGAGTCTTATTCTACTGGCTAGGATCCTAATTAAGAAGTATAAAATCTTCAGTTTCTGATTCTTGAACTGTTTCTATATTTTGTCTTACGCTCTGAGTAGATTTTGAAAAATGAAGCTACACATTGACATAATTACTGAGAGTTTGCCTGGATTCTAAAATTTTGTATTTTTACTTATCAGTATCTGGGTTTCAGCTGGGCACATGAGGTCTTCTGGTTCTTAAAACAGTTTTTCTGTATGAATGAAGACCATCTCCTGAAATGTAGAAATCATGGGGCCTTCACCCCCAGTTTGAGGACAAAACACATTTATTCATCTGTTGAATTGTGATCATGTAAAACATTGTCTTTAGTGTGTTTGAAGGAAATTAGAAGCCTGAAAACAGTTACTTTTTATTGTGTTAGTGCTCTCTTACTGCATAAGCTGATAACAACAAATTAATTAGAAATATGCAAAGATTGGCCATAAACCATATAGATACCTGATGAAAACAGTATTGACTTGCCTGGCATTAAGAAATGGAAACTGAAAATTCATATCACTGTGCCATGGAAACTATACTGTTACTATATCAACATTTCTAAAACCAATGTACTGTGGGAAGATAAAGTTTAAAAAGCTCATCCTTCCAAATATAAAATATATTAGGCTTGATTAAACTTCTCTCAGGAAGGGCACAAACAATTTGTGCCTGTGGTTCCAACCATGACTCAAGAGATTTGCATTATTCACACTACTAGTCCCATTGGCTTCAGTGGTATTATTCACATGAGCAAGATAAACAGATTTGATTCTTGGTTTTTCTAGCATGGTCAAAAATTATCACTATCAGCAAATATTTGAGGATTTCGAATACTGAGAGATGTCCTGTAACTTCAATTACATCTGTGCATCTGAATCAAATTAATGGAAATGGACTGATAAAAGGAAAGAATTTACTCTTGATTGTACAAGCTGTCCCTTTTTTTTTTTTTTTTCACTTCTATTGACTGAATCTGCACCTCATTCAAAAAGCAGAATATGACTGTGAGGAGAAAAGAAAATACTTGAGATAAGTTCTTTGAACATAAACGTTGATGGAGCTGAAGAGTTAAAAACTTGGCTAATTTTGTGTGTGAACATTTATAATAAATTCAAACTGACTTTACATCCTTTATTGAATATTTAGGAGCAATATTGTAATGGTTATGGAAGAGTAGGTAGTAGTGAAGAGACTGAATATGAGAAAGTATATTCAAAGATTAGAGGTATTACCTTTTTAACACTGGCAAAAGAGCTGTCATTAAGACCTCTAAGTCATTTTAAAACGGATTACAGAAGGTTGTAAGGAATACTGGTACAGCATAATCAACAATCCTGCACATGCACCAGAATAGAGTGGGAACCCAAAACAGTAGGTCTTTTTCATCTCTAAAATCTCTGATTCTCTGGCATAGTTACATAATTACAATTATGTACAATTACATAATGTATAATTAAAATTATGTATAATTGTAAGTGCATGTGTGTAATTACAATTATGCATAATTACATAATTATAATAACATTCATGTTTCTGAAGATCTAGCATCAGTTCAACTGCAATGAATTCTTTTCCTTTATTGAGTAGAAGAAAAAAAAATACAGTCATCACGCAACAGGATATAAATCCAAACTAGCCACTTTAAAAGAAAGAAAAACCTCCACAGTTAAAAAACCCCAAAGGTAATATAGAACAATTTTTTTAATACTGGGATATATGAAAAAAAGATAAATGTCATTCATTTAGCCCAAGGTGAAGAGGGGCTAAATGCTTAGAAATGTCCTTTGGCCATTTACTCTTTTTTTTTTTTTTTTTTTTGTCTTGTCTATACACATATATTTTCAGTCTTCTATATATGCAAATAGATAAAAACTTACAAAAGATTCCCTGTACATAAAGATTAATTTCATTAGCAATGACTCCTTTTGAGGAAAAAAAAAAAAAAAAAGTAAATATCAAAGATCTTTTGATCCAGGCAAAACTCTATATCCAGTGTCAAAGCTTTGTATCCAGTATTATTTAACTGGCTGAAATACTACTTTATTAAAGACTATTATTTTTATATTGAACTTAAATAATTTCATTTGAACTTACATAATTTGATTCTGAAAAGTATACATGATAATCTAAATTTTTAATTGAAGCTGATTCTCAAATATCTATATTTTCACCAAATTTCTACACAAAAGGCCTAAGATGTTGAAGATTTATGTTAAAATACATAAAATCCAAAAGCTTTAGGTAATTTAAAAAAAAAAAAAAAAAGAAGAAGAAAATACTTTCTTGATATGTTTTGATGACATAATTTTCCTTTCTGGAAAAACCAAATAATTTTTTCAAGAGTTCATCTGAAATTAATTTTTAACTTTAGACAGCTGGAGATAAGCTTAATGGATAAAAATCTGATTTGTGACTATTGCCTAATCACAGACACCTAATGTCATTTGAAGCATGCTGTCATATCCAGGACATCCACCTGGTATGGGCAGACATGGCAAAGGACCTAGGAAACATTACTGCCCTTCTGCATTGGCAGCTGGAGGTCACCCATCTCAAATGGCATTAGATGCCTTTATTTAGGCAGCTGAATCAATCTTCTTCAATTGTGCTTCATCTTTTTTTTTTTTTTTTTAATAGATCAGATACCAAGTCTCAGTGCATCCAAGTGTATTTAAATTTGCATCTAAAATACAATCCCAGCAATAGTTTTGTGTAATTTCTATGTCACTTACTTACATTATTGAATTAACGCAGCTAAGTTACTTACATTGGCAGGGTTTTTTAGGTTTGTTGGTGTTTAACTTTGAAAAAATCATTTCGGATTTGCCCTGGCATGCCAGATTTTTTAAATAAATGTTCATAGTTTTCACTGAAGAATCATACTTAACACTCCCATGCAGTCTTTGGACTTTTGCCACTCTGAGAAGGGATTCAAAGGAAGAAAAACCCCCAAAAAACTAAATTAAGACTTTACAAACAGCATTTCACACTGTACCATAACACATCTTTAATGAGGACAGCTACTTTAGTGTTACAATGCTATTTTATTCTATGCTTTATTCCTTTCCATTAACTTGCTCTGAGCAGCCTCTGAAAACCAGACATGACTTCACTTGTGTTACAAAATTAGTGCCACAGAATTTATAGCATTCTTTCTATTTTTGTCTATGGAATAAGCAAAAGTGGTAACTCTCTTAACAAGAATATACACGTATATATTAAGATTCTGATATATGAACAAGAATAAGAACATCTCCTTTTTATTTTGACCTCGTTTCTGGCTGTATGGATGTATTGTTTTTAGGCAAATAGGCAAGAAGAGGTGAAAAGAGAATAGAAATTGATACCAAATTTCAAACTCTTTGTTTTAATTACCACAATTACTTATAATGATGTGATTAGGACTCATGTTACCCCATCCTGTAACAAATAAAACAGAACATATACATGTTTCCATGTTTACACTTAGAGACGTGAATTCCGTATCTCATACATGCATTTACAACTAATATGTTTAATAATGACTTCCTTATGTATCATTCCCTGAATGGCTCCATGACTCTATGGTGTACAAAGTGGACTGCTATTCCATTCTGTTATTTTAGTAACATCTTTTCTTCAACTTAAATTTTAGAAGAAATGATGGGATTTATCTGAACCAAACCAGAGATCTATTTGGTGAACTAGCTACAAAGATCCAGTTATCCTAGGTTGTTAATAAAAATGAAGATATAGCATTTATAGGACAGTTTGACTTACGCTAAAAAAGACATCCAAAATTTCTTAGATGAAATAAATGAGAGTCCCTGATCCTTTTCCACTGAATATTAACAAAATGTATAAAAACATAGATACAGCTCTCTAGAGTAAGATATCCTGTAGAGATCCTAGCAGTATTTCTCTCTTTAATGTATTACAAAGTTAGGTATTACCAGGGAGACACCCGATATTAGAAGATTAATCCTTTTCAGAATTTCTGTGTACAATGAGGACAAATCTAAATTATATGAACTGGCTTACTTCTATACACTTAATGTTTATGCTTTCTGGGATGGATAGCCAGTTCCAGACTGACTTAGACACGTAGCCAACAGCTAAGCAATATGAGCAGAGATCCAATGCTTCAACTCACTCCTTGACACCTTTATTTAGCAGGATTTTGTACATAAGATGTAAAAAGGGAAAATAGTGTACTCAAAAGATGTCAATCTTCTCTCAGAAAATAGGACAGCTCTAGAAATAATACAAAAAAATAAATCTTAGTTAATCTTGCAAAGAAGCGACAGAAATGTGACTAACAAACACACGTACATTAATTCAATTAATGTTGCTGCAATAAATTAGTTAATAGAATTAATTTTCAATTTCTACAGTTAAAAAGAGAAATTACATTTTTTTATTTTGGGGTCCTTTTATTTTTTCTTTCATTATTATTTTTCCTTTTTTATTCTTTATTTTTTCTTGATAAGATTGACTTAAACCATTAATTATACTAGTTACAAATTTTCATTAAGATACCAGTTAATATTCCAGGACATAATTAGAAAGATATCTAAGAATCAAACTAGCAGACTTTAAGAATGAATTTTATTTTAAATAAAATGTAAAGGTCTCAGAATATTAGTAAGTTAGGCTCTGGACAGATAAACTTTTCCATGTGCAGTTCTGGAAGAAGGAAGTGTTTTACCACCCATTCTCTGATGGCAACAGTCACCTCTGCCATTTTGGTGTCTTCTCACAAAAGCCACCCCTGCAGCACCCCCTGCCCCCCTCCCTTGCCATGTAAACACAATACCACGAAACAGCACAGAAAAGGAAAGAAGAACAATTTCTCTTTCCCACTACAACCTTTCTAATGCAAAAGACTGATCCCCTCTTGGTCATTCCTGAATTGGTCATTTACGTGTGCTCACTGTTTACAGTAGCTTTCCAAAGCTGATGCCAAACGCCCAGTGCCACAAGTGCAGCGAACACAAGCCACAGTTCTTTTTTATGTAATCATTTATAGACGGTTTCATTAATTTTACATGTTGAGCATCATATACCTCACATAGTTGTAAACTGGCTAATTACATGACACATATGCTGAGCACACACTCAGATGCCAATCGCTAACAGTATTTTTTATTAAATCCCTGTTATATGTCTCACATTGTCAGTTTGGACATTTTCTGTTTTCTTTCTAAAATATCAGAGCTGTCCTGTGTAGGCTTTGTTAGTTTTGATTGACTTCATGCATCCCTCTCATTTAGTCTGTTATTTAGCTACTAGTTAGTCATAGACACATCTATGTGTTTTACGTCAGTTATTTGATTTGGGAAAATTTATTATTTTTTTTTTAATCCTGTATTTTTGAGTTCAGGATGGGATGAATGTAACATTACATTCTGGCTCAGCTGGATTCAGAGCTGAACGTGTTTCATGCATGATGCAGCAGAATTCCAGTCAAAAGGTTCACAAATAGTTTCAAGGGTAAAAAGTTCTCATAGCCTCGTGACTTTCTCAGATCAATATGAAGAATAATGAAATATAAACAAGAGAAGTATATGTGCAGTGATACAGAACCACATACTCTTTCTCACAGGTATACACTCAGTGCAGTGAAACTGAGGAAAGTGAAAGGAAAACTAAAAGTTAATACTGTAGCAGAAAATAAAAGAGGAAAGAAAAAATGAAGGAGTTGGAAAAAATGGAAAAATGGGAAAAAATGCTTGTATCCTAGGGCTTAGTTACAATGGATAAGTGAATGTAATGGTTTTATTTGCTCTTCCTGTCCTTTTCTCCCCCCCCCCCCCCCCCCCCCCCCCCCCCGCCCCCTGCCCCGGAGATCAAAACAAGTAGTATACAATTGGATTTAAATGATATCACTTTGAAATCGAGGCGGGGGGACAGACGACAAAACAAGAAAACAGGCTGTGATTTAGGTTGGGCTTTGGAATTCTTTTGAGTGAACAAGGATTCTGACCTAAGAAAACCATCAAAACCTGATAAGGCTAGTATTTTTCCCTCTACCTCACAGCTGGCAGCTTGTATCCAAACACTGTGTAAAAGTATCTGGCAACATTATATCCACTTTAGCCCCATTATTCAACTTTTTTCCTTCCACCTTCATCCTAAAAAGAGAAATCAAAATCTTAATAGGTATTTCAAAATATTAAAAGGCAAATTGCAATAATCCTTTAATTCTTATTACAATTAGTATTGCCATAGCATCAAAAGACTTTGAAGAATTCCTGTTCTCATGTATTTTTTCTAACCTGTTATGTTGTGGTGGGTTGACCTTGGCTGCTGCCCACCCAACTGCTCTCTCACCCTCCTTCCTCAACAGGATGGGGGACAAAATAAGATGAAAAAGTTTGAGTGTTGCAATAAACACAGGGAGTCCACTGGTAATAGAGACTCAAACTGGGGAAAATCACTTTAATTAAAGGCCAATTAAAAATAGAGTTGGATGGTAAGAAACAAAGACAAAACCAAACACACCCTCTCACCCATCTTCTCTTCAACTTCATTCTTTCATTTCCACACTCTTCTACCTCCTCCCCACCCTGGAACATCTCCTCTCTTTCCTTCTTCTCTCACCTTAGTGATTGCAGGGCTGTTTCTCACCTGGTTTTTTGTTTTGGTTTGGTTTTGTTTTTTGTTTGTTTGGTTGGTTGGTTTGGGGTTTTTTGTTTGTTGTCATACTTTTTTTTTTTACATACAAATGTAAGGGGAAATGAAACAAGTTGTCTCTTCACTATGTTTACTGAAAAAAGCACTTAAAATATCACTAAGGAAAGCCTAATAATCTGTGTAACATAGAAACAGGTATCGATTTACTCGTTCTTACATATTAAAATTAACTTGGAGTAGATCTTTTAGCAGGAATTGAAGGGTCTAGGCAGGTTGTTCCCAGTATTTTTGTAGCTGTCTGTAATTTAAAAATTAGAGAGACTTGGAGTCCTGCTCTACATCACTCCTGCTTAAATTAAAGACACTGCCTGAGAATTTAGGGATGACAAGAAAACTAAAGCTCAGTTGAAGTTGAGACTTGTGAGGGATATCAAAAGTAACAACAAGAACTTTAACCACTACATTAATACTAAAAGGCTGAATAAAGGTGTAGGATCATTGAAGAACAGGGTGGGTGAATTTAGTAACAGTGGACACAGTAAGGCTGAGGTATTCAATGCCTTCTTTGACTCAGTCTTCATCAAGGTTTCCCAGGCATCTGTGATTAGTTGAAGGGTTCAAGGAGGAGAACGACCAGCAGTGGATGGGGATCAAGTCAGGGGATTCTTGAGACAACTAGACCTGTACAATTACCTGCAACTCAATGGGATGAATCAAAAAATGCTGAGAAAGTTGTCAGAATTCCTTGTGAGGCAGCTTTCTACCATCTTTCAAAGTTATTGGATACTGGAGGAGGTTCCAGGTAACAGAAGCATTAATAACAGTCGAATATACTTGGAATTTCTAGGACATCACTAAGTAATATTAATAGCTCTTATACAATATTTTTCATCTGAAGATCTGAAAGTGCTTTATAGTGGACTGGACAAAGCCCTGAGATTCCTGGTCTCACCTCAGAGCTTGACCCTGCTTTCAGCAGAAGGTTGGACTGGAGACCTCCTGAGGTCCTTTCTCCCCAGAACAAATCTGTGAGCCTATGATCCTTAAAGATATAGAGTGGACAGTTTTCATTATTTTGGAGCTACCTATGGGTTTTTTAATACTTCTGTGCACTTAGAGTTCAGGTTTCCATTAGGAATACAGTACTATCACAGGTAGTTTAGGGTAACCAGCTTGGTCATTGTTGGAGAAAAAAATACAACTAAAGCAAGATGTTTTGGTCAGCATTATTAATTCTTTGTGATATCCTGAATGGCATTAAAACCAACATAAGAGTGGGAATTCATAAGAAGAAAATGAGGTAGCAATGCAGACTTTGATTCCCTTTAGTTGTTCAATTCACTTAAATTGCTGATAAAATTGGAACAGAACCTTTGACTAGTGATTAGAGTGTGTGGTTTGAACACATTATTTCCTCCTCTCTGCATTAGATTCCCCATCTATAAAGCTGTATAAATTGCATTCCTTTTTCAGTTATTTTAGATGTATTGTAAAAATTTCATTAGAAGGCTGAACTATTTTGTATAATAATATTTTGCTTCAAAATATTTTTTGCAGAAATATACACAACCAAGAAAGCACTACAGCAACTAAAGATATTTGTTAACCTACCAGACAGTTCAAGAGGATGAGGTTATATCTGGGACATTTATACACTCTAAAGTGCCTTTGCAGAGGATGGAGAATCCTAGCAGAGGGAAATATTTTGCACAGATGTAAAAGTAAAAGAGTAAAAGATTTTATTTTTCTTAGCAGATAATCAGATAAATGATGATTTTTCAAGTGGAACTGGGTAGAGGTTATTATTTAGATAGATTTTTAAGAAGGGAAAAAAGGAAGACCCAGGGAGCTACAGGCTGGTCAGTCTCACCTCCGTGCCTGGCAAGATTATGGAGCAGACCCTCCTGGAGTCTATGCTCAGGCACATGGAAAATAAGGAGGTGATTGGTGACAGCCAACATGGCTTCACTAAGGGCAAATCGTGCCTGACAAACTTGGTGGCCTTTTATGATGGGGTTACAGCGTCGGTGGATAAGGGAAGGGCAACTGACATCATCTACCTGGACTGGTGCAAGGCATTTGACACTGTCCCGCACGACATCCTTGTCTCTAAATTGGAGAGACATGGATTCAGCAGATGGACCACTCGGTGGATAAGGAATTGGCTGGATGGTCACACTCAAAGAGTTGTGGTCAACGGCTCAATGTCCAAATGGAGAACAGTGACGAGTGGTGTTCCTCAGGGGTCGGTACTGGGACTGGCACTGTTCAACATCTTTGTCAGCGACATGGACAGTGGGGTCGAGTGCACCCTCAGCAAGTTTGCGACAACACCAAGCTGTGTGGTGTGGTCGACACGCTAGAGGGAAGGGATACCATCCAGAGGGACCTTGACAGGCTGGAGAGGTGGGCCCATGCAAACTGCATGAAGTTCAACAAGGCCAAGTGCAAGATCCCGCACGTGGGTCGGCGCAATCCCAAGCACGACTATAGGCTGGGCGAGGAATGGATTGAAAGCAGCCCTGAGGAGAAGGACTTGGGGGTATTGATTGATGAGAAGCTCAACATGAGCTGGCAATGTGCACTTGCAGCCCAGAAAGCCAACCGTGTCCTGGGCTGCATCAAAAGAAGTGTGACCAGCAGGTCGAGGGAGCTGATCCTGCCCCTCTACTCCGCTCTTGTGAGACCCCACCTGGAGTACTGTGTCCAGGTCTGGGGGCCCCAGTACAGGAGAGACATGGTGCTGTTGGAGCGAGTCCAGAGGAGGGCCACGAAGCTGATCAGAGGGCTGGAGCACCTCTCCTGTGAGGACAAGCTGAGAGAGTTGGGGTTGTTCAGCCTGGAGAAGAGAAGGCTCCGAGGAGATCTAATTGCGGCTTACCAATTCCTGAAGGGGCCTACAGGAAAGATGGTGAGGGACTGTTTATCAGGGAGTGTAGTGACAGGACAAGGGGTAATGGGTTTAAGCTGAAGGGGGGTCGATTTAGATCTGATGTTAGAAAGAAATTCTTTACTGTTGGAGTGGTGAGGCACTGGAACAGGTTGCCCAGAGAGGTTGTGGATGCCCCCTCCCTGGAAGTGTTTAAGACCAGGTTGGATGAGGCTTTGGGCAACGCGGTCTAGTGGAGGGTGTCCCTGCCCTCAGCAGGGGGGTTGGAACTAGATGATCCTTAAGGTCCCTTCCAACCCAAACTATTCTATGATTCTATGATTCTATCTGAGCTTCAGATATATGCAAGTCAAATGTCTAAGCATCCACTACATCATAAACCTGATGTTGCCTTACATCATAAACCTGAATCCAGTTAGCTGTGGCAGGAGTCTGTTACTTAAACACAGTTTCCTAAGGCCATTTTGGGAAAGGTCAATTTACTCCATCTGGTCTCTAACTGCTGCTCCGTAAGATTATAGGTTAACTGTGTCCTCTGCTGTATCTGCCAGCTCCATATCTGCCAATGAATGCATTGAATAAGCTAAGGTGTCTCAAAAAATAATATTCAACATCTGAACTTAGGCAACTGAATCACACATTTGAACATACCTGCTCACTCTATACAGAATCTACTGTTTGTAATGGAAATTTAATCTAATTAATCTGTCAGTGACTGAAACAAGAGGTGAATCACCTATGACAAATGAGCATGAACAGTAAGTTGACATACTTGAATTCTGGTGAAAGCTCCACTATAGCTTGCTGTAAAGTTGCTTCCCCACCCGCCCCAAGAAGATAGTGGGACTTACCTTCCACTATAAAGCACTTCCAGATCTTCAGATGAAAAATGTTGCATAAGAACTATTAATGTTACTCAGTGCTGCCCTAGGGATGCCAATTAAGTGATTAATTCTACTACTACCAATGCTGTTGCTGCTTATAGGCACTGCTGAAGGTTTTTTTGGTGAGGGTTTTTTTTGGTGTTTTTGTTTGGTTGGTTGGTTTTTTAATTGACACTACTCATTAAATTGTTTCTGGGCATAAATAAAAGTTGTTCCAAAGTGATCAAGTCTCTCAGCTATGAGAAGAAGACTATTAGAAATCAATTTGTTTATTTATTAAAAGCTTCAGTATCATAACATAGAATAGTAACAATGACAAAATGCAAGTGTGATCTATTTCCTTTCCCTAGAGGAATGAAAATTACTCAGTTACTGAAAGAAAAATGTAAAATTCCTTTATATCAATTGTTTTGAAGGAAATGTTTCAAAATTTCAAGTTACAGTGCTTATGCTCTGTTTTCCATACCTATGGGTCTACAAGTTTACTCAAACCAGCAAAATTTTCTCCAAATCACTATGAAATCATCAACCATCTGGGCTTCCATGGACCTATCAGCATTCTGTTGGTTTCTTAGCTATTCAAAACCCTATTTTACTCTTTCTATCTGAAGATGGAGATATTTATACTCAGTAGTCTGAAGCAGCATGAGAACTGAAAGACAAACCTACATTTTGATACTTCGGAATATAAGCATGCCTATGAAAACACACATACATGCACACACATGCACACACACACAGATTTTTTCTAAAAATGGTCATAACTTTTTCCTCCTAACTGAACAAAATAGATATTAGAGATTAAGAATTGAAGAAAAAAAAAATGCTATCAAATATGTTTTGCTTACTGTGGAGAATCAGCATACAATTCATAAGTTTAATACATCTCTTTGGGGTATTTTTTCATTTCTATTCATAAACATGTTTCATGGAATCAGTCAAGTTATCATTTTACTGTCATTCAATCCACCCTTCTACACAGATCAGCTAGTGACAATTTGTGTGCTGTCCCAAAAAATCTGGTAATGTACTCTGAATGTGTTGCAAAACACATGAGAAGGAAAGGCCAAATGATTTTATGTGCCCCTTCATTGCTGTGTTTATTCTGATAATGAGATGTATGGGTTATGTGAGTTGAAAGATGGGAAATCTGCTCCTGTGCATGTTTTTCAAACTAAGACTAAAAAATTAAAATGTGTATTTAAAGTAAGCAGGTAGATATGTGTTACGGACAAAAATGCCCTTACCCATGTAAAATTGTATCTTTTTTCTTTTTTCTTACATTGCTTATTCAGTAAAAATTGAGTCATAAATGAGATCTCATCATGCTCTTAATATACCTCACAGAGTTTCTCACAATTTCTGCCCTCTTTCTTTTGTCCTTACAACTATTCTGTTCCTTATTTAATTTTAGCCTCTTAGCATTTCAAGGGTTATGTTTGGGTTTTTTTCTTCCCTATCTTCAAATGCTTGGAGTCTTGCTAAGGTAAATCCTCTAAGTTCAGCATTGCTATGACAGTGGAAGGCATGACAAGTCTTTAATTACAGCTGTCTCCATTGTATCTTTTACATATGTTTTTAATTTCTCAGGCATTTCCTTTTTAATACCAGTTAGCTATTCCATTATTGCTGATAATTTTACTCATTTGAGAAGCCATTAAGAAATACTAGGCTAATTAAATAAGATGGATTTCAGTGGTAAGGAAGATTTATTTTTTCATTGTGAAGGAAGAAGAAAAGAGGAAGATTAAAAAAAATAATCTGTGTATTTGTAACAAATTATTGAAAGAAAAGTACTGAATATACATTTATGAGGAATATTGTTTCCTAGTGCACAGAACAGTGGACTGGTACTCCAAGACAATATTTTCTATTTGTTTGCTGGATTACCTTGGACAGGTTACCTCACGTTACTATGTGTCTTTCTCCTAGTCTGTTAAATCAAGGTAGTTTCAACAGCACAACAATTTTAGTTGTATTTAGCTAAATGTTGTTAGTTTTTCACAATGGAATTTAATTTAAAAAACCCCAAACAATACATCTTCTTCGATCACACTTTCTGAGAGTTTATTTGGATGTTAATAAGTACACAAACCTACTTCTGGATCTCACTACTAGAAGAATTTCAGGTGCAGTAAACAAAGGAAGACCCTTCCCCCACACCACCTCACTATGGGAGTTTAATAAAGCTCATAAAGTCTGAGCTTCCCCCTACATGACAAAGCAGCAATGTCATTATTTTTCTCATGGCCTATTTTACAGATGCTCACTGGTAACACTGTATGTATGAAATACATATATATTCACTACTTTACTGGAAAGAGAGAGAAATTATTAAATGGAGTGAAAAGTTAATTGAATTATCATTTTAAACATGAAACTAAAATGGTATAAAATTTTGTGCATTATTCCTTGACAAAATATCAAAGCAAAATCTACAAATTTTGCACTATACTAAATGGGTCCTCTGTGGCCTGCCACTGTACACACAAATCTATGTCTAAAGTAACGCAATAGGAAAGTTCTGTGCAACCGTAAATACCTAACAACTAGTAAATCAGTTTCAGAAATCTGTTCTTCCATCTCAGGAAACATATATTATAAAGTAAAAGATTTTAGGAAAAAAAAAAAAAGACAAATTCAGTATTGATGTCACTGAATGGTATGCATAAATAAGTACACTCTAAAGATACTTAAAGAAGAAAATCTGGGTATGTTTCTAATCAGGAATGATGGTAGTTGAACACTTTTAACTTCAAGAATTGTATCTAGCTTTGTATCATCAACTTGACAACAAGTACTCATACTAAATATGTTATTAGCAGAGTTTTTACAAGCTTTCTCCTTCAAATTAAACACAGTTTCCTTGAGATCTCCTCTTTATAGAAGCTGAATTCCCAGTAGAACTTCAGCAAACATTAGAGAAATTTCAAATCAATGCAGAGTCAATTGCTTTGCTTAGAAAACATGAAGAGAGCAGCTTGCATATATATTTAATAGAAGGACATGCAATTAAGTGAAGGGGAAATAGATAGGTGGAAATACGAGTATGTAAAATCGTCTCCAGAAGCAAAGCTCCTAATAAATTACTTCTATTGGTTGTGGCATCAGTGACAACACTAGAACAAAATGAAACCATAAAACTGTCTACTGGTGGTGGCTATAAACCTTTACAAGCACACTCATCTGTTTTAAGTCACTATTAAGATTTCAAAGTCAGGCAATGTAAAGACTAGGGACAGAAATTTGCTTCAGAAACCTTAATTTGATCATTCTTTTTGTATAAATTCTGATACCATCTTTACTTGCATGAACTTTTCCTATTACATCCATGACATGGACAATGTTCCCTTAACAAGCAGCTCCTCAAATCTCGTTTCCCCAATATTCAATGTATGGCTGTAGGCTTTATATACCTTACACTAATCTAGAGCTCTTCTAAATTAAAAATTATTATTTCACATGATTCCTCTTTACCTTTTATTACAACAGTATAGTAATACTCTGTTAATTAGGCAACATATGTTATGGCTGTATCTCTGTGAAAGAGATTTTATTACCCTGATTTTACAGAGAGTGAAGACAGACCCAACAGCATTATCTTCAACTGCCAGATTCAACAAACCTATGGCATGATTTTTTCAGATTATTTAGTGTGCAGTATTCTATAAATTCAAAGTTCATCGACTCAGCACTTATACCAAGACAACTATTGCTTTTCATTAGTACTCCATAAAATGAACATTAGTAGAAAGCCACAAACTGTTTGCATTATAGTGACTATGTTATAACAAGGAACTAGTTATAAAAAGCCTTAGGTAGCCATATATCATTTAACCCACACTTTAGATACCTAAGTAAAGAACAGCAAAATTCTCATTGTGCATTGCTAATCTGTAAGGCAGACAGAGTATTAATCTGAAAGAGAATAACCTAGATACCCTAGATTTCCTTTAAAATCAACAAGAAATAAATAGACACATCTAAAGCTTGATTAATTTCATCACAAATTAAAGATTTAAAACATATCAACTCATTAGTTCAGGGTAGTCATCTCCATTTCCTTAGATAATTTCAGCCAGGGTAATTTCTCCACAGCAATCCTTAGGAAGTTTTAGATCTGGTGCACATATCTGGTTTATATATCCAATGGCACAGTCTGGAGAAGTGAAGCACTTCCCATGGTACATTATGATCAAGTTATGGATCATTTAAACTAACCGGACATACACAAGTCCATGAGATCAGATGTGATGCAGTCAAAAGTGCTAAAATACCTGGCTTATGTTACGGGGAGGTTACTCTCTATAATCAGTCAAAAGTCATGGTAATTAGGGGGAAAAAAGAAAATGTCAAATCTGACTTCAAAGAAAGACAAAGGAGGATTCAGAGAGGTATGGGCCAGTCAGCCTGACTTCAGCCACTTGGAAAATTATAGAGAGAAGTCCTCTTTGAAGTAATTTCCAAACACATGAAGAAGAAGGTGATTTTTAGGAGCAACCATGAATTTACCAAGGGCAAATCATGCCTGAGCAACCTGATGGTATTCTATAGTCTGTTGACTGGCTGTGTAGATAATAGCAAAACAGAGGATGATGTTGGTCCTGACTTTACCAATATGTTTGACGTGCTCTCCTATAGTATCCTTATTGTCAGGGTTCTGAGTACACCAAGACAACTTAATGACTCTGATCAGTCTCACCTGGGGTTTCCCACCCACACACCCTACCCATGAGCACAGGAGCTGTATTTAAGCTCAGTCCTGGACTTTATTTCTCTGGCTGAAGTATGTTGGAAGAATATTGATCTCTAGCATGCTATGTCCATGCACCCTGTTGAACCAGACCTAAAATCTGGACTGCCTTTTAGCTATGGTGATCACATGTCTGGTGATTTCTGGGCCTGATCTTAACCCTGACCTGTGGATAGATTTCCTGAATTGACCTTGGGTCTTTCTTTTTGCCATAAACTTGTTTGATGATTTGGACTTCTAGTTGGGCTTGGCCTGCTACCCTATCTTGTCTGACAGTCTTTGAACTAATCTTAAATATCTGTGTAATTTCACTCTCTTTCCTGTGTATGTGTGCTGCAAAGATTCGGTGCAAACTACTCAGGGGACTGGTGTGAGTGTACCGGGTGCCAGCTACTGGGGTCACAAGGAGGGGTGTGGTGTCAGCTACTGGAGCCAGTGGGGTCTCAGCATTGGCTACTGGAGCCAGTGCAGGCTGTTAACCTCCAGCCACGGGTGTGGGAACAGTGTGTGTCCTAAAACCAGCTACTGTTGGGACTGGGGTGAGAGAGGGGCTCAGCGTTGACGACTGGAGCGAGTTGTGGGTCACAGCCCGTGTGCCTGGTGTCAGCTTCTGGGGCTGAGTGTCTGCATCTTCCCCAAATCAGGTGTGTGTGGGGTGTGGTTGTGTGTTCCCTAGCAAATTTAAGCTGAACTCAATGACAAGTAGAGGGGCTTGGTTATGGGCTGGGGTATCAGGCAGGCTAAGGGTCCATGCTATATTGGGGGGGGGGGGAAACGACGACACCCATGAGTATGGAGTGCCTGTGGGACAAGTATGTGAGTGTTGCATGTTATCAGTAAGCACCATGCTGGACCAGCTGGCAAGTTGGGGACCCTTGGGGTAGGTAAGAGGTGCCAGGGTCTGGGTGGGCAGAGGGGCCATGTGGGTGCTCAGGGGATCCGTGAATGTGCATGTGCTTGTGAACCTGGAGAGTGTGGGTGTGTGCTGCACTAGTGACCTCCTGCCTCTGCCAGCCCAGGAGGAGGAGGGGATGTGGCTGTCTGGGCTTGTGTCTGGTGTGAGCCCTGTACGCGGGTGCTGTTGAAGGCAGCGCCTTGTCTGTGGCAGGCTGTGTGACCAGTCATGTCGGTGCCGTCTGTGTGTGTGAGGGACACGTGCTCAGCTTCACTACTAGTTGAACCTGTAAATGGGAATACAGCAGCTGCATCCTTCAGCCCGGGCAGAGACCCGGAGTCCCTGGGGCACCGATTTGGACTTCAGCAGATGGGTAAAAGTGAGTCTTGGGCTGGAGCTGCAGGAGGTGGACGCACCTCTCCTGGTATTCCTTAACACAAAGCAAATCATTATCTAATGGAGAATAGTATATATACGGTCCTAAACTCAGTTCACAGGGCTATACAAACAAACAAAAGAGAAAGCATCATTTGGAGGACTGGATTAGATGATCTCAAGAAGTTCCTTCAAATCCGAGCAATGCTGTGATTTGGCAACAAAGGTATCAACACAGCACAGATTTTGCTGAAAAGGAGACCTTAACTTTAAAATTGAAAGCAATTAACAGCGCTGCTGAAATCTGAAATCAAATATAAATCTTTAACGTGATTACTTAGCTGTTTTTCGTATCTGTACCCAGGGCTATGGTATTTATAAAGGATGCTTTTGTATCTGTAGGAACATTGTTCACATGAATTCATTAACTGTGACTTGTGGCAAAGATCTTCAAATTCAGGATGTTTTTTAAATTAAAAGGAGCAAACGTGTATGATAATAAGACAACTAGAAATAAACATATGACACAGAAGCTATGCATTTATGGAAGCACTTCAAGCAAGCTTGTAAAAGCTTCTCTGCACTGCCACAGACCTAAATGTCAAAACTACAGAATGAAAATGTTCATTAATGGAGCTTTGCAGCCAGGTGTTTTACCTTTAACGTTAATGCAACAAAGCAAATCACAGCTACTACTCATAACAGAATATTTTAAAAATACTGAATAAAAATGCGTGAACATATGTATCTCTTGGATAGACATTCAGTCTTGGTACTGGTTGAACCTGCAAACAGAGAAGCGACAGCAGGGCAGAGACCTGGGTCCCTGGGGCACGGGGCCGGGCTCCAGCAACTGGGCAGGAGGGGTCCTGGGCCAGAGCTGTTGGAGGCCATTTACAACATCCCTTAGCAATGATTTTTTCATATACATGATGATTTTTGGAGTTTCTAAGCAAGACAGCACACGAAATCTTTTTCAAGATATTATTGAAGTTTCTGTATATAACAGTTATCACAGAATAGTCACAAACCATATTCTTGTGTAAGAAAAAATTATTTGTGAAATGCTTTTTCCTTCATGGGGTGTGATTTATTTTTTTCATGAAAGAGTCAGAAGCAAGAATTCTGCCAGAGAATCAAAAGGCATGAGAGGTAATCAGAGTGTAAAACAGGAATTCAAGAAATATAAAACCAGTAGAAATGAAGCTAAATTAATTATTTGCTTCAAAGTTTATAAGAGAGGCTAGTAGAAAGATTTGAACATTTAAACAATTTTTAATGGGGATTAGTCAGAGTAGGTATTAAACCTGAGTAAAGAGGATTTAAGAGAAATCAATGAAAAGAACAGTAAAAAATTCCAGTATCTTATGGTATATGCAATGAGTTCCAGGGCAACTCAGACATGAAAGCAGCTTTGCAGAAAAGGACCTGAGGGTCCTCATGGACCACAAGCTGAACACAAAGCCGAAATGTACCCTTGCAGCAAAGAAAACCAACAGCCTCCTGTGCTACATTAGGAAGAGTGTCACCAGCAGGTCATGGGACATGTCCCTTCCTCTCTGCTTAGCGCTGGTGAGGCCGTGTATGGAGTGCTGGGTCCAGATCTGGATTCCCCAGATCTAAATTTTTAACTCCAGCGTCTAAATGTATGCTTCCATTTGGATTCAAAGCAAACTAATATCAATTATGTCCTAATTAATATATTTATAACTTACAGGTGTCATGGTCCTCTGGTTTTGCTGCACAGGGCCTTAGAATAAGAATGCAGGTTGGAGAAGTGTCTTTTCTGTGTGAAAATAGCACCAGAAATATCAGGACTATTAATAAATCGCTAAAGGTTAGGGAATGCTTATTGAAGAACTACAGCCTTAGGAGCTAGGTGTTTCAGCATTTACAAAAAGCAGGTACCCAATATATGTAAAATATACCAAAAAAAGTAAATCAAATGCATGTAACAATTTTAAGGAGACCTTTCCTTTAATAGTAAGCTTTTATCTTATGGTTTGGAGGTTTTCTTTTAAAATAGTTCTGGACTAATAATAATAATTTTATTAGACTATATAGATTGCAATTAAACAGTATATATGGGAATTTCTATGTAGAGGATCTTTCTTTGTCCCACATAAAATGCACTATCTGAGCTGCGGAAAAAAAAAAATGGTGGAGACAACCTCAGTTGTAATAATGCAATAAATTGGTGGCGGAAAAATAAGTTATGAAAATTAAGATTCAACACCAATGGCATAATACCTTTAGGAACTCTTATCTTGTCCATTTGCATTATTTTTATCAACACTATTGTTAACTGTAAACAAAACTCTTAGCCAGAAAAAGTATTAAATGAAGCAAACAAAACATCACTATATTTTGGCAGCCAGTACAGTTTCTGTATGTATGTACCCAATATTACACACCAGTTTAATATCATGGATTACATTACATGATAGTCATATAACATATGAGAAATACAAAATTTTGAGAATTTCCCAGTGATGCTTTTTTACAGAATGGTTTTACTAAACTAATTTGTGATTTTTCCACACTGAAAAATTGAACAGTCAGTTTCCTTTTCTTTGTATTACTGCCATATAAAGTAGATGTATATAAAGATTCTAAGTAGTCTTTCTTGGATTAATCTGTATGTGCCCTAGGAAAGTATGTAGAGAGCTACTTAAAAGTCAGGAGGATTCATACATAAAAAAATATCATAGTACAACTGGTTGATAACGTAATATCTAAAGTATACAACCAAATGTACTACTGAAAATTAATAGTCTTATTTTCAGACGATGTGAATAAGTGTTCTAACTGTCACTGAAACCACACTAAAGCTGATCCAAACCCACTTCAGACAGCAATGTCATATTACTTTGCAGTTTCCATATCTCTTAATTTAATAGGTTCAGTCTGTGGTGGTATTTTGTGACAGTCCAGCAGAATAAACTTGAAAAACAAACCAACAAAAAGCATTTAGAGTGGTTCAGTCACTCAAAGTTATTGAGTTACATTGGTTTCTAAGCCACCTCCCTGCTATGGCATTGTGTCTGGAGCAGTAATTGCTGTAAAGATCCCATACTTCTTTTATGAAATTAAAAGTTGACTGGATCCCCGTTCTTTGTTTTCTGTATCTTGTGACAGAACATTAAATAAAATGCAGTGTAGTAGAACCAATTGAACTAATCTGATGTTAGTAAGTGAAATCCACTGGTTTTGTATTAATGCATAGCAGGTAGAGATTTTCCCCAAAAAGTATCTTTTCTGTATTGTCTGAGTTCTAACATATACCACTATGTTCATCTCAAAGATGAACTTGACACATCTTATATTTCCATTGAACTATTTAAAGTTTTTTAGTTTTTTCTAAACTTTATGTGACAAAATAAAGGAAAATCAATAGTGTTTTAATGCTGCTACTGCAGAAATGTACTCATGTTCTGAATTACTCTCTCTATTCAGTTCTCACTACGTAGGTCCAAAGAAAAGCATAATTTGAGAGAGAAGGGTAATCTATCCTTGCAAATATTCATGAATAGCATAGCTTTTAGTTTTCACACAAAAGGATGTGAATAGTTGGTATTCTCTAAGTTGAGTACCTATTATATGTAGACACCATAATTCTTTATCTTCTGTGGTGTATAATGAAACAGAAATAATATGGTATCTTTCTTGGGTAAGTTTACTTCATATTTCATTTTCTGTATTCTCATTTGTGGAAAAATGTATTTCACAAGTTGTTTTTACTGTTAGTAGAACTAATTACCTACTTAACAAGATAAAAATTATCAAACTGCCTATGAACTCTTTAATCAAATGAGCAGCAAACAGCTGTTGAATCTCTGCTGTACATTACTGTTATGAGGAAGATGAAGATGCCAAATGATTTTATTCACTCAAAATATATTCATATTTGGTTTGTGTTAAGTAAAACAGTATTTTTAAAATATTCTGTTATGAGTAGTAGCTGTGATTTGCTTTGTTGCATTAACGTTAAAGGTAAAACACCTGGCTGCAAAGCTCCATTAATGAACATTTTCATTCTGTAGTTTTGACATTTAGGTCTGTGGCAGTGCAGAGAAGCTTTTACAAGCTTGCTTGAAGTGCTTCCATAAATGCATAGCTTCTGTGTCATATGTTTATTTCTAGTTGTCTTATTATCATACACATTTGCTCCTTTTAATTTAAAAAACATCCTGAATTTGAGGATCTTTGCCACAAGTCACAGTTAATGAATTCATGTGAACAATGTTCCTACAGATACAAAAGCATCCTTTATAAATACCATAGCCCTGGGTACAGATACGAAAAACAGCTAAGTAATCACGTTAAAGATTTATATTTGATTTCAGATTTCAGCAGCGCTGTTAATTGCTTTCAATTTTAAAGTTAAGGTCTCCTTTTCAGCAAAATCTGTGCTGTGTTGATACCTTTGTTGCCAAATCACAGCATTGCTCGGATTTGAAGGAACTTCTTGAGATCATCTAATCCAGTCCTCCAAATGATGCTTTCTCTTTTGTTTGTTTGTATAGCCCTGTGAACTGAGTTTAGGACCGTATATATACTATTCTCCATTAGATAATGATTTGCTTTGTGTTAAGGAATACCAGGAGAGGTGCGTCCACCTCCTGCAGCTCCAGCCCAAGACTCACTTTTACCCATCTGCTGAAGTCCAAATCGGTGCCCCAGGGACTCCGGGTCTCTGCCCGGGCTGAAGGATGCAGCTGCTGTATTCCCATTTACAGGTTCAACTAGTAGTGAAGCTGAGCACGTGTCTCTCACACACACAGACGGCACCGACATGACCGGTCACACAGCCTGCCACAGACAAGGCGCTGCCTTCAACAGCACCCGCGTACAGGGCTCACACCAGACACAAGCCCAGACAGCCACGTCCCCTCCTCCTCTTGGGCTGGCAGAGGCGGGAGGTCACTAGTGCAGCACACACCCACACTCTCCAGGTTCACAAGCACGTGCACATTTATGGATCTCTCAAGCACTGGTATGGCCCCTCCATCCGCCCAGCACCCCGGCCTGAATCCCAGCTCCTCCTACCCACTCCATGGCTTCCATGCATCTTGCTTACATCCTGGACCTTACCAGTATCAAAGGACCAAGGACATCCTGCATACTCATTAGGATCAAAGCCCAGATTTGCCTGCAGTTTTCTGATGGCCCATTAATTAGTGTGACTTGTGATGTTTGTTTCTTACCTTTGTCTCCATGACGTTTGTCTATCAGATTTGTGTCCCTGCATATTTTCTTTATGGCTTCTCCCTTTTCCTTAGTATCCCATTTGACATGGTCTTCAATCAGATAATTCTACTGAAAAAAACATTCCTACATTCCATGTATTCTTATCAATTAGTCTGACTCACCAGTTGTGGTTCTCCTTACTGTCTACCATTTGTCTGGCAGATTTATGTATCTGTATATTTTTTTATGATTTCCTCTTTTTCTTATTACCCCTTTTTACATTGAAAAGGCTCAGATCATATACCCTTAAGGGAGCAGAAGGTATCTCTTCCATATACCCTTTCTATTACAATCAGTCCCCACACCCTATTTTTAATGGCTGCTGGAGTCCATCAGTGTTCACAGACAGTTACGATATTTTTCTCAGCGATCCTTGTAAGGCTCTGATAAGAAGTGAATGTCGCAAACACCCGTCTTGACATGGACAGGGATGGGCTGATGATGACCAGGGAGTGTTGAACAAGAACGGAGCCTGCGGAGGCAGGGTAACGTCTTGTGGGACCACTCCTCTATTCCTGAAACACGTAAACAATGACCATCTGTGCCCTGTGCACCATGTGCCTGTGACAGATCACCACTCGCTTGGTCAGCCCTGAAGTGGGGGGTGGGCAGTGAGTCCCCCAGACCCCCACAACCCACCGACTCATTTCTAGAACATTTCTGAACATTCCTGAGCACATACTGTGCCTGCTCAGTGATGACAGACCCCTGCCTATGGGGCGGGCACATTGGGCTATAAAAAGGGAAAACGTAAGTTTTCGGCGCGCGCCCACTACCTGAAGACTACAACTATGAGCAGAGAACGTTGCTGGATCCAAGGGTGGTGATGATATCTTTTCTCTCTCTCTCTTCTCTTTCTTTTTGTTTTCCTCTCTATCACTCTCTGTCTCTAACAATTTTCGGCACATTAGGGTAATATTGTCACATGTTTTACTAAACCCTTACCTTTCATAGTTCTGCTAAGTTTTGGGCATTGTTACAACCTTTGCCAAGCCTCTATCTTTTGTAGTTCCACTGAGCTTTAAGTAAACTTATGATTGGTTTGAACCTCTAAAGTAATTGTCATAACTTCTGATTACCGCACAGAGAATTAAAAAGCTAACCTCACCCTCACTCCCTGAGTGGTCTGGGACGATCCTGTAGCTGAGATACTTAATTGTGATTGAAGTTTATGCTTTTCTATTTTCTTAGGATTATTTGTAAATGTTTTTGACATAGTTGATAGTATAATACTAATACTTAAATTTTCCAGATTTAAGTATGGAATTTACATCTAAAATGATAATATTTTCCTTGTAAATATAGGGTCAGAAGGTTATATACAATTAACATATATTGTATTTGTTTTTTCAACACATAATGTGATTTCTTAGCTTGTTCAATTTACTGTACTACTGAATGCAATTGTAAAATGTTTCTACCGAGTCACATTAGACCATCCCACTGATTACCTTCTCAACCAATATTTAAAATGCTTCTAATCCCTGTTACTTCATTTACCACTGGTCTGCAAGGTCTAAGACCTTCATTTTTAGTCAGGTAGTATTTGTACAGAAGTATATATTTGGACTTGTTTCAAGAACCTATTTTTACATACTATACTTAATCAGATCTTTATTTTTTTTACACTGTCATTGAATACTGCTTGTTATGACTCAATTTCAAAACCACTAAATTGTACAGTCTTCTGAACTTCTCACATTTCCTATAGCTTTTAATTTTAAAACTCTATCTCTCTTCTCACTAAAATTAAGTTCCATTAGGCACGTTCCATTTGCATTTAGGTGACGCCCATCTCTTCAAGTAATGATTCTCTGTCAAATTTTTTTAATTCCTAAAATAACTAAACTTCTTCCATGAATTATTTTTTTAGGGATAAATTCAGACTTTGACTTTTCTGAGGCTGGTGAGGTGTGGGGTTGGGTTTTTTTGTTTGTTTGGTTTGGTTTGGTTTTGTGTTTTTTTTTCCCATGGTACTAGAAGCATTTCAGTGGTTTATGCCTTTAGCCTCCTATACAGTTACGCTACTACATTCTAAATGTTAAAAGGTAAATATGAACAAGTGAAGCCCTTGACCTTCCTCACTTTAAGGTCAGGAATTTATCCAAAGGTTATTTAGGAAGGTTGATTATGCTAGTATTTTATTCATAAGGGCAAATATAGGTGAAAGAGTATTTCCAAACAAGCCAAAGGAAAGTGCTACCCTCAAAATCTTGTGGGCAAATTGAACATACCTTATACATAATGGTAGGAGTTTATTGCTAGCCTAAATAACGTTTTAATACTCTAAATAAATATACAATAGTATCATTATTAGTGTGCTTACCATGCTGTTGTCTGCATGGTACTGTCCACTTCCCTATGGCTAAACCCTTTTCCCCCCAAAGAACAGAGTCATCTCATCTCTGTTGTAGATGAGATGTACATCTTCTTATGTAAGAACACGAGTTGGCATAGGCCAAAACCTTGTCAGGAAGTGTGCTAGCGAAATACCACTATGGATGATCATACACTTGAGCTAGTGTCTTGCTCCTGTTTAGCTTACTAGGATAGGTGTAGCCATAATATCTCTCTTTTGTAGCCTCTACCTTTCCCAATATTTTGTTTGCCTTTCTTATCTTTTTCTGACTGCCTTATTTATGTCACGTGGTCACTTTGATTCAAGCTTGCAGGTGGCTCGTCATCGTCATGGTTTAACCCTGGATGGCAGCTAAGCCTCACACAGCCGCTCGCTCACTCTTCCCAGTAGGATGGGAAGGGTAAAAGTCAGACAGCTAGTGGGTTGAGATAAAGACAGTTTAATAGGTAGAAGAAAAGCTCTGAGAGCAAGCAAAACAACAGAAGGAATTCATTTACCACTTCCCATGGGCAGGCAGGTGTTCAGCCATCTCCAGGAAAGCAGGGCTCCATCATGCGTAACGTTTTCTTGGGACAAAAAAAGTCATCACTCTGAATGCCCCACCCCACCCCCTTCCTTCTTCCCCCAGGTTTTATTGCTGAGCATGACATCATATGGTATGGAATATCCCTTTGGTCAGTTGGGGTCAGCTGTCCTGGCTGTGTCCCATCCCAACTTCTTGTGCACCCCAGTCTGCTTACTGAATGGCAATCTGAGTGTGACACTGTGTAAGTATGACTCAGACAATAACTAAAACATGGGTATGTTATCAAAGCTGTTTTGGTGTCAAATCCAAAACATAGAACCATATGAGCTACTATGAAGAAAATTAAGCCTATCATCCTAGATAAAACCAGTACAGTCATGAAAAGTGTCAGGGGTGTGGGGTAAGAGTACCCTTACTGCCCTGATTTAGGGATGTATCTTACAGTGCCTTGGTTAGATTTTTAGTCCCTGGTAGAAGAGACACACGCAGACTCTTCCGGAGAGCAATTCAAAGCATCCAAATTAGTCTTTATTCTTCATTCTACAGAAGTGAGGGAAACAGAGGCATTCAATAGTAATAATTAAAGTATTAGAACAACTTGTTCTTTCCTCTACCAATGTTTACACCTTCAAGTACTTTATTAGAATCTAAATATAATTTTCATAATTACATTGGTGAAGGGGAGTTTGGGTGATCTCTGTTTTTGCAAGAGAGAACATATCAGGAAACTAGGGCTAGTGAGGAAAGGAGAACTTTCAACAGATGAAAACAGAAGAAAAACCTGTAACAATCGCGTCCCCTGCACTGATGATCTTCCGTTTTCCCGCCTCCTTAGAAAAATTAGAATATGACTGCTAATACTGCTCTTATGAAAGAAAATCTAGTTGAGGTCGGTTCTTGCGGGTTTTTGGGTTTTGTTTGGTTTGGGTTTTTTTTTCCTGACTGCTAGCAGGATAGAGCAGAATTTATTAGGATGCACAAGTCCATGGGACATGATGAGCTGCATACATGGGTCTTGAGGGAACTGGTGGATGAAGTGGCCGGGCCACTCTCCATCATATTTGAGAAGTCCTGGCATTCCAGCGAAGTTCCCACTGACTTGAAGAGGGGAAACATAATCCCCATTTTTAAGAAGGGTAAAAAGGAAGACCCAGGGAGCTACAGGCTGGTCAGTCTCACCTCCGTTCCTGGCAAGCTTATGGAGCAGACCCTCCTGGAGACTATGCTCAGGCACATGGAAGATAAGGAGGTGATTGGTGACAGCCAACACGGCTTCACTAAGGGCAAATCGTGCCTGACAAACTTGGTGGCCTTCTATGATGGGGTTACAGCATCAGTGGATAAGGGAAGGGCAAGTGACATCATCTACCTGGACTGGTGCAAGGCATTTGACACTGTCCCGCACGACATCCTTGTCTCTAAATTGGAGAGGCATGGATTCAGCAGATGGACCACTCGGTGGATAAGGAATTGGCTGGATGGTCACACTCAAAGAGTTGTGGTCAACGGCTCAATGTCCAAATGGAGAACAGTGACGAGTGGTGTTCCTCAGGGGCTGGTACTGGGACTGGCACTGTTCAACATCTTTGTCAGCGACATGGACAGTGGGGTCGAGTGCACCCTCAGCAAGTTTGCCGACAACACCAAGCTGTGTGGTGTGGTCCACACGCTGGAGGGAAGGGATGCCATCCAGAGGGACCTTGACAGGCTGGAGAGGTGGGCCCATGCGAACCGCATGAAGTTCAACAAGGCCAAGTGCAAGGTCCTGCACGTGGGTCGGTGCAATCCCAAGCATGACGATAGGCTGGGCGAGGAATGGATTGAAAGCAGCCCTGAGGAGAAGGACTTGGGGGTATTGATTGATGAGAAGCTCAACATGAGCCAGCAGCGTGCACCTGCAGCCCAGAAAGCCAACCGTGTCCTGGGCTGTATCAAAAGAAGTGTGACCAGCAGGTCAAGGGAGCTGATCCTGCCCCTCTACTCTGCTCTTGTGAGACCCCACCTGGAGTACTGTGTCCAGCTCTGGGGGTCCCAGTACACGAGAGACATGGAGCTGTTGGAGAGAGTCCAGAGGAGGGCCACGAAGCTGATTGGAGGGCTGGAGCACCTCTCCTGTGAGGACAGGCTGAGAGAGTTGGGGTTGTTCAGCCTGAAGAAAAGGCGGCTCTGGGGAGATCTAATTGCGGCTTACCAGTTTCTGAAGGGGCCTGGAACAGGTTGCCCAGAGAGGTTGTGGAGGCCCCATCCCTGGAAGTGTTCAAGGCCAGGCTGGATGGGTCTTTGGGCAATGTGCTCTAGTGGAGGTTGTCCCTGCCCGTGGCAGGGGAATTGGAACTAAATGTTCTTTGAGGTCCCTTCCAACCCAAACCATTCTACGATTCTATGATTCTATATCAGAGCACAGAACGTGATGAATTAAAAGAACTAGAAAACTGACCATAAGAAAGCTGCTTTAAGAATGCTACAGGCAAACTATTCTGGCTTTCTGTATGGAAGAATAAAGGAGCTTAATGGGGAGGAAAATCCATATTGTCTCTAAGCTTTACAGGTTTTTGAACAGATTTTGATCGTAAAAGCCTAACAAGGCAAGATGTTGGAACAAACATAAATAAAAACTCTAGTATATTTAATCACAGCTAGAAATAGAAGTATTCTTTCTGAAAAGAGAAATTCCTTTAAAGAATATAATTATGTGAGGGGACTAAAGTTATTTATTGATTCAGGTAAAATACAGTAAAATGCATTTGGGGCAGTGTGCTTTAAAGGTTGAGATATTTCATTTTGTTGGAAACAGACTCTAATGTATTCTTAAATATGGGTGAAGGGACAAAGAGGCATGTTAAATAATTCAAAATCAAAATGATATGTTTATTTTAAATTTCTGTTCTCTGTCTGACATCTACTTTCATAGGCTGAAGACAAAACAATATAGTAGACTGATTGGGACAAAAAAATGTTTTTTGATTTTTAAAAAATATTTATCTTTCATATTGTTTAAAAATGAAAAGAAGAATTTATTTACATGAATTTACTTCCAGTTAGAATGCAGTTGCGATACTATTACAGAAAAGAGTTTTCTTGTGTAGATGAAATATGTATTATGATATTTTAAAATTTACCTCATAAGCAAAAGTTTATTTTTTTGCCATCTACCTCTGCCAGAGATGTAAATTATTGCCCAATGCCAGCTCCTTTTCAAAACACAAAAGCATACTCAGAGGAACGAATCTCTAAATATTGCTCATAGACAGCCTTTAATTTAATTTGCTACATTCATGGAGTTAGTGGTTAACCTTGCTCTCTGTTCCTCACTTAGCATTATAGAAACCAAAGGAAAGTTTCTGAGGTTTTGGGTTTATTCAGATTTTTTTTTTTTTAATTATTATTTGCAAGGCTTTTGCAAATGCTCTTTAGCTGCCATTAGTCGATGTAAACTTTTAAGAAAAATATTAATTTAGTCCATACTTTGCACAAATTCTTTACTAACTGCTTTAATATAGTAGTCTAAATTTGTTTGAGGTATGTTGGAGCTAATAGAGTTGGAAATCCATTTTTTGTAACTGGAAACTCCAGCTGTCAAGAGCACATTTCCATTTCTTCTTATTTCCATATTTATCTTTATGGAGTGAGATTTTGGTATACAAGGGTATACATTCTAATTATTTTCTGAAATTATTTAATGCTGGTTTTCTTCTTTTTTTTCATAGGCTTTGTATTTTTTCTATGTAAGCATGATTAATGGCTTTATAGGACCCATCATCTTTAACAGATGTTTCTTCTTTGCTTCTGGGCAACCTCTATAGGCTAATTTCCCTTGCCCACTCTGAACTACTTCTTCTAAATTGGGCTTAAATCTGTTGTAGCAACTAATATTTGAATGTTAAATATGACACAGGAAATTGATCATTCATTCATCCATTCTTTGTAGCTCATGGTATCTGATGAATCATTAGCTCTCGAGAGGCTGTTCATGACATTATCTTAATACAAATGATATATCCACTCACAGATTGTTTTGCCTGCATGTACCTGCAAGAGGTAAAAGTGAGAAAACTCATGGGCTGAGATAAAAAGTTTAATAGGTAAAGCAAAAGCCATGTGCGCAAGCAAAGCAAAACAAGGAATTAATTCCCCATTTCCCATGGGCAGGCAGGTGTTCAGCCATCTCCAGGAAAGCAGGGCTCCATCACGTGTAACGGTGACTTGGGAAGACAAATGCCATCACTTCAAATGTCCCTCCAGTTCCTTGTTCTTCCTCCAGCTTTGTATGCTGAGCATGATGACATATGGTATGCGGTATCTTGTGCACCCCCAGCCTACTGGCTGGTGGGGTGGTGTGAGAAGCAGAAAAGGCCTTGGCTCTGTGTAAGCATTGCTCAGCAATAACTAAAACATCTCTGTATTAACACTGTTTTCAGCAGAAATCCAAAACATAACCCCATATGAGCTACTATGAAGAAAATTAACTCTATCTCAGCTGAAAGCAGCACATTCATTGTAGTACACATTTACTGAGCTTATTTTACAAACAAAATCTGAAACTAGACACTTGAATTGAACAATGAGGGTATCTGATTACACTGTCTTTTATATAACGTTTGTCTTCAAATTTTCAGATTTTTTTTCTTAGCAGACCAGGAGTTAGAACTCAAAGAAAGAGCTCTGAAGTGATTTCCCCCATCCCCCCCAGTAAGTCTATTGCAGAGACATTAAACGTCTCCGAGGACTCCTTTAGCACAATGATTAATATGATATCTCTTTATTCTCACAGAATTTGTACAATCAATGTGATAAATATGTTTCTACCAAAATTATAACAGTTCACTGAGGTATTGACTCAAGTGATTTGGGGCTATCTATACATAATGTATTTACATGTAAATTTAGAAGAACACAAGAAGGTAATGAAGTAACTGCAGAAGTATCACAGACTTTTCAACAAGGGAAACAGAAATGGTCTTTATAATGGCTGTGCAACTGTTCAAAAAGAAATGAATGTACTGCCAAATTATTTTTGTAAAAGGATTAGCTACTTCTCCAAACAGTATTTATTTAAAAAAAAAAAAAAAAAAAATTCTTCCTCTAGTTATCTCTTTATTGAGAATTATACTACTGTAGGTAACTAGCCTGTGTGCCTCTGTTATAAATACAAGCTTTGTCTACACTGCATTTTGAGAATAGTCTTAAGATTATTGAATTTACTAAACACACTTGTCTGCTGTGCATAAACTGAGCCTTCAAGTGGAGCCTCTGGCACAGTCAGTGCACATCCTTCAAAACAGAAGGGACCCTCTTCTGCCTGAACATGTTCAATATACAAACTTCCCATCAGGCACAGACACCATGAGCTGGTTGCAAGTAACCCACAGAAATCTTCCATCTATGTGGCTAGAAGACTAACAGGAGGTGGAGAAAATTTAATTTAGAGCTAATCTAGACTGCTCTTTCAGACACAGGCACAATGACCACTGCTAATTTCCAAAATTCACATTGTTCTGTTGCTATAACACAGATATGTGTATCTTCAAATTATGTAAATCCTGAATATTCAACTTTGCTTCCGCCACTCTCAACCTATGTGAACTAAATGAAATACATTTCACAGATTTGACTGTAGTGAAGAATGTCATTTGAACAACAAAGTCTCACTATATTTCAGGATGCATATATCTGAATTTCTTTTCCACGTCTGTACTAGACAAATTTTTGTGTAGAATTAACACAGAAAAGAGAAGTAAGGCAGAGACATGTTCTCTTGCACATTGAGGCCAGTAGCCCAAGAAATATTGTATTACCATTGCTAGTAACAGGCCACAAATTTTGTAGTCACCCTGCAAGGCCACGAGACAAGGACTTGTCAGGCTTTTTATCTGAACTCATCTTGGTCTGCCTGGACTTTTGTTTGGGTTTGTGTAGCTGTAATGGTAACTGTCTTATAACCTAATCTGGTTTAATATTTGCTTCATTTTCTACTGTTGTGTGGTGTAAAGCCTATCGTCATAGTAATTTTGATAGATTTTGGTAAATACTAGATAACAATAACAAGTAGATATCCTATGTAGAGTGAAGTATGTGTTGTAACTGAATGTCTGTGTGTGTATACATATCAGTTTGGAAATAGATATCTCTGTGATGAGAGAGTTTAAAATTTAGTCCAGTTTTAAATAACGTTACAAGCAAAACATTCATTAACAACACATTTTGTGCTAATGCTTAATTCTCAATCATTATCACTATTTTTCACTGCATATAAAAACCTGTTAGTTCTTAATATCTATATTCTAAATCAGCTGTGAGTATATGTTGCAGCAGAGGTAATGCTAAACAGCACCATAAAAGTGAGCACTGGAGCAGGTGACCTCTTTCTTCCCCAGTTTTCTTTGTTTATGCCTGGTGTTCTTGTGCTCCCCACTCACCCTCCTCTCATCACCTGCTCCTGATGCTGATTAATCTTGTTTTCAGTCTTGCCAGTCATCTTTCTGGTGTGCTCAGCAGGATGACCTGCCTTTTTTAGTCTCTTGTGCTTATTTAGTTCTTTTTTCTTTGTCTTGGAAATTGTTTCATGGGTCGCTGTTCACATGTTTTTGCATGCCCTCTAAATGTAATTATACAAGTCTTTGACCCTTTGGTGGTTGTATTGCTCACATACTTTTGTAAAATGATTATGTTGTGTTCAGCTATGCCCTCACAGTGTTACAGAGTGTTTATACTCTGTATAATTAGAGTTAATTTTTCTTTCTAGTACCTGGTATAGTGCTGTGTTTTGGATTTAGTATGAGAATAATGTTGATTGATAGCACACTGATGTTTTAGTTGTTGCTAGGTAGTTGTAATGCCTACACTAAGTCAAGGACATTTCAGCTTCTCACGCCCTGCCAGGTGCACAAGAAGCTGGGAGACCACAGCCAGGACAGCTGACCCTGACTGGCCAAAGAGATATTCCATACCATAGAGCATCATGCTCCATATATGGACAAGGGGTAATGGGTTTAAGCTAAAAGAAGGTAGATTTAGATTAGATGTTAGAAAGAAATTCCTTACTGCGAAGGTGGTGAGGCACTGGAACAGGTTGCCCAGAGAGGTTGTGGATATCCCCTGCTGGAAGTGTTCAAGACCAGGTTGGATGAGGCTTTGGGCAACGTGGTCTAGTGGAGGGTGGCCCTGCCCATGGCAGGGGGGTTGGAACTAGATGATCTTTAAGGTCCCTTCCAACCCAAACCATTCTATGATTCTATGATATAACTGGGGAAGCTAGCCAGAACTGCTGCTTGGAAAACAGATTGGGCATTGGGTTGTTTTCTTTTTCTTTCACATGTGGTGAGCAATTACATTTGTGCATCACTTGTATTATGATTGTTGTTACTGTTGTTGGGTTATTATCATCATCATCATCATCAATCATCGTCATCTTCCTTTGTTATCTGTGTTGGTTTTGCGTGGCAAGGTTTTGGTAGCGGGGGGGGGCTACAGGGGTGGCTTCTGTGAGAAGCTGCTAGAAGCTTCCCCTGTGTCTGACAGAGCCAATGCCAGCCGGCTCCAAGACGGACCCGCCGCTGGCCAAGGCCAAGCCAATCAGCACCTCTGTGATAACATATTTAAGAAAGACAAAAACAGTTAGAGAGAGCTTTTGCAGCCAGAGAGAGGAGTGAGAAGATGTAAGAACATCTGCAGACACCAAGGTCAGTGAAGAAGGAGGGGGAGGAGGTGCTCCAGGCGCCGGAGCAAGATTCCCCTGCAGCCCGTGGTGAAGACCATGGTGAAGCAGGCTGTCCCCCTGCAGCCCATGGAGGGAGGATGAGGGGGTGTAGAGATTCCACCTGCAGCCCGTGGAGGACCCCACGCCAGAGCAGGTGGAGACACCTGAAGGAGGCTGTGGCCCCGTGGGAAGCCCGCGCTGGAGCAAGCTCCTGGCAGGACCTGTGGACCCCTGGAGAGAGGAGCCCACGCCAGAGCAGGTTTGCTGACAGGACTTGTGACCCCGTGGGGGACCCACGCTGGAGCAGTTTGCTCCTGAAGGTCTGCACCCCGTGGAGGAGACTCACGTTGGAGAAGGCCGTGAAGGACTGTCTCCCGTGAGAGGGACCCCACGCTGGAGCGGGGGAACAATGAGTCCTCCCCCTGAGGATGAAGAAGCGGCAGAAACACCGCGTGAGGAACTGACCGTAACCCCCACTCCCCGTCCCCCTGTGCCGCTGGGGGGGGGCGGAGGTTGAAGCCGGGAGTGAAGTTGAGCCCGGGAAGATGGGAGGGGTGGGGGGAGGTGTTTTAAGATTTGGTTTTATTTCTCATTCCTCTACTCTGTTTTGCTTAGTAATAAATAAGATGAATTCCCTCTCTAAGTTCGGTCTGTTTTGCTCGTGATGATAATTAGAGAATGATCTCTCCCTGCCCTTATCTCGACCCGTAAGTTTTTTTTTCATTGTACCTTTTCTCCCCTGTCTAATGAAAGAGGGGAGTGATAGAGCGGCTCTGGTGGGCACCTGGCCCTCAGCCAGGGTCAACCCACCACATTATCCTATGAAACTGCCTTTATCTCAACCCATGAGGGTTTTTTTTTTTCCATTGTCCTCCCTGTCCCCTTGAGGAGGGAGGAGGAAGCGAGTGGCTGCTTGGTGCCTGGTTACTGGCTGGGGTTAAACCATGACACCCAGTACAAGAGAGACACGAACATACTAGAGAGAGTCTAGCAATGGGCCACCAAGATGATGAAGGGACTGGAGCATCTGTCATACAAGGATAGGCTGAGTGGTCTGGGACTGTTCAGCTTGGAAGAATGAAGGCTTGAGGGATGAGGGGTTCTTGTCAGTATGTACAAATATGTGATGGAGAGGGAATAGAGAAAAGAAAGCCAGACTCTTTTTAGTGGATCCAGTGGCAGGATGAGAGGCAATAGGCAGAATAGATATACAGAGAATTCCTATGCATAAAAGAATACTTGTTAACTGTGAAGGTGGTTGTATTAAGGTGTAGGTTTCAAGGGCTTGGGAGCAGGGTGGACTGCAGGGGTGGCCTCTGTGAAGAGAAGCTGAGGATGCCCTGTGTCAGACACAGCTGGTTCCAGCTGACTCCAAAGGACCCACTGCAGGGCATGGCTGAGCCCCTCCGATGGTGGTAAGTTGGAGAAAGCATATTTTTAAAAGGATAAAATGCAGGACCATCTATGTGGGTGCTCAGCTGTCACATGGAGTGAAGCCACAGCAACAGTTGAGTGCTGGAACAGGTATCTGAGGGAGCCTGTGGAATCTCCAACCTTGGAGACACTAAAAACCCTACCGGGCATGGTCCTGAGCAACCTGCTGTAGCTGAGCCTCCTTTGAGCAGGTGGGGGTGGGGCAGATGGTGTCCAGAGGCCCCTTTTGACTTCAACCATCCTGTGATTCAAAGACATGACATATGGCCCCAGACCTCTTTGTCTAGAAGGCACAATTATGTGTAGGCATGTATTTTCAGCCCAGAGTAGCTAAAAAGATGTAAGAACTTTTTTTTTTTTTTTTTTTTTTTTTTTTTTACAGCTGAACAGAGTGGTGTTATTCTAGTATTTACGGTACCCATTGCAGCCTCTTACACATTGCACAAAATCATGCACAGGATTTTGAAGTGAAAGGTTTTCTGAGGTAAGATTTGAGCAATGTGAAGGGCACTGGAAAGACAACTTTTGCCTTGCCCATTTTATTGATAAAGATGATCACCAGAATCTATATATTATAGACTAAACAAAGCACTTTGGAGAATAAAGGTCAGAATAAAGCGAGTTGTTTAAAAAAGTAATTTTGAAAATAGTACTGTGATGTCTTATAGAAATGAAAATTAAGAACTTTATAATTTTGTTTTTCTGATTCCTCAGTAATATAATACTTACTTTGATAATTTGATACCAGCTTCTCCCTAGGTGTTGAAATGGCAGACTACATGACAGGCTTGTCAATACTGCAGTGGATTTTTAGAGATGAAATCCCGGTGGCATATCAAAAAAGAAATTAAAAAGCGTAAAACATATATATTGAATCTTTTCTGAGATGCTGCATTTTTTTTCCAGAAGAAAACTATTTCAGAAAAAAAAAGATTTCGATGGTATCAGTGAAATCTTAAAAAGTTGGAATTTCTTATTTGTCTGAACAATTTTATTCTTTAAAAAAATTAAAACTTCTGCAACCCTTTTTTCCAGCCCTCTGCAATATTTTGTTGCTAGCATGACTAATTGGTGTCAATAACGTTTAACTCACTAATGTTACTCTTTCAGGGAAATAAATCTGTATAACAACATAAATCTCTATCAGTTATCCTTCACAGATCAAGATACTCTGATTATACAACTTGTTTCTTTTAATTTTTCTTAGGAGAGATTTCCAGAAAAGATTGCTTGTGTACATGTGAGTTTTGTCAATTGTTTTAAGAAGTTGTGGTAAGGGTAGAAAACATTCTTAATGAGACAGACAATATATGATTGCTTTCATCATGGAAATACTTGTGTAGCAAAAGGAAATACCTTTAACCATTTTCAGAAACAGTGGCCTAAATCACTTTGACAGTACACCATTTGATGGGAATATTTTCAAGGGAAAAATCACTGTAGGCTTTTTCAAGATTCAGTAACTGTTTATTACCAAACATAGCAAGACAAAAGGTTAGTTCACTATGATGAGAAACTGGATATTTATATCAAATAATATGCTTTTCTGGTATAACAATACATTGGTGAAAGATTTTCTGCATGTTGGTAAAACAAAGCACATATACATATTTTATTGAAAATGCATGTTAAATATTTTATATAGAATTTATTCTGAATATAGAGTTTTTTCTATGTGGCCAAATCACTGTAATGCAGCAGTAAAAATATATTATGATGGTTCGTAGCATACACTGTATTATGTTCTCAAAGAACAGAGACAATCATAATTATTAATTAATATATATTACTTTTCATATAGAAAAATAATACATTTTTAAAAAATAGTTCTTGAATAAGAATTCAGCAGTACACCATTTAACACTGACTTATTTGTCACAAATCGTTTCATGTGTTCATATAAAACAATGCTCGAGTCAAAAACTCTAATACATTTAAATATTGCTTGCAGAGATTTGTGTAGGTCAGCAAGCCTAAAATTGATCAGATAAATCAGAATGTTTCAAAGTGCCTTGCCAATTTCACAGGTAAAATAACTTTTTCTTTTATAAAAAAAAACTTGTGTTATTTCTGAATGCTGCCAGAGTTTATTCCACTTTATCAATGAACAGTAGATATGTATTTTTTTGTACCACATAGGTAATTGAATATATGGATATGTCACTAACTTCATGGTATTGAATTAAAATTCAGCAGGGGAAAAAAAAGGATGCTAATGAATGATAACAAATAAGAATACAATTGCACCATTTATGTCTGTTCTAAATTTAATTACCTGTAGCAATATGCTGAGATATTTTTTCCCATGATTTTTCAACACAACTTGGCTATATGTTAATATTTACATTATACTATTGTGTTTAACTTTCAGCATCTATAGATAACTCAACATTTATAGATGTTTATAAATGGCATTTATAAATACCATCGATTTATAGATAACTCTTATTTTGTGTTAATTTGTATTTTCACACAACACAATTAGCAATTTATATCAGCGTATGGGGAAAAAACTATGGAGATGATCCAACAGAAGAAAAAAAAATTTAATAGTTACAGTATGTAGCCACACTGATAGGTACACCACTGCTCAGTATTGTTGGGTCTTCTAATCTAACTCAAAAAATGTCTTCCTAAAACACACAAAAAAATGTTTTACTGAATTTTTAATTTTAATTCACTCTAGCACATGGATGTTAATACAGTTTAATACAGAGTTGTAAACTATAAAACTGTATAGAGGAATGCTATTTGTACATGTATTGAAGCCTTAAGATATCATCCATTAGTAAGCTGGTACCTGTGGACAGATGCATGAAATTTCAAGCAATTTCTACTTTGTCATTTTTTATTATAAACATCATGCATTTAGGCTCACATTCTTACACAGTAACTAAATGTATTCGGTTATGCAGAAACAAATTATCATCACAATAAGTGGTTATATTTATTAATTATACATTCAAAAGATGTCTTATTTCTGATGTGTACTTAGGGGAAAAAAGCTTCCTTTTAAAGGAACACTGAAAGTTTGAAGATTGATTGCCCGTATACTTGCTAAAAAATTAAAAGAAGCTTACTGTGTGTTGGACTTCAGATGCCCAATTGTTTTCACGTTGCCTTGATCCCTTGCTGTTTATGATTTGACCTGTTCTTCCACTGTACGCCACATTGCTATTTTCTCCTGAAAAAAGGATGTAGAACTAGAAACTTGATTCAGGTAAAAGGGTGAAGGAATGTAAACATCATAATATACAGTTACAATTCAACTGAAATAAAAAGAGCTGTATAATAAGAGTTAAAGGAAAGGCAGGTAAAGAATGAAAAATTATATCCTTAAAAGGAAAATAATAGCTGTGTTAGTACTTGACATATATTTTGCTGTTGTTTCTGTTTTATGGCCTGAACTTCAAAGCAAGATTTTACCTGTCTTCCATTTTGTCATAACTTGCATATATTTTTAAGGGAAAAAAAAAATAGGTTGACTCATTTTGCCTTGGAATATTTGAAGTGAGGAATTAAATTTGCTGTCTACTGACTGTTCATATTGTTTGACCCAGAGATTTATTTCCCCTCTGGGATTTAATGTGAGATAGACCAGATATGAACTGCCAACTTTCAGTGTATTTAACATCTTTAGTCTACTGTTGACTTATTTCTAAGGTGAAAATTAGGTGTGGCAAGAGTCTCAAATATGTAATGCAAAGATGGATTCAGTTTTGTGTTCTTTCTCCAAAAATTTAAATCAGAATGTGAAAACCTTTATTATCTTTAGGTAAGTTAGAAACACTAACTAGTCAACTACAAAGGTGTGAATATGGCTAGAACAATTGTCTCAATATTCCCTTTCCCAACAAATAAACCAGAAAAAATAAGATACCTGATAGAGTAAGAAGACTGATAGATTGGTAACCTGGTTTAGGTACTTTTACAAAAAGAGCTTTTAAGCAATTAGTAAATGTGTTAAAATATAGGAAAAAAAAAGTGACATTTGGAAACTGGACTTTTAATTTACTTAATTGGTTTCAACAGAGACAGGCATGTTGAAGTAAATGCACATTTTGTGAATTGAAAGCTTGACGAGCTTGTTAGAGCTCTCAGTGTTAATTATAATTTTCATTTTCTCTAATAGTAGTAAAGGTTTAAAAGTAGTGTCCTACAACAATAGTTTCAAAATGTTAATGAAATAGATCCATATTGCTGCTGTTAAAAAAAAAAAAACCACCAAACAAACCAAAAAACCCCAAAACATTTTTAGGTCTTGCTTTTTAACCAATTTACATGTTTATACTTATATATTCTTCCTACAGAAGATCTCTTTTCATATACATTAGTTGATCTAAATATATCTGTACCAGTGTCATCTGTTTGCCTCCCTAACCTGCATCGGATTTCCTTGAGCAAATTCACATAGTGCAAACTTAAATAAAAGCAATGTTGTTTTCTTCAAACAGTATACAAACACAGTTGTATAATGTGCTGACTGCTAGCACATTTAGGTAGTACTAAGATTTAAAAATGTAAACCTTACTTCTGAGAAAGAGAAGCCAAACAGATTATAAGTATGGGCCAGAATACATTTATTTTCTCTTTAAGTGGATTCACACTGACTTAAAGTCAATGGTAGAAGTCATTTAGATTACTTTTACTCTGCATTATAAGTACAGGTGTGTCCTTCAGCCCTATCTGTGTCAGATGTAATGTATTTACTCTCAAAATTATCATGTCTGGATTTATTATAGAATTATAGAGTGGTTTGCATTGAAAGGAACTTTCAAAGATCATCTAGTCCAATCCCTCTGCCATGGGCAGGGACACCCTCCACTAGATCAGGTTGTTCAAAGTCCCATCCAACCTGGCCTTGAACACTTCCAATGATGGCACATCAACATCTTCTCAGACAACCTGTTCCAGGGTCTCACCACCCTCATTGTAAAGAATTTATTCCTTATATCCAATCTAAATCTACCCTCCTTCAGTGTGAAACCATTGCCCTGTGTCCTTTCACTACAGATCCTCTTAAAAAGCCTCTCTTCACCTTTCTTGTAAGCCCCCTGTAAGTATTGAAAGGCCTCAATAAGGTCTCCACGGAGCCTTCTCTTCTCCAGGCTGAACAACCCCAACTCTCTCAGCCTGTCCTCATAGGAGAGGTGCTCCAGCTCTCTGATCATTTTCATGGCCCTCCTCTGGACTCGCTCCAACAGACCTGTGTCTTTCTTGTACTATGGGTCCCAGAACTGGATGCAGTACTCTATGGTCAAGTACAGATGTTAGAAAAATTATACAGCATCTGAAACAGAAAGTTAGCATTTATTCTTTATTTTAGGAAACCAAGAACAGATTTACAAGCACTGAGGATGAGCTGGAATGGTCACAGAGTGCCTGCTTACCTTTAAGCCATCAACATGTATTTTGTATGCCTTGAAGAAGTATCGTGTTACTCATGAAGGATGGACAAGGGGGGGTTTCAGCTTCTTGGGTTCAATATGTAGACTCTGAGTTATGGGTATCATAAGGCCCCTATGTGAACAGATGGAACAAAGGTCACAGAGCATGCTGTGTTTCAGCCTGCTTTCGAGCCATCCCACTGAGGACCTGCAAATATACCTATAAATAAATATATCTTCATTAACTCAAATGGACCCCTGTTTTCACTGTGCTAGCTATATCCTGATTCAATAGATATTTACAATATAATGATATTAAGCAGGAAGTAATTCATGTGGACACAGAAAATAATGTTTATGGACAAAGGTGTTTAGAAAGTTTAATTTAAATTGATCAGAACTACAATAAATAGAATTATGATAATTTTATCTTTTTTTTTTAGGTTTTGTTTAAAAAGAATCAGATTATATTCACTGTTTCTCACTGTACACACCAAACTATTCCTCTTCAAATTGATTTTCTTTCATGAAATAACTGGTAGTAAACTATTAATCCAAATATTGTAAAAAAATTTAATTGTAACTTAAATGATCATGATCTATTAAAATGCCAACATTTGTTCATAAAATTATTATTGCAACATATTTTTGGATAAACAAAAACTAGAAGATGACTTTGATCTCAGAAGATATGTATTCATCTTGAGTTTTACCTTGGTAACTTTACCCTTCCTTCATAGCCCTAAAATTCTGACTTCCTTTGTAATCAATTCTGAATCAACTGATGTGGCGTATTTAGTTGTATTCAATATAAATTTTGCTCAAACCCAAGACCATGCATTACTAAATTATAGAAAACAGAGTCTAAAGAATTTACATTGTTAGTACAACAGCCTTTGATAGAAACTCCTTCACTGCAAATCTGAGAACTTAGCACTGAAGGTGAATGACAATACATTACTATTCTCCTGACCCAGTCAGTGTTATTTTTGCTGCATGAGGTGTAGAATCCCTACAGCCTGGCACTAAGGACAATATCTGTTCTTATATTCTCACTTACTAACAACTGTTGCTGTTATCATAACCTTAGGTTTCTGTATCAGTGCCTACAGAAAAAATTTTTCTTGTTATACACTTTAATTACATGCTAGGAAAAAAGGTAGTGTCTTCCTTCAGGAAATGTGTTGAAGAATAATGTCTTTTTCCTGGGTCTCATGTTTTAAAAGACAAACTATGTGTCCATACTAGTACCTCAAACATTTGAGAAATTCTTAATTGAAAAAGCCAAAATCAATCAAATGCACACAATTCTTATTAACTAGCTTCCATTCCTGGGATCCTTATCTAATTAATGAGTTGACAAAAGCAATCTGGAGACAAAAGACTTTTTATCCCCTCAAGTATTCTCCCCTTTTTGTTATGACTTTGGCTTTTTTTTCATACGTATGTCTGTCTCTATCACTGTATATGCATCTACATCTACATCTGCATATACTCTACATCTACATCAGTACATATGATCTATTGATAGATATCTGAGATTGCTCTCATATCAGCCTTGGATGGGCAAATAGGAACTACAGCAGGATGATATTTTCTGCTGTTTGTTAAACAGTGCTGAATGGAATACTATTACAATAGATATTCATAATCCCTAAAATTTTTGGCTCATTACATCTTTGAGATAGTCACCTAGTCAGGCTGCTTTTGCCATCATTGAAATTATAGATATACCGAAACTCCAACTCTTCTTACATTACAGATCCTCTGCTCTCAGTTAGACCAGATAACAGAACAGAGAGAAATTGGGACTATGTTTATAAATAGCTGTTTTCATTCTGTCCTTGAAAGGCTGTGTGTGAAAATCAAACTAACACTCAAAATGCAATCATGCGTAGGCCAATCATGCTGTGTTGCTCAAGGCTAACAGTTCTGCAGGTATGCATCAAGGAAACACCAGCTTCTTTGCTTGGTTCCTGCCAGCATGCTGCCACTCTTGCTGGGACCCCCGAAAGCCACCATCCCCACCTTTCCTCTGGGCATTCAGTGGTTGACAGTAGCAGTCACTCATTCATAAGGTACAGGCAAAGTCCTGGTAGCTTCTGTGTCTTGTTAATGAATCTGGATCATAAATACTGCCACTGCTGACAGATGTAATTACTCAGGGAAATCCACTTCACTGTACCCTTGTGCTTGCCTTGTAAGTATCATAAATGGGCTCATCTCAAAAACCTGACAGTCTAGGGAAATACAGCCCTGGACAGAAAGAGACGTGAGAGCTGACAAGTGATGACAAATGTCAGTAGTTCAGCTACACTGTTGACAGGTCTGCTCTTGTTAACATCAACAGTATTAGTAGAATGGTGAAATAAGCTGTTACCTGCATGCCAAGGTTTTGCTGTTAAAAACTTCCCCCTCCCTAAACCCCCCCCCCCCCCCGCCTGCTCCCCAGCCAGCGCTGCTCCCATAGAGGCCTCTTGGATACAATATTTTATTTTTTTCCACCCAAATAAAAAGGTTAGTTAAAACAAAATTTCTGAAGCTATCATGTTCTAAAAAAACCAAATGTAAAGTTCTGCAAAACATCTCGTTACAGAGGTAAATCTGTTTGTACAGAATATACCTGAAGGATGGATTAAGGACATGTATGACGAAACAAGTTTCTCTTTCTAAGTGTGGATTTGTAGCTTGCTAAACAGTCATAGTGATGAACCATGGGAAACTCCTGATCTCAAGACCTCGCCCTCAAACCCTTCTGTCAGTGGCCTGGAGTGATCACTTTGCACTGAGTGTGGAGGCAGAGCTTGCACATTGATGGCTGTCAAAAGTATAGACCCCCTGGATGGTGGCTTCCTCGTGTGCCCAGTCCTCCAGCCCCTGCCTCAAATCTGGGAGTTACACCTCCCAAGTCTTGGCGTGCTGCTGTGGCACAGTTCAGTACCCATGGGTTGTCCATCTCCTTTTACAGCAGTTCATGCTCGATGTAATCTGGAGCAAGCCAGCCCGCTTTCCCAGTGGGAGCACCTGGACATGCAGTAGGTCATGAGTCCCAGACCCAAATACCCTCCAGGCAGCTAAAACAAGACAGTCAGAATTTCCAACACTAGAGTTACTCAAATCTCACTTTTTTCTCACATGTAGGTGTCTTGCCTATGCCTCCTGGCTTGTGCTTCCTTGAGATTTTTGAGTTTACAGGTACCATTTTCCCTGAAAATAAGTACTTCTAGCCCATTTTTAGAAGTGAGGCTAGAGACATCCTTTTATTAAACAGATTTGACAGAAACTTTCCCAAAGTCTGGACACACAGTCTTTCAAGAGATTAGAAATTAAAGCACATATGTTCTTCTGTGGGAAGCGAAAGACTCTTGTTCATTTTAATCCAGATATTCTATTGTTCATGAGAAATTTTTTTCTAAGTTGGACACTAGAGGCTTTGAAAGGTGGGAAATTATTTCTTCCTAGCCTTCCATCACAAAACTTTTCTATACTGAGAGGAAAATGCAATATCAAAAAAAAATCTAGAAAAAATGCTTTCTTAAATTGAGAATGAATGTTTTAACACTTCCAAACCTTTTATGTTCCTAATTTTGCCAAAGGCCCTAAATACTTTTCCTCTTCATTTTTTCTCAAAATGCAGTAGAATCAATGACATGTAGGCTTTATTAATCCCTTCTCTCCTTCCTGCATTTTGTCTTTTTTGTTTGGAAAAAAAAATAAAAAATCAATAAACTAAAGATACTGGTATCTGAAAAATTTTTCTTCCTCCTCTCCTCAGAAAGTTTTAGGATCTTTCAGAAGGAAAAAGTGAAGGGGGGGGGGGGGGGGGGGGAAGAAAAAGAAAAAGAGTATATATTGATGAACATGTTTAGTGGCAAAAAGGGTAAGAAAACAAAAGAAAATATTTGAAACATAAAAAAGTCAAAGTGCTGAATAGCACAGGTCTTAAAATTACTTCAGAACTGATTTTTTTCTTAATTTTCAGCTACTCAATTTGATTACACAGTAGCATGAACTGTGAGAATGGTATCACCAGATATATGTCAACAGGACATAGTTATACATCCATTAGTAATAAAGTTAAACTGGAACAAGAGAGTCATGCTACCCTGAAGACTTATAAAGCACTAAGGTGGCTTTTAATCTTCATGGTGCTAGGACTGATATATGCTGCTTGAAAACCCAGTCACAAACTTAAGATCTTTGTTACATATTTATAATCAAAAAAGCTAATAGTTCATTTATCTGACAGGTATTAGTTTGAAATGCTAATAAAAATAATGAAAACACATAAATGTTTGATTTTTTTTTCTTGTCTCTGCAAAACAAAATAATTACTTCTTGCCTTCCAGTTAGGTGTCCTTGGGGACAAAAAACAAAACAAAACAAAACTTTTTTTTTTTTCTAAATAAAAAGAAATTTTATAAAAATTATTTCAGTTTTAGCTGGCCACAAGTAGGTGAAGCTTGCATGTAAAAAGTACATATTTTACAGATTACTCAAAAATTACACAGATTAAGTGCCAATCATTTCCCCTTTTCCCTAGAGATGGATTTCTACATAGTAACTTTCTAGATAGATTTCTTCGGATAGAGTTCATTATGCAAATCTTGGCAACTCAAAAATAAATTTCCCTAGATGTGGCACTAGTTTTATTTTATTCTATTTTACTTTGTATTATTGCTAGTCCACTTAAATTTAATGCTCGGGAATTTGCAAAAGGTAAAGGGAAATGAGAAATAAAATGTAAGCTTTTAAACATTTCATTTCATTATGTTCATTTTGGTAAGGCAGAAAAGTGCATTTTATTAGTGTTGCCAAAAGGGCATAAAGTACCTATCATAAAATCTTTGTGGGCTCCATACAAATATTGCCTTCAAAAGGCAAGTGTCCTTCAGCTTGGTGAAGCACCTGAGCCCAGCTTCTACAAAGATGTTTTACATTGTTTCACTTATGCTTCTGCTTACTGAGATAAACTCATATTCTCTGACCAGCATACATCTTTTTCACATGTAAATATGTCATATACCTCTCAGATGCAGCACAAAGAGGATCCTGCCCTGTACAGCCTAAATCAAACATGACATAACAAGTCAGGCTTATAAACAGACATGGTGTATCTGGAAGGAAAACAAAGGATAAGACTGAAAAAAATGATCACACTGTTAGTCAGCCAGTTATTCAGTTTCATGATTCAGTTTCTCCCACCCCTACATTATTTTTTTTTTCATCTTTTTTCCCCCCTTTTTTAAGAATTCAGAGGTTGAATGCACTTTCCTTCCCTTTGCTGAGGTGGCAGTGAGCAAACAGTAACACCTCTGTGAAAGTTACAGTATAATCTCTTTTAATATGATTACTTTATAATTAACAAATTAGTCCTTATTGCGTTTTCATGTGTGCGTGTGTGTGTGGGGGTATTTTTGATACTTTTTGGTTGTCTGAAGTAACACTCGGGGTGGAACTGTATCACAGCATGGTGGGTTGACCTTGGCTGGCTGCGAGGTTCCCACCAAGCCACTCCATCACCCCCCACCCCTTACTTTTAGTGGAAAAGGACCCTTTTCACATGCCTTGAGTAAGAGCTGCAGTGCACTCCAAAAAAGGCTTCACTGAAGCTGACCCCAAAACACACTGACGCACATGCCTCTATGTAAAGCCAGATGTCTCCAAATGAACCAGATGCCCGTACGTAAAGCCAGATGTCACCAACGAAGCAAAGTCTGTGAAGATGGAGAACAGGGAGGAGATTTTGTTACACATTTGTATAACCCCTTTTGCAAGCCTGCAGTACTAGAAGCAGAGAAATTGAAAACAGACCAAAATCAGATAATACAGGTTAAAAAGCCCTGAAAATGAACAAGTTATGAGGAAAGATATGACAAGCTGGAGGGATTTGATAGGGTGAATCCAAAACAAAGGAAAGCACAAACATTATCAGAGAAAACCAATCCTTCGAGCTTAGCTAGGGCAATACAGACCCAGAATTTGGTATCTGTGTTATTCAGCAACCTGTACTCCCAGACACACGCGTTTCTCTTTCAGTGAAGGCTCAGGCACACTGGCAGTGAAGAGGCAAGCATGGTCACTTGTGACTACAGTGTTTATTATAGTATAAAGCAGTTTGAATTAAGCACTCGAAAACATGCCAGTTTAGATACCGTCTACCTACCCAAAACAAAGATTGTCCATGAATCGCACTTGAATTTCCATTATAGCAAAAACTTCCATTCTGTCAGCTACAATGGGAAGGTACAAATACTTCCCGTACATACTGCTGAGGTTGAATGAAGCTGAAATCTCCCATAGTAAAAGAAAAAGAGGCTGGTAGGGCCTAAGTTCTCCACCTTTTCCCAAGGGACAGTCTTTACTCCACAGCCAGATACCATCATTGCTCTTCTGAAATAGTATAAACTGACATGAAATTTAAAAAAAAACACCCAACAGTGTCAATTTTAGCACTGATCTCTACTACCTTATAAACTCTCTGTATTTCTGAAGACAGTAGTATGTCTGAAAATTCTTTAAGACTTGGACTTAGATTTTTTTAATTATGTAGGATTTTCTCTTCAGTTCAACGTAGAAACCTCAGATCTTTGTGGCCTCTGTGTTTTCCAGTAAGAAGCCTCTGTATAAACTACAGAAACAGTCCTGGAATCAAGGAGTAGAAATCAAGTGTTTCTTTTCCCAGGTAAATACTGCAACTATTAAAGAATTATCCTCAGTTCGGTTCAAAAACTGGCCTGACAAATCTTACTCTTTATTGTTTTATATCAGTTTACACGTTGTAACAGCTTTCTCAGAATGGGTGAGGAGTACTTCTACTTAGATAAATGTATAGTCTGGATGTTGTTATGTCACTCTTTGGGCAGAGAGAGAAGGGAGTCTCCTCAGGCTATGACAGGAACTGAACCCCGGTTACCAGTGGTCTAGATGAATGCTTCACTGAAAGTCTGTTGAATAAAAGAGGCTACAATTTTGTCATCCTACAACAGTGTTTTAAGATAAAGTGGTTATGGCAACACTGCATACTTTAGATGTGAGTTTGTTGGTGTATTTTTTTGTTGATGCATTTTTTAAATGGCAGAAGAATGCATTTTTGCAGGCTTGTTGGACTTGAAGAGGAATAAAATTCTAAGAGGTTCATCCTGTCCTTTCTTGGGAAATTTTGGCTATATGATGAGATGTAATAATAGATGTTGAGGTAATTGCAAACAAACAAACAAAAAAGGTTGCTGACAGGCATTGGTCTAAAGTCAATAACCAGGAGTATTAAGGGTCACAACTGGGCTTTGGCTCTTAAAATCTTCATAGGTCCAAATCTCTGGGTTTTAAAACTTTTTAAAAAATATATTGTTAATGCCTAAGAGAATCAAAATTGCATACAGAATTTACTGATTTAGCATTAGCTTTTCCAAGGCTTATTTTATTTTATTTTATTTTATTTTAATTATTATTTACTTTTATTACTATATAATCCTATAGCTTGAAAAGGTTGTGCATTTGAGTAGCTAAGTCCTTATTTGGATCTGGCCTCCAACCTTTGAAACAGTAAGTGGATCAATATAGAAGTAACTTGAAATATTTTGGATTTTAGCTTTGTGATCTTCGGCTGTTTGTGCTACTATATTTTATCGTTGTTGTGCATTGAGGCTTATTTGGGAATTGATTCATTGGGATGAGTGGAGACCAGTTCTTAGAGCATTTTAAATATGTCATTTTTTATTTGTTATTCAATGTAATTAAAGATTTAATTGTAAGGTACTATTTTAAATTTTTATTTAAATTTGTTCTTATTCTCCACATAAATACAAGCAGTATGACATTTATGGAAATCCTTACAGTTACTGTACCTACAAAATACCTTCAGTTATTAACACAATATGTCTGTCAATATACGTTTCCAAAAATATTTCTTATTATACAAATTAATTCTTACAAACAATGAAGTAACACGTCACTACTAATGTTAACCTCGATCCACTTTGATAGATTCACTTTTGTATGCAGTGGGGCAGTGCTACAGATAAACTTTAGTAGATCTACGAGATCTCTTACAGAAAAACATCAGCTGAGACAGTGTTTCCAATCAACATTTAATAACACAGGTTCAGCAAACAATTTCAGACACAAAATAAGGAAGACTAAACTAGTGCTGTAGGTATTTCTTTTACTTTGGAGGTTTTTCACAGATTTTAATAGGCGAAGAAGAGAAACTAGACTAAAGCAAGGGAGATATCATTTCAGGTCTACAAAAACTCAATCATCCTTCTAGAATTGAAAACAGAAGCTTTGGCATCCCTTTTGTGATCTTTATATTGAAACATCCCACTAATTATTTTTCTGCCGCATTTTGCCTCTGCGTGCGACAGAATGATTGGCATTTAGGTCATCTTTTTCTTTTCCCTGCTTTTCAATTCCAGAAGAAAACTCAAATATGAAATAGTTTACATGAAAATATGAATCTCCACAAATATTTGGAAGGTGAGAGCCTTAATTGGGTGGTTTGACCTTGGCTGGCCCCCATGACACTCTCTCACTCCGTCTCTTCTGCAGGACAGAGGAAGAATATATAAGACAAAAAGCTCATGGGTTGAGATAAAGGCAATTTAATAAATGAAAGCAAAGGCCATACAGGGAACAAAGAAAAGCAAAAAGATCTACTTCCCATCAGCAGGGATATCCAGCCACTTCCTGGGAAGAAGGGTCTCAGTACATGTAGCAGCAAAGTCATATGGTATGGAATATCCCTGTGGTCAGTTGGGGTCAGCTGTCCTGGCTGTGTCCCCTCCCAACTTCTTGTGCACCCCCAGCCTACTTGTGGGCAGGGGAAAATGTTGTAGAGACAGCCTTGGTGCTGTGCCAGCACTGCTCAGCAGCAGCCAAAACCCTGGTGTGTTACCAGCACCTTGCTCAGTACCAACACACAGCACAGCACTGTGAGGGCTGCTGTGGGGAAATTGACTCCATCTCAGCCAGACCCAATACATGTAATCATGAAACCGAAAACTTAAATTATTAATTATTTGTTCCAACTTGCCATTCATTTATTAAAATGAGATATGACTTAGATTATACATATATATAATATATATGAAAGATTATGTGAATATGCAAGATTCTGGGAATTATTTCTCTGCATTTATTTTACTCACTATTCCTCAGAATGTATTTGTCCCCCACACTGCTCCTGACTTGTTTAAGAGGCTACTGTAGTTTAGCAATCTTTTCCAAAACTGTCTTTAAAGAAATACTCACATTTCAGGGTTTTTTTGGTACAGTGTTGTTTCTCAAATTTTTCTGACAGCTACCAAATACCTTATAAGTAAGAAGCAACATGTGTGTTTTTCCCAGATCTGATATTCACAATAAATGAAGACCTTCATAGAATACATTCTATAAAAAGCAAAATAAACTTTTATATAACAATTTTGATTCTTGTCAAAGTGCTTTTAAAATGTTCTAAGATTTTTTTTTGTTTGTTAAAAAGATGTTGTTGAAATTATAGTGCAGCAAGGTGAGATGTCATAAATACTGAAATAAAGTTGCTTTCTCTATGCTGTTATCAAAAATATGGCCCACGTGAGCCATGATTAATATTAAATATAACCGGGATTTCCAGTGAAAAAGATACTAAGTTTAAGATCTACTTTTGACTGATGTAATTCAAGAGGGCTTCTTTTGTCTTTAATCTGGATACGTTCTTAGCAAGATGTGAGTTCTCTGATATTGCTTGAAATGATGAAAAGTACAGTTCTGGTCTTCCTAATGATCATCTGCAGGGAAATTTGAGGAAATATATAATTGAAAAGGTGAGCTGGTGCCTGGATATCTCTTTCTTAAGTATTAGGAGTACATTTGGGGTATTTTAATGAGTTGAATGAGTTTTCAGTTAAAGGTAAGTAATTCCTTCAGAACACTATTAATTATACAACTTTATTCAAATACTTCATGTGTTTAGTCTTCATATAATCATATTCAAGGTGAGCAGTGTTATAGTCAAATGTTTCCTTCTCTTTGGATCCTTCTGTAGGTAAAGAGTGAGTTAAAGGATGGGCTTGGGAGAAGAATCAGGTTTGCTGTATATTATGTTTCTTGATTGTCCTCTCTGCATTGCTGCTTGTAGAAGACACACACTTTCCACCCTAAAGAGTATATACATTTGACCCATTCTGTGAAAGTCATTGTATTCTTCTTCTGTGAGATCTCCCAAAATACTTATATACCTCTCCATATGTTTCACAGTGTCATTGCAAAGGATGTTGGTATATCTTGTGGACATGAATTGGGTTTGGCCTGTTAAACTTTTACATACAAAGTGTGAAACTCTCTTAAAAAGAAAAAAAAAAAAAAAGGAAAAAAAAAAAAGAAAAAAAAAGAAAAAAGAAAAAAAGAAAAAAAAGAAGAAAAAAGAGCAATACCAGTATAGTACAGTATAGCTGAAAGTGTAAGAAATTAAACTTTCTGACACTGACAGCCAAAGAGCATCTTGAGTGTTAGAAAAATTAAAAGCAACATATCTAGCCAGAATTTGTTTTTAAAATGCATAAACAACAATCCATTCATGCTCACAGAAAAACAATCTTCACAGAGCTAAGTAAGTGTAAATAGATTACTTTTTAATTACTTTCAATCAAACAAAATAATTTTATTTTGAAATCATGGCTGTTCTGTCTATTGTGTAAATAGACATAAAGATAACATACTTAGCATTTTGAAATTACGTATAAAAAGCCTTATGGAAAATAGCTAATTTATTAAAGACCTACTGAGCCAGGAAATGTTAACCATTTTTATGTCCATAGGAAAATACATTTATATTCCTATAATCCATCCTGAAAGGAATATAGTATTTTAAACAAACTATATTGAACAGTTTTTAGTGGAACAGTGGGCAGTTTCTTATTTGATTTAAATCAATATAGCTCTACTAATGCCAGAGGTGTGTCAATTTACACATTTCAGTGAATATATGCTAATTTATACCAGCTGAGAATCAGGCCTTTAAAAGATTGTAAATTTGTGGAAAGGTTTATTCATAATCCTGGATAATAGGAAGGGATGTTTGGGAGGATTATTTCAGTCATTTTAAAGATGCAATTAAGCCAAACATATAGACTTTTTAAATGCCTTTCAACAGAGGGTTGCTATTTTTAAATGACCATTTTTTTCCCATTCTGGGAAGAGATATATTTACCAATAAATTCACCTCACAAGGAACAATTTAACTACTTCTTTACTGGTAAAAATAGCCCAGCACACATGTAGACCACAACCCATTTCCTATGTACCTATATGTACATTTATGCCACTATGAGAAGCTAAAAAAGTCTTAATCACCATAAATATTCAAGTTCAGTAAGATATAAGTTCCTATTAATAGAACATAAAGCCACCTTAATCCTTGCATTTCTCCACAGTTACTCTTATATCATATAAAAGTTCTAGTTGCCTTAGAGAGAGTTTCTCAGTCTACACATCAGAAAGCATCTTCAGACATTTTAGGCCACCTAAAACTTAAAGTGAAAGAAAATTGGATAGGAAACTAAAAAAAAAAAAAAAAAAAAAAAAAAAAAAAAAAAATTATGCTTTCTTGTAGTCCTTAGTCCTTGCAAGCAGAATATGAAAGATGTGGATTTATGTACCTACTACAATTCTGTTCACAACAGCACATTTTGGGCTCAGAGTTCTCATTTTCAGTGGTAGCTTCCTAATGCTAAGAGTTTTGAGAACTTCTATTATTATTTTGTCATAAGATATAACAAAATTAGAGAAGAACTACTTAACTATCTTACCTCAGATCATAAATTCATACCTGACGATCTCAAATGGAACAATGAAGAAAAGATTTCCATAGTTTTTGGCCAGAAAGACAGTGGCAGATTAACTGTAATTTGAGTTTTAGTGAGTTTAATTTAGAATACTCATTTAGAATACTCATAACAGGGCTTGCTCTAAGGACTATTCAAAGGGTTCTTGAAACAGTGCAGTCTATTTTCTCTCTCTAATATGCAATTACTAAACTACATAGTCATAACTGTTCTTATGCTCTTTTTTGGATGAATATTAAAATTCATCTTTCTGTGATATGCAAACATTAATATAAACAGAGAATGAGAGAATAATTTAGATTGGAAGGGGTCTTTGCAGATAATCTGTTTTTACCTCCTGCTTAAAGCAATGCTAAGTTCAAAGTTACATTAGGTTGCTCAGTGCTTTGTGCAGTTGAGTTTTGAGTATCTCAGAGGCTGGGGATTCCACATCCTCTTTCAGCAACCTGTTTCTGTATTTGATGACTGTTACTGTGAGGATATTTTTTCCCTTAAATTTAAGCAGAGTTTTCCTTGCAGCAAGCTATGCCTGTTGCCTATTGCCTTTTTCACTTTGCATCACTGGGAAGAGTTTGACTCTGACTTGTCCCTGACTTCCCATTCATTAGTGGAAGAAAGCCATAAGATTCTCCCAAACCTTTTCTCCTTCAGACTATACAAACCCAGCTCTTCATTTCTCCATATGTGCACCAGCCCCTTGACAATCCTGATGGCTTTCTGCTGAATTAACTCTAGTCTTTTTTGTCCTGGGGACCTAAAACTGGGCACATGATTCCAGATGTGGTTTCATAAATACCAATAGAGAATAAGCACTTCCCTCAGCCTTCTAGCTATACTCTTACAAATGCAGCCCAGTCTATGATTAGTTTTTATTATCACAAGTGCACACAATTGACTCACATGTAACTTCTTGTCTATGTGGACTCCAAAGTCTTTTTTCTGAAAGGCTCCTTTATTTGAGGCACCCAGCCTGTATATACCTTGGGTTTTTGCATTTGCCTTTATGGAAAACCATGAGGTTTCTGTCATCCTATTTCTCCCAGCTTTTTGATGTCTCCTTTTATGATAGTCCAGCCCTCTAGCATATCACCCATAAACTGTGTGCTCCATCCCATCATCCTTGTCAGTACTGGCAATATCGGTTGCAGTATCAACCCCTTAAGAAATGCCATCCATTGATGGCTGCAGGTCGGATTTTGAACTGCTGACATTTGCGCCCAGTGGTTCAGTCAGTATTCAACATTCCTTTCGATCTACCCATCTAGTCAGTAACTCACCAATTACGCTAAAGAGTACTATGGCACACCACATCAAAAGCCTTATTAGAGTCAAAGTAAATAACATGGTTCCTCTCCTGTTTTTCACAAAGAAGTCGGTCATTATGCCATAGAAGCCAACCATGTTGGCCATACACATTGGTAAATTAATGCTAGGTATTCCCTATCACTTGTCCTCCACATGCCTGGACATGGCTTCCAGGGAGATTTGCTCCGTTATGTCCCTGGGGACCGTGGTTAGCCTGACCTGCTTTAATTCCATTCATCTTTCTTGACGAGAGGTGTGACATTTGCATTCCTCAAGTTATGAGGGAAGTCCCTGATTGTCAAGCCTTTCAAAGATGATGTAGATCAGCTTCATAAATACATTAACCAGCTCTTCTAAATGCAATCCTTCCTCCCTAGTCTGCTTAAGTGGTCCACAGCTTGACCCTTCTGGTTGTGCAGACAAGCTTTTATCACATAACGTAACAGCGTGATTTTCAGAATTGTGTCCACCATAATCTCACCTCCACCGCTAACCTAATCTCTGATTGATCCACAAATTCTCACCCATCCCTTAGGAATATAAATGTATATGCAAGCTACTCTTTCATGTTGGGTACAAGCCTTTTCTTTGCTTCCTCTCTCTGTTATGCTTTCTGAAGAGCTTGAATCCATCCATCCATTCAGCACTTTAATCATTGAAGCTATCTCACCATGTGTCTCTCATCATAGTCGTGTTGTGTTTCTATGACTGGGTATAGCCTTTTAATTCCTCATTTTTCTTATGCTTCATATGTTCATATACACACACGGGAGATAGGACTTTAGTTGTGCCATTTACCCTGGGGATGGAATACCACACTATCTCACCTGCCATGCCCTCCACCTTGGCCCTTGGGTCCCTGTAATCACAATATTATAGTTGCAATAGGAGACATAGCAAATGTTTCTGTCACACTGTATTCTAAAACAGCTGTTGACTTTCTAGAGTTGATTTGAATATCATTTTGGTCAGAGAGGCATTGCAACATGTATTTTTGGATGCATATTTCATTCATGGTCCAATAGCATTAAAAGAGAGACAGGCATTTCATTAACTCCTTTCTACAAAATTTCAAAAGAAAAATTGTAAAAGTACATCTTTTCACATTTAGCGGAAAGATTGTGAGCATTTATCTTTAGGAGTGGTTTTGCATCTATAGATCCTGTGTGATCAGAAGTACTTTCTTACAACCCTGAGATAAACAAGTGATTTAAAATCTAACTCTGACCTGAACCTTTTTAATTACCTAGCAGCATGTAACTGCATGATAAGGGCAGCTCTCTGTTCAGCGTTCAGTCTGTTTTGGTCTTAATTCTGAAGCACCAATTATTTTCACACGCTGAAGAAAGTATTTCATACTCAATATCTGTCTGTGTTTCAGCAGCTGGGTATCTAAGCATTGAAATCAGGTTAGATTGTTTTTGTTTCCTCGTGGACTTGTGCTTGAATTTCACTTGTATTCCTAATATGTTTCTTAACCCTGACACTGAATTTCACAAGAGAAGCAGCCTGGAGCGCACAGCAGGAGAAATGCAGGAAACGCAAACAGCATATCAGAGATTCTTGGTAAAGGTTCTTGTTTGATTCTCAGTGTTGTATAAGCAGTAGGACTTCATAGTATGGCTCAGCAAGCTGCATATGCAATACAACTGTCAAAGTGCTTAAAGTAAATTTCCCCAGGCTCCTTGCTGTTAAGGAAACTTAATCTGATGGTCTTCAGGGCACTGGGGATTCCTTCTTCCCAGTCTGCTAGAGCCTGATTTGGTGTACTCTCCCACCCCAGGGAATCCAAATCCGGTAGTTGTAGCTGCAACCATTTTCTTTAGTAGACCCAGTCAGTAAATAGGTGTTCCCAAAAGGCACGTGCACATGCAAGCACACACATACACATTCACAGACGTAGAGACCAACACAGTGGCCAGTGCCTTTCATGACAGCAGCACTCACATGAACATGGACAACACTGTTCCTACCCTCTAGCTGATCAGGACTGAAGTTTTTCTTGATAGAGGGCTTACGCCCTAACCTACAGTCATACCCACATTCACAGATCTCTTGAGTGTTAGCACAGGCTTTTTCACCTAATACCTGTGCTTGGATCCTAGGTTCTCAACTCATTCACTAACTCAGGACCTGGGTCTTTCCTGGGCTCCTCCTACCCACTGGCTACTCCAGCTTGAAGTTTACGAAGAGAACATACACACAGACAAACGCAAAATACAGGTCTATCCATCAGCTGACCACAGATCAACACCTCAGTCTCTCCAATTGCTGGCTCCTATATCTGTATCTGGCCTGAAGTGCACTAGCAGTTCATACACATGGTCTCAGAGTAGAGAGTGCACTCACACAGAAAATAGCGAGGAACAAAGAAGGTTGGATAGACTGAAATCATCAGGTACAGTGCTCAGCAGAAAAGTAAAATGGCCAGGAGTCTGTTTTTGCATGCCATCAGCCACCTTGTATGTTCCTGGCTCTTCACTTTCCCACATTGGTTCCTCCCTCATCCACACCAATCTCTCCCTTTCTCTTCCCTTTTCTTCTCCCAACTAAATAGTTCACATCTACGTGTTCCCTTTTAGTCCCAAGTCTGCTGCATCTGTACACAAATTTGGTATTTTTGATAGGGTTACAGAGGCACTGCTAGCCTTGCAAGGTCCCAGTCCCCAGCAGGTCCTCAATGTTCACCTTCAATTACCTGAGAAGCATGTCTATCTCTCGCATAACTTCCCTTAACCACATGCAAAATCCCACCATTTCTTATGGTGTTGTCTGAAATTTTTGTCTGGTTATTACTTTCTTATTTGCTATGTTCACTAGTTTCTCATGCTAAGCTCATGTTCTCATGTTTTTCATGTTCTGTTCATCAACTAAATATCAGGTCAGGGCCTAGGCATCTGCCTGCATACCTTAACACTGGTATTTATACTTATAAATTTATGCATGTGTGTGTGTGTTTATTTTGCTTTAATCATCCTGTTTTGGGGGAAACATGAAAAACAGTGATGTGTATTGATATTATACAAGAACAGACATGCCAAATATGTTAAGCAAATATTAAAGTAAGATGTACATGCTCAACATAAAAGAAACAGTTGCTTCCAGTAATATATACTGAAAGACTTCACTAGCCGCTCTTTCCTCATGTGTATGGTAAAATTCTAATCATAATGAAAAGGTAAGAATGACTGAATATTCTTTCATGTAAACACAATCAGAATTCATTCTTCTATACACACCAAAAAAAAAGCACAAAACCTAGCCATCTGTCCTGGTTTCAGATGAGATAGAGTTAATTTTTTCATAGTAGCTACTATGGGTCTATGTTTTGGATTTGTGCTGAAAAATAGTGTTGATAATATATAGATATTTTTGTTATATAGAGATATTTTTGTTATTGTTGATCGGTGCTCACACAGAGTCAAGGTCTTTTCTGCTTCTCACACCACCCCACCAGCAGGATGGCTGGGGTTGCAGAAGAAGTTGGGAGGGGACACAGACAGGACAGCTGACCCCAACTGACCAAAGGGATATTCCATAACATATGATGTCATGCTCAGCATATAAGGGGCTGGGGGAAGAGGAAGAAGGGGGGTTACGTTCGGAGTGATGGCATTTGTCTTCTCAAGTCACCGTTACACGTGACAGAGCCCTGCTTACCTGGAGATGGCTGAACACCTGCCTGCCCATGGGAAGTGATGAATGAATTCCTTGTCTTGCTTTGCTTGTGTGTGTGCCTTTTGCTTTACCTATTAAACTGTCTTTATCTCAACCCACGAGTTTTCTCACTTTCACTCTTCCGAGTCTCTCCGCCATCCCAGTGGAGGGGGAGTGAGTATCCCAGTGGAGGGGGAGTGAGTGAATGGCTGCGTGGTGCTTAGCTACCAGCTGGGGCAAAACTACAACACAATCTTATGTAAAAAAAGGTCAAGTGACTGTGACTTGAAGCATTACAAAATAATGTTTCTGGTCCTAATATGTTACTTAGGAACATTGTCCAGAAGAAAGGTGCAAAGCCTGCATAAAGAAAATTTTTCTGAGAACTTGGTATAATAATCCTCTCAGTCCTATGTCAACCCCATTCCCACTTAAACTCATTCTGAAAACAGGGAAGGAGATGCAAAAGTAGTTTCACTGAGCTCAAGTCATGAATTTACACATTTTCAGTGACCAACCAAGTCTATTATCTAGGAAGAGAAAGAGACAGTTGTATCCCAGTTGCAATTTCAACATAAGGGATGGTAAGATAGTTATCTAAGTGAGAAGGTGAGTCAGAAGCTGCTTTTTGGTGGATAAGGGCTTCTCTTCTTCCACTGCGGTCATGATTCTGCAGGTATAATAGATGCAAGAAACCAACCGAGGAGCAATAAAGGGAGAGAAAAAAGTGAAAACAGTTCTCAGCTGCCTTTTCTGTAGAAGATAGCATCAGCTGTCATTTAGTTGCTCCTAGAAGCATGGGGATTGCTTTAGGGGAAATTTGCTGACTCCCTGGCGACTGACAGACAGCCCAAAAAGGCTAAATGGCGGCAGAGAAGAAATTTAATTGTCGGTTCATATGAATGATGCTTGGCAGGCATGTGATTCTATAAAAATTGCCACATTATGGTACAGGAAATGTTACCGTGAAAGCAAAGAATAATCATACTTTTTTTTTCATGATCCCATTTTGTTAATAGTGAACTAGCAAAAGGTCATGCTCCTGTGATGCTGTGGCCATCTAAAACCAAAACAAGTAAATGTTTCGTAGCGCATAGCCATATAGTTTCTATAGATTCAATTTAGTGGAGTAATGAAATAAATTCTTTTCCTTCCCCTATGCAAAATAAAACTAAGTATTCATCAGTACATATTTTTTTTTATAGCAATTATTTCATCAAGCTCTATAAACATGCAATAAGAGAGCGTCTTTTAGATTTAAAGATGATTTTGTAAGAATCATTGCAAAACTAAACATCAATCTTTTGATTTTTATGAGTTGCTGTTCTTCATAAGTCAGCAAGGCTTTTCTGTATTCAGTTGTCTTGGATTATTTTATCAAACCTTTTAGACCATCCCTCCCAGGCTTTTGTTTTGTTATGGTACAAACCATTCTGCATGTGTTCTCTCAAACTTTTTTCTTTTTTTTTTTTTAAATCTTTTTGCTTATTAATTTATTCATGTACTATAAACATTTGAGCATCCATGAAAAAATAAAATGAAACAAACTGTCTATGGTGATAATTCTGTAATTGCCACTTTGGATGGAAAGATTTCTTTGTGTGATATATTTGTCATTGAGGAAGTAAATCTAATTTTGTCTTTTTAGTTTACAGAGCTGAAAGTATAATTTGTATCACCCCCATTTACAGGACTTCATGATTGTTGTAGCTAACTATGGAATGAATAATTCTTTTTTTGTAGTTGTTGAGCACATGTTTTTATTTGAGAACAATACAGAACATCTGCGTAGGAATCACTTGTTTCTGAAGCACAATTTCAATATTAAGAAATTTTGAACCATCTTCAGAATTTTGAGGTTCTTAATAGAAAGTGAATGTCTCACACCTTGCTTCTATATTGACTCTAAATAGTATAAGGAAAAAATCATAAATATTAATCTAAATTGTGTTTTCATGCTGTAATTTCTCACTAATTGATAAAAAGGCTGTATTATGTTATTGCATAACTACTTACTATTAATTTAAGTATTTTATATCAGAGCTTTAACAATATAGAGCTATTTTTAATTTTGAGTTTAACAATGAAAATTAATTTTAACATGCTTTTATTCAAAGTAATAAAATTAATATATCTCTTTTGAGCCAATAATTTTTTGCTCATATATACTAAATAAACGAATGAAAATTTTCAGTACTTAGTTTAGTTACCTCCTGATTTTTGGACCACAGGGTTAAAGAGAATGAAATTAGTTTTAATTCTACCCTATACATTTCTAATAATCCTTATTCTGACCACAAGCCTATGGCACTTGTAAGAAACACACACACTGATGGATATGGCCCACTCCACAAGATCAAATGCTAATCTGTAAGTAGCTACATACAAATCAACATAGACACATTAGCAGACTTATCAGATGGACCAGCAATTATTAAACAGAGCATAAGAGCAGCATAATATTATTAAAAAAAAAAAAAAAGAGAAAAGAAAACACTGGCCTGCAGAGAACTTATATAGTGCAGTTACAGTCCTGTACTCCACTTGGGTTGATATTTAGCTATGAATAGTAGGATTAGACTTATGCTGAATTTAGCATTTGAAGACTTGGGGATTCTTCAGTCCCTTCCCATAAGAGAATTCATTATATCTTTTTTTTTTCAAAATTGTATAGTATTTGTAGGTATATAATTACATGCATTTATTTCTGAATTAAAATTTTCTTTGTGTGTGTGTGTGTGTGTGTGTGTGTGTGTGTGTGTGTTTAAATGTAGGACAAATTTACCAGCTAATCTGTCTGGGGGGGGAAAGAAAGAAATAATTTGGGGCAACTGAAGAAGAAGAAATGATAGAGTGCTTGTCTCCAGTCCTTTAGGTCAGTGGTTTGAGGACTCAGCAGATTATGGAAAATCTCAATTCCCTTCTTTGCCAAAGAAATTTAAACCAGTATCTCTAGTTTTGGGAATTCTAGATAAACAATGACCATACAAAGAGTCGTAACTTCTTTTCTCTTCTTGCAGCTGATCCAATTTTACTTCAGAAATACTCCAATACTCTATTCAGATAATGTTTCTCTTTGGTCTGATGGACAGAATATTAATACAGACACCGAAAGGAGAATAGCTGCATTACAGCCCCGTCTAAAGCCAATTTTTTATTATTTGTATAAGGTGAAAGAGCTCCAGCAATAGTGTTTATGCCAGACTAAGTATATACTGGTGCCTGTAGTATCAAATTTCTAGCTTAACTGTGGTATCCAAATCAAGGGTCTGTTACGTACATTTTCATCTATTCAACAGTAAATATTCTCAGCCACTCTCATCCCATAAGGCAAACATAAAAAAAACCCAAAACAAAACAGTGTTTTTTAAATAATTAATTTAGGTCCTAAATTTCGTGCCAACTTATTTAAACTGCTTGAATTCACACTGTGTGACATTTTGCATTGCCTTCAAAGGCATTTGTAAAAGAATCTATGCTCACTCTTTCCTTTCTGCACTATTCTACATTTTCTTTGCAGTGTTTTTGCTGAGTCTACATGCTTGTCATAGCTGAGGAATATTTGAATCTTACCTGATGAGTAAGATCTTTACCTTTTGCTGATCTAGTATGACTATTGTGCAGATTTAGAAGACAGGGTCTTTCACCTGCTTCTATTATGGTCATAAAGCTGTGTGAGATATGGTGTGAAAAAAATGACAACAATTAATATTGTTATAATTAAAACAGATTGAAAGAAGATAGTCCTGAGGAAAATTATAATCTATCATTGCTTTGTATTTTACTGACAGGTTATCTTACATCACCTAGCTTTGTCTGCAGGGTATGCTTATATTCTTTCTGTTTGAATATAAAAAAAAAACCCAACACAAAAGAAAATGTATCCATCTTTATATATCTACATGTATACACACACACATATGTATATACTAATATATACCATTTTCCTCAAAATTCCTAATGCTTGAAAGGTGACAATGTAATTAAATGCCTTCAGAAATATGTCTCATAAATAAAAGCATCTGACTACTTTAGCATGAGAATTCCATTTCTAGATCACATATTGATTGCTCCTTGTCATAAAATTCCATGATAAATATATTTACTGGAGAAGCATAATTGTTCCTTTGGAGTCACATATTTGCATGTACAAAATCCATTCCTTAGACCTTTCTCTCTGACCTTGTTTCATCCTCCTTAATTCTAGCCACTTATTCAAAACACATGATTTGGGATCCTATTCATCATGAACTCACTCTGTAGTTAGTTAAAAATGAAAAAAAGGGAGACTTTAAAAAGCAATTTGGTCTTAGATATATCAATATCTGAAGAGGACTATCTCTACTTATCAGGGAAGAAGCCCAGATAATCATATAATCATATGCCTGCTCTGTGACTATCAGCTAGATGCTTGTTGGTAGGTGGAAACACCTTCCCCCCCCTTTTCTTTTTCTTCTTGTATATACTTCAGCCAAATTATCTTTTATTAGCCAAATACCTTTCATGTTCCACTAATTATGGCATCATAAACATAGCAACTACTCTTTATATTTGGCTTCTGAAAGAGAAAAGCACCATATTCCTATTTTACGGAGATAAACAACCATTGTAGATGAAATGCATTTCCCAAGGTAACAGAGAACATAAATCAGAACTTCAATGCATGTTTTTGCAAGTTAATTGAGGGGGGAGGGGATGATGGGAAGGCAAATTGACCAGTCTGCATATGTACTCTTTACCCATCTTGGATTTGTCTCTCTTTAATCTCACTGTCTAAAAGTTTAAAGTAGTTGTCAAGTTGTTTTCCAGTTTGGAAATACCTATTTTCTCTCTATGACAATAGAGGGAATTTTTCTGGATGGACTATACTAGATGCCTAACTTGTATATGGCTGAAGTTAAGTGAGAATATCATCTCCTCTGACTAATTCACAGTTTTCTTACACTTGCACATGCTGAAAATGTCTTTGTTTTGAGAACAGAACAGAAAACTGCCTAGTTTTAGATATATTAAGGACAGACATCTGCAGCTGAGGTAGTTATGAGGGAAACCTTTTACATGATTTGGAAATAAATACTTCTGGGGAATAAATCACAACAACCTCATATAGGTATCACACTCTATTAACTGTGCTAATTAGATGACCATTATAAAATATGAATTAAGGTGACTAGCTCACATACATTAATCTTCCTCTAGAGAAAGAGGCAGACAGACAGCTACAGGTGAGGCAAATCCTATCCTCTTTATATTAAAATTAGTATAAGAATATTTGTAAGTGCAGAAAATCAGTGAAACAGAATACCAGATCAAGTAACTCACAGTCCCGAGCATATCCATCTCAAGCAATTAAGTATAGGATTCAACTCAGTCTTAGATGTAAAAATGTAGATGTCTAAATCTGATTAAACATGCTAGGCTGCCTTTACAGTCAAAGGCAAAAACCAGATACTTCCAGAAAATGGTTCATCTAATTTATGTCACCTTCTCAAATAAAAAGATCAATCACCTCAGGGAGGTGGTTATTTCTCTATATTAAAAATAAGGCAAGCCTAAGGTGACCTACCCAGGCTTAGCCATCTAATGTGCAGGCACTCCCATTAGTGCAGATTAATCCCACCCATAACCCTGAGAGGTAAATGTAAAGAAATATCTGATATCACCATTACAGAACTTGTCAATATAGTAATGAATGTTTATTTGATGGGAACTTTGGGAGATAACAGAATAAGGACATCCAGGTAACAGTCATAGGCCTCTGTTATATTTCTGGTACTCCTTACCTCTGATTTAAACTCACCATCACAAATACGTCTTATCCCTCCATTTTACAAGTGAATAAATGCTGTCTTGATTTCCACAGCTAGGAATTGCCCTGGATGAGTCTTCTATAGAAGAATCCCAGATCCAGCTGTTCAAGCAGTTAGTCAATAGCGCCAAGGGAGTCAACAGGGACAAGAGAGCAGAACAGAGATGGCAGATCTTTAGGGATGCTTTCCATAGAGCGAAAAAGCTCTCAATCCCTTCGTATATACTGGGCAGTAGGAAGCATTTCTTTACCAATTGGGTGGTCAAACCCTGGAACAGGTTTCCTAGAGAGGTGGTCGATGCCCCAAGCCTGTCAATCTTTAAAAGCCATTTGGTCAATGCCCTTAATGATGTGCTTTAACTTTTGGTCAGCCCTGAATTGGTCAGGCAATTGGACTAGATGATCATTGTAGGTTCCTTCCAACTGAAATATAACATTTCTCTTCTCTTCTCTTCCTTTCTTTTCCTTTATTTTACTTTATTTTCTGTTTCTCCTGTTATACTCCAGAAAAGTGATAACTCTCTCGAAATGATCTCAGAACTTCACAGCAGTATATCATTAAATAGAAAAAGCAATGTTTTACACATAAATATGTATAACATCTTTTGCAGCGAAGGCTGTAGTATGGAACCAGAAACTAAGCAACTGTACCTATCCATATGCTATTGGGTTTTGCTCTCATAAATAAAACCATGTATTAAAATATTGTCTTTTTAATTCACTTTCCAAACCATATCAGTGGTCTCTTTTAGAAGTTTCTCAGATAACTGATAGTTTCTACTTATGGACCAAGATGATGGGACAGAGTGCATGCCCAGCAAGTCTACAGATGATGCAAAACTAGGAGGAGGATTTGATACAACAGATGGTTGTTCTGCTATTCAGAGGAACCTTTACAGGCTGGGCAAATGGGCTGATAGGAACCTCATGAAGTTCAGCAAGGAGAAATGCAAAGTCCTGCTCCTGGGGAGGAATGACATCATCGCAGCAGGACAGGCTGAGGGCTTACTGGCTGGAAGTAGCTTTGCATAGAAGGATCAGGGAGTCCTGGTGGGCAATAAGTTGACCGTGAGCCTGCAACATGCCTTTGCCACAAAGACAATAAACAACATCCTGGGTTGCATTAGAAAGAGCTTCACCAGCAAGTCGAGGAAGATGAGACTTCCCCTCTCCTCAGCACTAGTGATGCCAAATCTGCAGTACTGTGTCCAGACCTGGGCTCGGCAGTGCAGGAAAGATGCTGACTTACTAGAGCAGACCCAGCACTGGGCCACAAAGATGATTGAGGGACTGAAGCATTTGCCATATGAAAAGATGGTGAGAAAGCTGGAATGATTTTGCTTGGAGAAGGCTTAGGGAGGGGACGTATTGTCAATGTGGTTAAATAAATACCCGATGAGGTGAAAAAAGAAGACAGACCTTGATTCTTCTCAGCGATATGCCATGACAGGACAAGAACAATGAGCACATACTGAAATACAGAAAATTCTACCTAAACATAAGAGAACGCTTACTGTAAGGGTGATCAAACACTGGAACAGGTTGCCAAAAGAAGCTGTAGGTCTTCATCCTTGGAGATATACTCAAAATTTGACTGGAAATAGCCCTAAACAATCTGCTTCAGTTGGCTCTGCTCTGAGCAGGGATGTTAAACTAGATGATGGAGGTTCAGAGGTCCATTCCAACCTCAACAACTGATTCTGTGAAAATATATTTTCAACAAACCTAGCTTTTCACCAGTTTTCCAATTATCCATATTAGATTTCAAAACTTTTTCAAATTTACTTAAGGAATTTTTTATCAAGCATTTATCAGTCTATGGACTGGTCATTGCACTACTTACCATGGTTATTATTTTAAAACCAAAACAAAAAAACACAAAACAAAACACTATTTGGTTTTTACAGGCTGCCATCAGTTGCCTAAGATGTGCTTTTTTTCCTTTCTTCAAGCAAATAAGAGCATTCTCACAGAAAAAGAAACAGTATCCATGGCCATACAACTGCTTTTGGAATGAATGCAAATTTTTGCAAGCATTTGAAGTTGTTTTCATTCTATAACCACTTCAAGAAACAAATCTTTCTGCATTCAGTGTTAGAAAAATTGCAGTCATAGCCTTTGAATATTTCCAGTGAAATTTTGTTGTCTTTATTCAAATAAATAGTTAGACATTTTATTTTTCAATAATGAGCCAGCTCTATTACTGAGTTACTAAATGACTGATTTGTTTTATTTTATATTAAAAACTGCATTTGAAAAATTTAGAGTGGAAATTTTGCAACCGTTACTGATTTGAAATTAGCATGATAGAACAGGTTGTTTTTATTTGAGACGGGTATCTGACCTAGCTTCAGTAAATAAATCTCACACAGAAGTTCACAAGCAACATATCAAAAGAAAAGCACCACATGAAATGGGACTTCTTGCAGAGTTGTTCTTGTTAAGTGGCAGCCAAATTAGCAATTACTGACAATTTAGCAGTTATTGAGCCCAGAATTTAAAGGTCACTACCCTTTATTTTAAAAATCTCTATCTTAAAAATAGTTTTTGTTACAAATTAGAGACATAAAAAGAAACAGAAAGTTATAGCTCACTAAAGGGCAGTCTATGACATATTTTTTTTATCAAATATGTGGTCAATTATCATTGGATAGTTGGTTCTTAGAACGGTGTGTATTTATACCCAGCGGGACTAACATTGGATTAGTCACCATGGCTACTAATAGTGTTTTTCTTTCAGGACAGATGAGGTCATCACATAGTGATCCTGGTGTCAGTAGGTGACCATGCTGATTTTATTTATTTTTCTCATGTTCCCAAGTGTACTAGCATTACCACTGTGTATAATTCTACATCCTTCTATTGTTCCCAGCAGACGTGCTCCTAGAAGACTTTTTCCCCACCTGCAGAAGTGCCCTGTTTGTCAGGAGGCACAGCCAAGCAGGAGGTAGGTGGTAAAGTAAGTGCGGATGAATAAATGCCATTGATGTTCACCTGCAGTGATAAAATGGAACCCCCAAACAAAACCTTTTTTGGTAGATATAGCCTGACTGTACTGAAACTAGATAAACAGAAAGTGTACAAATCTGGATAGAAGAATACTACAATTTTTGGTGTATATAGATCCTAAACTTTTTTTTAGAAATCATGTCTGCATTTCAGCAACCACAGAATGAAGTGAAACACAGAAGTGAAGTCTACCTTCTACTGACACAGGTATTTTATTTTCAAGGACATAAACAGAAAATTTTAATAGCTGAAACTTCTGTCAATAATTGCTGCAGATGCAGATTATCCAACTTGCATTCTCCTCAATGCAATGTGCAATGTTGTGTTTCTTCAAAGTCCAAACTTTTTGTGCGTATGGCTTATCAGTGATAATGTGGAACTTCCCTGTGAACTGAGTGGGTAAATTAATACATATCAGATGCAAAATGGTTTATGGCTGTTTGCTGTCATCTGAGGTAATTTGCAAGTTCATTTTAGCTTTTAGTTTCAATATTTTTAAGTTAAACATTAAGTTAACAATTCTTAAGTGAATAATTTCAGATCCTAGCTATTTTCTGCCTTCTGATTTCTTGCTTGGATAATGTGTAAGTGAAAGATACATCAATTTGCAACCTGTCCGCTGTAGAAATAGATGTTAAGTATTCATTCACTTTATTCAAGGATGTACAATACAAATGAATAATATTTTTAAAGATGATCCTAAAAATTAATGAAATAACTTACATATTCCTTCATAAGCACATAATTTACATTATGATGAAATAGTAATTGGATAACTGATTCAATTCACATTATTCTTGAGCATCTGCTATTATTTGCCTTTTGTTAATATTCTTTTCTTGTTCTACTTTTTTGATAATTACTATAGAGAATTGTAAAGATATGTTGCAAACAATTAAATTAATCTGATTACATTTAGTAAAATTTCATGATATATGCCAGATTGTCAGAATTTCTTCTTTGCTCTTTTGGGATAAACCAGAAGTTTTATTGAACAAGAAGTTTGAGAATGTTAACTTCTTGTGTAGTCCCTCACAAGAAAAAAGGAGCACATACAAGCAGCTTAATATAATTGAATCAATACAGAAACACAAATAACTATTCTGGAAGTAAAGTATAAGGGAGAGAAAAGTGAACTGCTCTTCTGAGATTTCTGGGATAAGGCTGGCAGATACAGATTTTTTTCAAGTGTCTCCTCACAGATATAACCAAGTCTTAAAGACTATTAAGCACCTTTTTTCTCATAGGTGTGTTTCTTTTCTGTGCTGTTTTTATTGGGTTTTCTTATTCAATTATTCATAAGCTACTTTAGACTACTAGGAACATATTTACTGAGACATTTTTCTTTCCTTTCTTTCTTTCCTACTTTTTTCCCCCTTCCTCCTCTCCTTTTTGTTTCCCTACCTTGTCCTCTTCTGTTATTCTATATGTTGCTATGAAACTATAAAATTGGAAATACTTTATAGCTCCCTGTAACTCCAAAACTAGCTAACACATCCTCCTATTTTTCTTTTTCTATGTGTTGTGGTTTAACCCCAGCCGGCAGCTAAGCCTCACACATCCACTTGCTCACTCCCCTCCCAAGTGGGATGGGGGAGAGAATCAGAAGGGTAAGAGTGAGAAAAATTGTGGGTTGAGATAAAGACAGTTTAATAGGTAAAGCAAAAGCTGCATGTGTGTGTTGGGTTTGCGTGGCAAGGTTTTGGTAGCGGGGGGTTTACGGGGGTGGCTTCTGTGAGAAGCTGCTAGAAGCTTCCCCTGTGTCTGACAGAGCCAATGCCAGCCGGCTCCAAGACGGACCCGCCGCTGGCCAAGGCCGAGCCAATCAGCGCCTCTGTGATAACATATTTAAGAAAGAGAAAAACAGTCAGAGAGAGCTTTTGCAGCCAGCGAGAGGAGTGAGAAGATGTAAGAAACTCTGCAGACACCAAGGTCAGTGCAGAAGGAGGAGCAGGAGGTGCTCCAGGCACCGGAGCAAGATTCCCCTGCAGCCCGTGGTGAAGACCATGGTGAAGCAGGCTGTCCCCCTGCAGCCCACGGAGGGAGGATGAGGGGGTGTAGAGATTTCACCTGCAGCCCATGGAGGACCCCACGCCAGAGCAGGTGGAGGCACCTGAAGGAGGCTGTGGCCCGTGGGAAGCCCACGCTGGAGCAAGGTCCTGGCAGGACCTGTGGACCCGTGGAGGGAGGAGCCCATGCCAGAGCAGGTTTGCTGACAGGACTTGTGACCCTGTGGGGGACCCATGCTGGAGCAGTCTGGTCCCTGAACGTCTGCACCCCGTGGGAGAGACTCACGCTGGAGCAGTTGGTGAAGGACTGTAGCCCGTGGGAAGGACTCAGGTTGGAGAAGGTCGTGAAGGGCTGTCTCTCATGAGAGGGACTCCATGTTGGAGCAGGGGAACAATGAGAGGAGTCCTCCCCCTGAGGATGAAGAAGTGGCAGAAACACCGTGTGATGAACTGACTGTAACCCCCACTCCCTGTCCCCCTGTGCCGCTGAGGGGGGCGGAGGTTGAAGCTGGGAGTGAAGTTGAGCCCAGGAAGATGGGAGGGGTGGGGGGAGGTGTTTTAAGATTTGGGTTTATTTCTCATTCCTCTACTCTGTTTTGCTTGGTAATAAATTAGATGAATTTCCTCTCTAAGTTCGGTCTGTTTTGCTCGTGATGATAATTAGAGAATGATCTCTCCCTGTCCTTATCTCGACCCACAAGCTTTTCGTTGCACCTTTTCTCCCCTGTCTAGTGAATGAGGGGAGTGATAGAGCGGTTCTGGTGGGCACCTGGCCCCCAGCCAGGGTCAACCCACCACACAAACAAAATCCACAATGACGACTGTTATGGACAATTTCAAGGTCTGATTCTTCACAAAGAAGTTCGAAGGAAAGGACTTCTAACAGGAAGCTTTTGCAGTGCTGCCTGTTGATTGATTTCTGCTGCAGTAAAACAGGATAAATGCATATAAAAAGTACTAAGATATAACATTATGTAGGAAAAAAAGTAGAAATGTAATAAAGGACAAAATAGAAGTACTGTTTATTTATTGAAAAAATTAGGTCAGATTTGCAATATTTCTTGTTTGAGCTTTCAGCCAAGGCTTGGTTAATGATCTTTGTTCTGGAAAATCACAATCATGCCTGTCAAGAGAGAAAAATACAGTTTAAAATTTTTCTAAAAACAAAAATGAAATATTTTGTTAAATATTATTCACTGAGTTGTTTATCAAATGTGGGATATTCCACAGATCTTAAAATTTCTCATAATTCAAAATAACACTTTTTTTGAGGGGGAACCATGTTTCCAGTCAGTGATATGAATGTTTCAAAATTAACATATTTAATAATAAGAATAATACCACCTGTGAAAAACATGAAGTCACTGGTGCTTTTCAGCTATCAAGGACAGGTGCGAGTATTAATTTCCAAGGAAAATGAGCAGCGTTCCTGAAAACTTAATGATACAGCCTTGCTTATAGTGATTACCACTTAATAGGATGAGAAATACATTCCAGATACAAAATTGTTGAAAGGCATAAAATCTAAAAGAAATTGCCTACAATGTTCTCAGCTGAAGTTATATGACTTGGAATGTATAGTTTATAAGATTTTTTTAAGAAACCAGTTTGAGTCACTACAGCTGTAAGTTAAGGTGATTTTGGAAGCAGCTGTAGAAAAGGACCCTAGTATTAAACAAATGTTTTCAATTAAAGTATTAGCTATATGGATATTTAAATCTCTTTTTCTTTGTGTGAATTCATGAATCCAGAAGTATATTCTTCCTAATACCAGTGTACATCTGCTGATCTCTTTAGCATACACTATTAGTAGCTGAAAATGAAATTTTGTATTTGGAATCCAGGCTCAGGGGCAAAAAACTGTTAAACTTAAATTTTATAATTTTTTTTGGACTATTTGGAAAATTATGAATTCAGAAAATGTTTAGCATTCATAGTACTTAACACATACATTAAAAAAAGAACTGGCACACTGATATACAGTTTATTTTTGTTCCAAATATGAAATAACTCAGTGAAATAAAGAACTGTATGTAGGTGAAATTGAATTAATTTGGACATATATACTGGGAAATCATTTATGCCTCTGAAAGCACATTTTGAGTAGTCAGTAAGCAATCAAGATAGACAAGCTGAAGAGTAGACCACAGCAGAATTATGGAGACATGCATCAATAAAGCAAAGCTTTTCTGGAAATTAGAGCATCTATGAGCAAGAAGGAAATCAATGGAAAGATTGTAGTTTCTCCTTTGAAGTTCATCTGGTGGTTTTTTGTTGTTGTTGTTGTTGGTTGGTTGGTTTTTTTAAAAACCAAACTGCTACAGAACTTGCAAAGAATGCCGATGCAGTCAGCTATATCAGGATCTCTGACATTTTGTGAAGACTTCCCCATCTACCTAACTTGTATCTTATTTTCCAGAACTCTTTGTTGTTGTATTCCTTTGTATAGCATACTGGTTTGGGCTGGGATAGAGGAGGTTTTCTTCATAGTAGCTTGTATGGTGGTGTGACTTTGATTTGTGGTGAAAACAGTGTTGATAACAGTCTGATATTTTAGCTAATGCTGAGCAGTGCTTACACGCAGTTTGCTCCTCATACTGCCCCATCAGTGAGCAGTTTGAGGGTGGGCAAAATGTTGGGAGGGGACACAGCTGGGACAGCTGCCCCCAACTGACCAAAGGGATATTCCATAACATATCACATCATGCTCAGCAATAAAAGCTGGGGCAGGGGGGGGAAGAAAAAGAAAGGGGAGATGTTTGGAGTTATGGAGTTTGTTTTCTCAAGTCACCATTACACGTGACGGATCCCTGCTTTCCTGGAGATGGCTGAACACCTGCCTGACCATGGGAAGTGGTGAATGAATTCCTTGTTTTGCTTTGCTTGTGCACGCTGTGGTGGGTTGACCCTGGCTGAAGGTCAGGTGCCCACCAGAGCCGCTCTGTCACTCCCCTCATTCACTAGACAGGGGAGAAAAGGTGTAACGAAAAGCTTGTGGGTCGAGATAAGGACAGGGAGAGATCACTCACTAATTATCGTCACGAGCAAAACAGACCGAACTGAGAGAGGAAATTCATCTAATTTATTACTAGGCAAAAAAGAGTAGAGGAATGAGAAATAAACCCAAATCTTAAAACACCTCCCCCCACCCCTCCCATCTTCCCGGGCTCAACTTCACTCCTGGCTTCAACCTCCGCCCCCCCTCAGCGGCACAGGGGGACGGGGAGTGGGGGTTACGGTCAGTTCATCACACGGTGTTTCTGCCGCTTCTTCATCCTCAGGGGGAGGACTCCTCTCATCGTTCCCCTGCTCCAACATGGAGTCCCTCTCATGGGAGACAGTCCTTCACAAGCTTCTCCAACCTGAGTCCTTCCCACAGGCTACAGTCCTTCACCAACTGCTCCAGCGTGGGGTCCCTCTCACAGGAGACAGTCCTTCATGAACTTCTCCAACGTGAGTCTTTCCCATGGGGTGCAGACCTTCAGGACCAGATTGCTCCAGCGTGGGCTTCCCACAGGGTCACAGCCTCCTTCAGGTGCCTCCACCTGCTCCGGCGTGGGGTCCTCCACGGGCTGCAGGTGGAATCTCTACACCCCCTCATCCTCCCTCCATGGGCTGCAGGGGGACAGCCTGCTTCACCATGGTCTTCACCACAGGCTGCAGGGGAATCTCTGCTCCGGTGCCTGGAGCACCTCCTGCCCCTCCTTCTGCACTGACCTTGGTGTCTGCAGAGTTTCTTACATCTTCTCACTCCTCTCGCTGGCTGCAAAAGCTCTCTCTAGCTGTTTTTTTCCCTTCTTAAATATGTTATCACAGAGGCGCTGATTGGCTTGGCCTTGGCCAGCGGCGTGTCCATCTTGGAGCCAGCTGGCATTGGCTCTGTCAGACACAGGGGAAGCTTCTAGCAGCTTCTCACAGAAGCTACCCCTGTAGCCCCCCGCTACCAAAACCTTGTTGTGCAAAACCGACAGTTTGTTTGCTGATGGTTTGGGTTTTCCTTTGCATTTTGGTGTTACATATTTTTAGATATCAGAATGAATTGTATGGTTTAAAAGACAGATTTTCTTTTATCCTAGCATAGTTTTCCACAATCTGAAAAGAGAAAAAAACCTTCAAATGTGTTTAAAATGAGACAAAGAGGTACAAAACAATGCAAAATTAAAATTCAAACCTATAACATCAGGCAAAAAAGAGACTTTTGAAATTTTCCTTTGAGTTCAGGAAAGGTTCCAGCTGATATTGCTTATGTTAGGAATTTGAAAGTCAAGAGAGAATGGATTTAGTGTGCATGTAAAGACAGAAAGTTTTTTTTTTTAAAGTATATAAGCAGCAAATTTTAAGCTCTCTGCTTTAATCATGTGTAATTATTTATAAACTAAGTTGTTACTGAGCACAGAGTTTATAATTGCAGAGCCTGTAGGCTTCGCCAGAGACAGGAAACACGACTTGAGGACCTGCAGAGTGAAGAAAAAATTGTTTGGAAAAATGTCTGTGAGTTTGGGGAAGCACTGAGAGAAGATCAAGGACGTAGCTGTGAAAAGGACTGATGATTATATAGAAAGAAGATGCCGTATCAGGCTTCTTGACTTTTGCCATTGAGACAGAAAAAGGGAAGCAGGACGCTGGGGAAAGTATAGTGTCATAGACCGTACTGAGGGCGTGACAGGTATAGAAGGGAATGTATCTGGAATTCAGGAGGACAGTGCAAAATTGGATACAAATGAATAAAAACTGCAATTAGGAGTATAGTCCAAGATTGCATGGGATGCTGTAGTGAAGGTGTTTCAAGAGCAACAGAACTGGCAGTAGAGATAGAAATCAAAATATGGTCCTTGAACAGTCCTGAGAAAATGCAGAATGTCTTAAAACATAAATCAGGGAGAAAAAAGCACAAATAATTATTAAAAGTGGCTTCGGCGATCATTCCCAATCATTCTGCTTCAAATATAAAACACAAATGAACAATATTTTTGACAAATAAATGCACAACTCTTATAAACCTGTTGTTAACCATGACAAAAAAAGTTTGGAGACATGTAAAAGTAAATAAACAAATCTTCTTAGTGTATGAATGGAAGCTAAATATAATTTAAGGTTTAATGTAAATATATTTGATGGTGAAAGATGAACAATTTTTCTTCTATAAAATCACATACAACCTTAAGGTTGATTATTTCTTAGCAAAAAGGAAGGAAAAAACTCCACAAAAACCCCAGGTAACATAGACTAAAATGATGTTGTCTTAAAAAAATTCTGTGAACCTTTTTTTTAATAGAGTAGCATTTATGAAATCTGTTAAAAGATGCACTACTAGGCAAGATTCTAAGGACAGACTTCAATAATGACAAAATGCTGCAATGTGATAGCATTCTACTTTCATCAGTCTCTAGTGTCTTAAATAATGCATTTTGATAGTGCCATATTAGTCAGTCTCACAAACACTTTTAGTGACCAGAAAGCTTTCCCTAGAAGTTACAGGTGCTAGATGTTGCTCAGCCCCACTCTCCAAAGCTTTTGTACATCTTCTCTGTATCCTGGATTCAATATTATATTGTTAGATCAATATTTTTACTCTTTGTTTTCCAGCAAGCTTATACATGAGAAAACTGTGTTTGCAAAGGAAAACAAGCCTCGGTTTTCAAATAACACACTCAAATGTATTCAGAAGTTTGAACTGAAAACAGTATATACTGTCGTGGTTTAGCCCTGGATGGCAGCTAAGCACCACGCAGCTGTTCTTACTGCCCCCATGGTGAGATGGGGGAGAGAATCAGAAGGGTAAAGGTGAGAATAAAGAGATAAAGACAGTTTAATAAGTAAAGCAAAAGCCACGCACACAAGCAAAGCAAAGCAGGGAATTAATTCCCCACTTCCCATGGGCAGGCAGGTGTTCAGCCATCTCCAGGAAAGCAGGGCTCCATCACGTGTAACGGTGACTTGGGAAGACAAATGCCATCAGTCTGAACATGCTCCCTTTCCTTCTTCTTCCCCCAGCTTTTATTGCTGAGCATGATGTCATATGGTATGGAATATCCCTTTGGACAGTTTGGGTCAGCTGTCCCAGCTGTGTCCTGTCCCAGCTTCTTGTGCACCGGCAGCCTATTTGCTTGTGGAGTGGTGTGAGAAGCAGAAAAGGTCTTGGCTCTGTGTAAGCACTGCTCAGCAGTAACTAAAATATCTCTGTATAATAAAAACATCTCCATATTATCAGCACTGTTTTCAGCACAAATCCAAACCACAGCCCCATACTAGCTACTGTGAAGAAAATTAACTCTATCCCAGGCAAAATCAGCCCATTCTAAAAGAAAAAATCCTCATAATAGATAATTTACTGAAAAAAAGTATGAAAAAAAAACCAAAAAAAGAAAGACTTGCTGTATTAAGTACTGAAAACCTATGCCAATTAATTTACTGGAACAACCCTTCAAATGAAAACCCACATATTTTAGCATACTTCACTTGTGTCTAAATGTGTCTTCCTTTGGGTACACTTCTTGGACTGGTGCACTGATTTCTCATGTAGGGATTTGTTGGGTAGTACCCTAATTTCTAAAGAACTTGCATGTTGTATTTTTCCTCTACAGAAAACAAGTAACAAGACAAAATGGGAGGGAACTGCTATGTGACTGATCTATTCCTGACATGAAGCTAGGATGCAACTTGGACATATACATAAATTGAAGAGCTGGTCTCATATCGAAAGACAATCTTTGCTTATCTTAACAACATGATTGCATATGTATTTTATGACATTGTCCTGACACTACTTTTGGTACCATGATGAACAGTAATTATTGGTATGGTCTCTCAGCTTGGTTCCAGTAAAAAAGAACACGATATGTAAATTTATATCCTTAGTGTGTGTGAATGTGTATATGTGTATGCGTACATGCATCTATCTGTCTGTGCGTACATGCTCTCTGTCTGTGTGGATGAGTGCATGTGTGAACATAAATAAATACATTTGTATAAAAATGCGTATGAGGGTGAGTTACAGGTAAGATCCACAAATCTAAGTTCTTATATCAATATCTTGTGTCTACAAAGATATACCAATTATAGTAAATAAAATCCAGAATAAATTTGTGTCAAGCTGTCATAGTTTCTCCCCTTCTAAAAAAAAAAAAAAAAAAAAAAAAAAAAGAGAGGGAGAGGTATCTGTGAATGAAGAAATGGTCAACAATACATAATTTCTCCAAGGATAAAAACCTTGTCTCATACCACTGAATAGAACACCATAAAAACATGACCTCTGGGCAGAAAAAACCCAAAGGTTGGTTTTCATAAATATCCAGTTTAGAGCCCTATTTGCTCTATAGAAGCTCTGACTTCTGACTTAGTAACAATAGTCTATGATAGCTTCCCGAGGAGTAAGATATCCAATTCACTCCTGTCGAAGTTACTTTTTAGTGGAATATCTGATTCTCAGTGTCCATATCACTTGACAAAAAACTGTCGAAATAGCTGCAGTTGACTTTTTTTAGTATATGGGCTTAGATAATTTTGCAGAAATAGAGGCTTTTGTGACTATTTCTTTATGTGAAACTCTGCAACTTTTTTTGGATGAAAAGGACAAAATGTTTAATCTTTTTAGTTTTGTGACCAATATTTTGTAACTCCTTCCATTTTTCTTATACATATTTTTATGTTGTCTTCCCTGATAAGTATCAGGAACTGATAAGGAATGCTGTCCTCATTTGCTGTACTATCAATGTAATGTTTTGTCATACACTGCCAAAGGCATTCTTTGATTGCTATCTGAACCAGATTTTATCAACATCTTCTGGGCATTTAGACCATGTCTACACTTATTTATTAATATACATCACAGTGCTCCACAGGGCTCTGATCTGTGATCATACTGCCGAGCAGCTGCTTGGAGCATGCCCTTATCACTATCATCTCAGCTGTTTCCCTGGATTTCATTTCACCTCATTTTAGATTTATACAATACAAAAATCTACCACTAGAACTAGTTTTCTAGATGTGAAATTCCTCTGCCAAGCCATGACATATCTATAAAGGACAGGTTGATTTTTCAGGATATCTAATAAATACTGGCGCAAGACGCCACTTAGAAACCTGGAAAAATAAACCGTCTTGATACTCAATATTTTATAACTCTCAATTTGCAGACAAAGAACCAAGAATATGTATTTTACTGAGGGAAAGGAGAAATTGACAGTAAGAAATAAAATAAATAGAATAATGCATGATAACCACATTAGTAATTTTCAGTATAAAATAATGATAAGATGAAGATTGAATTCTTGATAAGCCATTTGCTAGGACAGTTTTTTTAACTTTTACATTTTTTAGTAAATCTATTGCAGTTGCCAAATCACAGAGCTCTGTCACCTGTCTTGCTGGGTGGCAAAATCTCATGCAGTCTGGTGCTGATAAGTAGTGTTAAATTGCTTGCTATCCAACCCAAAGACTTGCACTTGAGTTTTAGTATTCTGTTTTTTAAGTTGAAGCAAGTAAACATAGTCTTCAAAATTACATACAGTTTTCACTGCACAAAGTCTTCTAAAAAAGATTTTTTCAGTCTTCACATTTTTGCACTCTGAAACTGCAGGTTTTCTCCTTGTAAACATATTTAGACATATCTAGTCTGCCCTGAATTTTCATATAAAATGTTTTCAATGTAACTACACAGATTCTTTTGAAAAAGCCATTGGAACAATTTTTTTTTTTTTCCTATTGGGTTACAACACAGTGCTGTTCTCCTCCTGGCTCTCCAATATTCTTGAACTCTAAAACACCTTTTTTATATCTCAGCCACTAGGCTTACAGAGAGAAAAAGCAGGAATTCTTAGCCCAGAGTTTTTCTGGTTTAGATATTTATTGTAGAACAAGGTGAATTGCACACAGAAGTGCTTATTACTCTCTATAGACTATACAAGGAGTCTGCTTGATGAGATCAAATGCTGATGCCAACAAGTTGGTGTATTGGGTTTGTGTGGCCAAGTTTTGGTAGCAGAGGGACCTACAAAGGTGCATTCTGTGAGAAGCTGCTAGAAGCTTCCCCTGTGTCTGACAGAGCCAATGCCAGCCGGCTCCAAGATGGACCTGCTGCTGGCCAAGGCTGAGCCCATCAGCCATGGTGGTAGTGCCTCTGGGGTAACACAGTTAAGAAGGGGGAAGAAAACCTGTGCAACACTAATAGCAATTTTAGCCAGAGTGAGGAGTGAAAACACGTGAGAGGAACAACTCTGCAGACACCAAGGTCAGTGCAGAAGGAGGGGGAGGAGGTGTTCCAGGCACCAGAGCAGAGATTTCCCTGCAGCCCATGGAGAAGACCGTGGGGAGGCAGGCTGTCCCCCTGCAGCCCATGGAGGATGATAGTGAAGCAGATATCCACCTACAGCCTGTGGAGGACCCCACACCAGAGCAGGTGGATGCACCCAAAGGAGGCTGTGACCCTGTGGAAAGCCCATGTGAAAAGCCCAAGGCTCCTGGCAGGACCTGTGGCCCCATGGAGAAAGGAGCCCACACTGGAGCAGGTTTGCTGGCAGGACTTGTGACCCTGTGGGGGACCCACGCTGGAGCAGTCTGCTCCTGAAGGACTGCACCCCGTGGAAGGGACCCATGCTGGAGCAGTTGGTGAAGAACTGCAGGTCATGGGAAGGACTCACGTTGGAGAAGTTGGTGCAGGACTGTCTCCTGTTGGAGGGACCCCAGGCTGGAGCAGGGGAGAAGTGTGAGGAGTCCTCCCCCAAGGAGGTTGAAGCAGCAGAGACAGCGTGTGATGAACTGACCGCAACTCCCATTCCCCGTCCCCCTGCACTACCCAGGGAGAAGAGGTAGAGAAAACTGGGAGTAAAGTTGAGTGCAGGAAGAAGGAAGGGGTGGATGGAAGGTGTTTTTCAGATTTGATTTTATTTCTCATTACCCTACTCTGATTTGATTGGTAATATATTAAATTATTTTTCCTGAGTTCAGTCTAGTTTGCCCATGACGATAATTATTGAATGATCTCTCCCTGTCCTTATCTTGACCCGTGAGCCTTTTGTTATATTTTCTCTCCTCTGTGCAGGTGAGGAGGGCAGATAGAGCAGCTTTGGTGGGCACCTGACCTCCAGCCAGGATCAACCCACCAGAGTTGGTCATCTAAAATTAGAGAATATGAATTGAATCCAGATGACAATGAGATATCTTTCTTTTTCTGTTTGTTGTTTTGTTTGTTTGGTGGTTGGTTTTTTGGTTGGGTTTTTTTATTTGTTTGTTTGGGTTTTTTTTGAGTAAAACATCTAAAAGAAATATATTCCAAGACTATCACATATACATGTAGGAAATGAGGCAGGGAAGAAAATGCAGTGAATTAGAAGTTAAAGTCACGTTATCCTGAGATCTGAGAGGAGTATTGTCATGTTTATAAGTGTTTATTGTCTTCTACACTGTCTTTCCTTTCCATTTAGCCCTAAGGTCTTCTGTGTCATATTGTGTGTTGTGCAGAATGGAAATTTGTGGCTCTCTATCTGCTACAGCAATGGCACATTACAAAAGCCTGGAAATTACACTACCAATGAAAGTAGTGAGGGGTTCTTTCATTTTTCTGCCAGTATCTATAAGATATTTGACTTACAATACTGATTTTTAAAAAGATAATAAAAAGGCAAGTATCATGACATCACCATGAATTGCATATAATTATACTTTTAAAGCAAAGGAATATAGGGTTTGGAGGATATTCTAAGTGGAAACAGTTCTACTGCTTCTCTCACTTATACTTTGCTTCTTATTAAGTCCGATCTCCTTTGTAATGTAAGAAGAACTTCATAGATGTCTCTGCCACAGGGGACAGCCTTGTGTAAATGCTGAACTGGAAGCACTGGGATTTTCTTTTCCATCCTTGCACCCATACAAGTTCCTCACTCCTATAAATCTTGTAGCTCAGTCACATTTTGGTGAATAGCTCGTAAAACTGCTAGCTAGAAAATGGAAAACCAAGGGAGATTATCTCTCATCTTCAGTTCCTTGTCTTCCCCATCACAGATACTGTGCAAATAGCACTAACGGAGCTGTATCTAAGCAGGGCTAAGGGAGGAAAAAATTAAAGAGAATTTGTCTCTGTTAGTCAAACAATTCAAATATGTATGTCTAATCTAGTGGAGGAGTAATAATTCATTTAAGTAATAATGAAGGCCTTGTTCAGAACAAAATTAAGTACTTCACAAAAAAAGCCTGGAATATGCCATCCATATTCCCCAATGTCTTGCAGAAATCAATGACTTTAGAGAGGTAAATTGTTAATTCTTATAAGACTAGAGTTTTATCATGATTTATGCAAATACTATTAAATTTACTACAAATACAAATATTTTTATATTTATATATATAAAAATATTTTTTAAAAAAAAGACTATGGTGTGTGGCTGTCCATTTGATAGCATCTGAAGTGATGTAAAACATTTTTTAACCTTTAATTTTTAACTTGAAATGGCATTAGATTGCATAATGGAAGGTTTTTTCTGCCTCGTCTTCTATTTCTGGAGTTCTTCTGAAATCAGTGGATTTTTTGAATCAGTGAAAACAGACCTGGAGCCAGGGAATACCATGATCTGATGCATAAGAATCTTTCAGGAAAGTATTTTTATGCCGTTACCTGTAAATCTATTTATTCTCTAAACACAGAGAGGTTACAGTTCCCTGCTCTAAAGCCTAGAAATTTAGTCTGCTTTTCCCCCTATATTCACTATTAGTCCTACATAATGATAATTGTCAGGGTCAATCTCTTAACTTTATCAAAATCAGTAGGACTTTTTTTCCCCCTACATTTTGTGCTTTATATATATATATATATATATAGTAAAAAACACTAAAGCAGAAGTACAATAAATCTAAACTATTACTATCAGAACAAAATGCACACCACTTACAGCAGCTGATTGTTTAAAAAATAGATGCATATGCTACTTGATTTTCTGTTCACTAGAATCACTTTCTTTTTCCCTTCTTAACAAAAATTCCCTTCTTTTGATCTTATTCAGAAAGGCAGTAAGAGTCTTTTTTAGGAACACTTGAAACCCTCAATAGATGCTGATTTTTCCACAACATCTGCCATGTTCCTATTTTTCCATGCTGAACAGACATTTTTTAAAAGTAAATGCGGAGCAAACCAGATTTTGCTAAACCTTAATTAGCATTTTTATAAAATAGTTCACCCATAGAATTTAATATGAAAACTCTCTATAGCATGACTGGTTTAGTCCAACAGTAGAAGTTGTATTATCATCTTATTTGTCTACTGGGTGGAGATTGTAGCCCTGATTTAACCTTTCATATGCTTTAAAGCTAAATTTTACACCAAAGCAAAGCTATCATTACTGCTAATCTGGTCTTTGAGTTGTATCAGTACTCATTTAACTTTTTATATTATCAAGACAGTGAAAACTTCATGCTGTCATACGCTTGTTACAAGAGGTACTCAGTAGTGAATACATCGTGCAGTACACCATGGAGGCTATGTAAGTCAAGGGGAAGGTTTACCTGAGGTACACTGAAATAGATAATTAATGTTCACATCAAAAAAAACTTGTCATAAATTATTTAGAAAGTTATATTTACATTAAAACTTTCTTTTCCTTCAAAAAGTGACACCTTTCTAAGAATAATTTCTATGTTATTAACAAAAGCCCTCTAAATCTTCACAAATATAGCACTCAGATAAACTTTTTTCCCCAATTGAAGCTTCCACAATAATTTGAACTATATTTCTTGACATTCTTTTTTTTTCCTCACTGTCACATATTCCCACATCCCTCTAAAAGTTATCATGATGTCCAAACTTCACCTATCTTGGTAACACAAAGCCAAATAGTAGGTCTTGCTTCTTATCACCACCAGAAAATGCTCATGGGTGTATCTCTGGTCAGGCAGTGTAATGAAGAGGACTGCTTTCTAATGGGAAAGGTGAAGTACAAAAGAGCTCAGTAGTACTCAAATGAGTTTCCACTGAAGCATCTCTTAAAATGCAGAGGTATTTTGTCAATATCATTTTTCCGGGGGTGGAAGGTAATACTGACATATTGGTACCTCATGCAGACTGTGTAATTTTTACTTGGTTGCTTTGAAGATCAGAAGGGTATTTCAAGTCTATACAAAATAATAATTTCCTTAATAATTCACCCTTTTAAATATCTTTGTGATATATTTTAATTGTTCTAGAGAGTAGTGATGCTATGCTGAATTAAATTAAGAAATCAAAGATTTCTTTTTTTCTTAATTTAATTTGACAAAATATATATATTTACCTGACATTATGAGAGTAACTCAAACCCAGTGAAAAAAAAGGTTATGATATGAAAGATTCCGTGACTTTCAAGATTTCAGTTTTATTTCCAGTTAGTGTCTGATTAATTGCTGAAAGAGGGGGAAAGTTTTATTTCTACTATTATGATGATGTTAGCCATTTTAACTGGCACAGTTTAAAATAAAACAAAGATAAAGAAAAGAGAAATCTATATATTCAGTTGATGAATTCTCATCAAATTGCATTGTTCCTGACAGTGAATGAATATTAAGCATATTCTAGCAGTTCTATTACATTTTTTTTTGTTTATTTAGCATGTCTTATATGCTAGAATACAACTTTTATAATGATAATGAAAAGTTATATTTAGTATTTGTTCAGTTTCCATAATTTCTTCTTTCATTGATATTTACTTCTATAAAAGTGTCTTAAACATGAGCCTTTTTTCAGGACTTTTTTTTTTTTTTTTTTTTTTTTCCCCCCCCCGGCAGTATTTTTATATTGATATTGTATTCTTAAAAGGACTGTGGGGGGATCCCAGTTCTGTGTATTTTGGAAGAAGTAACATTTTAAAGGTTTCTTCATCTCTGCGTCTGTAAAAGAAATTATGTCCAAGCTAATTCTATTTCTGTGCTACAGAATAATTGCATTCATTTTCTTCCATCAGTTCCACTTTAGCCAGAAGTTGCCTTTTATCTTTAAGTTATTAATTTCTACTAGTTAATTTCTTTTTCCTTCTAGAAGTTGTGTCAGTATACACTATATGACTGCTAGCTAGATAACTTGGTATCCAGTTAAGTGCTCACAGATCCTTATCTCTTCCTAAGTTCCAACAGATCACCTCTGCTTTATTATGCTTATTGACATTTCCAAGACAGCTAAGGGATGTGCTGCTGTCAGCATGTCCATAACATCCAATACAGCCAATGTTATGGCTGTGGGTTGCCTGACTAGGAGAATTTTTTCACAGTTCATTGTTGCTAGTGGTAGGGTTTTTTGTTGTTGTCTTGGTGGTTGGTTTTCTGTTTTGTTTTGTTTGTCTTGTTTTGTTTTGTTTTGTTTTTCCCACAAATACCTTCATCTGATCTCACATAGAAGATCTGGAAAAAACACTGTTCCTCTTCCTGTCTCCCTGGAATCACTGGGAAGTAAGTAGAGCAAGAATTAGAGTTCTGGAGAGTCCCAGGATTCCCTACGTTGGGAAATGCCTTATTCAACTGAAGGTTGTTCTGAAATGTCTCTTTAACTGAGCTTTCTCTCTTTGCAGATCATTTAGCACACTGCACAGGCACTTGTCTATAGCGGTAGGATACTGAAAAAACAGTACTTCTGTAATATGAACTCCCCTCCAAGACTAATACATGCCTATTTTTCTACCATGCCAATCTATTCTAAAACCTGTTGTACCGCTAGTATTAAGGTGATGTAAGTCTCAGCTTAGAAAAGGATTGAGCCTGTACGTACTTATTTCAGTCTCTGTTTGCTCGGTTTCTGAAAACATCTGGAACTACTGTAAGCCACAGATTCCTTCAAGCTAAACAAAAAATTAAGAAGGAAATTAGGAGCTTTCTTGATAAGATAAACATTAAACTATCATGACATACTGGATCCAACATGTATTTTTTCTTAAATAATTAATTTCTAAGGAATAAGAGGGAGAAATAATAGAACATCATTTATTTGAAATGAGCTTTACTATAAATGAAAAAAAACCCTAGAAATTGTATGACACAAACATTCCTTAAATCAGAAATGACATTCTTTTGATATTCCAATGCATGTTGGCATATATATTTTCTTTCCCAGTTGGACATTCTGATTGAATGAACTGAATCACTTCACTATCACAAAATGGTCACAACTCAACAAAATGTGTTTTAATGAAATCAACTTCAAAGCAACTTATCTGGATGGAAGAGTGCAAATTGAAAATATGCATTAGAAAGCAGTGAATCTTAGAAAATAATCACAGATGAGCCCTTTTGAAAGAAATTCTGACTGTAATGAAGTAAAATCAGATACACTTTTCTGAATTTTTGCAAGTTATTGGCAAGGCAACCATCAAAACAATGCACATGTGTCTGGGTAACCCCAGCTGGTTGAAAAATGGTCAAGAGATGAAAATGCAACTTACTCAGGAAACAGTAAAAAAAGCTACCTGTGAAAAAAGTGAAGTTTGACATTGTCACTGTAATATCACAAAAATATGTGACATTAGGGTGCTTATTTCTCAGTATGGCTGACAAAGCATACATGGGTTGAAGATGGTTGGGGGAATTCAATTGTAGAATAAAATACATCTTTCTTTTTGTGACTGTCATTAAAAACTGTATCAGCTGACCAGAGAGCTTGAAGAGTATTCTCAGTATTTAAAAACAAGATGAACTGTACTCCTATAGAGAAATAAACTCATTTATACTCAAATCTTGTCATCATGATGATGGTGGTCATGGTGGTCTTCAAATTATGAATCTAATAATCACCTTAGTCATGTAATTTCTTCTGGGAAAAAAGGAAAATAGTAGTATTCGAAATTTCCTGTCTATCATAATAACTAACACAAATATGTGAAGACAGTGACAGCCATAAAAGATGGGTTTCAGTGATTCAGAGAGCTGATGGAAGGAATTATCTCAGATCTTCATGCTTCTTTTCCACACCTAACTATATTTATTCTATATTTTGTCTCTTCCTTGTTTCCAAATCCACCTGTCCTTTCTTTCACCAGTATCAGGAGTTTGCCACAACTATATCGAACAAACTAGACATGCTGAGCAAACATTCCAAGAAAATATGTTAAATGTTGTTTCTAAAATATATGATTAGTATGCTTTGCTAACATGTTCAGGGTTGAAGTGACCACAGAATGAAGGCCTTTTTCACCTAAGACAGATTGGTAAAGACTTTTCATTTTGTGAGTTTTCTTTTTTTTTCTCCTTTCTTTGCAAACATCACCATGTCTGTCTTTTGGAAAATAATTAAGCCACTAATTACATAATTCAAATCATAAAGTCATAGAATCGTTTTGGTTGGAAAAGACCTTTAAGATCATCAAGTCCAATTGTTAGTAGCAATAAAACTCTAAATAATTACTTGCCTTTATGAAGACTCAAATATAAGTAGCAATCTATTCTATTTGATACATGTAAGTTTACCTACTTTCATAAATAAACACTTAATAGCAAAAATCTATCATTTAAAAGCATTACTCAGTTAGAGTGGGACAAATCATCCCTATAGCTCTTCAGATGCAAACATCTAAAATATACAGGTCTACCATGGAAGGAGAAGAGTCCCATCTTGAAAGATTAAAACATGTTAATCCAATCACATTATTTAGATACAATGCAAGGATACCCAGATTAAATGTAATCATAGAATCACATATTTATAGAAGAGTTTAGCTTGAGTGGAACCTTTGGAGGTCATGTGGTTCAATCTTCTACTTAAAGTGGGATTAACACCAGGGCAAATGGCTCAGAGCCATCTCCTGGGAAACTTCAGAGATCTCTAAGATGGAGACTACACATCATCTCAGAGCAGCCTGTGCAATTTTTTTATTACTTTCACTCTGAAGAATTTTTCTTATATCTAGCTGGAACGTGCCTTGCTGCAAGTTGTGACTGCTGCTGTTTCCTGTCCACTGCACTTCCAGGAAGAGTCCAGATTTGACTTCTTACTCTAAGAATGGTCAGTCTAATACCTTCCCGTTAACTGAAGACAGACATTATTACTTCCTTTCAGCCTTTTCTTCATCAAGCTCTCCCAGCCTTTCCTTATGTGCTCCAGTCCTGACCATTTTAGTGTCCTTCTACTGCATTCATTCTAGTTTGTCCATGTGGTTTTTTTGTACTGAGGACACTAAAACTAGACACAGCACTCCAGATACCATCTCACAAATATCAGAGAAGCATAATAACTTTCCTCAGCCTGCTAGCTCTGGCCTTACAAATGCAGCTGAATATGTGACTGGTCTTTGCCATCACAAGGGTTCTCTGCTGACTCACATTCGCCGTGTTATTCATATTGACTTGCTGGTTCTTTTCTGCAAAGCTGCTTTCTAGCAAATTAGCAGCTTCCAGCTTAAATTTGCACATGGGATAGTCCTACACCAAATGCAAGACTTTCTATCTGACTTTCCTGAACTTCTCAGCAACCCATTTCCGTAGCCTGTTGAGAACCCCCTAAATGACAGCCCTGCCCTCCAGCATACTGACTACTTGCTGAGTTGAGCAGAGCTAATGTTGGGTCAGATTGCCCAGGGCCTTCTGACAGAAACTAGAATATGTCACACACAGTATGGAAGGATTTTTGTTTGTTTTGTTTTCTCTTCTAATGAGCTTAATACTTGAAAATACAGCTTGCAGGTCAGATAAGCCTTTGGAGGGCTCATCTCAAATCTTGCCTTAGTTCACACTTCTTTCAGATTCATTTTATCTGAATAATTCTACTGTTTTATTATGTATTTGCTAACTGGGACCAAAACATCTTTCGATAGATACCCTCTAGGGGAAGACGAGGGAAGCCTGAGAACGCCTTGCTTCCAGAATTACAGATTCTTCATAAAAACACTTCCATCTGTTAGAATATGTTACCCAACAAAAGCTCCTTATAAACAGGATGGTATGTAACTCTGTTGCAGGGGGAAGGACTGAAGAAGGTGAAAAGCTGCGAATTCAAGTACCTTTTACCCATCTTGTAAGTGGGAATCCAACTTGTCCTGTTTGTGCCTAGAACAGTCTAGAACGTTCAAGTGAAAAAACGGTAAGCACTTTGAAGCTGCTGATTTGATTTCCTTTTGATTCAGGTCACACTGTTACAAGAGTCTGCAGGCATTTTTCCCTCTCATTATTAATGTTTCATGCTGTTTAACTGTCTTAGTTGCATTTAGGTAAAAAATGTGGATCAAAGATGAAACAAAATATAAATGTTTGTTAGGTGTGAACCATATGTTAATATAGCTATAATTGATTTATTCACAGTATTAGACTTATTCCTTCCCTCTCTTTCACCAGTTTCTTTATTTCATCTTTTGTTTCACGTCAGTCTCTCTTTTGCTCCCAGTTCTATGTATTTTACTTTCTACTGTATTTTTCTTGTCCCCAAGTGTAATTGCTATATTTGTTACATGAATTTCTTTCATACATAGAACTTATAATCATAGCTTGTTTTTTCTCAGTCTGTTTGATGTTTGAAAGCATATATACACCTGATTTGGAACATCATAGAAGTTAGTAGCAATCATTTATTGTCAAGTTAACAGAAAAATGTAGTTACTCTGAATTTCCATGAGCTCACTCGTCAAAGAGTGGTGATACTGACAGAGTTGTGATCTTGCACTACAAATTCCAGGGACTCTGTTTCTTAACTGTCCTTTCAGTTCTTCTTACAGTTCTGCATGACATGCAGTGCAAGTTTCTTAAGGTTATTTGTTGCCAGTATAATAGAGATGATACAGGGAGATAGCAGAAGAGATTTTAAAAATATAGAAGTCCAATTGCAATTCTGATTGATAGAGGTGGATAACAGAGCTGTGCCTGTGTGCACACCCACTGCTCTTAGTCAGTAATTCCTGGGGTGGTCCAAGACCTCACCAGCCAGTTACCTGCAAATATGAGGCACTGCTGGACTTGCTACTCACAAAGCAAGAAAACCTGCTTTGTAATATCTCGGCTAGAGATAGCCTTCGCTGCAGTGACCACAATATTGTGGAGTTTGGGATCCTGCTGAGCAGGTTGAATGTTAGTGCTAAAAGACAAAGATTTTAGATTTTAGAAGAGCAAACTTCAGCTTACTCAGACCTCAGCTGGACAGATTCCGTGGGAAGCTTCCCTGGAGGATAAAGGAGCTAGTGAGTGCTGGGAGATTTTCAAGAATGCTCTCCTGGAAGCACAAAACCAGTTCATCCCCTTTAAAGGGAAGGGAAGTAGGCAGAGCAAGAGACCCCCTTGGCTTAACTGTGAGCTTCTGAGTCTGCTCAAAACCGAAAGGGAAGAGTACCAGAGATGGAAAAGCAGACAAATACCCATGGAGAACTATAAGGGCATTGTCAGGGCATGCAGAGATGCAGTCAGAAAAGCAACAGCTCAGCTCAAATCAAAATTGGCCAGAGCTGTCAAAAACTACAAGAAAGGGTTCTTAAGCAGAAGCACAGGGATAATATTAGCCCACTGTTAAACAGGAGACGTGAATTGGTCACCAACAATGCTGAAAAGGCAGAGGTTCGCAACACTTTCTTCACCTCTGTCTTTATCAGCACTGTTGGACCCCAGGTCTTGGGACAAAAATCTAGGTTGATGCAAACACAGATCTGCCGTCAGTGAAGGAAGAGTTGGTGGGTGAACTATTGCAGGAGCTTGACCCTTACAAATTGATGGGTCCTGACAATAGGCACCCAAGGGTGTTAAGAGAGCTGCCTGATGTCATTGCGAGGCCGCTCTCCATAATCTTTGAGAAGTGATGGAGATTGGGGGATGTCCCAGAACACTGGAAGAAGGCTAATGTCACACACCCCCCATCTACAAGAAGGGATGAAAGGAGGATCCAGGAAATTACAGGCCCATCAGTCTTACTTCAATCCCCAGGAAAGTTATGGAATGAATCCTCCTGGAGACTACCACAAGTCAACTGAAGCAGGTGATTGGGAAAAGCCAGCATAGATTCACCAAGGACAAATCATGCTTGACAAACCTGATCGCCTTCTATGACAAAGTAACCTGCTTGGTTGATGTGGGGTAAGCAGTGGGCATTGTCTAGCTGGGTGTCTCCAAGGCTTTTAATACAGTTCCCCACAGACTCCTCATAGAGAAACTGATGTGTTATGGTCTAGACAAGTGGCCCATACAGTGGGTGGGGAACTGGCTGACAGGCTGCACCCAGAGGGTGGTGGTAGATAGCTCTTTTTTTGAACTGGCAACCTGTCACAAGTGGGGTTCTCCAGGGACTGATATTGGGCCTAACGCTGTTTAATATCTTCATAAGTGATCTGGATGATGGGATCAAGTTCACCCTGATGAAGTTTGCCAATAATGCCAAACTAAGTGGGGAAGTAGACACTTTGGAAGGGAGAGCCACCCTGCAGAAAGACCTGGATAGGCTGGAAGAGTGGGCTAACAAGAACCTTACGAAGTTCAACAAGGACAAACATAAGGGCTTGCACCTGGGAAAACATAATCCAGGAGTGCACCACAGGCTGGGATCCACCTGGCTGGGGAGCAGCTCTGTGGAAAGGGACCTAGGGGCCCTGGTGGACAACAAGCTCAATATGAGTGAACAAGTGTGGTGCAGTGGCAAAGCAAACCAGCAGGATGCTGTGTTGCTTCAACAAGGACATCACCAGCAGAGATAAAGAAGTCACTTTCCCACTCTACTCAGAGCTTGTCAAGCCACACTTGCAATACTGTATTCAGTTTTCGTCCCCACTATACCAAAACATGTGGCCAGGCTGGGGAGGGTCCAGAGAAGGGCCACAAAGATGCTCAAAGGACTGGGAAGCCTGTCGTATGAGGAAAGGCTGAGAGAACTGGGTTTGTTCAGCCTTGAGAAAAGAAGACTTAGGGGAGATCTCATCACCATGTTCCAGTACTTAAAGGGTGGCTACAAAGAAGATGGAGACTCCCTTTTTACCAGGAGTCACATGGAAAAGATGAGGGCTAATGGGTGCAAGTTACTCCTGGACACAAGAAGAAAATTTTTCATGAGAACAATCATCCATTTGAATAATGTCCCCAGGGAGGTGGTGGATTCCCCAACATTGGACACTTTTATGGTTCATCTGGGCAGGGTGCTGGGCCATCTTGTCTAAATGGTGCTTTTGTTTGGACAAAGCTTTTGCCAAGAAAGGTTGGACCAGATGATCCTATTCTATGATTCTTATGATTCTATGAGTTAATGGACTGGTTTGAGACAATGAACGGACTTGGACCGAGGTGACTGTCTGGACCTTCCTATTGAGTATTTCACTCATTGTTACAGCAGCCCTCCAGAGTACAATGTTGAGCAGCTCTAGAATATCCCCCATGCAGCTCCTGCTGTGCCCAGCTCAATTTGTATGCTTAAATGTCTTGGTTAACCCTAAATTTAGTGTTACAAATAGTCATCATTTTATATTCTATTTCAGTCAATAAAGAAAGACTTCAGCTGTCAAAGGTCTATCTGATTCCTAGCTTGCCCAAAGGAATGAAAAGCTTCTGTAAGTTCCGTTTCATATTCATCATTCCATGTTGATATCTTGGATATCCAGAAACATCTGAAATAGTGATAATGTTTCATTCACACCAAATTGTGTGGAGCTTAACCGAGCTTTAAATGTTCAAGGTTAGATTTCTGATGTTCCTCCACTCATTATTTCTATCTTTAACTCTTGTTCCATTATATTGGAAAATATAGTGATATTACAATCCTGTGGATTCAGGGTTTTTTTAACATGAAAACCATTTTGTCTTTATAGTTTAAAATTCCCTAAATAATAAAAAAAAGCGCCTCAATTTGAAATTTATTCCCATCTCATTTGTTTTCCTTAAGATGTCTGATCACTAAAGAGCACATGTATCGTGTCAATCGTCTATTACAGAAAGTGTTTTGTGATGCCAGAGTGCTTATATGAAAGTCAGAAAATTACAGGTGATTTTACTTTTATTATATTCACTATCTTTTAATATTTAATGCTGTATGTATATTTAATATTTAATCTAAACCACCATGAAATAATGTTATACTTGTGGTTTAGTCTTGCAAGTATTTTGTGTATTTCAAAGAGCCCAAAGTGTGCTGGAGATGGGTGCTGTCTGGTACTTATTGCAGTGTAAAGAAAGCATTATGTGCTTAATTCACTTTTCTGCAGATAGGCTTGTAGAGTCATCTGAGACACCCTGGAGTACCAAAGACATATGTCAGAATCTGGCAGATAGGATATAGAAACTATGGAAAGCCCAAGTCCTTCTGGAGCAGCTCCTAGTGGTGAGGAGGAATGCTTAAGGGCATCTCAGATGACATCAGATACTGCTCTGTGGTCAAATAAAGTGTATTCAGTTGTACTTTTTCTGTGTGCCCTCAAATAATTTGATCAGACTTGAAGGGATGCTAAAGATTGGGTCACAATTAACAAGGCAATGCTTTTGTCCAGATGGAGTTTTTGCCAAGAAAGATTAGATTAGATGATCCTTGAGGTCCCTTCCAACCTCGTATTCTATGACTCTATTAAAGTAAGCTTAGTAACATTATTCTGACTGACATACTGTCTTTTTTTCCTAGATCTAGAAGTAGGCAAATATATGTTATTTTCATTTATAGCGCAGAAAGATCCATATAAAGGTGACCTTTAAGATTAGTTTTCAACAGCTCAATGAAGAAAACATGCATTTGTCATTATCAAAAAAACAAAAAGAAAAACAAACACCACCACCCCCCCCAAAACCTAGAAGCAATACCAGAACAAGATGGAATAGAAAGGAAAATTAATATGGCTATTTTACCTTGATTTTTCTCATCTATTATATATAATAAACATAAATAAATAAGAACTTTCTGCTTGTTTAATTGATCTGATTAGACTTTGTCAAATTTTGGGTTCAGAATTTACAGGAATATGGGCAAAATCTAAAACAAAGCTTAAATAAAATCCTTCAAAGACTATACATAAACAACACATCTGCATGAAAAAGGGAAAATTCCTTCATAGAAGTTGGAAACAATTTTTCTGTAAGTGTTCAGTCAAATTTTGTGGCTATTTGTTGTTGCAGATCTCTCATAATCTCTCCCCAATATTGTCACAGATACATATTAATTGTGTAATTTTTCTAGAAGGGGTGTTAAATAATGTGTATGATCATAATGTGTATATGACTTTACTGTTCTGTGTGACTGTACTACTCCTACAGTACCAAGGATGCACTCTTCCCACAAGGTATAAATAAGTTTTCCATCTCCTCTTTCACAGTAGACACTCTCTACCTGAGGGCACCATGAAGTTTTAACCTACGATTAACCTCCCTGAGAAAAGTCATACTGTTTTTCAGTGACAGAACATTTTTAATGACATTTCATTGGTCCAATGAGGAAATCTTGAGCAAAACCCACCAAGCCTTTGTATCCTAGTAGAAGGAATGTTTAGTACAGAAGAGGGCTGGTTGCTCATTCCATCTCTTTGTCCAGTTCATCAATAGATGGCAGCAAATAGCTCTTTTACCTCTGATCTCCAGCCCAGAGTGTTACACACATTTATTTGTTTAGTGTTCCTTTCTATCTCTGCTTTTCCTTCTAAAAAGGTCATGTACGTGACTGTATGTGACAATGCAGTTACACTATAGAACATATATGACTTAAGTAGGTAACTTCTTCACCAGCTCCTTGCTAGGGACAATTCATAGGGTTTCACTGGGAACTGTAAACAGTTCCTGCCAAATCCAAGTTAGCAAGGAAGTGTGTACATATCTTGCACACGGAAATTCACTGAAATAGTAGAGTTACAGACAGAAATATCCCATATTTAAGTTCCCATTTATTAAGGAGCCACAAAAATCAGTCCCTAAAATCAAGGTTCCAATATATCCTTTTGATAAATTTTTTCTTTTGTTCCTCAGTTTCAGGTTTTGGAAAAGATTTTGGTCCTCTTAGACTTTTGCAGTATTCCTTGTGTAGGTTGTCCTAGAAAAGCCCCTTGGGCCTAGTCAGTCTGGATAGTAAGGATGTGTAGTTATCTCTGAGGGAAAAAAAAGTTTTATCTCTCTTCAAAAAAAAGAAGAAAGGAAAGGAAAGGAAAGGAAAGGAAAGGAAAGGAAAGGAAAGGAAAGGAAAGGAAAGGAAAGGAAAGGAAAGGAAAGGAAAGGAAAGGAAAGGAAAGGAAAGGAAAGGAAAGGAAAGGAAAGGAAAGGAAAGGAAAGGAAAGGAAAGGAAAGGAAAGGAAAGGAAAGGAAAGGAAAGGAAAGGAAAGGAAAGGAAAGGAAAGGAAAGGAAAGGAAAGGAAAGGAAAGGAAAGGAAAGGAAAGGAAAGGAAAGGAAAGGAAAGGAAAGGAAAGGAAAGGAAAGGAAAGGAAAGGAAAGGAAAGGGAAAGTAGACTTCAAAATCCAAAATATAGTAGGGAAAATTTTGCTCAAGCTCCAGTGAAATCATCTCTGACTTTAGAACTCATAAAGGTATTTCAAGCATAAGGAGTGCCTGTTTAAGAAAGTAAAAACTTGTAGAAAAATAAACCTTTACTTAAAGTCAACTATGATATTTCAAAACTTCATATTTAAATATTATTGTGCAAATTAAAATGAAAACATATCTATCTTTAAATGAAAGCAGATATCACACTCAACTGATACAGTAGTCCCTAAGAACATACAAGAAAACTAAGATGAATCAGTAGAATATATTCAAAAAACTTTGCTGATAATCTCCTCTTCAATCAGTTTGCTGATACCTGAGCTAAAGACACTTTATTTACCTCATACTGCAGTAAGAATACTCTTCCTCACAGTGTGTTGTCATGATGATGCTCTTGGGATATAAAAAGAAAATGGTAAAAAGAGATTAATAGATAGCTAAAAATATTTTGATGCGGTGTACATTAGAAAATGAAAAAAAAAAAAAAAAAGAAGAAACAGCTTTTGTGTCACCTCTATATAACAAAAGTAATTAATTGCTTTCTACTGAGAACCATGGGCCAGACTTATCCCTAATAAAAGAGGACAGCTGGAAGAAATACTGAGTGAAATGTGAGATCTCATCTGGTTTGAGGACTTCATTTACTATCTTACTACATCCCAGTAAAGTGAAAAACATATGAATCATACTTCTCCCCAGATATTTTTTTTTTTTAAATATATAGTTTTTTCTATTAGGAATCTGAATTCAGTTTGGATGGTTCTGGAAAAAAAGAGGTATGATTTTATACCAAAGGTAGGTAGGTATAATATAAGAAAAGACCATTTAAAATAGTCTGCAAATGATAGATGTTGAAAGTGCATTTAAACAATTACCGATGTGAAATGAATTTAACACAGGTTGTGTAATTTATTAAGTCTGGCAGTACTCAGTTACTTACTTAAGCCAATAAAGTTATTGAGATTTGGAAAGGAAAATGAGAATTTGTCTTCATTTACTGAAGATGCCCTTCATTTGTTATTAAATTTTTAATTTATACATATTGCAACTTTTATAAAATTAATTTTCTACACTAAGCATAATTTTCTCTTTTGAGATTTAATGTCATATGTGAAATGAATTATAAAAGGTCATATTTTACTGCTGCATCTTGAGCCAATGTTTTGATGGAATTGAAAAAACAGTGTTCAAGGTTCAAGCCACTAGAGTTTCTGTCCTTGCTACATTACCTGTGACAGAACAAGGATGTTGCCAGCATAACAAGCACTCTTGTATGAAATCAGTGAGGTTGAATTGCCAGTGACCAGTCCATTAATTCCTGGTAAGTTCTATTTTCTGTTTTCTTAAATTGGCATGTTTTAATTAATTTTGGAGAAAATATTATGTGAAAAACCATCACTGGGATATTATTAGGCAAACAAATGTATTTCATTTTTGCAAAGTTCAAGGATAACCTACATAGATGTTATATAAAACATGAAACAGCTTTATTTTAATATTTCTTTGTAGTGCTATCCATCATGAAAATAATAGAAGTTAATGTCTAATCACAGGAAAAAGATACTGCTTCATTATTATTTTTTTTTCCCCTTGAGAAAGAACATTGTTTTCTTAGGGGCTCAACTGTATAATTAGCATTGTATTGTAAAATGTTCATAATGTGTGGAAAATCAGAGATTAAGATCTAGTGTAAGGTATATAACTTAGCTAGAACATTCAGTAGAAGTTGTTCATTTCGTTTTTTAATATTGGCAGTCAATGAACACTGCGTGTATTTTCACCTGAGGGAGTTGTGTTACTATATTTTAAAATAAAACCAAGGAAGAAATATAGGCTTTACTATGTTTAAATTCTTTCTGTGTTTCAGCAAGAGAAATGCAAAAATTACTTCATGAGAACTTTATGCTTACCTGTGTTTGGGCTTCATGCCTTAGTATGAGATATAAAAAAATTTGAAACTTACTTTGTGTTATTTGGTCACAGCCTGAGGAACTGGCATGGAGGACTACAAAGCAGTAGTAGAGCTCTGTTTCCCTGGGTACACCTGTATACGAGATCCTTCAGCTACTGCTTAGCAATATTCTGAGAAGAGGTCTCTATCTGGCTAACTAAACTAGTTTACTTCCATTTTGAAGCTATGACACCTGAAGATGTTCACACACAGACACACACAGACACACACCCCCACACACCCTCAATAGATCAACACAAACACGAGAATGATGCCTCTACAGGTATCACACACAAAACCAGCACTAACATAAACACAAGCAATACAAATGGCCTGATCCTGTTCTTACTTGCCATTTTCAATATAAAAGTAGGACAAAAGACAAGTAACAAGTAACAAAGGAACAAAGCAGGGAACCCAAGGAGATGAGATAGGGTGTGAAAAAAAAAGGACCCAAGGAAGGGGCATAGCTGAACAGAGCATAGGCAGAAGCAGAATTGAAGTAGAAGCATCACAACATGAGAAGCTCTGAGAAGACAAGTTATAGTAAAAACAGGAAATCCCCTTAAACAAGCATCCTATTGCATCCTCAGCTAGATGAACTGTTCATTTATTGAGACTCTCTCTACAGTTGGCCCTTCAATTGGCTCTTTTAAATATTATGATTGCACTGTCATACCTGTAGGAATGACTTTAAATTCTGTAATTTAGTTTTCAGAAGTGCATCCCTTTGTGCATGTATTGATCTTTCCTTTCTGAAACCAATTTCCCTCTTTAAATAATCTGTTCTATTCACAAGTGGCTTCATCCTTACTTTTTGTGTTACCATGTGTCAGGATTATATCTTTATTGCAGATCACTGTCTGGGAAACTAATAATAAAAAAAAAAATTGTGCAGCATGATGATAATTGAAAGTGGCCCACTTCCAAGAGCACCATAAGCTTTAGCAGATGTTGGTCAGACTGCACTAAATATTTGTGTGCAACTTTAGGAATCTCAGTACTCTGCAGTCAATGACCATAGACTGCTGCTTTCAGATTTCTGGGCTTTATGAGTTTTTTGGGGTTTTTTTTGTTTTTTTTTTTTTGACAAATGAACACTCAGAGTCACGTGAATGGCAGAGAGGATATGCAAATCGACTGCAATAAGAAGGAAGTCAAACTCATTATTAACAATAGTACAAAGTGTCAGGAAGCATAGAGGGCCAGATGCTCCCTAATGGGTGGGGAGTTGGGTGTAATAACATGCCAGCAGAGCAGGGGCCTTGACAGCCAGGGTCCCGTCCTACAGTATCCAGGCAGGGGGAGCAAAGCAGGCCCAGGCACAGCAGCTAGGTTCAACCAAGAGTCCAAATCATCATAGTGATAGGACAGATGTGAGGTCAAGACACAAGGTCAGTCAGGTCAGGATCAGAATCACATCTGGTAAAGGTAACCAGGGTCAGACACACTCCACTGACTAGAGGGCAGGTTCATAGTGTCAAGACAAGTATGAGATCCAAAAATATTAAGGGATTGGATCATCTTTCATACAAGAAGGGATTGAGGGAGCTGAGATTATTTAACCTGGAAAATAGAAGGCTCTAGGGGATCTCATCAATGTGTATAAAAGACTGATGGGAAGGAATGAAGAGGGACACAGACTCTTCTTGATAGTGCCCAGATAAAGGACAACAGGCAATGGGCACAAATTAACATGAAATTCCATCTAAACACAAGAAAATACTTCTTTAGTGTGAGGTTGAACAAACACTGGAGTAGGTTGCCTGGAAGGGCTGTCAAGTCTCCATCTGTGGAGAATCAGAACCCAACTAGAAACAGTTCTGCACCATTTGCTCTAGCTGACCCTGCTTGAGTAGGGGGTTTGGGCTGGATGACCTCAGCAGGGCCTTTCCAACCTCAGTGATTCTGTGATTCTGAGGTGAAGCCGAGAGGTTTGTCTGGAGGTCAGAGATCAGACCAGTGAGACACATGGCCAGGCAGGGGCACAACTGGTGGCTGAGGTGGAGACTGGCATGCCTACAGTGTAGTTAAGGCAGGGACAAATAGTGACACATTGTATGTTACTAGGCACCCAAAACGTGACTTGATTGTCACCAAGTATAGGAAATACTACTGTAACATCTACTGCAAAGAAGCAAAGATGAGAGATTTGATCTAATTTGAAGTGTTACCAGTGGGGAATCCAGGGTCTGAATTTAGAATTGTTCCATTTGGAAGGGACCTACAATGATCATCTAGTCCAACTGCCTGACCGCTTCAGCGCTGACCAAAAGTTAAAGCATATTATTAAGGGCATTATTCAAACACCTCTTAAACTCTTACAGCCATGGGGCATTGACTACCTTGCCAGGAAGCCTGTTCCAGTGTTTGACCACCCTCTTGGTAAAAAAATGTGTCTTCCCTTCCCTTCCCTTCCCTTCCCTTCCCTTCCCTTCCCTTCCCTTCCCTTCCCTTCCCTTCCCTTCCCTTCCCTTCCCTTCCCTTCCCTTCCCTTCCCTTCCCTTCCCTTCCCTTCCCTTTGCCCTTCCCTTCCCTTCCCTCTTCCCTTCCCTTCCCTTTTCCCTTCCCTTCCCTTCCCTTCCCTTCCCTTCCCTTCCCTTCCCTTCCCTTTTCCCTTCCCTTCCCTTCCCATCCCTTCCCTTCCCTTCCCTTCCCTTCCCTTCCCTTCCCTTCCCTTCCCTCCCCTCCCCTCCCCTCCCCTCCCCTCCCCTCCCCTCCCCTTCTTTTACCTTCCCTTTCTTTTTTTTTGTGCTCCTCCACTGTTACCAGACACTCCTTACAGATTTCTAAGAACTATGCAGAGCTAATTTCTTCCATCACCTCCTTACCTAAAACCCAGCTCTCACTTTACATCTTTTCCGATTCACTGTGGTCTTCAAAGTGCTTCACTACAGTTATCATTCAGTCAGGTTAAGATGCAAGTAACACATCCTTTTTTATGACATCAACCTTTTCTCACTTTCTTGCCTGGCAGCTCTTCACTGGGTTGTTTAGGGGCCTGTGATACCTTTGAATAAAACTGCCTTCCACTGACTGTAAAACCCATTTGTGACTTGTGATGCACAGAAATAGGTTTTTAAGAATTTCTGTATCTTGAGGGTCTATTAGTCTTTATTTTCTGGATTTCATGCAATTGTCCCAACTAAATAAGGATGTTGAAGAGCAAAAACAGTGAGTAGGGTGTCAAGACTTACGTAACAACTTAAAATACATCATATGTTTATAAAAATATAGTCTGTTTTGTGCCTTTAATTATATCAAGTTTTGTACCCACAAAACATTTAGAACATATTGTGATGGGTTGACCCTGGCTGGAGACCAGGTGCCCACCAGAGCCACTCTATCACTCCCCTCCTTCACTAGACAGGGGAGAAAAGGTATAACGAAAAGCTTGTGGGTCGAGATAAGGACCAGGAGAGATCATTCACTAATTATCATCACGAGCAAAACTTAGAGAGAAAATTCATCTAATTTATTACCAAGCAAAACAGAGTAGAGGAATGAGAAATAAAATCAACTCTTAAAACACCTCCCCCCACCCCTCCCATCTTCCCAGGCTCAACTTCACTCCCGGCTTCAACCTCCGCCCCCCCCAGCGGCACAGGGGGACGGGGAGTGGGGGTTACGGTCAGTTCATCACGCGGTGTTTCTGCTGCTTCTTCATCCTCAGGGGGAGGACTCCTCTCATCGTTCCCCTGCTCCAACATGGAGTCCCTCTCATGGGAGATAGTCCTTCACAAGCTTCTCCAACATGAGTCCTTCCCACGGGGTGCAGACCTTCAGGAGCAAACTGCTCCAGCGTGGGTCCCCCACAGGGTCACAAGTCCTGTCAGCAAACCTGTTCTGGCGTGGGCTCCTCTCTCCACAGGTCCACAGGTCCTGCCAGGAGCTTGCTCCAGCGTGGGCTTCCCACGGGGCCACAGCCTCCTTCAGGTGCCTCCACCTGCTCTGGCGTGGGGTCCTCCATGGGCTGCAGGTGGAATCTCTACACCCCCTCATCCTCCCTCCATGGGCTGCAGGGGGACAGCCTGCTTCACCATGGTCTTCACCACAGGCTGCAGGGGGATCTCTGCTCCGGCGCCTGGAGCCCCTCCTCTCCTCCTTCTGCACTGACCTTGGTGTCTGCAGAGTTTCTTACATCTTCTCACTCCTCTTTCTGGCTGCAAAAGCTCTCTCTAGCTTGTTTTTTCTCTTTCTTAAATATGTTATCACAGAGGCGCTGATTGGCTTGGCCTTGGCCAGCAGTGGGTCTGTCTTGGAGCCAGCTGGCATTGGCTCTGTCAGACACAGGGGAAGCTTCTAGCAGCTTCTCACAGAAGCCACCCCTGTAGCGCCCCCCCCCCCCCAACCAAAACCTTGCCACGCAAACCCAACACACATATTTCCATAAAATTAATTTTATAAATATTTTTGCAAATCCAGAACGAATCATGCTGTATCTCATTCCCTTATTCTGTACAAAAACATCCTTCCTATGACTGACATGCAAACCCGTTTATTACAGTTACGGATGAAGGAAAACAAGGATTTTATTTAAACACAAAGTTTCTTTGGAACTGATAGCAAATTCTTGACTACAGTATAAGCTGAATTTTAACTGCCTGAACAGTAACAAGAAACATGAGTTACATTCAGTTCCACAGCATTTACTTTCCTATTGATTTTATTAACAGATATCAACAGAAACTTCTGAGTTCAGTGCACAAACATTTCTCACAGATACATCATTGTGTCCTCATCTTGTCTGCACATTCTTGTCCCCAAGTTGAAGGTTGCTATAGGCACTGTAACTCCATAGATAAGATTAAAACTGTAAAAAAAAAAAAAAAAAAAAAAAAAGATCTTTATGGTATCATCTTGGGCTCCCATCTTCTCCTTAATGTAAATCTTGATTTTTTAAAATTCTTATATTCTAAACCCAGAGGTACTGGATATCCTTATTTATGTTACTAGCATGGCTCCTGTCATGGTGTCAGTAACCTGTGCTTCACTGAAGTGTATATAAGGAACACACTATAGATCTGCTAAGAAAATAAGTTGAAAAGCACCTGTAGTAGAATGTGACAAATTTCTTAATGATGTGAGTGATAGCTAGCAGTTTAAAACTTGTATTACTGTAATCTTAATTAACTTAGATTACTTTAAACAGCAGTGTGTCTGCCTGTTATTTACCTAGAATATAGCTCAATAAGAATCACTATTTTAAAATATATTAATAAATATAAATCCCTCTTATCATTATAAAAGATGTTATATTTACTTCAGTGAAAGTATGTATATGAAAGAACGGAAAAAGGATGAAAGAGTATAGGAAAATCAGATGCAACAAAATACAGAAAGAAAAAGCTAATATTAACCTATTTTTGAAATAAAATGTGGTAATAAAAAGGAAAATTACATGGAACAGAGGAATAAATCTATTTATAACTATAGTTCATAGTAAGAATATGTTTTATCATACTACATGTAATTAATGTCTTTCACAATTTTCCTTAAAGATTAATTTTTCTCAAGCCATGCTCTAAAGTTTTTATGTTAGAAGGAGTTGTTTTATTTAAAAAAAACTAAAACTTTAACCAAAATCTCACTTTATTATTTTCTCATTTTATTTAGTGAATTTGTTACATAAAAGGGATCAAATCCCCAGTTTACTTTACAGTGCAGGATAATGAATCATCTTCAGTGTTAGTGGCAATGTCACAGAATTTGGACTTCTGAGAAAGTACAATATGTGAACTGAATGATCACTAGGTATTTTTATTATTCTGTGTGATCTTAGATTTAGTAATGAATATAAACACATTTTTGGACAGTTTGAAATGGGTTTATAAGAAAACTGAAGACTGCTGGCCTCCAGCAAGAAATGGATACTATGGCCTATTCCCTCCTCTACCCCACCCATTAAGAAAATTAAACACAAACCACAATAAAATAGCTGCTAAAACCCCCCCCAAACCTGCAGAAAACATATCAACCTTCAAAAAAACCCCAAACCCCAAAACACCAAATCACCCCAACAAAATAAACAGAACCAAAAAAAATTGCCAAAAAATAAACCTCAATTTATATTTATTTTTTAAATACTGTAGCGAAAGTAAAAATCTATGTTATAGTTCTTAGGTGGAGACTTCTATAAGGATGCACACTGCTAAAGTACTGCTACATGAATGAAGAGGCAAATTCTCTGACTGGTAATTTTAAAAGGCATTGAAGGGTTTGCTTGCTTTATCTACCACTTAAACCAGCAACTCAAACCCAATCACAATAAATAATTTATCTATGTTCAACATCTATTTTATTTCTATCTCCTCATATGAACTCTTTTTTTTCTAAATATTAATACACTATTCATTATAGCAGTATATTAGAATTTGAAAAGATTTTACAATTATAAGAAAGTATTATTTAGAGAAATGCGTTTAGTAGTCAGGAATTAGGACTCCTTGAAAAACAGATCAGAGGAGACTCTAGCATCTACCAAGAAATAGCAGAATAAAACCTTATATTTTTAATCATCTAAAAAATATCTAATTCATTGTCTCCTGTGTATAATTTGTATCATTGGATTCTAGATTATCTATGCATAATTAAAAAAAACCAACCAACCAAACAAACCACCCCCAAAAAAAACACAAGCAAAACTGTGCATCAAATGTTTTAATTGTTGGTTAACTGTTAGCTAAGCATAGGACCAAGTAATAATTGAAATTATAACTTGAATGCAAATGTGCAAATCTATACAATTGATTCTTGAAATTTCATATTTTGTTCCAGTGACCTTAGTGCTGTAGTGTCTTTAATGAAAGCCAGTGGTACTTTGGGTTACCTTATGTCAGGTTTCATAAAAGTGAGCTGTCTAAAGCTTAGGTAGTCATAAGCCTGCTTTTAGTTAGGGGAGAGAAATAGACACCTGTAACAGAAGATTCTTCTCGCTGTAATCCAACACACATGAATAACACTCTAGATGCACATATTGCTCTTCTGACTGCAAAGGGACACTATGTGGATAGCTTAGATTCAGACACATAATTTTTCAATTTTTGAAGCTACGGAGACAGACCAAAAAATACTCTCTTTCAAATAAAATAAATAAAAACATAATACAGTTGAGTATGTGCCTATTGGTGTGAGTGTGTCAAAGACTCAAAGAGATTTGTTTGCTTATAACAGAAACTGTTTTTCAGAGGAAACCAAGGCACTTGCTGGAATAACATGTATGAAGACCACATTTATCTTTGAGCAACGAGAATTTATCAGGAAGTAAAAGAAGGTTTTTACCCCTAAAAGTGCTTCCAATAAATTTAACTGAGAGCTTGTCAAGGGCATATATCTTTCTAGGAGAGATGAAGACATGTGTCATTATTGTTCATAATAATAGGGGGCTGAAACCACTGCTTGAGAGATTTTTCCTGGCCTGTTTCCTACAATTGCAGTGCCTGCCCCTGCATTTTAAGATGTATTTCCAATGATATCAAGAATAACTTCAGTCTTTAACTGCTGAGCAGGTATGCAGCTCAATCCTGCATAAAAATTTTCCTCATTCACATATTCTCTCACTTCCCACCAATAGTCCTACAGCAGGCTATGTTTTTAGAAAAGAATTATTAGATTGTTTTCCACATTAAAACTTCTTTATGGAAAAGTATTCTTTCATCTCTGTGATTAGTAACCTCATGCAAATTGCAAGTGACTTGATTAAAATTTTTGCATCTCTGTGAAGAGAGTTTCCAAGATTCTAACTTGCTATGAAATAAGTTGATGGACAGAAATTCTTTAAGACAATAATAGGTAGCAGTTGGAAAAAAAGTGTATTTAAGCTATTGCAAGGAGAACTATCTCCATGAGATATGCTTGATGAACTTAGTTAATGTAAGTCTATTTAAAGAACAGAACAAGAACAATGAAAGCAAAACATCAAAAAATTTTTTCTGATATGTTGGTGTTTGTGATTCTTTATAATAAACAAACAACTTCAATGAACTGTGACATTTGTTCACAAACCTTATGATGTTGTTTCTACAGTAATTGATGTAATCAGGCCTTTTAAAATGTTGACAGAAACTTTGGACAAGGAATTTGGTACTAAATGCTACTAAGCATTGAGTAAAATGCCTAACTTTTTTTTTTTTTTTTTTAATTCCTTGATTCAGAAAACAGAAATTGATTTATTTTACGTGCAATAAAATTGAAGGTCAGAATTAAGCAGTTTTCAGAGGGAGTTTTAATTAGATAAGGTTAAAGCCCCACAGAGCTTCTCTGTCTTCTATCTTTAATTCCCACTCTGTAGGAACCTTCTGAACTTGCCCTGCTGCTTTATTCAGATGCAATCAGCACCCTTCAATGAAAATCTAATTTAAAGAGAATTCATTATAGTAGGTGACTTATTTAAATAGGTGAAAATTAATGCCTCTGAGCATAGAACTTCATGTTCTAAAATGATTTTAAGGTCTTGTAGGTAAGCTATAACAACACTTCTCGCAGCTGAACACAATTTATATCTGTATATAGATATATCTATATATAAAGAAATATATATATGCCTGTATAAATAAAATTTATGATGAAGTCTCTCAAAGTGTTTCACAAACATCTTAGAAGTGTCCCTTGAATATTGGAATTTAAGTGAATGTTATTTTATTTCATTACCCTTTATTTTCCAGATGAGTATTAAATATAAGAAGTCCAAGAAAGCCTAATTTGCTTATAGTCATGTAGTGAGTCAAACACAGATACGAAAGAAAAGAAACTGGGTTTCTTAATTCATACTCTCTGGCTGCAATTAAAAGGATACAACAAAGCTGATTTTTAATTACTTTACACTTGATGTAGTCATGTATTCATGCACTGTAGCTGTAACCCTCTGACATAATTTTTGATTTGATGGTATTCTAAAATGTATTTTCACTCATGTGGGTCAATATGCCAGTGACTAAAGGTATTGAACAGCTTGGATAAAGAGCCTAAAGCATATTATCAAAACTTAGTGGTGAAATACATTTGCATTTAATGCTACAGGACAGTGGAAAATCAGACCTCCTGCCTTCAATGCAATATATATTGCAACATTTAAAATAAGGCAATGTTTGAAGGAAAATATATACTCCTTCATTAGACCAGATGTGTATTCAGAAAAATTGAGAAGCTTTCAGGCATGCAAATCCATTTTTAGCGTTGAAATAGAAGAAACAAACTTGAAATTACATGCAAGCTGAGAACAATTTGTTCTGAGTTTAACTTAGAAGTATGTTAATCATTGAGATAGTTTGACGGAAGAGTTCATCCATAGCCAGGCAAGGGAAAGAAAGTGTTTCTAATAGAAAAGGAGGATATCACTATCTCTCGTGAGAGAAGAGACAGACTGAGTAATAGTAGATGTTGGCACCGGTGTCATGTGCGGTGTACTGTTAAATATAAGCCCAGCGTCACTGAGATTGCATTTATCCATTTGGCTTACGAATATAGTCTCTGCTCTGTCTTTGTGCCTCTTGAACATAGTAACTGAGGTCAGATACTGACTGACTGCTTTGTGAGAAAGAGTCTTAAATTTATAACTGCATGCTGGAGATCTTACTCTTTACTAAGACTTAATTGTGCTAGGTGAACGATTACTACTCCACTGCATACAGAGTACTTTGTGGAGTAGCATGACGATTCTGTACCATATATTCACCCAATCATAAGATAAAATAAGGATATCTGTTTTTCTGAACGTAGTTCTTTCCAGAATTGAACTGACTCCTCAACTCCAAGACTACAGCAGTGACAGAAGCAGTATGAGGTAAATGGAGATAACTGTGGGACTATGGGATAAAGGAACCATACTGAAGTTTATTTCACCTACGAATCACTAGTTTCAACATGTCCTGTTCTTTAGCAGTTATGTCCCAGTTGATCCTTAGAGGATTCTACTATTACAACTTTAAGACTCTATAGGGAATCTCAACAATTTCTTGCTCTTCAACTTCTTACATTTACTCTTACTGAAGATTGGCTATAATATCTGATAATACATCTAATCTGAGAAAAGAGTTCTAAAGTACAACTATGATTTTTAACATGTGAATTCCTGATGACAATAACATTCGCTCCAATTTTCTGACGCCTGTAATATATGCTGATAGGACTTGTATTGAAATGTCAAAGGGAGTACAATCAAAAAAAGCTTATACATACTTTGCACGCCTATGCACACTTATGCAGAGAGCATTTGGAAGTGTAAGGTTATGTGGAAGGAGCATGTCTGCTCCTTTGAGGGCATCAAATTGAAGGAGCCACAAACCAGAACATACAGAGAGAAAACTGGCCGACACATGATAAAGGAAGTCATGATAAGAACAAACGGGGTCAGTGGCATGCATTGGTAAGGATATGTAGGGTGTGAAAATGTTTAGTTTTTCAGCTGGGGGTATAAGGGAAGTGAGGGAGACAAACACACAGAGACATAAAACCTGACCCATTAGCATTAACAAAAAATAACCAGAAGGAGACCTGGTCAGTCACACTAGCTGATGGGCCATCAAGAAACTGCAGGCAAATGGGACTTTGCCACAGATGAGGATGCAAACCTGAGGGTCCTGTATGTTGGAGGGGGTTGGTGGGACTGTGCCAGCTGGTGAGGCAATGTGCAGGGGAAGGGGGAGCAGGGGGGAGCAGAGAGGAGGGTAGGCAGACAGGGAGATAAAAGAGGACAATTGTGTGTAAAACAGGACCAGTCAGTACACTTGGTCGGCTGAGTCCTGCACCTGATCACTGCAGTCTGTCCTGTCTTCTTGTATCTTACTAAATCTTTTCTTAACTCTGCATAATCTCACTCTCTATTCCGTGTGTGTGTGTGCTGCAAGGACACAGTGCCAGCTGCTCAGAACAGTGTCTGTGGGAGTGAAATCTGGTGTCAGCTACTGGAGTCAGACCGGGGGTGTGGGTGTCCCTGGCCCGTGGTGTCAGCTGCCGGAGTGAGTGGGGTCTCAGCGTCAGAAACTCGAGTGAGTGGGGGTCTTTGACCCCCCAGCCACCAGGGTAGGAATGATGTGTGTCCTGAAAACCAGCTGCTCGGGGAACCAGGGTGAGTGAGGCAGGCGGGTGGCCTAGCACTGGTCACTGGAGCAGGACTGCGGGTCACAGCCCTTGTGCCTGGTGCTGGCTGCTGGGGGATGAGCGTCGGTATCTTCCCCAAACTGGGTGTGTGCAGGGTGTGTGTATTCACTAGCAAACTTTAAGCTGTACTTGCTGGTGATTAGGGGGTCTCAACAGGGGTATCAGGTGGGTGTTGAGTCTATGCTGTATTTGGGGGAGACCCACGAGTGTGGGGTGCCTGTGGGACAAGCGTGTGGGTGCTTGTGAACCTGGAGAGTTCACTACTGGTTGAACTTGCAAACAGGAAAGTAGCAGCTGTGTCCCTCAGCCTGGGCAGAGACCCCAGGTCCTTGGGCACTGGGCTGCGCTCCAGCGGCCAGGCAGGAGGGAGTCCTGGCAGCAGCAACTGGAGTAGGTGGCCACTTCCTTAAGAGGAAGTATCCCTTCATTTATGAAAATCTATGAAGAATTTAGGCAAATTTATTGTTTCAATGATTTTAAAATTGAGGTTTATCAAAGAACATTTTGTTTGATGAAACAGTTTGTTTCACAATACATTTTCATTCTGAATGAGAATAAAATTTTAGAACTCTGAATCTCTTTAAATATACTTCACTAGAGAATAAACACATCTGGCTCTATCTACAATCTGATCCTGAGTCATCTGTGTCGATCAGAGCATAGTGACTAGATGACAGCCATGCTAGACAAATTTGAGCAATGTTACTTTGTTTTTAATAAAATGGGGAAGATTCTCTAATCAGCCTTATAAAGTGATAACAAAGCTGGTGGCGTGCATATATTTCTTTGATTCCACTATCCATAAGCCCTTTGAGTCTAGGAATAAGTAGCCTACCACCAGCTGAGGCTATGCATTACTAGTTAAATGTATGCAATAGCTAACATCTGGTTCACTGTTCTGTTATGGAATTATTTGTCTGAATTTATTTACATTTTTGTGACATTTTTATTATTTTTTAAAAATATAATAGATTTCACACAGTACTCAGGGAACAATGCAGTTTATCTATTTACCGTTATTTTAAATTAGATAAGACTTTACTGAGGGCAGCAAGTCTGTTTAAAGAATCCAAAATATGTGGCTTGCTTTGAAAAAAAAAAAAATCCATTTTCTCTATTTGAAATATACAATTATAATTTCTCCACAACAGAAATAAGTCATTTGTCTTAGAGCTCATTTGTTTAGAATGCATGGTGGGTTTTGTGGACTTTGAGTATATTCTATATAGTTACTCACAGAGAAGATGATAGTAAACATCAAGCCAGTGAACTGGAAAATCAGTATAACTACAGTACTTAGAGTATAATATTACTGCCCAGTGGGATTTTTATTAGCCACTAGCTGTTATAAAAAGCACTGCAATATGACTTATAGCATATATAATTTTAAGCATTCAATAGTATTCTATGACCATCAAGAAAAGGGTCATAATTTTTACATAGCTGCACATTGGTACTCAAAATTCTATTCTGTAAAAACAAATCAACAGACTGGAAATTAGTTTCCATAGATGGAAAATGGCTCGTTCAGTCTGAAGAAATTGATTCATAAAAGTCAGGCACATAAAAATTCAAATGAGTTTAATCAAATGTTTAATCAATAATAAACAAAGCTGAATTTAAATCTGACATCAGGTGATTCAAATGAACATTGCTACAGGAGGTAACAAGGTATGAACAATCTGCCATTTAAGACAAACTACAAATCATTCTGAGTCAAAGTCAGGCAAGGTCTTTTAGGCATTTCTTTTGATGGCTGGGTAACTGTTACTCCCTTCAGTCACTGCATTCTTACTGATATTAAAGCTTAATTCAGACTAAATTTTTATATCTCTGAGTACTATTTTCCCATAGTATTTATAGAAGAATACAGATTCACTGTTCTTAAGGGTGGCAAATAATCCATTTAATGAAAACAGAGGTCCACACTAAAGCGTATTCGGCTGTATAAATATCTTAGGTCTAAATTCCTACATCTCACTTGTACACTTGTAAAGCTCCCATTCTGCTGTTCTTTTTGTATTCTGCTGTTAAAATAAACTTCAAAACATTGACAGGTTCTTGGAATTAAAGCTTTTAAGTACCAATTAACTTTTAACCATGTAGGGTTACACACTACACAATGATGTTCCATAATCTCATAGATTCTGAAATACTGAAATAAGCCTAGAGTAGAATATCAAGAGAATACAATGTTAAAAGTAGGATTAGCCTTTTCAGACTAGTGTCATACATGTCATGTAATTGTAATCTGAGTTCTTAAGTGGAGGATGTGTTGCAAACCACGTCTTTAAGCAATGAAAGACAACTACAAAAAATAAGACATAGAAAAGTCTTATGCAAAAACAATCATTGGTATAGCATCAATTAATCTTTGAGATATCTTTCAATATAGATATATCCCCTCTCATCACAAGAGCCCTGTACCCATACTCCACAGGAATGCATGCAGTTGTGAGGAATTTTTTTTTTTTTTTAAAAAGAAGAACCTTTTATTTTTTTTTTCTCCAGAAGAAAATTATAGGAGTCCACTCTTTCTCCAAATGAAAATCACAAGAGTCTATTCACTAAGGAGCTGGGAACCAAGAGACAATGACTGCCAAGAGTGACAGTTGACTGCCAAGCAGGAAGGTGTTCAGAACAGACAGAGAAGAGTTGTGCTCAGTTTCGTATTGGAAACTGATAGTGGGGAATGCCATCAAACCAAAAGTACTGTAAATAGGTCATGCAAAAGAGAGCTAGGTAGTCCATACAATAGTTGGTGTAAATGGGGTAACACCAAAGGCCCAGATATGCTGCTGCCAGTCAGCTCAACACAGTGATACAAAAGGACAGTCTAATTCATGTGACATGTAGATTAACAGAGTCATTGACCCAAGAGGGACTTCCAAGGGGGATGTAGTCATTGAGTCTTGAGCTGCAGGGTGAACCCAATGCTCTTCTCTTAGGTGGGACCTGGGAGCGATGGTAGCTTCACCTGCAGGAGGTGTGCTTTGGTCAAACTGTTAAGTCACAAAACGAAGAAGATGAGGGAGAAAGTGAGTAGACTGCATAGCATCAGGGAAGATGTATGGGAAAGCAAAAGGATCTCTGCAGAGATCTGGCAGAATCCAGAGCCTAAGCCCCATGTCACACAGAAAGAAGAATGTTCAAAAGCTACACTTGAGCAGGGGTAGGACAAAGATTCCCAGGACAAAGGGAGCTGGAAGTTTGGGGCTTTTAAGGTTGGATGAAAGGGACAAAGCCCAGCTAGCAATGTCCTCAAGGGAAAGGAAACAGAAACACATGCATCCTGCACATCAACTCCTGGCTGCACAGTTGTTGTGTTCAGGGCTCTTATAACCACAAACCCACTTCAAGGAATAAGAGCTGCTAAAGAGAAACAAGGTTCACCTGATAAAGTGAGGCAACATAGTTACCTCTTGCTAACACAGTGAGATCTTTAAGCAAAGCTCATCAGAGAAAGGACATCAAAGCCTGAAGATAAGTAGGAGAAGGTGGGTGGGAAAGGGCAATGGGGGAGATGCTCACATTCCCCTTGAAGGAGTGAGGTGAGCAGACATTCATCTGAAGTGCCTTTGCTCTAACGTGTACAGTAAGGGAAAGAAACAAGGAAGTGGATGTCAATCAGAAATTAGAATTTTAAATATATAACAAGTTAGCATGAACAACTGGAGTATTCTGATGTATGGATGGTAGATCTTTAGAAAAGACAGGCAGAGAAGGTGATGAAAGGTGTAAGGAGTAGCTGAATGCAAGTCCTTGATGAGCTAACTTTAGGTGTTGCTGTGCTTGTCCTGCAGCTGATAAATAAAGAATAGCTAGCTCATTATAATGATAATTAATGGCAGCTGTGACTACAGTGACCATGAGATGATAAAGCTTGAAGGTCCAAAGGGAAGAGGAGGCAGCAAGTAGCAGAGAATTTGTACTTCAGGAGAGCAGACTTATTCAGGGAACTGATATACAAAGTTTGGGTTTCCCAAATAATCTGATGGCATACAGTGAATTTTCATTTGCTATTTATTATAGGTTGATGAGAAGAAATATGTTGTCAAATAACTGGACTGGAGTGAGTTACTGAAGAATAGCAGAAAGTGCCATTCTTTTTAAGTATACCATCTTTTTTTAAGGATGACTTTAAAACAGGTCATAAGCGCCTCTGTAGGCAATTTGATGCCCTTTAACAATAGATCAGGAGCTGCATAGAATCAGCTATTAGAAATATAAACTATACGAACGTTTTAAAGATCACTCATCTTAGAGCTGAGTGATCTTCACGTCTCTTTGCCTGGGATTCAGAATGCAACTTATTTTCCTGAGTTCCTTACAAAGTAGAATGAAGAAGTTAGGTTATAAAACTTTTCCACAGTAGTAATTCAACAGAATTCTTTATACATTTCTTAGATACTGACAGAAGAATGATTTCTGGGGAAGCTGTCTTTTCAGCCCACTGATGAGACTATGTCTTTAGGAGACTGCTACCCTGTCCTCTGGAGATCTTCTAGTCCAACCTCCCTGCTCAAAGCAGGGACACCTAGAACTGATTACCCAGGACTATGTCCAGTCAGATTCTGAATACATACGTAGCTAGATACTCTGGGAAACCAGTTCCAGGGCTTGATCACATTCATGCTCTCCTGGTATTCTTATGTTTACCTGTTTTCTTTACTCTTCCCCATCAGATACTTAGACACATCAATAAGATCTTCTCTTCTCTAGGTTTGTCCTGGTTCTGGCTAGGACAGAGTTAATTTTCACAAGGAGCCAGGACAGGTGAGCCAAGCTGGCCAGCGGTTCATTCCATACCATGTGATGTCATGCTCACCATAAAAGGGGGGTAGTCAGGGAGAGGTGGGTTTGGTGTGGCTCTGGGATGGCCTGAGTGTGAGCTGAGCATCCAGTCAGTTGTTGGATCAGTAAGTTGCTTTCTGTTATTACCTATTGTGAATATCTGTTATCAGTACTGTTGTTGATTGTTTTCCCTCTCCCTAACTGCCCTTACCCCAACCCACGAGGCTTTGCTTTTGTTTTTCTCGTTCTCCTCCCCATCCCACCGGGGGAGGGGTGAGCAAGCGGCCGTGTGGTGCTCAGCTGTCAGCTGGGGCTAAACCACATCAAGGTTAAACCATGACAGTTCTCACAGTGTCTCCTTGTATGACAGATGTTCCAATATCTCTTAATCATATCTGTGGCCCTTTCGTGTATCTGCTTCAGTATTTCCATGCCTTTTTTTGTACTGGGTGGCTCAGACCTAGATCCAGCACTCCATGTGTCTCATCAATGCTAAGCAGTGGGGAAGGATCACCTCCCTTGACCTGTTGGCAATGCTTTTTCTAACTCAGAAAAGGATGATATTGGCCTTCTTTGCTGAAGGGACACATTGCCTACCAGGACCTTCTGTGAAGAGCTACTTCACAGGTCAGCCTCTGGTCTGTAGTGGTGCATGAGGTTATTCACCTGTCAGGGTTAGGACTTTGCAGTTCCCTTTGTTGAACTTTAATGAGAGTCCTATCTGCTCATTTCCTAAGCCCATCAAGGTCCTTCTGAATGGCAACAAAAACATTTGGTGTATCAACCTCTTCTCCCAGTTTTGTATCACCTGCAAATTTACTGAGCATACACTCTGTCTCATCATCTAGGTCTTTAATGAAAACATAAAAGGCATTGTCCCCAGTATGGAACTTGAGGTACTCCACTAGCGACTGGACTGCAGATGGACTTCATGCTGTTGATCACAACCCTTTGAGCCCAGCAGTTCAGCCAATTTTCAGTCCACCTTACACTCCACTTACCTAGCAGGTAGTTGTTCAGTTTGTTTATGAAGAAGTTGTGGATGACAGTTTCAAAAGTCTTGCTTGATTTGAGAGAAAGAAGTCACTTGCTCTCACACGCTGAGTAGTCATTTCATGGTAAAAGGCTATCAGTTCGGTGAGAATATGATTTACCCTTTGTAAATACATGTTGACCAATTCCAATCACCTTCTTGGCCTTCATTTCCTTCAGAATGGTTTTTAGGATTATTTGCTTCATACTCTCAAGGATCAAGTTCCCTGGATTATTCTTTTTGCCATTCTTGAAGATAGGAGAGACATTTGTTTCCTTCCAGTACTCAGGAACCTCCCGCAGTCACTATGACTTTTCAGAGATTATCAGTGTGGTCTTGCAGTGTGGAGGCCAACTCCCTCAGCACCTGTGGATGTAACTGTGGATGGCCTTGGTTTTGTTAAGTTTGTTCAAATATTCCCTAACTTTCTCTTCCAAGGGTAAGTCTTACTTGCTCTGGACTCTCCCACTGGTCTCAGAGACCTGGAATTTCTGTAGTCAATAGATTGATTTCCTATAGTAAAGAATTAGGTGAAGAAAACAATGAGTACATTAGCTTCTTCTATGTCCTCTTATGAAGCCCCCTGCCCACTCGGCATCCAGCCCATAAACACTGTCTAAAGTAAAATGTACAACCTACGATTATCTCTATACACCAGTAATTTGTTTCTTTCTGTGGGTTCCAGAGGTAGGAACTTTTCCCATAATATTGGCTTGCATTCTTTGCTTCAATAGGACGGATGGAAAAATAAATACCTCCAAGTATGTTCTGTAATTTGGCTAAGACACCCTTTAACAAGTGAAATGATGAATTTAAATGTCTGTGTATGGAAGAAGAACTCTAACAGTTCTGTTTCATATGGGAGTACTTAAACTCTTCAGCAACTACATAGAAGTGTCTGACATTGTCATGCACTGAATTTAATACTATTATTTATTTAAAGCATGGTTGAAGCATATCTAATGGATTAGTTTTTCCAGGAATTAAAGCAGAATTTTTTCTCTTCTGGCCTATCTTTGAATCAAAGTTGCTCTTAGTCATCCACTGACTTAAAAAGGAATGTTTATGAACATGTCTAGGAAACTGTGATTAGATGCCTAGAGAACATTGCGTAGCAAGACTCAGAAATACTATATGCATCGAAGATCAGGAATCCACAGATAATAGAAAACCTAAGACAACACATTTTGCCTAAATTGGAGTAAGATGAAAAGTAAATGGGCTGAATTCTTCCCATAATGTCTATCTCTTTCTGGTTCAATTCATAAGTTATTTATATAAAATGGAAGAAATATATCTTCTCCTAGAACGTCTGAAGGAAAGCAACCTCTGGATGATCAGTAGGGTGTGTTCTATGATAGTCGCTTTCAATACAAATTGAGTTTCTATTCTGAATTAAGCAGAGAAGAGCTTCGAAATCATCCCACTCAAATCATTAGGTCTCAGTCATTAATTGCCCTTCCTTCTTTTCTCTTGTCTTGTTTTTCTGTTTCCACTCTTCCCTTTCCTGCTTCCTCTTCTCTCTTCTCTCCTCCATTTTACACAGAGATTTCTAAACAACTTTTGGAACAACAAGTCTCAAATGGGTTTTGCATAATCAATGGAAGGCATTGTTATTCAAAGCTATAACAAGTTCTAAAACAATCTAATGAAGAGCTGTCAGGCAAGGAACTGAGAAAAGACTGACCTCATAACACAGAAATCAGCACTGGAAAAACAACACAAGACCCTAGATTCCCCACTGCTGACACCTCTAATTGCATCAAATCTCACATCTTTGCTTATTTCCAGTAAACGTTATGTTAGTGTATCTTGTGACAGGAAACTTGGTGACAATCAAGTCACACATTGGGTGCCTGGTAACATAATTTGTCACTATTTGAAATTTTAAATGTCATGGTGAGCTAGCCTGGCTGTTCACTCTCTCTATGGTAATTTCCTTGCCCAAACCTCTGAGAGTCAATTTTTGAGCTAACCAGAAGTATTCTCTCGAGCCCTTGGCAGTGAGCCTCCCTTGGTGTGTAACAAATGCTGTTTAAATACATTAGAAAGGAAAATAATCTATATTATTTTGGTGAAAAGCATCCTTTATTTATGTAAAGATTTAACATATGGATTTCAACATAAATGATTTCTAAATGTGCAACAACCAAATGTCCTACAAGCATTTCTAACATATTTAGTGCTTCTGGAATTTATTACAGATTTTGTTACCAGCTGTGAAAGTGATACAATGTTTTGTGTGTTATCTGATAACAATGGGAGACTAGAGTGGGAGTGTAGAAAATAAAACTATGTAGATTCAAAATCAGTCTAAATAATTTGTTCTCTGTGAGCAACATAATTTATCTAATAAACTATCATGTATTATGAAAGAAAAAAACGAATGCAAGAAACATGGAACAACACTGATATCACCTTGAAAGAAAGATGATAGAAAAATCCTTTTCAGTCTTATGTCAAATTAGTTACTAATTGTGCTTCCTTGCAGAGCAGGATGGGCAGCTAATGCTTTAATGATTTAAACCACTGCAGAGGTGAACAGCAGGATGTAAATTCATCAAAATCTACAGAAACATGTAGTATGTGTTCCTCTTTTTCTAGAATATAGGGGACACTAGGTAACTGCTGCAACACAATGACTTTCTTGACCTGTTTAGGTGCAGAAAGAGAGACTGGGGAAGTGATGTTAAGCTTTATATTGGTACTCAATACTATACTACTATACTACTAGCAGTAGAAACTATACCTAAAATTCTAGACAAACATGGCTAAAAGTATTACTTCTGAAATAATGAAATTCAGCATTTATTTAAATGTAATCATATCTTGTGATTATAGGAACAGTTCAGTTGCATAAAAATAGACATCTAGTTCCACTTGCAATACCCTGAGATCTCAAACATTCAAGGAACATTGACAAGGTTCTCACAGGAATTTAAGACTACCTGTACCATTCTGGTTTGCAAACAGAGTCAGTGGCAAGATCTAGAATAAGTCAATTTCCACCAGCCATCTGTTCTTGGTCAGCTAAAATGAACTCCAAGGATAAGAACTAACTGTAGATATTTTCCATAAAGTTACCTGTCTGAGTTTGTAATGTAGGCTTCCTTATAGATAATGAACAGAAGTAATGATTTCTGTTATACAACTCATCTAACCTATTTTCTGTGTCTAGAATTATCTCTGAATTTATACATTCAGCTTTAAAGTTGGGACAATCCCAAGCACAAATACAGGCTGGGGAGGGGGAATGGATTGAGAGCAGCCCTGAGGAGAAGGACTTGGGGGTATTGATTGATGAGAAGCTCCACATGAGCCTGCAGTGTGCGCTTGCAGCCCAGAAAGCCAACCGTGTCCTGGGCTGCATCAAAAGAGGCGTGACCAGCAGGTCAAGGGAGGTGATCCTGCCCCTCTACTCTGCCTTGTGAGACCCCACCTGGAGTACTGTGTCCAGCTCTGGGGGCCCCAGTACAGGAGAGACATCGAGCTGTTGGAGCGAGTCCAGAGGAGGGCCACGAAGCTGATCAGAGGGCTGGAGCACCTCTCCTATGAGGACAGGCTGAAAGAGCTGGGGTTGTTCAGCCTGGAGAAGAGAAGGCTCCAGGGAGAACTTATAGCAGCCTTCCTGTACCTGAACGGGACCTACAGGAAAGCTGGAGAGGGACTTTTTACAAGGCATGGAGTGATAGGACAAGGGGTAACAGCTTTAAACCAAAGGAGAGTAGATTTAGATTAGATATAAGGAAAAAAATTCTCTGTGAGGGTGATGAGGCACTGCAACAGGTTTCCCGGAGAAGCTGTGGATGCCCCATCCCTGGAAGTGTTCAAGGCCAGATTGGATGAGGCTTTGGGTGGGACACCCTCTAGTGGAGGGTGTCCCTGTCCATGGCAGAGTGGTTGGAACTAGATGGTCCCTCCCAACCCAAACCATTCTGTAGATTCAACTCCAGATTATAGAAATCAAATGTTGTCACCAAATATATGAGGATTTACCAGTGAGCTAAACTCCCATTATATTCCAGGATAATCTAATAGGGTTTTTAAACACTAAGTTTGCTATTAAGCCTCATGTTACAGACATCTTATTTTAGATGTCTACATGCTTGCAAAGTGATTAAGCTTTCATCATAGACAATGAGAACACAGTCGGTACTCTCAGTGGGTCTTGTCTTAGTTGTCCATAAAGTTGTGCAGTGCTATTTGAGATGCCCTGCAGCATCCTCTAGGCATCCAGTTGATAATTGTGAAGGATGAAGGTACTCTATAGATCCTGTGTCACATCTTCCTGCCCCATGCAAATGCTCTGGATGTCTTAAAAAGTCTCAAATGGTACTCAGGCCTATTTTTAGCCTGCTGAACTGAGCTCTATTGGCTGTATTCACTCTGTCTCCATCAAATATGATAACTCTTCAGTATTTGCCTGCTTAAATGCCTAATTCTATCTAGATGTCTAGAATCTGGGGCTCAATGCCAGTCTGAGTGGTAAAAGTTCATTTTTACTTATCTACACACATCCATATATAATTTATCAATATATGGGTGATTTATTACTCACAAATCCATGCATTCACTTTTTTAGTCAAAAAGAAAAACCTCTAACACAGTCCTTTGTTTACTCCTACCATATACATGACAAATTGGCTAAGCATCTCAGCTTTCTCATAGCTTTCTGCTTATATTTTATAATTGCTAAATTCTTAGATAAGATCTGAAACCAGAAAAGATAAAGATAAACTTGTATTTCTTGATCTGTAAAACGTGTCAGCTACCAAGAATATATCTTTTCTTCATTATATACCACCTTTCACACTTTTTATTTTATAACAAAGAAAACCAAAACTCCTCTCTTAAACCATTCATTGCATCAGTCCTCATAATCTATATTTCCATCAAGTTTTTGTGTAGGTAGACTTTTTTAAAGATAGGTTGTCAATGAAAACTAAGAAAGGAAGGAATTAAAGCATAACCCATTTTTTAAATGTTCCTAATGTGTTATGTATTTAGAGACATTTCAAAAGAAAAACTATGTTTTAAAAGCTATTTTAGACAAACATGTTCACAGGACTGAGGAACTTCTCTTGTTATGTTTGGTTTGGGGTTTTTTGTTTGTTGTTTTTTTTTTGTTTTGTTTGTTTGGGGTTTTTTTTAATGTTCTGTAGGATGAAGCATGAAATATGTCAGTCTTTATTACCAGATTTTTCTTCTCACTATCTCATGACAACAGACATGAAAATATTCCTTTTCACAGTTCAGATAAAACCAGCCTTTCTAGCTATGTGCCTAAATTCTGTATTGTATTTGCAAAGGTTTTCCTCTCTTGCACCTTTCTCTTACAATTTCTCTTTCTGTGTTGTTTACTGACATAGTGAAACACCTTTGCACATAGTCTTGTTAAGATAGACAACAATTTCTATTTCATTCTACTTGTTTTGCAGTTGTTTGTATTAATTTTACTAAATACATCGAAACCTTTGGTGACAACTCAAGAGACCTTTTACAAAAGTGATTGTGGAAAATTTTTGTGACAGACTCAAGTAAACAGAGGAATCATTTAAAATGCCTGTAAGAAGAGAGAGGGCAATGCTGTCATTTCTGTTCTGTGGAGCTTCAGTGCTTCACACTCTAAAGTCTAAGTAAAATGTCTTTAGATAACCTCTGGGTGAACTACTTGCTAACAGATTATATAACAATTAGTTGGGAGGCATAAAATGAAAGGGTTTATGATAAAAAGAGTGTCTTCAGCCATAGCTCCAAAGCATTTCTAACTGCATCAAACATTTCAGTACTGATTTGATAGCACTTATGAATGCAGTTCAGATGGCATTGCTTCACAAAAAAAGATTAAGAAAGCCATATCAATTTGAAATCAATAGTAATATTAACAGTTTAAAACATGATATACTTTCTCTCAAGAAAATCATAAGGGGACAAGAAATTATACCAGAATAATATAGTATATACTATCAGGAAGATAAATAAAAGCAGTTTCTAAATAACAGTGATGAATATTATCACTATACTGTCACAGTATATGGCAGAAGGCTCAAAGAAGGTTATGTGCACCTTTTTGTGTACAAATGTAAAAAAAAAAAAAAAAAAATATATACCTCAGCAACCCTTCAAGGTGATGCTCTCAGTACCATTTATATATTTGATTTGGTAACTGGGAAGTGAAAAATGAGTAAGCAGCCCTGTGAACAAAGTAGAATCCAGAGCTGTTCTCTATTTGGGGAGATGTCTTAGTAATAAACCTCCTGTTCTTTGACTGCAGCCCTAGGAATCTTGCATCCTTCTTGGAACAGTACCAAAATTTCCACAATGGGGATGGAGACACCTTCTACTCTATTTCTCGCTGGTGTGGGATTGACACCATTGAGTCAGCATAATCACAGTGATGTGGAACAAGGCACCAGCTGGAGCAACTGCTCTGGCACAATAGAAGACATAACTGATCTGAATCAGGAGGGAAGGAGGATACAGCCACCCATGTCTCAGGCTGCAGGGAGTGCCTGCTGCTTGTCTCTGAGGCTGGGCTGGAGGCATCAGTGGCCTTGCAAGAAGGAGGCATTCTGGCTGAAGTACTAGGGGAAGGACCTTCAGGAGATAGTAAACCTGTGTATGGTATCTACATGAAGATATCTACTGGTATATTCTGGAAGATGGTATCTACTGGAAGAATGAACAGAAAAATGGACAGATTCTTCAGAGAGAACCTCCAGAGACAAGATGCATGCTGCCTAGGAACAGTTAGGAGTTGTCAAATAAGGAGACCTGATGTAGTTTACTATTATCTGCGTGGTTAATTTTACTTCCAAAACAAAAAAAAGGAAAAATCTAATTTGGACTGATTTCAAATATGACTGATGCTCAGTTAAAACTTTGTTTTTCATCACTAAATGAAATTTTATTTCAAAACAGATTTAAAAATTTCCAAGTATAAGCAGAACCAGGGGGGGAAAAAAAAGCAAAAAAAAAAGCACTACGGAGATCAAAAGCTATGTAAAGAAATTACAAACTGAAATTTGAAATTTAGCACCTTTTACTGTTTAAGTACTGGTATAAAAGTTTCTCCAAAGTACTGCAAAGTCATAGAATCATAGCATCTAGTTCCAACCCCCCTGCCATGGGCAGGGACACCCTCCACTAGACCACATTGCCCAAAGACCCATCCAACCTGGCCTTGAACACTTCCAGGGATGGGGCCTCCACAACCTCTCTGGGCAACCTGTTCCAGTGCCTCACCACTCCAACAGGAAAGAATTTCTTTCTAACATTGAATCTAAATCGACCCCCCTTCAGCTTAAGCCCATTACCCCTTGTCCTGTCACTACACTCCCTCATAAACAGTCCCTCACCATCTTTCCTGTAGGCCCCTTCAGGTACTGGTAAGCCTGAATTAGGTCTCCCCAGAGCCTTCTCTTCTCCAGGCTGAACAACCTCAACTTTCTCAGCCTGTCCTCACAGGAGAGGTGCTCCAGCCCTCTGATCAGCTTCATGGCCCTCCTCTGGACTCGCTCCAACAGCTCCATGTCTCTCCTGTACTGGGGCCCCCAGAGCTGGACGCAGTACTCCAGATGGCGTCTCACAAGAGCGGAGTAGAGGAGCAGGATCACCTCCCTTGACCTGCTGGTCACACTTCTTTTGATACAGCCCAGGACACGGTTGGCTTTCTGGGCTGCAAGCACACGCTTGTTGAGCTTCTCATCAATCAATACCCCCAAGTCCTTCTCCTTGGGGCTGCTCTCAATCCATTCCTCACCCAGCCTGTATTTGTGCTTGGGATTGCGCTGACCCACGTGCAGGACCTTGCACTTGGCCTTGTTGAGCTTCATATGGTTCGCATGGGCCCACCTCTCCAGCCTGTCAAGGTCCCTCTGGATGGCATCCCCAGCTTGGTGTCATCAGCAAACTTGCTGAGGGTGCACTCGATCCCACTGTCCATGTCGCCGACAAAGATGTTGAACAGTGCCGGTCCCAGTACCGACTCCTGAGGAACACCACTGATCACTGTTCTCCACTTGGACATTGAGCCGTTGACCACAACTCTTTGAGTGCGACCACCCAGCCAATTCCTTATCCACCGAGTGGTCCATCCATCAAACCCATGTCTCTCCAATTTAGACACAAGGATGTCGTGCGGGACAGTGTCAAATGCCTTGCACCAGTCCAGGTGGATGACGTCAGTTGCTCTTCCCTTGTCCAGCAACACTGTCACCCCATCATAGAAGGCCACCAAGTTTGTCAGGCACGATTTGCCCTTAGTGAAGCCGTGTTGACTGTCACCAATCACCTCCTTATCTTCCATGTGCCTGAGCATAGTCTCCAGGAGGGTCTGCTCCATAATCTTGCCAGGCACGGAGGTGAGACTGACTAGCCTAGATGTTTCTAGTCCCCTAGATGTTTCTCACACCAGGAGATCAAAATTGATTTATTTTACTTCAATAACAAATAAAGAGGTAAATACAAAAATTAATAATCTATAGGTTAGTTTTCCAGTTTGCAGATCCACTTAATCCAATTGAGTTGAAAGAAATTAGTCTATTGCCTGTTGATTACAGTCTTTATCTGGGGCTGATGAAACACGAGTTCAACTCTTGTTCAAATACAATAATCCTTTTTTGTATTTAGGTGAATTTCCACAAATGATTTGTGCCCATCCAGTGGAATTAGCCCCAGAATAAACAAAGAGAGATCTCACAGCCACAACGTAGCAGCAATTTAAGAAGCTAGTCTTCTTCCTCTCTTAGATACTGCTTCTCAGCTGAGAAACAGTACATCTGTGATGTAGCAGAAAGGCCTATCATACCCAAACATAGAAAATAAGCCCCCATATTTGATATGTTAGCATTCAGTAACTGAGTTTGGTCAACTAAATATGTATCCATCTAGGCATATCTTTAAGCTTTCTGGACCTCAGTTCTCAAGCTCTAAGTTGAAGTCAATAGTAATTCCCTGCTTGACAGAATTTTTGTAAGGATAATTACATTAAAGATGTAGGGGTATTCAAATCATATGGTATCTGATATTATAAAGATATTTTACCATCATTATAAGAATAATCATGTCATTTATACCTGGCTTAGTAATAGCTTATACCTATTTTTCACTCAATTGTATTGATTCAAACCAGTCTATATTTAAAAAATTACACTATATTAAAAAATTATAAAATCTTCTGAAAGCATATGAATCTAGCTATGAACCTTGTGACAATGGTTAATTTTGGAAATAATTAATTAATTTTAAATGTATATTTTCAAAAACTGCTTAAATTATCAGAACAGTTCTGAAATAAAAACTGCAATTTTTTTTTCTCACTAAAGCTTGTTAGTGCAAGTTCTTCCCATAACAATCTACTTTTTGTGTTATTACTCTGCTTTCCAGTTGATACTTTAAAATTAAATTTAACTTCTAAAAAAACTTGTTTGTATGAAGAATTTGTTAGAAGTCAGGGAAGTATTTCTTTGTTCAGGCTCATGAATTTTAAAGTCGGAACTGTATGAAAATGGTAGCTTGAAAAATACACTCTAAAAATAATAATTAGTTTGTGGTTTATTACCTGGCTCTTAGTTTGTAAATAATGAAGAGGTATGAGTACATGTTTGCTTTCCTTGCATTGCTAATGTTTTATGTACATTTAGCAGCATCCAAAGTAATTTTAACATTGATGGTTGGCTCATTTGCTAAGGACCAGATCTATGAATCCAAGCAGACATCTTTTTTTAGCATGTGATACACAATCTAATATTAACCATGTTCTCAGAAATCAAACAACTTAAGGAAGACTGCAGCAACTGTTCTCCTGACATCTTATCAATGCATGTCATGGTCTACAAGAAGAGAGAGAAAGTGTTAAGGTTAGACATACTTTGAACTGAACTTTACCTACTACACTTTATTCACTAACAGGTATTTGCACTTTATTCATCATATTTTTCAGTTCTTTTCCCCTAAAATAAGTATATCAGAAATTTATTAAAAATGTTTAATGAAGAATACAGATGAAATCAGTATGCTTCCTTTATTTTGGAGATGGGCCCCAGGCAAAACTGGGGAAAAAATACCACTATTCCAGTCGAGGTTTTTTTACAATAGCTTTATCTGTGGGGTGTAACTTGCAGTGTGTGAGCCAAGTTAAAGTAGAAGGAATTGAAAATTAATCTCCTGCTTGGCCATTGTTTCCTTTCCTCCACCTTTATTTTCAAGCCAGCAACCTTCAATAGGTGGCAAGAAATTCTTCACAGCACCTCTGATATTCCAGAAAAAACATTTTTTGTTAATAATTTTTGAGTCCTTACTGCATATTTGTTCCCTTTTTAGTGTTCTTTCAATCTTTTATTTCTACCTGTGTCTTTCACATGTTACCTATCCTACCCTACACTTGAAAATGTAGAATAGGTACTTTTCCCTAAGTAATCGGAGCCAGCAAAATCTCCTTATGCTCCTAAATGATTCCACGCAATTGAGTGTGTAACAGCCAGGACAAGCCACAAAGGCCAATTTGCACTCTGTTATGCAATCATGCAGTTTCAACAAGAAAAATAACTATGCAGTCCCTTATAATCACATTACCTTCTTCTACTTCTCCTTGCTTGATTGGTTGGCTTGTTATTTTCCATTTTCTTTCTTTTTGCTCTTCTGTGAATTTTTACTAGTTATTACAAGCAGCATTTTTAAGGAATAACTCTTTTTAAAAGTTTTTAAGTGAAAATATGATAATTTTCTCCTGATTTTGACTGTGGATGTATAAAGAAAATCTGTGGAACACAGAATTTAATCACTGGTTTGTAGTTAAGTAGACATATTATCTGAATTTAGTATGGGACAGTTTGCCTATCAGGGAGACAATGATACCAGTTATCATTGGTATATCACCCAGTTATACACCATAAATCTGTAGCTGCCATGAATTACCAAGTAACTAGAAGTATTTGGTTGACTCGTAGGTAAACATATTTAAATCTATTGTGCACATCAAAATAAGCAAGTAGTTGGGGATGTCAAATCAAACCCTCATGGCAGGGAGGTTGGAACTACATGATTTTTGAGGTCCCTTCCAACCCAAACTATTCTATGATTCTATGATTCTATGACATTACAATCAAATTACAGATTTAAAAGTGCATGATAACAACTTTCTGGAGGAGTTTTCTAAAGCGGGACCAAGATCCTCAAACTTCTGAACTCATATGTGTATATAGATATTTTTTTATCTTAATATTAAAATAAATAACTTTCCTACGCGGTTCACACATTGCTTTATCTATGTCTCTGGAAGGTAAGAAAAGAAAAAAAAATGGGGAAAAATTCCCTAATAACTTATTACAGTTCATGAAAATGTATATGTAGGTATAAAAAGTTGACTTCAAAATTGCTTGAGAAGGAGAATTAAGTTAATATAAGTATTTATTTCAGCTAGGGTTAAAAAAATAAAATCCACTGAACACACACCAACAATTATTGTACCATAATTTAGGTATTTCAATTACTATCAGCACATTAAGGAGCAATAATGCACAGAAATCAGCAGGAAAATCTAAAACTGCCAAATTATGACTAGCAAGCAAGTGATGATCTTGGTATTCACCTGATGAAGCTGCAGATTTGATAGCAGGGTTTTGTTGTAGGTGGAAATGTAAAATTCAAACAAGCAGAAGGACCAAGATAATAAAAGGAAGGCTTGAACACAAATTGTGCATCTCATGGTTTAGCATAATATTTTTTTCAATTCAATATACAACACACAATCTGTTGTTATTTTATCCAAATTAAACCATCACCTATCAAAGAAAATGAATGAGGAGAGGATTGTTTTTCTTTATTCACTCCAGATTTACTGTAACAATAAATCTATTTTGTGTGAACTGGTATTTCTTCATCTTCTAATTGAAAATAGATTGAAATTTTTAGGCAAACTCTCTCTTACACAACACAGACAACCCTCCAAAACACAACATGGAGAGCAAATGTAGATGTCTTCCAGTCCATATAAAATATGAACATCTTTACATCATCTCAGCTCAACCAGCAGCAACGCATAGCAGTTCTTCCCTATGTTTCCCTGAGCTTCTCAGCTTCTAACTCATTGCGCTTTCTGCGTATTTCTTATTTCAAAATGCATCACTTTGTTAAAACAACACAGAGACTACATTTTTTTTCTTTGAATATATCAGCTATTAATATACAGAAGTATATCTAATTGCCAATTGATAAAAATAGCAGTAATTATTTTAAGCTTTTGTATTTCCTATAAATTTTACTGCATAATGTTTGAAATTAGATCATTTATCCTGAAAAATACAATTTCATTCCCCCTTCTAGAATATTGTATGCTATGTCATTTTAACCTTATAATAAAGAATGGCTTTCTGTTAAAGTCCCTGCATCAAATACTTGCCCTGTATAAATTAGTACACTCATTTATTTCAGGTTTTTCTTAGGATCTAACTGACTTTTGTTTCCAGGGAAGAAATTCTTTCCATATAATAATTTTCAAAACTAATCTTTACATTCTGTAAAATACATATGTGAAATAAATGAAGAATATTTTGTCTTTGCTCCATTTCAAATAGTCAACTGAAAAATTAGTACCGCTCTTTTGTAATTATATACTCTTCCTTACTACAGTATTTTTCTCCATAGCTGTATGATTTTGCAGTGTAAGCAGAAAACTTTATCGTTTGTACAGTATACTTATACAAAGCCAACAGTCATAAGCTTTGCTCTTTTCCATTACAAGAAAATAGCAGCACTGATTAAATGGTACATTTTGAAAATGGAAGGTTAATCCAGCGGAAATCTACTTTAATGAAAAAAGGTTCAATCTTCACATACCAGTTGCAGATGTAACCCTTGAAGTATGAAATTTAGATAGAGACTCAAAATGTAGAAATGTGATGTGATATGTACAAATCTCTATTAAATAAGTAACATTTATGAAATATATAATTAAGGTCAGCTATTATAGTATTTCTGCTCATTTCTGTGAGAAGGAATCTATTATTAAATTTTACTAGGCAGAGGAAAAAAACAAATATGTTCTATAGGATATTTTTTGTCAACTAAACTATATTAGATCTGAAAGTCTAAATTCTAGGATGCTTATATTTTGTTCGTTAAGCTTCTTAAACAAAACATCAATTTAAAGGAATATTTTGTCTGAGGAAGACGTCTGAGTAATATAAGAATAACTAATCTAAAACTAAAAATATTTTTTAACCTTTATATTGGTGAAAACTATTGTATGTGCTAGTTTGAAATACAGTCAAAATATAATTGAAAGTTTTAAAGTGCGACTAGCCTTCCATTTTCCCCCGTGTTTAAGAAAAAGTTCCCATTCACTAAGATGCTTTCCTTGTGTAACATGTTTAGTTCCTGTGCTTACCAGTGGGATGTTGATTAACAGTTTTGCTCAATTTTAGTTATTTCTTTTCACAAGTGTACCTCTTGATGCATTCTGGAAAACAGTTTATTGATTTAACTGAGATTTTATTAAATTCTGGAAGCAAAAATCTTTTTTTTTTTTTTACAGTCTGCAGGTACTTCTACTATTAATTCCTATTTCCATTGGTCTTGAACAACTGGAATGGAGAGATCTCTGTTGGAAACGTGGCACAGAACATTCCAAACACAGAAGTAATTATTTAGTTCCTGCCTCTGAAAAACTGTTATTTTGGCAGTCAATCTAATTGGAAAATTGGATCCTTCTACATTCTTACCTGAAAGAAAGTTTTTATAGCCAAATTTTTGGCTATAGCCAAAATAGCTCTGTTACCCTTATGTTAATTTCTGTCGCTGAAGAATTTAGTTCTTTTTGTTCAAACTGAAGTAGGCACACATTTTAGGAACAAAATTGTTCCTCTTGTTTTAATAACTACTTTTTCTCACAGTTTCTACACAGAAATACTGACTCTTTGGTTTTGCTACATATTTCACATGTTTTTTTTTTTTTTTTCTATCATATATACTCTGCTTCATATAAGAATAACATAATATATGGAATGGTGGCTTGACCTCTTTATAACCCCTTTGTGATGTTGAGACAGTTTACTTATCTGTTTGGTGACTTATACATTATGAAATCTTCAAGACTGATGTAACTTATGAGCAGCTTCAGGACTTACAGTAACAGATAATAACTAAGATGCAGCAAGACACTAGCTTTGGACATAGTACTGGTAAAATATGAATAGAAGAGTGCCAAATACTGCCATAAATGTACTGGCTTTTCATTATGCAGGTAAGATCACACACTAAGACTCTTACTGCAGATTTAAAATTCTGTGAGGTTCTGTAAGTGAAAAGATAGTAACAGAAAATGGCAAAGGATATGGAGTGTCAGAGGTAATGTAGAACTGTCACCTACTATTTTCAGCAGTTTTGCCAAGCCCAGTATAGACCTGGGCTATAGAAACATATATAATCAACCTACAATTAAAAAATTAATCTATTAATCTTCTTAGAATACATTTTTGAATATCAAAATCAGTTGGAAGTGGTGACGCTGATTTAAAAGGCAACCATTTTTGTTCTCCTTTTGGGCTGGATACAAAACCTCTACTAGAAGTCACATAAAGACAATACAGGAACATGTTTTTGTGCTGTAGCATAGTGTGGAGAGAGAAAAAAAAAAAAAAAAACAAAACCCAAAACAAAAAGCTATTAAAACTGAACTAGAAGTCCAGCTTCTAAAGTTTTCATTATTTTAATGGGCCATTATAGCAATTATGACTCATGCTACAGACCTCATATGGACCAAGCTTTCCTATTTTTTAATTACATTTTTATCTAGGAAAGGGCTACAAAGTAAAGGCAAAATTTCTCAAAATTTATTTATCATTATGTTTCAAAATTTATTTATCATTATATTAACTATAAATTATTCTACATTTCTTTGTGATCATATGGAAAAAGAGAACATATGTAAACTTCATTCTTAGCCTAATCTTCATTCCTGATTTATTCAGTCAAATCACAAATAACTATTCTAATTCCATGACTCACCATTATGAAAAAGCAATTCTAATATCACAAACAAGAAATGATGTTAGTGTTGTATGAATCATTGGTACAGTGTTTGCAAGTCATCACATATTTATTTATTTTTATTTCTACAGTGTACATTAGCAGTGTTACCAATACTGTGAGAGAGTAGAATAAGAACACACAAAAAAATGGGAAATAGGATAGGGCTAGTTGAAGAGTATCTATCTGCATCAAGCACTGCTAGATGAACTAATTTCAGAACATGAAGTACTATACCTATAGCATCTATGTCAGTATGATACTACAATTCTGTGTGGAGAGCAAGGCTTATTAGCTGTGCTATCATCCTGATAACACAGCTATTCTATTTTAAGGACACAGGCTATCATTTTTGTGTTATGCTGTATTCTGTGGACAAATCAGCCTGTCTGGAGCTAGCACAGGACTCTTAGTACAGTGTTCTGTTTCATGCTATGGTCTAAGATAAAAAGAGATGATACAGATTATGTCCTAAAAATACACAGGATTTAAAGTGATTTTTGAATGGTCTGAGCACATAATTCCCCTTAGAGATTATGAAAATGTTCACATATCTATATAGATAGTTGTTACCTATCTACATATCTATGTGTCTATCTATCCTAAATGTGGTTCCAAGTAACAAAAATGCTTGACTAGGTCTAAGTAGTTCAACTGAGACTAACAGCATAAGCCTTTAATGTTAATTAATTTAGAAAATATTTTGCTAATCTGGAAAATGAGTACTTACACTGTAGTTTAGATTTAGGATTAGGATATGTGTGGATTAATTTGTTGGCATTTTTTTTTTTTTTTTTTTTTTTTTTAAGAAGCATTGAGTCCAATGATTACAAATATGCTTTTCAAAGTCTTATTTAAAATAAACCAATCATTATTGTGGTATTCAGGTATTTCCCAGTGACTCAGATGGCGAATTCATGCTAAATTCTGCTTAAACATATAATGTGAAAAGGAAGGAGCAAAGTTCAAATACTAGCTGTTTCTTAACTATAAACAATGTTAAAGCTGAAAAGTTCGACATTCACCTTTGGCTCTGATCATTCCACTTAAGATAATAGGATTCCAAATTATAGTACAACTAATCAGCATAGCTTCGATGATATTTTAGTGAAATATTAAGTGCAGAAGAAAGTTACATGTAGCAGCTAATGTTTGAACAATAAATTATTACTCGTATGCTAGTAGCTGTTTTTAATGACACCAGTAGCTGTTACATTATAGTGTGTAATAAATTTGATAAACATGAAATGCATTTGTGGTGGGCTGACCTTGCCTGGATGCCAGGTGCCTACCAAATCATTCTTCACTGACCTCCTCAGCTGGACAGGGGAAGAAAAATACATTGGAAAGGCTCATGGATCAAGATAAAGACAGGGAGAGATCACTCACCAATCACCATCATGGACAAAACAGACTCAACTCATGGAAATTAATTTATTACCAATGGAATCAGAGTAGGATAATGAGGAACAAAACTAAATCTTAAAACATCTTCCCCCACCCCTCCCTTCTTCCCGGGCTCAACTTCACTCCCAATTTCTGTCACTCCTCCCCCAGCAGCACAGGAGGACGAGGAATGGGGGTTACAGTCAGTTCATCACATGGTGTCTCTGCCATCTCCTTCCTCCTCAGGGGGAGGACTCCTCACACTCTGCCCCTGCTCCAGCCTGGGGTCCCTCCACAGGAGACAGTCCTCCACCAACTTCTCCAACATGAGTCCTTCCCACGGGCTGCAGTTCTTCACCAACTGCTCCAGCATGGGTCCCTTCCACACGGAGCAGACCTTCAGGAGCAAACTGCTCCAGCGTGGGTCCCCCGTGGGGTCACAAGTCCTACCAGCAAATTTGCTCTGGCGTGGACTCCTCTCTCCATGGGGCCACAGGTCCTGCCAGGAGCCTGCTCCAGCCTGGGCTTTCTATGGAGTCACAGCCTCCTCTGGGTGCATCCACCTGCTCTGGTGTGCAGTTCTTCATGGGCTGCAGGTGGAATCTCTGCTCCAGCTACTGGAGCACCTGGTCCCCCTCTTTCTTCACTTATGTGATTTACATCAAATCAGCATCAAAGCTGTTAATTGCTTTACTAATGACATGTAATTAACCAGGAATCAGTGAATTCCATATTCAAAATCAATATAGCCAATACAACAAATAAACCACAATAATAGATATTTTAAAATGTTAGGAAACACCTAAATACTTCTAAATACCCTTCTGGAAGTATTCCCAAGAAGCTCTCATCCTCTGCCCGCACATGCACACATGAAGGTGCACACACACATGCCACGCTCACACAGTGACTAATGCCACCCCCCTGGCCGTGGGGGGCTACTGTCACCCCCTCCCCATCTATGGAGATTCCTCTCTGAGAGATGGAGCTGCCCCACCTTTGACTGCCCCTCTGCTGCTCCTGACAGCATGCCAATGCACCCCCCACCCCAGTGAGGAGCTGCCCTGTGGGTCACCCAGCACCCCGAGGTGCTGCCAGACCACTGCTGGATGCAGGCTGCTGCTGGTGCCCCACGGGGAGGTTGTGCTGGTCAGCATGGGCAGAAAATAAAAATTTCACTTTTGCTGAAAAAGAAAAGAGAAAGTGAAGAAGATATTTTTGTGATCCTACCCATGCATAAAACCAATAGTTTCATTTTGTCATCAACTTTATTTAAAGCCAAATGTGTAGATTTACAGAGCATTTCAAAATTTACTGGGCAACAATTAATTTTCATATGAAAGACTTGTTTCTAAGTGTACAAGCCTTTTCACTTCTCATTTCTCTTTGCTAAAAATATAGAAAGTATTGTTGTAAGTCTAGATTTTCATGTGACTATCATTTTGGTCGTGATTGTATTTTCCATTGGTTTTACTTTTTATCTTTTTTCAAATAGTTATTTTTATACCTCCATTTTTTAGGAAATTTTTTTTTTAAGTTGAGTGAGAACAATTGCATCCTTCACAATTTAATTGATTTGCCATGCTGTCAAGTCATCCATATTTTTTTTCCTTTTTTTTTCCCCTTGGAAGAACAGTCTTTTCCTGTATTAAACAGTGCCCTATAAGGTTGTAGTCCTGCCATCAATGCTCCTGTGAATATTTCTTACCTAGAAAGTCTGCTTAGTTTGACAGTCTATGTCTACTCTACCAAACAAGAGATTGTCTGATCCACAGACTAGCTTTCACAGGCTGACTTCTCTTCACTCTGCTTTGGCTCTGCTGAAGACTAGCCATGACTTTTCTTCTTCATTCTCAGTCCATGCTCTCCTTTTCCTCCTAGTTGTGCACCACTGTCCTTGAGGCGCTACCATTTCTATGTGTCCAAACCATAGCCACGGAAAAAGATAACAGCTAAAGAGTGTGGATGAACAAGCATTTCATCCTCTGAGCTGTTCCTAGCCTTTTATTATTTGGCTGCGTAGATATACCTGGTGGAACTCTTTGACTGACAACTCTGAAGGGTCAGCACTTATATCTACCCTCACTGAAGTGGAAAATAAATGGAATATATATTATGAAGCCTTTTGTGCCCCAGTGTTTCAGACAGTGTCATCCTTCCTCTCTGTGCCTCTCCAGTGCAGCCTACATTCAACCAATCCCACCAAGAAGATGAGAGCTCTGGGGTGGTTGTTTATTAAAGCCAAATAAAAATAGGTTACTCTAATCTGTGTTAGATGAAGTTATTCACATTGCCTAAGCTGATTTTGTCAGCTATTGAGACTTAAAGTATTTATGATTGGAAAGCAGTATTTGAAGTCTCATTAGTTTAGCTACATTGAATTAGATATTTCAGCACATTTAAAGGAAAAATAAACTATCATCTGTTTGAAGGCAAAAGCATGTCAGATACAGTGGTTTACTAAAAGAGCACTCACAGTTTTATAACTTTTTTCAACAAACGGCTTTGTAGTATATTATGTCTTGAATTAATAGCTACCAAAATAAAATGCATTACTCAGCAAATTCCATACACTCTTTAGTGCTAAATAGAGACTGTATGGTTGCAGGGTATTTTCTGTCAACACATTTTGTATCGCAAGTGACAGCTTTTAGTTTTCATTAAGTTGTCATGTTTCATTTTTAAATTATTTGACAACCTTGATATTAACATGTACTGGAAAGAATATAAAGCATGTGATGCCTGTCCACTTGCAGGACACTTGACTCAGGCCACAGACAGTGTCAGATGAATCAAAAAATAGGAAAGGGTTTGGTTTGGTTTGGTTTGGCTTGGTTTGTGGTGGGTTTTCTTGCTAAAAAGGGTTTTTCTTTTGTTTAAGTTTATTAGCTGGAATAACTGAGTGCTTGGACAGATGCCATATCATTTCATTAAGCAGTTATTGGTACTAGCATTCCTTAATCCATTATGTCAGCTATACACTGAACAAAACATTTGGAGAAGCTCTAATGAAAGTATAAACTCTAACTGAACTTGAAATATTTTGTTTAAACTTTTCAAGCAGAGCTAATAAAAGTATGTCTCTGCAAATTTGGAAAATCATTTGCATTTCAAAGGAAAGACAAACTGTAACAATACATGAGAAAGTATCAGAAAAAGCAATATTTCAGGAAGATTAATTAATTTCATTTTTTCTATATCAAAATCTCTCTTTTCAGCACTTTTTCTTCACGTTACCGGTTTCTGCTAGTCTCCTTCATAATTGGTGTAACTTTTCTCCTCTCAATTTACTGTCCCGAAAGTTACTTTCTGAAATTCCTCGAACAGCACTCTTTCACTCAACTTCCTGAAAGTCCTCTTACGTACCCAGATTGTTTTCACTTTGCTGCCTGCCTGCTCCCATAACAGTACATCTTACTCATCAGTTTGCCACTTCCAGCCTATGACTCCTAGTGATGCATTCTAGATGATTTGGTTTCAAGCCCAATAGTTGGGTCGAAAGGACTGGCAGCAGGGAGGCACTTCATTTGCAGAGCACATGCCAGGTGCAGTGAGCTTCCAGCAGCCAGGAGGCAAAGAATGTTGGATACACTCCAGGCAAAAATTCTGTCCTACTTTTTTGCCAGTTGCTGGACACAAGTTGGTCAATCTGAGTCTACAACTGAGAGCCTTAAAAAAAGCTAAATGTCACCTATTGCCTCTGGGGAAGGCAATGTTTCCCCAGAGCAGTCAGAAGTGAGCTGAAACTCAGAAGATTCTGTTCTCTTATGTACTGTATTTGCTGCTTGTGTTGGAAGGCAGAATGGTAAATTTAAAGAAATTTGAGAAATAATTATTCTAGTCTGCTTTTTATATTCAGTGGAGTGAGATATGCACTCGATAGGACAATTTATCTGTACAGCTAGGTGGGTAACTAAGATAGATCAGACTAATTTCCCTCTAAGGATGCCTATTTTTCTTCATTGAATATAAAACGAGTTAAGGGCAGTCGTTTCAAATATTGATGTTTATCTCTTAGACATCAAGACACGTTGCAACTGAATATGGATATACATCAATTAGGGAATTAGAGTCTATTATGATGTGAATGTCTACATGACTGATAATTCAGTCCAGTTTCCAACTTCAAAACAACACTGCTGGACTGACTTTGACAATAGATATCACCCATTACCAATTGTTGTCACTATCTATGTGAAGCAGTCATTCTTTAATGATCATATCCTACATCAGCTGAGAGTACACAGTACCATGGAGTGGATGCTATGTAGTTACTGCTGATGGCTATGGACTTTGCCATGTTTTAATCACCAAATGAAAATTGGACAGATGTGAGAGCTCTTTGATGAGAAAAAACAGAACTGAGGTGACCAAACTCTTCCCCATCATTCTTCTCATCACTGCTGGTTTTGTGCTCCTGATTCCTTCCCAAGAGAAAGGGAAGGACCTTATAATCTCCTAACATAGTTCAGCTTATTTTGGGGACTAAGAGTGGTTCAGAATTTGTCAGGCATCTTTCCTACTTCTTCTACATCCTTTGTTTTTATCTTGCAGATTTTACTGCTTGCACATGTTTTTCAGTTCTCCTTTTGAGCAATTATACAAGTTTTGTTCTGCTTCTTTGGCATTATGTGTTACTTAAATGCTTATCTTTAACTATGCTACAAAATGTCAGTGCACTGCTGCTGGACATGCTATTTTGGTGTGCTTATTTCTGGGTTCAGGGCAATTATGCTTTGCTTAGTTTGCACTGTTCTGCTTCCTGAGTGCAACAGGCCTCTACTTTGGCTAACAAGCTGATACAAATCCACTTCCTTCTCCAAGCACGGAGTGAACCATTAAATCTGGGAACAATGTCTTTCACTGCTATTATTTTAGATAAGCCTATCTAGATATGCAAACATATCTACCCGTGTAAAAACAAACAGACAACAACCAAATAAAAAAACCCAAAAACCCAAAAATAAACTCCCCTATGAGTATATATTCTGTTTCTGATCTTTCTAGATAGCTTCATTTGGAACCCATGATACTCAGACAAGTGAATAAAGACTTCATATAACATCTACTCTTAAGTTAAAACCATGACCATTTGTTTCCTTTCTCTATATAAATCAGCTTCTTTAGCAATCAATAAGTTTCCCCAGCAAAGGTATTCTTTAACCACCTTAGAGAGTTTGAATGCTGTGTCAGCTTGCCATTAATTTGCCTGTTGTCACCGAGCTGTAGCAGGTCACACTATTCATAGTTTAAGCATTACCATAGGGTCTGTTAGACAGGGCACTATACCACACAACATGTCCTGTCCCCCGCAGAGCATACCGGGCAGAACTTGCATGGACTGATCACGCTATAGCAAAATCCTATTGTTTTGATATTGGTCTGGCCCCTGTGGTTCAGGAATTTTAGCTGATAGCAGGAAACCATCTCCTTTCACAGCTCCTGTGGAGTTCTGCTCAATGGTCTGGCAAGAGAGTAGCATTTTCAATAGATTTCCCTGAAAGTATTTGTTGCTGACAACTTGCCTTTAGCTGTCAAACTGCCTCCACCTAAGTGACTGACCAGCCAAATACATTTAGGATTCTATTTATAAAAGGACAGACTTTAAAATAAAAAATGTAGTTTTTCTCTGTCTAGACATAACCACAGGAAGCATGAGATATGACAAAAAATTATTCAATGTGCGTCACCACTCTAACAGATGTACAGGTGGGTGCACTTGGCAAAAACCTTTTAGTGAAAGCCATAGTGAAACCACACGCAATTTCATTTTCACCTACTCTTTTGGTAAACACCTGTGAACTGTTGGCGCGTATTTGGGAGAAGTGGTGAGGAACATGGATAATCATCCTTAGCTCTGTGAATAGTGCTGTCATTTTAGACTTTTAGCAACTTTGCACCAAATGGAATTGACATCCTTTGTACTTTTAGAATAAGAAACATTTTGTATTTCAGACTTTATTTGCACTTACATGTGTTGAATTGAATAATAAGAATAAAATGATGAGTAAGGCAAGCCACAGTTTAGGAAAAAGAATAAATATTTCTGCAGATTTTGATCCACCTACATTTTCAAAATATTGTAAGTCTGTGGGGAGACGGGCTCTCATGATTCAGGTGAGGATGCAAGCTGTGGCCTCCTGCTAACTTCACGTTAAAATCTCTTTGGCATTAGTCAAATATTTATATAATACATCATTCTCTCTGTGGGGGAAAGACGGAAATAACTTTTCAAAACAAAATTGTTTCAAAGTATTTTGAAAAGAAAACAAAATGTCTGAATTCCTCACTGAACAAAGATTAGGCAAAAGCACAGCAAAAATTTGTAACAGAGTTTCACATAATCTAACTGAAGGCCTTCAGAAGTTACATGTCTGATTTACGCTACCTGCACAGGGTGTCTCAGGATGAGATTCACTGTCTTTAGGAAGAATATCCTTTAGGAAGGAAGAAAAACAAAATTTCTTCCTTAAAGTAGAGATAGCACTTTTAAATCCTTAAAGTTGGATATTATTAATTACATCATAGGGGTTTATTCTAAATATTTTAACATAATATACTTTTTTTTTTTTTTTTCCCCAGAGCAGTTCAAGATGGGAGAATTGTGCCAAACAGACTAGTTTACGTAATTTTATTGGCTGTCAGCATTTCCTGAACATCTATCCATAAAGAAATCCAGCTGCAGCCACTTGAACAAGATAGCTCTAACTGATGACTCTCTAGGTTCAGTACTAGGAATTCCTAGGAAAAAGTTACTTTGAGAAAGAAGGATGATACCCAGCAGAGATGTCTGGTAAACAACTTTTATACAATTCTAAATGCCAGGATTTGGATATTTTTTGCATCAGTTTGGGAACAGAAATAAATACAAAAATGTTGTTATTTTGTGCATGCTTATCTGAAATTAAATGCACAAAGATTTTAAGCAATGCAATAAAAGCCCCTCAAATAATGTTAAGGACAGAATTTAAACAACATGTTTTCTATTAGTTAAAACAAATGTAGCAAAAAAAAAAAAAAAAACAAACAAAAACCTTTTTATCAGATTTCAGAAAAAAAATCCCAATCTTGTTTTAAACATTTTATTTTGATGGTGTTCCTTTCCAAATATAAAATTGCTTTGTGCATAAAATTTTTCTAACCAGCTCTAAAAATGGTTCTTCAGTTTAGTTAAAACAGTCTGCTACTATGGCTCTCTGCTAGGCTGTATTTCAAAATATTATACATTGTTGTGGATGTTCAAAACAATGTTAGTTTTTTTCCAAGAAAATTTAGGTGTATAACACCTAATCTTAATATACTTCTAAATATTTAAAATAATAATAAAGTTTAAAGTAATAAAGTTTCCTTTATCTTTCTTTTCTATTTTCATTTTTCATTCACTTCCTCAATTTCTATAAATCTGTTACCTGTGCTTATTCCTAGTTGCTTGTACTGTTAAACATTGATTAGATGTATATATGTTTAGATGTATGTATGTATATAATTAATCCAAGTTTAATTTCCAAGGCTAGTTCTGACATTCAGTTTCTCATTATATTCCCTTCTGAATTCCCCCCCCCCCCCCCTTTTTTTTTTTGTTAGATATCTTCCCTACTCTGTGAAAATCTTCTTTATGGCTCAATCCAGATTTCTAATCAGGATACTTTTCTGACAATTCAGTTTGTCATTGGAGCAATTCATATACTGACATTAAGAAATGGACACTGTACTCTGTCATAATTTCTTTATTCCCTATGTGTTAATCTTGTTCTTTTATGCCTATTCTTTTCTGCATATTTTTCTTCTCTCTCTTCCATTCCTGTCTGTATTTCCTCTCTGGCTTTTCCCCAGCTTTATCTATTTTCTCTTTGTAATTTTATTTTTCTTGTATCTTACAATATCACTATTTTATCTTTAATCTTTTATTTTCATTCCTCTAGTGAGCTCATTTTTCGAAGACACAGTAAAGCCTTTGCTATTTTGGATTTAGCTCCAAAACAAGCAAATTTAGTGAATGAAGTCAGAACTCTCCTTTCTCCTTCTTTGTGATAAATATTCTTCTTTTTGCTAGCTACAGTGGCTGGAGTGAAAGTAGAGGGTTTTCTCTGCTCTACTGTTAATAATAAGAAAGGCAACTTCTCAGAAAGTAAACAATATAGATAAATTCTCAAAGGACTCTTATTCAATGAACATAGGACTGAATATAGGAGGAAGAAATAGAGGTGAAGTGCCTACTGTTCTAAACAGTGATTTTCGCCTATTCTCTAATGTAACATATGCTGTATTTTTAAGGTTAACAGCATAAACATGAAACTTGAAAGTACTGGTTTGGATTTTTGGGTTGTTTTTTCTTTATGTTTGGGTGGGGTTTTTCACTAAATGAAATTCAATCATATAATATGAAGCTATGCCCTTTTTTATGGTATGTAAGCAGATAACTAGAGCCTGATATAAATTTTAGCTAACAGAACAGAGCATGAGAAGCTGCTGGATGCGACATGAGAAATGGCTGGGCATTACAGGTAACAGAGCAAGAAGCTGAAAAATAGTGCTGTGAGAGATGGCCAGATAACATAGATAGTTCAGGGGGATATATGCAAGAAATGGCTGAACTTTGAGGGGAGCCCTGGGGGGCTGTTGGGGAAAAGAATCTCACGGATACTTTACAGATGAGTGATGTTAGCAATTGTACTGAATGTTTCTGCTCATCTGCATTTTCTGACTAATATTTTCATTATCAATCAGATATAAGAGTTAGTATAAGGAGTCTGTACTGAACTTAGTCATAATGCAAAAGAAGCTAAACTGACTTGCATTAGATCTGGAAAATGGGGGGGCAAGGGGGGCTGGGGGGGGGGGGGGGTGTGCGTGGGAAACCACAGACCCCTTTCTGTGAGCCAGAGGCTGCAACAGTATTTCATCAGACTGGGCATAGATAACAAAAGTGACCTTAGGATTCCCACTGATGAATGTAGCAAAGAAGAGGAATAACAAGCTTGCTCTCCTAGAGGGGAAATGATTCCTCATTGCTTTGTTAGTTGGCACCATCTCAATTGATGAAAAGCCACTTTTGGCAGCCTGTACGGAGATTATGTTTTCATCCTTCAGGCTGAAATGAAAGTAATGATGAGAAAAGAAATCAGAATCAGCAGTGACAGAGCTCAAGAAATGTTGAGACGAAAGAAGCAGCAGCAAGTACTTATCCACCAGGACAAGATTCAGCCTAAAATCAGGAGACGACTAAATCTGAAATGACTGAAAAAGGACATTCACCAAACAGAAATTACTAAATGCAAAAAACCAACATGATCCTTCAGTGCCTCCTTGACAATTCTTCAAACTTTTACAAACTTTAAAATATCTGTTCTCACACATTAATGACATACTTGAAGTTAAAGAGATTTCTTCACACTGAAATCAGCAGAAGCCCAATCATAGAATCATAGAATCATAGAATCATAGAATGGTTTGGGTTGGAAGGAACCATCCAATCCAACTGTCATGGGCATGGGCATCTTCCACTAGATTAGGTTGCTCAAAGCCCTATCCAACCTGACTTTCAACACTTCCAGGGATGGGGCATCCACAACTTCTCTGAGTAACCTGTTCCAGTGACTCACCACCCTCATTGTAAAAAATTTCTTCCTCATGCCCAATCTAAACCTATCCTCTTTCAGTGTAAAATCATTACCCCTTGTCCTATCACTACATGCCCTGGTAAACATTCTCTCTGTCTTTCTTATAAGCTCCCTTTAAGAATTAAAAGACCTCAATAAGGTCTCTCCCCGGAGCCTTCTTTTCTCCAGGCTGAACAACCCCAACTCTCTCAGCCTGTCCTCATAGGAGAGGTGCTCCAGCCCTCTGATCAGCTTCGTGGCCCTCCTCTGGACTCTCTCCAACAGCTCCATGTCTCTCCTGTACTGGGGCCCCCAGAGCTGGACACAGTACTCCAGGTGGGGTCTCACAAGAGTGGAGTAGAGGGGCAGGATCACCTCCCTCGACCTGCTGGTCACGCCTCTTTTGATGCAGCCCAGGACACGGTTGGCTTTCTGGGCTGCAAGCACACATTGCTGGGTCATGTCCAGTTTTTCACGCAGCAGTACCCCTGGTCCTTCTCTGCAGGTCTGCTTTCCATAAATTGGAGTTTAATAATTTTATTGTTTTTCTTCATTTCTAGATATAAAGTGGTTCAGAGTTTGTTCATATTATTAAATAGCTATGATTATTCAGTCCATAAGTGGAAAAAAAAATAGTGGAAAAGAAGATAAAATAATTTTTAAAAGAAATACATAATTTCCAAAGCACTTTGATATTCTCTATGCTAAAAGTCTCTGTTGAATTTATAAAGATGTATGTTCTTTTCCTTTTATATGAACTTTATGTGTTGTTCAGTTGCTGCAGTGGTAATTGGATTCTAACCGGCCAGATGAGAGTTTTTCCAAATTTAGTTTTCCATGATTCCAAGTCTTTTTTGTCTTATGCCAAGATATTTCTTTCTTTGCCTTGTCTTGCTTTGCTTTGTCCCACCCACCTTGCCTCGCCTATCTCACATCGCTCGCCAAATGCTCAAAACCTCTCGTTAGTGAACAGCATTTTGTTCTTCATGTTCTGTTATCAAACTCTTTCAATTGTTAGTTGATGTAACCTGACACACATCTAGGTCAGTGTTTCATCTTCCTTTTATTTTTCTAAAAGTTTCATATGCTAGATTTAATATGTTTGTGCGCCTTAAGAAGAGAGGAAGAAAAACAAACATGCTTAATCAGAATACTTTTTTGTTGAGCTTTTGCTTTGTTTTATTTTTTTCTCATAAATGGATCATACTATCTGTCATGTTTGCAGTCAGTGAATCATAAATACCTTCTATTTGCATACTCTCACACTCACAGATGGAATTATGCGTGATTTGGGGTTTTCATATTCAGTAATATTAAACAGATTTCACAATCTATGAATTGTGTAGTCTTCATGGGTGCTCCAGTGACTGAGGAACACACTTAAAAATAAAACAGACTTTTTGTTTGTTTGTTTGCAGAGTGAGGTTTTGTCATTTTTTTCTTCCTCCCCCCCCCCCCCCCCCGATATGATGTTGGCACCAATCAGATTTGCTTTAAAGACTTTTTCTCAAATTTATCTTAATTTTTTGTCCTTGCATGTTTCTAATGTAGCATCTTATTAAGTGCATCTTGTTTCAATGCATATAATGAGATTTGTGGTTCCTTTAATTCCTTGCCCACTGTCAAGATGGCCCACATGTATTTCTTGGGAACATCAGCTGCTTTTCAAAAAAGGTCACTGCTGTTCTTCCAGCTTTGCAGCAGCAGGAAGTCTTAGTAAGAAATATTGCATTCAGGATAAAGGGCCTTTTTTTTTTTTAACCCAAAACTTAACCAGAAATATTTCTCACATTTGACTAAAAGCAGACCCTTGCCACACACCTGTAACTGGATTGCTAGTGTGAGAACTGGAACCAATGCATAGAATTATGCCTATGTCTTTCCGTAAACCAAAATTATCCTGACCCATCATGCTATATTCACAGTTATTACAATTCTTTGGAATTAACAGCACTGATCAGATTTAAGTGTTTAACTTTTAGATACATAAAGTTCATGGAGATACATCATCCTTCATGAACTCTGTCAGACTAACAATGTGACCATAAAAGAGAAAGCAGAAAAGCATATCAGCATATTAGGGAAGGAAAGCATTTCAACAGGCACAGTTAACATTTCAGACTCTGTAATTTCTACCTAGAAGAGAGAATTGAGTCAAATTGCAACAACATATGTCAGTAAGTCAGATAGATAGATAGATTTTGTTTTAGCAAAAACACTGCTAAAGAAACTTTGAGAAGCAAAGAAAATACAGTGGTCTATCTGTGAATGAAACAATCATTCCAGGATGTTGTCTTAATATACAAGCTTTGATATCAAAAGGCACATGCCCATTGACATCTATGACCCCAAGAATACCACAGCTAGCAGCTGTGGATAGAATAAGAAACAAAAAGACTACGGAAAACCCAAAATCTATTAGAAAGCACAAACCAAAGACACCAAGAAGATAATGCCAGAATAAAATTATTTTGTGTTTGGAAGAAAACTACTTGTTTTATTCAGATAACATAGCATGAAGAATTTAAATCTCAAGTATGAATACAAAACAGGACCTTATGCATGAATGTCTGTGATGGTTTGATGAAATTTGATAAGCTGGATACAGAAGTAAAACAGAACAGTGAATGAATAGTGTTGGCTAAAACTTTCAAGGCATCATAGGATTGAAAAAAACAAGTAATAGACTTTCTTATTTTTAGATGAGACTCCCATTTCCTCCAGCATCACTCCGCCTGCAAGATATTCACAGGATTCTGTACAATGATGTTAAGCTATTTCTGCTCATAGGCTTTGATAGCATCATATACATGCTCTGCCTTAGCAGATGGTGTTTAATTCTGATCTTCCATTCTGTGGAAATAATACCACACAAGTGAAGATTTGCCTTGAGGTTCTCTCTGCAATATTTCATTGGCTGACCTCTCAGCCATTCACTGTATTTTAACAAGTGACAGAAAATAGCTTCAGGCAATCTCTCTCCTGATACACGTACCAGATGCCTGGACGAGAATAGACAAGCCTGCAGGATCATTGCTTTGATGCTCTGTATTTGACAAGACTCTAAAATGTTAGTGTTCGGAAGCTTATCCTACCATTTTATAGCAGCAAGGGCATGAAGAAAACATAAATTGACTAAGACGATTGATGTGGTGGCTGAAGACTGTTCAAATTCTGTAGCTGTATAGAAGAAAAATTATTATAACTGGACCATGACAGATTTTAGATGAAATAAAGATTTTAATAGAACTTTAAGTTTATGCATAAATGATAGCACACTTATTTTCCCCCCTTGAAATGTGACAAAATTGTTGTTAAGATAGCTACCCAATAGGGAGCATTTCAATACACATCCCCTATGAGATAGGACATTTTGCATGGAAGAAAGAAGTCAGAATGGCATCTTCTTGGCTCTAGTAATTTTTCTTTCTCTCCAGAACATGAGTGGGGAGTTTTAGGTATGGCACTTTTTTTCCTGTGCTATACCTTTTCCACTGTCAACACCACACAAACAATTTATTTCCACAAAATACATTTTCAGAGTAAGAAAATGTATTTTATATTAAAATATGTTTTTCCCTTGTTTTATTTGTTCTTCTTAAGCCTAAACAAATAGGCCAGACATCACTTCTGCCCTTCTGTTTAGAAAGTAGTATTATGTCTTTCTGAACAGCCTATTGACACAAATGTCTTTGTGCTGAAATTGGAAGCCCAAAGGCAAAATGCTGTTTGTCTTGAGGAGAGTGATGAGACACTTTAAAAGTTAATCCTACGTACAACAGAATAGGTCTTCTCCTTTGAGTGTAGGAAATAATTTCTAAAGGCTTTATTGGGCTGAGTACATTCACTCTTTGTACACTTTCTGTTCCCCTTGTCTATACACACACTTAACCTTCATACATGTGGTTGGTTTTTAAGTCCATGATTTCTGAAAAGAAATATTGTGTAAGATCTTGTTTTAGTCAATGGACTCAATTCAGCTGTTTAACTACTGATGGCTATTTTTGATGCTTTACGGTTTCTGCAGCATCAGAACAAGATTGGCAGACATTACAAAGGACCTGTGGGAGAGTTGTGTTCTTCTGAAATGGCAGACGGAGGTCAGGAGAATACTTAGGCTCATAAAATGGCACCAGACATCTTTGTCCAGGCAATTTATTTTTCTAGTAGTTGAGAGGGTCAAGAGACCTAAGAGAATGAGTCAACTGAAAAAATGTAGTAGTTTATAGCCACAGTGTTTCTGGAAGGATATATACTTTCTGGTACTTCATCAGTGGTTGAAGGAAAATGAGTTCTTGTCAGCTGTATAAGTAATAAATTCTAATTATTCAATCTGACTTTCTGAAAAGATAGGAGTATCCTGTTGCATATGTAGTAGCTCCTTACATGGAAGCACATAGCTGAGAAAAATAATCAACTTTATTTTAAAACTTCCATGATAGAAAGTAATTTTAAATCACTGCAAATTTCCTTGACGGCTAGTTACTCTCAGTCTTAGCAAGTTTATTTGGTTTCTAGTCATTATAGCTTCCATTACCATTCCTTGCTTTTCTGTTATGCTGCATAGCCATCTGATTTCAAATTCTTGTTCCTCATGTAGATCACAGATTTAGAGTCTGTGATTTATCCAGCCATTTAATCTTGCTCAGAATAAACTAGATTTATGCAGACTTTGAACTACTCACAATAAGGCACACTTCCTGATCCTGTAATGATTTTCTTGTGTCTTGTCAGGTTTTTTAGTATCTCAGTATTCTTGAAATGTTTCTCCTTAAATACGCAAAAGGGTTCTTTTGAAGTGTTTAAATCAGAACTGGAGAGACCATTCAACAGTAGTCACTCCAAAGTTGGTTGTTGAAGTAATACAACTTTTTATATTTAATATCTCTGTGATATTATCATATATCCTAGCTGGTTCTAGATGGTCCCTGTAACAATACTTGGGCTGGTGACATTTTTTCTTCTTTTATTTTTCTCTAGCTATTTCAATTCAATTTTTGGTTTATCTGAAAATTCTACAGATATAATCAAAGCCTGCACTTACAGAAAAATTAGCATTGTACCATTCACAACTGGTATCAGAAGAGGTAAATAAGGAGGTCTGAAAGTGTCCTTCTTAAAGGAATGGTTTGCATTCAGATCTGTTGTCCTGGTTTCAGCTGGGTTAGAGATAATTTTCTTCCTAGTAGCTGGTATAGTGCCATGGTTTGGATTTAATATGGCAATAATGTTGATAACACAATGATATTTTGGTTTTTGCTAGGCAATGTTTACACTAAGTCAAGAACTTTTCAGTTTCTCATACTGCCCCGCCAGTGAGTCAGCTGAGGATGCATAAGAAGCTGGAAGGGGACACGACCAGGGCAGCTGACCCAAACTGGCCAAACGGTTATTCCATAGTATATGATGTCATGCTCAATATATAACTTGGGGGAAGCTGGCTGGGGGCTGGGACTGTGGCTCAGGAGCTAGCTGGGCATTGGTGGTCTGTGGGTGGTGAGCAGTTGTGCTGTGCATCACTTGTTTTATATATTCTATTATTATTATTATTATTACTACTATTATTATTATTACTTTTGTCGTCATCATCTTCTTCTTCTTCTTCTTCTTCTTCTTCTTCTTCTTCTTCTTCTTCTTCTTCTTCTTCTTCTTCTTCTTCTTGTTCTTTCTTCCTTTTCTGTCCTATTAAACTGTCTTTATCTCAACCCATGAGTTTTACCTCTTTTTCCCGATTCTCTCCCCCATCCCACTGGCAGGGGGGCAGTGAATGAATGACTGTGTGGTTGGTTTAGCTGCCTGCTGGGTTAAACCACAACATTTGTCGACGAGATTTAGTTTTAGAAAATGTGCTCCTTTGTTCCATAGATTCGCTTAAGATAATAACAATTAAATATGTGGCTTAAATCTGTTGAATAAATGTTATCACAGCACCACCTAAAATAAACTTGGCAATGACACAGAATAATTTCCTTATTAAGGTAGACAAACACTTTGTATGTTTTCCACAATATATTGATTGCTTTTCAGTGGGATGCTATATCATTTCATACTGATCAGCTTTGACCTACTTGTCATGAAGAAATCATCTTCATAGATGGTTACCATAGTAAAATAACAAAATTTAACATGGAAGATCAATTTTGAACTTCAATCTGACATCTTAGGAGAACACAGCAAGGAATATTGAAGCCAAGGCAATGCCCCAGGAAATAAATTATCCAGAGGCACAGAGAATTCACTGCTACTGGAAAGAATATTTCTAATAGTGAATTTTTATGCCCACTGCAGAAGCCACCAGCTGGAATTTTCCTTACTACATACTTAGGTGCATGCTCAATTTTTTTAAAACTTGTTTTAATAATGGATATGCCCTACTTCTTGTGTCTAAAGGATTCTTCTCCTTGAAGTACAACCCTTTCTTACTCTGCTCTTGAATTAATACTTTCAAAGGCTCCTACATTAATTCTGTGTTTCAAACAGAGTCCTGGTCGACACTATATCCATAGATCATGAATAAAAATCTATGATTAGGCATAGGCTTTCACCAAGCTTTGGGCTTGAATTTTTATAATGCTTAAAAAAAAAGCATTTTAAGCAAGGCCTTTGTATTCTTTTGGGAATGAATCAATGGAGAAAACTGATAGTTCTATACCACAGAAGAAAGTGTAAATAAGTTAGAAAGCTACATTGCTAATTGCCCTATGTGATATTGCTCACTGATTTGTCATGTACATGTACACACATACACACAAATCTTTCAAACTAAAAATGGCAAAAAGTTTGAGGCTTATTTTACACAATATGTCCAAATAGAAATCCCTAAAGATAAGGACACCAAGACAGAATTTGCCTAAAAAATAGCTTTAAATATTATGGGATTTTACAATAGAATGACCAGTGATAGAAACCGAGGGAATGGAATGAAGCTGCAATGGGGGAGGTTTAGGCTGAATAGCACGAAAAGTTTCTTCACGGAGAGGGTGGTCGGGCACTGGAACAGGCTCCCCAGGGAAGTGGTCACAGCACCGAGCTTGACTGAGTTCAAGAAGCGTCTGGACAACGCTGTCAGTCATGTGCTCTGATTTGGCTGGTCCTGTGTGGAGCCAGGAGTTGAACTCGATGATCCTTATGGGTCCCTTCCAACTCAGGATATTCTATGATTCTATGATTCTATAATGAAGAGAGTGAATAATACATACTAAGCTAAATTTGAAATTATATTTTGGAATTTTGTTATAATAAAACATTACATTCTATGGATCGTATTTCATTATATAGCAATAAATTATTGTTCTGTTCTATGAATTAAACTGTTTGTCTCTTATTATACGTATTGTGAATGTTAGCTAATCAATTTTTATATTTTGAAAATCCTGCTAATGCATAAAAGGATAAACAGCCTAGTGATAGAACTCTGCAAAATTCGTACTCAATTTTAAGCAATAATATGACTTATCTAAGTAGGAACAAGGTCAATGAACATTTAGAGCTGGATCCAGTATAGAAGACAGGAACTTGCAGCTGAAGTACAATGTTTGGTTTTAAGTAGAAGGCTTTCATGGTGCAAAAAGAAACTGAGGCATTTAAACTCTGCACAATGTACAGAGAGCTGTGCATCTCAGGGGGATAGTCCAAAAAGACTGGTAGGTTGATAAGAACTATATACCATCTTCTTCCTTGAGCATCACTCACACTCTTGGAAAATCTCTTTATTTGGATTTCAGATACTGATCCACTCTGCTTTGTATGAACCTACATCACTGACCATGTTTAATGGGTCATTGGGTTTTTGTGAAAAAACCTCATGGCTAATCACCAAGAAATAATCTGGGTTTATCCTTAGTGAGAAGGGGTTCAAATCTATTTCTGGCATCCAGGAATTCAGATCTGTATTTCTAGCATCATGGATAGTTTCTTACCATCACACTATAGACAAAGTAAAATTAGACAGGGCTAGATTAGCAACCTATAGACAAGTTTGGATCATGATCTCTTTTTAGGTGGTCTTAGTACATAAAAGCTATAGAAAATGCCATTAGCTCTAACAGTGTCATCATCTTGTGCAGCCAAAGTTTCATACTTACTAACAGAGCCTTACTTGTGCTTTCTCACTAGTTAACATTTGTCTTCATGCAGATGCGTAAGTCAAGATTTACAGTCCTGTTGTTGACAAGAAGAAAGAGGAATTCGGGCACAGGTGTTGGAGTGAGAACTCAGTCAACAAAAAGCTGCAAATCAGAAGAAATCAATAGCTAAAGAAATAGAGACTGAAAAAGGCAAGAAAAGATAACCTCATGGATAAAATAGGTTGAAGGTTAAGAAACAAAACTGTAATCCTAAAGGGCTTTTATTGGAGGAAAGAGAAGTTCAGATGGGGTAAAAGTCAAAAAAAAAAGATGGCATGAGAGACTAATGCAAAGGAACATACTTCATATCACTGTGGTGACAGGGCAACCTTACCACATTCAAAGCTTTGCGGCGTTTTTGGGGTTTTTTTTTGTTTGTTTGTTTTGTTTATGGTGGTTTTTGTTTTGTTTTTTACAAAATAGAAAACAGAGACAACAGATATTCTGAGAATTTGTATTCCAGATAGCCAAAGTTTGGAAAAGGAAAGAGAGACCTTCACAGAGAAAGAATTTATTTCATATCACCCAAAAGATGAATGGCAGTACTGAGACTGAAATTTACATCTTCAGTGCTGAATCCAGTCCATTACTTTGCACTTCTTCTCATGTAAGAAAAAAAATGAGTTTTAGAAAAAGAACCAGATAAGGAAGATTGCTAGGGAAGAGCAAGAAGAAAGTCATGTGTAAATACCAATGCACACCAAAGTGCATTAAGAGGGAGAGGAGAAATAAATAGTACCATAATTAAAAGAAGCCAGTAAGAAAAAAAAGAAAACAAAACCAGAAACACATTGAAGGTTCCCAGTATGAAAGAAAGAAGCTAAGGTAACTCTATTGCTATATTACAGATGTTTTGACTAGTACCACATGCCATGCAAAACCTCCTTATTTTTAAAATGTTTGTAGGAAAAAAAATAGAAATTTTTAGGAATTGAAACTATGCATCTCAATAGTGAATATTGCACTTCTGAGAGTTAGAAATGCTGACTAAATTTCTCAAAGATAAACTTATATTGTGTCATGCGATTTAGCTGCTTTAAAGTTCTTCAAAATGATTGGTATAAAAGTATTTTGCATAAAAGTTTGATCTTAATTTTTGTTTTTGATAGACTTCAATACACAAAAAACCCTTCAGTGACATCTTTAGAATATCTTTTAAAATGATACACTGCACCCCTTATAAGTTGACACTGAGTGTATTAGAAAGTGAGTAGTCTAGAGAACTTGGCTCATAAAGAAGAATGGAAACAGCTATTACAAAAGTTATAACTGCAGTAGGAAGTCAGACTGTCATTTTGAATAGAATTATTTTTACTTTTCATAGAAATGTATTCATTTTGCGAGGTTATGCGAGATGCTTAATAGTTCTGAGTACAATTCTGATGAATATTTTTTCTTTCGGGTTCCAATGTAGAAATATGAGCTATTTAAATTCTTATAGACATACATGCATTGTTTTAGCCATTTGTTTTGATTTTTTCCCCCCTTTTACTTCTGTTTCTGTGACTAAAGTGTATCACTAGGTGATCATCATAACAATAAAGGAAGTATAATCATCAATTATTATTCAGATAAACTTCCCATTTATTTTAAAGTTTAGAGTTTTTTCCTGAAGGTTTTCTCTAATTCTGAGCTGAGACAGAAGAGCAATATGTCATAGGAAAAAAAATAAAATATTCAGAAGACCTTAGTTAATGAAAAAAAGTATTCTGCTTTCCAAAGATAAAAATTTGGGCTTTTTGTTTCAGTGTAGATATAGCTCTTCTTAATGTAAACCTCTTAAGGGTTGTTGTCACTTTTTCCTTCCAAACTTGTGTGAACCCATTGTGGCACGTAAAATTTAACTATGAGCAAAAAGAAAACATACCTTATGTATGGACTCAGGATTTTATTGCTAGTCCAACTTCACTAAGGCAAACTGGCTCTGGTAAAGTGACTCCCATATACCAGTATCCAAAATTAATATAAAAGGCTCAGAAATAAATAACACAGTTCTAACTTTAATAATCAGGTTATAGCATCTTAAAACTGTTACTCTTACCTGAAATAATTTCTTACCTTTCTGGCTGGCCATCAGCTTCTGAGGTTTTTGACTCTTCTGCCATAGGTGACTGGGAGGTGGTTGTCCTAGCAATGCGCTGGCTGCTGAGCTCCTGCTGACAAAATGTCAGTGTCGGTTTTGTCATTTTTCTTTTCTACTGTTTCTCAGGTTTCTCAGTAATAATAAGTAATAATCTATTAATACCAGTACACTCATAAAAATCCTTCTACTTCTTGTTTTTCTTGGCTACTCTGAAGAATCAAAACTAATGGAATAAAACTTCTCATTCAGATGCCATCCTCATTTCTAATAATTTTCATTTTCAATTGAACATTGAAATGACTTTGTCTTCAAGTAGTAGTTTTAGGTCAGCACCATGATACTCTGGACAATAAGATTCTTCAGGTACAAGTTAGGACACAATCTGATGTCAGGGTAGAGCACAGGTAATGGGAAATTTTGGTCCTTCCTAAGGAAAAACAACAAATAATAAGAAACAATGTAGTTCCTCAAGATTTTACTTTTTTTTTTTTTTTTAATAACATGGAATTGCCTTTCAGATTTCAAGCATGTTTTCATGAAGGTTTATGAATATCTCACTAGATATGACAGGAAACTATTGAAAGATGCAAACATTACATTTGCAAGAACTGATTTGTTGCAACAATGTAATGTAGTTTTGATATTTCTTAAAATAGCATTTAGAATGGGCAATGCTGATGGAAATTTGCTGTAACAGCTGGCAAATGTTAATTATTTTGTTCAACTTATTCAAGATGATGTTTTTCCCTAGGTTATTGACCTAGACAACAATTCCAGCTGTCGTAATGTATAGATTTATTACAACTACAGTAAAAGAAGCATCTGCATTTAGGCAGAACAAAGCTGTAATATAACATTTTGTTTGTTTGTTTTTAAATACATGGAAATTATTATAGTAGTTCAGATGGCTTTATAGGACTTTTTAGTATGCACTGAATTGAATGAAAACATGATTATTAACTGGAAGAAATAAACATGTACACTAGTTTGGACACAGGTCCTTGTAAGTAAGCAATTTTTCAATTACAATTGATAAATGAAGCAGAAAAAATACCTAATGACAATGAAGATAATGATAGTAATAAAAATAAATACAAATACTTCATAATAAACAAAGTCGTCTCTTAACTGTTTTCCTAGAGAACTGCTGTCCAAATAAATTTAGAGGGAGGAACTAACATGCACATTTTCAGGAAGAAAAATTGAAGACTTTCCTTCTGCATGTATAGAAGATAAGTTAGAGCAGTAATATATTACCTATATTTGAACAATAAAACAAATTAAAATAGAAGAATTTAAGTATATACATACATACATATGACAAGAGAATTTTAAGATAAAAAGGTATTTTTCAATAATTTTAAGAGTATTCAATTTAGTTGGGAAGGTGTGCCTTATTCTTGATTAGTATCTGTGAAAAGAAGCTTACTTCATTTGCCCTCGTGTAGTATGGTTTAAGGAGCCTCAGGGTGTCAATATAGGACCTATAGAAGATCCTCACTACTCTGAAGCTACAGAAAGCCAGACCTGACACACTAGGGAGTCCCAAATTATGTTATATAGAATCATAGAATCATACAATCATTTTGGTTGGAAAAGACCTTTAAGACCATCAAGTCCAACCATTAATCTAGCACTGCCAAGTGACACATCTACATGTCTCTTAAACAGCTCCAGGGATGGTGATACAACCACTTTCCTGGGCAGCCTGTACCAATGCTTCATAATCCTTTCAGTGAATAATTTTTTCCTAATATCCCATTTAAACCTCCCCTGGATCAACTTAAGGCCGTTTAGTCTTGTTCTATCACTTCTTACTTGGGAGAAGAGACCAACACCCACCTCACTACAACCTCCTTTCAGGTAGTTGTAGACAGCGATAAGGTCTCCCCTCAGCCTCTGTTTTTTCCAGGCTAAACAATCCCAGTTCCCTCAGCTGCTCCACATAAGATTTGAGCTCTAGACCTTTCACCAGCTTCGTTGCCCTTCTTTGGACACGTTCCAGCACCTCAATGTCTTCCTTGTAGTGACGGGCCCAAAACTGAACACAGGACTCTAGGAGCAGCCTCACCAGTGCACAATCACTTCCCTAGTCCTGCTGGCCACACTATTGCTGATACAAGCCAGGATGCTGTTGGTCTTCTTGGCCACCTGGGCACACTGCTGGCTCATATTCAGATGGCTGTTGACCGACACTCCTGGGTCCTTTTCCTCCAGGCAGCTTTCCAGCCACTCTTCCCCAAGCCTGTAGGATTGCCTGGGGTTGTTGTGACCCAAGTGCAGGACCCAGCACTGAGCCTTGTTGAACCTCATATAGCTGGCCTTTGCCCATCGATCCAGCCTGCCCAGATCCCTCTGTAGAGCCTTCCTACCCTCAAGTGGATCAAGGCTCCTACCCAATTTGGTGTCGTCTGCCTTTGTGTGAGAAAATTATACAAGCTCAATGGTTGGAATTCATCTTTTGATTCAAGAAACATAAATGTAGATCTTGTTTGAATCTTGGTGGCTGTATATGAAGTATGTGTGCTGTCCTGTACAGTCAAGGGAGATCTGGTGATCTGTTCAGTTGCTTATTTGCCTCTGGATCATCCAGAGGTTCCACAGTATGTCTGCCAGTCCTGTGTGCATGTTTCAGATACCATTAGATGTATATATTTAGGCAAACAAAATGAGCTCTTGGTCAACATTGTCAGTGAAATTTGTAGAATTATTCAGCTCCCTGAGAGTAGGATACAGTCACTTCAGCATAGGATCTAATGCTCTTTTAATGCTCCAACATTCACTAAAGCTGCTATGCATGACATAGGTCCTGGAAGACAACTGCTTCCTTCAGGAGACACAGCTGGATACTTTAAATATTAAAGACCTGTGTTTAGTATGACTGATCTGACCTCCAAATGTGAAACATATTTAATCAAGAACAAAGTCATGTGTTGATCATTGACATTAACATTGGGTTTTGGATGCCTAACTGCAGATGTGTCATAGCATTTTAGAAACATTAGGATACCCTGCACGATCACTATCTGCCTCTTCAGATGAGCACAGGTCTACCAATCCTATATGAATATCACATATATGTCAAGGAATTTGAAATGACCATTTGTTGCCTGCTGATTCATAAATTATTAACACTTGAATGGAAATTTAGAGAGCAGCATTGTGATGGTGACAGAGGATATAGTGAAAATTTACAGCCCTCATGCTTCTTCTGTCTTATGACAGGGAGCAGAAGGTTGGACCTCAAGGCAGGGACGGGGGCAGCAACATCTCTCCCACTGTAATAGAAGATCAGGTTTGTGACCACCTGAGGAACCTGAACATACATAAGTCTATGGGACCTGAAAAGATGCACCTGAGAGTCCTGAGGGAACTGACTGTTGCGAAGCCACTCTCCATCATGTTTGAAAAGTCATGGCAATCAGGTGAAGTCCTCAGTAACTGGAAAAAGGAAACTGCACCCATTTTTACAAAGGGTAGAAAGGAAGACCCTGGGAACTACCGACCTGTCAGCCTCACCTCTGTGCCTGGGAAGACCATGGAACAGTTCCTCCTGGAAACTATGCTCAGGCACATGGAAAATAAGGAGGTGATTCATGACAGCCAGCATGGCTTCACCCAGAGCAAGTCTTGCCTGACCAACATAGTGGCCTTCTATGATGGAGTAACTACATCAGTGGACAAGGGAAGAGCTAGGAACATCATCTATCTGGACTTCTGTAAGGCCTTTGACACAGTCCCCCACAACATCCTGCTCTCTAAATTGAAGAGATATGGATTTGATGGAGGGACTATTCAGTGGATAAGGAATTGGCTGGATGGTTGCCTCCAGAGAAGAGTGCTCAATGGCTCAATGTCTGGATGGAGATCAGTAACAAGGACTTGAGGTGTCGGTTGATGAAAAGTTGGACATGAACCAGCAATGTGCACTTGCAGCCCAGAAAGCCAACCGTGTCCTGGGCTGCATCAAAAGAAGCATGGCCAGCACGTTGAGGGAGGTGATTCTGCCCCTCTGCTCTTGTGAGACCCCACCTGGAGTATTGCGTCTAGCTCTGGAGTCCTCAGTACAGGAAAGACATGGACCTGTTGGAGCGACTCCATAGGAGGGCCACAAAATTGTTCAGAGGGATGGAACACCTCTGCTGTGAGGAAAGGCTTAGAGAATTGAGATTGTTCAGCCTGGAGAAGAGAAGGCTCTGTGAACACCTAATTTCAGTCTTTCCGTACTTAAAGGGGGCTTATAAGAAATTTGAGGACAGACTTTTTAGTAGGGCCTGATGTGATAGGACAAGGAGTAATGGTTTTAAACTAAGAGAGGGTAGATTCAGACTAGATAAAAGAAGAAAAAAATATGATGAGGGTGGTGAAATACTGGAACAGGTTGCCCAGAGAGGTTGCAGAAGCCACATCCATGGAAACATTCAAGGTCAGGCTGGATGGGGCTCTGAGCAACCTGACCTACTGGAAGATGTCTCTGCCCATAGCAGGGGAATTTGACTAGATGACCTTTGAAGGTCCCTTCCAACAAAAACCACTCTATGATTCTATGATTCTATAAGGATATACAGGAGTATTTCAAATTACACTAAACACCTACATTTAGACAACTGAATCCTGTTGTGTATGTCTGGTTTGGCTCTTGTTTGATTTGCTTTATATTACATATATTGTAAACAAGATGACCTAAAGGAGTGAGCTAGATCAGCATCAGGCTCATAGAATTATCAAAACAAAGTTTTAATGTGACCTCATAGGAGAACTAATTCAAACATGCATGATTATAGAATTATCAGGTGTATTCTTGCCCCCACAAAGTTTACTATATTTGAGTTTTGGCTGTAGCAGCTAACGTGTATGGGATGATAGATTTCATATTCAGGGAAAATGCAATACTTCTCTCCCTTAGAGAAATTAAAATGTGGCACTGTGAATTATTCCTGACAATCTCCAGTTGGTGGAATGTCACTGTCTTTTACAATGCTACATGAACAGAAATTTGCAGTATTTCTTCCTCTCTTTTACAGTAAATAGTCTACCTACCTAATCTTTTGTTTTCAAAGTTGTCATAAGCTTTGATTGTCTTACCATAAAAATATTGCTGTATTTTGTAAGATAGGTAGGGAGACTACAATCTAAACTTTTGCCAAGGTGGTTTGCCATGATTTGTATCAAATTCAAGCATATGACCCAATCATAAAGTGGTCTCCAAAACAAGTTTGAAATGTTATCACAATTAATGAAAGTAAATAAGGCTTTTGAAGAGATGCAGCTCTTCAGAACCTGCTTATTACTATGGAATAATATAATTTTATTGAATTATATAAACTATATATTTTCTTTTAATTATTAAAAAAATACTAGATTTTTCTCTTGTGTACTTTGATAAGGTCTACGATTTTAGGGAGAAACTGGCAGTGACATAAAGAAAATTAGCAAAACAAAACATCACTAACTCTACATTGCTTTGTTAGAATACGGTTGTAAAACTAGGACTAAAGACACTAGTCTTGTGGTTCTTTTTCCTTTAACTATTTTAATAAATTTTAAGTTACCTTTAACAGTATATGATCTGTACAACTTCAAATGTGATGATAAATATGAATACTTGTTTTAGCTGTGTAAGCACAGACATGAAAACCTACCAAATATCTTTTTTAAACAACTTCTGAATATACTAAAGAACATTTATGCAATAAAATAACTATTGAAGGATAACAGGTTACTTCATTGTGTATGATGTCTTAAATGTCCTTCAACAATTTAATTAGGTACTAGTTTTGATAGTTTACTCTGTAAAGAACATAATCAGTAGGTTTTTCTTATTTGATTTTATCTTTTGTTAGAAAGAATAGGTTTGTTTATATCTTTTAACTTAGTACAGAAAAGTATTATGGTAAAAAAGGACCCATTTAAAGTATAGTAATGCCTGGCTGATATATCCCCTGAAGTTGTCTGTGATAATTAAGTGTTGAAAGAGGACATTTTCATTGGATTTCTGAAGTGCACATTAATAGATCTGGCAATATTTTAATCAGTGGCATAGAAGCAAATATAAAATCATTGCTGACAAAATATGCGGATAGTACAAGACTGACAGAATGGAAAACAATGAACCATACAGGGCAATCATACAGAATGCTCTGGGTCACTGGTTAAGCAGAGTTCATGAAAACAAAACAAGATTTCAAGCTGCCAAACATAAGACTGTCTAGAAGCCAGGAACACAGGTCATACTTACTGTACAGGGAACTGTATCCTAGCTGGCTAGGGCTAAGAAAAAAATGTTGGGGTCATGGTATACAAATAATTGAATGAGGTACTTGTACAACAGTATAGTGTATAGATGTAGAATGTTGATTCTGTTGTTTTGGTCCATGTGCCTTAGATAAACACTTCAATACCTTATACTGCTGGTTACTAGAAGTTTTGTCTATAAGATTCAAGAAAATTCACAGAAGATCCCATAAGATGATGTGACTACCGTGAAGGAAGCAGTCTTCTGAGGAGGAACTGAAGGTATAGAACTGTTTAGTTTATCAGTGAGAAAATTAGAAGATGCCTTCTTTATTAATCTCTTGGGAGAAAATGCTAAATTCTCACAGACTATTATTCCAAAGCATGACAAGAATTGATTTCTGAATTCTGAAGCTGAACAAAGTAAAGAATTTGACAACTGATTACTGTCAGAGATGCTGGCATATGATTTTCTCATAATTAGTTACTGGGGTTCAGTAAAAGGTAACAGTATGAGTGCAATGGTTTGACATAGATAAGGTCAGAACAAATGTTGCAATGATCACATCAGCTCCAAAATAAAGAATGCGACCCCATTTAAATTACTGTGAATCTGACAGAGTATACATCTTAGCATTTTCAAACTTCTTTAGAAATGCTGTTGAAATCAATGAGAATAAAAAAAGATAAATTGGCATTTGAAAAGGGAAAAAGCTGAAAAGTAGAGACAGAGGGAGAATAAATTTAATGCTATAAAGGATTTTGAGTTTATAGAATTTGTTACAGACTTCTTTTTTTCAATTTAAATTAAAACTTTCTAAGTAAATTTCTCAGGGAAAAAGTTTCAAATCAAGATACATATTTCATATCTTAGCAGCTTGTTTTTTATCTTACAAATTACAGATTAATTTAAACAAGAGCAACAATTCAGACAAGCAATTTAAGAAAAAGTGTTGAAATGGTACATTCTGATACCTTTGGAAAAATTCTTGTAAAATTAACACATTTTCAAAGCATTTGAATTTCTAATAAAAACATTTTTATTTTCCTTTATCACAATTTTACTGCTTATAAGAAGTAATTGGTGTATGACTAAAAGATCTATATCCATCAGTTTTGCAGCTATAGATCATTACTGACCTGTGCTAGTTACAATTCACTATGAATAATTATTGCAGCCTGAATTTTTCATTCTTATTCACACATGAACATGTGGTGACATCTAACTTTTTGAAGAGCAGTGAATAATAATTTAAATCTGAATTAAATGTGAATACACAACACATGATAAGTTGACCATTGACTACTGTACTGCAAGAGTGCTCCAGCTGAGCACTGTAGAACATGTAAATGTAACTTCATGGCATTTCCAAGCAGGCAAATATGAACTCGTCACACATTTTCCTTTTCTAGAAAAATTGACTTCTGAACTAGTTGAAATTGGTACATGCAAAGCTCTTCAGGTCTGTATTGCTGCATTGATATAAAAGGAACAATGGGGAAAGACTGAATGCTTATTTTAAAAAGGTGTACAATCTTGATAGCAATTTTAAGCCTATTAAGACTTGCAGATACAAAAGCAAAAGATGATTCTATTTAAAGGATATTCTTGTTTGCCATTAGTATAAGGTACAGGTTCACTTTAAAACAGTAGGTAATTGAGATTTAATTGCAAGAAAGTTGATTTATTCAGTATTAGCTCTGCCTGCACTATAATGAAGCACTTGTGATAAAGTAGAAATGATATGTGAATAAGAGCAGAATAGGGCCAGAAAGTAAAAAATGTTAAGATTTGTATTTTCATTCTAGTCAATAGCATCATCTATTTTGAACTGTCTTGTTAGGAATACACTTAGTTATGCTAGTATCTGGACCAGTATTTAAATCTTCAGGTTCAATTTAAAATAGACATTAAGATATGTCTGCTTACTAGAAGCTATGTGAAATAAACTGAGGCTTTTTGTTTGCTTTTGAAATCAAACATTCTGTGAGATAACTGCACAGCAAAGTATATCACAAGGGCTTGTTAAGCGCACGCAGCTTACCAATCAGTTCAAACATTAGCTTTGATATCAAGATTCTTTTGAACTACCACTTACAATTTCTTCACAGAGGAAAGAAAGTAGTTTTAAGAAAATGAATGTAAATAAATGTGAATTAGTTCTTTCATAAAAGCCTCATTTGGGGAAACATCACATTTTGTCTGCTTAAGTATCTTCAACATGAGTATAATTTTTGCAAATACGGTCTTTGGAAGTGTACAAGTTTTTACAAGATATCACATCAGCCTCATGGGTAAATGAGATTCCATAACTCTAATGGTATAATATGTGGTGATGAGAAAAGGGTGAAGGGAAAGTTAGTCAAATCTTCAGGGTGTTCTGACTATTATGAAAACGAAAATGCAATTCATGCTTTAATTCAAATCACATCATTGAAATTCTACATCTCTACTCTTTTAGCTTACATCACACTTTATATCTCTTTTGCTCTTGAAGCCCTCACATGGTGTTTTACACATAGTTATGCAATCATTATGCAAGATGCAATGGCAAAATACAGTGCAGATTAGTCTTGAGCCTGGAAATTTCAAAAGATAGGGATAAACTGCTAACTCTGTCAGTGGCCAGTCAGTTCTGTTGTATCATGAGGTTCAACTCTGTGTCCTTGATGTTAGAAGTACTATTCTTCACTCATGACTGTGTACTGCTGAGGAATGAAAAATAGATAGCAAGAAATAAGTAAAATGTTCCTTTCTGTTCATCAGAATCCCATCCTCGTAATTTTTACTTGTTTAATTGTGCATGGGCTTAGAATGATAAATGTTGTCATGACTTCCTTCCCCATAATGAGTTCTTTTCTTCAGGTATGGTCATCCCACACTTAATGTAAAAATGTTCATTAACCATCAAGCTTGTCCTGAGGCTAGATCTGACACCAAATAGGAAATATTTCAGTAGCAGTCGGGATGTTGTAATCATTTCTTCCTATGCTTGTCCATTGCTGCCTAGCAATGTCTAGACTACAATTGTGAAACTTGTCCATTTTGTTGTAATGCTTGTCTTGTGAATGTCTCAGTGCTCCCTGGCAATTTTCTGTGGATACCAAGAAGTCTGCTGCTTCTGTCTCCACAGTACAACAGCATTTAACATACCATGATTCACTGGCAGAAATGAGCCAGAGAGGGAGCCACAAGGTACCTGGAACAGCTGTTCATTTCATGCCAAACACAGAACAAGAATTCTGAGACACAGAAGAACTAGAAAAATAGTGATGAATGTGTTTCTCCAACTTTTCAATTTCCGTATTTGACATACAAAATGTTTTTACTAATGGCTGATTTTAATAAACATCTGGCCATGGCTTAGAGTTGCTTGCATTTTAACTTAAAACTCCTCTGCTGATATTTATCTGTGTTGCCTTTATTAGAGTATCTCTGAAAGTGTGTTTATAAAACTAGAGTGAGTAGGCAGAGAACCATATTCATTCATTGGACACGAGTTCAGTGTCCAGCTGTGTCAGTGATCTTCTGAGCTTTTGAAAGATTATTTTTTCCTTTCTGAGAAACAATTATTTTCATGTATTAAATATTTGGAGATCTACAAGTAAAAGGAATGATTCATGAGCTAGATACTTACTGCATGCATAGCCAGAAGGAGAACAAACTGAGGAGAAATATCAGTCCTCTGTATAGTTGAACAAGCCTTGACGTCTGCAGTGAAGTCAATCCTAATGTTGAGGATCTTCCATTCTCTAGTTTTTTCCTGTGATTTCAAAATTTTGGTACTTCTTCTGTACATTTAAACCTCTCCTGCTGTAGAAAACTATTTCTATTAACAAATAGCCTAAATTGCAATGAATTTAGTCCAAGTACATTTTTGAAACAGTGCTGTTAGGGATGAGGTTGGCTCTAAATGTAAAGGTAATTCCAGCATCCCAATACTACAGCTAATGACATTTTAAAATAAGTTGTTAAAGTCTCTCATGCTCTTTGAAGCCCCCTGATGTTTAACCAAAGTATTAAAATAGCTCAGCAGTGTCAAAGAAGTTTTTTCCTTTGAGAAACTATGCTGCTTTTGTAACTATCCTCTTAGGCTGAGCTAGCTGCCTTCATCATTTATCCGTCTATGCTAACACAGTAACATATGGCACAAATTCTATGTCTAGAAAGTTCATCATATGAATACTAACAGATATTTTAAATCTGCATCTCCTTTGTCCTTCTCTTTATGTGGTTGGTTGTACCTAAATAAAGATGTGCAAGGTTGATGTAAATCACTATGAATATACAATTATTTTGAAGGCATAGTGCACAGTTGTAAATGTTTCTGTGAGCTGTAAACTATAAGCTGCAGATTCTAGAATCTGCCTTATAGTATTAATTTATATTAAACTTTGTATAGTTGATGGCACTTTTCAAAGACTTTGTTCTACTGTACTTTAGACTCATTTCTGACTGAATAGCAGCAACAACTTCCATTTATAGGATATAGTACCTTATCTCAGCAAGACATCTCAAGGTGCTTTACAAGAGATGTACAGTAATTAATAACACAGCTTGCAGTGCCAAGCTAATGATGGAAAGCAAAGGGAAAAACAAGACAGTTTTCAGTTTTGATTTAAAGCAGTCTGACATTCATGGCATATCTTGGCAGAGAGTGTTAAAGTAAGGCTTTTAAATATCTGAAACAGCAGCATCCTAATACAGCATGTAGTGAGATACTAGCAGAACAAGTACAACACCTTGATACGACCTATTAGTGAAATGTGTGACGTCTGGAAGAAAGTAATATGGTGGTTTTTTCCTTTCAGCCTGTGTGATTCTAAGAAGGACCATTGAGTCAAGATTAATTGAGTCAAGGAAATTAATAAGACACGCTTTTATCATATTTTTAAAGACAGGAGTGGAGTTATATGCTACCAGTCTCCAGTCAGAGTCCTATAAACATTATTTTAGTTTTCTACAAGCATAAAGCATGTGTTTATCTGTGCATGACAAAACTAAGTGAGGAAAAGAGATTCTAAAATAACTCTGAAGAATCACATCTACCTTGAATATTGTTGTCCTGGTCTTTGGTTGGGATAGAGTTAATTTTCACAAGAAGCTGGGAGGTGACACAGCCAGGACAGCTGACCCAAACTAGTCAAAGGGGTACTCCACACGATATGACATCATGCTCAGCATATAAAGGGGGCTGGCGGGAGAGGAGGGGTCACTGCTAAGCGACAGGCTGGGCATCAGGTTCCAGGTAGTGAGTAAATTGCATTGTGTATCACTCACTTTGCATGTTCTTTTATTAGTATTGTTGTTTTCCTCTTTTTTTGCCATCCTAGTAAACTGTGCTTATCCGAACCCATGAGTTTTATCATTTTCTTTTGATTTTCCTCTCCATCACACCAGGGCAAAGGCATGAGTGAGTGGCCGCGTGGTACTCAGCTGCCAGCTGGAGCTAAACCACAATTGTATATTCTGGTCTTGTCAATGTATGGAATATTTGGGAATACTACATGGAGACTTACCTCTTCTTTTGCACGAACAGAAAGTGTTTCTGATGCAAATAATTGAGAAGTATTCATGCAATCCAACTGCAGACATTTACCTAAGGTAATTCTCTAACAGAGAAACCTAGATGAGTAACTGTCCAGAGATGTCTGGCCCTTCCTATTGACTACATTTACTGTATGCAAATACATCAGATATATGAGGTACATAAATTTATGACAATTGATATGATGGCACAGGTGAAAGATCTGTCTACTACACTTAATCTTATGCCCTGTCCCCAGTAGTGGTTAATAACAAATATTCAGATAAACAGTATAATAAACAATCTACATGTGATTCACCATCTCAGTTTCTGAAGACGGTGGTTCCTAAATGAAGTGAACATCTATATCATAGCATTTAATATCCATTTATAGATTTATAAATAATAATTAACCCTCCACATCATCTCATAAATTTTAAACCAAATTATGATTTTGGCATTCACAACATCTTTTGGTGATGTGTTAACTAATTTAACTACAATTGGGGTGAAAAAAACACTATTTTGATTTGCATTCAATCTGTCAAATTAAGCATAATGCAATCCTTCTAAACCATGAGCAGCTGTGAATTATTATTCCTTATTTATTCATAAATACACCATTCATAATTTCATCATCTTTCTAATGTATGTCCCAGCATCCACCACTTCTTCTAGCTGCTTATTGAGTAGCTTCTCAGGGTGTAGGCATCTGATACATTAATTTATTCTTCTTTCCCTCTTCTGTAACTTTTTTAATTCTTAGAATATCTTCTGTGAATTGAGTGAGAAGACCAGAATATATTTAATTTTCAAGATGCAAGTCCAAAACAGAACTATGGGAGTAGAAAATATATGTCTTTTTTTGGTCTTTGTAATAATTTATAACACTGTGGTGGATTGATCCTAGCTGGCAGCTAAGCCCCCACGCAGTTACTCTCTCAGTCCCCCTCAGCAGGATGGACGAGAGAACTGAAAGGGCAAAAGTGAGATAAAAACTCGTGGGTCAAGACAAAGACAGTTTAACACGTGAAGCAAAGATGGAAGTAAAGCAAAGTGAGGAATTTATTCCCTACTTTCCATTGGCAGGCAGATATCCTGCCAATTCTTGGGAAGCAGAGTCTCAGCACATGTAAGGGTTGCTTGGGAAGACAAATAATATAACCACAAACTACTCCCTTCCTCCTCTTTTCCTTGAGCTTTTATTGCTGAGCACAATGTCATATGGTACGAAATACGCTTTTGGTGAGTTGGGGTCAGCTGCCCCGGCTTTTCCCCTTCCCAACTTCTTGAGCACCCTGGCCTATTCGCTGGGGTAGCAGAATGGGAAAATGTTCAAACAGAAACAAAACTAAAAAAAACCCTCAATGCTGTGCAAGCACTGTTCAGCCACAGCCAGAACACTGGTGTTTTATCAACACTGTTTTAATCTCAAATCCTAAACATAGCACCACACTCCATTCCAGCCAGATCCAGTACAAGCATCCTTGGTTTTCTGGCCTTTGTTCTACTGTTTTCAAAGACTCTGTAGGATGACTCTAAGACCCTTTTCCTGAACTGTGACGATGAACAACATATCACTGTGAGTATATGGTTATGGTTGCTTTTCCTCTTTAGCTCTGTTTTGCATATAAACCACTGAATCACTCAGTCTTTCAAACTTCTCAGGTTCTTCTAAAGATCTTTAGTAACATTTTAGTATTCACTACTCTAATTATACCAGTAAATCTTGTTGCCTTGGTTTTTACTCCCTTTTCCTTATACCTTATAAACATGTTAACAACTCCGCACTAGATTTGGAGAACAACAGTGCACCTTACTTCCATTATGGAAGTGTCAATTTGTTCCTCCTTTGTTTCCATCTTTCAATTTTTTTTTACTTATTGAAAGACTTTCTCTCTTATTCTGTGACTGTGAATTTAATTAACTTGGCACCAAGAAAACTAGTTTTGTTTGGTTTGTTTTGTTTTTCTTAACATATCTACATATGCTATGGTTGTATCTGCACTTATATATTGGCTGCAGCATATCTTGTGATCCTCCTGCAGTGGTGTCCTAGCTCATTCTGAACTGCACCACAGCTTTTAGACAGCCTGATCACCTAGAATTCATCTCTGTAGGCATCCTCAAGGGAGGAGAGCACAGAGAGAGTCTTGGTACTGTGATCTTTCTCCACTACTAAGTACAATTATGACCACACCATCTGGACATGGTCCTGGGAATCCTACTGTAGCTGACCTTGTTTGAGCAAGGGAGTTGGACAAGTTGACCTTCAGAGGTCCCTTCCAACCTCATCCATTATGTAATTCTGTGATACTGCACATAAGGTCCTACAAAATTGGGAATGTTTCTAGATTAAGTAATATTGAGTGGATCAAGATTCTTTGCTTGCTAACTTCTTCAAAGGTGTGTGAGACACAAATTACTTCTGAAAATGTAATTCTTCTCCAAATAGACTATACTTACAAACAACACCACTAATTTTATTCCTGCTATGGTTTCAGTCTATCTAGCAGTCTATTTAAAGTCTGATGTTTTTACTGCTCTGTGTTTTGATTCTTGTGTCCTATATTTTATTTTTTTATTTTATTGTCTGTTGCATTTCCTCTGGCCTACAGTTCCTCAGGTTAGTCAAGGCCTTTTTTTAAAAAGTGACATTGTGTTTACTGCTTTTAATTCTCCTGTGGAATAATGCATTAGATGATGCTCACCACATCTAAAGACTCAGGAATTTTAAATCTGATTTCTTTGGAACTATTGTGTGAACAATCTCTGGTCCAGGCAATATGTTTTTGGTTTTTTTTGGGTTTTTTTTAAATCACCTCTATTGACATATGTGAGACTCGTGAGTCTCAGAAGATCAAAGATTCAAAGATCAAAGATTCGAAGTTTCAGTTTCAAGGGATATGATTTATCTACCTTCCTCAATAGTAAATATGTATGTCAAAAAAGTAATGTTTCTACTCTAATGTATCCCACCTCCTCTGTGCAGTCTGTTTGATCCCTGTTTATCTATGAATCCTTTCAGCTTTTTGTATAGATCCTCCTTCTGGTGTGGTCAAAGAAAATTTTATACCAAACCATTTTTACTTTATGACCTCATTATGGCTTAATATTTAAGTTAAAAGTTTTATTCTCTGCCTAACTGATTTTATCTGAACCGGTCTACATTTTGAATTATTTTATTTTCCTTCTGCAAGACTATGTTCTGCTGTTTAGTAGAGCTAGTGTTTGTTTGTTTGTTTTTCCATTTGCCTCTGCTTATTTGGTTGTTTAGTGATATACTCTGGCTCAAAGCCTCTAACATGCTGAACTTAAAATTAGGCATTATTACAGCGTAATTTTATGGGTGAGCCTTACCCTTTCCACAAAGATGATGAATTTGAATACTTCATGGCTATTAGCACACTGAACTTTGTATTCATCTGTCTGGTGTTGGATCAAGATGTGCTTTTCCTCTTGCAAATCCTCTAATGATTTGCTCTAAGAAGCATGATCCCCAAATGTCCAGGTTCTTTAGCAGTTGTGCCTTCCTCTCTATACGGGTCAACAGATCAGCTGTATTATTGTGCTATTTATTATTGTTGCACAAGAGTAAGAAAAAAAAATCTATCCCACATACTTAATAGCCAAAATTCAAGCACCGTAGTGTTGCAACATGATTTTGATTATCAAGGTGATATTCATCTCTCATTACCTCTGTTATATAAAGTTTATCATGCATTCTGAGCCAACTGTCTTCCTTGCTTCTAACAGCAACACTGAGAAAAAAGATACAGCTCCCAAGAATACTTCACCTTCCTTGCAATGGAAAGATGGATTTTGCAAAGCTCTTAGTTTCTCTCCATTGCAATACAGACAGCATAGATTAGTAGCTTAGACTTTCTAGTCCTAAATTTTAACCGAAGTTTTAGATATCTAAATGTAGGAGACAGACATCCCTTCACTATGGAAAAAGGCATCCTGTTTTCTCGCTACATCTGCATTGATTACAAGGAGTCATTAATAGCTTGCAACAGATGAGACATCAGTCATTCTGGCCACAGTCCAACAATGCAATTAAGATCATGCTTAACATTAATGAGCAGAACTGACTTCAGAGAAACTGCTCACAAACTTAAATTTAAGTAGGCATTTAAATATGCAAGGAATCAAGTGTTAGAGAAAAGAAAAATCTGGACTTCAGAAATTTGGTAGGCAATACCTGGCAAATGTGAAAATGTAGTGCAACTGCATATTAAAAGGCATATGGACTAGAGATTAAAAAACAAAGAAAAAAACCACAACCCCCCCCAGATTATATAGTTTCAGAATCAATGTCTGAAATACTTATTTAAAATGTCCAAGGATAAATAATTACTATTGCAAAATTAGGGATAATAAACTAGAGATCTAACAGAATCTTCACAGAGACTCTGAAGAGGCAAAAGTCTGTGTCCCATGTTGCATGGAAAAAGAGACACTGAGAGGCTATCCTTGAATGAGTGGTAGATGGAGACTCCTAAGATGCAGCTATATATAAAAATCAGAGAACTGGAATCCTGGTGGAAAATAAACTGAATGGGAGCCAGCAATGTGTCCTTGCAGCAAATAAGGCCAACAGCATCCTAGGATGTATTAGGAAAACTTTTGTCATCAGGTGGAGGAAGGTGATTCTTTCTCTCTAGTAACTTGGGAGACCACACCTGGAGGGCTGTGTCCAGATCTGGGCTCCCCAGTACAAGAAAGACATTGACAAACTGGAGAGAGTCCAGTGGAGGCCTACCAAGAGAGTCAGGTATTGGAGCAACTGAAATACGAGAGGAGGCTGATGGAAAGACATCTGTTTAACCTGAACAAGAAAAGGCTCAGGGGGAGACTGTTATTGCTGTCTACAGCTTATTAAAGAGAGGGTGTAGAGAAGATAGATCCAGATTTTCAGAATTATGCAGTGGGAGAATGCAAGACAACAAAACCAAGTTGGAACACGGAAAACCTGCATCAGATTTTTTTTTTTTTTTTTTTTCACCATGGGAGTTATCAAGCACTAGAACAAGTTGCCCAGATAGGCTAGAGAATCTCCATCTTTGGAGATATTCAAGACTCAGATGGACAAGACAATAAGCAACCTTCTTTAACTGTGACATAGTTCTGCTTTGAGCAAGGAGTTTGTCTAGATGATCTCCAAAAGGTCCCTTGAAACCTCAATTATTTTATGACTCTATCCTACTTAAATAAGTGAAGTTACGATTTTGAACTGGTAGTTCATTACAAATCTTTGGATTAGTAGTTCGTGATTGGACATGGTAAATTTCTTTACCACGTAGGTATCACTATATATGCAAGAATGGCAAATATTGCCATATTGGCTTCCTTTATAGCACTGGCTTCTCTGAAAGGCTCTGAATGGCTGGGAAGAATTCACACTAAGGTATATAAGAATTTAAACCTCTGCATGGGAGAAATATGAGTAGCCAATAAATAGCATGACCAATATTGGAACATTTTGTGAGTGGGGTCCAAAATGCTAATGCTCATACTGTCTCATCCAACTGGGGAATAAGCCAGGCCAACCAGAGCAGCAACAAATGTTCCTTAGCTGCCTCCCAAGATAAGAAACGGAAAGCCAACCACCTCAAGTGTGTGTATGGCTATGGTGCACCCTCTTGCACCCCTCCAAGGAAACCTGCATGCGCGATTACCTCTCTGAAATGCCTCAGCACCAACACGCGCAGCATGGGGAATAAACAGGAAGAACCAGAGGTCTATGTGCAGCTGCAGGGCCGTGATCTCATTGCAATTACAGAGGCATGGTGGGATAGCTTGCATGACTGGAATGCTGTCATGAATGGCTATGTACTTTTTAGGAAAGACAGGCCAGCAAGGCGAGGTGGCGGAGTTGTTCTTTATGTGAAAGAGCAACTGGAATGTATGGAGCTCTGCCTAGGAGTGGATGAAGAATGAGTTGAGAGCTTATGGACAGAATAATATGGGTGACACTGCTGCAGGTGTTTACTACGGGACACCTGATCAGGAAGAGGAAGTCATTGAGGCCTTCTATAGACAGCTGGAAGAAGCCTTAAGATCACAGGGCCTGGTCCTCATGGGGGACTTCAACCGCCACGGTAGTTGCTGGAAAGGCAACACAGCCAGGCACGCACAGTCCAGGAGGTTCCTGCAGAGCATTGATGATAACTTTTTGACACAGGTGGTGGAGGACCCCACGAAGAGAGAGGTGCTGCTGAACCTTGTACTAACTAACAAAGGAGGACTAGTTGGGGATGTGAAGGTTGGGGGCAGCCTTGACTGCAGTGACCATGAGATGGTGGAGTTCAGGATCCTGCATGGAAGAAGCAAGGCAATAAGTAGAATTACAACCCTGGACTTCAGGAGAGCTAACTTGGGCCTCTTCAAAATCCTGCTTGGATGAATCACATGGGTTAGGGCTCTAGTAGGTAGGGGGATCCAAGAGAGCTGGTCAGTATTCAAGCACCACTTCCTCTGAGCTCAAGATCAGTGCATCCCATAGAGTAAGAAATCAAGCAAAGGAGGCAAGGGACCTGCATGGATCAGCAAGGAACGTCTGGAAAAATTCAAAGGGAAGAAGGAAGTTCACAGAATGTGAAAAAAGGGACTGACCACTTGGGAGGAATATAGGAATGCTGTCAGAGAATGTGAGGATGCAACAGGGAAGGTTAAGGCCCACTGGGAATTAAATCTGGCAATGGATGTCAAGGACAACAAGAACAGCTTTTTTTCTAGTACATCAGCAGCAAAAGGAAGACTAGGGAAAATGTGGGCCCACTGCTGAATGAGGTGGGTGCCCTGGTGATGAAGGATACAGAGAAGATGGAGCTACTGAATGCCTTCTTTGCTTTGATCTTTACTGCTAAGGTGGGCCCTCAGGAATTCCTGACCCTGGAGGTAGAGAAAGTCTGGAGACAGGAAAACTTTCCCTTGGTCGAGGAGGATTGAGTTAGAGATCATTTAGGCAAACTTGACATCCACAAATCCATGGGCCCTGATGGGATGCATCCATGAGCGCTGAGGGAGCTGGCAGATGTTATTGATATGCCACTCTCCATCATCTTTGAAAGGTCATGGAGAACAGGAGAGGTGCCTGAGGACTAGAGGAAAGCCTGTGTCACTCTGGTCTTCAAAAAGGGCAAGAAGGAGGATCCAGGAAACTAGAGGCCAGTCAGCCTCACCTCCATGCCTGGAAAGATGCTGGAACAATTTATTCTGGGGATCATCTCTAAGCATGTGGAGGAAAAGAAGGTTACCAGGAGTGGTCAACATGGATTTACCAAGAGGAAATCACACTTGATCAATCTTGTAGACTTCTATGATGGCATGACTGGCTAGGTAGACGAGAACAACCAATGTTGTCTACCTTGATTTCAGCAAGGCTTTTGACACTATCTCCCATAATATCCTCATAGGTAAGCTTAGGAAGTGTGGGTTGGCTGAGTGGACAGTGAGGTGGATTGAGAACTGGCTGAATGGCAGGGCTCAGAGAGTTGCAATATGTGGTGCAGAGTCTAGTTGGAGGCCTGTAGCTAGTGGTGTGCCCCAGGGGCCAGTGTTTGGTCCGGTCTTACTCAACATATGCATCAATGACCTGGACGAGGGGACAGAGTGTACCCTCAGCAAGTTTGCTGATGATAAGAAACTGGGAAGAGTGGCTGATACACCAGAAGACTGCACTGCCTTCATTGAAACCTGCACAGGCTAGAGAGTTGGTCAGAGAGGAACCTAATGAAATTCAACAAGGGCAAGTGTAGGGTCCTGCACCTAGGGAGGAATAACCCCAAGCATCAGTACAGGTTAGGGCTTGACCTGCTGGGAAGCAGCTCTGCAGAGAAGGACCTGGGAGTCCTGGTTGACAACTAGCTCTCCATGTGCCAGTAATGTGCCCTTGTGGCCCAGAAGGCCAATGGTATCCTGGGGTGCATTAAGAGTGTGGCCAGCAGGTCGAGGGAGGTTATCCTCCCCCTCTACTCTGCCTGGTGAGGCCACATCTGGAATATTGTGTCCAGTTCTGGGCTCCCCAGTTCAAGAAAGACAGAGAACTACTGGGGAGAGTCCCATGGAGGGCTACGAGGATGATGAGCGGACTGGAGCATCTCTGTTATGAGGAAAGACAGAGAGCTGGGTCTGTTTAGCCCAGAGAAGACTGAGAGGGGATCTTATTAATGCTTATAAATATCTAAAGTTCAGGTGTCAAGAGGATGAGGCCGGACTCTTTTCAGTGGTGCCCAGCGCCGGAACAAGGGGCAACAGGCACAAACTAGAATACAGGAAGTTCTGTCTGAATATGAGGAAAAACTTCTTCACTTTGAGGGTGACCGAGCTCTGGAACAGGCTGCCCGGAGAGGTTGTGGATACTCTGGAGGTGTTCAAAACCTACCTGGACCCAATCCTGTGCAACCGGCTCTAGGTGAACCTGCTTTAGCAGGGGGTTGGGACTAGATGATCTCCTGAGGTCCCTTCCAACCCCTGCCATTCTGTGATTCTGTGATTCTGTGATTTTAAAATGTTAATTATTGGGAGTGGGAGATAGAAAGTTCCAGGACTTCTCTTTCACGATGAAGAGACTATAAGCTAAAACAGAATAAACTGCAGTAGTAGATGTACATTGATTGCATAAGACAAGGGAGCAAATAAGGATGGACTGCTTGGAAAAACGTTAGTTCAAAAAGGAATAGTTCAGTAATCCTATGCGTGAGGATGTGATTGGCAACAAGAGAAATGGACGCTAGACAAAAGAGATTCAACTGACACCTGTCTATACATTTCTCCTTATAATTTTAGCACAAAGCCAAAATACCATGCAACAGACTTGCTTCATTCTGGGCATGCAGCCACATTAGTTCTAATTCCAAATCTACCATCAGCAACTCTTGGCTACTTCAGGCTAAGCATTTGTACTGCTGTAGATATTTTAAATTATGAATGCATTTGCTAAGAGATGTCAGAAGGAAATTAAATAAAACTGTCCTTGGCAGTGACTAATATGCTATTGTTTCTGGTTTGGCATGACTTATTTTGGTTAGTCTTTTTTCATATTATGCTGTTGTTTCAATAATTACAAAATAAAGCAGGAAGTGGTAGACTTAGAGTTGAATATAAGACATAAAGTTACTTAAAAAAAGAGAACCCCTCCATAAACTTGGCTCAACATGAAAGCGAATCCAAATGAAGCATTTGTGAGGACCAAATTGCATCAGCAAGTTAGGCATGCAGAACTTCCTGTTGTCCCACTTTTGCTTAATTCTGCAGGATTAGTGGAAAGAAAGACCACATAGGCACTTAAGAGTTGCTTTTTTTTTCCCGAGACAGTGTGACCATGTGACCTTGTTCTATTCTTTATTCAACTGTGTATGGAGATTTAGTATTGGAAAACTACAAAATATGGTCTCCTTCCCACGTAGAGGAAGTTTGGGAAGGTCACAGATATGTGAGTAAACCTCAAGCAGTATTATTACTCACTGTGCTTTGTGGTTGTCATAGTGATTACAGTTTTTAGGGAAAATTTCTTAAACTTGATCATTGTTGAGACAGAGTACACAATTAATACTGAGATTAATTCTGAATCATATCATGGTAATTATGTTGCCTTTTGTAAGTGCAGATTCAAGTCTCTTTTGTGTGTTCTTCCAGGATTTTGGCTGATATTTTCATAGTCATACAAAAAGGGGCAGAAATTCTGGATTCAACTAGAATATGCCCTTTAGCCTTTAACCTTTAAAAACGTAATTGGTTTTCATACTCATTTTAAAAATCCTTCTCTTTTGTTCACTTTTTTTTAGGAATTTAAGAGCCCAACTACACCAGATGTATTTTTAATGGAATTGAATCATATTTTTAACAGTGAGAGATTATCAGCTCCCTGGCTTATGACTTAATCTCTCTGCATCAAAATTATAAGGAACTTTTTAGCTGCATAGCAAACTCTAATCTACTGATTCCTATAGTCTTACTTATTTTTTACCTTTACTTAAAAACTTCCCTGAATATTTAATTTTTTGCTTGTTTCTACCGTCTTGATTTCAAATTTAACAGGTGAAATAAAGCATTCAAGTTTCAGATTTTTATCAGAGAAACCTATCAAAACCTTATATTTTACATATCATTTTCATAAATCAGTGGTAAGAAAATTAATTTGATTGTATTAGAATATACAGATTTCCAGGATATGCTAGGATTAAATGTTAAAACAACAGCTTTCCTTTTTTAAAGTTTTTAAGTGTTTTGAAATGTTTCGTTTCACTAAATCAAAGTGTTCACTCTTCTCTCTGTATGAAACAAATTTAAGAATAAACACATAATTCCACCATGAAAAATCAGAACCTTTTCTTCTGAAAACTGAAGATATACACAACTTCCTTTTTTTTTTCCTTTTTTCTTTAGATAAAAATTCAACTTAATAAATATAATTTTGCCCACTGAAATTTATAGAAAATTATCCAATCTGAAAATACTTACGTAGTTCGTAAGTATATGCAAAAAATAAACTTCCAAGTGTTAATACTGTCTTGTTTAAATATTTTTTCAAACATGACTTTTAGTTGTGAAAATTTTATAAGCATGATTTAAATTGATACTACTGTACACATCTGAGCTTTCTGACACCTTTGTAATTCTGTTATCTATTATTATATTCTAACAAGTGATTAATGTAATTAAAAAGTGTTGGTTAAATTTAATATAGCCTATTGATTATTTTAAAAAAATAAAATTAGAGCTCTTTAATGTCGTCTCTTTTGACATTGACTAATTATTAATTATAGTGGGGAAAAAAATTTTAAATGTTTCACATTAACCTAGTCTTGTATAATAATTTCTAATGTCTAAGAAGTATCCAGATGAGATAGCATTTATTTAAAAGTAACATAAAATCAATCTAGAGACAATAGCTCACTTCCTGGATTCAACATTGTAGATGTATGATTTATTGCACAATAACTTTGTACCAAAGGTTTAGTTATCTGGCCAACTTGGTCTAAAACTACTTAGCACTGTTAATATTTTATCCTAGGTATTAAGCTATGATATGGAAAGATTTATACAGAGAGGTATTTTAGAAAATAAGTACCTTCCTGATATTACAGCATTTCTTGCATAAAGCTTCCCTCATCATCTCAAAGCAATATTTGAAAACTATCTTAAAACTGTTTTTCTTTTAAGTAACATGGGTTTGTTTCTGTTTTTGTGAGGATTCAAGTTAAGATATTCATGTAAATCGCATGAAGATCAACAAGGCCAAGTGCAAGGTCCTGCACGTGGGTCAGCGCAATCCCAAGCACGACTACAGGCTGGGCGAAGAATGGATTGAAAGCAGCCCTGAGGAGAAGGACTTGAGGGTATTGATTGATGAGAAGCTCAACATGAGCCGGCAGTGTGTGCTTGCAGCCCAGAAAGCCAACCGTGTCCTGGGCTGCATCAAAAGAGGTGTGACCAGCAGGTCAAGGGACGTGATCCTGCCCCTCTACTCTGCTCTTGTGAGACCCCACCTGGAGTACTGCATCCAGCTCTGGGGGCCCAAGAGCAAGAGAGACATGGAGCTGTTGGAATAAGTCCAGAGGAGGGCCACGAAGCTGGAGCAGCTCTCCTGTGAGGACAGGCTGAGAGAGTTGGGATTGTTCAGCCTGGAGAAAAGAAGGCTCAGGGGAGATCTAATTGCGGCTTACCAGTACCTGAAGGGGCCTACAGGAAAGATGGTGAGGGACTGTTTATCCGGGAGTGTAGTGACAGGACGAGGGGTAATGGGTTTAAGCTGAAGGAGGGTCGATTTAGATTCGATGTTAGAAAGAAATTCTTTCCTGTTGGAGTGGTGAGGCACTGGAACAGGTTGTCCAGAGAGGTTGTGGATGCCCTCTCCCTGGAAGTGTTTAAGACCAGGTTGGATGAGGCTTTGGGCCATGTGGTCTAGTGGAGGGTGTCCCTGCCCATGGCAGGGGGTTTGGAACTAGATGATCTTTGAGGTCCCTTCCAACCCAAACCATTCTATGATTCTATGAAGGTCCCAACTAAAGAGTGAGAGCTCCTGGAAAGGCTTTTTCCAGCCTGTTTTCCAAGAAGTCTTCACACCAGTTTCAGACCAGATGGCTGCTTACCCAAACCCAAGGGAGGGGGCTCAAGGCCCTGACACAAGCTCTTCTATTAGCCATGCTGGCACAGCAGCACTCTATCAAAGGGATGCCTCTGCTTTCAGTTCTGGGATGTCAAAGTTAGGAAAGAGATTGTGTTTTTAAAGGAAAGTGAGGTGGAAAGAATGTGCCAGTGGGAATGACTGGTTGCAAGCACTGGCAATTGGTCCTGCTAACAGGACAAAGCCTGGTCAGAACTATTTCAAAATTTCCCCACGTGCATTTCCTAGGCACCAGGCCCTGCTGTATCACAGCTGACATACGTGGTGAAACTCTGTGAAGCTGAGACTAAGGGATCATGTAGTGTCGTAACTAATTGTAGAAAGTTTATGAAGATTACCAAGTACTTTTGTTACACGATAGAAATGGGAGATACCAGTCTATATAATTCTATAGTCTGGTCACAAAATCACTTCATATTAAATGGTTATGACATTGGAATTTTTTAAAAAATAGAAATCATCTCTGTTTGTTGGAAAATATTCCAATAGACAAATACTTTTGGAGAACCTTCAGTGTCTGTTTTTCATATAATTCTTTGCAGAAAGTGAATGTTTTGGTGATGTGCAATTATTTAAAAGGTATCTAATCTCATTAGATTATTGATGAATTTGGTCATCCCAAAATGTCTTCACTCTCATAGAAAGTTCCTCTCCTCACCCTCTCCTCACTTGTCTGAGATTCACAAATTCATTACTAAAATAATTAAATTCTATGCCTTGGCAGGTTCTCTGGCAAATGATCCCACATGATAATCTGCAGAGAATTTAAAATGACAACCAAGTCAGATTCTTTTGTGTCAGAACTGCAGAACTGCAGTTCTGCCAATATAATCATACAGACAATGAACACACATGCAAATACAAAATTACATCCATGCAAAATACTATAGGTTTTTCAACAAACTTCTGCCTTTAAAGAATGTGAATTTATAACTCTACTGGAACTTGCTATAAGACTGTACACAACTTTTAGATAGGTTATCATAAACATGATTCATTTCTACATTTAGGTAGTTTGCTTGGTCTTCCTTGTCAATAGTGTCATTTGATCAAGAGTCCATTTGCATTAAGGGTATTTATCATGAAACTAGCTTTCACCCAGCTCCTCTTGCTTTAGGTAAAACTAAGTCTGCTTTATTTATAATTGTTACTAATTTTATTGCTCTTGAAACACTGCTGAAATAAAGAACACCCTCTAGCATTATTTTCTTAGCTCTGTGTCAAAATGCTGAATGGTACTTGCAAACCAATTTGTATTCTAATTATGCAACTTGAGAATGACCTTGTAAGCTTGGGATCTTGCCAGTATTTTAAAGGATTTATATAAATGCTTTCCATATATGAAGCTAGAGAAAACTAGACAGTTGGTAACAAAGCATCTTGTATATAGAGAAAGGCAAATTAACCTCTGAAGTGTCTCAATCAAATAGAATACCTCTTTCAGAGAAGTGTTTAATTTATTATGTGTAAATAAAAAAACCAAAAAACACAGAAAAACCCCAAAACATAACACGAAACAGAGAACATCTCTTTTGTTGCTGTTTTCAAATCTGGAAAAAAAAAAAATTGTTCTGTTTCATGAAAGCTTCACTTGAACCTATTTGACAGTGTATGATTTACATGTGTATTCTCTGTGTTATGCTATTCTCCTTTGAGAGTGAGTGGGTAATGTGGATTTTCTGGTAGAGGAGACGTCTCCTCCCCTGGTGAGTTAGTGAGCTTGCTGAGTAAAAGAAGGCTCCAAAGATTGCAGGATATGGCAGCAGCAATGAAGAGTCCCTGCAAGACTGCAGCTCAAAAGAATGCTGGCAAGACCTAAGGAAAAAGAAAGTAAACTGTCAGAAGCAATGGAAGAAATCCTCCTATGAACAAGAGTCACGCAGTTGGCTCCAAACTAGTCACTGAGCTGACTGAAACCAACTCTGAAATTAAAGACCTATTTGCAAAAACACAATAGGCAGTGCAAGAACTCTTTCCAAGCCCCTTTTCTACTTTTCATGTTTTGTTTCTGTGCTGTCTTCTTTGATCATTTCAAGTTTTATCATTTAAAATACAACTTTCCTGTGACATATATTGTCATTTATCTTAAGTTTATGAGGTTTGAAGAGCTCACTAGAAAGAAAATATCTAGGATGATCCACCTTAAAGCTCTGGCTAACTGTGCTTCAAGTGCCTCTCCTCATTGTTCATCAAATTCTTATCCCCTTCAAAATACTGCTCTGAAGGTGCTGCATCACATCTTTTTTTTCCTGACAGGGAACTGGTTGTCATTGATATTGTCAAAATTGTCCTAAGTACCTGGATTCACTCTCCATCTTTCTGACCCATATGCCTGCAGTCTCTTAGAAATTGTTCTTATTGATCTTCATCTCATCACACTCTGGCCTGAAACTGAACAGAGAATTGAGGACTGGGGCTAGATCTGCTGCAGAAAAATCTGAAAATATACAAGGAGATGTTGCTAGACTAAGTAGATATATTAAAATACCATACTGCCTTGGAAGAGCCTCACGAAATTCAGGTTTTCCATTCTCAGAAGGTGTTTGTGGCTACAAATTTATTAAATCCCAGAAACTAACTATGGATGTCATTTCAACTAAGAAAGTTCAGATGGGAGGAAAAGGAATAAAAGCAGATAAATTTAGCACTGATACATTATTGTTTCTTAGAAATGCACAAGCTGACAGATGGGTCCCAGAAGTGAAAATGAAGAGTGGGATACAGTTCACTTTCCTATAATCATCTGAAAATTGTCTAAATTAGCTGTATTTGCTCCCTCTGTTGTCAAGTGAGAAACAGGCTCTCACTGTGCCACATGCGCAGGTGATTAGTCTTGTGTGGTTTATAAAAAGTGAATTTATATTAGCTAAAGATTCAATGAATAAGTATATTTGTACTGTTTTTAAAAGAAAGGGGAGAGGTCACTTCATTTTTTAAATATCGTTAACAGTCCAAATTTTCATATTTTACTTGCTGAACCTTCCATTGAATTAAAATGTTGTACAAATACTGTGGTATCAGATGTCAAATTAGAAATCTTTTTCAAAGAAGAAATTAATCCCTTTTTTTTAAAAATTAATTATGTTGAAGTATCTGAATATATATTTGTTTATACAGTTATATAACATGGGTACATCTCAAATATAGAATATTTTATTACATTACAGGATGCTCAAATTACAGTCTAAACAACAGTGTGCAGAAGGTGGGTGTGCATACCAGGCTCTTGAAATGGAAGGATGAAACAGATTGCTTCTAAGTTATCATATTAATAAATTCTGCTGGTATGCAGCAGTCTCTCAAACCAGATAAAATGAAAAAGAGTGAGAAAATACCTTTGTGGCACTTTAAGGGATATGGTCAAGGTACAAGAGAAACATCCACTCTGCTCCACTTCTTGGCAGCTACCAGAAATGAGAAAATACAGATATGTACAAATATGTGAGAGATGGACTTGCTTCAGGTCCTGCTGAGATCCAGGTAAGAAGGCTTGTGCTTGCAGAGATTAGGAAGCACATTATATCAACATCATACCCTGCAAGCCAAAACACCTCAGTGGACCTATTTCTGGGAACTCACACTGTTCACAAAATACAATATCATTAACATAAGAAATCAAACTGCACAGACTGTTTTAGCCTTAGATAGATTTTTACCTGCCTCTAAAGTGCTGTGGAGTCTATATCTGTTGTTATCATCTTTGCAATGTGTATCAGATGTCACATTAATAAAGTCTCTGTGATCTACATCAGCTGGTCTTTCTTAGGTATGAGGTTCTCTGTCAGTTTATGTAATGATTTTCAGCTGATCTTTGGAAGTGTGCTATTGGCCAGACTAGATAAAACATGTGTTAAACTTAAGCCAAACCCTTAAGCTGAGTAACAATGATGAATTCAACCTCTGTGACTTTTGTATGCTTTAGGACAAATTATCACTATACCTTCAATGTTAAATTTTATACTTTAATATATATCTTCAGCTAGTTCTTTTAGAATACAAAAAAATGCACGAGAGTAATTATATTTAAAAAAAAAAAAAAATTTGTAGAGATTATAAACTATACATCTTGGAAAACCATCGGAGATTCAGGAAACAACCATTTCTTGTTCCAATGTTCTTAAACTAGCATTCATGGTAAATTTCATGCATGTATCTTTATGAGAACATTTGTAATAAAACTTAGCACATATATGACATGCCAAGTTTATAATTACGCTTTATTTAAACTGATAATTTCCTTAAAAGTGCTTATTGTGACATTATATTTAACACACAACTTACAGCCAGGATGCTCGTTTCAGTATCTAATAAAATTATCTTTATTCTGCTTAATTTTTAAGTCCTCAGGACAGTTTGTAAGAAAGTGCTTCTTTCCCTGGTTCAGAATAAAACTATGTTGCATCTTCACTACCCTCAAAATTTGAGCTCAATCCACTTAGTAATGTCCAGTATATTATAATATTCCAGGTGCATACTTTTTTATTGTATTTTTACTTCTAAATTACAACAGTGGTAACTTCTAGCTGACTATATTTAGACCTCCCTTTATAGATGAATCCAAGTGGAACTGATTTCTGTCTTCTTTTTCTATTTTTGACATCATCACCAATACTTTGTCCATTTTGTGTTATTATATCACTTATGATTTTATTGCACAAAGTCTCACACCTATTTATTTACAGCATCCCAGCCACAGTAGTCAAGGATCTGACTGATAAAATAACTTTTTGTACTGGTTTGGAAGAATTGAGAAGAAAACTGAGAAAATTAAGTATTTAAGCAGAAAATTGGTAATCTAAGGAAAAAGTCATGATTTCATGTCCATTTAGAGACAGAAGAAATAAAATTACTTATGCTTTGAATCACTGGTTCAATGATTTCAATCTCTGTGTACTCTCTCTGGCTTTTAATGATACTGTTCTTCCTTCTCTTGATGGTTATTATTCCATTTATGCATACATTATGTGTTTCTAGCTTTCTGTTTTTCCCATGCTTGTGCAAGTTTGTCCAACTTTAAAAGTTAGTTTCAGGTTCAGGATTATTGGAAAACTGAATTAGTGATTTTGTACCCTACTTGTAAGATTCTAACAAATTAGGCTGTATGGTCGACCCATCTCAGTTAATAATATCTGAGATGGGGATAGGGCTTTCCTGTGTCAGATTAGTATAAACACAGATATGCTATATGTTGCAAAAATCTCCTCTCCTGTTTAGATGTTAGGTTTCATGAGATCTAGTTTCAATTCCTTTGCGACTTGCATGTTATTTGCAGCTACAATTATGTTTTAAATGTCTGTGGAACAGAATGACGACCTTTCCAAGGCTTTTGTAGATCTGAAAAAGACTGCATACTTTTGAAAGTGTTGGGCAGTTTGCTCAAAACTGTATGTATGTATTGTTTTGGGAAGGGAAGGGTGTTCTAAAACCAGTAAAATAACAGTGCCAGTAAATATAAAGAAAAACTTGGAAATATGTGAAGTTAATGAACTCAGAAGATAAAATTTAAGAATTACCATTGGTATATCTAAGGTTGTTCTTAGTCTGAGGTTGTTCTTGATAGTCTTATTAAGAGTAAAAATTACTTTGTAGAAAATCTAGAACTTGAAAACCTGTTAGCGATAGTAACTTCCATATCACTAATAAAGACCAGGTCATGTGTATAACACAGAATATAGAGAAAATGTATCACTTCCCAACTCTCAAAATAAAGAAAAGGAAGAAAGCCTTCATACCCAGGGTTATATCAGTGTTTCTTACACGGGAACAAGTTGCAGATACTTAAATTTTAGTTTTTAATACTTGTGATCAATGCAGTCAAACTTAAATTTTGAGTAATTTTAGATGGAAAGAAGTTACATTTTTGTCTTTCATGAAGCTGAATTTTATATGATGTATGTTTAATATGATGGCTGGGAGAAATGAGATGGCAGGCTAGACAGCAAGGCTAACAACGTTCTCACCTTGTCTTGTCTCCCCACTCTAAGAATCTCAGACTTGTGCAAACCTGATCTGTGAAATGTGCAAGATTATGCCATTTAGATTACAGGGATTTAAGGAATTCAGGATGTTAAATAACAAGTATTTGAATCTATATCTCTGAGAAATGCATTGTAACAGCTACAGGCAGCTTTGCCACATCATGCTTGCATCTTAGTGGGAGGCAATACCTTCTTACTCTGAACACGAAGTTTATATCTGCTATAAGCCCCAGGTTCAAAACTGAGCAAGATTGGCCCATTTATTGTGTTATTTCCCCTCAGCTTGTCTCTTGTTCTCTTTTTGCCTCCATGTATACCATAGAAAAGATGCTAAATAGAGTTATTTGATGTATGTGTAGGTACTGGAAATGCAGGAATAATTTAATAATAGGAAAAGTATCTCTTAAATTTCCTCCTCTATATTGCTCTCAGGCAGCATCCCATATGCTTGTTGCCTTATGCCCTTCACTACTGAGAAGCTGCTGCAGTTTTGTGATGTTCTCTGTATGTAATTTGTGAAGTGCTTTGGGATGAGCAGTGCTGTATATATGTAGGGTATTATTATAGTGTACTTTGCTTCACTGGAGAAGCTGCATCAGGAAGATTGTTTTATTGGGTTATCTCCTAGGTAACTGTGATTCACTGTAATGATAGTGACTAGCACTCTTTAAATGGGACAGTAGTGGCACAACTACAATCTAATGGGGATAAAATTAGATAGTGCCAAGTTGGGTAATGGTGATTAAGCATGTACTAAATGGATATCAAATTATAAGCTCTGGCTTCTTAATACACATACATTTCCAATTCAATATTAAAGGCTATATTTTCCAAGATTCTCAGGAGGTTTTGGTAACAATAAGAAGTTCCTGCACTATCATATTTAAGCCTCTACATTTCAACTGCATCTTAAAATACCTAAGTCATTGCACTACATCTAAGTTAAATGTCACAGGAAAGTGCTTTGTGGTATATATTTTATATATATAGTTGTACCAATTGCATGGTAATTAAGGCCTCAATTTAGCAAAGCAAATAAGGAAAACCTCATTTTTCTTGTTTCTGGAGGACAATTCACACATTTTAAGTTCATATTTGCATATTATGCAGAGAAACCTTGGGATAATCAGATGTCATATTCCTCCTCCCACTGAACCACTACACCAGCATAAACTTCTACTTTCTCTCACTTGTGCATAACACCCCTTCTTCATCGTTACTGTAACAACTCATTTTAAAAGGCCTTAGCTGTACAGCAGCTCTCTTTTTGCTGACTTCTACATGTGACACTTAAGAAACAGGTCACTGAAAACAGACAACAGATTGTACCATGTATTCTCTGGGATACCGGACCAAAGCCAAACAACTTGTCCCTGATTACTGTCACCTGTCCTTATCAGCACCAGGGAACACAAGTCTCTTATTAGCTTCCAGACTACAGCAACAGGGCCATGTTCTGGTAACTACTTGATTTTTTGATATTGCTGGAAAAACATAAACACATGCAGGCAACAGAAGTAAGTGTCTACTTGGCACAATGGAAAAAGATTCCTTTGTGATAGTGAGGAAGCTGAGAAATGTATCAGTAAAATGTAGGCTGTTGCCACAAATGCACCCATACTACGGGATATACTTGCAGATGAAAGAAATAATATATCCAGAGAAATTTCTAACAATCGTATGACAGCATACTGCAAAGCATCTCATGTAGTGCAAGACTCTCATGATCCTCCTCGATGTCTTGAGTGCTACACAGAACTTGAAAAATGCATTCCAGGTGCTCTGTTGGAGTACCTATTAATTCTCATAGTTACTCATCGGGGAAAAAAAAATAAAAAAATAATTGCCCTAGATTTGGAACAGAGGTTAAATGTTAAATTGGTGCAGGAGGAGTTTAAATAATTAAGGCATCTAGCAACAGTTATTTACCTACCAGTATGCAATTTGGATTACCAGAATTTTGTATTTATGACATATTAAGACATAAGAAGAGGAAATCAAAGTGGCTTGCGAAGAGAAACTTACGGTAGAATTCAACTGCCCAAATTTAAAGTTTTAAAGGTTTATATCTGAGCCTGAGCTAGTCAAATTATGTGTCCTTACAGTAAATGGAGAGAAAAGAGAAATAGTCACGTCTAGGAACAATAAATTTCATCATAAGGTATTAAATGGGCATTTAGACTTCTAAAATTAGATAAGACAAATATAAATTTTAATTTCCTCATGTCATTCTGATCAGTTCAGAGGACCCAAATCCAACATCAGATAAATAGATAAGAATACAAACAGCAATGGAAAATTCATATATACTTACATACCTTGTCTCATTTACTTTTACAGTTTTCTACAAAGAGAATGTCTCAGATCTGGGGGCTCATTTATAGGATAAGATAATAGGCAGACTGTGAAGTCTTCCAGCACCTGATGGAACTGATGTAATGTATATTTGACCTTTGTTTGCTTACATACTGAGTCTATCTGGGGTGGAGTTAATTGACATCATAGCAGCCCATACAATGCTGTGTTTTGGATTTGTGACTAAAACAGTGTTGATAACACACAAGTATGTTGGCTATGGATGAACAGTGTTTGCACAGCATTAAAACTGCTCCTTTGTCCCACTCTGTTTGTCCCTGTCAACCCACCACAACTTAATATCACATTTTCTATGAAACCTAATAAAGGAAAGATGACTGCTTAACAAAAAATTTTCTTTGTCCCTTGACAAACTTTATGTGAAAATAAAGGTATAATTCATTGAAGTAGAATATTAAGTATAGCTACTGACAAGAGTCTCTGGCAGTACAGTTTGACTGGTCTCAACAGCAAGTAATAGAGCTTTGCCAATTAGTAATAGCTGAGAATCCAGCCCTTCATATCCTTCTCTTGAGGAAGCTGCATTGCTTTGGTCTCTGAGAAACAGAAAAAGTGTTTTGTGACTTGCAAGAACTGATGAATTGTAGACTCAGCCACTGACAGATGTAGCTTGAGATTGGAATGTTTTACCAAATTACTGTTGCTCTGCTATGACTAACTCTATAAAAAAGCAGACAGTGGCCTATTGTAAACCCTATGTATTTTCAGGGGAAAATTGGAGCTAAGCTCAGGGCTCCATTTTTGTATAAGCATAATGCAACAAAAATATTTCTGAAGTTACATCGTGTTTTCCGGAGGTAAGATTAAAAAAAAAACTGTTTTGAACCTGAAGCAGTTTTTAAATATGCTTGATCTGATTTCATTTGTTTTATAGGAATGAACAAGGACAAATTTATCTGTACTGGGGCTGTTATTGAAATTATAATTCACTAGCAGAAATATTATTGTTATTGCACTAATATTTGAACTAATATTTTGTTCATATATTGATGAGATTTCAGGGGGAGTTAGCCTTATCTTTCTCTATTATTTTATTAAGGATATCACAAAATAAATATTGAAAAACATAATTCTGTACATCTATGCATAAGGTTCATAACTGTCTATTTTTAGAACTGACCTAATAGTTATAGTCAAGAACAAAATTATATGAAAATAATCTGTCTTGGTATAGTACTTTTTTTTACTTTTCTTTTTTCATATTTTTTTATGCAACTCCAAAGATTGAAAGTATTTGCTAAATATCCTTGTGTCACTTTACTCAAATAAAGGTACAATACATCCTGTAGAAACAACATATAACAGCTCCAGTAAAACTACTTCACAGTAATAGTAGATTAACATTAGAATGGTATAGGTAAAAGCAAAAAAGGAGAACAAATAGCATGATGATGCTATTGGTTTTGTTAGTAGTTTATGCAGAAGAATAGTGTTGATAATTTAAACACCCACTGTATCACCTGATGAGCAATTCACCAGCTAGATGCTGTTATTTTTGGTGGGTGGTTCTTCTTTCTCTCTTTTTAAGGGAAGCTACTGTCTGTTTCAGAATGTGAGTGCAACAGGCCTAGGAAATGAAGTCCACTTCCTTCCACATATACATGGGAAATGCATTATAGATTTTATCAGAATATGTGTATTTGGCAAGGCAGTGGAGTCATCCTAGTTTGAGATCACCTTGTCCTGTTTTTTGATCGAAGCTTTTCATATCAACAGCAGTTTTATTTCAGTAAGTGTCCTGATTTCAACTGGGATAAAATTAATTATCTTCCTAGTAGCTGGTATAGTGCTGTGTTTTGGATTTAGCATGAAAATAATGTTGATAATATACTAATGTTTTAGTTGTTGCTGAGAAGTGTTTACAATTTGCATCAAGGACTTTTCAGCTTCTTGCCAGTGATCAGGCCTAAGTCTTCCGCAGGAGGTGCACAAGGGGTTGGAAGGGGGCACAGCCAGGACAGCTGACCCAAACTGACCAAAGGGATATTCCATCCCGTATGACATCATGCTCAGTATATAAGCTGGTGGGAGTTGGCTGGGGATGGCCACGACTTGGGAACTAGCTGGGCATCAGTCAGCAGGTGGTGAGGAATTGTGCATCACTTGTTTTGTATATTCTTTTATTATCATTGTTGTTGTTATTCTTATCATCATCTTTGTTTTCTGTCCTATTAAATGTGCTTTACCCACATGCTTTACCTTTTTATTATTCTCTGCCCCATCATACTGGGTGGGAGAGTGCACAAACAGCTGTGTGGATGGTTTACTGCTGGGTTAAACCACAACAGTAAACTAATACCCTAAGTACCCCCTAAAAATCCTATGTATATCAACAGGAAAAGATTATCTACAGCTGAAGCTATCAGCAAAATAAGACTTTATGAGGAAGCCTATATGTCATTTCATACTGAACCATAGGCCTGTGTTAGCCTAAGCAGTCCTGTGACAAGATTTTGGCGCAGCTTCAGCTCATTTTGACATGTTTTGTAGCTCAGTGTCGTGGGTTTGCCCTAGCTGGCAGCTAAGCACCGCGCAGCCACTCGCTCACTCCTGTCCCCAGCAGGATGGGGGAGAGAATCAGAAGGGTGAAAGTGAGAAAACTCATGAGCTGAGATAAAGACAGTTTAATAAGTAAAGCAAAAGCCACACACACAAGCAAAGTGAAACAAGGAATTCATTCATCATTTCCAAAGGGCAGGCAGGTGTTCAGCCATCTCCAGGAAAGCAGGGCTCCATCACGCATAACGGTTACTTGGGAAGACAAACACCATCACTCCAAATGTGCCCCCTTTCTTCCTCTTCCCTCAGCCCCTTATATGCTGAGCATGACATCATATGGTATTGAATATCCCTTTGGTCAGCTGGGGTCATCTGTCCTGTCTGTGTCCTCTCCCAACTTCTTGCACACCCCCAGCCATCCTGCTGGTGGGGTGGGGTGAGAAGCAGGAAAGGCCTTGGCTCTGTGTAAGCACTGATCAACAATAACAAAAACATCTCTACATGGCAAAAACATCTTTATATTATCAACACTGTTTCCAGCACAAATCCAAAATATAATTTCGTACTAGCTACTGTGAAGAAAATTAACTCTGTCTCAGCTGAAACCAGGAAGTATCCACCTGTTATTCCATACAATTTACATCACATTGAGATAGAGCTACAGGAGATGCTCTGAGGAGTAAGAAGTCAGGGATGGAAAAGTGTAGGTCTTTTTAATACTACATCTGCACAACTAAGATAAGTTGGATAAATAAATCATGTGAACAAGATTTTGGCTTATTCCACAAATGAAGAAAAAGAGAAAAAGGAACTGTATTCTAAATGACTCATAATTGTCCTTAAGCTTTCCTAAAAGCTATTTGGTGCAAGCCTACAAACTAAAATGAAAGTTGACTGTTATTTGCAAGAATGAACACTAGTTAAATTCTCTTCAAGTGCTTAAATATTTTTTTTAAGGTGAATTCTTTCCAACAGTATATTTTGTTTTGATCTGGGTTCATAATACAATGTTGACTTGAACACAAATACTATAAATTGTTTACTACTACTGAAAGTCTTCTGAGGAAGCAAAACAAACCAAATTTTAACACACAAAATAAAATTGGACTGTCTGCATAGGCTCAAAATGAACAGTTAGGAGCAAAGTGATATGTTTGTTTCTTATGTGAATAAGTAATGAAAGGTTTTCCAGTATTCTGTTTACCACTTAAAAGTGCAGGAGAATTTGAAGGAGTTATTTAAACTGGTCTGAAGTATTGAGAAGACAACATAGAGAAGTAAAACCAGTATTTGTTAAAACTGAGTGGAATAAGAGAGGTTGCAAAGAGCTGGGGTACAACATCTGACACTCAGAGTTTATTTTCTTTTCTTCTTTTTCCCCCATGCTTGCACATGTGTCAGTTGAAGATTCAGGGCCTTTACCTGGAACTAGTGGTGCTCCTTTTCTTTCCCTTTGCTTCTGGTCCTGGGCTGCATTCTGTAGCTGACTCTAGTTAGGCAGGAGGCATTTAGTAGATACCAATATCAGCAATACTGTGATTCTGTGAAGTGTCTTACTACTTGCTCTCTGGTGGGTAGTACTACCAGCAAAGGGGAATTACATTATTCACACATAACATACACGTTTTAATTTAAGGAAAATATAGAACCAGAAAGAGTGACCTGGTAATGAAAGTGTTGGCAGTGGATGCAAATAGGCAGAGTTGGTTTGTTATATAAACTTTAAGCTTTTTTAGTTATCATATGTAGTCTACCTAAAGCATCTATGAAGTAGATTTGGTTTTGGTCTTGTTTCTGGTTTTGTTTCTGGTTTTGTTTTCACTGAAATAAATTTGAACAAGAAAACAAAAGTATATTTTCATGTGCTTTCTTGAATTGGAGCTTAAGTAGGATGAAAAATGCAGGGTAAGAAATATTGGATGTCGTAGAAGCAAGTTAACATTTTCTCAATTCCCTCTCCCCACAATGGTGTGGGAATACTTAAAGAAATTTTCATAGCTTGTTCTTAGCTTTATTCTTGAGCGATTAAGAATCCTTGTCTATTTTAATCATGTTGCCTCTGTTGCAAGATATGTTGAATATTATTTCCCTGAAGAATAATCTGAAAATGAATATACTAATGATATCCTTGAGAAGAAAAAAAACAAAAAACAAAAAACACCAAAAAACAACAACAACAACAAAACCCACAAAAACAACAGAAAAAAAAAAGGAGAGAGCTGGATAATATTGAACTAAGTGAGTGTACATGGCTAAAATGTGTCTTTTGTTAACCAAAAGGTTTTTAAATGAACAGGTCTAATTCAGATATGAGATCAGACAATACCTAGAATTCTATTAGGTCAACATTACTCAGTAATTCATATTTAATACATGATGCAATAAAGCTGAAAGGCTTTAAAAGGTCAAGGCAGGGAGTACTGGGTTGACACAGCTGTGCATGATAGTCAGCGTTCAGCATCTGTGATAGCCCCGAAAGATCACTGGGATTTGATTTTATTTAATTTAGTTAGTCTGCTTAGGATTCAACTATGCTACATTCTCACTGCTGTTGCAAACATCATTTTAAGGTATAGATAAGTCTAGATATTCCAATTATGCAGTGACGTAGAATATTCTGTGTGTTACCAGAAACAATGACCACTTACTATTAGGAAAAAACTCCCATGGGTCAAGGTAAAGGCAGTTTAATAAAGCAAAAGGCTGCATGCAGAAGCAAAGGAAAACAAAATATTTATTCTCTGCTTCCCATCAGCAGGCAATGTCCAGCTACTTCTCGGGAAGCAGGGCTTCATTACTGAAAATAAAACCCCACCTATGATTTTCCTCCAGAAACCAAGAGGAGTTTCTTCACCTCTCTATGATTTTCAGAAATAATTGGTAGTATCTCCATAGCCTTTGAGATGAAAGAACACGGATAATCCAGGCTAAGTTCTTCATTTAAGAGTATTGTGGTCCCTCAACAGCTTCTTAGCAAACTGTATATTGACAAAGTCTTTATTGCTGTGGCATTACGTGTACCTTTGTAATTTATCTTTTCTTGTTAAATATTGTAATAATAAAGCACTTGATTAGCTCAGTCATTTCAGAAACACATTGATTTTATATCCCTCCTCATTTCTTATAGATTCGTTACCTCTTCAGCATTTTCCTCTTGATACAAATTAAAGATTCTTTGACTTCCACTAACCTTGTAACCCTCCCACTCTGGGCCTTTCTGGGAAAATTCTACTAAGACACTGTTGGTTACATATGTAGTTGGGACTAATGAGCTAGAAGGTTCAGCACTGTTAGGCTCACCAACCCAATGAGATGTACGGTGACTCTTTGCTGGCTAGACAGCTGTCATGTAGGGAAAGAAAATCCTTGAAACAGTTTGATCCTGGATGTTGAGGAAAGGTGATACAGAGAAGGAAGAAGGAAGGGGAAAATGTCGTGAAACTGTCAAAACATTTCACATAGATCTGTAAGAGTAGCCTTCACTTCAATACATTTCTTTTTGTTACACTTTCAAGATGACTTGAAAGATAAGTTTGATAATATTCATGTTAATATTTTCAATGTAAATTATTTCTTGGATTGATTTATAATCTATAGTATTTAGATTATGATGAATAATCATGACATGACTTGAACAATAAATATTCTAGATTTGAACTATGTATCTGCTATATTTGAGCTGAATGAGAAAATGATTCAATTAGACACCTCCTGTTTCAACCCTGGGGAGACATGTCTACCAGAGGAGAGAAAGTAGAGTTGTTCTGCATGATTGAACTGGCTAATTCAACTTTCAGTGCATGATTCAGACATCAAAGCAGCTCCACCTTTTTTGAAAGTCTCTCCCAGTACTCTGAAGAAAACATTGGCTGACTCTTGCAAGAACTCTTTCAGCAAGTGAGCTAGAATTTGGAGTGGATAAAAGTAGCCCTTATCATTAGTCCAGGAGAGTTTTTCCTTATTATGTTATGAAACACTGTACATTATGCCGAATATTTGAACTAATCCTATTACTGTTACAATTACTCAGTATATTCTTCTACCAAAATATATGCCAACTTCCTCAAAACTGCCAAAGTTAAAGAACAAGTAATGACAGTAACATCTTCCTGTAAAAGTTTTTGAATCTTCCATTCTGTGAAAGCAACACATTTCAAATTATAATGATTTCCTGAGTGCTTCATAAATAATGTTTTCCTTTGAGGTGAATTCTTAGTGTCATTGAAATTTTAATTAGTATTATTAAAGAGTAATTTACTTCTAAGCAACACTCCTCATCATGTCAAAGGCCCTTTTCATGCTATCAAGTATAAATAAATGTAGTTTTAGTACACAAATGTACATAGCCTTTCCCTCCTCCCCAAAGGAACAATATTAGAATGGCAAGGATGTTATCTTTTTAGTGAAGACCAGTAGATTAATTCTCATAACTCATTCACTCTTTCTTAAAATACTTGAAACATTAATTTAGAAGAAGTGGGTGATAGATAGTTCTTCATTGGAGACAATTGTCTCCTTTGTTGAAGAGATGCGAATAATCAACATTTGCTTTTTGTAACAATAATAATCAGATAAGATCCTGTAGCAAAGCATCATTATGAGAAATGCTGTTCCCCATTTCTGTCTGTTATGGAAATGTCACTATGTTTATCCTAAGGGAAGATGTAGTGAAAATGTTACTCTAACTCCTAACAGATTTATTCTTTCTTGCTGTGCCTGGAAAAGAATGCTTTTGACTGCTGTGCACAGCCTATGAATGGACCCACCAGGAGTACATCATCGTTGTGCCCACTTCATTCATCTTCTTCCAGTTCACTTCACTGGATCCCAACATGGAACATGGGCATGCCAGAGGCAGTAAGCTCTCTGCAGTACAGCCCCACTGTTCATGGAATTTCTGGAGGGATAGTGTTCTGTGGACATGAGAAAAAGACTGTTGTGAGTTTTCTCACAATATCATTTTATTTTGGGGTGGAAAGAAAATGAGCCACTTCTATACATAAAATTATATTCTCTAGCCAGGTCTTATACTCTGGGGATGAAAGAACTAGACAGCATTCCACTCATGACCTACTTTTGTAGATTTAATTTAGAAATCTTGGTGATGCACACAATTAAAATCCTGGAATCAGACATATGTTTTATTATATTCTTCATTTTCCACTGCAGTCAAAAGTGAGGTAGTGAGGGGAGAAGGTTGTATAAAAAGAAGTTTTGACAGCATCGACAGTATAAGTGTTAGAGGTTGCTGAATCCAGTAGCCTTATGAGTATGAGGCTGCTGTGGCTCCATGTTCCCAGGTCCAGCCAGTGGCAAGGGTAAGCACGAACTCCTGATAGGCACACATGCATGAACACACACACACTCAATAGGCATACACATGACTAGCCACATAGACCAACACAAACAGAAAACATAGCACTCAAACAAACATGGATAGGCTGATAGCTTTTTCCTCTAGCTGATCAAGGTTGAAGTCCATTGATAGACTACCTATCCATATCCATATCCATGTATACGTATTTATAGACAATATAAATTGTAGATACTCAGTCTACCCAGTAGCTGGCCCCAGATCTCTCAAGTTGCTGGCGTTGAAACGTATGAGGCCACAGGATTCACAGCCCCATTCTATTATCAAGTTCCCAGACCTATGGTCTCCCCAGTATCTGGCTCCTAGACCTTCTTGTCAGCTACTTGCTAACTACTCTGGTTTGAAGTTCACCAGTGAATGACATACATGCACAAGCACAAGGCTGATGCTCCTTATGGAAACATAATGCCCATCTTTCTGGTTGCTCACACCCAGACCTATGGGCCCCTATGACCCATGGTCTCTTCACCAGTTGCTGAGGCACTGAGACTTTCAATCACGCCTGAGGTACTGGTTTTGGTTAGTTAATTTTCTTTGTAGTAGTTTGTATGGTGCTGTGTTTTGGATTTGTGACCAAAACAGTGCTGATAACACACCCAAGTTCTCACTATTGCTGAGCAGTGCTTGCACAACATCAAGGTCTTTTCTGCTCCTCAGACTGCCCTGACAGCGAGTAGGCTGGGGGTGGGCAAGAGGGAACACAGCCAGAACAGCTGACCTCAGCTGACCAGAGGGATATTCCATACCATGTGACATTGTGCTTAGCAATAGAAGCTGAGGAAAGAAGGAGGAAGAGAGGGGCATTTGGAGTTATGGCATCTGTCTTGTCAAGTAATCATCGCATGTGATAAGTTCTTGTTTTCCTGGAGATGGCTAGACACCTGCCTGCCAATAGGAAGTAGTAAAGGAATTCCTTATTTTGCTTTGCTTGCACATGCAGCTTTTACCTAACCTATTAAACTGTTTTTATCCCAATGCACAACTGTCTCACTTTTATGCTTCCTATTCTCTTCCTCATCCCATCGAGGGTGGAGTGAGGCAACAGCTGTGGGGTGCTTAGCTGTCTATCAGCTTAAACCACAATACACATATGCACAAGATAGCTCCAGGGGGAAAAAAAGAAGGAATACAGTTTAATAAGACCAGACATGCTGTTGTGATCAGATACAGGACATGGTCACACGCAGTACTGACCAGCAACCCATTTATGTATGACCTACTATGTTTATTCTTTGTTCTCTGTTATCCCATGCTTTTTCATCCCTCATCGACCTCAATCCTTCCTCTTCCTTGCCTTCCTCTGAACACCCAGTAATGTTTCTCACATTCCCACAATTTGCTTAAAAACATCCCACAAAATTTTACACAATCCCTAAATGCCCTTTTGCCTGAATCCTCTTCTTCTGTAGGCAATAACCCTTCCAGTCTCCACGGTGATCCTTTAATGGGATATTTTCTTTGGTTAACTCCTCTCGGGATTCATGTGTGAGCTGCCTGATAGCAGTTCATTGTTCTCCCTGGTAGCCCTGGGACCAGCCAAGTCAGGGTCCTCCCTGTTCTCTGAGAAACCCAGGTTACTGGGGCTCCTCTGCCTGTCATCATTACTTCTCTAATCCTCACCGGGCCTTTGCATTTATGGTGATTGGTCTTTAATCACATAATCTAATGGTAAGTATAAAAGACAGAAGAAGGACAGCCATACAGATGGGGATCTGCTGAATTAATAATGCTTAGGAAACAAAAGGCTTAGACAAAAATACTCTGTGCCTTAGGACCTTATTTTCTGGAAGTGCATGGGGTCTCTGTTTATAGCTTTATTAGCAATCTGGAGCAGGTTTACAAAACATATATTTACCAGGTGGAGTATTTTTACCATTAACAAAGCTTGTGGACAAGATACTTCAGGAAATAATTTAGTGTTGGTATTGCTGTTGTTTTCTAATCTGAACAGAAAGACCTGCTAGATACCTATGAGTTATATGTCATAAACTGAAAGGCATGTGTTCATCCTTTCGATTTAGCTATACAGAACTCTTAAGAGTTTCTTAGACAGTGGATTTTCTTCTAATGAACACAGTAACTTAATTTCCATCATAAGTTATATTCAAATGTCACACAGAGGCCAATTTGTTTTCCACACCTTGTATAACATTAATGTAATTAAATGTAGAAACATTTTTCTTTCACTATGAGTTAACAGCATGGTTCAGAGGAAAGCATGTACTTGCTTTCAAAAAATTGTGGGCTAAACTGTTCTGTTATTCATGGAACACTATTTTCTGTATATCCCAATCCTGTTCTGATTTTGAAAATGCAACTTTACTATTCAATTAACACAGAAGAGTACTTTCCTTAAGTGTTAGGTTTTTGTTAAAAGGAAAAAAAATTACAATTGCAAAAAAAATATTGTATTCTAAGTCAGTAGAATTTCATGCTGATTCACTGGCCTTTCTAATTAAAAACAGCATAAATTTTATATGTTTCATGTATGTGCTTTATATTTCATAATTTATCTAAATTGTGATATGGCTCTTCATGAAACAAATGCTTCATGAATGCATTAAGTTTTACTTTACCTCATGATGTATTCATTACAGCATAGACAGCTGCATGTAACATAGGTTTTTATCATTGATGTTTTCTTATTTTATTTGTTATTAGGTTATTTTTGTGTTACTGGCAGCATCTCTGTGAAAATGCAGGCCTGGATTCTTAGGTTTGGATTCATACAGACTGACTCAGTAAACTAACTGAAAAAGGTAGGCATGTTGTTCTGTGTCATTCTGCTCCCTGTCCCTGTCTTCCAGCTCAGGGAGCTGAATACCTGGACAACAACTGGTCTTACTACTAAAGACTGAGGCATTAAGTACCTCACCTTTTCCTCATCCTTTGTCACTATGTTTCCCCCCTGCATCCAATAAAGGATGGAGATTCTCCTCAGCCGTCCTTTTGTTGCTAATGTATTTATAGAAAATTTTTTTATTGTCTTTAGCAGCAGTAGCCAGATTAAGTTCTAGTTGGGCTTTGGTCCTCCTAATTTTCTCCCTGCATAGTCTAAAAACATCCTCGTAGTCCTCCTGAGTTGCCTTCCTCTTATTCCAAAGGTCATAAACTCTCCTTTTTCCTGAATTCCAGCCAAAGCCCTCTGTTCAGCCAGGCTGGTCTCCTTCCCTACTGTCCCATCTTTCAACACATTGTGACGGCCTGCTCCTGCACCTTTATGATTTCCTTCTTGAAGAATGTCCAGCCTTCCTGGACTCCTTTGCCCTTCAGGACTGCCTCCCAAGGGACTCTGTCAACTAGAATCCTAAAGAGGCCAAAGTCTGCCCTCCAGAAGTCCAAGGTGGCAGTTCTGCTGAACCCCGCTCCTTACTTCTCCAAGAACTGAAAACACTATAATTTCATTATCGCTGTGCCCAAGAGGGCCTCCAACCGTCATATCACCCACAAGTCCTTCTCTGTTTGCAAACAACAGGTCCAGCCAGATACCTTCCTTAACTGGCTCCCTCACCAGTTGTGTCAGGAAGTTACCTTCCACACACTCCAGGAACCTCTGAGACTGTTTCCTCTCCGCTGTATTGTATTTCCAGCAGACACCTGGTGAGTTGCAGTCCCCTATGAGAACAAGGACTAGCAATCATGAGACTTCTCCCAGGTGCTTATAGAATATTTTATCTGCCTCTTCAACCTGGTTGGGTGATCTATAACAGACTCCCACCGTGATATCTGCTTTATTGGCCTTCCCCCTGATTCTTACTTATAAACAAACCTTTCATCACCAACATTAGGCTCTAAACAATCAAAACACTCCTTAACGTACAGGGCTACCCTGCTGCCTCTCCTTCTTTGGCTATCCCTCCTGAAGAGTTTGTAGCCACCCATTGCAGCACTCCAGTTGCACGAGTCATCCCACCATGTTTCTGTGATTGCAACTATATCATAGTTTTCCTGCTGCACAATGACTTCCAGCTCCTCCTGTTTGTTGCCCAGGCTGCATGCATTGGTGTAGAAGCACTTCAGTTAGGCTACTGACCCTGTTACCTTATTGAGGGGAGAAGTCCTAATTCCTATGTGACTGTTCTCAGGCACTTCTCTGGTTTCTAACACATCAATAACACTTCTGTCTTTGCTGCTGCATGGATCTCCATCCCCTACCTCCACTGAGATGGCAGACCAGAGGACCTCACTAGCATACTGTCCTTCAAACACTAGTCTGCCACCCCCAGGCTTATCTCTAGCGAGACTGGTTTTATCCCTTTCTCCTTTCACATTTAGTTTAAAGCTCTTCCAATGACCCCTGCTAAGTCCTGTGGGAAAAACTTTCCGTCTTTGAGAGGTGTACCCTGTCTGTCGCCAGCAGGCCTGGTGTCATGGAGACCAACCCGTGATCAATAACCTCAAAATTCTGCTGTCAACACCAGTCTCAGAGCCAGGTATTGATCTGCTGGCTCTTCCTGTTTCTTCCCTCATCATTCCCCACAACTGGAAGGATAGAGAAGAAGACTACTTGTGCTCCTGATCCCTTAACCAGTTGTCCCAAGGCCCTGAAGTCTCTCTTGATTGACCTTGGACTTCTTGTGGCAACTTCATTGCTACCCACCTGAAAAATCAATGATGGGTAATAATCTGATGGCTGTACCAGGGTAGGAATTTTCCTTGTCACATCTTTAACTTCCCTAAGAAGTGGGTCCAGTGGGCATATTGGGCCTTCTGTTCCTCTCAGGAGAGAGTTTCCTATGACAATGGCCAATCTTTTTTTCTTTGTGGAAATGGTTTTGACACAGGAGGTAGGCCGACCTAACCTCAGTGACACCGCCAACCATTATCCTCATTATTATTCAGTTCCACTTGCAGAGCCTTGTACCTGTTATGCCAGGGCACCTGGGAAGGTGGGGTAGTCACAGAGCAGATGTGCCTGCTGCACCGAGCAGGAACTTGGCACCATTCTCCTCTATCCCTTAAGTCTCTGTGTTCAGCCAGGCAGAGAGGATAGGGAATCCATACCATGTGCCCTGCCTGCCTGTGAGACCTGTCCCAGGGAAGGTAGGGTGCAATTCCAGCAGTCTGTCTCTCTCTCACACTCCCTGATGCTCCTCAACCCACTCATGTCCTCCCGGAGCTCTGTCACTAAGCGGAGGAGTTCCTCTACCTGGGCACACCTCCCACAGGTGTGCTCACTGCTGCAGTCCTGTGCTGGTGTGAGAGCAGGGCACAGCCTGCAGCCTGGCACCTGGGTGGCAGCGTGTTCCCACCGGAGCTCTGCCTGGGAAGCTACGTCAGTTGTGGTGGGTGCAGAGATTAGAGCGGACATGGCTTTCTGCTGGGTGAATACCTTTGCTCCGTGGTCGAGCCAGCAGAGCTTCAGAGCTCTTCTTGACACCCTTCCACACTAAATGCTATGGGAACTGCCATACAACGCCCTTGCTTATGGGCCATACCCTGTTTTCCCACTTTGTTTGTGGCACTCCTACTCACTCACACTCCCTAGGGGCTTCTTTTATAGGTGTGCTTGGCTGCCATTGCTCCTGGCCCCACCCAGATTTCGTCAGCCATTGTTGTGCGAGCTGTGGGCTCTCTTGGCTTGCCCTGAGGTTTCCGTGTTTAAGGAAACCCCCCTGTGCACCATGCTAGAGTGCTCTGCTGCAGATCATGCCAGCACCACAGCTGGTGAAACTCATATCAGTTTTCACCAAGAACAATTTTTTATCATAAGTCTTCAGAATCACATAAAAAAAAATTAAACACATTTCTATAGATTGCTGGACTGCTGGAAGCAAACTTAGGTTATTTCCCAAAAAATTAACACCGTTTAACATCATTCTGACATTGAGATACAGAATTTAATTCATACATCAAAATATTTCCCTTCAGTTTTCTAAAATTACCTTTTCACTTATTGCCAATCTTTATCTCAATGCATGAATTTTCCAACTTTTGCTCTTCCAATTCTCTCCCCCATCCCACTGGGAGGGGGAGTGAGTGAGTGACTGGTGCTTAGTTGCCAGCTGGGGTTGAACCACAACACCTGCTTCAAGTAAAAGATGGTGGCAAAGTAAGAAAACCATGCCATGTTGAACTTAAAATTCTCAAGAAGGTAAATAATAACATCATTTGGTTTCCATTTCCTTTGAGATACTAAAAGGAAAAGATTAATTCAGATTCTTAGCGAAGGATTAATCTCATCAAACAAACATAAATTGACAGGGTGGATTAATCTCAGCTAATAGATGTCCACAGCACAGAATCTGTATCAGAACTAGTCATGCTAAACTCTCATATAATCAATCAAAACAGGCACTTAGAGGGTCTGATTCAGCTGACCTATTTTAGATACTTGTATTTGAACAAATATCTATTTCTCCCCAGTGACTAAGAAAGGAGCTTAGAGTGACTAACTCCGACATCAAGCAAACATACTTCTAACGAACTGCAGAATCTAATGGACTAGGACCAAATTAGAACTTGACTTATTCCCACTGAAGAATAAAATTGGATTTTCAGACTCCTTTAGAACTAGAGAACATTAGTGTTACAAAACACATCATTAACTTTTTCCTGGATTTCATTTTCACGCTTCTTCCTAACAACTTTGAGCTACATCTAGATTGATCCTGACCTGATGATTGATGCAAATTTCATAGGTAAACTCAGAGTTTAGGCATTTTATTTTTACAATAAAATTTTATCCAAGATTCAGCTCTAGAGTCATACATCTAAACTTAGGGGTCTACAGTTTAGAGGTTCATCTCCAGAATATGTACAGGTACATTAGCATGTATATGTGAGCATAGGATTAAAATCAGTTGCCTAATCAGTTCAGAACAGATGCATCTGCTGCCATTTGAGATACCTGAGCATATCTGAGACATTCAACTAGGTCTATCAGTTGTATCAGCAGGCATAAATGACCCTGCCCTTACAGAGCAGGCCTGAAGCCAGCTGTGACTTCTCACTTAGATTAGATGCCTGTGCTCAGGCAACTAAATAGACCTCCTCCACAATGCAGTCACTGGTGTCTGAAGAGCTATTTTGCTGAGCCAGATGTTGAGAAACTGAATAGAGAAGTGAATAGGTGCCTTTTGGTGTTTTTTGGTTTTGTTTTTATTGAAAGAATGAGGACTGAAAAATTTCTTGGTGCTTTATGATTGCTTTAATAAAATCACCTAATTAATTATTTCTAGAAAAAGAATTCACTAAAGAAAAAAAATTAAAATAAAAGCCAAAGAAATGTGGTGTACTTCGAGATACTACCTGTAACAATAGGTTAGCACAAAACAATTCTACAGAGGGAAGACAATTTGGAAAATGAGGAAAGCAAGCTGTCCAACAGAAACTGTCCTGGTAAACACAGTGCACAATGCTGAATTTCTGTTCTTCTTTTAAGAGACATCTGTACCTTAAATTGATGTAAAAATATTACATACTGATTCTTTACTTTATTGCATATTGATCCTTAAGGTTTTCATCTTATGCACAGATGTATGCTACATTTGCATGTATTTTTTGCTTGAAATAGGAAGGAGTATTAGTTTAAGTTATTAAATAAGTGTCATCAAGAAGAAAAATATAGTATATTACAATTACATAGACCTTTTCTGGATGAAGATAAGTGTTCAGTTGTGCTTCATATGTATGGTTTACAGTAAAAGGCAAGCAGTTTCTTCTGTTATTTGGGTGACATTTAAATTGAATGTCATTACTTTGGGTTCTTCCACTTTCTGAATATTAAAACTTTGAGATATTTGTACTTTGATCAATAATTTAGCTCTAGATATCCAATTTGGAAAACTTTGGCTTTAGAATTTCACTCTGCAATAAGTCAGTGAAGAAGAGAAGAATAACTCTTCTTTCCCAGTCACAACTTGAAGTCTGTTAAATAGCACACGTGCAATAGACAGATATATAGACCTCTGAAGTCAACTGGCATATCATGTATACAAGCTTATACTTCCTCATGGGACTGCTTTTCCTTTTCATGAAGGCTGAATCATTTCCTAAACACTCCACTGCACACAGAAATGAGCAGGCTGCATTATCCCTAGGCTATTGCCAGGAATAGAAAATAATCCCAACTCTTTTCTTTCATTTTAATGACCTTTAGGTTGGTGGAGGTGGTGGGGAAATGTATCTCTGTGAGTAGTATTAGCATTGCTATTTACATTTAGTGTGAACTGTCCCTAAACTTTATTTGGGTGAAGGGTGGTTCACAGAAAGTCCACACAGAAAGGAGGAGTAATCACAGCAAAAAAAAAAAAAAAAATACAGGAGAAAACCTGTATCTTTATAAATAAAAGTAGAAAAAGTTTAAAAAAAAAAAAAAGTAAAAAAGGGTAAAAAAACCCCAAACAAAACAGAATGAAAGCTTTCTACTAGTTTGGCTTCCCAGATATACTCAGGAAGAGTAACTGATTATTCTGTGATGTTAAGGTATGAATTTTTAATATTAGTTTGTTCCAAAAGATGAGATATGTCACCTAACACAGCTGGGAAATGTGACAGATTTTTCTTACTGAAAAAATTCCATTTGAATATCAGAAATAGTTGTCACATTACATAAATATAAATTATGGTAGATATTGAGATCATTAAGTGATGGATTAATATTGTTATCTTTGTAATGAATACAGAAAAATATAGTCTCCATTAGAAGTCCATACAGAACTTCAGGAGTGATGACGTCCATGAGAATTTTACTTTTTCAGAAGAAGAATATGTCCCTGATTCTGTCAGACTGATGCATCTGTAATGGATGTCTCTGGATCTATGCTGAGCCCCATTAAATCACTTTGCTGGATGCAGAAGTGCATCCATATGAATCAGCCTGTTGATCAGGCCCTATGTTCTGGCAAAGATCATCGGCATGATACGTAGACAGTCTTGAAGTCCCATTTAAACACTTCAAATAGACTGTAAGTGGGAGTTAAATGCTTTATAGGTTTCTGATGGCTTTTCACAGAGGGGAATTACACCCTAAGTGAACGTACAGGCTGCCTACATCTTTTATACAGTGTCAGGAATTCATAAGCTGCCTTTGTTCAGAGAATTTCTGTATCCTTTTTACACTGTAGACTTCTCATAGTAATTCTTTTGTGTCTGTAATACTGATAGCCTACAAACATTATAACACGGATTTTTTTTAAAAAAACAGCAGTTAGCGATTTATCATTGTCAGAGAGTTAGGATTTTTTTTTTTTCGTTGTAGCAAACCCCTATTAGTCCAATAAAAAGAATAAGAGAAAGTTATTTGTGGTTTCATTTCCCCCTAGAAACTAAGGAGAGGTGTATGATTTCAGTATCACTTATTCTGATCTCTTTCTGCCTTCACTCATGCTAGTTATTTCATCAAAGCCTCCATTGTTATTTAATTCCAATAGAGAGATCACAGAATCACAAACAATCACAGAATCTTCAGGGTGGAAGGGACCTCTTGAGATCATCTACTCCAATACCCAACTGGAGTAGGGCCAGCCACAGAATGTTACTCAGGACCGTGTCCAGTTCATTTTTTAATATCTCCAAGGACGGGCACTGCACAACTTCTCTGGTCAACTTGTTGCAGTCTTTGAGCACCTTCACAGTAAAGAAGCGTTTTCTTGTGTTTAGACGGCATTTCGTGTGTGTTTCAGGTTTTGCATGTTGCATCTTGTCCCGTCAGTGGGCACCACTGAAAGGAATCTGTCTCCCTTGTATTCATTACATCCCATAAGGTGTTTATACACTTTGATAACACCTCCACTGAGCCTTCTCTTCTCCAGGCTGAACAGTCCAAGCTCTCTCAGTCTCTCCTCATATGACAGATGCTCCAGTTCCTTAATCATCTTTGTGGCCCTGGGCTGGACTCACTCCAGTAAAGCCATCTCTCTCTTGTACTGGGGAGTGCAGATGTGGGCCCAGTACTCCAGATGCAGCCTCACCAATCCTGAATAGATCATATGATATAGGATTTACACTCCAAAGGTGGTAGGAAATCTTGAAAAAGCATGGAGTACTTCAGATCTGTTTGTCAATGCTTATTTCTTATGGTTGTATATTAAATAGTTATAGTGGTTGGACGTGGGTTTTGTAAGCTTTTACTTGTGTAAGTACTTATATTTTTTAAGCAATACTAATTTTGATAACTTTGATCCCCAAATCCCTGATCCTTTCATTCTACATACTTAGCATACACGCTATTAGAGGAGACAGACAAGGGTCTGAATTCACTTTTATCTGTTTGTGCCCTGCTTTAAGTAGTAGTTATATCTGTGGCAGATTTATTCCATCTAATGACACAGTTCTCATCAGGAAATTACTCAAATGTTTAGATTCGGACAGAATATTGATCCACAAGACACCATAGATCCACAAGCCACTATAAAAGAAACCATTATGACATTATTTTTATAGATAGTAAAGTTTCTGAAATACACATAAAATGTAGAAAGCTGGGGTTTGCACCTACAATTTCTATTTCTTACAACTTCTACATTTTTTTTCCTGGTTAAATTTGTTAGGATTTCTGGAGTTTATTTTGTTTTGTTTTGTTTTGTTTTGTTTTTTTTTTCAGTCAAGAGCCATCATACATCACAGGATTTTACAAAAAGTCACTTTTGCTTTTTATTGTTTAGATAAGATTACCTTGGTTAATGAGGTCTTATATGCAAGGATTCTGAGACTTATTATTTGTCAAGATATCTTTGACAAAATTAGAAAAATAGAAGAAAACATTGCTTTCTGATGACCCCAAATCTCCATGATTGGAAATTTATTTAATCAGAAAATGCATTAATTTATGTAAACTACAAATAAATATTTCTGTTTCAGCTTTAATCAGGATCATATCCATAAATAAATATGGGACTCATGGCTTGGCTTAATGAATCTACACTTATCTCTTAACGTATTTGCCAGATCACCTCCACTGTGAATTTAAACAGCAACTGTTTTGAAGGGACCCACACAAATTCAGGTGCCAGACATTTTCCAGGGGTAGAAGAAACCTTAGCCCATGCTTGCAGAACCATTATTAAAAATGCAAAGGCCAAAGTGGTGATAAGCAGAGAAGTGGAAAACGTGAAGTTCATTTTTTGATAGGAAGGAAAAGAGAAAGGGTCCCTTTCTAAAAGTGAATAGAAGTACATAGTTGCTTAACTGTTTGCAATATTAGCTGTCAAAAACCATTAATGAACTATTCGATAGGAATACTAGTAGGCTCAAGTGAACACAAGTATAGGAGTGTGAAAGGTGACATCTTTCATTTTCATTCAATAATGTTTCCAGCTGCAGATAAATCTTTGATTCACCACTGATAAGACCATGACTGGAAATATGTGTGCTGCCTTGTCTGACATACTTCTAGCATGAAGTGACTCAACAGGATAGAGTCCAGAGGAGCAAATCAAAAATGGTAAGCAGTTCCCAGAATTTAGCCGAGAAGAAAAGATAAGTTACATTTATGCTCACACTGTCACCTTTTTTTTTTTTATTTTTTATTAATTTTCAAACTTAAAAAGCAAAAGTGAAGGTATTCTCCATGTGGATGACAGAGTATAATAACATGCAGTATGATGAAAGATTTCACTTAGATGTTAAATACGATTTTGTAATGGTAAGAACAGTCAAGCACTAGTATGAATTGCTTAGGTAGTCTGCAAAATCTCCTTTGCTGATTTTTTTTTTTTTTTTAAAAGAAACAAACGTGATATCAGTACTGCTTAGGGTGTTAGATCCCACAACTGATATATCAGAAAGAAGTACTGGGTGAATTTTCAAGGTTCTGTCATGCTGTTTGCTAATATATTGGCAATGATGATAATGTTTTCTATTAGTTAAAGTATTATCTGTTAATAGAATCATAGCATCATAGAATCATAAAATGGTTTGTGGTGGAAAGAACCTTTAAGATCATCCAGTTCTAATGCCCCTGCCATGGACAGGGACATCTTTCACTACCTCAGGCTGCCCAAAGCCCCATCTGACCTGACTTTGAACACTTCCAATGATGGGGCATCCACAACTTCTTCAGGCAACCTCTTCCAGTGTTTCATCACCCTCACCATAAAAAAATTTCTTCTTTATGTCCAATTTGAACCTACCCTCTTTCAGTTTAAAACCATTGCCCCTTGACGTATCACTACAGGCCTTGCTAAAACATCTTTCTCCATCTTTCTTCTAAACCCCCTTTAAGTAGTGAAAAGTTGCAATAAGGTCTCCCCAAAGCCTTCTCTTCTGCAGGCTGAACAACCCCAACTCTCTCAGCCTGTCGTCATAGGAGAGGTGCTCCAGCCCTCTGATCAGCTTCGTGGCCCTCCTCTGGACTCGCTCCAACAGCTCCATATCTTTCTTGTGCTGGGGACCCAAGAGCTATATTCAGTTACTCACATCTTCATTAAGCAAGATCATGACACCTAGGTCTTGTCAAGAGAGAAGAAAAAATTAAGAGGAAGATTTACCCTTTATGGAAAAAGTCCTGCCTTAATCTCTTCCAATGATTCTTCTCTTTTTCTTCCTTATAATAACAGCAGACAGCCTGAAAATAGGATGATTAGAATGAAAGTCAGTCTAGAATATGTTTAAACATTAAGTTATATTTTGAAACACTCTTACCAAAGCTTTTAAAAATGTCACTCAAAAAACAGCCAGGCTCTAGACTTGATTGTTTTTCTTTCCATTCCCTAAGCATGAAAGCTTGCTTGGCATTTCTTTTAAAAGCTTTGAATCGGAATGTTGCTCAAAAGAGAAAAGCATCCCTTTGCAGAGGAACTTTAATTCATAGAGTTTTGGTAGATTAGATTTTTCTGTATCATTTACATTTGATGTAATAGTTACATTAAGCTAAATAGAGATTATATCTGGAAAAACCTTCTGTAAGGCAAGGAAAAAACAACATATTTCTAGCACCTCTTTAGATGTAAAATAAATATAATGCACTTTTTAGTAATAAGAGACAGAGAAAGGAAGAAAGGCACAATTCATATGCACCATTTTCCATTGCATTCTAACACTTTTACACTCAAAATCTTATTATAGACAAGAAGCGGAACACACCTCATATATGAAGTCAATAATTTTTTGTTAATTTAAAGAAATTATAACTGACACATAATAAAGTTTGTAATTGTAGCCCAGTTACTGTGTTACTTGGAAGGGTATGTGGAAGGAGGTAGCGTACATTCCTTTAAGGATATCTGGTCAAGGACAGTTTAAATGCAAAAAGGGGACAATGAGAAAAGGAGGAAGTCATGAACAAGAATATACAGGGACACAAACATGACTGACCAAGAATAAGGGAGGCAGTAACAGGCACTAACAAGAACCAAACCTGCTCAGTCACACTAATTGAATTGTACGTGGATTGGGGAACATTTTTTTTCAGTAAGATTAACTGAATTAACTGAAAGATTGACATAGTATCCCTTGTCAATGGGATACTATGGAAAGAGGGTAAGCCATAAACAAAACGTACAGACACAAAACTGACAGACAAACGTGATGGAGACAAAGAAACTAACCTTGTCACACTAATTGATGGGCTATCAAGAAACTACAGGCTAACTGGGTCTTTGTAACTGATAAGGAGGGTCCAGGGTATTGGAGGGTGTCAGTGGGGCTGTGCCAACCGATGAGACAATGTGCAGAAACAATGAGTCTGAGGGGAACAAACTGAGGGAAATACCAAAAAGATATAAAAAGGGCCTGTCTCATGTAAAAAACAGACAATCCGTACAGTTGTCTGGCTGAACCCTCTGCCTGATCACTGCAGTCTATCCTGTCTTCTTGTAGCTTTTCTTAACTCTCTCTGTGTAATCTTTCTCCATCCCTATGTGTTTTAGGGACACCTGAAGGGGCCTACAGGAAAGCTGGAGGGGGACTGTTCATCAGGGAGTGTAGTGACAGGACAAGGGGTAATGGGCTTGAGCTGAAGGAGGGTCGATTTAGATTCAATGTTAGAAAGAAATTCTTCCTTGTGAGGGTGATGAGGCACTGGAACAAGTTGCCCAGAGAGGTTGTGGAGGCCCCATCCCTGGAAGTGTTCAAGGGCAGGTTGGATGGGGCTTTGGGCAACGTGGTCTAGTGGAGGGTGTCCCTGCCTGCAGCAGGGGGGTTGGAACTAGGTGATCTTTGAGGTCCCTTCCAACCCAAACCATTCTATGATTCTATGATTCTATGATGGTGAACAGTGGATGACAGGACAACGCAAGCAAGGAGGTAACATATGATACCATCTTGGAGAGATTTGGTTGGTGGCCTTTCTGACATTTGGTTATAAACCCACCCAATCACAGAGGTCATAGAATCCTTCTCTGCAGATATGCTTCCCAGCAGGTCAACCCCTAACCTGTACTGTTGCCTGGGGTTATTCCTCCCTAGGTGCAGGACCCTACCCTTGCCCATGTTGAATTTCATTGGGTTCCTCTCCGCCCAACTCTCTAGCCTGTCCAGGTCTTGCTGAATGGCAGCGCAGCCTTCTGGTGTGTCGGCCACTCATCCCGGTTTAGTATCATCAGCAAACTTGTTGAGGCTCCTCTCTCTCCCGTTGTCCAAATCATTGATGAAGATGTTGAATAAGACTGGACCCAGTACTGACCCCTGGGGAACACTACTAGCTAGAATGACCAAGTCTCTATTATAAATAGAGGCAGGAGTTCATTATCATACCTTAAAAAAAATATTTATATATGTATTAATAAAGTTTTATTAATAAAAGTAAACTTTTAACATAATTTCTGTTTTAAAATTTTTTTAAGTTTATATCCAGAGCATCAAAAAATCTATTCTGCTATTGTTCTTTTTCAGCCTAATGGCTGTCACACAGTTCTGAGTATACATTTTTTAATGCCTTGCTCATTACTGGTAACAAATGCCATACATTGATTAAGGATGGATGGAGTATTTATTTGTAGTGAGATCTTAATGTCCATCACCTTTATTACTGCTAACATTGGGTGGACCGGAATCTATTTCAGTATAATTCTGGAAAATTCTTGCAAAGCTGCTAATTATTTGAAGAAATTTAGACAGAATCTAGAAATGTTTGTTTTATTAAATGGAACACTTAAATCCCACAGATTCTGTTCTTTTAAAGGAAACAAATGTTACATAGTTTCTGAACAAAGAATTTTGTTCCAGGAATTTTTGTTGAAGTTGACATAGTGCATTGTAGAATACCTATACTCCAGCATCCCAAAATGTTACACTGTGTGAATTGCAAATGGCCTTATTTTAATCAGGCTACTTCTTAATATATTTTTTTTTTTAAGCTTTTCTCAGGATTGTCAAGATGACAAGCTGATTTTACTGAACTTTTTTCAGGCAGAACAGTTGAATCAAAAACAATAATTTGATTAAATTTTAGTGCGGCATGAATATCTATTTGTTTTGCTACTTTTTTGGGGGAGAGTTTGGTTGTGGGTTTTTGTTTGGTGGTTTGGTTGTTTTTGTTTTTTTGTGTTTTTTTTTTTTTTTTAACCAACATCCACTACTCCATTAAATTAAAAAAAAAAAACAAAAAGCAAAAAAACAAAAACCAGTTGATGCTTGTCAAACAGGCTTTACTGAATAAGTAAGTGGTGAAAATGCTTTAAATCTCAAATAAATAAACACACTAATTATGTGCCTTTAAAAACATGATTTACCTCTCTAGTGAACCAATTTATACGTACTGGAAGTGTAATTTATGTTCAAGTGATTCTTTTTTTTTTTTTTCCCCTTGGCTTCAAACAAAGGAAGAAAGAATAATCTCAACAAAGGTGTGTTTGTCATTATTCAGTTGTTACTTGCATCAGATTTCAGAAGGCAGTTATCTGTTCTGTTCTCACTCTTTTTTCTTGTATAAATGAAATACATATGATCATTTGAAAGTTTCTCTAATTTCCAGACAATTCAGATGTCATTCTTTTACTTGCTTCTCTAAAATGGAGAGGGGAAATTAAGTAAAATTAAATCTTCAGGTAGCTGCATGAATGAGACAATGAGTATATTGGCTGTTTCCTCAGACTTCCCACCACCCTCTTTACTACAGCTTTGGCACATTGTATTAGGGAAGGTGTCCTGGTTTCAGCTGAGAGGGTTAAATCTCTTCATAGCAGCTTGTATGGGGCTGTGTTTTGGATTTGTGCTGGAAACAGTGTTGGTTGATAGCACAGGGTTGTTTTCGTTATTGCTGAGCAGTGCTTACACAGAGCCAAGGCCTTTTCTGCTTCTCACACCACCCCACCAGCGAGTAGGCTGGGGGTGCACAAGGAGTTGGAAGAGGACACAGCTGGGACAGCTGACCCCAACTGACCAAAGGGATATTGCATAACATATGATGTCATGCTCACTTTATGAGAGGCTTGGGGAAGAGGAGGGACTGGGCGGGCAGCGACGTTCGGAGTGATGGCGTTTGTCTTCCCAAATAACTGTTATGCGTGATGGATCCCTGCTTTCCTGGAGATGGCTGAACACCTGCCTGCCCATGGGAAGTGGTGAATGAATTCCTTGCTTTGCTTTGCTTGTGTGCGGGGCTTTTGCTTTACCTATTAAACTGTCTTTATCTCAACCCGCGAGTTTTCACACTTTTACTCTTCTGATTCTCTCTCCCATCCCCATGGTTGTGGCGGGGGGTGTGAGCGAGCGACTGCGTTAGAATGTGTCTGTAGCAAATCAGAGTATGTTATGGAAACAATGTTGTAAAAAGAATACAGACAATATTTTTTCTTTACAGTTGGGGAAATTTCTTAAGAATGTTATGGTTAGAATTTGTCTTCTTGTGACTTAGGCAATATGCAGTTCACCTACTTTCCATTGTCTGGTCTGAAACATCCAAAAAAGTATCTTACTTTTCTGTATGAACAAATTATTTCATTCCTTTTAAAGTTATTTTATTCTGTTGTTTTAGAAGTTCATGGTAAGCAGATTTTTAAATTAGAACATCTCCAAAAATGAAAAACTGATTTTACAATCTTTATGACATTTTAGACTAGCTTTATTGTTGAAGAGAAATGAGAAAAAGAAAAAAGAACAAATCCATGCAAACAAACTGAAGACCTTGTGGCCCATACAGTGGAAAATAGCTTTTACATCCTCTCCATCATTCTTAAGTGTGAATAGATTATCCAAATTACAGTGCAGTTGTATGGAAACTGCTCCTTATTAATATAATCAGACACCTTTATGTGGATAATATAGTGTACTATACAATCAGAATTTGCAGAATGTAACCGTCAATGCCATATCTAAGCTTCTTTTCAAAGGAACTGGTGTTTAAAATTTGAATCTGAACTTCTGCGTCCTAGAAGAATGGAAGTGCAGTGAAGCTGTAGTGTAAAATATCAAAGAAATGCTGATGAAGAAATGAGATAGTCTGCAGAACTGTACAATATAGATCTGGAAAAACAAATCCAAGCCCTTAAAATCTTTACTTCTCAAGATCAAAGCTGAAAATTATTCAGTTTTCTACACCTTTCCTTCATTCTTAATCTAGCTGAGCTGTCCATTCTGTTCAGCCTTGATTTAAGAAAAATAAAATAAAATAAATAAAATAAAAATAAAATTTAAAAAACCCAACTCTATCTTCTTCTATTGTTAATTCTTGCATTACCAAGAAGGTTTGATTCTGAGGTCTGATATTTTTTATTTAAATAGATTCAGAGATAAGTACCGTTTCACTGCAATATGTGTAGGATTATTATTTGCTTTGAATTCCTGTGAGGGAGCAGAGGTGACTATGAGCTGTTTTATCATCCGTCCTTAACTTTCTTATTTGTCAAACCTATTCTTTGTTGGGCTTTTGTTTACCCATACAGAAAGGAAAACAGATGGTGGCTTATTGTCCTTCAAGCTACTGCAAGTACTGTTGTTTAAAGCTTCTAAATAACTGAAGGTTAATTTCTATGTAATACATTGAAAAAATAAACTGGTATAAAAGAATATTTTTTTAATTTGTTTTAGCTTTGGACTTCTTACATTTTTATTGTTTCTCTGATATGAGAATAGCTGAACCTCTGAAACATTTTTTTCATTGAATGAAAATATTCCTCAGTTACTAAATTGGGTGAGACAATTTGTAAGAAGTGCTACCAAATTAGCTAATACTTACCTTCTTATTTAGGAAAGAAAGTTCACTGCTCATTAATGAAATCTCTACTTACAATATAGTTTGGCTAATTATCATCAGAGAAAAATCACAAATTATTCTCAGTTTGGGAATTTAAAATATAATTGTATGTTGCCAGTGAAAAATTCTGATAGGCTCAAAGATGCTCTTCACCACTAGAACTGCATTCATAATTCCATGCTTCACTTACTTACATCTCATGAGCGGTGCACAGAGAAGAGAAAAACACTGTTATGTTATTGCCCGGGTAGTTGCTTTTAGCAGGCTATAAACAAATACTGGAGTCTTTGTGGATAATTATTCGAAAGCATCTGTTAAATGGTCATTATTACTCTACTTGGCAAATAATGTGAGCATGTCTTAGAAAAGAAAGGGAATGTAATAGAAAACATAATGCTGTTACCTTAGAGATCTAGGAGGCATACAGTTCTTGGAAACTGCTTGAAGTTCTTACCACAGCAAAACAAATGTAGAATATATACAAAGAAAACCAAAGGCGATCAGAGGTACAAAATGACTTTCATAAAAAGAAAAGTAAATAAACTAGGATCCATCAGCTAGGAAAACAGTAGCTGGCAAGAGGATGTGCTAGTGGTCTAAACTCATGGATGGGTAGAAAAGGCAAATAGGGAATAATTATTCTCTATTTCTCGTAATGTTAAAAAAAGCCAACCACAAAATCATTTCTAAAATAATAATGAAGTAGGTTTTAAAATGACTTTTTTATATATAACATGAGTGATTTATGAAATGCACTGGCAACTAACTGTAAAAGTATGAGTGAGTTCAAAAATAAAGTATGCAAATTCAGAATGGATACTGTAGGCTATTAAACACATTAGTCCAGTGAGGTTTTAATGACTAGAAACTTGGAGAATATCCCAAAAGGAAACCAACTTGTGGTTTTTTCTTACATTTTTGTTGTAAGAATCTGTAGATCACTGTTAAGAACAGCATGCTGGTTTGCATGAAACATTTGTTTTGCCCTAATATGATTGTTCTTGTGTTTTTTTTCACTCCTGCGTAACTCTATGATTAAGCCTGTTATGTACAAGGCTTATGCTAGTCTACTACAATTGGATTTACTGTATGAATAATAGTACCGATAAAATCTGCTTTTAATCATCTCTCCATAATCATCTACCCAGAAACTGCAATATATATCAAACTTCAGTATATATTTGTGGTAATGTTTAACAATATGTACATAGTTAACTTCAACCCACAGTACTTATCAAATATTTGGGGCCTTGCTGGGGTACTTTTGTTAGGAGAAGAAAATATAGGAGTCAAGTATGTGATTGTTCAATAATGTTAATTGTGATATTAACAACAATAATGTTTTCCTGATTACAGTGTAAGCAAACACAACCAATTTCCTTGTAAATTATTGCCAGGCTTACCTTTTCCAGCAAGTGTTTTTGAGAAAATAATATTTCTCATCATCTTCGTCCTGCCCCCACCCAGTGTGTTACAAGTGCTTCCCTATTGACTGCCTGAGTTTTCTTTATTTCCAGGATTTATAGCTGCAATCAGAACAGTACTTCAACATATTTGGATTTAATAACCTATTCTTTACAAACTGTAGCATCTGCTCCACCAAAATCTTCCTGAGTTAGCACTTGCTTTGGTCATCTGCGTATTTAGTGTTTTGGAAAGTAGCTTCTGTGATTACACTTACACAGAGAAATTGATCTGCTCCAGGCCACTTACTAGCCTCAAACTAAATGGCATACCATGGCTTGTGTTTAGATTGATTTTTGGCTAGCCTTCTCAAAAGCTGCTATGCTACATGTCACTTGCCTCTTGGTTTCCTTTAAGTCTTTTATGATACCTTTGGAATCATAAGACATGATTATTTTGTCAGTCTAATTAGTTTCTTTTTAGTTCAGAGTATATGACATTATGGGAACTGTTGAAACTGAATTTATCTCTACTTTTGTCGCAGAATCAAAGTTGCTGGAGATGGGAATGTTTACAATGTTGAGAAATTAAATTAATTTTAAATTTTGAAGCCGAACTTGACTGCATTCATTCATTAGCTAAACATGTTGTCCTAAAGATCAATTTATACACTGTGGTAATCATCATTGTACTATATACACAATTCTTCAACAATCTTTTCTTGGGTTATCAGTGAGCACACAATACCATGGAGCTCATGTTGTATCATTAGTGCTGATGGCTGCAGTCCTTGGTGGTTGCTCCTCAAGGTGGAGGTGATCAGGTCTGAGAGCTCATCAATGACACAAGTTGAGACTGAAGTAGGCTGCCAGTCTTATTTCCCTTCTGACTTTCCTTGTTTATACCTGGTAGTATTGCCTCCAACCCCCAAACAGGGTTTTCTCTGCTCCCTATACTGCTAATCTTGTCCTATGTCTGTCAACAGCACTAGCCGTTCAGCACACACTCACAGTAGGTATAGGGAAAGCAAATAGTTGAACATTTGCCTTGAAAGAAGCTGTTGATTTTGGAGTAACATAATTAGTGTTTTTTGCATAAGTACAAATATTATTTTAGTATTGGTCTGAAATCTAAATTTTTTATGCCATTTAGGTTTTATTTCTGTGTAATAATATAATTACTACTGCATAGTATTAAACATAGCAATGGCATCATACTCTGTGAACTTTAATTAGCTGTTCCCCTAATGTTATTTTTAAAATATATTTCATTGCTTCAGAAAAAAAGCCATTTGAAAATTAGTTGTAATCAGAGGTAGCCATGGAAATTCTGTGCTTATTATTCCAGTGACAAGCACTGACAACCATCTATCTTTGTTTCTGTGGTGTATGCAACAGAAGAGGGAGGAATGCAAAGATGGATCATGTTAACAGAAGGGACACATGCATTTAGTAGTATTAGTGAAATAAACAGCTATTTTTTGACAGTACATTCTGATATGTATTTCAAATATTCTTCTAAGGTGGCTTAATTTAATACTGAACTCATACGTATGGAGAAAATATGTCAGATTCCAGTAAAAACTCATGAAAGCTAAAAAACTAACACACAATTTGACTTGTTCAATGTAGGTTAACTTCTCTTAAGAATTAATTGTCTGATTACCACATATTAGCTCTCCCAGAAATACTGTCAAATTGATAGCCAAGAAAAAAAAAGTGTCCATTACTTCCTGTGATAATTGACTAAGCTAATATATAGCTTTTTTATGAGCTAAGAAGATATATTGCACTACATTTATCTATCCCTTAGATGAAATGAAGCTGATAATCCTATTAAAAGTAGGCAAATCAATAGTTCTGCAAAGGGGAGAAGAGAAGGAAAAAGAAAATTACTTCTCTACTATTTCTCTATAAATTCTCTACTGAACAGTGAAAATTTGAGTTTGGGATTTTTTGTTTGTTTGGGGAGTGTGTGTTTTGTTTTGTTTTGGTTTTGGTTTTGTTATTGTTGTTGCTGTTGTGTGTGTCCCCCCCACAATCTAGGCACTCTTAATGACGTTCTAAACCAATCTTTTAGTGCTCAAATAGCAGATTTTCTCCAGTGGAAGACCTTCAGAGTCTTTTTTATTAATTTAGAAATGATATGTCATTATCTGTCAATTTTTGAAAATGTAGTCAATTTTATTTCAATTCCTAAGCATGGTTCAAATGACGCATGCATACACTGAACTATGCGGTATCTTGTACAGACTTATGAGGTAGATCAGTGAAATTTTATAAATTTACACACCAGTTTGTAATAATCTGTAGGGCTTCCAGTTAAAGCCTCAAGAAAACTCCTTCTAAAGTGGCTGAGGTGTTGTGGTATACAGCCTTAATGTATAATTAATGTAAAAAATCAAGGGACAACTCTTTAATATCATAATTCTATCATTTATTTATATTTAGTCACCAAACTCATAGTTTTCACTCAAATACCTATCAAAGATTGTTTTTCAATACATCAAAACATCAAACTCTCATAGGATGCAGAGAGACATCTATCAGAAGTTGGCTTTGAATGTAGTTTGGGGGGTTTGTGGTTTTTTGCTGGTTTTTTGTTTGTTAGTTTTTTAAAACAAATACTTTTAATGCAATTTACCATTCCACTTCTGTGGCTAATTGTTGAGCTTCTCACATTAGATTCCCATTTCCAGGTAACTGAAGCACAGAGAGATTACATTTATCATGTATTTAGACATGTACTAGTAAAATAAACAGGACTATTTCCAGGTATGGGAACTCAATAACCTCTGCTGTTAAATGATTAGGACATTTGCTGACATGTTTGTCTTTGGCCAGTTAGAATTCCTCCAAGCAGTTCCTGGAGAGTTTTAAAATTAGCATGGTTTGGTAACTATTCCTGACAAGTAGATGCAATCACAGTGTTTCACAGAGTAAGAGTTAACATTGTATGGACCTGAGCTGCTGGTGCCACAGAGCAGTGGTGGGCCATTTTATTTTAGTAATGGGTAGTTAGTAATAGTTTAGTTTTAGTTTAGTCGTAAAGGTTAAGTAAAAAAATAAATAAATAAAATAAATAAATAAGAATTATATAGATATAAATAGTTAAGACTGAACTTAAGTCAGAAATAAACACTTAGTTTGAAAACTTTGATTCACAACTGCAGTCTTTTCTCTTTTCAGTTGCTGTCTAGCCTTTGAGCTGTTACCAGGTTGTTGCACCAAAGTTAGAGAATAGATTGATCGAATTCTCACCAGTTTGTTATACTCAAATCCTACCACAAACAAATGGAGTATATATGCTAAGCTAAGAAGCATTATTATTTTAGTTTAACTAAAGCCTAAATAGTCTAACAAAGAATTATTATTAATCAAGTTACAATGATGCAAACACATATTTTAAACTATATAGAATTAAAATGACATGTGTGGAAACTTGGAGCTATCTATCCCTTTCTCCAATATCATCCCAGGCCTATACTCACCTTACACTGCATTTCACTCCAGGGTCATAGACAGTTCCTTCTATGCAGAATAATTGCTTATTATTACTATCTATTAGTTACAAAATATATGTAACAGGCATTATACCACAAAATTGTAGAAAGTTAAGCAAAAGCTCAAACAAAACAGTTAATTGTTCAAGAAACAAACTGCTCAGCAGGTAATTGTTCAAGAAACAAACTGCTCAGCTCAGGATCGAAGTGGTTTATTGATTTATTAAGGATGCAATCAGCCAGTAATCAGTGAACCATATATTCAGGATCAATAGCAGCAATAAACCAGATAAACCACAATCCTAGACATTTACAAACTGTTAATAAATTCCTGCACAATTCTAAACACTCTTCTATATCTAATGCCAAGATGTTCTAACTATACATACACACAGTCATACCGTTACACGGTCACACCTTTCACACTGTTTGTGCACACTCCCAGCCACGGAGGTTACCATCACCCCTTTCCCGGCTGCGGGGGCTCCCCTGGGCACACACCCCTCGAGCAGGAGATGTGTCTGCCCCAGCTTTGTCTGCCCTCCTATTGCTCCCAAAAATCCCACTGACACACCCGCAATAGAGGAGGCACCCCAGGAGGTGTCCCTGCACCCCAAAGCCAGGTCTCTGCGTGCTGCCTCTGCTCCGCCAGCCCACTGCTGGGTGCCAGCTGCTCCTGGCACCCCACGGGGCGGGCAGGGCTTGGGGTGTCCCGGGGACACTGCCGGCAGGGACAGAGCCCTCTGATGGCTGCTGCTGCCTTCCCACTGTTTCTCCCTATGTCGCGCATGTCCATTGTCCCTCTGTATTTCTTTTGAGGATGCTTCTTTCTTTGTAATTCCCTTATTATTGTTTAATCCTGCTGATGTCCATCTTCCTCTTTAACATGATCGGTTTTGGGCAAGAGCCACACACCACCCCACCACCCCACACACACTCTCTCTGTTTTTATCCAGTCATGTGCCGAAGGAAAGCTGAGTGAGCACTTGCAAAGCTAATAGTCCCCTGGTCAATAGATAAATTGCTGTTACTGACTAAAACAATTCTCTAGACAGGCCAGGATGAGTTTAGACAAAGTGACAAGTCCCAACATTTGTGTTACAAGCTTAACACATAGCCTGTGACCTTTCATAGGCAATGGCAATGTGGATTTACAGAGCTGCATGTGTCCTAGGATGGGAAAAAACATTTTTTAGTCTGTCTTTTTCAGAACTATGGGAATAGGACTTTTCTACCTCCTTTCGGTCCTATGAAAACACAAAGGAACTACGATTCTCAGAAAATAAGGCACATAACTTTACCCGCTTAAAAATTTTCTTTATATAAAAACCTCTTTTCACTAATTCTTAAATCTCCCCCCTCCTTCCCCCCCCCCCCCCCCCCCCTTTTTTTTTTTCTTCCACAAAAATAAGGAAATGCAATCCAAACCTTTCAGGACAAAAAGAAAAATTTCACCAGGCACAATACCCATTTATTTAGCTTCTTCCAAATATGTAAGGTCTCAGAACAACATCAATTAGCCTTGTTTTATTGTAATTTTAACACAAACTTACTGCATACACATTCCCATATAAGAGTATCAGAATTAAATCTTTCAACTGACAATCTCCTGGAACTTATTTCCTCCGTGAAAATTTGAGCTATTTGCAAAGTACAACCCAAGGATTCTTCTGTAATTTTTTTCTTCTTTCCCAGATGTTACTTGCTGCAACTAACTCGATGTTTTAATGCCAGGTAAGCAGAGGTGACTGCTATGAGTTTCAGACAGGCTTTTGTTCCCAGTGCTTCTGGCTCCCTCATCATCTTGAAGGAGCACTGCAGGACACCTCAGGGTGCAAATGTAGACTTCAAAGAGAAAGTTAGATACCTGACTCCTCTCCATTAACTAAATAAGGATGTTTGATAGCCAAGATAGTTTTCACTATACCAACCTGGACACTTAGTTATGCTCCATAGTCTCTGTTTATGCATTTGTGGCAAGCAATCCAGCTTTGTGTTTTAAAATTTGCACTCGACCTTTCTTTTCTACTTGTAATCCAAAACTCTGTTTTGCATTCCTTTGCACCTTAGTTGCCTAAGCATGGGTTCCTAGTGCTTCCTGGGCTTCCCCAAGGTATGTGGTCTGGCTTCCCACAGCCAGGTTGGAAGGGCACAGGTGTCCCACAGACCCAAGGTTGCATTCGTCAGCTCTTAGTCCATATCAGTTAGCACTTGACCCCAGTGTTCACAGACTCGAATCTAGCTCCTGGGTTCCCATTTTTCCACTTAATATAATATTCTCATGGTTAGAGCACCCACTCAGGAAGCAAGGGATGTTCAGTCTTTCTGAGGAAACTGTATAGTCCTGCTTTCTTAGATAGGGCTGTCATTAAATAAGGACGTCTTATGCAGCTACCATATCAGGTTCTGAACTTTAATTCCCATGTTGTAACTGCTTGAATTAGGTTTAGTTTTACTTCATTTATTTATTTATTTCTACTAGCAGCAGATCAACAGTACAGTGTTCCTGCTTTGAAGTAACTGTTCAGAGATTGGTTTAAAGTGTCTTTTACTGCAGTCTTAGTAACACTTGCTGTATCAGTACTTTCTCTGATCTCACATATTTCCCACAGTCCTTTGCAGAACTTATCTCAAGCTGCACCCTCTGAGTTCAATGCTTCAGAAAAAAGAAGAAAAAAGAAAGAAGAAAAAAGCAATGTGAGCATGTGTGTGTGTGTTTAAATATCAGCTTTCAAGAAAGGTGTTCAAAGTCATGCAAACAGTCCAAGGGGTTACAGACACCACTGAGCCAGAAATAACAGAGATACACTATGCAATTTTATTCCTACTGTTGAGTACTTCATAACTTAAATAAACCAATTAACTTCAATAAGACTACTTGCTCAGCTGAGAGCTCAGTAAGGGGATTGAACCGTTTCACAGTCTAGCATGTACCACCTTTAGAATTGCAAGGTTCAGGTCTTGTAGGTGGTAAAATTATTTGCCTTAGTAGAGAACTATAGTCTTTTGCTTTTTTTTAAAAAAAATACAACCAGGCTAATTAGTCTGGACCTCATGCAAATAAGATTTTCTGAATATGTATGAGGCATATTCCAGGTGTACTTTTCTATTAAAAAGGAAAGGCAAATTAATTCTCTACTGTATATGAGTCCTGCATACAAAAACATGTTTCACAAGATGAGTTGAAAAAAATCTGAGTATTTTCTTCTATTTTCAGACTGCTGCAGCACTAGCATTTTAGCATTCATTAGGTTAGTAGAAATATACTCTGATGAATCTTTAGGGATTATTTTAATTTTTGTAGTGCTGGCTAAAATGCTAACAGTAGGTGCCAAACTATATTTATTTCCAATTACTTTTTCAATTATTATTGGCACTTCAGATTGTAATCGTATAATTCCCAAAAACATGTTGTGATGCCCAAATATATCAGAGCCATTCCAACATATTTTTTTTTTTTCTTTCTTAAAAAAAAAAAAAATCTGTAAATATGAATTGGGATCCAATATATTCTACGGCTGGATGTAATTTAAATTTTACAGAGCTTTACAAAGTGTGCTTCCCCATCCCTGGGGTTTTACAGAATTCTTTGTATTGGTACTTCTTGTCTGCTTGATTACAGTGCTATTTTGCAGCTGTGCTCCTTGCATGAAGCAAAGCAGATAGATAGCAAACCAGATTTTTTTCTGTGAAGACTTTCTTTCTTAAGAAGGGTAAATTCCATCTGCCTCTCTTAAACAGCTGATGATGTCTGAGCATAAACAAGTTACCCCCTGCAATGTGTTTTCTCTCTCCATTTTGCAGAGTTGGCAGTTCTAACTCAATTTGTCCAACTATAGCAAGCAGCTAGTATAAATGGCATATTTTGCAATCAGCTGAAAAAAGTAATGATTTTTTTGATACTGTATTATGTGACACTGATGGCTTGTTGATCAAAACTATACTGGCTGAAATTAGTTCAGCTAGAAAATCTCTAAAGCTTGGGCGCTAGGGCTGGAGGGGGGGGCGGGCAAGTGTGGATAATCCCACAATAGTTAAATGTGGTTTTTAGATAAATTATCCTGCCAATTTAATCGAAATTGGCATGGTCTTGTTAGGAGAGATGTGCATTTCCTGTGGCCTAAAACATGTGCTGCTATGTTGGATATTGCTAAGAAAGCAAAGAGTGTGGGCAGGTGACCTGCTCTCCCTCCCCTGAGTCTGTGCTTGCCTTTAGCTGAACAGAATAACAAACAGCCCTTTTCATAAAGACTTGGATGAACTGCAAAATTATTGTGCCATGGGCAGGAGATGTATGAAGTCTACTTTAAATAGACATTTTAACATAGTTTTTATGACTTAACTGAATGTATTTACAATATAGCATATTTCTATATAGAGAGAGGGACAGGGAGGGAGGCTGAATTGCTTGGGTTTTAATATAGGTCTCTTTCTTAAAAGTGAGCCACAAACCATACTCCATTCATACCTACATTAACTTCAGTGAGTTCATTAATAGTATGACATTTAGTAAGATTAAAATGTTTGCTGAGCACAATGGGCGAAGTCTGAACCACAGAGTGCTATCGGAAAGAACTACGCACAGCATAAAAGATTGTTCTACAAAAAGATTATACTTTCAGCTTTTATTAAGAGCACTTTTATTTACAGAATGACATAAACATTTTCCATAATTGTTAAGACATCTTCAGGCATCATGAAATAACATTTCATTTGCTAACATTTTTGTCAAATCTCCAGCCTAAGCAAATTCATACAAGGTGCACCTGTTTGCATGTAGAGGAAAAGAAACAAAAAATCCAAGTGAGTATCTACAATAGATTCACTAAAACCAGTATTACCTTCCTTAAGTTTGCTCAAGTAGTAGCTTGTTATTTGGATTGTGATGCCTATCACCTACATAAGGAACTCAAAGGGCTGATACTGTTTGAAGCATTCCATACATAGCTACACTTCATGCATTTTTATCATTTTCTTAAGGTTCAGATTAAATAGTACATGGCATGCAGGCTGGGTAGTGTTAACAAAACTTTTCTTCACTGTTCACTGAATTAGACACACTACTGTTGCAGTGAGATACGAGGACATTGCCACTGATGTCATAAGGCTACATCATTTTAGAGCAGTTGCAATGTAAACACATTGTGTCTATAAACACAGTTTAATTTTCTCTCACATATGCCTAAGAGGTCGTATAACCACTACTTGAAAGAAAACACAACGATCTTATTAAAATATAAAGCCCTCTCTGTTCTGTTGTATACATTGTATGTACATTTCTCAGTAAAACCAGATAGAGATGGGAGTCTTCAAAGGAGACAGGATCAGCTTTTCTGTTTTCTGTCTATAAGTAGGCTTAGCTGTGAATCTCTGGGGAGAATATACTCAGTTATGAAATATTCCAACAGAACATACAGGCCTTTGGCAGAATTGTCCTACTTAATTTTATCTGTTGACAAAACAGAAATCTCAAAGTAGCTTTCTCACAGGTTATAAATGTTTTTTTTGAATTTTTCCTGGGTTCATACAACATCTTACTTCCATCAAAATACACTGTTACTCACTTTATGTTACTAGCTTCCCTTCCTTCCTTCCTTCCTTCCATCCGTTTGTTTCAGTTTGCTTTCATTTCTTTTTGCTTTCTCTTCCCTCTCCCCTTTGCTTTTTCTTTTTTTATGTGTCTCCCTGGCACTGAGCCAGTTGCTTTAGATTCAACACAACATACTGTCTTGACAAAGCAGAATTTCGATGATAATGTATAGATCCTATCAAATAATTCAAATGTAAATAATTGGGTTAAAATAGACTTTGAAAAGTGTACACTGTATTTTCACAGATTAGACATTCAGCTTTTTACTAGTGATGAAATCTCATCAATGTCCCAATATGAGCAATTTCAAAAATGTTTAATTGAACTTTTTCTGTACAGTTTGGACATGTGTGAATATAAACCACAAAATGAATCTCAGAAATTACAAATCTAACTCAGTCAGATGTACATTATTTTGGCATGACAGTTTTCTGGACAACAGATTTGGCCATTTCTGAAAGACTCAATAGAATTTTCTAAAAAGAGTTATTCTAATTCCAAAGCATATAGAATGTGACAAATGTGTTTACACTTCAATTTTAACTCATAGAATTTCCAAATTTCTCAGATGAATGATGTATTATGTTTTTAGATCATATTTTTATTTGTCCTTATCCATACCTCCCCCCAGAAACATAGGAAAAAATAATAATCAATGGCATTACTGAGATGTGTTTTTATTTGAGTATATATCTGCATTTTTCTATACTCAGATCACAAAATATCGAAGACTAGATCCTCAGACTGCATAAGCCAGCATGTTTTCAACAACCATTTGCATTTACAGCAGCTGGAAGTGGGTTCGGTGCCTTTCCTGGGCAACACAATTATCTGCTGCTACTTTACTGCTCTGTGAAACAAACTGACATAACATATGCAGTGATTAAAGCATCAAGCCCTGACAAGTGCTGTTTTGAACTTCTGTTCACTTTCAATGTTGGCTGCAAGAAAATATGCTGAAAAAGATTTTGTGTGTTGAAAAAAGAATGTATATAACTGAAAATAGTGACTACTCCGCAAAATAATTTTCTTGTACTGCCAGGGTGTGGTGTAGCAGTTCTCTTCGTATCTTTCAGATGCACAGGGATCTTGTCCTTTCCTCATTTGTATTTATAGGCAGTTTAGACTGCACCTATACTAATTTGTTGAAACATCTATGTGTCTTAGGGTTTGTTTGTGCCAGTTTTTATAGATGTGATATTTTTACCTCATCACAAAATTGCAGAAAGCCAGGTAAATTAGATAAGTCCCCATTTGATCTTCTTTTACTTGGAGTGAAGTAATCCTATTAAACTATAACATACACTGTGTATTGCATGTAACTTCATACAATCAAAGTAAAATTGTATACATATAAATAGCTTACAAGGCAAATACATTGATATATAAATGAATAAGTCTGATATTGCTCTGGTGAGCCTCACTGCAGGCTTTAGAAATTGAGTTTAAGTAAATAAGCAAATTAAAACTATACTCTACTGCACTCTACTATACTTTATGACTGTCCAATAGAGAGACTTACAGTACTGCAAGTGACAATGAAAGTACTCCGAATTTAATCAAGTTATCTCCTATCAGAAAACTGAAAGGGACTATTCTAAAGTTATGAAGACAATGTGTTGGGATGGGGGTGTTGGTTTTTATTTATTGGTTTTAAGGATAACTTAATTGAGGCTGTTTAAAGTAAAGGTTTAAAGAAGAAGGACCAAAAGGTGTGAACTGACATAGCTCCAGTAACTTCCATGGAGCTGAAATGCACCTGTTTTCACTAGTCTGTGATCTGGTTGGTGGTTTTCTGAATTCTCTAATTCTTATTACTTCACTCGATGAGTTGCCCACCTTCACATGGAATTTTCTTATACATAAGAATAAATTATGTTAGGTTCCTAAGAGACCACCTTTTTCATCCCTACCCTTTAGTGAAGTACAATTTTTAAACCTGCAAAGAATCAAGTATAAACTAGATTTTTATAGACAGAAGTTAGGTATAATAAAGAAAAATTTTGAAAGTCAGAGGTAAAGACACTTACTAGAGGAAAGAAATGCCTGGAATACAATCTTCACCCCAAGAAATGTATGTGCATTTTGCTGTAAGGAGATACAGGACAAAGTGTAGAAACAGCATTGAGGATTTCAACAATAACATTTCTACTGTTTCCATAGTACCAGCCTAAAGTTAGATCTTGCTTTCCAGCTTTCTGCAGTTAAGATTTTTAAATTTTTCTTCCATAATAGAAAGCCTTCGATTGTATTTTTTTCCCCTGATCATGTCCCTGTATCCCAACTTCATATTTACTTGTGCAAAGTAAATGTTCGAAACTCCTTTGGTGGAGAGGGATAAGAGACTGCTCATTCCCACTGTGGCCATTGCTTATTAAGTACTAAATAATTTTGTACAAGATAACAGCAAGTATTCTTATAAGTTTATTGTAAGTACAATGGTTTTTGCTGAACTGAGTAACAGCAATATCTTTTGTGTGCTCTGAGAATATTTAGCAGATCAAGACCATCTAAACCTTGGGTGAGATAGTATTTGTCCCATAAATCTTAAGTGACTTTAGGTGATGTACAGATTTAGCATGTTGAGGCATGCAGAGCAACAGATCTCCAGGAATTCAAAGGTTACTAGTAAAACAGATAGCATCTCAATTTGTGAATATCTAAGGAATTAAGTGGCATTGTTGTTGCATTTCATGTCTTTCCTTCCCATTAACTATAGGAAAGAACAGAAGCTTAATTCCCTGTATCAAAAATATATTCTATTGATTTCCCATACACAGTAAAAGTTCTCAGCGATTATTCAAGAGAAAACATAGTACTGATACAACCCACTAGCAAGAAATATTTAAGGGACTGAGAATTCATAATTCTGGATTTTGGTTTCTATGGATATATGCATGTGTGTGTGTATACTTGCAGATATATATGTACGTATAAAATAACAATTATATGAAGTTACATACATAACTGTGTATAGACAGACTACACATGTGTACACATATCTGTATACAGATACAGGTATAAAATATCTATTGGAATGAAGTCAACCATTTGAGGAAATGTATGTCACTTCTTAGAAGGTGAGAACAGTGTTTCGCCTGACATTTTCATTCAAATGACCTAATACAGTAGTGGGATTTATCTGAATCTTTAACTCTGAAGATTCCCGGGCAGTATAGGTATCATATTGTTGCTTAAAAGTTATGAATAACCCTCTTTGCTCTGCAGTCAGGCAGTATTCATAGAGGACACTGGCTGTTCCATTTAATTTTTTCTTTTCCTGTTGATGCAAGGATTTGTTAGTTGTTGTTAGAGAAGCATCAAGAGAGCTGGAGAATATATCAATAAGACCTGTTCCATTTGAACATTATATAAATTACAGTCCAGCAATTTGGCAGTACAATTAGGTTGATGTAGGATTCACATTCAGAGAAAGAGGAGCCAGATATGTCACTGCTGACATGGGTTGGACCTAGCTGACAGCAGTGTTAGCATACAGACTTTGCTTAACCTTGTTGAGCCATACCTTGAGCTTAAGCATCCTGTCAATCAGTGTGAAAGCTGCAAACTCCCAAGAATCTCCCAGAGGTCAAACTGAGAGTGATGACAGCTATCTTTTCTGCTGGATCCATTGTCTTCCCTGTGGGAAAGGAGGATCATGTAATTCTTTAAAAAATGTATACACCTGTGATTAAAGTTCCATGGTGTCCAACTCCATTTAGTCTACACAGTATCAATTTCATCTTAAATTCCACAAGTTGTCAGAAAGAAAAAAATTAATCATCAAATATTAGAATGTGTGAATACAGCAAATAGCTTCTGTTGTCCTCATATACTTTCCTCCTATATTCTGCCATCTTTCTTTCATTGCTCCGAATCTTCTGTTTTATCATCTTTATTGTGGTTTTCTGTATGTAAGCATCTGGATAATAAGTGCAGAGTTTGCCAACTTAAACCAGTCTGATAATGTATAACAATCAATTACATTACTTTAAACTTAGCCTTTTAAGTGTTCTAGTAATGTTATCAAATGCTAAGAAAATGCCTACTCGTGTGAGACCATTAATGTAAGCACAGGGAGCTACAAGCTATGTAGATTAAAAAAAAAAAAATTATTCCAGAACTCATCCAAGTTGTGGTGGGTTGACCCTGACTGGAGGCCAGGTGCCCCCCAAAGCTGCTCTATCACTCCCCTCCTCAGCTGGTCAGAGGAGAGAAAATATAATGAAAGGCTCATGGGCCAAGATAAGGACAGGGAGAGATCACTCACCAGTTACCATCACAGGCAAAACAGACTCAACTTGGGGAAATTAATTTAATTTATTACCAAGCAAAACAGAGGAGAATAATGAGAAATAAAGCAAAATCTTAAAACACACCTTCCCCCACCCCTCCCTTCTTCCTAGGCTTAACTTTACTCCCGATTTCTCTACCTCCTCCCCCCCAGCAACACAGGGGGACGGGGAATTGGGCTTGTGGTCAGTTCATCACACGTTGTCTCTGCCGCTCCTTCCTCCTCAGGGGGAGGACTCCCCACACTCTTCCTCTGCTCCAGCCTGGGGTCCCTCCCACGGGAGACAGTCCTCCACCGACTTCTCCAACCTGAGTCTTTCCCACAGACTGCAGTTCACCAACTGCTCCAGCATGGGTCCCTTCCACGGGGTGCAGACCTTCAGGACCAGACTGCTCCAGTGTCGGTCCCCCACAGGGTCACAAGTCCTGCCAGCAAACCTGCTCCAGCGTGGGCTCCTCTCTCCATGGGGCCACAGGTCCTGCCAGGAGCCTGCTCCAGTGCAGGCTTCCCATGGGGTCACAGCCTCTTTCGAGTGTCTCCACCTGCTCTGATGTGGGGTTCTCCAGGGGCTACAGGTGGATATCTGCTCCACCATGGTCTTCTCCATGGGCCGCAGGGGAATCTCTGCTCTGGTGCCTGGACCACCTCCTCCCCCTTCTTCTTCACTGACCTGGGTGTCTGCAGAGTTGTTCCTATCAAATATTCTCACTCCTCTATTCCCCCAGCTGCTGTTGTGCAGGGTTTTTTTCTCCTTCTTAACCACGTTATCCCAGAGGTGCTACCACCATCGCTGATGGGCTCAGCTTGGCCAGTGGCAGATCCGTCTTGGAGCCGGTTGGCATTGGCTCTATCAGACATGGGAGAAACTTCTGGCATTTTCTCACAGAATGCACCTCTGTAGCCCACCCCGCTACCAAAACCTTGCCACACAAAACAAATACAAAAGTGTATAATATAAAAGTGATCTTTCTTGTCTTATTTTTAATGCAAGAACAGAGAGAATTACCCTTGAATGGTGTATTCCTTTCCTGCATTTCCTGGGGAAGTAATAAATGTCTCAAGACATATGTGTCCAACAAAGAAACATGGAATTTTGAGGACTTCTACCTATCTGGTATTTCTAATCTGTTACAATTTTGGTGGTTGGGATGTAAAGTAGTTAAGTTTTACTCATTAGCAGAACTTTGTTTTAAGGTAGCTTCTTTGGTCAGTATGATGACTAATGCACCTTGAGGAGGATGGCATTTGTCAAGTTTACAAGTTTACCTTTCTCACCACAAAGGAAGAATTATGTTCTCTCTCTAATATTATCAAATATAAAGTTGTACTCTGAACAGAATCAAAGGAATTTAAGCAAACACATATAATAATGACAATCATTGTTGTAATAATAAGCTATTAATACCATATAATTGAGAAAGTATTATATACATATTCATATATAGCATTCTAAGAAACTGTTGCTGAATAGAGTGAACTAACAATGACCTTAGAATAAGAATTTATGTAGAGTGAATGTTTCAGTGGGGAGCCCTGAGAATACAAGCACAGGATGATAGCGGAGATCCTAGGGCTATAAACACAGATGGCCAATTATTGATCACTAAAGCAGTACAGCCCTTGAAAGGAACTAGTTTTAGGGCATAACAAAAGTAATGACCATACAACAAAGAAGTATGAATGGCTTAATTGTGTTTATGGTGCCATTAATTATACTATCAGAAAGTTATATCCTGAAGAAAAACAGAAACTTCCTGTTGGAGGAAGCTATATATCTTGAAAATTAAGAACCTTCTGTTGTAATATTTTCCAGGCATTTTATAAGGAATACATAACTCTATCACGTACAGAATGGCACAACAATATGCAGAAGCTTCCTGTAATTGATAGCATAAGCAGAGCCGCCTTTAGGCTGTATCTGTAAGAGTGCAACAGAAATGAGTACTTGTGCAGGTGCCTTGCTTGAGAACTGGATATGAAGAATTGAAACCAATCACTCTGGTATCCCATATATGTAAGTATCAATTTATTAACATTAAACGGAAATCTACCTTTGTTGCTTGTGGTTTGTCAAGTAAACTACTGCTAGTGTTTGATCTAGATGGCCACCCTTGAAGTGTGGTTGCATTTCGATGTACAGTAGTTGGTGGAGAGGCATCCTCTCTTTCCAAAAACATCCCTTTGTGTCACATAGTCATTCTCTGCTGGTTTTTTCCAGGTTTGATGGGCATTATTTGATTCTTTCATCTGATTGTTCTTATCAGCAAAAAGACAATATCACAGAAGCTTAGGGAATTTACTCATCTATGGCTCTTTTTTCTCCTCTTAGCAGTTGAAACAATATAAAAACTGATGACACTGACTCAGAACTAAGAGAAAATTGCCTTTGTGAAAGAGATTATAAAGGTCATTTTAGGAAAAGTAGATTTTTGGAAAGAAGAAAGTGAACTACTATAGGCATTTTGTGGAACCACATCCTCCTACTTCTCCACTTGCATTTATTACAGTGGAAAAAACCCTAAACCCTCAAAACAGCTTTCCATTAGTGATCAGCTGGAAGATTCTTCAGAACTGGTTTGTCTCTGATAGTACTGCAACTATAGAATTTCTTTATGACAGAAATAGTCAGTGATTTCAGAGTCATATAGCATAGGCAAAACAGGACCCTGACCTCATTATATCTGAACAATTCCAAATGACATGGAGAAAAGAAGTGGAGGAAGAGTTACTGGAACTGGTGAGAGAAGTCATCATCTGCACTGTCAAAATAAAAGGTTTTCTTCATACATTAATGGAACTGTGTGTGCTTGTAGACATGTGTGTATATATTTTTATATTTATATATGTGCATAACTTTCATCAGAAAGACTAGAAACAAATGCTTTTTGGGATAGAAAATCAGACGGAATCTTCCCATGACAATAATAGAAGGTCTTTCCATCTTTGTGTGGGCAAAACTTTCTTTCTGCATATTCTTTCTTAGATTTTGGCAGTGGAAATAATTTGTTTGAACATGTATGTGGCACAAGACAGTTGTTTTTTGTAAATCATTTGTAACTGGAAAAAAGGGGTCTTTTTCTGGGCAGAAGGGGTGTTTTGTTTTAAAATATCGATTGAACTTGAGATTGGACCTATGAAAATAATAAACCCAAAAGGAAGTAATAAGTGATCATCAGGAAAATATAACCAATAGGAATGCAGCATATACAACAATGCCCAGAATACTTCAAAAATTTTTCAAAGAACTGTTAGACATAGCAGGTCAAGATATTAACAGAGCTCTAAAAGAACTTCAAGATCAGTTTGTCAAGACTTCCTGAACTGAGACCAAATGCTATGAAAAAAAGTTCATGAAAAACACAAAATCAGCTGAGGAATTGCTGAGACCACTTGATGACACTCAGGTATGATAATAATCCTACGAGCTGTTACCGACATTACCATTATCTTCAACAGAGTAGGAATTACAAAAGGCTATGTACTTCTTTTTTCCTGGTCTGGATTATTTATTTTTTTTTTGGGGGGTGGGGGGGTGGGGGGGGGGTGGGTGGGATAGGATGTGTGCATATTTCAGAATTTTCATCCACAAATCAAGTGTTTAAATTCCATGTTCAAAATTTCGACATATCTTGTCTTTGTTTTCAATCATTAACAATGTGTTCTATGAATTTCACTTGGGAATATTTCATTATTTCTTAGGACCAGAATAAGACTGTGCTGCAATTAATACAAAGATAAACAGAACCATTTATTTAGAAAATAATTGATGATCAAGTGCAGTTTTACAGAACATGGGCCTGCATACCTATTCAAGTATTTCAGTGCTACTGCAACAAGACTATGATATTTAAATGAAAAATGAAAAGGTGAAATATACAGCTGCTGTAAATTAGTGAACTAAGTTAACTTTCCTGAATTATATCTGCTGATTATCTGAGTTCTTATTAAAGATATCTTTTATCTACTGAAAGAAGTTTGAACTTATGTGTAGTTTTGTCCTTGATTTATACTTGTATGAGAAGATATTGTAGGTAATGAGGCATTTTATTTCAGGTAATAGTGACAGTACATAATTATGCTATATGCTGTAGGTATGGTGAACTCATAGCTTTTGTTCAGGGTACTTGTGGCTCTAACATATTTGACTTCCTTTGTTACCCTAGAAATTATCTCACATTTGAACATCTGACTTGTCTGTCTTTTCATATCTTGCTGACATGACTAAAATAGTTATTACAGTAATAATAATAACTATATATGTTCCAATAAATTGGTATTATTTTTACTATTACTACTACCAATCTTAGCAGTACAATTACCTTTACTGCTGCTATTGACACTAACCATATTAATGTCAAATAATTCAAAATAACAAATCAACCCTTATATTTAAGCATCATATTTTCAATAGTAGTAATGAAGAAGGATGATGGAAGGATAAAGAAGAAAATAATAACAAATTATTGTATTAAATGAAAATACTTGGGTCACAGCACATTAAAAAAAATATGTTCTTAATTCATTTGGGAAAAAAAGCTAAAAAAGAGATTTTAAAGATTTGTGGGGCTTTTTTTCTTGTAGTTGTACCATCTTTTGCACATTTAGTGTTTTTTGGAGACAATTGTTTTCATTTAGAAAGTAGTCCTGAAGTATAAAACTAGGAGGATCACTTTGAACATTGCTTATAGGCAATTAAAGAGAACTCTCAGATATTTAAAATAAAAATTAGTACTTCAGGAGATAGAAATGATCTGATTCAAATTGTTAAATTCATTTAACAGTGCAAAAGGGTCTTAAATGGATTTAGTCATATTTGATATATATTAAGCATGATTTTGCAGTCATTTGATCAATGGAAACAATATTATTTACTTGAATTCTGATGACCAGAGTTCAGTAAATCATGAGCAAATTTGCTGTATTGTGGTTTACAGTCCTTAAAAAACTAAATGAAGAACTGCATGTACAACAGCTGTCAGTGGTCTGTTTGACGAAAGTAGTGACAAAAAATGAAAACTTTATTGTCTAACAATTTGATAGGAAGTTAGAAAACACAAATTTGTTTCCACAGATCTCTGTTTCTCTAAATTTTCTTAAAGTTCTTATATTTAATTGTTTTAATCTACAAGCTGACTCCTATTCAGTTCAGTAAACTATACACAGGCATATAGGACTCAATCTTGTTGCATGAATGTAGGCATCCAGCACCATTTGCATGCCCAGTATGTCCTCTGTGATATCCCTCTGAGATGTTAGAAAAGTTCAGATATCTGCTCGATACTTGTCATACCTGAAAATGTTGTGTAGGTCTCTCTGATATCTACAGTAGTATGGCACTAGATGACTCTGTTCAGGCAACTAGATTGAGATGTGATGTTTATACCTGAGCTAGGCAGTTGACTCCCTTTACAGACCGTGACAAGAAATAGTACTTGTAGGCTGTGATTCACTTCACCTCAAACTGACTGCCCACACTGTCAGACAACTAAGCTCCTTAAAGTGCCTGTTTCATGTTATTGATCATAAGGCAAATTCAGATGTAAATTGTAAACATCCAAATACGGGAAACAAATCTTATCCTTATCCTTAAAAAAAAATATATATATATATATATATATGGGGTTTTTTTAGTTTTACATTTCTGTGAAGAAAAGAAAATGAAAACACTCACATAGCACGTGACAGGACATGAGTTTTTTTGATTGACAGTCTTCAATATTGCTTCTTATACAGTAGAACTGGGTTTTATTGAATTTCTCCACTATTACAATGAATGGAAATATGATTGGTGCTACAAAAATGTATAAAAGTGGACAATTTACATACAGTTGTATTCTCAAACTTTGATTTTCATAATTAAGAATGCTGTAATTCAATTTTCCTGATCTTGGGCTGATTGCTAAAAATTGGAAATATACAGTACTGATAATTCCTTGAAGACATCCAATGCTAAACCGTGATTCAAGCTTTTATTTAGAAAGTCCATAAAATCCTGTGCATATAATGAATTAACACAGAAAACATTTCACAACTTTTATCAAACATTAATAAAAGAACAAGCATTTAATTGTGTATGAAGGCATGCTCCTGTATTCAGATGTATGCCTGTACAGAAGCTAACAGGATCTTCTTTATCACTGTGTAGTATTATGCAAGGATATCAACAGTCTTGTTGAGGAATTTTTATTGTACCTCTTGAGATGAATTAAACACAAATTTGTGCTTATGTATAAAAAGATGTAGTGAACAATGCTTTGGGCAGAGTCCTACCATCATTAGCGTCTCTACAGGGAGTATGCAAAGGTATGGCACAAACCAATTCCTTATATATACTTGCACCAGCACCAATCACATAAAGGTCGACATCAGGTGCCTCAGCCTGGCACTGGGTTCATCCCCCAGTGCCAGGTCTGTTTACCAAAAGTGGCCCCTGATAACCTATATTCCATAATTGCTACAAGACAGCGCTGTGGTATATCTTCTCTCATCATCTCATTAAATGTTCCTGCCCTCCATGCCAAATCATTCCTTAGTCACAAATTGCCATTGCTGAGCAGTTATGATTTGAATTTCCCGTTCAGTCTGTAAACATTCATAACATAGAAGTTAGTTACATTTCAGCTGGATCTAACCAGTTTTAAAGCCCTCCAGTAATCACATTCAATAAGTTTCAAGTGTTTGAAAGGTTTAGCTACCTTAGTAGCATTCTCTTCAGCAAGAACGGATGGCAAAATATTTACAAAGTTATGTTTAGACGGAATGAAAAATCAGCCAAGGTAGCTGAGTATCAGTACAGTGTAATTTCTGTTCTCCGTAGTTTTGCGTCTTTGACACTTTCATTTACCACATCTGGCTGCTCCAAAAATTCCACAGTGCTATCCATCCTAGATTATGGCATAGATCTATGACAAGCACAGTGGTTACTTCTTATAGTACTATTGGAACAGTGCTGGTAGTATTTTACTTGTGCTGGTTCAGTCACGTAGTTGATATGGAAGACTTCAGGGTCCTCAAGCATGTCTTTTATACCTGTCTTGCTTTTGCAAAAGAATACCTGCAGGCTAACATGGATCTTTAAAGATACCGTAAAATTAACTGAAACTATCCTTTATATTTTCTTAGATCAATAACTCTATGGAAAAACTTTCATATCAAGACATCTCAAAGAAAATCAATTATAATTTGTCTTTGAGGTAAAGTTGAGTAAAGTGGAGGCCAGAAAAAAAGTAAAAGTTCAAATAGAATTAACTACTGTTTCCCAGTTATAAGAAATTCATATTACAAGGATGAAACTGTACATGTTCTTTCAGGTCTTTTGTTCTCATTGGATTGGACTTGGAATTGGTGAAGTAGATAGCAGCATCACCCTGTAAAAAAAAAATCATGGCCATTCACAATGAACAGGCATGCATATGAGAAGTAAGGCAAAAAAAAAAAAAAAAAAAGGATAGTGGAAGAGAGATGTAATTGCAGTTAAAAGATAAAAACGTAAACTGGAAATGTAAGCATTTTATGTCAGTTTTAAATAGATTGCTTTATTCAAATTTTCTGTCCCTTTCACATTGGCAGTACATCCTGAAATTAATCAATAGATGAAAATATTCACAAGTTACCAGTGGAATTTTCTCTCTTAAACATAGCGGGGAGGATTCATCTGGTCGGTTGGTTTTTTTTACAAGAACTATTTTTAAATGAGCCACTACTGTCCTGCAGACAGTTCAGAAAGAAGTTCCTGGCTAGTGGAACAAAAGGGTTAATACTTGCATTCTTGCTTTACTGCAGAGAATTTGGTAGGACTATGTCAAATAGTTCTAGTGAGGAGGTATGTCTCATCTGTTGGGATAAGATATTTCTCTCTTCATAAGAATAAAGACTAAATTCCTCTTGGTATTAAGCATCATCTCTGACTCATCCTCTGTAACAGTTCAAATCAATAAGAGCGAAAGTGTTAAGTGTCTTCTTACTCACTTTCAAATACGAAAGAGTAAGTAGATTTCGTTGTCCCACATAAATTTTAATCTAGAAAGATTAAATTGTTTTTTATTCCCTAAGGAAAATATTCTATCAAACAGGTTAATTAAGAGTGCCAGTAACCAAGCTGTCATTTCTAATCAGGAAATAGCTAGTGGATATGAGTCACTAAACATTGTTCATTGCATACTAAAGAAGATTGATTCCCTCCTGAGTTACCCCAGATTTTCAAGTATACCTCCACTAGTTAATACAGTCAACAAAATACAGGTGATCCAGTGCTCTTTTTTTATTTTATTTTATTTTTTTTATTGTAGATTGTTGGCAATCTGTATAATGGCAGGTTAGTAAAACTAACAGTATAGTGAAAGCCTGCTCTCATTTTCCCTAGAGGAGAAGACATATCTGTGGAAAGACAAAACATTTATGAACTTAAGAACTGTATAATGATTTGCTGTCTGATAAGTGGATATTGCCAATATAGTCTCTGATTTCTATGATATTGTATCTTTTTAATTGACTTTAGTCAGGCTTGAGGGCCACATAGGAAAAGCAATCAGCTGAGACCTTGAAACTTTATACAATTACAGAGGAGGAGTATGAATTCAATAAAAGAAACTAGATGATGAATACTTCATTTAGGAAGAAAAATGGAGTTCTGAATGTCCTAATTAATATCTTCAAAGTTGGTATCCTGTATTTGCATGCCTTACTGGAGATAAGGCAGTGCAAGGACATATGAGCATGTAGAAATAAATGTTTTATTCAACACATGCATTTCCATCTTCTACTTCCAAATTAATTCATTATTTTTCTCAAATGTATTAATTTAAACATTTTTAAATTATTAAAATAATATATCGAATCTTGCTCTATATATGAGATATGAGCAATTTTTTTTTTTTTTTTTTTTTTTTAATAATGACTAGGTAGACAGTAGCCTGGTGCTTAATGATTTAAGTGTTTAAATAACAAAAAAAAAGTGCCCTTTTGCTGAAAATTTTGCCATTGATTTAAAGAAGTTAAAATTTTGTCCTGAGAAATGGATTTCTGATAAAGACACTCAGGTTTACAATTTCAGAACATTGTTTGTTATTCATGTTTTTCAATTAAGAGATACTGCCAGCTTGGGAAACATGATTTAACTTCTGCATCACAAATTAAACTTAGAAAAAGATTTACAAATTTTCCATAAAAGGTGGGATTCAGTGTTCTTGGGGTTTGGTGTTTTTTTTTTTTTCTTTTTTCTTTTTTCTTTTTTCCTTTTTTAATTCAGGGTAAACAGAATCATTGAATCATAGAATCATAAAATCATAGAATGGTTTGTGTTGGAAGGGACCTTAAAGATCGCCCAGTTCCAACCCCCCTGCCTTGGGCAGGGACACTCTCCATTAGACCACATTGCCCAAAGCTCCGTCCAACCTGGTCTTGAACACTGCCAGGAAGGGGGAAGTTGCACCCTGGGCAACCTGTTCCAGTGTCTCACCATTCTCATAGTAAAGAATTTCTTCCTTATGTCCAAACTAAACTTACCTTCTTGCAGTTTAAAACCATTGCCCCTTGTCCTGTCACTGCAGGCCTTGGTGAAAAGTCTTTCTCCTCCTTTCTTTTATAAATCCTTTTTAAGTATTGAAAGCCTATAGTAACATCTCCCTGGAGCCTTGTCCTCTCCAGGCTGAACAACCCCAACTCTCTCAGCCTGTCCTCATAGGAGAGGTGCTCCAGCCCTCTAATAATTTTCATGGCCCTCCTCTGGACCTGCTCTAACAGCTCCATATCTGTCTTGTACTTGGGACCTCAGAGCTAGAGGCAGTATTCCAGATAGAGTCTCACGAGAGAACATCTTTAATGGAAAAGGAATACTTCTTTTTGGAGACAAAACTGAGGCACTCTTTCCTATATATTTCAAAAATATAAGTACTTATGTTCTGTGGAAGAAAATATGAACTGTTTTCTGCTCTATTTCTTCATTCATCAGAGTGTACACACATCCAGATATAAATATAGACTTTTTTTTTTATGCTAGCTTAGACACAAGAGAGAAATAGGTTACCTAGGAAAAGTTTTTATTTTTCTTGTATTTTCTATCCGATTTCCCTTGTCTAGGAAAGCACTCCACTGTTACCATTAAACTATTGATTCCATGGTTGATTAAGATGATGGTGTGGGAAAAGTACTGGCAACCATTGGGAAATCCTTTACCAAGGAGCTTTTCTTGCATTCTCTGTGCAAGGGAGAAGCAAGCATGGGCTGGTCTGCAAGGAAAGGGAGCGCAGGGCAGAGGGTAATAGGCAAGAAGGCAGGACAGTGGACTTGACAGTAAGGGTGCAATCCCACAGCAAGAAGAGCAAAGCAGGCCTGGTGACATTTACGACACTTGGCCAACAGACCTGAAGAGAAGTCCACAAAGACCAACAGGTTTGGACCAAGGTAAAAGCAAGAAGTCAGGCCAGTGGCATCAAGATCAGCAGGGAAACAGCCAGGTTCAGGGGTACCTACACCATAGACAGTCAAAAGGACTGTTTCCCTTCCAGAGTGCTTTAATTCTCATCTCTTAAAGTCAGTTCATAATTCTCTTTAACTGCCTCAACAATGGTTCTGGTGACATCTCAGATGCTTGAGTGTGCCCCATCCTACCCTGCAGCTACCACCTTAGAGGCACACGGTTCTTTTACCTCTTCTCTGACATATTTCCCAAGTTTACAGGGATGCCTTTGACAACTTACAGCATCTCAAATGGCACGAGGTGCCTACATTTAAGCAGGTAAACAGTGTCTCTGTCCATAACAATATATTGTTCATCTTCAACTTTTATTGTGAAACTGGTGATCTGATTCTTCTCCAAAGTCTTAGTATGCAGGTAGGAATGTCAGACTGCCACATGGTGCCGTGGGGGAAGGAGAAGTAAGAAGGCACTGTCATGTTGTGTGTACATAAACATCAATAATAGGAGACAAATGCAGAGAAAATAAAAACTCTTATTTTCCCTTCAACCTTTCCATCTGACTTGTATTTTCGCATTCCTAGACCTATTTTTAGAAGTTTTCCACAATTTTATCTCTGAAACTTTCTTACTGACTTGGAGGTACATTGCAATTGTCTCTCATTGAACAGCTGAACAGTACCCTAGCTATTCAAGGAACAGGTTTTAAAAGGAGGACTTCTTCGAAGGGATGGTGAGCTTGATAACTCATGTGAGATCTCTCTCCTAAGTGAGACTTGGTAAGTCTCACCAGAAGAGCACTGAAGAACAGTTATTAATGTGTGCTACAAGAGTATACAACAGGGCATAATTTCTTCAAAGGAGCCAGCACATTATAATGGGTTTACTGTCCCAGCACAAGAATGAGGCATAAATACAAGTAGTAAGAAGTGTCAGGAAAAGGCTAAAAATTAAACAGGAGTACTACAGTATTAAGGATTCAAATAATGCATCAGGTTCTAGAAGATAAAAAAGATAATTATATACTCAAAATAAAGGATACTGTAAAAACCACAGAGAGAGAAATGAAATGAGCTGAAAGAGTCAAATAGATTAATTTTTGCTGTATGGTGGACATAACACTAACTGTGCACGTCAACTACATCAAAAAAGCATGTGAAAAGTAGAAAATTCACTTTGCCTGTGGATAAACTTAATGTGTGGTAAGTAGTATGGTGTGGATGCAAATTTAGTGTACTTGAAAAGCAATAACAGGGACAGGAAGTTTATGGTATCTACAATGAATACCAATTATAACAAATAGAAATCGGTGCTCCTTTAATGGTATTTTCTTAAAGAGTGCCATATTAATATGTTTTGTATCCAAATACTCCTAGAAAGCAACACTATTAAATTTTGCATAACTATTTAATTTAGTGAAACTGCTTTGTCTGAGAGTGGATAAAGGCTCATGGGAAATTTTAAAACAGATTGCAAACTTAACGTAAATTCCCTTTGCAGAGCAAAAGACCTCACAACTGACGTAAACTAAAATTATAATCCCACTCACATGATATACTTTACATTCACAAATGTTAAAGAAAAATCGTGATGAAAACCAAAAAAGTAGTATGTGGAATTTTAGCAACAAACAGAAATTAGAAATAGTATTCATTTTTTAACTGTCAGGCTCACTTTAATTCAAGCTTTTTAATAGCTGGATTAATGGTGGAGGTTTTTTCCTTTCCTTTTTTTTTTTTCTTTTATTGAAATCATTAAAGTGAGGTTTGTTCATTATTTCAGATGGATGCACATCAGCAAACTCTTCTGCCAAGGAAAAGCAGGGAGGGGTGTTGGGGGCAGCTAAACTTTAAATTATTTCACATATAGAAAAAAAATCAATTTAATATTATGAGTAGGGGGGAGATTCATTCTTTTTCTTTTTAAATGTAAAGTTTTATTCCAGTCTCAGATGAATGACAACGCCTGCTCCTGATGGACTCACTCCTGAGCATTTGGCAGATACCAATCATTTCATGTCTGTGTTTGGAGTTCTCTGAAAAACCTAAGGGGACATCCTTTCTCCAGAAGCTGGAAGAGAAGTAGAGTCTGGAGGTGTGCTAGAAACATGTGAAATGAATTAAACAAGATCTTAATTGACCCAAGGACTGGGGAAAAAGTTTGATCATTTCCCGCAGCTGCTCCTGCAAAACTTCCCTTAACACGACATGAAGTAAAAACACACGTAGAGTATAGTACAAGTTAAAACATTTCAAAATCAGAAAAAAAGCTCACTGACAAATGAGGAATAATCCAGAACATATTTCACTGTTTTTAGCATAATCTAAATTGAATTTCTTACTGTTAGGTGCCCTTCAAAATTTGTCTTCTATTTATTTAACATAGTAACAGGATACAATGCAAATAAGATACTAATTTCTTTCAGAAAACTATTCATGTCTAAAGAACATTTACAGTTATTAATTTTTATTTCTCTGTTGTTTTGCAACAATGATAAAATAAGCTGTGATTAACTCAATCTTATTAAGATTTAAACGTACAATGCTTTGAGTCAGCTTTAAAGTATAATACAGGTTGAACTGGTGAGCCTAGCCCCATGATAAATCTCTGAATCACACTATGGCTATATATCTTTCTTGTTATGATTTCTGTTGCTTTTCTTCATCTATATATATCCATATTGTAGCCTGTGTTTGTTTCAGCAGACTAAGGGTTACAATGTAGTTCATAGTTTAATACCATAAATGATTTTCAGTTTTCCCATGTGAAAAGAATGTGGTAACAGAAAAACAACAGAACATCCATCAAATTTATTGGAAATGCAATTCAAAATATTGCAACATCTTAAAAATCACATAAAATTACTGTATGTTAGAAGAATTGTTAAAAAAATTATAAAATTATTTAAAAGTGGAAAAAAATCTGAATGTTATTACTGATGGATGAAGTGCTGGACCTTTTCTAGGAAATAAAAGAAATGTTAATTACTAGTTTTGCTTTCATTTTTTCTTAAATAAAGTAGGGACGCACCTTCACAGAACCTTGGAGAAACTTTAGGAATGCACTTTTTTTTTTTTGTTATTTAGAATTAGAAGATAAAAGTGTTTAAAATCCCTGCACTACTGTTGAAATATGTTTAAATATGTTTTATTGATTTATAAATCTTTAAGTCTGCAACTAAAACAACATAGCTGAAGTAATGTCAGTCTGTGCATCTGGCTGTGAACTCTCTCATGAACATAACTGACAAAAGTTTAATGCTCTGATACTATAGAATAGTTCTGGAAGGTCTAGAAAATTATTAGGAAAAGTGTGTGGTAAACAAAAAAGTGTCTTGTATGCATAATATGTTTGTAGGCAGTTCTCTTCTTTGTAGGCAATTTCTCATTTACCAGTAATAGAACATGGACAAGTAAGTATAGAATCTGGAGACAGTGCAAGAAAAAAAATTAATCTATAAACTGCATTGACTCTAGAATATATTTCATCCATCCAAGGTTGAAAAAAATGCAATTCAATATAGTATGTATTTCAGGATTTCTTTTCCTATTCATATGATTATTTTAGGGATTAAAATAGCATATCATTATTCATAGTAACAAAATATTATTAATGGTAAACTTTTTAATTTCACATAATCACTACTCATTTTATGCTCCCTGTGATCAATTGTACCTCACTTACCCTGCTTCTGATATCTTTAATTCCTTTTGTTATTGTACCTGCTATACTGCTGGGGGATTTAAGAAATACTGATCTTCATTAAAATAGTGCATGATAGGAACTTCTTAATGATGATAAGACCCTCCCCCAAGGGAGAACAGAGAAATGAACAACAAAGAATTACCATCTGTTATCTGAACGACCACAGATGACCATTTGCATGACCTGAGTTCATACAAATCATGGGAAATGTTAGCTTTGTATTATTTGGGAAGGATTGTCCTGGTTTTGGCAAGGATAGAGTTAATTTTCTTCCTAGCAGCTGGTATAGTGCTGTGGTTTTGATTTAGGATGAGAATAATGTTGGTAACACACTGATGTTTTAGTTGTTGCCAAGCAGTCAAGGTGTTTTCAGGTTCTTATACTGGCCTGACAATGAGCAGGTGGGAGGTGCCCAAGAAGCTGGGAAGGGACACAGCCAGGACAGCTGGCCCAAACTGACCAAAGGGATATTCCATACCATATGACATCATGCTCTGTATATAGCTGGGGGGTTGGCCGGGATGTGGGGCAGCTCAGGAACTAGCTGAGCATCAGCTTCGGGTGGTGAGAAATTGTGCTGTGCATCACTTGTTTTATTTTTGTTGAAGGGTTTCTTCTTCTTCTTCTTCTTCTTCTTCTTCTTCTTCTTCTTCTTCTTCTTCTTCTTCTTCTTCTTCTTCTTCTTCTTCTTCTTCTTCTTCTTCTTCTTCTTCTTCTTCTTCTTCTTCTTCTTCTTCTTCTTCTTCTTCTTCTTCTTCTTCCTCTTCCTCTTCCTCTTCCTCTTCCTTTTCTGTCCTATTAAAATGTCTTTATCTCAACCCACAGGTCTCACTTTTTTTTTTCTTTTTTATTCTCTCGCCCATTGCACTGGGGGGGAGGGGTTTGCGGGGAGGAGGTAGGAGGGGGAGTGAGCAAACAGCTGTGTAGTTGCATTAGCTGCTAGCTTGGTTAAACCATGACAAGAATATATGGTATTCTTGATGTATTTGGTTTAAAATCTCTTTTTTAAAAACAAAAGAAAACAAAAAAACCCCAACCCAAACAGTTAGGGATGTATGTGACTGTGTATAAAAGCTGTCAAAAAAGGTTTGAGTTTTAGTGGTTTGTTTTGAGGTTTGCTTGTTTCTTTGTTTTGCTTGTAAATTATTTTAATTGCAATTATTTCTTTATTTTAATGCATAGTCTGTAGAGAACTACATATTTCAATGTGACATGGTATTTGTAAATTATTGAATTTTTTAGCATCTTTGTTCCTTAGAAGATCATATAATCATAGAATCATAGAATGGTTTGGGTTGGAAGGGACCTTAAAGATCATCTAGTTCCACCCCCCCCGCTGCGGGCAGGGACACCCTCCACTAGACCACATTGCCCAAAGCCTCATCCAACCTGGCCTTAAACACTTCCAGGGATGGGGCCTCCACAACCTCAGCTTAAACCCAAGATCCTCTCTATCTTTTTATTTGCCAAAAATACATTAGCAAGACTAACTTAGCTGATATGGTATGGAAAAGAACAAGAACCTGTTTTGCAATAGCTATATGTTTGGAATTTGCAAATTGTTTTTTTCCAGTAGTATGTTTTGTATTACTGAAGGATTTTTTTTCTCATTATTTTGAACATAATATGTCAAATGCTGAGAGCTGTAATTTTACACCCAGCATTTTGAAGTCTGGAAAATATCTGTTACCATGTTTAATACTCATAAACCAATTTCATTATTGATTAAGAATCCTATGCTGTTGTCAAGGAAAAAAAAAGGCAAGGCAAGGCCAGGCAAGGCAAGGCCCCTTAATTTATACTTCATTTACTAAGGTACTTCTGTAAAAGAAGCTTAATTATTCACTGTGTCCAAAGTTCCAGTAATCTTTTAAATTCATAATTATTTTAATTTGTTTTCAAATAATTAATTTTCTTTCTATCAGAAAGATGACTCACAGAATTACCAATGAATTTGGGGCTTATTCTGTAAAAAGTAAGGGCTTTTTTTTTGTTTGGTTTGGTTTTCTTTTTTCTTTGGGTTTTTTTTTTTTTTACTCTTTTCTTTGAGAAAAAATTATATCCAAAGTTCAGCTTCAGCTAGCTGATGAAGATCTGAAGTTAATCAAAGGTGATGTGTCTTCAGATTCAAGGCTAAAATCAAAGTATATTTTGAATTCTGAATAAGTCTTATTTAACTGAAGTAGGAAGAAAAGCAGTCACCTTATGAAAGATTAGTGCCAGACAGAAGTAATGGGAAAATCAATCCAGTTTGTCTGATTGAAGGACTTTATTTTCATTCATCTGAACCAACCCTTCCAAAAAAAAGTACCTATTTCTTTCATGCAGACAGTGGTGTCTAAATTCAGAACACCTAATCTAGATGTCTAAGTTCCCTTTAGACTAACCAAAATAACAAGGTGGGCTTGCTTCATTTGCCTAAATGTCAGTATCTGATACCATATAGGATATCTCAGACCAACTGAAATATTCACACAGTGCTGACAGATTTGATGTAAGACTGATGGAGAACTCATACCTGTAAGGTGACAGCCAGAGGTCAGGATACCCTGCAATACCTCAGATGGCTGAGATATCTATGTTTGTCTAACTAATTCACACCCAGCAGTGTCTGATGAGCTGTTTGACTGGCTAAATGTAGCCAAAACGTTTATTTTAGGGTCATCTGAACAGCTATCTGGCAAATTTTTGGGGTTTCATTCTGCTTTTTCTGGAGAGATAGTCAGAAACAGCTACTCATAGCTACACAAGATTTAACACTTCTGTCCAGAGTTCATGGTTTTCTGGCTTAACAAGCCCTAGCACTAACAGATCCATGCTATTAGTCTTTGTCACCATCAAAGTATAAATATAGATAAGTAGAGAGGTTAGTGCTGTCTCTTCAGTCTTAAAAACTGTGCAGACTATGTAAGAAAAAAAAACCCAAACCTTCAGAAATTCCTTTTAATCTTTGAAAGAAGAATGCAATGCTAAATCAAAGTTAGATTTTATATAGAACAACTTATGTATGATGGTCTTTTAGTATTATTATTATTAATTAAACTAGGGGATGTTTATTGTACAGATCATTCTCAAGCCTGCACCATACTTCTGTTGTACCCAATCCACTTTGACTTTATGCTCTGTTATTGGTGGGGCTCTTTTTACTTGGGTGATTATGTCTGGCATGCATTTAAGGCATTGGTTTGACAGCCATCAAGTGATAATTTTAGGAATCCTCTAAAAACTGCTTTGATAGTATTCACCTAGCCAAAAGACACTGATTAAATTCAGGGAGGTAGTAATTTATAAATGAAATACAAACAAATGAAGAAAATAATACAAAAGAAACACCATTAACCTAGCTTTAAGGAATCTATAAAGTAACCTATGAAGAATCAGTCATATTAAACAAAAACAGCTTTAGATCCACCTGGTTTAATTTTAAGTGTTTAATTTAGATTCCAGTTAAGAACTTAATCACTCTTGATCTTAGCAAAGGCAATAGAGATAAGCATCCTTTATTCAGAGATTTAATCAGCAATCCTAAATTCAAGATTAATCTGTAGAGGTGAATATTACCCACTAGTGCTTATCCAGGTTTCCTGAACAGCTATACATGGCCATATCTTCTACTAAGAGCCTATCTTATTGTTCTCAAGGAGATGGAGGTGTCTAATATTTCTTTTCTACTTTCCCAAATTTTCAGTGAGGCAAATGTCCTTTGTGTTCTGAAGATATCTCATAAAGGCCAGTGAAGGAAGGGACTCTATACATTGAATGGACTGAGCTTGTTTTTATAGGTCTTCAAAGGCATCCACTTTTTTTCATTCTCTTTTCAGTAAACTTGATAAAGTTGTACTGTTGGTTTTGGTAGATGTAAAATATTGATAAGGAAGTTCTTGAGGTGGGCCCACAAAACAGGCTGGATTAATTCTTCAGAACATACACAAATTTACAGATTATTAGTGCTTTACCAGTAAATATTTACATTTAACCTCTTCAACAAGATCTTTGAAGCATATCTATGAATCAGGTCTATCACAAAAAATAACAGTTGAACCATGTGTGCTGTATTTAATACTTGAAATCTTCAAATATTAAAGTTTGGTTTGGGGTTTTTTTCTGTTTATGGAAAAGGTCAGATCAGAATGCAAATACACCTGATGTTCAAAAATTCTATAAAGGTATTAATAAGACTGTTTTGGACCAAATCTTGAGACTATTATACTGTAGGAAACAAATGTAGGCAGGCTGGCACTACTATAGGCAAACCCAAAGACATTTTTTCACAGGTAATTATTCTGTAACTTATTTGCTTTTTAAGTAATAGTGTTGTAAGATAATTTGAATAACACTGTGCCTTTTAAGAAACATAATTTTGATGACAGAGTTCAGGTTATTAAATAAAAGACTGGCAAGAGTTACTTCAGTTAGAGGAAATTGTGGTGACTCAGTGCATTGTAGACTTTCTGGTAAAAAAAGATCAAGAATTGCAGGGGAATTAGGCTAAAAATGTGTGTTTGATTTTTTTTTAATTATTGTTATTTTTTTCTGATCATAGTTTCTCTATAGTAATTAATAATCTTTAAGATTTTATTTGATGTCTCTTAAAATTTTGCAGCTTTTCAGTTCTGTGAATGACATGACCATGTAGGCCAAAAATCCAATGTGATGGTTTGGGGATTGGATACTTTTTTTTTCCCTTTTTTCTGCTAGTGCTCAAACATGAAGCATAATTATAATTTTCCTAAGCTGTCTCGGTGTTTTCTGTCAATCAGTATCACTCACATATTGTTATTTTATCTGACCGTGGACTCCTGGCCTGTCATGGCAGAGAAAATGAGAGGGAGGATCTTTTCACCACTGAGTCACTATGAAGACACAGTTGGAAACAAACTGTAAGTTTAAATCATCATTGCTAGCCTGCCTTTTCCATTTACAGGCATGAGAAATATAGGAGAATATTGTGGAGTACTAAGAAAATTACGTTGTTATTTATTGTTAGACCTATTGTTTTTGGAATTATTAGCTTCTGTTAAAAGTCTTCAAAATAACATTTCATTCCAATTCATATCTGTAACTGACTGAATCAGTCATGGTAAAATAGAAACAGCAGTTTCATATTTGTAGAGGAATAGAAAAAAATCCTGTGCTTTAACACACACATTATTATCCATTATTTCTATGGATAATATCCATGTCCTTGTTCTTTTTTTTTAATTATTTTTTTTATTTATTTGTATGTAGACAATTTGTTTAAGTCAAGGGAAAATGAATCTTATGTGTTTGTCCTAAGTGAATGGAAGAGTAGGAAACTTTGAGCTTTGGGTTTTGTTTTATTACTTCTATTATTTTTCATTTTTCACTGTTCATCTTTCATTCTAACCTTTAATTAGTTGATCAGTCTAAAACCAATTTAACCAAGTTAAAAATGCTTCACATGTTCTTAAACACAGAAGTTCTGAGAAATTCCCTGCTATTGCCAGAAACTAAAAAATAAAAGTTTTTTTTATTAATTAACATACATTAGAGAGGGAAGATGTTATAGTTCTTAACGAACTAGGATTCTGAAAATGCTATCCATCTCACAGGTAATGTAATGGTAATGACTGTCATTCATATCATTTCGCTCCCATTAGTAGTCCTATTTAACAGTCTATAATAAAAAACTCTTTGCATATTCCATGTGTAAACGATAATTTTAAAGCTAAGAGTAGATTCATCCTGCTTTATGTTAGCTGTCATGAAGATGGGGGTGGCGCTGCTTTCCAGAGCATCATGTCTACATTTAGGAGTCTATAATAAAATCAGGTATTATCTAAACTCCATTGTAGTCCAAGCAGCTCTTGGATCTCTTTGCTTCAACACAGGTAACTAGTACCATTAAAGCATATATAAACCAGACCTGTGGGAGGGAGTGTTATGCCATTCTGAACTGGAAGATGACAGACAGGCAAGACCTCACAGAGTGTCTCAAATGGCACTCAACACTTTTGTTTCAGACTCTGCATAAAGCTCCTAATCAACCCAGTAAATGTTGACGAGACAGCTGTTAATTTCATCTTAAAGTAGGTATCAGGTCTGCTTAACTGAAAAGCTCTTTGGTTTCTACATGCTGTATTAACAAGATCTAATCTCTACATATGTAATGGGAGCATAGGTTCATACCTACATATAGACTTCTGTGTAGAGATATTTTATATATGTGCTTAAGTCATAGAATTATAGAATGGTTTAGGGTGGAAGGGACCTTTAAAGGTCATCTAGTCCAAGTCCCCCTGCAATAAGTAGGGACATCTTCAACTAGGTCAGGTTGCTCAGAGCCCCATGCAGCTTGACCTTGAATGTTTCCAGGGATGTGGCGTCTACAACCTCTCTGGGCAACCTGTTGAGTGTTTCACCACCCTCATTGTAAAAAATTTCTGCCTTATATCTAGTCTGAATCTACCCTCTTTCAGTTTAAAACCATTACCCCTTGTCCTTTTGAAACAGGCCCTACTAAAAAGTCTGTCCCCATCTTTCCTATAAGCCACCTTTAAATATTCAAAGGCTGCAATAAGGTCTCCTCAGAGCCTTCTCTTCTCCAGGCTGAACAACCCCAACTTTCTCAGCCTGTCGTCATAGGAGAGGTGCTCCAGCCCTCTGATCATTTTTGTGATGCTCCAGCAGCTCCATGTCTTTTGTGTGCTGAGGATGTCCCCTAGCAGGACAAGAGCCTGCAAGCATGATGCCTCCTGTAGCTGGAGTTAAAAGGCTTCGTCAACAGGCTCCTCTTGATTGGGCAGCCTGTAGTAGACACCAACCACAAGGTTCCCTTTGTTGCCTTGGTCTCTAATTCTTACCCATAAGCTTTCAACCTGCTTGTGGCTATTCTTCAGAGACAGGTCTTCCCAATCTATACATATCTTAATGTAGAGGTCAGCTGCTCCACCCCTCCTTTCTTGCCTGTCCCTTCTGAACAGCCTGTAGCCATTGATAACCACACTTCAATTGTGGGATTCATCCTACCATGTTTCAGTAATGGCAACGAGGTCATAAGGGCATCCAACTAAGTCCACCCAAGAGATTCAGTGACATACACATGGCTTATATAGTGTCATCTTAGTTATGGTGGGGTAGATTATCCGGCTCCAGCTGCCCCTTGCTTTCCCTCGGCCACCAATGCAAAAGGTCTCTGCTAACTATCATGTCTAATGATCGATCTTATGCTGAAATCTATAACACCTTCATGTATGTCAGGTGACACTAGACACTGATGCTCAGGCAATTCAGGATACCTGTATAAACAGTGCAGAGGAGAAATATTTGCAGCAAGTGATTCATCCCATCTGTATTAGGTATCTCTGGTTGTGTACCTCAATTGACTGTTGAAGTATGATTGGTATTTACCTTAGAATATATACTGAATTTACGTATGACTGAAATTAATGTAGATAAATCCTACTCCTGTGTTGATGGGGAAGGCGATGGTTTGGCTTTTTTGTGTTGTTTTTTTATTATTATTATTTTTTATTTATTTAATAGCAAACTGTTTCTATTCATACGTCTAGCCTTTGGGCTTTAGAGCAATGTGAAAATGATATCTAATTAGTACAAAAGTTTTGTTTTATTTGAGCAGAAATATAAATACATATCATATTTATATAAAAAAAATATGCATTGCAACTGCTACAATTCTTGCTTGATTTCCATGTTATTCACAAAACTATGGAATACTATGCTTTACTGAACTCTGAAAAGGCCTGTATTGAAGCCCAGTGCTGAGAACAAGTAACTGTCCTTCAGCTTTGATGGCACTCAGATCTACTAAAGGCATACAAAGCTCTGCATTTATGACAAGTATCTTCTAAAACAAGACGTAATGGGGATCAGATTTTCTTTTTATTAATAGAATTTGTGTCTTGTTTTGACACAGGGTCTTCATCTACAAACCCATTTTCATGTTTTTGTTTTTGTTTTTTAATAAGCTATGGAGTAGCATGTTGGTTTGTGTCACATAATGGAACACTAGGAAAACACATGTGACATTAAGCATATTGTTCTCTGCATGCTTGAAAGCACAGCACACAGTTCCAAATACCTAACTAATCTCAGAGATGATCTTCTAGAAACATATTCATAAAAATCAAAGTATTAAGTCACTGTTGTGAGAGCACAACAAATAAAAAAGCATATAGGTCTCCATGTATGGTTGTGGTGGCTTGACCGTGGCTGGAGGCCAGGTGCCCACCAGAGCCGCTCTATCACTCCCCTCATTCACTAGACAGGGGAGAAAATGTGTAACGAAAAGCTTGTGGGTCGAGATAAGGACAGGGAGAGATCACTCACTAATTATCATCACAGGCAAAACAGACCGAACTTAGAGAGGAAATTCATCTAATTTATTACCAAGCAAAACAGAGTAGAGGAATGAGAAATAAAACCAAATCTTAAAACACTTCCCCCCACCCCTCCCATCTTCCCGGGCTCAACTTCACTCCCGGCTTCAACCTCCGCCCCCCTCAATGGCACAGGGGGACGGGGAATGGGGGTTACAGTCAGTTCATCACAAGGTGTTTCTGCCGCTTCTTCCTCCTCAGGGGAAGGACTCCTCTCATCGTTTCCCTGCTCCAACATGGAGTCCCTCCCACAGGAGACAGTCCTTCATGAACTTCTCCAACGTGAGTCTTTCCCATGGGGTGTAGACCTTCAGGACCAAACTGCTCCAGCGTGGGTCCCCCACGGGGTCACAAGTCCTGCCAGCAAACCTGCTCTGGCGTGGGCTCCTCTCTCCACGGATCCACAGGTCCTGCCAGGAGCTTGCTCCAGCGTGGGCTTCCCACGGGCCACAGCCTCCTTCAGGTGCCTCCACCTGCTCCAGCGTGGGGTCCTCCATGGGCTGCAGGTGGAATCTCTACACCCCCTCATCCTTCCTCCATGGGCTGCAGGAGGACAGCCTGCTTCACCATGGTCTTCACCACGGGCTGCAGGGGGATCTCTGCTCCAGTGCCTGGAGCACCTCCTGCCCCTCCTTCTGCACTGACCTTGGTGTCTTCAGAGTTTCTCACATCTTCTCACTCCTCTCTCTGGCTGCAAAAGCTCCATCTAACTTGGGTTTTTTTATTTCTTAAATATGTTATCACAGAGGCGCTGATTGGCTTGGCCTTGGCCAGTGGCGGGTCCATCTTGGAGCCAGCTGGCATTGGCTCTGTCAGACACAGGGGAAGCTTCTAGCAGCTTCTCACAGAAGCCACCCCCGTAACCCCCCCCCACTACCAAAACCTTGCCTTGCAAATCCAACACAATGGTATTGACACCTATTGTACATCTTTATTACACTCTCTGTATTCATTAGGCTTATAATAATTTTAATTAAGTGGGAATGGCTTTAAACTAAAAGAGGATAGATTTAGACTAGATATTAGGATGCAACTCTTTACTGTGAAGGTGATGAGACACTGGAACAGGTTGCCCAGCGAAGCTGTGGATGCCCCTTCCCTGGAAGTGTTCAAGGCCAGGTTGGATGGGGTTTTGAGCAACCTAGTCTAGTGGAGGGTGTCCCTGCCCATGACAGGGGGGGTTGGAATTAGATGATCTTTGAGGTCCCTTCCAACCCAAACCATTCTATGATTCTATGATTCTTTTGATTTGTTAGTTTTTATTTCTTCATGGTGTCATGAAGATGTTTAAATGATTACAGATACATATTATAAAATATGTGTTCAGATATATGCATTCAAATATATACATTCAAATATAACTTTTAAATCTTTCTTTTTTTTTTTTTTTTTACACAGTACACCAAACTATCTCTAACTGAGCTGTTCTGACTTAAGAGGAATTACAGTTCCATTATACTGTGAATAGATCATCACACCCAATTTCATGTTCTACAACACGAGACAACTAGTCAAAGTCATTCAGTTCTGATACTTTTGTCATCCATTTCTAGAGGGTCATTTATTCTTCTCTTACCTCACTGGAGAGGAAAGCTTGATGACTATCTTAAGACTGGATAGCTCATTTCAAATTACAATTAAGTGAGGTGATTATCAGCATTAAGATTTTGATACCTTTTCAGTTGGCGTTTCAAAAACAAAGTAGATGCAAAGAAAATTACTAGGTTTTGATTTCTTTTTTAAAAAAAAAAGGTAAAAAATACTTGATGCTTGTTATCTGTATTTTTATTTTGGATTATAGTTTTTTTTTTTTTTTACTATTTAGTGCTGTATTTTAAATGAAGTACAGATTTAATCTTCAAAATTCATAGTGTAAAATTATTTTTTTTATGAGCAGTGCTAAATATTCAGGTTATGTAATATGTTTGATCAAATTAGACACTGTAACATTTGCATGTGTATGTTAAAGGAAGTTAAAAACAGACAATCACATACCAGTTCATTTATTGAGCACCAATAAAATTAAACTTGCTGCTAACTTTCTGCAAAAGAAGCAGCAACCAGGACAAAAACTGAGGGAAACAAAAGACAGCTAATTTAATAAAAAGTTACTGTAGGTGAGAAAAATTCAGAGGCAGTTATCTTCTTTTCCTTTTCTTTCTGCATAGCTTTAAAGTAGCTTAGTGCCTAGTAAAGTTTTTCCTATGTTTTCCTGAGAAAGCCTTGCTTTGGCCTCCAATACTATCTCCCCTTTTAGCTCATCAGCTTCTTCAGACTCCCATTGCCCATACTGCAAAGTCCATTTTCTACGTTCTTCATGCACCACCCTGTTTCTAAGACTGATATTCTGTTGCTGTAAGAGTCACAGAGGTTGACAGATGAACACAAGAATCTTACAGTAGCATCACTCTTTCCTTAAGAGAGTCTGGAATAAAGCAGAAACTAAAAGCAAGCAATCCAAGAGTTGAGTAGAAAGTTATAAAGCTTGGTCTGAGGGCTGTTGCCACACCAATAGTCAGACACTTGGGGGAACAATTTTACTCTGCTCCATAATAGTTTCTTCAAGGAGGTGAACCAGGAAACTCCTCCAGTGATGGTGAGTATCTATTCTCTTCAGAGCACACTGTGATAACATAATCACAATTTGGAAGACCGATAAAAACTACAGGATGCATTAATTTGCCTGACAACTACAGAAAATAAAACTGTGGTTAAGTGGGATTAAACATCTTGTATTTTTTGTCATATGGGGAGACAAAGTTCTTGTGGGTTTACCTTGATATTGTAAAAACAGAACCTTCTTTAATTTGTCTTGCCCTATGCATCATTACTACCATCAGTTATTGTTCCTGTGTCCCTGTGTTGAGAAAAAGCAATTGCTTCCACTCAATAAGATGCTTCATCATGCTCACCATGTGCCCATAGTCAAAATTAACTTCACACTTCCACTGCATTTTCCAGCTGCCTTGATCTAGTTTATAATGTCATCCACTTCTGCTTTTCCAGAACTGTATTCTTATTTTAGAAAGCTTCTGAAGTTAAAATGTTTAAAAATAAGGTTTTTCACCTCAAAGAAAGAGTTTCAGCTGGAAGTCTCAATTCTCTGGTTCTCCTAAACAAAGAGTCTGGTGTCTGTGAATGCTTTCAGAGAGTGACTCAGGGGTCTAAGTTAAAAGCATGCATCTTTCCACTGAGATTTGAATTCAGAGGAAGAAACCACTTGGTGGGGTAGAGGGGGGGAGGAGGGGTGGGGAAGTAGTATATCTAAACACTGATTTAAAGCATGTTTCTTTACCTGTATGGGAAGCAAAATGCTGTATTCTCTTTTGAGCATTGGTATGCATTGTATAGAAAAGGCAGAAATGTCCAGTTCACTAGTTCAGTCCCAGAAAGTGGAAAGAGACTGGGAATGAAGCTGGTCAGTGTCTCTGAAAGACTTTAATGCAGGAAAAGCATTGAGCTTGCCAGGAAACAGTGTGAGGGCCCTGAGGGCACTAATAGGTCTTGAAGCTCCTCCTTGGGGCCCCTGCCACGCTGCCCATGACCCAGGACCCCATGTCAGCCCCTGCAGGGCCGTCAGTCCCTGCCCCAGTGACACCGCAGCAGGGCCAGTCTCCAGCTCTCCACAAGGGCTGTTGAGAGCCCTGCCCAGCCATGGGTCCCTCTGAACCAGGCCCACCTATGGGCTGGTGGCCCTGGCCCATCCCCATGGCTCTGTCCAGCCATCATGGGCTGTGTCTGACCCTAGTTCCCCTCATATGGCCTGATCCTGACCTCCACCTACAGGCTGATGTCCCAGCCTGGTCTATGCCCATCTCTTTCCGCATGGAGGTTCATGATGCCTGGGACTGGGGCTGCCCCCTGCTCCCCTATCTCTAGCCTGCCCTGCTCCCTGGCTGGGGTAGTGGGATGGACCAAATTTGATGAGGCCCTTGGGGGGTCTTTTACCCTCTGCTGCTGCTGGTGTCCAGACCCCAGGGAGCTGCTGACCCATGGGGCACCCTGACACAGAGTCTTAGATCCTTTCATTTTCAAATTATTCCTAGGATAGTGCTAGGAACTAGTACTTACTGGCTTTAGCATTCCTTCTTCAAAGACGATCAATTTCTATTCCATTCCCTGGTCTATATCCAAACCAAATTTTCACTCTTTTGACACAGGCTAAATGAGACACAGGTAATCTTGCTCACCTAATAAAAGTTGTTCCATTATGTAGTCATGCATGCAAGAGTCAAGGACCTTTGAACCCTGTTGCTGTTACCTAAAAACCGGAAAAGAACTCCTTAACACTAAAGTACTATTAAAGAGCAGGCATTCTTACAGCGCCTGATGCACAGGGGATAGCTCTGCCTATCATGCATACCCTAAAACAAAAGTTCATCCTTTATATACCTTAAAGACATGAATATTCATACATGTTCCAAGAAGTCTCCACCTCTCTGCCTATCTACTACATTTACATAATACTGGTGTTGAAAAATTACACTATGCATGTGCGGGGGTCTCGGGTGGTCGTTGGTGGTCATTTGGGGAGTTAGCCCCCCACTCCTTTTTCCTTTTTATGGTCTTGAGGACCGTTTCTTCTCTTTGGATGTTTCCCAACTCTGTTGTCTGGCCAAGCTGTTCTTCCTTATCAACCCTGTTTGGGCAATCCTGCTAGGATGCTTCTGTTCTCAAGGTTAGGATATCTTCTCCGTACACATTAATCACTCATAGGCCTTGTTAAATTCAAAGTTAATCATTGTTTGGTAAAAGAATTTCTCAACAATGGGTTCTCACTAAGGATGTGGAAATTTTGGGCCATAAATATATTGCTAAATAAATGACGGTGAGGGACAATCATTCTTGGAACCCTAGTCCCAAAGACAGAAAGCATAAATCTTAGGAATAAGCACAAAGTTTAGGAATGACTGCAATAACATGTTTTTCTTGAAGACAACAACTGGAAATAGTTTGAAATAGAATCTGTCTGAGCATGGAGGGATGGGGTTAGGAAAGCCAAAGCCCGTCTGCAGCTGAACCTGGCAAAGAACATGAAGAGCAACATGAATGACTTCCACTAGTGCACCAGCAGCAAAAGGACTGTGGAAAACAGAGCAGGTTGCCTAGCGACAAAGCATGTAGAAAAGGTGAAGGTATTCAAATCAGTTTTACCAGTAAAATTTGCCTTCAGGAATCCCAGGCTCCTGCCAGCAGATGGAAAGTCTGGGTCTATGTAGACTTATGTTCAGTGGACAACCAGGTTTGGGAACAGTTAAACAAATTGTATATACACAAGCCTATGGGACATAATGGGATACACCCATGAGTATAGATGGAGCTGGCCCATATTATTGAGCCTGCTCTTGATTATCTTGGAAAGGTCATGGCGACTGGGGGACATTCCATAAGAAGTGATTAGATTCTTTCAGGTTAAACTTCAGTTAGTTTAAAGCTGAATGTTGAAAAATTCTAGGTATGTAGGTTATAAAAATGTAATGAGGTTAACTGCATAGTGTCCTGGTTTCAGCTGAGAGGATTGATTTTCTTCATAGTAGCTAGTGTGGGGATATGTTTATATGTTTTGGATTTGTGCTGGAGACAGCATTGATAATATAGAGATGTTTTTGTTCTATGGACCTATTGTTGAGCAGTGTTTATGCGGGGCCAAGGCCTTTTCTGCTTCTTGCACTGCCCTGCCAGCGGGATGGCTGGGGGTGCACAAGAAGTTGAGAGGAGACACAGACAGGACAGGTGACCCAAACTGACCAAAGGGATATTCCATACTATATGACGTCGTGCTCAGTTTATAATGAGCCTGGGGGAAGAGAGAGGGGGCGGGCGGCATTCGGAGCGATGGCGTTTGTCTTCCCAAGCAACCGTTATGTGTAACAAAGCCCTGCTTTCCTGGAGATGGCTGAACACCTGCCTGCCCATGGGAAGTGGTGAATGAATTCCTTGCTTTGCTTTGTTTTTGTGTGCGGCTTTTGCTTTACCTGTTAAACTGTCTTTATCTCAACCCACGAGTTTTCTCACTTTAACTTTTCCAATTCTCTCCCCCATCCCGATGGGGGGGAGTGAACGAGTGGCTGCGTGGTGCTCAGCTGCCGGCTGGGGTAAAACCACAACACATAGAACCAAACACTAACTAGAGCAATAATGTCACTATCATAAATTTGTATGTAACTGGTGATTAATAGCTTAATTGTAAATGAATTTATTAAAATCTGCTATTTTGCATTTCATCTACTATCAAGTGAGCATTTCCAGAATATTCAAGTCAATTAATTCTTAGTTAATACTTTATTTTGCTTTTTACAGGTTATGAAAGGCAGGAAAACTTATTTTTCAAAATAAATACTTTAAAAAGATGTCTTCCTTGCTATCGAATTGTTAGCATAAAGAAGGGAACGAACTGATGTATGGAAATTAAAGAAGAAGAAACAAAAAAATTAAAGAAAATTCTGAACATTCTGGACATCACAAGCTGATGAAAAATACTGCTTATTTTTGATATTAAGATTGCATTGACTAAAAAGACTCAGGCTCAGATCCTGTGTCACACTGCGATTCACTTTTAATTACTCTATATAGTGTAATGAAAGAAAGGAACTCTATTTATAGATAAAGATAAGTCTTCAGGCTGAATATGTTTTCTCTCTGCTTTGTGCTCTTTTACTGCAAGATTCCCAAAATACTTCAAGATTAGATGATAGTGCCTGAGATTAATTTCAGTTAGATTCAGTTAGATTTCAGTTAGAATGTACTTCAGTAGATTTCACTATGAAAATAACACACTTGAAGGTGTCTGTTGCAGAAACATGAAATCTCATCATCATTCTTAATGCCTAACTTGAAGAAGCTAAGGCAGTGGGGTATTTTTAGGGATATTCTTTAATTTTACTTCCCCCCCCCCCAAAAGTAGGAAGTTTTATAGTAAGTATATTCTACTAATAATTCAAATAGTTTTAGCAATTGTTAAATTACCTATTCTTCCCTCTCAAACATAAGCACATTGCCCATATTACTGTTTTAAAAAAAAAAAAAAACAACCCACCCCAAGTGCTAATTCCACACTATGGATTAGGAATGAACTTTCCGTAATATGTTCATTTCAGTTCCTCTTCAAATCTGTGATTAGATCTATGAATTGTAATTGCAACTAGCAATTAATTTCATAATTATTTACTCCACATAAGGACTCAATATAGTGATAATTGGCAAGTGTTCAGGCTGTGTTCAACTATTACTTGAAAGATTCAAAGCAAAGTATGGGGTCTGTTTTTATCTGTAAGTGGCAGTATTTCTGCAGATATCCTATTAGGTATGTCAGGTATCCTATTAGGTATACCTTTCTTAGAAACAGTTAGTGTATACAAAACAAAGGGGAAAAAAAAACATGTCTAGAGAAAATTTAATGTATTACAACCCATACAACAATTACAGGTCTGCAAAGCTGTTAAACCTCATCTTAGTAGCGGGAACTATGAAAAAACATCCCTGGGGACTGATATAACTGATTTCTTCAGGAAGTGGTATATGCTTATTTAAAATGGTTGATTATATTGGAAACAGGATACATTTTAAGGTAAAGAAAATTAAAATAAACCATATAAATAAATTGAGAAAGTACTGTACCGAATCATGACTTAAAACATAAAACACAGTTTCAGCAACATAACAAAAAGACAGAAAGTGAAAGGCAACAGTCAGCCATTTTATATCTTCCAGTTATACATATAGCTCACAGCTGAACATCCCAACTGAGGAGATGCTGAAAGATCCATCACTTTTGATAACTCAATGTAGATCAGAGAGACTGATGAACTATAGGCCAAATAATCCCTGGGAAAGAAAAATAGAGTAAATGTTTCATAATTGGTCTTACAAATTTAAGGGTGGTCTTACAAATCTAAGGATGTAAAAAGAATGATGGTCCTGGCATTTATAAATTAAATTCAAGAAAATATTTAACAATTTTTAAAATGTAACATTTACAAATCCCTCCTAATTGTTTTTTTTATAAATGTTTTAGTTTTCTGCAAAGATTGCATTTAGAATGTTACAGAGGTTTATTATATAGCATATAAATGGAAATGAAACTACGAACCATATAGCAACTCTTGCAGAAAACCAAATGAGTCCAAAAATAATGAAATATTCTGCATATTTGAAGGTATAATATTTCATGTTGCTAATTTATGGTCACCTCCTTATATTTCAAATTCATCAAAATCATATCTATCAACTTTTTGATTTGACAGATGTGCTAATGTATTCGGATGCTTTTCAGACACTGTTAAGCAAAAAGATGTTCCACTTCTATGTTAACGATTAGCAATACCAAATATAGCATTAAAAGAATTGATGCATTTGTAAAATTGTTCCTCTGTGAGTTACTGATAAGAACCTGTGAAATAACTACTAAATATAAATTCTCCTCCTGAACTATTCCGGACAATACAGCTACATAATATTTTTATTTATCGTGATTGGACAAAATGGGAGAGGAGGAGAGATCTTTATACACAACTGTCGTGGTTTTACCCCAGTCGGCAGCTGAGTACCACGCAGCCGCTCGTTCACTCCCCCCCATCGGGATGGGAAAGAGAATCAGAAGAGTTAAAGTGAGAAAACTCGTGGGTTGAGATAAAGATAAAGAGATAAAGAGATAAAGACAGTTTAATAGGTAAAGCAAAAGCCGTGCACACAAGCAAAGCAAAGCAAGGAATTCATTCACCACTTCCCATGGGCAGGCAGGTGTTCAGCCATCTCCAGGAAAGCAGGGCTCCATCACGCGTAATGGTTACTTGGGAAGACAAACGCCATTGCTCCGAACGCCGCCGCCCCCCCCCTCCTCTTCCTCCAAGCTCCTTATAAACTGAGCATGACGTCATATAGTATGGAATACCTCTTTGGTCAGTTTGGGTCACCTGTCCTGTCTGTGTCTCCTCTCAACTTCTTGTCCACCCCCAGCCATCCTGCAGGCAGGGCAGTGCAAGAAGCAGAAAAGGCCTTGGCCTCGTGTAAACACTGCTCAACAATAGGTCCATAGAACAAAAACATCTCTATATTATCAATGCTGTCTCCACCACAAATCCAAAACGTATCCCCACACTAGCTACTATGAAGAAAAATCAATCCTCTCAGCTGAAACCAGGACAACAACCTTCTAAATTGCTATCACTACATTAGTGTATGTTATCGCATGCTTCTAGGCATTCCTTTGTCCTCCTTGATTTTCTATCACTTGATTGTCTATCTCTTATTTCTACTCTTCATGGTGATTCTGAGTCTATTTAGCTTATTTTTTGCTTGCCATTTTCTCAACTTAATGAAATGATCCAGTAAAGAGAATCTACTTTTTTCAGTATAAAACACAGATTAGACTATGAAAGACATGGTATGATTAATACATGATGGAGCACAGCTGGCCAGTAATACTCAAACTGGATACTAGGGAATCTGCAGACATCCTTTGTGACACAATAATAAAAGAGAATTTTAGCCTATAACTTGCACAACACAGCTGCCCTATGATATTCAAGTCACTGCATGGTTTGATCAAGATTAAATGTCTAGACAGTTTATTGCTTACATTACCATCATTAGAATGTAATATTTCCTTCTTCAGAATCTGTAGTTAAGTGGAAGGAGAAAGTCACTGCATATTTTCTTAATCTTCATTAAAGATTAAGCAATCAATTCCTTTATTCATTGGAATTTCAAATGACTTCCCTGGATGAGAAAGAAGATGCAACCTGTTACTGGCACTTGTCAAGTTTTATACAGGAACGGGAACCAGGTGTTTGCAACTTGAAAAAGAATGTGGGGTTATGGCTAACCTCAAGAAGATTATTAGCCCAAAATACCACCCTCTTGGGGGGTGGGGGAAGACCAAAATCCTATTGCAAACTGAAGTTATGACAGTGAATTGTTTCATTCTATTCAGCCCCAGCTAGGCCCTGTGTTTGAGAAAAGATGGGGTCTATTCTCAGATGGCTCAGAAGAGAATAAAAAGCATGATTTGGAGGGCTAAGAAACATGAGGTGACATGAGGCCTACAAGTCAAAGCTGAAGAGATTTGGTAACTTTAGAGTGGTGGTTTTAAACATATGATCTGCAGATCAAGGAGAGAGGTTTTTTCTGAGCACTTAAAAAGAATATAAAAGACATAAAAAGCAAGCCTAGTATTGATAGGCTTATATTAGCTGTATAAGAAACTTCATTTCCATTGGAAAATGTTACTGCTCCACCAATTGAAAATATTTGAAAGTTTTTGGCTTGGGGCAACAAAAAATTTGAAATGTTTGCTTATCCTCATAGCATTTGTGGTAGAGGTCTACTTTTTCAATTGCCATGGTGATGCAAGGAGTAGAAAATCTGAATTTTGGAAGCCTATGCCTTTAAACAGCTCTTGGGTCCCACTCCTTTTGGCTTCCAGAAAAATTTAGAATGTTTCAGAAAAAAAGAAAAAAAAAAACTTCTGAAAGTAAAGTTTCTTGTCCTTCAGAAAACATCTGCAACATGGGCTCTTTCATTACTGTTCCCCTGTTAGTCAGCTACTACAAGAGGAATCAACAGATTGCAGTTCTAGGACTCCTGAATGAGTTGCTTGAACCTTTAAAATTGCACACGTGAGATTGAAAGGTTGCTTCACATTCCTCATTCATCAAAGTTTCCAAAGTCATAGGTTTGTATGGGGACATTACTCATTTGAGCTGTCAAACAGATAATCAAGCATATTATTTCTTAACACAACACCTTGATTTCCGTTATAGGCAGTACAGCCAGGGAAGCTCACTACACCTAGGGAAACTCAGTTACAGGGGATTTAAACAGTCATATTTTCAAAGTTTATGTGAGTTTCATTAGTTTGAATTTTGTTTATGCTTGAAACTGCTTTTGAATGCATAAAGCTGAAGCCATGAGCCCCAGTTTTTGAAAATCAGGTTCTAAGAATTTTCTATGTCGCTCAGAGCGAGTATGGAGGGTAGAATTGTCTTGTTTCTTCATTCCTCCTGACTTCTCTGAGGATCTGACATGAATTAATTTACATTCTCCCTTTTTGAAGAATTTCATCTTAAGTGTCAAGGCATACAGTTCATCAAAAGAACTCTAGTACCCTTAGGCTGGGATTCTAGAACTGCTCTCAAGTCTATATACTCCTGCCCTCAAGCTGAAATGTAGAGATGAATGGAGAAAGAGTATGACAGAAACAATTAAATTATATTTACTTAAAAAAAATGAGAAAATGTATATGTAACTTCACAATTACTACCAAAAAAATGTATTTATTGCACTTAATTTTATGCAGGCATACAACTATGTACTACCACCATTCTTTACACAATATGTTGTTTAAACTGTACTTTCTTCAGGGTGGTGATTTGTCATCTTCAATATTGTGAAATGCAGCATTTAATCATTCTGTGCCATAAACATAATAAATGGGCAGCTAATATGAGAAGTGGTATTGCTGCTTAAGCAAGAGAATACTAAAAGTAGTCATTTATTTGTTGTGTAAATTGAGAGCGTTAGATATCAGAGCTGCTGCAGTAAAATCTCCATAGACTAATCAAATAGTTGATATAAGTATTCTAATGCTACGTTTGATCACTGTGAATGCAAATATCTATGCCATCATCTAACAAAGCATGAGTTAACATGTTTCTGTATTATTTTAATTTAATTTCTCCCCATTTTCAGTTTAATGCAAAACTTTCAGATTTATATGAAACAAATTAGCATCTACTGGGGAATTTATTTCTGTCAATTTACAAAAATTTTGGAGTTCACAACAAACTGCACTCTGGAGGGGAATAGAAAGCAATAAAGACTTCAAAAATACTTTGTTGGGTATCATACAATCATTATCATTATAAATGCACACACTGTGCTAAAAAGAAATTTAATTTCTTACAAAATTCCCATAATATAGATGTGTGACAATGGGATATACACTATTTTAAATTCTATGAGTTTTCATGATCGCTCTAGTTAGCATGAGAAGAGCTGTACTATTTTGATTGAAAAAGAACCAGTACTTGAATATCTAGAAATCTTTGGGACTATTCACACATTTTTCAGAATCAATATTTACACTATACTTAATTTAGCATATGGGTCAGCTACAACTATTAGGTTTCCCCATTGGTACTACCTTCTGACAGGAATCAGTAGAATATATTATTTACTAGAATTTACGTGGGAGAAATGAGCTTATATGTAAATGTAGAAATGCTTGAAATGTTATCTACTTTTGACAATTGAAAGCTAGATCAAAACATTTGTAACATAATGGAATATTTTCTTCTGTTGGGATGGAGAATTTATATGGGTTTTTTCTTCTTCATTTCTTCTTTCTCCACTTCCCTCTCCCAACACAAATGGATGCACTGAAATACTACAGAAAGGACAGGTTTGCTTTGTTCAATTATAGGCTAGCATAAAATGAAGGAAAGTCCTTAACAAATTTTTTTTTTTTCTCATAAGATTTACCTTATTTTTTTCAGGCTATAGCATTTACATCGGGTTTGGCTATTTAGTGGATGTGAATCAAAATGTCATTCTTTTTGATGTTTAATCTTTGCTAGCATGAAGCCCAAACGAGGAGGTGGGACAGTTATTGTTATGGCATATAAAAGAATTTGTTCTCTCTTTTATCTATATTATCTCTGTGGTTTCTAGTAAAGATCTACAAGATCCAAAGTGACCTCTCCACTTACATCCTCCTTCCATCTTCTGGCCCTTGTCCCTGCCTGTTACTCCATTTCTTCCAACTTCAACACCATGACTTCTCGAGCCCTGCTGTCCTTTCTCCTATTTCTTTTCCTAACAATATAAGCATAGTGTAATATCCAGCGGCTTCTGAAAGTCAACCCTTCATTCCCCCTTTCTTTTCTGTATCACTTCTTCCCTTCATCGGTGAACTCCTTGAACTCATAGATTATAGCAATTGCCTCAAGTTCCTTTCCTCTCATTCCAACATAGATCCTCTCCAATTTGACTTTTATTGTGCACCAAGGATATGCTAACATCAATGCCTACAATGACCTCTCCATGTCAAGTCTCAGGGCCTTTGCTCCATACTTGAACTCTGCTGTTTTTATCATGACTGATCATACATTCCTTTTCAAAATCATGCCTTGCCTTTGCAGCTCTGTCCTCTCCTCACCATTTAACTATTCTGACTTGAACATGTAACAGATGGGCCACAAGTGGGAAAGAAAAGGAACTGTACTGGACTTGTAACGATCTGTTCACTGAAAATACAGACCCTGTCGTATTGCAATGTGAAGTTCTTAACATAAGCAACAAAGCCCTGCTTCTCCATGGCTTCTATAGTTCTGTCATCTTCAGCAGATTTATATTCCACTTCTCTTTTCATAGGGTTTTTGGGTTTTTTTTTGAGTTGAGGAGTGGCAAAGGCAGCCAACAGCATACTATCACCTTGTTCAGGAGTTTTGGGGGGGGGGGGGGTTTAGATGTACAGATAGCCCTAAAGCACCATCTCGTGAGACAATATAGCAGGGTTGCACTACTATAACATTTCTGTGAGGCTTCTGAAGCAAACAGAATTTAAGGTGCAGGGATAAAAATAATCCACTTCCTTGTAGCTAAGTGTACATATATATAAAACTTTAGTCCCCTAAACCACAATGAGTTCATCATTTGGACTGGGATGATCAGTGAGGTCCTATAACTTCAGTGTTTTATTAATTATAGCTGATTCCTAGTTTTGAACTCAGTGAGTATCACCATAAGCTTCTATAAGTATTTTAGGATGCTGTCAGGACAGTTCAAGTTCTTCCCAACTTTAAAGAATTGATAAGAGAATGTTAATATGAAATATATGAAACATAAAAGCTCTGTGAAGTCAGAAATAGTGTGGATTTGAGTTTCAAATATTTTTCACAATGTTACTTCAGTATTTCTTTGGTATTTTGAACATTATCAGGTTGCATTTAGAAAGATAATATGACAGTTCAAAAAGAAGAAAATTTTATTCAAATTAATTATTTTACCTGTAATTCAGGAAACACATTTAGGGCTCCAGCTGAAGAAATGAAACTTGACTTATCTTTTATACCCTGGAAAAGATGACTTATTTACCCTTCTGAAAAATTGGATTCATTCTAATTATTATATAGACATATTATAATCACTTTCATAAAAGTTCTGAAGAGAAACAAAACTCAGCTGCCAGAAAATGGGAGGGATAACATGGAACAGTGTTTTAAAGATCTGCAGTATTTATCATCGTATTCAACTTTTCTCTTACAAAATCATAATGTGGCCTGGTTTTCTAAGAAGTAAGGTATTTAGCATAAATATTGGTTTAACTCTAATTTGGAGTGCTATGACTATATAATGCACCATAAAATATAAGAAGGAAGGGAGAATGGCACAGGAATTAAGATTACAAATAAAATATGATATCTGACAAGATTACTTTGCACAGTAGAAATAAGTCTGATTTTTAGTTTAAAATGTTGACTAAGTATTACTTGCTGTGGGAAATACTGTCAAAACATCAACGACTGTCTAGATCTTTCTTAGGCACTAGTCGCCATAACATGTAGGCACAAGAGTAAAAAATCTGGAATAGCATAAAGCCAAATCCTTACTGAGTCCCATTTGTATCTCCCTCATCCCTAGTTTTGCAAGTACAACAAACTACTCTTACACTTGGCGACTGTATCAGCCTCTTTTCCACTCTTCCTTTTCTATGTTTCTGTCCGTAGCACTCCTTAAAATGTATTGTCTCCCTTCTGCTCCCAGGAGCTGATCATGGTCACGCTTGCTGCACACAGGAATAAAAAACTGTGTAACGAAACACCTGTTGGGAAAAGAAATGTCAGTTGCAAAAAACACCCCCAACAACTCCCCCCCAACCCCCTCCAAAAAAAACCAAAACCCACTGTAAAAATATAGAAGTTTAGCTATAAGAAAACTTATATTAACTAGAAAGCTGCTTAAGGCCTAGAACTGTTTTAAAGCCTATAATCGTGGGAAAGGGGTTTGTAATCAAGGTAATAGCTAACTGACCATGGCAATGTACAATGCTGCTACATTCCTTGTACAGTCCCTACCCAACCGGACAATAGGCCCGGGAATATTAATCTTATAAAGTAAGTTGTAAGGGACAAGTGTATCCACAGCAAGGATACTGCACATGCCTGCAAGAAGAGGGTCATCCAGCGAACACGGGTGCGAGACCACTGACGACCACCAGAGACCCCTGAGGACCACCAACTCAAATCACTGAGCATGCGTGATGGGGAGGAGAATATGGAAATGGATTCCAAGAAATGATTATCATAGGACTGCCTTTTCTCGGAAAAATAATGAATATGTATATTTTGATTCTATATAACCTGTATGTTGGTGATCACCTGTCATGCACGTTTGGTGGAGCTATTTCCCCCGTGCATCCAGCGCTGCAATGAAGCATACGTAGGGTAACTCACGTCTGGTAGAATTTTTCTTTAACACCCACCCACCACAAAAAAAAGCTGCTTTTTTGTCCTTGGAAATACTGCCTCCAATGATAGGTAGACTACTAACTCTGGAGGCATATCATAACTGTAAAGCTGTAACAACAGCCAGAAAGAGCTAACTGAAAGCAGTTCTAGTTTTATTTGCTAGTTCAAAGAGGTGTCAACACAGCATTGTAAAATAAGTAAGTAGTAAAGACTGATTCCCTTAAATGAATATGACTTTCAGAACAAGGTTAAAAATGGAGACATCATAACTATCAAGCTGGCACCTGAACAATGCTTTAATTCCACATCGCTGAAATTCAATAATATGGAAGAAGCAGGAAACATAAATTTAAAAATGGGCTCTATTTCAGCTCTTCAAAGGGTTATGTAGCACATCTTAGGGCATTTTGTTTCTTTCATTACTCTTTGTTTGTATGAGTAGATTTTATTGATACTCTCCTCAGACACTGTCTATGTGAAATCCTGATTTATTTTTATACTAATGAACTAAACTGGTAGAGACATTCTTCTGACTCAGATGCCAAATGATAAGACTTAGCCATAAATGTACAGTTAAATGTGTTATCCTTTGGGACAGAATAGCTGCATGCAAGCTGCTTGCTTCTGTTTTGTGCTAACTGCTCAACTTTACCTGGGAATTATTGAGGACATTAAATTGTCCAGGACTAAAATCATTCCAGGAACCTGGAACTATATAGATATTTGTATTCTACTGCCTCATAGTACTTAATTTACCAGTATAGCTAAAAACCACATGATCATCATCTTGACTGCATTAACCTGATGAACAGAAAAATGCATTTCAGTGTTGATCACTGAACCTGTGGGATGCTTTGATGCAATGGAGGATTGAAGCCTAGCATCTGCACTGACTGTACTTTCCTGGTTGCCAGATTCTGAAATGTGACTTTTTTGTCAGCTCTCAGTTGCTGTCCTTTTGTTTGTTTGCCTCTCATGGCGGTTGCAACCATCCCTGAATCTGGCAGAGCCTTGAGACATATTTAGCTTGACTTAGTTCTTCATTTGCTTATACATTTATTTCTCTTTCATGTCTGTGATAATCAAATATACAATACATTTTGGGACATTAACTTCTGATTGCCTTGTCAGATAGTAGTAGAAATAAGACCAGCAAAAAAACCCATAATTAAACAACAATAACAGAAACTGTTTCATTTATCACAGTCTTATTCTTGTTAAGTTGCTGTGAGTAACCAGTTTTGTCTTTTAAGGGGGGAATGTAGGATAAACAAAATATTTCAGAAAGTTTTTTTTTGTTTTCAAAGAAAAAACAATCCTGAACCTCCAATTGTTGTATGGCATGGACTGCTAGTGAAACAGATAAAGAAAACAGACACACACAGGACAAATATAAACAAGTTTCTGTGATGTGAAAGACTGCTTAAAACAATTATAATTTGAGTTAACATTTGTTTAATTTCTGTGAACTATTTACATTTTTTATAAAGAACACAATTTGCATAAATATTCTACTTCAGTTTTTCCAGAAAGGGTGCAAGTATTGCCTGGTCTTTCCTATAGCTCTCTGGTCTATTTCCCCTAACAAATGAATTTATTTTAGAGTAGAATAGAATATTTCAATTGGAAGTGACCTACAAGGATCATCTAGTTCACCTACCTGACCACTTCAGAGACGACCAAAAATTAAAGCATGTTGTTAAGGGCATTGTCTGATTGTCTCTTAAACACTGACAGGGTTAGGGCATTGACGACCTCCGTAGCAAGCTTTTTCCAGGGTTTGAGAACGCTCTACGTACAGAAATGCTTCCTCATGTCAAGTTTGAACCTCCCCTGGCGCAGCTTTGAACCACTCCCATGTGTCCTGGCACTGGACACCAGGGACAAGAGCTCAGCACCTCCCTCTCCACTGCCCCTCCTCAGGACACTGCAGAGAGCAATGAGGTCACCCCTCAGCCTCCTTTTGTCCAAACTAGACAAGCCCAAAGTTCTCAACCACTCCTCACAGGACATGCCTTCAGCCCTGTCACCAGCTCTGTTGCCCTCCTCTGGATGCACTCAAGGACCTTCACATCCTTCTTAAACTGTGGGGCCCAGAACTGCACGCAGCACTCCAGGTGAGGCCGCACCAATGCTGAGTACAGCAGGACAATCAACTCTCTTGACCGGCTGGTTATGCCATGTTTGGTGCCCCCCAGGGTGCGGTTTGCCCTCTTGGCTGCCAGGGCACATGGCTGGCTCATGCTGCGCTGCTGCTGCCAACCAGCACCCCCAGGTCCCTTTCTGCAGGGCTGCTCTCCAGCCACTCCTCTCCCAATTTATACTTGTGCCCAGTGTTACTCTGACCCGGGTGCAGAATCCTGCATTTGGACTTGTTAAATAGAATGGAGTTTTGGGCAGTGCTTAATGGGATGAAATTTAGGTCGCTCTGCAAGGCATCTTGTACGTCAAGAGGGTCAACAGCACCTCCCAGTTTGATACCATCAGCAAACTTGCTAATGTGTTGTCCCGTCCCACTCAGGGGGTGAGGGTGAGGTTAACTTTTCAATTCTCTGCGTGGTAATCAGAAGTAATGACAATTACTTCAGAGGTTCAAACCAATCATAAATTTACTTAAAACTCAGTGGAACTACAAAAGATAGAGGCTTGGCAAAGGTCGTAAAAATGCTAAAATTTAGCAGAACTATGAAAGGTAAGGGTTTAGCAAAACATGTGACGATATTACCCTAATGTGCCAAAAATTAAGTTAGAGACTAAGAGAGTGATAGAGAGAAAAAAAAAGAGACAAAGAAAAAAGAGAGAGAGAAAAAGAAAAGATATCTCCACCCTTGGATCCAGCAATGTTCTCTGCTCATAGTTGTAGTCTTCAGGTGGTGGGCGCACGCCGAAAACTTATGTTTCCGCTTTTTATAACCCAATGTGCCTGCCCCATAGGCGGGGGTCTGTCATCACTGAGCAGGCGCAGTATGTGCTCAGGAATGTTCAGGAATGTTCTAGAAATGAGTCGGTGGGTTGTGGGGGTCCTGGGGGTCTCACTGCCCCCCCCTTCAGGGCTGACCAAGCAAGTGGTGATCTGTCACAGGCACATGGTGCACAGGGCACAGATGGTCATTGTTTACGTGTTTCAGGAATAGAGGAGTGGTCCCACAAGACGTTATCCTGCCTCCGCAGGCTCCGTTCTTGTTCAACACTCCCTGGTCATCATCAGCCCATCCCTGTCCATGTCAAGACGGGTGTTTGCGACATTCACTTGTTATCAGAGCCTTACATGTGTATTGAACTCCTGCATCCAGATTGTTGATAATAGGTTGTTGATAATAATGATTGTAGGACTGGCCCTAGGACTGAGCCCTAGGAACACCACTGGTGATCAGTCACCAGCCAGATGCAGTCCCATGCACAACAACCTTTTGAGCTCTGCCCTTCAGCCAGTTCTTCACCCAGTGCACCACGAATCTGCTCATCCCACAGTTGGACAACTTGTCCAGAAGGGTGCTGTGAGCTTACTAAAATCCAGAAAAACTACATCCACTGCCTTCCCATCATCGACTAGGTGGATGACCTTATCATAAAAGGATATCAAATTAAATAGGACTTTCCTTTTGTGAACCCATGTGCGTGATGATTGTATTATTCCTTAAATGCCTTTCAGTAGTACCGAGTATAATCTTCTCCGTATTTTTTTCCAGGAACTGAGGTTAGACTAACAGGTCTGTAGTTCCCTGGGTCTTCCCTCACACCCTTCCTGTAAATTGGAATAACATTGGCTAGGTTCCAGTCAGCAGGTATCTCCCCAGACTCTTAAGACCTTTGGTAGATGATCAAGAGGGGTCCTGCCATAACATCCGCTATCTCCTTCAGCACTCTGGGATGAATCCATCAGGCCCCATGGACTTGTGAACATTCAGCTGATACAGCTGGTCCCTCAACAATTTCAGTGTCCACAAAACGAAAGTCACTGTTCCCATACTCGTGGTCCTCCAACTCAGGGGACTGGACAGACCAAAGTCTGTCAATATTATGAAAGACTGATGCAAAAAACTCACTGAATGCTTTTGCTTTTTCTTCATCTCTATTAGATGACCATCTTCATTAAGTATTAGTCTAATGTTTTCTTTAGACATCCTCTTGTTATTAACATACTTAAAAAGGCCCTTCTTGTTATTTGACACAACACTGGCCAGCTTCAATCCTAACTGAGCTTTGGCCTTTCCTGTCTTCTCCCTACATATATGAACCATATCTCTGTAATCTTCCTGTGAAGCCTCACCTCACTTCTAGAGATCATACACTTGTTTGTTTTTTTTTTCCTCTTGAGCTCCACGAGGAGTTTCTTGTTCAACCAACCTTCTTGCTTGACTTTTGACATAGTGGAATTGCCTGCTCCTGTGCTTCTAAAAGGTGGTTCTTAAAGACTGAACAGCACTTGTGGACTCCTAAACTCTTAAAAGGAGATTCCCAGGGTACTCTATTAATAGCTCCCTGAATAGGTTAAAGTTTGCTCTCTTGTAGTCCAGGGTAGCAACTCTGCTGTCTTTTTTTTCCTCATTACCCTGAAATTTTTAAACTCAACCATTTCATGTTCACTCTGGCCAAAACAGCCACCTACCATCACATCCCCCACAAGTCCTTCAGCACAATCAGCAAGTCTAGGAGGGCATCTTTCCTCGTTGGCTCACTAAGTACTTGTGACAAGAAGTTATCTATCTCCTACAAACTTTAAAAATTTCCAAGACCTGCTCATCACAGCATTATGATATTCCCAGTTGAAATCTCCCATAAGGACAAGGACTACTGATCCAGAGATTTCTCCTAATTGCCTATGGAATAACTCATCAGTGCTTACATCCTGGCTGGACGATGGGTAGTAGAAACCCTCTACAACATCTCCTTTATTTTCCATCCCCTAATCCTCACCCAGAGGCTCTCAACCACATCATCACTAACTGCAAGGGCTGTAAAACCAAACCTCTCCCTTAGGTATAGTGCAACACCTCCACCTCGCCTGCCCTGCTTGTCCCTCCTAAACAGCCTGTAGCCCTCCATTCCAGCACTCCAACTGTGGGACTCGTTCCACCAAGTCTTGCTAATACCAATGATATCATAGCTCTGGGAGCTGACCAATGCTTCCAGTTCATCCTGTTTTTTTCTTATACTGCATGCACTGGTGTACAAGCTGTGAGGCTCTGATAAAAAGTGAATGTCGCAAACACCCGTCTTGACATGGACAGGGATGGGCTGATGATGACCAGGGAGTGTTGAACAAGAACGGAGCCTGCGGAGGCAGGATAACGTCTTGTGGGACCACTCCTCTATTCCTAAAACATGTAAACAATGACCATCTGTGCCCTGTGCACCATGTGCCTGTGACAGATCACCACTTGCTTGGTCAGCCCTGAAGGGGGGGGCAGTGAGACCCCCAGGACCCCCACAACCCACCGACTCATTTCTAGAACATTCCTGAACATTCCTGAGCACATACTGCGCCTGCTCAGTGGTGACAGACCCCTGCCTATGGGGCAGGCACATTGGGTTATAAAAAGCGGAAACATAAGTTTTCGGCGTGCGCCCACCACCTGAAGACTACAACTATGAGCAGAGAACATTGCTGGATCCAAGGGTGGAGATATCTTTTCTTTTTCTCTCTCTCTTTTTTCTTTGTCTCTTTTTTTTTCTCTCTATCACTCTCTTAGTCTCTAACTTAATTTTTGGCACATTAGGGTAATATCGTCACATGTTTTGCTAAACCCTTACCTTTCACAGTTCTGCTAAATTTTGAGCATTTTTACGACCTTTGCCAAGCCTCTATCTTTTGTAGTTCCACTGAGTTTTAAGTAAATTTATGATTGGTTTGAACCTCTGAAGTAATTGTCGTTACTTCTGATTACCACACAGAGAATTGAAAAGTTAACCTCACCCTCACCCCCTGAGTGGGACGGGACACAAGCATTTCAGATACACTCCTGAGTCCTCCATGCTCCCAGGAGCAGTGTAAATATTCCCACTAGCATGGCCACTCTCAGATGATGCAGTGCCAACCTTTGGCTTACCTTCTGCAGTCCCGTTGGTATCCTCCTTCCTGAGGAAAACACTGCCTGTGCTCCTGAATTATTTAGCATTCTTCCCAGGGCTCTGAAATCTCTTTTGATCACTCTCAGACACTTTGTTGCAACATAATTAGTACCCATGTCAAAAAGCAGGAATAGATAGTAGTCTGAAGGTTGTACTAGGCTCCTCCTAGGTGGTGTACTAGGCACCACCATCCTTGTGGTGATGTCCCTAATTTGGGCCCTAGGAAGGCAGCAAACTTCCCTGAAAAGAGGGCCCAGACTGCAAGCAGGTGCTTCCCTTTGGCACAGGAGGGAATAACCAATGACCATAACTCACTGTTGTTTCTTCTTGGTGCTGGTCTTAACGCAGGTTTTGTTGTGAAGGGTTGGTGTCTCTGATCTTTGCAAGACTGCTTGCACAGGTACCTCCTCTGTTTCATTATGCACTTCATCTACTGTACCCAGGGCCTCATACCTGTTCTGAAAGGGTACCTTAGAAGGTAAGGAGAGGTTTCTCTTACTGGTCTGTGCTGTAACCTTCTTGCACCCTTGCTGATACCTTGTGATGCTGCTTTCCTCCTGGCACAGAAGGGACCCTGGACCTGCCTCCACAGTGGCCACACTGAGTTTGCCTGCATTCATCAGAGATGGCAGAGTAAAGCTCCCTCTCAGACTCTCTAACATTCCTCAATCTGCCCACCTCCCCCTGCAGTTTGGCCACCAAGCAAAGCAGTTTATCAATCTGGTCACACCTCCCACAGGCTTGCTTGCAATCACTTTCCACCTCTAGAAATATCCCTTCACACATCCCACAGCTGGAAACCTGAGTGGTGGCAAGCTTGAAAAGGAGCTCCATCTGTGTGGCTGCATTGGCTCTGCCAGGTGCTAGACACTCAGGAGAAGCAAAGGACAGTACTTTTTAGCAAGCGGTCACCATGCTGCCATGTGCTTGCCCACTGGGAAATATATATGGTCTTCCACTGCAATCAGCTGGGCTGATTGTTTTAGCCTATTAAATTCTCCCTTGCTGCCAGGTGCAGGATCTGCCCCTTGCTATCTCATCCAATCCATGGGTCCAGGGTTGGTTGCTCAGGGAATGCCCCCTGTTCCGACAGGCATCTACTTGCTCATGTGTCTCCCTTGTGGCACCCTGCCACTGCTTGCTGCTGCTCCTCGCGCTGCTCTGGCGTCCGCTGCAATCAGCAATAATATTCTGATTTAAAAGCTTCTACATAGAATAATGTCATCCACACTATTTTCATACATTAGATAGTGCACTATTATTGGATTTAAAACATATAAACACCAACTCTGTACACAAAAGCCTCTTTAAAAGGTTTTTTTTTTTTTTTCTTTTCAGGATTCACTATGAAAATTCCACAGAGTTCACTAAAAATGTTTTTTTTAGAGCAATAATTTAATCTAAATCTAGACAGTATCCAATTAAAATCCCAGTTCTGCCAAAATATAAACCCATGAATCACTTTGTTAGTGCTTAAGGGTAAAGGTACTCCAGAGACTTTCTCCAGTACTTCTCTGGCCAGTTTGCACCAGCTGTTCATTAGGGTTGAGATTTAAGCCTTCTGCTTTGCATAGGATTTCTTATAGCACGAAAGACAATACATTGCTTAAGTTATTTTCTGCCTGAAGACATGTATTTCCTGAGTTTTCTAAGTTTTGTGTTACTGAGTATCTAGCATCAATCAAATACAGTAAACAAAAAGACTTTGAATCAAGCTGACCTGACTCTTAAAGGATGAAAGAAAGTGTGATTTACATTAGTAAACACTTTTCAATCAATCAACTTCAGTTATGCTGATATTTTTTTATTATTATTATTTTTGCTACAGTCAAACACAAAATGTATTGGATGTTAGAGTTGGTAATAGGGGTTATTTTGAAAGAAGAAGCAGCTGTGTAGTGCGAAAAAAGGCATTATGCTAATTCAATTAATTAAAACCAGAATGCAAGTACACATCATTAACCATGACCAAATTATGCTGGCAGTAGATTCATTCAGTTTTTTGAATCATATGTATCCAGCAAAATCAGCTACTACAAAGAAAATAATTTCTATGACACAGATATACAGAAGAATAGGTTGTTTCAGCATTTATGAAAAAAAAAAAAGAGAAATACATGAAGGTTTCAACAATGAAGTTATTTGCACATTAAATTTTTCTTTAGTAATAGTAAATTATGATACAAACCACAGAAAATCAATTATGCTTAGGGGAGGGAAAGAAATTAGTGGCATGAGATACCAGTAAAGTATTTTGATTAGCATCTGAATAGACCAAAAAAAAAAAATCAAGTTAGAAATATTAGAAAAAACGGAAGTCACTAACATAAATAATCAAAGTAAAGAAACTATTTAAGGAAAAAATGCAAGTACATCATCATGATAAAGAATGGTAAATGGAACCTTTGTAAATTGGATGCTATGTGGTGAAAACTGAAAAAATTTCAGAAAACTCTTCTATAATATCAGTAATATTAGAAATTTAGAAATGGATATTGCTTAATCTTTCAGTATATGAACAGCTATGATTACTTTTCTATCTTAATGAAATTGGATCTGTGAGTGGATTTCTTTTTGAATATATCAGTAGAATAAATATCCAGACACAAAAAGTTATTTCAGCTAATTTCAGCCAAAAAAAAGCAAGCTAACCAAATTTAAATTTAGGCTAGGAAAAAAAAAAATCAACCACCACAAAACTGAAGCTATGAAGCAGTTTTCTAAATGGTATGGTGGATGTAAACTATTTCATTCACTTGAGGATTTCATTTGTGGAGATTATGAATAGGTAACATGTTACAGTTGATTTTGCTAGCAAGTGAATACTTTTATTACATTCCTTTCTAAATGGGTTTGGGTTTTATCTGTGGGTTTTGATTTGGTTGAAAAAAACTATTTTGTCAATAATGTAGAAGTAATGAAGCTCCTTTCAAAACATTCCAAACATGCTAAAAGAGTAAGTTCATACATTAAAATTTATGATAGGCAGGAAGAAAAGTACAAAGTACAATTGAGAGTTACATGCACTAATATTTAGGTGTACAAGGCATGAAAACATCAAACAACTTTTTACTGAACTTTCATTTCAAGAAAGCACTCAGCAGGGATTACAGAAACTCTTCTGTTCATATTAAATATGATGCAAGATTCATCTGTTATGAATTTATATCCTTTTAAATTCCAGCTTTAATATGAACAAGTCAATAATGTTAATAATTCATTTAGAAGTATTAGTATTAATTAAAATTTTCTCTGTATAGAAGCTTAGTTATTGCCTCTCTTTGTGCTCTATTCAACCCTTTGTCTGAGGTTTGCAACATTACTTCATGATAAGAGTGTATGTTGAAAAATATCCTGCGTTGAATCTTGTCTGTATCATAAGCCTCAAAACTGCAGTTTTTATTTATAAAAGTGCCTATTTGGGCTTAGAAAATGTATTATCCTACTTTTGCAGTTCTCAACAGTAACACAAAGCCTCTTCCAAAAACTGTTTCAAGTTTTGTTTCTCCCTAATTCCAATCAAACCTTGAAATCTGGGACTTAATGCAATTATTATTATTTAAAAGGTTTTTATAAATTTGGGATGGGGGAGAGAACTGGAAAAGTTAAAGTGAGAAAACTCGTGGGTTGAGATAAAGACAGTTTAATAGGTAAAGCAAAAGCCGCGCGCACAAGCAAAGCAAAGCAAGGAATTCATTCCCCACTTCCCATGGGCAGGCAGGTGTTCAGCCATCTCCAGGAAAGCAGGGCTCTGTCACACGTAACGGTTACTTGGGAAGACAAACGCCGTCACTGCGAACGCCACCGCACCCCCCTCTTCCTCTTCCCCAAGCCTCTTACAAACTGAGCATGACATCATATGTTATGGAATATCCCTTTGGTCAGTTGGGGTCACCTGTCCTGGCTGTGTCCCCTCCCAACTCCCTGTCCACCCCCAGCCATCCCGCTGACAGGGCAGTGTGAGGAGCAGAAAAGGCCTTGGCTCTGTGTAAGCACTGCTCAACAGCAACAAAAACATCTCTATATTATCAACACTGTTTCCAGCACAAATCTAAAACACAGCCTGATACTAGCTACTATGAACAAAATTAACCCTCTCAGCTGAAACCAGGACAATCTGATAAAAAGTGACAGGAATCCTTTAAATAATGCAAGTTTAATTTATAACCTTGAAAGTCAGTAGGTTCCTGTGCCTCTTACATGCAGTTCTTCCTTCTTTTTACTCATATTGTGTTAAACAATTAAATGAATCAAAATGAATACGCACATTATATTAGGTATTTAAATTCAAACCCCTCCTCTATAGTTTATATGAATCATAAATACCATATTTAATTTACCGTGCTTTTGCTGCACTTTGCAAACAGAGCTGTAATATGCTTCTGTGATGAAAGAAAAAGAAACTAATTTATGTGCGGAGTAAATCACCACTGGTACTTTATAATTAATAGAGACAATGATTTAAAAACAAACAAACAAACAAAAATAAAGAAAACAAACTAACCAAACAAAAAACCCCCCCAAACCCCCAAACCCCACAAACCACCAAGAAATATAACCAACTCCCTTAGGATTATTCATAAATAACTTTTCAAAAAGATCTCAAGGATATAATTTTGTATAGTTACCCTTTGGTGGATGTATGTATTCCTGTTATTATTTATCTTAAAATTACTCTTGCTTTTGTCAGCCATTTCTCAAACCCTGTTGCCTGTTTTCATTTAGAGAATTTCTCTCATTAAACAGTCATTTGGAAGTGTGAATACTTATTAAAAGTGTATTTGGAAGTAACACTACCAACAGAGCAGTACAGAAATGCATTCCTTGTTCGGGAATATCTTTAAGATATATGTAAGTTATTAGCTCACAAGAAAATCAGCTAAAACTGAAATATGGGGAAATTTAAAAAAGGAGGAAGAATGGAGATCTTATGGTTATGTGTTTTTTATTATCCATAGTCCAACCCAATACACTTCCCCTAAAAAAAACTTTCCTCTCTTCTCCCTCTTACTGTGTTGGTTTCTGGATACCTTCCTTGTTTCCCTTTTGATCTTTTCTGATTACATCACTTCAGTGATCTTGTTCAGCTCTTGAGAATATATCTGAGTTATTTCAGCTTCTTTAGTTTCTACATTTGCCTTCCTAACCCTTTTGTTTGTCGTTGTTTCTTTGTTTTGCTTTTCTAACTTTTTCCTATTCCCCTACACATGGAAACCATCCTGTGTTAAAGTTCTTCTTTTGACCAGACCCCTTCTGGATAATGTCTGCGCATCGTACTGCCACTCCTTCTTTCTTAACCTGATCAGGTTAAGTTCACTTTAACTCAGATATATTGTTTTCATAACTTCACTTGAACCCATAGGTAATTGGATACTGAATTACCTGGAATCCTTCATCAAAATTGAATGTCTATCAAAATAAGTATGTTAATTATACTGTATTTTATAACCCTTCTGTAGAAAAATCTACTAGATCTGCTTACCAATATGTTCCTATTGATCAAAAGCTGTCTTCAGGGAAATCCCTTTAATTATTAAATTTGGGATTCCCCTTCAATAAGGTTTCCAAAATCCCACCATTCCATTTTAATAGCATCATCTTGACACTTTGCTTAATCATGCTAGTCAATTTCAATGTGAATCTTATTGTATGGAAAATTGTTTGTCTGCATTCTTAATTGCCAATATAATTAAAACTTCATGTATACCAGGAAGAGAAAGCTCAGACCAGAGGGAATTACTTCCTAAAATAAAACCAAAGGTCTTTATATTCTATGTACCATTGCAAATACTTAAGTAAATTTACTGTCAGAAGCACAAAAAAATGTGGGTCAGGATTTTAACTTCCTTTAAAAAAGCTCCATTAGCTATGGGGTTTTAACCTAGAAAATGCAGATGAATAAATACAATTAGATTCCTTCTTCAAACTACATATTGATTTATTATTTCATTTTTTTCAAAATGATCTAAAAATAAAAGCATTACAGAATTTATTGCAAGACCAAAAAGGAATAAAAAAGTAAATACCATTACTGAGAGGGACACAGCAAATTTCTAAAGAATGGTACTAGCATGTTCCAAATATTCCTTCTGTTCTCTGTTGATAAGACAAAACTCTTAAGTCACAAAGCTCTAGTAGGGCTTTTTCACCTTTTAATAAAGTGGAACAAAGAAGCTTTCAGAATAGAGGAACAAAGCAACAAAGAGCTATGGAGACATTAGAAATACAGCATTTCAAAATGAGATTTCATGCCCAGAAAAACCCTTCATTTTGGAATGTTTTCTTGACAGATTTTTTTTGGTCATATAAAGGTGGTATGTCCGAATGAAACAAAAAATAGATTTTTTTTTCCTCCCCCAAGCTTTAAATAAACTACTATCACAAGCAATATTAAAGAATACAGACTTAACCTACTCTGTTTGAAATGAGGCTGAATAGAAGTAAATAGAAAAATCTCCACTAATGTGCTTGAGATGGAAGATAATGTCAGAGAAAAGGACACAATCCCTGAAAATCCTCATATGTTAAATAGGAGTCTGAGTCTTTAGAACCCCATTAAGGGACTGAACTGCGTTTTTCAGAACAGCATCCCTGCCTCTTCCCTGCTTTGTGATCCCATACCATAGGCACATAGGGTGAGCAGATCTGTGAGCTTTTCAAGTATTTCACATGGCACACAATTTAGGGAGCAGGAGAGAGTTATCAGGCAGTAGTTCCTGTGTGTTAACCTTATCAATAATTGTGCCACGTGGTACAAGCACGCATCTGTCATGGGACTGAATTCCCATCATCATCACTTGCCCTGATGCATAGACCAAGATTTCAGTTTTTTTAAGAGGTCCAATGTACAAAATACATGTGTAAGTGTAAGCATTAGAATATGCATATGAATAACTGAACACAAATATGAACGTAGTGCTAATTCATATTTATGCACAGTCTGATGTAGGAAGAGAACATCCTTAAAAATTATTAGGAACTTCCCCGTATGCAATCTTTTTGTTTCATTTTCTAATGGAATTTTCCTTTTGTGCACCCTGAATTATCCAGATATTCCTTTCTTGGAGAAGAGCTGGAAGTAACTGAAATATATACTCAAAACAGGAGAGAGTATTTTTTTCTAAGATTGGGTTTAATTTGCTGTGATTCTATACTTTGGCTATGTACCTAAAGATTGTAGACAGATATATTTGTGTAAAACATTGCATCCATGTTGCTGAATTGTCCCTCTGCATTCATTAAACATGAGGCAATATTAAGGGGTACTATTGTTCCATGTGTTGCATTTAAAAGACCTGGCACAAGAAAATTCTCTGAAACAAAGATTTGACCATATGAATAGTTTTCCCTAAATAAACCTAAATAAGAACTGAAAAATAAGGATTTTTGTCCCTAAACACGCTGAATTTTGAAACATTTTTGCTGTCATGACTCTCTGATTTATCTAAATGTTATGCTAAACATTTTCACATTTTGAAGGGTATGGTGAATTTTTCATAAAGATACTACACTGTTCTATAATCTTCAGAATTGTCATGTAAAAAAATAGAAGAGTGTAATCTCTGCAGTAGTTAAGCAACAGATTTTAGGGATTCATTGGAAGTTTACATGATTCTCCATCTTTTTCACAGAAACTCAATGAAATGAAAAAAAGCAGCCAACCATGTTAAGAGGACTATGTTATGCCAGTAAACAGTGTTACATAACATTAGCCTGGAGCTATGTGAGCTTCAAAATATAGATGCATTTAGCTTTCTAAGACATTTGCAAAGAAGTTTAAGTTCCTCAAATGTAAAAGCTGACAGTGAAAATGTCTTTTTCTTTTTTCTTTTCTTTTTTTTTTTTTCTTCTGCCAGAAAACAGGAGTTTGATACAAGTTCTAAGTTTGCTATATTGACATAATACCATCTAATAAAACCTTACCTTCACTTTTCTATGTATTTTTATGGACTACAAGATAACTTGCATATTTAAGGTTGTTATAGGTCCTTGAAAAAAGAATGCAAGCATGAGATATTTATTTGTAAATATAGTTCTTGGAAAATAATATACAGATTAATTTAGAAAGGGGAGGAGAATGGAAAGGGAAGAGTAACTATTTTTAACAGAACATTCAAAAATGAGAAGGAGGAACATGGGGAATTCTTGGTGTTTGTTATCAACAAAGACACAAGGAAACAAAAAAAGTAGGTGAGGTCTATTACTGGTTTTTTTTCTCATAAATATCCTTATTCAGTCTTAGAAGAAAAGCACTTTTTTATCATTCCTTATCATATTCTTACGACAAACTAAAGTAAACAAGTTATCCATTAATTTGAAAATAGATTTGTCAGTGTTATAGGTAACATATACACAAAAGAAAAATGTTGCTTCTCTATTTCTTCTCTCACCCTGATAACTTCAGAAATACATATTTTAACTCCATCTTGAAGTCATTTAATTGGATCATCAAGACTAGAAGCTATGCAATAAAAATAGGGTCAGAGACAGAAGAAATACCATTGTATTTCTCAGGTAAAGAATAACATTAAATGTACTACTAAGACTAATACCTGCAGTTCTTTTAAAATACTTTAATTTATTTAAATCAATCTTATATGTATGTAAGGAGAGAAACTAAATTTGATTGCAATGAGTACTCAGTAAACTATAACAATAAACGTAGTAAAATTATATGTTTAAAAGGTAACCAGTTACACAAATATTGTCAAAGGAATCAAATTTTGAACATGATAATAATAAAATAATTTTACAATTTTTCAGAATGTCAAGTTCATCCAGCAAATGTAGTAGACAGCTACACCTTGATTCAAATTCATTATTTAAGAATTCCTCACATTTTGAGTTTTACTGTCTATTCTTCTACCCACAGAGTTTTTTCTTACCAATCTGTACAAAGCACATATCCATGCTAAGTTACTATACTTCTTTCTAGGCTTCAGATTTCTATTGAATCTAACAACTGTGCTTTGATCTCTTAGCAACTGGTCTTTTTAACTTAATTTTCTTGCTGGTTTTTTTGGGGGGTGTTTTTTTGTTTGTTTGTTTTTTACTTTCAGCCTCAGGCTCACAAGGAAGTTCCCTTTTACTTTTTTAAAAGCAAGGCTTTAAAATGCTTCATTTTTAATTAGCTTATCTTTAATGACTCTCCAGATGTTGAATTTGTTGTTATTTGTATATTTGTATTTCCCTCATGATTTTAATGCAAATTGCTTCAGGCTATTGGCATATTATTGACACATAATACTGGCTGGTACTGTACAGAATGTTAAAATTTCTTCAAGAGAGCAGAAGCTAGGGCTGAAATTTTACTGTTATTCATATCCTAAATAAAGATGTTTCATACAATTTATGGACATATGGATGTATCCTTTCACCTTCGTTATAGAGGTTCATAAGCTGCAACACAGAAGATTAAGGCTTCTGCAATGTAGAATCAAATATTTTATTGAAAACAAACTTTATTGGTCTGGAACATTAAGCAGGTATTAAAAAAAAACCACCACCATTCATTGAAAAACTAATGTTTTATTTATCCCTTTCCTTTTTGTAACTTTTAAAAAAGAAAACATTCTATCAATCATTTTTCACAAAACTTCTGAAAATTTTCCACATCTATTAACAAAAAATGAACCTAAACCATCAAGGGTTTGGCAGACATCAGGAGTTTTGGCTTCAATGACCACAAAAGTAAATAATTCCTGAAAAAGAAATATGACATTAAAAAAAAATCCAAGCACAGAAATCATTCCCAAAATAGATGCACTGACTATATACTGTCACTTGTGAGGTGGTATTTCTCAATATCAGTCTATTTAATGCATCTCTCTCTTCAGGGGGAAGAAAAAAAAAAAAAAAAAAAAAAAATCCTGTTCTGTTTTCTCTAACACGGAAAGATGAAACAGAAGGAAAAAGATGCCAAAAAAAGTTATTAACCTTTTTTTTCCAGTGGTTTTGACCTGGTCATGGCAGCAATTCTCTGTGGATTTATACAGTTTTTAAACGAACTCTCTAAAGAATTATCAGTGTATGAGGGACAAGGAGACATGTTTGTTTGGATTCTCAGATAAAAACTGAGAAATTTGTTTATTCAGAATAAAAAAAGATAATTAAGGAAAAGGAAGGACTTGTCTATTAAAAGCACTTGTAAAGGAAGAAAATAGCTTCGACAATTATGGAATAGTGGAGTTTGGCATTCCATTAATGAATTTGGTTCCAATTATTAAAAAAAAAAAAAAAAAGCATGCCTTTCTTCTGGAAGAAGTAGCACAGGGAAGGTTTCGTTCCTTCATATAACATTTTTAATGAGATTACTTATAGGCTCTGGTGATACCAAAAGTGGTTAGTATTTTTACAAATTGTTCTTTAGCTAAGTGCAACTCTAATGATTCAATCATGTCATTGCTCATCTACAATTCCCAGAAGATAAGCAGGTGCAGAAATTTTCTATAACAATTCACCTGCATTACCGCTTGCAATGAAAATTTAATCTCTGTTCTACATTTTGTAAAGATAGAGCTTTGGTTTAGGAATATAGCTCCAAAAAATTAGGGTATCACAATGGAAAAAAGAAAAAAAAAAATTCAGTATGGAACAATAGCAATCTGCTGAAAATACCATAGCTGCAATGACAGTATTGTCTTTATCAGCATCATCATATTATCTTTCTATTGTATCTTGTATATTTTTTCTTCCTTAGGTTTATCTAGAGATACAATTATGTTGGTTAGAGTGACACAGAAATCAAAAGAAAAATCTGCCATAAGATATAGTTCACACATATTCCTGAAAGCAGTCATTGGCTTGCAACACTATGCATGTGGGAACTTAATTTAAAAAGTTTGCTTGTAGTTGGAATTTCTTTAATTGCTTTCTCAGCAGAACTACAAGATTGAATTAATCACAATAGGTATAATTTATGCAGAGGTTGCAACCACAGTAGGGTAACTGGTATTCTTTCCTTTCTTTACTTGCTTGCTTGCTTTTTATTCAAATATTGAGAGGACTACCACCAAAGAATGAAAATAAAAGCTGAATTGTCCTCAGGAAAAATATTTTATATATATATTATAACTCTAAAAAAAAAAAAAAAAAAGCATATATTCAAATGTAAAACATTTCTATTTAATTTTGCTCTAATAAACCAGACCAATTAGTTACCCTCTTGACCTTTAAAAATAATCTAGTCCAACCCCACTGCCATGGGGGCAGATCAGGCTGCTCAAAGCCCCATCCAACCTGACTTCCAGGGATGGAGCATCCACAACTTCTCTGGGCAACCTGTTCCAGTGTCTCACTACGCTCACCATAAAAAATTTCATCCTTATGTCAAATCTAAACCTACCTTCTTTCGGTTTAAAACCATTGCCCCTTGTCCTGTCACTGAAGGGCTTGGTAAAAAGTCTCTCTCTGTCTTTCTTAAAAACCCTTTTACACATTGAAAGGGCACAATAAGGTCACATTCTGCTAATTCAGATGAATAAGAAAATTCTGAGTATTGACATTATAGACAACATGGTAGCAATCACTTGTGAGACAAATAAGGCATCGTAGGATTCACATTCTCTCTTTGAATTTGCTTGCTACTACCACTCAGATCCTGGACAGTGCTGGCTGAACCCCCTGTATGCTAACATCTTTTCACCAAACATTGAAAGGGATCCATTGGAGACATGCAACTTTAAAGTATACTGTCAGGAGTGAAGAATAAAAGCTAAAGGTTACTCTAAATAAATGAAATAGCAAAAGAATTCTAGGAAGAGAAAATGTAGCTAGTCATCTGGAAAAATATCAGGTAGTCAGGGAAAACCATCTCTTCTACACATCCAAGTATGCACACACTCTAAGAAATTCTTGAGCATTTGTAATGTGGTCAAATGGCCAAAACTCCATACTATTACTATTACTGTTACTATTACTGCAGGACAAATTACTTTCTGAGATCAGAAACCCTATACTCTCCTTTATTTCCTGTGACTAAATAAGATAATGTAACAAAGCATATTTTTTTTCTCTGACTTTACTAAAAAAAAAGCAGATGTTCCTGCCAAGTTTTAGATCCTTAGGAGCTAAGTAATTTGTTCAGCATGTGCCTTTTAATTAATTACTAGAGAGTAGAATACTAATGTATTCTTAATGGAGGAAGACCTACAGCTTCTGAAGTGGTGTTTTGTTAAATGTAATTCATGAATCCACCCACTTTGCATCTTCTTGTTAGTGTAATTGCAAAAAATCCTTGCATAAATTGAACTTGTTTAGATACCTTTAACTTTATGATTTTGACCCAAAATTTACCCTTCAGTAGCATTTTTCCTGGACAAAACTTCCTTCACAGCAGTTTCAATGTCTTCTATAGTATAATAAATCAAACTACTCACATTTCCATGTGAGACAAACTCATGACGTGGAAAGCTTAACATTTAGAATATTTAGTGAATTCAATGTTAATTACAGCTATAATCTACTCTAATTTAATTGTCAGGTTAACATAACTTTTAGAAAAAGAAAGGAACATGTTGTGTAGCTTCACAAAATCATTCCAGCTTGGCTATTTTTGCTACTATTTGGAAAAGTAGTTTGTCTTAATAGTACGTGTGTGTATACCTCATGTATTTCTCTGCATATATTTATGTACATATGCCATAGGCCAAGCTGTTTGTGATATTTTTGTGGCTTATATGTATATTTATAAGCCCCAAAGCTACTTTTAATGTATTATACTACACACTTGTAAATTTTTAAATATGTGAATTTATGTCTGTAAACATACACATTTTTTTTCATGAAAGACCAGTCCACATAGATGTGTTTTCATTTAATCTTATAAACTATAATATTTATAAGTAGTTTTATATATGATGTAAATATTAGCATTCCCATTCTTTCCTGCCAAATATTGTTAAGGTTGCTTATTCTTAGGAGTGTGTTTGTATATTATATTTGTCACTACACTTAACTTCTCTTTTTTAAGTAATATTTTTAAGATCATAATGATAAGTCCTCTTAGTACAGCTTGTATATTTTGAACTTACAATTAGATTGAAAACTTCAACTTCAGAATGAAATTTCAGTATACATATGCACAAGATCTAAAAATCACAGAATGGTTGAGGTTGGAAGGAAACCCTGGGGATCATTGTCTCCAACCCCCCTGCTGTCTAAGGATAGAGACTACACAACCATTCCGGGAAACCTGTTCCACTGTTCAGTCACCCTCACACTAAAGAAATGTTTGCTTATGATCAGATGGAACCTCCTGCACTTCAGTTTGTGCTCACTAGTTCTTGTCCTGTCACTGCACACTACTGAAAAGAGCCTGGCTCAATCTTCTTTACACTCTCCTTTCAGATATTTATCCACCCCTTATTCTATATCTTCTATGTCATGCCCAGATTATTCACAGATATCATTCCCTTAGTTTATGGGCCATCGCTCTAGAATGTCCATTGAGTTCATTTAGTCCATGGCTTTGGGTTCCATCTGTCTCTCAGAGCAGGAGCAATGGTGCATTCTGCTGGATTGTTGCACGCTGCATCCGGAGTTTCACGGCTGGTGTATCTGACATGGTCCATGCTCGCAGTCTGCGCATCAAAGACGCTATTTTCAATGAAGTTCCAGGGCACCAGTTGCTGAAGTCAGTGCCATCATCGTGGCACTTTGCTCAGTTTCAAAGTCCATCCTTCATTAGTTTTTGGTGATTCCTATGGTCATACTATTGATACAGCATATAGCTATTAACATCATACAATTTAATTTATTGGCTATTTTCACCCAAAATCAAATTGCCTTGAGGTACACACTGGACTTCCCCGTCTTTTCTCATCACCCACCAAGTGCACCCTGGTCCTTGAGCAAAAGCAGTCCCGCAGATGGGCTTGCCTTTGCCTGAAGCAGGGATAACCCAAACTGTCTTCCCCAATATATTTTTCATGCGTACTATGGGAACTTTATCCCCTTCTACAGGGCATGGAAGTTTTGATTGGGCAGGGCCAGCTCAGCTGGTAGATCCCCTCATGTTAACTAACCAGGTGACCTTTGCTAAATGTGTGTCCCAGTGTTTGAGGGTCCCACCACCCATGGCTCTCAGTGTAGTCTTTAGCAGTCCATTGTACCTTTTGATTTTACCAGAGGCTGGTGCATGATAGGGGATGTGATACACCCACTCAATACCATGTTCTTTGGCCCAGGTGTCTATGAGGTTGTTCCGAAAATGAGTCCCGTTGTCTGACTCAATTCTCTCTGGGGTGCAATGTCGCCACAGGACTTGCTTTTCAAGACCCAGAATAGTGTTCCGGGCAGTGGCATGGGGCACAGGATATGTTTCCAGCCACCCAGTGGTTGCTTCCACCATTGTAAGAACATAATGCTTGCCTTGGCAGCTTTGTGGGAGTGTGATGTAGTCAATTTGCCATGCTTCCCCATATTTATAGTTCAACAATTGTCCTCCATACCACAGAGGCTTTACCTGCTTGGCTGGCTTGATTGCAGCTCCTGTTTCACATTGATGGATGACCTATGAGATGGCGTCCATGCTTAAGTGCACCCCTTGATCATAGGCCCATCTATATGTCACATCTCTTCCTTGATGGCCTGAGGTGTCATGGGCCCAACGAGCTATAAATAATTCACCCTTACACTGCCAGTCCAAATCCACCTGAGCCACTTCAATCTTGGGAGCCTGATCTACCTGCTGGTTGTTCTGATGTTCCTTAGTGGCCCGACTCTTGGGTGTGTGGGCATCTACATGACGTACCTTTACAACCAGCTTCTCTAGCCGGGCAGCAATATCTTGCCACGATGGGGCAGCCCAGGTGGGTTTGCCTCTATGCTGCCAGTTGCTCCGCTTCCACTGCTGTAACCACCCCCACAGGGCATTGGCCACCATCCATGAGTCAGTGTAGAGGTACAGCGTTGGCCACTTTTCTCTTTCAGCAATATCTAAAGCCAGCTGGATGGCTTTCACCTCTGCAAACTGGCTCGATTCACCTTCTCCTTCAGCAGCTTCTGCAACTCGCCGTGTAGGACTCCATACAGCGGCCTTCCACCTTCGATGCTTTCCCACAATGCGACAGGACCCATCAGTGAAGAGGGCATATGGTTTCTCATCTTCTGTTAGTTTATTATACAGTGGGGCCTCTTTAGCACATGTCACCTCCTCCTCTGGCAACATTCCGGAATCTTTCCCTTATGACCAGTCTGTGATCACTTCCAGAATTTCTGGATGACTGGGGTTTCCTATTCAAGCCCGCTGTGTGATCACTGCAGCCTACTTACTCCATATAGCATCAGTTGCATGGTGTGTAGAAAGGCCCTCTCTTTGAACATCCTGCCCAGCACTGGCAGTCGGGGTGCCAAGAGGAGCTGTGCTTCAGTGCCAATCACCTCTGAAGCAGCTCGAACCCCTTCATGTAGTGTAGTGGGTCTCGGCTCCTCTGTATCCCCGACTCCAAAACCCCAGGGGTCAACCTCGAGTCTCCCCTGGTGCTTTCTGCCAGAGACAACAGGTAAGGCCGTTCTCCCTGGCTGCAGTGTAGAGCACATTTTCGCATCTGCCCGGACTGGCCCAAGAGCTACGGCATGAACTATTTCTTGTTTAATTTGTTCAAAAGCTTGTTATTGCTCAGAGCCCCATTTGAAATCATTCTTCTTCTGAGTTACGTGGTAGAGAGGGCTTACTATCAGACTGTAATTCGGAATGTGCATTCGCCAGAAACCCACAATGCAGAGATCCCCCTGCAGCCCGTGGTGAAGACCATGGTGAAGCAGGCTGTCCCCCTGCAGCCCATGGAGGGAGGATGAGGGGGTGTAGAGATTCCACCTGCAGCCCGTGGAGGACCCCACGCCAGAGCAGGTGGAGGCACCTGAAGGAGGCTGTGACCCCGTGGGAAGCCCGCGCTGGAGCAAGCTCCTGGCAGGACCTGTGGAGCCGTGGAGAGAGGAGCCCACGCCAGAGCAGGTTTGCTGGCAGGACTTGTGACCCCGTGGGGGACCCACGCTGGAGCAGTTTTCTCCTAAAGGTCTGCACCCCATGGGAAAGACCCACGCTGGAGCAGTTCATGAAGGACTGTCTCCTGTGAGAGGGACCCCACGCTGGAGCAGGGGAACGATGAGAGGAGTCCTCCCCCTGAGGAGGAAGAAGCGGCAGAAACACCGTGTGATGAACTGACCGTAACCTCCACTCCCCGTCCCCCTGTGCCGTTGAGGGGGGTGGAGGTTGAAGCCGGGAGTGAAGTTGAGCCTGGGAAGATGGGAGGGGTGTGTGGGGGGGTGTTTTAAGAGTTGATTTTATTTCTCATTACTCTGTTTTGCTTAGTAATAAATTAGATGAATTCCCTCTCTCAGTTCAGTCTGTTTTGCCTGTGATGATAATTAGTGAGTGATCTCTCCTGGTCCTTATTTCGACCCACAAGCTTCTTGTTATACTTTTTCTCCCCTGTTTAGTGAACGAGGGGAGTGATAGAGCGGTTTGGTGGACACTTGGCGTCCAGCCGAGGGTAAACCACCACAGGGAGATAATGTCAAAAGCCTTACTGGAATCAGGGTAGACAATATCCAGGGCTGTGGTCTTGTCTACCAAGCCAGTCATTTCATTGCAGATAGTTACCAGCTATCAAGCATGACTTCACCTTGGTGAATCCATGCTGACTATTCATGATGACCTTCTTGTCCTTCATGTGCCTGGAAATATTTTCCAGGATTAGTTACTCCGTCATCTTTCCTAGGGATTAAGATAAGGCTGCCTGGACTGTAGTTGCCTGGGTCCTCGCTCTTAACATGTTTGATGGTAGCAGTGACCTTTGCTTTCCTCCAGTCCTCAGGTATCTCTCCTAATTACCATGACTGTTCAAAGATTATAGATAGTGGCCTCGAAATTATATCGGTCAGGTCCCTCAGAATTCAGCTAAGTTACTCAATTCAGACATCAAGTTTATGTGTAGAAACTCGAGTGAAATAACATACATGTGTCATATATGTGTCATATTCATGTCAACAGGGACAGGGAGCAGAAGGAAGCCCCCATAATCCAAGGGGAAATACGGATGTTGTCTACCTTGATTTCAGCAAGGCTTTTGACACTGTCTCCATAACATCCTCATAGGCAAGCTTAGGAACTGTGGGTTACATGAGTGGACAGTGAGGTGGGTTGAGAACTGGCTGAATGGCAGAGCCCAGAGGGTTGTGATAAGCTGTGCAGAGTCTAGTTGGAGGCCTGTAGCTAGTGGTGTGCCCCAGGGGTCAGTACTGGGTCCGGTCTTGTTCAACATATTCATCAATGACCTGGATGAAGTTTGCTGATGATACAAAACTGGGAGGAGTGACTGACACACCGGAAGGCTGCGCTGCCTTTCAGTGAGACCTGGACGGGCTAGAGAGTAGGGCGGAGAGAAACCTAATGAAGTTCAACGGGGGCAAGTGTAGGGTCCTGCACCTAGGGAGGAAAACCCCATGCATCAGTACAGGTTAGGGGTTGACCTGCTAGAAATCAGCTCTGTAGAGAAGGACCTGGTAGTCCTGGTGGACAAGTTAACCATGAGCCAGCAATGCGCCCATGTGGCCAAGAAGGCCAATGGTATCCTGAGGTGTATTAAGAAGACTGTGGCCAGCAGGTTGAGGGAGGTTATCCTCTCCCTCTGCTCTGCCCTGGTGAGGCAACTGTGTCCAGTTCTGGGCTCCCCAGTACAAGAAAGACAAGGAACTACTCAAGAGAGTCCAGCTGGTAATGGGCACAAACTGGAACACTGGAAGTTCCATCTGAATATAAGAAAAAATTTCTTCACTTTGAGGGTGACAGACCACTGGAACAGGCTGCCCAGAGAGGCTGTAGAGTCTCTTTCTCTGGAGATATTCAAAACCCGACTGGGTGCGATCCTGTGCAACCATTCTGTGGTTCACCTTGCCTTCCTTGTTGGTGGGAACAAGGTCCAGCGTGGCACTTCTCCTCATTGGCTCCTCTATCACTTGGAGAAAGAAGTTATTAATAATGCATTCCAGGAGCCTCCTGGATTGCTTGTGCCCTCCTGTGTTGTCCCTCCAACAGATACTGGGGTGGTTGAGATCCCCCATGAGCACCAGGGCTTGCAAACACAAGGCTGCTCCTATCTGTCTATAGAGGACCTCATCCGATCGGTCTTCCTGGTCAGATGGCCTGTAGGAGACCCCCCATATAGTGTCTGCAGTCCCTGCCCTCCCTTTAATCCTGACCCATAAGCTCACAGTTGGTTCCTCATCCATCCCTAGGTGGAGCTCCATGCACTCCAGCTGGTCATTGACACAGAGTGTGATGCCCTGTCCTCATCTCCCCTGCCTGTCCTTCCTAAACAGCCTATATCCTTCCATTCCAACACTCCAGTCATAGGAGCCATCCCACCACGTCTCCATGATGCCAATAAGATCATAGCCCTGCAGGTGTGCACACGTCCCTGGCTCCCCTTGTTTACTCCCTATGCTACATGGGTTTGCATAGAGGCATTTAAGTTGGGCTCCTGATGAAGGTGACTAACTGGCTGGAGTGGCTGCAATTCCTTTGTGCTGCACTTCATGTCCTCTGCTGCTGATCTGTGATCCTTCTCCCAGCTCTGGGCATCTATTGCTGGCACTGGCATCAAACTGGTAAGAATGAGATGGGTTGTTGTTCCTCTCCCCTGGCAACTTTAGTCTAAAGCCCTCTTCACCAGCTTGGCAAGCCTATGATCCAAGATGCTTTTCCCCTTCTCTGACAGATGGACCTCATCAGCTTGCAGTAGACCAGATTTCTCAAAGCGAGTCCCGCGGTCTAAGTAGCCAAAGCCCTGGCTGTGGTACCAGTCCTGTAACCATTTGTTGACTCACCAGATTTGACTGGCCTTTTCAAACTGCTTCCCCTTGTCCAGGAGGACTGATAAAACTGCCTGTGCTCCAGAGTCCCCTACTGCTGCTCCCAGGGCTCTATAATCCTTCTTGGTACTCCTCAGGCTGCTCCTGCCTCTATCACTGGTGCTCACATGAAACAACAGCAGCGGGTAATAGTCAGTGGATGGTACAAGGCTTCGTAGTCTCTTGGTGACATCCCTGATCTGAGCCTCCAGTACGCAGCACACCTCTCTAGAGAATTCATCAGGCTGGCAAATGGGTGCCTCTGTACCTCTCAGAAGAGAGTTGCCTACTACTATCCCCCATCGCCTTTTCTTAGTTTCAGTGGTTGTTATACAGGGAGCAGGTCAGGCTGCCTTACTCAGCTCCAGCATATCTCCTCATGCGGTGGGTCTTTCCTCTTCAGTCTGCAGAGCGGTGAAGCGGTTCTGCAAGGGCACCTCAGGCTTTGGGGGAAGTCTCTTCCTCCTGCTGGTCCTTGCTGTCACTAGCTTCCATCTTTCTGCATTACTGCCCCCCAACCCCCCCTGTGGTTTCCACTGAGGGAGTTTTTGGCTGTTTGGCCACGGGTCCACTGCAGACTGCACTTGGAACCACCTAACTCCTTCTCAGTCTCCCTGATGTTACACAGCCTTCTCACCACCTCCTGCAGATCAGCCACCTGCTGCAGAAGGTCCTACACCTGGGCACACCTTGTGCAGGCAGGTCTGTCTCCCGTCCCTGCCCCAGGAGAAAGGTCTGGGCACTCCCTGCAGCCCGAGGTCTGCACTGCAGCCTCTCCCTTCAGCAGCTCCATCCGGGTGGAGGCATCAGCCACTGCTGGGTAGATGATGCAGACCCCCAGCCAGAGCTGCAGCCTTTGCTCTCAGATGAGTGCCCACCATTCTGCCTCGACGGTCAGGTAGGACGGGTGCCCTTCACCTGTCACAGAATGGTGCCCAGTTGCTGCGTTATGTGTCCTTCAAGTCTCCCACTCAGCCAGTGGAATGCCCCTCCTTTGAGAAAACAGCTTCCTGCGCCAACTGCCATGCCAACTGCTGCGCCACGCCCCGGCTGACACGCCATGCCCTGTTAGCCTGCTCTGGTCCTGGTGCTCCTGGTGGCTTGCCTTGTGTAGGCCTAGGGGTGGGCGCCATTGCTCTGTCAATGCCCAGGCCTCGTCGGCACCTCCCAGCTCCTGGTGGGTCTCTCCATTACCCTTGTGTTTCCCTGCCTCGGGAAAACCCCGTGCGCCCAGATCTGCCGCTTTGCTGCAGGTCAGGCGAGATCAGAAGCAGCTCCCCTCAGCTACTGCAGCTGCCTTCCCAAAGCAAGCCATTAATTTCCCATAATCTTCAAGGCCCACTTGGATGTTTCAGATCCCTAGGTCATCTCAAATTGTCCAAGATGATTAGGTGTGGGCAATGAAACAAATACCTAGTTACATAAAAGACACATAGAGAGAAATTTTGTCAGTAGAAACAATCAGTATTTCATCTTGCTTATGTTACTTGATTACCAGTGCAGAAAAAATGCCATTTCCAAAAATAAGATTTTTGTGAAATAACTTAATTTTCCTGACGCAGGCTGGAGGAGTATTGCCACAATGAATGGGAGGAAAATTAAGGATAGAATAAATGTCTAGTTCTTTTATCCAGTAATCATGGGGAGTGGGATTCATTTAATCTATTTTTACTCTCCTTGTTATTATCCTCCAGTTTGGATAAGTCATACAGGCAGCGTCAGCACTGCTTAATAAAGAGGATTCCTCATACTGAAGCAAAGTGCTACTAAGTGGTTTACATCTGTTCTGATTATTTTGAAGAAAACTAATTGAAGAAAGCAAAAACAGAGCCAGAGAGCATGTTACCTCTTCAGAAGTGTGGATGATAAGGGTCCAGTGTTCAAGATCATTCCCTGACCTATATATGCTCTAAATATCTATATAGACAATTCGTAGGCTTCTTTAATATTCAGTAACCAGGAAAAGGTACTTTCAAAAAGTCATATGATTCTAGATGAATTCCTAAAGCATTTTTAATTAATTGTTTCCTGAAGATGTTTATGTCTATTGACTGAATGATTACCTTAAACTAGAACCTAACTTGTAGATAGCTAAATGTAGCTTTGAATTAATTCTCTCCTGAAATAACAAATGAGAAGTTTATTTTCAATTTAATTTTGACAAGTCAAAATGCTGGTTGTAGATAACATTACTCAGAGCAAACCATACATGAATTCAAATAAATTGCATGGAATGATAAATAAAAATGCTTTTTCCTTTCCCTTTCCCTTTCCCTTTCCCTTTTCCTTTTCTTCTTTTCTGGGGGTAGAGAGATGTAAAGTGCAATTTTTTTTTTTTATTTATTTGATTTTATTAAATTAGAGTTATTGCTAAAAAAAAAAAAAAAAGCCAAAAAATTAGTACATGACATTATGGCTTGTGATCAAGATTTATAGATTAAAAAGAAAAAAAAGATGGGATACTGAGGCAATCAGGAGGAACATTTTGGGTTGCTTTTTAACCCAGAAGGGCTGCAAGTAATAGGATAAAATAGAGGAAAAAGTTATTCCTTGCTAGATATTATGGTAGATGAATACAGGGTCTTCCTTTGATGGATAACTATTTGTTTTAAAAAGGGAAATATGATCTATTTTGTCTATTTCTACTTGAGTAAGTAATTTGCTATGGTAGTATATAGCTAAAAAAATAACTAAGGGGATAGCATTTGGCTGAAGACAGGAGATTATGGTTACCCTGGAGCATAGGTTGAAGGAGATAGGAGGTTAGAAGAGGAGGTTACCAGTGAAGTACTGAGAAATTAATTATTCTTATGTAATAGGCTTGTGGGTTTTTTTTGGTGCTAAGATCATTGCTAATAAAATTTGATAATGGCAAAAACTTGTAAGATATCATTACTGCATACAAGGAGTTTCCTTTTCCCTCCCAAAAAAACCTTCAATTCTGATGACCTTGAGGTCCAGAATAGTAATTAGGAGATTAAATTCAATAATACAGAATGCAAACCCATGTGGTTGGTTTGAATTTTATTTCCCTTACTGTTTCATGGAAAAACTGCTCATCTCTTGTGGTTTATATCAAATCAGGATCATAGTGGTTTATTGATTAGTAACATATTTAAAAGCAATCTGTGAACTACACATTCAGGATCAATATAACCAATAAAAAAAGCTAAGCCACGTACTAGATAGATACTTACCAAATGTTAGTATATATCTACAAATTCCACCTACCTGTCAGGGAGCAGCAAAAGCGGAGCTGCTTTGTAAGGGAATGCAGGCTGGGAGCTGAATGGGACTCCCCAGGTGGGACAGCAGGACCTCTCCCAGCACCTGCCCTTGGGAGCAGGGCAAGCTGAGGGAGCCACCACAGGCAGGGCATGGGCAGAGTTCAGGAGCAGATCTTCGGGGAGGCTGGGTAGAGTGAATAAGGCTTGTTAGTGCCCCTCAGGGCCCTGACACTGCTCCTCCATAACTAATCCCCAAAAGTTCTAATGCCCCCTACACACATGCACACACTTACAGCTACAAGCTGACCCTCCTCCACAGCTGTGCGGGCTCCCCTGGGTGCACACCCGTCCTGGAGGAGACACTCTGTCCCAGCTTTGTGTGCCCCCTCACTGCTGCTGACATGCTGTTGATGCCCCCACCAGCGAGGAAGTACCCCAGGAGGTGTCTGTGCACCCCAGGGTGGGAGTCCCTGAATACTGCCTCTGCACTGCGAGCCCACTGCTGGGTACTGGCTGTGCTGCTCAACCTGGGCAGGGTTCGGGGTGCCCCAGAGGCACTGCCGGTGGGGATTGAACCCCTCATATGGCTGCTGCTGGTGATCAGTCTAAACGTCTTCCCTATATGATGACATCCTTGTTTAAAAAGTCTCCAGGTAATTGCCTCATTGCTCTTTAATTCCGCTGATAGCTGTTTTAAACTATTATCTTCCTCATAGTATTGCCAGGTTTTGGTCAACAAGCCTTTCAGAATAGACATTCATACATACTGTCTACACTTAGTTTCTACCGTATCAGTTGTTTTTACTCAAACAACATTACCAAGAGGAGGCTGTGCAGACTCTCCCGCAGTTTATATGTAGATGTCTAAAGCTGTTGAAAGTTGTATAAATAAAGTGTTTAGGTTTCCTCTATATTCATTGTAGAGATAAGTTTATCAAAACTACACTAAGCACTTATTGCTGAGTTAGTGTTGTCGCACTTTCTTTACTGACTTTCTTCAACTTAAACACAAGAAAGGTGCTTGCATCTATCCCAGACATGACAGCATGCTCCCTCAATGGAGCCCACAGTGAACGTGAGTCCCTTTGTAGTAAGACAGTGAATCAGCCAGACACGTTGTTGGTGTCACTCAAATTCAAGATCTGCTGTAGGAACTGGAAAGTATCATTGTGATTGTACAAAGCACCAGTGAGAACACGTTTTCTATTAACCTGTGCTCAAAACAGCTACTTCAAACAACAGTGAGTAAACAAGAATGTTATTAGAATTGTCACAAGAATGGATATTCTGACTCAATGGAAGACTTTAAGAGATCATAGTTTGCTAAAGTTTAAACAGGGGCTGATAACAGACAAACCTGAATATATTTGTGCTGGAAATTAGATTTCCAGTCATCTTCTGAACAAGAAGAATAGGATCAAAAAATGTAATTAGTTTAAAAGTAGAACTTTGTCAGCTTGTAAACAGAATCATACAAAATAAGGCTGGAACTGACAAGGAAAATTCATCCAGACCATGTCCAGACATCACAGTAAGAACAGTGACACTCATGACAGATTTGAACCTATTTTTAAAAAACAACTCAAAACATTAAAACTGTACCAGCTAACCATTACAGTCTATTGCAATGTTTACTAAACTTAATTTTATTTTTTTTCCTAATGTCTATCCAAAAAAATTCTTGGTGGCATTAATTGTTGTCTTATTCCTCTTGATAAGGAGAAAAACATTATTGCCTTTTTTATGGCAGCCTTCCATAGCATTCTTGTCATGTCCTGTGACAAGCTCAGTCTTTTCTAAACCAGCAGGAACCAATTTTTTTCTGTCTTCCTTATAGTTAGTTCAATTTTATATAAACTTTTGATAGGTACTGTATAACATAGCTTGCTGATGTAGCTAGGGGGTTGAGTTGATGACACCACAGTCATAATCCAATATGAAATCCTTAAGCTCAGAAATGCCTTATCTTCCATTTTTCTTTCTGGATGTCATCTCTAAGCATGTGGAAGAAAAGAAGGTTACCAGGAGTGGTCAACACAGATTCACCAAGGGGAAATCATGCCTGACCAATCTGATAGCCTTCTATGATGGCATGACTGGCTGGGTGGATGAGAACAACCAATGTTGTCTACCTTGATTTCAGCAAGGCTTTTGACACTGTCTCCCATAACATCCTCATAGGCAAGCTTAGGAACTGTGGGTTACATGAGTGGACAGTGAGGTGGATTGAGAACTGGCTGAATGGCAGAGCCCAGAGGGTTGTGATAAGCTGTGCAGAGTCTAGTTGGAGGCCTGTAGCTAGTGGTGTGCCCCAGGGGCCAGTGCTTGGTCTGGTCTTACTCAACATACTCATCAATGACCTGGACAAGGGGACAGAGTGTTTCCTCAGCAAATTTACTGATGATAAGAAACTGGGAGGAGTGGCTGACATACCAGAAGCCTGTGCTGTCATTCAGCAAGATCTTAAGCTGAAGGAGGGTCGATTTAGATTAGATGTTAGAAAGAAATTCTTTACTGTTAGGGTGGTAAGGTACTGGAACAGGTTGCCCAGAGAGGTTGTGGAGGCCCCCTCCCTGGAAGTATTTAAGACCAGGTTGGATGAGGCTTTGGGCAACGTGATCTAGTGGAGGGTGTCCCTGCCTACAGCAGGGGGGTTGGAACTAGATGATCTTTAAGGTCCCTTCCAACCCAAACCATTCTATGATTCTGTGATTCTATGATCTGGACAGGCTAGAGAGTTGGTCAGAGAGGAACCTAATGAAATTCAACAAGGGCAAGTGTAGGGTCCTGCACCTAGGGAGGAATAACCCCAGGCACCAGTACAGGTTAGGGGTTGACCTGCTGGGAAACAGCTCTGCAGAGAAGGACCTGGGAGTCCTGGTGGACAGCAAGCTCTCCATGTGCCAGCAATGTACCCTTGTGGCCAAGGCGGCCAATAGTATGCTGGGGTACATTAAGAAGAGTGTGGCCAGCAGGTTGAGGGAGGTTATCCTCCCCCTCTACTCTACCCTGGTGAGGCCACATCTGGAATATTGTGTCCAGTTCTGGGCTCCCCAGTTCAAGAAAGACAGGGAACTACTGGGGAGAGTCCAACGGAGGGCTATGAGGATGATTAGGGGACTGGATAATCTCTGTTATGAGGAAAGGCTGAGAAAGCTGGGTCTGTTTAGCCTGGAGAAGTGGAGACTGAGAGAGGATCTTTTCAATGCTAATAAATATCTAAAGGGAGGATGTCAAGAGGAAGGGGCCAGACTCTTTTCAGTGGTGCCCAGTGACAGGACAAGTGGTAATGGGCACAAACTGGAACACAGGAAGTTCCACCCGAATATGAGAAAAAGCTTCTTCACTTTGAGGGTGACCGAGCACTGGAACAGGCTGCCCAGAGAGGTTGTGGAGTCCCCTCCTCTGGAGATATTCAAAACCCGCCTGGATGTGATCCTGTGGAACCTGCTCTAGGTGATCCTGCTTTAGCAGTGGGGTTGGACTAGATGATCTCCAGAGGTCCCTTCCAACCCCTACCAATCTGTGATTCTGTGATATCTACTTGCATTTTTATCACTAGTACCTTATTTGGCCTATTTTTATTTATTTGCATTTGAACAAAGTAATTTATGAAAAAAGATCATTATCCTCATATTTATCTCCTGGGCTTCTGTTCAGTAATAGAAGTTACAAATCAATATTACCTTATCTGGTAATCAGGATCGTTGTCTCAGATGTCTTAATCAGTAAAGAGCATGAACACTGTTAATCACATATTTTCTTTTGCCACACAGGTAAGTAACATCTATAGTCTTTAGATTCTAATTTCCTCAAGAGCTTGTGAAAATAAAGTGTATATTAGATCATTTTCTAAGGGTCAATCTCTAAAGCTGCTTCATATCATGGAAATTCCACATTTGAGAGTTAGCTGCAGAATTTCTTTAACACTACTCTTTTCTTTTAAATTGAGGAAGCTGTAGCTCCAATTTCCAACAAAAGCCAAATTCCCAGTGAGGCTATTATCAAGCTTATAAGTCTACCAGTCAAAAGCTACATCACTGTGATGATAATTAAGGACAGAGATTTTAATTTAAAATATAGCTCTTTAGATAATTCTATGCTTTTAATGTTTGTATGCCACATTGTAAGGTTATTTCTCTTAGAGCTACAAATAGACGAAAATAAGTTTTCTAGTTTCAAGGACAGAAAACACAATGGGTTCCTTACCAAAACATTTTTCTTTAAATAATTGCCTTCTTACTGGGGTTTTTCCCCACACTTTTCATCTTACTTGTTTTGAGTAGGCATTTGCAACATTCTGAATGAGATTAAAAACAAACAGCAAAATTTATATCAAAAAAAGAAGAAACCAACATAAATATTTCTTTGCGGTTTTTAACTGAAATGCAGTATACTTGTTTTCATTTTATTTTACACTGTCCACATTTTTACTGCTATTTAATACTGAGCTGCATCTTGTTCTGCTAGTTATCTCACTAGTGTAGCAATTCATCATATATTGAAATGTTAGGCTATGCAGGGGGTGCCATATGTTTGTGTGTTCCAGACACACAAGAATTACTGGTTAATGTATACCCATGAGTATGTGGACTAGAAAGCAGTGAAGTACGGACTGATTATTGGGGCTTAAAGTTGGCTGCTGGTCTAAATGAAGAACTAATTATTTTTCTTCTGAAGCAAGGAGAAGGAGAAAAGAAAATGACTGTGAAAATGCAATAAAAAATTCTCTTGATTATTTGAATGTCTTGGAATTATGTGGCATCTTGTAGGGCTACAATTTAGACCACTATTTTCACTTGAATGATTCCTAAGTGTTAGCCAGAGTAAATCTGACCAGATCTAGTTTAAAATTTGAATTTTAACATATTGGCAATAAATTCTCATACTATCTATTACATGAAAGCAAGAAGTAGTTCAAAGATACAACACCATATTATTATTAACAAGTGCTTCAGTTTTCTATAAATGTTAAACTATCGTATTAAGCCCATGCAAAGAAAACAAGTAAATAAGCAAAAAGCTTGTGCTAAAGCAAGCTTAAAGATCCCCATAAGGTTGGATTTCAGGTTATTATAGGAAGAACAACCATCTTTCTCCTGTGAATGGAAAGTGAAAGGCACTTCCAGCAAGATGTAGAAAAGCCCTTTGGTGTAGCTATTCTCATTTCTGCTTGTTTATAATGTTGGGGTTTTTTTCCCCAAAAAGAGAGAATTAAAAAGCACTATATTTGAGAGAAGGGCAATTAGGATCATATGATCACAAGAAAATTCATTTTAGAAGGGACCTTGAGATGTCTCCAGTCCAACCTCCTGCTCATATTAGGATTAGCTCTGAGATCAGACCAGGATGCTTAGGGATTTCTCCAGCTGGATCTTTTAAATCTCCAGGGATGGAGCCTACACAACCTCTTCGGGCACGTTGATTGCCTTCATGAGTTTCATTTCTAGTCACGAGCTCTCCTCTTTCAACTTATGCCTTCGTCCTGCCACCAAGCACGTGTGTGAAGGGGCTGGCTCCCTCCTCTCAGTGGCCTTCCCCGTAGTTACTGGGGCACTGCTGTTAGGCTGAATTCAGTCCCTGGGAAAATCTTTGTGTGATATCCCTTGAGGTATATTTCTGGGTACATGAAGGAGAAGACTTTGGGAATAGTTCAAAGGTAAAGGGTAAACTAGACCTAGACAATCTGATTTTATTCTGTTGTAAAATAACCAGGTCTGTGAAGAAGGGGAGAGCACACAGTGAAAGTTACTGACTTTGACTTCAGTAGCTTCTCATTCCTGCATCCTAGTTAGGACATTATGGTGTGGACAGGAGAACAACCACATGGGTAAAAAACAGGATGAAAGAGGGTAGCAGTTAAGGGGTTTAATTGTTTATGAATGTGTTTATATTTTTATATATTATTTATATATAATATATATATAGTAATGCACTTAATACGTGAAGAAAAATACAGCAAATGATGAAATGCACTGTGGGCATGCTGCAGCTGGGGTGATATTGGCCAGCTGGAGCTGGCTGGAGCTAGTTAAAGCCAGTTGGAGCTGCTCCCCCCTCTCCCGTGCTCACATGACTGTTGCTGCTCAGTGGGAGCTGCCACTGGCTTGGGGAGTGCCTCTGGCTGGCCAGGGGCCATGGCCTGACCGACCCAGGGTGGGGGAACAACAGCCCTTTGTGTCATGGGGCGGTGGGCACCTACTGCCTCACCCACAGGGCCCCCAGGGGAGCTGACAATAGGCTGGGGAAGGACAAATGCCACCCCAAAGTCTTGAGTGGGTCCCTGGGATGAGGGGGGTCACAGTCATGATTTCAGTGATTACATTCAGCTTCACCTTAGATCTGTTGGCCCAGCGGGACATTAGAAAGAAGAACAAAGTGCCAGAAAAAGAGAATAAATAGTAAGTACTCTTGAGTTTGGCATTATTATTATTATTATTTTAGCTGCCTTTCCAATGAAGCTACCCTGTACAAATAGATAAGTTGGACTATTAGACTGTTAAAGCATTATTTGGTCTAACAATAAATCTTAGCTCCACGTATATATGCTGTGTTCCCTTTTGCCCATGACAGAATTTAATGGGAAGATTTGAATTTTCATTTCTGGATGTTTTTTGAGAGATCAATGACATTTGCATTAGTATTTCTTCAGTCTTAATTTTTCTGCCATGCTATCATACCCTTTTGTATTGGTTTTGCATGGCAAGGTTTTGGTACCAGGGGGACTTCAGGGGTGGCTTCTGTAAAAAGCTGCTAGAAGCTTCACTTATTTCTGACAGACCCAATGCCAGCTGGCTCCAAGATGGACCCGACGCTGGCCAAGGCTGAGCCCATCAGTGATGGTGGTAGCACCTCTGAGGTAGCAGAGAAGGGGAAAAAGACCTGCACAACAGCGATGCAAAGCCAGAGAGTGGAGTGAGAATATGGGAGAGGAACAACTCTGCAGACACTCAGGTAGGTGAAGAGGGAGGGGCAGGAGGTGCTCCAGGCACTGGAGCAGACATTCACCCGCAGCCCATGGAGAAGACCATGGTGTGGCAGACTGTCCCCCTGCAGCCCATGGAGATCCATGGTGGAGCAGATATCCACTTGCAGCCTGTGGAGGACCCCACCTCGGAGCATGTGGAGGCACTTGAAAGAGGCTGTGGTCCCATGGGAAGCCTGTGCTGGAGCGGGCTCCTGGCCGGACCTGTGGACATACAGAGAGAGGAGCCCACGCCAGAGCAGGTTTGCTGGCAGGACTTGTGACCCCATGGGGGACCCACGTTGGAGCAGTCTGGTCCTGAAGGACTGCACCCTGCGGAAGGGACCCACGCTGGAGCAGTTCATGAAGAATTGTAGCCCATGGGAAAGACTCATTTTGGAGAAGTTGGTGGAGGACTGTCTTCCGTGGGAGGGACCCCAGGCTGGAGCAGGGGAAGAGTGTGAGGAGTCCTCCCCCTGAGGAGGAAGGAGCAGCAGAGACAACATGTGATGAACTGGCTGCAACCCCTGCACTACACAGGGGGAAGAGGTAGAGAAAATTGGGAGCAAAGTTGAGCCCAGGAAGAAGGGAAGGCTGGGGAAAGATGTTTTTCAGATTTGGCTTTATTTCTCATTACACTACTCTGATTGGATTGGTAATAAATTAAATTAATTTTCCCGAGTTGAGTCTGTTTTTCCTGTGACGGTAATTGGTGAGTGATCTCTCCCTGTCCTTATCTCAACCCGTGAGCCTTTCGTTGTATTTTCTCTCCCCTGTCCATCTGAGGAGGGAAGTGATAGAGAAGCTTTGGTGGGCACCTGGTGTCCAGCCAGGGTCAATTCACCACACCTTTAAAACACTGTTAGAAGTTTGATGTTAACAAGCTGCACTCCATTCCTAAATCAGAAAATCCTAAAACCCCTGGGAGATTAAAAAAATCCAGTCTTGAAATCAGAGGAACAGAAAGAACTTCCTATATAAATGGTCTTTAAAGTAAAGCTTCTTCAGCTTTTTCTTGCATTCCTTAGTGGACTCATGTCTTCCTGAATCTACAGTGGCCATATGCCAGTATAAGGACTGGAGAACGGAGTTACCTAGACACTGAGGTAGCCCCATCTACCTCGTCTAGTACTTAGAGAACTTTCCGCAGCTGTGGGAGGCACAGGTTCAATCCTTTTTGTCTAAGAAAAGTCTAGGATTTGCATATTCCAACTCTTCTTTGGCTGCTCTAACCATAAGATTTGTGCAACGTGAGGTTACTAAGAATATCCTTGCATTACAGCCTTACACTAAGGACCATTTATCTTTTTTTCAATTCAAGAGACTGATTTATCAGTCAATACAAGAAGTATAATTTCAGTTGATGGGATGGTCCTCTGGTTCCAGGAGCACATCTTTTTCAAATTAGACACTAAACAAGATACCTAAATTAGATGTACCAGATGACACACAATTCTCTTTTTTTTTTTTTTTCTTTTTTTTTTTTAATCTCTTTTTCTCCAGTCTTTTCTCTAGCCAGTGTTTTGAATTATTTTATGGCACTCAATTTTATGAAATCTGTTCTCATTGTTATGAGTGGGGCAAACTGCAAGCATCATACATTCCGTATTAATTCAGAATGAGATAGAATAGATATAATGCACTGTATTCTTGAGAATTTTCAGTTTCATATTTAAGGTATTTAATGAGTAATTCCCTTTATTGTTGCTGCATTTAGTTTTCATAACATTAAAGGGATTTGAATTATATTAACAGCCATTCTGTTTGAAACAATATTCTTGTAAGGACAATCTTATGTGCAAAGATCTTACAGAAGTAGAATATGAGAAAAGATAAACCTTTTATTGAGCAACCTGCCTTTATTGAACAACATATTTCTCCCTGTATGTCAGGTATCAACTAATTACATTTTAGTAATTCCCAAGAAATATTATTTTCTCTTTACTGCTAAGGGGGAATTTTGCAAAGGGGTGAAAAAAAACATTATTTTATTCTGTAAAAAACATTTCTAATAGGTAAGCATCACTTAGAATTAACTTATGCAAACTAGCTTTCTATTTGAACTCGCCCAAGTCGTTGCCTTAAGAAGTTAGTCCAAGATCATTAATTAGGCTACTCCATTTCACAAAATTAGGTTTTTATTCTCTTTGAAGGATTCATATTTATGATTCATATTGGAGTATTTTGCCATAATTCAAAGAACAAGCTGAATTTATGATATTTACTAATACCATTATCATGAACACGTAACAGCCATGGCCATTTTCTTCAGTGTAAACTCTGTGTAATGATCTCATTCCATTATGGAACTTTGTATAAGCTTGACCCACTGTAAACGCTCAGAGGGAGCATTTTTTTAGGTACATTATGATCTCATATTGCAGTAATTTTTGAAAAACCTATTAGTTCTAAAAATAACAGACTATTAGACAATTCCTTAAAGTATTTATAATGAAGACAATAATGAATAGTGCCCACTGATTATTTCTATGGAGAACATATGTGATTTCAAAATTATGAAACAAAAATCCATCCATTATGAATGCAAAAGAAAATACCCAAGCATATAAACAATAGTAACAGATTAGCATTTTAGGTAAGGTCCTGAAAGAAGACATCAGCTGTGTAAGATTCTGATTCAGTCAGCCCTCTGGTCTTAAGAAAAAAAAACAGATACTGCTGCAATATGTTTTTGCAGGGAATTAATCTACCGAAAAAGGAACAGAAATAGGCATATGCTGTGTTCCCATTACCACTTCTCAGAGTTCCTTTTGTGACAACACGGACGTTTATAACACTCTTACTGCAAAACTACTCTTAAATGCTTTCAAATGAAAATACATGGTAGCATGTCCATGTAACATGCTCCATCCTTTATCTTTTTTTTTTTCCTCAGACATGTACATAATAAAGCACTCACATGCCATATTCTTTAACAATGTCTTTTGAACTAAAAAATACAGGTTTTTTTCTATTTTTCCACTCCTAACAAAATATAAAAAGTTATCTTATATTTGCTAAAACTTATGAAAAGATTAATCTTGTAAGTTACATCTTCATGAAAAATCAACACAATGTCTGTCTCTGGTGAACTAAAACTACAGGAATAACTGATATTTAATTTCTACTTGTCTTCTTCCCCTAACATTTTTACTATTGGAAGTTTATATGTAAAATTTAAGCAGATTGTTTTGGCTTTCTTTTATAAGTAAAACATTGAAAATATATTGCTATTATCAATCAATTACCATGTTTTACGTTGAAATTCACCTTCATTACTAGTGAATTCTACTTAGTAAAAGCTTGTTGACCTTCCCCTCTTTTTTTTTTTCTTTCTCTCTAATAAACACTACAATAAGATTTTGCTACAATAATCACAGAAAGTAGTGAACTATTTTGATATGGATTTATTCCACCTAATTTTAGGCTAATAAATGAGATGCTTAAATTGTGAATATAATTTATGCTGGGAGATGGGTAGTTGTAGAGGATAATTCAGACAAATAATAATAATCTCTTTCCATTTACTCTATAGTGAGTTTATGGCAACCACACTCAGCTCAAATATCCTGTTTCAGTACTAAAAGTTAGATGAAACTGATCCAAGCCAATTTAACAGACTGCAGGAGAATTAAGACTAATTGCATTCCTTTGAGAATAAGGTTCTATTCAGTGAGAATAAGGATGGCAGATTTAGGATGTAAACTATCTTAAATTTTATTCTGACAATATAAATAATTTTGTTTACTATTCTTGTTTTCTAAGATTGAAAATAGTTCATATGTCTTTTTTAAAGACTCCAAAACTAGATTAAATACTTGAGAAATTTTTAACTGTATAAGCCCTTCTCTTAGGAGGAAAACATACTCTAAGACCAAAATTACATCACTTAAAATATTACAGTGCATTCTCACACACAAGGTGCATAGCATGTTTGTAGGGTGTCTCATACATGATTGAAATAATCCTGTACCTAAAATAGTTTTCATCTTTTTAGACAACAGAAAAAATCCTGCTTTAGAATAACGAGGCAAAATAAATTGAAGTAATTTATTTCATATTTGATAATATCAGATGCAACAAAATTTACTTAGCAAGTTGATATGTTTTGTGAAGGTTATATCCATTAGCCAGCAACTAAGTTGGAGAAGATGCATTATTCTAAGAGAAACCACAGACTGGTAGGGAACAGATCCTTGGTGACCTTTCATTTATTCAAGTGCACTCTGAGTTGAATAAAAGCCTTTCCATTACTTGTGCAGTGCTACAAGGCCTGATGGAATAAGGTCGTATTCTCAGTACTAGAGGATATTGATTTGTTGTTATTTATACCAGTGTTATAGAAGCTTGTTTAACAGTGTGAAGTTAATTTCAAATGTTGAGGGGTTTTCTGTTGTTTTGTTTGGGGGGGGGGGGGGGTTGTTTGTTTGTTTTTTGTTTTTATGGCTGGCTATTTCATTGTATATATAAGCACATCTAGAATACATAAAAAAAAGACTTGGTGTTGCATTCCCCTCTAGTGCCTGATCTCTAGAAAATGTGGCAACCTACAAGGACTGCCTATTACTGAAGCTGGGTTTTGGTTCAAGAAGTGGACGTTTGTTCTGTGTGACTTAAGACTGCGACTTAGGATTGTCATTGAAAACTTCACTGAAGGACAAGAAAAAAGGTCCCTAAGTATTTTCTTGGTTTTAGGCCCTGATTTAAGAAAGCCTTCAAACTCATAAAACCCCTATTCAGTGAAACCTTTCACTCCAAAATACTGTAACCATTTTTTCAATCTTAGTTGAATCTCAGAGAAACTTAGATAAGACAGGTATCTCAAGTGGAGGGAAGGATAGCTGAAGCGAGAGCATAACTTATTCCTCTTTTGTAACTTACTTCCACACAATTCAAGACAAAAAGACCCTTCTCCCAATCCAATGTGAAAGACTCACTGCAGTAAAATGGATATTGAATTTAAAATTCCAAATAAAATAATGTAAAAATGCTTGTCAGTCCACAAAAGAAAAACTTTTTCACCATGGGGGTTGTCAAAACACTGGAACAGGTTGTCCAGAAAGGCTGTAGAGTCTGACCTTGCTGCTATTCAAAACTCAACTGCACATGGATGTGAGCAACTTGCTCTAGCTGACTCTGCTTTGATCAGAAGGGTGGACCAAATAATCACTAGGTTTTCTTAGCAACTTCAGGTTTTTGTTTTGTAGAGTCCATTGGGGAAAACAGAAACATAAGTACCTCGTTAGAATATAAAAAATATTGCATATTGCAGTAAATTTTAACAGTCTTCTTAAGCAAAAATTCTAGCACTTACAGCTTCTATTTCGTAATATATGAGGTTTTGTAAATATTTCTAGATCACTTTTTGTTCCAATACTGAAAACTTTTGAACAGCCAGCTAGGAATATAAGTAAGTCAATCTAGAAGCAGAACTTGCTATCACAGATGCTTATGTAGAGTTAACAAAATCCTCTGCCATCTTTTCCTCTGCTTCTTTAATTAAACATCTTATAGGAATATTATGCTATTAATTCTTCTTTACTACTGATAGTTTTATCTATGTTTTTACTGTATACCAGACATTGTGGCAAAGCAATATAATTTCTCAAAAATAGGTATCAGCCTTTCTCCTTTGTATGAAGTCCTCTTTGCATCATTCTGACAATACAAAGGGTTCTCAGGTCAGTGATTTGCAGATCACACATCACAAGGGCAACGTTTCTCATGGCCAAAGGCAAATAAGAAATTTAGGTAAAAATAGAGAGCAAATCATAATGTTGCCCAGAGCTCATTACTTACCTCAGTAATGACTTTCAGAAAGTTAGGGACTGATATCATAGTTTAAGTGAAATTTGTGCCCATTTCAAGGCTTACTTATATAATCAGAGAAATGCAAGAATATCTTAATTTGATCAAAATCCTATATGCCTTCTGCTTCTGAACTCAATGATTTCAATTGTCAAAGAAGTAACAAGTATATGGTGAGGTGAGTCCCTGCCATGCCCTTTACATTTCACTTTCATTTGCTATGAATTAACTTAGCATAGAGCACCATGGCCCAATAAACAGCTGTCACCCAGCCACCATCTCCTTTGAAAAGGTCTATGGTCTCTGCGTAACCAGCACAGAGTAACTGCGGATGTGTGTGCCCCAGTGGAAGTATGAGCTGTCTCCCCAGGAAGAAGAGTGAAAAGCAGAGATGGGAGAAGTAGTTGTCAAGTTCTAGGAACTCTACAAGCTGGGAACCTTAGCTGATGCTCCTAGAGTGTACAACAGAGAGAAAAAAAAGAGAGAAATTGATTCAGTTATTTATGTGAAAATTACACTATATGCAAGAGAAAGAGAATAAAAAGAAAGTGCTCAGTTAAATGCTCAAGCCCTGGGGACTGAAAATGCTAAAACAATTACTTTGTGTGATGGGAAATGTTTAGAGAGCACCCTGGCTACATTATGCCCAGATTAAAAAGAAAAAAAAATATTATTCAAATATGCTGAGAATGTATCCCACAGTACTGATGTTAAAATTTTTACTTAATTCCCTTGAACTCAGCAGTTACGTTTTGTTTGTTGCTGTTTAGAAATTAGCAGGAACAGCAAGAATTTAATGATGGTCTTTGCACAATATGTTGATAGAGATAAAGGATACATACCAGTGCAGGAGTATGTCCACTGATTTCAGTGATAGCAGAGCTAAGCCAGCACTGAACAGTGTTTCTGTAATTACTCTATTCCACACACCACCACAACCACTCCCCAGAAATAAAGTGTTTTCTTTAAGGCATACTATTCTTCTGAGGAATATTTTTAATGTGCAACCAATATATCACACAAGCATTAAAATGTGTATTTTAACATGTATTTGCTGTTTTGTGAAAATAAATACAGTAACCCTGGGGTTCTGCTTTCCAGTCTCTTTATACTCAGCTGAGGATGCTGGAACAAACAGAACCAAAAGTGAGGATGTAGCACTCCTGTAAGCTAACTAGCTATATATACACCTGCCCTAAAGTAATAATTTCTTCTGCACTATGTTTTTGTTGGTTTGGTTTTTTTTCTGCAAGCTTGCACATATGTAACTGTCTTCCTGGGATATCCAATTATGAGATCACCCTGAAGCATTCAGTTTTAACTGTTATATGGCTTTGCAGCCACTCTGCTTGCCTTCATTCTTGACAAAATAATTTTTTTCAAGGTTATGATTGGGTATTAAGAAGAAAGTTGCTTAAAAGTAAAAATATTTCCCTCAAAATATTTAGTGAGGCATATTTAACAACTTTGAAGTAAGCACTAAAGTTCAATTATTTGTTCTTACAGAAGATCTTTAAATTAGAGGTTTGTGGAGACTCCATAATTTCATAATATATTGTATTCTTCTTGATATAAACAGCTTAACAATTAAAACATCTTAAAATCAATCTAAACTTAATTTAAAAAAATAATGTAACAAAATTACATATACTATGGCTATATCAAACTGGGGTTTTTTTGTTTGTTTTTTTTACAATTGCAATTGTTTTCCAAAAACTTGTTACAGACTAGCACTCAGAGTCTCAAATACATTCCAGAATTTCAGAAATTAAATTAAAAATAATATGATTGGCTTATTAAATTTTCTTGCCTATGTAATTGGCAAGAATTCCCGGACAGTCTTACTCAAAGAGTTGCGGTCAATGGCTCAATGTCCAAGTGGAGATCAGTGACGAGTGGCGTTCCTCAGGGGTCAGTACTGGGACCGGCACTGTTCAACATCTTTGTCGGTCAACATGGACAGTGGGATCGAATGCACCCTCAGCAAGTTTCCCGACAACACCAAGCTGTGTGGTGCGGTCGACATGCTGGAGGGAAGGGATGCCATCCAGAGGGACCTTGACAGGCTGGAGAGGTGGGCCCATGCGAACCGCATGAAGTTCAACAAGGCCAAGTGCAAGGTCCTGCACGTGGGTCGGCGCAATCCCAAGCACGACTATAGGCTGGGTGAGGAATGGATTGAAAGCAGCCCTGAGGAGAAGGACTTGGGAGGTTTGATTGATGAGAAGCTCAACAGCCTGCAGTGTGCGCTCGCAGCCCAGAAAGCCAACCATGTCCTGGGCTGCATCAAAAGAAGCATGACCAGCAGGTCGAGGGAGGTGATTCTGCCACTCTACTCTCATCTTGTGAGACTCCACCTGGAGTACTGTGTCCGGCTCTGGGGCCCCCAGTATAAGGACATGGAGCTGTTGGAGCGAGTCCAGAGGAGGGCCACGAAGCTGACTGGAGGGCTGGAGCACCTCTCCTATGAGGACAGGCTGAGAGAGTTGGGGTTGTTCAGCCTGGAGAAGAGAAGGCTCCAGGGAGACATTGTAGCAGCCTTCCAGTACCTAAAGGGGCCTACAGGAAAGCTGGAGAGGGACTGTTTATCAGGGAGTGTAGTGACAGGACAAGGGGTAATGGGTTTAAGCTGAAGGAGGGTAGATTTAGATTAGATGTTAGGAAAAAATTCTTCCCTGTGAGGATGGTGAGGCAGTGGAACAGGGTGCCCAGAGAGGTTGTGGATGCCCCCTCCCTGGAAGTGTTCAAGGCCAGGCTGGATGGGGCTTTGGGCAATGTGGTCTAGTGGAGGGTGTCCCTGCCCATGGCAGGGGAGGTGGAACTAGATGATCTTTGAGGTCCCTTCCAACCCAAACATTCTATGATTCTATGATTATGACATCATAAATATATGAAATTGCACAAACATAACTGTATACTATCTTTCTTGCTCTTTCTTTCCATTTGTTCCTTGGTTTATCTCTCTTTTTTTTTTTTTTCCTGAACTATTTATATTTAAGCAGCTTTCTGGTTGTATTTAATGTTCATATTACCATAGTTTTCAAGCCAGTTCTACACAATATAGACTATATGATATCACCAGCGTTTCTTTTTTTCAACAGCTGTCTACTCTACAAACTTTCAGAAAGATGCTTTCTCTCCAGAAATGTTATTTGGCTATTTTTTCCATTTTCTTTCCTGATTCAACAATATTTATGTTTTCCTGCAAGCCCCTTCTCCATTAGATGACATTGTTATTTTTGTTGTAGGCTTATAATGATGTTTCTCACTATGGTAGCTGAGCACTTGGTAAATGCACATGGATTTACTCCCAGATCAACAGTTCCATTCTACAGATGCAGGCTAGGGCTATATCCCAGACTTCTCCAAAGATCTCATTATTCAGAGTCTGTCAGGATTAATGCTGTAAGAGACACAGGAAGTAAACAGTTAATTTAATCTCTTTTCAAAAGAGGTGTGCACACAGTAAGAAGTATCCTAAAGGCTGCCAGCAGAATTTGGTTTGAAGACTCTGGAATTGCAACATGCAGAACAGTGCTGCAGGAAGAACAAATTGCTCCTTGCAGTGTCCTTCGTGTACATAGTAAAAACTGGCAGAAGTCCACATACTGTTTGGTTGTTAGATCTAGTTATACTGGAAAAAGGAAAAACAACAAAAAGGACGACAACAACAAAGAGAGATTGTGGCTTGAAAAACAACCTCTCTCTACAGCAAACATTGGCCACAAATCAGAGTTGATTAACAAGGCTAGGAATCTTTTCATTGCCTTTCTTGCAAGCCATTGAATAACAGCTGAGCTATTGCACAGCCTAGCATCTATGGCAGCTCCATCAATTCAACTAGTGATCCTCAACAAGGAAAATGGCTATTGGGTAGTAATGCCACATCCATGACCATTCTTTCTCCTCTTTGTTTCTGTGATACCTCTAAAAATTTATTAATTTTATCATGCCATGAAAGCATGATACACACTCTACAAGCTCTATATGTGTCTGGTTTTTTTCATTCTTTAAAGTTTGTGATCAGCTATTGAGATCCTCTTAAGTCTTGCCCTTGAGACCTTTCACCATCTTGGTCACCTTCCTCCTGACACACTCTCATAGTTTGATGTCCTTCTTATATTGAGGCACTCAAGACTGCCCACAGCACTTGAGGTGGGGCCGCACCAGTGCAGCGTAGAATGGGACAATCACCTCCCTTGACCGGCTAGCTATGCTGTGCTTGGTGGACCCCAGTACATGGTTGGCCCTTTTGGCTGCCAGGGCACAATGTTCACTCATATTCAACTTGCCATAAAGTCAGACCCGCAGATCTCTTTCCATTGGGCTGCTCTCCAGCCTCTCATCCCCCAATATGTATGTATAACCAGGACTACCCCCTCACAGGTGGAGAATCCAACACTCACTCTTGTTAATTTCATACGATTGGTGATTGCCCAGCTCTCTAGTCTATCCAGATCTCTCTGTAAGGCCTCTCTACCCTCGAGAGAGTGCACAGCTTCTCCTAGTTTCGTATTGTCGGCAAACTTACTTAATGTATATTCGATTCCTGTGTCCGGATAATTTATAAAAACATTAACGAGTACTGGCTCTAAAATTGAGCCCTGGGGAACCCCACTGGTGACTGGCTGCCAGGCTGATGTAACCCTATTTAGTATAATTCTTTGACACCAACCCATCAGCCAATTGCTCACCCAATGTATTATGGATTTTTCTAGCTGTGTGCTAGACATTTTGTCCAGAAGTATACTGTGAGAGCAGTAAACAAAAGCGTTGCTAGAATAAAAAAAACCCAACAGTTCTATTGGCTTCCCTTGGTCAACTAGATAGGTGACCTTGTCATAAAAGGAAAGTAAATTGGTTAAGCAGGACTTTCTCCTTGTGAATTCGTGCTGGCTATAAAAAAAAAAAAAAATGGAGAGAGGTTCCATGAGGACATCGACCAGCTCTTTCAATACCCTGGGATGAATCTCATCAAGCCCCATAGATTTACGCACATCCAGCTGGAGCAGCAAGTCTTGAACAAGTTCAGAGTTGGCTGGGATTTTATCATCCGCCCAGTCACGGTCTTCCAACACAGAGCTCCAGGGGTCCTAAGGCCCATTATCAGTGTTAAAGAGAGAGGCAAAGAAGGCATTAAACACCTTTGCTTTTTCTATGTCCCTATTTGTGAGGTAACCGACTTCATGAAGTAAGAGACTGATGTTATCTCTGATCCTCCTTTTGCTCTTAACATATTTTAAAAAGCCCTTTTTGTTGTCCTTCACAGTGCTGGCCAGCTTGAACTCTAACTGAGCTTTGGTGCATGAATTTTCTCCCTACAGTGGCAAACAGCATCTCTATAATCCTCGTGTGTCACCTGTCCTTGCTTCCAACGCCCATACAATTTCCTTTTCCACCTAAGTTCTAGAAGAAGGGCTTTCCTAAGCCCTTTCCTTAAATGCTTGGAAGGTGTCTTTATAGTCCTCCTCGGTCAAGTGATCCTTCTTCCATCTCTTGTACACTTCCTTTTAGCACTGGAGGTTTATCAAGAGCACGTTATTCTTTCATACAAGTCTCCTGACAGTGGTGTTTGACTTTCAGCTCGTTGGCATGGACCATTTGTGAACTTGTAAAAGCTGATCCATGAATATCAACAAGCTCTCTTGGACCCCCCTCCTCTAAAGGACCATCTTCTGTGAGATTATTCTGAGCAGGTCCTTGAACAGGCTGAAGTCTGCTCTCTTAAATCCAGGGTTGTAATCCTGCTGATCCTGAAATCCACCATCTTCCTCATGGTCACTACTGCCAAGGTTGCTCCCAGTCTTCACATTCCCAAGCAGTTCTTCTTTACCTGTAAGTCTGAACATCTCTCCTTTCTGGCTTCTTGATCACCTGCATTTAGGAGGTTGCCATCAATACACTCCAGAACTCCCCTGGATTGCTTGTGCCCTGCTGCATTGCCCGTCCAGCAGATATAGGAGTGCATCAAGTGCCCCATGATGACCAAAGTCTGAAAATGTGACGTTTCTTCCAGTTGTCATCCGCTTCTTCCTGATGAGGCAGTCAGTAGCAGGCACGCACCACAACACTGCCCAAGCTGGTCTGTCTTTTATCCCTGACCCACAAACTCTCAACTGGCTCATCATCCATCCCAAGAGCTCCATAGATTCCTGCTGCTCTCTCACATAAAGAATTCCCTCATTTTCCTGATCCAGTATGCATCCACAACAGCTCTCTAGTCACCTGAGATACACCACCATGTCTCTATGATCCTAATGAGATCATAGCCCTGCAACTGCACACAAACTTAATTCCTCCTGTTTTTTTCCCCACACTGTACACATTAGTGTACAGGTACTTCAGAGGGGAACCCAGTTATGTTGATTTTCTAGGAGAGGTACAAGAACTTCCTCAATAATGCTCTTCTGTAGATAAGTCCTTACTTTGGTGCTCTTATGCTAGAGGTGGTCCACTCCAGCTCTGTTTTGCTGATTGCAAGATACCTCTTGTCCATATCACCATTCCTCTCTTTGTTTACCAACACCATCCACTACCACATTTGACTGTGGCTCATTATCTCCCATACATATTGTTCCTACTTCAAAGTTCTCACCAGGTTGGCCAGCCTGTTGGCAAAGGTACTTTTGCCCCATTTTCAGATGGATCCTAGAAGTTTTCAGTGCTCAAAGAAGGCCCCATGGTCATAAAACCCAAATTCAGCTGTACAGCTATGTGATGTCTCACAGGATCCTTCCACTTATTCTCAAGCTCTCTCCCTGCACTGGCAGGATTGAGGAGAAAAACACCTAGGCCCCTATGTCTTTTATCATTGCTTCCAGAACCCTGTAGTCATGTTTGACTTGTTCCTCCCTTGGCTGTGTGTGTCAATAATGTCCACATTGCAATCAGCATAGTTGGTTGCATATTTAATTTTGATGAAACACATACTAAAGAGTCTTTACCCATCTACTGCAGAACTCCAGTCTGTCTCCTTTTATTTTCTATGTTGTACAAGTTTGTAAACTGGCACCTTAGACGGACCCCTAGTTGTACTGCTAGGGGAGTGCAAAAGTCTTCCCCATCATGTTGTCCCCTGGATGCTTCTTCATAGGCCTTCTTGCCTTCACTTCTCTGCAGGTTATGGCAACTCTTCCTTGATTATATAGTTTAGATTAGCAAGCCTGTTTTTTAAAGATATTCTTGCTTGTCTTCATCCAATGGTCCCTGTCCCTGCTTAACAGTTTCTTAAAGAAGGTTGAGCAATTGTAAAGGTCAAAGCCCTGCTTGCAATTCCAGCCACACAGGCAGGTGCTGATCTGCTGATGGATTTACTCTTACCTGAACCTTTTCTGTTCACTAGAAGGATTGAGGAGATCAACATCTGAATTCCCTGGTCTTTCACTCTCAATGGCACAGCTCTGTTGTCACTTGCGACATGCTCAGTGTCTCCCCAGCAGTATCATTGGTGCCTATGTGCATGGAAAATAGGGGGTAATAGTCTAAAGCTGTACAAATTGTGGCAGTCCCTGCACAACACATCTGATCAAAGTCTCCAGCAAGCAACGAACTTCCCAAGACACCAAGTCAGGGCAGCAAATGAGTAAGTCCATCCCCTGTGATTAGGAGTCATCATCTGCCTCTCCCTCTTAGTGTGCATACTTGAGGCTTAGGTGGATCTCGTGATGGCTCTGAGTAGTCTTGCCTAACCTGTTACCAGGACAGTATATTCCTTTGGTAACTGCAGTTCTAGAGGCAAAGAAGGCACCTTTTCCCTGTTGCCAGAAGGCACAAGTTTCCAGCATAACCCACCTTGGGAGTCTCCATGCTCTTTTCTTCTGAGTGTAGCCTCTCACTGTTTTCCTTCCCTGCACCACATCTATGTGTCTTTTAAATACCTCCAGGGATGGTGACTCAACCACTCCCCTGGGCAGCCTGTTCCAATGACTGACAACCCTTTTGGAGCCTCCCCTGGCGGAACTTGAGACCATTTCCTCTTCTATCACTTGTTACTTGGGAGAAGAGACTAACACCCACCTCACTACAGCCTCCTTTCAGGTTGCTGTAGGGAGCGATAAGGTCTCCCCTCAGCCTCCTTTTCTCCAGGCTAAACAACCCCAGTTACCTCAGCCGCTCCTCATAAGAGTTGTGCTCTATACCCTTCACCAGCTTCGTTGCCCTTCTTTGGACACGCTCCAGCATCTCAATGTCTTTTCCACAGTTGCTGCTCCTGGTGACTCTGTGCTTGGCTGGACCATAACTGACTTCCTACAGGTGAAGCCATCCTTGCCCCAGTGCTAGGCATAGGCGCTTGCTCTCCCTCCAGCCCGAGGCCTGGGCAATGTCATCATCCCTCTTGAGCACTTAAGGGTCCTTGGCTTCATGTGCCAAGGACGTCACCAGCCAGTAATGGGCAAACAAGTTTTTTCATTCAAAATCTTGTTACAGGCAAAAGGAAATGCATTATATTTAGGGAACCAGGATTTATTGTTAGTCCAATTAATGTTTTCCCAGTCTAATAAAAAGTACAATCAACAGCTATTACTAGTCTGGTTACAAGGACAGTAACAGTCATATACAAATCAATACAAAATCTTCATTAATAATACATTTAAAATTGCTCTCCAATGCCCCCTTCCCATCACCATTCTCTTTTACTCTAGTGTTGTGCTTGTTCTTCCAGTGTCCTTCAGGGGCACAGGTTGACAGTTTCAGACTTTACCCAGGTGAATGTGCCTGTTGGAAGGGGAGGATACAACAACTTGGTGCCCTACGGTCCTCTCTGGGAGGAGCAGGGTGCCCACAGCTGGTGTGGCCACCTCTTCCCAGGGCTCCCCTGAGGGTTCTGGAGGTGCATGTCTCCCCTTCCCCTTCACACAAAGGGCTTTTCTCCCCCAGCCCTGGGCTCCGTCAGGCCATTATCCCTGACCAGCTGATTGTGCTCCCAGAGCAAGTGGCAGTCATACGAGCATGGCAGTTCCAACCAGCTCCAACCAGCCAAGCCTGCCCTGCCCCTGCTGGGTTTGCACCACTGGGGGGGGGGAAAGGGGATAGCAAAAGAGTACATTATTTCCAAGGAAAAGATGACATTAATGAAAAACCCTTGTAAAATGGAACCACTCTTAATTTTTGTTCCTGAGAAATATCTGAATACATATTATGAAATTGTAGATGGTTTACTTTATTTGAAGCATAAATTGGTTACGAAGATGAAAGTCACTGAGAATTGTGAAAAAAGTACTCTGGGTTTTTTTATTCTTTTTGTCAAGTAAACATACACTTTTTTATCATGACCAATACTTTTTGCCTTATCTCAAAACACTTTTGTCCTTTAGAAAGAGCTGGCTATTGAGCTGTAGTTGCACCTGAAGAGTCCTAAGATGATTCATTTAATTTTGTGACTCAGACATAAGTGTACTTTTCCATATACAGTTTTCCATATACAGCTCTTTCGGGGAAAAGGTTGGCCTCTTTTCAATTGTTGTCAATCAAGAAGGTGACAGCAAAAGTTATGTTAAAATATAAATGTCATCATCTGCAACAAAAAAATCTCTCAAGGATTTTGTGATTCACTCAGTGATCCATTTTTTCTTGCTGACTTTCAGTGCCCCTTCCATAATGCTCTGCTTTTTTAATATGTCTCTGCATTTACTGTAGGTGGCATAAAAAAAGAAATGAAATCTAGAAGTCCTAGAATATTACAACAACCAGGCTTTTTTGAAAAGAGGGGTCCATTATATGAGGATATTTTTCTGCAGAAACCGCTTTCATACAAAGAACAATTTGATTTTGCAGCTTCTTCTCACTGAGAATAACACTGTGCTTCCCAGTCTCTTACACCAGAGCTAAGGAGCAGAGCTGTGTGAAACATTCCTTTCACACCTTGAACTTGTTGAAGCGGAGCCTGATTTTGAGCCACATTATGTTGTGCAAATCCCTACAATGAAAAGAAAGAATCATATCTGCAGTAATTTTATCATTCCAGATGAATGTTCTGGTCTCTAGTATCAAGGCACATGCTTTACCGCCAAACCCAGTAGTATTTCCTGTATTGTGGCACATATAGCAACTGTATCCTGATTTCAGATTGTAGTAAAAAAACTCCCACTAACTGATCTTTTGGTTTCTAAAGGAAAGAAACCATGTATATAGGTCAGGTAATAGCAGTAGTGCAGTTTAAAAATATGAGTTATTGGAAGAACCTGGAGCTAAGTGCAATTTACCTCAGTAGGTAATCACACAGTATATTATACCTCATCAAATCGGAAATATAATAGGACATGTTTATTAACTTAAAATCAATATGTAGAATAAGTAATCTGAAGACAATATAGAAAATTAAGTGATTACTCAAGATACTTGATAATTGTAGTCTTAGTTCCAGGAAACAATCTGTATCTTTATGATTAACTTCAATGTACCAAGGGCTTGATCCTTAGCAAGTAAGAATATGTAACAAAATTAATGAAGCCCAGATCTTTTTTGCATATGGAAACTATGCTACTAATTATTTGCTCAGATTTACCCTTTCAGGATGATACAGCGAAGTCTGACATTAATGGTAGGATTGATTTTGCCTAACCATAGCCATCTAAGAGTAAAAGTGGCCATTCTAACCTGATCCCCATCTTGATAGAGAAATTGATACAGATGCCTGCAGTGGTGATTCAACTGATTAAGCTAAGTGAACAAGCTGACTTTCAGAGCTGGCTGTTTCCATCCTACTTCTGTAAAAGCAGAATGAACAATTAGTTCTGACTAACTGATTGGCTTTTAGGAGGCTAAGTCTGCTGAAATTGGTCCCACTTTCTTTTAGTGTCATTGAATGCAGAATGTGGTTCAGAACCTAGAAGTTCTTTGTATCCATGGTAGTCCAACTGATAGGATTTAGAGTTTTGACATCTACTTGTGCCTCCACTAATAGTTGTTGTTCAGCTGAACAGGCATGAGGTCAAGACTTTAAAATTTATGAGCAATCTGTTAACCTTAGTGAGCTTAAGAAATCAGAATGGAGAAAAAAAGTCAAGAAAATGCCATTTGCCATTATTATTTCATCACATTATAGGAGTCATACAGTCAGCTACTAGGATTCTGATGTGCAAACTGAAAATAGATATGACATGTTTTTCCCATGCTCATAACATCCAATCCTCTAAAATAATATTTATCCATGATGAATTACATAGAGTTAATCTCTGTGTTGAAGGATCAATTACTGAAAAATTTAACTTGGTAATATTTTTCATCAGTGCCTCCCTTAGGAATTCTGTGTATCTGTTGATGCCCATAGGTGTTAATATTTCAAAATAATCCCCCCAAAAAGAAGTTTGAGATGAGCAATGAAATTTAATATTTTTACTTATAAAACATTCCAAGCTATTGTTCTTCCAACAAACTGTTTTTTCATTTTCAATAATAAGAAACATTAAATCTTAGATAAAAAGAGATGAGGCATTAATATTCTGTTCCCCTCTTCATTTAAATAAAGTGTAATTAATATATTAGTCTTAGTGGGTTTATACTTAGTGGGTTTACTTCATGGAATTGCTTTAGCATCATAGAATCATAGAATATCCTGAGTTGGAAGGGACCCATAAGGATCATCGAGTCCAACTCCTGGCTCCACACAGGACCGGCCGAATCAGAGCATATGACTGAGAGCGTTATCCAGACACTTCTTGAACTCAGTCAAGCTCAGTGCTGTGACCACTTCCCTGGGGACCCTGCTCCAGTGCCCGACTACCCTCTCAGTGAAGAACCTTTTCCTGATATCCAACCTAAACCTCCCCCGTCGCAGCTTCATTCCATTCCCTCGGATTGTATCACTGGTCACCAGAGGGAGGAGATCAGCACCTGCCCCTTTGCTCACCCTCGTGAGGAAGCTGTAGGCTGCGATGAGGTCTCCCCTCAGTCTCCTCTTCTCTAGGCTACAAACCAAGGGACTTCTCTACCAAAATTAGATAAAAAATTCAACAACTACTATTTTATACCTCTGTATTCTCTCTTATCTTTCATCATTAGACATATTATTAGTAATCGATTTGTGGACATGAATTACAGTCATGTAAAAGTGAACACACATGAATGTGTTGCATAAAAGAAACCAAAGTAGAAAGAAGTGATGTCTTCTGTGTTACTGATCTAAGTATTTAGAGATCTAGTCTACTTAGGTTTTCACTGTTGGAGGCATTGATTAAAAACTTGATCTGGGTATGAACTGAACTATCACAAGGTTTTAAAAAGAGTAAAAAGGAGGACTTGGGAACTACCGACTAGTCAGCTTTATCTCTGTGCCCAGTAAGAACAGATCCTCCTGGAAGACATGTCAAGGCATATGGAAGACATACATGAGGTAATTTGAGACAACCAACAAGGCTTCACCAAGGGCAAGTCATGCCTGACTAATCTACTGGCCTTCTACAATGGAGTTACTGCATCAGTGGACAAGGGAAGAGCTACAGATGTAATCTACCTAGACTTCTGTATGGCATTTGATACAGTTCTCCACAACATCCTTACCTCTAAACTGGAGAGATATGGTTTTTCTGGATGGACTGGTAGATGGATAAGGAATTGGCTGTATGGCTGTGTTCAAAGAGTTACAGTCAATGGCTCAATGTCCTATTTCAGTGCCTTACATGGGGTTCGAAGGGTTGAGATAACAACAGATCTGACCAGACCATCTTAAAACAAAGTTGTGATAAGTATTTAAAATATTATTTAAACAGTCACTGCTCACAATGGTGTTTTGTTTGGTCACATGGCCATGGTATGTAAACTGTTACCTGCTGTATGTATTCCCTGCATCGCTTTTTATGACCTCTGGGAGAGGGGTCAGGATTCTCATTTTGTCATATTGTGTAATATCAACTTATGACATGATAACATCAGTGGTCATGAGGTTAAGCTGGTATTTGTATGTGGCATTGCTGTCATGCTTGTACCTTGGACAACATCACTCAGTATTGATTAAGAATCACACCCAATCTATGGGGAAGATGGGGCAGGGGGCAATACTTTCTCCTGCTCTTTCACCTCCTCTTTTCCCTTTTGGCTGGTTAAAATAGCTTTTGAGAATTTTGAAATATCCTTGAGATGTTCAAGTCAGCATCTCCTATTGCTGTGTCTCCTGAATGTGTCCCAAGTCTTGGTTAGGGTTACAAAAAATGGTTTTAAGAATACCACCTAGGGATCTGCCCAGAGCATGGACAGTCAGGGGTGGTATGGCATGTGGGAGAATATGGGCAGGTATCTAGAGAACTTCTCACCTCCAATGGTTTGGAACTTCACTCCCCAAAAAATATAGGACCCTGATGAAGTGATAGAATATTTGAAAGGAATATAACTAGTGCTATGATGTTATTGTAAATATCAAGCACCTTCATAACTAGCATATAGATAAAATTATTCTTTTACACTCTAATAAGATGAGGCAATATTAGGGTGTAAGATTTTGTAGTTAGTTCAAAATAGGGAAATTTAGTGCACATTTTCATAAAACTGTTTTATAAAATGTTATAGAAAAATAAATGTTTCCCTTCTATAATAATTCTTTTGAATTAAAAGAGTTTATATCCTTATATTGGTATTGAAAAATAAATTTTCTATTAAATTATGTAAGTTTAAAGAATGTATCAGTTCTATTTATTACACATATTATATGGTTTTTTTATTCTATTCAGTATTTTTCTACAGAAATTTCTGCTAGCAGAAATGTTATGAGCACAAAACATCTTTTTATAGTTTTAACCAAAAAGAGTCAAATTGGGTGTTTCCTGTCATTAGCCTATCACACAGAAGAGAACAATATACAGCTGATTAAAATAGAAAAACATGCTCAAAACATTCACTTAGATAAAAGTTAGGACAGAAGTATATACTGCTAGCACTGTCACCTCCAAATACTAATGGAAATAACAGTTTTCATGAGCAGTTGTCATGAGGAGATGAGTGTAAGAAAAATGATTCTATTAGTTCTCACTATACAAATAAAACAACACTGCCAGCAAATTACCTGACACTGTGACATCAGATCTATTAATCTCATGCTACAAACCCCACAATTTTTAGTGGTCTATTTTTTATGTTAATTTTACATAAGAAATCCACTTCAAGCTCATTCCTAAGCAACCTGTGTAACTACAGAATATATTGGGATCCACAAATTACATAGCCATTACCTTACATGTGTGCAGCTGCCTACGTGCAACTAACTCCATCTAAAGAGATGAATATATCACAACTGTAATGCATAATCATAATAATGCATGATAGTTATTATATAAGTATCTTAAAATAATCATTTATGTAATTTATATAAATTATAAATAGTTATAATGTGCAAGTTGTGCATGTAAATGTATGTATTGCATATAGGTAAATGGTATAGTCTATGATATAGACAAATATGTATTATATAATTAAATTATATAAACATCCCTAAAAAAAATCCATTTTAAGTTTTAGCAATCTCAAACTTATGTGCTGCCCCCGTGTCTCATAGTGAGTCTGTGTGGTGTGGCAGCTGGGCCTCACTGGCAGCAGTGTTACCGTATGAACTTTACATAACCCTATCGGATAAGGGAGTAACCTAGCTATAATAATAGAGGAATACCTTGACTTTAAACAATCTGTCAATCACTGTGAAGTTGCAGACTCCCAAGAACCCCCTAGATGGGCAGATTGTGAGCACAAGTGACAGTGACAGCCAGTTGTTAGGTTCTGGGTGATGCAGAAGAGGGCCGTCAGGAGCTGGGTATTCTCTTCCATAATCTTGCCCTTATGGTGCCCAGTGTGACTCCAGGAGAGCTGTCAGGGGTGGAAGAGCAAGATCTAAGATATTCCAGAAGGACCCAAGAGACACTCCAGGGACCTCCGGCTCAGCCCAAGGACTGTGCACCCCAGAGTTGAAACCACCTCACCGACCCTCTCAATTTTTCTTCTGAACCCTGCCATCTCACCTGTGGAACAGGGGACTGTGTAATTCTTAAAAATTGCATATATATGTGATTAAAGTGTTTTGGTGTCAAGATCCATTTAATCTCCACACTGTCAATTTCATTTTAAACCACAATGGTCCTATACTCCTTGAGGCAATAATGCCCTTTAGTTTGTGTGGCCTCACAGAGAATTTGTTCAGTTGAGTCAGCTTGACAGGATTTCACATCATGGACAATGATCTAATCCTTCTTTAATCATCTGAGGGAGTAGCTAATTCAAGGTGCTGGATTTGCACTGATTGGGTTGTGAGGGTTTCTTGGCTATCACTGTTCCCTTGATCCTCCCTGGCCTTTGTGTTTATTCTGATTACCCTTAATCAGATAACAAAACCACAACCCTCATAAGAAAAAGGAGTGTAGACACAAGAAATCTTTGACTTTAAATGCTCTAAGTTTACTGTTAGTTACTACAGCACAGGGACCACTACCCAGGATTCTGTCAGAATCACAGAAGTTTTCTTTATGAGTTTTTAAAAATAGTTTTTGGTAGCATTCGGCTCCATCTTTCACAAAAGCCATGCCTTATGTGCTCAGATGAGTGGATGGCTCCTCTCCCCTCCCACATATGGTTAAATATATTGCTCCATGTTTTCTTTGCAGAAGGATCCAAATCATAATGAACTCAACCCAGTCCCACAGTTAGGGATCTTAATAGTCACATCTAATGGATAGCCCTACACTCCAAGCAGGACTTACCTTCTACAGGGGTACAGTAATTTCCAACATCTTCCTTCTTTCACAGAATCAGATAGACTTTTTTTTTTTTTTTTTTTTTTTTTTTTTTGATGATTCATTTGACTTCATTGTACATGATTTATGCTACAAGTTTTCCTTGGTAAGATTTATCATCGCAGAACATGCTAATCTTGGTTCACTATGCTAACTTCTAGTATGAAAAGCATCTTATGAAGAGCAATTGTTTCTTGTCTGCTGTGAATTCCAACTTGTGATTGAAGGCATGGCAACCACAGATCATTTTAGGTAGGGGCATCTCTACAGTGTCTCGTGGTGAGGTATTGCTGTAACATGAAGTAAATTCTGGTTTCACTTCAATGTAAGTTGGCTCCCTATACAGAATGTTAGGTTTTGTGACTAAAAGCTAATCCAGTTAAACACAGAGACCCAGCTAGGATCAGACAAACAATGACAGACCATGAACCCTAGGAACTGAATCAGCTACTCCTAAAACCATCAAAGGACAATGATTAGACCATTATCCCTGGTGTGAAGCTCACCAAAGGGTGAAGGAAAGAAAGTGTGTCTTTGAAATGCCATGCAAAATAAATGGGATTACTGCATAAAAGGCTATATGATTTATAATGAAACACAGTGAGGAAATAAATTTTGATGCTGTACAAAACTTAAAATGGAATGTCTCAGGTAAGGACCAAAGGCAGGGAAAAGGATTGATTAAGGTGGAACAGGGGAGAATAATCATAGGAAAACAGAGGGAAAAGAGTTGAAAGGAATGGGTTGACTGTAAGCAGGTTCTGATCAGTACACCTATTTTACAGAGCCCCATGTTTGATTGACACAATCTGTCATGTCTTCTCATTGAATATTTTGAACTTTTTTCTGTATGGCTGAGCTCCCTGCTCTGAGTGTGTATAACAGCTAGCAAGCTTCAAGTTGGACTATTCAGGGAGTGGGAGATGAACTGCAGTTACCAACATCTGAAGAGACACACACCCTTGACAAAGAGTCCATCTGCCCTGGAGGAAACCAGGGACTGCAGAAACTGGAGGAGACCACAGTCTGGAGACCAGTTACAGGATAAACACAAACTTGTACGTGTCACCACTAGCTAACTTGACACGGTGAGAGATAGTGACTGCATAAGGGGCCTATGGTCTGGGTATAGATATTGGACAGACTTAATGTTTGTGCTAGTATCTGAGGGATCTATAAATGTGAGTGTGCTTGTGAATCAAGAAAATGAGGGCAATCCATCCTGGTCAGCCTAAAAGTAAGCCCAATGTTGGCCCCCATTGTTCATGTCTATGTGAGTGCTATCTGTGTTTACATGGGTGCTGGTAAAGGTGGTGTTCTCTGCATTATTTGTGGGACTTGCCATGACTGCTGTGCATGCATGCATGTATATGTGTGTTTATCAGGAAGACATGCTCGGCCTCACCAGTGACTACGTCTAGGAGTACAGAAACATATGCATCCATTGTGCTGTGATGGAGTAACCTGCTGTGCCTTAAAGTCCACACAATTTGACTCTATTTTCTACTCTAGTGGGCTAGGAAAGAGAAATCCTCTGAGTCCTGAAGTCCTCCAGATTCAGCTACCCTTAATAAAACCTGTTTCTTGGCTGCTGTGAATTCCAACTTGTGATTCAAGGAACCACAGATGTAGAGACTATTTTACATGGAGGAATCTCCACAGTGTCTCAGGGTGAGGTGATCACATAACATGAACAAAAGCTGGTGTCACTTCACTATAGACTTGGCTTCCTATCCTTTCCTGTTGTGTTTCCATCTGCCCAGTACAGTCAAGGGTTACAGATGCCAAAGCTCATTCTAGCCAAAGATGAAAGGGCTTTTTAGCCAAAATAAAGATTTTGTTAGTTATGCTTTTTGTGAAAGATGCTTATTCAATAAAAGAGAAACTGTTACAAGAAAATTTTGAGGCAAGAAAATATGAAAATGTATTGTGAAAAAAAAATAGGATTGTTGAAATGTTCTTTCTTGTTTCTGAATCGTTTTAGCAAACCACTTGTTATATGTAATGTAGACCAATTATTTAAAATATGGTTAAAAAGTAAATAATAGTTTTATGATTAAATATTGAAATAGCTTTATTAATAAAAACTGCTTATTTTCCCTCAGATTGAATTTTATGAATGATACATTTTTTTAAAAAAAATCTTAAATGAGAATGGGGACTATTTTTACATTAAAAAACCCCCAACAAAATCAAACCAAACAGCAAAACCACAACCCCAAACAAAACATAACCTTTCTAATACAGGAAAGCTCTTTCCTTATGAGCAACCCTTTTAGTCTAACCTAGTCATACCACTCTACTGCATATCCTTCTCATTTAGATAACTTCAATGGTATGTAGCAAAGTACAAATGTATTTTTAAAGTGCATATGCTTATGTGAATACTCTAATTTTGTTATTTTTCATTTATTTTTAGATAGTTCAGAATTTGTCTTGATCAATGTCATAGCACCATAGAATCATAGAATCACAGAATCATAAAATCATAGAGTGATATAATGGTTTGGTTTGGAAGGGACCGCAAAGATCACCTAGTTCCACCTCCCCTGCCATGGGCAGGGACACCCTCCATTAGACCAGGTTACCCAAAGCCCCATCCAACCTGGCCTTGAACACTTCCAGGGATGGGGCCTCCACAACCTCTCTGGACAACCTGTTCCAGTGCCTCACCACCCTCACAGTGAAGATGTTTTTCCTAATATCTAATCTAAATCTACCCTCTTTCAGTTTAAAACCATTGCCCCTTTTGCTATCAATACTTGCCCGTGTAAGCAGTCCCTCTCCAGCTTTCCTGTAGGCCCCCTTCAGGTACTGGAATGCTGCTGTAAGATATCCCTGGAGCCTTCTTTTCTCCAGGCTGAACAACCCCAACTCTCTCAGCCCGTCTTCATAGGAGAGCTACTCCAGCCCTCTGATCATCATTGTGGCCCTCCTCTGGACTTATTCCAACAGGTCCATGTCCTTCTTATGTTGGGGCCCCCAGAGCTGAATGCAGTACTCCAGGTAGGGTCTCATGAGACAAGAGTAGATGGGCAGAATCAGCTCCTTTGACCTGCTGGTCATACGTCTTTTGGTGCAGCCCAGGATATGGTTGTCTTTCTGGGCTGCAGGTGCTCATTACTGTGTCACATTGACATTAACATCCACCAACACCCCCAAGTCCTTCTCCTCAGGGCTGATCTCAAGCCATTCTCTGCCCAGCCTGTAGTTGTGCTTGGGATTTCCCTAACTGATGTGCAGGACCTTGCACTTGGCCTTGCTGAACTTCATGCAATTAGCAGTGGCCCACGTCTCCAGCCTGTCAAGGTCCCTCTGGATGGCATCCCTTCCCTCCAGTGTGGTGACTGCACCACACAGCTTGGTGTCAGTGATAAACTTGCTAAGGGTGCACTCGCTCCCACTGTCCATGTTGACAACAAAGTGCCAGGTAATACCAACAGTTAAACAGCACCGGTCCCAATACCGACCCCTGAGGAACACCACTCATCACTGGTCTCCACTTGGACATCAAGCAACCATCCAGTCAATTCCTTATCCACTGAGTGGTCTATCCCAGTGGTCAAGTCCACATCTCTCCAATTTAGAGACAAGCATGTTGTGCAGGACAGCGTCAAATGCTTTGCAGAAGTCCAGGTAGATGACATCAGTCACTCTTCCCTTATCCATGAAAACTGTAACCCCATCATAGAAGGCCACCAAAATTGTCAGGCATCATTTGCCCTTAGTGAAACTGTGTTGGCTGTCACCAATCATCACCTCCTTATTTTCCATGTTCCGGAGTGTAGTTTCCAGCAGGATGTACTCCATGATCTTGCCAGGCAGAGAGGTGACACTGAACAACCTGTAGTTCCCCACGTCTTCCTTTTTACCCTTTTTAAAAATGGGGTTATATTTCCCCTTTTCCAGTCAGTGGGAACTTCACTGGACTGCCATGACTTCTCAAATATGATGGAAAATGGCTTAGCAACTTCATCCACAAGTTCCCTCAGGACCTGCAGATACATCTCATCAGGTCCCATGGACTTGTGTACCTTCAGGCTCCTTAGAGAATCTCAAACCTGATCTTCTACTGCAGTGGGCGGGTCTTCATTCTCCTAGCCCCTGCCTTCGCCTTATGAGGCTTGGGCAGTGTGGCTAGAGCACCTATTGGTGAAGACTGAGGCAAAAAAGTCATTTGGTACCTCAGTCTTCTTCATATCTTGGGTAACCAGGTCTCCCATTTCATTCTGGAGGGGACTCACGTTTTCTCTAGTCTTCCTTTTATGGCTGACATACATATAGAAGCTTTTCTTGTTGCCCTTGATGTCCCTGGCCAGATTTAATTCTATCAGGGCTTTAGCTTTCCTAACCTGATCCCTGGCTGCTTGAACAGGTTGTCTGTATTCCTCCCAGGCTACCTGCCCTTGCTTCCACACTCTGTAGGCTTCTTTTTTGCATTTGAGTCTGTTCAGGAGCTCCTTGTTCATCCATGCACACCTCCTGGCGTTTTTTCCTGACTTCCTCTTTGTTGAGATGCATCGCTCCTGAGCTTGGAGGAGGTGATCCTTGAATACTAACCAACTGGCTTGGGCTCCTCTTCCCTCCAGGGCTTTGTCGCATGGTACTCTACCAAGCAGGTTCCTGAAGAGGCCAAAATCTGCTCTCATGAAGCCCAGGGCAGTGAGCTTGCTGTGTGCCCTCCTTGCTGCCCTAAAGATCTTGAACTCCACCATTTCGTGGTCACTGCAGCCAAGGCTGCCCTTGAGCTTCACATCCCCCACCAGCCCCTCCTTGTCGGTGGGAACAAGGTCCATCATGACACCTCTCCTGGTTGGCTCCTCTATCACTTAGAGCAGGAAGTTATCATCAATGCATTCCAGGAACCTCCTGGATTGCTTATGCCCTTGCTACACCCCGTCCCTCTGACCTTGGTGTGTCACCCCACAGGTTGCCACAGGCAAGCCTGATATTATCTCCCTCCCTCTTCAAGCCTAGTTTAAAGGTCTGTCAATAAGCCCCACAAGCTTCTGGGCAAAGACCCTCTTTCCCCTTTGAGAAAGGTGAATCCCATCTGATGGCAGCAAGCCTGGTGCCATGTAGGCCATCCCATCTTTGAAAAATCCAAAACTGTGGTGGTGACATCAGTCACGGAGCCATGCAATGATAGACTGGGTCTGTCTGTTCCTCCCAACGTTGGTGCCCGTAACTGAAAGGAGGGAGGAAAAAATAACCTGTGTTCCAAATTCCCTCAGCAACCTTCCCAAGACCCTGAGGTCTCTTTTGATTGCTTTTGCACTATGCATTGTGACTTCATCGCCACCCACATGGAAGAGCAGTAGTGGGTAATAGTCCGAGGGCCGTACCAGACTATGAAGTTTCCTAGTGATGTTCTTAACCCGGGCCCCAGGGAAGCAGCAGACTTCCCTAAGAGGAGAGTCTGTTCAGCATATTGGACCCCCTGTATGCCTCTAAAGGGAGTTGCTTACAACTACAGCCCTCCTTTTCTTCCTCATGGAGGTGGTCACGATACAGGGGGTGGGCCTTTCTGACCTTGGCAACACCTCTGGTGTAGATGTATTGTCATCCATGTCTTCCATTGACTGCCCTTCCAGAGCCAGAGCCTCATATCTGTTGTAGAGAGGCACCTGGGAGGGTGAGGTGGGCAAGCAGGAGGTTCACCTGCCACCCTGAGCGTGGACTTGCTTCCATTCACTCCTCTCCTTTAAGCTACTGCCTTCATCTTGGCAGGGGGAGGATACAGGGGTCCCTTGATCTTGTGTTTTGTCTGGTGGCTGTCCCTGTTTCTGTCTCAGGGAGGGCAGAGAATGGCTTCACCAGTCTATCTCTTTCTCAGCCTCCCTGATGCTCCTTAACCTTTCTACTTCCTCTCGTAGCTCTGCCACCAGGCTGAGCAGATCGTCTACCTGGTCACACCTCACACAGCGTTCTCACCACTGCCATCCATTCCCAGTGACAGGCTCTGGCACTCCCTGCAGCCTGACACCTGGGTGGCTGCATGTTTTTGTGGGAGTTCTGTCTGGGTTGCTGCATCCATTCTGGTGAGCACAGAGGACAGAGCTTTCTGCTGGGTGGATACCATACCTTCCAAGAGGGTGATGCCCACCAATGGAACTCACCTCTTGAGCAGGTAAGGGGACTAGGCCCTCCCTGCACACCCTCCCACACAAACTGCTGCACCAGGCCCTCGCTGCCGCGCCACGCTCTGTTTGCCCGCTCTGTTCGCAGCGCTCCCCAGGCTGCCTTGTGTAGGCATGGGGGTGGGTGCTGTTGCTCTGGCAATTTCCCAGGCCTCGTCAGTGGCTCCTGCAAGAGCTGCAGACTCCTGATGGGTCTCTCTACTCCCCTGGCGCTTCCCTTTCTAGGAAAACCCCCTGTGCACCGAGATCTGCCACTCCACTGCGGGTTAGGCTGGCACCAGAGCAGCTCACGTATATATACGTTATATTTAATGGACTCAGTAGAAGCTTCCATATGCATATATTGGTACCTAAGTTGAGCAGAAGGCCGCCCCTCAAATCAATAATGTTTATTCCATCAACTATACAAACCAGTTAATTTAGCAGAAATGCTTCAATAGGTATCTAAAACATTGGCACAAATTCCCTAAATTAGAGACCTCATTCTGTGAAATAGAATATGTAACTCTAATATAGATCCCCATAACTGTCTCCTTATGGTAAACATAAGATTTGAGATTACTGAGATTCTGGTATTCACTACGGACAATCTGTCATATAAAGAAGTGAGATAGTTAAGTCAATACACAGGAAACACAAAATTATCTTTGGTGTGTCAACTATTCTTCTGAAACCAGGACTGAAGATTTTAAAGCCCAGTCTGAAGCTGGGCTGAGGATCAATATAATAGAAAATGTTTACAGACTGATCAGCTTATCAGCTATTAGGGGAAGGTTTTAGCTGCCTGAATAGGTATTGCCATTATGAGCTGCCCTGGAGTATCCAACAAACGTTTGCTGATCTGACATATATGACAAGATGCTGTAGAAAACCCTCATGCCTCTGAAGCATCAGCTGACTATCAGAATGACAGAATGGTAGGTGTTGGAAGGGACCTCTGGAGATCATCCAGTCCAACCGCCCTACTAAAGCAGGATCACCTAGAGCAGATTGCACAGGATCACGTCCAGGCAGGTTTGGAATATCTCCACAGAAGGGGACTCCACAGCCTCTCTGGGCAGCCTGTTCCAGTGCTCTGTCATCCTCAGCATAAAGAATTTTTTTCTTATGTTCAGATGGAACTTCCTGTGTTCCAGTTTGTGCCTGTTTCCCCTTGTCCTGTCACTGGCACCACTGAAAAGAGTCTGGCCCATCGTCTTCACATACACCTTTTAGGTATTTATAAATATTGATTACATCCCCTCTAAGTCTTCTCCTTTCCAGGCTAAACAGATGCAGGTCTCTCAGCCTTTCCTCATATGAGAGATGCTGCAGTCCCCTAATCATCTTTGAAGCCCTCCGCTGGACTGTCTTGAGTAGTTCCTTCTTTCTTGAACTTGGGAGCCTAGAACTGGACACACTACTCCAGAAGTTGTCTCATCAGGGTAGAGTAGAGGGGGAGGATAACCTCCCTCAAACTGATGGCCATGCTGTTCTTAATGCACCCCAGCATACCATTGGCCGCCTTGGCCACAAGGGCACACTGCTGGCACATGGAGAGCTAGTTGCCCACCAGGACTCCCAGGTCCTTCTCCGCAGTGCTGCTTCCCAGCAGGTCAACCCCTAACCTGTACTGGTGCCTGGGGTTATTCCTCCCTAGGTGCAGGACCCTACACTTGCCCTTGTTGAATTTCATTAGGCTCCTCTCTGACCAACTCTCTAGCCTGTCCACATCTCACTGAATGGCAGTGCAGTCTTCTGGTGTATCAGCCACTCCTCCCAGTTTCTTATCATCAGTAAATTTGCTGAGGGAACACTGTCCCCTTGTCCAGGTCATTGATGCATATGTTGAGTAAGACTGGACCAAGCACTGACCTCTGGGGCACACCACTAGCTACAGGCCTCCAACTAGACTCTGCACCACATATCGCAACTCTCTGAGCCCTGCCATTCAGCCAGTTCTCAATCCACCTCACTGTCCACTCATCTAACCCACACTTCCTAAACTTACCTGTGACAATGTTATGGGAGACTGTCAGAAGCCTTGCTGAAGTTGCGGTAGACATATACTGCTCTCTGCTGATCCACCCAGCCAGTCATGCCATCATAGAAGGCTATCAGACTGGGCAAGCGTGATTTCCCTCTAGTGAATCCATGTTGACCACTACTGATAATCTTCTTTTCCTCCACGTGCTTAGAGATGACCTCCTGAATGAGCTGTTCCATCACCTTTCCAGGGATGGAGGTGAAGCTGACTGGCCTCTAGTTTCCTGGATCCTCCTCCTTGCTCTTTTTGAAGACCAGAGTGACATTGACTTTCCTCCAGTCCTCAGGCCTTCTCCTGTTCTCCATGACCTTTCAAAGATGATGGAGTCTGGCTTAGCAATAACATCTGCCAGCTCGCTGAGCACTCGTGGGTGCATCCCATCAGGGCCCATGGATTTGTGGATGTCAAGTTTCCTAGACGTTCTCTAACCCTATCCTCCTTGACCAAACGCAGGTCATCTTTCTCCAGGCTTTCTCTCCTACTTCCAGGGTCTGGGATTCCTGAGAGGTGGCATTAGCAGTAAAGACTTAGCAGTAAAGACTGAAGCAAAGGTGGCATTCAGTAACTCCACCTTCTCTGTATCCTCCATCACCGCGGCAGCCACCTCGTTCAGCAGTGGGCCCACATTTTCCCTAGTCTTCCTTTTGCTGCTGATGTACTTGAAAAAGTCCTTCTTGTTGTCCTTGACATCCCTTGCCAGATTCAATTCCAAGTAGGCCTTAGCCTTCCCTGTTGCATCTCTACATACTCTGACTACATATATTCCTCCAAAGTGGCCAGTCCCTTTTTCCACATTCTGTGAACTTCCTTCTTCCCTTTGAGTTTTTCCAGGAGCTGCTTGCTCATCCATGCAGGTCTGCCTCCTTCTTTCCTTGGAATGTACCAATCTTGAGCTCGGAGGAAGTGGTGCTTGAATACTGACAAGCTCTCTTGGGCTCCCTTACCTTTTAGTGCTCTAACCCATTGGACTCTCCCAGCAGGTCTTGGAAAAGGCCAAAGTTAGCTCTCTTGAAGTCTAGGGTTGTAATCCTTCTTATTGCCCCACTCCTTCCATGATCCCGAACTCCACCATCTACCTGTTGATGCCTGAGAGGCATTTCTGAAGGGCAAAGGACTCCAGGAAGGCTGGACATTCTTCAAGAAGGAAATCTTAAAAGCACAGGAGCAGGCTGCCCCCATGTGCTGAAAGACGGGCTGGCGGGGAAGAAGACCAGCCTGGCTGAACAGAGAGCTTTGGCTGGAACTCAGGAAAAAAGGGAGAGTTTATGGTCTTTGGAAGAAGATGCTGGCAACTCAGGGAGACTACAAGGATGTCATGAGTCTATGCAGGGAGAAAATTAGAAGAGCCAAAGCCCAGCTGGAACTTAAACTGGCTACTGTTGTAAAAGACAATAAAAAATGTTCCTATAAATTCATTAGCAACAAAAGAACGACTAAGGAGAATCTCCATCCTTTGTTGCAAGAGGATGCAAGGGGAAACATAGTGACAAAGGATGAGGAAAAGGCTGAGGCACTTAATGCCTTCTTTGCCTCAGTCTTTAATAGTAAGATCAGTTGTTCTCAGGGTACCCAGCCCTCTGAGGTGGAAGACAGGGATGGGGAGCAGAACGAAGCCTCCATAATCCAAGGGGAAATGGTTACTGACCTGCTGCACCACTTAGACACACACAAGTCTACAGGGCCAGCTGGGGTCCACCCAAGGGTACTGAGGGAGCTAGCGGAAGTGCTCACCAAGCCACTTTTCATCATTTATCAGCAGTCCTGGCTAACTGGGGAGGTCCCAGTTGAGTGGAGGTTAGCCAATGTGATGTCCGTCCACAAGAAGGGCCAGGAGGAGGATCTGGGGAACTACAGGCCTGTCAGTCTGACCTCGGTGCTGAGGAAGGTTATGGAGCAGATCATCTTGAGTGCTATCACATGGCATATACAGGATAACCAGATGATCAGGCCCAGTCAGCCTGGGTTCATGAAAGGCATGTCTTATTTGACTAACCTGATGTCCTTCTATGGCAAGGCTACCTGACACCTTGTGCAGGTACTGACCTTTTCTCCAGGAGAAGGATGTGGGAACTCGCTGCAACCTACTGCCTGTACTGAAGTCTCCTTCCTTACCAGTTCCGTCTGGGTGGATGCGTCAGATGTCTCAGGGCAGATGTTCTTTATAGGAACACTGATTTTAGCTCTGAGGTGAGTGCCACTATTCTGGCAGAGACCTAGAGCACTTCCGTGGGCTGTGGGCCTACAAGCAGGTTGCAGGGCCCTCCCGCACACCCTCCCATGCTGACTGATGTACCCCACCCTGTTCGCAGCCCTCTGGGTCACTGTCACTCCCTCAGGATGTTTAGAAAGACAGGGAACTACTGGAGAGAGAGTCCAGCAAAGGGCTACGCAGATGATTAGGGGACTGGAGCATCTCTGTTATGAGGAAAGGCTGAGAGAGCTGGGTCTGTTTAGCCTGGAGAAAAGACTGAGAAGGGATCTTACTAATGCTTATAAATATCTGAAGGTCAGGTGTCAAGAGGATGGGGCTGGACTCTTTTCAGTGGTGCCCAGTGACAGGACAAGGGGCAAAGGGCACAAACTGGAACACAAGAAGTTCCACCTGAACATGAGGAAAAACTTCTTCACTTTGAGGATGACAGAGCACTGGAACAGGCTGCCCAGAGATGTTGTGGAGTCTCCATCTCTGGAGATATTCAAATCCCGCCTGGACGCAATCCTGTGCAACTTGGTCTAGGTGATCCTGCTTTAGCAGTGGGGTTGGACTAGATGATCTCTGGAGGTCCCTTCCAACCCCTACCATTCTGTGATTCTGTGAAATCTCCCATGGTTGCTCCTGGCAACACCAAACCCATGTCAACCTCACTGGTGAGAGCTGCCTCTCTGCTCTTCCTCGAGTTTCGCTGGCTCCGGGAACCTGCCTCAATCTAGTGGTCAGCCACAGAATTTACCATTGCCACGAAGATGTTCCTTGCCTACAGTTAAGGTGTCCAACAGTATGTCAAATTACATCCTATATAGGAGCAATGGAGTCAAGTCTTAAACTTTCAGGTGAAATTACTTTTCTGATCAAACAACTGTATTTACTAAATCTACCGTGACTATAATAAGAATTTATGCACTTAGTTTACATGTAAATACTTCACAAACCTAATTGTCAATGTCCTATTCCGCAATGAATCTCCTCACTGGGTTACTACTTTCTTTCAAAATACTAAAATCAAATTTGACCTTGCCTTATGGCCTAAGAACTCAGAGTATTGTGTAGGTTGGGTGATTCTCTAAGGAGGACATATATACAAGGATATTTAGTGAGGGAATACTTTCTCTCTCATTTAAAACAGATTACTGTGTGGGTAGCTGGCACTCTGAAGCTGGGATTCAGAGCACAAAACCGCTTCCTGTTCTTCAAGTTCTACATCAATTTTCTTGTGAAGAAAATGCACACAAAACACCTAAAATATTGTGATGACAGTGCAGTAGAAGTATAGCAGCACTGTGATAAAGACTAAGTTAGATATAATTTTATGGTGGAGCCATATTAAATTACCTGGGAAAGTTTAATATAGGCATTCCTAATTATTCAGTGCTTGATTTCTCAACTTTAATGCTCTTTTCATCTTGCATGTACAAAAGCTATGTATGCTTACTATTCTGAGGCAATTATATTTTTGTCAGGATGATGAAAAGTCAACCTGTAGTTTCTAAATTTTTGTTGAAATAAAGGGGTTATTTACTTGACTATCACTACAGGACTTCAGAAAAACATGAAAACAAAGAAGAAATGGTTTGAATGGCCAGGCGCAGAAATATTTCCAGAACAACAAGTTCATGAATAATTTAAACATGAATGACACTTAAATAATAATAAAAGAAAGCAAATCCCCAAGTGCCTGCAAAGAGTAGGAAACAGAAATTTAAAGAATTAGACCTACAAGTCTGAAATAACTCATGTGGTCTTTCTCTAGTGAAAACAATAACTCATCTTTCTGTACATAATTGTTATACATGTTTCTAAATGTATTCACATGATTTATTTAAAACATAGAGCCATATAATGGAAAATAAATATATAGTTATTAGATCAGCTATAGATATTTGTAGCATAGATGTGTAGCTAATGTGAGATGTGATGAACCACACAGCTTCTTAACAAAACTCACATTTCCAGCTTTTAAGATTTTCTTACATTCAGCAAATATCCAATGCTTTAAAAAATATTTAGATTTTTTAGCCTCTGTCTCATGTCTGTAGCCAGAGAAAGGAATGCAGTCCTCTGAACCAGAGATCAGTAATTGATGAAAACAGTTTTAGTCTACAGAGGCTAAAGCTTTCCTCCATGAAAAAGATATAAAATTTTCCTCCTTTAAAGAGAAGCATCCTGATGTGTAAGAGCATTAAGGATGAGGCAACGTATTTTTTTTCCCAGAATTAATGTTTGTAGGAGAAGAGAACACACAAAATTAGTTTCTAATGACTAATGATTTTGAGGCTGCTGTAACCCTATTCATCTGAGGAATTCTGACTTTACTGTACTTCAGTTTTGATTTCTGTAATATTAAAAAAAAAAAAAAAATCACTGTTCTTATGAAAATGTCAGGTTTTTCTACCTTTACTTCAATTTAAAAAGTGACTTGGAAAAAAAAAAACCCCAACAGACAAAAAAACCTCTGAATGCATGAGTAGAACATTCCCTATTTGAGTAGCAGGAAAAGGGTAAGGGGAAGAAAAATATCTGAATCATTTTTTGTTATTTTTTTTCAAATAAAAGCAAAAAGATTAAAGCTGTGCTTGCTCCCCTTGTAGAACAATTTCTCTGCCTATTTTAATCTGTTGTCTATGACTATCATTCATATTTGTTTCTAGGAAATTCCTTCTGCATGTGGTTAGTTTGAAGTATGGTATCCCATACTTGCAGAAAAAAAATTCCATAGCTAAAGCATGAAGTAAGGTTTATGATTCACTTAATTACTGAATGTTCTAGTTGCTAGAACATGAAGATGGGACTGATCCATGCAATAATTACAAATAATTACTTCCCAGTTTTTAAGTTTAATGAGTCTAAGATTTTTGCCTAAGAATATATGTACTTAGAATTATACTGCAGTTCCCTGCTCTCCTTAATATGACATAACTGAAAACTGCTCTTTGGTCCTCCCTTCTTTTACAGTCATTTTTCTGGCTGTTGCATTCCTCCTGCAGCTAAGGAATTTGTTTCAAAAATTAACCTAATAACAAATAAAATAGAATTAAATAAAAAACTCAGTTCTCAGATGCCATGTACTTACGGATCTAGTTCATGAAGCAGCTGCATAAGTGCTAGCAGTAGCAGAAGGGAGGTATGGTTAAGAGAAACTGGCCTTTACTTGCATTTTTGTAAAGTTAAAATGGGAATGGAATCACAAATATTGGATCCAGATTCATACAAATAGAATAAGTAGCTAACTGTTTATCTGCTTTAATGGCAGCCTATATATTTAGTTTCAAAACAGTCTTTTAATATAATTTTAGGCTCCCATTTTTGAAAATTTAATTTGAATTAATCATGTCTTCTAATACTCCTATGACCTGTGAAAGTATTGTATCATTTTTGATGGGTATAAGAGATCTACATGAGAAATGACTGCCTAAAGATTTCATAGCCTGACCTGAAAATAAAGCTCGATAACAAAACTAGTGGGGAAAACTACAGTGAATACCACAGCAGCTCCCATGACAAGTTAAAAAATAATGGGATGTGGTCAAGAAGACCTGATAGCCTGTTTTTCTCACTGTATATTTCTGGATGTTGGCCCGGCATTGTTATTTATTTATATAAATTACATCAAGATAACTCAACTGAGCTACAGAAAGGATACAGCTTCAAACAAACAAACAAACAAAAAAGAGATTATATTTTAAGCAATGTATAAATAATTCAGTTCAGTTTGAGATTAAAAAAATAAAAAGTATTTTAGAAAATAATTTATAAAACAATGGGAGTTAGGGCAGAAATTTTGAAATACAGTAAGACAAGGATTTGCATTTAACTAATAAAAATAATGACCATTGAATATAAGTAAGAAACATAACTATATGGCTACAAAAAAAGAACTGAACCAGACAATATTTAAAACATTTGACTACATTAATTCTGAATACATTTAAGGTTTGATAAACTGATTACACTCTGTGTTGCATGAATGGTTTTCTCAAAATACCTGTGACCATAGGAACAAATTCAATTTCATGTACATAAACAGTCTTTTTTATCTTCCCTGGAAATAAAGTTTTGAATGAGTACTTCTGAGAAATTCAAAAAGATCAAAACTGTCTAGTCTCTTATGAGCCATTGTGTCTGTAAATACTGTAAGTTTTTGGCAGAAATGTACTTTGCACATGGTGCTACTGCAACATAGGTTGAAAAGCACTACCATCTCAGGAGACTTGGAAAAATCTTGACTGTAAATCTCAGATTACTTTAAACAGAGAGATACCCAGCTCAGCTACATTCCCTGAGAGACTCAATGCAATATGCACATCCAATCACACCAATATCATTGGATTTCAAATAAACAATTGAACAGGAAGTTCCTTGCAGGTATAGAAATTTTCCTTAACAGAATGGAGTGAAAGGTAGTATACACTTTTTTAATAATAGCTTAATGTTTAAAATATCTGCTCAAGGAGAATAACTCCTGATTTCTACTCAACAAGAATAATTCCTGATTTCTAAATCCTTCTCACTTTGATGGCTCAGACCAACAACTCCTACTTTCTGAGGGGATTTTCCTTCCTCTCAGGAGAGCCTGGAACCTTGCTCTCCACATTCCAAGTAAGTGCTCCAATCATTAAACTATATAAAAGCATGGAACATTTCTAAAGGGACAGGTAAGTGGCAAATGAGCAAATGAACAAGCAAAAGAACATCTGTAGTCAAGAAATATCACTTTTGTGCATCCTGTTCTGACTGCCAGAATCGTAATTATTAGGCACTGGACTGCCATAGTCAATGCAACATCTCACAAATTAAGATGAGAATCCACTTTCTGCAGTTTAATAAGGAACTGAATAGCCACTTCAGTTTTGTGAAATATTGGCCTTACAGTCATCACTACAAATCTCTAAGCTTGAATTGGTCCATACCTTCCATTATTCTTTCAGCCTTTTTTGCCTATCAACTCGTCTACCATGACTATGATGTACATTCTTTCTTATACAAAAAGATGTTCCAGCATCTTTCTGACAAAAGTATCCTGTCTGAAACTGTCAAGTTCACACTCTTCTATGTTTGTTTCTTGTGTTTCTGAAAATAAATAGTCTTTCATCTTTTATAAACCAGTAACTGTTTCCATAGAAACTAATGAGTCTAATACTATACTTAAAATAACGTTTTACATACTGATGGAGTCCTTGTAGCTTTGATATTGGCCACATTAGTTCACAGCCTAAGAGAAATCTACACATAATGATATAAAAATAGACAATTTTTCTAATTTGACAAGGACAAATGAAAATAAGCACAGTCAAAACCAGCAAAAATTGGGAGACTAACAGTTAATACTTTTGTTACTTACTTAAAAATATTTAATTTTGTTACTTTTTTTACTAACTCTTCATTGGTTTACTTTGGAGAAATTTTTTTTGAAGTGAATAGACATATTGATCTGGATGAGATAGGAAGTTGGTACTTCAGATTGTCTAAATAATTATAATTTTTTAAATGAAAATGTCAAGGGGACTAAAAATACCTTGAATCCCTAATGAATACTGATTTTTACATACTGCAGGGCAAAATTATATAAGTTAGAGATTATTATAATGATCAATTTAATAACAAATCAAAGTTATAATAATGTGTATATAGTTAACTAAATTAATAAGAAATCTGGTTAAATCTTTATATAAAATATTTTTTTTAATGCAGAATTTTGTAAGAATGTGGGTTTTCTCTTTTTACTTGCATATGGTAATTGTATTGTTCTTTTTCCATAAACCTAGCTGAACTTAGAAAAGTGTTTCAGTATCAGCTTTCATTAGCTTATGTAAGCTACTCAGTTGTGAATAAATCTGGAATAAAAGAAATGTGCAGATGCCTTAGACTAATGCTTAAATCGGAGGAAATATTTTTATTTCCAATCTCTAAGAAAGCTTAATTTACAGTAGAGCTTTAAATACATGAAGTTATGTATATATATTCATAAACTTAAAGGAGTATAATTAATATTACTAGAGTATCATTTTTCAGTTTGGATTAATTGTTAAGGAATTTACTTAAGAAGTTCTCATCTAATGCTACTGGAGGGAGACATCATTCTAAAAAAGATGCCTGTTAAGCAGCATGAAAATCCTTCTTTTGTTGATGGTCTACACTTACCTAATTTTCAGCTGAAACCACTTTTTTGTGCTACTCACATTATGCAAAAAATTAACAGGAAAATTATGTTTAACAACTTCTTCAAGAGTCTCCTCCATTTGCCTTTTTCAGGCTAGTGTGTGCTATACTTTGTAACTGAGCCCAAATTCACCTGCTGCTGACGTTTTTAGGGAAACCCATACTTTATTCAAGCTCACAGGATTACTGCAGGACAGATAGGTTTGAGGTCTATAGTTAGCCTCTTTACATCGTGGGTCAACTTGATCATCAAGCAGTGTCCATAGAATCTCTTCCTGACCTAAGTCAGGTAAGTTCCTGACCTAAGTCTTATCACAGACTTAAGTCAAGTAATTTGGCTTGTGGTTCCATCCTGGTGGGTCTGACTCCAGTGGCGCAGGGCAGACACACAGAGCATCAGTGGCTGAAATTCTTGCGTGATCCTGAATGATATACTGACGTGTGAAATGGAGGTAGTATCTGATCCATGTCTCATAGGATATGGAAAAGATATACTCAAACGTAGCCATTCAAACACAGTTTTGTCCATCAACACTCAGCCCTCTGACTGACATGCCCAGGTTAATGCCGTTGCCTCGCTAGACTCCCTTGATAGTTGAAGCAGGGCAATGCACATATTCAGGGCCCTTTCTATGTGCATCTTAGGTCAGCTGAACCAGATGTTTATCAACTTGAAAACAACTCCAAAAAGAACCAAAGCATCTGCACTCCTAATTTGGACATATGAGGGTAAAAATAAAGTATCATAGTTCTGATGCATGACAAATAATCAACTTTTTTTGTATTGCCAATACCAAAATTTATCTTAAATTAATTTCACACTTTGTGATGGATTTTTTCTTATTTATTATCTGTTTCATTCTTAAAATAACAATAAATTAAACCCCCAGCACAATCATATTTAAAACTAACACTTCAAGAAGCTATTCTTCTTAAAAGGTAAGATTGAACTATAACAGATTTAACATTTAAATACCTACTAAAACCTTCAGTTTAGATTTCAGTGATCATAATTCAAAAAACACCCATGTGTGAAAATAAGAGAAATATTTATTTTTGGTTACACAGAAACTAAGCAAAATTTCAGTAATAAGAAAACAATAATAACAACAATAATAATTTAAAAGACCTTTTTGTTATTATAATACAATATTACATGTTATTTCATCTACAGGAGAAAGAAATTAAAGAAGAGGAGACTATCTTGACACAAAAAAAAATCCAAGAAACAGTAATGAAATTTGCTCACTACTCTGTTTTCCTAGCTCTTATTCATTAATTTATTTTCTAACACTTATTTTTACAATAAGGCATGAAAGCTAAAAAAAAAGGTTTTATTTAATCTACTTATTTGAAATTTTTCCACTTTGTTTCTTTCACTTAACAGAACATACAAAGCTTGATCCCTATGAAATTGATGTGACTGACTTATAAGGATAAAAATTAAGGTATCTATATTTTGGAATTTGATTTGCGTTTTAGAGAAATTCAAGCCACATTCAAAACAAATATTGCATTTTTCCATTTTACAATTTATTTGCTTTTCTGGAAAGGTTCATTATTCTGTATTTAATCTTTTGCTTATTCCTCAAAAATAAACCAAGTTCTTATTTTCCTCTTTTTGAGACCAAATGGAACTATTATAGCTGAAGAGCACTTACTTAAAGAAAGCTTTTTGTTGCTAACAAGTCTAAGGCCCTTTCCATTTTCTATAATAGCTTTCTCTGTGTGAAGTGGCTTATTAGTATTTACATTGAGTGCTGTGTTTCCATTGCCAAAACAACTCATAATTTTCTTTCCCCTCAGTTAAAATTTTTGCTTTGTTCAGAAATAATTTCTAACCTGGGGGGAGGAAGTTTCAATCTTTTTGCTCTCAAATCAATCTACATATTAGTAATATATCTAGGTCCATATAATTGAATATAGAGATGCCCCTCAAGAAAAATAAAAGGACTTTTAAGGATCTTGGTTTCTTTTTTTTTTTTCCTCTTTTTCTATCTTTACTTGGACTCTAAACTCTGATTGTTGTCTAGCTAAATCACATACTCAAACAGCATGGTGTGTAGTAATGGTGGTTGTGAGGGTAAGGTCAAATTTGTAATTTCTGAGAAGATTTCATGCTAAACCTTAAGTGAAAAATGCAAAAAAATATTCTTGAGTAGGACATGATGGAGATGCACAAATTTTTTTTTCACTCACAAGTCCTCTGCTTCACCTCTTGCAGCTCAGATCTGAGTAATATTAATAAATACGGAAAAAAAAAAAAAAAAAAGGTCTTCCAAAATCTCTACCTTATATAAAGCTAAGAATGAGTGATCACAAACAGACGATAGCTGACATTTCTCCTATCTTAACCATTCACTTTAATACTGAAAAACTTCATTTGGAGCTGAGACCAGAAAGATTTTTAATGAGAAAAAGGTGGATTTGAGTGGATTTGTGAGATTTGGTGATTTGTTTCTGTGTGTGTGTGTGTCTTTTAAAGCAATGTATAATATGCCTATATATACCTACTAATAGTTGGTGAGGTGGAGACAGTTTGATCTTTGGAGAAAAAAAAAAAGGTGGTTTTTTAAGACTTTCCTATTCTGTAGTTCCCTGTCAGAGCTATAAGGAGTGCAAGTTAGTAAACAGGATGCATTTCACTTTTCTGTTACAGATAATGACTGAAAAAAAGACACTGGAAAGAGAAAACACTAAGTTAAGTCCCACTGTGTTGTAATTCTTGTCTTTATGCTGAAGAAAGAAAGAAGACAACAAAGCTTCAGCCTTTGTATAACCTTAAAGACTAATTAGAAACACAGGATCGGTCATTAACTGGCACTTTATTATATGTACATAAATACACATACGCAAGCAAACATATGGGACCTGCAGAAAATCCAGGCATTCTACCAAGTTTGTGTAAATAATATTTTATTACCTAGAAAGGATAAGGCATATTTATTAGGCAAGGAAGGAAAAGAACGAGGTGAAAGATATGTAGATAGCTGTCTAACTACTTTATCTAGAAATTGCTCACACATGTGAAAGACTGGACAATAGAGGAATAGAGACAGTGGAGTCTGGAGACCTATTAAGTAGTGTCAATTTTAGATTAAAATGGAGCATTTTTAAGACTGTTCCACATCCCAGCCTTTGAGAGTTGAATGTCGTGTTGCAAAGAGATGATAAAAATCTCCTCAATTCGAAGAATCAAAAATAAATAAAAAGCAAAGATATGATGAATAACCTAAATCATAATACATCTATGCCCTTCAAAACAATAGAAAACAAGACAGTATATCCCAACAACTATTCGTTCACTTAGAAGAACTAGCTAAAACCAATAAAGCTTCCTCTGTGCAACATGGTATGCCTTTAACATTTGTTTTAGAACATGCTTTGCCTTGTAGCTCTGCCTTGTAGAAAATCAGTAAACTGGGAGAGCTGCATAAGTATATGCCAGAGTACATAAATAAAAAAAGTTATATATATATATGAAGTATCTCTGTTTGGCATGGGGTTTGAAGAGTGGAATAGGAAATGGCTCAATGACTTGAAAATCTCACTGCAATATTTAAAACAGGTCACATGATAAATCATTCTGAGGATATAGAAATATAAAAAACATACCACTAAATAAATATAAATTTGATTTTTTTACATGACAGCTCCTTCATGGTTTTTGAATTATCATCATCCCTTATGGTAAGTCTCCTATTCTTTTGTTTTCTGAACACTTTGCTGCTTTGCTTCATATTTATCAAGGACAACCACGGCCAAGGAGATTCACAGTGGCTATTTAGTAACCATTATTTTTCTTGCAAACTTACACATCAATAACTTGTTCCTTGACTTACACCCAAATAAAAGGAGAGCTAAGAATTACTCAAAAGAGAACACAGTAGATTTTCTCAGTGTTAGAGTTAGGAAGTATGGTAAGAAATATTTTATATACCACAAACTCTTTTAATAGCCTGAACATAAAAAAGTAGTCATAGAAAAATATAAATAAGGTCATAGTAAATAAATAAATTTAAAGTAGCAATCAAGCACATAGGAATAAATTTTAGAGGTTCAAAGCTGAGCTATAACTTGACTACAACTTATGAAGAACATAAGATCAACAGACAAACATAAGTAAGAGGAAGATAAAAGAAACTACAGGTACCTTAATTAACTGAGAAGTATAAAAAAGTACAAGTGATACAGGAAATATCATTGAATTGGCTGTTATGTTCTAATATCTAGAACATAATAGTTGAGTTGTGACTGAACAGTAGGATAGTAGCATAGACCTGAATAAGGCAGGAAGAAATTAGAGAATAAGTACATACATTAGATTGTAACATGCCTTCGGAAGATTCTAGTATGTAAGTACCTAACTAAAATAATCTTTGAACCACCAATGATATTGTTCAGGAGAAGCATTGGACCTATATGTAAAAGTGAGAAAAAGAGGACTCTGGAATTAATTAATAACAAGTTAATTCAGCTTCAACACTGCAGAAAATAAAAAAAAAGGCTTGTGAATATTCAGTTAAAGATCTACACTTAATAAAAATATACAAAGAGGATAAAAATAGGATTGTCGGGAGTCATCAAGTAGGGATTTGTCAAGAATTGACTGTGTCAAACCAATTTAATTTAGTCCTTTCATAGAAAACCTAGCAGAGCTCATAAAAGAAATAATAAAACTAATTCACTTTGACAGTAGTGGAACTTTATTTCTAAATGACATTTTCATAAAAACTGCTGATGAAGGAGATGAAATATCCAAAAGGTGGGTGTATAATCAACTGAATAACTTTACCCGAAGTGTAGTTATGCTATAAGATTGCATTTCTAGTAGGGATTCGTTGGGACCTATGCTGGAACTTGTTCCGTTCAGTATGTTCAGCTGTAGTTTGGATAGAATTAGAAGGTGCACTTAAAAATTTCCAAATTACATGAAGCAGTAGGGAGTGCAAACACTCTGGAGTGTAGTTTTAGAATTCAAAATTATCTTAGTAATATGGAGAAGGTAAATCTAAAAAAGAATAGAATAGAAGAATAGAATAGAATAGAATAGAATAGAATAGAATAGAATAGAATAGAATAGAATAGAATAGAATAGAATATAGAATAGTCTGAACCTCCCCTGGTGCAGTTTTGAACCACTCCCATGTGTCCTGGCACTGGACACCAGGGACAAGAGCTCAGCACCTCCCTCTCCACTGCCCCTCCTCAGGACGCTGCAGAGAGCAATGAGGTCACCCCTCAGCCTCCTTTTCTCCAAACTAGACAAGCCCAAAGTCCTCAGCCGCTCCTCACAGGACATGCCTTCAGCCCCGTCACCAGCTCTGTTGCCCTCCTCTGGACACATTCAGGGACCTTCACATCCTTCTTAAACTGTGGGGCCCAGAACTGCACGCAGCACTCCAGGTGAGGCCGCACCAATGCTGAGTACAGGGGGATAATCGCCTCTCTTGACCGGCTGGTTACGCTGTGTTTGATGCACCCCAGGATGTGGTTTGCAATATATGTTACTATTATTCAGTTGATGGGCTGATACTTTTTAGATTAGGAGACAAATGTTAATAACTTTCTGAGAACTATTGTAATCCGAACTTCACAGATGGTGGAAAGTTTATTAGAAAAATTATTAAAAAGTCACTGCAATCAACATGCATTTCAGGATTTTGCAAGCCTAATCTCTAAGTTTCTCCTAAATCTTCTGCTAATCATTCCAGTGACAGGAAATAAAAATAACAATATGTCACCAAAATGTGATTAGTGATGCTAAAGAAATATAAAAATTGTTATTATATAACACGGGGAAAGAAAGTCTATCTGACTGTCAGTAACACTGCTGAGGATCTGCCTGGCAATTATAGGGTATGCTGCTCCATGATAACTATTCAAAGCTTTCCTTACCTTGTCAAATATTTAGAGAATATTTGAACTTCATCAGCATTTCCTAAAATGCATCTGAAAGAATTATTAATGTACTTTTTTGCAAACTTTGCATGTAGTCAGGTTCATAACTTCAGCTGGTGAAACTCAGTGGTATATAGGAGGCTCACCCATATGTTCTGATTGTCCTTTTCACATCAAACTACAAAAGTCTATAAATTGCAGGCTGCAACTATAATATCTTTAATTTAAATGAGCTATCCCATTCAGTACTGTGGTGGGTTAACCCTGGCTGGAGGACAGGTGCCCACCAAAGCCACTCTATCACTCCCCTCCTCAGCTGGACAGGGCAGAGAAAATATAACAAAAGGCTTGTGGGTCAAAATAAGGACAGGGAGAGATCACTCACCAATTACTGTGATGGATAAAACAGACTTGACTTAGAAAAGTTAATCTAATTTATTACCAAACAAAACAGTAGAGTAATAAACCCAAATCTTAAAACACCTTCCCCCCCACCCCTTCCTTCTTCCCAGGCTTAACTTCACTCCTGATTTCTCTACCTCCTCGCCCTGAGTAGTGCAGGGGGACAGGGAATGGGGGTTGTGGTCAGTTCATCACACATTGTCTCTGCCACTCCTTCCTCCTCAGGGGGAGGACTCCTCACACTCTTCCTCTGTTCCAGCATGGGGTCCCTCCCACAGGAGACAGTCCTCCACCAATTTCTCCAACATGAGTCCTTCCCACAGACTGCAGTTCTTCACCAACTGCTCCAGCGTGGGTCCCTTCCACGGGGTGCAGACCTTCAGGACCAAACTGCTCCAGCATGGGTCCCCCACGGGGTCACAAGTCCTGCCAGCAAACCTGCTCCAGCGTGGGCTCCTCTCTCCATGGGGCCACAGGTCCTGCCAGGAGCCTGCCTCATCATGGGCTTCCCAGGTCACAGCATCCTTCGGGAGCATCCACCTGCTCCAGGGTGGGGTCCTCCATGGGCTGCAGGTGGATATCTGGTTCACTGTGGACCTCCATGGGCTGCAGGGGGACAGCCTGCCTCACCATGGTCTTCTCCATGGGCTTCAGGGGAATCTCTGCTCTGGCACCTGGAGCACTTCCTCCCCTTCGTGTCTGCAGAATTGTTCCTCTCACATCTTCTCACTCCTCTCTCTGGCTCCAAAAACTGCTGCTCTTTTTTTGTTTTTTTTCCTTCCCTTCTTAACTCTGTTATCCGAGATGCGCTACCACCATCACTGATGGGCTCAGCCTTGGCCAGCAGCAGGTCCATCTTGGAGCCGGCTGGCATTGGCTCTGTCAGACACAGGGGAAGCTTCTAGCAGCTTCTCACAGAAGCCACCCCTGTTCCCTCCCCGCTACCAAAACCTTGCCACACAAACTCAGTACAAGAATAAGTGGACTGTTGTCCTGATTTTGGCAGGGATAGAGTTAATTTTCCTAGCAGCTGGTATAGTGCTGTGTTTTGGATTTAGGATGAGAATAATGTTGATAACACACTGATGATTTTAGTTGTTGCCAAGCAGTCAAGGACTTTTCAGCTTCTCATACTGGCCTGCCGACGAGAAGGCAGAGGGTGCGCAAGAAGCTAGGAGGGGACACAATCAGGACAGCTGGCCCAAACTGGCCAAAGGGATATTCCATACCATATGACGTCATGTTCCGCATATAAATGGGAGGTGGGCCAGAAGGCACAGAAGCTTGGCATCTTGCAGAACATCAGCTTCAGATGGTGAGAAGTTGTGCTGTTCATCACTTGTTTCTTCTTCTTCTTCTTCTTCTTCTTCCTCCTCTTCTTCTTCTTCTTCTTCTTCTTCTTCTTCTTCTTCTTCTTCTTCTTCTTCTTCTTCTTCTTCTTCTATCATCATCATCATCATCATCATGTTCCTTTTCTGTTCTATTAAACTGTCTTCATCTTAACCCATGAGTTGTTTGTAGGTTTTTCTTCACTTCCCCCATGCCACTGGGAGCAGAGTAGTAAGCGAACAGCTTACAGTTGTGTTTTTTTCAGCTGCCTGATGGGTTAAACCATGACAACCATATAAATGTATGAAAAATACTTGCACAAACCTTGCAAGACAAGATCTTATTGCTTGGACATTCATACATTCATTACTAGAAAAATTACTCTTTTATTTTAGAAGGGGTTTTTTTTCAGGAATTTGATCCTGTGGTCTTTATTGACAAGAATGAAACTTTTGTATACAAAACGTTCAGTATCGTTGACTTTTCATTGTCTCAGGATACAGACCGTAGTACAGTAAGCATTCAGAAAAGTGGAGTTCCTGTGTTTGATAAAATTCTGAGTAATGATACTTCCTAAACTTTCTAGCATGGTCATATTCTTGAAATTCTTTGATTTCAGTTCCCATATTTAGCACATTTTTACACATTTCCCATTTTTACACATCTTTGTAAGCACCCTATTCACCAAACTCACTGCACACCAGAATCACCAAACAATATGACTAAATCTTATAAGATGCTTTCCTGATTTACCTGTCTGTCCATAGGGTTCCATTTTAGTTATCCACACATGGTCAGAAGCCCAGTGTTTCAGAATAATATTTGCTTCTTGCCCAGTTTTAGGTGAGGGATACATACATATAGCTAGGGAAAAAAAGAGGAGGGGTTAAAAAAAAAAAAAAAAAGGAAGCAAGAAACTAAGAGGATAAGAAACACAGCTGGAATGGGGAAGAAGAAGGGAAGAAGGGAGGCGATGAGATACTCCAGTTCTGTTAGACTTTTACATCAGTTTCTTTTAATTTGTATCAGAACGTAGTTTCTGAAGCAAATTTCCCATGTTTTCTCATTTATTGTGCTACGATGCTTTGGTTTGCTCTACAGACTGATCTTGGATCCTGAAAACTGCTTTATTTCAGTTGAAAATAAACTAGGACTAGACCAGAGAGGCTCCAATCATTGTTTTATTTGGACCAAGCTAGTCTCAGATAAAACCCTTTGAAAGGCTTATACTCTACCAATCCACTCCTATCACCCTGCACTATTTTCCAGTGTAAACAGAGCCTTAATCATACTGTATATTTTAACAATCCCCTGCCCAACTTAAGATACTTGAACTGACCTGAATCAGGCTATTCAGAAAATAGTATTTCCATATGAAAAATGCTACAGGAAAGATCAATCTGGTTTCGATTGGGGCATTTTCAGATACTGCAACCCTAGGGGCCACAAAAGTACCTAACATGGATATTTAAATGCTTTCACACTTAAAAATTAGAATAGGCATACTTAAGAATCCTGCTGAACTGGGGACCCTACAGCCTAGCACCTGCATTAAATATCAGTTAAGTTAAATGGAAAAAAAAAAAAATCCACTCCACCTTCTTTAATACGGTGGATTCCAAACCATTTAAATGAGTATTAGATGTTTCTGGTGCCTTTTACTTAGGCAAGCTGAATACATTCTGGATGTGTCAGTTCATCACACCAGGTATTTTATGAGATTCCCAACAGACACAATGCAGCCACTGGTTCCATGGCATTTATCACATACTAGGATTACAAATACAGAGGTGAATTTGATAGGCTTTGAAGTCCAGAGAAGACATGATATTTCCTGCACTTTTTTTGTAGGTTTTAAAAAGATTTAGGAATCTTGTGTCCATATCACTATAAATACCAATTCAACTTCCTTGCAGTGCTGATAACCTGATGAAAATATTGTACTGAAAAGGAGCACAGAGCCATACATGGCATAGAAAATAAATTATAGTCACAGCAATCATTATACATGAGTACACGACAAGAATTTTCAAAAATTACCCACTTGACTAGACAATATAAATGAACCAAACCCAACTGAAAAAAAAAAAAAAGCAAAAAAAACCCCTACAAAAAAACCCAAACCAAAACCAAACAAAAAATCAGAAACCCCACCAATTTGACACAAAAAACCAAAACAATACACCCCCCCATTTGAAACAAAATTAAAGGGTGTAACTTTCCATTTACTCCTAATTCACAGTGTTGTGAACTACCATCTCTCTCTGACAATTAATCCTATATATGGCACTAACTGCACAAAGAGGTGTCATATGAATATTTTGTAACATTAACATTACAAAAAGTGTTTGATGCACTGCTCTAAGCCAGCTCTTATTTTATTACAATTTTAGACTACATTTTTATTTAGTTAACTGATAGTATATGTGAAAGCAGAGAAATAACAGGATTTTTTTAGTTTGCTTGCTTTTGCTGTCTATCTCTTGTCTCTTCATAAAATACCAAAAAGTCCAATAAAAAGGTAAAAGTGGCAGTAAGTTACACACTCATATTCCATTACTGGACATACTGTGGGCAGGATCGGTGGTGTAAACACAGAGTAACACATTGCACTCACCTGTTCTGAATACTTCAATGTATATAAACACAATATTTATTTTAAATTTTTTATAAGAAAGGAGAAACATTCCTTCCTGAGAAATATGTAGAGGTATTCAATACCTACAGTCCCCATGCTGAAATAGTTTCTCATGGTGTGTTTGCTTGAAGGTATGCCAAAGGACCTGAGCAGAACAGCTAGCAATGTTCAAGAAAAAGTAACAAAAATGGTCTTCAGAGATTCTTTCTTAAAAAAAAAAAAAATAAAAAAAATCCTAAGCTTTCATGAATATGAACTTTATTTTTTCATTTTTGTTATCCATAAAATCCCTCTATTTAAAAAAGACAAGTTCACGATGTTAGCAGACATCTTTTCCAGGTTAATATTCAAATTAATCATTTTTTTACTGTGTAAAATGATACTTCTGTTCTGCTCATTAACAGAGGTCCAAGGGGTGAGTTCAAGAACTCAGCCACCTACTCATCCACAATTCTTCATTATTATCTCAATCCTTGGCTGTCTTCAGGAAATCTCCAACTAATTCTCTAGAAAAAATTTGCTTTAGAGGTACTTCTTAATGGAATGGGTTCAAGCCAAACAGGGCCATTTAGCCTCAGGGTCAGAGTTTGGTCCTAGATCATCTTTTATTTTGCATTGTAGCCATAGCTTAGCAAAATATTTCAGTATTTTACAATTTGTTATAATTCATGCATTTCTTTGGTTTTCTTTGTTTTAGGAAGATTTGACATCGTCAGTGCAAAATATAGAAAATAGGCATCTGTATGGAACTATTAATATGGTCCCAACTGGGGAAATAATTATTCTCATTAAGACAGATACCTAATAGCAAAAGTGTGTGGGGGGGGAAGCCAATAAATGTAGAGGGTTGAAACTTAAAACAAAAGAAAAAAATTGATTCTGACAGAATAAAGAACTAACTTAGAATTCTCTATGCTAAAACAAAACATGGGAGTAAAAATTACAAAATGCCAGAAGTCTTTCCCAGTTCTACTATGCTTTAGCTGGGTGAACTTTCACTGCATTTTGGCTGCATTAGCACTTAATGCATTTTCCTTCCTTATCTCTTTCATATATCTCTGAGCAGCAGAAACATAAACGATAGTTTCAAAGCCTCCATTTCCACCTCCAAAGTGCTTCCAGTAGTAGATGCGCACAGTGCACAAGTATCCTAATTATAAGAGCCAATAAGAAGTCCCTAGAGATGATGAAAAATAAAATCATGTTAGACTATGTGTAACATATTCCAGCTGCATTCAAATCCATATAAATGTGGATTCCAGTCTTATATGAGCCAAGAGATTAAATGTCTTGCTCATGAGTGTGGACACAGGACTTTGAACCTGTTATATTGGCAGAGAATATATAATCTGGTTGTGGTTTAACCCAGCAGACAGCTAAAACCCCACAGCTGTTCACTCACTCCACCACCAGTGGGATGAGGGAGAGAATCAAAAAAAGGTAAAACTTGTGCGTTGAGATAAAAACAGTTTAACAGGACAGAAAATTAAGATGGTGATGATGATGATGATGACAACAACAACAACAATAATAGAATATACAAAACAAAGAATGCACAGCACAATTCCTCACCACCCACCAACTGATGCCCAGCTAGTTCTCAAGTCATGGCCATCCCCAGCCAACTCTCCCCAGCTTATATATTGAGCATGACATCATATGGTATGGAATATCCCTTTGGCCAGTTTGGGTCAGCTGTCCTGGCTGTGCCTCCTCCTTTCTTCTTGTGTACCTCCTGTGGAAGGCTCCTGCCTCCTTGCTGTCAGGCCTGGGAAGCTGAAAAATTTAACTTAATTCTAAATACTTCTCAGCAATAACTAAAACATTAGTATATTATTAACATTATTTTCATACTAAATCCAAAACACAACACTATACCAGCTACTAGGAAGAAAATGAACTCTTTCCCAGCTGAAATCAGGACAAATATATAAGGTTTTAAAGTGCAATTTACCTTTTGGGGATACAAGTATTATATGAAAAAATCAGAAGGAAGAAACATGAAAGAATTTTACTTTGGCTTCTGCACGTGCTTTGAAGGTTAACAGATGTGATAGTAGTGTACTTGTTTTGGCTGAGGTAGTGTTAATTTTCTTCATAGTAGTGTGTATGGTGCTATGCTTTGGATTTGTGACCTAAACGGTATTGACACAGGCATGTTTTAGTTATTGCTCAGCAGTACTTAGAGTCAGGAACTTTTCTGCTTCTCACACCACCCAGCAGCCATTAGGTGGGGGGAGTACACAAAAAGCTGGGAAGGGACGCAGCAGGGACAGCTGACCCAAACTGACCAAAGTGATATTCCATACCATAGGATATTGTGCTTAGCAATAAAAGCTTGGGAAATAAAGAAGGAAAGGGAGGATGTTTTGAGTTATGATGTTTCTCTTCCCCAATAACCATTATGTGTGATGGAGATGTCTGAACACCTGCCTGGCAATGGGAAGTGGTAAATGAATTCAAAAACAGCTTTGCTTGCTCACACAGCTTTTGCTTTGCCAATTAAACTGTCTATATCTCAACCCATGAGTTTTCTCACTTTTACCCTTATGATTCTGCCACCCATCCCACAGGAGGGGAATGAGCAAGTTGCTTTGTGGGGCTAATCTCCCTACCAGTGTTAAACCACAAAAACTATTTATATTAGACCACCAGAAAATAATTTCAGTGAATCAAAATTCTTCTTGTCTTAGTGAGCAGGAATTCAGAGACATCAAGGTTCCCATACAGACAGGAAGCAGAAATGTAAATAATGTCCTCTGGAGGCACTGAGGAGCTGTAACCCTTTACCACTAAATACATGAAAAAATTAGGCAGTTTGGATCATTCTTCTGAAGGCAAGTACTTAACGTCCTCCTGGAAACTATTCACATGGAAAATAAGGAGGTGATTGATGACAGCCAACACAGCTTCACTAAGGGCAAATCGTGCCTGACAGATTTGGTGGTCTTCTATGACAGGGTTACAGCGTTGGTGGACAAGGGAAGAGCAACTGACGTCATCTACCTGGACTTGTGCAAAGCATGTGACACTGTCCCATACAACATCCTTTTCTATAAATTGGAGAGACACGGATTCGATGGATTGACCACTCGGTGGATAAGAAATTGGCTGGATGGTCACACTCAAGGAGTTGCGGTCAACGGCTCAATGTCCAAGTGGAGACCAGTAACAAGTGGCATTCCTCAGGGGTCAGTACTGGGACTGGCACTGTTTAACATATTTGTCGGCAACATGGACAGTGGGATCAAGTGCACCCTCACCAAGTTTGCCGATGACACCAAGCTCTGTGGTGTGGTTGACACACTGGAGGGAAGAGATGCTGTTCAGAGGGACCTTGATATGCTTTAGAGGTGGGGCTGTGGGAAGCGCATGAAGCTCAACAAGGTCAAGTGCAAAGTCCTGCACATAGGTCGGTGCAATCCCAAGCACAACTACAGGCTGCATGGAGAATGAATCGAGAGCAGCCTTGAAGAGAAGGGCTTGGGGATGCTGGTTGATGTGAAGCTCAACGTGACACAGCGACATGTGCTTGCAGCCCAGAAAGCCAACCATATCCTGGGATGCATCAAAAGAGGTGTGACCAGCAGGTCAAGGGAGGTGATTCTGCCCCTCTACTCCGGTCTCGTGAGACCCCACCTGGAGTACTGCGTCCAGCTCTGGAGGCCCCAGTACAAGAAAGACACGGACCTGTTGATGATCAGAGGGCTGGAGCACATCTCCTGTGAAGTTAGGCTGAGAGAGTTGGGCTTGTTCAGCCTAGAGAAGAGAAGGCTCCAGAGAGACCTTGTTGCAGCCTTCCAGTACCTGAAGGGGACCTAAAAGAAAGCTGGAGAGGGACTGTTTACAATGACAGGTAGTGACAGGACAAGGAGTAATGGCTTTAAGCTGAAGGAGGGTAGATTTAGAGAAGATATAAGGAAGAAATTCTTCATTGTGAGGAAGATGAGGCACTGGAACAGGTTGCCCAGAGAAGCTGTGGATGCCCCATCCCTGGCAGTGTTCAAGGCCAGGTTGGATGGGGCTTTGGGCAACCTGGTCTGGTGGAGGGTGTCCCTGCCCATGGCAGGGGGGTTGGAACTCGATGATCTTTAAGGTCCCTTCCAACCCAAACCATTCTAGGATTCTATGATTCTATAACTTTTTGGCTTTTTTTCAAGATCTCTTTAGAAATCTAGATCCTGTCAAGTGACACTTGTTAGAGAAATATAGAGATGCAATAAAGGCTGCTGTCCTTTGAATAGAATTGTGGGAATTAAGACAAGGTGTTAAGAAATGTGGAGTAAGCTAACGAAGTAAGTGATATGAGTTTGACTTGGAACATAATGTGTAACTACTGACATGTTTCAAACGGCATGGGGAGGGAGGTGGGCAGAATGACAGATAAGAGAAATTATTTTAGCAGCAACTTTTTTGGCTGCAAAGATCTAGCAGTATGTTTAAAGATACAAAAAAGACTAAGAAATATATGCAGATATTTTGGAATAAATACAAGTATAGGTTTTATAAAATGAAGATATATCTATAATCAGAAAAAAGTACAATGATATTTAGACTGCTATCATGCACAGTTCATTCCTTCTCTCACTGACCAATATTGCCTTGTTCTTTCTCAGTGTTTCCTTGTCTGTCTGAGTTCATCCGTTATGTCCTGTACTATATTTAACTCATAAATGTCATGAGGCAGGGATCATCCATCTGTTTTCTGCTTGCATGGCTGTTTTCATTGTAAGATCCTGATATAAGATTGAGCTTTCTTAGTGTTATAGTAATACTCATACTGATATATTTGTCAAGAACAAATCAAGCCAAACAAGTTTAAATTCTCTCTTCAACACAGTTTCTGGTTTAGTGGATAAGAAGAAAAAGAGAAAGGTAAAATCCCTGTTTGGTTTTTTTTTTTATTTGTTTGGTTAGTTTTATTTTTCTTGGCATCCTCATGAGTAAACTTAGAAAATGACATCTAAAAGTGGTACAGCAGTAACATGACTGTACAGCTCATTAAAAACCTGTGCTTTAAAGAGTGCTTAACAGTACCCCACAAGAAAACTATCGTAATATTTCAGATGGAAACCAGTACATCTAATAAGTTCAATTAAATAATTTCATTAATGATTTAGATAATACAATAAAAAGGGTGCATATAAAATCTTGGACCTGGAAATAGTTGCAATTTCTGAGGATAAAACTAGAATTTTAATCATCTTGATTAATTGGAGAATTGGTTTAAGATCAATAAGATGAAATTCAGTAAAGACAAGGGCAAAGTACTGTGTTTAAGCCAGAAATATCAAAGGCATAATTGGAAAATGGGAAATAACTCAATGGAGAAAATGCTCAAGGAATATCATGGTTGATACACTGTATCGAGTCAACAGTGTGATCCTGTTGCATAAAAGTTAAATCTCATTATTATGTATATTTAAAAGAATATCATATATGACAGAAGACTGTTAAACTTTCAGTTGAAATTTTAGTTTCAGTTTTTAAATAAATTCTAGAAGAGATGATTGTATACAGATGTATACTTACCAAATTTAGAAGTGATGAGCTGTAGGAAATTATTGAAGGTGATGTTTTAAAGGAATGATTAAAGAACATCTTAATACCTTTCTTTTGACTGTGATTATTTATTTTTATGCAGGAATGGATAGGACAAGAAACAATGTGTGGAATTATCAGGGAGTTGGAAATTAAACAGTTAGAAAACCTAAGCACAAGAATTTTTGAGTGTTCCTTACTTTGAATATCTATTGCTGCTGTATTTAAGGGGAGGTTAATGAATATCTTCCAAGTATATTTGAAGTATACTTTATCTCCCTCAGAAATGGAAGAAACCCCAAACACCTAGGATATTTGCAGACTTTTTGGTTTTGGTTTGTTTGTGGTGTTTTTTTATAACTGAATGCTTGTCTGTAATTAAGAACAAAATAAAACAAAAAAGCTTTTTAATATTAATATTTTTAAAAATTTTAATATGAAAACTTTGAATGTGAATGAAAATGGTGAAAAATTATATAGAGAAAGCCAAGGTACTTGATTCTTTCTTTGCATCAGTCTTTGCTATTAAAAATGACATTCAGGAATCCAAGGCCCCTGAGATCAGAGGGAAAGTCTGGAACAAGGAAAACTTACCCTCAGTGGACAAGAAGTAGGTGAGGGAGCACTTCAACAAACTTGACACACATAAGTCCATACGGTCTGGTGGATTGCACCCATAAGTACTGAGGGAGCTGGCTAATGTCAATGTGAAGCCACTCTCAATTATCTTGGAACGGTCATGGTGATTGGGAGATATTAAAAATGCAAGTGAGCAACAGACCAGGATAATCTGCTCTAGCTGACCATTCTTGGAGCAAAGGTTTTGGACTGGATGATCTTAAGCCATCCCTCTCAACCTAAGTCATTCTGTTACCATCTCCAGGGATGGAGACTCCACAACTTTTCTGGGCAACCTGTTCCAGGGTTTGACCGTTACATGATAAAAGTGGTTTTGTATGTTTAAATGGAATTTATTGCATGTCAGCTTGTGCCCATTGCCTCTTGTCCTGTCAGTGAGCACTTCTGAGTATAGTCTGGCTTCCTTATCTTCATTCCCTCCCGTCAGCCATTTTTACACATTGGTAACAATCCCATCCCCCCCCCCCCCCCCCCCCCCGAGAATTCTCTTCTCCAGGCTAAACAGTCCCAGCTCTCTCATCCTTTCCTCATATGAAAGACCACAGAATCAGAGAATGGTTGAGGTTGGAAGGGATCTTTGCAGGTCCTTTGGTCCAGCCCCCCGTTCTTAGCTGCCCAGGACCATGTCCAGAGAGCTTTTGAATTTCACCAAGATGGAGATTCCACAGTCTTTCTAGGCATCCTCTTCCAGTGACTGGTTACTCTCACAGTAAAGGGCATCACAGCCTTGTTGTTGCTGCATCTCATGTTGCTGAATGCCACTTGTCCCTTGAAGAAGTTGGATGTCGACCACTGCAGGAGGGTGTGTTGCATAATGAATTAGCATGCTGAAGTCTTGTTCGTTATTGGAATTAACTAGAAATCACTCCACCGTGAATGGCCAGGCACCACCACACATGGAATTGAGAAAGAGCTCTGTCTGTCCAGCTTGTCTGTGTCCAGGCTGGGTGAGGTTTCCCACGGTGCTCCAATCCCTTAATCATTTTTGTGGCCTTCTTCGGGATTTTTCCAGGAAATCCATGTCTTTTTTGTACTGAGGCACCCAGAACTGTGGCCTTACCAGTACTGTATAGAGGGGAAGGATCACCTCCCTTGAGCTGCTGGCAATGCTTTTTCTAATGTAGCTCAGGATTCTGATGGCCTTTTTTGCCACAAGGGTGCACTGCTAGCCCATGGTCAGATTGCTGTCCAATGGGAATCTGAGGTCTTTCTCAGCAAAGCTGCTTTCCAGCCAATCAGTCCCCAGTCAGCTCCCAGCATGTACCAATGCCTGGGGTCACTTCTCCCAGGGTGCAGAATTTTGCATTTTCTCTTGTTGAACTTCAGGAGATTCTTCTCAGCCCAATTCTCCAGACTGTTGAGGTGCCTCTGATGGCAGCACAACCCTCTAGTGTATCAGTCCCTCATCGCAGTTTTATATCATCTGCAAAAATTTGCTGAGCATGCACTCTGTCCCAACATACAGGTCATTAATGCAGTTGTGAAACAGGTCGTAGCACTGACCACAGAGTACAAAATTGATGGCTTGCCTCCAGCTGGACTCTAGCACTGATCACGACCCTCTGGGGCCAGACCATTCAGCCATCTTTCAATCTACCTCACCACGCATTCTCTAACCTGTATTTTGTCAGTTTGCCTATCATTATGTTATGGGAGACAGTGTCAAATGCTTTACAAGGGATAAGCCTTACTGCAGTAGAGATAACAACAATGGATGACTCTATGTTCTATCTATGCTTTACTCCTCATGAAATAACTTTTTGCATTTTAATTTTTGTTGATTTAGACACACAGTATGAAATTCATTCTGAGTTTGATGTCAGTTTTCCCTTAAATATTACAGGAACTGATTTTAGATCTTTGTTCTGAATCAAGTATGAAGAAGATTTAAAATAAGATACTGTCTTAGTGAGCTCACCGCCATGGCATAATACTGTTCTGCATTCAGGTCACTGAATGCCAAGTGGAACAGCATCAGGTGGAAAGACTGAATGTGACTCACATCAGAAGGTATGGAATGTGTCATAAAATTGATTCAGTTGACAGAGCATTTACGTAAGACTTAAGAGTGAGTAATGCGTTAAACTGGCATAGAGAGACCACTGTCTGTTTTGGTTTTGCCTTTTATTAAATGTACCCCCAAACACTTGATTCTTATGTGGAAGAAAACCACAAGGTGAATTTGTGAATAGCTGAGGCTGGCCCCAAACTGACTGTCTTTTTTTTCAAGGAAGGATAAGAACAACAGGAAGAATGGGAAGAACGAGGCTAAAAGTGATAGTAATAACAATGCATCATAATGAAAAAAGATAGATTTGTTTTAAAGTGGGCTTTACTAGTAAAAAAGCTGTATGCAATTTGAATGTTACTTTTTATTTATGGCAGAAGAATTTGATGTTATTAAAATTAAATATACCCTGTCAGATAAGTAATGGGAATAGACTCACAACAGCTCGGCTTTGAAGGTCTTGACTAGCTAAAGGAAAATGTGATTGAGTCCTAGAAATTACAAAATTTAGGCTTCCAGGATTATAGTTTGGTTATGCTAAAATTTTTCAGTTTAACAGAATATAAAAATAGGTGTCAAGTAGATTTGGCCATGGATTTTTTTAATTTGAACTATTCCTTCAGGGGCAGCTGTACTACTACGAGCTTCTACTGTAGCTTCTATATTGGCATGCATAGAGTTCTTTCAAGTTTTGATATTCTGACTCAAAATGGAAGGTACTTATTAACTGGAAGAATCATGACGCACACTGACCGGGGAAGCGGGGGGGGGGGGGATAAAAAAGAAAAAAAAAAAACAAAAGAATGTAGGATTATAGTAGAAATGATCTTGAAGTCAAATTACTACAGTAATTTGAGGAAGAGGAAGAAGTATGAAATTGCACAACAGATAGTTGAGAAACAATCAATCCATATGAAAGTTATATCAAAACTTTGAATAAATAATAACCTTAAATAATGGATCCTGATAAAATATATATGCCTCCTGCAGTGTTAATATGTATTAACTAACATGAATCGTAATATTCATTACTTGCATGTCAAAATTTTTTGTGAATGTTGCTAAAATGAACAGGTATAAGAACTGGAAGAAATTAAACACCATATCAATATTAGGTTATTAGTTTGTAAACACAGAATACAGATCCACTATGTCTTGCTTGACTTCATGGGTGAATTTGTGCTTTGATTTATTTGCAAAACTAGCAAAGACATAGGAAAGAAACAAATGGAAAAAACCCCAAACAAACAAAAAAAACCAACAAAGGCAGGATCTGATGAAAATAAATTCACATGGATATAAAAAATATGACACAAAGGTTGGAGCCTAGTGCAATGGAACTAAAAGTACTTCATGAAATTGCTCGTGAATTGAAAACTAATGTTTAATTTTATATATATATATATATATTTTTAAGAATGGTCTTCTGAAATTAAGCACAAAACATGACTTCATTTATGAGGCTGCTTGGAGGATTAAATGCAAAACAGAGCTTCCTTATCATATAAAAAATTAAAAAGGAGGATTGTTGTTTTTGACTTCGGGTACAAATTAATATTCCTGCTAGCAGCTTATTCCACCTAATATACTGTACACTGGTAGTTCATTGGAATTCAAATAATTTTTATATTTCCTAATCTATTCAGGTGAAATAAATTTCATTCTTTGCCAAATGCTAGCTACAAAATCACAGATATATATTGTTTCGCAAAACTGAAAAAATACATTAAACTATACTAGATAATATCAACAAATTGAACATATCTGCTGTTATGTAAAGGTATGATAAATCAGTCATAAATATTATACAACATTTTTTAGTGTTTGGTTATATTTAAAAATTGTCATATGGTGAGGCTTACCTAAAAGCATGCTCAGACAAATGAGACTTTTACTGCATCTGCCCAGCTCTAACTCATTAAATGTTTCATCTATGTGCTAACAAACAAGCAAGCAAACAAACAAAACCAGATGATTTTTTAAGGTGTCCAAAAGCTTTGGACTTCATCTGCTGCACTCTAATGATTTAAGTATGCTTGGGAAAGAAACAAAGGAGAGAAAAACTCTTACTAACTTTATTTCCTTCTAACACTTTGGGGACAGGAAAATAAAAAGGTGACAATACATTTTAGACTATTAACTGCTAATTGGCTTTAGATATGGAATAAGTAAGAGACATTGGCCAGGGGTGACATGGTCAACAATGCCATTGTCCATTTATGCTGAATATCAGAAAGTCGTAAATAGTGAAAACAATAGCCTCTTGGCTGGAAATGCATCCATGAATGTCCAGCACCATGTTGAAGGCTGAGTCCGAGGAGGAGCTCAGCCTTGTAAAGGCCCAGGCACCAGACCACACTTTGACTAGCTGGAGTGAGCATCCTGTTCCCTGGAGACCATAGTACCAGTTGTATACCTGGACCAGAGGTCTTGGCTAATGTGAGCATGTTCTGTGCAGACTCTGTGTGTGTATGCATGTATGTGTGTTTTGTAGAATACAAATTGCTTCCCACCCACTATGCCCATCCAACTATGAGAGAAAAATACTAGATTTTATGTCACTGGGCTTCTATTCTTGAGGCTATTTTGCCCCTAAATTTATCTGTGGTAGACAGTAATATAACAGTATCAGAAGAAATTTTACATGAAATTTAAGTCATTAGTTAGGTAGAAAAAACATTAAGTTTCTACCATGAAATCCCTTGTAAAACTTATTAATTAAAAAAATAATTTGAAAATGCTTTCAGAAGCTATCAAGTCCAAAACATGGAACATAGAACAAGTAAATGGATTGCACTTGTGGATTACGGAAGTTTTTCCCTAGAGAAAACAAATAAAAACCTGAACCAAACCAACCCAACAAAACCTAAACATTTACATTTAAATAACACATTTGCATCAACTTAAAAATAGTTTCATTGAATAGAATGCAATTCATTAAATGCTTTCTCAGCAACAACTTTCAGTTAGGAATAACTGCTTGCTTTCATTTTACTCTGACAAATCAGTTCAATCTCTTGTTGTGTTAAAAAGCTCAAGTGATTGCTATTAACAAATTTTAATTTATTTAAATTCAGTGTGCATTAAATTCATTTATTTAAAATACAGCAGGTTTTTTTAGTGAAAGAACAAATTGTCTACAGCAACTACAATAACAGAAAACAGAAGAATGTCCACAAAAATAAATGTGAAATTCAGGCCTTCCAATAAAACTAAATATTTATATAGTCTACTGGTTAAATAAGTAGGGTAATATTCTTAGGCATTGGTAAAGGTCTGGTGTGCATTAAGGTGCCTAAATCTGAGTTTCAGGGAAGTTATCACATAAAGAAAGTTATCACATAAAGAAAGAATGAATAATGCATGTCTTCATATGGCCTTATATCCCCAAGGAATGGCTGTCTAAACCTGGAGTAGAAGTGCTGGAGTAGAAGATGGATACATTAATTGTATAAATCTCTACTTTTGCCTAGTGGAGCTGGCAACAGAGAAAAGCATATAGAAAAGAGAACAGATTGATACAGAAGAAAGCGTAATCAGTATTTTGAAAAATGAGGTGATAATCTTAAATTTAAAAAAAAAAAAAAGTAAAACCACTTATGAGCAGTATCAATCACAAAATAATTTTATGTAGTTTTTACAATCTCAGATATGCTACATAGAATAAATCTAAAGAAAAAAAATATTTAAGCAGGTGTGGCTAAGAAAGTAGTCATTATTATGTATTAGCAACTGAATGATGCTTAATACCATTGTTTCAGTTTCATTTTTGCAAATCTTGGTTCTTTAAACAATTCTACCTTAAAAGATGAAAAATAAACATAATTTTTTTTTTTAACTAAAAGTAGCTGTTCACTCAATAATGCACTGTGGTCTCATTCTTAATAAATGTCCTTTAAAGCAATATGACCAAATAAATAGATGGATATTGGGAGAAGAGCTGCATATTTTGCAGTATGATTTATGCCATTAACAGAAGAAAAAGAAAACTACAAAGAAAAAAATCTTTATAAAACAACACTGTATTTATAAACAAATCAAACTTATATTTACTTATGAATAAATAATACAAAATCTAATATATGAGGTTAATTTTTGAAGGCATTTATATACCTTAGGTGGAATTGTTGAAAAGAATCCAAAGAAGGGAATATCTTTAATTTAAATTGAACTCTTCTTCTTTAGGAAAAAACAGCAGAACAAGTCTTACATCGTGATGCAGGATTTTATAATACTGGGTCTAGAAAATGACTTAATTTTAAAACAGTACTTCCTCTAAAAAAACCAGTCTCAATCATCTATTAAAGGGTAACTTTATTTTGCTTTATTAATAATCTTAGTTAATTCTTTTTATCAGTAATTTACCTTTAGTAATAAATGAAATTGTAATTTGAAAAACATCCCTATTTGCCTGTGCCAGAACTGTCAATGCTATGGATGCTGATGGCCAGGTGCAACGCAACACCAGCGACCCCCAACTAGTTCTGGACAGGACCAAGCCACCTGCCTGGCCTTCCTGGCTTCAATCTTCCAGGGTTTTACACCTTTTCTTTTGGCATTTTCCCTGATGAATCCTGGAGGTACTAATGATCCCTTCTCACCAGTCCCACGTACCTGTGACTTTCTCATCTTTATGCAGACTTTCTTGCTGCTCCCTCACAGCAGCCCAAGCCCCCATTATGTAGCTGGGCTATACGAGAGCTGGGCCTGGTACAGACCAGACAGTAACCAATAAATCTTTTTTTCTAAGTCCCAGATGCCTAAGTTTCTCAAGACAGCAGCCAGTCATCCTGCCTCACTCATAAGTCTAGTGAGGAAACAAAACCTAAGTTCTTGAAGGTTGGATTTGCCTAATTTTATGAAATCACCATCATTTAACTTGGAAGGAAGCTCAGGATTTATGTAAGAAAAACAGTATGCTTAAATATTAAAAAACTGACTTACCGTAATTTGTTTTAAGTGAAACCAGTACCTGTAGAGTTAGGTAGAATATCTTTATCTTTTATTGTTATGCATTTCTCATTCACTTTCTCATAATTCAATCTTTATCTTTACTGGGCTGTATGGTTTTCTGATCATAATTCTATAGAAGTCTGTGGTAAGCCTTATACATAAATGCCTGAATAGTTTTAAGACTTCTGACTCAACACTTTCTGCTATTTCATCCATTAGCTCACTGCATATAATTTTTACAGCTGTAATGTGCTAGTATTGCATATTAAATTGCTAATCACACTGTTGGGCATTATTGTTTCTCTGTTAATTTATTAATATTAGATTTATCCCAAAAGACACATATCACAGAATCAGAAGTACATTATATGTGTGTACACAAAGATAAAAAAAAATGCTAAATCTCTAATTTTGTTTTCCTCACTATATCATTTTATTTCAATCTTTCTTCAAGATAATAAAATACACTCATAATAAAATTCTTGGGAATTTAGCTGTGTGCCTCCCAGTACTGTTATTATAAAATACACAAAACATTTTTTTTCTTTACATTAACCTCTAAGGCCTAATTTCTACTTTAAGGAAAAAAAAAAAAAAAAAGAAGGAAAACAGTTTATTTTTATTTTTTTTTAATCTGATATGTTCTGTAAAGATGCTAAGCATTCCTTAGGAATGCAGAATAGGTGATCTCAGTAAAGACTTTAGGGATGATTCCTACAGTATTTATTAGCAAAATTCTTCTCCAAATTTTAAATGAAACGTCCATCTACTTCCTTATAATTCCTTCCATATTAAATGAAGTGGCCAAATCATCCCAAACAGGAGAACAAAGCAATGCCAGAAGGAGACACAGCCATCCCAGAAGTGTGAAGGCAAACCGAACCGACTCCAAAAGTGGGCCCAAAGGAGGAACAGTAAGATAACAGACAGAATCGCACTTCAAAGATGACCTGTGTCACAGAGTCTGGAGTCAGCCAGGTGTCCCCAGGGAGAGTCCAGGATCTTGTGGATCGTGTGGAGAATTCAGTCTGTTTAGGAAATGGACAGTACGTGCAACATGGGAAGTTCTGGGACAGAGAGGCTCCATTTTGGACAAAAATTAAGTCCTTTTTATAAAATAGAGACATAAGAGGCCATAGGCCACCACCACGTTCAGCAGCCTGTAATAGTTTCTATTTTTCACCTGTAACAGAGAACAGATTATGAGGTTTTCTGTTCTTTGAGACCAATTCTATTTTCCCAGACTGTTTTATACCTTTTCAGGTGTGGTGGGTTGACCCTGGCTGGGGGCCAGGTGCCCACCAGAGCTGCTCTATCACTCCCCTCCTTCACTAGACAGGGGAGAAAAGGTATAACGAAAAGCTTGTGGGTCGAGATAAGGACAGGGAGAGATCACTCACTAATTATCATCACGAGCAAAACAGACTGAACTTAGAGAGGAAATTAATCTTATTTATTACTAAGCAAAACAGAGTAGAGGAATGAGAAATAAAACCAAATCTTAAAACACCTCCCCACCCCTCCCATCTTCCCGGGCTCAACTTCACTCCCGGCTTCAACCTCCGCCCCCCTCAGCAGCACAGGGGGATGGGGAGTGGGGGTTACGGTCAGTTCATCACACGGTGTTTCTGCCGCTTCTTCATCCTCAGGGGAAGGACTCCTCTCATCGTTCCCCTGCTCCAACATGGAGTCCCTCCCACAGGAGACAGTCCTTCATGAACTTCTCCAATGGGAGTCTCTCCCATGGGCTACAGTCCTTCACCAACTGCTCCAGCGTGGGTCTCTTCCATGGGGTGCAGACTTTCAGGAGCAAACTGCTCCAGCGTGGGGTCCCCCATGGGGTCACAAGTACTGCCAGCAAACCTGCTCTGACGTGGGCTCCTCCCTCCACGGATCCACAGGTCCGGCCAGGAGCTTGCTCCAGCGTGGGCTTCCCACGGGGTCACAGCCTCCTTCAGGTGCCTCCACCTGCTCTGGCGTGGGGTCCTCCATGGGCTGTAGGTGGAATCTCTACACCCCCTCATCCTCCCTCCGTGGGCTGCAGGGGAACAGCCTGCTTCACCATGGTCTTCACCACGGGCTGCAGGGGAATCTCTGCTCCGGCACCTAGAGCACCTCCTGCCCCTCCTTCTGCACTGACCTTGCTGTCTGCAGAGTTTCTCACACCTTCTCACTCCTCTCTCTGGCTGCAAAAGCTCTCTCTGACTGTTTTTCTCTTTCTTAAATATGTTATCACAGAGGCACTGATTGGCTTGGCCTTGGCCAGCGGTGGGTCCGTCTTGGAGCCGGCTGGCATTGGCTCTGTCAGACACAGGGGAAGCTTCTAGCAGCTCCTCACAGAAGGCACCCCTGTAGCCCCCCCACTACCAAAACCTTGCCACGCAAACCCAACACATCAGATTATAAGCTGCTATTACAGTTTCCTGATTTTGCACTTATTGATAGCCTCTCAGGGTGTCTGTGGTTTCTAGGTACTTAGCTGTACTTCAAAGAGGCCAGCTGTACTTTTCAAGGATGCTTCTGGTTCCAAGGTCTAGTTCCCAGGCTCACAGCTCCCAGCCTGGCAGGCAATTTCTCTGTCAGCATTTTCTTTTTCTCAGTAAATTTCCGTTCTAACCAGGTTGCCTTTCCGGTTGCTCATATCATAAATATATGAAATATACTGGATAAAAATACCAAATTTCTCTGAAATATTATTAAATGATATTATTAGATTTGTTTTACTGTCAGGGACACATAACATCAGTTAGGAAGTCTGCTTCACAGCGAGGACTAAAGAGACAGATTTCCCAAGTCTTAATCTTGGACATCAAAGAAAGTTCCATATGTTTAGAAAGTTTCTTAATCCTAATTAAGTTTTTATTTCCTTTTATGACTTTATGCATATACCTAAGAGTCTATATGTAAGAGTCAATTTACATGTGGTGTCATTTCAGAACAGAAGCCTATTAGCTAATATTTTGCTGTAAACAACATAAGGAACGGTATCAATGTCATGAGGAATAGTGGCAACTTTGAAAATATTCTTTGAAACCTTTCTACAGATTTGTATCAAAATATATATATCCTGGTTCATTTATTATCTCTAATTATCACTTAAATGCTCAACTGCCTGTTTCCTTGGTGAAACTAAATATTTCATAATATGTTATGCACCTATTACTTCCATTAAATGTTATATCTCATGCTTAAATACTTGGGAAATCCCTGGGCAAGATTTTCAAAGGCACAAATAGTGTTTATTACACTCTGCCATCTTGCTTTCACAACTCAATAATTTCAAATGGCAAACCTTCCTACTGTTGAAGCCAGTTAATTTGCTATCCTTAAAATCCTATTTGTTTCCCAGTATATGGTGATATGCTCTTCCTCACAATTTTTGTAACAATGGTCCCTACCTTAGAGTGTTTTCTTCTTATGATAACCCACATTTTCTTTACTCTTTTTGCCTTTTTTTTTTTAATAATTTATTTCTAGGAAGTTATGTTTTGTCGTTAAGTGTGTCCATGGACGACATGCTGTCAGAGTAATGTAACATACATCTGTAATTAATTTTTCTTTAATAGATTGCCTATGTAACTTTTTGATGCAAGTTTCCTATATGAATTATAGTCAGGTCCTTGACATGAAATGTATTTATTGTAATCTGTATTTGTATACCTTTCAAGATTGTCGGTAAAAACAGAATAAAATAAAATAGTATCAATGAAGTATTTAAAAAACTCACCCACATTTACCTGAACACTCTTACTTCACAAGGAACTTAAAGTGATCATTTATAGAATAGGCTGCATAATGGATTGAAAGCTAAACAACAGTCATCAAACTTAAGTCTTTGAAATTGAAAAAACAACTTGCTAGGGTGTTTAATATTTAGAAATACTTGATAATTATGATAGAAACATTGTCTACATAATTTTCTCCTATAAAATACATTCACACAAACCCCAAAAAAAGAAGACAGCTGTGAAAGTAAACAAATAAATGAAGATACTTTCTTGAGTTTGACTTGTTCATGAGTTTAATATAAACATTTGAGAGACTTGAATTTTGAAACTTCACACACAAAATGTATCTTAGTTTATAAAACATGCTTATGGAAAGTTCCACGTTTTTGGGACCTACAACCTTTTCCCAGCTGTATTCTCTACAGTATTAGAAACTTACTGTGTTGATGGCAACATAAATGTATATGCTGCTTGAGAGAATGAAAAGATTACCATTTCAACATATTAATACATGAAACATATTGTCTTTTTATAGTATTTAAACTGTAATCATTTTGCCAGTAAAAAAGTGACAGATATTCATATTAGTTATGCCAATTCATATTGCTTTGAGAAGCAGAGAAAGAGAAATGGAAATAGAAAACGAAATTATGAAATAAAATATTAAAACATTTTCTGTTCTTGGAGGAACAATAAGCTGGGCTAATAAGTGTAAAAAGAGAGTGTACTTTCTGATAGTGCTATATCACCTAAGGGTAAGAAGCTTTGGTAGGAGAGGTTGACTCATTCGTTCAGTCTGAGGGGGAACTGACAATCTGGATGCTGATAGCTGGTACGAACAGTGTTGCCAGCAGGTTATTATTTAAAAGATGGACACCTTCTCTTATTTGTAAGGTCATCTGAGTGAAGCAAGTATAGAGAAAATACGCCTAGAAATAATCTTTTGTAAGAGCACTGTGAACATTCCTCCTTATCATGGAGGTTTGTCTCCCTGCGACACCAAAGGAAAGGGGGGCAGTCCTCAGCAGCACTATCTCTGTGCTGACCCCAAGCCCCAGCAGCCAGACCCCCAGGATGTGGGGATGCAATCAGGGCCCTGAGAGCAGCCACCCCTCTCAACAAAGGTTGTCCCTACATGTTACACAGATCCAGTGTTAGAGGTACTCGATATGAAACATCCTGGTTGTAGCAGGAGCACACATGTTGGCTTCTGGTTCCCAGGCCAACTCAGAAGTCACCATAGGATATTTCAGGGTCTGTGGAGCTCTTTAGTTTGGGACCACCACAAAGGAGTCCCCAGTCACCATGGGACTGGCTCAGATATCACTATATAGGCTGGGGATCAGGCCTCAATGACACTAGCACTGACTTGGCTCTGAAACCAGACAAACAAATCTCCAGGAGCAGAGATGCTTTCAGAGTCTCCATAGTTTTCCTGTCGTAAGCTTGAAAAATTTAAGGTTGGTTTTGCATTATGAGTCACCTCAGGATCTTAGGTCAGATAGTCAAACTTGCCACGGGTGACAGACCTCCTGCTTTCAGAGAGTAGGAGAATGGGGCGCTCAGTCTGGAAGCATTAACATGACTTGGCAGTGGTGCCTCCATAATTTACCTGCACATACACTTTTGTGGTAAAGCTGTGGCTCTGTATCTTCATGCAGGTGGCTTAACTGCAATTAGTTGATGTGGATAGAGATAGGTGGGTAAGTTGGTGGCAATGATTCCTGACCTGTGGTGTTTGAAATTTTACTTCAAGAAGTACAAATTTGTGTGAAGAAGACGGAACAGCAAAATATGAAAGAAATTTTCCTGAAAGCCTAAATGCACATTAAAACTCAGATATGCAAGCATGTTAGGCAGGGTTTTCTGTATCTGCATAACTGCAACACAACCCTTATTCAAGACTGGGATCTAAGATGGTTACAAGCAAATAAATAGATGGAAAAGGTTGTAAAATTTATGTTTGGCAGTATCTAAGGGCTGAAAATGTTTTCCAGTAATTAAAATTGAATACAGTACTTTTATATTTATAATAAATACTGGATTGTATTCTTCTCATTGGTAGACCAAATCTCACCAGAGGAAATTTATTTACTTATAACAAAAGATATTGAAGATATTGTTAAATTGAAGTATAAAGAGGTAAAAATCTTTACAATATAATTGTGAAATAGGTCTATCTTCCATCTTATTGATGTCACATAGCAAGTCTACATATGAATTAGAACTCAGGTTTTCCTGAGTATTTCTTCCAAATGTGTATCAGAGCTGCTAGATTATATCATCCAAAGAAGGGATTTTCAGTATCCAGGAAAGGCCTACTAGTACTTAATTTGGTGTCACTCATGAATCTATGTCATAAAAAACCAGTACGCTTTTCTCTTTCTTTCTCCCTGTTCTGTTCTTTTCATCGTGGTTATGATCTCTGTTCTTTATAGTCTTGCTCATTGCAACAGAATTTTGAGGTATTCAGGAACCAACAGGTCAGGCAAATAAAATTGTGAAAGTATTAAAAAGTATTTAAAAAAAAAATTACTGATTTGATATTTTGGCATCTGGAAATTAAAATAGTTGGGGTTTGTGGCTTGGGTTTTTTGGGTTGGGGTGTTTTTGTTTTTATGTGGGGTTTTTTTTGAATTCTGCAGTTATAGTAAAAATCCTGGAAATATTGGATGCAGTGGATCCAGTGGATCTTTGGTTTTTGTTCTTCTGACTAGAAGTGTAATTTCTGGGATTTTTTGGGGAGGCGGTGAAGGATTGTTTGGGTTTTGTTTTGTTGTGGTTTTTTTGGGGTTTTTTTGTTTTCCCATTTAAAGCTATTAAGGGGAATACATTTCCGCTTAATAAATAAATTGAATACTGAAACTCAGGTTGTGTTAGGCTTGAATTTTGCCTTTAGTTCTTAATAAGGAATAGTGAGCAATACTATAAATTGGCAAAATTAATAGAGAATTTTTTTTTGTTTTTCTTCAGGAGAGCAATGTTTGTATGTTTTCATGTTCTTTTCTATTAAGATCCATTTCTTAACAGTACATTCTGGCCTTACATTGAAAAGTATTTTAAAGAATGATAAACGGTTGCCAAAAGTAGGATCTTGTTTGTCTGTTACATACTATGTTTTAAAATTATGAAATTCACATTCATATTTAGCTTGTAAAACAGATGTTGATATGTATGATAAGAACAATACACGTCTCGCAGTACTGTAAGAACAGAAATGTAATAACATGTATTTATTATTACAGACAGTTCTAATCTTTATCAGAGCAGAGGCCATCAAGGACGGCATGGTGGTTGGCATCTGGTAGACACCACCTGATGAAGAGCTAATAGGAAGTCTTTAGACAATTAGACAGAGTCTTATGATAGTAGGCCTGTTGTACTCAAAACATTAGAATCACTAAGTAGGATTGAATTACGAGAACCAGCTGTATGAGCCACAGTTTGGAACCAAGTGTCTCTTGCTCTGATGTGCAGTTTCAGTTTTTGGCAACAAGAAAGGCCTTGAAAATATGACCACAGACAGAAAACAGAGGACATACAACCATAAACAACTCAGTGATGGTGCGTTGCTGGTCCTTTCATAAATGTGACCCAAGGGCATTTTTTTTTTAAAAGGCAAGCAGCAGCAGCTATCACAAAGAAAAACATCACCAAGCAATGGAGTAAGTCACCTGCCCTGTCCTGAAAAAGTGACCCCCCTACCCTGAAAAACATTCTGCACTATGTAGTCCAGGGTGGAGGCCAAGCAATGGGGACTGTTGAGAAATAGAAACATCTGGATTGGAAGTGGAGAAAAGATTTGATGGAGAAGGAGAAAGACGACGAGCCTCCTCCACTTCCTGTTTCCCTCATGAAAGAGGTCTCCAGCCTGATCATCCTGACCACACTGACTGAGAATGATCAAGGACCACAGCCATTGGCACTTAATATTGCCTCTATGGTCATGTATGCCCACAGCTGATGTACGATACGTGTGTTAAGGCCCAACTGCTTTCAACAGGTCAACTGATAATGAGTAAGAACTAATCACTGAAAATATGTGTTATTAACAGATGTCAATCCAGTAAAGTGTTTCTTAAGAGTTTGAAACTGGGCTGATTTATCAGTCCTCTGAACAGTCCTGTTTTAGCAATTTGCAAGTTTCAGAGATCTATATATACATATATGTATGCAATCCAGGGTGGACATCAAGCACTAAGGACTGCTGAGAGATGGAAACATCATATGTATGCATGTATATATGTAGTATACACTCATACACACATGCATGTTTTCAGCTGTGATTCCTTTTGTTGTTTTGGTTTTTTTTTTTCCTTGAATCTTTGCCAAGGTCTGTTCTCAAACAAGTCTTAGGAGAGGGAAGTATCACATGTTTTGGAAAAGGACCAAGATAGGAATTATTTATGCAAAGTGGGCATACAGGGCTTCACAGGATAGAAGAAGATGTATCCAAGGATGAAGAGGAAGTGACCAAAGCCACCGTGAATCTGCTGCCTTTAGGTGTCCTGGAAAGGTTTTGGTGGCAGACAGAGGCTGTGTCTGATGCTTGGAAAAAGGCAATGCCTCTTTTGTCTTCAAGCAAGAAAAGATAGAGGATCCTGGAAACTACAGACTGTTGTATTCAAAATTCTGTCATGGAGAAAAAAAAAATGTGGAAAAAGAATTAATTGTTAGACTAACTGAAAACTTTACAATGTAATTGGAATAGAACACATGTATAGCCCAGTTGTAACAATACCAAAAGTTCTAGTCCCGATTAATACAGCAATGCTTCATGAATAAGACAGTCAAAATTAGCAGGTATTGACAGCCCCTCTCTGATGTTAGAAAGATTTCTCTGGGGGCTATGACTGCCCCCCCGCCCCCCCAGGGCAGCAGGGGAGGGCTGCGCGGAGCTGTCAGGGCCATGGTCAGGCTCGTCGGGGAGCAGCCTGATCCTCATGGCCAGGGTCCTTCTGCCTCAGTCCTGGCTGAAGCTGGTGACATCTTTCTGTGCCTTCCTCCACCCCCACCCACTGGCTGCCTTCTAGGGGCCCCATGGGGGAGGCGGAAGGTGCCCCCCCCATCCCATGACATGAAGGGTTGATGTTGCTCCCATCTCAAGTCAGCCAGGACGTTGCCCCTGGCAGGTTGGCGGTGCTCCCCGAGCCAGCGGCAGCTCCCACCGGGCAGCGACAGTCACGGGAGTGCAGGGTGGGGGAATCAGCGCCAAGTGGCTCCGAACAGCTTCATGTAGTTTGCATAAAGTATTTATTTCTCACATTATAAAACAGAACAGAAATGTTCAAGTGGGGTTTTTTTTTTTTTTTAGAAGGAAATCATGTGGGGAGAAAAATGTGTAGGTAGGACAAAGGCAGAGGCTAATTAAAGGTATCATTTCTGGTTCCGACCAGAAAGGCCATCAGGGGCTCTTGATGCTCTGGGCTTATTTATTGACTTAAGATTTAAGAGTCAAATTTTGCCCTGAAAATGCTAGCTGCAAAATGTTTTTAGAGAACTTTTTTTCCTCTTCCATTTCATAGTAAGTGTGCTTTAAGCTCAAGAACTTGTTACAATTACACTATACCAAGTACATAAGTAGTTTTATGAACAATGGAGCTAATAGTTTCTTACATCTAGGCATGTGTTTACTGGCTTTTTGTTGTTGTTGTTTGTTTTGGGTTCTTTTAAGATAATTATAGTACTATTTCCATATACCAATGTTGTCTTTACTCAACATTGTTTTAACAGTGTCATATGCACTGTGATGCTCAGCAGCAGTAATTGGATTACAGGGCCAAAAAGTATTCAGAAAGCTTATTCATGCTCTATAGCTTGTATCTTCCTTAACTTCTGTGACACTCCTGAGAAGGTAACTCTCTTGAAGAGCCCTGACTCACTTCTAGTTTTGCCTGGAATGAGAAAAAAAAAGATCCAGAGATTACCAATGGGGAAACAAACACAGATAAAATAATCATTAAACTTTGTTTTCCCAGGGAACACACTTCAATAAACACTGTCTTTAACATAGTCCACAATCAACGCTTGCTGGAAAATGCATATGCTTTGAATAAACATAATGTATAAGGCCTATTAGGGCTTAATTCTATGAGAGGAAAAAAATTTCCTGAAAGAACAGTGTCTTGTAATTAGTCCTTCTAGGAAATACTTTTATGACATCATAGAGATGAGGCTTTACTAAAGAACAAAATAACAGTTTTAAGTGCAAGCATTACCTTTTGGTATTTCTTTAGCCAGTTAAGCTAATGAAAGCCACAGATAGTTAGCAAATGACTTAAAATCCTGAATGGCTAGCAGAACTCCACTTCAGATTTCGAGTATTAGCAATAACAATGATTAAATAAAATCTTCTGATTAACTGAACATTAAAAAAACCTAATTTGAATAGTTGGTGAGGGGTTTTTTATATGTATTTGTTCCCATGAGTGAGTGTCACACAAAATTAGACCTTTGTTTGGAGATGGGAGAATCAATATATGAATTGTGTGATTTTTTTTGTTTGTTTGTTTGTTTTAAAAAGTTTTACAAGAAGAAGCAAAGGCAAATACTTCTTTTATTAGGCATAGTTATGCAATGCTTTGAGCTAGAAGGGGCAAAAATGGTGCTGGAACAGATGTTCTCACTCAGAAAAAGAGTTCCTGAAGCTCAGAGAAATTAAAAGGCTTAAAATTATCCTATTCAGTTATTCTATACACTGAAAAATATCCATTTAGCAAACTCTTTCCTTTCCACCCTTCCTCCCTGCCTCCCATCCCAAATACCTACAACAGAAGTTTTAATTTTAATGAATAAATCATAGATTTCAGTAAGGCCTGAACCACAATATCAACTTACTTAGTTTAACACTACTGCTGCGGAGAACCAAGCAACCTTTACCAAAGCCAGAGACAAGACAGACTATTGAGGAGAGGCATAATACTTTATGCAATTTATCAGAAGGGGAAATTCTAAAGATAAGAAGAAAAAATAGATGTTGAAGAAAGAGTGACAGCATTATTCTAGCTGTCAGTGTGTGTGTCTTCTATACCATCTCCACTGCATATGTTTACAGAAAATAGGTGCTCCTCCAGATGAACAGAGAAATATTAGGTAGGAAACGTCTCGATGATTAAAATAAAAACCAGAGATACAAACAACATATATAATAAAAGTATGCTGAGTATCCATATACATCCAAGAATAGGCTGAGTCATAGCAACAAAACAAAGCGTCAGCTCTTATCTCACTGGAGATTCCCATTATTAAGACAAATGTCATCTTTTCGGATATATATTGCTGGCAGAGATAAAACCAGTGGAGCTGTAGAATACAATGCTGATGAATCAGTAGGTTACACAGTTCCTTTTACATCCTTTTTGAAGGCAAATATTGCACTGTGCCCTAAACTGAATGTGTTAGATATGCTGCTTGAGGAACAAAAAACAACCAGAAATCCTCATCTGTAAGAAAAGCCACAAATCACGGTTACGTCTTCAGACACTGGTGTTTGTACTTATCACAACACCAAGTATTAAATATTTGAATGAATGAAAAATTATATCTTTAAAATATCATACCTTTCTACTTGACGGTTCTACAGGTGGCTGTGAGTTTGTTTTTTCCTCTCAGAGAATAATTTGCTGGCTGGATGAGACTGTCTAAACCACTTCTGATAGTATTTTCACACTTGTATTCTCAGCCTTTTTCTGGGAAATGCCATGCTTGTGTAATAGCGTCCAGACTAGGAATGCTCCTTTCTCTAAGGCTTACAATTAATTATAGTGACTAAAACTTGAGCAATGTATTCAAGGTAACTGTTCAATCTTGAGGGTTTCATTCTGTCTGTATACAGAAGATTAATTTACTGCACCAAACTGGCTTCAGAGGATTCATTTTTATTCAATATTGTGCTTCTCCCATGGAAATGGGACTAAAATACCCTAGCTAATGCAGGATACAGCAGACACAAACCTCAGAATATTGAACAGCATACAATTTATTTCTTTTTTTACTTACCTGAAACTGTCACAGACAATCTCCATGTTTGCATAAAAGGCTGAAAGGTGTGCAGGTGAACACCACTGTATTTTGTAACTTAGAGGGATCTAGATAAACAAAAAGCTCAACCGTTGGAATTATAACAGAATATTTTAAGTTAAGCTAAAAATGTCTGCCTTTGAGAAATACACTTGTCTGAACATAGCAAATTCCTGAATTTTTTGTTTTTACATTTATAGTACCATAGTATCTTTAAAAGTCTTTTTTTGTTATTAATATAACACTATACTTAGTTCATTAAATGCTGCTTTCATTTGCTTAAGTTACAGAGTATATGCAAAGAGAGAATTACTGCCATTCTGTATAAATCAGTCCCCAAAATGGAAAGGACAAGTTAATGAAATAAGGAATATTTTTGTAAAAATTTCATATGGGCAATACTGTAGAAGTGTCCATACCAAACACCGTGTTCATAGCTGTGTTCATAACAATGCAAAATTGTACAAGTATACATATAGAATAATATACGTATTATATTGTTGAAAAATGAGGAAAGAAAAGCAACACACAATTACTGTTAGGAAAGTTTGAAATGGCACAGCATTTGCAGAGAGCAAAAACTTGGCAAAGGTAGGTAAATTTAATGGGGTGATGTGATAAATTACTGAAACACGTAGCTTACGATATCTCCCTTGATGGAAGCAAAGAAAATCAGTCACTTTTCAGAATAAGGGGGCTGTATTCTGATCCTGAGAGACCCTGAATGGAATTTAGTGATCTTGATTGGGATGAAGCTGAATATGATTTCTTAGGACACCTCAGCAGAGCAGAATAAAGGTGTGATCCAGAGCAAGCCTAATTTCTCTGACTTCTAGGTTTTTCAATATCAACAAAAATAAAGACATTAATATTTATGGATATACTGGGAGAAAGCGGGGAGGAGTTAGAGAAATTGGGACTGAACTTGAGCCCAGGAAGAAGGGAGGGGTGGGGGAAAGTGTATTTTAAGATTTGGTTTTATTTCTCATTACTCAACTCTGATTTGATTGGTAATAAATTAAATTCCCCAAGTTGAGTCTATTTTGCCTGTGATGGTAATTGGTGAGTGATCTCTCCCTGTCCTTATCTTGTCCCAGGAGCCTTTTGTTATATTTTTCTCTCGCTTGCCCAGCTGAGGAGGCGCAGTGATAGCTTTGGTGGGCACCTGGCCTCCAGCCAGGGTCAACCCACCACACTAAATGATCTATTTACCTTTCCCAGTAGTAAAAAATGGATATGCATCTCCATGCTTTCAAGAAAAATTCCAATTTAATTAACAAAAATCAATACATTAGTGCCATATACAAGCCTTTTGTAATTCTATGTTCTTTAGTTTAGGTTTCAAATGGGATATAAGTGTAAGACAATTCCAAGTGCATTCTTTTGGTGCTCGAGAGATGTTACATACTATTGCTGAATCATGAACATTTTATGGGATTTTACCCAGGAATCATTTTATTTGTTACTATAATAAATATTTAATATCCCCTCTGACTATATAAAGTTTATCTGCATTTGAAAATAAAATCATTACTCTTCCATCTTTATCAGACTTTTGGAAAAAACCTCAACTTTTGTTTTAATCAGTGTATTTTTGCTTAATATTTATTACTTTACTAAAGGTCATTAATTGTAGCAAATTTCAATTATATTGACTTGGTATTCAACATGAAATATGTAGATAATGCCTATATAACAGAATGGAGACAGGTCCTCCAGAAATATTTTGTTGCTTGTCTTTTGTTGATGGTCTTAAGAGTTAAATACTTGTACGCTAAGTGTTGCAACTGAGGCCTCAGAATAATAAATGGCAATTCTCTGCTGAGGTGATTTGCATTAAAGAATTCAACCCCACAGCTAGCATGCTAATCTAAAGGGCTCCACATTAGCAAACTGAACAAGGACTATATTCAGGCATAGGCAGATGCTTTTCCATAGTGTCTGGTTCTTCTGGCTAGCTAGTCCTTTTCTAGACAGGACTTGGGAACATTTGAAGAGCTAGCACCAACACTAACTCTAACAAATAGATAGCATGAATAATGTCATCCAGCTTTTGAGGGGATAAATTCAATCACAGAGCTATAAACTGTGGCGTAGTATCTGTCTTTAGGGACAGACAAAGAGCTCAACTGCTTTTTATTTATAGCATAGTTTTAGTCAAGATGATTCAATTTCCAATACATGCTTTACTACTGACTCTACGTAATGCTTAGCAATTAACTTGAAACTAGATCCCTGGGAGAACCGGTCAGTCAAAGGAATATAGAGACCTGTTCAGCTGACCTGCTGGATTTGTTCAATTCAGGCAACATGAAAAATTCTCTAGACTCCATTGACTATATTGATTATATTTTCTCAGACTATAATGAATCCTTACTATGTATGTGTTTACTTGCTCCTATTCACCTGAATTTATGAATCTGAATCAGCAACTGAATCCCACCCAGAGGTCTTTCTGTAGCTGAACTGTAAAGGCAACTTTCAGAGCACATTTCATTCTGTAGCACTGAGATTAGCATTTAAGATTATTCATCCCACTATGTATGACCCAAACTAATTTCCACTTCGTGATTTCCAAGTGGTCCTTCACTTTTAGTCAGAACAGAAATATCTACTCACCAGTTACCCTGTTCATTTTACACATGCTTTCCAACAACTCATAAGGATCATCCCTGCTCCTTGCAGGACTACCTAAAACTAAACCACATGACTAAGAGCATCATCCAGACACTCCTTGAACTCTGACAGACTTGGTGTTGTAACCACTTCCCTGGGGAGCCTGTTCCAGTGACTGACCACCCTCTCAGTGAAGAGCCTTTTCCTAATGTCCAACCAGAACTCCCCCTGATGCAGCTTCATCCCATTTTCTTGTGTCCTATCACTGATCATCAGAGACAGGAGATCAGCACGTCCCCTCCACTGTCCGCCTTGAGGAAGGTGTAGAGCACGATGAGGGCACCCCTCAGCCTTCTCTTCTCCAAGCTGAACAAACCAAGTGACCTCAGCCGCTCCACCCATGTCTTGCCCTCGAGATCTTTCACCACCTTGGTTGCCCTCCTCCAGACACACTCTCAGAGTTTGATGTTCTTCTTATACTGAGACAACCAAAACTGCACACAGTACCTGAGATGGGGTTAATTTTAAAAAGGTAGTAGTACAGCATCATCTACAAATGTGTGAAAATAATTGTAGGTATATGTTTTGCTTAGGATATTAAGAAAAATACAAGTAAAAAATACAATTCTAAAATGAAATGTCACCTACAGCAAATATCACCATCTCTTTTGTTCAGGTATACTCAAGGCTAATTCAGTCTGCTTGTTTGAAAAAAATGCATAGTTGATATTTTCATCTCTAGGGTGTAAGTTAGTCATAGGAATTGATACAGAGAAGACAGCTAGCTTGTCTTTAATGTTGTTCAGAGGGAAAAACCCACAAGACAAACTCAGCCACAATGCAGTCAGCTAGCTCTCAAAGTTACTTATTTAGAAAAAATAAGATTAAGTTTTAAAATAAATTTTGAAAAGTTGGCTGCAGGGACAAATCAACCTTGTTTTTTATTCAGACATTGTGGGGTTGTTCAGGAAGATTCTGGAGTGAAGTGCATGGTATTTGTGTGCTAAGTTTTGTATAAAATGATTCACTTACTAATATATGTGACTTTCTAGAGCATCATGACCCAGAAAAGCAATTAAGCACATGTGGAAGGATTAAGCATTCAGGTATCCTATAAAGTCTAAATGAATAGTGGGCTGACAGAGAGGCATTTTGAATGCTAAAGGAATTCTTAGCTAATGAAGGACTCCTTGTAAAATGTTCAGAAATCAGTAGAGCTTTGGAGGAAGTTAAAGAAATCAAAGATTGAAATTGCTGCATTCAAGTCAAAGCCTCTAACCTATGAGAAAAAAATTTTTTCTTGTGGCCTCTGAGATATACCTGAAACATACTATTTGCTGGTCAAGCAGAGAACAAGCAGAAGTGCACCACATAAAACTTACTGGATACTTAGGAATAATGAATGGGTGGCTCAAAAGATTGTACCAACTTTGTTAATATATGTCTTTTAATTTGCATTACATGTTTATACACTTAGATTATTCAGTCACATGGTTCTGTATGTTTAAATTCTTTTATCGATTCTGAAAAATTCTAGATTTGATCTGCCTCTTTTTCATGTAGACTATTAATAAAAACCTTGCTTAATAGGCAGCATAAATGACCTAAATGGGAAATGCAAAACCAGCTAGAAACTGATATCCCAAATGAAAATGTCTTAAACAAATGCATGGAAGTCAATGCATTCAACTGAATTACTTTTTCTAACACAATATACATTACAGATTAATTTAGATTTCACAGAGATGTCAGCAATATTTATGGGTTTGTATTTTTAATTTTTTTTAACTTCTTTTAACAGAAATTCTAATTCATGAGTGTGATCTGAACAACAAAATAAAGAAAATATCCAGTCTATTATATATCAACTGCACTTGGCAGAAACAAAATAATGTTTCTCTGAGGTCTGTAATAACTAATATATTTGCAAAGGTAGGAAATAATAATTATCTCTGTAAAGATTAAATGTTTAAGCTGGAAGGAAAAAACTATAATAATAATAATAAAAAATTGCTTGAGGAAAATGAGAAAAAAGAGAACAGAAGAACTGCCTGACAGACTTCTCAATTATTTCTTAATTTCAAGTCATGAAATATGAGGAGACTTCCAAAAAAAAACCCCAACCAAAACCCAACAAGTTTGTAAAGGACATACAAGTAATTCAATTAAAGAAAGTACTAAACTGCTTTTTGGCCACTTTACATTTGTTCTTTAAAGTTATGATAAGTAGCAGCTTTACATTATATTACAATGGCTTATTAAAAAGAGTTCTAAGTCATAGAGTTGCTACATGAAGCAACTTCAAATGTTGGTTTATCTAAACCAGAAGGCACAATTTTACAACATTTAAATTTAAATTAAAACTTTTAAGAATAAAAGAAAATGCAACTCCTGCACTTCCATATATGCTGTCCTGTTTCTTTGTGCAAACTTCTTATACCAATTAGTTTTTGAATATTGACTGACTTCTATCTCTTCTCTTCTGCCATGAAACCCTATAATGGTCAAAGAAGAAAGTCATTATCTGTGTCTTTTTTCAAGACATTGTGTTGTCTTTCAAAGACGAGGCATCAAAAAAATTATCTCAGTTTAAAAAGACAAAACAGTAACACATAATATCTATATAAGTGAACTCTTATACATCCAGGAAGAACTGCATCTGATTGCCAAGTGCTAATTCTTTCTGTCTTAACATTTGTCCTCCTACCAATGTTCTTCCTTTCAATGTGTTCGTATTATTATAAGTTGGCTGATTCTCAGGACACTGTGTCATATTTATCTTCAGAGTTATTTATATGCAAATCAGTGCATAGCTACACCATTTTACTATTTAATTAGAAACGGCAACAAGCCTATTTCAGCAAACAGGTTTGCTAGCTCCAGAAACCATATAGCTTTATTACTTGTGCAAAGTGAAGAACTGAAGGCTTTACATGCAGAGGTCAATGACTGCCTTCGCTGAGAAAGGTCTAATAAGATTGAAGACTGGTGTAAAGCCTCTGCACTGCACTGACAATGTGTCACAGCATTGACTGCAAGGAAAGTCAGATATTGTCCATTTTCTATGGATATTTAAACGTTGGCCTCTCTCTTCCGAGAACTAACAAAAGTGTTAATTAACATCAGAAATGGTGGAAACCTTGATCCTCTAGAAACTTGGTTAAAATATCCTGCGTAAGTTATGTGGTCTACGAGTAAATCATGATGACACAGGCTCACTGACTTGAATCAGATCCAAATGAGCTTCATACCAGTAAAGGTATGTTCCAAAAATCTCAGGACTAGCATTTTCATATTGTTTTTCTTCTCTAGCAATAATTCTGACTATTACTTCTATGCACATAAAATATCAATAAACTGGTAACACAAATAATTGATTTTATTAACTATTTACCCATCATTATTTGATAATTGCAAGTTATAACAATAGTAAAAGTCATATTCTAACTTATTAGCATGTGGAATAAATAAACCTGTGTGCATCTCAATAAAGTAAGGCTCTGATGATTTCAAGAACTGGAAGACACCTTAACATGGAAGATGACAAGTTCAATAATAATTTTTTGGGAATAACTTTAGAGTATGAAAATTTTGCCTTTAGGAATAAGATGAGATGAGAGGCAAACACTTTGTTTTAGGGATATTGACTGAGAAGCCAATTCCTATAAATATCTATATCTAAAGGAACTATATACGCACACCTAGAACAATTCTGAACTATTCCCATGTCCTTTAAAATATCTTGCACTCATCTGTAAACCGAAGTGGAAGGAGTAAATCAGAGTTTTAGCCCCAGTTAGAAAAACCTTTAAAAGATTTAAATGTTTGAACCAATGCTCAACTATTAAATAATAGGAAAACAGAGTAGATCCCACAGGTAAAAATAATAAATGTTGGCATTACCTCTGACAGTGGCCTAAATTATGATGATTAACTTTTTCCAGAGTTCTCAGTTACAGCTGTAACATCATGTAAGTAGGTATCAGGTGTCAGTGGGTAATAGCAAATTAAACCCGCCTATTCTGATTCTTAGCAGTCAAGTAAGGTTACTTTAAGCAATGCCAGTGAAAGTTCAAATTCATCCACCATTGCATTGAAGCACATTATCATTGCTCATACAATGTTACAGCTGACATGCAGCTTCTTTTTATACAGTCTCTTATATGTTTGCTACGATCTCTCTAACAGCAAGCACATCCTTACACGTCAAATATTGCTGTATGTTTCACATATTCACATATCACTGCATGAAAAATTTCTAAACTGAGAATGAAATATGTACAGGGATATCCTACCTTTATTAGATTTTCTCTTCATGTTCTACAATGTATGGTACTTCAGTGAGATACTTAATTCAGAAATAGCATGTTCTAGCATGAATTAGCAAATCAAAGTAAATAAATGATCCAATGCTTATTTTAGACAAAGTTCCTAATGTCTCCAATGATGCAATGTTAGAGTCTTTCTTGACACAACATCTATTTAAAATGTCACTAAATAAGGGAAATTCTTTGAGGAACCTGGAATTCTCATATTTGTACTCATTGAGAAGATCATATACTGAAATAATGACTGAGAGATCAAACCATACTAATAAATCAGCTTAAAATGTATCAGAGTACAGAGGATTGTTCCCTCAATATTAATAAAATTATGAAACAGTAATAAAAGTGGACACTGTTAAGGGAAACTGACTCCTGTTAACTTAAAGGCACAAGAGATTTCTTCTCCTCCACTTGCTGCTCTTCCTGTTTGCAGGTAGCAGCTGGTAGCAAGGCAGAGCACATGTGCTAGAGATCTAACTACACACCCTCACAATATACACACAGCATTCACATAGGGTATGCATGAGCAACACCTACAGTCCTATCTCATTAATTGTCTCCAGCTGATCAGGATGGAAACTCATGAGTATACGTACACATATTCTCCTTTGATTTGCAGTCACTCCCCTATTTGTGGAACCCTCAAAACCTGCACCAGACCATAATAATCCATGCCTGTTTATCCAGGCTCCAGCTTCAACCTCAAGTCTTTCCAGACTCTGGCCTCCTCTTACTTGCCAGCTGGTCTAAATGGAGATTTACTAGCAGATCACAGAGAGAATGGAGAGCAAGGCCACACAGTACATAGTTAGGAATGCAGTTTAATAACAAAACAAGACAAATTGCACTGATCAGGCACAGCACTTGGCTGTACAAGCATACTCACCTGTAGCATGTGTTTACACATGACTGGTCCCTTTTACCCTCCCTCCTCTCCATTTTCATATACTCATTCCTCCCTGATCCACCTTCATCCCTCCTTTTGGCTCTTCTCCTGAACATCCCATAATAAGTTTTGTACACTCCCACAATCAAATAAATATCCTGCGGTAAGTTTTGCACAATCACACAAGTACCTGCAAGTGTTCTTTCATAAGTTTGCTCCCTCCTATGAGACCTGTGACTATTGTGTTTCCCACCCCTTCTTACCAGCTACAAAATTCTGGCTGAATGTCTCCAAGGCTGCAGTTGAAAGGTTAGTTCAATGGACCTTCAGTCAGTGACCTGAGAGCTCTGGTCTTTGAGAGTATCAAAAAAATTCTTTCTAACTTGGTTTTGTGGTTTTGTTAGGTGACCCATTTGACAACCTCAGTCAGCTGATCAGCCACCTACTTACCTGCTGATACAGGTGAATTGGTTTTCCAAGTTTGAAGACAACTTGCCCCCCCAAGTTGTTTTGGAAGACCAGAGTCTCTTCTTAATGTTCGCCTTTCATTCACATCTATTGGAATTTCACACCACACAGAGGAATGGTCACAGAGATCCCTAAATGTAAGCAGAAAGTATTTTTCTCTGTAGCCTTTCAAAACCACTGAGCTCTTCCTTTGTATGACATGCAGGGTTTTCTTTAATACTTGAAGGGTGAAATTCACTTTGAAAATGTAGATAACTATAGCTAAGTATCTGAGTATGCACATCTACAAATATAATTAAAATTAAATCTATTCAGTTCATTCAGTAAATAGAATCCATTAAGTTCTTGAGCTCCTCTTAGACACCTACATTTGAAATTTTGTTTGTCAAATAAATAGCTTTCTAGACTGCATTGACTACGTTCACTTGGGATATCCTCATTTGTCCAATTAGAGGCATTTAGTATTCTTTGAAGAAATCTTTAAGGCATCCCACCTGGCTTCCAGGTACTGAGACAGAGAGGTAAGGATGTCTGATAGGTCCTAAGGCATGTTGAACAGTCCTGTACATAAAGGTTGGATATCCTGTCAGTTCAGAGACCCCTGACTATGGCAACCACATTGACTCTCTCAGGGACTAAATTTAGCAGCCTGAATCACATATCATAGTGTGGCATTATTGCTCATAATTTTTAAGAATGAAGTACAGGATAATAGCATTTAGAGTTTCATTTCTGTTACCCAAAGCACTGACATCACAGAAACTGGGGATGAATTATTAAAACAAAGGCTGGGGGAGGGGAAGCCCAAACCCAATTAAATTTCATAAAATTAATACAGTCTAAAAAAGAAACAAGTAATAAAAAAGAGGAATTAGAATTTAGCTGTCTCTTGATATAAACAATATCAAATTGACATATATTTGCAAAATGTCTGTTCATTGTGTATGTACATATTGACTTTTGTGTGTATGTGTGAGAGAAATGCAGAAAACTGGTATTAGAGAAGAAAATTTTTTATTTAAAAGGATTAAATTATCTGCTTATGTACAGAGAAGATAGATAGTGGTGAAACAGTAAAAAGTATACTCTCATTTTCAACAGTAAGTAAAATAATTTTGCTCTTCTAGAATTTCTCTAAAATAAATTGAAATTTTGTACACCCAAATGAAAAAATTTGAAATGTAAGACCAGATATTGTTTTGTTTTAACTTGTAATGGTTTCTGACAGTCTTCCTAGCTATGATTTGCTACTGCATCTGAGATCAGCACTTCATGATCTGCTTATGAGTCAGTATTCTAAGAAACAAAACAATCATTGAAAGAGAAAGACATATCACCCATGAGCAAAAACTAAAATAAAATATTAAGGTAAAAATACAAATTTTGTACTGACGTTTGAAAGTGTATTCAACAACTTATTTCTGTGACTTTCCTCTTTGCTGCTGTTATGCACATCATTTACATCATGGTCATAATGACTGCTTTTAACTTCATCTTTCACAATCTGCAGTGTAGCTATCTATATCTGGATTTGTCATTTAGATGGCACTTAAACTCAGTGGCAAAAAAATGGTACTTGTCAGGGATGATTCACCAGACCTATTTTAGTTGTTTATGTAAATATGAAATCAAAATCATTCTAGAAGTTCCCGTTTCTGCCCTTTAGCCAGAAAAGGAGTTCAGACAGAGTTGAAATGGTGACATCTACTTTCTAGACTTCTGAAGTCAGAGGCAATGAACTTGTTTATCAGGAAGAACTTAGCTCTGTACTCCTCTGAGATCAGAATACACTTTGTTCTACACTGGGGAAAAAGATTCCTCTGGTTTGTATTGGGGAATCACCATGAACAGACATGTTACACTCCATTCCACAGGAGAGATCTGCATCCAAGTCCATGACACAGGGAAGGAAAGAGAAAAGAGCCTGGCTTGGGAAAGGAATGACAATAAAAAAAAAAAGTTGAATTGTAGACACAGGGAAGGGACTCATCTCCAAGAAGAGAAAATGGAAAAGATCCATTCTTCTGCTTCTAAAATTATTTGCACATAAGTATAATCTGGTTGCTGAGATAATGATTAATATTATTTATATAATTTATATTATTCAGAGATGATCAATGGCTGTAAGTGAAGATGATGATCAGAGGACTGGAGCACCTCTCCTCTGACGACAGGCTGAGAGAGTTGGGATTGTTCAGCCTGGAGGAGAGAAGGCTCCAGGGAGACCTTGTAGCAGCCTTCCAGTACCTAAAGGGGCCTACAGGAAAGCTGGAGAGGGACTGTTTACAAGGGCATGCAGTGATAGGACAAGGGGTAATGGTTTCAAGCTGAAGGAGAGTAGGTTTAGATTAGATATGAGAAATAAATTCTTCACTGTGAGGGTGTTGAGGCACTGGAACAGGTTGCCCAGAGAGGTTGTGGATGCCCCATCCCTGGAAGTGTTCAAGGCCAGGTTGGATGGGGCTTTGGGCAATGTGGTCTACTGGAGGATGTCCCTGCCCATGGCAGGGGGGTTGGAACTAGATGATCTTTGAGGTCCCTTCCAACCCAAACCATTCTATGAGGTGACAGCCCTTTGGCAAAATATTAAGAATGTTATTATTCTTTCGTATTTCAATTGGATATAAATCAAAAGTTGGTTTATGTTTGTTTGTGGGTTTTTTGGTTTGGTTTGGTTTTCTCTCTTCTACAACAGCAGTTTATCTTCTTCCTCTCATTTAATGGAAATGTTGGTGTTTCTGCATCTATATAAAGGGTTTTTTTTCCATGTATTTTTTCTTCAATTCATGAGTGCTTTGAGTTGCCTCCTACCTTTCCATAAATATATCTGCACACACTCTTGCACAGAGGTGCACATACACACAAAAACCCACTTTCTTTCTGCTGATTACATATAGCGACACCCGTATAATTCTGACTAGTCTTTTGGAAAGTACTTATTTCTGTATTTTTCCATCTAGTTCAAGTGACTAGTACAGTGACTGCATATATTTACATTTATCTAGTTATTTTATTCACCATAAATATATAAATAATAATAATTTTCTAGGTTTTGTGCTTGTTAGATTTACAGTAATTAAGTCTAGTATTGACAATCTAAAATTGTTATGCTTTTTCCCTGACATTACTCTTGGCTCTCAAATAGGTAACAACACGCAAATTTCACTGGAGCTCACCACCCAAAAGGGCATCATATTGTAGTTTAAAATTTTGTATTTGCTAGAAATTTTCATCTCTAGTTTTTGAAATTATTTGATTTTCATCAATATTATATGAAATTACTTCTGGAAAATAATTCAACAAGTCAGTATGCCTGCTGCATTCACTTCGATGTTCACATTAACCTAGATACTTGAATACATCTTATATAAATTTTCCATAAAATTGAATTCTTAATAATAATAATAAAATCATATCTTTAAACAATCAGAGTGTTGAAAGTGCAGCAATATTGGCAGAAACCAAAACCAATATTACGAAAATTATGATTTAACCTAAAAAAAGCAACCTAAAGGTGTTCAGAAGAAAAATTTACTCTCAAGTTGTTTCTTGCTCTCAGATTTATCCATTACAGTCTATTGAAGGTGTAAAAATATGCTCTGCCTTCTTTGTACTGTTCTGGTAAATATAAAGGCAATTTGGGTAAAGAGTTAAACCAAACAGATATTTGCTGTTGCATTAATCAGAATATTTTTGAAACACGATCATTACTGACACCAGCAATGTTCTCTATGTGCTTTAATTAGAAAAAGATTTGCTTGTCTTGCAAGAACAATGCAAAATAGACAAAAGAGCAAACTGAACAGTCTTACACACTTTTTTTAATGAAGAACTTGAAACAAAACTGAGATCCAAATAGATTCAAATTTTCAAATCAGTCCTGTCTTTATTTTCTATATCAGACATGTCACTAACTTTGACAATGTAATACACTACTACATACTGAAAAACATGTTATATTTGACTACTGCAGACGTCTCTGTAGGTGTATGTGAAGAGCACTCATTATCTTTGAATATTGAACAGCATTTAAGTTAACCAGCTAACACTTTTTTGATTTACTATTCTTTTTTCATAATTTTAATACTGGATGATTACAAACTGTTAAATTATTTTAACATGCAGAATCGTTACGGGATCTACCTGATGAAATAAGTATCTTCACCTATTTTTCTGCAGATGAGTATATCTGGGCTATAAAACCAGTGAGAAGGGCTCTCAACTCAAATCAACTCAACTCACCTTAACTCACCTCTGAATGTTTAAATTCAGAGGGACTGCTAGCTGTACTACCTCCTCTGTTGCTGCAGCAATTGAAGGAACAGAGGTTCTCTCAGGTGATCAGTAATCATATCACTCAAAACCTTAAAGCTCAAGGCAAGTAATTTGAACATGTCACATACTGAACAGCATTTATTAACAAAACTTAATGTGTTTGGTTAGTTGTTTTGGGGTTTTTTTCCCCCATTAACTAATAAAATATAAATACCTATAAATACATATTCAAATTATACCAGGCCTGAAGAAAATCACCACCTCCCTGTCATTCAGTAGTGGTTACAATATAGAACAAATTTTAGCAAGTTTTTTCTTTTTTTTCCTTTTTTCTCCTGCCAGGAGCCTACTCCATCCTGGGCTCTCCATGGGCTGCAACTTCCTTCAAGGCACATCCGCCTGCTCCGGCATGGGGTCTTCCAAAGACTGCAGGTGGATATCTGCTCCACCATCATCCTCCATGGGCTGCAGGGGGACAGCCTGCCTCACCATGGTCTTCTCCACAGGCTGCAGGTGAATCTCTGCTCTGGCACCTGGAGTACCTCCTCTCCCTCCTTCTTCACTGTTCTTGGTGGATGCAGAGCTGTTTCTTTCACTTCTTTCTCAGCCCCCTCTCTCAGAGACACTGCACAGTGGTTTTTTACCCTTTCTTAAATTTGTTATCACCACCAATGTTGCTGATGGGCCTAGCTTTGACCAGCAGCAGGTCTATTATGGAGCCAACTGAAAGGGGCTCTGTCCAACACAGGGGCAGCTCCTGGTGTCTTCTCACAGAAGCCACCCCAGGAGACCCTGCCCACTACCAAACCTTGCTACATAAACCCCATAAAATATTATTTAGTGTTTAATTTATATGCAACATTTCATGGTCAGAAATAAAATAAAATATACCTGCATTTTCTGGTGTTCCACTACATGGTTCCAAACAATTTCTATATAAAATTTTAATATCTGATTATGTGTATGTGTTGTAGATTATAATGATAATACATCAAACCTAATCTTCTCACATTCTTTCCCGGAGGCTATATATAATTGGTCTACTGAAAGTGGGACAGATTAGATTCCTGCAGAAGTAGCTCAAATGGCTTCCTGAACATGTGAGCTATTGTCTAATACCATTCCTTGAATCTTCACCAGAAACTGGAAATATTCTAAAATGATTTTGCTTGCTTCAGGTTAGATTAGATTGACATGAAATGCATGTGGTCTGTGTAAGGCAGATACTTCTGTAAACATAACAACAACAAAAATGAGTTTTCATTATTCCCTATAACAGAGGGAAATCCTCCAGATAGATAGTGTTACTGACATAAAACATTGGATGCTAGAGATAAAAATTAGGAAGTAAAAGTTCTTGTATGCATAAAGCTAATAAGAAAAGTGACTAAGGCAGAAATGATCTAATTACACATTGCATTTCTTTTCTACAAGTCCTAAGACTAAACCACCTGAATGGCTAAATCATCTATAATTTGATAACTTCCTGGATTCCTGGGTAGCAAGCTTAAGTTATTGGCCTATTTGAGTACATTCTGTGCTATAAAATCTTGGATTTCTTTCATTCTGACTGTTAAACTGTTGAAAATCTACTTGAATTCTGAAGTCATCTTGAAATTGCAGTGTAAGAGCTGAGAATATTGGCTTCAGTTTAAAAAGACTCATATTTAAGGGAAAGCATTTGTGCTATAGCATTTAAAATACAGGTTTGCAGCATATTTAGAATGGAAATGAAAAATAAATTCTCTAAACCTTTTATTTCCAGCACACTGTGGTCAGAGCAGCAAAAAGAAATTAAGTTGCTTGACCAATTTCAGTGCATGCCTCATAGGCTGTTCAGTTGCAAAGAGAGCTACTTTTTGAAAGAAAATAGTGATGTAAGAGTTTAATACTAAAACTGTCTTTCAGGATCAGGAACCTAATTTTACAGAGGCATTGCAGTCCTGAAACAAAAGTGTAAACTCATTCAGGCAACAGAGTTTCAAACACCTCTCTCCATGATATTTCCTCTTCCATGATTTAGCCTCAGAACTTTAATTAAGTCAGCATGTAGTGTCTTGGTTCTTATAAATCACAATTTAACACACTTAACTCTTCTGTTGTATAGGCATCTAGATACTGCTATTGTGAATTCCTCTGCCAGAGCTGAGTCTACTTCTTCATAATTGCAGAAGCCATGACTTTATAAAAGCTTATTAAGTATATGCAAAGCTTTCCAAATATGTTTTTACAAAATTTTGCATAGTAAGCTAGATTCACTGCCTTGTTATCACAGTTGTACAATTTATTCTGATTGTAAGCTAAAGTCATCTTTAGTGTTTACAGTTTTGCTACACATATATCTAAATATTACATGAGATGCCTTATCAGATCTTCGGTTGATTCTTTAATACATGTCTTTGAGAAAACAAAATGAGAAATGCAAAAGTGGAAAATTAATTTATCAGAACTTCAATAAAGATTATGATACAGTGCCAAATAAGAGATGTTCATTTAACCTGGAGAAGGCTCTGATAGTACATGAACTGTAAAGTATAGACAGTGTTAGCTAAGGAGAAAAGAAATCTTTGGTTAGAGGGAAGGCAACCACCTGGAGGTTTTCAGTATGCTATGTTGAGACTGACTTGATGTATATTCCAGTTTGTGATCCTAGTAAAAGACATAGGAATATATGAAGGCAATTTGCTAAGTTACACAGTTAAGACACAATCTTGATACAAAGGAATATCCAAAACCACAAAAAAGTGGATAACCTGGAGTAACAAGAAACTGTTTGAAACCTAAGGGATCTAAGACAAGGTTATACTTGTAGAGTTGAGTGAAAAGAATTGAGGGCTCCAAACAAGAGACTCTTAAACTAGGAATGATTGTAAAGAACAACATAATGTTAAATGATTAGTATATGAACAAAAACCTTCAAAATGCAAAGCTGAAAATGATAAATGGCATTTCAGAAATATTATCTATTTTGAATTAGAGCCATACTCAACTCTATGAAATACTGCAGAGGCTTCATCTGGAATATTTTATCCCAGTGTTAAAAGATGTTAAGTTCAAACTGAAGGAAGAAGAAAATACTCCTTTTACCTATCAAGGAAATACAAAATCCATCATGTAATAGAAAATTAAACACAAACTTTTTAACTCAGCATAATAAAGATCGAGTGAACTGTTTTGTTTGTTTTGTTTTGTTTTCTGTAAAAAGCTTAAAAGGTAATTATTAAGAGAAATTCCATAAGACTTTTTTCATAAAGACCTCTGCTTGACCTTAAGACAGACTTTGATTTGATTATGAAAGACAGTGCAGCTGTGACATATTTTCTTGTGAATGCAGTTTATGGATTCAACAGGTTAGATGGCTCTTTCCATATATCTTTTCCTCATTAGCACAACAGACCTCTAGATGACCCATTTTTTCCCCCCGTTTTTCTTACATGCAGTTTATATACAAGCATCTCATTAAGGCTGCTCTAAACTGTCTTATTTTCTTCTTAGTATTTATACTCTGGTAATAGTTGAGGTTGTTCTCAAATATGTCATTCTGCCTACTTAATTGTTTAAGACAGTCTTTCCTCATTATCTTCTCAGCCTTAAAATCCAGGAGCAGTGACTGGAAAGTGTTCAAAAAACTGTTCTTTCAATTTATCCTGCAAAGATTGTACACCCATAAGTTATAGCTGAAAGGTAAAGTCTTGTTCAGGGAAAAGACAAATTAGGGTGAAAACAAGTATCAGCAGTGAAGTAAATGCCAGTTAAACTTCTAAAAGTTCATATAAATACCTGAGGGTATTTTAGTTCCCAATGAAATGTAGGAATTTTATGTTCACTTGTCTGCTCTCTTATTTTTTGTATCTCTCTATATCACTGGTTATTTTGCTCCTGAAAGTAGTTTCAATGGTTTTGATCTTTTAATTACAGCTCATGTTGTTTGACAAGTTTACATGTCTCACATTTTTTCTATTTACAGAAAAAATCACTTTCTGTTTGGACTCCAGCCTCAATTAGTTGAAAATGATAGGCATATAGAAAAGAATAAAAGTTGTGGGTTTTGGTTTTTTGAGTTGTTTGGGGGTGGTGGTTTAATCTTCTTTATAGTTAGTTGCAGGTGACAAATTAGAATACCTAGGAGTTAGAAATAAACATATTTTTAGCATACTAAATTATTCTGTTTAATATCAATCAGCATGACTATTTCATTTTCACAGGTCAGTTGTGAAAACCTGAAAAATTACAATGTCTCTTTCCTAAAGTTTTTTGGGACCCCTAAGCAAAAAGTTTTCAATCTACAGTACGGTATAAGCTAATCAAAGCAAGGTTAGAAGCTGCACTTTTTTATAGAGGCTACTTTGTTACAGGAGGAATCTCTCATAGCCGCCTTAAAGCATTCACTGTTGCTGACTACAAGTTGTCCCAGCTTCCAGAGAATGGATGGGGACCATTTATGCATTCAAGTGCTCCCTCAAGAAGTGCACTTTGTTCTTCGGGACCTCTCTCCCCCACTTCCTCCTGCCCCTTTCTTTGTGGATGCTCTACAGTACTATGAGAAATTAGGACTCCTTTAGGTTTCTGAAAGAAAGTATCTATTGGCATCTATACTGAGTTGAGTTGAATTAAATTCCACTTGACTGTGGTATCTGCCTTATATCCAATAGACTGTATCCCTTAAAGCAATTAGGCTGCCAAGTTAATGACTGAAAAATCCTACAACATAAAATCATTCCCAAAATGCCAATTGAATAATTAGTTCTCTCCAAAACAAAACCTGGGGCACTTGCAATAACATTTATTTGAAGTAAGATAGTATCGTTAAATCCACACTTGGTTTGGCTCCTCCAGAATCATCTCAGGACACTTTACACTTCTGACCAACCTTAGATAGCCTTGTGTCATTCCCATGCCATGTAACACATAGTCTTGGCTTCATCCCATGAAATATCATGCTGGTGTACTGCAAAATAGCTGTAGCTGTATTTCAGAGAGGCAGCCATCAGCTTTTGAACAGTTTAGCCCTGAGCTATGGGGACATGAGACATGCTGGTTGACAGACAAAAATGTAAGTAATATTGGAGATTCAGCCTAGATGACTAAGTGCTAGCTGGTTTGAGCTTTTTTTTATTGTATATACTTCCATTTCTATGTCAAACAACCTCACAGAGCAATTCACATCATCGCCAAGTCTTTGCAAAGGTCACGTATCTTCTGATTCTAAATGTCTCCTAAGGCTTCTGGACCGAGATCTCTGACTCATGTATGTGCAAAACTGTCCAGGGGAGATACTGATAGAGCTTCAATATCACAAACAGGGTACAACCCATACCATGTAAAAAAAAGGAAGAGGTAGATGGGAATGAAAGAAAATACTGTGTTATGGAATAAATCTCATGGATGGCTCTTTTCTTCCTGGATGGCTCCAAAGAGATGTCTAGGTTTTTTATTGATACTTCAGATTTGTAGTAGAGCTTTGCAACTTCTCTGTGGATGATGGAGGAAAATGGAAATTTCCAGAAAAACAATTGACTGAAGGAGGAATCAGTCTTGCCTATTCCATCTTTAGTCTATTCTAAATCTTCTACATTCCTTCTATAATCAAAAGACAGAAATATGTACTTGCAGAGAAATACTCAGTTCAATTTAAAAAAAATGTTTAAGACAGAAAGGATTAATTAACTAGAAGATGCAATAAATTTTCATTAAATATAGAGAGAGTTTTGATGACTATCTTACACTACATGACTGATTTCTGAAATAAAACATCTGAAATTATGTGAAATGAATCCTATCAAAGGTTAGTACTCATCTAGATCCCTCAGCAATTAAAGGAGAGAGATTTACCTTCAAATGTTGATTGATTCTATCCAAGATCACTGAGACAAGGAAAATCAATTGCCTCCTGAAGATTTATGTCTTTTGAGTATATATGTATTTATACAACTCGTTTACATTAGGAACGTAACTTGTTTGCATGCTTAAGGACAAGAGCATCACTTCTACCCAATCTGCCTTGCTTTTGGCAGCTAAATGTAGGTGAGCAGAATGACGCTACAGGCTTCAACAAAAAAAACCAAAACTGTTTACAGCACAAACTATACACAGACTGAGAAAGTGACTTCCCATATTATCATTGCCAATTTTCAGATTTTATTGTTCAGATATTTTTCTTTCACAGGCAAATTATTTAATTAATTATCTCCCTTATTTTAGATATATTGTTTCTGGTTACATGAGAAAAAATGTGTAAATAAGGATTCCAAGGAAATGTTGTATAAGTAAACACAACAGTATTTATGTATTTTCTCAGAAATGTGTAGCAACCATATCCCTTTTAAACATGAAAAATACACTGTGACCAAAGACATCAAAATGAATAACAGTGAAATTCATACATAGATTTAAGATTCCACTCAATGCTATATATTTCTTTTAAATAGTCAAAAGGAAATACATCTTCAAAACTTCTTGCAAAGAAGACTACTGCAACATATTAAAAAGTTCCTTATATCCTAGCAATAGTTATAATCCACAGTTTAAATTGAACTTACAAATGTAGCACATTCATTAAATACTCATTGATTACATATAAAGGCAAATATAGATTCCCATTATATTTGTAATGGGTTGTATTTTCACACAGAAATTAATTCTCTACTGCTCTGTATTTTGTGTGGTAATTTACTGCTATGCAGTTAAAACAAAAATGTTTCTGAAGGAAAATTCAACTTTCTCCAACATCCGTGGCAGTATATTACACTAATACTTCATGAACTAAGCTAAATTTTCTCTTGCTATAATTTGATGCATACCTATTGACCTCAGTAGACCTGAAAAGAACTACACATTAGCATTTCACATAAATTTGATCTATGTTGCACCATGAAAATATATGCATTATGTGCAAGGTGGGGTAGCAAGAGATATTATGCTTCAGTCTTTTCATAGCTGATGCTGACAATTTGTACAGGCATCATTTGGACCTGATTCTGTAATTCTTCTGTATGATCATTCCAACAGCTTCATAAGTATTTCAACGTAAGCAGTATTAAAAAAAAAAAAAAAAATCTATCATGTTCTTTTTTACAATGTAAAATGTGAGCAAAGTCATTGAGGTTAAACTTGAGAATTTTTGTTATTTACCTTTTAACAAAAAGTATCTAAGACTGAAGTGTGTGAGTGTGATTAATCTTGCACAAGCCTTAATTTCTCAAACTAGAATTCACAAAAACAGTGTTTATACATTCATGAATAACTGAAACAGTCTATCTTGTCAGAGCTACTATCAGGTACAGGTTTAGAATTCAAAATTATTTATCCATTGTGAATGCCTGTAAAGCATTATCAGCTTGCCATATGAAGGCATTTGTTTCTGAGGGATGAGCATAGCCATTGAAATAGCTTCTTTATGATTAATTTATATGGAAATATGCCCATTTCTTATCTCAATGGGTTATGATAAGTAAAGGACATGTTTTTCCTATATCTCTTCCCATGAATCTTCTCATGTTTCTTGTAGTTACCATTAGAAATTTCAAAAGATGATTAATATAAAGACTTACAATTTTTTGCTAAGAAATGGTTTTGTAAAAAATATTTTAGTAGCATAGTCAGATTACAGTGACTGATCTTAGAGCAATGTATTTCTGTTATGTCTAAATTATAATTAGATCTACCTATTGCCACAAAATTTGTAGTTGTTACCTTGATAACATTTATCTAGTGGTATTAACATTGGCGTTGATGCTTTATAAGCATGTTTCAGAGTTAGGCACTATGTTTAAAAGCAGCCCTGCTTCTTCAGGCTCAGATTTACAGGTTCATTATCCTTGATGATCTCAATTACAGCAATAGCACAAAGGAAGGATGATAGAAAGAGGGATCTGGAAGATAAAACATATATCACAGAGGGTTTTCTATAAATCAATATCCATTTATGCTCCATATGACGAGTGAATAATGGTATAGCTTATGTACTGCAAAAGAATTGTAAAGTATCTTTTTAATAAGCAGCTTTTTTTTTTCATTAACATTATCTTCCTAATTATTTTGTGTTTCTCAAACAAGTAGATGTGGTGAGACAAACATGGGTAACAACTGAAATGAAATGTGTCATATCAACACAACTACAATACTTCAGTACTCAAAGAAAATGCAATGAGCTATCAGTTTTAGGCATCAGTCTGTTATCTTTTGACTCAATACACAGAAGAAAGTTTCAAATAAATAAGATTAGAGATTTGTCATTCATTATACTGTATGACCATTATGCTATTTATAAAGACAAACAAGTATGATGGAGAAAAAAAGGAGACAGAAATGAGTATTTGCAAACTAAGACTGCAGCAAACTTGGGACTATTTAAAGAGAAGAGAGGTCTCTGTTTGGCAAACACCAACCTGAACCTTTATTGAGTCACATGTACGACATAAAAAGGGTACTAAAAGAACTTCAAATTAAAATAATATTTTCAGGCATAAACCATTCATAAAACAGTATTTCAAATAAAATACAAGACAAAAGAAGGAAAAGTGTTTCTTCTTCATTCTGTAACATAAGCATAATTAAGAAACAAAGAAATCATTAAATAATCTTGTGCTTTAAACCTAGATTTTAACTATCAGCAAAAATAGAGCAACTCCATATCATCTCTGCCAAACAAATTTGTCAAATAGAAGGAAGGAGTTATTGCTCTGGTCTAGTTATCAGCAACAGCTATGGATCATAAGCTGAGAAAACACAGCAGGGCTCAGGGAGCTCTGGTGCGGATCACTGCTATTGTCCCCTGCCCTCCCTGTGTGACAAACATCAGCCCTTTGTGTCACAGCGTAGGGCAGCGGAACCCTGAGACCCCCGAGGCCACCGGCCCTCACTGCAACACCCACCACCCTGAGGCTGAGGGAGACCGTTCCATGGATTGGGGAACCCCAGGGACACAAGCAGGGATGGATGCATAACACCAGAGAAGAGGGGTTGGCGTTACTCACTTTTCTTGTGTAAGACAATTAAGGTGTTATTAATGAGATGTTTCTGTACTACTTTGAACTGTGTTAGTATTACTGTAACTGGATTAATGGTCATTATTGTATTTTGATTAAAATGTAGAGATTTTTAATTAAGTTAAAAATAAATGTTTGTCTCCATATGCATATTATGTTCCCTTATGCCTATAACAAGATTTTAAATGAAACACTGTCTTTTTTCTTTGGAGGAGAGGAGGAATTAAAATGTACAGCAGGCAATTATTGCACATGAAGGAAGTTATGTCAGTAGCTACACATTACCTACAACAGGAGAAGTTTTCCCCTTGTGGACACTGGGAATAATGAATAAAAAATTAGAATTGACAGTCTGGGCTATGCAGATACACTTTTGATTAGAATAAAGGTTGGTTTAAGAGGGGTTGCAAACCTGTTGACTTCACAGTACATAGGCTTTTATGCTGGGAGCATTACCAGCACCACCTCCTAGTTACTCAAATTCACAGCTGGCATAGTTTCATGATGAGTTCATGGCAAAGCCTGGGTAGGGGACAACTGTCTACTTCCTTAAACACGGATAAGTCCCATTTATAAGATCAGATCAAACTATGAGCTGAATTATTAAGCAATTGTTAGACAATTTTGTGTATGTGTGTGTGCAGACATGTGTATTCACCCTAGTGTTACCCTGAGAGTTTCCTGAAAAGGATGATAAAAATGATGTACAACGAACAGAAATGAATAATGGTGTAAGTCCACTGGAGACTCCAGTCTTGGGTTTTTCATCAAATGACTTGGTGTCATTCAATCCAGGGAAACAAAGTACAGCTCTAAAGCTCCCTCCCATCCAGTGACTCTTTCAAAGAATGGGAGGCAAATCCAAAATTGAAATGTAACTTTTAACCTACGCTACTGCTTCTACAACAGATACAGCCAATTATTGTCGTACTAAAACTTCAGTCCCGATTTGAAGATGGTGGAATCTAACAGGTAGCCTGAAACAAAATACAATAGAAATAATTATTTTATTTATAAAATATGAGGGGAAAAGTAGTTTTTAATATCAGCTAAGTGTTTAGATTATTGGTCCTTGCACAACATCCAGGTAGTTATCAATGTGATGGGTAAATGTGCTCTGCCCCATTGGGACCACAAATGATTTACTATAGAATAGATATTACAATCTGTAGTATTCTGTCTGCTGCAGTAATGGCCTGAATAAATAAAGATTTAGCAAGTGTGCATTTTTATTATATTTGAAAGTGTATGGTAGAGAAAAGAAATGAAAATGTTATTTTCTTAATCTCAAAAAGCAAGAAAAAGGAAAGCTTGCCAATATACTGTAAGAGGTAAGAGAGGTAGGAATATGTACAATCAAAACAAGATAGCCTAATTTAATATTGTGCCATGCCATTATTTTCTTTCTTTAATAAGAGATTAATTTCATTTCCCAGTGTTGTCAACAAGCACATGGCATTGCAACAACAGCCTTACTTGAATAAGGATTACATTGCAAGTGCTGTGGTATAGCTGCAAGCTTAATGTATACATCTTGGACACCCTATGGCACCTCAACTGTCACTAGGTGTATATGTTTACGTAACTGAATCTCACCCAATATGCCTGTGTTTTCACGTGAGCAGGAAAAAATAATAACTGATAAAAATAAATATTCTGTCTCAAGCTTTGCAGTAGATGGGTATTCTCTGAAGAGTCAATCTAATTTTAGCCAATGTAACAGAAATAATTGTAAATTAGCATGAGATTATTTAGGTGTGAAATTTAAGCAGCTAAAGACATTCCTAGTGCTGGGTAGTGGCAGAAACACAAAGTGGGATTCAAACACAGATTGTAGACATCTAAATTTATATATTTCTAGAGTAGCATCAGAGAATGGTTGAGGTTGGAAGGGACTTCTGGAGGTCAAATGGCCCAACCTGCCTGCTCAAGCAGGACCACCTAAAGCAGGTTACACAGGACCATGTTCAAACAGCTTTTGAATATCTCCAAGTTGGGAGACTGCACAACCTCCCTGGGCTACCTGTGCCAGTGCTCTATCATCCTCACAGTGAAAAAGTGTTTCTTGATGATCAGAGGGAACCTCCTGTGCTTCAGTGCATCACAACTGCCTCTGGTCCTGTCACTAGACACCACTGAAAAGAGCCTGGCTGCATCTTCTTTGCACCTTCCCTTCAGGTATTTGTATACACTGATGAGATCCCCCCTAAGCCCTGTCTTTTATAGGCTGAACAGTCCCATCTCTCTTAGCCTCTCAGCATACATGAGATGCTCCAGTCTGTCCAGGACTTTGTGGCCCTTCACTGGACTGTGTCCAGCACATGCATGTCTGTTGTACCGGGGAGCCCAGGACTGGACACAGTACTCTGGAGATTGTCTCCTCCAACCCCCCTGCTCAAGGCAGAGTCAACCAGATCAGGTTGCTTAGAGCTGTGCTAAGACAGACAGATATCATCCAAGCATGGAGACTCCACAGACTCTCTGGGCAACACTTTGCAGTGTTTTACAACTGCTACAGTGGAAACTTTTTTTCCTGTTTAAGTAGAATTTCCTGTTTCCATTTGTTCCCTCCCGTCCTTTCACTATGAAGAGACTGGCTTCATCTTCTTTACTCCCTCCTATCATGAATTTACATATACTTTTTTTAAAAAATATGTGTGTATATATAACAGTATATACTATATTTATACATTTTTTATATAAAAATAAAATTATAAATTATAATTTGTATTACTTCTTGAAATACAAGAAGTGAGACATGTAAGGGTTTGTGGAAGGTAAGAGCATCTTCATTAAGATTATCTGGTCAGAAACCTTTTAACTGTAAAGGGTGTAATAAATAAAGAGGGAAGTGAAAAAAGAACACAGAGACAAATCTGGTAGACAAGATTTAACAGACAATGGAAAGACCTAAACTCTCCATTTGCTAATTGATGTCTTCTTATTGAATCTTTTCTTAACTCTCTGTGTAATCTCACTCTATCCCGTGCATGTGTGCTGCAAGGACTCAGTGCCAGCTGCTGCAGGGAGCAGCTTGAGTGGACTGAGTGGCAGCTCCTGGAGTCAGTGGGGTCTCAGTGTCAGCTACAGGAAAGATTAGGGCCTTTAACCTCCGGATAGGGGCGGGAAAGGCATGTGACCCAAAAAACAGCTTCTGGGGGAACTGGGGTGAGTGAGGCAAGTGAGTGGCTTAGTACTGGCCACTGGAGCAGGATTGTGGGTCACAGCCCGTGTGCCTGGTGCCAGCTGCTGGGTGTGAGTGTCTGTATCTTCCCCAAATCGGGTGTGTGAGGGGGTGTGCATGTGTAGTCAGTGGCAAACTTTAATCTTAAGGTGTCCAGATGTCTGCATAAGTCTAACAGAGAAAACAGAAACTATGGGAAAAAAACGTATTTTCTGGATTGGCAGAGGGAAATGAGCTGGGGTGCCCTAGGAATCTCAAATGGTATCTACCAGTGGACCCCACAAGTCCCCTGGGCGTCTCTCCAGTTCATTCTTCTCACACACCCTGGAGGTCTTTCGCACAGCCCTGAAGTGTCTCCTCCTGTGATGTTAGTCTTTCTGTGAGTGGACCCTGGCACTGCAAGGGTCAAGTTGGAGCAGAAAACAGCCAGTTCCTGACTGGCCTAGTCAGAGTCCTTCAGCACCTAAGGACTGGCTGTCACCATCTCTGGTGCTCACAGTCTGCCTGTCTGGCAGGTTCTCATGAGTTCGCAATTGTTTGAGTGGTTGACAGGCCATTTAAACTCATTTAAGGTCATTAAGATAGTCCTCCATTCCTAAGGAACTACCTTATTCTATAGGGTTAACTAATGTCTATATGCTAACACTGTTGTCAGCCAAGCCCAAACCATGCTAACTGAAACAGCCCGAAATGTCTAGCAGAAACTTAGATACCTAGCTCACATGGAACTTAGATACTCAATTCCCATGAATTTACATGCATTTAGATACCTATGTTTATGTGCCTGTAATCAGGGGCTGAATACGACATCCACAAATGGCATTTGCCACATGGGGAATAACACCTTTAAAATTAGAGCCCTGTCAATACATGTAACCCCTTCTGTGCTCAGCTACAGGATGGGCCCCAAACTTAGGTTACATAATGGAAAGGAACAATCCAACACATCAGTCACAGGTCATGGAGGAAGAATACTTCCATACACAGCACCGCTCAGCCACGCGACACAGGGAGGTTGCAGTTGTGGGTGGCACAAGGCAGCATATGGCTTTGTGTGGGACCAGGAGTACAGAAGAAACATAGAGGAAGCGCAGTACGATCACTTCCTATTAAGTGGCAGTCAATACAAGGGAAGAGATGTCTTCAGTAATGAGTTATGGCTAAAACAATCCCAAGATTTGTTATTCTTAGAATAATTTTAATCTAATTAAACCAGTTACTTGAATTTTATTTCCTTCCATATGTTTGAGAAAAGTTTGCTTATGTGGTGTCATGTAGAACTACTCCAGCATATCAACTGCATATGATTTAAAATCTCTGTCCAACTCAGTACTGAAGTATTGTGTAACCTCTGTGCTTGCCCTTTGTATAGGGCAAAATTTACTTCTTACGTTTAAAGAATTACTAAATGCTGATGACACAATGGGAATTAATTTCACATCAGGGCTTTTGGTGAAGATATTAATATCAGATGAAGAAGGTTTTTTACATTGTGAAAATGACCCTTGACACTGCAATATTATCCACACTGGTTTATTATCAGAAACAAACTAAGCTGCCTCTGGCAACAGAGCAATCAATTACTGCTTTCTTATTCTGGACTGAGCTGCATTCTGCAATTTATTCTTTCTTTTTGTTGTTGTATTTGAAGAGATAATTATATTCTCCAAGCTGATGTAGGATGTGCTCTGCTTCTTTCAAAGACAGACAATTTATCAATTTAGTAGACTTTACCTATAAACTATCCATATATACTTATACATTTTAAATGTGCACGTGTGAAGACATCTTACATAATATATCATCACAAAATAAGAATAGAACATAAGACCAAACCTGCTCAGCTCTTTAATCTTAAAGCCAGATGCTTCTTTACAATTGATTTTGTGGTAGAGAGATATTTTTTCCTTAGAGGCGTACATGAGTTCTTATGCTTTTCTGTATAGACAAATCTATCTCTCAGATAAATTTTATCATTTATTTTCCCCATTTGTTCAATAATATCTTTCCACTATGTTCAGAAGTAGTAACTTTTGTAAAAAGTAGATTTGTATAGATTTGTTTATATACAAGTTAACTTAATATGCTTGTTCTGCAGAAATTAAAATTGCACAAGCTATTCAATACAGAGCACAAAACCATGGCAAATAAAATTAAATGTTATATTGGCCTACAATTGTAACTCAGAGATTAAGCTTAATCTCATTGAACTCATGTCCATTCAAAAGCATTTGTAGAGAAATTATTTATTTTCCTCCATGGCTAGCTGAGACTATGGTCTATACACAAACTATTGTGGTAACTTACCAGTTTCTGAAGCAATCTTAGATGATGCTAGAGTTACTTAAGGGGGGTGGGTGGGGGTGGAAGAAGTATATATGACAATGAGAATAAGCTAAGAATAGAGAGGTGATTCCTCAACATAGTGTGAATTTATGAATCTGTGGTAATATCTCTATTTACATGAGATTAATATATGGGCCAAATGCTTATTTAGTTTTAAACCTGTTCCAGTGTTAAAACAAATCCTATTTTTACAGACCAAATCACATTTCCTTCTCATTGACTTAAATTGACTACACATATATTGTAGTAATATCATCAGGCATATGTAATTATTTATCTACTGTTTGTGGATAACATGAATTTCATTAAGATTAATGGGGAAACTTGAACATTATTCTTCTTGTCAATGCAAAAATTGACACACTTAAAGCTCTGCTTTTTAGTTTCAGCATCAGAAGTGTGGAAAATTGGAGTGAAAAATTATGTTAGTGAACATAGATAAAGACATGAAATGCAGATCTACTTCAAAGCAAGACTTAGTTTATGTTTTTTTTCTCATCTTCTAAAACTTGCAAAGCATTATAGGACAGCTCTGGTTTCAGCCAAGTTTAAACTAATGTCTACTCATTGAAGATAAGCCTGTCTAAAGATCTACAGCAAAGCAAACTTTCATAGCTGCTCCAGGCATGTTTTTCTGTGTGTGTGTGTCAAATAGTTTAAATAAGACATAGAATACATTCCAGATGGCTTATGAAGAGTGATAACATCGACCAACTACTAAACACTCTTTCTTTAAAACAACTTGTAAACACTAAATATGATTGCTAAAATCATTCCGCAGTTTAATTTTTTTTATTAGTGCTTATAAAAGTCCAAATTGCTTCATTTCCTCAGACAGCAAAAAATGGAAGTTGTGTAACTTTCTAATTCTAAGTGGAATGACTTATATTTGTGGATAATGTATAGAACAGAAAAGCAGCAAGTGCAACACACACACTTTTTAATCCATAATTTTATCACTGTGTTGGAAATTGTAACAGCTGTAAAGGAATAAAACGTGGCTGATATTCACTGAATAAATAAAATCTATATATTTCTGCTAGATGGCCAAGAGGTTTCAATTTCATATTTAAAAGACAACAATAAAGATTCAGGAAGATAGCTGGGTTTTGCAATGTAATATAATATACTTACTTTTAGCATACTTAGATTAATACCAACAAAGACTACTTTTTATATCAGAGGAATGATTAGGAACCCACAACCTTAGAGATTTTGGTATGAGTGTTTAGAATGCTTTATAATCTTTATAATATTGGGGTTCTTTTCAGAGTCTTCTCTTCCTCTTTCTGGTTCATTTTACTTTTTTTCCTAACTAGAAGTCTAGAAGGGCTGAAGCAAGATTCAGATTTAAATGTTTTAATCCCTTCAGAATCATACAAAGATTTGTCTCCCTAAAAGATAAAGCATTTCTATTTCCCCATGCTTTATTTAGATAATATTTATTAATAACAGTGTATATAACTGTGGTTCATAAGTCTACAGAATTATGAAGTATTTATCTTAATTTAAAAAATAAAAAATCATAGAATATTGATAAAACTCACTATAATTAAAGCTAAGGAATGCCTTAAATAAAAATCAGATTCTGATTACTAACATCTTTGTTCAGTTTGAACTGCCTAAGTACCCAAAGGTCCAGTCAAAGTTGTCATCCCTTTGTGATGTTCATTGTACAAACATAGTCTAATGGATTATTCCTATCTCAAAAAGTATTTTTCATGGTAAGTATTGACAAATACATGTGAATATACTCCTGTTTCAAAAATATAAAAGTAAAGGCCGACATTTTTAGATCTTAACTTGAGAAACTGATGGCATTATTCCTAACACACTGCACAGTTCCTCCCTTATTAACCAAAAAATCTGGGAACTATTGAGAAATCTCTTATAGCAAGGCTCATTAATTGAAATATGTGGCAATAAATGTCCCTGTTGTATTACCATCATGCTGTTCCATATTACATAAAAGATTACTTCCAAATAATCTCTGTGTTATAGACATACATTTAGTATGCAATATCCATTATGAACTTTTGTTATACTTTAGAGAGTTATCCAGAGTGCTGAAATTTTACGGAAAAAAATATAATATTGCTTTTTTTCTGGCAGAAATAATTTATTAGTTGCAAAATGTTCAGGAGTAAAATAGTCTGATCTGGAATATAAACTGAGATGTGTACCTAGAGGTGAAAATACCCAGAGGTGAAAGTAAATGCCAGTAGTTCACCTAAAATGCAAGAACCCAAACATTACTTCAGCTATGTGTTGTGTGGGGCAATATGCTGCTTGCTGCAACTCATTTGTTGCAGGGTAAAAGATCTTACTTCATGTAGTTTAAACAAAATCATGTCTGAAATTATGAATTTAGACAATCTTCATAACTGTAACTCTTTAGTCCTGCAGTATATATACAGTATTGCCATGGCCAGTAACAGACCACAGAGTTTGTACTGAGTTTGCAAGGCCTCAGGACTGAGGCTTGTGTTATTTTTTTCTTGACCTGCCTGCTGCTTCATTTTATTTGGTTTAGCTGCTATGTGGTTTTTTGTTGTTGTTGTTGTTGTTTGTCTGTTGTTTATTTTCTGATCAGGCGTCTATGGCTAATTTGTTTTCTGTATCATTGTATGGTAAAGCCATAGTTTTGTACAGAGAGCAGAAACTGTAGTGGGAGACTAATTTTTGCCAGAGCTTAGCACTAGTGACTAAAGTAAATGAAGACTTAGGCTGCATGACTTGTACTTTAGTCTTGGTTTTTATCTATGGAAATGTAACCGGTAGGTAAGGAAGTGTAAGTAAAACTTTAAGTACAAGATATTCTGCAACAAAAGATAAGGAAGTGTCTCCAGACACAGATAAAAAGGGTACCTGGAGGCTGCAAGAGCAAATCAGAAGAGAAGACCCCAAACTCTACGAATAGGATTGGATGAGCAGAAGTGCCATCAGGAAATCAGGCCACCTATGGAGACTATAAAATCCGGTAACAATCAACAGGCAGGGTCCATCTTCAGAGGCACCCAGCTTGAGCTAACTACTATTGCATAATAAACACAGCAGAATAAGGAACTCTGATTCTTTTATTAAAGTGGAACCCAGGGACGAGTGCTGTTGAAGTGGTATCTAAATAATTCCTACTATGGTCTAGGCATAATTCTTAAATGGAAACAGTTATTCTATGCAGAGTGAGATACTTATAACTCTTAACATAATGACATAGTGTAGAAAAATACAGCCCTGGGTATGCTAGCAGAGGCTTTCAGAAGTAGCAAGAGAGAATGTGGCGTACAGGACCACGGGCATGGCCTATTAATACAGGGCTTCGTACTATAGACCCTACAGCTGTAATCAGCTCACCTGTGGTCATCTAAAGAAATGCAGACAGGAGCTGGACAAAACTAATTTTCATGTGTAACAAAGAGAACCAAGAAATAGTATTGAACAGACATAAAACACATCAGATGATACAGCAAATTTGACCATAACGTGGAGTTGTGGACCAACAAAGAAAGAGTAGATGTGTAAAATATTAGTAGACACATAAAAATGGCCCCAAGCGGATCCCGGAGGGAGGAAAAAGAAACTATCAATACTAGCATAATATTCCTCCTGGTGAAGGACTGCAGACTCTGATGGCTGGCCATAAATACCCCCACCACCAGTGTTCTGGTTCTCTCACACACACCCCCTTCCCCAGCAGTTTCCTCCTGCAGGAGACACGTCTGCTCCAGCTTAGTTTGTCTCCTGCTGCTTCTGGTCCTGTGCCAACACACCCACCGTTGAGGAGGTGCCTCAGGAGGTGTCCCTGCACCCTGAGGTGGGGTCCCTGCATGCTGCCCCCACACTGCCAGCCCACTGCTGGGTGCAGGCTCCTTCCAGCGTCCCACAGGGAAGCTGCACTGCCCAGCCTGGGCAGAGGTCAGGGTGTCCTGGCTTTGTCTATGAAAGCAGAATTTTTCCTTGTGATCATACAAGTTCCAACAGAATTTTTTCCAGTTGTAAAGGGGAAGTTCTAGTCAAAACCATTCAAAAGGAAACAGTTTTATACAGAAAAAAACACACTTCTGTTTTTCATCCCTAAGCTAAGAATTGAAAAAAAAAAAAAAAAAATTACTTGAAGTATGTTCTTGACTTGAACTCAGACCTTTAAGAAAAATTGCCTGTTACCAACTTCAGTATTTTAATCACCAGGCCATTCTCTCAGTAAGTAGTATGCAATAGCAGGCAGATGGTGTTTAACTTGCTTTAGTAAAAGTAAATAAATATAACTTTTGTGAAAAGGACTTTTTCTTTATTCCTAGGTACTGTGGCACCAACGATTCAGATCTAGAAATCAACTTATTTTAAGTGTCCAGAGACTACAGCTGAATAAAATGAACTTTTAAAAAACTTTATTAAATTAATTTAGCTCTTTTGTTTTTTGGCATATGGTCTACAAATGTAAATGATGTCTTGAAAGATAGGAGACTGGATAGGGGTTAGAAAGGTTAATGCATAAGGGCACGAAATAGTTTTTCGAATTTGAGATCTATTTGCAGTTCTTCAAGAACTCTTTTGGGAAAATAATGTCTAGTCCGTGACTAGTCACTTGATGTATTTAATGTTAACGGTTTGCTGTTGAGATTGTTTAAATGGTCACCTTTCACATAATATTGGTTTTGCTCTCTGATTACAGCCTTTAATCTTTATAAATGAAAAAAAAAGTGAAAAAACACTTGGGACTTGAAGGGCCTGGACTGGGGAGCAATACCTATGAAAAAGACACAGATTACAGGAGATACTCCTCTAGGAGGAAGTTTAGAAGATTTAATAACTTTTTTCTGTATTCTCTCTTCTCCAATTACAAATGAAAACATATTATATATGGATACATAGATTATTCCCAGATTAAATATAACCATGTTCTTTCCTGATGGAAAAAGAATGAATGAGACAAAAATTTTCAATATTTTATCGACTATTTTGTTTGTTTGTTTGTTTTCCATTCATAAAGAGCATCTGACTTCCAGGTCACACTGACATTCAGTTTAGATTATACAAAATACACAAACAAGGCTACACATTAAAAAAATCATTATAAGAAATACCATGGTGGAAATCATAATGTCTCTGAACTCAATGGCAAAATCTTAGTATTACTTTACCAGTATTAGGATTTCACTCTTTTATGTGTCTCATGGGCAGGAATGATATGGGCACACCAATGCCTTTTCGCTTTTCACACTGGCTTCCCCAATTTGCAGCAGGTTTCTATAAAATGTGAAGTTACAGTCATACACACAAACAGAACAATAAAATAATGTGAGGCAAAGGTCTGTGACTTCAGATCGAGTCTTAAAAACTGGGTTGTAACTTCTGATATTGGCATAAGACTTCATATCAAATGTTACTCAACCCTCAAAGGCTCTGTACACAGAAGGACATGGAGTTGTAATGCAATTGTTACCACTTTCCTTCTGCTGAAAAACACAGCCTGAAGTTAAAACCTGACCTCTCCAGGTGCTTAAGCATAGACTCCTTGAAATCAGAAAGGCAGTAGAAAATTATTAGAAAAACCCTTTATCCTAAGATCTCCTTCCCTCCAGGTTTTAGACATTTGGTTTGGGGTGTTACCAGCTCTGGCATAGATCACTCCTTATTGCTCTTGGCTTTGTTGTTCCTTTGTCTCAGTGTTTACCACCCTGTCTTAAACACGTTTCCACAGAGACACCACCATCGTGCCTGAAGGGCTGAGCCGTGCCCTGTGATGGGCCGGTTGGATCCGGCTGGAACCGGCTGTGTCCGGCACGGGGCAGCCCCGGCCTCTCCTCACAGAGGCCCCTGCAGCACCCCACCCTGCCACCAAAACCTTGACATTTACACCCAATAAAAAAGGAACAGTTTTACACCCATGAATGCTGAGGTACTTTCCATTGTTAGGGTTTATAATTTAGTTAAAAGCTATTTTGAAATCCTGGTTGAAAGTATTTTGGAAACATTTGATTAAGTATTACTAAGTAAAGAATTGGAGTACACTTAGAGCTTGAGTATGAATTTTGTTTGCATATAAAAGGAGTAATTATTTGCCCAAAATAATTAAAAGAAAGGGAATTTCTGTAAATGTTGTTGTACTTTCTTGTCATTGGAGTTGCGTAGCATGCAAAATCACTGCTGTCTACCTAGATACTCATTTAGGAATCAGCATGAAATCCATATATAATGCAAACAAAGGCTTTCCAAATACTGATGACAAAAGTCTGCACAGGTCTTTTCCAGCAGACAGAATTGTTGGAAATACTAATCAATGCACATTCTGAAAAATAACTGGCATCTAAATCTAATTTTAAATCAAGTAGCAATTCTTTCATGAATGTCCCAGCTAAAGATAAGTAATTAGTTTCCATGAAAACAAACAGCAATAAATTATTTCTTAATGGCAGTATTGCTGTAGCTAAAATACCATGACTGTATCGGCTGCTTCAGCTAATCTGACATTGAGTCCAAGGCTTACAAAGTCAACATAACACTTAGGACGTTATGCTTACTTAGCCACATTGTCTGAATGACCTGCTTCAGAAGAAGCTAGGTAAGTCTGGATTTATTAGACAATTTCACCAAAGCATACAAAATATCCTTAAGTACTACTTGCAAGTTTAAATGTCAAGAGCAGAAACAAACACTTCCACAGATGCTATTTTCACCTGAAGAAATTATTAAATAATTCCTTCATAGCGTTTTGGTATAAATGATGCCCTTGTGTGCTGTCAAACAATATTGATGATGTCTTTTTTTAACTTATGCTAAACTGTCTTTTGGCTTCTATATTGCTGAACTTTTTTTTCTTTCAGTCAGTAACTAGGGTATTTTATACATTAGCTTTCTGTATATGAGTTATTGTATTTGATAGTGAAACACTGTGTCATTAATATAGTAAAAAGAAACTGAGTTGTCCTTGATTTTCTTTCTGCATAGCTGGTTTATGGGAAAATGAGAAAAGCTATTTCTAAGCTCTCTTCCACTTCAGAATAAAAGATATATTGTTATAGACAAATATTCTTTATATTATTGCTTTTATATTTATTGTTTCTATCTTGCTAATTAAAATATTCTTTAAAGACTAGAAGAAAAATGGATGAAAATAATGGAATTAATAGAAAAGAGCTAAAGCGGTGTATTGAGAATTTTCATGACAGCCCTTGCTTGAAATGCAGGCTCTTTGTAAAGCATGAAGAACAAAAAGGATTTTAATCCAGTCAGTGGCCTCACACATAATATGTATAACATCAAAATACTATGGCCTTGACTCAAGAATAAAAACTGCCCCAAAGTATTGACAGGACAAGGGGTAATAGCTTAAATTGAAAGAGGGTCGATTTAGATTAGATATTAGAAAGAAATTCTCCCCTGTGAGAGTGGTGAGGCACTGGAACAGGTTGCCCAGAGAAGCTGTGGATGCCCCATCCCTGGAAGTGTTCAAGGCCAGGTTGGATGGGGCTTTGGGCAACCTGGTCTAGTGGAGGGTGTCCCTGCTACTTGTAATAGTAGTAGTAGAAGTAGTAGTAGTAGTAATGAGTGATAAATTAAGAAAAAAAATTTTCAGTGCTTTAATACAGGCAATCTGGTCTTCTGGGAAAGTAATACACAAAAATAATTTATTTTTTGAAACCTCAGACAAACACGTAGAGCCTGAATATTCATTTTATGCTTGCTGTTTCTGACACATGGGATAGGCTGGATTTGTTCCACACAGACAGTCCAGCTGCCACTTTTCATATGCAGAAGGCCTGGTATCAAATGCGTGCTTCCTGAAGCTCCCAGATGTGCCTATGTTGTCTGGTCTGTCAGTTGGAGTCACACAGTATTAATTGAATGCACACTGACTACACATCGGATTCATACTGGACAGTTAGATCTGAAAAATGTCCTATGGGAAGACCTGCGAACTGTAGAAACCAAGGAATAAGATTTACGGAAGTTAAAAAGACCAAGGAGGACAACTCCCATTAGAGTGTTTTAAACCACTTTAAAATAATAAAGAGGGCTAAAATAGACATTTTGTTTTATATAAAATACTTAAAAAATCATGAAGGAAAAAATGACTAGCCAGGTGCCTCCTTTTCCCAAGTGATTAATTTTTATTAATTGATATGAGAGTCCAAATAATATTTACTAGAAATGAAAAAGGTAAAATAAAAGTGATAACCTGTTCTTGCCAATTAACCTGTTCTCTGCTAGCTGGAATATTAAGGTATACAGTGTAAACACGAATTCAAAGCCCTTTTTGTGGTAAAAGTATCCAGTCTGGGCATCTTGCATCCTGCTTACTGTATACTCTAAATCCTGGACTCTTACTACAAGGAAAGCAGTTAATCTTTCACTTTCCTTTGAAAAAAAAAAAAAAAAAAAAAAAAGATTTGTGTTCATCACCCACAGGAGCTTTCTCTTTTGCTAGTACAATATACCATATTGCAAAAGATATGTCACCTCCTCTGTCACTCACACAACACAGCTATGACAACTACAATGGCTGTTTACACAGAAAAATAAATTGCAGGACAATTTCAGTGATACCTTGATTGCATCTGTATGCAATGAAGAAAGCCTCACCACTGGACCAGCCAGGTTTCCACAGATTAAAAGCAGGTATTCAGATATTCCATGAACCAGCTGTGAGCTGATAAATGCTCCACAAAGCATTAGTTCTTGGGACAAAATTTAGGAGGTCAGTATTGAGCAAGTCTTATCATCGTGGTAACTGGGTTGTTTATGTCTAACCACAACACTTTATGGACCAGACTCTGTTGACAGTCTGACACTGTTGACCAATATATTTTAATGCAAGGTTTAGGACTACCCAGAATTTATTGATATGGACTCCAAACCAGTGATATATCTCTCTCTTCTCCATCCCCATCTGTGCGATTGGTATTTAGCTAGATGGAACCTAAGAAAAGAACATAAAGGGATTGAAAGGAACAATCTTAAAGTAGTTGTAAATAACACCCCAGATTTCAGGGAGAATTTTTATTCTAAAACCATGTCTCTGTCCAAAAGTGGTGCTACTTATTATTGTGCATTATATTCTAGACACAAAAGATAATATGAGAATATGGCAGGTGCAGTGTACCAGTTTTGACTATAATCTATTTGAATTAAATCTATGTGGCCAAAATGCAAAGTCCAACTGTTTAATATAGCTTTCTCACAAATAAACAAAAAACCTCCAAACAAATAAAGAAAATTCCATACTCCTGTATGGTAAAGGGGGAAATTCAGCCCTACATTAGGCCATCTGTTAAAATTTATGTGAACTATGTGAGACACTCCTGGGGTCACTGTGAGGCTCACAAAAGAAATGAAGCAGGCGAAGCAACGAAAACAAAATCAAAACTTCTGCCATTGTTATGTCCTTTTCTCTCTTTGATTTCCAGTATTGGCAGAGCATTTTTGTCCTGCCTGCCGCATAAAGGGCAAGCATAGTTTCCAGTCCAGTTTCCAGTCCTCTTTTGCACCTTTAGTTTGTAGACTAGATTATATTTTTTATAGTCCTTCAGTCTGCTCTAGTCCATTCTGATCAATAATATTCACAGTTTATTTCACACTTTCTGGACTATCATGTGGAACAGCAGTCAAGCTATTCTTAGGATAAAGCAAAAGACTTTTTAGGTAGTAACACTAACACTGCAGAGCCAAAATTAATGTAATCAAGGACTTTAGGCCATAGTTACTCATAGGAGAGTAACTCATAGTCAGAGTTGCTAAGTAGGTAGCAGATACCTTCTGGAATTTTACTGCTTATATTAAAACAGTTTCAAGAGTATTAATGACTTAATAGTGTCTAAGATGGCCTAGCAACACATTCTTGAGAAAGATGCAAACTCAGAAATTCCATTGTATGACTTCTGACTAGACTTTTTTTATGTAGCTTTTAGTTTGAAAAACTTTGTTGTCTAATTCTAGTCTACATTCTTTTATAAATATCGGCTTTTGTGACTGTTAAGGTTCTTTCAATATCCAAGCCCATTTTTGTCTTGACCTACTGTGAGTAATGATTTCCAGATTTAGCTGTATTTACGTAAGAATTCTAAAGGTTATTGTCTTGGAGACAATCACATGAATGCCATTAAGTAACAAAAGAATTTCTGAAGCAGCATATTAAGTGATACAGTCATAAGAATCAACTGTATAATCACAGTCTTAATTTCTTTGTCTAAAAAACCTAAAAATGTGGTGGAACCAATAGAATCATATCCGTCTCTTTTCCATGATCCCACTAAAAAACTCTATCTTTTTCTTATTTAGTTTTTGCTGTTACAACTAAGACTATTTCATGGGAGGTTATCACTCAACATCTGCAACTGTAGGTGCAAACACAAACACCACCTCTCTTTACTCTTCACACCTTACTTCCCACTTCTCCAATCTGTCTAAATTTCATAGCCAGATTTCCTCCTCCTCTCCCTCCCTTTTATCTCAATCAACTGCTTTCTACCCTTAATCCTTCTCCCTTTTCAGCAGCAAACACAGGAGTCCTTTTCCTACATGCCAACATCTCCATCATTCTAGATCTCCTACGCTTCACTTCTGACCCTAACATATTTCCATTTCTTGCTCTATTTCTGCTATAAGTAGCCACACATTTGTATAGTAGTCCTAATCCATTTCTCAATTTCCAACCTTGAGTAGCTTTTCATGTTCGGCTTTTCCTCCCTACACACAGTTTTAAACAGTTGCCTTTTCAAAGCACATGTTTGTGGGTTTTTCTTTTCTCTCTTGAGGTGGGTCTTTTTCCTTCACTTGTTTCTCATTTAAGTTTATATTTAAATTGTCACAGCTGATAACAGGTAAAACTCTCTGGTCTCCTATGTACACACACGTCATGTAAATATAGTCTCTCAGTAGTGCTGCTCAAAACATTGTTCTAGCATAACATACTGTTTGTAGAACCCAGATAGCTGATTTTCTCACTGATTTCTGTCATGTCTATGTAGCAGTGAAACATATTTAGGAAATAATATTAACCTTTCTTTGAATGCCACAACTTCAGTTTGACATGAATGACATATTTAGAAATGAAATAAGATTTGTCATTATCATTATAGACCATTTTCTTAAAATACAGTGTTTATTATAAAGTCCAAGTGCAATTGTTAGTATGCTAATTAAAGATACCACTGTTTTCTCTTCTGCCTTAGTATCTTTCTTTGCATAATTCATTCCTTTGAGGATGTAATGAACTATGAACTATATAGCTTCCACTTTGTCACGTGATCTGATTTTTTTCCCCACAGAATACAAAATTAGAAGCTATTAAATGTTAAACCAATAATTTAGATTAAAAAACATTTAAAATTGCAATGTAGACCATTTAAATCAAGAAAAACCCACAAATGCTCTGTATTTTCTGACCTAAACATATCCGTTCTCTTCATATTTTTAATGTAATTTCCTTTTTCTCTTTTATCTACCTTTTTTTTTTGCTTTTATTGGTCATATTGGAATGTGTAGAGTTCCTCCCATGCAATTAGCACCCAAGGCAGATATGATTTGATTGTTAGTGATTTAGAAGAGCTATGGGGAAGCTGGCTAGCACAGTAGGAAGTGCTTATTGGGAGGGGTTTTGCTGGTCTTCATTTTCACTAAAAGCAGAAAGTTAATGTAGCATCAGCTAGTTATGACATTAACAGCTGTATGCTTGACTGCATGCAGACTGTCATACTGGGAAGGGCAGAAAATGTGCACAACACATGGTACATCTCTAGTTCTTTAGTAAGATCTCCCAATAATTACCATCCACTATGTGTGTGCCTTCAGAGCTTCTGCTTTAGCACTGCTTTTTATCCACCAACAAAATTAGAGCTCTGTGACTCAGTTGCACACCAGAACCCCACCTACCCATCCCAAGAAATCCCAAGAATTCAATATATGCGTATTGAACTAAGATGTGGATCTTTCTGTTAGTCTGGTCTTTGTGAAGTTTATTGTGAAAGGTTTTTAATTTGTACTTTGAATTACATGAGAAACAAGAACTAAATTTGAACATGCTCAGCATTATGCTCATTTGAAATAGCTGCAAGAATAACAGCTGAGATGATACTTGTAGTAATGTATCTCATTAAATAAGTTCAGCAGAAAGGATAAAAAAATTTGCATAACTCATAAGGAGATTTGGAGGCTTGCTAGTTGCTCATTCCTGTAGCAATCAGATTCTGAAGTGTGGAAGGAATGTTTGTCTATTTTTTTCTTTATTTCTTAAAACCTGATGAACCCATACAACACAAAGAAGGTTTTTATAAGTTATATTATGAGACGTATCTGCAAAATATGCTGCAAATGGCAGACTTGGTTTATAGGACTGGATGGCATTTTTATATTCACTAAGTCTTAGTTTTACTAGACATGCAATCTTTCTAACATATAAAAGTCTGCAGGGGTGTTTGAGAATATATATCAGCACTAAGTAGCTGTAACACTTTATGCTACTATAAATGTAAAAGCGGTACTATTACATTTGGTGAGAGTTACTTGCTTTTGTATGGCAATGACTACACAAGAATTAGATAACATTGAGCATATGAACAGAGTGGATGTACAATAAAATACACTGAAATTGATTTATTCTGTGAAAGTGAAAAATGAATGCCTAAGGACTTTTCTTTCTTCACTTTGTTTATACTGGGAAAGTCCACACTACTGAACTTCAATAACATTTGTAGTTAACCTCATCTCATGTTGCATGGACCCTATCAGGTACATTGTGATGAGTGAGAGAATCCAAAATAAAGGTGATAATAAGATCCTGGCATAAGTTTTTTGAGGATGTTTGTTTGATTTAACATCACTGAGAAGATTTAGGGCATGCGTGTAATACTTGTGTGTATTTTGTTCAATTATACAATATACATGAAATTAATATCCATTCAAATTTCCAACACCTCAATCTCCACAGTGAGCTTCGTACCCATATTGCATATGAGGTCATAGCACTTTAGACTGAACACACTCTGTAGGCAATGTATTTGAAATTCCTACATCTCTTCCATAAGGTGTCTGTCTAAGATCATACCAAATTTGACAGCTGCTCTGAAACACCTCTCTAACCTGTATTTTCTTTTTTAAGTGGAGATCTCCAAGAAAAGTATCCTGACTTAATTTTAAGGTGTAACTCATTTCACAACTCCATACTAACCCTTGGTCTGGTGCATATCCTCCTGTTGTAATGCCCAAAATTTTATTCCCTCACCAAATATAAATCTGAATTTCTAACTGCATCCTTTCTCTTGGTGAAATTTAAATTAGGCCTGTACCTTTCCTAGACCAACTCATAATTGTAAACAGAAAAATGAACTGCCTTTGGAGCTTTGATTATCATATCTTTCCAGTCTCTTCCCAAAGCTGGGTCCATTACTTCGACTACATTTCCCTAAGCAACTGAAGAAGCATAAGTTGAATAAATAATCTGACAGTAGTACTTGCACATACAGAGAAGTGGTCGAATCTCTATACGCTGTCATATGTTCAGAGGTACTTTATTGTCCACCAAATATCAACCTGCACTTTCAGACAAATTATTCAGGTTGATTGAGTACAGTTGGTCTATAGCCTTTTCAAATCTTCTAAATAAATGGGTTTTTAAATGTTGTTTCCTTTTCTAATGCACTCCTAATCACATTTGCAAGCTGTTTTTTTGGTTTATGTTTCTCTTTAATTCTTGCACATATTTGTGTTACTTTGCTTTAAGACCTTTTTTACTGCACTGTCAGTTATGGCTTTAATAATATTCAAAAAGCATTGTATCAAATTTCTATTATCATAAGCATAGACTGATACAATTTCAAATTATTCTTTCTTATTTCTTGTATTCCTAATATCCATTCAAAATTCCATGCTCAGGATCATCTTCCTTACTTGTATTTGTTCTCCAAACCAATGGCTCCTCATTTTCTACCTCATGGAGTTGAAGCTTTATGATTTTAGCATTGAAGTTATTAATCATAACTTTGTTCTATCTAAGATATCATCTTTCTGTCTATTGTGTCACATTCCATAAATTCGTTCTGCCAGTGATATTAACTTTAAACTGGACTTTCCACAACATTTTCTTTAACCATTCTTAAATAACAAATCTAATTTTTGTCCCTAATTACCTCTCTTATGTTGTGTATATGAATAAATTTTCTTCATGTCAATCAAAAATAATCACTTCTACTTAAAAGGAATATAAATGTGCAACCAAAAAAAAAATAGCATACATGGTCTGCTACCTATAGATATCTGATTTACCTAACATACACAATAAATGCTTTGACAGTTGGCAATGTAGTACACCTGGAAGCTGCAGGTGTGCACAGTATTTTTTAAATAGCAGCTATTGTGTGCTACTATCAATTTGGTCAATTAATTAGGATATTGTGAATACAAATGATTCATCTCTCAAAGTAACTAATAAAAAGTAAAGCAGATGTTTCAGACTTCTTTGGTATAGAGTAAGAAACAGCTTGACTCAGCAATATTTATTTTGTGGACTGAGCACTGTTACAGATTGCCCAGAGAGGTTATGGAATGTCCATCCTTGGAGATACTCAAAAGCCATCTGGCCATGGTCTAGGGAAATCTGCTGTAGGTGGCCAAGCTTGAGCAGGATGGTTGGACCATATGACCCCCAAAAGTCCCTTCCACCCTCAAGCATTCTGTGATTCTGTGGATGGGCACACATGCTGAGGAAGGAGATACAGAAGTACATAGATAGAAACTGATTAAAACATAGAAATAAGTGGCATAGTGTCTTGGTATAATCAAATATATTTCTAATTCCTCAGTTTTTGATTTCTGAAGCCTTTTGGATGACCCCTCTGATGACTTTTGGATGAATGTGCCTTCATGGGCCCATCTCTTTTTACTAACAATAAGATGACAAAGGTAGACAAAATACGTAGAGTTTAGATGACTGAATTTACGGCACACAAATCACATCTAATGTGTTTAAATTAGCTGAGTTTCTTCACTTTTCCATTTCAGAAGCTGTGTCATTCTGGACAGGAGGAAAGGTACACACAAAGCTCAGTTGCCATCCCCAAAGTCTTGACTACAGGAACTCTTCTACCTCCAGTAACACAGAGGAAGTTTTTGCAAGATAGAGTTAGCGTTACATGCTAATGTAAAATCAGTTGACAATTATGTCCTCATCCTGTTGATTAGTGGGGAAGTCAGAGCTTACACCACTTTCTTCACTTCAGAACAAATCTGCATGACAATAATTGACAGTTCTTAAAGGAGCATAAGGTAAATTAGAATATTAATATTATCTGAATAGGTAATGGATAAAATAATCTAGATAAGATAAACAACTGAAAGTTGAAAAGCAAAGATAATGCACAATGCACAAGTGTGTTTTTTCTTGTAACTGCTTTAATCTGCATGCCATTCATTTCAAATTAATAAAAAGTATTTGAGGCTTTAGAGTGTTTGCATGAGTTTGTTTTTAATTAGGTCACTAATTTCAGATGGAATATAAATAAAATGTAGTTGGTTTAGTGTGATTCACTATGATTTCAGCTGAGTGGCAGTTTAATAATCAGTAATTTACTCTATGCACTAATGTACAATATGAAATGTCACTGTAATAGCAGGCCAAATTTCATTTACTTTTCCTGCATGACCAGTATTATGGATGTCATTAAGGTTACCTTCAGATGGCAGTCAGAGTTATTTATATTTTCCATTTTTTCTCCTGTCCTTACTTTGTTCATAAAACCTTTTTTCTTGTCTTAAAACATCTTTTATTGCCTAATTTGTTCATCAGGTCCACAGTGCGTTAAAAACCTAAAAAAGAAACCTACCCAACTACTCTGCAAGTTTCCCAAACAAAATGAAATACATTGTTTAACTTAGGTGTAATCAGACTTGGGTACAGACAGCTCCATAATTTTTCAACTAGACAGATGTTATCAGCAGAACTGTTAAAAATGAGAATGTTGACAAAGGAGGAATCTTCAGTACTAAACAAATTTAAAGACTGATAGCTGTCTAATCAGAGAAGTTAGGTTATAAGGAATAGCTCTAGATTTGAACCAGAGGGATGATCTAGATTATCACATGATGCTGTTTAAAGAAGAGGCTACCTGCAGTTTCCTGAACTCTGCAAAGAACATTTTTATTGTCTGGTCAGAAAGCCAAACAAATGAAATCATAGAATCACAGAATCATGTAAGTTGAAAGGTACATCCAGAGGTTATCTTGTCCAATCTCCTGCTCAGAGCAGGGCCAACTCAGAGCTAGCTGGTCAGGTCCATGTCCAGTCAGGTCTGAATATCACCAAGGATACAATTCTTTCTGGGAAATTGTGTTTGAGTGCTTCATCACCATCATGCAAATTATTATTATTATTATTATTATTAATTTTGAAACTTATTTTCCTGTATTACTTGTGTCTGCCATCTCTTGTCCTTGATTCTGTACCTCCAAGAAACATCTAACTTACATCTTCTTTACACCTTCCCATTAGGCAGGGGCAAACAGAAATGAAGTCCTCCTATAACCTTCTTATTTCCCAGCTGAGCAACTCCAGTTCTCTCAGCCTCTCCTCCTTGTGTTATGTGCTCCAGGACCCTGACCAGCTGGGTGGCCTTCTGCTGAACTCTCTCCAGTATGTCCGTATCTCTCTTGTACTGGGAAGCCCAACACTGGACACAGAATCCCAGATATGGTCTCAGATGTGATCTCACCAGTTCTGAGTAGAAGGAAAGGATCATCTGCCTCAACCTGTGACTATCCTCCTCCTAATGCTGCCCCGTGTTGAGTTGGTCTTTATTGCAGCCAGGACACACAGCTGAAGCATTTTCTGAAAAAAACCAGACAAAAATGTGCCCCCCACACAAACCAGAAGCTAGCACTCTGTCAACCTCTGGCAGTAATGAATGTAACTTAAACTTTCAGTCTTGTTTTCTGATAATCAGTGGGGTCTTATCCAACTATTTATGCTATTCAAAGTTTTACTATTGACTTCAGTGGGAGCTAAACATAGAGACAACATGTAGGTCTAAGTTTGATAACATTCAGAAGAGAAAGAAAAATTCTGGATAAAATGTAATAGTATTAGTTGTGGGCACAAATATCACACAGTGAAATGTGGCTACAACCGAGATAGAAAAGAAAACATAATTTTGAATGGTGAAATATGGAATTAAAATGTACAATAAGTTAAAAAGGAAGCAAAAATGTACTTAAACAATTTTGAAGATTTTAAATGAATAAAAGTATTGTTATATTAATTGCTAATTTTGTTTCATATCATTGCTTTATAAGATCCTAGTCTGGAAGATGTAACAAAAGTATTTTTAAAAAATAAGCTTTGTTTAATGTAATAGAAGTAAATATGCAGAAGCAGCAGAGAGATCTGACACTATTTAAGACCATCTTTCTGCTGGAAATGTCTTTGAAAGAAAAAGTGATAATTAATATGCAGTATATTTAATTTTACAGAACCTCACCATTCTGAATTTTTTACCATTATATAGTTTCCCAGAAATCAGTGATGCAAACACCTAATTACAGCAAGATGACCATGAGAAAATAAATATCTGTTTCATAATTTCTCTTTAGATCCGTATGTATTTTGATGAATCACAGAGTCCTTGTTTAGACAGCAAAGAAAGATTGTTACCATATGCCAGCCAACTGGTATTTTTTCAAAATATACCGTGAATGCTAATATTTGCAATATTGGTCAAACAGAAGCCAAGGTTTTAAAAGAGGCAATTTATTTTAAGGACCCTATTTAAAATAATGACTTAAATATCTAATTTATATTCTGATGGGGAAATAATTCATTGTTCTGAGGTGGTTGCCAAACATTCCCAGATCATCACTGCAGAGAAAAAGGTGCTTCTGAAGATCCACAGCTTACCTGAATTGAATAATGCACATGTCACTTGTCTGCCCTGTTTCTGTCTCCCCACACCACACACCGTTCAAAAGAAAGAGTGGAGAATGGCATAATCCAGGTTAATGCATGTTTTATGTCAAGGAGTCTGGTACCTGTGTCACCTGTTCCTTGGGGAAATGCTGTAATTGCTAGATTCCTGTGCAATTTACTGTGCATGGACACTTCCAATGATGTCACTATTTATTAATGCTGAGAACACCATTTGTACTTCAGAATTTTTTTTAGGAGAACCTAAGTTCATCTTAATGCTGATGGCAACTAAACTGTGGGCAGCAGGTAGATGATCATCATCACCTCGTAACAAGTGTTTCTGAACACTTGTGGGCTTCAGTTTATACACCCACAGAATTTGAGGCTTGGAAGTGATGGTCTTAATAGATTAAGGAATCTGTAATGCCTATGCAGCAATAAAAATATAAAAGGGTTATTGCAGCCAAGTTGTTGTTGGAATATTGTTTCCTACTCCTTAATTATGGTAGGATTTAGGTGGACTGAATCCGTTTCAATGAATTTTACGTTTAATAATACTTGAAGTTTAGATTTGTTAAAACTTTTATATTGTTAAATTGTACTGATCTCAGGTTGTTAACACACTGTATCTATTCTTTTTGCACCTTAAATTCTACTCTAGCCTATATATTAACCAGTATTCTAATAGCTCTTGCGCCTCATAGTCCTGTTGTGTTTTTCAGTAACACTGACTTTCATGTACTCTCACCACTGTAACTTCTTTCACAGGGACTCAAATCTCCTTGTTAAAAAGAGAAAAGAGGAGGAAACAGGAAAAAAAAAAAGTTAATTTAATGGAAATTGGGATATATAGAGTACTATTATATCAGTCTATTATATCAGTCTATAATATCACTCCATAATCTGAAACATGGTGAATATTAAAAAAAAAAAAAAAGTTAAAAATAAAATGCAGTCTAGCTATTCTTTAACTGAAAAGAGCTCAAACTATTAAATCCTCACTTTATATACACACATTACAAGTGTTTATGGTTATGTTAATGTATGGAAGTATGTATATTTATGAATATATATGTATGTATCTATGTATATATGTATGCATGAGAGATGCCAAGTTGAATTTCTTTGGTTAACAAAACCTAGTTCTGCTAATGAATAACGGGAGGAACAGAGGGAATATATTGAGAAGGTGGAGAACATGGCAAGATTGCTATTGAAGTTTGAAAATCATAACATAAAGGGGTTAATTTTTCACTAGAAGAGCAGAAGAAAACATACTATTAGCCTTTAAAGGCATACAAGGTGTTAATTTAGCTTCTAAAAGGAATTTTTCAGAATATATAGGAGACATTATACAGAGGTGCATCAACATTTTCTTTGTACACTACAGTAATAGTAATAATCGCATTAAAAGCTCCACTCAGTGCATCAGGTTTTAAATCTCACAGGGGCAGAGATATCAAGCTGATGGCGTAAGTGGGGAAAAAAAAAGTCAAAAAAGAGAAGTTCACAATGTGTTATGTATCTAAAAGAGGAAAAATACAAGACTGATTTCATAGTGCTGTGGCACAGAGAAGGCCATCTTAGAATTTATTCGCTCCTTCAGTATTGTCTTGGAATGTATTTTATTTATAAACCTTTCATCTATCTATGTGATATTTTTTGTTGGTAAGTCTCTCTCTCTCTCACTGCCTCTCTCAGACTTACTTCATTGCTGTATCTGATTTCACAGAGAAGTAACAGAGCGTCTGGGATACAGGGAGAGAAACACTGGGCTCCTTGGACAGCGGAATATCTACCCTTAAGAAATGTGGCATTTACTAAACGACTGTTTGACTGACAAAGTAATGTGTCACTCAGTGAATCCTGGACACTTGACACATCTATGTAACACAGATTTGTATGTTTTATTCTGATGAAATATTTCACACTAAAAGCAACAATTTTTAATCGAGCAATTCATACTCCTCCAAAGATATATAATAATTTTCAGAGGAAGGCATTTATTTATGATTTGGCTGTATGAGGCTTCTCTTACTCACGTGTAAAACTCAACTCCCAAACTTAATTTGTTTTTAAACTACTGGCATATAGTGCTGGAGAAATACCTCAATTTCAACAGAAAACTGAAAGATCACTGAAAATGTATTTGCTTACCTCTGGTCCATGTTCTTTAGGATGAGGTCAGAGTTTTAGCCATACAGGTGTCTTTCCCAAGTCCATGTCAGTATCATCTTACTTTTCACTCAAAAAATGTCAAAACATAGAGTAAAGAGAAGCAATCCATCTACTGGCTTTATGTTAGCTGAAACACACAATATCTTCTAGAAATAAGAATTTGTTTCAAAAACTTTATGATGAGAGGCTGTAACCATATTTATTGACAATTTTTGGCCAAGGAAAAAATCCTTGTTCAGGAAAGAAATTAACATATTCTCAGCTTTAATCACGTGCATATATTTTAATATACCTGAAGAACACTTCTGTGCATTTTTCCCTGTTAATGGCTGTATGCTTATTATTAGAACCAATATTTAATCTTATATTACAACAATGATTTTTCATGCATCATGTGTTGTTTTGTGTTAAAAAAGTAAGTGTACTCATACTAAGGCCATGCTACCAATCTTTCTTTAATTACTAAACTGCAACCTAGATGGTAGTAGAACAGAAATTGAGCTGCAAGGTTGGTTAGTTTTATACGCTGTTTAGTTTCTCCATCCTGTGGTGTTTCAACATCAAAACTAGATCAAGTTTTAGGCATCATTTGGGAATTACATTTGAGCTACTACTGTTTTAGGTTTCTCATTCAGTAAAGCTTAATTACCTAAAAAAAAGGACAAATGTAGAATTCTGAAGATCAGTGACCGCTTTTGTTTTATTAATAATCATGCATAGAGATGAGAAGAATGTAACACATGCCAGTATTACTCAACCTATTCAGAAAGAAAAAGAGAAAAAAAGAATAATTCATTATTAAACATACACCTTTGTTGATCCTTCATTCATTAGAGCAACTACCTTAGTGCTATCCAATATTCTGATTAAGAAAAAAATTTTAGAACACGTGTTTTATTATCGATGAAAAAGGTAAGATAATTGTGATGTCAATTTCCAGGGCTATAAGCATGTTATGCCTCAGGAACCTTAACTAGAAGTCCACTCCTTTTCACTTTTTCAGGTTGTATCACATTCTGTAAATTTATACTAAGCTAGAGATGATAAAAGCAATTTCAATTGATGTTTATAAGCCTATTTAAGTAATCCTAAATTAACGCTACTCCTTGCCAGGAAGAACTTAAAATATTTTAAAATACTTTTAAGGTTATCTTTGGCTCCTAGAAGATTATTCATTAAGCCATATACCTTCCTTTGCAGTTTAAGGTTGCCTGCAAGGTAAAAGATACAACGGTCTTATGTTAATAATTTGAAAATATGTCTGTGAAATTATGCAATATTTAATAGACTAAACTGTATTATTAATGATTTTTATTCAACATAACAGCTCCTTGCAGCACATGTAGAACTTAAATATTTAAACATCTTTAAAAAACTCACCCAAATACACAAAGAAACTTCCCCAAAGATACAAAAATGTTTTATTTATATAAATATAAAGTTAAATTAAAGGTGCATGAACTACTTTGTGTCTATTACGAATAGTTCTATAAATTATAAACTAGATAAAATCTAAAATCTTTATGGAGTCTGTATACTACTAGAAAAGAAGAAAAATGTTCTTCATTGCAAAGAAAATTCTATTTATCTTGGTCAAAGTTCTGTTTTTCTTCTCTTTTTTTTATTTTTCCCCTGGCATAGTTCCAATATACTGGGTGCAACTCAAGCACTTAAATACAGAATTAAGTTCCAGAAAATCTCTGTGAAAATGAGCAGCCCTTGTTTGACTTTGAAGTCCTCTGGGATCTACACTTACGCTTCTGTGCCTGTGCAGAACTTCCATGTTTTGAATATTTCAAATCCTTTTTCTCTCCTAAATTATACTGAGCTCCAGTGATCCAACATTCAGTTGATCTCCCAGTATACACACACGCATCCCAAGTAAGAATTATGACTTACCATAGTTACAGACTCTTGCTTTTAAAACAGCTACTGGTGGCTCCTGCTTTTTTTATGAAATAGCTTCATGGTCTGAATATTCACTTATAGAGTGAGAGATCTATGAGCCCAAATTTGCATGACATCATTATTCCATAATCATCAACCTGTGAACTTTTCTAGGATTATGTCACTCTTCATTTCTGTTGTAGCTATGAAACACTCAGGAAGAAATTCAAAATACCTCATGCCAAAAGACTACAGAGAAAAGGATCTGTCTCTGTAATACAGGAATTAAGCCTATAAGCAGTGAAGAGCAGGTCCTGACTTTCAGTCATGGCTTCCAGGACACATAATATATATTGATTTTCTGTGCTTATAATAAATATAGTGCAGAATATAATTTATTTCTTTATATATGTTTCTATAGATTCCACTGTGCCAACATCTCCAGCTCCACATCTACTAGGTCTGTCCAGCATATTACTAGGTATTTCCTGTGTCCTCCTAAAGAGAGAGCTATAGTGTTCTCCAGCAGAAATTTACTTCTTGACTGTACCAGATACACAAGAACAGATCCAGAAAAGGCTTTGTATACATCCGGTACCTCAGTTCATGTGGAAAAGGACTAGCTGACGCTCTGAGGAATAATTTCATCACAGGCATGCAGCTGATATTATGGGACCATCCAGAAATAAGTACTTCCTAGCAAGAATGCATAGTTTCTTAATCATAAACAAGGCTGGTCATGAGACAAAATCTATGTGTCCAGCTCTGTCAAAAGAGAAACATTTCTGGTTTTGTGTATAACTATAGTTTCACATGTATAACTACAGTTTCACACTCCTAGGTCTTGGATTCATCATGACGATTTGAAAAGTTGATACTTACACTGTGTTCCCTCTGTCGCTAATGGGAAAAGATAAACATTTCAAGAGCAGTTGAACTCATGTGAGATTATCCTATGTAAGGAATATTAAAATCAAATTGAGGTACTTAGTTTAAGTGGCTACTATGAAAGAGTATTCAGGTTCAGAATATTGAATACAGAAGAACTAAACCATTTTCTTGGATAATTTCAGATTTGCCCTGTTATTTATACTTTTAACTAAATCCTTGAGTCATATATTCTCTGAGTTTATAGGTAGTTCCATCTGGCAGAACAGATAGTGAGAATAATTTTATTTTATTTTATTGCTTTAGTTTTCAGGTGTCTGACATTTTACACTTGGATTTTTATTTTCAGAAGCACATCACTTGCATAACCTATCCTGAAACTCTACCTTCAGGACCAAATTGCTGATTTGAGTTCCTATTAGGATCTTACATCAATAATTATTAAGACATTAGATCTGTAATTACAGATCATTTCTTTAGATGTAAGCACAGTTATTCCCCATAACTGTGAAGTTTAAAGTCCAGGCTAGATGTGCCTGACTGGATGATCAATACTAAAACAACTGTACAGTTCCAAGGCTCAGAGTGCTGATAGCACTTTTTGCAACCAGGGTGATTTAATTAAGGCAGGTAAGTATAGGTTTGAGTTCAAGATTCTCAAAGATAAGATTTTGGCTGATTACACTGTTGCCTATCCTGAGAGAAAGTGTACGTGGAGGTGGTTGTTTGCTTTTTTGAAGCAAATAAAAATCTTAGTATAAATCTCAATCCTATAAATCCAGTTTTCTAGTAATACAGGTTATTTTAGTAGCACTGAACTCTAAAAAGTTCATGAAATCCTTATGCTGGACATTTTTCAAATCCAAGAAAAGACGTTTTCTGATCCAAGAAAAGACATGCAGGAACTTGCATACATACCTACATAGTTAAATCTGTTAGATCAAGACAGAAGCTGAAAGTATTTAGGTACCTAACTGACCAGAAGATGAAACTGAAAGTTTGCGTTAATTGCAAGCAAGTTAATTGCAAACTTTAGAACCTAAGTTACTACCTCTATTCAGCCATTATCTCCTTTTTTTAGGCTGACCAGAAGATGCAAAGTGTTGTAGAAATTTGTTCGTCTCAAAAGTCCTCAAAGTTCTACACGCTTACAAACTATTGCTAATAAAGTTGCTGAAAAAATAGTAATATTTTAATGAATATTAAATGAATTATCATACATTTTTTCCATGGAAAATCCCATTGGAACGTCATTTAATTAAATAGTATCTGAAGGAAAAAAAACTACAAAACCTTACTTTACAAAGCCAAATTTTAGAGATGGTAATGGGAAGTTCAATGCTAATTCCAAAGAGATTGGAATTTCTCCATAATACAACACTGACTTCCCATTTAATTAAGATTTTATGTTAAATTGCAGCATATTTCACTGAATTTGGCATGCTGACATAGAACTCAACAACATAAGCAATGAATGTACTTTATAAAGGAAAACTGAAACCTCCTTAGCATGTGCTATTTTATGCTGAAATGGGATTGTTTCAAACAATCAGACTGCAGGGAAGCTGAACCATTTGGCTCATCTGATACCTGCTTCAGCATTATTCTGTGCTTTCTGCTCAAATTCTTACTGTGAACCAAATGATTGCTGTGTGAGGTCCAAGCACAAACATTTTCTCTTCAGGACACTTCAGCTGCTGATCCAGCACAGAGGAGTTGTTCTCTTCCCTTACAGGCACACTGATCCCAGAGAAGAGCTGAGAAGGGAGCTGGTCCATGTTCAGTAAAGAGCTCACTGGAGCCAAATACAAACAAAACCATCAACCTGCTCATGCTCCCTCCACAGCAAGGCCCTTCCCATTGCAGCCTCATCTGGTGGGCAGGTCTGGTGATGGTGGGCAGTGATGAAGACAAAACAGAGGCCTGCAGCACCTATCAAACATAAATGTATAAACTAGAATATAATTAGTATTAGTTTGCCTTGAAATGAAATGTAGGCATACTGAAATAGTATAGCTAACAACAGCACTTAGGTGCTTTGTAACAGTGATGGCAGGACCAAACATAGCATACAAGCATTTTACATGAGTATGTAAGCTATGTGACCATCAAAGAAGCAAAGAAAGATGTTTTTAGTTACATGTAGGAGACACTCGAGTAACAAAAAGCTACCAGACAGAGAAGCGCAAGGGACTGCAGACAGGCAGGACATCTTGCCAACTATACAGGAAGGATGACTGGTAAAACCAAAAAGAAGGTAGGTACTTTCAGGAACAGATGACAGCTGTCTTTTCTGTGAGAGGAGGTAATAGAATAATATTTTTTTAAAAAATGGAGCAGTGAGGAAAACCAAAGGAAGAAGATAATCCCACTTAGGCTCTAACTTTTGTCAAAGAGCTCTCAAGCCTGATCATCGTGGCCTCTATGACTAAGAGCCACCAGGGACTGAAGCCATCGCTGTGGGACTGCATCTGCACAGCTGGTTTAGAATGCGATTGTTAAAGACCAACAATTTTGTATTTGTATCAATGATGATTAATGACATGTGAGAATTAACCATTAGCACTATGTTGTTAATGAAAGCATTCGGTAAGATTTGTTTATAAGTCTAAAACTGTCCTGATTTGACATTTTCTTAACCATTCCCATCACAGTGCTCTCTGATTCTCTGATATGTAGATATACATACATATCTACAGTCAATCACAAAAATGGAATCATTATAAGTATGCTAATTATGAAGTATATTTATCTGTCTTCATTTACTATGACCTATATCTGTTCTGAGAAGCACCTGTATTTCATAGAATCATAAAATCATAGAATGGTTTGGGTTGGAAGGGACCTGAAACATCATCTAGTTCCAACTCCCTTGCTATTGGCAAGGACACCCTCCACTAGACCACGTTGCCCAAAGCCTCATCCAACCTGGTCTTAAACACTTCCAGGGATGAGGCATCCACAACCTCTCTGGACAACCTGCTCCAGTGTCTCACCACTCTGACAGTAAAGAATTTCTTTCTAATATCTAATCTAAATCGACCCCCCTTCAGCTTAAAGCCATTAACCTTTGTCCTGTCACTACACTCCCTGACAAACAGTCCCTCACCATCTTTCCTGTAGGCCCCCTTCAGGTACTGGAAAGACGCAATTAGATCTCCCCAGAGCCACCTTTTCTCCAGGCTGAACAACCCCAACTCTCTGAGCCTGTCCTCATAGGAGAGGTGCTCCAGCCCTCTGATCAGCTTTGTGGCCCTCCTCTGGACTCGCTCCAACAGCTCCATGTCTTTCTTGTACTGGGGCCCCCAGAGCTGGACGCAGTACTCCAGGTGGGGTCTCACAAGAACGAAGTAGAGGGGCAGGATCACCTCCCCCGACCTGCTGCTCACACCTCTTTTGATGCAGCCCAGAACACGGTTGGCTTTCTGGGCTGCAAGTGCACACTGCTGGCTCATGTTGAGCTTCTCATTAATCAATACCCCCAAGTCCTTCTCCTCGGGGCTGCTCTCAACCCATTCCTCGCCCAGCCTATAGCTGTGCTTGGGATCGCGCCGACCCACGTGCAGGACCTTGCACTTGGCCTTGTTGAGCTTCATGTGGCTCGCACGGGCCCACCTCTCCAGCCTGTCAAGGTCCCTCTGGATGGCATCCCTTCCCTCCAGCGTGTCGACCACGCCACACAGCTTGGTGTCATCGGTAAACTTGCTGAGGGTGCACTCGATCCCGCTGTCCATGTTGATGACAAAGATGTTGAACAGTGCCGGTCCCAGTACTGACCCCTGAGGAACACCACTTGTCACTGATATCCACTTGGACATTGAGCCACTGACTACAACTCTGAGTGTGACCATCCAGCCAATTTCAAACATGCCAAATATTTTGCAAGCAGGAAAAATTCCACTTAGGTTCTCTATTCCCTCCAAAAAAGTGAAAATACATCAAAAAGAAAAAAAAGAAAGAAAACAACCAACAACATACAACTGAAGGGGAAAGCATGTGTCATTTTAAGCATGCTTTGATACCTCCTCTTTTTCCAGTTCTTCTTTTGGACTACCTCAGCTCCCGACTGAAACCAATACAGATTTATTTAAAACTGTTATATTAAAAGCTGTTTCATTTAAAGCTGCTGTATTTAAGTTTATTACATTTTATACAGTTGGAAGTCCTTGTCATTTCCATCTCACTGACTCTAAAAAAAGCAAAAAATTCTTTAATTCCACTGGCAGATATCAGGAAACCGGACTGTGTATGGATCAAATGACTGCAAACACTAGCTATTAGAGCTGCAACCAATTAATTTAACTAGTGTTTCCTTTCCATCCCCTATAGTCTCTGGGTAGTCAATAGTTTTCTCTTATGTCTCCCAAGATTTATTTATTTTCTTGTCAGAGGTTTGTGCTGTATCAACTCTGAATAATTAAAAAAATAATGTTTGATAAATAATTATCAGTCTTCCCTACTGTTTTGTGTATAGAATAAGGGATTCATATTCATATTAGTGACTTATACTGATTTCCAAAATGACAGTCTAGTATTTGTCACTAATCACAGAAAATCAAAACTAAAGGTTCTTCAACTTGGGTTCCAAGGAAAGGCAGGAAAAATTGTGCTTATGCTGGTGTTTTGCCTGAAAAGTGGAAGAGAGAATTTATCAAAAGCTATGTCCTGGCCAAGTGCAGAAGACATAATTGTGAAGGAGTGTTTAGCAAATATAATCTGCCACTTTCCTTCTGGTTGCTGTAAATGTAGAGCAAGGTGCTAGCCATAAATAGGATGATAACACCTAACGACCTTTTTACAGAGTCCCATGTGAGCTTGTGAAAGATCTGCCCTGAAGTTTTCCCTGACAACTACCACTCAGCTATAAAAAATAATTTTAGGTGGCAGCCTTCTGACTGCCAAAGGCTATCAAAGGAGCATCATCTGGATCCAGATTTCCATGCCAGTTCAGAATTACCTCACCACTAGTGCCTAGCTGTAAACCTCTACTGGAACTGGCTGCTTGCCTGCTCACAGTCCCAATGAGGAATTTATGTTCATAAATCCAAATGCAAGCTCTCACAGCTTGCTGGCATTATCACCTTTATCCTGCTTTCAGTCAGAAATTTCATAGTCACGCTGAGTTCTTCTGAAAGTAAAATCCTGTATTTCTGAATTCCTACATGCTTACTTGTTGGACAGTTAACCATATCTCCTTGATGATGTGTCCAACTGTGAAGGTCTGTCAGTTTCTTAAATACTGCCTTGAAATTGACTGGATTACCAAAAGAGACGATGGCTGGAGAATGCCTGCAGCATTTTTAAATGAATAGTTTTCATGGAATTTAGGAAAATGCTGTTTCACACATGTGAAACGAGTTGCCTATTGAACCAGAACTTTAAGCTGTCTATGCTAACCTCCACTTATAATTAATAGGAAGAGATAGACACCTTTAGGTCATGAATCACCTCAGCCTAAGGAAGATGTCTAAAATAACTTTGATGACTTAAATTTTCTGTTTCTTTTCACCGACCTTAAATGTATGTGGATACAAGTCCTCTACACTGCAGGTGCGATGAACCCCACCAGTGCACCTAGAAGTCTTTCCTAGGATTCTGCTGAGTGGCCACCCAATCTTTCCAACAGCAGATTTTAGCCAGTCTCTGGAAACTGGGTAGGGGAGATGGCTACAAGGCCATCACAATCCCGGTTTATTTATGAAAATAAGCCAATGGGAATTTTAGAGCTTGATATACTATAGTCTAATTTATAAACCATTCAGAACTTTTATTCATCTCTTAGTTTGCACTTTTTGTGACTATTAGCTTTATTTAATTAGGTTCACTATGAAAAAATCCAAACTAAGCCTATTGTTGCCTGCTGAACAGTCTTATCATTGGGACATCACTTCATGCTTTATTTAATGCAGTCAAAAACCATTCTGCTAATAAGCTTCTGGTATGAATTGGTATGAAAAACTGTTCAAGTACCTGAATATAAATAGTATTCTGCCTTCATTTTATTTAATGTTCTATTCTGACAGCTTCATTCAAAAATTTCATTTATTATTTTCTGGGTAATTGTCCATATTCAAGGCAGAGACACTAAAATTTTCCTTTTTGTTAAAAGGTGGCTTTACTTGCACAAAGACAACTTTGGGAAGGTATTTCATATAGTCAGTCAATACCTAAAACAAAAGAATGTTTACAGAGCTGTAAAAAAAAGAAATTTTACAGATCTCTCCTCTTAAATGTAAAATAAATGGCATTTCACAATATTGATTAGCCCAAAGAAAATACGTGCATCTCTATCCCCTTAAATCTTTGTCAGCTACAGAAGAAACTTATTTTGAAAAGTTACATAGATGCAAATTGAATTTTCATCGACTGATTTACTGTATGTCTGTAGGTCTCAGCATGATTTTTGAAGACAAAGAGGTAGTTTTGAACAGTAATTTATTTTAATATAGAGTATTTTAACAGATAACAGATTACTTTATCCATCTGACACTGCAATAACTACTTACACAGAAAACACATAATAGAAATAGAACAGGAAATTGGACTTTTTAGGGTATTAACATGACAGGAAAAAAGGCAAGAAAAGTAATAATTTAAATCAAATATCAGCAGTGCCTGAAATAGTATTCCTTATGAGAATAGCTACCTCTGTCTCACTTTTTTCTTTGGCTTCCAGTTACCTACCTGTAACAGCCAAGAGTGATGACAGTACCAAGGCTGCTGCTTTCCTTTTTCCCCTGGGTGATTCTTCCTATGCAATCTGTAGGGATCTATTGAAATGTGGGATGAAGTCTTAGATCACCTCACAAGGAAAATCAGAAAAGACAGATGCACTTAATCAAATGCCAGGTATGATTCTGCAAGTATGCTGTGAAGTCCTCTCTGTGTTTCTTAGGCCTCAGAAAAACATTCTCTGCTTAGGATCCTAACGAGTCATTATTGCAAAAGAGCTTTTCTTCTATTTCTCTTAAGCTTTTCTCTTGCAGAGTGCACATTCGTTCCTCTCTTCTCCCTTTTTTGGCTTGCTGAAGTCTTAGCTATCCAAGAAATGACCACTTCTCCTTAACACTGTCAGAAAAGTTAAGAAACTTTACTTTTGCTAAATCTGTCAGAAGAGCACATCCTCATCCGGACAGAGAACCTCTCTCTCAAAGGAACCTCTTCTTCATTGGCTTTAGTCTGTGGTGGACCTGTGGGAATGGTATATAAAAATGCCTGTGATGATATCTCAGTGGTGCAAAGTTTGTTTATTTTTCACACAGCAGCTTCACCCTTGAAATATAATTAAAGGGTTTGGGGTTTTTTTTCTGAAGTTCAAATATTTTTATGTGCATTTCCATCTCTGTAAATGCAGTTTATTTGTGCTGCATTTTTTTCCGCTGCTGACTGATACATTGTTTGAATTACTGTCTCCAAATGAGGAAGCATATTTCCTTATGCTTTTGGTACAAAGAAAGACAGAAGAGAAAAGGAGGTTACCAAAGCCTCACAGTCAATATTATTTGGCTTTGATCTTAAATATAGAGACAAAAAACAACTGTACATTATTTCATTCTCTAATAAAAACATCCTGAACTATGGCAAGTTCCAAGCTTGTTTTCTGTTTGACCACCAAATATTCATCAATCCATGTCTTCTGATTTCCTCCCATCATCTCATTTTGGATGACATTACTGAATACTCTATGCTATGTTTTCACTCTTCTTCCAAAAAGACAGAAGTATCTATCTTCAGTATTCTGATATATATACACCTAAGCATTTAGCACATACACAATATAAAAGTAATGTTGAGATTTGTTAACCTCTCAAATTAGAGATTGAGATGGGCTCAGTTACCATCCATTTTGCTACTTTTGTTTTACTTTTGACATCTTTAAATTAAAGGAAGAAGATGAACAATAGATGTTAAAGATATCTTAGCAAAAGCACAAGTAGCCATATCCTTATATATGCTCTTTCTCTAATATTATCATCTTTTTCCCTCCACATTGCTTATACGTAGTGCTCTTCCACATTAACAACACTGTTCGGATTATTTCCATGTGTAATTAACTATAAAATCAATTAGAATCATAGAATCATGGAATGGGTTGGGTTGGAAGGGACCTCAAAGATCATCGAGTTCCAACCCCCCCTGCCATGGCAGGGACACCCTCCACTAGACCACGTTGCCCAAAGCCCCATCCAACCTGGCCTTGAACATTTCCAGGGATGGGGCATCCACAGCTTCTCTGGGCAACCTGTTCCAGTGCCTCACCACCCTCACAGTAAAGAATTTCTTTCTAATATCTAATCTAAATCTACTCTCCTTTAGCTTAAGGCTGTTTAGCCCTTGTCCTATCACTACAGCAGCTTGGACATGATGATTAAATGCTTGCAAAGTATTACAAAAGTCATTTCTTTACAAAGTGATGTTCTGATTACATTGTGGCCATGAAAGCAAAACATTTTAACTTAGAATTTTTATTCCTGTCCTGGTTTCAGCTGAGAGGGTTAATTTTCTTCATAGTAGCTAGCATGGGGCTGTATTTTGGATTTGTGCTGGAAACAATGTTGATAATATAGAGATGGTTTTGCTATATGGACCTGTTGCTGTTGAGCAGTGCTTACACAGAGCCAAGGCCTTTTCTGCTTCTCACACCACCCTGCCAGCGGGATGGCTGGGGGTGCACAGGGATTTGGGAGGGGACACAGCCGGGACAGCTGACCCCAACTGACCAAAGGGATATTCCATAACATATGACGTCATGCTCAGTTTGTAAGGAGCTTGGGGTAAGAGGAAGAAGGGGGGCGGCAGCATTCAGAGTGATGGTGTTTGTCTTCCCAAATAACTGTTATGCGTGATGGAGCCGTGCTTTCCTGGAGATGCCTGAAGACCTGCCTGCCCATGGGAAGTGGTGAATGAATTCTTTGCTTTACTTTGCTTGTGTGCGTGGTTTTTGCTTTACCTATTAAACTGTCTTTATCTCAACCCACGAGTTTTCTCACTTTAACTTTTCCAATTCTCTCCCCCATCCCGAGGAGGGGGGGGAGAGAACGAGCGGCTGAGTGGTGCTCAGCTGCCGGCTGGGGTAAAACCACGAAAAATTTATCTTAATAATTATTTTCATTTTCCCCTTAAACCAGGAAAACAATAACCTTTCTCAGTAATAAGGGTAGATGCTAGATATAGTAATATAATTCAGCTAATTTTACAAGGTGTTCACGAATAACTCGGGTCTATGTTTTCTCTGTTTCTGTTCTTGGAAAATTAAAAAAAAAAAAAACCTAAAAAAAAGGAACACCTCCTCACTTCCACAATGGCCAGTAAATGATGTTTTCAACTATAAAAAAACTGTAAAAGAGTTTCCTTTCTTTTATCTACTGCCAATCCATTTGCTAGGCTAGCACAGTTTTCTTTCACACACACAAAAAAATGCTTCTGTCCAAGACATTTGAAAGAATATCTTAAACCTCTACCACAATAAAAACATGTTTTAGACATGCTTCCTAGACATGTTTCACGTTATATGAAAACTAATATTTGCACGGGAATAAGAGAAAGTAAGCGAAAAAAAAAGGCTACTGAACTAAACTGAATAAACTTATCCAGTTTTTGTAGCATTATTCTAATGGCACTAAAGAAACTAGAAGCCTTGTTTAATGAGCTTTCCTTTGTGCAAGGCTTTAACACTAGGATTCATCTTCCCTGAAGTTGAAGTGTGGAAATCTGGAGAAGATGAAGGAAAAAAGAATGAATGGTCTATGAATGCTTCCAGCAGCCTTTCTGAATTTTTTTTGCTTACCACAAGGACTAATGCATAATTGTTTTCAGGGCAAGATATGGTCATGCTCTTGGTTAGGCTAAGAAATGTGTGACAGGTATATAACTAAGCAACTGGTGTTACATGACTTTATTTGATGTATAGACATAGCTTCATGCACTATTTAAATGGATAGTGGGAATGTATGTTAATGTCCTATTAGTACCTTCCCATAGCAATAAGCCCATTTGGATTCCATATTTAAGAGTAACTTTTAAAACAATTGCAAGTTTTAGAACTGAATGTAATAACAGTGGAAACCTCATGGTTTGAGAGGTGAAATAGCAAGGAAGAAACAGGTTGCCTACTTTCAATGTAAACTAAAGAAAGTCTGACTTGTTTTCCTGCATAGCTGCTGAGTTACCAGGAGACAACTATCACATTCCCTTCATACCATTTTGGAAGAATGGAAAGCTGCATGTGTAGGAAGGAAGTGAAGAAATCAAAGAGGTTAGGAGCAAAGGAAAGAGAACAATTTATCTTTACTTTTTTATTTTAAATTATGATACATAGGTTTAAGTCTGAAAATAAGCATGAATTCTATTCCACACCAAGGTCCTCCCCTTTTCTTTCTCTTTCTGAGTTATATGAGAATAAATGTTTGGGATATTTTTTTGTCTGTTTGAACAAGTTATGCAAATGTAAAAAATACCATGTCCAGAATATGAGGTACAGAAAGAATAAACACAATTTTCCAATTTAATAAGAGTAAAAAAAAATTTAAAAAAAATTAAATACAAACTCAGTTTTAAGGCAACATGTTTCTAGGATTAATTTTACTTATAAAACTCTCATCTTAATGTAACACTTTGTTCGCCAACAGTTGGACTAAAGCAGTCATGAGGAAAGATGGATGAGGATGGGGAGGGGCTTTTGTTGGAATCATCTTGAAAACAGGATCAGTAATTGAGGAAAATAGATGTATTGCAGATCAGAATTTTCCTCCCATTTTCTACATTAAAGAATACTGTGCTGTTTGGTTTTTGGGGCATTTGTTTTATTCTGATATTTTCATCTAAAAATCAAAACTATATTCCTAGTTCATGATTAAATCAATCAGAACTTCTCTGCCTACTCTTTTGATATACTAAAAACCCCTACCCTGAAATCTGTAGTTTCCAAAATGAACATCCTTAATGGAACTGCAGGCTCTGTATCTGTACAACTGCTAACACTGAAAGTCTCAGACACATGGCCAAGGTATGGGGAGGGCAATATGAACATTCAGGGATGGGTTGGTTTTCAATGACTTGTAGAGTCAGTTATTCATCAGCTCAGAGAACTTTAAAGGCTCAAACTCCAATAGAAAATATTGTTTTGCATGCAAATAAACATGGCAAAATATTAATGGTAAACTGTTTACACTTCTTCCTTTGTACTAGTAGTCCAACCAAATTCCTGAACAATTAGAATTAATTCCTATGGTGAGGCACAGTTTGTTTTATAGGCATTTTAAATAAAACTGTCAGTTGTATATAACTTAAATGTCCTCATTATGGAAGTTTAAGGTGAGTTAAACTTTGTCAATAATATTATTTTCAACATTTATGAAGAAGAAACAAGGAATTGAGGTATCTGTGTCTCCTCTGCCAAGATGATGTTAATAGACCCTCCTCACAGCCACACCCCAGATGATACCAAAGAATATGTAGACATAAAAGCACAGGGCCTATGCCTATCCTGTGAGACTAGAAAATGACCGGGAAAGTTTTCTTGCCCTGATGCTAAATAGAGCAGTCTATCCCTGTATGTGCTATTAAACTTGCCTAGCATCCAAAAATTACTACTTTTGAAGTTGGTATGAGAAATAATCCCTGGCCAGTGCTAACTGGCATTGGTCTGGAAAGTACTTGAGAGAAGACTGATTGTCCCAATGCAATTCCATGCCAGGGACAGGTAAAATACTCCTGTTCCATAAGCAAGCAGTACAAATAAGAAGAATATGCCACTGCCTAGGAATAACCTTATCACTGTTTTATTTAGTAGCATGGATGCAATGAAAGATGGTGAAATTAATGGTAAAGCTAAAGCTTACATAGCCACTCAGAAAAATCTCTGCTTGCTAAAACCTGCTGCCATGTGGATAATCCCAGTCTCTTTCAATAGTAGCTGACTGAAACCAGTCTATACTTCCAAAAATTAAAAATGCCCATTTAGGCAAAATCATTCCCAAGACCCTATTTCAGTGTCTGCTGACACTGATGGAGCTGAGCTGGAGTGAGTAGGAACTGCATGTTCTTTTTTTTTAAAAACTTTTTTCTTTCTTTTTTCTTTCCAGAAAACCTTCTAAGCTCATCAGAGTTTATCCTTTGTACTTTTTTATCTTTCTTCAGTTGCCAGGAACAAAGTGACTACCTGCTTCCTCCTGATCAACTTTTGCTTAATGCACAGAAACATCTTTATATTCTCCCTATCCACAGCTTGGAGAACGAGCATACAAGTCTGCTAAGGCAATAATTCAAAGGCAAAGGTTTGATGTTTAAGGATTTACCATATAATTGGGTAGATATTTAGTGGACAGCAAATTATTCATTTGTACACAGAAAACTAACCCTTAGCTAGATTGTTTTTGACCTCTTGTGGCATTGTTCCCATCTCCTGCGGATGTCCTGGCAACAAAGTCCTTCTGAAATTTCTTTGTAGATTGTGGGTTTACCACGCAGGAATTGAAATGGTGATGCCAGGCATATTCTTTGCATGTTCTAATGAGTTTGCTTTCTTCCTCAGGCCAGCTGGCTGAGCAAGCTTTAGATAATGTACAAGAGCCAAAGCCAAAAAATGCTCAGATTAATAAAGAAATAGCTGCAGCTCAAACCAGATGTATCTTAGGGGTTTATAGGTCTTCAAAAGATTGTAAAGAAAATTTCCACCTAGTGAATAAGAAGAGCAAAACTGATAGTAGGGAACTTATATTATATAAATACTGCATAGCTTTCCCTCCTTTCTCAGTAGCATTTCATTCAGATAAAATTAAAAGACTTTCTCCGTTGGCCTAGCAGAACTCTGGCTGGGTGTGAAGCAGCGCTGCAGTTTACTCTCAGTTCCTTCATCCTGAGCCAAGAGTTGTGGCTGCAGTATGATAACCAGTAGATTGAATGAAAAGACTGGATTTGATTACATTTAGTAGTAACAGGAGTGGGAAGGACGTAAGAAAGAACTATAGGAATTTTTCCAAAGGGCATTGGATGCCGAAAGAGGGCATACCTTATTCTTTTCAGAAATAAAACCTTGTTTCTGTTGTTGAGTGTAAACAAATTTCATTAACTTCACATATAAAAACTGTTGTCAAAGGTAATGATATAAAGTCAGCCCATTTTTAACAGCTCGTGGGGACTATCTCATCCACCGAAAGCTAAAACCAAGGAAGAAGATGCACGTGCTACACTAGAGTGAGTTGTAGTACTGAAGGATTTATACTGAGAGTATTTTCACATAGACAGTCATTATGAGCAGTCTGGCTAGGCATAAATCTATCTAACAGCATGAAGATACGTCACCTTTCTTTACTGTGGTAAACACAGACATATTTTGCCTAGGCCTTGAGGATATCTAAGAAACAAAGAGTATCTTAGAGCACCAGCATATGTCCATGGAAATAAAATGAACAGTAGTAAAAGCTACTGACACTTTAAATGCCTTAAAATTCTCCACCTCAAGCTGTGGGTTGCCTTCTGCCCCCACCCGTCACTGTAAATGATCCGGTTTTTTACAGCAAGTAAAGCATGTAAACATGAAGTTCTATTCTGCTAGTGGCAAAACATAAAATCATGAAAACCAAGAGCTTCTTGTTTTCAAGTGCTCTATGGGATTGCCTTGTTGCACTACATACCATTTTTTCCATTCTAACAAGCCAGCCTGTCATTTGACTTTCTCAGGATAATGATGAGTCTTTGACTCAGCCTAAATGGGCTTCCTCAAGGTACGTATCACAAACCCACAAAGTTGGTGGCTAGTTCAGCCTGCACAGACTTCTCCTGACTGCTTAGAAAATGTGTGGGGAAATGCATCTGATCTGGAACAGTTACTTCCAAAAACTATACATAACACTCCAGTACCACGGTTAACTTTTCTCTTAGGACGGCTGTTGCATCGGGTTATTTGTTGAATACAAAACTCAGTATGCAGGTAAAATGCATTTTTTTTATATAAGTGCACAATAATATATAAACATATGAAGATGTCAATACTGTGGTTAAATGTACGAGTACTGTCAGGGTGTAGTGCAAGCTACTTTCTTAGAAACCCCTTTAAATAGTGAAAGGCTGCAATTAGATCTCCCTGGAGCCTTCTCTTCTCCAGGCTGAACAACCCCAACTCTCTCAGCCTTTCTCCATAGGAGAGATGTTCTAAGCTTTAGACAGAAAGAGCTCATAAAGCCTGGGGTGCCAGTTAGAGTGGTGCTGCAGAAGGACCACCCAAAGAAAAGTCGGGCTGCCAAAAGATTTTTCACTTGAAGTCTTGCTGACCAGAGCAATGGTTGGAGGTCTTGAGCTAAGCCTGAGCCAAGGAGATTAAGCCCCAAATTCATGGTTAGGGTTGCAACAGAGACACAGTATAGAGGATCCAGTTGGAGCAGAGGTGCAAAGGAGCTGGATAAGGAAGGAGTGGGCTGCCAAAATCTTTCTAATGCGAGAGGACTGTGGCAGCCAATCCTTTCCTTGGGTAGCCCCTTTTCTACCTCACTTCAAATGAAACTGGAGGATTTGTCCCTAACCTTAAATTTGTAGTCACCTTTTTGTGGTATGAGTCCCTCATTGATGACTCAGTATGATGACCCTAGGGGGTCAATATGTAGCCAACATCTTTTTAAACAGTTTGACCCTGAGAACCATGGTGTCTTGGTAATGAAACAATGTTTTTCCGTGTAAGATGTTACTGGAGACTGAGCAGGGTTTGATTCTCCTTGGGGTAAAAGGAGTTTTGTACTGTGAATCACAGGACCAGGAATTGGGGGAACCCTGGAGCCCTGGGCTGTCTCCTCTGTGGGGAATAGATACTGTTGGTTCCTGGAGCCAAAGCGGGAATTCCTTTGGAGTCTGAATGTCACCAGGTTTAGGGCCTAGGGCAATCTAGGTGCAAGGTCCTTAGAAATCTGCACAAAGACAGTTTTGTGGGCAAGTTCTGCAGATCCTAAGGGCAGGCTTCATGATGCGCACCTCAGGGACTGACATAGCTTGAGATAACTGTCAGGAGCATTGAGGGCTGGATACTCCCTCATTGAAAGGGAGCCAAGACCTGAGCATAACATGGCTGATGATACCAGGCCTGATTTGCATCTGCAGTGAGATCCACACCTACTACCTAAATCCCTGTGGTAGTCCTATATGAAGCCTACATATTTCTCCTCACTGCATTGTTGAGTGCTCCATTACAACCAGCAGATCTTCACTATCAATCTGTGATGCCTTTTCTGAGCTGCTGGACAAAGTATTACACTTCACTATCAAAAAGATCTTTGGAGTGACCAAGACTCCATGGTCATCATGAAGACACTGCAGCAGAATCCTTATCTCCAAGAAAAGGGAAAATTTCCTTGATGGGCTGGAAAATAGCTCTCCATCACAGACCTCTTGGACTGTAGTCACTGTGACTTAGTGGGCTGCAGTTGGTTTGCCCTGTGCTCAGAGTATTCTCACTGTATTCCCCACTGTTTGCTCTAATGAGTCATGATCACCCTGAATTTTACAATTTTATCCTAAACTGGGCAAGTTGTGCAGAAGAGTAGCTTCTGCCCACTACTCACCTCTGTCTCCTCAGAGGTCCTGTTTAGACTTTTGCTACACACACCTGTTCTGCCACACATTCCCTTCCCTTCACCCATAGAACTCTTAAGGACACTTAATGGCATGGTTTGCACTCAAGCCATGCCTCAAAACCACCTCTACAGAGCCATGTTCTGATCATTCCACTTCCTTGCTTTTTTGTGATGTCAAGCTATACACCAGCAGGACCTATGAACATCAGAAGAAGATGACAGACTCTAGTGGGTGAGCTAGTACTTTGAGATGATTTCTGTGACTCACCAGGAACATGACCTGGCAAATAATCCTTGAAGTGGTGGGCACAAGCATATTCATGTTCCTTCTTGCTGTAGTGGACACCCTGGTGCACACATATACTGATCCTCCTTCCGCCCTGTCAAGCATATCATAATGAGGTTCTGACCGCACTTTGTGCCCCACCTATTTACATTCAAGGTCCAAGAAATTGCAAGGTCGCCTTGTTACCCTGCTTCTGGCCCAGGCCAATTCAGAGGTACACATGTAGGAAATATGATGAAAAGACTTGTTTTCGTTCTCTTTTTCCATCACATCTCTGGACAAAGCACCATGAAGTAAGGTTGAGAAGCATTTTGGACACCTTCAGAGAACCTCTTCCCATTAGGTGTACTTGCAGGTGATCACAGTCCTTCTCTTGTCCCTTCTTTTGTCATTTGTAACTCTCTACTCCTTATTCTCCAAATATTTTTTTTTCCCTCCTCCAGCATCCTATTCATTTATTTTCTCCATAAAATATTATTATAAATAAATCCCACCTACACCCATTATTCCAGGGAGCATCAGCTTGGAAGTTTCCCACATATGAAATAGTATCCTTACCTTTCAGTAAACCTCGGTCTTCAGAAACAGGCTTCAGAGATAATCAGAAACAGAGTGATACCTCTGTGGTAAGTGTCTGACAGATACACGTTGTGGTAGTTGGGGACTAAAACAATGAAAAAAACTCCGGGTATCTCCCATCCTCATATATTTTATAACCAATTTTACAGTTTTTACTTTTAAACAGAGGTGGCACTGAAAATATGCTGTCAGTGCTGGATCTAGGAAATACTCAACTAGGGCACTTATAATGCTAAAATAGTATCCATTCAAAAATATTTTTAAAAAGAGAGATGGACAAATAGAACAACAGGACCATTTTGAAATTCATGTTCTTGACATTTGTTTTCTGCATAAATGTTCTTAACCTTTTAATCGGTATTTGAAAATCTAGACCTAAAGATTTTATATTATTTCCTGTGCACAGCTGGAGCCACTATTGAGAGTCAAGCATACATACTGAGAAGGAATACAAAATTAAATTACATTTCAATGTTTTGGCATACCCAAAAATCTTGTTTCTTCAAGTATAGAAATGTGACATATTGGGATTTATTGCAATACTAAGTAGAGTTTTCAACCAGGCGTTGCAACATTTGTTATATCTTGGTTTTGAGCAGAAAACAAAGCTATAAATTGAATAGTGACATTATCAAATTTTATGTGTTTCTTTTTCTCTTCTTAACAACATTTGAAACTGCCAAAGCTTTACCTGGAAGTTTTCCATAGCACCCATTGTTTTTCCAAGCACCCCTCACAACTTATATTTTGTCTATTTACTTTTTACCTGTCACTTAGAACTCATCTGCCAGACGAAGACTTTGAGGTGACCTCCTCCTTTTCACTTTGATCCATAGGCTGCTGTATTTCAACTGTAGCAGTATTTAGCATTGTACTTAATAATGCAGTTCAAGAGCAGCTATTCATTTTGACAAATTAAAATTTGTTTCTGACTACTGAACTGTGTTAAAAGGACAATAAGCTAAAATAAGATGCACATGATTTAAAGAAAGATACACAAATTTAAAGTAAAATTTAACCCTGTCTATCATTTCTCCTTCAGCAGTAAGTTGATGATTCATTCATTCACCTCTATTCTGTATTGCATAAGTACATGGATTACTTGGAACTGGAATATCTTTGGTTGTAATGCAGTTTGCAGTTGAGGAATTACAATCAAGGAAAGAAAGAAAAAATGATCGACATGAATACGGCTCATTATTCTGTTGAGAACTTGTTTTGACATATTAGTCAATGTAAATCATCAGTGTTACAATAGCATTGATTACAATTTGCTTCTCTTTGATCACATCAGAAATTCCTTGTCAGGATAACATATAACATGTATTTTCCAGCAGATCTTAACTGTTTTCCTAATGTGGCTCACCTCCTCCTACTGAAAACCATACAGACCACCTACTTCTATTTGGGTTGCTTGTTGTAGCTTACTACAAGGGAAAGTAACTTTAGGAAGGTTTTATTTATTTGTCTTTAAAGCTATTTATTAATTTAATTTGAAATCTGGAGTGAAATGAAAAATCAGCATAATCCAACATGCATTGATATGTTTATAGTAATATAAAAGCTCCAGTGATGGCGGCTCTGGGCCTGACATGGCTACTTTCTGGCTTACATGCCTACGCCAACACTGTGTACCGGTAAGGCAGTACCCTAACTTTTCTGGTATTTCAGTTAATGCAGTTTTATCAGAAGGTCTTCATTTCCAGTTTGGCAATATTCCTCAGAAAGACTGCTTATACTTTCCCCTTTGTTTGCCAGCTCCACAGGGATAAAGTCAACATAGTCAACTGAATATAAAAGAACACTCTGACTACAACCTATCCTTGGGCTATCTACATGATGATAACTTGTAAGATGACAATTGTAGGCACAGTGTCCCCATGCTCTTGGCCATGAAAGACCTTCTAGGTTGGAATGGGATAAAACGAATAAGATTCAGGAGTTCTGCATGGGCAAGACTGGACCAATATTTAAGACAAACCATCATGTAAAAATTATCTTTTTACCTTGCTCACACTTTTCCAGAAAAGTATTTATTCTGCATCATACTGAAGTTATGAAATGCATTAATCTTCAGGGCTAAAAGAAAAAGACATTTTCACTGTTAATTATTTCTAGATCTGTTCTGTGACCCAGCATAATTAAATAAGCATGAATAGCTCTATAGCAGGAACTAGAGCCTCAGCCAACTGCTATGGACTATGCTCTATTGTTTGTGTTCTTTGCCTTACCATGAATCAGCTACAGCAGAAGCTGTGATGCATGATGTCTTGTAGATTATGCGTTGGTGATTGACAAATCCATATGGGAATAGGAAGATTGGAATTATGGATTTGAAAGTCACAAGGCCAAAACTGAATTTGATCTTTTTTCATACTCCCGAGGCAATTGATCTTATAACTGGGATATTAGATTCCAAAGAAAATAGGTCTATATTTGAAAAGAAGAAGAAACAAAACCCACAAATTGCAAATCTTCTTAAATAATATTTGCAAGGATTCACTCTCAGTTTTGCACAATAGGTCCAGAGCAGTTCTATAGTCTATCCATTTCTATTCCAAAAAACTGCCAACAGATCAGAAACACTTCCATGCTTCTTTTTTTCTTATGGGCTAACTTTAGACATCTAATAGGATTTTACTTGGGATTTTTAGGTTATCCTTCCTTGATGCTATGTGTGTTGTATTTTCCATTAAAAACTATGGACATACATGACTTAAAGCTGGAGTGTATTCATGGAGGATAAAATTAAAAGGTCTTGCACTGGTTTTATGCTTGATCTTTTTACAGTCTTACTTTAGATAAGAAAAAAATTAGCTAATCACTACACTTACAGAGTTGAAGGGAGCATTAAAAATATTAAGCTTGACTTATATTCTTTCATGAAACCCATTCTTTGGAATCTGAGGATGAGGAATTCAGTGAAGTTTGTTGTTTCATAGCTCAGGCTATTATACTTTGAGATTCTAAATAAAACGAGACTCATGGGAATAAGTATTGGAAATGAAAGATTATTCTTCTACCCCAAATACAATTGAAATCAATACAATAATATTGTTTAGTGACGTGGTTTAGCCCCAGCCGGTAGCTAAGTGCCACGCGCAGCTCGCTCACCCCTCCCCCAGCGGGATGGGGAGGAGAACGGAAAAACAACGGCAAAGCCTCGAGGGTTGGGATGAGGGCAGTTTACTGGGACAGCAAGGGAGAGGGAAACAATCAACAACAGTACTGGTAACAGAGAACAATTTACCGATCCAAGGACCGGACGCTCAGCCCGTCCCAGAACCACGCCGACCCCGCCCCTGCCCGACTAGCCCCCTTTTATGGTGAGCATGACGTCACATGGTATGGAATAGCCCCCGTCCAGCTTGGCTCACCTGTCCTGGCTCCTTGTGAAATTAACTCTGTCCTAGGCAGAACCAGGACATTTAGTTTTCTTATGACAAATGTTATGATGGTCCCTCCCCAAATGATAACTGACACCAACTCAAGGCGGTTGCCTTACAGTTATTATTGTGGGTATTAGTATTAGGAAAACATTTTTTGTAAATTGTAGCACACTGTAGCTGATCATCAGTGTTTCCATCAGTCATCTAGTTCTACTAAAACACATTAATCCTTTCATAAATAAATGTTGTTCTCATGTTGCAGTGAAACTTAAATACATGAAAGGTACAGTTGTACCTCAAGTGGCCCAGAATATGATTAAGTAGGAAGTCTTCATGCAGACAAGGACTAAAAGGTTAATGTTATGGGGTTTTTTTGTACAGCCAAAACCTATATAACAGATGAGTTCTGGATTTTTTAAAAAATATGAATAGAGCTCTTTAAAAGCTTAGGAAAAGAACCTGCTCTTAGTCATGTTTAGTGGACATATTTTTGCAATAACATCTTAGGCAACACTGGCAGGTCTACATTAGCGTACACTGAGGCACAACAAAAGTGGTTGTATAGACAATCAGGCTTTTGAAGACTCAATATTTACTCCATATGCATTTCTAGAGTTTTAGTTAAGAAAAAAATATTCCTCAAGGAGAGGCATCAGATGAATTCTTGGAGCTCATCATCCAGTTAATCCACTCATGTTGAAAACTACTGGCTTCAACAAACCAAGTCCTCAGTAAATGTGACAATTTGGACATTCCCTTTAAAAGTATGCTCATGGTCTGAATCAAAGTAAGACAGTCTCACTTATGTTCTTCATAAATCAGTAGTGCTTCCAGGTTTAGTATATAGAGATTATTGGATAGTTTGATAGATTCTTGTTGCTTATATATGATAACCAGAGCTGGCAGCAAGGAAAAGGGTGTTTCTCCCTATTCGATAAATTTTGAAATAAAAAACTAATAACTAAAAAAAACCCCGAAACGCCAGTGTTTTTTTTATGAGATAAAACCAAGTTTTTTGAGGGTTTTTTTTTTTTATAAGCAGAACAGAAATACAAATTCAAAACTATCAAAAATACAATTATTATGTTATTCATTTGATATCTAGGATTTCATCCTTGCGTAACATATGTGATCACTTATCTATTTTGTGTTATTTTGTTTTGAGCATATTCTGGTGTAAGTAATCACTGTTTCGTAGTCTTACTCTTATTCAATTTTAAAACAGTCGTTGAATTTTCTACTCCACAATTTCATTTTTTCAGTTATGTTACATCCAGATTATTGTTCTGGGGAAAAGGAAACACACCTTACACACAGAGCCACAAATTATACCAATTAATCATTCAACAGTCTATATGATCTAATTAATGTAGAAACACCTCATTAATGGAACAATTATAATTGTCATACATAACCTTCAAGTATTTACTCCTATTTCTCAATGTTGTGCTCAACCTCCCACTGGACCTTTAAAGAAATGAGGTGAACAGGTAGATTTTCAAGAACTCGTCACCATCCTGAGGTCTTACCTGGAATGATGCATATGGTGGAGATTGCTTCCTCCTCAGTCCTGAGTTTGCTTGGGGCTATCTTTATTTTTTCTATGACAATCTGTTTCCTTTTTCTTGTTTCCCTGATAGTTTTTGAAAGATGCACAATACACTTCTCCCTCCCCTGACTAAACACACAGGGACTGGAGGAAGAATAAATCCAGTTAACAGCTGGCATGTCTTGAAAAGAAGTCAGGACATGAAGAGGACATTCATTCAGACTGAATAAGTGAGACAAGCTGCAATGTTCCTCAGTCTGGTTTATGACTCCTCAAATATTAAGATTTTAAGAATCTTTAAATACCCAGTAATAAAAGTAAAGTGGATTTATTTCTTTCAATAAACAGTTCTTTAAAAGAAAGATAATAATTTTTAATGCAAAAGCATTAGTATATAATTGGATGCAAATTTTCCATTTTACTTGTGGAAAACACATTCAAGTCTGTAGAAGATAATGTTACCTGCTGGTTTATTGATTTAATTAAAGGATGAAACTTTAATGGATGGACAGAAAGACTCTTGGCATTTCCTTGAGCACTATTTTCTTGATTTATTAAGAAGTAATTTGTGTATAACTATTAACATTTTCTTCAATGAATTAGTATCTTGCAAAGTTCCTGTGCTCTTTCTTATTCACTTCTACTACTTTTTTCTTTTTTCCATTTAACTGATGAATAAAAACAATCTTTTAAAAATTGTGGGGGACGGGCACACTAAAAAACCCACTGGGTCACCTAAATAACCTCCTAGCACTAAAAGTTTATTCTAAAAATTTTATTAGGACAACAACAAGAAGTTTAGGACTTTGGAACATTGTGCTGTTGATCAAGTCTCTTGATGATAGCATAGTGTGAGTCCTATTGTAGTTGACAATTTACATAAGCCAAAACGCGCATGTGAGCAGTGCATAGCTGCTATTATCCTTTGGTCACCATTCACATGAAAGAAAGGTTTGTTTCTTTCCTTTTTTTTTTTTTTTTTTTTTTAATCTCTACAGTAGCTACCTTTTCTTAAAACAGAAATTACACAAATATTTGTCTATACATAGATGTCACATTTCCATTTCTCTTATATAGCTACACAGACCAAACAGACTTATGCAAGGAAGAAATGGATGGCCTGCTAATATCTGAAGAATTATTTCAGTGTGAAAACAATAGAATGCCATTAATTGCTATACTTGGCAATCTTTCAAAACCCCACAAGCTATTTTCTTCCCAACTAGTTTTACGAAGATGCATTGCCCCACTATGCCTATAGCAAACAACAGTCCTTGTACGCCAGTCACCCAGGGCAAGGGATCAATGGAGCACACAGTGAAATCATGGAAAGGTGAGGGGAAAAAAAAAGGGTAATGTTTTGCCTTGTGTGGAGCTGAGACATGTTATTTTCTTTATAGGATACACATTTTTATTCCAAACATACTGTCCTATGTTACCAGTAAAGCAGTTTTAATCTTTTTCTGCCTGCAATATTTATGCCTAGGGTTACCATAGTGGTGTTTTCCATTTTGCCTGAGACAGGAAGAGCCCAGTTCATCATTTGACGTAATGTTTTCCTTGCTTTGCTTTTTAAATTTCCAACATGAACAATTTTCCACCATAGTTCAACAACATTATTCTTTAATTTTGTGATACATTTGTCAGCTCTTTGAAGTATAAGAAAGCCTCATTATTATGGAGTAAAATAGAGTATACCTCAAAAAATTAATTTGAACTAGCAGATTCCAACACTATATTTATAGTCTTGTACTGTCTATCAATGCTAAAGTGTCATTAGTAGCTCCTGCTCCTTCTAGATTCGGCAATATATCCAACAGGAGTAAGCTGTTCCATTAAAAAAAAAAAACTACTTAGAGTTACCCATGATCTGTGTTCACATAATAGAAGCATCAGTAAATAGTTTTGTGAAGTTGTTGGGTTTTGGAGAATTTATCTCTGTTTTTACAGTTAGTAAAATTGCCATGATTAAAATTAATTCTGTAGATGATTTTTATTCCTACTTTATACAAATTATTTCTCCTCACAATAAGATAAACCAGGTGGTTGAGATCTGATGATATATTTAGATTTTGCCTTAAGATATTATTCAGTGAATCAAAAGCTAGATGATTACAACTAAATCCTCAAAAAATGAAAATTATCTGTTTAATTAGACTCTTTGTATAATGGGATCAAGTCTCCATGCCATTAGACCCGTTTCTGGCAACTGTGACACACCTGACACTTAGGGGATTAAAAATAGTATCAGATTGGTTTCTCCCAGAATAAGAAAAAGAAAATCCGATTATCTTTGAAATCCTAGAATCCTAGAATCCGAGAATCCGAGAATCCTAGAATCATAGAATGGTTTGGGTTGGAAGGGACCTTAAAGATCATCTAGTTCCAACCCCCCTGCCATGGGCAGGAACACCCTCCACTAGACCACGTTGCCCAAAGCCCCATCCAACCTGGCCTTGAACACTTCCAGGGATGGGGCATCCACAGCCTCTCTGGGGAACCTGTTCTAGTGCCTCACCACTCTCACAGTAAAGAATTTCTTTCTAATATCTAATCTAAATCGACCCCCCTTCAGCTGAAACCCATTACCCCTTGTCCTGTCACTACACTCCCTGATAAACAGTCCCTCTCCAGATTTCCTGTAGGCCCCTTCAGGTACTGGTAAGCCACAATTAGATCTCCCCAGAGCCTTCTCTTCTCCAGGCTGAACAACCCCAACTCTCTCAGCCTGTCCTCATAGGAGAGGTGCTCCAGCCCTCTGATCAGCTTCGTGACCCTCCTCTGGACTCGCTCCAACAGCACCATGTCTCTCCTGTACCGGGGCCCCCAGAGCTGGATGGAGTACTCCAGATGGGGTCTCACAAGAGCGGAGTAGAGGGGCAGGATCACCTCCCTCGACCTGCTGGTCACACCTCTTTTGATGCAGCCCAGAACACGGTTGGCTTTCTGGGCTGCAAGCGCACACTGACGGCTCATGTTGAGCTTCTCATCAATCAATACCCCCAAGTCCTTCTCCTCGGGGCTGCTTTCAATCCATTCCTTGCCCAGCCTGCAGTCGTGCTTGGGATCGCGCCGACCCACGTGCAGGACCTTGCACTTGGCCTTGTTGAACTTCATGCGGTTTGCATGGGCCCACCTCTCCAGCCTGTCAAAGTCCCTCTGGATGGCATCCCTTCCCTCCAGCGTGTCGACCACACCACACAGCTTGGTGTCATCAGCAAACTTGCTGAGGGTGCACTTGATCCCACTGTCTGTATCTCTGACAAAGATGTTGAACAGTGCTGGTCCCAGAACCGACCCCTGAGGAACCCCACTCATCACCATTCTCCACTTGGACATTGAGCCGTTGACCACAACTCTTTGAGTGCAACCATCCAGCCAATTCCTTATGCACCAAGTGGTCCATCCATTGAATCCATGTCTCTCCAATTTAGAGACAAGGATGTCGTGCAGGACAGTGTCTTTCTTCCTGTCTAGAGAATCTTCTTTTAAATTATTGTGGTATTATTTTCCATTTGAAATCCCTCTTTGTTCAGTATCAGAGGTATTTCTCTTCTTTCTGGCCATTTTCTCTTTTGGAGCTTTAGCAGCTTAGAGAAACTTCTTTCTGTGACATCCGATCAACAATGCAATAATGAAGCTTTTGCTTCAAAAAATTACAGAGATGGAAGAGGGGAAGGTCTTTAACTGCTTTCTCCTTCAGATCACCACTAGGCTTTTTTCCTTTCAGAATCTCAAAGAGTGCTCTTTCAAAACTAAATTTGACAGTCTTCCACTTGGGTTGTTTCTGTTCTTGAGAACAAAATCTATGGGATAGCTTTAGTACTCCCTTTGAAAACTAAATTGCTTGCTAAATTGCTTTCTAGGCATCAAGTCAAAATTCTTTTAGATTTGAATTATGTGTAGAAAAGAAGCTTTCCTGAAAGTCATATGAGTGATGCAAGAGACTTCACACAAAAGAAGCAAATACAAGAGAGTGATGCATCCCTGAGGATTTAGTAGTCTCATTTCTCCCAGTCAGGAGCAAATCTTTCTACTTCTACAATAATAAATCACTGCATTTAGGGGTGTTCACTAGCTCAGCAATATAAATTAGTTTTTATTGCTATTTTAACAAAAATATTTCCTCTTTATAAATTTGTATATGATGACTTATATTTACCAAAATGCCTATTCCAGATGTGAACCTAATTTACATAATGAATTAATAGCTGATTTGTGCATTTTGATCAAAGACGTAATTAACCCTTATCTTCTCATGCTTGCATAATATAACAGTTCTTATTTAGCATTATAAAAATAATATGCATGGTTTATTTTGCACATGGAAAATACTAGAAATATTTCTAGAATATTGATAGTTAGAAAATTTTAATTATATGTTGGACTTCTTGCATTCCAGATTCTTAAATTTCCAACTTTAGAGATAGATTTAAAGGTGTTGACAAGGATGAGACAAGAAATGTGGAGATAGCTTTCAAATCAGGAAAGTGTACTGGCCAAAAATACCTGTCTTGTAAGCCTGATGTAATTGTAAACCTAAACTCTATGTCAGCTAATTTGGAGACAAATCCAAACGAGCCATATTAAGATGTGAAAAAATCCTCAGTTTATAAACTCACTTGCTGGGTATATCAATAGTAAGTCTTGATCAGCCAGTGGAAATGGACCACAAGAATACAAATCTTTTATCATATCTGAACGTAATTATGCAGAAAGTACCATCTGGAAACAATGTTAACCAAACTAATATTAGTCGATGTCATTACTGTATCCTAACTTTGACTGTCTAGATGTTGTATCAGTTCCTTGATAATCATCAGGGCTCTTTTAGTAAAGAAGGCAGGAGGTTTCAAAAATTAATTAATGCTTCCCATTGTAGATATCTATTTTATGATTATATTAGCCATTCTCTAGAGATGCTATTTTCTCTCTGTTTACTACTGAGCTAGCATAAATAATTAAACTCAATAAGGTATTTCAGATGGCCAAATTTAGTTGAAATTAATTCTGCCTCTTGTGTATAAAATAAACATCACAACATATATAGAACAAAGGCTATAATGAAAATGGGTTGGACAACAAAAGGAGAGTCTATTGAAAAATAATGATTTTAGAAAGGCCGGGGGAAAAAAGAAAAAACAACCCACAAAAAAAACACCACCACCAAAAAACCCAACAACTTCCTGCACTCTGTCATCACCACCACCAAGTCCTAAAATATTTGATTGCACTTTTAGCATTTTTTTCTTTAGGTTGTTCACTGATAACAAAATGGAGGTATTTAAACTTCAAATCATATAAACATCGAATAATTCAGATTGGAAGTGGCCACTGGAGGTCTGACTCCTGCTCAAATCAGAGTCAGCTCAGAGATCAGGCCATGTTGCTCTGTCTTTCAGGTCCTGAAAATCTTGAAGGACAGAGTTTGCACAACCTTTCTGGGCAACCTGTGGCATCTGCCTGACCGTCCTACTGGCACAAAATAAAAAAATTCAAGTTATGATTTGTGGTAGTATGCAATTCTAAAGGCTGTTAAATAGCAAGTATTTAATTAATTACTGTCATGTTAAAAAATGAAGGCTTTTGCTGACTTGAACAAATTAAGAAACAAAATATTACCTGAGATTTGCAGTAAATCAACATAATTACAAATCAATGGCTGCTGTTATCCAAGCGAGCAAGGAAAAAAAAAAAAAATAAAAAGAAAGATATTTTAAGAAAATATCTTTTAAAACGAGAAAAAGTTCATGTAAATGTGGACATGAAAGAAGCTTCTTCTAGCCCATATAAGGAATTGAATAACTTTATATCAAGGAAAATAAAACTTTTTTAAATAAAAATGTGATGCAGCGAGAGAAAATATAGAAGAATGGGAACAAACATGAAAAGGTATATGGGCTTTTTTTCCTATTCTATATATGTTTACATTTTCCCCCTATATAATACTCAATCAACTTTTAATTTAAAAACAAAACAAAAGTCAAAATTTAGTATTTAGTATTTAGTCTTTATTTAGTCAAAAAAGACTAAATAATGGAGGCGTGTTGCATACATACCTGAATTGGTAATAATAGCCTAAAATAGATGAATTAAGAGGAAATATGAGTGGAGAATCATTTTGCCTACTTATAGTAGTCATACAGTAAAAATAGTATGTTCTTTAACTATATATTCGGGTTAAGAATTCACCTGAAAGTGAAAATCTCATATTCTAATGCATATGGTATTTGTCTGATATATTTTGATTTTAATTCATGTGGTATTTCAAAGTTAAAAAAAAACCAAACAACACATTAAAGCTCAAATCTAATAAAGCCACAAGTAGTATGAATTGAGCATATTTCAATGTTCAAAATTTAAGCCATGTTTCTTCCATCACATTGTAAAGATTTCCTTTAAACAGACTCCCTTCTCTTACAAATTAATTCACTGAATTTCCCACTGTTCCTGCTGCCTACATGTAAGCAAGTAAGTATCTTTCTCTGTACACATACTTTATGACTACTTAATGCCGAATCCTTAAATAATTTCCTCACTTCTCAATTCATACTGAAACCTGTAAGGAAATAAAATAAAAAAATATAAATTTGCCATAAGTAATTTTTACTAAGAATTAGACATAACTAATGCTGGCATAACTAATGCTTAGTGTAGAATAAAGTTTACTACTTTAAATTAATTGTAATTCTTATAACTTTAATTGAAAACTGATGGAATGAAGTGGAAAATCTATGCAGAATGATTAATGAAAACAGTGTATTTATTAGACATATATTATGTGGAATATTTAACTGCTTCACACTCATCTCCCTCACAGTATGTCATTGTCAGTTTGGGAGATAAGTGAAGTAATAGTCAAAATTAATGGCATTCAATCATATATATAATTCTGTAATTTTGTTTCAAGTTGTAAAAAGTGCAGAAGTTCCAAAAAGTGCTGTATGATCAGGACCAATGTGGAAGCATGCCACTTAACAATGATTGATCTGCAATGGGTTCTTGAGATAATACTACAGATTCTAAGAATAATTAAGACTTGTGAGTCCATTATAATGCTAAGAGTAAGGTAGCCTGATATCAGGCATCAGCAGAATGATAGCTATAGTTAGCTTACATGACCCAGGGTAGAAATAAAAAGTTATGAGTAGACATCCCTAAATAGTATATTTTTAATTGCATGTGTTGATTCTGAAAAACAGAGATTTCATGTGAATACATTAGATATTTAGTTTCAATAACACTAATAATAATAGCTAAACTGTAGCTTCAGTCATAACAAACTGAAGAGTTATAGCTGCATGGACAACCAAAAATGAGAGAAAATGGTTTTGCAAACATCATTGAAATCTCTGAGATTTGTAAGAGATTTGTCACAGTATAAATAGTTTCTTTCCTATTTGGTCAATTCTTGCTTTCTACAAGGCCAAACAATTTCATCAGCTTTCTCCAATAATTTTTCAAATAGGAAATGACCAAAATTACTGAATGACCAAAATTTGAGTTAACTAAGGAAATGCTTCTAAATTACATGCTATTAGCTGTACAATTCATGCTCCCTTCTGACATTTACATATTCTCCATACAACAACCTAAACTCATGTATGATTAATAGACTGTCATTACATTATCAAAAAATGTATGTCTTACTTCACTCTCAGAAACTTCCCCCAGTTCAGGGCAAGAAAAGCCCACATACCCTGCGCAGTGACATCAAAATAAAACCTGTGACATTTATTAGCATTGCCAAAAATCGTATTTACTGTGCTAAAAAATGGAAGAGGAGTAAAAAAGAATTAAAAGTAAGAGGTTGTTGAAAGATGAAGCCAGACCTTGCTACCTCTGAAACACAATTTGACTTCCTAAGATGTGTCACACAACCATTTAAGATCTCTGAACAGGAATTAAATCTACACATGGGCTAAAAGACTCACCCCACCCCACCCCCCCCCAAAAAAAAAAAAAAACAACCAAAACCCCACCGAATCTGCTTTTGGTAATAGAGTAATGATGGAAATTATTAACATTAGTTAACACAATAGCATTTTAAATTTAGTATAAAATTCAACCATGCTGAAGGTTAGTTCAGTTTATGTTGAATAGATGAAGTCTTAGACTTCATGGATTGCAAAATAGCCATCAAATTAAGAAATTTGTATTAAATGAGAAGAGTTAGGCTGGACTGTGCTTCTAGCATCAGCATAAACCCACTTCCGCAGAAGTGAGGCTCATATTTTGAAAGGATTTATCTGAGTAAGATTTACTAAATTAGCAATTTCTCCTAAAATACACTTTGGATGAAGCTGGCACAGATGTCTCCTAACACTGTGTTTGAACAATATCCTGTGGGTTAAAACATGCATGCAGGAAATAGGAGAGTTCTGTCTAAGTATTGAAGAAGTTTGAGGTAATTTAAAATTCCAAGAACATTTTGTAATAGGCCAGTAACATTCTGGGAAGACATATACTGGTATTTGGGACTAATGGAAAGCCAGGAATGTAAGAATGAAGAGAAAAATTCTAAAATACTGTAACCCTCAAGTTAGGCCTCCTGTGAAGGAAGGATGGGAGTTAGTTACACATAAGAATACTTTATTAGGTGTTTATTAGCCGTTTCCATTTTATTGAAGAAAATGACCACATTTTCCATCTTCTGTTCATAATGTCAACATTTTGGAGCTTCGGTCATTACAGGCTGTCTGTATTGTTTTTACATGGCAATAATTTTGTAGCAAGGGGCCTGCAGGAGTAACTTCTGTGAGAAGAGAGCAGGAGCTGCCCCCGTGTCAGACAGAGAAGACACGAGCAGCTGCTCTCATGTCAGACAGAGCCAGTTTAAGTTGGCTCCAGGATGGAGCTGCTGATGGCCAAAGCTAAGACAATCAGCTGCTGCTGCTGCCTCTGTGGTAACATATTTAAGGAAGGGTAAAATAATGCTGCCAGGAGCTGTGTGAGGGAGGAGTGGAAATATTTCAGAGAAACAGCCCTGCAGACACCAATGTGAGAGATGAAAGAGTGGGATGAGGTGCTCCAGCTGCCAGAGGAGAGATTCTCCTGCAGCCTGTGGGAGGGACTCACACTGGAGAAGTTCATGAAGGACTGTATCCTGTGGGAGGGACTCCATGCTGGAGCCCGGGAACAGCATGAGGAGAAGGAGCAGCAGATATGAACTGTTAAGAGCTGACCACAACACCCATTCCCCATCCCCTTGCGCTGCTCAGGGGGAGGAGGTAGAAAAGTCAGGAGTGAAGTCAAGCCTGGGAAAAAGGGAGAGATGGGGGAAGGTGGTTTTAGTTTTGTTTTTATTTCTCACTATCCTACTCTGTTATTAATTGGCAATAAATTAAATTAACCTTCCCCAAAATGAGTCCATTTTACCCATGACAGTAATGGGTGAGTAATCGCAGTGTCCTTCTCTCAACCCACAAGCTTTCCACTGCATTTTCCTCCTTCTGTCCTGCCGAGGAGGGGGAGTGAGAAAACAGCTTGGCAGGCACCTGATGACCAGCCAAGATCAATGCACAATACTGTCTCCTTTCCCTACCTGTGAACTTTTGAGCCTGAAGATTCAGTCATTCACTATGAGTTGCAGGAGTCACGTTTTGAAGCCTTTTTTGACTGAGGCTGTTATGTAAATGATTGGCAATTCATGCTCCAGCTGCGTTTCTAATTGAATTCTGTGCTGGTAGAGTCAGTTAAGCTTGGTTTGAAAAGGCCTAATACACAATGTCCTCTAGGATATTTAAAAATGTGAGTACCTAATTTCCAGATCTGAAATTACTTCAAGGTAGATATAGATACTTAAGTAGGTATCTCAGCAAAAGTAATTCTTCTAATAAGAATTCTAGTGATATAATTTTAAGTAATGAAGGAAATACTGAAGTCTTAATAATTTAAGAAGTCTAAGAAGGATTTTTCTGAATTATTTTATTGGAGTATGCTTCTATATTCATCCTATATAGTCGTACTCTTGTTTAAATATTTTATTTAACCTGGCTTTTACACATTAGTCATGTGAACTTTGTTTTTATTTTGTGGTTTGTTGTGGGGAGGGTTTTTTTCATGTCTATAATTAAATTTTAGACAAGTCTGTAATTGCAGATAAGGCTGCGGCTAGAACAACTATTTAAAGTGTGTTAGCACCTAGAAGACCTTAGTATCAACATCTCAATAATTTTCAAACACTTGATATTAATACTTTCAATATTTCATTTCGTAAAACTTTTTAGTTCAATACTAAAAATGATACAGATGAGACAATCTCCCAGTATATCTGCCTGATATATCTGGCAACATCTATTTGTAAATTAGGGCTATAATACCTGTGTGATTTGATTATTCACTTGTTGCCATACTGTCATTACTTTTTATAGCTATGGTGGAATAGTGTGCCATGACCCTTTTGGAAACAGTTTAAAGTAGATGATATCATTTAACTATACTTTGTCTAAAAAAAAAATCAACTGAGCCAGTGGAAAATATAAATTATGAAAATTAGTATGTCTACATGAGAGGTTTGTGTAGCAGCTACAGTATTATCTGAGACTGAAAAAGACAGTGTAGAATTAATTTCATTGTGAATTTGTACAGCATATCCATGTGACTTCCCCAGAAAGCTTATCTGGATATTACTGTAAAACAAAATCCACCAACTTGCCTCATCTCAGCAAAAAATCCATACTTACAGTAAGCTTTAATTAAGTTGCTAAGATTTTATGAAACCATTTTTTCTTTCTTTTTAATTCTCCTTATACACTCCACAAACCCCAGCAGAAAACAAGTGTTTATAGAGATGAATCCCCTGTGGAGTGTGTCAGCTGTCATACTCACAGGCTTCCCTTTCTTTTATGAGACGATAAACTGTTTTCTACTACAGAAAGCCTTGCTTACATAGATTTTAATCTACTTCCTGAAGGCGAATTTCATAAAGGTTGTCAATTCTTTGGATACACATTAAAATTTTTACAGGGGCTGAGTGGAGGATTAGATCTGATCCTTAGGTTAGATTTCAAATTTATTTTTCTTTGTAACACAAAAATATGCTCAGTCACTATAAGAAAAAAATCTTTTCCTTTGTTGATTTAGGGACTGATCTCAGAAGGTATAAAATGTCCATTGTAAAATTCAGGATGTCACTATCTTAGGAATTTTCATAATCCGGCTATTTTCTGGGTTGTAGTTGCAGCTATACAGAAAGCAATATTTATTTTTAGAATATTGGCAGTGGATATTCACTAACTAATCCTTTTTCGTGACTGACATTTGCACTGTATTATGTTTTTTCCTGATTATTATACATATGAACTTAAAAACAAACAAACAAACAAACAAAACCCCCCAAACACCAGTCCAGCAGTAAGAACTAAAAATGTGGTTTGTCTGTGAATGAAGGCTAAATTTATTCCAAAACACTTTATATGTGATAAAACTGCTTAAGTCATTATTCAGAGTGGATGGATAGCCTATTAACTACTGTGCTAAGCAATAGCATGGTATATCTCTGATGAAGTCTTTCCATCTTACATGTTTTAGAAAGACCTTGGATGAGAAATGTAGTTCAGTTCGTCTAACTCTGTCTACAGTATCGATGGCTACATCTGAGATAGTAATCTAAAATGCTATTATGTTCAGTGGAGAGCAATAAGTGCTTCTACTGTGCAATTCATTTTACCTTGCAGGAAACGAAAACAAATGAACCATCCATCTCAAACTGCCTGTTTCTCTCCATCTCCTATGAATAGAGACTACAGTGCAAATGTTTATGCTATGGATGTTGAAAGCTCAGTGGGATGAATCTCACATGTAGTTGTTTTACATTGTATAGGATTACACAATTTATGAATTTTAATGTAGAAAATTCAAAATAATGTGTGTGGTGAAATTATGATGAATATCTAAACAAGGATCATTCCAAATTATCTTTTAGTGCTCAATAAAAGCATCCTGGAGTTATACAAATATTTATTTGAAAAGGTGAGACCAATCCTCAGCTATAAAAACATTTTAAAAAATTAAAAAATAATATAAGTGAAACCGATGAAATCATTACATAAATTCATGACACCATGATCACTCCTTGCAGTTCTGATCAGGTAATAACTATAAGTCATATTAGAATTTAAAAAAAAAAAAAAAAAAAAAGAAAAAGAAAAAAGAAAGAAAACCCAAAACTTCAAAACTTGACCATGATTTCAGGGATGATCATGAATATTGAATGGTCTCCATGTCACAAGAGACTAAATATATTTTTTGCCTATCACTGTCAGAAAAAGTGATAACTGAGGGTGAAGTAAAGTGGATGACTCCAGAATCACAGATAGCATAAGGGAGGCAAATAGGGAATAGTCACTGAGGGTTTTTTTTGTTGTTGTTATTTATTTATTTTTTAATACAGAACCACAGGTCCCTATGAAATTTCTAGGTGGCAGAGTTAGCTTGCTTTCTGACCCACCCCCACACCCATTTCACAGTCATAAATATCTTTGACTCAGAATGTTGTGGAGGCCAAACATTAAGAAAGACATGAGACAAATTAAAGGATGATGGATGCATAAGCTGTTTGGATGATCTGGATGCAGACTTCATCTCTGCAATTTCTAACAGAGACTTCCATGAAACTGAGAAGGTATACTAGGCAAGAACTGCTGTCTCAGTTTTCTGAATACCTCTGTTACTGGCAACTGTCATAAACAGGAGACTAAAATATATGGACAATTTGTCTGATCTAGCATTTCTGTACTCATTTTCTTGTGAAAAACAAAACAAAAAATGCACATGAATTCCCACTGTTAGAAGTGTAAAAGCGCCAGTCAGTGAAGAACGATTTCTTTGTTTCAAGAATCTTTATCCATGCCTTACTGTTACTCTTCTTTATTATTTCCTGAAAAAAAATGTAAGTGTTCCTTAGGAACCTATTCTTTAGCATCTAGTAAACTCACAACCCATAATTTTTTGCAAAATGTAGCATTTGTATTTTGTTAATGTGTGAAAAATCTAAGGATAATTGTTTGTTGTGGTTTTGCCCCAGCCAGCAGCTGAGCACCACGCGGGTGCTCGCTCACTGCCCCCATGGCAGGATGTGGGAGAGAATTAGAAGAGTGAAAGTGAGAAAACTCATGGATTGGAATAAAGACAGTTTAATAAGTTAAAAAAAAAAAAAAAAAAAAAAGTCACACACACACAAGCAAAGCAAAACAAGGAATTCATTCACCACTTCCCATGGGCAGGCAGGTGTTCAGCCATCTCCAGGAAAGCAGGGCTCCATCATGTGTAATGGTGACTTGGGAAGGCAAACGCCATCACTCCGACTGCCTCCCCCTTCCTTCTTCTTCCCCCAGCCCCTTATATGCTGAGCATGGCGTCATATAGTATGGAATATCCCCTTTGGTCAGTTTGTGTCAGCTGTCCCAGCTGTGTCCTCTTCCAACTCCTTGTGCACCCCCAGCCTACTGACTGGTGGGGTGGGGTGAGAAGCAGAAAAGGCCTTGGCTCTTTGTAAGCACTGCTCAGCCATAATGAAAACAACCCTGTGCTATCAACGCTCTTTTCAGCACAAATCCGAAACATAGCCTCATACTAGCTACTATGAAGAAAATTAACTCTATCCCAGTAAAAACCAGCACATTGTTATATAAGGATGGAACTCAGGTTTGCCCTACAGTATCAGTTGGGATGCAGCTGAATATCAGAGCTGTGCCTTCTTTTAGAGTCAGTGCACTTAGCTATCAATTTCCTGAGTGATCAAAAAACTCTCCAGCTAGTTTCTGCCTAGCTGAGACAATGGACTGATTTAACTGCTTATTGACTGAATTCCTAGCAGGCTTCACAGCAAACCATTTGACTAGTTGCTACATGAGCTCTCCAGGTGGGTACTTGGACAGTCCCCATGATCCTTCCTGCTGCACGTGGACCAACTAGTAATTATAACTTGTATGCTTAACTGTGTTGTTTAATATCCGAGAAAATCTGTGGAAAACCTGGTCATCTCAGAGACTCCCCTGTTAGTTTCTGCTGTACAATTGGTCAAACTATACATACGTAATTTTAAAGTCAGTAGGAACTGTTCCTGAAGATGCAGAATTGTGGTGTAAGGCAGCCTTTTATATGCAGTTAAGACAGAATATGTTTTGTACATATGTTAAGACAACTAATAACAACAGGTCATGCATGTAGTCATAACTGGACCTGTCTTTTTTTTTTTTTTTTTTTAGTGTTTACTCATCCCCTGACTGTACAAAATATATGATGATGATTTACATTTTAAATACTATTTTTAGGGTGTTTTCTGCTATATTTTTTTGTTGGCTGGGAAAGTCAAAGCAGCATGATCTTTTGTGCCTCCTAGGAAAGCTCTGATGCTCATTTGAACTTTTTCATGTTCCCTGTGATCCCATTATCCAGTTATATCTTTGCAGCAAAGAAAGATTCTTTGCTTCCACCTTCTGTTTAATTTTCTTCTTATCGTTGATTCTAGTTGAAGATTTTATAAGCTATGTGAGAAAGAATGATTTGCAGTTGCAGTCTTCAAGACAAATATTAACCTTCTGGTCACCTCTGGCCGTTGGATTAAGGTTATCACTCTGCTGTTTGGCTTATAGTATGATAAAATCATTGATAATCAGAGCAGTTTTGTATTTGTACTTGGTGGCCGAATCTGTATTCAGCAGCAGTGGAGCGACAGTAATGGCTTCATTGTGGTACTTCAGGAGTCATCTGTCAGAAGCTATCAATAATCACACTTTTTACTTTTTCTCCTCGGAGAGCCACTATGTGGGGGAGACACCTTCCTACACCTTCCCCTTCTTCTCTAGGCTAATTACAATAGCTCTTGAGAATGTTGAATATCCTTGGTATGTTCAGACCAACATGCTTCTATTGCCAGGTCTCCTGAATGTGGTTCAGGTCCTGTTTAGAGTTAAACAACTATCTAAGAATACCACCCAGAGGTCAACCCCCACGACAGTCCCTGCGTCAACTCCAACCCCCACAACAAGCACTGTGGCCACTCAAACTCTGGTGACAGGCACTGTGATTACTCCAAACCTCACAACAAGCACTGTGGCTACTCGAACCTAGCAATAGTCACCGTGGCTACTCAAACCCTGGCAATAAGTACTGCAGCTGAACCAGAGAACCAACCCACACCGGTATTAGTCACCCCTATACGTAAGAAGAAATGGACACAAAAGTCCACTTGTTTAGTAAAGGATGACAAAACAGGGCCATCACAAGAACAGGAGGAAGAGACAGAACCAGAAATAGCCACCTGATCTCTATCGTGAGAGAGCTGCGAGATATGTGAAAAGATTTTAGTTGTCGATTAGGCAAGCAACTTGTCACCTGGCTGCTCTGATGCTGGGATAACGGGGCCAGTAGCCTGGAACTGGAGGGCAGGGAGGCCAAGCAGCTGGGATCCCTGTCCAGGGAAGGGGGCATTAACAAGGCGATTGGAAAGGGACACAAGTCCTCAGCCTTTGGAGGCAACTCTTATCAGGCATGAGGGAAAGATGTCCCTTCAGTGAAGAAGTTATATGTCACCCAGGCAAGTGGACCACCATGGAGAGAGATATCCACTACCTGAGGGAATTAGCCATGTGGGAGATCATTTATTACGATCTGGACAATATGCAGTAACCCACAGGTCCAGATGAAGTCCAATGTACGTGACCCATATATCGGAGCCTTTTACAGAGCGCACCACCAGTGTATGCTAAGTCATTAGCAGTAATGGCCTGGAAAGACAAAGAGGAACCAACAGTGAATCACAGAATCATGGAATCACAGAATCATAGAATGGTTCGGGTTGGAAGGGACCTTAAAGATCATCTAGTTCCAACCCCCCTGCCATGGGCAGGGACACCCTCCACCAGACCACGTTGCCCAAAGCCTCATCCAGCCTGGTCTTAAACACTTCCAGGGATGGAGCATCCACAACCTCTTTGGGCAACCTGTTCCAGTGCCTCACCACTCTCACAGTAAAGAATTTCTTTCTAACATCTAATTTAAATCAACCCCCCTTCAGCTTGAACCCATTACCCCTTGTCCTGTCACTACAATCCCTGACAAACAGTCCCTCACCATCTTTCCTGTAGGCTCCCTTCAGGTACTGGTAAGCTACAATTAGATCTCCCCGGAGCCGCCTTTTCTCCAGGCTGAACAATCCCAACTCTCTCAGCCTGTCCTCATAGGAGAGGTGCTCCAGCCCTCTGATCAGCTTTGTGGCCCTCCTCTGGACTTGCTCCAACGGCTCCATGTCTTTCTTGTACTGGGGCCCCAGAGCTGGATGCAGTACTGCAGGTGGGGTCTCACGAGAATGGAGTGGAGGGGCAGAATCACCTCCCTCGAATTGCTGGTCATGCCTCTTTTGATGCAGCCCAGGACACAGCTGGCTTTCTGGGCTGCAAGCACAATTGCTGTGTGATGCTGAGCTTCACAACAACCAACACCCTCAGAACCTCCACCCAGCCTGTAGTTGTGCTTGGGACTGCCCCAATCCATATGCAGGACCTTGCACTTGGCCTTGTTGAGCTTCATGAGGTTCACACAGCCTCACCTCTCCAGCCTGTCAAGGTCCCTCTGGATGGCATCCCTTCCCTCCAGAATGTCAACCACACCACACAGCTTGGTGTCATTGGCAAACTTGCTGAGGGAGCACTCAATCCTACTGTCCATGTCACCGACAAAGATGGTCCCAGTACCAACCCCTGAGGAACACCACTCATCACTGATCTCTACTTGAAAACTGAGTTATTGAATGAAGTGGCTAGCCAAATTTGGCAACCTGAAGAAAATCTCTTCCTCTCTATGGGCTTGTCTTCCAGTCTCATTGAAAGATTGTCTGAAAAATCTGAAAATTTGTTTGAGAATCTGTCACAGGAGGTCTGGCAACTCAAAAAGGAGATTTCCAATTCCTTGCTTGTACTGAACAGTATCTCAGCTAGCTGGATTTATTTCTTAAACAACCTCATAGACACCTGGTCCAAAGAGCATGGCATTGAGTGGGTGTATCACATCCCCTACTATGCACCAGCCTCTGGGAAAATTGAACGATACAATGGACTGCTAAAGACTGCACTGAGAGCCATGGGTGGTGGGACCTTCAAACATTGGGATACACATTTAGCAAAGGCCACCTGGTTAGTTAACACTAGGGGGTCTACCAATTGAGCTGGCCCTGCCCAATCAAAACTTCCACATACTGTAAAAGAGGATAAAGTCCCCATAGTGCATATAAAGAATATGTTGAGGAAGACAGTCTGAGTTACTCCTGCCTTGGGTAAAGGCAAACCCATCTGTGGGATTGCTTTTGCTCAGGGACCTGGGTGCACTTGGTGGGTGATGCAGAAGGATGGGGAAGTCCAATGTGTACCTTCAAAGTGATTTGATTTGGGGTGAGAATAGCCAATGATCTAAATTGTATGATGTGGATTGCTACATAATATTGCATGTCATCACTACTATGATTGCTATATGCCACAACAATGGTATTACAGTAAGAATCACCCAGATTAATGAAGAATGAACTTTGATGAAGCTGAACAAGGTGCAGAGGTGATGAAACCAGAAGTGGCTTCAGCAATGAGTGCCCAGCAACTTCCTTGAGATTACCATCTTCAACCTGAAGACTCTGAGCATGGACCATGCCAGATACAGCTATGAGCTCTGAATGCAGAATGTAACAATCCAACATCACACAACATCTCTTCTGCCCTGAGAGACTGTTATCACAGATGAAGCCCAAAGTCATGGGCTAAATGAACTCAACAGACATTTTAGAGTGATGGCTCATAAACTAAGGGAATATCTGTATGAACATATCAAAAGACAGAAAAAGTGATGGTGATTAATTGGAATGTATTGGGAATCATAGAACCTGGGCATGACAGAGATGATGTGGAGAAAGGGGTGGATACTGTCCTGGTTTCAGCTGACATAATTTTCTTTATAGTAGCTGGTATAGCTCTGTGTTTTGGATTTAGTATGAGAATAATGTTGATAACACACTGATGTTTGTAGTGATTGCTAGGTAGTTGTAGTGCCTACACTAAGCCAAGGACTTTTCAGGTTCTCAAGCCCTGCCAGGTGCACAAGAAGCTGGGAGAGCACAGCCAGGACAGCTGACCCAGGCTGGCCAAAGGGATATTCCCTACCATAGAGCGTCATGCTCCGGATAGAACTGGGGAAGATAGCTGGGAGGTGGGATCGCTGCTCGGAAATAGACTGGGGATCAGATTGTTTTATTTTCCTTCTGCATGTGGTGAGTAATTGCATTTGTGCATGACTTGTAGTATTGTTATCATTATTATCATTGTTATAATTGTTATTATTTTTATTACTGTTATTGTTGTGGTTATTATTGTTATTGTTATCTTCCTTTGTTATCCTATTAAAGTGTCTTTATCTCCACCAAAGAGGGTTTTTTTCCATCCTCCTCCCGATCCCCTTGGGAGTGGGAGGGATGAATGAGCAGCTGGGTGGCATTTAGTCACCAGCTGGGGTTAAACCACAATGTCCTGGCTTTCACTGATTTTAGGGCCATTTTCAACTGCACAAACACAGTCAATCATTTGTTACAGGACAAGACTTTGATACTTAAAATAATAGACAAGTATCTACCTAACTGAGGCATTTCTTTTTTCTCAGGTAGGCTACCATGCAACAAGATTTTAACAAATCTATCAGCAACCTAATCTAGGACTAACCTTTTCACCCTGACATGGACACATTTTCTCTGCCTGGAATTTCGGTTTGGTTTAAGGAAGACAAACACACTAATTATTCAAACACCAGAATGGTATGTTCTGTTTTATTTGCATTAAAATAACTCTCTCTGAAAATGTCAGATTCTTCTAGGTGAATGCCAGAAATATAGTTTTGACCCAAAGAACTCTTCCCTTACACCTTCAGAGATGTGAACTTTTTTTTTGAAGAAGAGAGACTATTCAGGGTTCCATACTTAAGCAAAACATTTCCTTCTCACTGAAATTATCATCCTCGGTCTCCAAAGAAAATAGGATTGAGCATCTGCTTAACACATGGAGAAAATAAAAGTAAGTATAAAGTCAGTGGAGTATTTCTGAAAAGGTGCCTTTCCACTTGTTCTCTTACTCTAAGAAGCCAAAAAGGAAAGACTGAGAGCTAGACGACTGAAACATGCATTGGGGAACCTTATAAAGATAAAGATTTAAGCAAAGATCTTTAATGGATGTAAATCTGCTTGCTGAGATAATGACCAGAATTTGGATTATTTATATAGCTTAGGGGGGAAGTATATGAAGTGTACTCTCACCAATTCAAAACTATATCCTTTTACCCCATTTACTTATGATTAGGATTATGCTCAGTGCTAAGTATTACAGAAGCTTTATTGGTCTATATTTGCATGAAGTCATATATAAGAGCACGCATAAACGTATGTTGTAGTTTTCTTTCTGATGGACTGAACATCCAATAAATGCTTAAAGACACTACAGGTGAGCAAAGCACTCAAGGTCATGTTTAGGTTCTTGGAGACATGCGTTAGCTGTTTTAGAGTACTGTATTTGAGAAGAGAACCTTAGACCTATTTTTTAATATTGCTTGGAAGTGAAGAACTTGGCCATTACAAGCTTATTATCATTCATACCATTATTATTATTTACATTATTAAGGAGGAGAGAACCACAGTGTGCTAAAAACTGCTCAAGCATTAACTAAGCAAAGTTCATGACCTAAAATATAATAATTTAAATGTATCATTGAAATAATCCAGTTTGTGTGTAAGTGTAACGAATTTCTCTCTGCCTTAATTTAAAGATTGCTCCATCCTAATTTGGCTAGAGACAAATAATTGTTTTAGATAAAACAATAGGAAAATTAAAAAATCCAATAAGTAAAACAACCCAAATGAAACAAAATGAAATCTTTTTGCTCTTTTTTCCCAGCAGTTTTACAAGAACAGAATACAATCTGATATAATGTCCTTTTTATTAACTAAGTCAGCCCTTTTATATAAACTGTTATAACCTATCATAAAAACTAAAATAATGTTACTTCCCAGTGGAGACAGTTAACTGAACCATATTTGACCCCTTCCCTATGGAATCTCATTCATTTACATTACTCCAAACTTTCAATTACCACAACTTCACTCAGATTTCTTTTTTTTTTTTTTTTTCCTAAACTCTGTAAACATTACTGCTTACTGTTATAGTGCTTTCCAGCACAAATATTCCTGTGGAACCCTCACTACTTCTGCTGATTCTCTACTCACAGTCCTCAAAAGATGGATGCTGTTCCCCACTGCACAAAGTTATTGTTCTATGCAGATGCGAATAATATGCTGGCCTTTGCTACTCTAACAGCAAAAGGAAGGGTGTATCCACTGACCTGACTAGAACAGGTTAAGTGGGTCATTATTCAATGTGTTTTCAACATGATGTAGCCCCCTGCCAGTTAATGATCTAAAACATATATTTTGACCTTTGTGGTTTCATTAAGGCAAATCTGTCCCATGTGTTAGTCACTGCAGGAGCTATTCTGTAGTTAATTTTCTCCTCTGTCTATCACATGAGAGCAAGAAAATAGGGGTGATGTGGGAACTATATCATCATCTTAGCATAAAATTTAGCTTGTCAAGAGAGCTGTATCTATAAATGCAGAGTGTACTTTAAAGGTAAAGAAAATTTAGTAGCTGGATACTAGCAAAAACCTTTTAAATATCATCCAGCAGACAATGGCATGTGAGCTAGAAAAGTATTTAGTCAAGTTCTGTATTGGAAAGCATGAATAAATAGTCAAAATTAAACAAAGTGCTTAACTTTTTTATTCAGCTCCCTAGCAAAATCACCATATGAGCTTTCACACAGGTGATGTAAACCCTGAATATGAGTAAAAAATAGTCCTGGACATGACTTGAAGGAATGCACATAAGAGAAGTAGTATTTAAAAAAGATCTGAGAGAGGAACTTTTTTCTTCAAATCTATTTGGTTTTATGTTGAAATTTTGATGTAAATTAAAAACACCTCCCCCCCCCGGGGGGAAAAAAAAAAAAAAAAAAGGAAAGAAGAAATACTAAAGCATTAAATAATGTTCATTGTTAATTAATTTGACATAATTTAGTTAAATTATTTATGAGACTGTTATACAATACAACTGTCAAGGATCAGTCTGACCCTGAAAATATAATGAAATCTCCATAGTTTCAAACCTTCCTCATAAAGATGTGCTTTTCTATGTATGCTGAAAACTGGTGCTAATTATGGGGTCAGTGGGTTAATAAGACTATGGTTTTCATATAATGCACGTACACACTCAGAAGGCTTGGAAAACATTTTAATTTAAATCCATGATAATTTTTTTTCCACCTTTTTTCTAACAGAGTTGTGATAATCTAGTTGGATGTCTGTAGCTAGCAGTGTGCCCCAGGAGTCCATACTGAGTCTCGTCTTATTCAACATCTTCATCAATGACCTGGATGAAAGGAACGAGTGCAGCCTCAGCAACTTTGCTGATGATACAAAACTGGGAGGAGTGGCCGACACACCAGAAGGCTGAGCTGCCATTCAATGAGACCTGGACAGGCTAGAGAGTTGGGCGGAGAGGAACCTAATGAAATTCAACAAGGACAAGTGTAGGGTCCTGCACCTAGGGAGGAATAACCCCAAGCATCAGCACAGTTAGGGGCTGACCTGCTGGGAAGCAACACTGCAGAGAAGGACCTGGGAGTCCTGGTGAAGAACAAGCTCTCCATGAGCCAGCAATGTGCCCTTGTGGCCCAGAAGGCCAATGGTATGCTGGGGTGCATTAAGAGTGTGGCCAGCAGGTTGAGGGACATTATCCTCCCCCTCTACTCTGCCCCAGTGAGGCCACACCTGGAGTTCTGTGTCCAGTTCTGGGCTCCCCAGTTCACGAAAGACAGGGAACTACTGGAGAGAGTCCAGTGGAGGGCTACGAGGATGATTAGGGGACTGGAGCATCTCTGTTATGAGGAAAGGCTGAGAGAGCTGGGTCTGTTTAGCCTGGAGAAGAGAAGACTGAGGGGATCTCATCAGTGCTTATAAAATATCTAAAGGACGGGTATCAAGAGGATGAGGCCAGACTCTTTTCAGTGGTGCCCAGTGACAGGACAAGGGGCAATGGGCACAAACTGGAACACAAGAAGTTCCACCTCAACATGAGGAGAAACGTCTTTACTGTGAGGGTGACCGAGCACTAGAACAGGCTGCCCAGAGAGGTTGTGGAGTCTCCTTCTGTGGAGATATTCAAAACCCTGCTGGATGTGATCCCTTGCAACCTGGTCTAGGTGATCCTGTTTTAGGAGGGGGGTTGGACTAGATGACCTCCAGAGGTCCCCTCCAACCCCTACCGTTCTGTGATTCTGTGATTCTGTGATTTTTAGGTATTATATTCAGACTTATTTCTGAGTGTCGTGGTTTAACCCCAGCTGGTAACCAAGCACCATGCAGCCACTTGCTGATCCCCACTCCAAATAATAATAATACTACTACAAGTGATGCACAACTACAATTGCTCACCACATGCAGAAGGAAAATAAAACAATCTGATCCCCAGTCTATTTCCGAGCAGCGATCCTGCCTCCCGGATGGCTTCCCCTTTTATATCCGGAGCATGATGTTATATGGTAGGGAATATCCCTTTGGCCAGTCTGGGTCAGCTGTCCTGGCTGTGCTCTCCCAGCTTCTTGTGCACCTGGCAGGGCTTGAGAACCTGAAAAGTCCTTGGCTTAGTGTAGGCATTACAACTACCTAGCAATCACTACAAACATCGGTGTGTTATCAACATTATTCTCATACTAAATCCAAAACACAGAGCTATACCAGCTACTATAAAGAAAATTAACCCTGTCTCAGCTGAAACCCTGACACTGGTCAGGGCTGAAACACTTCAGGCCTGTAGTGGCATATATACAAGCGTGATCCCTACATTGACACCGATTACAGATACACACTATGAAGCGTGATGCATTACTGAAAGGAACAAAAATGGCTGAGCCAGTTTGTTGGTTCTTTAACTTTGTAGCTCTCCTGAGGTATACAGTCATTTTTATGCATACATGTTACAGAAGGAAATAAAACAAAAAGTTTCTAGCTTCTGAGAAAATCCTGTAAAACCAGGATAATTAATAAGTATATAATTTGTATATTTTGGGGACAACATATAGAATCTTCCAGATGGGATAGACTTTCAGTGAGAGATTCATAAAACCTAGAAAAAGAGTTTTCATAATACATGCTCTGTGTCAGCTACAATCACTTTGCGTAGTCATCTTTCCACTGCACTGATTTTAGTGTTCCCTTAAAACATGGTTAGTAGGCATTTATACAACTGCAAAATATATATCAAAGGGTCTGGAAAAATATAATTCACGCTTATTTGGCACTCAGTGAATAATGACACAGACACTGGGTGAGATAATGAAAAAACCCAACAATCTACCTACTAAACTGGCTTCACTTTCATCAAGGACAGCTTTTAGAGCTGTATTGGAGCAGTTACTAGCTATTGGAGCTTCTTGCTAGATATTCTAGGAGAAGATTCAGAAATACTTCGGCTCCTAATAAATTCTTTCTGCTGTTGACCTCAGCAGGTGGTCTGCAATTATTTTTAGCTACCTGGAAGTGCATAGTTTAAATACTTCATAATACTTTCTTCACAGTCTTCACATGGAAAATATCATATCAATCATTCATGATAAGGATGTCAAACAAAGTAATTGGATATAACCAAATTTTGTGATGTCAGTGACCTTTCAGTGAAGATTTCTGTTGTGTTTCTGGAGTTGAAAGACTTGACTGTACCCACTTACTAATTACCTAAACCTCAGCTGACTATTCCTGACTCTGCATATGTGACAATGCTGATTTTTGACATTTTGGAAAAGGAATGATAGTAAAGACAGGGAAGAAAAATCTGTTTCTACTTTATTTGTGCTGTTGAAGCAAAGACTGTAGTCCTGATAAGTGAAAGGGTCATGAACATAGAAAAAGAATAGACAGCTAAACTACTTGAAGATTCTGAGAGCATTTAGTACTGCATTCAGTACACGGCATGGCAAAAAATATTGGTAATGTTTCAGCTGGTATTCTGGTAGGGATGGTAGTAATTTTTATATTGTCTTTTACTGTGTGATACAGAATCATGGTTCTGATATGGTAACGTGATATGATCCATCAAGATTGTCTCATCAATGGAAAGAAATAGTCATGTCTAAAGGAATCTAGATGCCTAAAACAAGTGGAATAATTTGTGCTCCAAAGATGCTGATCTTTTTCATTGACTGTAGAAGTACTGTAGCTGACCAGTTTAGACTAAATGTATAAATTTATGTAAATTTAGGTAAATTATTTTAGGTGTATTTAAATTTAAAGTCAGTAATCCAGTGTAAGTGAGGTGACAGTTATATACAGAAGAAAATACATATATTTAACCTATCACTGTGGAAACATTACAATATTTCTTTATAAGAATATTTTTTTTTCTGTGCAAAAAATTAATTTTAGAGTAATAGCATACTTTAGCTTGAATTACAGTCACCTAAATTAATTCCCTCTCTTGTACTGTTTTATGGAAAATCTGGGGTTTTTTTCATGTTCATAGCTTACTAGTCTTTTCTGGCTCATCAGCCATGAAGGCTTTTTCATGTATTTCAAAAGTCTAACAGTAACAGCCTTGCCAAACATTCTCTTAACTATGGTCACTGTTGTTGATGTGCCAAGGCACCCAGCCAGAACAAGTCCTAATTATTTTCCTGCCCCAGGCAACAAACGTTTTGACTACACTTCCTACTCACTTCCAATTCATATAGCGAGCCATGCAAACCAATCAGAAGTGGAGTGAAAGAAATGCTGCCCCCTCAGTTTTGCCATTCCAAGCATTTGCCCAGGCGGTTGACATCAGGGGCAGAGCCTGCACACTGCCAAGTAACACTACACGAAATCAAGCCCACTTTTAACCCACTGCCTTCCTCCCACGGGCCCTTCTGCTGCCAGTGTGGCCACAGACTCACGTACAGGATGGCCAAAGAGAGAGAAAAAGAGGATGAATGAGCAGAGGATCAAGAGGAAGGAAGGAAGGAAGGAAGGAAGGAAGGAAGGAAGGAAGGAAGGAAGGAAGGAAGGAAGGAAGGAAGGAAGGAAGGAAGGAAGGAAGGAAGGAAGGAAGGAAGGAAGGAAGGAAGGAAGGAAGGAAGGAAGGAAGGAAGGAAGGAAGGAAGGAAGGAAAAGAGGCTAAATAAGCCCTTATTTATGTACTTTAACATCAGTATCTGCTAACATACTTCTCTGTGTAGATGAATAAACAACTGACTCTTGAGCTGACCAACCACAGATAATTCCTGAAAATACCTAAAGCATTCTCAGGTCACTAAAGTACAATTCTCATAACCAATTTGTATAATGGTCAAACATATATATGTTCTATACCTTTAAGGATATTTGTTTGTGTCAAGCAAAATTCTTAGAAATAAATCTTCCCTGTTTGCTTTCTGAAATCCTGATGACCTATTATCAATTTTGCTCATACAAAGTCAGACTTGCAGATCTGATTTATGTTCCTATATACTCCTAAATTGTACAGCTAAAGGCAGTATGTAAAATGTCCTGGATATTTTGAATCACATCTCTAATATTTGCTACAATGCTATAATTTCAAAGACAAAAATAGACTACTCATAAAACTTTGCCATTTAAATTGATTAAAATAGATGCCTAAGTAAGAATTTTTATTGCCACTTTGAATTTCCAATTGTAAGAAAGAAATAGAAATTACTTTGTAGAGGGAAACAGGTAGAACTAGGTAATGTAGAAGACTCTGTGGAAGAAGACCGAAAGTTCCTTTGTCATGCATTCAAACTATACGTTGTTTTAGCCACTGTTAAAGAGCATTTGTCTCCTTTCACAGTGAAGTATTAGTCTTAACTTTTCTTTACATTCATTGTGAATTCTTAGTTTAGCAGACTCTGGGACTGACTAACTAATACATCACCTCCTTGGAATCATCTAAACCCATAACCCAGAAAAAACATCTTCAGCTTATACATGCCTAATGTGTTATTGTAACCTTTCTGAACCTTTGTATACTAATCTTGTAATTGTGTACTAAACAGAAGGAATATGCCTCAACCATGAAAATTCATGTGTTTTAAAGCAGCTTGCAGTAAATAACTGAAAATATTTTATGAACATATGAAGTGGAATAACTGGATACAGGTTTTTTCTAACTTTGCATGAATATGAATGTATGCAATGGATTTAGACTATATTAAAATATAATTATTTTATTTTATAGACATGCAACATAAAGCATCACCAGAAATAACTAACTACTGCAAACTATTTCTAACAGATTTTATTAAGAAGAATTTGGATTAACTTCCTATGTTCAGTGATAATAAGGATGAAAAGGAAAGAAAGGAAAACAGAAAAAAAAGTAGTAGTAGTAGTAGTAGTAGTAAAAACTACATACCAGGTTCAAGTCACCCCAAAACTAGTCTGACTTGTAATGTCTTCACACATATAAGAAGAAATATGTTCTGCTTGTAATATGAGGTAATAACTAATACAGTCACCAAAGGTCACCTTTCTCTGTATATGTCCCATAAGTAATTTTTCCAAGTCTGTAATTAAAGTATTTGGGGCGGTGGGGGGGTGGGAAGGTTTCTTAAGTGTAGAATTTGGGGTTTTAATATACTGCCCAAGGCACTTTTTTGTTACACTCAAACATCTTGTACTATTTCTGACTCCTGTTTGTATGCATGTAATTCTTAAAATTGAATTTCTGATAGGATCGTGGCTATTGTTTTAGAATTTTGTTATTATTACTTGGCATTCTTGTAGTGAATATCCCAGACAGCTGTCTCCATTACAAAAATATTGATAAAATAAAGCAATTTGAAAACTTTATAGAGGTAGTTAATCATTTTAAATATGCAATGAATATATGTGGTTTATATTATCATCCTACTCATATTTATTTTCTGGTTTTCTATCATCTAATTACTTTTTTTTAATAGAATATGTATTCTAGACACATTAAAAGCTTTACAGTTAAAAAAATATTGAAACCTGGGAAAATCCCTATCGTACTCCTCTCAGTGTTAAGCACATATCACATAGGAATAAACCACTTCAAAAATCTCTTTCAAAAGTAAACATATTTGTTATAGATTAGGCCTTGGAATTCAAAACAGTTCAAGTTGCACAGCAGGTTTTTCAGTATTAATATTTGTAAAAAATCTACTTGACATTGAGTTCTTCTTTCTTTTACTATATCCATGTATAGGCATATTTTATTTCTAAATCCTTATCTTCATCTGAGTCTATTGCCAAATGTTTTAACCCTGTCTTTTCAAGGACATGAGCTCATTTTTTAAGGATAAGGAACTCTTTTAGGATATATTGTTTCAGTAATAACAACTGGATTTAAAATAATTATTCTAAAAGTGCTATTAAGCTAAATAAATAATAAAAAACCCCAAACAATTACTCTGTCTTATTTTGTTATAAAAAAAAATTAAAAAATTAAAAATAATAAAAGTACTTGGACATGTTCCTAATCAGTTTTAAACAGGTATGGGAAATTAAAGATTAGAACAAACTGAACTAAAAGAAAACAGTTAGCCCTCTCACAAGAAGATAGGAGTGACATTTGCTTTGCTCCAGTCCTCAGGCACCTCTCCCAGTTGCCAAGACTGTTCAAAGACGATCAAGAGTGGCCTTGCAATGACATCAGCCAGCATCCTCAGCACTTGTGGGTGCATCCTATCAGGGCCCATGGACTTATGAATGTCCGTGACTTATGAATGTCTTAAGTATTCTCTAACCTGATCCTCTTCCACCAACGATACATCTTCCTTGCTCCAGACTTTCCCCCTGGGCTCTGGGGCCTGGGATTTCTGAAGATCAGTCAATCAGTCTTGCGAGTAGAGGCTTAGGCAAAGATGACATTCAGTACCTCAGCCTTTTCCATGTAGTGTGAACCCAATGGGTTTAATACCAGGTTATAGTTCATAATGAAATTGCATGAAAACAGAAAGATAAAATCATTTCAACAATACTCAATAGTTTTACTTGGTTCAAAGTAATTTATTTATATGTTCTTCTGATTTCAATATAATCCATTTGCCTGGGAAAATTTGATATTTGTAGAAGTTAGATTTGCTGATGAAAATTAAATCAAAGGGAAATTTCCAGTCAGCACTAATAGAACAAACATAAATTAATTAAGCTTACAAAACATGGAATACCAAGAGCTGGAAACCAGAACCCATTTCCTTTATGTTTATGTCATATCATTTTTATTAAATTTTACTGAAAATATTCATAAACCATTCATTTACTTAGTAAATGTTTCTTTCAACCAGTTTCATGAGAACAGCAAGCTGCCTGCCTACTATGCATGCTCTTTTCCTAAAAAAAAAAAGCTAGGACCATTTTTGATATTGTCATTGAAGAAAATATTTGCTTAGTGGAATAGCAAAGAAGTTCTAATTCTGCACCACTTCTTGCCAGACGGGTATTAAGTACATATTGGAATATAATGGTATATATGAAACCCATGTATATAATACATAGGTATTAGATTTTAGCCTAGTACTAATGGCGGATTGACCTTGGCCAGCTGCATGGTACCCACCAAGCTGCTCTGTCACTCCCCATCCATCAGTGGGCCAAGGGGAAAAAAAAGATGGAAAAGCTCATGGGTTAAGGTAAGGACAGTGAGATCACTTAACAGTTACAGTACAGGGCAAAACAGACTTGATATGGGGAAATTAATTTAATTTATTGCCAGTTCATACTAGAGTAGGATTGTGAGAAATAGAAACAAAACTAAAAGCATCTTCCTCTCACCTACTCCTTCCCAGGCTCAACTTCACTCCTGACTCTTCTGCCTCTTCCCCTTGAGTGGCAGGTAGATGGGGATGAAGAATGGGAGTTATCGTCACTTTGTAACACTTTGTCTTGGGCACTCCTTCCTCCTCCACTCCTCCCTCCTCATGCTGTTTCCCTGCTCCAGCATAGAGTCCCTACCATGGGACACAGTCCTTCACAACCTTCTTCAACGTGGGTCCTTCCCCTGGGCTGCAGTTCTTCAGGAACAGACTGCTCCAGCATGGGTCCTTCACGGACCACAGGTCCTGTCAGAAGACCAACTCCAGCATGGGCTCCTCTCCATGGGCTGCAGCTTCCCCCAGAGTGTATCCACCTGCTCCAGCATGGGGTCCTCCATGGGCTGTAGAGAGGAAATCTGCTTCATCATGGTCTTCCTTCATAGAGGAGTTTCCAACATCACTGATTGTCTCAGCTTTGGCTGAGACAGGTCCATCTTGGAGACAGCTGGAACTGGCTCTGCCCTATATGGAGGCAGTTCCCGGCTCATGTTGCATTTATGTACATATATTTCTGACAAGTTTATATGTAGTTGAAGCAAATAATTTCTGTCCATTCCCCAAGCATTTTTTTTTCAGTGAACATTAAATGATAGCTCTGACAAATCCAACTTACAGGACATTCAGAGAGCTAAATCAATATATTAAATGGAATTTAACTTGGTAGAGTATAAAACTGATAGACTGTTTTGTTGTGTTGGTTTTGCCTGGCAAGGTTTTGGTAGCGGGGGGGGGGGGAGCTACAGTGGGTGGCTTCTGTGAGAAGCTGCTAGAAGCTTCCCCTGTGTCTGACAGAGCCAATGCCAGCCGGCTCCAAGACGGACCCGCCGCTGGCCAAGGCCAAGCCAATCAGCGCCTCTGTGATAACATATTTAAGAAGGAAAAAAAACCAGTTAGAGAGCGCTTTTGCAGCCAGAGAGAGGAGTGAGAAGATGTAAGAAACTTTGCAGACACCAAGGTCAGTGCAGAAGGAGGGGCAGGAGGTGCTCCAGGCGCCGGAGCAGAGATCCCCCTGCAGCCCGTGGTGAAGACCATGGTGAAGCAGGCTGTCCCCCTGCAGTCCATGGAGGAAGGATGAGGGGGTGTAGAGATTCCACCTGCAGCCCGTGGAGGACCCCACGCCGGAGCAGGTGGAGACACCTGAAGGAGGCTGTGGCCCGCGCTGGAGCAAGCTCCTGGCAGGACCTGTGGACCCGTGGAGAGAGGAGCCCACGCCAGAGCAGGTTTGCTGGCAGGACTTGTGACCCCGTGGGGGACCCACGCTGGAGCAGTTTGCTCCTGAAGGTCTGCACCCCGTGGAAGAGACCACGCTGGAGCAGTTTGTGAAGGACTGTAGCCCGTGGGAGAGACTCACATTGGAGAAGTTCGTGAAGGACTGTCTCCCGTGGGAGGGACCCCACGCTGGAGCAGGGGAACGATGAGAGGAGTCCTCCCCCTGAGGATGAAGAAGCAGCAGAAACACCGTGTGATGAACTGACCGTAACCCCCACTCCCCATCCCCCTGTGCCGCTGAGCGGGGCAGAGGTTGAAGCCAGGAGTGAAGTTGAGCCTGGGAAGATGGGAGGGGTGGGGGGAGGTGTTTTAAGAGTTGATTTTATTTCTCATTCCTCTACTCTGTTTTGCTTGGTAATAAATTAGATGAATTCCCTCTCTAAGTTCAGTCTGTTTTGCTCGTGATGATAATTAGTGAGTGATCTCTCCCTGTCCTTATCTCGACCCACAAGCTTTTCGTTACACTTTTTCTCCCCTGTCTAGTGAATGAGGGGAGTGACAAAGCGGTTCTGGTGGGCACCTGGCCCCCAGCCAGGGTCAACCCACCACATTTGTTTTGTTGGGTTTATTTTATTATTGTTTTTTATTTCTCTGAACTTGCATATGTTTAAACTATAATGTATTAACTGCTCATGGACTATGGGGCAATCTTCTAGATCCATTTTTCCTGATACAAGAGCCTTTACCTCTTGCACACTGCTTCTTAGTCTATGTATTCTTACATGTTTGTTTACACAGATAACACACTTTGATAGAATAAATCTTTTTACCTCCAAGTACAATCTGAGATATGAGGAATACATATAGATTTTTAAAATAATTCTGTTTCGTTCTGTGAAAAGAGTAACAGACAGGAAGACTTACAGCAGGGAGACTGTAGAAGACTTAGCAAAATTACATATAAATGCAATCAGGTCTTGCTACAGAGATTAATGCTGACATCAAAGTTTTCTGTAAAACCAGAACAAATATTTTATCTAAGGCCTGCACAACATGTACCCTAACACATCATTCTGGTGAATCTGAAGGTGTAGAGCTGGAATTCTGGTAATTGACAAAGAACACAGAAAGGACAATGTTGTGATGTGATGTTTCAGTAAAAGAGTAAAAATAGGTATCAAGGGTTTGAAGAGATGTGTGTGTCCTTGTGATGAGTGGGAGAAGTAAAGAAGTGGGATTAGATTCCTCATACAGGATGAATCCAACCTCCATGTAAAAGGTTAGTGAAGGGAAAAGCGACACTGAGGTTTGGGTTCAGTTTAGACTATGAGATTATGGGAAATGAGATTATGGGAAATGAAATTAGGGGCAAAGGACAATCTTGCAATAGGTAGAGAACACAGGAAAGGGACAATGTTGCTATAGCGGGGAAAGAAGAGTACACAACCACTCCCTCACCAATTTAAATAGTGTTCTCTATTTTGTTAACACTGGGCAAACATTTCCTTTTTATTCCTTTTTTGCAACTATGTGTATTAGCAGCCAGTGTCCTGAAAAATAGGTATTATTAAACCTTTCTTTGCCTTTTTCTTTTCTCCTTCCCTCCTTTTCTCCCATCCCTTTCTCTCATCCTTGTTCTGCATTGAGGGAAATCTCAAGGTTAAAGTTGTGGGAGCAGATTGTTTGGTTGTTTGTGGTTTTGGGTTTTTTTTTCTTTTTCCAAAATGACTTGTAATCTGTTAATTGGTTTAAAAAGAAAATAATAAGCTCTTTAACCTTTGCATTTATAAATAAATGCCTATTATAGGAATTAAAATGCCTGTATTACTTGACTTAGTCATTATTCTGCAGGAAAAACAAACAAACAAACAAACAAACAAACATAAAAGCCAAACCCATACCGCCCCCCTTTCACAAATACTCCTGTTATTCACAGTTCAACAAGTTTTAGTTAAAAGGTTTTCTTTTCAGTTCATTGTTATATCAGCCCATGTAAGGACCTCTAATTCACTATGCTAGAAATTGAACATTAGCTTTATTAGGCCAGGATCCAGTAACGGAATTTCTTGTTTTACTTATTGTTTAAATAAGATCTAACATGGGCAGTTTAACTAAATCTATTCCTATCTAAAAAAATGAGTTCTTAGTTTGTGGCAACAAATTTGATTTTAGAACTTCAAATCTAATGGTTTTTTTAGTCATATTTAAAAGCTTTTATACCTTTTCTTTAAGAAAAACTGATGGACTCTGTCCTTTAGGAAGGTGAAATTATAAACTTCCGTTGATCAAAAAGACCAAATTGTGTAAGCAAAAATTTTAGGTCATTTTGCTATTATTTTCATTGAAAGCAGTCTTTACCTTTTAGCTTCTTTTGTTCAACACCCTTTGGAAATCTTGTGTTGTGTAAAATATGTAGCAGTATAACCACTAGGAAACAGAAGGTAAATTAAGAAAAGGAGGAGTCCAACTAGTCGGAAACTGTGCTGCTAATTAACAATTACAAGATCAGTGTGTGCAAATTGAAATAGATCCGAGGCTTCTTACCTTGGAAAATATACCATGATGTGCAGATGTGAAGGGAATACATTTATTAAGGACTCAAGTAGACAAAATTATGGTGCCTGATGTAACTGTCCAGAATATAGATGCTCATAAAATGCTTTGCTATGTTGACATTTGCAGCCCTGGAGTACAGCCACACTCCAGTGAACTGATGTTAGATATTGGTTCAGCTGTATCAGTTCTGCTGGAACCTATTTACTAGCTAACAAAATCTAAATTACATTTGGAAGCTTATTTGAAGAAAGCAATCCTTGTGCTTCATTGCCCTACTTTAATGCACTGCTGACTCACTACACTTGTCTATCCATGTAATTCTTCAGAGAAACCTATTTTTAGCAGCCAGCAACAAAACTATAAAAAAGAAAATCACCAATTATTTTTCCTGTTGTTTGTTCTGTTTTCTTTTCTGCCAGTCTCTTGTGAATGACTGATATCCTGTGGCCTCTCAAACGCACCTAAATTCTATTTTTAAGGAAATGAGCCAAGCCCTTGCTCATACAGTAAATGTGGTTAGGGAAGTCTAGTTAGCTGATATTTCGATTTGGTAAGCTGAATAGCTCTGCTGACTTCACTGACCATAATGACTAGATTTCCATTGTCTATACTTAGAGCTCATTTTTACATATTTGCACTTACATTATTGGGTTATATGACAAAAGCTTGTTTGCACACCAACAAATGAACCCAAAGAGACAATGGCAGATGGGAAAGCCCAAACAATAACCTGCCCTGGCTATTTCCAGGCCCATCACTAGGAGAACCATCAGCCTCACAAGCCCAGAGGAGCAGAGGGTTGCAATGGCAGGGGGGAACTGAAATTAAAGACTCAGAGGAAGAAACACCCTGGACAGGCCATTCCCAGGGCTGTCCCAGGAGATCCTCAGCCCATGTCCAAGTGTGAAATCCATCAAGATAAGTCAACACTAAAGTACATGTAGGGCTGAGTGGTGTTGCATATGGGATGCAAAGGAGGACAGTCTCAGGATTGCCCAGGACTTCTTGTGGGATTCTTGGGGAAGGAAACAAAGGTGGGAAAAGAGAATAGCTTAGGTAATTTGGGGAGGAACAAGCATAGGAAAAATGGAGGAATAAGGTGATTAAAGGGGCTGGTCACACACAAAAAAGCTGGTATGCTTGTCTGACCTGTTCCTGATCAGAAATCTCTCTGCCTGTTTCTAACACTGCCTGGGTGAGGGACTCTCTGTTCTGTGTTTGTGTGTATGGCGGTCTAAGTGCAGCAACTGGTGTGGGACCGCGGGTCACGGGGTGTCCATGGTGCAGCACCTGGAGCGAGGGAATATCTGGGTGCCAGCTGCCAGACTGGGTCCATGGTCCATGTGCCAGTGACTGGAGAGACTGGAACGAGTCAAATCAAGTGCCAGCCACTGGGATGGGACCAGGATCCGTGCTGCCAGTGACTGGTGTGTGTACGGGAGTACAAGTGAGCGTGTAATCGCTATCAAAGATCAAGGTGGATTAACTGGCAGGTAGGTGAAGTGGCCTGAGATACAGGCATGTGTGTTTTGAAAGGCAAGACCACAGGGAGGGCTGGCTATCCAAGGGGCCAGCGGAGTCCTGGCCAGTTCTGCATGTGCCTGGGGGTGTGTGTGTGTGAAAGTCTGTACTGGAGTGGGTCTGTGGCCTTGGGGGCTCACATGTCTGGGTGCCAGCAAGTGGCAGGCTTAGACTAAGGGAAAAAAGAAAGAAAAGCTGGGAAGCATATGATTGCTATCTGTAAATAAACTAGGGGAGTAAAAAAATAGGGAAAGAAGAGCTTCTTAAACAAACAAGCAAACAAAACCAATTCTGGCTAAAGAAAAAAACAGTTGAGAGCTGGTTATGAAGTAAAATCACATTTGGAATTAATTTTCTAATCCTCAGAAAAATGAAGTTCACCAATAGCCTTTCAATAACCTTAGGGAAGGCAGGCATTCTGGTGTTCTGCAAGAGTAGGAAACGAAGTATACTGGCCTCTATGTCCTTACAACCTCAAATTTCTGTTTAATTAATCAAGACACACAGGGAAATGAACAATAAGACACAAGGATAAACTTAAATGGCAGGATAAATCTCTATCAAAGGAGAAAATCATTGCTTTCAAATCTTTTCATTCATCAGATATGCAGATTTCACAAAAGGTACATGAGCACCAACATATGACTGACTTACTCACTTGATTGATTGTAGTCTTGCTATGGATGGAGAGCATCCTCACGGCCATTACACTGATAATATGAAGCAGTTACTTGCAGTAGCGAGGAGGTAAACTATATAATAAGACCCGCACCTCTAGTCTGACATTCTACGTCCCTATATTTTTTCTTAATTTTTAATGAAATTAACTATTGGAATAAGAATGGACACCATATTTTCTTCTTAATGTTGCATTGCTTTCCTGCAAACTGGGTTGCCAGAATACAATTAGAATTGCACTTGCTGGTCAGCCTGATACTATTGTGGGGGAGAAAACATATGCTTTTAGAACTACCTTTATTGTTATTGAAACAAATGTAGGTAAATGTTTTTACTACAGCTAAATTTTCCATTTTAATTTGTTTCCGTAAAAATTAAATTTAAGGCAAAACCACCACTTTCTCAATCAACTTATAAATCAAAATACTTAAAATGTGTAACATACTAAGACATATAAAACAGTGTTTGTGTTGATTACTTTTTTTTTCCTTTTTAAAGAAACAAAATTATGTGAATATAAAATTGAAATAAATATCAATACCTCTTTTCTGAATAAATTGGATAGGACATACCAACATTATTCCTTTTTTTTTTCCCCATCATGAAATTTCAGTGAAATCAAACACAATTAATGTTCAGAATCTCTTAATAAAGTATTGTACACATTGGGCTGACATAATTTGTCAGTTGAATAATATTTTTAATCAGAAATAAGTGGTTTATGTTGCTATTTATTAAGAAATGGCCAAATATTAGCAGTTTCATATCTAAAAAATTTCAAATGGTAAGATTCCACATCATAAATTTGCAAAGTTTTCTTCTAAAATCTGTGTTTATGCACCACACTAGATATATATGCACCAGACTAAGTCATCTGACCTTCAAGATTTCTGGATATCCTGAAATTTCAGCTGAAAACAAATGAATCTTTGTGAAGAGATCATGAAGTAGGTACAGACAAGTAAAAACAGAAACTTGAGTCAAACAGTCTCTAACACGACCATATGGGAGAGCTAGGCTCGTGCTACCTTTTCTCATCCTTAAGCAGTGAGGAAAATCCCAGATTTTATTTTATTTTTTCCTTTCTGGTTTCCATCCCCTCCAAATCTGTCTTACCTTTTACAGTGAAGAGTGCAGAGATTCCTCAGGACATGATACTGCTTTGGATTTTGTTCACTTACTCATTTAGAAATGCTATGAAGCTGATATTTGTATTTTGTTTAGAGATCCTGTGGAGTTCCCCTCTTCCTTACCACAAAAATTCTTCTTTGTAGGAGGTGACTACACTATAAACATTTGACATATTGTTACAAATGGCTGCAACTACTGTTTGGAAAATGACCCATGAATGGTGGCAGCAATTCTGTTTTTTAAAAAAATCATGTTGATACTTAAAGATACACAGTGCACAAACAAATATGTGCAGTAGGTCAGAAATTATTTATGTAACTTTCAGGTTTCATTGGATAAAAGAATAACAAAATGTCCCTTCAACAATCATGTCTTAATTCCGTAAGTTTCAGAAATAAATTCAAGTAGTTCTAATTAAGAACTGACTAACCAAATTAGTGTCTTGTAATGCATATCCTAATAACACAAAACAGATGCTACTAAATCTTGATGAGTGTTATTGTCAATGCCTGGAGCTAACACAGATAGACAGTGTATGTGTATATTAACATCACATTCACTCAAATTGGATACTAGTTCTGTGTGCCACAGGGACCACCTAAGGCAAAAAGCTTACTTACATACCCCTATTTCTATAAATATTTATGTAGTCATATACTGGCTCTGTTATGTTTTATGTAGTAGCTCACACAAGGAAGGAGACATTTCACTTTATTAAGTAAACTAATATGATATTGTAGAAGTAAAATATTCCTTAGATAGAAATAGACTCACAAAATCACAGAACAGTTTGAGTTGAAAGGGACCTCAAAGATCACCTAGTTCCAACCTGCCTGCCATGGGCAGGGACACCCTTCACTAGACCAGGTTGCTCAAAGCCCCATCCAACCTGGCCTTGAATGCTCTCAGTGATGGAGCCTCCACGACTTCTCTGGGCAACCTGTTCCAGTGTCTCACCACCCTCACTGTATAAAAATGTATTCCTTATGTCCAATCCGAACCTACCTTCTTTCAGTTGAAAACCATTGCCCCTTTGTCCCGGTTTTCAGCTAGGATAGAATTAATTTTCACAAGAAGCTGTGAGGGGACACAGCCAGGACAGCTGACCCAAACTAGCCAAAGGAATATTTGCTACCATATGGTGTCATATTCAGTATATAAAGGAGGGAGCTGGCTGGGGAGGAGGGGTCACTGCTTGGGGACAGGCTGAGCGTTGGGTTCCAGGCAGTGAACAAATTGCATTGTGTATCACTCACTTTGTATATTCCTTTATTAGTATTGTTGTTATTTTCCTCTTCCTTTGCTGTCCCATTAAGCTGTCCTTATCCCAACCCACGAGTTTTACCCTTTTCTTCTGATTCTTCTCCCCATCCCACTGGGGGGATAGGAGTGATCCAGTGACCTCATGGTACTTAGCTGATAGCTGAGGCTAAACCATGACACCCTTGTTCTGTCACTACAGGCCTTGGTAAAAAGTCTCTCTCCGTCTGTCCGCCAAACAGTTAAACAAGCTATAGCTCAAACAGAAAAGTTTAGGTTAGTCCCAAAACCAAAAGACATTTTTGAACAGTTTAAACATCCCAGTACCTCAGAGGTACTCTTCTGGTTACTTTCTCTAGAGTCTTTACCCCAATCAGAGCTTACCACACTCTCAAATATGTCAACATAATGTCATTGTACTAGATCTACCAAAAAGACTTAGATTATCCTAAATACTCTTTACCACAGATTTCATTTCACCTGGATTATGAAAAAGGAAGCTTTTAACCTACATCCATAAAGTACATTTGTGCATATTGTGAACTCAGTCTTTTGTATCCTCATTAAATGCCTACCAATTAATCAGAAAATCAAAAACTTTTGGAGGTATATACAAAACTTAACTGCAATTTCAGAACAATTCTTATTCAGGAAAATGTGTTGACTATTAATTCAGGGTGGGGGTGGGGTGTGTGTGTATGTTTTCTTTTTTCTGAAAAGTCAAAGAATAGAAGGTGAAACTTTCTGTATATGCATCTGTGATAAACTGCTCTATAACCTTGGATACATTATGTAAAAAAGAGAACATTAATGTTTGTCAGAAAGCTATGTTGGGAAAGTTAATTAGGTAATGTCCATGCACTGCTACTGAATTGCAAAGCAGAATGTAAATTCAAAGCATTATTTCTGTTATTATTATTTTACAGTTTTACCAGGTGCCTTTCAGCAAAATTTGTCAAACTTCATTTTAGACGCATGCCCAGGGAATCTTTGAAGCAAGCTGTTTTACATTTGAAGTACATAATTAAAGATTAAACATTCCAGATGACAAAATGGTATAGTAAAATTCAGATTTCTCATACAGATTTCAGAATTAGCTTTAAAAGGCCTGTATATAATTTTCTGTATGCTGTTGTGACACATTAAGTGAAGGCCAAAATCAGACACAGAGCTTTGGGGATTTGTTGATCAAAGTAGTTGCTTCCAGTTTGAAATGCATAATGAGACAGCTCTGCATTGCATTTGTGTACCCTTTTATATTCAGCAAAGCTAAACAGATCTTTGCAACTCGCTGTAACTCACCACATGTTTGAAAAAGGAAGTATAATGAAGAACAAAGAACCATAGCAGAATTCTTGAGACTAGACAAAGAAGGCTGCCTATGCCCCAGTGCTTCTGTAATGGCAGGCAACTCCATGTTCTACACAGACTTTTCAGCTTTAGAGGAGACATTTACTATCCCAATTTACATTATTGCAAATTACTTATTTTAATAGCTTCACCTGACTCGCAAATAGATGTTTGAAACCTTATTCAAATCTGTTTATGGCAAGAGAGAGAAACTTCAGTTCAATTCATTCAGAAATATGTAAAGTTTTCATTTCTCAAAATATTATGGAGGAAATAATCCTTCAAAATGGCTTAAGGAATATCCCAAATTTATATATATGCATTGGTTGAAGAAGGCCAGAATCACTCAATCTTTCTCAGGATGAACTTTGAAAGACTATCCGAAATCAGATTGCATGAATCATCTAGAAGTTCATGTAATCAGCTGGAAGAAAAAAGTACTGAAAAATAAGTGGTGCATACTAAGTAAATATACCATATGATATGCAGGCATATTTAAGTTATGCATATTTAGAAGTCTCTTAAATTTAAAGTGTAAAAAAAACCCAAAACCATAAAGATAGAATCAAATAAAAAATAATGTTCAGCTGGTTTTCATTTTCTAATCAGCTTATTAAATATTTATTTGAACAGATAATTTTTCCTTACATGAACCATTTAACTCCATAATTTCATTGGAAGTACTAATAATTTTTTTTTCATTTTAATAAATATAATCAACTCACAGTTATGACATACCTCACTGTCTAAAAACCTGTTTATCATGCACTCTGTAACAAAAACTATGTACACATAAGAACTTTTAACTGTTTACAGTTAATTACATGTATATTGCGCAACATATTTTAAATAACATCCAGAATGTTGTAAATGCAGTTAGTTAATAAAATCACTTTTTTTCCTTTGAAACTACAGCCTGAAATATCTCTATTTTTCTGTAAGAAAATAAAACTTTGAGTTTGTTGTGTTTAATGAGAATAATGGTTGTGTTATGGGGTTTCATAAACAGCAATTATTCAGCAATAATTCAATATATGTAGTCAATAATTTTAAATTTACCTCTGAGTCACCATGAAAGACAATTGACACTGTGAATGTATGCAAAGAAATAGACAAGTATTAATATTTCAGAACACTACTGGAAAATTTAAAGTACTAGATGTTTCAATTGTCTATAAATCCATAAACCTAAATAATTAATTATTTAAATCCTCAAAGTAATTCATGTTGTTGTTATGATAATACATCCAGTGTAGGTGTTGTTTATGTTTACAATATCACTATGTAAGAGAGCTCACAACTAAAATCAACTTAATACATAATGTTTGAGAAAATAATTACATTATATATACTACACACATATTACCACATTAAATGAATGCCATTGTGGGGTGGTTAATGCTGCTTGTTGTTCAGACCTCCCCAGCTACTCTTTCACTCCCCATCCTCAAATGGACAGGGGGAGAAAATAAGATGAGAAAGCTCACCGGCTGAGGTAAAGACACGGGGGTCACTTACCAATTACCATCACGAGCAAAACAGACTCAACTTGGGGAAGATTAATGTAATTTATTGCAGTTTAAAATACAGTAGGATATAGTTGTGGTCACTTTGTAACACTTTGTCTCTGTCACTCCTTCCTTCTCACACTCTTCCCCCACTCCAGCGTGGGGTCCCTCAAGACAGGAGACAGTCATCCACCAACTTCTCCAATGTGAGTCCTTCCCATGAGCTGCAGTTCACCAACTGCTCCAGCATGGGTCCCTTCCACTCAGTGCAGCCCTTCAGGAGCAGACTGCTCCAGCGTGGGTCCCCCACGGGGTCACAAGTCCTGCCAGCAAACCTGCTCCAGCCTGGGCTCCTCTGTCCACGGGTCCACAGGTCCTGCCAGGAGCTTGCTCCAGCGCGGGCTTCCCACGGGGCCACAGCCTCCTTCAGGTGCCTCCACCTGCTCCGGTGTGGGGTCTTCCATGGGCTGCAGGTGGATATCTGCTCCACTGTTAACCTCCATGGGCTGTAGAGGGGCACAATCTGTTTCACCATGGTTTTCTCCATGGGCTGCAGGGGATCTCTTCTCTGGTACCTGGTCTGCAGAACTGTTTCTGTCACATTTTTCTCTCTCCTCTCTCATAGCTGCTGCACAGCATTTTTTACCCTTTCTTAAATATGTACTCAAAGAGGAGCTTCCAACATCATTGACTGTCTCAGCTTTGGCCAGCAGTTGGAAGTGGCTCTGTCTGACGTGGGGGCAGCTCCTGGTGTCTTGTCACAGAAGCCACCCCTTCAGCACCCCCTCCCCCTGACACCTTGCCACGTAAACCCAATGCAGTTTATTATATCCATCTATAAGGTGCTAAACTTTCAGATCATATTTCTGTTTGGCTACTAAAATGCAGTAATGTTTTTCTTGTCTTTGGGAAGAAGCTGAGTAAGCCAGCTCATCTCGCCGTGGCACAAAATGTAAATAAAGAGGTACTACCTATCCATTGGTAAGTTAGGAAGGAAATGCATACATTATGTAACATATGTAATGTAATTAACCATGCTGGAAGAAAGAAGCCTTTAAAATGAAGAAATTAAGTTTAGAGGATTTTTTTGTCTTAGTCAGAAATACTTTAATTCACGGTCTGATAGAATTGTTGACAATTTGCCTGGGGGGGTTCATCATTCATATTGAAAGTTTTATCCTGTTTCTGGAACTATAAGACAAAAAATGTCCAAATACAAGGGGAGAAAAATAACTTCCTTTTTATTCCCTCATGGAGGTATCTAAAAGAATAGGATTTCAAAGAAACTCAGTTTTATTTCGAATCTCTGGCAATGAGTTACATCTTTATAATTCTCAAATAGCAATTTGTATTAATTTCATTAACAAACTATAAAGCCTCAGCTAATCAGAATGAACTTATTCTAACAAAGATGTCATTTGAAGAGTAACGTTGATTGACATACAGTTAAATAATCTCTTTTAAAACTAATGATTTGTGTATGATGAATTGGTGATTAAAATGCTTGATACAAAATATGAAAATATTTTATTTCTCTTCTTACATTTTTAATATATATTTTATATTAGTCCTTGCTTTTTTATTGGTTATCATTCTATTCCCTGTTAAAATATATTTCCACAGGCAACTTATTGTACTAATACACAAAAACTATCATTGATAAACCCTCCTTTTATGAAATTGTCCTATTAGTGTACTGAAATAGAAAAAAATGTGTTTCATACACATGCTACTTCCAGGCTGCATGTAGGAAAAAAAAGAGTCTTATAATGTTGTTTTCTTGTTTGTTTTTTTTTCCTTTTTTGGGGGTAAGTAATTGTAGTTAAAAGGAACACTACAAATAATAACAAAAACTCCAACAAAACTGACAAACACCCTCCCCCCAAATCCCAACAATTAAAAAATCTATTAATTGCTAATGATTATTCAAAATTCATTAATTTTCAGGAAACAACAGCACAACAGGAAGAAAAAAAAAAAAAAGATATTTTATCCCGATACAACTGTGGCTTTTCATCTGTGGCTTGTCATGCCAATGTGGCATTTTTGGTTATTTGTATTTACTATCATGATACAATAATAAATGTGTGCATGTGAAGTAATGAAACCCATCTATTAACACTGCATTGCCTCAAGTGAAGCTTATGTGATCAGCTTTGACTAGATGTATAATGTTCTTCCAAGAAAGGTTAGCATATTAGATTCTTATTCCCCGGCTGTATTAATAAATTATGGATCAGGAAAAAAAAAAGTAATTATATTAATTACTGATGAATGATTACTGAAAATTACCAGGTAACCTCTCTGAAACTGTAACATAATTATATTTTAATTGCAGTATACTTCTTTAAGAATACCATTTTACAGAGGAAAAAAGTTCAAGTACAGAACATATTGCACAAAACTATCAAGAGGAGTCTAAACTTGTTGAAAATTCTATCTTTTGGAACATTCAAGATGGAAATACAGCTTTCTCAGATGCACCTTAAAAAAGAAATCAAAGTTAACAGAGACAATTGGAATTTAAAATTAGTTTATTTGGAGTAAATTGTTTGCTTCTGGTGATTTCTTATGAATCAAATGAAAGGTGAAATTTCAGTTCTCCTCCTGACATATGATATCAATTCTTGTGTAAGATTATACCTTACAGTATTAACCCTCTTACTACCTGAAGTGAAAAAATAAAGATAAAAAGGGTATTAAAGCACATCAGTGTGTTTTCAGGGTCACCTATGTATACTTACCTTTTTTAAAAAAATGCAACATTTTTATGTACTACTTGTGAGGATATGCAGGCATATGACTCGACTCTGGTCTGAGGTTTAGCTAAGAGAACAGACCATGAGAAACTGCTAGACTTGACATGAGAAAAGGCTGCACATGATGAATTAACAGAGTGAGAAGTTGATAAGAGTTACAGATATTCCCATGCGGGATGGCCAGGCAGTTCAGGTGGAGGTACTCAAGAGATGAACAAATTTCAAAGGGAGCACTGAGGGGCTTCTTGGAGAAGAATCTCAGGTAATCCCATTGGTGAAACCATGCAAGACTGAAATAACTTTGGTATTAGTATCAGAAATACCAAATCTGGTTATGGATATAGGAAAACTGGGACCAGTGGAGAAAACGTAATTTTTGGCAGATTGTTTATTTGGGAGGTAGCAAGTGTAAGAAGGGGAAAGTTCAAGGTATACTGGGGGGAAGAACAATGTCCTTGTTTTCAACTAGTATAGAGTTAATTTTCATAGGAAGCTGGGAGGGGACACAGCCAGGACAACTGACCCAAACTAGCCAAAGTGATATTTGAGACCATGATGTCATGCTTAGTATATAAAGGGGGCTGCCTGGGGAGGAGGGGTCACTGCCTGGGGACAGGCTGGATATCAGGTTCTGGGCAGTAAGCAAATTGCATTGTGTATCACCCACTTTGTATATTATTTTATTAGTATTGTTGTTATTTTCTTCTTCCTTTGCTGTCCCAGTAAAATGTCCTTATCCCAACCCACAAGTTTTACCTTTTTCTTCTGATTCTCCTCCCCATTCCTCCCCATCACACCAGAGAGGGAGGAGAGAGCGAGTAGCTGCGTGGTGCTCAGGTGCTGGCTGGGGCTAAACCGTGACAAACAAGTATAGGAAAACAGAGAGAAAAGAGAGTAGCATCAGCTGGTCAACTGTAAGGCAGCACATTTGTCTGATTGAGCTCTGCCCCTGATCACTGCAGTCTACCCTATCTTCTTACTAAATCATATTCCAAACTGGGGGTTTTTGTGTGATCTCCCTCTTTACTCAGTGTGCACGTGTGATGAGAGGTTTAGGTGCTGGCAGTCGAAGATACTGATACTGAGCCAGCTGCTGTGTGTATGTGTAATTTGTTAGCAAATGTCAAGCTGGACCAGCCAATGAGCAGGCGACCCACATCAGGAAAAAACCCAGCCCTTGAGCCAATGACTGTATAAATGATCTGGCATCTGGGCACAGATATTAAGCAGACTTAAATAATGTCGTGCTAACGTTTAAAGGATCTGTGACTGTAGCATGCTTGCGAATCTAGATAGTTTGGGTTGAAGGGAAGAGTATATCCACCAGTGAACCTTGATCCCGATCTGCTGGAAAGAAGAACAGCCCTGTGCTGCCTGTGCTCATATTTATGCAAGAGCCATTGGTGTTTATGTGGGTGCTGTTAAACCAGCGCTCTGTGGCGAGCCATGTTAATGTCCTCTGTGCGTGTGCTTGTGCAAGTATCTGCCTCTGCAATGTGGGCTCCACCTGCTTGTCAGACCTGCAAACGGACCCAACAGCAGCCACATCCTCCTTGGTATTAGAGTGCACCGGATTTGGCTTAAACAGATTAGGAAGGAAAAAAACTTGGGTTCTGAAATTCACTGGGTTTTGGCAGCTCCTTAACATAAATTTTCTGTCTTATGTAAAGTTATCCATTTTTGAATCACTAGTTCAGCAACTAAAAAACAGAAACCATTCAGTTCCAATCTTGACTTTGGTATAATTGTGTGGATGAATGTATACATAAATAGAGATATAAGCAAATTAAGTCAGAATTTTAAAAATAAAATTTATTACTTGATGAAACATTCTTGAAAGGTTTCCTGCAAATTTTCATTGTCGTACTTATCACAAATTCCCAAATATCCAACAGCTTATAAAATACTATGACTTAACTTGTAATACTTTCATTTGCATTTTGTCCTATGTTCAGCACATTGTGAGTTACAAAGAAAGCTCATCAAGTTGCATTCTACTGTGAATTAAAAAGACAAATCTGAATCTGTATTATTGAAATGGTCATCCATTTTTATCCAATTTCCTCACTATCTGATAACTACGATTTGCTGCTTTTTTCAGTCTTGGAACATGATCAGAAGATACTGTTAAACGGATATTATACCAGACAGCATATATGAAAAAAAAGAATAATATTCAAGGCCTGAAAGTGGAGGAAAGGGACAGTGGAAAGTGATGATCTCTTCATAGAGGTTACTTTCATTACAGACAATAAAAGAAGAAAATATAAAACTGAAACCCTTATGTTAAGAATACTGCACTTTCCACTTAAATGTTTGCAAAATTATATTGGTGTTTGAAATATTATTATGGGAGCATAAGGAAAGAAACTAGCTCATTCACTGATTCTGATTTTAATTTAGTCCTGAAAAAGCACCTATCATACTTTCCAATTATGAATACTCATTTCTTCATTTCTATAGTATGACTTCTGTAATTCATATAATAAATTATTTCAGGGAATTTTAATTCTATTGCTGTGCATATCCAAATACTCATTAAGAAGGAACACTTTGTTTAATTCCTGTTACATGCATATACTCAGTATACTGTAGATGGCTAGTGTGTTAACATCCTTTAAAGTGGATTCCATGTAGATATATTTACTGTTTATCTCCCTTATTTTCTCTCTTTTACGGGAGCACTTTGAATTTCCATCTTCTAACAGAGCAAAGAATTGCCAAGAATAAGTATTTGCTGATGATGCTGATACTACAAAAGTCTTTAAAGTAAGAAGGAAATTTGTGCTTTTGTTTCCTCCTTTTTTATGTCATTTTGTTTGTAATTTTCTACATAATTTTGGGACAAGATATATTGTTAAAGAGGATGAATACTTCAGAAATAATATTCACTATGAATACTTTAGTGAGGCTCTAATTTGTAAAATATTGTGTTGGGTTTGTGTGGCAAGGTTTTGGTAGCGGGTGGGGGCATGGGTTGTAGGGGTGGCTCCTGTGAGGAGCTTCTAGAAGCTTCCACAGTGTCTGACAGAGCCAATGCCAGCCAGCCCCAAGATGGGCCCGCCCCTGGCCAAGGCCAAGCCAATCAGCGCCTCTGTGATAACATATTTAAGAAGGTGGGAAGTTTTTTTACATCCGGAGGGGGAAGTGTGGAGATGTAACATCAAGGTCAGTGCAGGAGGAGGAGGCGCTCCAGACACCGGAGCAGAGATCCCCCTGCAGCCCGTGGTGAAGACCATGGTGAAGCAGGCTGTTCCCCTGCAGCCCATGGAGGACCGATGAGGGGGTGTAGAGATTCCACCTGCAGCCCGTGGAGGACCCTACGCTGGAGCAGGTGGAGGTACCCGAGGGAGGCTGTGGCCTGTGGGAAGCCCGGGCTGAAGCAAGTCCCTGGCCGGACCGGTAGACCCGTGAAGAGGGGAGCCCACGCCAGGGCAGGTTTTGGTGGCAGGACTTGTGACCCCGTGGGAGACCCACGCTGGAACAGTTTTCTCCTAAAGGTCTGCACCCCATGGAAGAGACCACATTGGAGCAGTTGGTGAAGGACTGTAGCCCGTGGGAGAGACTCCATTTTGGAGCAGGGGAAGGATGAGAGGAGTCCTCCCCCCGAGGACAACGAAGCGGCAGAAACAACGTGCGCTGCACTGACCGCAACCCCCATCCCCCTCCCCCCATTCCCTTCCCCCCCCCCCGCCACTGAGGGGGGGGAGGAGGTTGAAGCCGGGAGTGAAGTTGAGCCCGGGAAGGGGGGAGGGGTGGGGGAGGTGTTTTAAGGCTTGATGTTACTTGGTTTTTTGTTTTTTTTTTTGCTCTATTCTGTTTAGTAATAAATTAGATGATTCCCTTTTTCTAAGTTCAGTTTGTTTTGCTCGTGATGATAATTAGCTCTCCCTGTCCTTATCTCGACCCGAGCCTTTTGTTAACTTCTCCTCCCCATCATGCTGGGGAAGGAGTGAGTGAGCGGCCGCGTGGCGCTCAGCTGCCGGCTGGGCCTAAACCATGACAAATATCAAATAAGTCTTTAATGACTGAAGAGGAGTTGCACAAAAAAATATAGTTAAAAATAGTTGTTTTATGAAAACCCTCAGGAAAATGAAGCAAAACAAAAACTGTGACTGAGACAGAGTTGGATAAATAGTGGAAAAATAAAAATTAAAAGATTGTTATTAATATCTATTTTCACTGCAACTGAATTTAAGATGTTCTCTCTTTGCTTTTCCAAAGTATGTAATGAATTAGTATTTTATTATTATTATTTAATGGGCAGGAACGTTCACAGAAACTTGAATCTGAATTTGCTCATGTAAGCATGAGTCCTTATCTGGAAACCAGAATCTAAGAATTTTGATCCTTACAGTAGACGACAGAAATATAGCTTAAGACATACATGTTCCATCTAATAAACAAAGCTCTGAATCAATATCCAGTAACAGAATCTATGAACTGTACCTATCTGTTTTTGTAAAATAGATGGCTAAGAAATAGATTTTGAGATTACCTTTTAAAAAAATGGATGATATATTAGACATGCCTGAGTACATACTACTATTTTCTTTTCTTGAGCACCTTTCATTAAGACAGGAAGAAGTTTGCTGGTTTTTACCACCATAAAGTTACCATCCCATACAATGTGGTCAGTTCCTTTGGATGAGATTTAGTGAGGATTGTGTTCCTTGTTTCTGCCCCTTCTGATACTCACTTCAGAGGAAAAACAACATTTAGGAATATTCCTTCACTGTTACTGTCACCATGACCATCATTATTGTTTCCAATTACAGAATATTTCAATATGGAAATATTACATGGGCAAATTCTTACAGAATTAATTTCACTATCTTGATCAGATATTGTCCTGTCCTCGCTATTAAAATTAAATGAGATATATATTACTAGTTAGTGCAGAACATTATTTTTTCCAAAAAGAATAAGATAGATAGTCTGCTACTTGAGTCTTCCTCTGAGTCTAGGACTCAAATGATGCACATTATTTAGGTTAAGTATCTATATAGATGAGGATTACAAAAAAGGTGTCTGGGGTTGCATATCTTTCCAAATAATGATAGAGACAGCCTATAAAGCTAGTTTAAACTAGACACTGTATTATTTACCTAAATGTAGTCACCTCATGGCATTTGAGGCACTGTCAGGTGTATTTCTGACCTTTAAATGACTGCAGGTCTCTTTTAAGACTTGTGTTATTCATTGTAGTCCCCCATGTAGTCCTAGTTCTAAGAGATTATTTCAGATATGAAGGGCTCAAAACTGCATACAGTTTTCAAAAACTGCAAACCATGACTAGAATTGCCTAGAGGCATGTAAGGCCCTGATAAGAAGTGAATGTTGCAAACACCTGTGTTGACACGGACAGGGATTGGCTGATGATGACCAGGGAGTGTTGAACAAGAATGGAGCCTGCGGAGGCAGGATAACGTCTTGTGGGACCACTCATCTATTCCTGAAACACGTAAACAATGACCATCTGTGCCCTGTGTGCCATATGCCTGTGACAGATCACCACTCGCTTGGTCAGCCCTGAAGGGGGGGGGGCAGTGAGACCCCCAGGATCCCCACAACCCACTGACTCATTTCTAGAACATTTCTGAACATTCCTGAGCACATACTGTGCCTGCTCAGTGGTGACAGACCCCCGCCTATGGGGTGGGCACATCGGGTTATAAAAAGGGAAAACATAAGCTTTCAGCGCGCCCACCACCTGAAGACTACAACTATGAGCAGAGAACATTGCTGGATCCAAGGGTGGTGATATCTTTTCTCTCTTCTCTTTTCTCTCTCTCTTTCTTTTCTTCTCTATCTCTTTGTCTCTAACTTAATTTTCGGCACATTAGGGTAATATCGTCACATGTTTTGCTAAAACCTCACCTTTCATAGTTCTGGTAAATGTTGAGCATTGTTATGACCTTTGCCAAGCCTCTATCTTTTGTAGTCCCACTGAGTTTTAAGTAAATTTATGATTGGTTTGAACTTCTAAAGTAATTGTCGTTACTTCTGATTACCGCGCAGAGAATTAAAAAGTTAACCTCACCCTCACCCCCTGAGTGGGACGGGACAAGGCACATGGGAAAAAATGGGATGAAAGGAAAGATTAATTCTCATAGAGAAAGAAATGCTGGAACTTGCTGAACAGTTGGAATGAAGAAGATGTTTAATTGTGTTTCAGACACTGAGAACTTCACATTTAGGGCTCAGTTCCACTGCTGAGACAAAGATCTCTACTGTCATTTAAGATGCACTAGGGTGCTGGAATATGTGGCAAAGAAACTGTAGAAGACCCAGGTCTTGTGGCACAGCAGTGGAAGCCATCTCATATAGAACAAAACACCACTAAACAGGCAACTGAGCTAACCGCTGAGGGTGAGGTTAAGCTGAAGATTCAGACATCAAGCTTCTGTTATTTACAGTGTAGGTACTTGTAAGAGATCTAGCTCTTACTGAGCTATCTAAAGTACGGAGATAGTAAATGGGGGTCTGAAGACCTAGACATCTAATATCAGACTATATGGTTGTATAAGATCTGCTGAATAACTCTATTGGTACCTTGGCTGTAGTGATTAGATTGACACTGACTAAATACAAGTTTAAGTATCTAGCTGTCATGTAAAAACATATAGTTCAGTTCAGCTGTCCACAGATAGCAGATAAATGCAAGCTGAAATATGTTAGCTGATCTAACTGGACCCTCTGACAGAGGGATGCTCTGAGGACATTGCCAGGCCTCACTGTCCCTGCTCAGCCCCCTCCAGAATTCCCCCACCCTGCGCAAGGCCAAGGACTCCATTTCAGCCCCCTGGGGCTGTCAGTCTCTGCCCCAGAAGCAGGGCCACTCTGCAGCTCTCCACAGCCCTGCCCTGCCCAGCCACGGGGCCTGCTGAGCCAGGCCCACCTGCAGGCCCATGTCCAAGCTGAGCCTTGGCCTGTCCGCCTCCCCAGGGAGGTGCCCAATGCCCGGGGCTGAGGCTGCCCCAGTGCCCCCTGGCTGCCCTGCTCCTGTCTGGGGTGGTGTATGGGCCCTGGATGTCAGGTCCCACTCTGCCACCCCATGGAGACCCCATCACTCCAGGCACCAGGACCTCAAGGAACCTCTGCCCTCGCTGCTCCCTGGTATGGACTCGGAGCAGGCAGTCGGAACAGAGAGTCTGCAGGAGACCACCATCTTCTAACGCAAGTGCTGGAGGACAGACAAGATACCGTCAGAGACTTAAGATGTCAATCTTGTGAGCAACATCTGTTGCCAAGGTCTGGGCAGCAGAATGCCACCCTCCACAAGCACCTGTCATTGTGACTCAATCTCTGGTCCATGTGGATAGGCATCTCCTGAGGGTGCCTCATTAGTGCTTTAGGAGTAAATTACTGTCTTCCAGACCTTTTCTACTAAGTTTCTTACCCATAAGTGAAGATAATCATATGTACAAGTGATTTGATAGAGCAGGTAAGATAACTTCCTACAAATCCTCAATTTCACACAAGACTTGTCTCAAAGCTTTTCTCTAAACAGGTATTAAGTTAAATTTTACGTTAGCTGTAAGGTTAATATATAGCCATACCAACTCCATTGAATCCTGTTGGTCATAGAAACTCTGATTTTTAACCAAAGATGACTAATATGCCATCTAGAGATGGACTGAATTTTTGCGCCTAGAGGATGGTGTGCACATAAATCTAATAATCTTTGAGAGTACTACTAAGAGAAACTCAGTAATAAAACTGTATGCAATTATATATGTAAAGCAGCCATTTTTCTTTCTTCCTGCTAATCAAAGGCTTCTGAACATGACACTATGTTGCTTTGGTGTCTATAGTATGAAGCATCATGAAGTAAGTGGGTTTATTCTCAGTACTGTGTAAATTCTTTGCATTTCTCTCTACACTGATAAAATCAGATAACCTTGGAGATTTTCCCCAGTTTATATGTTATTTAGACAATGAACAGAGCCAGCTGATGCACATCTGTTTCAAAGGTACCCGTGGGTTGCTTAATTTGACATGAGCAAACAACAAAAACCTAACTTATAAAACTGCCAGACTGTCACAGAGGACAGGGGAAGATTCCTAAGGCTGGCAATAGTGAAAGAGAAAACCATATGTTCAGAAAGTAGTCAGAGAATTGTAGAAGCTAGTGGAAGTGACTGAAAGAATGAAATTATCAGAAACTTTTTTTCCTAGATCAGTTCAGGGAAAGTACATTTTATTGAAGGATTTTGACAACTTGATTGATGATTTCATCACAATTTGGAACAATCTGCAAAAAATTTCAGCTGGCTTCAAAATGGAATAGAGCTTTATGTGAAAGACCTGAAGTCTTGTGGTCCTTGGTTGTGGCAAAGTTGACATACTAAGCTGATTTGTGTTCCTGTTCTCCTAACGGACCTCAGCAAAGAAATGTAGGAGTTTAGGCTAGTAATCCAGGCTTCTTTTTTTAATCTATAAAAAGAGAAACTGCCACTGTAGCAAACCATCCTTTTAAGATTTCCATTACTTTGCTGAATGAAGAGGGAAATACTTAGCATTTGAACAACTCTTTTTAGATCACACAGTTCAGATTCTTTATCTGTGAATTCTTATCAGATTACAGGGTCTCATGGAGACATTAGCAACAACAAAGCAATATGCATAACATGAGGGTTTTCAGACGATTCTTTAAGGCAGAAGAATCAAAATTCAATGCAACTTTTGTCATGCTGTCATGATAGAAGTTAACTAATTTTCTTTACTGAAACTATCTTTTCTTCCTAATTCAAAGACCTATCTCACTACTTTCCATAAGTTTCTTTGATTCAAAGCAAACATTAAATGATTCACATTGTTCCAAAAGTGAACTATCTGCAGATGAGCGTTTATCTATAACACCAAGCACCTGGCAAGCATTCAGAATACTCAGAGAAGGGGGTAGAGGAAAAACAGATCATTACAGTTACTATAGACAATAAAACACTGAGGATGTTCTGCTACTGCGGTTAAAAAATTGTCTGTGAAGTAAAGGAATATAAAGCTGATTGAACTTTCTTTCACTGGTACTGTTGCTCAGTTTCAAAAAAAAGGAGTGGGATTAAGCTGAGTCATAAACTGAGGAATTGGAGTAACTTGCAACTAATGGAATCAGCATTAATTCTTCTATCTGTACAGAATTTAACTCTTACAATTAATGCCATGGAATTTTAATCTTAACAAAAAATAAAGGTGATTAGAAGTCTATCTTTTTCACCTACAATACTGAAGATATTACCATTTTAACTGTTATTTCGAATTATTTTTTCTCTCTGAATCATCATTATTTTTAATGCTCTGTTTACCAAAGTTTTCTTGTTGCTATGTATTATATGTATAGCATGATGTGGGATGCCGGACTTGTCCAGGCTTGTTGGTGCTGAATACAGGGCCGTTATGACCCAGCAGAAGGGGCCTTGGGGGAGTCCAGCTTGGGCGAGAGCAGGGATTGAGCAACTTGCTTATCTTGCACTGATAAGCACCGGACCTGAACAGGGGCAGGAGATGAGCAATTTGTTCATCTTAACAAGATGCGGCACCTGACGGGTCTACTCCTTAATCAACTAAGTGACGCCTGGGGTGAGGGGGAGCCTTCACAGCTTGACGTTACTTTGGTAAAACTAAACAGACCACCGCTCCTCTGTACTGAATGCCTTTGTTTTCCGCCACTTTCCCCCCCAGCCCCAATCAACTGCACAACAAGCTTTGTTAAGGGCCAGTCAGCACACAATACCTGACTTAGTCCCACCTTGCCAAAAGTATAAATCTGGCATGTAGAATCCTCTTTTCTGAGGATGAGAACTCCAACTATCCGGACAGGTCGACGGGCCTGGACCCCTCTCCTCCCCAAGCAGGAATGCCTCTTTGGTAAGACTTGCGCCTCCGATTATGTCAGATGTTACCCCGGGAAAACTATCATTAACAAAAGTGCTGAACTATTAACTTGAGCTCAAAATTGTTGCAGTAAGTGCATTTATCAATGGCAATTCCGAACTTTTTATATCTGTCGCCTCAATAAATTACCTACTTTTCTTTTCAGCTTTGCGAAACTGTTTCAGTGAAAGTCCTTAGTGGGGCCCTGACAGGCAAATGTTGACTCTGATAATTGGCTACACACATAATCCTGTAGACATAAACTGTTGACCAAGTCTGGGACTAAGACTGGACCTAGCCGCACCTAGGCTCCTCTCTGAGAAGGAGTTTAGAAAGCAAGGGGGTCTTTTCTGAACCTCATGACTCAACGGGAGGGCCTCCCTCAGCCACACATAAGACTTGTACCCTTTCATGCGACATGTGAACAGTGCAATAGATGCTTAGCAGACAAATTTGAGGATGACAGCACTGCTTGAAAGATCATACATTTAAATATGCATGTAAATAATGGAGAAGGAAATCAGGAAAAAGCGAACAGTTTCAAATACATGGTAAAGTCAAGTATTCACTATTTTAACAACACATTTTTTCATCTTCATGTTGAAAATAGCTTTATAATAACAGTTCAAATAACAAGGAGAAGGAGATGATGAAGTGTTAAGATGTCCAAATGGAGACCAGTCACCAGTGGTGTTCCTCAGGGGGTGGTATTGGGACCAGCACTGTTTAACATCGTTGTCAGCGACATGGACAGCGGAATCAAGTGCACCTTCAGCAAGTTTGCCAATGACACCAAGCTGTGTGGTATGGTCGACATACTGGAGGGAAGGGATGCCATCCAGAGGGACCATGACAGGCTGGAGAGGTGGGCCTGTGTGAACCTCATGAAGTTCAACAAGGCCAAGTGCAAGGTCCTGCACATGGGTCGAGGCAATCTCAAGCACGACTATAGGCTGGACGGAGAATGGGTTGAGAGCAGCCCCGAGGAGAAGGACTCAGGGATGTTGATTGATGAAAAGCTCAACATAATATGGCAATGCACGCTTGCAACCCTGAAAGCCAACCATATCTTGGGCTGCATGAAAAGAAGCATGGCCAACAGATCATGGGAGGCAATTCTGTCCCTCTACTTCGTTCTGGTGAGACCCCATCTGGAGTATTGCATCCAGCTCTGGGGCCCCCAACATAAGAAGGACATGGAGCTGTTGCAGCAAGTCCAGAGGAGGGCCACAAAGATGATCGGAGGGCTGGAGCACCTCTCCTATGAAGACAAGCTGAGAGAGCTGGGGTTGTTCAGCCTGGAGAAGAGAAGGCTCCAGGGAGACCTTATAGGATCCTTCCAGTACCTAAAGGAGCCTACAAGAAGGGGACTGTTTACAAGGGCATGTAGTGACAGGACAAGAGGTAATGGTTTTAAGCTGAAGGAGGGTAGATTTAGAGTAGATATAAGGAGATAATTCTTTACTGTGAGGGTGGTGAGGCACTGGAACATGTTCCCCAGAGAAGTTGTGGATGTCCCCTCACTGGCAGTGTTCAAGGCCAGGTTGGATGGGGCTTTGGGCAACCTAATCTAGTGGAGAATGGCCCTGCCCATGGCAGGGGGTTGGAACTAGATGATCTTTGAGGTCCTTTCCAACCCAAACTATTCTATGGTTCTGTGATTCTAAGATGTCTAACCTGGAAGCTGATCCTTCTAATAAACATAATCATCATTCTTTTCTTTAATGTTCTGTAAGAGTTTACATTAAAGGTGGTTAAGTAGTATGCTTTATCTAAAGGTTATACAATGGTTTTCTTCATTTTGACTGGTGTACTTCTAACATAAATTATAATGGTCAATTATAACCTTAAGTGATTTACAACTACAAAGAACATATGGACAGCACATTCAGATGTATATCAGAGGTTTCACTTCTGTGTTCAAGCTCAGTTTATGCCTCACTTTTCATTGCATTTCCCAGAGACTAGCTCTAACCTGTAGCAACAAGATTGACCTACAACAGAGTCCTGCTATTCAGGCTTGAGAATGCCAACTGTTGGTCTAGCAGAGTGCAGGCTTTTATCCATTTTCATTACATTCATACCTTTCTATAGAGGCTATGCTTCTTTGTAGAATGTTGGAAAACTAAGTTCTTGCTAATACTATCTGTAATTCTCAATTTAACTGGCAAATTTCTATGCAAATTTCTCTTTACAAAAGTTAATATAATGAAATTGTTGTGTCAGTAACATAGGGAGAAAAAAAGTCTGTGTTAAATCCAGCATCCAATACAAATCTCAGATGGAGTTTAAAAGATGAATAAAATCCCTAGATTTTCAAGTAGGAAGTAGGAGAACCAGTTCTGTTCACTATTCATTACCTTCTGTTACTCTTTGTGACACATTTGTGCACATCAGTTAGAATGAAACGACTTAAACTTGTCATTGGCAAAAAAATTGTTTAGTTGGGACTAGATCAGAATGTTTAAAACTGGAGACAGCAAAACACTATTTAAACAACACTAAGTTAGGGCAGACTTTAATGATATGGATTAGTTCAGGATTAAGGAGAATTTAGGATTAATATTAATTCAAAAAATCATTTCATTAGGTGACATTAATTAAAGAAAAATTCAAACCTAAACTCTTAATGACAACTCATATAGCAAATGAATGTATTAGGTGAACATTAATAATTCATCACTTGAACAGAGGACTATCATAAAAAGGGTTCTACATCTTTTGCACACCAAAGAATCCTGCCATGTGCCAGTCAGGCCAGCTGATTGAGGAAATATCTTGATCCACTCCATAGCTGATCCTAAAAGTGATCTCAACAGTGCAGGTGAATAGATATCCTAATTTACCAATACCACCTTAGAGAACAATTAATGATCCACTCTATCACCTATATTGTGACTTTTTAATTGGCAAACACAGGATATTTTAGTTAAACTGTGTGTCTAGTGAAAATAAGCTAAGTTAAAATTAGGCAAGTGTTTATCAGCTCTTCCATGCCACTGCAGCACAGTGGTAGTTTTAGAGTTGCTTTGTATCTCCTGTTCTAGTTCCTTGATGATGTTAGACTAGGAAGCTTCTTTTCTATAGTTTTCTTCTAGCCACTCTTTTACCTCATTAGTAATTCTTTATAAACTGTTTGTTAGAATTTATAAATTCTTTATAAAATGTAAGAACTTGCATCTTCTGTGCAATCAGCACATTTAACATGGGCAGTTGACTTTTACTTCACATTTTTTCCAACTTAATATGCTCTCGGAACTGTCTCAATCTAGTTTGTTATCAGTAAATTAGGCTCAGTATGAATAATATATTCTTTGATACAGGGTCATTTATTCATCAGTCCCTCCTTTGTCAATTTATCTGGCCAGATTTTTTTATTTATTTATTTTGTTGGTGCTGAAAACCTTCAATGTTATCTGAATGATAATTCTTCCTTCTGAGTTGCTCAACGTTTGCAATTTGACATGTGAAGTTAGAATTTTTAAGAATATCTGTCTTTGCTTATGCAATCTGATTTTTAATGAATAATAATACACTATGTCTCTACTTGGGTAGGAAAAAACAGACAATTTACTTTTATAGGTCAGGCAGAATTGTAATGTTACAGGTAATATTGATCAGTACTTAAATATTGTTATTGCATTGAAATTACATTTGACATGAACTTGCCTCATCAAATTTTGCCATATAAATAGATTGATTTGAAGCACTTGTCAGGATATTGTCATCTTCTAGTACAAAAGATGTTATTCTCTAATATGCTTTGTTTTCTGTAACTTTGCATAAGTTCTACCATTGGCACAGCTGGAAGTTGTAACTGGACTAAAGCTTCTCTTTCTCATTTTGCTGTATCATCTCAGTTGGTCACTCCACTATCTAGATATTCTTTATTTGTGTCTCCAGCACCAAGTCAAATTTGGTTGATTTATAGGGGGGAAAAAGAAGGAAGATTTTGTCTCATGTCGTTTTTTCAGGAACTCTGACAGATCATAGATTCATAAATCATTTGGAGTATGTCTCTGTACATCTACAAATGCACAGAGGCATAGCCTTCTGCTTGAGATCAGTAGTTTTCAGAAAAGCAGATGTGCTTTTATGGTCCTATGAGTTGGTAACATAATAGATCACACCTTCAGAAAACATATTTGTTTATCAGTCTATCAATCTACTGAACTGAATATAGAAAGGTGCTTAGCTGAAAATTTTAAATACATTTTACCTTTTCTTCTTACATAGAAGGCTTATAACAGCCATCTTTATGAGAAACACATTCACATTCTAGATTAAGTAATTACTTGGAAAAAGATAAAGGAATTAAATCTAAGATTGAAAAAGAATTAAATCAAAGATTGATGTTACTGATTAATAATATTTTCTTGATTTCTTCGAAAAATTGGATAGCGCTGTTTCTTTCAAAATGATACAGAAACAAATGGTATTTGAAAGTTCAAAATTATCTTACCTGATATCTAGGTATAATTTATATTCTCTTGGAAGGATAACAATTTCTGATGGCATATTGATTATTTACGTTTAAGCTAGAAAAAGCTAAAAAAAAAAAAAAATTATGGTATTTATAGCAAGATGATATTTTTAATTTTCAGTAGAATTACATTTCTCTCCCTTTCCTTGCATTGATAGAGATATTTATATTCATATAGAAATAAATATATTTAAAGATATTAAGAAAAAATTAAAACATCCTTTGGACTGAAGTGAGTAGGACTTTTTGGTCCAAATCCAATTAATATTTCAATGGGAAGCTAAGAATTTAAAGAAAAATTAGGTAACTAATTTGCTGGATCTGGGCCACTGTAACTAAAGATACAATACACACTGAAAAGCAAAGACAGACATACAAACAGAAACAAACAATGCTTCTTTAGGGCATTTTAATTTAATACATGTAGTAGTAGATTAGACATGGATCAGGTGTCATCACGACACTATTAATTCCTCTGGAAATATTCAAATTTAGGCTGTCTGATGGGAGGGAATTTTTTTGGTAAGATTTCAAACATTTCTAGGTATCTGAGTTTATAGGGCAGAAGAGATTATACTAATTTGTAGCTGCTTACCAAAATGTACTTGTAGGATAGTAATTTGTCCAATGGGAATAAAATTATTTTCCCTGTGTTGCATGACAGTCCTGTTTAGTTGTGCAGAAAGTATCCTAAAAAATGGCAATATCCAAAAATCTGGACAATTTTCCCTCCTGTATTCAGCCATTACCTGCAGAATAGTTGTAAGCATGTCTTCCACTGAGGAAGCGTCTTTGGCACCAGCACACCTCTTCTGCAGAGCTATCACTTTCCAGAGCATCTTGGAAAGAGAAACAGAGAATGTGGGAATTGAATTTGCAGTAAAGCAACGTTAACAATTTTGGTGGTGGTAAGGGTCCCGTTAGATAAGCCTGCAAAATGAAAGAAGGTCAGAAATTGATCCCTGTTTCTTCAACAAGCAGCTTTATACCACATTGTTTAGAGCAAGACCTGTTTTTAGAAGATTTTTCTGGAAATAAGTCACTTCATATGTTCCAAGACAGGGTCAGAGAGAAAGCTAATAAAAAACTAGTATGAATAATCAGGGGTTTGGTGTTCAAGCTTTTTGCTTGGCCTTTTTTATCTGGTGTTTCAGACATTAGGTTTAAGGGCATGTTGAAGGACAGCTCTTACCTCAGGGACAATGGTGACCATTTGCACCAGAACTTCAAAACCATCAGGAATTTTTTTTAGTTTTATTACCCTGTGCTAGACAGAGATGGTGCATACATTTATTACAAAACACTGTAAAAAAGCCTCAAAGAAACAAACAAAACAAAACCAAAAAACCCTCCCCCCAAAAAAACAGAAAAGAAAATGCACACTGGAACAGGATTCTTTATTTGCATGGTAGCCCTCAGTGGGGAATGACTTCCCCAAGCTCTCAGAGAAAGGTATGTGACATCTTGGAATGAGTGTGGAAAACATGGTGTAAGACAAAGCTGCAAGGTCCTTTACAGGACAAAGCCATTTATATTTTCTTCGTTGTGTAATTAAACAGCCCTTTCCTCTTAGTGTTATCTCGATAAAAATAGTACACTCTGTTCATTTTTTGCTTGCTCTTCTAAATTTTTGTTGTATGACATGCCTGTGAGCATATGCACATACAAGTAGAGGCACGCCTAGTTGTATGAAAAGTGTATTATGAGTTGATTCCATATTAAACAATGTACCTAAAGCCTTTTTAAGACTACGTACTCTGGAAATGCAGATTTTATTTAAAACAGCTAAAAGTTTTGTATTGATATTTCTGTCCATTAACAATGAAATGTCAAAATTTGTTCCTGTAAAAATTTCAAATATGGCAGAAAATTGGTATCTTCAAGGTGTGAGTATTAGCCCTCAGTCTAAAGTTGTCTGTCTTTATTGATTATTCCAAGTATTTAAATAGCAACATTAACCTATATGCCTACTAACTTCACAGTTATTGAGGGACGTTAACAGTTTCTGAAGTACACTGGGTAAGAAAAGGCTCATTAAAAATCAGATAACATAAGTGGAATTCTAAAGCTCCAGAAATTTATCAAATGTTTGGAGAACTTCAGCACATAAATAATTTAATAGCTCAAAGAATACAGAAAATAATTAAATAAATATAAGACAACATGCCAGCATTTTCGAACTCCCACATTTAGATTTAGTTCTCTGTATCTTGATTATGTCCTTAACTATGAATCTAGACCACAAAAAACTGAAGCCTATAAAAGTGTTGCGGTTTAACCCCAGCGGTAACCGAGCCCCATGCAGCTGCTAGCTCATTCCTTCCCCCAGAGAAGAATGGAAAAAAAACCCCGTGGGTTGAGAAAAAGACAGTTTGATAGGGTAACAAAGGAAGAGAGTAATAACAATAATAAAAATAATAACAATAATAGCAAAAGTGATGCACAAATGCAATTGCACATGTGAAAGAAAAAAAGGCAATCTGATGCCCAGTCTGTTTCCGAGCAGCGATCCCACCTCCCAGCTGGCTTCCCCAGTTATACACGGAGCATGACGCTCTGTGGTAGGGAACGTCCCTTTGGCCAGTCTGGGTCAGCTGTCCTGGCTGTGCTCTCCCAGCTTCTTGTGCCCTGGCAGGGTGTGAGAAGCTGAAAAGTCCTTGGCTTGGTGTAGGCACTACAACTACCTAGCAACAACCAAAACCATCAGCATGTTATCAACATTATTCTCGTACTAAATCCAAACCACTGGGTACTATAAAGAAAATTAAACTCTGTCTCAGCTGAAACCTTAACAAAAAGTTCTCAGCTGAATCCAAAGGGGTTTGTGCCTTCCAAAACATTAATCAGACATAAATTTCACTAAATCCAAGAGGACTGACTTAATAACTCTAAAAGTCAAGCTGTTTGCCTACTTAAATGTCTATTTACTTCTTTTTACTTTCAATCACTTAAAAGACATTCAGAATTTTCAAAATAAATTTTTTCTCTATGTATTTCCCTTTCTCTCCCCTCTTTCTTTCCATTCCCATGTTTTACACACTTGTTTATTTGCTTACATACTTTACAGACGTGGTTGTGATAACACAATCAGCCACCTCACCAATATAATTTTATTTTATTATACCAAAAGTTTTAGTATGTAAATGAAAGTTAAATGCATAGGAATTTAAATACTACTAACACAATAAGGAAGATGTTCTTTCATTAGATGAGAGAATGTAAAATCTGACTGGGTAATTAACGCTGTCTGCAGAAAGAGGCTATAGAAAGTTGAGTGCTACATTCCACATCTTAAAAGTTTGGGGGTTTGAGATATTTGGATGAACTCATCAATCATAAGGGAAAATCTCTTAGTATAGTATGTTTTCTTAACAACCATAAATGGTGCAATTGAAAAAGTAATTCCACCAATATTTAACACTCCTTTGTAAAAGTGCCTGTAAAATGACTTCCATTAGAATTGCATATTTATTTTCTCATGAAATTAAATTTTTAACTTTTTTAATTTTCTAGACTTTTCCAAGTAATTATGTTTCCTTTGTTTCTGCATAAAGCCAAACACAGAGACTTTACAGTTCAGTCTCTGCAGAGTCAAATGCAGAGGTAGATACATTAAAATAAAGTGATGGGTTGCATACACTGAAATATCACTTTCCTTCAATGACATTTTGATTTTCTTGAATCAGTAGACCATGAAAGTTCATTTTGACACATACTAGCTCAAGATAAAATCTCCTCCAGCTCTGTAATCATATCTTTTAGTGTTTAGGCTACCAAAAAGACAGAGCTCACATTCTCATTCTATTTTGAAGACGAAAAAGCAATTTTGTGCTAAACCACAGGAGGTATGGTGAGGCCCAGGCATCAAACACTGCTGGACATAGGTGATTTGAATTCTTAGATGGGAAGGTGCATGTGCAGTACAGAAACAGGTCCTAAAAAAATTGAAAATGGAAGAAAACTGCTTGAGCTTGAGTACATAATCAGAAACCCACTGAAGTTTGTGAGATGCAATGTCAGCAGGGGGAAAAATAATTTGCTTTTCCAGCTTCAGGATGGTTGGTGGAAAGGAACAGTTGTTGCTCCAGAAAGATGGAAAGATAGTGAGAGGAAGAGCTGATTTGCTTAATTTAAGGACATCAGAGAGGACTTACTATCAGTGGCATATGAAGGAATTCAGATAAAATAAAGCCAGTAAATATTGGGATTTTTATTCTTTTTTAATTTAAAAAATGCAATTAAAGCTCTCCTTTCTACAACTACTTTCTTGCAGCAGAAGTTGCAATGAAAAGTTGCAGTGAAAAAATAAAGAACAAAAGAACATCCCCCTCCCCCCCCAATTATCAGCAGGAAATATAAATCTTTTCATTCCAAAAGAAAACAAATTATGTGTGTTTCAGTTAAATCAGACTGATGGATCAGTTGTTAATTATTCATGATGAAGTTTGCATTTAGTTTTGTCGTCAGCAAAGAAGTCAAGGGGAGTTCTGAGCAGCTAAGACTTCAGGATTTAACCTGTGATATTCAGTGCTTACATTTACAAGTCAGAATAAGCCTAACACAAATCCAACAGTTTACAGCATTCCATGATGCAGAATTGAGGCCTGAAAATTAGGAAATATCCCAACATTTCAGCTTGTTGTAAAATAAATAGAATTAAATAATTCATATTACTGTAACTAAAGTTCTGTGTTCCAGGCACTGAGGTAAAAAAAATTATTAAGTCAAATTTTCTCACAAGATTTCTATAATCTGGCATTATTCCTTCAGGGTATTTTAATAACTTTTAATAAGTTTTACTCATTCGAGAAACTGGAAAGCAAAGGCAGTAAATGAAAGTTAACCTCCAAAAAGTTAACTGAATTTATTGAAAAGTTCAGATCTCTTTGCATTTATCAAAAGGTTGGGTATCCTTCTTATGTGAAGTTCCATACTTTACAGTGGTAGTCACCTGAGCTACTTCATCTATAATAGTTGTCTATCTCCCTTTCTACCACTGTTGGAGAAAGTTCAATTCATTTAGAAATTTTATTTGTTCTCTTAAACCACTATATTGGACCAGGCAGGTTGCTTGTCCATCTATTTCTGGTGACTACAGAAAGAGCCTGCAGGATTAATTATCTTAAGCAGATATCTAGTTTTTAAAGAGTTAAAAGTAGTCTAAAAACTCATGGGAAATGTAAAAAATTCTTGCCTAATTCTGAGTTTAAAACAGTTTTCCCACACTGAGGTTCTGGATTTTTTTATTTGCAAGAATAGCATTGTGAATCAGCAGCTTCCATAGCTTTGAACACAATGAAGCACAAACCTCATGATTTACCTTTTTAACATGCTAGGCAATTTTAGGTTTTATAAGTTGTTTCCAAAGCCTCTTCAGAACAACGCATGAGCACAAAGACTTAGTGTTTTCTGAATTGGGCTATCCATTTTTGCTTCTCATAAGAGAGCAGAAAACCAAAAAGGAATACATAAAAAGTGGAATAACTGGCAGAATTAGAAAAGATTGGGAAATAGAGGTAATATCTAAATTCTTGTGCTGGCTCATCAATCATGGTCATGATGTTGAGAATGTATCAGGTGAGCTATGATTGCTATGATTTTGCTCCAAATATTCAGAATAGAATGCCATTTTACAGATCTCACCAGGTCCTTTTCCTTGGCCAGATAACATAAATGTCAAAGCAATGTCCTGGTGCCATGTAATTCAGTTAAAGCAAAGCTAACTGAGGGAGAGAAAGGACAAGATAAAGATACTGGGGACATAGTATGAGAGAACTGAGAACACAATCTCACATCTTTGAGAAATCTCCACTCAGTTGCAGTTACAATTAAATTATTCTCACTGATTCCTGAAGGTATGGATGTCAGGATGATCCAACAATGAAGCAAAGTGTCATCTTTCCAGTCTTCAGCTGTATTGGTTTTTCGTGGCAAGGTTTTGGTAAGGGGGGGGCGGGGGGGGGGTGGCTATAGGGGTGGCTTCTGTGAGAAACTGCTAGAAGCTTCACTTATGTCTGATAGAGCCAATCAGCCAGCTCAAGATGGACCTGCCTCTGGCAAAGGCTGAGCCCATCAACGACACTGGTAGTGCCTCTGGGATAACATATTTAAGAAGGGGGAAAAAATGCTGTGCAATTGTAGCCAGAGAGAGGAGTGAGAATATGTGAGAGGAACAACTCTGCAGACACCCAGGTCAGTGCAGAAGGAGGGGCAGGAGGTGCTCCAGGCGCCGGAGCAGAGATTCCCCTGCAGCCTGTGGAGAAGACCATGGTAAGGCAGGCTGTCCCTATGCAGCCCATGGAGGTCCATGGTGGAGCAGATATCTACCTGCAGCCCGTGGAGGACCCCACACCAGAGCATGTGGATGCTCCCAAAGGAGGCTGTGACCCTGTGGGAAGCCCACACTGAGGCAGGCTCCTGGCAGGACCTGTGGAGACAGAAGCACACACCAGAGCAGGTTTGCTGGCAGGACTTGTGACCCCACGGGGGACCCACGCTGGAGCAGTTTGCTCCTGAAGGACTGCACCCTGTGGAAGGGACCCACGGAGCAGTCGGTGAAGAACTGCAGTCTGTGGGAACGACTCATGTTGGAGAAGTTGGTGGAGGACTGTCTCCTGTGGGAGGGACCCCACGCTGGAGCCAGGGAAGAGTGTGAGGAGTCCTCCTCCTGAGGAGGAAGGAGCGGCAGAGACACTGTGTCACAAACTGACCACAACCCCCATTCCTCATCCCCCTGCACCACTGGAGGGGAGAAAAAGTCTGGAGAGAAGTTGAACTCAGGAAGAAGGGAGGGGTGAGGGGGAGGTGTTTTAAGATTTAGTTTTATTTCTCATTATCCTACTCTAATTTTTATTGGTAATAAAATTAAACTAATTTTCCCAAGTCAAATCTGGTTTGCCTGTGATAGTAATTGGTGAGTGATCTCTCCCTGTCCTTATCTCGACTCAAGAGCCTTTTGTTATATTTTCTCTCCCCTGTCCAGCTGAGGAGGGGAGTGATAGAGCAGCTTTGGTGGGCACCTGGCCTCCAGCCAGGGTCAACCCACACATCAGTCCTACAGGAATTTCTTACCTATTGGTCCTATGCCTAATCTCTTTTTATAAATGAGAAAAAGAATAATTTGAATTATTAGAATAATTCATTTTAATGATATTTTCTTCAGCAGTTATCCTCAATTTTGAATACTTGTTTTCTCGAATTTATATTATATGTGATTAGAATGTAAACTTTCAGCAATGTCTAGATATTTGCATTCACAACTGCTAAAGGCCTTCTGGATCACAATTACTTCAAAATCACCCATCAAAACCATCTTCTTTTTTATCATTTCTATACACAAACCCAAACACATTAAATCCATTTAAATAAAACAGGTGGTTGCATTAATTTTTCATTGCAACACCCTTTTTAATTAGTCATAGACCCCAATATCTGCAAAAGTATGACTCATCCCTTACTAAACATTTCCCCAAAATGTGCATGCTCTTTCTGTGCACAGTGGGGAATGGGACCATCAAAAAAATTTTGGTTCAATGGATCTCCTAAATTATACTGAAGTTCAGACTGCTGTTCCTTGGCACCGTCTCATCTTACAGAAGAGCCAGTGCTTTAGTATTTTAAAGAGATTTCAAGCATTAAGAGTATCAGAACAAGAAATAACACTGAGAAGGTATACTTTTGGCTTATGTCATTTATGATTCATTAAGGTAAATAGTATAAAGTGCCACAGACAAGTAACAGAGATGAGAGCAACCTGCCCTAACCCTGTAATTTCACTGTCAGACCTTTTACAGTTCTAACAAGTTTCCAGACTACTGTGATTAGCGTCCTGATAAGCTATTTCTTACCTACTATTTTGCTGGGTCTGTAGTGAAAGAATCAAAATAAGGTGAATGTTTATATATTGCAACAAAAGAGCTTCTCTAGGGCAGTTCATCTTAATTCTGCCAGGACAAACAGAATCATCAGCTTAAAATGCACCCTTGACAACTAACTTAGGATGGACATTTCATTGCATCCACATTTCAATAAAGCCTCAAAAGCAAGGTACAAGACCAAACATCATGTTCAGTTTATGTGTTCTAAAGTGTTGTGGTTTAGCCCCAGCTGGTAACTAAGCACCACACACCTACTTACTCCTCGTCAAGGGGATGGGGAGGAGAATGGAAAAAAAACAAACTCGTGGGTTGAGATTAAGACAGTTTAATAGGATAACAAAGGAAGAGAAGAAGAAGATCAACAATAATAATAATCCAATAATAATAACAATAATAATAATAATAGTACAAGTGACACACAAATGCAATTGCTCTTCACATGCAGAAGGGAAAAAAGCAACCTGATGCCCAGTCTGTCTCTGAGCAGTGATCCCACCTCCCGACTAGGCTCCACATTTTTTTATATATATATATATACACACATATATACACATATATACATACATGGAGCATGATGTTATATGGTAGGGAATATCCCTTTGGCCAGCCTGGGTCAGCTGTCCTGGCTGTGCTCTCCCAGCTTCTTGTGCCCCTGGCAGGGCGTGAGAAGCTGAAAAGTCCTTGGCTTAGTGTAGGCACCACAATTACCTAGCAACAACTAAAAACCATTAGTGTGTTATCAACATTATTCTCATCCTAAATCCAAACCACAGCTCTATACTGGCTACTGGAAAGAAAATTAACCCTGTTTCAGTTGAAACCTTAACATAAAGAAACACACTTTATATGTGGAGCCAAGAATTCACTGATGAGCACCACAAGGCAGCTCGCTCACACACCCCAACCCTCACCCCCATCCCACGCACACCACAGGATGGGGAGGAGAGTCGGAGGAAAAAAGTAAAACCCAGGGGTTGGGATAAGGACAGTTTACTGGGACAGCAAAGGAAGAGGAAAATAACAACAACAGTACTTAGAATATACAAAATGGGTGATACACAATGCAGTTTAGTGACCTGACCACCTACCAAACACTCAGCCAGTCCCAGAGCCACCCACCCCTCCCCAGCTAGCCCCTTTTATGCTGAGCATGACCTCATATGGTATGGAATATCCCTTCGGCCAGTTTGGGACACCTGTCCTGGCTGTGTCCCATCCCAGCTTCTTGTGAAAATTAACTCTATCCTAGCCAAGATCAGGACATAATCTTATTAAGTTTTAGCAATTCAATCAAGATATGTTACACTAAGTATAAATTATGCAATTATTAGACCTTGTTCCAAAATAATACCCATAGAACTGATATGTACACACTTTCTATAATCCAATCGGTTTTTTATGTTTTGCTCACTCTTTCCAGGCCCTTTTGGATTCTAAGGCTGATGGTGCAAGTTGTCTTCATTAAGGGGGTGGGGACTGCAGGAAGTCACCAATGTCTTGAGGTCTTTGCTGCAAAAAGTCTGAGCACAGCTGTTCTTTTTTACTCTTTGGTGCATTTAGAATTATTTATTACGTTTTTAATACAGTCAACTTGCTGTCCTTGAAATAGGTTTTGCTAGGCTCCAAAAGCTGTATTCCTTTAATGAACAGAAACTGATCATTTAACACAGACACATCAGTTGGAGGTTTACCTTATCACTCTCGATGCTCCACTATCACATCATGCCTGTACTTTCAAGGCCTCTGTCATCTTGTGCTTATTCTGTTGGGACCCCTTGTTAAAATCCCAATTGTCTTCAATGGCCTTCAGGCTATGGTTTCCTAAAAAATGAAACGAGTGTTTTATTAGCGCCACCTGGACATGTTTAAATCACTGTTCTGATAATTTTGAGTGAGTAGTTCACCTTACAGCAATAACAATCCATTAGAAGATGCATGTGTCTATAGATACATACAGATGCTTTAGGAAATGCTTATTAATATCTATTACTTGAGGCAGTATCACTGGTTCATTATCAAAATTGCTTTAAAAAAATTTAGGCAGTGACTACATTAGAAAACAGTGTGGTTCAATATATGCAGAACAACAGCAGAATATTGAAAACCCAATGTATACATTACATACATTCATAATAAGTTGCTTAGACTGCCTCTAATCTGGTTTCATAGACTAAGTGTCCATTAATGGCTAAAGTTCATAGGTGCCCTACATAGATGCATATCTAAATTTTGAAGGAATATCATAATTTTTGAAGGAATCTGAAGTACATAGTAAAGGAACATTATGTAAGCCACAGCACAAGAAAGATGCATAGTTGGTGCCAACAGGGACGTTTACTTCAGAAGAGCACTCTTAAGAAACTGAAACAATAATATTGACCCACTCTGAAGGCTTGGACAGTTAACATTTGCAGTGATGTCATTGCTTTTGTGAATCACATCTGATTCTTTTTCTCTTTCTGACACTTACCCTGCCCCCTGGTTTTCATAAGTTATTTTGTATTTTAAAAGACCACTGTGTTACAGCTAACCATGTTTGTTCCCAAATAAAACTAGCCATCTTTTAGAAAATAACTTGAAAATTTTGAATGTAGTTTCCTACATTTTTTATATGCATCAATCATTTTCAGTTGATTTAATTTTAAATAATATAGAAAATTTTATATGACCTTTGTGGTCTTCATTTCTAGTCATCAGAGATTCCTTGACTGATTAATTACTTTAAAACTAAAAAAAAAAAAAAAAAAAAAAAAAAAAATTTATGGGACAATTTAGAATTCTAGAGAGTTCTAATGAGAAGCTCATTTAGAGACTATGTATCTCAAATTATTATGATTTTAAAATCCATTCATGTATAATAATTACTTTGTGTCAAGAGGATATTTTACTGTCAAGTAATTTAAAATAATCTTACACAATATAGAATGAATAAATGGAACATAAAAATCTTTTCCATATTATTCTGAAGTAATTAATAGCATGTTTGCTATTGCTACAATAACGAACATTCTTGTATTTTTAATCTCTCTGTACTATTAATTCTAGCAAATTCATTTTAATCCAAATAAATTTACTTTATTTAGGTCCTTTTTCTAAAACATGTATGTAATTTAAATACTCGGTCTTTGTGCTTTACCCCATTACTACCCTAAAATCATAGAATCATGGAATCATTTAGGTTGGAAATGACCCTTAAGATCAAGTTTAATCATAAACCTAACACTTCCAAGTCCAACACTAAACCATGACCCTAAGCACCACATCTACACGTCTTTTAAATACCTCAAGGGATGGTGACTCCACCACTTCCTTGGGCAGCCTGTTCCCAGGCTTGCTGACAACACTTTCAGTGAAGAAACTTTTCCTAATATCTAACTTAAATCTCCACTGGCACAACTGGAGGCTGTTTCCTCTCATCCTATTGCTTGTTACCTGGGAGAAGAGACCAACATCCATCTCACTACAACCTCCTTTCAGGAGGAGAGAACAATAAGGTCTCCCCTCAGCCTCTTTTTCTCAAGGCTAAACAACCCCAGTTGCCCCAGCTGCTCCTCCTAAGGCCTTTTCTCTAGACACTTCACCAGCTTTGTTGCCCTTCTTTGGACATGCTTCAGCACCTCAATGTTCTTCTTGCAGTGAGGGGCCCAAAACTGAACACAGGACTCAAGGTGTGGCCTCACCAGTGCCCAGTACAGGGGGACAGTCACTTCCCTAGTCCTGCTGGCCACACTATTTCTGATACAAGCCAGGATGTTGTTGGCTGCCTTGGCCACCTGGGCACGCTGCTGGCTCATATTCAGCCAGCTGTCAACCAACACCCCCAGGTCCTTTTCCACCGGGCAGCTTTCCAGCCACTCTTCCTCAATAGCGTTGCATGGGGTTGTTGTGACAAAAGTGCAGGACCCAGCACTGAGCCTTGTTGAACCTCATACAGTTGGCCTTGGCTCATCAATGCAACCTGTCCAGATCCCTCTGTAGAGCCTTCCTACCCTCAAGCAGACCAACGCTCCCGCACAACTTGGTGTTGTCTGCAAACTTACTGAGGGTGCACTCGATCCCTTGATTAGATCATTGATAAAGATACTAAAGACAACTGGCCCCAGTACTGAGCCCTGGGGAACACCACTTGTGACCAGTCACCAATTGGATTTAACTCCATTCACCACAACTCTTTGGGCCTGGCCATCCAGCCAGTTTTTCACCTAGTGAAGAGTACACCTATCCAAGCCATGAGCAGCCAGTTTCTCCAGGAAAATGCTGTGGGAAATTGTCGTGGTTTAGGCCCAGCCAGCAGCAAGGTACCACGCGGCCGCTCACTCACCCCTCCCCCAGCATGATGGGGAGGAGAAGTATAACAAAAGGCTTGGGCTGAGGTAAGGACAGGGAGAGATCATTCACTAATTATTGTCGCGAGCAAAACAGACTGAACTTAGAAAGGAGATTCATCTCATTTATTACTAAGCAAAACAGAGTAGAGGAATGAGAAAGTAACATCAAGTCTTAAAATACCTCCCCCCACCCCTCCCATCTTCCCGGGCTCAACTTCACTCCCGGCTTCAACCTCCGCCCCCAGCAGGGGCACCAAAGGGGGGGGGAATGGGGGGGCAGGGAATGGGGGTTGAGGTCAGTTCAGCGCACGTTGTTTCTGCCGCTTCGTTGTCCTCAGGGGGAGGACTCCTCTCAACGTTCCCCTGCTCTAACATGGAGTCTCTCCCACGGTCTACAGTCCTTCACCAGCTGCTCCAATGTGGTCTCTTCCATGGGGTGCAGACCTTCAGGAGCAAACTGCTCCAGCGTGGGTCCCCAACAGGGTCACAAGTCCTGCCAGCAAACCTGCCCTGGCGAGGGCTCACCTCTCCATGGGTCTACTGGTCCAGCCAGGGACTTGCTCCAGCCTGGGCTTCCCACAGGCCACAGCCTCCTTCAGGTGCCTCCACCTGCTCCAGCGTGGGGTCCTCCATCAGCTGCAGGTGGAATCTCTACACCCCCTCATCCTTCCTCCATGGGCTGCAGGGGGACAGCCTGCTTCACCATGGTCTTCACCACGGGCTGCAGGGGGATCTCTGCTCCGGCACCTGGAGCACCTCCTGCCCCTCCTTCTGCACTGACCTTGGTGTCTGCAGAGTTTCTTACATCTTCGCACTTCTCTCTCTGGCTGCAAAAACTTCCCCCAACTGTTTTTTTTCCCTTCTTAAATATGTTATCACAGAGGCGCTGATGGGCTTGGCCTTGGCCAGGGGCGGGCCCATCTTGGAGCTGGCTGGCATTGGCTCTGTCAGACACAGTGGAAGCTTCTAGAAGCTCCTCACAGGAGCCACCCCTATAGCCCCCACCCGCTACCAAAACCTTGCCACGCAAACCCAACACAGAAATGGTGTTAAAGGCTTTTCCAAAGTCCAGGTAGACAACATCCACAGTCTTTCCCTCATCCACTAAGCAGGTCACCTTGTCATAGAAGGAGATCAGGTTAGTCAAGCATGACCTGCCTTTCATAAACCCATGCTGACTGGGCCTGATCACCTGGTTGTCCTGTATGTGCCGTGATGTGCACCATAACCTTCCCTGGCACCGAGGTCAAACTGACAGGCCTGGAGTTCCCATATCCTCCTTCCAGCCCTTCTTGTGGATAGGTGTCATATTTGCCAACGAGCAGTCAACTGGGACCTCCCCGGTTAGCCAGGACTGCTTAGTAAATGGAAAGTGGTTTGGTGAGCACATCTGCCAGCTCCCTCAGAAGTCTTGGGTGGATCTCATCTGGCCCCATAGATTTGTGTGTGTTTAAGTCATGTAGCAGGTTGCTAGCCATTTCCCCTTGGGTTTTGGGGGTTCCATTCTGCTCCCTGTCCCTGTCTTCCAGATCAGGAGGCTGGGTATGCTGACAACAATTGGTCTTACTGGTAAAGATTGAGGCAAAGAGGGCGTTAAGTATCTCAGCCTTTTCCTCATCCTTTGTCACTATGTTTCCCCCACATCCAGCAAAGGATGGAGATTCTTCTTAGTCCTTCTTTTGTTGCTAATGTATTTACAGAAATATTTTTTTATTTTCTTAAAGCAGTAGCCAGATTAAGTTCCAGTTGGGCTTTGGCCCTTCTAATGTTCTCCCTGCAAAATGTCACAACATCTTTGCAGTCCTCCTGAGTTGCCTGCCCCTCCTTCTAAAGTTCATAAACTCTTTTTTTTTCCTAAGTTCCAGTCAAAGGTCTCTGTTCAGCCAGGCTGGTCTCCTTCACTACTGTTCCATTTTTCAACACATTGTGATGGCCTGCTCCTGCACCTTTAAGATTTCCTTCTGGAAGAATGTCCAGCCTTTCTGGATTCCTTTGCTCTTCAGGACTGCCTCCCAAGGGACTCTGTCAACCTGTTGCCTAAACAGGCCAAAGTCTGCCCTCCAGAAGTCCAAGGTAGCAGATCTGCTAACCCCCCTCCTTCCTTCTCTGAGAATTGAAAAGTCTATCATTTCACGATTGCTGTGCCCAAGAGGGCTTCCAACCATCACATCACCCACAAGTCCTTCTCTGTTTGCAAACAACAGTTCCAGCAGGGTGCCTTCCCTAGTTGGCTCCCTTACCAGCTGTCAGGAAGTTATGTTCCACACACTCCAGGAACATCTGAGACTGTTTCCTCTCTGCTGCATTGTATTTCCAGCAGATGTCTGGTAAATTTAAGTCCCCCATGGGAACAAGGACTAGCAATTATGAGACTTCTTCCAGCTCCTTATAGAATATTTCATCTGTTTCTTCATCGTGGCTGGGTGGTCTATAACAGACTCCCATTGTGATATCTGCCACACTGGCCTTTCCTCTGATTTTTACCCATAAATACTTGACCCTTTCATCACCATTGTCAAGCTCAAGACAAAACACTCCCTAATATACATCCCCACTGCCTCTTCTTCCTTGCCTATCCCTTCTGAGGAATTTGTAGCCATCCATTGTAGCACTGCCATTGTGTGAGTCATCCCACCATGTTCCTGTGATTGCAACTATATCATAGTTTTCCAGCTGCACAATGGCTTCCAGCTCCTCCTGTTTATTGCCCATGCTGCATGCATTGGTGCAGATGCACTTCAGTTGGGCTATTAATCCTGTCACCTTCTTTGGGGAGAAGGTCTAATTCCTATATGACTGTTTTCAGGCACTTCCATGGTTTCTAACACTTCAACAACCCTTGCATCTTTACTGCTATGTAGATCCTCAACCCCTGCCTCCACTGAGATGGCTAGGGTGCTGCATGCATTACTACAAGGACACAAATGTTCTCCAGTGTACTCAGCACATCGTGGAGCAGACTGAAGGACTGAAAGACTTCCAGCACACTGTCCCTCAAACATCGCCATGCCACCCCCCAGACTTATCTCTAGCGAGCCTGGTTTTATCACTTTCCCCCTTCGAATCTAGTTTACAGCTCCTTCAATGAACCATGTTAACTTCTGTGCAAAGTTCCTTTTCTCACTTTGCTACAGGTGTACTCCATCTGTCGCCAGATGGCCTGGTGTTGTGTAGACTGACCCGTGACAAAAAAACCCCAAAAGCCTACCAGTAACACCAAGCTTGGAGCCAGGTGTTGATCTGCTGGCTCTTCCTATTTCTTCCATCATCATTCCCTGCAACTGGAAGGAGAGAGGAGAACACCACCTGTGCTCCTGATCCCTTAACCAGTTGTCCCAAGGCCTTGAAGTCTCTTTTGATTGCTCTTTCACTTATTGCAACTTCATCGGTGCCTATCTGAAAAATCAATAATGGATAATAATCTGAGGGCTGTACCGGGGTAGGAATTTTCCACATCACATCTTTAACGCAGGCCCCAAGGAGGCAGCAGACTTCCCTAAAAAGTAGGTCCAGTCTGCATATTGGACCTTCTGTTCCTTTCAGAAGACATTCCCCTATGACAATAACCTCTCCTTTTTTCTTTATGAAGTGGTTTTGACTCAGGGCATAGGCCAACTTAACCTTGGCAATACCTCAAACCTAGATGAACCATCATCCTCCTTATGTTCAGTTCCACCTGCAGAGCTTCATACCTATTATGCAAGGGCACCTGGGAAGGTGGGGTAGTCACAGAGGAGATGTGCCTGCTGGTCCGGGCAGGAACTTGCCATTGCCACCTGTCCCTGAAGTCACCTACATTCTGCTGGGTGGAGAGAGGATAGGAAATCCTCTGTATCATGCATCCCAGCTGCCTGTGGGGCCTGTCCCAGGGAAGGTAGGGTGCAATTCCAGCAGTCTGTCTCTCTCTCACACTCCCTGATGCTCCTCAACCCACTCATGTCCTCCCGGAGCTCTGTCACTAAGCGGAGGAGTTCCTCTACCTGGGCACACCTCCCACAGGTGTGCTCACTGCTGCCGTCCTGTGCTGGTGTGAGAGCAGGGCACAGCCTGCAGCCTGGCACCTGGGTGGCAGCGTGTTCCCACCGGAGCTCTGCCTGGGAAGCTGCGTCAGTCATGGTGGGTGCAGAGCTTAGAGTGGACATAGCCTTCTGCTGGGTGGATACCTTCGCTCTGTGGTGGAGCTAGCAGAGCTACACCACGCTTCCTATGTGCCCTTCCATGCAAACTGATGCACAACACCCTTGCTGATGCACCACATTTTGTGTGCCCACCCTGGTGGCTAGTGCTCCCTAGGGATTTCTTTTATAGGTTGGGAGGGGGCTTGGCCAGTTGCTCCTGGCCTCGACCAAGTCTCGTCAGCCGCCATTGCATGAGCTGAGGGTTTCTGGTGCATCTCTCTGCTCGCCTGAGGTTTCCCGGGTTCAGGAATGTCCCTGTGCACCTCTCTAGAGTGTTCCGCTGCAGATCATGCTGGCACTGGAGGTGCTCACCTTGGCGACTGAGGCGAGAATACTTTGTACCAACTACAAACTTACTGTAAGTTTATTTAAGAGACATTAGAAAATGTAATAATTTTCTATACGCTTATCTGTACAAGAGTGGATTCCTACAAGAAGGAGGTGAAATCCAAATGGGATTATACATGAGAACCCAGGAACTTTGGTTTGCTTCTTTCCCCCTCACTGCACTGTAGGCATGGTCCCATACACTGTGTTGCTTCCCAAATATGTGTGCATATGCATCCAGCTTATCCCATTCTCAAATAATTTACAGTAATTACAGAGTAATTGCTACAGAATTACACAAAATTTCTGCTGTGTTTTTTTCAGACACATTTTAAATGACTTAACGTGCCTAATCTTTTTTAATATTTTCTATAAATCAATAAATTTTGTTACTTTAATGAATTATTTGAGCATCAGACTTTTCCAAAAACTGGATTCCTAATGTGATTTTCCATGTACCAAATAGTATTATTCTCATGTAATTTTACATTTCTTAAAGTTAGGTGTCTAGCCTAAACTAATTTCCTCTTTCGTTATTGACAATGATAGATAATAGTATGTATAGACAGACACTTATAGGATGACCAAAGAAAGAGATTATGTAACTAGTTAAGAAACCTAATTACTGGAGCACCTGAGTCCCATTACATTTGATCACTTTCAACTGCACCATTTTTATCTTCTGATTCTCAGTCTGTTATGACCTATTATGGTGATTTTAAATTACTTGTAACTGGTTACTCTGTCCCTCATCTGCAGAAAAAAGTTGTGTCCAACATACACCAGTATCTTTTCAGACTATCTGGAAAGAGGTGTATAACAGATATTTACTCAAAGAAAGAATCCAAATTCAGAGCTAGACCAGTGTCTAAATTATCTGAGTAAAATAAATTATTCCTAGCTGGTACTTTTTATGTGAGGTGGGAATAAGAGGTAATATATTTATATATAAACCACAAACATTAAAGAATGAGTATGCTGCACACAGGTGGGTAGTGAGAACAGCAGTTGGGGATATTTTACATTTTTAAAAATTGCTCAAGTGAATGTAGTTGCCATTTATTCCATTAAGAGTAAACCTCCTTTTCAGCAGCTCACCCAGACGGTTTATTATTGCATGCATAACCATGTATATTCTTGACTCTGACCCCAAAGTAGGAAGCTTTGAAGAACTCTTGCACAACTATATCTCAGAGGAAAATGTTTCTCTTCTTGGTCTTGTGAACCCATGACTGCTGTCATACCTTCTAGCCTATCCAGATTTCTTCCAAACAAATCAATCCTGTGAAGTAAGCGTTCATTCAAGTTGAACTACTTATCCATCAGCTGAGGAAGAAAAACTGTGCAGCTTTCAGAAATGCAGAATGAAGTAAAGTTGACATTATCCACATCCTCACAAAACATTCAGAAACACCATACATAATTGGAAATTTGAGAGTCCCATAGATTTAGTGAAATGGAAATTGAAAATATCTTGTAATACCAGAATGTCATCAGAAAAAAAAAAAAGCCAACAAAAAACTAGAATACATATGTGAGATACTACGAAGTATGTATTTTGTTATATATACACATATGTTATTACACATCATACTCTATGTTATGTGTGTATGTGTATATATGTATTTTATGCATCTTCTACCTACTTGAAAATGGGTGACAACTGGTTTTCACTGCTGCTTTCTCTTAATGAAACAGGGACTTCTGAAGGGTGGAATTAATTGTAGTGTAACTTCCACGTATGTTTATTACAAAAGCTAACAGGTCACAGATACATTTAACAATTAGTAACATAAGTATAATGTGAAGAAATCCTTCCACTTTACAAACCCTCACTTGGAGAACTGCTTCTGAACCAGGCAACTGGAGTGAGTTGAATATTCAATCTGAACTTCCCCTGATGCAACTGTAAACCATTCCTTGTGTCCTATCTCCAGACACCAGAGAGATCAGCACCTCCCTCTCCGCTCCCCCTCATGAGGAGGTTGTAGACAGCAATGAGGTCACCCCTCAGTCTTCTCTTCTTGAAGTTCAACAAACCTCGTATCCTTAGCCACTCCTAAGTCATGCCCTGTAGTCCTTTCACCATCTTTGTTGCTCTCCTTTGGACACATTCTAATATTTTTATATCTTTTATTCTTACATTCTGAAGCTCAAAACTGCACACAGTACTTGAGGTGAGGCCACATCGATGCTGAGTACAGCAGGACAATTGTGTCTTTCAACCAGCTAGCTATACTGTGCTTAATGCATCCCAGGATATGGTTGGCTTTTTGAATGCCAGGGCACATTGTTGACTCATACTGAGTTTACCATCAACCAAAATCTGCAAATCCCTTTCTGCAGAGCTGCACTCCATTCTCTTGTTCCCCAGTCTATACATACATCCAGGATTACACCATCTCAGATTTAGAATCTGGCATTTGTCCTTGTTAAACTTCATACAGTTGGTGATTGCCCAGCACCCTAATCTATCACGATGTCTCTGTAAGGCCTCTCTACCATTGAGGGCATGAATGGCTCTTCCTAATTTAGTATTATTGGCAAATTTACTTAGTGTGCATTCAACTCCTGTGTCCAAGTCATTGATAAAAACATTGAAGAGAATGGGCCCTAACATTGTGTCCAGGGGAAACACCATAATTTTTTGGAAATGCTGTGGAATCTCCATCATTTATTCAGTTTTTAATAACATCTTAGACAAACAACTGTCAAGAAGGGTTTATGAATGAATCTTTTACCTTGTGGCAGAGGAATGGACTACAGTACTTCTGAAAATGTATTTTTGACCCATTTGCTCTAATTGTTGTAATTGCATAATTTTAATAGAAATGTTATAATAAAAGATTAATTTTGCAAGATAAGCAAAATTCTGGGGAACAAAAATGTAAAGTATGGTGAGTCAATATAACCAGAACTACTTAAAATATAATAACAACTGAAAAAGGAGGAGAGATATACAAACATGCTGTGAACAACTTGGCAATATTTTTCTACTTTATTCAGAGTTCGTGTTCCTGACCTGATACCTGATGCTATGTTATTTCTCCGGCTGGATTCATCAGGACTTTGGAAATCAAAGATATCTGGGATTCTGTAGCATTTTGGTTTTATTTATGTTATTTTTTTCATTTAGTTCTTGTGCTTGCCTGCAGGAAGACAGGAGCTGATTTCTCTAGTAAAGGAGAACTCCTACTCTTTCTTAGCTACTTATTGCCAATTTGAGATGTAGTAATCAAAATAAGTTTGTTTTTAAAACTTTCTGTAATTAAAATATATTGAGTTTTAATTTCTGGGGGAAAAAACCAACAACATGTAAATGGGAAGTGGATGCTAGCAGCTTAATTTTAAGGAATAATTTAATTCTGGTACAGGCTTTCAGTCATTATTTATGATTCTATTTATTATGGTGCTAATATGCCCTCATTTATAGGTATTCTTTCTTATGGAATTACAATTCTGTAGTAGGATGTCTCAATTTTTAACAGTGTGGATCATGATCCACTAAAGCATAACATCACTGTATCGAAACTAATTTTTCACATAAAATGTTAAGTGTTTAAAGTATTTAAGTTATCTTTTAATATAAGTTTACCAACTGGAAATAAACAAAAAACCCCAACAAATCAGCACAACGTGACTAGCCAACTGTTCACTGGCACACAGTTTGTAGGCTATAGGTTCAGGAATCCTACTGTAAAATATTAAGAAAAAACCACCATATTTCCTGTACTTATACTTTTCTTGGAAGAGGAAATATTTCCTGCATTAAAATAATGCACTTTGTAATTGATTTATTTCTAAATATATGCAAACTCATTACAGCATAAGAAGTGGAGGACCAGTGGAGAACAAAGAGTGCAGGGTTACAGGAAAAAAAGAGACTTCAGGAATGGAAAAACAGGGCAAAAGGAGGACCTTTTCAAGTGTACACATGTATTGGGTTTACACAACAAGGTTTTGGTAGCAGGGGGGCTACAGGGATGGCTTCTGAGAGAAGCTGCTAGAAGCTTCCCCTGTGTCTGACAGAGCCAATGCCAGCCGGCTCCAAGACGGACCCGTTGCTGGCCGAGGCCGAGCCCATCAACAATGCTGGTAGTGCCTCAGGGGTAACATAGTTAAGAAGAGGGGAAAAAACACCAGGAGCAATTGCAGCCAGAGAGTGGAGTGAGAATATGTAAGGAACAACTCTGCAGACACCAAGGTCAGTGAAGAAGGAGGAGGAGGAGGTGCTCCAGGTGCCAGAGCCAAAATTCCCATGAAGCCTGTGGAGAAGACCATGGTAAGGCAGGCTGTCTCTCTGCAGCCCATGGTGGTTAACGGTGGAGCAGATATCCACCTGCAGCTGATGAAGGACCCCACGCTGAGCGTGACCCCGTGGGAAGCCTGTTCTGGAGCAGGCTCCTGGCAGGACCTGTGGCCCTGTGGAGGGAGGAGCCCACGCCAGAGCAGGTTTGCTGGCAGGACTTGTGACTCCATGGGGGACCCACGCTGGAGCAGTCTGCTCCTGAAGGACTGCACCCTGTGGAAGGGACCCAAGCTGGAGCAGTTGGTGAAGAACTGCAGCCTGTGGGAAGGATTCACGTTAGAGAAGTTGGTGGAGGACTGTCTCCTGTGTTGAGGGACCCCAGGCTGGAACTGGGGAAGAGTGTGAGGAGTCGTCCCCCTGAGGAGGAGGGAGCGGCAGAGAGAATGTGTGATGAGCTGACCACAGCCTCCATTCCTCATCCCCTTGTGCTGCTAGGGGGAGGAGGTAGAGAAAATTGCAGGTGAAGTTGAGCCGAGGAAGAAGGGAGGGGTGGGGAGAAGGCGTATTTTAAGATTTAGTTTTTAATTTCTCATTATTCTGATTTGATTAGTAATAACTTTAAATTAATTTCCCCATGTTGAGTCTATTTTGCCTATGACAGTAACTGGTGAGTGACCTCTCCTGTCCTTATCTTGGCCCATGAGCCTTTTGTTATATTTTCTCTCCCCTGTCCAGCTGAGGAAAGGAGTGACAGAGTGGTTTGTTCTTAAATACCTCAAGGAAGTCCCTGTATCACAGACCTGGGATCTTATGGGGGACCTCAAATTCCCTGTCAGCTGCTGAAAGGGTATATGGCAGGACACAAGCAGACAAGGTTTCTAAAGGGTGAGGATAATATCTTGCTTCGGATACCAAATAGAACAACTGAGGGGATGCACAACTGGATCTGCTTTTTACTAGTAAGGAATAATTTGTTGGGGATATGACAATCAATGACAGCCTTGTCTGCAATTGCCATGAAACAGTGGAGTGTAATCTCCTCATGGGAGCAAGGAATGAGAATAGCAGAGTACAGACCCTGGACTTCAGATGAATAGACTTCAGTTTATTCAGGAAAATTGGTAGGTAGGTTCCCAGAGGCAGCTGTGAATGGCAAGGGAGCTCAAGAAAGGTGGCAAGTCTTTAAGGACAGAATCTTCCAAGGGCAAGAAGGATCCATCGCAATACTTGGCAAAGTCAGTCACTGAGGAGAGCTGCTCTGGTACAAGCCCAATCTGCAGCGAAGCGACAGATCTTGGCATGCAGGGGTTTTTCCTAGGAAAGGAAACTTCAGAGGAGCAGAGAGACCGACCAGGAGCCGGCAGCTCTCATGGGAGCTGCTGATGAGGCCTGGGAGATTGCCAGAGTAACGGTGGCCAGCCTCATGCCTATAAAAAGCAGCCTGGGGAGCACTGCGAACAGAGCGGGCAAACAGAGCATGACGCGGCAGACAGGGCCTGGCGCGGCAGTTCATGCGGGAGGGCTGGTCTCTCTGCTCCCTCCAGAATGATACAGGAGACCTGGTTACCCAGGATATAGAGAAGACTGAGGTGCTCAATGACTTTTTTACCTCAGTCTGCACCAGCAAGCACTCGAGCCACACTGCCCAATTCACAAAAGGCAAAGGCAGGGACTGGGAGAATGCAGAACCGCCCACTGTAGGAGAAGATCAGGTTCGCGAATGTCTAAGGAACCTGAAAGTGCACAAGTCCATGGGACCTGATGAGATGCATCCACGTGTCCTGAGGGAATTGGTGGATGAAGTGGCTAAGCCTGAGAAGTCCTGGCAGTCCAGTGAAGTTCCTACTGACTGCAAAAGGGGAAACATAACCCAGATTTTTAAAAAGGGAAACAAGGAAGACCCGGGGAACTACAGGCCAGTCAGTCCCACCTGTGTGCCTGGCAAGATGATGGAGTAGATCCTCCTGGAAACTATGCTAAGGCACATGGAAAATAAGGAGGTGATTGGTGACAGCCAACATGGCTTCACTAAGAGCAAATCGTGCCTGACAAATTTGGTGGCCTTCTATGATGGGGTGACAGCGTTCGTGGATAAGGGAAGCACAAGTGACATCCTCTACCTGGACTTGTGCAAAGCATTTGATGCTGTCCCGCACAACATCCTTGTCAGTAAATTGAAGAGACATGGATTTGATGGTTGGACGACTCAGTGAGTAAGGAATTGGCTGGATGGTTGTACTCAAAGAGCTGCAGTTAATGGCTCGATGTCCAAGTGGAGAATTTCAACTGCATGAAGTTCAACAAGGCCAAGTGCAAGGTCGTGCACATGGGTCGAGGCAATCCCAAGCACAACTACAGGCTGGGAATGGATTGAGAGCAGCCCTGAACAGATGGACTTGGGGGTATTGATTGATGAGAAGCTCAACATGAGCCGGCAGTGTGCGCTTGCAGCCCAGAAAGACAACCGTGTCCTGGGCTGCATCAAAAGAGGTATGACCAGCAGGTCGAGGGAGGTGATCCTGCCCCTCTACTCCGCTCTTGTGAGACCCCACCTGGAGTACTGCATCCAGCTCTGGGGGCCCCAGTACAGGAGAGACATGGAGCTGTTGGAGCGAGTCCAGAGGAGGGCCACGAAGATGATCAGAGGGTTGGAGCACCTCTCCTATGAGGACAGGCTGAGAGAGTTGGGGTTGTTCAGCCTGGAGAAGAGAAGGCTCCGGGGACACCTTATAGCAGCCTTCCAGTACGTGAAGGGGGCCTACAGGAAATCTGGAGAGGGACTGTTTACAAGGACCTGTAGTGATAGGACAAAGGGCAATTATTTTAAATCAAAAGAGGGTAGATTTAGATTAGATATAAGGAAAAAGTCTTTACTGTGAGGGTGGTGAGGCACTGGAACAGGTTGCCCAGAGAAATTGTGGATGCCCCCTCCCTAGAAGTGTTCAGGGCCAGGTTGGATGGGACTTTGGGTCTAGTGGAAGGTGTCCTTGCCCATGGCAGGGCGGTTGGAACTAGATGATCTTTGAGGTCCCTTCCAATCCAAACCATTCTATGGTTCTATAAATTATATATCAGATCAGCAGGGACTAAGCAGGGAACTCATTACAGCTTCAAATAAACTGGCAATACAGAGGAGATGGAAGGAGTTCAAAGGATGTGAAGTGCAAGATGAAGAGCTGCATTAGTAGTAAAACCAAACAAGGAAAAATTGAGCCCTTTGCTGAATGGGGTGAGTGATTTTGTGACAGTAGATACAATTGGGGCTGAAATACTCCATGCCTTCTTTGTCTTTATCTTCACCGACAAGGTCTGCTAGTCCACGCACATAGGAAGCTTTGAAGGTGGAAGACAAGTAGCAGCAGTGGATGATGATTGAATCAGGGACTACTTGAGAGAACTCAACCTCGACAAGTCTTTGGGAGGTAACAGGCTGCCACTTACGGGTGCTGAGAGAGGGGAACAAAGTCCAACTGGAAGCCAGTTACTAGTTATGTACAAGGATCAATACTGTATCAATAATTTTTAACATCTCTGTGTCATGGAACCACACAAACTAGGCCAATCCAGTTAAAAAACAATCAAACAAAAAATATTTTACAAGATGGAAGGGGAAAAACTAAGTTTTGTTCTAACTGAAACCACTCTGGCTCCAACAGACATTAATAATCCACATGTCCAGGATGTCGGTTGGGAAATTAATACTACACCGCTGGCTTAAGAGCTCCTAAGGTTTATGGTTTATGACCCAAAATATGCAAAATCACTCACCCATGTAAGAGGAGGTCTCTCCATCTGTACAGACGATGAACCGTAGGTGGCGTCCCAGCCCACGGGGAGAGCCTCTGACCACAGACCTGCTGCCCTGAGGGAGACCGACTCAAGATGACCCCCTCGCGGGACTCCATTTATACCCAATTCGAATCTGACCTGTGCTCATATATGGTCACTTAGGTCCCTATTGGCGAAAGACCTCAGCTTTGTCTCCCGTCAACTGAAACTGCCAATGCCCTGTGGGCATAATTCAAACTGTGGCGGGAAGGTTTTCCTGTGGGCTTTGTCGGGGCAGGTGCATCTGCCACACTCTGTTAATGAGCTGGATGATGGACAGAGTGCACCCTCAGCAACTTTGCAATGATACAACACTGGGAGTATTGGTCAATACACCAAACTGGTGCACTGCTATTCAGAAGGACTTTGATGGCTTGGAGAAATGGACCAATAGGAACCTCATGAAATTCTGCAAAGGGAAATTGAAAGTCCTGCCCCTGGGCAGGAATAAACCTATGCATCAATACACGCTGAAGACCAACTGGGTTGAAAGGAGCTTTGCAGAAAAGAACCTGTGTGTCCTAGTGGACAGCAAGTTGAGCATGACCCAGCAATGTTCCCTTCTGGCAAAGAATGCTGACAGCATCCTGGGCTGCATTAGGAATGCAGTTGCTTGCAGGTCAAGGAGGTCATCTTTCTTCTTTTCTAGATCTTGCATCTAGTTTTGTTCTCCCTGTTCCTACCAAAATAGGAAAGATATTGATAAACTGGGGCAAGTCTTGGGAAGGGCCACCAGGATGGTCAAGGCTGAAGCAGTTGCCCTTTGAATAGGGGCTCAGGAACTGGTGCTTATTCAGCCTGCAGAAGATACAGTTGCAGGAGCCCCTAACAGCATCCCTCTGGTCACTGCAGGGTGAAAAGCCTGAACAATGGTGTAAAGTGGGAGGGTGAGGAACAACAGGCATAAATTGAGATGAAAAATGTTCATATTGGATATAAGGAAAAACTTGTCCGTAAGAGCAGTCAAGCCATGTGTCCTAAGAAGTTGTGCAGGCTCCATCCTTTCAGGTATTCAAGCTGACGTGATCAAGCACTGAGCAACCTGGTCTGACCTAAGAGCTGACCCTAATTTGAGCAGGAGTTTGGATTACAGACGTGTTAAGTTCCTTCTAGACTGAATTACTTATGGTCCTGTGAACCCATGAAAGCAGAATTTAACAACAGTAAGCATTTAAAGACTTGTATCAGTCTGAAACTAGAAAACTTTGAACACATTGTGCAGCTAGCTCACAAAAGAATAATATAAGTGGGACTGGAAAGGATGTAGGATGAAAGGCTGTAGCATTTTTTTTTTACTGTTTGGTTGTTTTTTGTGGTTTTTTTGTAGGTTTCTCGGTTTGTTTGTTTATTTGTTTGTTTTAAGGGGCTTGCAGGGGGTAGACGGTGATAGTAGAATTGTCTGGGAGCTGGGGATTTACAAAATTAGGCTGAAAATCCATCTCAGTCTTGCAGCTGTGAAAGTAAATAACTTTTTATGGAAGGTACTGAGTGGCCAGTCTCAAGCATCCTCCGAAACTCTGCAATGCCCTTTCCTCAGAGCCTGGAGAAAACAGATGGGTAGTCAAACAATGATGTAGGGAAAGGAAAAAAGATCTCGTCAAAGACCAGTTTGTCTTTTCTGAAAACATCTGTATGCTACACTAAGCTGCTAAATACTTTGTCCCCACACTATGATTTTTGGTTGTGGGTTTGTTGGGTTTTTTTGTAAGCAGCCTTTTAAGAATTTGGGATCTTATATGGAGTTGATGGTGCTGGTTAACAAGAACCAAGCATCAGCTGCTGTAAGTTAGATTCATATAATTCGAGGAAACAAAACCACCTCAGAGTAACATAGAAACACTAGTGTGCACTGCCTGAAAACAGTCATGCTCTTTAAAATGATACCACATTCCTAACTAACTGTAAAGGTGGATGTCAAAGAAATATTAAAATGAAGAACAGAGAATTACAAATTGAAGTTCTTAGCATTCTATATTTTCCATGAATTCCTAACTTTAAAAGATCTGTCAATATTTACATGTTTTCTTAAATTCATCAACTTTGAGACCTTACACATTACTTTCCTTTTGTGAATGCTGTACATAATTTGATACAGAAACACACCTGTGTGTAGAATATTATTGTCTCCTTGATTTTCGTAGGTTGTCTCCTGGCCTTCGTGGTTCATAAGGGCAGCATTCCTGGTGGAGCTTCAAAATGTTAATAGCTCTTCCCCAGCTAAAGAGTTCAATGACATACAAAAATGCCATCATAAACATGAGTAATCCAGAGAACAAGAATATTTATATAGTTTTTCATAGATTTATTCAAAATTAAATTGGTTATTTGCTCTGAGACAACTTGCTATGAGAAAGAGAGACTGCATTCCCTTGATAAATAATTTACTGTGAATCATTCACTGACCTACATAATAAGATTGCCTTCATACATAGCAGCTGATTTTCCTTCTCAGAATATGTGTCAGTTTTCATGATTAAATACACGAATCAGTGTATTGTTAAAACTAAAGAAGACACTACAATGTAGTCTCCTGTGGAACTGGTTAAAAAATGTTCCTCAAAATACTTTCTATTGCAAAATGCATTTTCTTCTAAGCCAAATACATATTTGCTTTATTTCTTCTTTCAGTTGAATATTATTAAATTGCCAGACACCTGTAAAAAAAGTAATTTAAAGTTATATTATGAAATGCAATAGTTAAGTACTTAGCACTGCTCTAACTGAGATTCATGAAATAATATGAAAATGCTAAATTTAATTTTAAAATTAACCAAGAACAAGCTTCAAAGTTATTCAAGTTTATTTGGATATTAAATAATTTTCTAAATTATTATTCTGAAGCAAAATTAGTAAAATAAATTTTATTTTCTGAGAAGAAAAAATATATATTTTTAGGTTTGGAATAAAGGCATAATTAGCATTTGAAATTCTCTTTGAAACTATCATTCCAAATTCTGTTCATATCTAGTCTAATGGCTGTTAAGTGGGAGTCAGGAACTGCAGTGTGATTCATTTACATCTGAGTAGTACTCTTAGGCTCCTCTGTAGTCAATCGCAAGAGTGCTATTCATTTGATCTATTTTATACATCTAATATAAAACTGGATTGAGTGCTTATTGGAAGTGCCTCTTTCTCTCTATTGACTATAATGGACGTGTAGAGTGAATAACTTAGAGGCAGAGGCTTACATTTCGTCAAATGAATTGTTGCTGCTTACTCACTATATTATCTTGACAGAATTGTTTCACGTTTCCTTCAGCTAAGGTACAATTTCATCACTGCTTCATTATAATGTTCTTATTTAAAAGTTTATTACATTTGGATGGAAAGGCAGTTAAACTACATCATTCACTTAATGGAGAAGTTTCTGATCTTTTCAGAAAGTTGAGGAGAGGTGGAAAACACATTACACATCTAAAAGGTTATCAGGGCCCTCAGTCTTTAAAAATGTAGATATTAGCAGTGGGTTATGGGAGAGTATTCTGAACATGATCTCACTGTGTTCATAGATGTATTAAGTCTATGAAGTGACGCTTTTGGCATTTGGCAGTAAATATGTATATGATTGCCTTTATGCATGCATATTGTTTTTCATTCATCTAGAATGGGATAAAGTAATTACTTAACACCATGAATTGCATAAGAAGGTATGTCAGAGATAATTATTACAAATAATTAAAGTTGATATATATTATAGTGAGGATGAATGGTAAGCTGAAGTAAGTGTAAGTGCTTATGAATATGTAAGTGCTCACACTGGAAAGAACCTTTGGAAGTCATCTGGTCCAAAACCCCAATCAAAGCAGGGCAACTCTGAAATTTGATCAGACTGCTCGGAGCTTGGTCCTGTCAGGGCACCTCAGGAATGGATTATTCACAGTTTCTAAGGCTAACATGTTAAATGGCTTAATCGTTCTTACTGTGAACACCTTTTTTCCTGAACTGGTCTTGTTTCAATATGTGAAATTCTTTATTTCTCCTTTGAATGATACTCCTCTAAGATTGTCATTAAATCTTTCTTTTTAAAATCATGCAACTTATGTACTGTTTAATGTTACATAATGTCAGAATAATATTTATTAATTTTAGAAATCAAATGTTGTAGTGCAAGACAGCCAGAGTAGGTTTCCTGTATAATCTATGGAGAGAAATAGGCACCCTCAGAGAATAACACTTCTTATCTCTCACCTCATTATTTTAAAAAGAAATTAATTGTCACCTAGAAATATCATTTATTCCTTAGAAAACCATGAAAACAATACATTAAAGGAACTCTTGTTTTCTAAATTGAATGTATATTTGCTTTATATCAGGGAAAGTCTTTTGTAATATATTTTAACAACCAGACAGCAGGTGGAGGTCTCAATTTAGCAGCAGTGAATTGCCTAGGAGTCTTATTGATTATTTTTCATAAATTAAAGCTGGCTCTGTACAATTAGTGGTAGCAAAAAGATCCCTTTTTATGTTATCCATTGTTCTATTTTTATTTTTTAAAATAAAGAGGTGTGGTGGGCTTTTTTTATTATTGACTATGACATAAGCCATGTGATTTTCTGATTTCTGCAAATAATACAATTAGTCCAGTTTAGACCAGAGAATTCTGTCTACTTTGTGTTGTGAAATTTATTGATTTAAGCAGGCCATTTTTTGTTATTTTCTTGATGTCAGTTAAAAACAGTGTTAACCTTTTTTTATTGTTCAGTTTAATTATGGAAAAAACTTATTTATCATTCACTAAACACTACTGAAATAACATGTAAGAGGTGAGATACTAATGCTTAGGAATTACAGATTTCTCTAGGTGATTCAAAAGAAAATGAATTTTGGAGAAAATTGTAAAATTTATCTCTAAGGAAAAAAAAAAAAGAGAAAAAAGTAAATTATTGCATTTGGAGACTGTTCTGTGAACTTCAGCTTGTTGAATCCCCTCCCTCATTACTCCATCCTCTGCTATTTCTTTCCTTACTACAGAATATGTTGCTATTTTTGTATGAATATATGTCTAATATGGACTAAGTTAAAATTTATAAACTCATTTTCATCTCAGGTCTTAAATATGAATAGTTAGTATTACACATCTTCCACTGATCCTTCAGATAGGCAGATTCAAATCCATGCTTTAGTACATGCTATTCTATGCTGTTTAGTAAGAAGTTATGAATTACATAGATTTATAATAAAAAAATGGAGATATATAACTAGTTTTTTTAAAAAACTTAACAAGCAAAAACCCCACCAACAACTAGCAGCTATTTCTCAGAAGAGAGGATCCATTACCCAATAAGGGAAATGTATTTTCAGCACCAACTCAATTATTATTTGTAAACAAGTCTAGACACAGAAAAAAAAAAAAATCCACACAAAAAACCAATGTTCTAAACTTTCACAGAAGAACGAAGCCCAATGTCAAAGAAGGGGTAGATGTTTGGATGACATCTGCTTATTTTAAGAGAATGACAATTTAAGGGAGAGAAGCAGAGACAGAGAGGGAGGTTAGTATTTAAGGAGCGCTACTAATGGAGCTTCCTTGGAGGAAGATGTTTCTGCATTTTCATTCTTTTTACACTAATGTCACTCCTCTCTACCTGTGTAACTTCTCTAACTTCCAATGTTTAAAAATAAATAAGTAAATTCAAGAGATAATAGATTTAAAACAATAAGAAATTTGTTTTCATTACAGTGTATTATTGTATTGGGTGTAGGTGTCAAGGTGCTGGCAGTGGAGGGGAGCTACAGGAGTGGCATCTATGAGGAGAGGCCACAGGCTGCCCCATGCTGGACACAGCCAGTTCCAGACACCTGCAAAACACGCCCACCATAGGACACAGCTAAGCCCCTCAGCCAAGATGGTGGTACTTCAAGGAAAACACATTTAAGAAAGGGTGAAATGCTTTGCAGCAGTTGTGAGAGAGGAGCGAGGGGGGGAAACCTGTAAGAAACAAGGTCAGTGAAGAAGGAGGTGCTCCGGGTGCTCGAGCTGAGATTCCCCTGCAGCCTGTAGATGAGACCCCACTGGAGCAGGTATTGCCCTATAGCCTGTGGAGAGGTATTTGCTGCAGCAGGTAGATATGGCCTGAAAGAAGCTGCAGCCCATGAACAAGCCAAGCTGGAGGAGGCTCCTGACAGGAACTGTGGTCCATGGAGGACCCATGCTGGAGCAGAGGAAAGGCATGAGGAGGAAGGAATGGCAGAGAGCAACTGTTATGAACTGATATAATCCCCCATTCCCCATTGCCCCACACTATATGGGAGGCTGGGGAAGGAGGTAGAGGAATGGGAAATGAAGGAGTGATGTTCAGCCTGAGGAGTTGAGGGGGGGGAATATATTTTAAATTTTTTGTCTTTGTTTCTTACCATCCTACTTTAATTCTAATTGACAATAAATTAAAATAATATTCTTCTAGTTGAGTCTGTTTTGTCTGATCTTCCTGTCTTTTATCTTGACCCATGAGCTTTTCCATCTTATTTTCTCCTGGCGTCCTGTCACCATTCAACTGTAGTTCTCATTCTAGCCTCTGCAATGATCAATATAGTTAAATTTCTAAAATTATATTAATTACATAAAATCAGTTCCCGAGGAAAGAACATCTGTTGCAAGGTGAATACAAACAATGGTTAGGAAAAAAAAAAAAATTTATGAACTAGCTGAGATGTTATCACCATCACTAAAAAACTATATAGAGTCATATTAAGCAAAATATTTAGAATCCTTAAGTGTGCTTCAGGTGTAATTTTGAAACCTACATTAAGGAGAACAATACAAAACTCCACTTTCTAACATTTCTGGGTTTTCATACTCAAACTATTCCTAATACCAAAGGCTTGTTACGTAATAATCTGTGCACACAAAAGAAGCAAAAATCTGGTTCTTAAGCATTTTTCAGCCTGAGAAAATTTGCTTCCACTGCTTCTTCACCCCAGAGAACTGAATGAAGTTTCATCGCCTTAGAATATAGCCTGGGAGCAAAAGAATCTTATTGTGCCCTGAAGTTTTGGTGTCTATGCTGCAATTAATCCAAACTAATTTTAACTATACAAAAATGATGCAGCCAGTTCAAATACCTTGCAATAGCTAGTGACAAGAGACAGGCACCTCCAGAGGACATTCTCGGAAATATTCATCTTGGCTTATCATGAATTCTTTGAATGAGATACTTATCTGTCCTGCCTTTCATTATAAAATGACTAACATACATTTGCTATCTACGTTTAAGATGGATGGAAGTAGGACAGCTGAAATTCAGCCCTGCAGTTCTACAGATACGATACATTTCTTAACTCATTCAGAGGTTAGGTACAATATGGTTGGTAGTGATGAAAGGTTTTACAGATCGTTGTGACAACTATAACCCATCCCTTGGACTGAAAGGATGACTTACCCATTTAATCTTTTTCCTCTCCTTCTGGTGTAATTAAAGAGTATGAGTCCATTATGGTTTTTATGGTAATCATTTCTGGAAGAACTGCTAATGTTCAGAATATTTTCTTAACTTGGAATATCTTTGCTTTATTTATCATCCAGTTCCAGCTGTCAGCATGTTACAACGAGCACTTCCTATTATTATACCAAGCTGCTTTGTCTGCAAAATACAGCTTTTAAAAACCAAGTAACTAATACTGCATAGGTGATTATGGGAACCATTGTGATCACATATGAACAGAGTAGGAACAGCTGGTCAAATAATGTAGATCATAATATACAAATATCCTCAATAACACACAGCAGTGAGTTAATTGTTCTGTGTGAGCCATTATTGTCCATTGTTCCTGATTACACAGATTGCAACTAGCCATCCAAAAAAGTCTGTGAATCCTGTATATCTTTTTGAAGTTAGTACGAATAATTATTTGTCTAAAATTTGTTCATAGGATGGCAGTCATAATTCACCATTATCTCTTATTCTTTGTTATCCTATTTAGTATAGTGCACTGTGAGCCAGTCTGGGAGCAAAAACAATACCGTATAAGATGAGCAATCATGCACTAAAAATAACAAATAGTGACTAGTCAATGTGGGCAGCTGTGAACAGGCCATAGGCAAATACGAATGAATAACGAATACATTCACAGACTCAGCAATAGTTTGCAAGCAATTCACAGATAGAAAAAAGGACAAAATTTGTAATTAATAGTATTTATAATGAATAATTCAGTTGGCTCTACTTCTTGACAATTGTCATGACACTCCCTAACCATTTTTTCATGGAGATCTGCATATTTTGCTTTTTTAATCTTTCATGTATCAGTCCTCTCAGCCTAAGTCCTTAAGTTCCTGAAGTGATACCAAAAATCTCCTTCCACTTGAAATCTTCATTATTTTAGAGGTATTAGTTTGTTATAGTCATGATTATCCACATTCTAAAGGATTACCTCCTATATCATTTAAAAATACAAAGCATGACAACTTGTTCCTTTTGCTTTTCAGTGGAAGGCTTGCAGACAAGTGAAGCAATTTCTACACAAAGGAAATTTACTTCCTATTGTGAAATGGTAGAATTAATAGAATAAGGTTAACATGTACCCAAAGTCCTCATTTACCTTCACTCCCCTGTGAAAAGCGCCTGATCGTATTCAGAAATATCCTTCTGCACTTTGCTAGAAATGTCCTTAATATTAACTTCTTATTTATTTTACAGATGTTCAATTTAAGGAACTGAAAAGCAGTGTTTAATTGCCATAAATTTAAGAATACACCTGATATCTTTTATCTCCTTAACAATTAAGGTAGACATACCTTATGCATTAAAACAGGCATAATAAAAAACTGTTGGACTAAAGTTGAAACCACTGGTCTATTCCCTAACTAACCATGGTACAGAATATATTTTAGAGCAGAAACCAAAGAATTGCATCTACAGAAAACTGTACAAGATTTTAATACTCGAAAGGAAAGTACTGGTGTTTTCCTTAAATACATATTCTCTCAAACATAAATGCATACTATTGTAAAAACTGAGCCAGACAGCTTGATACATAGTTTCTTTGTCAAATAACATGTGGAGTCAATTCACAGAGACCAAGGTGGGAATCACCTCAAGAAATTTAATACATTCTATAGATAGAGCTTTGACTTAGTCACCACTCTTCTTTCAAAGTAACTGGAAAGATATAACAGTAAGCATACAGTGATTTATCTGGCTTACTTCAGGATGAGACTAATTATCCTTTACAGCTACTGTATTTCCTCTATTGACTATAAAAGGAATTAATTAATTAACTAATTCAGAGTTAGATGTCTAAAACACGGTCAACACTAGTTTAGATAAGACTATGAAACAAACTGGTAATCCAAGAAAGAATTACCACAAAATTCACCAATTCTCCTGCAAAGTTTCTTGCCAACTTTTGTTCAAACACACTGTTAATGTGGATTTGAAAATAAATAGCATCCATTACTAAACATCTGTATACCTCATTTTCCTAGGGGAACAATCAGGGAAGGAATCAACTTCAGATACCAAATCCACCATCATTAAGATAAATCTATACTGCTGAGTGGAGCATGGTCCAGACGGCAGGTTAAAGCTTGCATGGAGCTGGCCAGCCCTCTGCAGATTGTGGCTTGGCATGCTATAGCATAGTCTCCAAGGCAGTACAAGTGTTTGTCAAGGTGAGTCTTCCAGTTCTCCCTAGGTGTCCAGTTTAGGGAATCTGTTGACAATCACATTCTGTGCAGTTAGATTTCAGTTCAATGGAAACAAAAAGGGAATCATTACTTCATCTTGGAAAGAATACAAATGAATCAGGTTATAGAAAACAGAAATGAAGAATAAAAGGCTAGGAAAAAGTGAGAAGTAAAATGGCTGATAAACTTACTTTAATCCTTTTTTGCATATGCATGACATATATTTACATAATTCACTTTGTTTTTTCCTTTCTATATTCCTTACCTTATATATTATGCAATACACTCTTTTTGAAATAAAACACAATGTCATTTCAAACCAGAAGGTTGGGATGTTCTGTTCCTGGCCCCTATTCACTGCACAGGATAGATGGTTCTCACTTAATGCGCAGCGAGTCAATATTTTTGTTTTATTCTCATTGCTCAAGGTATGGCCTCAAGCCAAATTACTGCACACTATTTAAGCCCTACTCTAAAGGCAGAGTTATTGATTTTGTTATGGACTTTCTTATAGTGATCCTCACTAATGTATATGAGCACTTCACAAACAATTTATCTTCACAGCTATCCAGTAAGGAGTCTAGAAGGGAAGGGGAGGTGGTGGTGAAAGATCATATTCTCACCTTGGTACAAAACTGAAGCATATTGTGTCTAAGGTTATTTTGGAGTAACCGATGTGGAGTAGTCTAAGACTTAATTTTTTAGAAAAATTTATACTACGTAATACTTCCTATGTTCAAGTACGGTATCTTTTGACCTTAGTTGCTTTCTTTCTGAAAGGCAATCCAATTTTTCAATTCAATTAAAAGGTCAGGTTCAACAAAGAAGTTGGATGCTAAAGAGTGTGTTGATACAGTAGCTGCAAAGTATAATTCCAAATTGAAAGGAAGTTGCCTAGGTGAGAGCTAGAGACATGACAAGGTTGATTAAAAAACAATAAACAAATGAGCAAAAAATCCCCTACCCATAGAGCCAGAGCTATGTAGGAGGTAACATGGAGAAGAAGCATTCACTAAAGAAACAATTCTTTGAAGTTTAGTTCAGAGATGCAAAAGGAAGTTCAAACCTGTATTAATGTTTTACGGTGCCTTTCCTAAGTATGTGACTGTACTAAGCATTTGATTGAGAAGAGACCTGAACTGTATTTCCCATGAAGTATGTCTGTCTCATACTCTCTACATTACATTATTCTCATTAGATATTATTTGTATTGGAGCAATAAAATGGGGAATATTTTTTTAAAAAATGGAAATTAAAGTTAATTTGACATGATTTTAAAATAGTTTCATTTCCCAAGAAAACATAATTTTTCATGGATTCCATTATATTTTGGAAAAAAACAATCAAAATCCATTAAAATATACTAGCAGAATTTTCTTTAAAACAGGAAGTGTTGCACAACACCCTCTAATGACAGAAAAATTCTTCATGTCACATGTAAGTCATCATTTTAGCTGAGAAGTATTTTTTTCATGAGGAGAGGTGAATCAAGCTTAGATTTACTTTTGAGTAATGAGGGCACTTACTGAGCGTACCATAGGCCTGCCACTGGCAGGATGTAAGATATCAAGTTCCCTTTTCTTAACATGATGTACCTATGAAGCACTTCAATTTGTACATGGATATTGCAATTGAATCCTCCCCAGATTAAATTTTCACTGATCAGTTATTATCTATGAATTCAGCTGTGCACTTAGCATGAACCGGTCACCTCAATGGACTATTTTCATAACTTTGTAGTTCAGATTTGTGACTGTAGGCTTTAATTATGGAACCACTCTGCCAAAAATTGATAGCCAACACCATCACCCAGGTTCAGTTTTGAAACACTGGATAGATTTCCCATCCAAAAAAGTGAGAAAAATAACCCAAATTTTCTTCACTCATAACCACGAGCTGAACATCAAGAAGATTAGTCTACTTTCCCTATGTTTTGGTTGGGAACTCCAGCAAGTGGCATAAAGAAAGAAAAAAATGAGTAAGGTGATAGAACAAGTCAGTGTATAATATCTAAATGCTAAAAATACAACTACAATTAGCCTCCTTTTTCCCAAAATGAGGCAGCTTCTAGGTTAGATGGGAACTTTGTCTTGTTGCAATAAAACATTAATAATAATTCAAGTAAAACCATCCAGTATTTCAAAGCTTAATCTAAGCAAACAAATGACCTTGTGAGATTAATTGGTTCTGCTGAATGGTGCAACAAGTTGTCTCTTTCTGCTTCTTTTGCTAGCCACCCCTTCAAGCTTTGCCATGTTTCTTACAACTTTCTGTTCTACCTCTTGCTGTTTCTGCTAACTGGCCCATGCTCTGCTCTCCACTCACACAAACAGCTGCTCACACTGCTCTCTTTTCTGGTTAACCAGAAGAACACTCCTAAGGTTCAGTACTTATTCAATATAAAAATACTATTCCTTGTTAAATTACTTTTTTCTTTTTATTTATAAATATATTTTAAAAGCTTTCCTTTATGTTTGTCCTGGTTTCAGCTGAGGGGGTTAATTTTCTTCATAGTAGCTAGTATGGGGTTATGTTTTGGATTTGTGCTGGAAAAAATGTGATAACACAGGGATGTTTTAGTTACTGCTGAGCAGTGCTTACACCAAGCCAAGGCCTTTTCTGCTTCTCACACCACCCCACCAGCCAGTAGGTTGGGGGTGCACAAGGAGTCGGGAGGGGACACAGACAAGACAGCTGAACCCAACAGACTGAAGGAATATTCCATACCATATGATGTCATGCTCAACATATAAAGGGCTGGGGGAAGAGGGAGGAGGGATGTTCGGAGTGATGGCGTTTGTCTTCCCAAGTCAGCATTACACATGATGGAGCCCTGCTTTCCTGGAGATGGCTGAACACCTGCCTGCCCATGGGAAGTGGGGAGTGAATTCCTTGTCTTGCTTTACTTGCGTGCACAGTGCTTGCTTTACTTATTAAACTGTCTTTATCTCAGCTGACAAGATTTCTCACTTTTATCCTTATGATTCTTTCGTGCATTCCATCAGGGAGGAGTAAGTGAGCAGCTGTGTGGTGCTTAGCTGTTGGCTGGGGTTAAACCACAATAGTTTTCAATAAAATATAACCAGAATCACAATGAAATATGCCAGACAATTCCAATATGAAACTTTTGGATTTTTTTATTTTTTGATTTCTAAATAGAATGGTAAATACCATTAATACTCAAAATTTTTTTTTTGTATTCTTTAATTTGTATTTACTTTTTTTTCTATTGAGAAAAAAGAACCACAGTATAACTGTGGAACAAACAGATCCCACATAAGTATGCAAGGAGAGATGTGTATAAAAAAATTGCAAAGGACTTTTAAGAAGCTACTTTACCTATGATAAAATTAAGATATATTATTTTGAAACATTTCAAATAGTTATTTTACAATGAAAAGGTAAATCATATGAATTTATCATTTTTTCTTCAAACCTTAAAAAACATTCTCCTTTGCAATTAGATTATAGTTGGCTATTACCGAGACAAAGCCATTTTCAAGGGTGAAGTCTTAAAGATATTAAAGTAAAGCTTTATCAGGAAACTCGGAGGCAACCTTAATCAGAGAGATCACTAATCTCCATAATAATGACGCTATAGTGTAGGAACAATTTGCTGTCTCATATTTATTACAAAATCTTTTTCTCTCAAGGAAATACAAAGTCATTGCATTATCAGCATCATTTTTCTGCAACACTTTAGATATAAACATGCTCTAAAACACTTCTAATTGAACAAGAATTTAATTTTTATATTTGTTAGAAATATATGTTGAACAAAACTGTTAGCATTTCCAAATAAGAATATGAACTCAAATGACTATAATCTGCTCTGAGCAGCAGGAGTTAAAACATTCACTCTCATTGTGTGGGTTGTTAGGAGATGAGCATTTGCAGACTGCGTGATGTGATACTATAATAATATGCTTGTTGCAATGTCTCAGTAAAGATGGATCCTAGTATCTGATATTGCTCTATCTTCTCTTCAGCTCTGCCTAACTCTTCAGTATCATATTTTTATGTTACTACACTTTTTTGGTGGTTATTATGCTCTTCTCTATTAATACTATTAAAAATATTTTCTTATATTTCCTCCCATTAAGAGCAAGAGCATCTCTCTCTTCATATATACCTTAGCATCTACAGACTTTTTAAAATCCAGATGGAAAGTAAACGCTTAATCCTAGAGGAACTCTCATTTTATCCTTTGACAAGGCTATGATTTATCTTTATTCTAGTCAGTAGGGTGATGAACACACTATGGAAGCTTATTGTCAGATATTTGTCCCCAAAATTATGTAAATGCCATCTCACCCGCTAAAAAATTATATTCAAGCTTTCCAAGGAGCAAATTTCTGTCCTCTATTTTTCCATTATTCTATCTTCAATATTTCCCTCCCAGTGACGCTCCCTCCTCTTCTCTCCATCCTGTGGTTACACATTGTCTCTTGTCAGCAGGGGCAGGGCTGCCCCATGAGGGGGGCAGGATGTGGGATGCTCTTGAGCCCCTGAAACTTCTGGTGTGGCGCAAAGGCTGGGACCTGTTACGGGGAGTCCTAACAGTAGCAGCCAGAGACAGGGCCATAAATAGGGCTGGCGATGCGGTCAGAGACTGGAGACGAGGCTACAGCTCACACCTGAGGTCCATCCAGGAGTCGGGGCTGAAGATAAGTTGTGGCATGTTGACATTGGCCAGCTATCAGACCCCCATGCAGCCACTCTTTCACTCACCCTCCTCACCAGGACAGGGGGACAAAATAAGATGGAAAAGCTCAAGGGTGAATATAAAGGCAGAAAGATCACTTATCAATTACCATCACAGGCAAAACAGACTCAACTTAGGGAAATTAATTTAATTTATTGCCAATTAAACAACCAGTGCATGGGGATGGGGAATGGGCTCCTCTGCACAGGCCACAGGTCCTGCCAGGAGCCTGCTCCTGCATGGCCTCTCCATGGGGTCACAGCCTCCTTCAGGGCATATCTACCTGCTCTGGTGTGGGGCCCTCCGGCTGAAGGGTGGATATCAGCTCTACCATGATCTCCTCCATGGACTGCAGAGGAATCTCTGCTCTGATGCCTGAAGAACAGCTTGCCCCTTCTTCTTCACTGACCTTGGTGTCTGCAGGTCTATTTCTCACACTTTCTTTTTCTCCCTCCTCTCTCTCAGGTAGCATTTTACCCTCTCATAAATAGCTTTTTTCCAAGGTGCCACTATCTTGTCTGAGGGGCCCAGCCATGCCCTGTGGTAGGTGGGTTGGAGCCACCTGGAACTGTGTCTGTCATGGGGCAGCCCCATCCTCTCCTCACAGAGGGAGCCCCCCTGCTGCCAAAACCAAACCTTGCTACCTATACCCAGTACACAAGTACACCAAAAACCTGGCTTGGGCAAGGACTGGGTGGGCAGGGTTGAGCTGAAACAGGGCTCCTGGTCCTGAGGTTGAGGGGAGGTCCCAGGTGAGGCTGGTCAGGGTCAGTAAGACCCAGTGTTAACTTCAGGGCCCTGGCATTTCCAAGGAAGGTGCCTAGGACAATGTTTGCTCTTCAGCTGTATCTGGCCATGTCTCTGCAGGGGCTGCATAGCATTTTGATGAGTCATTTGTTCAGAAGGCAACTCGCTATGCAGTATCTCCCACCTTTCTAGATGTCTTTTTAGAGGATGCTTTTAGGATGTAGCTAGGGCATGTGCATTGCTAAGGGATTTGCAAATAGTCTTCTCCAACACAGTTCATACAGATCCTCTCTACCCTGGGAATAAATACCAAGTCCAATCTTTATCACTTATATGTTCCGATGAAATTTATATACTTATTCTGCTATAACTGGAAACTTGGACTGCTTCAGTCCTTTTTTTCAGTCACAAACAAATAACATACTGTCACCTTAGATTCCCATTTCATTCTTGAATCTTAGTCTTTTGACCGTTTCTAAGAACGAAATGTTAGTTTATACTGTAAGCATATGTAAGAGGAATGTGTCTGCTCCTTTAATGCTATCTGGTCAAAGAAGCCACAAACCAAAACATACAAACTTGACCAACACATGATAAGGGAGGTCATGACAATAACAAACCTGTTTAGTGGCACAAGTTGGTAAGAGTATATGTGGGGTGTGAAATGTTTGGTTTTTTCTTCCGGGGGGATAAGGAAAGGGAGGGAGACAAACACAGAGAGACATAAAACCTGACCAATTAGTGTTAACAAACAATAACTGGAAACAAACCTGGTCAGTCATACTAATTGATGGGCTATAGAGAAACTACAGGCAAACCAGCACCTTGCAATGGATGAGGATGCAAACCTGGGGGTACAGGATGTTGAACATGGTTGGTGGGACTGTGCCAAATGATGAAGCAATGTGCAGGGGAAGGGCGAGTGAGGGTCTCCATGATGATGGCTGGAGCAGGACCACAGGTCACAGCTGGTGTGCTTGGTGTTAGCTGCTGAGGGGGTATGAGCATCTGCATCTTCCCTAGTGGGGCATGCACGTGTATTCAAGAGCCAGATTTGAGCTGGACTCACCAGTGAGCATGGGTCCCTGGGGCCAAGCAGGGGTATCAGGTGGGAGGGGGGCCTTACTGGTATCTCGGGACACCTGTGAGTTTGGGGTGCCTGTGGGAGGAGTGTGTGAGTGCTGCGTGTTTGCAGCGAGCAGTGAGATGTACCAGCTGTTGAGTAGGGAACCCATGGGGAGGGTAAGAGGGGCTAGGATCTGGGCAGGGGTACTGGGTGGGCAGAAGGGCCATGTTGGTCCTTGGGGAAGTACACTTCTTGAGCTTGTCCAGGTCCCTCTAGATGGCAATAGTAATAATAATAAGTTATATCAATGTTATAATTATAATTATGACTGTTTGAGCCCTCATACCCTCTGTCCAAATTGGCTAAAATTAGCCAAATAATTCAAATTCTTATGAAAAAAACACAAAGACCTATACACTGGGATTCATATGATCTAATGCAGGTATTGACACACCAATAGTGACTTTAAGATGCTGTGTAGCTGTTTCAGTCAATGAAGACTAATACATTGGACAAATACTTTAGAATGCATTTCCTATATGGTTGTCTTCAGTATGTCCAATAAATCACAATGAAATCCATTGCAAGATTTCCAATAACCTTATTATGGTAACATTTTTCTTAGTCTACATATTCCAGTAATCTAGCACCTAAATAATCTTGTCAAATATTTTTTTTTATTTGTTCATTTTGTCCTTTAAAATATTATTCAGCTTTAGAATGCATGTTTGCACTGAAGCATTTTACAATGTAAAAATAATATTTGCAAAGACAAAAACTGGCTACTCAATTGAATAATGATTCTTCTGTGTATATATATGTGTGTCTCTAAGTAGGTAAGAGACAACATCGTATACTCAAATCCAAATCTAAATTTATATATGCAGTTAGGGTAAATCTGAAAAAAGAAAGCTTTTATGTCAGAAAAGTAGACATCTTGCTTAAGCAGGTTTATACTTCTGATGATTATTTATGAAGTATTTGTAGTATGTTGGAGAAACACTACTGTCCTTTGTATTTATAAAGTACATTTCACTATTAGATGAGTTTGTAGATTGGCTGCCTGCCTCCAGCTACTCCACTTTGATGACAAAATTAATGGTACATACATCAACAAATGTGGCAAATTAATATAGTAGACAGCAGTAATAAATCTGAACTATCTTAAAAAGAGTATTACTTCTTTTCTATTATTTCTTATAATGCCTTATTCCATCCTAACCAGTTTTATACACAATAGGAGATGTGAACTTTCATTTTTTAAAACTATTTTTTAGATTGATAAATACAATATTTCTCATCTATTGTCCAGGAACAGTTACAATTTGAACAATTGTATACATGTCATGAGTTACTATTACCTTGAATATTTCTTGCTTTGTACATCAGCTATGTTGATATTAGTAAAATATTACATGTTGTTAGCCACCTAGAATGACATGTCATCTAACCATTAAAAAACCCTCTATCTTGGCTAGATTTAGAGGCACTACAGTCAGCCAACAGAAGTAGACAGACAGATTCACTTCACTTGTATAAATGGTTATCAATGAATTTTCTTCTAATGACCATGAAAGAAGTTTTGATATATACAAATTATTTTGGTATATACAAATGAAATCTATCTCTAAAAGCTATTTCCAGTTCTTTCCATGATCAAAAAATTTCATCTTACACTCAGAGACAGTTATCACATTTCATATCTTGCAGTGTAGTGGGATCAAGTACACAATTATTGAAATACCTACTTTGTTGTCTGATCACTTAGAAGAAAAACAAAAAATAAGATTTTACAACAGAAATTATTAAAACTTGGTGGGTTTTTGCTTAGTCTACAAAACCCTTTATGAAAATGTAAAAAGTAGAGTCAAATCTGAACCATGTGAGACTTTAAAAACTCAAGGATAAGAATTTTCCCTCAAATAAAAATCCTACCAGCTCCACAAGTAGGACAGCTACCAATAGGACAGCTCATAAAATGGAGTGTTACTTGATTGCTGTATAAAAAGGATGCCGACTTCTAGATTATTTTCAATATTCAAATGGTGATACAGAGTAGCTCTAAACAGACTAAATTATAGGAATCTAATTGTAGTGGTAAAGTCAGGAACTGTTTCTGAATTAAAAGGTTATACTGTCTTTAACAAGCAGAGATGAAAACAACATTCTTTGACACAGTCACTACAACACCCCTAAACAAAAAGGGGTTTACAAATAACAGCTTCAGTAAAAGAACCTTATTATCAAGAGTGACCTAATTTTGCATACTTAAATTTTTCTCAGCTACTGGACTAATTTGCAACTAGAATGTGTGTGTGTGTGGGGGGGGGGGGGTCGGTGGGTGTCTTTCTTCTCCCTGCTGAAAAGATACAAGACTGATACTAACTACATTCAGAGAGGGAATATGCGTTTGTTTTTCTTGGATATAATTTTAGAATAAACTATTGATTGCAAACTATCTTATTCCAATAGCAAGTCATCACAGCATCAGCACATCAAGATAAAATTCTCCTTTCTAATTGCTTGGTTTGTAAAATATGCTCTGCACAACAAGGAGACTAACAAAAACAGATGTACTCTGTCAGCCAAAGGGGAAATATCTGCATAACAAGTTAGCCCAGGAGAGGCTTACGTTAGCATAGAAATGCAATTATTAATGTACATTATCATTTTTCATCACTCTGTTCTCTGCTTAGTGTTTTTGCTTTCATCTTCTAAAATTCTGTGTACTACTAACATCGGCATGTACCATTGTACCATTTATAGAACATACGATACTTCAAATACTTAATGGATAATCCAAATAAGAGAGATGAGAGGGCTGATATATGCTTTTAGATGCAGATCTTTACACCAGGGATTTGCTCACCACAATGTGGAGGCACGTCTGGAGTAGCATATACAGATGTAGCAGTCAGCTTTAATCTGTCTAGCTGAGTTGCAAGTGAGGACAGGGCAGCTATTCAATGAAGTGCCTCAGAGGCTCATGTGCTACTGGAAACAGTAAACCGAATTCAAGAGAACCACAGAGGGCAACTCCATTCAGTCAGTGTAGTCAGCTGGTGCAACTCAGGTGCCTAACATTTCAGGCACAAACATATCCCAGGAGGGGTTTTAAATAATAAATGTTAAATAATTTTAAATAAAATAATAAAATAATAATAAATTTTAAATAATAAAATTATGGGGTTTGATATGCCATGAAGAGGTTGTGATTTGTTGAGCTAGCTGTGAGAATGCTCATCACTCATCCCCCTTTGTCTAGGATCTTCAAAAGTCCTCTGAAGATTCTGATTTTATAGAGTGAAGACCATATATATGTAAGTATGTAAGGAAAATGAAGAAAATTTGAAGGAGAAAAAAAAAAAAAGAAACTGCAGGGTACTTGAGAACACTTTAGCTAGGATAATGTAGTTCTACCAGTTCCTTCCCTCTCCCTCTCCCTTTCCTTCTTTTCCCTTACCCTCTCTCTCCACCTTCCTCCCCATTCTTTCCATCACCTCATCCCCTACTTCTCCTTTTCCCCTTCCCCCTCTCCTTTGAATTTTAAAAGAGTACATGTGAGCAAGTACCAGAAGTGAGGCCAAGACACTCTAGACTGAATAGTTTTGAATATATAATTCTCACATTCCATGATACTGAAGATAACAGTTGAAGCAAAAGGTAATAGTTGAAATTTGATTAGATTATTCATGTGTTTTACCATAGATTATAAGGGAAGGGGAGGGAAAAGGAGGGGTACACAAAGTGAAAAGGAAGCAATATTGAAGTTATGCACACTTATATTTCCATAAATGGTTGGTGTGTCACAATTTTCCTCAAAAAGGAAGTATTCCTTCTTATGAGGAGTGGCTGAGGGAACTGGGGTTGTTTAGCCTGGAGAAAAGGAGGCTGAGGGGAGACCTTATCGCTCCCTACAACTACCTGAAAGGAGGTTGTGGTGAGGTGGGTGTTGGTCTCTTCTCCCAAGTAACAAACAATAGGACAAGAGGAAATGGCCTCAAGTTGTGTCAGGGGAGGTTTAGGTTGGATATTAGGGAAAATGTCTTCACCAAAAGGATTGTCAATCATTGGAACAGGCTGCCCAGGGAAATGATTAAGCCACCATCCCTGAAGGAATTTAAAACATGCCTGGATGTGGTGCTTAGGGATATGGTTTAGTGGTGGACTTGGCAGTGCTAGGTTAATGGTTGGACTTGATGATCTTAATTTTCATTAAAGTTATGAAATGAAGAAGAAATGGAATTTCTGGGAAAACCTGCTCTTGAAAATGTAAATCAAAGTACGAATAAGATAAGTTTTAAAAAATAGATATTTTTCTTTTTTTTTTTTTTTTTATTTCTTTCTAAAACATCTGTAAACAGATAGAAACAGTGAGCAAATTAAACAAAATTCAGTTATCCTAACTGGTACTAATAAGCAGAGTGATGGGATGACAGGAAGATGGTTTGATTGTAAACACAAAACAAAGAAGTCTACAGTTCAGTCAGTTCTAATTTGGTGATTTTACCTGAGATGATAATTTTTAACCACTGACAGTGTTATCAATACAGTTATTTGAACAACTAAATTGCTGCAGTTATAAGTGATACAGTTTGTGTTGATGTAATAACAAATTCAATGAAAGATTAGTGAGAATTCCAAGAGAACAAATGGGTATTATGATAAAATATAATGTACCTGAAGATTTATTCTAAGCATGACACAGAATATCAGGTTGAAGGCATCCTTAGCAATACAAATTTTGTATATTTTGTATAATTGTATATTTGTAATTTTGTATAATTGTAAGTGTTAAATTGCTTAATCAAGGTATGCAATTCTGGGAAGAAACAAAAAGGTCATACATGTAATTTACAAATTAGAAGTGACAATCATAGTAAAATATGATTAATATAAAACAAATACAAATTTAAGATAGATTGCCAGGAAGAAATTCTTTATGGACTAAACAGAAAGTATTATAAAATCCTTCAAGGAATAATTTATATAGAATTTAGAAATAGTTGTCTGGTTGGTTACATCCCTATATGAAAATGAGAGTTCTTAAAAATGCATAAGTGCATGTGGGCAAAACTACTGAAAGAAAACATGCGGTTTATTGCATATGTTCCAATTGCAGACTTTTGCAAGAAAAATAAAATAAAATCTGTAGAGAAATTGTATTGAGTTTATGTGGCAAGGTTTTGATAGTGGGGAGTCTACAGGGGTGGCTAATAAAGCCAAAAACAGTTGAAGAAGACCAAACAATAGGTATTTTTAAGAGTATGCAAAGACTGTAACAGATTTTGGATTTTTCTGTGCTTCTCATTGAAGGCAATAAATAGCAAAAAAAATTACCTTTATTGGCCATCTTAGTTGAAAAATATTCCTCCACAGAAGATTCTGGTGATATTAAGGGTCTAATTAACTGAATTTTTATTTACTTATTTTATTGAATATATAAGCTTATATTTTTAAGCAACTCTATAACAGTCTCATGATTGTTTGCTATGTGTTGCTTCTTTATAACAAACAGCTAAAATTCATATTTAAATACAAAATAGTAGTTGCTAAATGTTTGCAGACAAACATCTTGCCTTAGATGCTATAGGTTAGTAGTCAGCTACTCTCTTGTATGTGGCTTGCTTTTTCTTCCATAACTGTTTGGAAGACATGTTAGAGGAGTCATGAATCAGATACTGCACAGTTTTCCTTTCTTCCCATTGACCCTTAACTGTTAACCTTGTTATAAGGGTATTGGTGGGAGACTTATACTAATTTTTATCATCTCCCTATTCTTTCAATTTCTGTGAGTATTTCCATCACCTTCTGTTCTGATACCTCTTCCAGGAGACTTATTTACTCCCTCTAAAATGCCTCGTATGTCTTCACCTATGGATCTCCTTCCATATTGGGATTTCCTGACACCTTCCATTCACCCTGTGTCTCATTTATCCCTCTTCTCCAGGTACCACTGTTGTAGATCATTGTTAACAAATGTTTCAGCCTTGAATTTATCATTGCTTTGAGTCTTTTGCTTGTTTCAGTCCGAGTTCTGAAGCTAACCCCCAAAGCTTCATTCAGGCCACGTAAATGAGTCCCTTATCTGGGGAACATAAGTCAGAGGTTTAGGTGTCCTGGGATCTCTTTGTAATGAAAAGAAAAAGAAAAATCTAGCCTACATGAAATGTGAATCACCTTCTGTTGTTCTGATGCCTCTGCAGTGAGGGAAATGTGGCAACACTTTTATCTCAATGAACCAAGATTAATGTTTTAATTTGCATGGGAAGATCAAGGTGCTTTGTACATTTTATCTGGCTATTTGATTTAGTAGATTAACAGAATTGAACTTAGGGTATTAAAGATTGATTCTTATTTTGCTTTATACAAATAACCTTTGAAATCTGAAAGTAATGAAGACAGAATACACTCAGTGATCAACATGTAATTAAGATGATTATTTACTCTAATACTAGAGAATCATTTCAATGGCAGAAGTGATCATGTGCATTTAGCTAATCTTTTCTGTTGTATGAATTTATTAAAAACTGATAAAAAACCCCGCAATGCCAGTATAATTGTCTTTGTACTAGTCTACCTGTTTTTTTCCTCACAGAAGCCCTTATCCAATGACAATTAAGTTTAATAGAAATGTTCCTTTGACTTCAAAGGACTGGCTCAAAGTGAGAGCAAAAAGCCAGTTGAAAATTCTATGAACAAAAGCACATTACCTTCTCAACGTGACTAGCATGAATAACAACATGTCACAACAGAGACCATGAATAACTTATGATTCACTGGAAGCAAGAAGAGCAGACTTTGAACTCTAGTAATTGCATTTTGTATAAGTTTGCACTTAGCAGTTATTAAACTTGCAATTGCTGATTTACCTTTTAGGTGTTATTAGACATGTGAAGATTCAGCATTCTTCAAAAAACAGAAAAAAAGCTAAAAGGACTAGAAGAGTTAAGACATGCACATTTCTGTAATGCATTATAGTGAAGTATATATGTAGAAAAGCAGTATTGTGAAATAAGTTGTAATTGTATGGGGGCGAAAATGTGCAAAAGTCACTTACATATCTCCCAGAATGTCTTCAAAAGCATAGAGGGTTTTTTTTTTTCCCATGGTACGTTCCTTTTCAGATGTCAATAGAGTAACATAAGACAAAAATATATTTCTGCCTTTGAAGAGAAATAAATCAGGAAGTGAAAGCATGGAAAATCATATGCAAATATCACAGATATCTGCTTTGAATGGTAGACCTTTGTATTACAAGGTTAAGCTTGATATTTAGATTTACCTATATTTTTATCTCAATACTATTAAAATAAATTGTAAAGTTCTTTCCTTATTTCTATATAGAATATTTAGTTAAATAAAATCATAACAATGTTCATATGGACTTAGACTCTTGTAGAATGTGAGACTGATAAAACGAGATAAATATTTCTAGAAAATGAAAAATTCCTTTTCCTATAACATTACATATTTGACTTTTTCCTTTAAAACTATTTTTATGTATTTTTTATGTTTTTATGTATTTTTACATATTTTTTGGGGAAAAAAATGAAAAAGAAAGTAGTATCCGCAATGCAAATCAAGTTCTTTTTTCTTCTGTAAGAGCTTCTTACCCATATTTATTAAAAAAAATAACAAAACAAAGGAAACTTTTTGTTCTGGAGACAGAGAAGGTGGGAGGAGAGAAGAGACAGAGGAAAAGGGAAAAAAGTGGAAGGGGAGGGGGGAGGAAAATGAAAATATATCTAAATTGACAGACTTCCCTCAGGCACATGAGGGGAGTACTTCTTTACCTCAGAGATGTTCTTACTGGAAATTTTTAACACTAAAAGATCTTCATTGTAGATGTATCTGTTTAGTTACCTCCTAGGTCTGGATCTCCATCAGGACTGTAAGGAAGTAACTGTCAGCTTGGAAAAGAGTCTGTTTAGATCTTGGCATACAAATAAGCACATTATGCTTTTTATGTGTGTAGACCTGGGACACTTGGGTTTTTTTTTTCTGCTACATGCGATAGATGTTTTATGCACAATGTGAATCTCTACATCATATGCAGCTTTATGCTGTGTGTAAAATGCCCACTGGTATCACTGCTAAGAGCTCTGTATACGAAATGAATGAAGAATATGCAGCTGAGCACCTGAAAGTTAAATAGCAACATTTTTGCTGCTAACCTCTAGACACGCAGTTATAGTAAACACTCTCTTGAGGTAGTTATGGAAATCTGTTGAAACTTTTTTCACTCTGTGTCAGTGCACATATATTTGCCATTTTTTTCCCATCTTATTTCATGCTTACTTTATAACTTGTCCCCTCCTTTTTGGTGTGAAACTGAAATAATTTGAATGTCTTATTGAAATGAGCTATTTTATTAGTATATTCACAGTAGGCCAAAAAAAATCCATTATTGTGATGATCTTTTGAAGTTTTAGGTAAATACAGCTTTGATGTAACAATGCTTGCAGGTGTCTGACTTTCACACAAAACCCCAAAACCAAGAATATGTTGCCTTGATGCCTCTGTCTCATAACAACTCTTATGATGAGCAGGACACAGCCTAGAGCAAGCTACTAGAAACATTGGGAAAAAAATGCCTACATACAAAGTCTGTCTGTCTGGGTCAGGGGAAAAGCCAATCTCATTCAGTATCCTGTCACTAACTGTTGTAAAAAATGATGCCTAAGGAAGAGAATAAACTTCAATAGCAAGAGCTGAGTTTTGTTTTATTTAATGTATTTTGGAGCCCTTGGTGTATTTCTCTTCTATGATCTGTCCCAGTTTCACCCTGACTAAACCTCAGCAGCCACAACATGACAAAGACCTCCAGAGCTTATCTTTACATGTTATTTGAGGAATCATTTAATTTTTCTGGCTTTTAACCTGCTTCCTACTCCTCTCAGCTGGTGTTTTGTAATTCTTCTTACATTTGAAAAGACAGCAAAAAAATTAACTTTTATGATGATAATGATTTTTATAGACCTCAATTATTTTTCCCCTATTTTTCCTCCTTACCAGACTAGCTTACTTAGTCAATCCTTCTATGGAATGACTTATTTCCTTTTTTGGAGTCTTTTAAACTTCTACTAAATCTTCCCTGAGCTAAAAGTACTAAAACAGCACTCATGTTTTGGTATCTAGTCAAATTTAGATAACAAAGGAATTATGACCATATTACTGGACTGATGATATTTTTCAATTCCAGGGTCCACAAGGACACCACCATCGTTCTGAATACAAGATAGGTAAAGACCCATGCAGTAACTTTTCCCAGCAGCCTCAAGTAAAGGTATTACCCTTAACCTTACCTAAAGAAATAAAGGATGAAAGGGATCCATGAGATGCTCCAAGAAATCATGCCACCCACATTCATCTGTTGGAGCATTTTGACCCACTTAGGATAGACTTAGTAAGGTCATATACCTCTTCCTTCTAAGTGAGTGTACGGTGTATCACCCTGTAGCCTAGGAAATATGGTGCTGCTATTGCTTGTAACAGACTGTGTGCTAAGGTAACCACAGAGACCTCAAGACTTATAGGCTTTATCTGAGCTTGACCTGCCAGGAGTTTCATTAAGTTTCTTTAACTGTAACAGCAGTTACCTAACAACCAGGTGACTATTACCTACTTTTTTTTAGCTTTTGCTTAGCTTTGTACAATTGAGTGGTGTAATAATGTTTTATATATATATATATATATATATATAAATATGTGTGTGTATTTGTGGCTAACAGTAGTAACAATCAGTTATTCAGAGTGGCATGAACTATCTAGGACCTTAGAGTAAAATAAAACATAGAGTAGTACAGGCATGGGATAATAGCAGAAGCTGTGAAAATATGAGCACAGGACTGTACTGGGGGATCCAAGAACATAAGCATTTAATCAGTGTTTGTTTAGTGGACCTGGAAGGAATTCAGTCTTGAAAGCTATGTAAAACCAGCTTTGGGGCTAACAAAGAAAACAAAGAATAAGTGTCTGAGTTACTGTAAAACAAACCATCTATAGTAAGTTTGGATGTAATGTGGAATTGTGGCAAATGCATGAAAATGACCCTAAGCAAATCCTAGAATACAGAGGAAGTAATCAGCTTTCCCCACCACAAGGTTCCTCCCAGCAAAGCACTAGGGACCTCACTTCTTCAAGTTTGGTGTATATATCACATTAACTGTATGAAATTTGAACTATAAACATTAGTATCTCTGTAACTGGACGAATAATAACACATGATTAGACTGTTAAGACTTTAGTTAGACTAAAAATAATTCTTAATTTTCCATATAAGTTGTGTTCCTTTGAACCACTTAAAATGCATTGTTGTAGTGTAACAAACTGATGGAGAATGTTGCTGTGTAACTGTGCAACAAATCGTTAATATGCTAAAGATGGACACTAACTATAACAACTTTGTTCTAAACAAAAAAACCTGCTTTTTCAGAGATAGCTGAACCTCAGTGTGTAAAGACTACCTATTACTCAGAGATCATTAGGACACAAAGTCACCCTTCTTTACAGATGGAGCAGTGAAAGGAGCTGACCATTAAACTGGACAAAGTTTAGTACCTCTCACACACAAACAGTGCTGAGGGATCTTTCAGAATAAAATGTACGTCAGCTGTGGGAAGATTAGGTGGCTGCTAAACAAAAGTTATATACCTCATAGTTCTGGATTTCAGCATCTAACGTCTGCTGACGTCCTGGTTTAGATGCTTCAGGTGAGACTCAGAAATCCGATGAGACTCAAGCAGACATTAGATGCTCAAGTGTCAGAAAGCAATTAAGAACAAATGCCTCCTTGCTGTAGTCCTTAACTTAAATTTCAGTCAGAGCCTACATTTTGGCCCTGAATGTCTCAGGTAAGGAAAGCCAAGATTTCTCAACAGAATCCCAATCTGGGCCTGCGGACACTTTTTTCCTGCTGAATCATCACACAGACAATGCAGAGATATGCCTGGACTCTGTCAAAAGAATTAGGAAAAAAATCTTAGACCAAATCATAACCCTTTTTTCCTCTTTAGGCCTTACTGTAAGCTCCCTGATGCCAGGGTTTAGCTGCCTGTGCACCAGGGCCACAGGGGCCAGCTCTCATTCAGCTCTGCATAGCTGGGGCTCAGGCTGCTGAGAGAGAGGGAGACAGTTTTCATGGAGGTGAGGAAGTCACAGGAACAGATGGTGGTGGGACTCATGACACAAGACCCTAGGTAACTCAGGTATTCATGAGGAAAATTGTCAAAAGGAAAGGTATAAAGGCCTAAAAGACCAAAGCCAGGGAGGCGAGGCAGCAGGGTCAGTTGCATCCAGGACTGGTCAGGGATCACCAGGTCAGGCTGGGCCATCAGCATCTACAGTGTCGATGAAGCAGGGGCAGATGGCAGCTACAAAATGCCAAGGACCTACTGGATGGAGCCATGGGGGCCACCCCATACCCTCCTAGCTCTCACCTGTCAGCCAGGAAAGGCACCTCACTGGGGTGGTGGGCACACCAGTCCTCAGTCTGAGACCTCGCAAAATTTTTGCTGTCCTTTGTATGTGGTAGCCAATGAATGACTGCCTTGTGTTTGTAAATTGTGTATATCCTACTTCCTTGCATGTCTCTGTGCTTGGCTAAAAATGTCCAAGCTAATTGATCCAAAAGAGGGGCAATAATACTGTCCAAAATAGTGGTTATGTATGATACAATGTAACTGTGTGGTATAAATCTACATCTGAACTAGTGACCCTCAAGTTCTTTTAGATTCAGCAGAGAATAATAGACACTTCAAATCACAGAAAATCGTGAAATCACAGGATGGTTGAGGTTGGAAGGCACTTTTGGAGATCATCCAGTCCAACCCTCTTGCTGAAGCAGGGTCAGCCACAGCAGGTAGCTCTGGACTATGTACGGTCATGTTTTAAATATCTCCAAGGAAAGAGACTTTCTCTGGGAAACCTGTTCTTGTGTTTGACCAGCCTCACAGTAGAAGTTTTTTCTGACATACAAGCCGAATTTCTTGTGTTTCTGTTTGTGCCCATTGCCTCTTGTCCTGTCACTGGTCACCACTGAGAAAAATCTGGCTCTGTCTTCTTCATCCCCTCACATTCCCCCCTACATCCTCCGATCTATTTATACACATGGATAAGATCCCACCTGATCTTTCTCTTCTCCAGGCTGAACAGTCCCAGCTCCGTATATGATAGATGTTCCAACGCTTTAATCATATTCAGGATCCTTCCCCAGACTTGTCCCTGTATGCCCATGTCTCTTTTGTACTGGGGAACCCAGAATTGGAAATAGGACTATTGATGCGGTCTTTCTGGTTCTGGCTAATATAAAAATCAGCTGCAGAATGTGATAAACCATGCTGCAGAGGTGCCTGTGTCTTCATACTTCTTATAAAGACGACTTGGGTCACAAGTAGCATGATAGGCATCTGAATCCTATCCACTTTCATCTCATTTTGCTCATCCTTAAATACCATCTGCAGCCATTTCCATTTAAAAACAAGGGACATCACGGTGATACTCACTTTTTCAGTAAGAGATGGTAGCTAAAGCATTTCCTAGAAGCTTGACATAACTGGTAAGATACTAAACAAATAATAAGGAAGAAGGGCTAAGGTAAGGAAGGATCAGAAAGGGATGATCTCTGTGATCTGGAAAATGGATCACTGTGCAACCAGCAGTATTTCCACAGAGAAAAACAAAACCAAGCTAAAACAAAACCCAGTATGAACAAACTTGAAACTGTGGCCTCATGGCTACATAATTTGGAAGAGACATTTTGCTCCTACAGTATTCTCAACAGTCTTTCTGATTTTCTCCAATGACCATCCAATGTATAATGCAGTAATGAGAGTAGTATCCCAAGCGTATGACTGCTGTCCTAACAATGAACATGTAGGGTTAAGCTTTTGTCATTTGTTTTTCTCTTATTCCTGTAAATCTCATATTGGCAGCTCTGAGAACTGTCTCAAAGCAAATGGCAAACCTTTCCCCTCTTAATGGTTTATGCAATTTCCTAGAAAATGGGCTGCATGAATCTGAATCCCTTCAGAGCAGCATGAAAGCTGAAGCCAGTTATCTCATTTTCTGGATGAGTGCTTTAGCCTCAAACTTGTACGCAAAAGTCAATTGATGCTATCTGTGTCTTAAAAAGTGAGTCATCCTCATTTAAACATCACCTTTAAGAGGCAGACTACATATTTTAAATCCCATTGGACAGATATACTCGGTCTACAGCTAGTCAGGAGCCCTGCACTTAAGAGAAATGAGGGCATTCTTAGTATGTTTAGGCTTTCTGTCAACTAGCTATGAGCTAGCTATATAGTATAAGATTCCCTGCTTATAAGTGATAACATGGAAATTCGTTTCCAAGACACTAAAATATAAATACAGGACTTCAGAGCATTGCCCATTTCTTGCATTTGGGCATAAGTCTCAGCTTCGTTTTAACTTTATGTTGGATTTAGATGGAGTAGAAATCAGTTTGTCCTATCCCTAGTGTTCTGGGAAATCTGGACGGGTGACCCAAAAGGAACATCCTGTGCTAAAGCTATAGTCCAGTCTGGATGAATGTGGGCCCAGGCTCTGTGAATACCATGGTATGCATCTAACCTACATTTTTTCAGTGGCCCCGATCATTGCCTTGACAATCTATGCAGATGATAAAATACTTTGGGAAATTGCTTCAACATGTATCAAAACCGATCCCAACTGTAAGAAGATTATCAATAATATATTCAGACTTTCTTATTGTCTTAGAGAACACCGATGCTCCTTTTCAACATTTCCATTTTTCCATCTTACATTTTTCACTATTCAATTGTACAAATGGAATACTTTACGTAATTTTCTTTCTGAGGTTGTACTAAATATTGAAATAAGATTTCTTATGTATTCATACATATGAAAATACTTAAAATAATAGACAGAAGTTAATATGTTATACAAGCTCATCCTATAAATATCGAGTTTGGGAAATTATATCTCACTGGAATTTGATATTATAGCCATTATTGCAAAAAGATTTAGACTTATAATCACAAACATTTCACTTCTCCAATGATTTTAAGTTAAGTTCATGGGTAAGCCTGTGAAAGAATGAAACTATCCAGAAATTCTGCCATTATTAATGCGATTCTCTGAAAATACTTTTGCATGCACTGAATTTCTTACCTTTTTGATATTTGATTTTATGGGAAATAATTTTTAAATAAGTATTCCAGCAATAATTCCAATTCTTTCTTTATTAACTTGCTATTAACAGTGTTGGAGAAACCCAATGTCTACAACTGAAATGCAGTACTGAAGATTTTTATTTTTTTTTTGCAACGAAGCAAGGTGAAAAACAACAGCATGGATATTTGACATTTTTCATTTTCCATAATCTCCATCATCATTTCCTTTCCTTCCCACCTCCAGAATGTATCACAAATACCATTTTTTGTTTTGAGACACACAGAAAAATTTTCAATTCTAGATTTAGTATTTGTCTTATTGTTATTCAGCAATGGAAAAAAGCAAAGTTCTTCACTGCCTTGAAATATTGTACATGACTTGGGGAGTCTGAAATAACACATATGCTTATGTCTTTTGCTGATCAAGTAGGCTCATGCAGATTCCTTGAGAGCATGAACACAATGAGATTTGTCTTCTGTAAAGTAGCTAGATAGCAAACATATTATCAGATTCATTACTATGAGACCACTTTCTGCTCACCTTCTGTGATAAACTAAAAGCCTTGAATAAGTACAGTAATAATTTTCAACATATTTTGAGTGCACTAATGTGACATAATTTACTAGTTTTTGTAAAAACAGTTTGAAGTTTTGAGAGTCATGGAAGGAAGAGAGAATTGGCCTGTTAAAAGACTCTAAGAGATTAAAAAGGTGGTCATATTAGAAAGAATGGTATTTTCTGAGATAGGAAAGTAACATTTTAACACTGTAGAAAATTTATATTTGACAGAATTGGGTAGACCGTTATTTCAACTCAACTGTGTATGGGACTCCAGTATTATGTGCTGACATAGTATTGGACTGAATATGATTGAAAATATTATGGGGATGACACATCACATGTGTATTTATTTTGCCTAGTAAATGAAGAACAAATTTTCATATCACTATTTTACTTGTTATATCTGGAAGGTGTTATATAGAGAATATTTATGAAAATGTTACACCAGTAATATAACTACCTGCCATAGCTAGAGGCTGTAAAGGGCTTATCTACTTTTCCTTGGTACCTAACTTGTCATTTAGGCTGAATTATAAGTATTTTTAGACACTTCTTTTATATTTAATATTAGTAAACAGCTCTCTGATTTAGCACATGCAAATATACTGGTTTTAGGAATGAAAAGTCATTAATTTCCTGTATCTTTGCAGTGTTCTCCTAAATATGTTAATTTGAAGCAGAAGAAAATCCGTAAATAAAATTAAAAATATAAAAGACAGAAATCTGAAGAAATGTAATCAGCTTCCAGCTGATTTTAGAGCTAAACTATACAGAATTCAATATATATAACCACTTCAAATCTCATCTGAGGTTTTGTTTGGTTGGTTTTTTTAATTGCATTCAAAGCTGATAATTTTTGGCTCTTCTCAGCATGATTCAAATGAAACATTCCTAGAAAACAAGGTAGGCTTCCATTGTTTTGATGGTTTGTGTCTCAGTAAAGCATGAGGATACTCGTTTAACTGGAAGTCAGTGGATGGGGGTGGTTCATTCAATTATTGAACACAATAAATCTCTTGATAAAAAATTATGAATTTAGCTACTTTACAGGTTCTACTTCTAGACTAATACTTTTGCTTTCCCCATTTGAAAAAGCTTACTAACTTGTTTCTTTCCTTGCTGGTGGTGGAGTATATAAATTAACATCTAATTAACTTCTAAATTACTTTCACCTAATTAGGGAACTTTATTTAGATTAAGTACCAGACATCTATTAAAAGTCAACTGAGAGAACTGTGCTATCCCCAGACAGCAAGCCATCCCCTTTAGGATCGTACTAAGGATCACTCACAGTTTTTCTTAAATTCTGTGAAAGAATCTTTTCAGGAATATTTAAGAAAAGCAGATAAATTAAGTCTGGATGAAGTGCTGAGAAAAAATGGTAACATTATTATGTAAAAAATATCTATCTGATTCTATCTGATACTACTAAATAATCCTAGAGACAAAAAAAAGGTCTGGCTGTTTTGTTATGATAATTAGCTTGTGATATAATAATAATAACAATGAAGTTAATTTTGTCAAGATTTTGGTTTTTTTACTAAAAGCACTTGATTTAGATGCCTTTTATGAATTCATAAAAAACATTTAAACATTCAGTCCCAAATCCATTTAATTAAATGTTATATGAACTTAGTTGATACATTCTATCATATCTAAAAATAATTTTTAAAAACTCAATTACTTGGGAAGTTATGTATCTTAGAAATTATTGGCATATCATGTGCTTCAGTAATGAATAGTTACAGCATGTCACCATATATTAAGTAATCAAAAGCAGAAAGATATGTAAGATTTATAAGTTAGAAACAGTTTAATTTAAATATGATTGGATGTCAGTGGCATAGTGGAAGCACTTTCTATGCATTTGAGACTTAACATCAAAACAGTCTAATGATCTTTGACCTTTATCCTGTGGAGGTTGGCTATGCAGAAAAAACAGTAGGTTTTACTTTAACAAGGAAGGTACTATCTGCAATGCTTTACAGAATTTCAGGAAACTTAGCCTTACAATTTCATTAGTTACCAAGAATAAATCTTTTTCACTTTCTCTTCACCTGTTCTCCATGGAAGAGATAATTTACTCAGGCATAAGTCAAGAGAAAAAAGGATAAATGAAGCAAAAAAGGAATTAATTGGTATGTAGATAATGAACCAAGGCCCAATAATGCATTTCTTAGATAAGGACAATAAGACAAACTGTGTCTGATAGAAGAAACCCATAATGCAAATATTGAATAAAAGTCTTAGTCATTTATAAAGATTTATTTTAACCTTATAAAAAAAGAAGCTTATTTAATTCAGCTTTGTTAAGTCTTAATTCAAATTCAGTTTGAATGTCTTTCTGCTTTATCAGCATGCAATTTGGCATGTATATCTTAATAATTCTCCTGAAGCTATATTGAGATTAATATAGATCAAAACATAAAAGCTAAAAGTTTAAGGTTTTCTTTGACATATACTATTTCTTCATGTTTGCTTATTACTCACTGGACATGTCATCAACATAGAGTTTCCCTTTGAGCTATCTTGATGCTAAATAAAGAAGTATAGGTGGTTTTGATTGTGATTCAGCTAACCAGTTATAGCCATCTACATTAAGATGGAAAGAACTGGTCCTTAAAAAGTCTTTTTCTTATCCTTACAATGATTAGTTCCTTTGTACTTAAAATTAGGCAAATACAATGAAAAATAGATTATGCACTATATTAAGGGTAAATTTAATTCATTCTTATTTATTGATTTCCTTGTTTATTTATTCTTAAAATAATTGTCTTTTATCTTAGAACAGATTTTAATGTCAAGAGAATATTTAAAAATAATATTAAAAACCAAACAAAAAACCAAAAAACCCCAACAACAACAAAAAAAGAGGGAGCTATACAAATGAAAGGAGTAAAGAGGGAGGGATATGTAAACTGTGGTGAGATGGAAAAAATGTTGAAATCAAAAGGGGTGTACCTAAGAGGTTATTAAAAGGGGAATTGACTTTCAAAAGACAGTAAAAGTAATCCACGAATTACTTAACTACCTGAATTTCTATACCCACCTCTTTGTGCTCTTAATTCTTACCTTGAGTCTCTACTTTTCTTGTCACAGAAATTTTTGCCAAATACACACGGATTACCAACTTTACAGTTGGTTTATGGCTGAGCCAGTCATTGTAGATTTCTTTATAAAAGATAAAAAGATTAGGTCCTTCCAGAATTTAAATCTCTCGTCCTAAAATTAACAAGTAAAATGGATCAGTGGAATCTGGAATATGATTATTAACTAATTAAGAAATCTAAAGTAAGATGAAATATTTTCCCTGAACATTTATTTGTTTCTTTTTAATTGGGTCTACAAGGCATGTAGCATTAATAGTTCCAACATAAATATTAAAATAGTTGATTCTTAAAGTTAGATGAGATATAATTCATCTGTATGCTTAAATGTCTGCTTTTGGAGATGCCTATAGGCATCCAAGAATTGATAGTACTGGAGCTTACTTTGCAGTTAAGCTGCCATCATTTTCCTTTCTATCCCCAGATCTAACACAGAATTGTCCTTTCCTTCTGACTGGGCTCCTATAAAATACTGCCAGACAAGGAAAAAAATCAATGCCAAAGAGGATCATACTGTATCAATGAATCTATGAGCACTCTACAAGCAGTGAAGAAATATAAAAATGCAGTTTCCATTGTCCTCTATTAGGCTGTCTTTGATGAGACATCAAAGAAATACTTGTGGAGATTCTGAAGGTCAAATAATGCAAATAATGAAAATTATAACAAATCCTTTTGTTGACAGCACATGAAAATACGATTAGCTAATTCAAATTTATATACCACATATCAATGCATGAATAACACTACATGAATACTTGAGAATCTTATTGCCAAGATGCTAGTACAGCAGAACCTGATAGACCTTATTTGTCTTCTCTCTCTGGCTGCTACCACATTAGGACTGGACAATTTTAAAAATCCTTGAAACACTGTGTCCTCTTTATACTTTGGTCAGACCTTTTAAACATGTTCTTTCAAACATTAGGTAAATTAGACCTTGTTTTCTGGGGTCAGTACTGGTCACAAAGGGTAAAGTCTAAACATACCTTTTTTTGCAGAGTATTCTCAGTTAGAACTCAGACATTCAGTTTATCACTTCATTGAGAAAGTCTTATATAAGTGAAGTTCATTGAGAAAATTCCACATTCACTGATAATTTTTTCCTTTTGAACTTTAAACTGTTATATCTTCTTTTATGGTCTAAGTCATTCGTAGAATCATAGAATCATTTTGATTGGAAAAGACCTTTAAGATCATCAAATCCAGCTGTTAACCTAGTACTGCCAAGTCCAACAACTAAACCATGTCCCTTAGCACCACATTTGCAAGAAAGGAGAGGTGAGTAACTACTGAAGATATATGGCTAAAAATATGCAGAATCTGACTTTAAAACTGAATGTCCAGTTTCTATTTGTGAAGAGGAATATGCCAATTTACAACAGTGAACATACATAAAAGATGAAAAAAAACAGACAGTAAAATATCCATATCATAGACCTTTTAAACATATGCTTATTACATTTTTTCATTTCTCATTTCCAATTTCTTTTAAATTACTCACATGTATTATTTCCTTCCTAGATTTAGAGCAAGTGCAGTTTATACTGTTACCAGTTCTATGGAAACATACTCACACCCATGATTCTTAAAGGTTCTTCTACACCTGCTGGTGTTTCTTTCTGAGAAACGCTTTCTGAATAAGACATGAGATAACTTAAACTATGGAATATAGCCTTGCACAATTGCCTACTTTTGTATTTTGGTTTATTTAGCATGACATGTCTTCATCGCACCAAAAGCACTGTTTTGCAAAGATGTTCTCTGTTATAGAATAGAATAGAATAGAATAGAATAGAATAGTTCCAGCTGGAAGGGAAATACAATGATCATCTAGTTCAACTGCCTGACCACTTTAGGGATGACTAAAAGTTAAAGCCTGTTGTTAAGGGCATTGTCCAAATGCCTCTTAAACACTGACAGGCGTGGGGCATCAACCACCTCTCTAGGAAGCTTGTTCCAGGGTTTGAACCCCTCCCTCACAGTAAAGAAATGCTTCCTAGTGTCCAATATAAACCTCCCTTGGCGCACCTTTGAACCATTCCCATGTGTCCTGGCACTGGGCACTAGGGACAAGAGCTCAGCACCTCCCTCTCCACTGCCCCTCCTCAGGACGCTGCAGAGAGCAATGAGGTCACCCCTCAGCCTCCTTTTCTCCAAACTAGACAAGCCCAAAGTCCTCAGCCACACCTCACAGGACATGCCTTCAGCCCCGTCACCAGCCCTGTTGCCCTCCTCTGGACACATTCAAGGACCTTCACATCCTTCTTAAACTGTGGGGCCCAGAACTGCACATCAACTGTAGTTCTAAGTCAGATCTCATATCACATTGCAGTTTATGTACTTGGGCCACTTTCCCTTGTATATTTGCTACTGGAGAACTATAAAAGTCTACATAGGGATGACGTTTTACTTTTTCAATGCAATTTAGTATATAAAAAACATCTTCATAGTTGCAGAGTATGCCAGGTACATTACCTTCTAATACCATGATGGGACTTCTCTTTGCACATGCAAATTCAGGGGATCCTAGATAGAAACATTCAGGTCCACGACCTCAAAGTCTGTATAGAGATATTGTCTTTTTTACTAAAAAGCCATGCATTTCTGCATTACTGATTCACTTTATAATTCTTATAATCCATTTTATTTAAGTATGGAAACCTGTATTGCTTGATTCTGTTCCTCTTTTTTGAGCACTTCAACATTTGTTAATTATTAATGAACATGTCCCAGTCTATGTTGTCTATCATTTTCAGAGTTTCTTCTGTCAGAACCTCAGCAAATTTTTTTTTTATATATTTTTTTATTTTTTTTAAATCTTGTGAACCACATTACTATCTTGCTCTATTTATTTCTTTCAAATACTTCCAGATCATGTTTTGGCTGCACTGTTCTGCACTTTTAACCATTATAATTGGACAATTTGCAAGTTTCCCAGTTACTTAGCTTACTCTAGACATAAGATTAGTACTATTGCTCTTATTATTAATGTGTTTCTATTTCTACCTCAATTATTAATTCTGATGTAGACTTATGTAGAATTCTATGTTTTGTCTAATTTGTTTTTCCCATCTCTTTTGCACTGCAGTTCATTGTTTATGATGCCGTCCTATCAATCATATGAGTGACTGATGTGGTACTTAACCTCTTCAATCATATCAGTTTCTTGAGGTAAGGTGTAGCTTTGGCAAGAACAAAGAGGGAGGGAGGGAGGGAGGGAGGGAGGGAAGGAGGGAGGCAAGCAAAAGATGGGATCTAACTTCTACCTCAAATATACATATAAATATCAATTATTTTTTGATAAAAAGTGTATGTTTCAGACTATGGTAGACCCACATGATTGCTCAGCTTTTGGAAATGAAACTTAGAGCTGCAATTAGTGGTTGAAAAAAAAAAAAAGTGTGCAAGACTACTAGGACAAGAGAGGCAATTCTTGGCCACACCTTCATTTAGGTAGCTAAACCCTACAAAAAGTTTCAGATTTAAGACAAAAAGCTGTGTTTAAGGTTATTGGTTGGCTTAGTCAGGTACCTTCTTCTATGCATGTCTTTAGGGATACATCCATAAAAGGGAACTAGGAAGTAAGATCAAGAACTGTTCTCCGGAGTGTCCACACTGTGAAACTGTGGGATCCCTTAAGCTGCCTGGATTTGCTTGGTCTTCTCCAGCTAGCTGTCCAAGGATAAATTATAATTGACAGAATGAACCCTAGATAGAGAAGACATGATACAGTCATTGCCAGATAGTGTTTGGTCCAGGGATCCATCTTGGATTCTGCATATTTTTTAGCCATATATCTTCAGTAGTTGCCCACTTCTCCTTTGTTGCATACCTGGACTCTCCTTATTTAACAAATAAGAAGCAGAAAAACCTTGCTTTGGATATCTAGCCTAGTGCTAACTAGACTAATCTCTGAAATGAGATAAATATTTCTCTACCAGAATTAAGTGGTCAAACACAAACTTGTGATAATGAAATTACCTGAGATATCATTACACTGCCCCAATCAGTTCAGCTTCTCAAGTGCAGAAAGAGATATCCCACATTTATTTTTCACAGCATGCTGGATTTTATCTGGTGAATTTTGTCCCATTGTCATATTTTTGGACCAGAATCAAGCTGTGGGGGTTTTAGGGTTTGTTTTTGTTTTTGTTTTTTTCCTTCTAAGTCTTACATTTCCTTTCATATTACTGTTTTTTGTCACATTTTTTTGTTCTTGCTATTGTGTAATAACTACACAATAATTTATGGCATTTAATAGCCAACATTTTTTGTATTTGTACATGACTTGATTAGAACATTGGCTATCTATAAATAATGCTATACGTCTCAAACAATATATGTGTTTTAGGAGGACTCCATGATGTTGTTACTAATGATATGTACCATACTGACATGCATATCAGAGTTGTATTCAAATTAGGTAAAGGGGTGTTTTTAGACAATGTTACATAATAAGTATTGAAGTGAGAACTAACATATTATTTAGCAAATTTTCTGAATCACTGCAAGTTGTATTTCAAAAAGAATGGGCTGATTTGAAGCTATACTTGTCTAACTTGTGTTAAATAATAGATATTTCTTTAAACAGTTATTTTTGCTATAAATCAATGTTATTAATGCAGAAGACTGTGTAATATTGGATATGGGTAAGGTCAAATTATACATAAGGGGGCTATAAGAGCATTACAGCATAATGTGATTATATCAGGAATTCTAATAAAGAAGTTTCAGACCTCTCCAGTTCCCAAGTAAAATCATAAATGTAAAAGAAAAATATAAATAAGCATTAACAAAAACTTTAGACGTATGTAAAAAAAATGAAATATAGTTTATGTTAGAACCTCAAAAAGCATTTATTTGCTTGCCTCTCATCTGCAGAGTATTCTATAAATTTATTACATTTATACTTGATATTCACAAAACTTTTTAATATATAATGAAAAGTAGAGAAAAATAATTTCTTCCATATAGAACGAAGTAGGTTTAGAAAGAGTATAAATCTGATTTTATAAAAGAACTGTGACATTTGTAGTTTTTTGTGTCAAAACTAAAGATTATAGGAATTGCCAAAGTGTCAGAATGTGATAACAATAGGTTGTAATAAAAACATATGTATAGTATTTTGGAAGAAAAAAATCCAATCAAAAGAAAAAGGGTAATGTATGAGTTACATTTAAAAAAAAAAATTATATAATAGTTTTTGGAAGACTTTCAGGAGATGATTGATTTAGTACCAACTAGTATATTTCAGATAAAATCTTTTTGAAAATGCAAGAGATCCTAATAATACTTAACAGGAGACAAAGATCTCATGTTCTGTTAAATGGAACACCAGTTATTTTTCTGCAATCAGTAATAACGCCGAATCTGAAATTTCAAAAGAAAGTTTATAATAACTTAGACACATTTTCAAAGAACTAGGAAATTTTATAATGAACTCTTTAGCTCATATAACTGTTATTTTTATATTAATTTATGCTTTTCCTCCATGTATATCTTTTAAGTGGTGCCCCTTCCTCAAGGATAGCATTTTCTCAAGTCACAGTCCTTATTTAGTCTGACCTTATTTGTTTTGATATATTAATAAGTGATCATTCACACTTTTATTTCATGCTTCCTTTTGTAGAAGAAATTCTAGGCAGATAGTAAACAGTTCATTAGATATTACCTCTATCCGATTACTTATATTTTATGATATACTTTTATGTAACAACTTTTAAAAGAAATTGCAAACAGATAATGAGTGTAACTGCTAGCAGTGTCATCCATTAAGAATACAAGTTTCTGGTGGGTCCAACAGAGAACAAACTATCTTAGGCCTAAATATTGTCTATTTTATAAAGTCTGTTACTCTCAAGGCTAGCATGTAGAATTCCCAGAGTGGGGTACTAAAGTCTATCTTAAACTTGAATAAACATTCTTTTTGAAACTGAGTATCTAATTTCATAAAACAAACAAACAAACAAACAAACCAACCCACCTCGAAAATATTGTTTTAGGGAACAACAGCATCCAACCAACTATGAATTGATATACTCTTAGAAAAACTTCAGTTTCTGGTAGAAATACATTAAGTAGAAATGACCTGATTATATCAGAATACTCTACCATGGCTATAAAAATCACTACTACTGCTATTATAGGATGACATTCTTCCATAATTAGTTATATGCCATGTTAAGTAAAGCTCAAGTATTAAAAATGACTGATCTGATCTTTGCAAACTTTAAAAGACAGATGAACTAATAACAGAGAACATAGCTGAAAGTCGATTTCCAGAAATTTCTGGGCCTTGGATCCAGAGAGAGTTAAATATAATGTCATTTGGCTGCCCCAGCTGTCTGGCACACCCTAACTAACCCACCACGAGTAGGTCAAATTAGTGACTTCCAATGAATACTGAGTATATTTAGTGTTAATGCTTCTATATGGTCTATATATTATTTCTTTCACGTCTCAGTTATTGTTTGTACCTCATTTGAGTTTTATCCTTTTTCAAGATATCATGTAAATAAACTGCACAATTCTATTTTTAACATCACATTAAAACTGCTTCACAACATATGCATAATAAGTTCCTTTTATTTTCCTCAAAAAGATGTACCTTTTATCCCTGAAATTGCTCAGGGCAAGGAAGAGATGTAACAGGGAATGCAGCCTTTGAAAGTCCTGCTAGATAGGCCAGAAGTAGGCTGATCTACAAGAGACAGCAAGGGAAAAAAAACATGAGAAGAAACTGCACTGAAAATCAGAAAATAATGAAGAGCAAGAAGAAAAATGAGAAAATGGGCAGCTCTAAGGAGGGTTAAATGTGTTTTTATTTGAAAGAAATGGGGGGGGAGGGCAGTTATAGTAAGGTTATAATGTATAGAGAAACCTCTAAAGAGATTTGAGATTCAATTTGAAAATGAGATCTTGTTCCAGTTGATCAGTTAAGTGTACTACACCTGTCACAGTTATGGAAAGAGAAATTGTCACCTTCCTTTTACAGAAAGGTCTATATTCAGTAAAAGCATTTGTCATGTCAAGTTGCTTAATTGATTTTCTATCTTTACAAAAAGTCAATTATAAACCAACTAAGAATTTTTGCACAGTTCTAATGTCATCTGCATTCTTGTGACCAGGAAGACTGTAAAAATTCATGTCAATGAACTCTGTCTCAACACTGAAGGTTGATTCAGAAATATGAAGTGAACAAAGAAATGACCCATACTCTAAAAAATTTTGAGTCTAAAATTAGCTAATTTTAGATTTTATTAAATATCAGACTTACTACAGCTTTTAAAATCATGTGATATTTTATTTGAAATACAGTATATAACAGAATAATTTATATGAATTTAAGAACCTTTATAGGACTGCTATGTACTGGACCCTTCTAAAGTTGTACATTAACTGAAACTTAATGGTATATATAATTCTCTTAGAATCTTTCCTTTAAAAAAAAAAAAAAAAAAAAAAACCAAAAACAAACAAACAAAAAAAAAACCCAACCAAAACACAACACCCCCCCCAACCCTGCTTTTCTAAAGAAAAACATCATATAGTAGTGAAGTATATTACATTCTTCTTTCATACCAGTTCAGGCAGTAGACTTATGACAACCTGATATAACTCAAGGAATGACATGCCTGAAATATCCAGGAAAGCTACTCTTTTTTTACAGCACATTTGTGTAAAGTGCCTTCCCTTTCCCTCATATGCAGAATGATATATTCAATTTTCTTGTACTTTCTCCTTTTATTTGAGATATTTGATATATATGGTAGACTTCTTTTTAAATCATCCAGGGTCTTTGGTAAATCCATGATTTATTCTAAAGGCTACAGATGAAAGTTTCTGGAAGCTAGAGGAACAGTTGACATGAATTTTCTATGTGATGTGTAATAATTACAAAGAAGTATTGGAGAAGATATACGTAGATTGTGCAACTGTCAGTAAGAATGAAATTTGTTGTGGTGTAGAACATCCAGACTCCTATTATTATAGGTAAGGTATAAGTTTTCCTTGTTAATTCATCATTCCTAATACTATGAATAATTTAACGAGGTAAGTGGCCAACAACTGGCTCTTAGGATCGTAGTATATTTCAGGCTGGAAGTGACATCAGGACATCTCTAGCCCAACTCCCTGTTCTAAGCAGGCTTATTTCTGAGGTCATACCAAGATGTTCAGGGCCATGGCCAGTTGGATGTGCAAATTTGTAAGGACAGAGACTGCACAGCCTTTCTGAGCAACCTCCTTCACTGCCTGACCAGCTTCATGGGGAAGAGGTTTCTCCTCATTTCCAGTCTGAACCTCTCTTATTTCTACTTACACCTATTGTCTCTCATCTTCCCACTGTTGGGGATTTTTAATTTTACTCCTTGAGATGAAAAATACATGTTTGTGCTTAAATATACTAAAAACCAAACCAAAACAACCCCCCAAAAAACAAAAAAACCCAAACCCCGGAACAATGCTATAGTGGGTTGACCTTGGCATTGGACAGAGTCCTACCACTGTTCTACAAGGAGTTGGCAAAAATGCATCACAAGCTGATTCCTTATATACACTTGCATCAGCACCAATCATGTGAGTATTAGAATGGGGCAGCTCGTCCTGGCATTGGGCCCATCCCCCAGCACCAGCTCCACTGCTCAAAGGTGGACCCTGCATGCTCACATCATTCCAGGGTTGCTACAAGACAAGGCTGCAGCTGTTTCTTATCTCATCACCAAGGCAGACTCACTCCCTTACAGGGAATCATTCTATGTCTGGCATTCCTGCTTCCAGCCAGCTTAACCCTTTCTGCAGTTGGGTTTTCTTGCCCTCCATGCCAAATCATTCTTTGGTCACACATTACCACTACTGGGCAGTTAAAATTTGAATTTTCCTTTACCACCATGTCTCACAGAGAAAAGCCTGGCTCCATCTCTTTGATGACCTCCCCACAGGTACAAGGGAGGCTGCTGTTCCCTCGCAGCAGTCTCTTCCTAAGGCTGAACAAACTCCAGTCCTTCAGCCTCTCTCACAGGGCAAATCCTCCCATCCTGACCATCACCATGGCCTCCTCTGGACTTGCTCAAGTTGATCAACACTTCACCAGCAATGAGGAGACCACAAACAGGACATACTAAAGCAACTGGGAAATGTTGTTCCAGGGCAATATTTACTTCCTGTTTGTTTCTTCTGGTTTAGACCTCACATAAATAAAAGTAAGTTTGTTTGTCTGTTTCCCCAAATACGCTTGATGACTGAATTAAATTACAATCTTTCCCTATGTGCCTAACATAACCAAGTGTTTCTAGTAGATCTCTAAAACAAATTACACTCAGTGATTATATCCCTTTTCAAACTGGTTAAAGCTACAGCAGGCACTGCTGTTTTACAATGTTTTACAGACACTGTTCAGAAATGGGTATAATTATTTCTACATATAAATGGAAACAAAATATTTACAGAGGACCATACTAGGTCATCTAGTCCCATTCTCAGCTCAAAGTAGGGCCCATTTCAAAGTTAGATCCATCTTCAAAGCTCAATCAGATTAATCAATTACAACCAATCAAGTATTCAATATCTCCAGTGATGGATATCTCACAGTCTATTTGGGAAACTTGTTTCAGTGTTTGGCTACCTTCATTATGATTTTTTTCTCCTAGTATCTAACTGGAAGTTTTGTTAGTCTGCCACTTATGTGCCTTGCTTCTTGTCTGTTTGTTGTGCACGTCTTTCAGAGGCACCTTAAGAATTCTCTCTTTAAGCAGAATTTATAAAATTAAAATATTTTAAAATGGAAAAAATATTGATAAAATTTGTAGGAACTTTATTTTTAAAAGATATATTATAAAAAATAGGCATTCCCTGTAAAGGAAGACATTTTGATACTACCCTCAAATTCAAGGGCTATATTTTACTTCTGGGTAGAATTTCAGTACTAATATGTTAAAAATTTCCATTTTTTGCAATTTAGTGATAAAATAATAGAATAAATAAATAATCATGGAGGAATAGAAGGGCAATTCATTTTTTAATTCTGCCTATGCTAAGACCAACACTGGCAGAAAAGTCTGTCATCAGTAAGAAAGACAAAATTTAATCTAATGAGCAACAATTTCAGTAATTCAGGGAACTCACCATTCCTGTAATTAAACTACAGTAAATCTCACACTGATGTCCTAGTAACTGCAAGTGTAAATGTCACCGAAATCCGGGAATAAACCTCGTAACACCAATGTAGTGTTAAAAGGCAGGCATTCTTTATTGCAGCGCTGGATGCACGGAGGATAGCTCCACCCAACGTGCATGCCAGGTGATCACCAACACACAGGTTATGTAGGATCAAAACATACATATTCATCATTTTTCTCAGAAAAGGCAGTCCTAGGATAATCATTTCTTAGAATTCATTTCCATATTCTCCTCCCCGTCACGCATGCTCAGTGATTTGAGTCGGTGGTCCTCAGGGGTCTCTGGTGGTTGTCAGTGGTCTTGCACCCATGTCCGCTGGATGACCCCCTTCATGCAGGCATGCGCAGTATCCTTGTTGCAGGTGCACCTGCACCTATCCATAGAGGTGCACCTGCACCTGTCCATAGCAACTTACTTTATAAGATTAATATTCCCGGGCCTATTGTCCGGTTGGGTAGGGACTGTACAAGGAACATAGCAGCATTGTATCTTGCCACGGTCACCTTGCCACTTGCCATGGCTAGTTACCTTCATTACCTATTACCTTGGTTATAAACTAATTACCTCAACCTGATTCTATAGTTTCTGTTTCACAGCCCCTATCCTATGGTTACATAAATAGATGCAAAAGGCAAAAACCGGTCAGAAATCAAGTTCTAGTTTCTATTAAATTAGTGATCACGTAACAGGCAATGAACAGAATGATTCTGATCTGTTTGTGTGTCATGGTTTAGCCCCAGTCTGTAGCTGAACACCATGCGGCCACTCGCTCACCCCTCCCTCCTTCTCCGGTGGGATAAGGAGAAGAATCAGAAGAAAAAGGTAAAACTTGTGGGATGGATAAGAACAGTTTACTAGGACAGCAAGGGGAGAGGGAAATAACAACAGTACTTAGAATATACAAGATGATTGATAACATAATGCAATTTGCTCACCCAACCCAGACACCTCCCAGAACCGCAGCTCCTCTTCAGCCAGCCCTCTTTATATTCTGAGCATATCATATGGTATGGAATACTCCTTTGTCTAGTTTGGGTCACCTGTCCTGGCTATGTTCCTTCCCAGCTTCTTGTGAAAATTATCATAGCCAAAAACCAGGACATTGTGTTACTGAAATACATAGCTATTTCAAAATATAAATATATTAAAAAAAATGGCCAGAAGAACAAATCCTCATAACATAGTGTGGTGGGTTGACCCTGGCTGAGGGCCAGGTGCCCACCAGAGCCACTCCATCACTCCCCTCCTTCTCTAGACAGGGGAGAAAAGGTATAACGAAAAGCTTGTGGGTCGAGATAAGGACAGGGAGAGATCACTCACTAATTATCGTCACGAGCAAAACAGACTGAACATAGAGAGGAAATTCATCTAATTTATTACTAAGCAAAATAGAGTAGAGGAATGAGAAATAAAATCAACTCTTAAAACACCTCCCCCCACCCCTCCCATCTTCCCAGGCTCAACTTCACTCCCAGCTTCAACCTCCACCCCCCTCAGTGGCACAGGGGGACGGGGAGTGGGGGTTACGGTCAGTTCATCACACGGTGTTTCTGCCGCTTCTTCATCCTCAGGGGGAGGACTCCTCTCATCGTTCCCCTGCTCCAACATGGAGTCCCTCTCGTGGGAGACAGTCCTTCACGACCTTCTCCAACATGAGTCCTTCCCACGGGCTACAGTCCTTCATGAACTGCTCCAGCGTGGGTCCCTTCCATGGGGTGCAGACCTTCAGAAGCAAACTGCTCCAGCGTGGGGTCCCCCACGGGGTCACAAGTCCTGCCAGCAAACCTGCTCTGACGTGGGCTCCTCTCTCCGTGGGGCCACAGGTCCAGCCAGGGACTTGCTCCAGCGTGGGCTTCCCACGGGGTCACAGCCTCCTTCAGGTGCCTCCACCTGCTCTGGCGTGGGGTCCTCCACGGGCTGCAGGTGGAATCTCTACACCCCCTCATCCTCCCTCCATGGGCTGCAGGGGGACAGCCTGCTTCACCATGGTCTTCACCATGGGCTGCAGGGGAATCTTGCTCTGGCACCTGGAGCACCTCCTGCCCCTCCTTCTGCACTGACCTTGGTGTCTGCAGATGTTCTTACATCTTCTCACTCCTCTCTCTGGCTGCAAAAGCTCTCTCTAAGTGTTTTTTCTCTTTTTTAAATATGTTATCACAGAGGTGCTGATTGGCTTGGCCTTGGCCAGCGGCGGGTCCATCTTGGAGCCGGCTGGCATTGGCTCTGTCAGACACAGGGGAAGCTTCTAGCAGCTTCTCACAGAAGCCACTCCTGTAGCGCCCTTTCTACCAAAACCTTGCCACGCAAAACCAACACACATAGTCTATTAATTATCAGTAAGATTGCTATACTGGATTTTTTTAATAACTATATACTTTTAAAACTAATTCTGATAGTATATGAAGATACTGATCTTTGTGAATACTAGGAAGGGCTGTCAATATGTTGATCACCTACTCCAAATCTCTTGCAAACTTCAGAAATTTACCAGAGAACTAACTTTGTATAGTTGAAGTTTGGAGGCATGAGTTTCACTTTAGTATAAAACCTGTCACTAAAGAGTTTCAAGTGAACACTCTCTATTTTAGTACCTACTAGAAAGCTTTCATGGTCACTGTCAGATTTTTCTACCTGTCCAGTCTTCTCTCCATCTGGACAATGAATCTGAAAAGGAGGCCTTCCCTGTTACCTTCTAGAGACATTGGAGGATAGATTGGGAAGCTAAGTTGAGTCAGCTATGGTCCTACATTTTATTTACCTACCTTCCTTAAAAATTACATTTAACCCAAGCTAGATTAAGTATGAACAAAAATATATAGTCAAAATAGCCAGTTCAGACAGGATAGTAAACAACTGCATAGATAAAGCACAAAAAAAAGGCCTTTGAAGAGTAAAACTTCATCAGAAATATCTCTCTGCTTTATTCAATTAACTCTCTGTCCTCTTTAGGAAGATGGCTGACAGGTTTTATTTTTTGCATCACTTATGGATCAGTTTATAATTATTCTAATGAGCCTATTTGAGAGCCTCAATTAGAGAGGGCTTACCTCAGAAAGCTTTCTTTAAAGAACATTTTTAAGCATATCTCTTCAAGGACACCCTTAGCTCCACCTGAGTGATGTTAGTTCTCCTAATCAAATTACCTTCTGAAGTCTTTAATAGTGTCCAGACATATTTGAGTTTTCATTCAAGAACTTGTGTTTCCCCTCCTTATTTAAGAGGCAATTGGATCATTTTTAGTTAAGCATCCTGTCTCTTATTTTCATGTGTAAATATATTTTTAGACAAGACGTCAATCTCTTATCCTAGCTTGGCTAGCAAACAGCTTTTTACTGAGAAGCAGTATAACAGACCTCCTTTCTCCTTTTCTGACCAACTGCCATGTTTCAGTAAGAAGTGTTTCTAACATTCAGCCTATTTTAACAAACATTCTTGATATAAACATCTAAAAAGGGTAACCTTATGTAGCTCATTACTAGCTCTTGTCTGTTACCAGGCAAAACAATAATAGAACAAATTTTTTTTGATTGACTGAAATGTTTCTCCATTTCTTAACCATGTAAAAAAAAAAAATTGACATAGTCATTTTGGAACATGTGCATTATATGTTTTTAATATTTATACAAATTCATTATTTTAATATATTCAAACTGAAGCAGAACAACATGTCCTGACAGATGTTGATTTTATATTTATCATGACAAAAACAGGATGGTGCAATTGTCCTTATTGTTGTTGCTTTTTAAGGAGGAAGACAAAGAGTTATTCTTGTCAAGGGACTAGTTATTAATCTGGATTGTTTTTCTTTAATTAAAAAAAAAAAAGTTTTCAGTGCTGAGTAACTTTGCCTTTATTGAGTCATGTATGGATAGTCAACTTACTATGACTTAAGTCATTTGGCAAGATTATGATTTCACTTAAGTTTATGTTTTCTGATGAGATGATTCATGATTCACAGACAATCCCAATAATGTAGATTTCCTATCCTTTTCATAATCAGTCTCAGATCAAGCTTAGCCATGCTTCACTGAAGAGCAACAGACTTCTTACCTTCATAAGAATGCATGACAGCCAGGCTAAGGAGTATACCAGGTAAAGAGTAGGCCAGGATTCAGTCTGTTATCTTCCTGGTACGTCCTTGGGCAAAATATGTCTACACCAAAATCCAGTCTTTAATTTCAAACAAAACAGCTTAAAAAAGTCTAGCTTTAATGTGTGAGAGAATGAGGAATTGTAGAGTTCTGCAAGTGAAGAACTAGTCAATCATAAAAAATACCCTGTTCAAATTGATTCGAGATAGATACCAGGAAAGTTATTTTTCATAGACTGTGAATCCCTTCCTGATGGACGTTGACCAGAGTGTGTTTGCTTTATGAACTACATGTTGAAAACTGATTTGACTAGACAAAATGAATGGATTGTTAACAGAGGTCATATTAAAAAGCATTTGGTTTTCAATAGTAATAAGAATTACATCTGTAATCAATATTCTCCACTACACCAGAAATAAAATATTTTCATTGTTTAAATCAAAAGTACTTGTGGTTACTTTTAGCAGACTCACCTGGCACACCCTTTTCAGACAATGAATTTGTGTTGCCAGTGTTTGTGATGTGTATTATACAAGTCAAGGCATGAGGTCCTTGTTTAATGAAAAAAAACCAAGGTAAGATTTCTAAAACACTTAGTTGTGTCATGACAGGAATATTCTTTAGAGTTAGGAGAATCAGTTATCTGTACTTATTCTGTATATTGTGGAAAATATATAACATTTCACTGGCCCCAATTAAGTGCTTGATACATGAGAGGTTATGAACTGGTTATGCTGTTTCCAATATGACTGTTTAGGTGGCCATTAAATCCATACCAATGCCTGATGTTCTCTCAACATGTACCCTAGTTAATTAAAGGGAATGCAGGAATAGAAAGGATGCCCTAGGTCATTAAATTGTCTGATGTTGCAAGGAGGCACATTCCATAATATTTTTATAACTGGATTCAGCTGTTTTGTGGGGTGGTGGCTTTTCAGGTTTTTTTAAAATGTTCAGTGATTTTCTCCCACTACTGTGATTGTAAGTCTACTCCTATACCTCCCTGCTCAGATGGTTAAATTCTTTTGGTAATTTATAGCCTAAATGTAGTTAAGACTAGTTTATAGGCACGAGGTTTTGAGCCAATATTGTCTTTATTAGCTAGTGATTTATCTTTCTTCACCATTTTCCATGGTATATTTATAGAGACGTCATCTGTCTTATCAGTGTTCATTTTGCAAGGCTAAATCATCCAAGTTCTGTCATTCTCCATAAGATGAAGTCTCTTCAGACTCCTAATTGTCCAAGTAGCCCTTCTCTGTTCTTTCCCCAGTTTAACTGATCTTCTTTGAACTTTGGTGCACAGAACGGTAAACAACTTTATAAAGTATCTTTAAAGTAGCTTTAGTATCTCCTTGCCTCTATTAGGCATCTTATCCTAGTAAATTTCCCTTCATGTTGGTGTGTCATCATAATACTATGATTATTTAGTGCATATATTCTCATAGAAAATTGGTCCTATGTTATTATAAGTCTATAGATTTTTATTTTCAATTTTAAAACTATTGCAATCTGAACCATAAGAACAGTTTCATAGGTGCTGAGTACACTATTAAAATGACATTGAGATGACAAAATTTTGTTGAGAGGTGAGCCACAATCAGCATAACATTGCAGAACCCTTATTATTGGGTTTTTTTCCTTCCTAGTTATGCTACATGGATCTTGTTACAAGAAAGTGTTTCCATAGCATGTCCTACAGTTCTGGCAATAACTACTTGACATTTGATTTGATAAGAATAGCAAACTGCAGTCATTTTAAAAACTTGGGATGAAAAAAATCAAATAATGAATTAATATTTTGCTTAGAGTTAAGGACATCCACTAAAGGATAACAGATGACATAGGGGAAAACATAGTGGTATCATGACTGAAAATTTAAGCAGTATAAATACAGCATCATAGGAAAATGGAGAGTTTGAGTCAATGATAAGAAATGATAGATGGTAATCAGCTGTGAAAGGCAATGATGACAAGCAAACTGTGTTTGATATATAAAGGGATCCTCAAACATTTTGGCTGAGATTCTCACAGAGATGGATGCCTTAGGGCCTTTTCACAGATTTCAGAACCAATTTATTTTAGTGCACTGCAACAGTTGATACGTTGTATTAATTTCTCTTTTGTTTAATGAATTTATAATGGTGTTGTTGCATGTGCCACTTGCATTTATTTTGTGAAATGAACGCTATTCAAACAGGGTCTGTTACACATTTGAAGAGTTTGTTCACGTTACCTTTTTTTTTTTTTTCTGCATAATCATGCCAAGGTAGATTACAAGAGCACATAGTCTTTGACTGCTACAGATTTTTCAAATATGCAGTAGGCAAATAATTCTGTGAAAGAAAATGGTTGTTGCGTGTGTTTGTGTTTATGAATCAAGAATCCTAACCAGATGAACCAGAGTTGTAAGATGTGAGCAACCCAAGTAACTGAATAACTCAGTAAGGCACCATCCATGCATACATTTTTAAGGTGAGCACCGTGAGGAAGAGAACTGTTCAGGAAATAATGTGTCAGAGTAGAAGTCAAGAACCTCCAGGAAATAAAACACTTAAAACACTGACTGGTCATGATATGGGTGAACACCTGAATACCAAGGCAAAGCAGCCTACTTTCCAATTATTTCACTTCTCTATAATGAGCAGAAGAGTAATAACAGACAGCCAAGAACAACTAATGGTATTACCTTGATGACATATTTGTGGATCGGTTAAATGACTAATTAAACTTACAGAATAGTCCATAGCCTCCTGGGAAATGGATTAGTGGCAAGTACTTTGCCGTAACTTTATTATTCAAGCAGGTCTTGAAGGATGACAGGTACCACAAATCATTCCTCATATGAGCTGCAATCCGATGTCAAATTTAATTAACATGAGCCAGCACATACAAGTGCTTCAGAATGAGGGACACAAACTGAATTATTGATGAAGATTTTTGTTTACATCAGAATCTAAACATGACCTTTTGGTTTTGATATTCTAGTGTATACAAGAAATACATCTCTTGCTTTTCTTTTCAGTGCAACAGAATGCTAACATGTTTTAGTGTGATAGCAGGTTTCTTTTTGATATGAATTTGCATTGTGTTTATGCTTCATGTCTTGAGCTTGGTGGACATGGAAAGTTTCCCTCATGGTGGAACAAAGATTGAAGCTGTGCATTAAATCACCACCTGGAGTAACTAATTTTCAATGATGGCATAGGGTTAACTAATAGTTAGCTCTCTACCTTTGAGTTATGTATGCAAGGATGCTTAGTCTGACAGTAAGACATCTTTATATGATAACTCCTCAGGATGGGGATTCAGAGCTATGTATCTATTCAGCAGCTTCTGTCATGAGGTTGCAATCTTGTGATGATGGAATTCTACAATCTTTGCTCATTACCTCATAGGTTTCTGCAACAAGCAAACTGCCACAGAGAAAAGGCTGGGAGCATCAACATTAAAGGTAATTGCTATAATCCATTCCCAGGGGCTATTGGTGAGAGAGAAAACTGGCAAGGTTATTATACATGTTACATATCCTTAAAAGGAATATTTTCTTGTTGGCACACAAAGAAAGCTAGAATATTGCTAAGTGAATGCTAAGTAGATTTATTCTCTTCTGTATAAACAAATAACCCAAAATTTCTTTTAGAACAGATGAAAGTGTTATAATAATTTATAAATATATAGTATAATGCATTTTGATTTCAATGCTTCTAGTTTTTAGATATAGTTACAGAATCACAGAATCACAGAATGTTTGAGGTTGGAAGGGACCTCTGGAGGTCATCTGGTCCAATCCCCTTGCTCTAGCAGGGCCACCTAGGGCCAGTTGCCAAGGTCTATGTCCAGACAACTTTTGAATATCTCTAAGGTGGGAGACTCCACAACCTCTCCAGGCAATCTATTCCAGTGCTCAGTCACCCTCACAGTAAAAAAGTGTTTCCTGATGTTCAGAGAGAATCTCCTGTGTTTCAGCTTGTGTGCATTGCCTCTTGTCCTGACACCTGGCATCACTAAAAAGAGCTTGGTTCTGTCCTCTTTGCACCCTCCCTTCAGATATTTATATACATTGATAAGATCCCTCCTTAACCTTTTCTCCAGGCTAAACAGTCCCAGCTCTCTCAGCCTTTCCTCATAGGAGAGATGATCCAATCCCTTTATCATCTTTGTGGCCCTTCATTGAACTCTCTCCAGTATGTCTATGCCTCCCTTGTATGGAGTCCAGAACTGGACACAGGACTCCAGGTATGGCCTCACCAGTGCAGAGTAGAGAGGAAGGATCACCTCCATCAGCCTGCTGGCAACAGTTGTCCTCATGCAGCCCTGGATACCATTAGCCTTCTGTCCCAATCCAGTATCAGGGAGGTTTCGATACGATCCCAAGAGCGAGATTAAGACACAAATGAGGTCAAATGCCATATACCAGAAACAGTTTTTATTATGAAAAGAGTAAAAAAGAAAAGGTAAAGGTAACTGATAAGAGCGATAGGACAGGACAGAAAAGAAAGGCAGAAAACCAAGCAAGACTCAGGGATAGAACTGCAAGAATAGTCACTGCCATGGATCCACAGTGTCTCGGTGGAGGGGTCCAAATCTCTCATTCTGCAATGGTGGACGAAGACGCGGGTCCACAGCGTCCCGTGGATGAAGGCGTGGCATGGGTCCACAGCATCTCGGAGGTCCGTCTCGGGAGAGTCCAAATGTCTTGTTCTGTGGCAGTGGGCGAAGGCGCGCCACCCTCATCTTGGCAGTCCCCTTTTATACTGGTGGCGGTCTTCACGATGGCACGTACGATGCGGCTCCATGTTCCTGCACATGCGTACACACAGTTCGAGCCCCGTTCTTCACGCAACTGTTATCTGACTCCATGGCGCATGACCCGGCAAGGCGGTTTTTCGCAGGTTGAAAGTCTCCACGACCCGGCAATCATCCTTACAACCCGGCAATCATCCTTATCGTCCTTATCGCACTCAGTAGCTGGAGGGGTTTCCCGCTTGAGCAAAGCGATCTTTGAGACAAAAGTTCTTATAGTCCGGTTTCTCACACCTTCTTTGCCACAGGGGCACATTGGTGGCTCATGCTTAATTTGGTGTCCGCCAGGACTCCCAGTCCTTCTCTGCAAAGCTGCTTTCCAGCTGGGTGGCCCCCAGCATGGTGCATGGGGTTGTTGCTCCCCACATGCAGGATTTTGTACTTCTCCTTGATGAAATTCATGAGGTTCCTATCATCCAATTTCTCCAGTATTTTGAGGTCCCTCTGGATGGCAGTGTATTGGGTTTCCATGGCAAGGTTTTGGTAGCAGGGTGGCTGGAGGCGTGGCTTCTGTGAGAAGATGTCAGAAGCTTCCCCCATGTCCAAGTCAGTTCCAGCCGGCTTCAAGATGGACCTGCTGCTGGCCAAAGCTGAGCCAGTCAGCAACAGTGGTAGTGCTTCTGGGATAATGTAGTTCAGAAGGGCTAAAATCTGCTGTGCAACAGCAGTGAACATGAGGAGGAAAGATCATCAGAGACACTGTGTGATGAACTGGCCACAACCCCCATTCCACAACCCCCTGCGCTGCTCAGGGGGAGGAGGTAGAGAAATTGGGAGTGAAGTTGAGCCCAGGAAGAAGGGAGGGATAGGGGGAAGGTGGTTTTAGTTTTGTTCTTATTTCTTATTACCTCAACCCGTGATCCTTTTGTCCTGTTTTCTCCCCCCGTCCAGCTGAGTATTAAGAATCATAGAGCAGCTTGGTGGGCACCTGGTGGACAGCCAAGTCAACCCACCACAGGTAGCATGACCCTCTGGGATATCAGACACTTCTCCCAGTTTGGTGTCATCTGCAAACTTGCTGAGGGTACACCCTGCCCCATGATCTAGATCATTAATGAAGATATTAAACAAGACTGGACCCAGTTTTGATCTCTGGAGTATACTGCTAATTGCTGGCCTCCAATTAGCCTTTGCACTACTGATCACCACCCTCTGTGCCCGACCATTCCACCAGTTTTCAATCCACTGCACATCCAGCTCATACATCAACAGCTTCTCTGTGAGGATCTTATGAGAGACGGTGTCAAAGGCCTTCCTGTAGTCCAGGTAGAGAATATCTACTGCTCTACCCTCATCTACCTGGCCAGTCACTTCATCATAGGAGTTTATTAAGTTAGTCAACTATGATTTCCTCTTGGTGAAGTCATACTTACTATTTCCGATTATATTCTTGTCCTTAATCTGCCTGGAAATGGATTCCAGGATTAGCTGCTCCATCACTTTCCCAAGGATCAAGGCTGTAGTTCTCTGGGTCCTCCTTCTTTTCCTTCTTGAAGATGCAGGTGGCATTTGCTTTCTTCAAGTCCTCAAACACTTCTCCTAGTCATCATGACTGATCAAAGATTGTTAAGAGTGGCCATGCAATGACATCTATCAGCTCCCTCAGCACTTGTGTGTGCATCCTGTTTGCACCTTGATGTCTTTGACATCCTTCACCAGATTCAATTCCATTTGGGCTTTGGCTTTCCTGACTTCATCCCTGCATGCTTGGACAATGCTTCTGTATTCCTCCCAGGTTACCAATCCTTGTTTCCACCCTCTGTACAATTCCTTTTTGTCTTTGAGATTAACCAGGAGGTCCTTGTTCCTCCTCGTAGGCCTCCTGACATTTTTGCATGACTTCTTATTTGTTGGAGCTTGTTGTTGGAGCTCTCTTAAGCTTGGAGGCCCCTCATCTCTCTAGGGCCTTATCCCATGGGACTTTTCCAAGCAGATCTTTGAAGAGGCCAAAGCCTGCTCTCTGAAGTCCAGGGTTCTGAGCACATTTTCACTCTCCTCCGTGCCCTTGGGATAACGAACATCATCTCATGGTCACTGCATCCAAGGCTGCCTTTGATCTTCACATCCCCAGTGAGCCCCTCCTTGTATGAGGTCCAGCAGGACACCTCTTCTTGTTGGCTCCTCTATCACTTGGAGGAGGAAGTTATCACCATTGCACTCCAGGAACGTGAAGGATTGCTTATGCACTGCTTTGTTGTTCCTTCAACAGATATCACAAATAACATTTTAACATATATCACAAATATTTTTAACACATGCCACAAATAGTATTTTTAGTTATGTGATTATTGGAAGCTGGCTCAAAATCTAGAAATTCATAATATCTGCGTAAAAGATATTGTCTTCTGGATATAAAACGTGTAGGCCACATTTATCATAGTATTTAGTGGAACGTAATAACTAATTCCTTGTCTGTGTTTTGCTTTTAACCTCTACAATTAGCTCTAAGAATCACAAGTGCTTATAAAAGAATTGCTTCTGAAATTTTCATTATACTTTTCTCAGCTTTTAAAGATCACTTGTCTTCGAGTACCAAATTTCACTAGTCCTTGGGCATCTGCTTTAAAGAGTTTTTACTACATTTAGTCACAGTCCTTTTTATTCTTTGAAGACACTTGTAAGAGAATAATTTTCTCTGGAAAAAAGAATCCTGTTAAGGATCTACAACTTCAGAAAAAATTGATATCACAAGGCAGCATTTATTACCTAACTGCCTCAGTGATGTCAGCATTAATATAGCATGTAGTATGAGGGTCTGGAAAAAATACAGCATCTTCATGATGATATAAGGAAGATGAACATTTAGAATAGGAACTTGGAGGAGGTGGAACTATTAATATAATAAATTATGATAGAATTTATACAAACTCTAATCTTCTGTACTTGGTTGCTCCCAATAAAAAAAAAAAAGACCTTGAGATAAAATATATTTGACATTGATACGCATACCCTTTGGAGAATAAAAAATGACCAACTCCCTGGCTTTTACAGCTTACAATACATCGTTTCTGACAGAATAATTATGATGTCATAAGCTTTTTTTTATGCTTCAGAAACATTCACCTGCACCACATTTTACATTTCAGAAGTGCATGGACTGTATCAAGAATTACGGATATTGTAAATACAGATTTCTATTTGTTCAAGATAATAATGCATCTAGGTGAAAATTCTTGATCTGCCTGAATTTCAGAAACATGGACCGTGATATAACATGGATCTTTAATACAAAATAATATTAAGAATTAGATATAATTCGTGAGATTCTTCATGATAAATTGAGTTTATATACAATGTGTATGAAAGATAATGGCCTGCAGCTTTTCTAACATTCATCAGAATGTTGTGGAGTACTTTGTACTACGAGTGCATACACAGTACTAAGATTGCTAAAATCATTAAAAGACAATGGCAGCACTGATAAAAAATTCCCTTTTATATATATACACAAATATATAATGCGTATCTTGCCAATGATGTCATTTTTCTCTTTAATCTTCATGTTAGGATATGCCTAAGGCTTTGTTCTTTTCCCTCTCTTGTCCTCATCTTTCTTCCTCTAAGATTTTTTTATTGGAAATTTCAACATTGATCATCACATATATGGATGACATCCTCCTTCAGATCACATCTCACAAGCTTCTCTGTCTTTTGGTTTCTGTTAAATGTTATCCATAAAATTAGCTTCTTATTCGTTGCTAAAACAGCTGAAATATACCTTTACTAGCCAAAATATCATAATTATCTTCTCTATGTACTTACTAATTATTTTTTAAGAAATGTAAAACCTGATTGCCTTTTTACTTTCTTGAACTTCATACATATGAGAACATTGATTTCAAAAGAGTTAGTTATTCTTATCAATTTAAGAGGTGGGATAGATAACCAGACCTTTTGTTGTTCCAACATTAGTAAGCTTGGAATTATTATTACTCTTTAATTTTAATTTCTTCTTGAAGATTTTCCCATAAGCTGTTTCACTTTCAATAAAACACTGTTTTGTATTAAAAATTACTCACTAGAGAACTCCAAACGTGCTTCACAGATGCCAATAATTGTAGCTGAAATTATCCTTCTCAATCTTGAAATAATTTTGATTGAAAATTATATTTTTTAAACAACTTTTATTTATTAAAATTATTGTCGTGTTTTTACCTCAGCTGGCAACTAAGCACCACACAGCCGCTCACTCACTTCTCACTGGAGGGATGGGGGAGACAATCAGAAGAGTGAAAGTGAGAAAACTTGTAGGTTGAGATAAAGACAGTTTAACAGGTAAAGGAAAAGCTGCGCACACAAGCAAAGCAAGACAAGGAATTCATTCACCACTTCCCATGGGCAGGCAGGTGTTCAGCCATCTCCATGAAAGCAGGGATCCATCATGACTAACAGTTACTTGGGAAGACAAATGCCATCACTCCAAACACACCTTCTTCTTCCCCCAGATTTATATGTTGAGCATGACATCATATGGTATGGAATATCCCTTTGGTCAGTTGGGGTCAGCTGTCTCAGCTGGGTCCCCTCCCAACTCCTTGTGCACCCCCAACCTACTCGCTGGTGGGGTGGGGTGAGAAGCAGAAAAGACCTTGACTCTGTGTAAGCGCTGCTCAACAATAACAAAAACATCCCTGTATTATCAACACTGTTTCAGCACAAATCCAAAACATAGCCCCATGCTAGCCACTCTGAAGAAAATTAACTCTATTCCAGCCAAAACCAGCACAACAGTAAAAAATGCATCCATGGAATTGTATAATTCACTTTTATTTTCTTCTACTGAGAATACAAACACATATGCTATTATTTAATTGCAGTACAGAGCATGAAAAAATCAAGACAGTTATGACTGAGATATCTTAATGTGTTATTCCTGATATATGTTAATGTTATTCCTCTTGGTTACCTGAATCAAGGGAGGAGGAAATGAATCAGAGAATTAAATAGTCAGGAAATATGATGTGAATAAGTAATTTGTTGCATTGTATGGAGCCAAAAAGAACTTAAATGGCATACTGCACTGCTGTCTCTAACTCTTGTCTTTCTGCTTTGTCCTTCACTACTCTTTTGGCAAATGTGGAAAATTCTTATACTTGCTAATCCAAAGATTGATGATAATTTCACACTTTGCCTTGATTTTCTGAGAGCTGCACCCCTGCATTCTTTGTGATTCAGTAATGGTATTGAAAATTCATTTTCATATGAGAATTATGTTTTGAAGATGGCCTGATGACTGAAAAATGTGGTCAAACACTCCTGTTTGTTAATTATCCTGTTAATACTGAGGTAAACTGCTAAATATAGTATGTTCAAAATGCACCAAAGTGAAATAATTTTTTTGCCATGTATAACTGAGACCTTCACAAACAAGTCAGGAGTCAAGACTTATTAACATCATGAGTCTTAGAAAGATTGTGCTTTTTTGATTGTTTTTCTTCATCTGAAAAAGGCTATTCAAATGTCACACAAATTAAAAGTAAATATCAGTTCATATATGTGTGTGATTATCTATCCTCTCCTGGCTAACACATTTTTCATACTCGGCTATCCTCCAGTTGCTCATCACTGCCTTTCTTCGCCCTCCATGCTTCATACAAGCTGAACCACTCATATGTCTCCACAATGCCTTTCAGTCAAAACTAGCTACCAAAACTCTAGTTTTTTTAATTTTTTAAAGTAATCATATGGCTCATTTTTTACTCTAAGACATTAGGGACTGTTCTCACAATCAGATGAGACTGTGGTTTCAGGATACAAAACCTTAGTCCATATTTGCTTATTTTTGGCATTTCTCGTCTTTCACCACCTGTTCCCATTTCTGTGCCATGCATAGAGTACTCATACAATGCATTGGCATCACTGCCTGTGATATGCTGTGAAGCAGACAGAAGATTCAGTCCAATTAAAACATACAAAAATTGTTTGTTAATTCCTAAAAGTAGTTGTGCAAGTCCTATCAGCCACAAAGAATGAGCAATGGAACAGCAATGGAAAAGGAAACAAGAAAAATATATTCACATAACCTATGTAAATAAGAATTTTTCTATTATTTCAGCTTCTCAGAGAAAAAGAATTTTGGAGAAAAAAAAATAGAGAAAATGTTAATGTAACCGGAGTATATCCTTAATCCAGTAAATATGCTAACCTTTTTTTACAGGTCCATTGCAAATGAAAGAAAATGAATTATCAAACCCCAATAATGTATGATCAAAACCAGGTGCAAAGACCTGAGTAAAGCAAATGTTAAGCTTAAGTAACTGAATTTCTTATTTCAGCTGCAAAACCCACACTAAGCAATGCAGTATAAATGATATATTTTATTGTCAATTTTACCTTTCACAGTTGCTGGTGAATTTGGAATTTATAGAGACTTTGTGATATTTAATAGAATCATAGAATCATAGAATGGTTTGGGTTGGAAGGGACCTCAAAGATCATCTAGTTCCAACCCCCCTGCCATGGGCAGGGACACCCTCCACTAGACCACGTTGCCCAAAGCCTCATCCAACCTGGTCTTGAACACTTCTAGGGAGGGGACGTCCACAACTTCTCTGGGCAACCTGTTCCAGTGTCTCACCACTCTCACAGTAAAGAATTTCTTCCTAATATCTAATCTAAATCGACCCTCCTTCAGCTTAAACCCATTACCCCTTGTCCTGTCACTACATGCCCTTGTAAACATTTCCTCTCCACCTTTCTTGAGGGCCCCCTTCAGTTACTGGAAGCCTGCTATAAGGTCTTCCCAGAGCCTTCTCTTCTCCAGGCTGAACAGCCACAACTCTCTCAGCCTGTCCTCACAGGAGAGGTGCTCCAACCCTCTGATCAGCTTCGTGGCCCTCCTCTGGACTCCCTCCAACAGCTCCATGTCTCTCTTGTACTGGGACCCCCAGAGCTGGATGCAGTACTCCAGGTGGGGTCTCACAAGAGCAGAGTTGAGGGGCAGGATCACCTCCCTCGACCTGCTGGTCACACTTCTTTTGATGCAGCCCAGGACACAGTTGGCTTTCTGGGCTGCAAGCACACACTGCTGGCTCATGTTGAGCAATAGCAAAGGACTTTTTCTCAGGAACTGAATAAGGACGTCATATATATAATATATATATATTCTCATATATAAAGTGGGAAGAACATAAGCTCTCAGAACTGGGCTTTACATTGGGTGCACGCTGGGTTGCCTAAGCAAGGTAATCAGAAATAACATGTGTGTAGGCATAGACATTAAGTTTCATAGAATCACTGAGTATCTGAAGTTGGAAGGGACCCATAAGGATCATCAAGTCCAACTCCCTACTCCTCACAGGACTACCTAAAACTAAACCACATGACTAAGAGCATCACCCAGACACTCCTTGAACTCTGACAGGCTTGGTGCCATGACTGCTTCCCTGGGGACCCTGTTCCTGTGACCGACCACCCTCTCAGTGATGAACCTTTTCCTAATGTCCAGTCTGAACTTCCCCTGATACAATTTCATTCCATTTCCTTGTCTCCTACCACTGATCACCAGAGAGAGATCAGCATCTCCCCTTCTGCTGCCCCCCTTGAGGAAGCTGTACATTGTGATGAGGGCACCCCTCAGCCTTGCCTTCTCTAAGCTGAACAAACCAAATGACCTCAGCTGCTCCTCCCAAGTCTTGCCCTCGAGACCTTTCACCACCTTGGTCACCCTCCTCTGGACACACTCTCATAGTTTGATGTCCTTCTTGTATTGAGGCGTCCAAGACTGCACACAGCAGTCGAGATCGGGCCACACCAATGCAGTATAGAGTGGGACAATCATGTCCCTCGACCAGCTAGCTATGCTGTGCTTGGTGCACCCCAGGACATGATTGGTCCTTTTGGCTGCCAGGGCACAATGTTGACTCATATTCAACTTGCCATCAACCCAACCGCCCAGATCTCTTTCCACAGGACTGCTCTCCAGCTTCTCATCCCTCAGTTTTCATGTGTAACAAGGATTCCCCCATCCCAGGTGGAGAATCTGGCATTTGCTCTTCTTAAATTTCTGTTTCACTGTATCTAAACTTTCATTATATCTAAATTGAAATAGGCTTTCAGTCTCTGAAATCACAGGTGTACCAAACCATGACTGGTGACCAGCTGCTGAGAAGAGCATATCTAAAGTTAAAAAAAAATTAAAAAAAAAAAAAAGTTATGGAAAAAATATACTGCAGACTCTAGTCCATTTCTTTTCAGCTAAGGTCTTGGAACTGTTGTGAATGTTATTCACTTTTTTCTTGATACCTCCTTGCTAACTTCCTGCATACGCCTCCAACACCATATATCTATCCCATCTTTCTCATTAGCAGGTAATTCAGTAGATTTATTACAGTGTCAAAAATAGGGTTTTTTTTTCTTTAACAGCTTTGTCTCTTTTACACCACATTTGAATTCCCAATAAATATTCATTCATTAATTGTAATATATTTAGTTAAAATATGTTTAGACTGTGTTTTTCTTACAGTGGAGGGTGTTTATATGATTAATTTTGAAAAACCTGGTAACCATTTTTCTTAACAATACACCTGTTAGGATTAAGGTTGATATTCAGATGTCTAAACCTATGTGTCAGTGACAGAGGTATGTAACCTCTGTCACAGGTTACACCCTAGTTTAGGGTCCTGTTTTAATCAAAGAACATCAGGTCAGTATCATGAATCTAAACAACTGTGATTGTCTGTGTTGACTAAGGGATGCTAAGCTTGCCTGCAGAGACCCTATTGCCATTTGAGGTGACCAAGTGTCAGGGGAGAGAACTGGAAGATCAGACAAAGGACCTGTGGGAGACTTTTACCTTCTGAAGTAAAGGCCGTATGTCCAGCAGGATGTCTTAGAACACCGTAAATGCTAATAAATGTTTATATGAGAGTAATTAATTGAGCTCTAGACCACTGCTACTTGTTTTGGACACATGTGTATGCTTGTGTGTATGTCTGCATGTGGTGGTGAGTGGCAGAAAGAATGTCTCTGTAATTAAATGCATTAGCTGGGCACATGAAGAAAATGTCATGGTTAACACTTCAGATCTTATTTTTGCTTAATCTTTTAAACGTTGTTCTTTTTCTGATTCTATTATTATAATCAGATATACTTCAAAATGTGCAAAATGATTGCTTTTCTCACTACAAAATATTTTTAATGCAGCATTATGTGTCTTTAGCTCCTTTGATAATTATATTTGCTGTATTCCTAGAAACATTTTTCTATGCATATACATTATGTGATTTTTATCTGAGAAGGAAAACTAGACATATGTCTCAGAATAAATGCAGCTTATATTTAAATTCAATTTCCTAATCCATTATACATCTGTAGTTGTCATATAATTTCAGCGTAAAAAAGATTGTATATAAAATATCTCTAGTTTTCTCCAAATACAAGCACCCAATTATATGAGATTTAAGTGCAGAACATAAATGCAGACATTACAAATATTATGCAACTATTATTTCAGAAGATTTTATTTTATGATAACTAGTGTTTAGACTTTGATAAAGAAATAATAGTGGGGGGTGTGTGCAGAAAACAAGGTGCATGAGTTACACATGTCTAGGATGATTTTTCTACAAAACTAATCCTTTGGTAAAGTAGATTGCAATTTTGCAACTGCTTTCAAGGAGAGCAGGAATCAAGCAAAAATTCTTATTGTTAGGACTTTAGTTAAACATACTATGGTGGCACATAAAAAGAAGTCAAAACAGGTTTGGGGTTTGGGGGAATTTGTTGTTGTTTCTTTTTTTTATACTTTCTTTTGCCAGAGCGGAAGAATATGAACAGGACTATCTGTTACAGGACAAATCCTTTGATAATTTTGATGACAGAAAGAAAAAAAAAAATAGCAGAGACATTTTACTTAACTAAACTAAAGGTTACATATATCAGTCAATGTAGTTCAGAAGGTTGAAGATTAAATTAGCAAAGTAATTTGATATTGTGTTAGGCTTTATGTGCTGTGTACTGTGATTACCTGTTGCACCAAAGAAAAGTTAAATATGGGGGGTGAGGGGGGAAGTAAAACTTCAATAGGCATTATTTATACCTATGAGTTTTAAAAACATGGAGGTTCCAAGCTTTCTTTGACTTTCTTTGACTACAACGATTATGGAGACACCAATAGTATTTTTTCATTTTTCATTTTTCAAATTCCATTTGTTTCCAAGTGACTATTACAGAAAACTGTGTCATAAAAAACAATTCTGTATATAAGCCTACAAGTTTTCTTATTAAGGAAAAAAAAACCCACAACAAAAAAACCAAAACCCAACAGTTAAATAAAACCTCAGAAAATATAAAAGCACAAAGACACAACGAAAGAAGGAAATAAAAAGGTTATTGAGATCCTGATTGTTATGTGTCAAAACTCAATTGTCCAAGTCTGTGTAACCCACAGCTATGGCCTTCCAGGGTGTTTAATTTCAGTAGTAGTCAAAGGCTTCACAAAGTGAGGCAATGTCCAAAACAAAGTAACAAAATGAAACGCTCGCATTCTGTTTTGGACTGTCCACCTCAATTGTAGCCTAGTCCTTGCAGGCTAAGAAAAAAACATATTTATTTGTTTGGGGTTCTGTTTGTTTGTTTCTCTACCTGTTATATTACATTTGTGATATAAAACAAATCTGTGGAACTTCTACAGACAGTCTGTAACAGTTTGTTTCTGCTGCTCCTTCCCCCTCACACTTCCCCCCCTGCTGCAGCGTGCACCTAGTCCTCCGGGATAAACCTACTCCAGTGTGGGCTCTCCACAGGCTGCAGTTTCCTTCAGGAAATATTTCCCTGCTGTGGCGTGAGGTCCTGCACGGGCTGCAGTGTGGATATCTGCTCCAGTGTTGTCCTTTCCACAGGCCGCAGAGAAATACCTTCTCCTTTGTGGTCTTCTCCAGTGACTGCAGGGGAATCTCTGCTACAGTGCCTGGAGCACCTCCTCCCCCTCCTTCTTCTCTCACCTTGGTATCTTCAGGGCTCTTTCTCTCACATTTTTTCTTACTCCTCACCCTTAGGCAGTGTTTTGCACTTTCTTAAATACATTTTCCCTGAGGTGCCCCCACCTTGTCTGTGGGGCTGAGCCGTGCCCTGCGGTGGGCAGGTTGGATCCGGCTGGAACTGGCTGTGTCCAGCACGGGGCAGCCCCGGCCTCTCCTCACAGAGGCCCCTGCAGCCCCCCCGCTGCAAAAACCCAGCTGCATAAATACGGTACAAATGTGCACAAATAATCCTTGCTGATTTGTTTGACAGAGGGCAAGGTATACATCTTCTGATCTTGCTCAGTTTTCAGGCATGTAAAAAATTCAAGCGTTCTTATTGTGTCAGAAACCAACTGTATAGTGAGGGTGTTTTCCGGTGTTACAATGTTGGATACGTGCAGTGCTATCCTGAGTGTGATTAATCAACACTGCTTCCAGTGAGAAGCAGTAAGAAGTTGCAAGGACTACGGTACTTTGTCACGACTCATTATAATACTTCAAGGAGGTAATGTTGAGGGAAATTTCAATAAATTTTACATAAAATACATCCTTTCCTCTTCTTTTTGCATCTGTTTGTTAGATTATAACTGCAAGACTTAGAGGCCAGTTGCAATGCACATCTCATGCTCATAAGCACATTTTGACTTCAGCAGACATCCTGGGAAGTTTCCTGGGGTCATTCTCAGATGTTTTATACACCAGTGTAATGAGAACCGAGTAAGAACTACCTTTTGTTGTCAAAGGCCTCCCTGCTGCTCTTGCCCAAGTGGCACAGAACAGCTTGCATCCCCAGCGCCTGAGAGATGTGTCTAAGAGGTGTAACACTGACCCTTATTTTCCCCAGGGCTCCATGTGAAATGCCTCAGATAGGAGCATTATTTTATTCAAAACCAAAGGTTCAGAAATATTATGAGGGCTATACTGAAGCAGTGTTTTTAAAGTGTGAAAACAGTTGTGTGTTTTATTCTCCAATGCATTGCCTGAGGGTTTGTTGCAGTTTTCGAGACTGCAAGGGCTACTGGGAGAGCAATGAAGGATTCTACAGAATGTAAGCAGACAAATCTGTTACACTCCTGTCTGTATGGGCTTTTGGCAACCTGACTTTCTTCAAGGGAGCTGTGTATAATGGCAGAAAAGAGAGCTAAACTGATACCTACCAATTAAGGAACAGGGATGATCTGGGATCTTGTACTCAAACCCACTGCTGTTTTATTTAGCAGTGTAGATCTACTCAGGTATCTCTGTCCATAATGCTTGGGGATCAAACAGCTTTTGAATTTTGACATTAAGATATGACACCAAGGGAAAAAAATAAAGTTTTAGAGACAAAGGAAACTCCAGAAACTAGTACATAAAATATCCACAGCGCTATATAAGAGGGTAATGTTTGAAGTAAGAATTGCTGAAAAGGTTGAGCAAGGTGAATAGAGAGTTTGGTAACTTCATTTAGTTAACTAAGTGAGGCTCCAGGAACTGACTACCCCATGAGCACTGTATGAATAAGAGTGTGAACACAGCCTGAAGAAGCAATGTGCCTGCTCAGGACTTCATTCACAGGAGCTGTTCACAGAGATCCACATAACAGGAAATACAAGAATTCTGTACTTAAACACTAGCCTAATGTTTCCAGAAAAGAAAATTTAAAACTTTCAGCTCAGGTTTTAAGGCAATTAGAAGAATATTAAATCTTATTGTAGACTTCAAAGCTGTTTAACCTGTCAGTTTAATCACAGCCTTTCATAGCCGTGCTGGATACCTCTATCTATGAATGCTGTTAGCAGGTCCTATGGACTTTCCCAGGAGTAAGACAAATGGCCATAGATTAACTTCACACCAATGCCCAGTGCTTCCAAAGAGTAAAACTGGAGAATGCATATCTTCTATGAAGATGCTCTTCTGTAGATATGAACTATTCTTTACCATAATTTCCTGTCTGATGAACTATTAAAAATGTTATGGAAATCTGGTTTTCAATTCTGATAGCATAAACATCTGCTGGAATCTTACTTTACACTGTCTGGGACACGAGAGTTTATCCAGTGGCTATGCAGATTTAACTAAAAAATTGGAGGACAATATACCTGAGCAAGGAAAGGAAAAACAGAATATCTGTGTTAATGTTTTCAGTTTGAGACCAGAACTGAGTAAATCCCTTCAGATTTTATGTTGGTTTTATCCTTTCCTTTCTGTGATCCAAGTGTCACTACTGGAGTTTGGATCACACTAAAACGAATCACGTTTTTTAAAAGTTCAAGACCTGGTAACCTGAAACAGATATTTTTGTGTGAAAAGAAAATAAAGTGGGTTTTAGATGAAACTAGAGTATACAAGAAATGAAATATTTTGTTTACTTTTGGAGCTAAAATTATTGTCTTTTTTTTTTTTTTTTTTTTTTTTTTTTTTTTTTTTTAAACAGTGCTTTAAAGTGCTGAGAGGAATATTTCATTTAGAAGAATGTTGAAACAAAGAATTTTGGTAGTTCCAAAAGGTAATGTTTCTTTGTTAAGCTGTCAGAATGAAATGTTTTGATATTTTAAAATTATTTCTTCCTTCTGGCCAAAGGTATTTGCAACATTTGCAAATGGGATTCGATCTCCTAATAGCTTCTGTTTCCTTATTCCTCTGTTTTTTGATAAATGTTCCAACCAACCAGAAAATACTCGTTAATCACATTAGGAACATTTTCTAAATCTGCTAGGTAAAGAAGGACTAGTCCTCAGAAAGCAGTAGTGACTGTATTAATTATTTGAGACTATAAGGATTCAAAGTCTTCTAAATGCAGTGTCAGTGCTTTTCTGTAGACACTGAAGTTACCCACTGATTTTGAAAAAGATGAGTCATGGAGACAGGACATTCTCACTGAATGTTAGAAGTCAGAAGGAGAAATTGGTCTATTTTTAGATTATATTACTAGGCTTTTTCAGAATGGCTCTAAATTAGTCCATTGAGTGTTTCATTCTGCCTGTCTCATTTATTGTAGTATGGGATCAATTGTCCTCTGTAGTGCCAATTTCTGTTGACAACTCTGTTTGTTAGGTTAAAGAGGCTACTTAATTTTTACAGTGCTTAAAATCTGATGAGATGAGCCCAGTATTTTTTATATATGTAGTAAAGAAAATTTTGCTGATTACAAATGCCAATGGGCAGGATTCTGCAGCTAAGTGTAGGTGTCTAATGACACTTCAGATATTGTGGAGTATCCTGTTCGGATTTCAGCTTTTTTGGGGGAGGGGGTGTTGTTTGGTTGGGGAAGATATTGGGGGGGGGGGGTCCCCCATAAAAATACAGGTTTTTAGAAAGTCCAGTGTTCTATGTTATACCTACCAGATTCACCCAGAGGTATGGTACAGCCTAAGGTTTATCAAGAGCTTTATGTTTAGCAGTGAAATCCCGTCATGTGTTAAAATAGCCTTAGTGCCATTTCCTAAAGACTGGGTTCCACTGTCAGTTTAGGTATTAAGATATCTCAGGTATCTTAATGCAAGTATGTATGACATAACATGAAGTTTTCCACTGATTATGATTGGAATTTAGAAACCTGCTTTATATGTATGCACCTACTTTTACACCTTTATTTGGGTGAGACCTGGTGCTGAATCCAACCCTTGCAAATGTTAAAAACAAACAGAAGACAAACTAAAATCCCTTGAAAACACCCAAACAAAAACCCCAACACACTCAAGTCATTAAGAGACAAAAAAACCCCTGAAATTGTATGAATCATCTTTATTTTTTCTATTAATACAACTAGAATTACTAATTTCCTTTGTTATATTTTTGTGACTACAATTACAGAGCCTAAACAAAATATTATGTGAAAACCACAGAAAGAGCTTCAGAGTGTCTTGAAATCAGTGCAATTTCTCTTTGATAGTATAACTAATTTTCTCTAGAGGGTATCTGCAATTTGTTAACACACTGATTTATTTTCCTGAGGGAAGGCTCCAGCTTTCAGTTCTGGTAAATTGTCACCTAGCCACTGCAAGAGTAACACCTATAAATTTGCTCTAAGACCTGCTCAGTCTGAGCACAGAAAAGTCATTTAGCAATCATAACTTATACTCAGAGGAGCTGCTATCTCAAAAAATGCTACAGCTACCTCTCTAACATACCCTGCTAACAACTCTCTGTAACAGTTGCACAGCATGTGAACACAACTGATCCTGCATACCACATATTTGTAACAATATAATGTTACTGAATGTCACTTGCAATACCGTCCTACTTTCTTTTTTTATTTTTTTTTTTTTTTTTTTTTTTTTTTTTTTCTACACACACAAAATCCAAAAGCTCCAGCTGAGTTGTCTCATTTCAGAGCAGAAAACAGAGGCCTGGGAGAACGTGAAAGGAAATGTCACTATTGTGTTGTTTGTGGTACTAGGTGGTAAATCAGAAAATATCTTCTTAATATTCATGTTCATCTCCTCCTTCATGAATTATTACCCTTTCAAAACAAAATAAAAACTCTGAAATCATTATACCTTGGTGTGTTATTGATGCTATTTTAGTTACAAATCCAAAACACAGCCTGATACAGGCTGCTATGAAGAAAATTAACTCCATCTTAGCCAGACCCAGTACATGGCTTAGTATTTTAAAATGTCTAAAGCCAGCACCACAGTTACTGTTTTCGCCTTGTCTTGAATCCTTCCTGTCTGATCTACATACACTCTTCTAACTACTTAAAAAAAAAAAAAAAAAAAAAAAAAAATTATTAACAATTCACCTTTACCTAAATTCATAAACCAAACTTAACTTTCCTCATTCTCCTCCCTAAGACTTCATCCTGCAGCACGTTTTCACTCTTGCCTGCATCATTTTAAGGAAACACGAGTAATTCTCTATCCTGAGAATCCTTAAAACACATTACAGATTTCAAAAATATATAGTCTGGAGCAACAGATTTACTACTGTTTTATATATTCATTTGAATGTTATTGCTTGCTGCTCGGACAGAAAGAGCAGTTCATATTTATATAGAAATGAAAATTTATATCGGGACCACTATTTCACATCCCTTTTAGGCCAGAAATCCACAATGGCAGCTAGCAGTACTGCAGCCTCCAAATGTGGGAAATTGTACTAGAAATATGAAGATTGTTATGAATGAATAGTAAGTGGTAGACTATGTGTGTAGAAACAAAAGGTTTTTTAAAAAATGGACAGAACTATGAAAGTAGGATGCATCATGATTCCTTGTCTAGTAGGTTGTCCAGATTGCAGCACATATCCATGTGCTTCTCGGAAGACACAGACTGAATGATAAAGGATGGTAAGTAAATCTTGATGGCTCACAAAGGTGCGTCAGCATGGAGAGACTAATTACTCTGGGCTCCTGAAAGCCTCAAAAAGTCATATTCACAATCTGTATATGGTCACCAGGTTGGTGTCTGCTGCCCACTCTACCAATGTAAAAAATCCTGGACAAGGGTGCATGGATGTAGATGTCCATGTTTGTCTGCAAGCTGGACAAACCGCTTGAATCAACATGTCTTAGTGTTAGTAGGTATGTGGGTATGTGTGAGAGTATGTGAACGTTCTGAAATAAAATCATCTTCCCCTCTTATACCTCTTATGCTGTGCTTTGTTACACTGTTGCAAAATTATATCCTACACAAAGACTAGAAACATTTTAGTCAAAATAACAATGCTCAATGGCAATTGATGCTGCATTCCAAAATTGCATGTGTAGAACTAGGCAGGATCAGAAATCTTCTATTACAAAAGGCTTCCGAAGTAGATATCCCTTTTATGAAACTGATAACTTGTGTAGGTAATCAGATTAAAAAAATAAAATGGAATAGATATTATTCTTTATCTTGAGATTAAAAAGTAATTAAAGTATTTATAATATTCCCCAAATTCTCCTGGGAGTGTCAAAGTGAGACTTCTCCATTGCTTTCGCTTTCATAGCAAGTATCAGTTTGATGCTTCTCCCTCAGGCAGAAGGTAAAACTGCATTTGCAAATTTCCTGTTCAAGAAACTGAACAATTATTCCACAAGGAATTTTTTCCTTCTTGCAAAACAATCATCTTCCATTTTTGTCCAAATTCTTGAGGTAAAGATTATTTCCAATAAAAATACATTTAATAAGCAATGGTTTTGATTTTGATTTTAGCTCTAGTCACGATGTTGTCAGCAGGACTGAAGAGCGATGGTTCTAAAGTCAGCTATGCCTTCAGCTGCTTGGACAAATACAGCCATAACAACTGTAACCAGAACAATTTCTCTTGGTCAGTTCCTGGACTATTCAGGAAAATGTTTATCCATACTCAGTGGGAGTCTGAAAGGATTACTTCACATTTTGAAAATCAACAAGAAAAGCCAGGCTGAACTAATTAAAGATGGAAAAAAAAAATTCTGAAGTAATACAATTTCTGCATTGATACAAACGTTCTACATCCTAGCAGATGTAGAAGTAGATATAAATTCTGGGTATAGTGTTTATATAACTCAAAAAAATAATTTAAAACAAAATTTAAAAATGTAAAAATTATTCACTGTGGCCCTATAAAATGCTCAATTGTTGAATTTACTCCCAAAGTTCTCTGTACAGCCACTATAGAGTGATACATGCTGCTAAAAGGTACACCAGAAAGCTCATGCAGTGTCAAGAGCTACCAAAAGCTATGCAGTAACAAATATTGAGTATGATGTTGTGTTAGCGTAAACAAACTCTGAAGTGTAACTCACTACACAGAAGGAATAGGATTCAGTTATAGTGTCCAAACAATACAGTTTAATTATTTAAATAGCAGCATGTACATACTAGATGAGGTTAAATTTTCACATATAGATATTTAGCGCCATTTGTGGTGCCATAGGATATCCAACCTGGCTTCTGGCAGATGCTACACAGGACTATGTGTTTTCTTTAGGTACTGTGTCTTATCTTTTAATTACATACATATGTCTTACATATCCTGAGAGGGTTTAAATACCACTAGACACTTACGCATGGCAATTGAGCTCTGTATGTTTAAGCTCTTCTTACAGACAGTGAAGACCTTCTCAATACAGTTAGTGAGCTGTATATTTGTTCCCCTTTTCAAACTTCACGGTTGCTCCAAAATGCTGTGAGACTCCCTTTAGTCCTCTGACCTATGAGCTAATTCAAAGAGGATAGTCTGGACTCTTGTGATGAATAGCTAGAAGTTAAGCAGGGATATACTGAAATGGTTACGATGGAGATAGGCTTTTATTGTTATACACCTGACCCAACATTGTGCTGAGCTGAAACTCCTTGTAGATGTTTTCATTCACTCATGTTCCTAACTATTAGTCTTCTCTTAAATTCAAGTGCCGAACTGAACAGAATTTCCTATCTTAAGAACATGCCTAGACAAAGAAACAGCACCGTATACTCCTTGCAGTATAATGTAGTGCTGACGACACATATAAAGGAAATAGGAAACTTGAATTTAAGTTCTATTTCAACAAGAGTAAATCCAGAATGTACTTAGCAGGACAGAGCCTTAACAGCTGGGTTATGAAATAGGTGAAGTAAAATGGAGGAGGGGAATAAAGAATTCAGAGGAAGCTGTATGCCAGAAGCACCAGCGTCATGGACACCTAATTAATTTTATGTTAAAAAACAGTGGATTGAAAAATGAAGAGCTCTTTGAGAAGAAAACACTATGGAAGGCTGCCCCCTTCTAATCCTGCACTGCAAATTACAAATGCAATATTCCTCTAGTTTTCTCTCACTTTACGTTGCTCGTCTTCCGCCTCTTATGTGCAAAGACAAGTATTTTTCCAGTTTACTTGCACTTTGATAGTTTTTACACTCTCCTGAAATACAGTTTTGTTTCTGAATCATCTTATGCAGAACACAGTACTGAGCCTATCTTCAACACATCACGGATAAGAACTTCAACTCACACAATATTTTCTGAAAAAAGATGGGAGGCATTGAACTTCTCTTTTGACCAGCTATTTGAATGAAAATCATCATGGCTTTTTGTGCTTTTCATGTTGACAAGCTACACCAGGTTCTGAGCTAACCTCAGAATTGAGGTACGTCTGTCTTTCATCCTTGAAAGAAGATGGACCAAGCCATAACTAAACAAATGTCCAGACGTGAAATTTAAGGTAACTTAAGATCTCTTTTAGTCTTATCTGGTATTAACAAAGTATTAATCAAAAATTCAGCAAATTAGAATATTCATTACTGATTGTCTCTTAGGGAATACCTGGAACAGTTTAGCAGACGGTTCATAAAGCATAAAGTTAATACTGCAAAGTGAACTCTCAGATTAAAAAAGAGACCTTCGGCAAATGCCCCAGTGCTTGTAAATTATCCAAGATAACTCCTCACATATATGGTAGGTTTTTTGATCAGAGTTGACTTGTATTATATCAGAGAGGTAGAGTGATTTCTTTTTTATGAAATATGATGAAAATATTTCCATAAAATAGATACTCCTACTATCTTCAGTTCTGATACTTATTTTTCCCTGTCTCATATCAGCCAGAAACCAGGATTTAAGGAAAATTCACCTTGCCGCTCAGTACAGTAACAAGATTAGTCACCCATAAACAATTCATAAGCAATTCCATCTTTCATGGAAGCTATAAATTGGTACAACAAAACAACTTCATAGAAAGTTTGTCTGTAGGGTCGACTTGTTTTGCTCATATTTTGTCTCAGGACCATTGTCCAAGTTATATTCAAAATATTGCTGCTGCCAAAACAGAGAACACCACTTCTATGAAATCAAGGATTTGTTGTTACCCTAAATAAAATATTAGCAACCTAAGCAAAATATAATTCATTATAGCTCATTACACTAACACTTTACTCCTAATACAGAAAAGTCACATTAATAATATGCTTAAAATTCATAGACAAGAAAATATATTAATATCTACATCTTTACTTCAGACTTATTGTCGCCCTTCCAGTGTCCTCTGCATCATAAGGTTGATGGTGTCAGCTTCCTGAAGCAGAAAGATGATGCGTTCTGTGTGTTATCAGTGTCCCAAGTCTACACTATGAGGAGTTTGATGTTGGAGATCAGAGTCCTTTCATCCTCATTCTTCAAGTCTGATTGGGACTATTTTTATACATTTTCTTACTTCAGCCTGCTTCCTGGTCATTGGTATCCAGATAAAGTTCAAAAGTTGCCCAATAGCATCCCCCAACCTCAGCTGACATCAAGGCTATTGCTTGCTACACTATGACCATTTTGCTTGGTGAGACCTTTATTCTATGTGGTAATCACTGAACGGAAGCTGAAGCAGGGAAGGAAACAGTTACCTCAGTGGTAGATAGTTGTTACAGCAAGGAAAAATACACCTTGGTGGAAGCAAGCTTTGACTAGTTCTGAGGCTCCTCATGGTAATATCATTATGAAGCCAGCTTCTTGTACCAGCAATTAAAAAAAAAAAAAAAAAATCATATTTAACAAGTTATAACGCCATGCACAATAGGTTACATATTTCTTAATTCCTGGACTCAAATCTGGAATGAGAACAGCAGTTTTCTTGGTGAAGAAGCCTGGCCTGCAGCAGAGCACGGCTTGGCTCAGGACCTTCGATGTGCTGACTACAAGGATGCTAAGCAATCTCAACTGCTTGATTTGATGACCATTTGTCCTTGACTCATTTTTAGAAGAACAGTGTGTACATTGTGTCTATGACATGAAAAGCATCTCAAAAGCCATAATCTCACTGGATTTGAGCAGAATTTTTGTGGAAGGTTTATTTTTAACACAAAAACTGTCCTGTGTTAAATGTCAAGTCCTTTTCTTCACAACATGTGGGAACTAAAGCAATTGTAACATGGGGATATCAGAACAAAGAGGAAAAAAGGAAGAAAACCCATTCTATTCAACATTAGTGTCAGAAAAGGTTAAATAGTTTGGTAGAAAACTATAATAATTAAAAAATATATATTGATGGCATCACCCAGGTAGGATCATAGTTTAATTCTAACAAACTTATGACCTAACCAATTGAAAACAGAATCTTAAAATGAGAAACTCAGACTAAATTATTGAGATTCAGAAACATATATATATTTTCCAGGTTTTAAAAATAAAATTACAAAGCCTCATACTTTCTCCATCACAGTATATCAAGCTCCTTTGATGTTTTTATGGGCTAAGATGCCTAATATCCCTTTTTGGTAATCACTGTCACTTACAGTAGCAGATGTTTGATTTAAGAAGGTAATTTGTTAAATTCTGAGTAGCAAATTATATTCATACCGTACAGCTTGTTAAATGATTAGTATATAATCATATACTTATTCTTAGGTGTTTCACTTTTGGAACAGCTGAAATGTTTTGAAGATCTATTTTTTAACAAGGACATTAGCAAAGCTGTAACATAACTTTTCATCGTAATGAACAGATCAAAATTGTTTTCAAATGATTAGTAATCAATTCATTTCCTGATCAACATGATCATGCATGCATTTAAGTATTTTGCAGTAAAATACATCAAGAACATGTATTTATTGCAGTCATGCAGTTAAAAAAATCACAGGTATTTTTAAAAAAATGCTTTAAGAAACATCTGAGTAACTAACTGTTTTCTTTAACTGAATAACTGAAGATAAACATATATAAGTAAAAGTATGAAGTATGTCTGCCCAAATATATCTTTTTTGCAGGTGGTAACAGACAAAAGAACTAATGTACTGAGGCGTCAGTGTTGAAGACAACTATTAATCATCTAGACGCTTCCTTAAAAGAGCTTCATAGACACACTCATGTAATACAATTAACATATTCCTCTAAAACTATAGAGTGTGTATTTATGATCCAAAAATAGTATTTCTTTGTATGTAGAACTTACAGGATTTCAGCCTTTAGTAGAGCACCACCGACACAGAAATAGTAAAAAAATGAGTTTAAGATGATTAGGGATGGTTTGATTTTCCTGGTAATACCAGCTGTGCTAATTGTATAACTTATAAAAAGCATAGTGAAAAATAAGTGTGAGAGCACTGAAAGAAACACTGCTAATCTTCACTCAGTAAAATTAATAAATATGACAGAATTATTTTCTTTACTTTGGAATACTTTTTCCTTGTAAAGGCATAATTTTATGTTTTTATGCATTTTCTCTGCATGCATGCATATATTAGAAGGAGATGGACAGAAAGCAGCCGTAGTGCAAGAACAGAGATGCTAAAAGTAATATCTTATTATGCAAATAAAAGATTCATAAAAATAAATAAGATTTTTTTATTTGTTTCTTCACCTGGTTCACATCACCATGATGTGTAAAATTAATTACTCTGAACATTAGATTACCTATTCTCATTTATCTATTATTAAAAGTACTGTACTCTAATTAAAGCATGACTTACATATAAAAAGTCTATTTCTAATTTAATTTAAAGCAAGAACAAGTGAAGAAAAAAATAAATGTATATAATTTAATCACCATATCAGAATTTCAGAAAAGTAAAATTAAAATCTGAAGATAATGATGAAGCAGAGGAACAAATTCATCTACAATTGCAAAATCACTTAGTGCTTTCAAGTTAAGTAAATCAAAACAGCATTAAGAATGAAAGACAAGAATCTGATGCCTCTTACAAAGAATTGCGAACAAATATTAAGTAAACATTTATAGATTAGAAGTAAAACAATTTAATTATATATAATTTATTCTGTAAAGAACAAAATTTATATAATTAAGAAAGAAGTCAATTGTATAACTGTTGAGATAAATACTTGTTGTGGCTTAATCAAGTTTCAAGTCCTGCACCTCTAGTCAGAATTTCACTAGAACATTCAGAAACAGGAGACTCTGTGAACCTTCTTTGTATCATAATCCTCCAAACTTTTTGTCTTTGTAACTTGCCCTGAAAGTCCAGAGAGCTGATGCACTTACACCGTAGAAAAATTCTGCAAAACAACTTCTAATTACTAGACAGAAGATTAATTTTAAACAAAAAAAAATGTTTGCTTCATCCTTAACTTATACTTCTCATAACCTTATGGATAAGGCACACTCAGATTTCACAGAAAAGTAAAGAAAATCCTTCATGATCAAAGACTTAATCTCACCTCATCAGCTGGAGTAATGAGCGCAAGCTCAAGAAAAAGAGAAAAATCCTTCTTAAATCCTTTTTATCATCTGTTTTGCAAACATCCAAATGTGTTCAAACTTTTTGGTTCTGTTTTGCTATTCTATGTTATATAAGCAAAAAAAAGATTTGTTATTGTATTTGTATTAAAATTGCCTTTGGGAAAAATGTCACAATACATATTGACAGAATCCACAAATGCTTGTTCGATTCTTTTTCCAAAAGAGCAAAGTCCTGTTAAAGGAATTTTTACTGTTGTATCCACATCTTGGGTATATCATGATTGCCAAATTCATGTAGGCTATTTACTTTTTTTTTTGTTTTAATATTATTATGCAGCACAGTTAATTCATCAAAATGTTTAATTACAGATTGAAGCTAAATTACTAGGCCTATTCTCTTTGGTTCAGTTCAGTTTTTATACTGTGCTAGTGTTCTTTAGGGAATTAATTTCCCTAAAATGTTCAGTTTGGGGGTTTTTTTCTTCAATTTTTCTTTTTCTGATATTTAAACCTCACCTGCCTCACTTCCTTTGATTATGACATTTTTTTTTCTAGAAGTCATATTTATTCTTACTTAGTTGAAAAAAAAAAGCCACTACGGTGTTCAGAAATTGCGAACTTTTAAACATGTTTAGAGAAGAGCAATAAGGGAACAATCAATCAAAAGGTACAGCATAGGAATAGAAACTATTAATATGCCATTTTTTGCATATAAATAAATTGGAAAAATATGGGAGCTATAAAAAAGACAAACAGATATAGTGTGTCAGTAATTGTATATTCAATCTTTCTCTGTATTTATTGGCATTATATACATAATGGAATGTGAAGAGAGAAAAAAAGATGTAACAGTATTCCCAGAAAAAAAAAGGAACAGTGGTTAAAAACCATCAGGGATTATCTGTGTCTATTAATCAAGGAAGAATCCAAAAGGATTCTAGAGAAAGTAGGCTCTTCTTTTTGAAAAACTCTACCTTTCATAGGGAAAGACACTGGATTGTCGGAGAATTGAATTTACAGAGTTTTTTTATCTCAGTTGCTCAGAACTTTGATCATCAAATTCTGCAAATATATTTTAGGTTGTAGATATGGGTTATGGAAAATTATTTCACTCTAAAACTATGGCAAGAAAGTCATAACAGGTATTTTTACAAAGAGTTTATTCTTTTAAATATTTTACTTTGCTTAAGAAAATATCGAAAACCTTTCAAAACACAAATAAGTAAATCCACATAAAATGTACAATTATAAAAAAAACCTCTTAAATCAGCAGCTGAGGTGCTCCATCTCTTAGAAAAGTCTTGTTGACCTGAAGTTTTTAATTAAAAGCAGTTAAAATGGATGACAATTATTCAATATTTTCCATCACTTTTGGATGATGATGGACAAATTGTGCATCACAAATGTATCTATAGGGTGATATCACCATCGGTTTGCAGAGGATTGATCATTTTCAAAACCATTAGATTTCTTTGGATTGCTGCTGCTGCTGTGTAAAAAAGCTTTTTATATAACTGATAAACTACAGATAATTGATACCTATTCTCTAGTATGACTACCTCAAATCTCTAAAATTTAACTAATAAACTTCTAGAAATTGGTTAAAATTGTTAGTCCCATTATATATTGACCATCTTTTTCATGAGTAATCATGCAAGACATCTATTATCATTCAATGACAGAAATTTATTAGTTATTTCCAGCCTTATTTTATTCACAAATACCTTTATCTGTCTAATCACATCTCTATGTGAAAAAAAATAAATGACAATGTCTCTTCATCTATTAAAAAAAGTGTCTAAAAGAAAGAAAATTAAAGTCTTCACAACTATCCCATAGACAAATGTTAAAATAAATGACTTATAATTATAAAATAATTGTAAAAAATTAGAGAATAAAAAAGTTTGTTTGTTTGTAGCCTTTGGGGAAGAAACTTTCTGACAGCTAGGAACGGTGATAAGAGTTTTTGAAATATTCTTATATTTGCTATTTAAAGAAAATTACTCCAAATAAAAAATAGGTGGATAATAGACAGGATACCTTAAATTTCCCTCACATTACACTAAAATGTATTAAATAATAAATGTCAGATCCATAACTTTAAAGTAAAATAAATAATTAAAAAAAAAATCTTGTGGATCTCTTAAATGAAATCCATATTGCATTTCATTAAAATTTCTTACATTTTAACAACTTTGCCAACCAATGGTGAGATGAGTTTCTAATTGTTTTGACAGGATGTCATATCTCGTAGCATTTACATATAGCTATGTAAAGAAGCTATTTAGAATAAGTTAGTCATTTAGGGCGTCTATATGAGACCTGATAGAATGGAGAAAAACAAGCATCTCTGAAGTTTTATTCTATCTTAAAATGAATACCTATGGGAAATGAGATGTTCTCTGTTGTGTAACTCCAGTCCTTAGGTGAAGAAATTTTCCTGAAACCATCAACGTTTCTTCTTTTGGAAATTAAAATTCAAAGAAAAGAGCAAGAAATGAGAAGAAGAAAGAAAGGATGTTGTACAACTGATTCTCACCCTATTTTTCCATTAGGATATGGGTCTTAGGAACTAGACAGCTTTTGAGTCCCACATTTACAAAGAAGCATTTATTTGCATTAAAACTGAAAATGAAAGGTGAGATTTGCTTCTGATATCTTTATATGTGAATTACATCTGAGCTACATGCTGTGTCACCTCTGTCTTATTCAAGTAGAGTTGATAAAGAGTAAGAATATCTGGATACACTTGCCTTTGTATACAGTACTTCCAGGCTTTGCTCTACCAGCCTGTGACTTCACACTTGAATGTCACTGAAGACAGAAGGATATATGATGGACTATGAGGTTAAAATGTATTTTATCTGGTTACTGAACAAGAAATATTTAACATATATCTCTTTGAAGAAAGGTACTTCTAAACAAAAATATGTAATTCAAATCTTAAAGATATGTAGTTCTCAAAACATTCACTAGTAGAGCAGAGCTGTCATGATCATGTGGGTCTTTTCTGTAAATGTCTGATTATTTCTCCTTCCAGCTTGCTAAAAAGAGTTCCATGGTTTAGTTGGGGGGGGGGGTGTGTGTGTGTGCGCGTTTGGTTTTGGGTTGGTTTTTTTTAGCTATGTTACATGCATAGAAATGTAAAGAAACAGGCATTTTTAAAAAACCCTTCATCCTCAGTCCTCAAAATGTAATGAAATTTAACAAATGGCTTCAGTTCCTTCTTTCCAGCATTGTTGTGTGTACATTTCTTTGCAATTTTACTAAAAAATAGATGTTCCTGCAATCCATTTGAGTAAACTTTACAAGTGAGCTCAATTTAACAATTGTTTACAGCTCGAGACTAATATGTTCTTTGTACATTTGTTTTTCGTTCATCCAGTAAACATTATTCTACCTTTTATTGAAAGTTATTTCTTTTAGTGAATTTAGAAAACATCATGAGGTATATGCATAAGGTACATAACATATCATCATGGATATCAGAAGAATGCTGAAGAAAATGTAACTGATCTAATGGGACCTCATTGTCTAAAATAGATGTCATTTTCCAATGATTTGACAAAGAATGGTGACACAGAAAGGAGTTAGGATTGTACAGTTAGGTGTCAGAATGGCACAATTTCCTCTACCATGGGAAACACCATTCTGGTCCTCTTAGAATAAATATTTATTAAAATTTGATTTGTTAAAATTTAAAGTGACAAGAGATATATATATATCTGAAGTTAAACTGTGAAGCACCTTTTGTGCTGACTTCAGAAATGGCTTTATCTTTGACATTTGTTACTCAGCACTCACAGTAATTTCAAGGCCTATGGGAATTTTTAGTCCACCAGCTAGCTATTATACTTTACAGTAAAAAACCCCTTTTCTTACATTTAAATGTAATTTCCTGTATTTCAGTTTTGTGCCCATTGCCCTTTGCTCTGTCACTGGGCACCACTGAGGAGAGTCTGGCTACATCTTCTTTCCTCCTTTCCACCAGATATTTACACACAGAAATGAGATCGCAGGTGATCCTTCTCTTCTGTAGGCTAAACTGTTCCAATTCACTCAGCCTCTTCTTGTACTGGGGTGTGACAATTACACCTAAGAGGTTAAAAACACTGGTGTACGCTTATCTTATGCAAAGATTGTGGATGGAGATCCGCAAGATTGGTATGAGAGGCAGCCAAAGGAGGGAGTCTTACAGTGGCAAGATGGCCCTGTTTTGGCTAGAGAATGCGGAATAAACAAATAGTTTCTACACAGAATTTTGAAGGCCACGGTGCCCAGAGTGAGACCTTTTGCTTCATTATCCATGAAATGAATATTAAAGTTGACACCCCTAAATATGCTAATGAGCTAAAAGGAATACATGCTAAACATACTTGACTACAGTACTCGACTCCCCACCCAAATCACGTTAAACATCACCCCAGGGAGGGGACAACTAAGGTTGACATATAAAGGATGTTGAGGAGGTTACCCCTGGGGAGGGAAAGAAGAGATTGAAGACCCCAAAGAGGCAGTCAAAGGGCTATGCTCCTTCTCCTCTACCCAAGACAGAAACGCCTTCTTGGTAAGCACTGTGATTTCACCTTTTGGTGAAGAATACCCAGGATAGCATTTTGCTAGCATTATTAATTACAGTCATATATTAGCACTATTGCAGTAAGTGCATTTATCAATGGCAATTCTGAACTATTTATCTATCACTTTAATAACCTTTCTATCTGTTTCAACTCTGCAAAACTGTTTCAGTGAAAGTCCTTCGAGGGCTCTGACAGGCAAACACTGACTCTAATATGTGGCTATATATAATCCTTTAGACGTAAACCATTGACCAGGTCTGGGACTAAGACTGGACCTAGCTACATGTAGGCTTCTCTCTGAGGAGTTTATACAGCAAGGGGGTCCTTTCCGAACCTTGTGACTCAACAAGGGGGCCTCCCTCAGCCACACTTCAGATTCATACCCTTTAAGTGACACAGGGAGCCCAGACCTTGATCCAGCACTTCAGATGTGGCCTCACCAATGCTGAGTAAAGAGGAAGGATCATCAGCTTCGACCTGCTGCTGGTGCTCTTTCTATCACAGCCCAGGAAGCTGATGGCCTTCTTTGCCATAAGAGTACATTGCTGGCTTATGGTCAACCTGATGGTCACCAGGACCCATAAGGGTTTTTTCTGCAAAACTGCTTTCCAGCTGGTTTCCACAGCCTGTCCTGGTGCCTGGGGTTACCCCTTTCCAGGTATATGACCTTGCATTTCCCTTTGTTGAACTTCATAAGTTTTTTTCTCTTCCTACTTCTCCAACTTTTTGAGGTCCCTGTCGACCATCTGGTGTATCACCCACTTCTCCCAGTTCTATATCATTTGCAAACTTGCTGACAGTACACTCTGCCCCATTATCCAGGCCATTAATAATGATGTTAAACAAAATTGTCCCCAGTGTACATCATTAGTGACTGATTGTTTTGCACCTTGCCCAGGACCTCACCAGAGATGAATTTCTTCTGAGGGCTGTCAGTACAAATATTTACATGCAATTTTAACTGAGCCCTTTCTGTCCAGTTCCATTGAGAAATTGCTTTGGCAAATAATGCCCAAAATTTTACCTCTGTAGCAGGTCTTGAGCTTAATCTCCCAACCATGACTCATACACTTGGGATGACCTCTGCCTTGGCGATTTTGATATCCCCTTTGCTTCTCAACCTGGCCCACCACTTCCTCATTTCATTGTTTGTCATCCTCTTCCTCCTCTGTCATTCTCAGTTTAAAGCTCTCATCAGCTTGGCCAGCTTGCTGACAAAGATACTCCTCCTCCCCTCTGCCCCCCACCCCCTTAGTCAGGTGGATCCCATCTATTCCAAGCAGTCCTTGATCATCAAAAAGGGTCCCCTGATCACAGAAACTGCAGCCCTACTGCTGACACCAGCTGCACAAACAGTTGTTGACACACAGGATCCTTCTGCTTAAGTTCTTTCATCTCACTGGCAGGATTGAGAAGAAAAATGTCTGTTCCACTGGGCTCTTGACCATTGCCCCCAGACACATTTAGTCACATGTGATCATTTTCAGGTCTCTCCTGGCAGTATCACTGGTGTGCACATGGTAGAGTAGCAGGATTTAACAGTCTGATGGCCAGAGAAACCTCAGCAGTCTTTCCATAACATATTAGAACTGAGTGCCCAGCATGCAAGAAACCTCTCTAGACAGCAGGTCATGTTGGCAGATGAGGGTCTTTCCCCATGGCAGGGGGTCCCCAACTGCTATCACTGGCTGCCTCCTCCTGGTTGCTACTGCAGCCCTCAGACTCAGCCAGATCAGATGCTTCATTGGACACAGCTCTCAGCCCCTCACCTGCTATGAGGGCACTAAATCTCTTCAGTGCTTGCAGACATGCAGGTGGATCAAGAGTTTCCCTCTTAGTGCCAGAAGCCACAAGCTTCCAGCCTTTGCAGGAGTCTCCACTTCCCACCCTGACAGGCACAGACTTTGCCTGCCTTTCCTTTAGTACAGCTGGGGGTTTGGGCTCTTGAAGCTGTAGGATCTTAGGGAAGACCTAGTTATCTCTTTCTGGTGATCTCTGCTGCTGCACAAACCGCTGACTGCCTCCTGCAATTCTTTCACTTGGTGACACAGACCTTCCACTTCTGCCCACCTCTTGCAGCCAAGAAACCTACCTCCAGCTCTCCCATCCTCAGCAGGTGGTTCCAGGTGTCCCAGCAGCCCAGGACCTGGACAGCTGCATCCTCCTTGGCTCTGGGCTGAGGCCTCTGATGTTACAGGGATAGTTGCTTTAGCGCATGCTGGGGACCTGTCCTTGCAGTGCATCACCACCGTTGCTGAACACATGCGCTGCCCTCAGCAGAGTTGATGGCCCCCTTCTGCATGCCTCTCCCTGCAAAGTGCTGTGTAAAATGCTACACCTGTGGGCTGTCTCTATTAGATGCACTCATATACAGGTAACATCTCAGTAAGTTTTGCAAAAACTTATTACATCTTTACTCATCTCTATTACATTATAATGCAGTACAATAAAGATTAACCTATATGTGTGATAATACAAGGTAACATCATGAATGGTGTCCATAATTTATATGTGTATTAATGTAATAAGAAAACCCCAACAACTTTCTGTATTTGCTATAATCTCAGTATTATTTTCTTTCTTCTATACCTATTACAGTTTTTTTGTTAGCTTAACTTGATGAGAAGACTGGAATTGCAGATAAAGCAATATATATCAGTTGTCAGAATTTTCCTCCTTGCTTAACATGATATTATTTCTTTTGTGATTAAATGTTAATAATCTTTTCTTGGTATTCTTATTTATTTTCTTCTCCTCTGTGAATTCTTACTTCATCTCTTCTCCTTTTCCCATCATCTCTTGCAGATTTCTTCCAATTCTGTATTATCTCTATCTTTCTCTCTCTCCATTTCCTTGTTCCTTCTTTAATTTTTTTTTCACTCATACCATCCAGTCCAAGAAAAAAGAGTAGGGTGACATCTGGGTGCATGTCAAATGCTCTTTTTAGTCACAGTAACAGAAAGAAAAATATATGTTTCTAAAGACACTGTAGATCTCCACTTTATTTCCAATGCACAGCGACGTTTGTCTTCAAGTGAATATCTTTCAGTGAACAGTAAAAAACACAGTCTAGATAGATTCAGTGTGATTGCACTAGTTAATGGGATAAAAACATAAAGGATTATTGAACGCAGATTTATAATAACTGGCTCAATTAAAAAAAAACATGACTACAGGAAGTTGGGATAATTTAGGAGATTATATATTGGCAAAATATTATGTGACCATTTTCATTTCCTTCACTTGTTTTCTACTGCCAGTTGCTCTTCAAAATAGGTTGTCAGTTGACCTAGATACAGGGCAATCATTTGTACATTCTTAAATTGCCAAGAATGTCATGAAAATGTAACCAGTATTCCAAGCCATTTGTGACAGAAGCACATTCTTCAGTGTTCAGTATTCACCCTATTATGATCTTTTGGAAACCTCTTCCTTTGGTCATAATGTAGAACCCTTCCAGCTGTGACTAAAATTTGTGGTTTATAAGTAAGTATCTTGTGGTTAATGCATCCTCTGAATGAAAGAAGAAATGTTACAGGGGAGATGATAAAAGAGATTTAGAAATGCCGTGCTACTTTTATACTTCATGTATTCCTTACAGTTTTTCTAAGTGATTAGCAGCGACTTTGATCATCTGAAAACTTACCAGATATAATATTAATAATGCTGATCTACTTTAGTATTAAAAGCTGCGGTTTAAAAATTCCCATTTTCAGAATACTCAAAATCTCTAAACTTACTATACTGCAACAATTTATTGCAGGAAATAAATTTTCCGCTTATATGTTCCTCTTCAGCTCCAAGAATTTAGACTCAGAGATTTTGTACTGAATAAAATATGCCATGAAAATTGGGAGGCTATTGTAATAAAATGAAAATGGTTTTATGACAGAACTAAATAGAAAAAATATTTATGGGCTTATAGAATGTTACGTGGAGAATTAAAGTGTTTTTTTCTACCCAAATCACCCAGAGATATGCTATTTTTCAGACACCCTTGCTCAGCAGCAACCTGAAAGTTTCCATCAACAAATTAAGTGGAGTGATCACTAAAGGCAAATACTACCCCTAGGTAATTTGATAGTTTACTACCATAGTAAAGAATACATATATGATAACATTCCCCATTTCCATAGTGCAGTTGCATAACTAATTTCCCACAGAGAAAAATAATACTCTCCTAGCAATAAATATTCAGGAATTTGTCCATTCAAGAAAAGATAAGAATCTCGAGCATCAGATCTTGAAAACAGGGAGAGTTTCTCAGGGCATCTGATATGGGCCTACCATGGCTGTCTTTACCAGGAGCCAACTACAATCCAAACAGGGGCAGTGGGCTATGGCCAAACAGGACAATGCAGATAAAATCACCTGAGTGATGAGCCTTCACATGGCTGATGGATTGACAGGTAACAGGAGAACAACATCTGCAATTTCTGGAGAGGTATAGCAGGATATCAATCTATTTGGTTGGCAATCTGTGCAGATATCTGGCTATAAACCCCACCCAATTATAGAGACCTGGGGAACACTGTCAAGCCGTTATCTAACATACATAGAAGCTGGTGACCCGAGGTGTCAGAGCTGAGGCCTTCCCAGAGCTTCATATGGACACTGGCAGGAGTAAGTGTTGTGTCTCCTCAGGATGTTTCAACTCACTGGTGTGATGACTGTGACAGGTCTCAGCTAACTATAACTCTGCATGTGCGTGTGCATGTATATATGTTTGTAAAACTTTCCTTGACACAGCTTCTCACTCATTTGGTCCACATGATAAATTGAGTTTAGTAGAATCACATTTTTTCCCTCATGACATCATAACCTATTAGTCCTATTCCTACTGCAGTTTCTTCAGCTTCTGGAAGTTAATGTGTGCTACTCTGATAAATAAGACAGCATTTCAGTTAATCTGATAAGAAACTAGAACTCCTAACAAAATGTCCTATTATCAAGTTCATTGAAGGCTTAGAGACTGTGTGTATATATTATATGTATAGTAATATATATATAAACATATTATTACAGAACTACCACCAGTTAAGTATATACTTATGATCATTCACCTATGTGCATGCCTATACGTATTATGTGAGGTGTTAATGGTGCAACGCTCATCAAACCACTCCCAGGAGTGGGGCTACTTGACTGCAGAAAAAAGTCTGTCTTCATAAATGATCTGCATCATGGAGTCTGGAGTCAGCCAGGTATCCTTGGCAAGGGTCTGGTCTGCCTGGGACATCTTGTGCAGAGAAGCTCCTGCAGAGAAACCAATTTTGGGTAGATAGTGGCTTATTTTCTATACTTTTTTGATGTAGATATGTAAATGGACAGAGGACACTAGTTCTCAGAACAATTGTTACTGATTCCTGCTTTCCTGGAAGGTCCGCTTGTTATCAGGATTTCTTTGTTTGGCACCCACTCAAGGTTTCTTTGTCCTGGCACCTACACCTCATAAAGGAGCTTATCAGGGATGTCCTGGGGCTCTAGGCTAAGTAGTTATTCCTCTTTGCCAGTGTGTTTACTGTGTTGCCTTTGTGTCTGGGTTTGGGCAAGGGGTAGAAAATATGCTGGAGGGAAGGGCTCCTATTCAATGGACCTTGACAGGGTAGAGAAATAGTCTGACAGGTAACTCATGGAGTTCAAGGAATTCCTATACATTACCTCAGGCATCAGCACAGACTGGGGGTTGATTGGCTACAAAACAGCTTTGCAGAAGAGGACATAGGGATTCTGGTGGACAACAAGTTGAATATGAACCAGCAATGAACTCTCACGTAAAGAAGGGCAACAGCCTCCTAGGCTACATTAGGAAGAGTGTTGCCAGCAGGTCCAGAGGAGTGATTCTTCCCTGATATTAGCCTTCGTGATGTTGCATGTGGAGCACTACATCAACTTTTGGCTACCCTATTACAAGAGGAAGATTGACAAATTAGAATGAGTTTATCAGGAAGCCACCAAACTAGCTGGGCGGCAGAGTTGAGGAAGTGAAGTTTCTTTTGATTTAAGGGAAGATCTTATTGGGCTCTTCAGCTACCTGATGGGAGGTACTCTCCCTGGAGGTGAACAGAGAATGAACTAGAAGCAATAAACTCAGTTTGCAGTAAAGGTGTCATGGTTTAACCTCATCCGGCAACTTAGCACCACACAGCCCCTCTCTCACTCCCCCCCTACCCCCTGCCCAGCAGGATGAGGGACAGAATCAGAAGAGTAGAAGTGAGAAAACTCGTGGGTTGAGATAAAGACAGTTTAATAAGTAAAGCAAAAGCGGCGCATGCAAGCAAAGCAAAACCAGGAATTCATTCACCACTTCCCATGGGTGGGCGAGTGTTCAGCCATCTCCAGGAAAGCACGGCTCCATCACGTGTAACAGTTACTTGGGAAGACAAACACCATCACTCTGAACATCCTCCCCTACCTTCCTATTCCCTCAGCGTTATATGGTGCGCATGACATCACATGGTATGGAATATCCCTTTGGTCAGTTTGGGTCAACAGTCCCGGCTGTGTCCCCTCCCAAATCCTTGTGCACTCCCAGCCTACTGGCTGGTGGGGTGGGGTGAGAAGCAGAAAAGGCCTTGGCTCTGTGTGAACACTGCTCAGCAATAATAAAAACACCTCTGTATTATCAACACATTTGTGTTTTCAGCACAAATCCAAAATATAGCCCCATACCAGCTGCTATGAAGAAAACTCAATCCCAGCCAAAACCAGCACATTCTAGTTCTAATTAGAATTAGAATTCTAATTTAAATTCTAATTAGATAGGAGGGGAAAATATCACAAAAGGGGTGGTCAGATATTGCCCATGGAGGCTGTGGAAATTCTTTCCATGGAAATACTTGAAATTTTACCTTAATCAACCTGGTATAACTTCAAAGCCACTCCTGCTTTGATCAGAGTATCAGAGTGCTGTACCAGATTACCTGCAGATATTTCTATCAATATCTAAATTATTTTATGATTCTGTGATTTTTTGTATCAAACAGTTTGTGGTGGTGAGGTGAGAAGTTGCTTTAATTTTTCAAGTATTAGCAGCCTACCACAATCCCTGGTAAATCATATTACTGAATAAACTGGCCTTTCTTGTAACTTTGAATTTTTTAGAATTCTCTTCTTTCTTTCACTGCTAACAGAAACTGAACTGTAGTCAAACTGTAGTTTACTTACGAACTGTGTTAAGGCTTTTCTTTCAAAAATTAATTAAGGCACTTTCTTTATCTGTCACTAACAGTCTATTTGCCTTTGCAATACTATTCTAGTGGCTTTTTTTTTCCCGAATTCTTCTTTGAGTTTTGGAGTGGAGGCACAAAAACCAGGCAAAATACTTGAATGAAAATTATACCATAATCAAATAAAATAGCAATACTTTCCTTTTGTTGTAGTTTTTCTTCTGTAAAAATGAAACAGGAATACAATCACGTTTAGTCAGGACTCTTACCTGTTAAGTGGAGAAATATGAGTTACAATATCTATCTTTAGAACTTTTAGGGATATTTTAATCCAATCTCAATGTAATTTGATATAGAGTCAGTAGGACTCTTCTGTATTTCCTCTACTCAGCAAAGCATGTTACCAATTTGGGATGCTACAGAAACACACTTAGTATTGTTCTCATCCTACTATTGGCATTGCAGAATGAACAGCTTTCATAACAGCTTTATACTACGCCAGTGGAACCAGTCTGAAGCCCGAGGCCAAAATGAATTTTAAACTAAGGCCCAATTGAATTTAATATGACTCATTTATTCATTCTATAGCTCTCTCTTGACTTTTTTTTTAAGCAAAATTATGAAGGTTTGGATATGCCAAGACAGCGCTGGGACACATGGTATGGAATATTCATGTGATAGGTGAAGACCAACTGTTTCTCTGTTTTCTGAGTCAGTGAAAAGTAAGGAAAATGAGTATGGGAGTTCCTCAGATGACTATAAATTCCTGGTTGTGGGTTATTTGATTTGAAAAGATCTGCTTGGACAATACTGGCATTTTTTCTAACTATGAAAAAAAGTGGAACATTAATGGTTGCTGAAAGGCAGCATAAAATTCACACATGATCTCTAGCTTTAACAGTTCTGGGCAAAAAGTGAAATTATTGAAATTTGATAAAACTGTACAGACTTAAAATCAGAAGACTAGTAAAAAAAAGTATATGTTTCTTCTACTAAAAGATAAGGCATTTATTAAGTAGCTCTTAAAATTAATTTGTGCATTTAAATGCTGGAGTTTGGCTCAGCTTGATATTGCAGCAATATTACAAATAAATTTCTAATTTGGTTAAGCTACAGTCATAGACCATATGCCTACCAATCTAAGTTTGTTCAAGTTAATAGGAATTTTATGATTGATTTCATAGAGCTTTAAATCATATTAAATATTTATTATTTCAAAGAAGTATAAATAAAAGCTAAATTTTGTCTGGTGTGTCAACAAGACAGTGCTAATTTCATATTTCAGCTGCTCTGAATACACTGTTGATTTTAAATAATTCTGTACCCTTGAACCCACTTACTTCTTAAAAACTATCAGTGTTTTTCCTTTGAGCTGCTGGACATTCCACTCAAATATCAAACAGCTAGCCAAGCTTTCTTGGCAGGATGAAGTCTGTGGTCATTATATTATTATTCCCAGAGTTGCTGCCTTCTTCCAGAAGCAATATCATTTGAAATGTGCAGTCAGTACTGAATAATCTGCTTTTTAAATCATTATTAATATTTGCACATTGGAGTGGCTGTTATCTAATGAATTAACAACATTTAACTAAGCTTTGAAAGACTGCTTTACACATGTGTGTATAATTTCCATAGTGTGAAAGAACAAGGAGAAACAAAGGGGAGGAAATAACACTGTGCAGGTTGAGAGGGAATAAGGGGCAAACCTAGGAATAAAGCACTAGATTCATGATTTTCAATCCCTAGTTGTATTTCTCAGACCCTTTCTCCCACACTGAGAGCCTCAGAGGTGTTATACCAGACCAAGAGAGAAGACATTTTTTTGAAGTGATAATCAGTACTGCCGAGACACGACACCATCCTGGAGATAAAAAGAATCAAAAATACTGTTTAGCAAAACACCCACTATATCCCTACTGGATCTGCAGATGAACCAACTTTACAAGGTCTTAAAAAGCTACCAGGATTTTATCAGGCAACAAGCAGATGCCTTTTACTGAAACTTTTTCCTAGCTCTACAAGACCACTTCTTATGTTTTTTCATGTCACTGTTCTTCCCTGTCATCTTCTGTGCATTTCTTCAGTCAGCTAACCTCTCTTCCACTATCCACATTTTTTAAAAACTACTTTTTTTACTGTTTTATATCAAGGAGTTCTAGGAAGCAATAACTGAAAATAATCTAGCTTTTAGAACATTATTTTGCAGCCTTGCTGTGATTTGGCAAGACTGTATGTTTTAGTGTTTCTTATAGTGATCCATCAAAGAGGATATTGCAGACATCTTGAACTTTTTAAGCATCCTAGCTTCCCACTTGTCATGTATTTTCACATCCAGGACCAGTTTCTAAGATTTATGTGAGACCCCACACATGTCTGTTCATATGAACATCTTTTCTAAGCTCTATCTTCAGGTCAACAGAAAGGTTTTGCATTCATTTATTTATGTAATGCTCCATAGTCAAGATATTGTTGCAGGCTTATAAGGTGGATAATGTGAATATGTTCAGCATATTTTTTTTGAGAAGATATTTTGTTAAAAATGATTTTTTTTCGTGGCAGCAACAAGTTCTTACACCTATTATGGAATGGAATTCCACTTCTTTCTAGAATTTTTTTCAGAATTTGAGACTGTCAAGTACAGAATTACAGGGTCCTATTTGAAACTTTATTTTTTTCCCTCTTGTCAGTCCAGAATAATTTACAATAGAACACTTACTTATGCTTTTATTATATTTTGGGATGTGTCAGTGTGTTGGTTTTGCATGGCAAGGTTTTGGTAGCAGGGGGGCTACAGGGGTGGCTTCTGTGAGAAGCTGCTAGAAGCTTCCCCTGTGTCTGATAGAGCCAATGCCAGCCGGCTCCAAGACGGACCCGCCGCTGGCCAAGGCCAAGCCAATCAGCACCTCTGTGATAACATATTTAAGAAAAAGAAAAACAGTTAGAGAGCGCTTTTGCAGCCAGAGAGAGGAGTGAGAAGATGTAAGAACATCTGCAGACACCAAGGTCAGTGCAGAAGGAGGGGGAGGAGGTGCTCCAGGCACCGGAGCAAGATTCCCCTGCAGCCCGTGGTGAAGACCATGGTGAAGCAGGCTGTCCCCCTGCAGCCCATGGAGGGAGGATGAGGGGGTGTAGAGATTCCACCTGCAGCCCGTGGAGGACCCCACGCCAGAGCAGGTGGAGACACCTGAAGGAGGCTGTGGCCCCGTGGGAAGCCCGCGCTGGAGCAAGTTCCTGGCAGGACCTGTGGCCCCACGGAGAGAGGAGCCCACGTCAGAGCAGGTTTGCTGGCAGGACTTGTGACCCCGTGGGGGACCCACGCTGGAGCAGTTTGCTCCTGAAGGTCTGCACCCCGTGGAGGAGACTCACGTTGGAGAAGGTCGTGAAGGACTGTCTCCCGTGAGAGGGACCCCACGCTGGAGCAGGGGAACGATGAGAGGAGTCCTCCCCCTGAGGATGAAGAAGCGGCAGAAACACCGCGTGATGAACTGACCGTAACCCCCACTGCCCGTCCCCCTGTGCCGCTGAGGGGGGGCGGAGGTTGAAGCCGGGAGTGAAGTTGAGCCCGGGAAGATGGGAGGGGTGGGGGGAGGTGTTTTTAAGATTTGATTTTATTTCTCATTCCTCTACTCTATTTTGCTTGGTAATAAATAAGATGAATTCCCTCTCTAAGTTCAGTCTGTTTTGCTCATGATGATAATTAGAGAATGATCTCTCCCTGTCCTTATCTCGACCCGTAAGTTTTCTTTCATTGTACCTTTTCTCCCCTGTCTAATGAAAGAGGGGAGTGATAGAGCGGCTCTGGTGGGCACCTGGCCCTCAGCCAGGGTCAACCCACCACAGTCAGTTAACACAATAATATTCTTAATTAAGTAGATGCTATTTCAGTATTATTTCTGATTTTCCTGTCTAACATATGCTTTCAACTATGAGATTTAGCATGTGCTCACAAGGCACATGAAGCTCATCCTGAAATTACTTGTGTCTCCTTTTTAATGTACTGCAGGAAGACTGAGTATGATTTGACAAAGTTTCAAAGATTAACCCAAAGATTTTTGTCTTTGACACTCATCTGAATCCCTGGAGGATGCCTGGTATGGCTACACAGCTGGACTATTTTGACTCACTAATTTAAGTGTCATTGTAGATACCTTAGTGTGACTACATAAACATGTATATAGGCTGCATGCGAGCAACCATAAAGGTGACTTGGTTATAAGGGGAAAATTACTGAACAGAAGAAAATGTCTGCTGAAATACCAACCACATTCACGCCAGCCTGGGAACTGTTAGCCTGGGAACCAGGCCTGTTAATTAGAGGCATTCTTGAGAAGTGCAGCTGGCATCTTTGAAGTACAGCTGGGTACCTCAAAAATGGAGACATCCTGAGACACCATTGATAAGCCCAAAGAAAAGGAAATGTCACTGCAGCTTATTGACTGAAAAGGTGAAAATTAGCCTGGAAAAAGGGGAAAATATCCTGAGAAAATACAAATTGGTAACTGCCATTGGCTGTTTTAACTGCAAGAACAGAAAAACAATCTGGAAAAATGAAAATTGATCTGAGAGAATAGAAAACATCATCATCTTGGATGTTCCAGTCAAAACCAGAAATTAACATCATCTATTGACTGCTTGAAGTGGTGATGTCCTACACCCTCTTATGTCTCTATGATATAAAATTTACTTCATTTTTATCCAAAATTGAGCTTCTTTCTGTAAGGACTTCCTATCTTGCATGTACTTTTCCATTTTATAAACAGGTCTACATGAACTTTCTACAAGATCTTGGACTCTTCTCTGTGGATGCCTGGCTGACTCCAAACTCCGTGGCACAGATCATCCTTGAAGTGAGACTTTGTTATTTTATTGGTCCGCCTCTGGGCCCTCTTCTGGCGTCTGTTTGGTTTGTCCTCCCACTTCTGGGATGGTTGTCCTCCCTTCTGGTACAGTTTAGCCCCCTTCTGGAATCTTTTTAATGCACTTGTTACCATATATATATAAATATATGTAAGTAATCTATCATAAGTATATCTGCTGTTATATTATTGGTGAGTTTGGTTCAATAGTGATAAATTTGTAACCTGTAATATTATATATACTTTATTGCTGCTGTTATTGGGTGCTGCTATTATTGATTGCTGCTATAATTGATCACTGCTATATTACTGGTCACTGCTACTTTTGATTGCTGATAATAATTTGTAATATCTTGACATATACATTCACTTTATTAATCATAGGTATAATAGCTAGTGATTTTTGTGGCAATAAAGTAGAGACATTTAGAGGATAAAGCCTTTGTGTCCTTGTGTATTACAGAATCCTATGGACCCATGGTGTCGATCTCTATACACTCACAGGCCAGGTAACTCTTAATGTCATGACAAGGGCAGGTGAACATCTAAAAAGCACTGTAATTAACCATGACAGAGCAGTGCTGGATGATTCACCTGCATGACTTGCGAAATTTGTCATCATAGTCATCTTGTTGAAAATCAACATATGAATTCAGTAGATACAATAGGTTCTGATTTCCACTGGAACTAGGACATGGAGACTGGAGGAGCTGAAGGAAAGCTGAAGGTGGAAAAACAGTATTTACTGATTCTATACTTAGTCTTTTTTTTTTTTTTTTCCCCCCTAAAACAATATAAAGTTACTGTAATTTTTAACTATCATTTCATTTCAAAGTATTTTCTGGAGAAATGCATGGCAGTTGTTTCCACTAAGTAGCTAACAGACGCGATCTACCTTCAAACAAGACTGGTTTCTTTTTTTTCTTCTTACTTTAAAGTTTTTAAATCATAGAATCATAGAATCATAGAATATCCTGAGTTGGAAGGGACGCATAAGGATCATCAAGTTCAAGTCCTGGCTCCACACAGGACCGGCCAAATCAGAGAACATTACTGAGAGTGCTGTCCAGACGCTTCTTGAACTCAGTCAAGCTTGGTGCTGTGACCACTCCCGTGGGGAGCCTGTTGCAGTGTCCTACCACCCTCCCAGTGAAGAACCTTTTCCCAATATCCAACCTAAACCTTCCCTGTTGCAGCTTCATTCCGTTCCCATGGTCACCAGAGGGAGGAGATCAGCACCTGCCCCTTCGCTGCCCCTTGTGAGGAAGCTGTAGGCCACGATGAGGTCTCCCCTCAGTCTCCTCTTCTCAAGGCTGAACAAACCAAGGGACTTCAGCCTCTCCTCATACGTCTTCCCCTCTAGACCCTTCACTATCTTTGTTGCCCTCCTTTGGACACTCTCCAATAGTTTTATGTCCATAATTAAATTAAAAATTTCTTATTATTACACTGATGTGGTTAGCTGCATCTCTCATTTTCAGATTTGTGGGGTTATCACTGTAATGCACCACTCAGGAACTCAATTAATTTTACTGGCCAAAGTACATAAGAAGCAACATCCCAACACTTTGTGAAAGGAGAACCTTGGTGTACTCTCACTGGGCATCAGTCTGGAGAAATGAAAGATCATGGCTCCAAAGCAAGCTGAATGAAATCAGAGGCAAAGGCAGAGTGATCCAACTCTGCTGACCAAACTTCTGCCTTTACCTTCCTCTGAAGGTAATGCCTCAATGTAATCTCAGGATTCTACTGTTCTTTAACCAAAACTTGGAGATGTTACTTGTGTGGGGCAATGTCTCAGAGGGGACAGCAGTGTTTTGTCACTTGCTTTTTTCTCCATTTGTAAACCTGTGGCCAGCACTAGTGATGAGCAATGTGCTTATTTCTTTAGGTGTTTTAGAAAATGTAGCTGACTACTTGCACAGTAAACATCAGACACTGGAAATGCCCAATTAAATTCTAAGGCATGACTGAGGTTTTATTTCTTTTAGCTGTCACACCATCTTGGCTGAGAGTGTGAAAATACTCAGAGCACAAACCATCCTAGTTTTTGTGAGTTGTACTTACATTGTAATGCTATACAGTAATTGGCCATATACTATCTGTTTATGTTGATTTCTTGTCATTTGGACATTATTTTAAGGAAGTAAGGTGAAGGCAGCCATGAATCATTGTGGTTCATTATGCCAAAAAAAAAAAAAAAATTATGAAAATAAAATACCCTGAAAGAAATCCATCTCTGTATAGATAAGCCCTGGATTTGAAACATGATTATCTATATCTAAAATCCATTCTTCATTCTCTGCTGTCATTGTTTCAGTAAATATTTGATACTTGCACTTTTTTGTGTCATAGTCACTAGTTACGAAGTCTGTATTTTATGATCATTGGAATTACAGATATTGCTCCTGGGATTTGCAATTTTTTTACTGTTGACTTCACTAACATCAGGATCTGTGCCACAAAGATATACTAAGAATAAAAGCGTTGTATGATTTTTTTTTTTTATTAAATCATGTTAAAACATGCCAGAGCAGTTTAATGAAATGCCCATATCAATTAATGAAAAAAATTCCTCCCCCATCTATTTTTTTTTTTCTAATGAATTTTCTTTATTCTGGCATTCTTTTGTTTTTCATTATAACTTTGAAATGTGTGGGTCTATGAACAGCATGGGTTTTTTCATTAGTTATGTCCAAATCAATCAACATTTTAACTCATAATCATTGTTTAAGTACAGTGAGGTGGAAGAGCAAAGGGAGAAACAGAAGGGGATAAGGAATAACAGAAACATTAAGTCTTTTTTTAACACCTGTTTTAACTTTGTATCACAGCAGACTTGCAGAAATGCAAAAATTAATAAATTGTCTTTTCTTTCTTCTATTACTACATTTCTGAGCAAAATCTACCATCTGAAAATGAATAAATGTTTTGTTATTATGAACCCATAGAGTTTAAGTTGATAATTAATTCTGAAGTTTTTTCAGAAGTTTGTTCATCTATAAATGTCAATCTTTGGAAAATGTGTATGCAATGACAAATAAATGAAACTAAAAATGTGGCAAAAAGTTCTGGTGATTCTTCAAAAAGAATTTGCATTTTATTTTCTCCTTCAAATTCTATTAACATTAAAAAAAAAAAAGAAAAACAGGCAAAGAAATTTTTATTATCCTGGTTAATTATGTTACTGGGTTTCTCAAATATCATTTACTCATATCTTAGGAAGAGGGAAAATGAGAAAAGGAGGGAAAAGTCTGATTTAAGATCAGGATTTGCTGCTTGTCTCTCTCAGAAGTATGCAAACCAAACTTCACTTCATACCATTCCTCTCCTTAAATGTAAGTTACAAATGCAGAAGCTCTGGAATGCTCAGATCCAAACTGTGATTCAGGTCTATGTTCTTGTTTCCATTACCAGTGTTACGAATACTTTCAAATTTGGTTCAAATGAGGATAAGACACTACTCACATTAGAATGTATTCAATTTATTAAAATATGATTGTCCTTAAAAACATACAATCCAAAATACTGATTGCTTTTGTATTTGTGAGTTAAATGAATTCTAGAGGGTATGGAAATACTTTATTCTAAGAATCTGAACTGTTATGGTTATATCTTTGAATAATAGTTGGTCATTAACAGAAAACTGTTTCCTTTCTGTAATGAATATACTACTAATGATGTTGAAGAGTTCTTTGATTAAACATAATGTTAGAAAAAGCTGTCATAATTACCATCATAGTACTTAGGCTACACCATCTGGCACACCACAGGAATGTTGAAATCCAAATGTATTGTATCAGCCTATATTCTCTTTCTAGGATTACTAAGTCAGTCAAATCTATTTAAATGCTTTATTCGCTAACTAGAAAATTCTGATTTAATCCTAAAATAAAAAGATTTGAAGTTTATCAAATCTGAAAGAATTTAGGGTGGTGGGGGTTGTTTTGGTTTGGTTTGGTTTGGTTTTTTTGTGTGCGTGCTCCATTGTTTAAATAACTAATATATCATAGAATCATAGAAAGATTTGGGTGGGAAGGGACCTCAAAGATCATCTAGTTCCAACCCCCCTGCCATGGGCAGGGACACCCTCCACTAGACCATGTTGCCCAAAGCCTCATCCAACCTGGTCTTAAACACTTCCAGGGATGGGGCATCCACAACCTCTCTGGACGACCTGTTCCAGTGCCTCACCACTCTCACAGTAAAGAATTTCTTTCTAACATCTACTCTAAATCAACCCCCCTTCAGCTTAAAGCCATTACCCCTTGTCCTGTCACTACACTCCCTGATAAACAGTCCCTCTCCATCTTTCCTGTAGGCCCCTTCAGGTACTGGAAGGCCGCAATTAGATCTCCCCTGAGCCTTCTCTTCTCCAGGCTGAACAACGCCAACTCTCTCAGCCTGTCCTCACCCAACCCTCTGATCAGCTTCGTGGCTCTCCTCTGGACTCGCTCCAACAGCTCCATGTCTCTCCTGTACTGGGGCCCCCAGAGCTGGACGCAGTACTCCAGGTGGGGTCTCACAAGAGCGGAGTAGAGGGGCAGGATCACCTCCCTCGACCTGCTGGTCATGCCTCTCTTGATGCAGCCCAGGACACGGTTGGCTTTCTGGGCTGCAAGCGCACACTGCCGGCTCGTGTTGAGCTTCTCATCAATCAATACCCCAAGTCCTTCTCCTCAGGTCTGCTTTCAATCCATTCCTCACCCAGCCTATAGTCGTGCTTGGGATTGCGCCGACCCACATGCAGGACCTTGCACTTGGCCTTGTTGAACTTCATGTGGTTCACACGGGCCCACCTCTCCAGCCTGTCAAGGTCCCTCTGGATGGCATCCCTTCCCTCCAGCGTGTCAACTGCACCACACAGCTTGGTGTCATCGGCAAACTTGCTGAGGGTGCACTCGATCCCGCTGTCCATGTCACCAACAATGATGTTGAACAGTGCCAGTCCCAGTACTGACCCCTGAGGAACACCACTCATCACCATTCTCCACTTGGACATTGAGCCGTTGACCACAACTCTTTGAGTGCTACCATCCAGCCAATTCCTTATCCACCGAGTGGTCCATCCATCGAACCCATGTCTCTCCAGTTTAGAGGCAAGGATGTCGTGCAGGACAGTGTCAAATGCCTTGCACAAGTCCAGGTAGATGATGTCAGCTGCCCTTCCCTTATCCACAGACACTGTAACCCCATCATAGAAGGCCACCAAGTTTGTCAGGCACGATTTGCCCTTAGTGAAGCCGTGTTGGCTGTCATCAATCACCTCCTTATCTTCCACGTGCCTGAGCATAGTCTCCAGGAGGGTCTGCTCCATAATCTTGCTGGGCACGGAGGTGAGATTGACTGGCCTGTAGTTCCCTGGGTCTTCCTTTTTACCCTTCTTAAAAATGGGGATTATGTTCCCCCTCTTCCAGTCGGCGGGAACTTCGCCAGACTGCCAGGACTTCTCAAATATGATGGCGAGTGGCCCGGCCACTTCATCCGCCAGTTCCCTCAAGACCTGTGGATGTATCTCATCAGGTCCTATGGACTTGTACACCTTCAGGTTCCTTAGATATTCTCGAACCTGATCTTCTCCCACAGTGGCTGGTTCTGCATTCTCCCAGTCCCTGCCTTCTGTGCCCTGGGCAGTGTCAGGCTTGAGCATTTGCCAGTGAAGGCAGAGGCAAAGAAGTCATTGAGTACCTCAGCCTTCTCCATATCCTAGGTAACCAGGTCACCCATTTCATTCCGGAGGGGACCCACGTTTTCCCTCATCCTCCTTTTATCACTGACATACCTATAGAAGCTTTTCTTGTTGTCCTTGACATTCCTGGCCAGACTAATTTCTATCAGGGCTTTAGCTTTCCTAACCTGCTCCCTGGCTGCTTGGACAGTTTCTCTGTATTCTTCCCAGGCTACCTGCCCTTGCTTCCACCTTGTGTAGGCTTCCTCTTTTTGTTTGACTTTGCCCAGGAGCTCCTTGTTCATCCATGCAGGCCTCTTGGTGTTTTTGCTTGACTTCCTCTTTGTTGGGATGCATCGCTCCTGAGCTTAGAGGAGGTGACCCTTGAATATTAGCCAGCTGTCTTGGGCCCCTCTTCCTTCCAGGGCTTTGTCCCATGGTACTCTACCAAGCAGATCTCTGAAGAGGCCAAAGACTGCTCTCCTCTCCCCCCTTTGAAAGATATGAATCCCATCAGGGTTCATCAGGCCTGCTGCCGTGTAGGCCACCCCATTATCAAAGAACCCAAAGTTGTGGCATTGGCACCAGCCATGGAGCCATGCATTGATGGACTGCGTCCGTCTGTTCCTCCCACTATTGCTGCCCTTAACTGGAAGGAGGGAGGAGAATATTACCTGTGCCCCTGAATCCTTCAGTGACTGTCCTAAGAGCCTGAAATCCCTTTTGATCACTTTTGTGGTACGTGTAACAAAGCAACATACAGATATATTGTACATTTATACAATACAACCTAGAAAGTTTAAACTGTATATAAAAAAGTACCTCGAGTACTGCATTCAGTTTTGGGCCCCTCAGTACAAGAAAGACATTGAGATGCTGGAGTGTGTCCAAAGAAGGACAACGAAGCTGGTGAAGGGTCTAGAGCACAAGTCTTATGAGGAGTGGCTGAGGGAACTGGGGTTGTTTAGCCTGGAGAAAGAAAAGGAGGCTGAGGGGAGACCTTATCGCTCTCTACAGCTACCCGAAAGGACATTGTAGTGAGGTGGATGTTGGTCTCTTTTCCCAAGTAAAAAGAAATAGGACAAGAAGAAATGGGCTCAGGTTGTGCCAGGGAAGATTAAGATTGGGTATTAGGAAAAATTTCTTCACTGAAAGGAGTTTCAAGCACTGGAACAGGCTTCCCAGGGAAGTGGTTGAGACACCATCCCTGGAGGTATTTAAAAGACATGTAGATGTGCTGCTTAGGGACGTGGTTTGTGGTGGTGCTTAGGGACATGGTTTAGTGGTTGGACTTGGCAGTGTTAGGTTAACGGTTGTGTTTGATGATCTTAAGGGTCTTTTCCAACGTAAATGATTCTATGATTCCATGAGTGTAACAACACTGAGAACCTGACATTTACACTATATGCTTCTCAGGGGACTGACTTAACAAAATCTAAGTCTTTCCAAAGAAAACCTCTCCACAGTGTTGGCTGGTAAGAGTCACAAAAATAACAGCACATTCAGGGACAGCTCCTGAATGTTGTGTAGGATACCCAAGGACATCTGAAACACCTGTTTGAGTAGCTGAATCACTCTCCCAAAATCTATGAAATTTTTTTTATGGATCAGTAGATCATAAGGATTTCTCATTTCCATTGATTGATATAGTCATTGAAACGGAATCTCACAGAACTTTTTCAGTTTCTATCACTGGATCATCTTTGTAGTCCTACACCTTATTAACACTAATGTGATTATATGGGTCATAAAAATACATATATAGATGAGATATAGATGTATATAGAGATATAGATGTATATGGAAAGTTGGTTTCACTTGTTTGCTTGTTTCTCTTTTTCTATGTGTCTTGTGCCAACACTGAAACTGCATTTTAATTCCAGTCTACAGGCTGCATTTTCTGCAACTGTCAATGCTGAAAATGCTTTTCAGACTGTAGTATCAAAACCAGTTTATTTGGAAAACTTTTCTCAAACAACTGCAATAAGGAAATCAGCTGATGGCTTTAAAGCTGCTGTCCTTAGCCACTATCTTAAAAAAATCGTACTTATTACTCACCACCTCTTGACAAAGATACTTATATGACTTTATATCATGCCTTTTTAGGCAGTGTTGTCCTTACTGTTCATTTTGAAGCTTTTTTAAATATCTTTGGGATATTTGGAAGGAAAACAATATTCCTTAAATACAAAATTTCCAACACTCTCAAACTTTCTTCTTTTTTTTTTGTCTTAATATATAGGGGGGTGGGTGGGGAGTGGGGTTGGGGTTTGTTGGTTTTGGGTTTTTTTCGTGTTGGGATGTGTCCAGGGTCTCATTCTTGTTGGTGCTCCATAAGCAAAAAGTACATTACAGAACTGTTTCATATGAACCAAGATGGGATTCCTCTGAAATCTGAACTTGTAAACATGCATACTTGAACACTCTAGCATCTTTGCAGATAATACAGAAGAAACAGAACTACAGTTTGTCTGATCATGAGATAGATTTAAAAGCAGGTGAAACTCATTTAACAAATTTATTTCTTGCTACTGAATATAAACAGGATCTAAACTGAGAAGCTTGAAGTACATATCAGCATTGTGTTGGCAAAATACTGTTAAAGTGGAAAAATACAATAAGAAATGGTGGTTTCTGAAAATGGGACTGAAAAATCACAGTAGAGAAAGTTGAAAGCAAGGCAATTTTCCCGGGTTTCACTTTTCTGTGCTACATCTAAATTACATATTTTATCATGTTGGCAAATTAAAAAAAACCCAAACAACAAAACAACAAACCAGCCAACCAATCAAACCCAAACTAAACCAGAAAACAACCACCAGAAAGGCCAGAAAACAGAAAATGTTGGATTTCCTAGGACATATATGAACATTTCTCATGGCGCACACACATGTAAACAAAGAATTGTTTATATTTTAGTCTTTTTAATTACCTTTGAAAATTCCAATAGAGTGATTGGTGGTTGTACCAAGTTAGAAGATTTTTTTTCTGATTGCCCTTCATTTGAAAGGAATTCTTCTGAGTTTTTTTGGGGGTTTTGTGATTTGTTTGGTTTTGGTTTTTTTTCTGAGTCACAATAAACTGATAAAGAATGTTTTTAATTTATCAAAGAAAACAGGGTGAAATAAACATATACCTATAGATAGCAGTTTGGGTAGGCACATTAAGTGCCTAAGCTTCGGTGAGGGAGGAAGCATAAGTAAGTTACTTAGCAGTTTAATACAGCTTTTGCTTATTATATTATCATAGAATAGTTTGGATTGGAAGGGACCATTAAAGGTTATCTAGTCGGAACCCCCTGCAATGAGCAGGAACATCTTTAACTAGATCAGGTTGCTCAGACTCCTGACTAACCTGACCTTGAATGTTTCCAGGGATGGGGCATCTACTACCTCTCTGGACGACCTGTTACACTGTTTCACCACCTTCATCATAAAAAATTTCTTTCTTCTGAGCTTGGAAAGTCACCTCTAAATTAATTGGAACTTTGACACAAAAATAAGTATATAGTATGTGATGATAACGTTATGGCAGACTGTTTGCCTTATCTTTTGTGACAACACAACATGAAAAAAAATGTATTTTTCATTATGAGAGTCACCATCAATCCACCCAGTAACTTTCTGCACAAGAAAGTCATGGCAAATAGTAGTGAATTAAACATTTGTGAAAATTATTTCAGTGCTAGAGTTAGCAAATAGGTCAATGACATGAGTTTTTCATGCTTGTCGCATCTTTACCAGTTCATTAACTTAAATTTTTCTTCAGTTTTATGGGAATACAGAGCAAAATCAGACTAAAATGCAAAAACTACTGTAGCAAAGCTACCCAGAGCATAGGAGTACTGATTCCAAATAAAAATTTGTTGCTGGTCAGAAATTTAATATTCAATAAGTATGCTGGAAGTTAAAATCAATCCCCAAGAAATCAAGATTTCCCATTTGGATAAAACTATTATGTTTTTTAATGCAGAGATGAATCAATACAAAAATGCCTTATAGACTCTGATTTTTCTATTAATTTCAGTAGCAGCAAGATCTGGGTTTATATGTAAAAAATATTCTGAAAAAATTAGATCCAGTCCATGGTTCATTATGTGCTATGATTCCACAGCAGCACTGCCACCTCCAAATTGCTACTGTTGTACACTGTTTACTTTGATTTCTTTTGTTCCATGTTAGTACAGTTTACAAAGCCATAGAGGTCTTAATGAATGACAAGGTGCCTAGATGATAACAATGATTAATTATAGTAAAATTCTAATCTTATTTCCAAATAATGTGAAGGCCTAATGAAGGCTACCATTTTAAAATCTTGACATTATTTTCACAGCATAATGGTACATTATTGTACAAAAATGTTTCTGTCTTTGTATTTTACTAGAAACAGCTAGGATACTACTGGTTAATTTTAAATGCGTTCCTTTTTTTTATATAGTGTTCTTCATAGTTTTGTTATCTCACCAAGGTAAAATAATTTCTCTGGAATATTAAATCAAACTAAGGCTTTTCAAAAGCCTTGTTGCACAAGACACCAAGTTATTACGCATGACAAACTTTTAACAGTTTTCTTATGGCTAGGAGGATATTAATTTCTTTAGAGACTCTCAGCATCTGAGGGATTTAAATATTTCTGAAGCTTCCAATTTTTAGATATAAAAGGCAAAGGAAGAAGTTGCACATGTAACTGTTCTGTAATCCTCTGTGTAGCTTGAAAACTATTTCCTCTGTGCAGGGCAGAGAGGATGTTTATCTGTTACAAACATCAACTTCAAGCTACAGAGATTTTTTGTTTCTGAACAAGATGGCAGCTGTCATAATAATCCATTGCATTAATCTGTTGCCTGAGTTGTTATGAAAAGGATGTTCTCCACAACTTGTCAATACTTCTCATAGTAAGGAATAAAACTTCCCAATAGTGGTCTTATTAGGGAGCTTGGTTTAGGATTTATAAATCTTATTTGACATCTAGCAAGGTAATAAGACTGCTAGTACATTAAAAAATTCTCAGTAAAAAAAATTAATAGAATGAGAAAACTCATTTTAGATGTTGTATTGATTGTTTCTTTAAGCTGAAAATTAAATCTCAGCAGGAGGTGGAAATTTGTTATGATGTCCTCCCACTCTGAGGGAGTGTAGTAAAGGTTTCAAAAAGTTCAAACCACTTGTAAACAGTAAAATAAAAAATAAAAAATGTGTAGAGGATAATCTATTTTTAATACAAGTTGTCTGTGGTATAATAACTAAAAAGTACTATTTTGTACTACTAAAATACAACAATTTTGTAACTTTTTTCAAGCAAAATTTTAGTACACAGCACATTTCAAGAGAGCAATCCCAAGGGTTTCTTCCATTGTAATCTAAATCAGTTTTTTCAGCCAAAGAATTTACCAAACTGACAATTTTTTTTTTTTAATTAAGTTAACCGGAACCATAATAGAATTCCATGTAGTCTAACATTTACAACATATGGAACAGAATATAGGCACAAGAATACATTACTTTATTTCAGCAGAGGATGCTCCAAATTTAAAGGTTCCAACACATGAACCACTTGCTTGAATCAATTTAAGTATACATAAATTCAGATATTTTACTTCACAGACTGAGGTATCACCTACAATTAAAATGTTGAGGATATTCAGGACAGTGGTACAGTTTCTAGAGTAAATATCTCAATCTGTCATGCAGGAGTCACCGTAGATGCTCAAAGTCACTTCAGGTACCTTCTCCAATGTGGTTCTTGGATTACAAGGTTCAGTCATTATGCAGATATCCCAGATGGCTAATTTCTCCTTATAGACAACAATGTACATTTCAGAGCTCTATGCACTTCATTTTTGTGATGTGTTTTCTTCATGTCTCATTTGCATATCCAGACATCCTTGTGGCTAAAGGGTTTACATGACATTACTAAAGACATTTCTTGATGAAATTTGGAAGCCAAGGCACCTGCGACAGGTACTGTGGCTACTGCACTACTGCGGCTACTACCACAATAACATCCCCATGAACGTCAAGCCAAGAACTGTTGAGGTGTAAATACCTTTTCCCCAAGCCCCATTTTCCAAGAAGACAGCACAGTTGACAATGCATATTGCCCTTTCTTGTCACAGTTGTAAATCTTTTATTAAACTTTGTTGTTACATTGAAGCATTCTATCTGCTCTACCACGCAGCTACTCTGTGCTTCTATAAAGCTTATATAAACTTACTCTTTTCTATTTCTTTTCCCTGGCACCATTTTTAACACAAAGGCTAAAATAAAAATATTTTGTGTATTTCTACAAGTAGTGGAACTCCAATCTCATCTTAGGACCTTCACTTCAGAGAGGTTCATCTGGGACACTAATGGTGAATGCAGGACAAAAAAACAGTAGTTGCACACAGCAGTATGCAGATGGCAGAAAAGTTGCTGCTGAACTGGGATTGATCTTCACACAAAGTTGTCATGCACATGTATGGAGAAATTAGCCCTAAGTAGATCTTTAAACATTTAAAGATAACTAACTACTTGTTGAATGCTAATGAAACACAAATGTCACAAATGGATGGAGAGTATATAGACCTTGTCAGAATTTCTCTCCATCAGTACAAATGTAGAGTAACAGATTTCTCTCATTATTAATACCATTCACTCTTAAAGAAAAAATGATACTGGAAAACATTTAAATATAAGAAGCATGAAGTCATTTAACATTTAGGAAAAATGTGGAAAAAACTCCCTCCAAACCTCTGTGGAGTAAATCTACTTTTGAAAGTCCAAGAGTTTTAAGTAGAAGTCTCTTGAGAAATGCAGCCACTTGAGTCACATTCCCACTTCACTTTCTTTCACTATACATGAGCAAGCTAACAATGTTTACCAACACCTGAAAAGGCTTCCCTCTTCTGAATTCTAATTCTTAGATATGTCTTATTTTCAGCTGAAACAACTGTTCTATGTCTCATACACTAAAATGACCCATTTATATTAATAACATACTCTTTTGTGTTCTTATGTGAGCCAATAAGAACTTCTCAGGGCTCCAGACTTATGCTATATTAATTCTATTAGCTCATCAGAAAATTACTGCAACCTACTTAGGCTGTGCTTAGTAAGGGCTTCTTGGGGATCAACATCAGCTGTACAGAGCAGATGGTCTTAGCATTTCACCAAATCATCAGCAGTCCTCCTGGTCCTGGCAGTTTTCTTGACAAGAGTTTTGGAAGAGTGTGTACCTGTGAGCAATCAACAGACTTGCTTTCCTCTTGCTAAAGTGGAAAAATAACAGATTTCAGCATGTCCAAACTTCTAGTTTAACTGTAAATATGTTTACAGATAGTGCTCAAATCTATATTGTAATTAAATGCACATATATGATTAGCTGAAACCCAGTAGAGTCATTAACACATGGGACATAATAAAATTCTGAGTGAGATAAGATCAAGAATTACCTATGTATATAATGAAATAATTTATGAAAGAAAACATCAGCTCCTGTCAATGTTCTTGAACCAACTCAACCAGTCATTATTGAAATAGGCAGTATTTAAGGATTGCTTATAAATATACTGTATGTATGTGTGTGTATATATATAAAGGAACAATTTGATCTTTATTTCTCAAGGAAAATTGAATCCTATAAAAACCTTGACAGAATCCAATCTGCATTATTTGAGCTTCATTTTGGGAAGGGTTTTATACTCTATATTTATGTTACTGAGTTGTAATTTCTAAAGCTTGTTCTATGTATGAAAAACACTATGGTCATGAATATTAAACAATAATTAATGTCAACATATTTTAAAGAGTAGTAAAGGATATGCTGACACACAGGAATTTAGTTCTCTCATATCATCGTACTGGAGAGTTGATACATGCACTCTACAAATCTTCAAAATGTTGTCTTCGGTGTATGACAAATTTCTGTATTTTTTCTGTGTATAATATATAAAATCTCATAGCCACTTCAGGTTTTTATATGCCTATCTCTTTTTAAAATTAGCTGAAACCACACCCTTCTATTTGAATTAAATTTATTCTTTAGGAATAATAATCAGCTAATCCCTCTACATTTTTCCCCTCTTTCAATCTTTTTTGTCTCTTAGCATTATTTCCCACCCTAACTTCTTTCCATCCCCATGCAAAGTCCAGATTTTTTTCTCTGCAGACATTTTATACATGTTATTTGAAGCTGTCAGTATATAAAACTCAGAAGTATTATTGAGAAAGGACAGATAACTCATCATTTCCCTTTCTTCTTGAACAACAAAATAGCAGAAAAACTTAAGCAAGATATTTCCTTCTATTTTCTTTTGGATCTATAGTGCAACAACTGAGACCTCAATACAAGCACATCTCCAACAATATACCAAAATCAAGCAAAGAGGTCTGCTCTGAACCTTCCTCACTGCTTAGATTCCCAAGGGATTGGAATGCCATATACGGAAGAGAATGAAAAATTATAAATTTACACTTATAACTTTATAACTCTTCACCAGGATTTGGAAAGGTCCAATGAATTCCTTATATATCTCATTCATAAGTGTGTGCAGTGTGACTCTTGTCAGTAGAAGTTGTAATCGCAGAAGTTGCAGTTTCCTATGTCACATTACTGAGATTTATCATGAGAGGATTTCGTCCTTCCTTCAGAGAAGTTCAAGCATTTGATCCTGGTCCAGTGCTACCAAAATAAAATAAGTCTCAGAAGGGTTTCTACAAAGTCAACAATATTTTTATTTGGAGTATCAAAGGTTGTCCATGTTTCACACTGTCAAATGACACATAACATCCTAACACATGCTTGCTCTTTTTATTTTGAGAAAAGATTTGAGGCCAGTACCTGAAAGGGTTACCTAGTTGCATCCTGATTCTAAGTCACTATACAGTGTTTGATCTTTGATACTGGTAATTTTATAGAATTTCTGTAACTGCAGCTGTTTGTACAATATTTGCTGATAGAATTATTAACAATACTGGAAGCCAGATCTGCAATAGTGTTCAACTTCTAAATACGTCTGGTTTTTATTGTTCTAGTTTGGTAGCTGTTTCAGCAAAATGAGCAAAAATGCAGTTAAAACAGAGCATGCATGCTTGTTGCAAACGTATGAGTTCAAAATTGCTTTTTTTTCAGCTAGTACTACTAGCTAGCTTTACTCTTGTCTTAAAGGGGTGTTGTTCAAATTCTGGGAATACTCAAGAGTTCTCACTAGTGTTGTCTGAGGGTATTTAATAAATTATTATATATTTAAATCACAAAGCATACAAATTCACTGTAAGCTGTCTGCCCACTGTTTTTTCAAACTAGATATAAACATGTATGACAGACAATGAACAAGATACTGATGCTTTAAATACTGAAAAGTAATGCCACATGAACAAAGCCTTCAGGGAAACCATCACTGAGTTTGTCAAAGAGTTGGTTTTGTTGCCAAGATACCTACTCCAGCTTCACTATTACTGAGAATTATACTGTCAAAGCAAGGGAAAATTCACATTGTTCAAGATGTCAAGCAACAGGCTTTTCCACCATACAGTTTATGCTTGGATAAAGATTCAGTAAATAAAACTCTTCACTGACGTCTGCTTGTTAGCTTCTATATACATAGTCAATACTAGAACCTGTTTACAGGAACTGTGAGAAAATAGAAAAAGGTCTAATTTTTTTTTTTTTTTTTTTTTTTTTTCCCAGTAGGAATACTTGCTTTAAAAAATTCTTAAAAGATGCTGTTCTAAATTCTTGCAAAAATCTCTAAGCAAGTGCACTGGTCAGTTCACCGTCTTCCTCAGGCCTAAAGGCCACTATCACTTAAGTCCACTCTTTATGAGTTTTATAGTTTGAGTATCCATGAGAAGTTTTCTAATAACAGTCATCATTTCCCTTTTCAGCTTTTGGGGAGCTCCATAAAGATGCTATTAGCTAGAGCGCTTTTTGTCATTTACTATCAGCAGGGCTTTTGTTTATGTCTTGCCCTCAAAAAGTGTAAGAAATATGGAAGCAGCCTGACAGTTTGGCAAGTTTTGCTGGATTGTTTATAGACTTAACTTCAACAGAATTTATATACTAGAACCTTTGTGTTCCTGACAACCTCACTGTCTAGGAGATAAAGGAACTCAGCTTTGCAAGTTGACTTGTAAAATCAGTATTCTCATTGTTTCTCATCAATAGTTTTGCCGATGACATTCAGGAAAAACTTGCTCTTCAATTTTTTGTTTTGGTTTGTTTTGTTTTGGTTTTTTTTTTGTTTTAGGAAACTTAAAATGCACCTAAGGCACTCTAATTTGAGTCATCATAGATCTTCTAAAACCCTGACAGATCACTGGTTCTACCAGGGTCCTCATTAAGACTTGCAAATTTTAAGTGGCTTGTTTTGGTGGTCTTTATAACTGTGTAGTTCTGTGCACCATAAGCTCCAGAAATCTTAGGGCTTGATTAAATACCTTTCTGTTCTAAACAAAACATAAAGTGTTTAGCGAGTGTTGGATTTCAGCAAAAATAGGAAATATTATCAGTGTTAGAGAAATTTACTGTTCAATAGAATACTAACCAAACAAAAATATTTTTACTTGGTTTTCTACATAATAAATAAAAACTCTTCAAAGATATTCTGAAAATATGTGTGTGTGTGTGCGCATGCATGTGTTTAGAGATTATCAGTTTGGCATGCAGTAGGCACATGTTAAAATCTTCATTTTGCTTAATGCATTGATTTACCTTTGTGAGCAGTGATGTAACTTATATATGATTTTCTCTGTTAAGTGTGGAAAACACAACTGATGCCTTCAGCTTGTTGAATAAATACTCTCAAAAGTTCTCCTCCTCAAAAACAAAAACCAAACCCCAAAACAACAGTGATAAATGGTCCTTTTCTATGTCACTTGACAATTGCAATGATCCATTTCCACATACCCAACAGCTGGATGTAGAAGAAATTTATTACAAGTATGAGATATTAAAAATATGATTAAAGGTACAAAATGCTGATAGCTTTTCACTTCAAGGAACTCAACCAGAGAAATAAGACTTGTGTGGAATTTCCATCTCTGGCTTCATCAGTGATAAACCACAATGAACTTATATATGTGCCTTCCTCATTTAGTAATTCCAAATGGATGTAGATGTTTGTAATGGTCACCTTAGCACCTAAAATGGTGGTCTATAAGTGGTGATATACAAAAAAAGACTAATGAACAATAAAACCAGCAAAAAAAAGATAAGTAAGGAATATAAACATCTGGAGTTACTAAGGTTTTACATGCCACTTCTCTTACATTCAGGAACCTAAACTTTGCATAATGGCTTTCCAGATACCCAAATGTTTTGTTTTGATCTTGCTTCTTATGCCCAACAGATGAATCACCAGCATTTATGGACAGAAAATCTGTCATTTCTCAAATTACATTGACTAAAAATCTAAATAAGAGGAAAAGTTAATGAAGACATTTAAGAATAACTTTAGTTTTAAAGTTTCAGCTTTAAAGTTTCAGTGATAAAAATAATCCAGAATAATAGATGTGAGAAAACATTGTAGCCACTCACTGAGATAATAAAGATAGCACAATTACACTGTAGCATTGATATCTAGCTTTTATTATTACAAGTGAGATCTAAGAAAACTCCTTTCCATTACAAATGAATAAATACAAATATCTTAGGTATGCCTGAATGATTATGTGAACTACTGTTTTGTTAGGGAGAAGGGAATCACAGTTATACATAGTTCCCTTGTTTTGAGTTATATCTTGTTATAAATTCCCTAGAATTTCATATGCTTTCTTAGAATTAGAATTGGTTCAAAACTTTTCTTGAAAAAGTTCTGTCAGTTAAACAAAGCTTTTCTATTTGGTTCATCATCACCAACAAAGGGGTATAATAGTGTTTTTTCTCCTCTACAATCCAGAAATTAACATTTTATTTAATTTGATTTTATATTTTAGTCTTTCTTTATAAAATGGAAGTAGTTTTATCAATGTAAATTTATTCCATCAATAATAATTTACTAGAATCTTAACTGAAAATTCCCATATTCCTATTTAGAAATTCTAGTTTAATAATGAGGCAGTTTAACCAGCTGTGTTTGGAAACAGACAGTAAAGGGAATAGCAAAAATATAAGTCAGAAAAAATGCTAATATTATGAAAAATTTTCAGCCAGTATTACTAGCAGCTTCATATCTCAATATATTAGGATTACATATAACCAAGTTATTACTGATTTTCATTTGATTTTACTCAGGTAAGGATTTTTTTTCCTGACTTATCTATAACAAAAAGAGAAGGAACTAATGGGTCAGATGTTTGTAAAGTGTTTATCAGTAAAATTTTATTGGATTATCCCTGAAGCTATTGAATAAAGAGATAAAATGCTAGAGTAAATAAAGTATTTTCAGATCATACTTCAATTTGAATACCTGAACTTCAAAAGCAAATAAAAAGCTTCATAGTAATTTTATAATAAAAAGTAAGACCAACCAAGCCAGGTTGTATAATGTGTAAGTACTACGCTGTTTCATTTTGCTATATGTTATGAAAATAAGATGTTATGTCAAATTTTAACTATTTTAAACTGATTATTCATCAACTCTACTATTTATGAAAGTGAAAATAGTTATTAATTATATATGCTATCTTATATGCATGTATATGTATATGACTATATATATACTCAAATAAGCTGGTGGGGAAAGGATATATCAACATTTTGAATAAAAATTTGCAGTTTTAGATAGATGGGAAGAAACTGATCCAAACTATCAATCAATTTCACATAGTTAACCAACCCTCACTAAACACTGAAAGTGCAGAACACCCTATATTCCTGTCAAGCACAAATTTCTCTAGAGATCATAATAAATCAGAATTTTCATGGGATCAGACTAAAGAGTTTCTTTATGTTCATCTCCTCAAAGAAGACTAAAGGCTTTTAAATCTGCTGGTGATGTGCAGATGAGAGGTCTGTTAGAACATAAACAAATCTATTTCACTTTTTAAATAATCAAAGTTCAAAGAATATGGATAAAACTGGGTGGAACTAAGATGTATTTATAAATGAATCTCCCACTGTCCTTACAAATAGGTTGTTGCTGCTATGCAGTTCAGCAGTTTTCTGCTTTTCAGTAAACTCTGTGTGGTCCCATGTGGTCCCTGAGTTTATTTGAGAGTGCTCTCAGTCCTGGCCACTTGATGCTGTGGGGCCAATCAATGAGTAGTTTAGAAGGGCCCTGAGGAGATGGGCAAGGGCAATGTGCGCATGAAGATTGGGGAAGCACGTTGGGAGTAACCGATCACAGCTGCTGCAGAGAAAGTTGAACTTATCTCAACATAAAGGGGACTGCAGGGTGGCCTTCGGTCTGCCTAAACTGCTATAACAATTCAGTAGATCGGTTGGCTAGATCAGCTGAGAAAATCAACTGGTTACATTGGCTAGGTGAATCAAGCAACTGTGTAACTGCTTTTCTCTGGGTTAATCAAAAAAGTAAAAATGCCTTCTTGAGTCAGTCAGAGCAACCTGTGAGAGAGGAGTGTATATATGAGTAATCCCAACATAGAGTACGAGAACTGAACAATCAACAGAAGGAACTTTGAAGGGAGCAATGGGCTTGAGCTAGTTTGAATCCATGCCTGCCTTCCTGGCAAATGGGGACACCCAGTGCTGTGACAATGGCGATATTTTACAGACTGGCAGGGACTATCAAGTTTGTATTGTGATTCAACTATATATGGACATTATGCACTCTGCTAAGTGTAGCTTGTAGCATTGCTATATCTCTCTGCTAAATCAAAATCTCACGTAACTTCAAAGAGCTTCAAATAAGTAAATCTTGTATTATGCATTAAACACTCCACATCTGAAAGAACCTGGTCACTGTGTACTGGACCATGACATGCTGGCACCCTGATCTTCTCCATAGCCTTTCTCTTTCTCTGTCTTTCCCTCTCCACAAACTACAGTCTTCCAGCACACATTGTGCCTCTCATCCAGTCCATATGACTTCTCTTTAACATAAAACCAAATAAAATATAAAGTCTATTACAGATTGCATGAGATAATATACCTCCTTACTATGCTGTAACCAGCCTATCTTAGGTGGGCTAAGATATATCCAATATAAATTCCAATCAATTTGAATTTCCATAAACTTCAAAAGAAAAGTGTCAACCTATACATAACCTTTGATTACAGCTAATTGCAAATGTGGTTGGAATGTATTCCATTACCTTTCCAAAAGTAAAAGCAATTACGATAATTGCAAATTTCTTCCATACAAAGTTGATTTCTTAAGCAGAAGGCTGAACTTTTAAATTTAATAATTCTCTTCTACTACTATGTTCTCTGCAAGAAATAATTAATATTAAGCCTAAGATGTCTGTATTTTTCAATAATGATGAGAAGACAGCAAACCTTCTGTTCATCAGAAAAACAATAAGCATGTAAAATTATGTCAGCAATATTGTATATATTTTGAAATTATAAAAGAAGGGAATAATTTCTTATATACTAAGAATGTAGCAAGCTTGTTGTAGGGAGTGGTGGAAAAAGTGAGAAAAAAGCTGTCTCGTTTAAGCATATTGCACAAAATGTGACTGAGATGCTTTCTTGCCATGCTGATGTAAGAAGACAAGTGGCCTATTTCACAGCAATTTAGCTCACCTTACATCTTGTCAAGAGTGAAGATGGAATTCATCTCGCTTACCTTTAGGTATATAGAGGTTGAATACCTCACATAAACTAATCATATAGGCTCCTTTCATAATCAGTGGCAACAGTCACACCACAAGGTGAGTTATTCTTCCAGCTTCTTTCATTCCCCTGCCTCTGTTAACTGACTGTGACTAACTGAAATGCCATGGCTAAGATCCAGAAAAACAGAATTGGATGAGATGATTCAAGCCCTCAAAAACCTCCCCATCTCTGTGTTTATCAATGTTGCAATTATGTTATGGTCTCAAAACCACATACAACTCTGATGATACCAGATTTTTCTATTGATTCTTATCACCATCAAGGTTAAAAATTATTATAGATCTAGTTAATGATGATACCACTACTGAAGTATTAGTAAAGGCAATAGGTCAAATGTGCTGCAAAGCATGAGAGAGTAATGCTTCCAGATGAAGGTTGTTTCACTGCCTGTGGTTATCATTAGCAGTCTATGGACTTCAGAAGAGGCTGAAATAAGATTCACTGAGCAATCCAGATTATCAGAAAATCAGTAAGGAACCTTCCTAGAGGCATCCTTGGTTAATTAGTATTTGTATATGTAGAAGAGTAGTAATTATGAAACTACCTCCAAAATTTTGACCTGCTGTAACTTTGTACATGTGAAAGTTTAATTATAGACATTGAAAAGTACAGTACTACCCTACTTCTGAAGACATTTTAGTGGTTTGAATCCTTCACAAACTGTTCATATTTAAGACTGCACCTTTAATCAATAGCACTTTACTACTTAAACTGTTTAAGAATAAAATTAATAAAAAGTTAACCATCACAAATGATAAAGTTCTGTTAAAAAGTCTTCAGTATAAAAATCCTTGTGCTATCATGGTTTATGGGACAATATGATGTTGTATGACTTGCCTCTTTTATTGGACATTGGAAGTCAAGAGTCTGTCTGCTTTCACTGCAAATGTCAGAGATCTAATGATAATTTTCTGGTTGCTATGTATATGCACTAAGTACCATTCCATATCTTCTCAGATTGGTTTGGAATAATTTGCCCAAAATACAGATATTGATATGAATAACATTGACTTCTACAGCCCAGAATACCTCTTTATAGTTCATTATATATTGGACATATGCAATGTAAGTGGAATATCACATACGTAAATGCAAGGTATAATTACATTTACAAAAATACATTCAAATAAAAAAGGTTAGAAAAGACATTGCAAAACCTCAGTAAACTAGTCATTTTAATACTCTGTCCCTCTACATAAGAGCTATTCTTGAAGCCTGTTATATAAGGAAATTTAAGCAAATGTGAAATATTTATGTGCATAATATGGCAAAATCTATTTCTGACTTCAATAAGAGAACAGTTTACCCCTTGAAATGTAAATACTAATAATCCTTATAATACACCTTCTTCATTGTGCAGCTGTGCTAACTTGCATACATGACCTGGGATCCAGAAATCTGAGGAAATGAGTGGGTCAGCAAAAGATATTATTGAGCTTATGTGTAAAGAAAGCAAAGAGAAAAGCAAGACAATCGTGAATAAGAAAAGCAAGATAATGAAAATGAAACAGATGAAAATCTCATGTCTTAAAGTTTCCTGGCCCTCATTGGCAACATGGGGTAACAGGCTGAAGGAATGATTGATAGGATAAACTTTGTAAGACAAACAAATGGATTGCTATGTGCAAGGCCCCATAATCTGTTTAATTTCAGGAGTGAATTACAAATCAGATGTAATCACTCTGTTTCTCTATCATGCCTCCTAAATAACTCTTCAATCCCTTGGTCAATTACAGCTAAAGTAGAATTTGCAAAGACAAAAGGTTTCGTGAAATCAGTGGCCAATACAAAACAGTTACAAATGAAAGTCACTGAAAAAACGCTAATATTTTTCTGCAAAATGAGCAAGCCACAGGATGTGCTACTAATTGGTCATAGAAATAGATAAAAGATATATGAGGAAAAAAGAAATATTTCTTAACAAAAAGGAAGGGACATTGAATGTGGAAGAAACAAATAAATATGTGTTCTTCCATAAGAAATCAGGTTTTATCGTTGCCATTATTCTGATTTTACCAGTCCCACTATTCACAGAGTAATTGTTTATATGATAATCAAGTAAGAACATCTTTGTGTATATGAGGTTGTTGTTTTTCTTCTCTTTGTTTAAACTATATTTGCCTTTTCTTATATGGGACTCTGCATGTCTGATATCTAATATTTTTAAGTGTCCTTTTCTTTCTCAGATAAGAGGAAAAAAGAAAAGGTACTTTAATTTCTTTCCATTTCTGTCATTTTACTTATTGAGTTAGCACAAAGTAATATCATTATCTCTAAGAAATATGTTTAGTTTTTCTTTTGTAATTTTAGTTTTGCTGAAATTCCAGATTGCTTATTCTTCTTTGTACAAGATAAAGCTAAGACACATTCAGAAACAGTCTTGTTTAACCCTTGTCACTGTGGGGGAAGGAACATCAGACAACGTGACACTGTTAAGCTCGATTTATGAAGTCGGACAAGCTGGAGATGTTCTGTGTCAGAAAAGTTTTGCACATGCACTGTCATACACCCACGCACGCACACACACGTGCACACATGCGTAACACATTCTAGTTAATTGAGACCACACCAGTAAGTCAGCATGGCTGAGCCTGGAGAAGCACAACATCCACTCCCTGCAGTGCCCGTGTCAGGGGCTGGGCAGGGCTTGGCACTGACTCCTCAAGACCTCCGCTTCTGTAAGCGCTGGATGGCTGTGTGACAATGTTCTCCCAGTCTCTATGACCACATGAGTTTATATCCAGGTGTTGGCACAGGCTGTCAGCTAAATCAGTTCACAGTGATATCATGGTATATTTTTCCTTCCAAGTAAGGTCCTGATGCTTCCAGGACAAGTCTTTAGTGAAGGTGCTATAGTTCAGTGAAGATGCTACAGCTATAGTGGAATGATAGCTTGAGGAATTCACGCTATAGTTCTAGAAACTATTTTATCTTTCCAAGCTGATGTCAAGATTAACACAGGTTTTCTCACTCAGTTTTTCACTAAGCCGTTAGACCCACACACATTGCTTTGATGAAGTTTTGTTTTCACGTTATTATTTTAGTCATACCTTTGGTTGAGCTTTTGCAGAATCACCTATAAACATAGCTATATTTGTTTTAAGATTCTGCAGAAAGCATGTAGATTTTATACTTTAATCATGGATACATTGACATCTTGTGGTAAACTAATGCAGGTAATGTTTACACCATTATATTATAACTTGACTATTTCAAATAATATATGTTTATACAGCTTTTAATTTTTTTTTTTATTTTTTAAATTTTTTTTTATTCAAACCATATTGTCACTTATCTCAGAGAAGAGCTATGGAAACATAGCTTTGGATGAATTGTATTTTTCGCTTCTGCTTCTACCATACTGAAGTACTGATAGTTCACATTGATACCAATACTGACATTTGTAAAAAGGAAAAAAAAAATAAAACTACAAAGAATTCTTCTTACGGGACAGAAATCTTCCAGAATTGTGATATGTTGTCTGGGTTTCAGCTGAGAGGGTTCATTTTCTTCATTTCTAGTATGGGGATATGTTTTAGATTTGTGCTGGAAACAGCGTTGATAATATAGAGATGTTGACCTGTTGCTGTTGAGCAGTGCTTACACAGAGCCAAGGCCTTTTCTGCCTCTCACACCGCCCTGTCAGCGGGACGGCTGGGGGTGGACAAGAAGTTGGGAGGAGACACAGACAGGACAGGTGACCCAAACTAGCCAAAGGGGGTATTCCATACTGTGTGACATCATGCTCAGTATAAAAGGGGGGCGGCGTTCGGAGTGATGGCGTTTGTCTTCCCAAGTAACCATTACACGTGATGGAGCCCTGCTTTCCTGGAGATGGCTGAACACTTGCCCACCCATGGGAAGTGGTGAATGAATTCCTGGTTTTGCTTTGCTTGCATGCGCCGCTTTTGCTTTACTTATTAAACTGTCTTTATCTCAACCCACGAGTTTTCTCACTTTCACTTTTCCAATTCTCTCCCCCATCCCGATGGGGGGAAGTGAACAAGTGGCTGCGTGGTGCTCAGCTGCTGGCTGGGGTAAAACCACGACATGTCTTACAGATATTATTGAGAAAACAAAATACATTTTTAAACAATTTTTAGTTCTCTATACATTTTTTTACATTTTTATACATAAGTGTGGAAAAAATGAGCTAAGAAAAAATCCTCAGAAGTAATTCCCCCAGAGCAGTTCTCTGGCCAGAATAAATACTTCATTGGGACAATATCTAAATTGAGTAGTTCTTTAACAAGAGAAATTAACAAAACTAAACAAAACAAAACAACCCACAACACACAACTTGATTATTCAGGACAAAAGGAATGGGACTCAGTTTACTTAAAATCAGATATCTATAAGCTAGCATCTCTAGGCAGGATTCAATTCCCTTAATATAAATATTTAATGTAATTTTTAACTCTCTGCAATATTTCCTCTGGCTTCCATCATGACTTCAGTTGATCTCATGTTTCAGAGCCATACCTGCCACCCCCATGAAGGCATTTCAGGTGCCCCAAGCATCTATACTGGCAATTGACTCCAAAGCTTAAGCAGCAGCCTGACCCCTATTTTATTTTGATATCCACCAGAAAGTAATGTACATTTTAAAGGGACAATTCTTCTGATCTATTTTAGATGTCTGCTTGAGGAGGATAGGAATCAGTCACTAGGAGTGCCTATTTCTCTTCACCAATCGTAAGTCTAGACAACTACCCTACATGTAAATGTTTATGTTAGAGCTCTCTCAGGTAGGATTCAATCTGATATCAGGATTCCTAGATTTAGGTATCTATGTGCAAATTAGGCCTCTAAACTCCTGCTATAGTTAACAGAGATTTAATCAAGATAATAAACAAACTAGAGAGGGATTCAATTTATTATCTACTAACTAAGGGTTTCTTTTGTTTGACTAGATATACATGTTTGGTGCCATTTGCCTCGCCTCCAACTATCAAACCAGCTTTCTTCTGTGACCTGTGCTATATGCAATTGCTCCATGAAAATGTCTCAGTGTCTCATATAAAACCAGACATCCACACTAAGACAATTAAGTTGAGTCAAAGTCAATTTTTGGAATTCTCTCTTCAATTGCACTGTGTGATGGTACCTACCTAGCTGGCATTCTTCTCTGTTGTACTATCAAAATACATAAGTTCTGCTAGGGTGCTTACCCAGACAGGAAGAAACTGGGGTATGAATTTCTTACCCATAGCAGAAGAAGCAGCACTGAAGGCCATCATCATTGTTATCTGAAAATTCAAATCACTAGTTTCTTTCTGGTTTTCCTTCTCAGCTTGAATGGAACTTGGAACTCCTCTATGAACATTATACCAAAGGAAGACTGTCTTTAATGGGAAGAAAAAACTGCCTTGATCCAAGCACCTCTATTGCGCTATGCTTTGGAACGTTATCCTGGCAAGGCTGACGAGGGTGTTCACATGAAGAGGAAATGCAAGCATACTGGAGAGCAGCACCTGGCTTTAAAATAAAACATTTTTTCATTCACTCATCGCTATCTATTGAAAAAAAAACAAAACCTAGTGGTAGGAGGAATTTATAATTATTCTGACTATTTTCCTTCTAGCATTCTAGTGGCCAGGATTGGTAGACAAACCCCAGTATCTTAAAAAATGTACACGTTGATTATCATGGTAGAAGAATATAATTGAAATGAAATGGCAATGGTCTCCCTAGTTGCTGACAGCAGGAAAAATGATTCCCCAAGTTCTGATACTCAAACCTACACCCACTGCGCACCCCCTTCCCCCCCCTCCGCCCCCAAACACCACAACCTCTGTCCCCACACATCTCTCCTGTAGCTGTCCCAGACCTGTGGTCTCCTCTGTAGCTGACTCTCACACCCCCAGTCTTTCCAGCACTCTCTGAAAGCTAGCTCCTAGACCTCTTATCCTACTCGCCAGTTACTTTCTGACTGCTCTGACTTGAAGTTTGTTCATACATACATGCACGCGTGCAAGATATTCACATTCCCAAGGGAAACATATACATAGCCTGGTCTATACAGTTGCTGGTACCCAGACCTACAGGCTCTTGTGACCCATGGCCTCTCTTCCAGTTGCTGGCACTGAGACTTTCACACATATCTGCACAGAGTATAAAGCCCTCTCACCCAGGAAAATAATTGGAAATGGGGTTAGAAGACAGTACAGGCTGCAGGGGAAAGAAGCTATATAGCTGTTGGAAGGAGAACAAAGTTTTCAAAATTTGTTTTCTGCTGGGACAGGACACCTGAAAACCTTAAGAATTCCTTCCCCATTCATTCATACCCCAAAAAGAAAAGTACTTTTTATAGTAATCTCTCTACTGGAGTGATAAACACTCAGGCTCTTTCCCAGACTACAGCATGCCATATTGATGTGACTAAGGAACAGATTATCAAAGGCTGATACAAATCCCTCTAAAATCAATGAAAAATCTTTCATCAACTTTAATGCATTTTGAATCAATGTTTAATTAAATCAGTTATCTTTTCCAACTGAAAATAAGTTAGGTTATCTAAGGAATTTAAAATTTGAACAGATATGGGATTTAAAAGGTTTTGATTGTAATTGAAAAATAAAAGGATAACCAACTTTTCCTTAGGCCAAGTGACTTCTCAGGATCTTATTTCATGTGGATATTGGGTTTTGACTTGGCTTTCCCAAAACTTATTCTAAAATGAATGAATGATTTATTTGCTAATCCTGCCATTGAAGTATCATCATTCTAAGACTAACATAGCCTTTTTTTTTTTTTTTTTCATCAAATATATTAACAAAATGTCACTAACAATGATGATAAATATCAACAGGAGCAACACAAAGCAAACAATCAGGTATATCAGTGAGGTACTGTTCCATGAACTTGTTCGCATTTCATTCTCTAATTCACAAATCAATCATGCTTTAAAAAGAAGTTCAAATGAGTTATTTAAAAATTCCATTTTAATAATTTATGATGTATCTTAAAACTTTTAGCAAGAAATTTCCAATGGGATTCTTTCTTCTTCAGCTCTTCTTCAACGAGAAAACACAATACAAAATAGTGTGTCTGAATTACCTAAAAAGCAGATGCAAAATTATGAAGAAGAAGAAAAGCAGAAGTGGAATAACAGTATAACAGAAAGAGAAAAGGGATGGGGGAGGGATAGGGCAGAGGAGGTGAAGGGAGGGAAATTTCCTCCATGCGAGTTTGTAGACAATTATTAAGTATTCAGAAATGAAAAATGTATTATCTTGAGAACTAATGAAAATGAACTAATATTTAAAAAATAAAATCAGAGCAAAATTTCTACTTCTTGAAAGAGTCCAATGTGTAAATAATTTTATCAACTATGACTTATTAACCCATTAAAACATGTTTTGCTTTAATGCTTAAAAATAGGTCAACAATTTTAGTGAGTGATTTCTCGAGTGATTTTTTTTTACTTTTTTATTTTTTTAATTTTTCAGTAAGAGAATTTCAACTTTAATGAAAGTATTTTTGTTTTCAGCAGCAGAAAAAACATGACCTTTGATATCAAGAATATTTTATCTTTCCTCATCCAAGCAAAATAAGTTCAAACTTTTTTTGTCCAAACTACATCTAAACTGTCTCTTCCTCTTATGACTATGAGCTGTAGTTGTGTCTTGTCTGATCCCTTGGAAGATTATCCAGGTGTATATGACATCATGGTAGCCATCTGTTGACCAATACAGCTGTAGTTTTTACTTTCCTTTCTTACACATACATGAAAAGAAATCCAGAATTCACTTCCACCAACTCCCAAGTAAAAACTACATCTGTCTTACCTTCAAAAGAATTTAGTGTAAACTTAGTTTTAGCAATAATATTAGAAGGATATCTATTACGTTTGGTGAAATGTAAGAATGAGCAATTGTAATCTAAAGCCTTCTTGCAGAAATGTGTTATTACTAAGCTCTGACAAGGAACCTGAAGCTGTTAGAAGTCTATTCTTTGGTCTGGTAATGTCTTTATTTAGGCATTGTTATGAAAAATATTTTAGGAGTCTTTCAAAAGCCAAGTATAGTTATTAAGTCAAGTTTTATTAATCAAGTAACTCTAAATCAGGTGTTCTTTCTTTCCTCTAACCATCAGTGAAAAAAGATTTTTTTAAATAGACGTTTTCTCCTCTTTAACTGACTTCCTACTTTAGCAATTGCATAGAATAACATCCTTATTATTCTAAAACTGGGGAATGATCAGTAAGGGCATTTGAAAAATGGTATTATTGTTAGATTACATCTAAGTTTAGGTTCCTTTTTCTGTTTGTCAGAGATGCGGTTTGCTTATTATTGTACAATCTCCCATTTCAACCTTTTATGCCTGGTAATGAAGATTGGTCTCTAAATCCTTGGAAAATAAACACATTAATAACAATTCAGCATGAATGAATAAGAAAATAAGAAGCTCATTCCACTGTCAAACAATAGAACAATTGCTGTCTGTAATTACTGTTTCAGATTATGTCTGGAACTTTTCACATAATTTCCTTAAAGCTGCCTGAAATTGTTTTCTTCCTTAATCTTTCAGAGCAGTTGAATCTCTTTGGTATTAGTGCTATGCATGGAAATGTCCAAACTTCTCTCTGTAACTTTATGAGTTTTGTGCTTATTACTTCTTTAATTAAAAAGACAGGTTAAAAAATAGTCTTAAATTCATTTAAAAATCTTCTCAAAATTTCCCATCTTCCTCCCATACATTTTTCTGAATAATGGCATAATCTAAGTAAAAAATCTTAATTTGAAACATATAACATGAGTTAACATGTTAAGAATTTGGTATTAAAGTTTACAAGCTACTTAAATTTCAAAAGGTTCTCAGGCATGCTAAAGGAAAAGATAGCTACATACATGAAAAGACAAGTAATATTTTTTCTCTCATGTTGCTGCAAAAACCCAGAGAGTAAAAACTTTGTCCAGATGAAAGCATTTATCAAACAAGAATGACACTGTCTTTTACGTCAGGAAAAAAACCTACAAGATAAACAAAATTTTCCCATCAGTGATGATAATACAGCAGAATTCATGAATCCAGTTACAGGATTCTCATGATAAATGAATCTGCAGTATAGCAATGAAGAGTTAAAGCTTTTGGATGTTCTTTTTAAGGAAGGCCAGGGTTAAAAACATGGCAAGTGTACTTGTATCAAAAGTGATCAAACCCAACTGGCATCTATACAATAGTTTTTATTTCCAGGTCCTGGTAATCATATTCTTCATTTTCACAGCTTCCTGGCTGATAGCATTTGAAAAGGAATGTGTAATCCATTTAGCCTAAGGTTGGCAAGGATAGCCTGTGTTCAGTATTCAGATTTCTGTGCATACTGCTGCTTTACCTGAGAAACAGTGATTATATACTTAGAAGGAAAGTGGTAATAGTTTCTTCACAAATTCAACTTTGTACATAGATAACATTCACACAAAATATGTGATTTTTCTTTCAGCGTTCAGCCACTCAATAGCTGGCTGTTGTTTTCATATATTATTATTTTTTAGTCATTCAAATAAAACAGAAGTATGTATTAGTAATGAGAAAATGAGATCAGATGCCAGGAATGCTTTACTACCTGCCTCTCCTTTATATCTCTCCTTTATCTGTGAAAGAAATTTCTTTAGGAGTACTATTTTCTAATAAGTAGACATATTTTGAGAGATCTGTTGCTTTCTTCTTAATAGGGTTTTCTTGTTCCTGCTTAACACTTGTTCTGAGACAGAAGTGTAACTCCCTGGTATTTCAGGTTCTATTACTGAGACAGAGAGGGGGGGAGGAGACACAAAGAAGGAGAGTGCACCATCTCTCTAATCCCCTAAGTCATCTATTGCTTTTCCAGACCTCTTAGGAAATGTGTATTGCCCAAACCAGAACAGAGAAAAGGCAGTATTCAGGTCTATAGTTCCATCTTCTTTAGTGTTATGCTTGCACAATATGATGGACAATGTAAGAAACAAGCCACTCCAAACCCAGAAACCTCTGTGTTGCAATTTCTGTTCTTAGAATTTGTCAGTTCCCATGAAATCTAATAAGGTTCTTATCTTCATTGGACATTAATATCTTAACTGTCCATTTCCTTTCTTTTGTGCTTTGTCTCTGACAAAGATTTGATTGATTGATTGATTGATTGATTGACTTCTCATCAATCACAGTCTGTTCTAGATTGAATGCTACTTAAAATACCAGTTAAAGCTCCATCAATCATGACATATGAGGTTAAAAAATTGTTACATTTACTAATGAACTGAACCAGATTGTTATCCTTGTTATCCTTTGTACAGTTAAGAGGGGAAGGGAGAATTTTACAGTAAATTTAACTTCCCTACATTTCTACTACTACCAATTTCAGTTTGGTCAATGTTTTGTTTCTCTGCAACAAATAGTCCTTTTTGTTTCTTGTGATATGTTTGGCAAAGGGTCTGCTTTACATAATTATTTTTCACTTAATTTTAGTGGAAGTAGGAGAGAACATGTTTGTTACCTACGTCAAAAAGGGACAGTCCGAGTAAGGGCAGGGATCTTGTACTGACCAAATCTGATTTGGTGGTGTGACCAGACTTGGAGAGAAGAGCTGTTGAAAGAATTACATTTGTAAAGGTTTAACCCATTTGACTATTATCTGAAAAAGTCTAGTCACTTGTAGAAAAGAAGGAAATGTATGGAGCAGCACTCCAGTTCCCCATTGTTCATGGGAAAAAAAAAATCTAAATGTGTCACTGTGTGCTTTTTTCTAGGCAGAACTATCCTTCTCCTCCTGTTTTTCATAATTAACATCTATTAATAGGACCATTAAGTTTTTTATATAGATGATCTATGTTTTTTGTTAGCATATCTAAATAATCTTCCTTTTTCTGTGACTGAAATTTAGAGTAGTTATCTAAGACATTTGAGCTGTTCCAACCTTGGTGTGATAGAATTAGGATCCTTGATTACATCCTTTTTTAGCTATTGTGGAACAGAGACATTTTGATAAATGATGATAGCAAGGGTCATAAGTACATTATGTGGTAATGTAGCATTGAAATATTATAATAAAGGGAAAAGCAGACAGCTTGATCACATATATATATCAGTCATGTGTCTCAGTATTCATACATCTCTCAGATAGTGATAGTCATACCACAAAAATAGATGCTTTAATATTCTATCACACAGCCTCTACATGTTTCATTAGTATCTATCTTAATAGATACTAATTTAAGATTTACTACTGTAGAAATGAGGGAAATATGGGCAGAAAAAAATTTAAATATAGCACTTATGCTTTGAATATAAGACATGCACGATTTAAAAAAAAAAAAGTGGCTTTTTTTTTTTGTTTTGTTTTGGTTTGGTTCTGTGTACCATAAGGAATAAATATCGCCTTCCTCAATAAAAAGTATCAAAAATGGTAGAAAGTGAAAGGTGGCATGGTGTTAGCAGTTGGAAAAAATGATGGCTGATAAAAGATCTTCCTTTAGGACACACAAACAACATGCTCTCATAATATAGTGTGTGGTGTCTATCACTACAAGACTGAGGTAAATAAAATCAAGCAAAAGTCCTGAAAGAATTAGTTCTGAACTTTTTTTTTGTCTTCATGAATTATAGGATCAGCAGCCAGTTTAATGAGTTTATTGCTACTTTTCTCTGAAGCAACAGCAGCATCCAGTGGCCAGTTAGGCTCAGCCTAGCTGTGCTTCTTGTGGACTGCTGATGTACAATTGTATTTTTATGTATTCTCAGCTTTTATCCTATTGTGAAAGGAGTAGACAGGATTTAAGGAGGCAATATCAGCACCCTGCAGGTTTGCTATGTCTCTGCATAAATTCTATACAGATTACAGGTTTTGCTTTCCTCTGTGGTATGTATAATATTGAATGAGGTAGAAGAAGTCATTTGGGACAGCTTTGTGACTTTCAGGTTTGCTTCATTAACTGTCTGTTTATCGACACAAGCACAAGTGAGCAGTAGGATATTCAGAACATTAGTATACATAACCTGTGGGGCCTTCATGCTGAATAGTATACATAGGTGCTTTATAAGATGCAGTCTTAATCTATTAGAGAGCTGTCAGATGAACTGGAAATGCTATTTAGGGGTTATCAATACTGACTGTAGACAGAATTGCAATAGCCCCCACAGAACTTAAATGAGTTGGAGTCCTATTGTGCTTTATGTCTATTTCCAGGCTGGAGAGAAAGTTCTTGCTTCCACATGCTTGAAAAGAACTACATATGAAAGTTAACTGTGTGCAAGACACAGTATGGGATTAAAGAATTTAGTGTTCCACAATGTTGTATAAGGAAGATTTCTTCAGGCAAATGGAAGTAGTTCAGAAAATATGTGATTGCTTTTCTTTGCCTTAGCAGTATTTTATTTACAGATTATTTATGTATTTATTTATTTATTAACTTTATAAATATAGCATCTATGGGCTACATAATTTCTCTGCAAAATGCAGCTATCCATAGTACATTTTTGAAAAGTCTTAGAAAAATTGTTTTCACATGTCAAAGACACAGCTTTTGCAGACTGTGTTTGATTCTTTGGGATAAGCAAGGACAGTATATATATTTTATACTTGTGAAAGCAGCATTCTTCCACACACAGAAGAAGGATATGGTAAGTGTGAATTTTAGTGCAAGAAAGATACAATATGAAATAAAAATTATGTGATCATTTAGTGACAATATTTTGCATGCATTCTTGTCAATGGACTATAATAATCGTAATTCTTTGTATAGTGTTCAAAGAGGAAACAGTTTAATGAAGAGCCATGAGAGCTGAGAGTCCTGTCTACTCTTCTCTACTAGGCATGCATGAAATGTGACAACTTTCATAGTGGTCACTGTAGGTGAATCACTTCAGTCCTCTCAAGTGTCAGTATGTGTTCTGACATCAGTTACGTGTATGATGCTCAGTAGAACCAAGTCAAGATTTAAGCCAAAGCATTTTAGAATATTACCATCACAAAAAAAAAAAATATGTAAATATACACATACAAACATACCAAATTGATTGTGATTTTGTCTTTGTCTTTTCCAGTGATAGCTATTGCCTCCTTTCTCCCTTTAAGAACTTTCCTTCCATCCCTATTTATATTTCCCTACTACTGTGTAAAGGACTTGGTAAAAATATTATGTACCAGTGCCTAAAGAGTTAAGTGTTTTTTTGGAGACTATGAGTAAGTGATGCACTGCTGTGTGCAATTAAGATTTATAGAGAGTAGGATTAATGGGCAGCAGTCAAGGACAATGGGAGGCTGTTTTGGAAAAGAACTAAATGCAGGAAAGAGACAGATTCATGCTAAAGGTACTTGTTTCAAATTGACTGAATTAATCGTGGAAAATGAGTTTTAAAAGTTCTTCTTTAAAAGCATCCTTTAAAGTTTCAAATATTAAATATCTTATCCTTGTGTTCTTTCATGCCCTAAATTTTCATGCACTCAACTTGGTAGCAAGATTGAGAGTTTTATGTCTATTTTCATTTCTTAAAATACTTTATGAGGATTTATTTTTTGCATGGTGACACAGGGGATATGTACCCTCTACAAGACCAGGCCAGTCTGCTCACAGTAAGTAGCACTTAGTTTAAAGAAGCCAACTGGTAAAGACCAAGTGGTAAATTTATGGATAAATCATAACAGATTAATGGAGAGATCAGGTAGAAGTTTCTATTTAGTTATTATGACTCTGTGTAGTAATTAGTGATTGAAATATTTGGATTTTTTCTCTTCAGCTTTAGCTTGCTTCAGCTTTACAATTCCACGAAAACTAATTCCTTGCTTTGGAAATTTTTTCATGCCAAGTGCATGCTCCATTTCTTACACCTCAACAGTATCAGTGCAAAGAGGAAAGGGAAAGGAACCAGAAAAACTGCGTAAGAACTTAGATGTGAAGAAAATAAGATGAGGAATGTTTTAATTATGTCCACATGTCATGGTTTAGCCCCAGCCAGCAGCAAAGCACCATGTGGCCACTTGCTCAATTCTCCCTGCCCCCCTGGTGGGATGGGGAGGAGAATCAGAAGAAAAAGGTAAAACTCATGGGTAGGGATGAGGACGGTTTACTGGGAGAGCAAAGGAAGAGGAAAGTAACAACAACAGTACTTATAACAGAATATACAAAACAGGTGATACACAATGCAATTTGCTCATCACCCAGAACCCGACGCCCAGACCATCCCCTAGCAGTGACTCCTCCCTGGCCACACACACACACACACACACACACGGCCCTTATATACAAAGCATGACATCATATGGTATGGATTACCCTTTTGGCTAGTTTGGGTCAGCTCTCCTGGCTGTGTCTCCTCCCAGCTTCTTGTGAAAATTAACTCTATCCCAGCCAAAAACCCGGGCATCACATCACAAAAGACTTTTCAGAAATTTGCTGATGGTTATTTTAAAACACAAGTACTCTTACTGAAACCTCTAGGATAGAATTTTTCTGTTTAGAGATGTATTATTTTCAACACAAATTTATTAATGGTCAGAATATATCCTTTTTTCCTAAGAAGGATCTGCTCTTAATTTAAAAAGACTTTCCTTAACCAAAAAAAGCTTTTCCAGAGACTTTCCAAAGGCTTTGCATGGATAGAAATAGAGTCTATTAGTTATCTCTGATATCAGTTTCCAGTTTAAACATATTAACACTGGTTTGTGTCCTAAAGACACTAGTAGCTCTCTTGCATCTGTTCAAATTCATCTTTTCTGAAAACTGGTGATCAAAATCATACTCCTTTCTGAATGAGTTACAGCTATATAGTAATCAATATTCCTAAATTTTACTATAGACTAGTATATTACTATAAAAATATATATTTTTTTGATGAGAAAATCATTAATTCATTTGATGTCATTTTCAACCAAATGATCTTCTACTTTGGAACAGAGCTTTCTATTATTTATTTATGTATTTATTTTTAATTCATAGCTTTTTGCTAAGTTTTTGAAATTTCACCTCCTTTCTATGACTCGAATTGCTAAGACTACTAGTTCTCCTTATAAGATAGCCTGGTCATCCTATGTAACAGTGATCCTCTCCAGCTTTTATGATCAGGAAATGATTGGTTTTAATGCCAAATCTATCAATAGAAATATCACATTAAATCTATCTACAGAGAAATAATTGAGAAACTTGTCTATTAACTTTCCTGTAATTTCATAGTTCCTCCTTTTGGTCCCCTTGGTTTACTTATCGTAAAGCAAATAAGGTTAAATCTGCTGTATTTATTTTGTCTGGAAAATTTCAACAGAGAAAAGTTTATGTCGGACTTAGTTTCAGCCACTTTTGGTACACTCCATATTACTACACATAAAAATTTCTTTTTAGATTTAATTTAAACATTAATCTCATAGATGTTAATTTCTTCTATGACATTAATGACATTTGTCTTCAAAATTATTTTGAGGTCTCTCAATGCTAATATGAGCAGGATGTTGATTGGACACATATCAGAAGAACTGGCATAAAAAGTAGAGGAAGAGGTAGAACTACAGTGACAGTATTTTTCTAGATGCCTTAAGGCTGTTTAGGTGTTATTAAATCTTTACCTAATTAATTGCCTTGTAGCTATTCAATGTCCTTCTCCAAAATGGGATTATCTGGAAAATCTCAGCACCTCATATATTTTATCCTTTCTATCTCAGTAATATTTTCCATCCAGGCAGCCTTTTCACTTTTTATTCATAAAAAGCAAACAAAAAGTCTGGTAATTTCCCATGGTCATTAATACAAAGTAGTATTAATGAAGATATTTATGTAGTCAAAGCTGATTCTTTAGGTTTTTTGGGGGTGGTTTTTTGGTTAGGTTTTTGGGGGGGTTGTTTGATTTTTAGGGGGGGTTGGTTGTACTTTTGGGGGGTGTTTGGCTTTTTTTTTTTTTTTTTTAAGAGCCCTTATTCTTAGGAGAAAGAAAAACTTTATCAAAACCTAAAATTTTACTTCTTTATTCATGCTATGAATCTATTTTTTTGCTTATAAAATAAGCTTAGAAATGTTTTCTTAAAAAAAAAAAAAGTCATTTCATCCCTAATATGTCTATATTTAAATTAAAGATAAGTAGCTTTGATTTTCTTTTGCTCAGTACTGCATATAGTAATTTTTTTCAGTGCAAAATGAATTTGAAAGTCTACTAAATCAGAATGTTAATGTTTTATTCCAACTATGCCATCAATTCTCTCTTTAAGTGACTGCATATGGTACAAGATACAATTCAGGCATGATCTCTTTTTATCTTCTTAAAAAGATCATTGCAAACTCCATTTTTTTATAGACTGCTACTCGGAGATCTCCAAGTAAAGATGCTGTACCACAAATCTGCAATCTTTTAATGCAGAAGACTGTATATTTAATTACAAAAATTGTCTCATGAATAACTACTCTGTCACTGGTGATCTCATTACATATGACAAACAACAGTAATGCTTTAAATGGAAAAAAACAAGATGAATATTAAAAATAAATATCTAAGGCAATTTTATCTATCAATGAAATTAGGAACTAGAACTAAGAACTAAATAAGGGAGTAGCTAGCTACGTACAGATCAAGAAACCACTTTGCAGATTTTTCACCTAAATAAATATTTCTTTATATGAATGTGTTTCAGAAATGCATTATCTATGTGTACTTATTTATACAGATGAGGAGGTCAGGATTTTTTTCTTAGGGTAATATCTGTTGAAGTCAGCAGATCTTTGGAATTTATTATCTTTCAGTTTAGTCTTAGGTCTTTTCTTCAATGACTGTGAATATTAGTTTTAGCACTATAGACTGAGATTAAGCATTTAGAGTCTGCAACAGTTCTACACTCTCTGTAGTTACATAATCTGCACTGCAAAAGATGTTGAAACCTTCAACAGAGCTGCAGAGAGAAAACAACTTGCAGTATCAGCAGCAATGCACAATTCCCACTCATGGGAGTAGTCTATATTTCCTGCTTGATCAACCTGAAACAGCACAGACCTTGCGTATCTTATGTGTGTTGGCAAAAAGAAGTTCTTGCTTGTTCAACAGGAAGTACAGTGTGCTGTAAAAATGGAGAATGAATACCAAGTTATAAGGAATTATTATCACTAGCTTCACAGCTTTGGTACCCAGGTTGGTGCGTCTACGGGTAAGAAGTCTAGTACGCTGTGGTAAACCCCATATTGCCTAGAAAACAAGACTACTGTGACAAATTCAAAATTTAACATTTATTTATAGTCATCAAAAGGTATGTAATATAAACCTGTTGGTAGTTGTAATTAATTCCTCTGTGAAATAGTTAAACCATGAGTGAAACATTATTTCTGTGTCTTATTGTCTCTCATGTTTTAGCAAACCTTTCAGACCAGTCAGAGAAAAAGTGAAATGCAAAAACAGGTTTGTGCCAATTTCTCTGCATTTCGTTATTAGCTATAGCAAATCATCTGCTCTTCAGAGACACGTCGTGACAGGGAGGTTCTGCAATTGTTTCCCTGAGAGGAACACTCCTAAAGAAAGGCTGGAAATCTCTAGTTGCTTGATTTATTTCAAGGGAATTGTTTACATAAATAAATTCTAGAATGAATAAAGGCTGCTTAATCTTATTCAAAACATCCATTTTGGGGGGCCGAAGTCATTGAAGTTTGCTTCTAGTGAGCAGCATTTTGCTATTCAAGCAAACCACACTCATCTCCCCTTTAATTCTTTTTTCAGTTGAAATACTATATTATTCAGCACAACAGTCTTTAATTAAAACTAGTAAAATCTAATTGCAATAAGTGTGAACAAAACTCTGTTACACAAGCTGTGATGACAAATCTATGTCTTCTCAATAGAGCAACAGAATAAACCTAGTAAAAACTCCCATGTTTCCTTTTAACAATATAAGCTCAACTGTGACCCAAGTGGTTTTTGTTTAATGAAAACAATTATAAAAAGTAAATATTTATGAAACTCCAATACCTTGGAATAGAGGATTGTTAATTTATTTATATATTTTTTTATTTAATAATCAACTGTTGAGATTCTGTTCTGTATGTAGGATGGCTTCAAAATGTTTAGTGAAAGCTTAATTAAGAACTCTTTTATGGCAGTGGACACCCTCTTGTTTAACTTGGTAGACTTTATTTAGATCAGATCCCTATTGTCTATATTTATATATGGACAAAAACGGAAGTTCAAAGTAAATATTTTGTGCTAAGAAGCCATATTGTGTATAATACTAAAAAGAAGATTAAAAAAACCAAAAAAAACCAAAACAAAAAAAAACCCACAAAACCCCCCCACAAAACCCAAACACAACAACAACAAATGCAAAACACACAATCACAGAATATTTGAGATTGGAAGGGACCTCTGAAGATCAGCTTGTCCAACATCTCAGCTCAAAGCAGGGTCAGCCACACAGCAGGGTGCCAGGCACCATGTCCAGTCAGGTTCTGAATATTTCCAAGGATAGAGGATCCACATCCTCTGTAGGAAGGCTGTCCCAGTACTTCACCACCCTTACAATGAAAAAGTTTTTTCTTAATGTTTAAACAGAATTTCTTGTATTTTAGTTTGTGCCCTTTGCCTCCTGTCTTTTCACTGGATACCAATGAGAAGAGTCTGGCTCTGTCTTCTTAACTTATCCCCATCAGGTATTTGCACACTGTTAAGTTTCCCCAAGCCTTCTCTTCCTTCCAGAAAAATTTTGGCTCTCTGAGCCTTTTCTCATATGTCAGAATCTCCAGTACCTTAGAATAATGAGCAATAATTCTTTAATGCAATTTAACGTATCTTTCAATTAGGGGAAAAAAAAAAAAAAAAAAAAAAATCAGGTACTTACCAACTATTTCCATTGGTGGAGCTACTAGTGCTTCAAAGACCTCTAAGTATGTCTATCAGGAACAAATTAGTATAAAAAGTCAGGTAAAATATTAATCTTAAATTTATTCCACAGCAAACATATTGCATACTTAGATGTGTGTATATATATATGTAAAAGCATACAGAAGTATAAAATGTAAGTGTATTTTAAAAATTCCTCTTGATGTATTATTCATTAGCAAAATGCACAGCTATTATTTACTAGTATTTTATTCTGGTGAATCTGAAGTTTTGTACTACATATCCCTTATTTGAATGAAATTTGCCATAAATTATGGTATCATTAAAGGAAAATTTTTGCCACAGTGAAATCATATGATATATGGGTGAACTCAGAAATGTACCACCGGAATTTTCATTTGAAATTGGAAAATTGTATTTTGCTAAATAATAAATCAAAAGCGTGACATGTTCCAAACTATGGGGATAATATAGCTGTTATCAGTGCCACATAGTAGCAAATGACAAGCTACTGATCTAACGCATCTGATATAAATCAGGACAGTTCAGGAGTTTTTGTTTTGGACATAAAAGCAATGTAAGTTACAAAATAATATTTTTGAAGTGCATGATAAAATACATTTAATTACATAATTATTCATACAAAGTTTAGTTCAAAAGTTTTCAAAATATTTCTAAAGCTGCCTTTGTAATGAATCTGCTGTTTAATTAAGGAAAATGTATTGCAACTGTAATTTTTCTGCTCCACTTATCATCATCTTTGTTTTATTTTCTTAGGTATGTCTTCTCCATTTTGATAAATTATATTCATTACATAAACAATGCATTTTCCCTGCTTTCCAGTAGACAAAAATTTACCAAGTGTAATCAATGGAAGATTATTACTGGTTATTAAACCATTTAAATTATTTTATATAATTGCTCATATCTCCTTGTCTCCTTCACAGAGTTATATCAGCTGCACTCTGTTGAGCAACACTGGAAGACAGCCTGTAACACCAGATTGTCTCCTGCAGAAACAGGTTTTCGTTTCACTGCAACTGACCCTTAGTCTAGCCATGACAGCCTTCTTGCCCAATCAAAATTCCTGTGCAATTAATCTTGCTGCTGCTTCTTCTCTGGGAGATTTTGTGACTGACATTTCCATTTCTTCTGTGTTTTTCCAGTAATTCTTTGGATGCTTTCCCTTATGGTTCTTCTTCTTTCTTGTTAGTATTCCCTACAGATCTTTTTTTCCCACTTCTTCAGCACCATCATGTGTCATCCATTTATATATCCTTATGGATGATGCCACCAAGTGTCTTCCTCCTCATTCAGCTTGCTTCCTTTTTATACATTTTCATACTTCTCAGATTCAGTAGCATCTCCATGTGAATGTTCTTCAGCTTCCCCAGGTAGGTAGAGCAAGTTCTCATCAGGTAGCTACTCACATACAGTCTGAGAATTCACCCTATGATTGATTCAGATAAAGATCAGTATTAAGACTTTCTTTACGTCTTTGCAATTCTGTACTTCAAAATAAGGACTCTGAAAATCTTGGCATTTTACTTTCTGTAGTGGCTGAATTACTGTGACTTATCCTCCATTCTCACCAATTGTTGTGTGAAAAATCAGGAATGGTTTTGCATTCAGAAATGAACAACAGCAATGCTGAGAATAATGTTCTTTTATTCTGTATACTCACAAATCTCACAGCAGGAGGAAGCCCCGGGACCACTCTGCAGGGAGGCAGCAGGGAAGGCCCAGGCCTGGCAGATCTTCTACCCATGGTTGAGGCACCAGTGGCTGCAAATTTCTACAGTTTTTTCCTAAAGAGGGATTGTGTCATCTCTGGCATAAGCATACAATGACTTGTCAGCAAAGTGATTTATGTTTATACTAAATATAGGACACTAAATATGGGCTATTTTATACTTATTCCATATATCTGTGCATAGCGATATTATCCATCTTCTTTTTATATGTTCGCCAAGCCCTCAAGCAGTGAGACACCCAGCTGTGAACATTTCACTAGAGAACTGAGTGAATCGGTCAACATGACCTACTCCTCCTCCTCCCCATTCTTCTGTTATATTGTAGTGCCCAGTACACCAATGTAAGCCTGAAACTAGTTTTTGGTCTATAATCATTAACTCTTGCTTACTAGTTTTTCTGATTCTTCTCTTCCTCCAGTAAAATATTCTCTTTGTTCTGTCTGTTTATTAATAGTAAATATTCTCTTTCAAAATGTCAGACTGCTCAGAACATTTAATTCCCTTTCTGTAAGCAGATGTTTCAAAAGAAGGTCATACTTTTTGGCAGAAAGATTGAATGTTTTGTCCTCATCTACAAACTTCTGTTCTCTTCCTTCTGTCCTCACACTCATCTTTTACTGTTTTTTTTTTACCTTAAAATAATCTACTTTGTTCCAGTCTTTACTTTTCCTTCCTTTTTTTTTTTTTTTCACTCATGTTTTCATGGGCTTTGCATTCTGCCATCTTAAATTTAAACAATTCAGGCAGTGTGGAGAAAAACACATACGCTTATAAAAATAAAGCCTTTATACTTGCATGGCTTCTTACTACACATGCACGAAAAAAGACAGCAGAAGACCCTAAACCAGTTTATATTTCTGTATATATGCATCTTTGCCTGCATGCTCCTTCCTTCCTGACTTCATTCTTGTTTTCTTCCTTCTTTCCTAAAGAGTAACAAAAGAGTTTACTAGATTTATGTAAACATATTTTCCAAGTGTTTGGTGGGTTTGGTTCTGGTTTTGGATTTTATGGTGTTTTGTTTTTTTTTTTTTTACATGGGACTTTCAGATTTATTTTAAGCTAGCTCTCATTTAAAATAAAAAGTTAATGGTTCTCTGAATCAGAAACTATACAGGAATCCAGTATGTATTTGTTTGACTTACTTACACTGTCTTATAGTTTGTTTGGGTTTTTTTTCATTATATCAATTTTATTATATTTTGCATTGAGTATTGTCACAGCTGAGCAGACTCCTAAAAGAAACTTGAATCACTCAGAATGATTTCAAGATGAAATTTAAGATATGCTATGATCTGGTTTGTAATAGGTATATTTCTTATTATGCTGTAAACTGAACCATACACATTTTTCCTATAACAAAACCAATCCCTTACATTTCTGATAAAATTTTCAGAAAGTCTTGAAAATTTTATAAATGCCAATGTTAAAGGTGATAGATACCTTCTTTAGATTTTTTCCTGTATGCAAGTGAATACGTCATTTTTTTCATACTGTTGATGCTATAAAAATGCAATCTACAAACACAAAATATCAGTAAAAAGTAATGTCTATTAAGTTGTCCTGAGTTTATTCCAAAAGAATTTAGAACAGCCTATCTTGATCTAAAATATAACTTGATGGAAATATACTGGCATAATATAAAGGTATAATAAAATACAGCAGCCTCCATTACAAATGATACTTTTTAAACAATATACTTCTTGAAAATCTAAAAATATAAGATTCATAGCATTTAAGTGGCCAGCTTTATCAAATATGTTGTTGTATTTAAGACAGATAATACAGAAACTATTTTTTTCATTTTATTGCTAATATTATTCAGATATAAAATATTTCATTTTCTTAGGCTGAAACTACTCCGTGAAGCAAAGTACCATGAAAAGGACTCTGCATGACTTCTATCATAACTAGCCATTTCTTAGGACCTGTTAATTCTTTGGAACCTACGAATAATCCAAGGAGAACAGGCCAGTTGCTAGCATGCTTTGATTCTCTGCTTCTACTTGTAGTGCAGGTTTTATAGCCACCCATATTTCGTTTTCTCCTAGCTACTGAACAAAGTGGTAATCAATGGTTTTGGACTGTCTGACTTTTTAATATTTCATAATTATTTCATAATTATTTTATTCTCACACTTGAAGAGTAAATGCATTCATATGTTCATACATTCCCTTCCAAGTGTGTTTTCATCCTCAATGCAACATACAAGTAATAGGCCTATATTATAATTTTCTCAGTAATCTATTCCATACTCATTCCACACCCATCATTCTCACCGAACTTCATTTTCATTTGGCTTGTGAAAGTATGCATCCCTTTTTCAATTTTAAGAAAACTTGGATATTAAGCTACAATGTCTATTATCTTTGTCTTTAACTACAAAAGAAGCTAGCATACCCATAAAATAATAATTTCATTTTTATCTGCTGCTTCTGTTGTTACAGATACTAAGATATTCTGATGAGAAAGTATCTCAGTATATGTGGTTTGCAGTTTTGTATTTCTGAAAAAATATTCTCTTATACTATTGCAAAACAAAATCTGAATTCAGGGGAGAAAAACCATAAACAATATATTAGATAAAAAGTAAATAGAAGGTGAGTGATGAAGTGCTATAGTTTTAGGTACAATTTTATTAGCCATTTTCATAAGTTGTCTGGAAGTACTGAGGAGCGTGTTTTGATATTCATATAGGATGTTATACTGCATGGAACATCACTAAATTCAATGCGGTATATATGCAAAAGAATGTTCAATATCCATAATACTGCATTTGATTCTGATCATCATATTACCAACACAAAAGTGGGATTGTGGAGAAAGTTCACTAGTAGCTAATATTATTAAGAAATCTCTGAAAAATAGTAAAAAATAATTATATAGACATTACTTGGCTGAAAGACCAAGAACTACATGAGCAGGTCTGACTTTCGGTTCAGCTAGCCAAGCAAATTTCTTTTAAAAGTAGAATGAACAATTCATAGTATTTTTTTTCACTGAGATATAAAACATGGAATACCATTTCATTGACGCACAGTGATCCTCTTGAGCCAAAATGTAAAATAGCTTGTGCCTCCATATTCCAGTGTGGCTTTTCTTTTACTGTTCTCCAATTAGCAAATTGTGCAGCATTTTTATATCTTCAGTCACTCACACATATTCTTGTACAGAGCGCTATCTGTTCTATTTACAAAAGAAAAAACAGAAAAAAATCTTAAAAAAAACCAAGACAGTTTATCCAACAGTATGGTGGTTACATAGCCACACAGGTTCTGTGAATGTTGCATGTATAACTCCACTGATTCAAACTTCTGTATATTAGCTGACTACAGAAATATTTCCTTCATCTGTTCATACATCTTCTGTAACAATCCTTTGAAATCTCAACTTGTCCAAGCAGGTTTTAATTCAGTCCTGCAGCAAGACTCTATGTTACAATTTAATTTTCTTCCTACTTTCCGTACTGAAGAATCAAATATTCCCTTTCCTTGCATTTGTGTTTTGCAGTTCATAAATGAGAATTATTTATTAAAAAGTTTTTAATGATAAATTTTAAGATCAGTTCAGTGCAAAGATTTCTAAAATTCTATCTCAGTAATAATCTGAGTAAAAAGAACATCAGCTTGGGATTTTCATTGATTTAGGTGAATATGGTATTGAGCTGCTTGTTTTTAGTTGCTTCAGAGCAGCAATATTAACAGATTAATATTAATTATTATGAACGCAGCAAGATGTCATTTAAAATAGCATGCTTGAATTATAGAAAGTTTGCAACACCAAAAAAATCAAATGTGATTTTTCATGTTGTGGTCTTCAGTGGGAATCAGGTCTAACTTTAGATTAACAATACTACTAGCTTTATGTATCTAAAAAAGCTGACTTCTGAATCTGATAAAATTATTTAAGGATGATTTTATTGCAGAAGAGGGAAATAGCTACTTATAGATAATAATTAATCTGATCCATCTAGTATTGCTTGTCATAAGACTGAACAAAATTCCTTTTGAATGTATTTATTTCTCTCCTCAGATTATAATAAGAATTTGAGTGACTAGCTCAGACTTTGAGGTCTAACTTGAAGGTACCTTATTTAAGGCAGATGAATCATACGTCTTTTTAGTAGGAAAAAAACCGGTAAGCAGTGAAGATGCTCAGTACTTGTGAAAATCAGTCAGCTTCTTACTTAAATATGGGAAGTTACTACTGAACTTCTATTTTTGCAAATGTCCCAGTGTCAATTATTTAGGCCAAGATTTAGGTCAAGTATTTTCATGCCTGAATTTTACACTTGTACTCCTCATTGTAGTTCAGCCTCAGAGATTTTCAAGCTACAGTCACTGAGGAAAGAAGCATCTCATATTTCCTGGGTATAGTACCCTAGCTATACAATTTGGGGTAAAAGGAAGGATAAAACACATTATCTGGCTGTACTTTCTGTGCAATCATCTAATTTGTTTTGACATAGACAAGCAAGTCAATTAAATCAAAGCCATTCAGAAACAGAGGAGGAGGAGGAATATTTAAAGTATTGATTGAGCAAGAGATAAGTCTTGAATTCAGTAGCAACTAATTTCTCAAGTAAGGACCATAGTATTTTATCTTATTAATTAGCTGTTAGTAAAATAAATAAATAAATAAAATTTAAAAAATAAGGTAGGATTCAGACAGATTGATACAGTTGAATTTAATTTTTTTATGTGCAGATACAGAAACTAGATTTCTGCTACTACACGTGCCATGGTCTTATCCAGAAATAGTGTTAGACATGAGAATTCTCCTTGTAATTAGTGGAGATGTAGTTATTAGCCATTTACTACCATTTTAGATGCCATAGAATACCAAAGACATCTTTTTGGGGAGCTGGCCAACTTTATACAAGACCAAGAGAAGACAACTCTTCTTCTGGACACCAAAATGTAGCTTTTTAATTCTTGAAAAAAATCCTACACCGATTTCTGAATCATTTGTTTAAAAGATTTTCTCTTGCCTAGTTTTCCTGATTCTCTTGCTCATTTTCAGAAGACACCAAACATTTTTAGTTCATAAGGTGGCTCCTCCACTTTCTCTTTTACTTATACCTTTGGACTCCTGCTTCATTTTTGTTAGGATATACAAAACATTTAAAATAGAAATCTTAAAAATCTGATCCTGACTTTTAAATATTGTGTATCAGGGAACAGGTTGTACAGGGCAAAATATGCAGCAGTTACTAGAATAAAGGTGAGTACCCAGAAAAGAAGAAGGAAAGAGGAGGAATGTCTTTCATCCCCATAGTGTTTCTAGATCAAATTTTTCCTGATTTAGCTCAATCTAATTCAGATTCTATATGCTGAGAGGGTATTTTTTCCTGGGTTTCCACCTCTGGTCCTGTCTCTTTGTTAATGTTCCCTGCTTTGCCTCATTTCCTCTTTCCCCAACCACCTGATATTTAAAGTACAGCACAATCCTCTCCTAAATGTTTTGTAGACTCAGGTTTTAGTTACACCATGTGCTCAGGACTGATGTGCTCTGGGCAGACTCAGTTCTCTAGTTGCCAGCTGAACTTTAATAAAGCATCTATGGATTTCACATGTCCCTAGAGCAATGCAAATACTGAAGTGGGCTTTGGGGTTTTTTTTTAGATTTTCAGGTTTGTACTTAAGGACCCAATCAAGAAAGAGTAGTTTTTTCATGAAACTAGCTGAAAGTATTTTAAATGTTCACTCTAGCACTTCAAAAATAACAACCATTGAGCCCCCAAGTCTTACAGAATAATTTTTTACAGCTTTAGTTCAGACATAAAAACCATAAAAAAATTAAGCTTGCAACCTACTGTAATAAATAGCAACATTCTACTGACAACTTCATTGTACTTTATTACTGCTAAAAAATTACTACGTTAGCCATGACAGAAAGGAACAGAGACATACATAAATGGACACACAGAGATTGCAAGGCTAAGGATTTATGTATCCTACCCATAATTTTTAAGTGTAATACAGGAAACTGTCATTCTCTAAAGATAAATTAGCTTCAAACAAATTACGCTAGGTTTTAGGGTATAAAGAACTACAGGGAAAACTGATTATTACTAATATCTGTGTAATTCATAGAAGGTTAAATTTTAACAGTACACTCTCAGGGCTGAACTTCAAATACTGTTTGAAACTGGTAAAAGGAGTATGCTCTTTCACAGCAGTCAGTGGATGTTACACCAGAATTAAAAAGCCTGGTTATGAGATGTTTTCAATACATCCAGGACTGGAGTTTATTAAATATAATTTATAGGCATTCAAGGTGACATTCTTCTTATGTAATCTGAGGTTATTAATCACTGTGCCCTTTATAGCTAATACGGAGACATTCCTCTGACCTATTTAAGGATTATTCTTGTGTTCTGATTTATATGTGAGGATTTTGTCAAATTAATTATACCTTGGAGATGAAAACAGTGGTCAGTTTAGGTAATACCCTTGGTATAATTTCTTTAATATCCCAATGCTTGAGATCTAAGAAGGCAGTCCTATTTTTAAAAAGTTTGTATTATATAAAAGAAATAGACACACACTTAGAAGACAATCAGTTGGAAAATTTGGAAAGGAAAGAAGTATTGTGCAGAATGAAACTGTTTGGTATATATCTTCAGTGTTTTGGGGTATGTTTTCCCTAAAATATATAGTTTGCTATGTGGTTAATCACAATACTTGCAAAGCAAGAATGCCAATCAAAAGTTTTTGGAAAGAAGAAAAGTTTGTAAAATTATCTCTAAGAAATGAAGGTGTTATATTTTGAGTTAAGAAAGATATCCCTTGACTGTCTGGTAAGCCCGAACAACTGAAGTACTGGAGGCATTACTAGACAAAGCAGCAAGCACATTCTGAACAGTATTGATACACTTTTGTAATGCATAGAAATAATGAGTTCAGTACAACGTGGTGATAACGTGGGCTTGGCGGGGCCCATGTCCAGGCAGGGCAGGGTGGTGCGAAGCCCCAGAGGAGGCCGGGCAGGGCCGGTAAGGCCTGCAGAGGCCTGACAGAAATGTTCTAGGTCATTAAAGCTGAGAAACACTCTCTGGAACTGACTAATTATTTCTGCTTTTCAGAATCAAGACATACAGGGGCTGTATTGCTCAACTGGGCATCTCAATAGGTGTCTGTACAGTTAGATGTGAATAATTCAGCCATTCCCTGTCAAATGGTGCTGCTGAAACCAACAGCCCAATCTAGAAGAAAACAAAGAGTTAGTGTGACCTTTTGAAAGTCTCACTGACAAAAGTAAGAGGAAAAGACTACTGTGGAAAGAGAAGAAATCCAGAAAGGTAAAAAGGGAAGGAGAGAAAAGAAGGAAAGTAGGAAAAGTAAAAACAAGCACAAAGACAATGTTTTATTGACCCTAGTTTAATACGTGCTTTGATATGAGCAGATTTTGGGAATTATCACACTTTTCTAAACCCCAGTGAATTGCTTTTGGTTGTAATGAACTCAAACCAGGTGCCACCTACAGCCCCCTGTGCTTCAGTCTGCTGGTTTGAAATCCACTCAAAGGTTTACATTAGACTTTAGAAGTGCAGACACTTAGAGGATTTGTGCTTTAACAAATACATCTTTGTCTAGTTTAAAGACTTGTTGGTCTGAGTGGCTGCCTTTAACTCCTTATCTCTGAGCCCAGGTTTGAACACTCCTTTATGTCCACAACAGCAACATGTCTTCTCTGCTGTTTTTGATAATTCTTTGTAGAATCTTACCAGGTTTTAGCCACAGAATGAAGCAAAAATTTATCAATAATTAACTTCAGAAGTACCCATGGAAAGGCATGCATTCATTGCTGCTTTATCACTGCTTCTGAACCAGACTTTCACCTTTCTTAATGATACATTCCAATCTATTGTCATGTAATGCAACTAGTTTGATTTGAATCAATTTAAATAAATAAATAAATAAATGTAAAGTCACAGAATACTGCAATAGCTTCTGCTGAGTTACTATTCCTTTTTGCTGAATAATTTCAGTCTTAAAAGCAAATCCCATCAAAGCAAATACATACTGAACAGTTGAGAAACGTCTTACTCGTGGACCTTGAATTTTAGCTTTTTGACCGTTCATAGTTTCTAAAGTGCTGATATATTAGACAAGCTTCATCTTCTGTCTTGATTCCAGTTCCACAGATCAGCCTTTTCATGTAAAATATTTATTTTTAAAAAACCCAAAACCTGGAGACAAAAATAGAAAGCTAACAGGAGAGGAAATAATATCAGGCTATTACAATAATTTTTTTTTTGCTTGTTCATTTTCAGAAGTATCTAGACTCTTCAAAATTTTTCCACAGACATATAGATAAAAAAAGAAAACAAAATAAACAAATTTACAGATTTCCTTCATCTGTTGAGGTATTTAAGATATAAACTGTGAATTAATTAGGAATAGTTGAAAACTAATGGTGCATTTTTAGCATGAATACCATAAAACTTATCAAAACCAATCTTCTAAGAAACCTGTCTCCATTTTTCAATGCTCCTTTAATATCATTGTGCAGATTCTGTAGAAAAATGACATTTATTTTTCTCATCTGACAAAAATATAAACACACACTTTTAAACATTCCAAAGTGCAACTATAAAATTTGGACATAACTAATGTTGAGCAAATTAAATGTAATTTTTTCCAAGAGTGATGTATGAGTGAAAGTATAAATGCTATAAATAAAACATGAAGGAGACTTCTCATCTAACAATAAAATCTGTTTTGAACTTCAGGTCTGATGCCACTGATGCTTTTAAAATTCCTACTTAACCACTAATCCTATGTGATTATGAAAGCCACAGATTCTCATTTACACTAACGGTATTCTGCATTATTTGTGTTAGAAGCTTATAAATGGCATATCCAGAATAAAAGCTATCCTTAAAACAGTACCATAAAGTATCTATCCAATTACCTACATTCCAAGAATAATATCCATCTAAAACCTTGAGAAATATTCCTTTAAATATTCCTCTAATTAAATTTAAAAATAAAAAATAATAATAAAAAAATGTTATCTGGGTCTTTCTGTATTTTGTACTTCTTGAATAGTAACATCTACCTCATCAGAAGCAAAGCAAGCAAAATAATAATACATGCTGTGTTTGGTTGGGTTTTGTGTAGTTTTGTGTTTTTTTTTTCCCTGGTAAAATACATAAGTAGTAGCATGTAATATAATGTACAGTACAAATTTTCCATCTGGAGAGCATTCAATCTGGAAAGCCGTTGCAGATGCTCGCTGCTCTGTTCAGAAGCTTTCTTAATATTTTCAGCTTAATGTTGCTTGCAGACAGTTCATATTACTTTCTTCTGCAAAAATTGTCATCTAACTGAAGTAGCTCTTGTCTTCATGTTTACTCCCCTGATTTATTTATATACAAGCATTTTCAGCCTTCGTTTTTCCATATCAAAGAAGCTACACCTTTCTGATGTCCTCTTCATAGAAATGTTCCCTTTATTATTGTTGTTTTTCTCTTCACTGCATTTGTAATAGAGGAACCCTTTTGGGTATCAACTCCTGAATTGCAGGGGTTTTGTTTGGGGTTTTTTTGTTTGTTTGTTTGGGGAGGTGTTTTGGGTTTTTTCCCAATAATAATTTAATTTTTGGCAACATATCCATGAAGAGACAGTCTTTGAATAATACTAAAGATTTTTTTTTATTATTATTATGGGTTGTAATAGATGAATGGATAATAGTGCCAGACATGTGGCTCAGTGAAGTTCCATCATGTCAAACTCAGCAGAAATTTAAATGTTTCCCTCCTTTTAGATTTCTCTTTCTATTAAGAGAGCATATGCAGAATGAAAATTTTAGTACAAGCATAACAATTCAGAAGACAAAAGTCAAAGAAAATCTCTAATTGTGCAATTGTATAATTACCTATTTTGTTCATAAAAACTATAAGGGAATGCAGATAATATTTTACTATAAACTCATTGCTCGTACTGCTTTCAGCTCAGACAGAGTTAATTTTCTTCATAGTAGCTAGTATGGGGCTATGTTTCGGATTTTTGCTGAAAAGAGTGTTGATAATATAGAGATGTTTTTGTTATTGCTGAGCAGTGCTTACACAGAGCCAAGGCCTTTTCTGCTTCTCACACCACCCCACCAGCCAGCAGACTGGGGGTGCACAAGGATTTGGGAGGGGACACAGCCGGGACAGCTGACCCCAACTGACCAAAGGGATATTCCATAACATATGGTGACATACCCAGCATGTAAAGCTGGGGGGAGAAGGAGGAAAGGGAGGACATTCAGAGTAATGGCACTTCTCTTCCTAGTAACGATTACACATGATGGAGCCCTGCTTTCCTGGAGATGGCTGAACACCTGCCTGCCCATGGGAAGTGGTGAATGAATTCCTTGCTTCGCTTTGCTTGTGTGTGCGGCTTTTGCTTTACCTGTCAAACTGTTTTTATCTCTATCCACGAGTTTTCTCACTTTCACTCTTCTGATTCTCTCCCCCATTCCACTGGTTGGGAGTGAACAAGTGGATGTGTGGGGCAGAGCTGCCTACTGGGGTTAAACCGTGAGAGTTGTTCTACACACGTGAATCACAGGTAGAATATTATAGATCCAGATGAATATATTTTTAAAGATAATTTCAAGAGATAGCCTCTGTAATCGCTGTTTTCCTTCAATCAGCGGAAAGTACCCACATATGTTTACATATTTACCAAAACTCTAAGTAGGGGACCTCCAGATAAATGTATTGTGGGAAGAGTTACTGGTATCCAAGTTGAGGAAACTGAGGGTAAGATAGGACTCTATGTCACTCACTTATACTTACACATGACACTTACCTGTATTTACACATAGTTATGATTTAAGTATCTATCATCTCCTATAACCCAACATTCACTGCCAATATGCCATATATCCTGAGCAGACCTCTGTAATGTAGATGTGAAGAGACACTACTGTGTTATGGTTTAGCCCCAGCCGGCAGCTGAGCACCACGCAACTGCTCGCTCACCCCTCCCCAGTGGGATGGAGAGGAGAATGAGAAGAAAAACGTAAAACTCGTGGGTTGGGATAGGGAGAGTTTACTGGGACAGCAAAGGGAGAGGAAAATAACAACAATGCTTAGAATATACAAAGCAGGTGATACACAGTGCAATTTCTCACCCAACAACACAACTGTAGACATACAGTCAGACCTACTGAGCATGACATCATGTGGTATGGAATAGCCTTTTGTCTAGTTTGGGTCACCTGTCCTGTCTGTGTCCCTTCCCAGATTCTTGTGAAAATTGACTCTTATCATAGCTGGAAACCAGGACATACTGGATGGCATAAAATCTGGTATAGAGAGAAATCAATATACCCCAGGTGCAGTGTAAAATAGCTGCACCTATCTTTTTCTACATCTTTTTTCTACAACAGTTATGGGATGACATATTAAAATGCTATTTCCTTCAAAATTTATACTAAAGTGTGAACTGAAAGGGGTGGAGTAAGACTAATGTGTATGTGAATTAAAAGAAAAAAACTCGAAATGTCTTTAGACAACTAAAAGCAAGTCAGATGTTTTGGGAGTGGATATTAATAGATGAGTGTATTTGGATATTTGACTGAATATAGACAGCAGCTATATGCCAAGGCAGAAAGCTATCTTAAAGAAGATGTGTTATCTTAACCATTGCTGTGTGTATTACACACTGTTTAAAACCAAATTAATTCTGCCACTTACATAGTAAACTGTACAGTTCACATCCTTCCAACTTGTTGATGTTTGGTTGGTTGGTTTTTTTCAAAATTAAAAAAAACCCAAAACAACAAAAACCAAAACAACAACAACAAAACCAAACCCCAAACCACAGTTTTCCTACTGACATTGCACCAGAAGCTTTCCTATCAGAAAAAAGCTGAAACCAAGTTCATCTTAGTGTGAGTCTGACTGAAAAAAAACAAAAAAAAACCAAAAAACCAAAACAACCCACAAACCAAAACAACTTATATTATTTTGACATGCAAAGGTGTGTTGCAGGTCAAAGCAGTGGTAGTTTTAGGCTACAGTTTCTTCTAAAATAGTGATCTCTTAAATTTTAGAATAAATTTGCACAGAAACACTGAAAATTACCTCAGGATTGTTTGTGAGATTATGGCATACATGCACCATTTGCAGAATGGTTCACAAAATTACAAGATGCTTGGTTACTGGAAGAAATTTACTCCTTGTTCAGGAAATAGAAAGCATTATCATTACCCCTCCGTTTCCATTTTTCTAACACAGTCTAACAGTGAGAATCAAGCTACAGTAATTACAATCCTCACTGGATTATGGACTTGAGGTATCTAGAGTTGAAACACAAATTACAAAGGCTGACTGCTCTTTCTGGTATTTTGGAGAGTGCTTTTTTTTTTTTTTTTTGTCAGCAAAAAATGCCAAGAAGTAACAGACAAAAGACTGAAATAGGAGTTTTATCTATTAATGAAATGTTTCAATGCTTAAACTTTAGACTAGATTTTAGACTCTGCTCCTAATAAAAAGGGAAATATGTTAGCATTTTTAACATTAAACCATACAGTGTTTCAAAGACAAAGTTGAAAAAATTACTTCAATCCAATACGGGTGCAATGTTGGCAGAGTATATAGACACTTAAAAAAACCCCAAACCAACAAACAAAAAACGCCCCACAAAACCAAAACAAATAAATGTTAGTATATCTTTGGTAGAAAGAGGGTGACATCAAATCATTTTTACCAATCAATCTATTCTTTGAATATTTGTGTCTTCTTGTTTAAGATTATTCCTGTTAGAACTGCATTTGCTTTGGGGTTTGTTTGTTTGTTTGTTTTGTTAAATCTTTGAATACCATAAAAGTACTAACCTCCACATTTGAATATGATAGTCATGAAAACTCTGATCCTACACGCCCTATAATAGATTGAGCATCCCAATAGGAATGAAATAATCCCATAAACTCAGTGGGAAGAATACATGCAGTATGCCTTTGTTAGAGTTTGAGAAGTAGAGTGAAGATTGCTGCTCATCTGACATTCTGGGAAGGGATTGTGTAAACTGTGTGGATAAGGAGTTGTTACAGCATCCAAAATTAAACAGGCCAAAAGAGCAATCTTTAACATTGTTTTATACAGTTTGCTCTGAATTCCTGACAAGAGACAAATGCTGCAGCGACAGCTGCTCCTGCTCCTTCCCACTCCCCTCGCAGCAATTGCGCAACCTCTCACAGCTGCCCTGCATCTTGAGATAGTACCCACTGTACATCAGCTGCAGAGGAGGCACAGCATGTTTTCAATTTGAGCTGTCAAAAAAGGCATAAGGGAAGAGGAACAGTGCTGAAAAAACCAAACTATTTTTGTTTTGTTTGTGTTTCTTCAGTCACTCTATGCAGCTATGAAAATGTTGATAGTGGGACCAGTCATGCCTGTGCATCCAAATTATCCTGTTAAAATTAAGAGCTTCATGGATGAATCCTTTTTATAGAGTGACATTTTTCTCAATTAATTTTATGTATTATATTTTGATATTTAATATGCTGACAGATATGGTTGCCTTCAGCAAGGAATGCAGCCGAGTCGATTTCATTGACAAAAACCACTACTGTGTATATTAGCTCTCTTGATACAGACAGGAAACTTACCTTCCTTTTGAGTATTTTACATTCTTTGTATGTTCAGTCTAAAGTAGCCTAGGGAATAGGAACCAAAACCTGTTCTTAAGTCTAGATTAATTGGCACTGCAAAATGCAGTCCTGTTTGTCATTGAACTTTAAATCAAAGTGAAGTATAATAGATGTGAACCAGGATTACTTTTTTTTACATAATCATGTCTACAAATTCTGTTTTCTTTTTGAAGATGCACCATATGTCTGAGTTTTGATATAATTATGGTAAATAGGAGACTTAGATATTTGTAAATAGGTAAATATATCCTCATGTGATAATTTTTTGAATGTGGAGTGCTAGTGCTCCCAAATGCACCATTATTCAGATCCACTAGTTATTTCTCCTCCTTTCTCTGCCCTACTAGCCCTTTAATTACATTTAGAGACCCAATGAAACCAGTGAGGAGGCAGAACTGAAAGAATGGCTCTGTTTCATAGTCTTCTCATCAGTTCAGCAGAAGAAATCATTCTGCACCCGATACGGAATTGCTAGAGGAATAATCTGGGAATTCAGAACATGTTTTTATTATAATTTCATCACAATAAGCAAACTATGTCATTTTTTAATTTTATTTCAAATATAGCATCATGGAAAATAGTAGCCTTCTGATCACCCACCCTGTTCTGAGTTCCTTACTCTGATTGGAATTTCTTAAATATTGCAATATTTTGCAAAAAGAACTAAGAAGCAATTCATATCTTCCTCATCTTTCTTTACCATTTTCATACTTAGTTGTTTATCATATCGCTAATGACACTCACCATTAACATCACATTCCCAGTCTTCAAGAACCTTATTTATGAGTTCCTATGTAAAATAATTGGAATAGACATGCAACATCTCCAGGGTCATCTGACTGGGAGGTTTTTGTGACTGAGCTATGATTCTTCTCTGGAGAATCCCTTGTCTCTGTGAGTATCTAGAAGGATAGTAAATACTACTACATAGCAGTTTATTACAATTATGTTATGCATTAGTCTTTTCCCAGAAGGAAATAAATTGGCACACTTACACAGTTACAATCAAAGCCTGATTACCTTGTGTGGTCCAAGGGAACACCTTAATCAAATTAATAGTCTTAATCAAGCAATGGTGCTATGCTGTTTTTTAATGGTAAATTCACCTTTTTTATATGTCAGACAGATAGACAAAGTTTCATGAATTCTGTGCTAGCCCAACTGGAAGTAGCAAAGCTCTGTTTGAGACCTTATCCTTGAAAGGCTTGGTGCTCCAGTGAGATCTCTTGCTCACAAATTTGAGTATTTATGTCTCACCAAGTTAGCAGAAAGAGTTCCATCTGCTGATGCAGTAATATCCAGCAACATACGCCTTGCTAAATGGAAGGGGTAGAAGGTATGAGTGAACAAAGAGGCAGCTGATTTGTTGTGCTTCATTTCTACTACAAGTGATTTTCAGTACCGTGGGAAGAGGGTGATACAGCAAGGCACAGTTGCTCCAATTGTTTCAACTGGCTGCTCTGAAGGTCACAGCTACTATTGTTGGAAAGAAGTTCTACAGTGATGGGTGAGTGACAATATGACAATGGAGTTGGTGGTTGTGGTTACAAACTTGCTTGTATGTGGTTGGGATGCAGTTAGAAAGGGCAGGTTACTATGTGGGATATTTTTCCTTCTCTACTTTCTCATACTGTACTTAGTGAAACATCAAGTAATTTCCTTGATTTCCTCCATAAGTAATCCCTTCATTTGAAGGGATAAAACCCAAAAAATTTTGATCTTGTGAAATTAAAAGCACGAGGGAAACTTCTAAGCACTGTAAATGACAATATAAGTACAGCAGTGAGAAAAGGATACTTTCTGATATAGTCAGAAAATCTATTTGAAATTTTACTTTTTTTTTTTTTTTTTTTTTTTAAGACAGCTGGCTCCACAAGCCAAGACTTTTCAAAGAACCATATTCCTGTCAAGGAAAACATCAGTCTTTTTGCACATTTGGGATAGAAATGCGAGAAAGACATATAACTACCACTATCAGTAAGGTACTTTCAGTAAGGTACTTTTCTAGCTTATGGGAGACTCTTCTTCCAAACTGAACAAACAAGAACGTTAAAAATTACCCTTCAACAGTTTGGATTTAATGTCTTCAACAATGTTGTGGTTTAGCCTCAGCTGGCAACTAAGTACCTACAGCCGCTCACGGACTTCTCCCCTTGGGGGATGGGAAGAAGAATTGAAAGAAAAAGGTAAAACTTGTGGGTTGGGATAAGGACAGATTACTAGGACAGCAAAGGAAGAGGAAAACAACAACAGAAACACTAATAAAAGAATATACAAAGTGGGTGATCATAATGCAATTTGCTCATCACCCAGAGCAGTGGTCCGCCTCCCTGGCCAGCTCCCCCCCCTTATATTCTGATATGAAATGATATCCCCTTGGCTAGTTTGGGTTAGCTGTCCTGGCTGTGTCCCCTCCCAGCTTCTTGTGAAAATTAACTCTATCCCAGCTGCAAACCAGGACAAACACTAAGCTACTGACGGAGGAGTTGATGAGTAGGGGCAGCGGAGGTGATGCAAATGCATTCTCCTCTGTTATACTGCCACCACATTCAAATTGCCAAAATAACTTATTCTTGCTAATAAAGTTGAAAGGCATGTGAAACAAAATGCGTGTTTTATGGTAAGCCAGGGCTTTTAATTGTGAGTCTTTATTATGAACAGTTTGGGGGGGATGTGGGGGTGAGACAGAATGAAAATCTGAGAAATATCAGAGAGAGATATCTCAAAGATACTTAATTAAAGACTACGGTATTTTCACTCCGTCTATGAAAAATGTAACACAACCCAGAGTCCTAAGCATGCAAGCTCTGACAGGTTATTCCCTCAAATCAGATTTTAACCATATGAAGATGAATTTGTGAATTATGTAGCATAGGCAGCGAAGCCAGAGAATGTACTTGTCTTCCTATTTGGAATTCAGAGACATAGGTAGTCCTGCAACACACATTAGGCATGAAGACAGAGATTTTTAAGATTTTTTCTACAACTACAACAGTGCAGGATGTGCAATATAGTTCACATTCAGGCTCAAAATATAGGCACAATGTAACTACACAATGAATAAAGGTCTTAATAGCCTCTGATCCTCTATGAAAAAATAAAAAATCCTAATAAAAATCTGACAAAAAATAGGCTACAGTTCATTACAATATATTAATGATTCAAAAAAGACTAGCTGGTCTATTGAATGCTTGCTGTATCAAGTGTCAAGAGATGTTAACCTAACAGTTAACGAACTGATTTTTTTTTTTTTAACGGTTTGTTGTTTTAACAGCTGGGGGTGGTGGTGGTGGGGGCTTGCGGGTGTGTGTGTTTGGTTTTTGTTTGATTTTTAATCTGAGGAGAGAATCTGTTGAACCATTTCTCCTTCATTTTGACTGTTGTCTTTTCTTAAATTCCTTGATATTTTTGTCATTTCTTTTAAGCAATTTATATTTTACAGTTCTCTAAGCACAATATAAACCCAATCTTTCTTTGTAGTTACAGTGATTAACCTTTTAAGCAGAATTAGTGCAGCTCACTCAAAAAATATCATTCATAATGGAAGTCTGAATTGCTACATCTCATCACAGAGAAACCAATAAGACCCTAAGAAGAAAGTAGTAATGTTACTATTATCTGTGGCCTTTGGTGAAGACAAGTGAAAAGTCATTTATGCTGTTGAAGAAACTGAGCATTACTGTTCTAACTTTCCTGAATCAGTCAGAAAACAGACTATGTCAAAAGTCTCAGTTGCTCTGCCTTACGCAGTGTTCCTGCCCCTGGGATCAAGTGAGGTTCATTGTCTTACTGCATCAGTGGTGAAATCATGTTCCACGGGGCAGGAATTGTTGGGCTACAGTATGATGATCAGAAACTGCTTTTCAGGCCATCGCTATGGCTCTCTACTTTGTTCACATCTCTTCCCAATCTCTTTAAGGAGCAGAATTTCAAGGAAGACAATAGAATGGTTGTTTACCAGGACAGAGCAAAAGATTTCAGATGAGATGTGGAGGGGAAAAAGTAGTGCAAACCATTGTTAAGACATCTTTGACAGAAGCAGCAGATCTAGACACATGCTATTAGCTTTCCTTTTTTAAATAATGGGATGCTTTAACAGTTTCTTCTCAGCAGTTTCCTTCCCTATTCAAGTCTACACAGCTTTGAGCTGTGGCCTGTACACAGATCTGTTATTGGGGTTTCAGAAGCATCAGCTTTAAGTATAGTCAGCTCAAAATGTCAGGGAGAGGGTCTGCATTAAATGCAGGTGAACTGAGAAGTGGGAATTACACTGGAAGTTCATATGTGAAAGTCACATACAAATTCTGAAATTAAAATAAAATCACACACTGTTAAATAAGAAGTCTTCTATTTTAACCTTTCTGCAGTTCTCAATCTATGCTATAGCCTGCTAAGCCTTGTAATGTGAAGTCTTTTAAACAAGCATATCCATTTTGTTAATTCATGACATTATAGTCAGAAAATTACTGAAAATTGATGTTCAGAATGAATTCTCACAGTTGTTCTTCTTTGCTGGCATTGAAGAAATATTTGGTTTTTACAGTATGTAAAATGAATAGCTATACTGAAAGAGAGCAAAAGTCTATCTTTTCCAATAACATGTTTCTGACAAGGCCAGCAGCTGAGATGAGGAGAAGAGTATAAGAAGACGACAGCTATACCTGTGGACATTCTGTGGTTCAGACCCAGAAGTTGTAATCCCGCTATCCTGATATTGTGTAATCATTCTTATTAACTCACGTAAACACATTTGGCATTCAAGTATCTTACGACTTTAATTCGATTCAATTATATGTTATGTGACATAGCACTATTTTGTTGGGTTTTTTTAACCATCAGCATGATAACCTTACATGGTCCCCTAACTCTTGTGTCAAAAGAAATAATAAACAAATTTTTTTCCTACTTACATTGTTTCTGCCAGTTTTGATTTTATGACCTATAACCATATTTTCTTTCAATTGGTTCTTATGTTAATTCATTTTAATCTCATATCATATGGAAGCCATAATATGCATCCAAATATCCTTGTTGCTTCAACTTAATATCTTCAGGTTTACTAAATTACTTTTGAGATGACTTGCCTTAAATGAAACATAGAATTGAAGGAAGACATATGAAAATATAGTGGCATAGCTATTTGTCTATTACTGAACTAGTACTAGTTATCATCCTTTTTGTTGCTGCCAACAGTTAAGCACATGCTTCTACAGAACTATCTAGAATTTCTATAAGATATCTTTCTGAAAAATATTAACTGATTTTGACCATGTCTATATTGCTAAATGAAGTAGGGCAACGTTCAAATTCCTAGCTCCAAAGATAAATAATATCAAAATCACTGCAATCACAATGCTTAGAACTACCTTTTTTTTTCTTTCTCTTTTTTTCTTCTTCTTCTTTTTCTTTTTTTTTTTTTTTTCTTTTTCTTTTCCTTTTCTTTAAAAGGTCCAAAACAAAGATTGGGAATAAGTTAACAGTCAGGATTCTAGCACTTCATCTCTTTTCTCCTTTTTTTTTCACTACTTCAATATATCTTTAACTGTACAAATGCAGTTTTAAAGTCCATCACTAAGGCAGGTGCAGAAAGACCTTTCTCCATATATCCATCATTTGAATTAATGGTAATTTCTTATCATCAGCTCATTTTATCATCGTTTTCTTTAGTTTTGATTTACTTTGAAAATATTTTAATATTAGAACTCACTTGCTGTAGTAATATTAGAACTCACTTGCTGTAGTAATATTAGAACTATCCTTACTATTCATTTGGTTTTTACATCATTTTACAAGCATTATGAACAGGACAATTTTCAGTACCGATCACCACTAATGCTTCTCTCTATTGCAAAACTCCATTCTTTCCGTGTTTCCTGCAATAGGGTTATTAATCTGTGAGAAGGCAATAAATTTTACATCTCATAAATCTTACAATAGTTTAATTCCCTAAAGTGTCTTAGGAGAGTAACTTTCAAAGTTAAAAGCTTTTTGAAAATCCAAGTTCATTCTATCAATAATATCAAGCTTATCTGAATGCTTATTGGCTCCTTCAGAGCACTCTGAAAGATTATTAAAACATAACTTCTTGATATAAAAATCAGTGTTGATTCTTCCCTTATATTCTATTTCTCCATTTACATACAAATTCTTTCATATTATACTTTAAAACAATTTTCCTTGTTTTCATCACCAGTCTGTTCCCCACATCCACAGTGAAGCCTTTTCTAAAAATTATTTTCTTACTTGCCTCCTCCCTATCACCTGAGAATAAGGCCAATTTAGATGATAGTTAACATACCAGTTAGCGGTTTGTTAGCACCATATTTGTTATCTTTTAGAACTTTTGATTGAAATAATTTAGTTCTATGCCTTTTAGTGATATGCTTTAAAAGTATACTATTAACATGTCAGTGTGTGGTATTTTCTTAGATTCTCCCCTATAAAGACAGAATGTGGAATAAGAATCTCCCTAAACTCCTTTCCTGTGAATGCTAATACAAATAATTCATTTAGCTTTTCCATTATGTTTTATCTTTCCTTTAGTGTTCCATTTTTTGAGATGATCATCTATCACCCCTGTCAGCTCTCTGGAAGATTTTCTATTTCTGATGTGCTGGAAGAGGTTTTTAATATTACTTTTAATGCCTATAGCAAGTTGTTCATGATTTTTTTTTTTTTTATTTTTTTTTTTGTACAGTCTTATAGCTTTACATTTTCTTTTCCAGGTTTTATATTTCTTTTATGAAAAAGAATATTCTACTTTTTATAATCTCCTTTGTTAAGTATGTAACTACTTCCTCTTCTTTCTTTCTTTCTTTCTTTGTTGTTGTCCTTTTAAAGTCATTGTTAACTTTTACACAATTAATTTGAACCATTCTATATTCTCTCTTGCAATTGTTTTATTTTATAAACTTTTTCTCATGAGATTCTAATGTTATCCCTATCTGTGGTAACTGAATACATTATGAAGAGGATCCTGTTACTAAGCTTAAAGATTTTCTGAAAATAAATGCTTAAATGCTCAGCAAGCAGTAAATAGTACTATGATACTTCAAGGAAATTGTTGCAAACATAAAGCAGCATGGATAATGAAGTACTGTGAACTAAGCGTGTCTGAAATGAACAGCTTTTGAAAAGGGTCAACAAATAATTCTGAACTGTATTACCTAAAAACAGAGGAAGAAATGTACTTAGAAATTAATAATTGGAAAAAAAAAAATCTTGGAGTGCGGCAGATAACAGTTTGCACTTGTCACAAACAACATGTAATAGCTATGCTTATGGGAAAGCAGAAAATTCTTGGCAGCTGGCATCCCCATTGTACACCACAAATATGAACTGCAGTAGCTGATACTTACATTTTGGTATTTTCTCTCTCACCGTTCCTTACTATCTCTTTTGGATTGAGAAAACTGTGTGTGTCCATTCTTCCTTTCTGAATTTAGGGATTTTAGGATAAGAGCTGTTTTAAAGAAATTTAGCTGTCTAAAACTAAAGCATTTAAATTTGAGAAAGGTGTCTGGAACAAATGAGACAGACTTTGCACAGACTCCTTATCTAACACATTTTTTCCCTACTAGCAGTCATGTAAATTGATCTGATTTTCTGTGGGTGGCTGTCCAAGGGAGGCCACAAGTGTTTCTGATAACATTGCAGAATCTTACAAGAACAGTCGTAGGGAGTCAGAGAAGATGTGGCACACAGTGCAGCAGCAGAGATTTCTTTCTGGCCTGTGAAGATCCCTTAACAAATAAGATCCCTTTTGCAAATAAAGTTGTTTGTTTAACAAGTGAGTAACCTTCTTGCTCCCCACTGAAACTTCTTTCAAGTTTTCACTGAAATATCAATGAAGTGAAACAGTTTTCCCTGTAATGTCAACAAAATTTGAACCAGTGAATAACAGCTCCCTCTCTCGTGTAAGTAGACAAGATACAAAAGGACAAGGGATACATTTTCACTCATTATATAGAGTAATTATATTTTTTGAAAGCCTTCATGATTTTTCTCATAGGAAAAAAAAGGTTATTTTGTGGACAAAAATATCAAGTATACTTATAAATAATGCAGCTAAATATTTTCCTTCACAATTTGTTCAAATACAAGATTTGCAATTAATTGCAAGTGTCTGATAAGGTCTTTTTATTTACAGTTCTGCAAGAAGCATAACGCCTTCATTCCACCATGTCATATTTATTACCTAGATTCATGTTATATGTCTGAATTTCAAAGTATAGAAGAAGTAACCACATGATAAAAAATAATTCTGTGACATAAACTGTCAGAAAAGAGTTTCTGTGTTTCAAATGGATAACCAAAATTTCAAGAAGATAACAAGAGATTAAATACCTTCATCATGCTTTTTTTGTATATTCTATTTATTAAAAAAAAAAAAGAATTGTTTTCTATATGGTGGAGGAGTGAAACCAAAGTGGTTTCTACTGCTTTTTTAGAAATAAAGGCCTGCTTAGTGAGACAAGAACATAATTATCTGGTCTATTAAAATGTTTTTTAAAGAAAAAGTATTCAACAAAATTGGTAAATGCACTATGAAATTTTAATTCCCATTTCTCCTTCTTAAAGGTATGTGGAAATATTACAGTCATCTGAGAATTGGATTCATGTGTAACATTTCCCTGATGTAAAAAGATAAATCATGATAATGTGCTCATCATGCCTAAGCTAAATGTAAATTCTATTGAGAACTTTTGCCTTTTTTCAGCTCATTGAAATATTTCTTGACAAATTTTATTTAGGAATAGACTTGAACTAGAAATTATGTGCTAAAACCCTGATCCATGTGTTTGTGCCAAAATTAATGAAATTATTTTTTTCATTGTCTCCTTACTTCCTAACTTCAAAGATAAGCTGCTGCATTACACAGTCTCACTATTTTTGCTACAGGTAAGACATAATTTTTACAGATTTGCATTGCCTCTGTGTTACCACTGAATTTAGGACTGGGGATATCATTTCAGAAAATCAGAATGAGGTTTGATTCTCTTTTTATACAATTTGAACTACTGATATTATGAAAAGTCTTTTGCTTGCAAATTTAGGCAGATTCAGAATGCTGGTGTTAGGCCTAAATGTAGCTTCTGTGACATTTAAGGGTAATTCTGCATGTGTCCTGGGGCCCCTTTAAATCATTGAAAAGATCTATGGGCATAGAATATTTAAAGGGGTTAATTCTAGTGTGAGAGAACTGGGTGGGGAGGGGGGTTCAGAGCACACCTGACATGAGGGTCCCTGTCTGAGTTGCTCTTTCTGTCAACTGATAATAATGTAAGGCCATGGAGACTATGTTACGGTGTTTTCCTGCAGAGATTATTTTCACTAGAGATGCTTAAACCGATGTGATCAGTATTTAATGGAAAGTGAGGGGTGAACCAGCGTTGGAACATGGTAGCTTGGTAAGTCCTTCAGATCCTACTGTTTCAGGGTTGCACATGTGTGCTCAAAATGTCCCAAAGGGAAAAGTTGTGGAAGAATTGTGACCGGAATTTGGGAGATATTTTGTAATATTTTTTCATGGATAAGAAACTTGTGCTGGTTGTAAGGCTGTCAGCTTCTGCATTTTTCCCCCTCAAGTACTGTTGACAGTTTTGAGTTTGGCTTTTTCTATTTTCTCCATTACACGAAGTACAGAAAGTGAGGAATTTTAATACACCCTGAAGATCAGTGAATTGATTTGAACAAAACTCCCAGGAGGAAAGAAGCTATATTAATGCTGAAGAAGTTGATTATTCCAGAATTTGATAAGTGAACCTAGAACTCCCCGATGCAAAGTCTGTACTTAAAGAAGAAAAAAAAAAAATTAAAAAAGTTTTAAATTAATTTTTATCATTACTATGTACTTAGTTTTCCCATTTTACTACACAAAATATATTTAATATGTACAACATCTCTAGTGGTCATCAAATTTCTTGTCTTGGGACCAGCTTAGTAAAATCCATGCAGAGAAATCTTTTGCTTTCAATGTTCTTTGGTGCACTCCTGGGTTCACTTACATAAGTCTTAAATCTTAAGACTTTTGTAGGAGTTACCTGAATAAGAATCTTACAGGGGCATGATGCACGCCATTAAAAGTGTCTGTAGCATTAGGAATGTGTCCAAAAGTGATGTCTCTCTGGTTGGAACCATAACTAACATCAATTTCCAAGACCAGCATGTGCTCCAGCCATGACTGGACTCCATGCAGGTTCGAGACTGCGTTGCCCCAAGTTTCCTTGGGTTGGGGCTGACCTGAAGTCACAATATCTGTAAGAAGTCTCTGATTTGGACAGTAAGGCACAAAAAGGTATGTAACTAACCACTGCAGGTGAGTTTAGTTTTAGCCACAAGTCAGTGACATTTTTCTTTAATAGGGCAATGTATTTAAATTATACTAACTCAAACCCCTTCTAAAATAATAGTGAATTACTCTCCCGCATAAAAGTGTTTTTTATTTGAGATCAACATTGTTAGAATAAAAGGTATACTACAGGAATATTAGCTAGCTTGTTGTTGCTTTTATGAAACTTTTGTAATTACAAAGGAAACATGATGCATTACTTGGCTATTTTAAAAACACTTTTAATAATTAGATATTTGTACGCAGTGATTTCTGTATCCCTTAGGCTTTAATTAGTTTCTCAGCTATTGCAATTTTTTAATAAGATACTGAACTTGCTGAAACTTCTACTGGAAATTATTTTGTAAGTAAATGTTTGACCTTTTTTTTCCCCCAGAAAGTAAGAATAAGCATAAGTAGATAATGTAAGTATCTCAGTTTTGTGACTTTGTTGTTCATTTTGCAAAATGATAATTTGATGGAGATTTCCAGTGGGCCCAGTGGAATTCATTTTGAAATGAATCCAAGAAACTTATTTATGACTCTGCTACCCAGCTGATAGTATATAATTATTTTTCTCTAGCAGGAGTTTGCACTTTCATAGGAAAAATTCATCAATGAGATAGTATTCCTCTTATCACCTTTGGTTGAAACTGAGAAATCAGTCAGAAAATATTATGCATTGCTCTGTTCTTACCAGGAGAAAAAGAAAAGTTTAAAAATAACCAATTTCCCTATTCTCTTCCACAGTCACATCTGTGCTATTCATCCCATTTTTATCTCAAATCACAAAGATATTATTTTAGATTCAGGATGAAAGAAAAAGGAAAAATGAAAAGGAAAAATGAGAAGGAAAAGGGAAAGGAAAACAACCACTCCCTAAACAAGTTGTATATTAATAAAAAAGCTTATAATATAGAGTAAAACAAATATTTTATACCCAAATCCTACAAAAGAATCAAAGTGGTTGAATTATATGGAAATTGTGCTTTCTCACAAGAAGAATGTATGTTAGATATGGAAAAAAAAAAAACAAAAAGGGGAATTACAAGTTTCTAAAATAGAATTAGATCAGCTAAATCATCTGTCATTTGGAAGATACCTCCAGATTACCAAAAAGGTTAAATAACTCTGTAATCTAAGTGGAAGATACATCTAACCTTGTTTTCAGCTAAGTGTAAGTGGTTTTATGAATGTCAGTAAGATTAAAGTTAAATATTTTTTCTCCAACATCATTTACTGAATAAATTGATTTTTTTTAAGGGTTCTTCATCCCTGTATGTCACAGATCAAATGCTGTCTGAAAAAAATAAATTAATGTGTCTAGTTGGACCAGCATGGCAATACACATAATTGTTAAAGATGAGATATTGTAACTGGATTTCATACCAAGTTTGTGATATAGCACATCAAGATACTCCTGAGTTTCAGCTAAAGCTGAAACCTTCTGAAGTTACAGATCATGGCGTTGCAAGACACTCTTTCAGCAAGAGAACTGATGGACATTTCTGCTCTTCCTCCCATCTTCAGCACTCTTTTCTGTCTCAGTGAAGTAGATTACTGAATTGATATGGGAAAACTTAATTTTTTACAAAAATGGGTTTATCATTAACCTGAATTAATTCGGTGATTTGGTTAACACTGGCCCATAAAAATACATACATTAAGATCAGTAAAAGAGTCAACTTAATAGAGCAGCACTGAAATTGTGTTCTCTAGGCAAGAACTTGTCAGTCTATTTTCATTGTCACCTCACTCCTTTTTCCCCTCCTCTCTGTGTTCAGCATTTTTGTCCTTTCTTAAATAGTTTTTCTCAGAGGTATCACCAGCTTGTCTGATGGGCTCAGTTATGTACTGTGGTGGATCCATTGTGGACTGGCTGAAACCAACCGTGTCTGGCATGGGGCAGTCCCTGGCCTCCTCTCACAGAAGCCACCCCTGCAGTACCCCCCCGCCAAAACCAGGCCATGCGCACCCACTACAGGCACTCACTGAGTTAATGACTGTACATTTATGACCAGTAATTCTTCCAGGAAATGTTCTGCACCAACAGTTTTCATTTTTAACTGACTACCAAGAAGTTTTAGGCAAAGGTGTAGGTCTGAATCCTCAAATATCCAAGATATATAGGAAGATATTTAATCATTACACTTATTCCACCTTTAAAGTAGGATTGATCCAACTTGAGCAATTGAAATTTTAAGCATCTAGTTTCAACTACTCAGGCTCCTCAGGTTATTGACCCAGCCCTCCCTAAGAGAGCCATTTGAGGCTATCTATCTACTGACTTGAGCAATCTGAGAATTCTGCTGAAGATTAGCTACCTTAGTATGTGGCTACTCTTAGGACAAATAAATTCCTTCCTCCTCCCCTTATGCTAAAATATCTTTTATAAATTAAATCCTGTCCTCATTACAAAGCTCTTTTTCCCTATTCTCTCAGAATAAGAAAATGTATGTGAGATACCATAAATATTACTTTGTGCTTTTTGATCACTGTTGGCAGTTAATTAATAACCACAGGAATTTATGTGAAGGCCCATTTGAAGTTAAGCAATAAATGCATTACTGACTACACTGTACTATCAGAACAGAATATCTGCATGTGCTCTTGAGTGCATCTTTTATCAATATGCTTCATTAAGAGGTATCTATTCAAAATGTAATAATTATGGCTTAAACTGGTCTTCACAGTTGTCACTGAAACCAGCAGAATGAAATTGCATTATTGTTCTTCCGAATATAAATCTGTGATAAATTTTACTATATTTGGGTTGGGTTTGGTTGTTTTTTTGTTTTGTTTTGTTGGGGTTTTTTCCCCCCAGTATCTGTAGGTGGCAAATAACTAAAGCTCTTATCTAATTTTGTTTCAAAGCAGTGTACTCTTTCTCTGTTTCATTACTAATTCTTCTGCATCTTTTATTCATCACAAATAACTTCCTGACATTTACAACTTTGTAATTGGTCATTAGGTAATACATGCAGGTAGATTTGAAAGTGACACACAAGAAAAGCAGTGTGCTTAAAAACTACTGAATATCTAGCATCTGCCTTCTCATCAATGTTTGGTCTGCTTCTTTGCACATTATTATGTATTTTGTTCATGACATACAAAGTGATACAGAGATTAAGGCTCGACATTCAACTCAGCCAAGAGAAATGTATCTTGTTAAGCAACCTTCCTGGAAAAATAATTATTTTTAAAGAAAATAATTAATTGTGCACATAAAGCCTAAAGTCTGAATCAAAACTCATTCTCATTCTGTTTACCTGTAAAGCAAAACCTGTAAAGAAAATCTCTTTGATTTGTTGGCTTTGACAGTAATATGAAACCAGAAATGGTGCTGAAATTTCTTAAGTGATCCATGGGAGCCATGTGTAGTTTATTTACATTATTTTCATTCTTTTTGCAGTACATAACTAGTTCTTGTCAGAATCATTAATCAGGATTCTAGTTTAATTTCTGTATGTATCTTTTAACTTATATATACACTCTGCAGAGTCAAAATCAAATTACTCATGCACCAGTTGAGATTTTCAGCTTTATTAAGATTCCCCAGAGGAGAAAAGAAAAAAAAAAAAAAAAAAAAAAAGGTACAGTTTGTTGTAGATGGCGCACAAGTAGAATACTATTCATTTCTTGCGATTTCATCTAAGTTGTGAATATTGCCTAAACTAGATTCTATAGTCAGATGGGAGATACAAGTGCCTCCAGAGACGTATTCAATTCATTTTAGTGAATCACCTGAAATACCTGGTACAAAACCCTTTTTGTGATGACTCTCTTTCCAGATGCACTTAGATTTACACATTATTCCCAAGTATCTCACAATATCTGCCAAAGAGGCATGGCCAAGGAAGCAGGTCAACTTGGGTTTATTACTAACGTTTTATTTAAAAATATTTTAATTGTAACACGAAAGGGTTTTTTTGGTTGTTGGAGTTGTTTTTTCTGAAAGAACAATATTCTTAATTAAATGTTAAATAAGTTATTGATTGCCTCTACTCTCTGAAAAGCCCCCAAAAACCCAAAACCCCAAACACACACACAAAAAAGAACAATAACAAAAAAACCCAGGAAACACCACATATTTTTTTGCTCACAAATAGTCAGGTGATCCTTCAATAAAAACTTTGGGCATGGGGAGGAAAATTAGAAACCTGAGTTTCTTCATTCCATCACCCAAAGAATTGTATATAGTTTGCCATATCTAGAAAGTATTTATCAAAATTATTTTCAAAGATCACAAGGAAAAGAATCTTCCTAAACAATTTATTGCATTATTTACCAGTCTTCACACTGAGATTTTTCATCCCCCAGTGCCTATCATAATTTTTTGTATCTTCAGTTGAAGCCCATTTTAATGAACCACTTTATGCAAGCAGTTTAAAATAAGTACTCTGAACTTAATACATAATATAGTTTTTCACTTAATGGCTTCTGGGAATGTGGTTATTTCCCCCTCATGCCATTGAGGTGGATAGCATAAAAGTTTTTCAGTGGGTTGACTAGACAGAACACATTCCTCTCATTCTCCTTCTTAACATAACTTGGCATTCCTCCATATTTTTTTTAATTCATTAAGATAATAAATATTCATTAAGATAATAAAAATATTTGAATTAAATATCTGCCATAGATATTCAAATCAAAATCTTTTCTTCATAGCTCAAAGAAATGTTTCAAGTTTGCTTAGCTTTTTTACCTTGACAGAAATATATTAAACATTTTACTAGGCTTATTTTTGTTAGCATTTGGCACTGTTGAATTAGTATAGCAGAGAAAAGAAAAAAACCACACATGAAGAGATGAGAAAGAGGAGAAGTGAATAAACACAATTAAATTATTCTCTTGTCAATGGAAGGCAACAAAAATATGAAGTGCCAGGCGCAGTCCATTATGCCAGCTTTTGCACATGATTTTTTGCAAGCAATATGTAATTTTTAAAACTCTTCAAAGATTTTTTTTTTTCCCCTGTTTGATTTTAATATTTCTTATCTAAAGGCTGGATAAGGAATGCTTTTTCTCTCCAGCTTTTTTTTCTTTTTTTTTTTTTCTCTTAATCTGTTTCATGCCATACAAATCCAATACCTTTCCAATAATTTTGCATGAGAATAAACCTAGCTAGTGAGATACAGATTCAAGGTCCTGTGCTCAAATTCTTCAGACCAATGCTCTAAGACATTACTGGTGACTTCACATATCTTCCTTTCTCTAATAAGAAGTTTCCTTCCAAAACAAAGTATGACATTTTTGCTGAAAATATCACTGAAATGTAATGAATAAAATGAATGCTAAGAATAAAATGATTCTTCAAAAATTTTACTCAAATGGATTTGGAGTTTTGTTTGGGTTTTGTTCAGTTGGTTGGGGTATTTTTGTTTCTAAAATAATTTGTGCCTATTTGTAATTTATGAACATTCAGTTTATCTTCATGTCAGTTTTTAGAAACTGGTACGGAAAACCACATAAGCTTCAATACAGTGAGGTACTTAATTTGGAGAAAACGTGCTATGGGAAAAAGTCCCACTATCTCTTGTAATATGTGTTTAAAGTTAAAAATAACCTATGAACTTTTTTCTAAAGAAAATTATTAGTCATACTCGTCTGGCACTTTTTAAAAGTGGCAAAACAGATTAAGCAACCTCTAAAGCATAAAGAGATGCCTGTGTCATATCACAATCTTGTAAGAGAGCTGAGTCTGGGACAATCATGAACTTTTTCACCACGATAAAAACAGTTAATTCCAGGCCCATTATGGGACTGGAAAAGGTCTTTAAAGTCATCTATGCAGTCTTTCATTTTGCAAACTCAGTTACATAGTAAGTCTAAAAAAAAGTCAATTCATCCTCTTTCCCTCCCTCCCATATACATGATAACTTGTTCTGAAGAAAATTTGTCACCACCAGGGAAACACGTCAGAGGGTTTCACCTATTTCAGCTGAAACAAAATCTCTTCTAAAGAAACAGAAACATTTTCCCAAAAGTTAGAAGTCTTTTATTCCTTCCATTCTCTGTTGCAGTCTTTTTCCCCATTGTGGTGGGTAAACCTCGGCCAGCTGCCAGACTCCCACACCCAGCTGCTGTCTCACTCCTGCTCCTCAACAAGATGGGAGGAGTAGATGAAAAAGCTCACGGGGCTTATAAAGGCAGGGAGATCACTTACTGATTACCATTGCAGGCAAGATAGACTCGACTTGGAAAAAAAAGAATTAATTTATTGCCAATTAAATTAGAACTGGCTAGTGAGAAACAAAAACAAAACCAAAAATACCTTCTTGACACCCCACCACTTTTTCCCAGGATCAACTTCTTTGTTCCTGAGTTCTTTATCTCTTCCCCTTGCTTCCCAAGCAGCAGAGGGAGGAGGTGGGATGGTGGGTTATTGTCAGTTTGTAACGGTTCCTCTCTACCACTCCTTCCTTCTCATACTTTTCTCCTGCTTCAGTGTGGGTCCTTCCCACAGACTGCAGTCTTTCAGGGCAAGCCTGCTCCAGCATAGGTCCTGTACATAGACTGCAGTTCCTGTCAGGAGAACCTGCTCCAGAGTGGGCCCTCCACAGGCTGCAGTGTGGATATTAGCTCCAGTGTGGTCCTCTCCATGCGCTGCAGAGGAATATCTGCTCCAGTGCCTGGAGCACCTCCTGCCTTTCCTTCTTCTCTCACCTTGGTGTTCACAGAGCTGTTTCTCTCTTTTTTTTTTCTCTCTTTTTTTTTCTCTTCTTTTTTTCCCTTTTTTTTTTTTTTTTTTTTCCCCCGGGGTGGGGGGAATATTATTTTGTTTGTTTAGTTTGTTTTCTTCCTCCTCACTCCTAACAGTGCCAGCATTGTTTCCTTTCTTAAATACATTATCACAGAAGTGCCACCAGCTTGGCTGATGAGCTCAGCTGTGTTCTGTGGTAGGTCTGTTGGAGCCAGCTGGAACCATCTGCATCTGGCATTGGGCAACCCCTGGCCTTTTCTCACAGAACCCACCCCAGCAGCTCTCCTCAGCTACTAAAACTTTGCCACATAAAACAAATACATCAAAATATTGTCAAATAATTTTATATCACTCAAGAAAGTACTCTCTATCTAATGGCAAACCTATACTGGAGCAGTATTCAGTGCTAGCAAACAGTGTATTTAGAAAAGATAATCTTTGCTTTCAGTATTGACTAGTCTCCACAGGGCCTTACCCCAACCCCACAGCCAGTAAAGATCACTGAAAAGAAACAGAAGAGGACTCAGTACACCTTGTCGTATAAAACCTCTGGAAGAATATATCCACTTCTATTGAAGAGAAAGGAAATCAAGTGATACAGGTGCAGGTCATACACACCATTCACACATGTTTAGAAGAAACTTAAGCTTTGAATTTGTAAAATTAAAAGGTTATTCAGAACTTGAAATAGTATGCTAAATAAATTCTACTGATTCATTAGACAAAATAAAATTAGATTATTGTTTTTTTAAACACACCTGATGACTTCAGGCATACTTATAAAGAGAACACTTTACATGATATGACATAATTAATAATCTAGTAAAGGCACAGAGAGATCTCATTTAATCAGTTAATCTGAAAAATATGCAGCTTCTAATTAATGTTACTGCTTAGATAGCTAGGTAAATGAGATCATAGAAATAACTGAAATTCTTATATACCATTTTGTTGTCACACTTCCTGTGGTATACTCTCTTCGTCTGCATCAGTCACAGGTCACAAACTCTTAGTATGTATAGTACTACATTTTTCTTTATAAATGTAAAATCTGTATTTGAACATAAAGTAACAACCGCTTGATACTTACCCTGTAATTCTTTGCTCTTTTCAGACCTTACATTCTGGTCACCTAGCAAATACACTGGGCATTTTTGTGCTACTTCTGAGCAAAGCATACTTTCTGACATATCTGACTTGCTTTTCAAGTTTCACCATTAGTAGTCTGGATCTAATAACTATGCTACACATTGAATCATTGCTCTTCCTTAAATATTAGATCTGGCAGCCTTGTTTGTTGCAAAATATAATTTCTCAAGAAAGGAAACATGACAGAAATGCTTAAGGTCTGCAACTAAAATTTCTTCACTATTAGGTAAATGCTTTAACTTCAAGAGAAGAAAATCGTCGTAATTGGTTTTCTTTCTGAGGTAACAAATAATATAATTGTACTAATTGAATTAGAATACAATGGACTGCAAAATCCTCATTTCAATGTATTTTGTTCTTACAGATTTTTAGAGGACTTACAAATTCTGTCAGATAGAGGACTGAATTAAGCATGCATAATGTTCTCCAAATTTAGAGGTAGGGTCAAATCTGCTTCATATATTACTCTGAGGAACTTATCCTCATTAAAATGGTCAATACAGTCAAGTACCCCAATACTCAATAAAATACCTAATACATTTAAAAGAAGGTAGGTGATTATTTCTTTATAAATTTTGATTATTATTATTATTACTCTATATGAAGATTCAATCCACCTAGCTCATGCATCTAAAATAAGGCAACTGGCAACTTTTAAGGTCTCCTTGTTCACAATATGGAGAATTTAACCACCTTAGAATATTGGTTTGCTCTATGCCAAAAATTTAGCAGATAATTACCTCAGCTGGGCAAACCAACCATAGCCTAATTACAAAACTGAGAGTCAGACTGTTCTTTTGCAAGCTATTGTAGGAAAGGTCTTTTGACTCTAACTCCATATAACACTGTGAATCTGATTATTGATCAGCAAACAGAGCAACTCTTGACACTCTGTGTAAACTTGCTATAAACACAATTTCATGTGCCTAGTATTAACTACATTTTGAGTATAACTTCCTAATTCACATCTCTGTATTCCATAAGGTACTCTAAATTTAGACAGAGCAATGCTTTTACATGTATCACAAAAAGTAAGCCCAAAGAATGAATAAAGAATCATAGAATCATAGAATGGTTTGGGTTGGAAGGGACTTTTAAAGGTCATCTAGTGCAACCACCCTACAACGAGCAGGGACATCTTCAACTAGATCAGGTTATTCAGAGTCTCATCCAACGTGACCTTGAATGTTTCCAGGGATGGGGCATCTAACACCTCTCCGGGCAACTTGTTCCAGTGTTTCACTACTCTCTTTGTAAAAAAAAAAAAAAAATCTTCTTTGTATCTAGTCTGAATCTACCCTCTTTTAGTTTAAAACCATTAGCCCTTGTCCTAATGCTACAGGCCCTGCTAAAAAGTCTGTCTCCATCTTTCTTATAAGCCCCCTTTAAGTACTGAAAGTCCATAATAAGATCTCCCTGGAGCCTTCTCTTCTCCAGGATGAACAACCCCAACTCTCTCAGCCTGTCCTCATAGGAGGATAATTAGAGTATGTGCTAGCACACTGTGTAGAGATGATGACTCTAACATATAGAAGCTGCCAAAGTAAAAAGTCTCTAGATATCTTGAACACATACTCTGATTGTTAGTATAAGTTAAAGTCTGTGCCAATGCATCTTTCTGTTTTCTTCTCACTTTCAAATAGATCAATAGATAGACAGATGATAGACAGGCAGACAAGACAACTATTGTATGTACATATCTCTTCTTTTGCTGTCATCTATATCCTAAACACTGTCAAACTGAGTTCTAATTTCTTAGACTTGACTGGTTAGAAGAAAAAAGTTTAAAAGCAAGCCCTACTTGTTAGAAAAGAAAAGACTTGAGGAATATTAGAAAAGAGTTTTACACTTCTTTATAGAATGAGATGTATCATTTTCAATAGCACACAGTACAGTCATACAAACGCTTGAAAAGTACAAACTTTCTTATAATGATCAGTGAGAAAAAGAGAAATACCTTCCATTAAAAAGGTACTGCTATTCCGGAACAAGGTTGATCATCTTTCTCAGATACAAGACATTCTGTCAAAACCTTGCTATTTCTACTGTAAAATTTTCAAAGCTCTTGGTGCTTTTATTCATGTTGCTATTTAAAACCTCTTCATTCTTTAGTCAAAGGATGATCTGTTACTGGATAGCAGTGAAAAAGAACATATAAACACCAACTATAAGGGTGATTTTTTATTTTTTTTTCTTAACTCGGATTAATTTGGCATGGACAATTACTGTGCCCTTTGGAAGAACTGCAAGTATTATACATCTAACTTACCTTTTTATAATGGAGAACATTATTGTGCTTACTAAGATAACATTTTCATTTGTATCCTGAAACAAGGGATAGCTGACAAAGTATCAGCAAAACTAGGGAATGATAAAATTATAAAAGAAAGACAATTACACCTGGCAAGACAGGAAAGGAAATACAGAATCACAAGAGAAGTAAGGATGGGAGGAGCCACTGGAGTTCATATAGGACTACAGGAAAAGTGTTTAGTGCAAGCTAAATATAAGTGAATTTAATGGTACTGTAAAAAATAATAAATTACAGATTTATTCAGGAATTTATTCAGAATTAGTTCAGAAATTAATTAATAGGAGTACTTCATTTGAAACACAAAAGAGTTATGTATCTGTGTGTATTTTGAAATACCACTCTTTACAAAAGAAGTGGATAAGTACAAAGAGAATAAGATGGAAAATTGTTCTATATGATTTTATTAGGGCTGGAAGACCCCAAACTAAAGGATCAAGAGGTGAAGATATTCCTTCTTGTAAAAAGATTATCGTAAAGAAGAAATGACTCAGTTTTTTCTGTCCATTGGAAACCATCAAGAAAATCACTTAATATGCAGCACAGAAGATTAATGTGTGAGAACTCTCTCTCCCCACTTCCCCAACTGCAGAGGCAATTGGAAATATTGAGATAGGCAAAGGACTAAAACCTTATATTTCATTGATGTTTTCATGTTTCACAGAGTATTTCACTGCTGTTTAAAAAAAAATATAAAGAAATAAATAAAAATTATGGTTCTCCAGGTATATTTGATTCTGATCTATATTTATGTATGAAGAAAAGTTCACTTACAAAGTTAATGCTTCTATCATCCTATTGTCTTATTGAACTTAGAAACAAATTTTGTGAATTAGCATTAAGAAATTCAGTATTGGCATTTATAAATACAAGAACTTATTGTTAGATTCAATTCCCTGAACTTCAGCTGTCTAACAGGTAATATTTTATGATTTAGAGAATTACCTAAGATTTCTTGAGAGTAAGTGAAAAGAAAGAATCTATGTTAAGATGGGCTAAATCAGCTTCTGGGGTGATCTTTTTCTTTCCACTATCTGAAGTTAACTGAGTTGACTTCCATGCTATTGAAATATGAAATACACCAGAGTTCTTACTATCTTTGCAAAATAATGTTTTTACATCTGATACAGAGAATCAGTTTTAATGTATATATCATTCTTGTTGCCTAAGAAATAAAAACTGTGTTAATTATTTCAGGTTATATTTAGAAAGATGTAAGCAGTTTCATTACATGAACAATCAGTGGTTTAATAGCTACCTAGTTACTAGCCTCAATAGAATCAAGGACTAGCTCTCTTTCTTTGATTCATATAGGCCATGTCAACAGGTGTGTTCTGTCTACTTTTTCCAATCTGCCCATAAACTCTTAAGGTGACCAGTTATTGAGGTTAAGCAGCCACCTATAGTTTACTGCTTCCTGTGTGCTTGAGTTTTTTCTTGCCAAGCAGGGTTATATTATAGAGTGAATGGAACGCAAAGTAATTCTAAAACCAGAGTTGTACCACTTCTCAGACATTTTAAACTGATATGGTTAGACATATCTTGGTTTGGGTTTGATCACAGGATCATGCTTTTCAGTAGATCCATTGATAATCTGTACCCTAAAATAAGACTGCAGCAATAATGACATATTTTCTGGGTTTTCTTATGCTTTAAATTAAAATAATTGTCCTGAGATAGGTTCTAAAAAGAAATTTGACTTTTTATTTAAGCATATAATTATTTGTTTTACTCCAGTAAGAAAATGATAGGTTTATATCCACTTAATTGTATGTAACTACTTTTAGTCTACATGCCCACTAATGTTACAAAGTCTTTTTTTTTTTCACTTGAAAACACACTGTTAAAAGCAGTGTTATTTTAGTTTCTGTTACTGTTTTGATGTGAAGTAGTTCTCTTAATCAGACATAAGAGCAATGTCTCTAAGAAATGTTTTATTCCTAATATCCTCAATTTCCCAAGAAAATGAAAAGATAGAGAGAATGTTCTGATTGCATATGATTATCTCCATTCATTTGAAAAGATTATTTGATATGGTTTGTTTTCTAAACATTTGTTGGAAACTTAATGATGGTAGGAGCTATTACAGAATTTATATCTGTAAATCTTATATGAAAAAATGATCTACTGTAACTGTAGATCTTTATTCAAGTTGAGTAAAACATTCTGCATAACTGCCAGCTACTGAATTGGTAGTTCAGTCAAGACTACTCTAGATATCCAAATTCTATGTTAAGATTTTCAGTCTCAGCCAACGTCCTCAAGCAAGTAACAGAAGACAGAATTGGGAGATAAGATTAAATAACCAGATTTTATACAGATGAAAACATGTTCATACTTGTTTACTCTTATTTTCACCCTCCCTAAAAAATTACCTACAGATGTTGCGCAACTAAATTCCTAAGTACTTTTAAATCAAAGACACACTTCTAAGGTACATTTCTTCATTTACACTAGTTTGTTTATGAAACAAATTCTTTCCACTTATATAAGATAGTTGTTACATTAGTGGGATAAAGAAAAATATACTCAAAGTCCTGGCTATAATATCAAAGAGCCAAAATTCTGTTAACAGAGGACATACAATGGTCAGTTGGACCGAAGGGACCTAAAGACTGCAAAGTTACCTCTCATACAGCGAAAGGATTTCATAGCATGACTTGTACCATATCATACTTTATGGAGTGATGTAACAGAAAAAAACTCCACAAGTTTTTGTTTTCTATCTGATGTGAATGACCCAGGTTCATATGCCCCAGGTTTCAGACAGAAGGCATTTTTTTCCTTTTTTTACATTCAAAATTTGGTTATGGGCAAATACAGATATTTGATTATAAGCAAATACAAAGCTAGGAATTTATAGTTAATACAATTAGTGACTTGATAGTTGAGTCATCCAGGCTTCTACCATCATTGAACAAACAAGAGTTCAATCAGGCCAAAGCAAGCCTGGGCATCTTCTGAGACCCAGTGCTCTAAGTCACTGCATAGCTTTTTACTAGTAATGGGAAATGCGATATTGATTCAGTTATACTTTTTGATGCTATTTGATATTTATGTCTAAGCTGATTTGATCCTTTCTGATAAGAACAGAAATGTTTAGACCTAGACAGTGAGAGTATGGGGGCTTTTCTGGGCAAATTATTAATGCTGCTAGTCATAATAATAATATTTTATACCTGGTGATATAAGGACCTGAAGGCCTCTCACTTTCAGTCTATCAGCTGGAATCCAGACACATTTACTAAAAGACTTCCAGTTGCCTACAGAAAATAAGAGTGCCCCAAGCTCCATCAGTACTTCAGTCTCTTTTACTATTTCAGTGGAAACTCCATGATTTAAAAAGAAATATAAACTGCACATTTCTCATGATTTTTGGCAGATTTGAATAATCTAGGGCATACAGAGCAGTTCGATGGAGCTTAAATGACCTGCCCACATCCTCCAGAGCTGTCAGATGGGTGGTTTTCACAAATGCAAAATTTCACTAAAGGGGAAAAAGTAAGAAAGCAAGCAAAAAAAGCAAGAATTTCTCTTGTGTTCTGCAACATATTGCTGAAGAAGCAAGAAAATATATTATATAATGTGAAACAAAATGCAATGGGCACATTTTTTATTGCAGGTGTTGGGGTTTTTTTGTTGTTGTCTTTGTTATTTTTATTTTGGCTATAAAGTCTGCAGACAAAATTATTCATAAATAGGAGAAAAGTATCTTGTATTATATTAGATGCATATATTTCTAGTTAGTAAACAATGTGAGACACATGAAAAATTACAAATTACAGAAATGCACTGAGCTATAAATATATATATATTCACTTTTCATCACTTGAGGAAACACCTACGTGAATGTGATGTGATTCAGGTTGTTTTTAAAAGTCTTGCAGATGACAGCTAAAAGTAAGTTATTCATGACTCACTGAGTAAGCCAGACTGTAATTGTTCATGCCTTGAATTGCAAAACAACCTACCTAGATCCTTTAGTAACTAACTTGTAGTTGCTTGCCTAGTAAGAAAGGTTGCTTACTTACCTTGTAACTAACTTGATAACCACAACAACACAGGGTCGAGTTAACAGGCTTTTAATATGATTTCGCTAAATTTTGATTAATCTACAAAAAGGACACAGATATTTTTAAACCAATGTGCAGTAACATTGAGAAAATCATCCCCTTTCTGCAGCTTTCTCAATCAATTTGAAGCTCTATTCTACATAAATGATTTAAATACCTAAAGGAAATGGACTGGAAGATTTAAGGCAACTAAATTTAAACTTGTGATGCCATCAACTCAAACTCAGCTGTCACTTAAAATGAGAGATGGGAAAGATTCAGATGTGTTATCTGCTTCTTGCCCTAAGAATCATAGAATCATGGAATATTGGGTTGGAAGAGACCTCAAGGATCATCTGGTCCAACCTTTTCTAGGCAAAAGCTTCATCTAGACAAAAGCACTGACTAGACAAGATGGTCCAGCACCCCGTCCAGCTGAATCTTAAAAGTCTCCAATGTTGAGGAATTCATCAGTTCCCTGGGGAGATTATTCCAATGGCTGATTGTTCTCATTGTGAAAAAATTTCCTTTTGTGTCCAGTTGGAATTTCCCCAGGAGTAACTTGCACCCATTAGCCCTCATCTTTTCCATGTGACTCCTGGTAAAAAGGGAGCCTCCATCTTCTTTGTAGCCACCCTTTAAGTACTGGAACATGGTGATGAGATCTCCCCTAAGCCTTCTTTTTTCAAGGCTGAACAAACCCAGTTCTCTCAGCCTTTCTTCATATGGCAGGCTTCCCAGCCCTTTGATAACCCTGGTGGCCCTTCTCTGGACCCTCCCCAGCCTGGCTGCATGTTTTTTGTATAGTGGGGACCAAAACTGAACACAGTATTCCAGGTGTGGCCTGACAAGCTCTGAGTAGAGTGGGATAATGAATTCTTTATCTCTGCTGGTGATGCCCTTGTTGAAGCAACCCTGCACCCTGTTGGCTTTCTTTGCTGCTGCAGCACACTGTTGTTTACTCATATCAAGCTTGTTTTCCACCAGGGCCCCTAGGTCCCTTTCCACAGGGCTGCTCCCCAGCCAGGTGGATCCCAGCCTGTGCTGCACTCCTGGATTATGTTTTCCCAGGTGCAAGTCCTTACATTTGTCTCTGTTGAGCTTCATAAGATTCTTGTTAGCCCACTCTTCCAGCCTATCCAGGTCTTTCTGCAGGGTGGTTCTCCCTTCCAAAGCTTCTACTTCCCCACTCAGTTTGGTATAATCAGAAAACTTTATCAGGGTGCACTTGATCCCATCTTAGAATCATAGAATGGTTTGGGTTGGAAGGGACCTCAAAAATCATCTAGTACCAACCCCCCTGCCATGGGCAGGGACACCCTCCACTAGACCACGTTGCCCAAAGCCTCATCCAACCTGGCCTTGAACACTTCCAGGGAGGGGGCATCCACAGCCTCTCTGGGCAACCTGTTCCAGTGCCTCACCACTCTCACAGTAAAGAATTTCTTTCTAACATCTAATCTAAATCGACCCTCCTTCAGCTTAAACCCATTACCCCTTGTCCTGTCACTACACTCCCTGATAAACAGTCCCTCTCCAGCTTTCCTGTAGGCTTCCTTCAGGTACTGGTAAGCCACAATTAGATCTCCCCAGAGCTGCCTTTTCTCCAGGCTGAACAACCCCAACTCTCTCAGCCTGTCCTCAGAGGAGAGGTGCTCCAGCCCTCTGATCACCTTCATGGCCCTCCTCTGGACTCGCTCCAACAGCTCCATGTCTCTCCTGTACTGGGGCCCCCAGAGCTGGACGCAGTACTCCAGGTGGGGTCTCACCAGAGCGGAGTAGAGGGGCAGGATCACCTCCCTCGACCTGCTGGTCACACCTCTTTTGATGCAGCCCAGGACACGGTTGGCTTTCTGGGCTGCAAGCGCACACTGCTGGCTCATGTTGAGCTTCTCATCAATCAATACCCCCAAGTCCTTCTCCTCAGGGCTACTTTCAATCCATTCCTCGCCCAGCCTATAGTCATGCTTGGGATTGTGCAGACCCACGTGCAGGACCTTGCACTTGGCCTTGTTGAGCTTCATGCGGTTTGCATGGGCCCACCTCTCCAGCCTGTCAAGGTCCCTCTGGATGGCATCCCTTCCCTCCAGCATGTCGACCCCACCACACAGCTTGGTGTCATTGGCAAACTTGCTGAGGGTGCACTCGATCCCACTGTCCATGTCGTTGACACAGATGTTGAACAGTGCCAGTCCCAGTACCGACGCCTGAGGAACACCACTTGTCACCGTTCTCCACTTGATCATCTAGATCACTTACGAAGACATTAAACAGTGCTGGGCCCAATATTGTTCCCTGTGGGAGCCCACTTGTGACAGGTTGCCAGTTCAAAAAAGAGCTGTTTACCACCACCCTCTGGGTGCAGCCTGTCAGCCAGTTACCCATCCACCACACAGACCATTTGTCTAGACCTGAGTGTATCAATTTCTCAAAGAAGAGGCTGTAGGGAACTGTATTGAAAGCCTTGGAGAAATCCAGCTAGACAATATCCACTGCTCACCCCACATCAATTGAGCAGGTTACTTTGTCGTAGAAGGAGATCAGTAGCAGATGCCTACTGTAAGATCCCCCTTGGAGACAACCCCTCTGATTTTGACCCAGAGGCATTTGATAGGGCTTCCACAATCACCTTAGCTGATTTCTATACATTAAAGGTTCTCCTTAACACAGAGTGCAACTCCTCCAGCTCTTCTTTCCTGTCTGTCTTTATGAAACAGCCTGTAGCTATCCATCACAATCCTCCAGTTATGTGAGTTGTCCAACCATGTTCCAGTTATTCCTATGAAATCATAATTTTCTGACTGGGCGCAGAGCTCCAGTTCCTCCTGTTTCTTCCCCAGGCTGCGTGCATTGGTATACATATACCTGAGGTCATCGATCTTCCGGTTCATATCTTGGGAGGCAGCTAAGGAACATTTGTTGTTGCTATGCTTGGCCTGGCTTATTCCCCAGTTGTTTGCAGTGACATGAGCATTGCCACTTTAGACCCCACCCCTGGAGCCCTTCAGTTTAAAGCCTGACTCATCAAGTTGGCCAGCCTGCTGCCAAAGATTACCTTGCCCCTTCTAAACAGGTGAATCCCATCCCTCCCTAGCAGGTTATAGTAATTGATGAATGCCCTGTTATCATAAAAGCCAAAACCCCCATGACAGCAACAGCTATGAACCCAGAAGTTAATTTGCATTATATGTCTATTTCTAGCTGCATCCTTTTCTCTAACTGATAAAATGGAATAAAAGAAAACTTGGGCACCAATACTTTGCTCTTGCACCTCCAGGGCTTTGTAGTCCTCCTTGATTTTGCCCAGATTCCAGCTTGCGGTGTCATTCGTGCCCACATGAAAGAGTAGCAGTGGATAGTAGTAGTCTGTGCTATTGAAAAGTTGTGGCACTCCCTTAGCAACATCTCAAATCTTGGCTCCCAGAAGGCAGCATACCTCTTGTGACTTCCTGTCAGGCTGGCAGATGGGCGCCTCGGTGCCCCTTAACAGAGAGTCACCCACCAGGAGCATTCGATGCTTCCTTTTGTGGTATCCAGGGTGTGCTGCTGGTACAGTTTCTTCTTGCAGACCTTGCTCGTGGGTATCTGCAGCTGTTAAAGCTTCATTTCGGTTTTTGGTTGTAATGCTGGAGGGTGGGGACTGAAACAGAGTTCTGCTTTTGTGGGTCACCAGGGTCCAAGGTACCTCATTCTTTGTGGTGTTCACCACAGGAGCACGGTTCTGAAACCACCTATCTATCTCCATCTTGGCCCCTCTAATACTGCACAAACTTTTAACCGTTTCCTGCAACTCGGCCACCTGACACAACAGATCATCAACCTGTGCACATCTTTTGCAGCTACTTACCTTTTCACCAGGAGAAAGGTCCGGGCACTGGTTGCAACCTACAGTCTGTATTGGAGTCTCCTTCCTTACCAGTTCCATTTGGGTGGAAGCATTAGACTATTAAGGATCTTCTATTAAATGTAAGATGTATTCTCAAAGCAGAAACAAGGTCTACCACTGCCTTAGCCAGTGCCTATGCTTTATAAATAAATGTTCCAGGTTGTAGTCATGATTGTTCTTGCTCTCATTCCACTGAATTTGCACCTTTTTTGCAAATTTTGCATCTTTTTTTTTAATATTCAGTAACACAGACTGAACACAAAACACACTTTCTACCAGCATAGTGTTCTTTGGTAAGGGCAAAAAAGTGTAAGAATCCACTTTGACAGGAATAAATTGAATTCAGCTTTCCCACTACCTGGATGAGTGCTTTAATTACTAGATTATTAAACTATTGTCCTTTATGAGGAAGTCCAGAGAGATCGTCGTATATATCCAAAAGTCTTTTTAAAACGCTTTGTCCAATAAATAGGTTTAAGTTTTGAATCACAGCTTCAGAGATGTTCATCTTTTAAGGTTGCACAGTAAAGCTGGAGGATTTCATCTGTTCCTACCCATTCTTATTTCCTCCTGTTCAACAGTTTTTACTATCTGGCCCAGACATCTCAATTGCAAATACTATTGTCATTTGATTAACTATCTTCTTCAAATATAAAACTCTTAATATACTGAACTAGTGAATTCTGCAGTCAGTTCAGGGTATCATCGTAACTAAGTCTTTTTTGCATGTGGGTGCAACTGCTTAAAAGATACAGCTGTTTATTTGAAGTATTACATTTCATTTTCATGGATATGTGATCCTAAAATCTAGTGTAGCACTGACTTCTGCAGAATGGGAGTTCACAAGTGCCTACTTGAATACTCAGTGCCACAACATGTCAAATATATCTCATATCTTCTTTTTGTTTGGTTGGTTTGGTTGTTTTGTTTTGTTTTGTTTTGTTTTGTTTGGTTAGTTTTGTTTTGTTTTGTTTTGTTTTTTGTTTCCTCCCTCCCTCCAGGTTTTGAATTTCTGTCCAGAAGGACAGCTGGAAAGTGTCTTCACTTTCTGAATTAATATACAATATGTATTATGAACTCTGGTACAAGGGAGCACATACAAGAGAAACAAATATAGGAAAAGGGTACTAATATTTCAGAACTTGTTACAAAGAACATGTAGCTAAATTGCAGTTTACATAGCTTGATGAAAAGCAACATGAAATTTTTACACAAATAAATAACATCATGAAGGTGCAGAAACCAAAACAGGCTATCTCAATCTAATGAAAATTTTAAAAAGATCACATTAAATTTTGAAAGTTCTTAATTTTATTAATGGTGGACAGTCTGCATGCATAATTGAACAATAAGCAATAACATGGTGTGTCAGTGTGCCTACTGCATGACAATATCTGCAAAATAATTGTTGTTTTTTCTGCAATTAGATCCTCACAACCAAAATTCACACAGCTGAATTTTGCAATTCAATGGCATTTGTTACAATCAAAATAGCGACATCATAGTTAAAGTTTCGAGAATGGCAAGGGTCACCTGAAACTTACAGGAGGGTTGCACACACAGTTGGGAGTTAAATCAAATCACATGTACAGACATTCAGACAAACAATCCTGAATCAAATTGTGCATCGACAGGCAAATAGTTCTGAACCAAATTTCACATAGACACATAGAGGTTAACCTATGATTAAAATTTCCCTTATCATGAATTACTCACTTTTATGTGCCAGCATTCGTTGACGGACGGTCGGTGAACCTCACAAAATGAGGCCTTTGAGTCCTCATGAAGTCATTGACGGACAATCTTTCAACCCTGCAAAATCTACCCTGAGAGACATCCCAACCCAGGCAGAGATACTGGGTTACACAACCCGCTGCAGTCCCGGAGACATCAAAAGGTCTCACTTTTGGATCTTTATAGGATCTCAAGATGGTCCACCACACAGAAGGTATCTGCCTGGGGGGAGCTTGTCAATTGGGAAACCAAGTAAAAAAGAAGGAAACCAGAAAAAATATACTGAGATAGAGACCTGACAAAATAAACATGAAGACAATGACAAGAAATAAACCTAACCAGTCACAGAAAGCGATGACCTATCAAGAAATTACAGGCACCACTTCCAAGAAGATCAATCTGGACTTTGTAATTAATAAGGTTGTAAAACAGGAGGACCCCAGATTGGAAGGGGTACAAACACATTAGAACACATGTAGAGAAAGGGAAAGCAGGAAGAAACAAAGCAGGGATAGGCAGAAAAGTGTACAAAGGGGCCGGTCACATGTAAAACAGGTATCGTCAGCAAACTTGCTAATGGTGCATTCAACTCTTGCATCCAGATTGTTGATAAATACATTAAACAGGACTGGCCCTAGGACCGAACCCTGAGGAGCACCGCTGGTGACCAGTCACCAGCCAGATGTAGCCCCATTCACTACAACCCTTGGAGCCCTGCTCTTCAGTCAGTTCTTCACCCAATGTGCTGTGAACCTGCTCATCCCACAGTTGGACAACTTGTCTAGAAGGATGCTGTAAGGGACAATATCAAAAACCTTACTAAAGTCCAGAAAAATTACATCCACTGCCTTCCCATCATCCACTAGGCAGGTGACTTTATCATGGAAGAATATCAAATTAGTTTAACAGGACTTTCTCTTGGTGAACCCCTGTTGAGTGTACCTGATGATTGTATTATTCTTAAGCGCCTTTCAGTATTACCCAGTATAATCTTCATATTTTTTCCAGGAACTGACGGTTAGACTAACAGGTCTGTAGTTCCCTGGGTCTTCCCTCACACCCTTCTTGTAAACTGGAATAACACTGGCTAGCTTCCAGTTAGCAGGGACCTCCCGAGAATCCCAAGACCTTTGGTAGATGATTGAGAGGGGTCCTACTGTAACATCCGCCAGCTCCTTCAGTACTCAGCTGTGCCTTGCAGTGTATTCCTTTTGGAGCCAGTTGGAGCCAGCTGTCCCTGCACAGGACAGGCCCTCATCTCTTCTCACAGAGGCCACCCCTGCAGTCCCTCCACTGACAACATCTTGACACCTACACCCAATATAGTACCTATTTTGATTATGTGTTTAACACAGACCTCAGAAACTCATGGAATTCACCGTTAAGTACATAGCTGTTGTTTGAGCTAAAGCATCTATCTCAGTCAAAAAATGAGTCTGGATTTAAACTTCAAGTAATGGAGAATCTAGTATACTTTGATTTTTTGTACTAAGTACCCATATCAAGCAGTGTTCTAGTTGGATAGAAGGGTAAGACATGCTCTCCTCCAAAGTAATGGACATAAACATTTACAGGAAGTAAATCTGCATGAATTCTTACTTGTTAAAATCTATCTGTCATTCTTGTGGGGGGGAGGGCATGTTTGGTTGGTTGGTTTTCTCCATTTACATGAACATTTAGACTATACGAGATTTGGTTTCATTTTTTGCATACAAATATGAAAACAAAAGTTTCTAAGGTCATGAGCTTGAAGATTATGACTTTTAACAGTGGACTTTTCAAATACTCAGGTGATATTTAAGACATTTAAGTAATCAATAAAATTTTATAAAGCATTCTGGGATCACCCACTTCTCCAAATCTTGTCCTTTAGAGTGTATGATCTTGGAATTCATCTATCCAGCAAATAGTTGTACTTCATTTCACCTGCTTTTCTGGTTGTGTACTACCACAAGTGCACACAAAATTTATCTTCAACAAACCTATGTTAATGACAGGTGTATGTTCTTAATAATAAAGCAACACTTACACATATATTTATAAACACACTCCACTTCAAACATGTTAAATGAAAATTAGAGTGTTCGGTCCTTGCAAAATGTTTTTTTGTTCCAAACTGGATTAAAAGTTGATGTATATACATTTTCTCATTTGTGTAAAGTACAAATTGGTTCATTCAGAGAAGACAGTACATTATGGTACTTATAATTAATTAAATGTTTCATTTTAAGTGGCTAAAATTAGTCTGTATACATTTTATTTTAAAACAGTACAAATATAAACTTCATTTCAGTATTGTAGACTATTGCCTTAGAAATGTTTCTGTTCTTATCTGATATCCTGTTCTTTTTGAGGAGAAGACTTACTGCCCAAGCACCTGGTGCCAGTATACACTGCACATGGACTGCCAAAGAGAAAACATGGAAAGTAATCCTGTGGCACTGTTAGCTCTTGGAGGCTTATGAAACAAAATTTCCATGGATATACTTTAAAAAGAGAGTAGGGTTGGGGGAGAGAAAGGGAAGTCAGTTTCATGTTGAAATTGTCTGAAACATTGGATTGATGGGCCAAGGCCAACTACATGAGTTCAAAGCAAAGTACTGGGTCCTGCACTTCGGGCACAACAACCTCATGCAACAGCACAGGCTTGGGCCACTCTTCCACAAGCAGCCCTGCAGTAAAGGATCTGGGGGTATTTGTCAATAACTGGCTAAATATGAAGCAGCAGTGTGCCCATGTGGCCAAGAAGGCCAGCAACATCCTGGCTTGTATCAGTAATAGTGTGGCTACCAGAACTAGGGAAGTGGTTACCCCCTGTACTCGGCACTGGTGAGGCCACACCTCAAATCCTGTGTTCAGTTTTGGGCCCCTCACTACAAGAAGAACATTGAGGTGCTGAAGCATGTCCAAAGAAGGGCAACAAAGCTGGTGAAGTGTCTAGAGAAAAGGCCTTATGAGGAGTGGCTGAGGGAACTGGGGTTGTTTAGCCTGGAGAAAGAAAAGGAGGCTGAGGGGAGACCTTATCACTGTCTACAACTACCTGAAAGGACGTTGAGGCCAGGTGGGTGTTGGTCTCCTCTGCCAAGTAACAATTGATGGGACGAGAGGAAATGGCCTCAAGCTGTGCCAGGGAGGTTGAGATTGGATGTTAGGAAAAACTTCTTCACCGAAAGGGTTCTCAAGCATTGGAACAGGCTGTGCAGGTAAGTGGTGGAGTCACCGTCCCTGGAGGTATTTAAAGGATGTATAGATGTGGTGCTTAGGGACATGGTTTAATGGTTGGGCTTGGCAGTGCTAGGTTAGTCATTGAACTTGATCACCTTAAAGGTTTTTTTCAACCAAAACAGTTCTATGATTCTATGTTGGGTCAAATGAGAAAAGCTTAATTATTTCATTACATGTTGAATAATTGTCAAATGAAATATTTCTTTTACTTGAATAATTTGTAAACATTTAGCAAAATAATGAAAAAAAACCCCAAACCCAAACAACTCTAGAAGCTACACTTTCAGTTGAAAAAGTATTCTAAAGGCTTTAAATTAGATTACCATTTTCTTTGAAGGTGGTTTTCAGTTGTATACACCTTTCTAAGATTGCAATTTTTGGTATTAAATACATATTTTTCACTGCTAAAGCAGAAAAGAAAATAGAAGTTTCATGCAATCATAAAAGGTAGAAAAATCATTCTACAAGATGGCTGTTGTTCCTTCTATTACACAACTGCAAGCATACTTAAGACAGAATAGAAAAAAAAAAGCAGAAAAGCCGTTAATGTAGTTCATGTCCCTTTGCCATAATTGAAATATTTCTTTCTTTCATAAACCGTTGCTAGCCATTTGTCATGGTTTAACCCCAGCCAGTAACTAAGCACCATGCAGCCACTCGCTAACTCCTCTCCACAAGGGAATGGGGAGGAGAATGGAAAAAAAACCTCATGGGTTGAGATAAAGACATTTTAATAGGATAATAAAGGAGGAGAATAACAACAACAACGATAACACTAATAACAATAATAATAATAACAGCGATAATATCAGTGATGCACAAATGCAATTGCTCACCACATACAGAAGAAAAAAAACAAACAACTCATTTCCCAGTCTGTTTCTGAGCCACCAATCTGCCTCCCAGCTGGGTTCCCTAGTTGTATACAGAGCATGACGCTCTATGGTATGGAATATCCCTTTGGCCAGCCTGGGTCGGCAGTCCTGGCTGTGTCCCCTCCCAGTTTCTTGGGTGCACCCCGCCTTCTTGTCAGACCAGTATGAGAAGCTGAAAAGTCCTTGACTACTAGGCAACAATTAAATATTAGTGTGCTATCAACATTATTCTCATCCTAAATCCAAAACACAGCACTATACCAGCTATTAGAAAGAAAATTAACTCTATCTCAGCCAAAACAAGGACAGTTTTCACATTAGTCTACTATTTTATAGAAGCAATTATAGAGCCCCAGGTAAGTACTGAGACTGAAAAAACCTATATATTCATACATAAACCCTAAAATTCATATAATTACTAAAAATTACTGGTCAAAAATTTAAGGTGTCATTACTGTATATTATATAAAGAGTCATTAAATTCTGAGTTTATAAAGTTTTTTTTTTAGATAAATTAATTGCTTGCTGTATTAATAGAATGGCTTTTGATTTCCTGAACAGGGAATTCAGAAAAGAGCTTTTATGCTAAATACTTGTTTATTTTCAAATTAAATAGCTCTGATATGCAAATGTAATTCCAAAAAGTGCAAAACAGCTACCTGCACCACAGACCCACATATTTGATATGATCACTTCCTTCTCCAAGTCATAGAGAATCTGAGGAGAGGTGCCATGTTGGACCTTGTTTTCACCAAAAAGGAGGGACTGGTGGGGAATGTGAAGCTCAAGGACAGCCTTGGCAGCGAGGAGGGCACAAAGGAAGCTCGCTACCCTGGACTTCAGGAAATCAGACTTGGACCTCTTCAGGGACCTGGTTGGTTAAGTACCATGGCACAAAGCCCTGGAAGGAAGAGGGGCTGAAGATAGCTGGCTAATATTCAAGGGTCACTTCCTCCAAATTCAGGAATGCTGATGCATCCCAACAAAGAGGAAGTCAGGCAAAAACACCAGGAGGCCTGCATGGGTGAACAAGGAGCTCCTGGACAAACTCCAACACAAAAAGGAAGCCTACAGAGGGTGGCCTTGGAGGAATACAGAGAAACTGTCCAAGCAGCCAGGGATCAGGTTAGGAAAGCTAAAGCCCTGATTGATAGAATCAAATCTGGCCAGGGCAACAAGAAAAGTGTCTATAGTTATGTCAGCAATAAAAGGAAGGCTAGGGAAAATGTGGGCCATCTCTGCAAGGAAACAGGAGACCTGGTTACCTGGGGTATGGAGAACGCTGCGGTACTCAATGACTTCTTTGCCTCATTCTTCACCGGCAAGTGCTCTAGCCACGCTGCCCAGGTCACAGAAGGCAAAGGCAGGGACTGGGAGAATGCAGAACTGCCCACTGTAGGAGAAGATCAGTTTCAAGACCATCTAAGGACCCTGAAGGTGCACAAGTCCATGGGACCTGTTGAGATGCATCCATAGGTCCTGAGAGAACTGGTGGATGAAGTTGCTAAGCCACTATCCATCAAGTTTGAGAAGCTGTGGCAGTCCAGTGAAGTTCCCACCAACTGGAAAAGGGGAAACATAACCTTCATTTTTCAAAAAGGGAAAAAAGGAAGACCTGGGGACCTACAGGCTGGTCAGTCTCACCTCTGTGCCTAGCGAGATCATGGAGCAGATCCTGGAGCAGATCCTTCTGGAAACTACACTCAGACACATGGAAAATAAGGAGGTGATTGGTGACAGCCAACATGGCTTCACTAAGGGCAAATCTTGCCTGACAAACTTGGTGGCCTTATATGACAGAGTTACAGCATTGCTTGACAAGGGAAGTGCAACTGACATCATCTACCTGGACTTGTGCAAAGCATTTGAGACTGTCCTGCGTGAAATCTTTGTCTCTAAATTGGAGAGACATGGATTTGATGGATGGACCACTCAGTGAATAAGGGATTGGCTGGATGGTCACACTCAAAGAGTTGTGGTCAACGGCTCAATGTCCAAGTGGAGAACGGTGACGAGTGGTGTCCCTCAGGGGTTGCTATTGGGATCAGCAATGTTTAACATCATTGTCGGTGACACGAACATTGGGACTGAGTGTACCCTCAGCAAATTGGCTGATGACATCAAGCTGTGTGGTACAGTCGACATGCTGGAGGGAAGGGATGCCATCCAGAGGGACCTTGACAGGCTTGAGAGGTGGGCCTGTGTGAACCTCATGAAGTTCAACAAGGCCAAGGGCAAGGTTCTACACATGGGTCAGGGCAATCCCAAGCACAACTACAGGCTCAGCAGAGAATGAATTGAGAACAGCCCTGAGGAGAAGGACTCAGGGATGTTGGTTGATGAAAAGCTCAACATGACGTGGCAATGCATGCTTGCAGCCCAGAAAGCCAACCATGTCCTGGGCTGCATCAAAAACAGTGTGGCCAGCAGGTCAAGGGAAGTGGTTGTCCCCTTCTACTCTGCTGTTGTGAGACCCCACCTGGAGTACGGCATCCAGCTCTGGGGGCCCCAGTACAGGAGAGACATGGAGCTGTTGGAGGGAGTCCAGAGGAGGGCTACAAAGATGATCAGAGGGCTGGAGCACCTCTCCTATGAAGACAAGTTGAGAGAGCTGGGGTTGTTCAGCCTGGAGAAGAGAAGGCTCCAGGGAGACCTTGCAGCAGCCTTCCAGTAGCTGAAGAGGGCCTACAGAAAAGCTGGAAAGGGACTGTTTACAAGGGGTAAAGGCTTTAAGCTGAAAGAGGGTAGATTTATATTAAATGTAAGGAAGAAATTCTTTACTGTGAGAGTGGTGAGACATTGGAACAGATTGCCCAGAGAAGTTCTGGATGCCCCATCCCTGGAAGTGTTCAAGGCCAGGTTGGATGGGGCTTTGGGCAATGTGATCTAGTGGAGGGTGTCCCTACCCATGGCAGGGGGGTTGGACTAAGGTGATCTCTAAAGGGCCCTTCCAACCCAAACCATTCTATGATTCTATTATATTTATTAGTGGAATTGTAAGAAACATACCATAGCAAGATTTAGAAAATAAACATCACATGACAGGCTAATATTTGTGTAGTACAATCTTAAAGTCTCTTTCTGCAATTTAAATTAAGTGGAATGTTAAAATTGCTTGAACTTATTTCCTTTTTGATATAATAATGAATAAAGATTCATCTATGCCAGATGCTTTATGCTGACATTTTATCCTCTAGTTCAAAGGAAAAAGGCTTGAAATGATTTTCCTAAAAATGTTTTAAATAAGAGCTGCCAACCTATTTCTAGACATCAGCATGTCAATTGTATATTTTTATTCAATCTACATCAATAAATCACAGAGGCAGATATGGACAACTGCCTGTTTGAGTATCTCCTAACACTCTGCAACTTCTGCACGTCTGCTCAGTGAAAATGAAATCTGTATTGTACAAAGTGATAAAACTTTTTTAAAAACAGACCTAAACAAGGATTTAACTTTGCCAGAAAAATATGGTTACATCTATTGTGAATATACAACAATAAAATAGTTGTATTTTATGGAAGTTCAATTTCCTATTGGATGATATATATTTAGTTTCGTTATGTATGGCTTTAGAATAGGAATGAATCATCTGACAATAACAAGGTAGGTTTGTTGGGTTTTTTTTTTTAATTCACCACTAGATTTAATGATGCGTATTTTATTAATTTGCTCTGTATATTGTATTAAAATAGGAATTCCAGAAATATTCCAGAAATATATCTAGGAATATATTTTGAATAAACTTGTAATCAGTGTAAGATTGGAAGTTTAATATTAAAAGAAAAAAAACCCTTCAGATTGACTTTTGCAAAAACAAACTTTTGGAAGACAAACATCTGATTAGAATCTTACTGGTATTGCTCTTTATTGATTCAGGTTTCATTACATTTGAACTATTGGCATCTGACTCAGCTGTCATCTTTAGTATATTCAGAGCTTCTAGCTTGGAAGCATAAAAGCTAGCTAGCTCAGAAGTGTTTATCAACGCTTCAAAATTTAGTGAAAAAAGTGTTGCTTTTTAATGTTTTTATTTTTTAGGCTCTTGGTTTAGCCTCTTAGGATGCTGCTAGCAACAGCACCAATTCCAGTAACGCACTGGCTAACAAAGCCAAACACAATGCAAACACACAGAGAAGTCTATGTAAAAATAACACTTAGGTTAAATTTACAAAAGTCAGGAAAACCACAGGAGGAAACTATTTCAGTAGGAATTGAAATGTTGAAGCACCTGTAGGCTAAGACATGCTTTCCACTGACTATAATGACAATAATCAGCATAAAACACTTGAGATACACATTACTGGATTTTACTTTTTTTAGCTTTGACACTAATTCTTAAATAAATTACCATTCTGTCCTCAATGTTAAAATAACTCCTCTGGTTCAAGTTATGCTGCAATTAATTCTGTCTCAGGTCGACTTCTGCTGTGGCTAGGCAGTCCTCTGGTCTACACATAACAGTATTCTTCTGTGTATTGATTTCTGAATTTCTCAGTGGACAAAGGAAGAATATATTATGCATTGGTCCACTTGTCTAGCAAATATGGGCTGGCCTGAAGGCAAATGAAATCAGGGATAGTGCAAAGGATGATAGTTACTATTTTCTCTCACCCTTCTTTGCTTTTTTGGGTTGTCTTCCTTTTTCTTCCTTACCCCCTCCCCTCCTCAGAGCAATTGCAGACATTTGGAATAAGGCTGGAGAATAGTCATGTCTGAACCACTGAAAGGCTGAGGATCATTTTGCATAACTTAAGTCATCTAAAAGCTGGAGTTCTAGTGTAAATTAGTCATACCATCCTTCCGTGCAATCAATGAAGAACTGCTGGCACCTCTGAAGGTGAGTCATTCCACCTTTTCAGGTGCTTATCTTCATACTAAATGAATCACCTTCCTGAGCTGCATGCTTCTCTTACAGGCTAAAGAGATTTCTGCTCCAACTTCTTTTTTCTTTCAAAAGCATTTCTTTTTAGAGCATGTAAGGCCTAGCGAAGCAAAGAACTTCAGAACTTCCTGAAGTCTAAGTATTTGAATATTGTTAATATTTTTAGTGATTTTACTTATATATTAATAGTTATATACTTTTGTGCTCGACTTGGTTAAAAGTAAAATAGATTAGGGAATCTGTTTAGTTTCATTATTCAGGTTAAGTTTATTATAGATGCTATGTTCTATTTCATATTGATATAGAATGATCAACTTCATTTTATTTCAGCAAAAATCATATGAAACAACAGAAGACAAATCCACTAAGAAATGAGCAGGCACTGCAAACACAGAATTTACTTTTGTACTGAGGACAATGTGTACCTCTCTAAAATTTAGCTTTACATTTTCAGTAATAATCACAGAATATGGTTACAGTTCTAAGGATTCACCTGTTCTTTTATGAATGCGCACAAGTAAAAGTTTTCTCAAAAATTTATGAAATTGTTTGTTATAGAAATGGAAATTCAGTAAATAACAAAACCATAATAATATTGTAATGTTTTTGGCGTATGAATGCTTTAAAGACAAAATAGGTAAGTTCTGCTTTATATCTTTATCAATGATCTGGATGAGGGGATTGAATGCACTTTCAGTCAGTTTGTAGATGGCACCAAGTTGTGTGGGAGTGTTGATCTGCTGGAGGGTAGGAAGGCTCTGCAGAGGGATCTGGACAGGCTGGATCGATGGGCTGAGGCCAACCGTATGAGGTTCAACAAGGCTCAGTGCTGGGTCCTGCACTTGGGTCGCAACAACCCCAGGGAAAGCTACGGGCTTGGGGCAGAGTGGCTGGAAAGCTGCCCGGTGGAAAAGGACCTGGGAGTGTTGGTCGACGGCTGTCTGAACATAAGCCAGCAGTGTGCCTGGGTGGCCAAGGCAGCCAACAGCATCCTGGCTTGTATCAGCAATAGTGTGGCCAGCAGGACTAGGGAAGGGATTGTCCCCCTGTACTCGGCTCTGGTGAGGCTGTGCCATGAGTCCTGTGTTCAGTTTTTGGGCCCCTCCCTACAAGAAGGACACTGAGGTGCTGGAGTGTGTCCAAAGAACAACAACAAAGTTGGTAAAAGAGGAGCTCCTCTTATTGCTCCTTTTATGAGGAGTGGCTGAGGGAACTGGGGTTGTTTAGCCTGGAGAAAAGGAGGCTGAGGGGAGACCTTATTGCTCTCTACAACTACCTGAAAGGAGGTTGTAGCCATGTGGAGGCTGGTCTCTTTTCCCAAGTAATAAGCAATAGGACGAGAGGAAATGGCTTCAAGTTGTGCCAGTGGAGGTTTAGATTGGATATTAGGAAAAATTTGTTCACCAAAAGGGTTGTCAGTCATTGGAACAGGCTGCGCAGGGAAGTAGTGGAATCACCATCCCTGGAGGTATTTAAAAGACACATGCCTAGGGGTGCTTAGGGACATGTTGTAGTGGTTGGACTTGATCATCTTAAAGGTTTTTTCCAGCCAAAACAATTGTTTGATTCAATGATTCTATGATAAATTAATCCAGAGTCAGGTTTGAAATGTGTTATTAACTTGGGTGCTGATAAGCTGTTTAAAGTATTATAATAGGAAATAGCATTAATAAGCATAAAATGAACAAATCTTTAACCAGAATAAACTTCTTGTGCAATAAGCTAGACCAGTTCTTGATTTGTTAATGTCTTGCTGAGGCCAGGCCTTTGCATTATGCTTTTAAAATTTCCTAAGATTCCTTTCAATCTATTACTTCAGCCTGCCTAGGTGTGTTCCCCTTCCCCACCCTGTTTAGAGTCATCTGTAAATTTTATGATCAAGTACTTCATTGCCCCTTCCTTCCATTGCCTAATTAATAAAGACCTTAAGCAGGATAGTTGCGGGGATGGACCCCTGCAGTATTACTCTTGTCACAAGCATTCAAGTAATGTACAACCTATTAACAACTACCCTGTGAGCTTGAGCATCCAACCATTTTTTTTTTTTAGCCATGTGTTTGCTTAGACCATCCAGACAGTAACATCCTCCCTATTGTGGAAGACAATGTCAAAAACTTTCCTAAAGTTGTGGTAACTGACCTTCACTCCTTTCCCATCACTCACAAACCTATTATTTTATCATAGAAGGCAGCAGTCAAGTTCATTAAGAATTATTTATCCTTAATGTGTTGGTTTTGCGTGGCAAGGTTTTGGTAGCGGGGGGGCTACAGGGGTGGCTTCTGTGAGAAGCTGCTAGAAGCTACCCCTGTGTCTGATAGAGCCAATGCCAGCCGGCTCCAAGACGGACCCGCCGCTGGCCAAGGCCAAGCCAATCAGCGCCTCTGTGATAACATATTTAAGAAAGACAAAAACAGTTAGAGAGCGCTTTTGCAGCCAGAGAGAGGAGTGAGAAGATGTAAGAACATCTGCAGACACCAAGGTCAGTGAAGAAGGAGGGGGAGGAGGTGCTCCAGGCGCCGGAGCAAGATCCCCCTGCAGCCCGTGGTGAAGACCATGGTGAAGCAGGCTGTTCCCCTGCAGCCCATGGAGGGAGGATGAGGGGGTGTAGAGATTCCACCTGCAGCCCGTGGAGGACCCCACGCTGGAGCAGGTGGAGACACCTGAAGGAGGCTGTGACCCCGTGGGAAGCCCGCGCTGGAGCAAGCTCCTGGCAGGACCTGTGGAGCCGTGGAGAGAGGAGCCCACGCCAGAGCAGGTTTGCTGACAGGACTTGTGACCCCGTGGGGGACCCACGCTGGAGCAGTTTGCTCCTGAAGGTCTGCACCCCGTGGAGGAGACTCACGTTGGAGAAGTTCGTGAAGGACTGTCTCCCGTGAGAGGGACTCCATGCTGGAGCGGGGGAACGATGAGAGGAGTCCTCCCCCTGAGGATGACGAAGCGGCAGAAACACCGCATGATGAACTGACCGTAACCCCCACTCCCCATCCCCCTGTGCTGCTGGGGGGGGCGGAGGTTGAAGCCGGGAGTGAAGTTGAGCCCGGGAAGATGGGAGGGGTGGGGGGAGGTGTTTTTAAGATTTGGTTTTATTTCTCATTCCTCTACTCTGTTTTGCTTAGTAATAAATAAGATGAATTCCCTCTCTAAGTTCGGTCTGTTTTGCTCATGATGATAATTAGAGAATGATCTCTCCCTGTCCTTATCTCGACCCGTAAGTTTTTTTTTCATTGTACCTTTTCTCCCCTGTCTAATGAAAGAGGGGAGTGATAGAGCGGCTCTGGTGGGCACCTGGCCCTCAGCCAGGGTCAACCCACCACATTGGTAAATGCTGACTGCTCCAAATAACTTTTTTTTTTTTTTTTTTTTCCCATATACCATGAGTGTATGAAGTACCATTCATCTCAAAAGCCTGGGATTTAATTCCAGATTTAGATACTAACTGAAGGAGTCTAGTGTAGCTCTACTTGTGTCTAATATTTATCAGTGTTAGCTAAAGAGCTTGCGTGGTTTTTAGTGTAGTTGGTGAAATAATGACATAATCTTCAACTGCTAACCCAGGCCTGTACTACTTTATTATTTTAGTGTCAGAGATAGTTCATTGTACACAAAATAACTACTAGCTATTTAAAAAGTATTAATGACAGGGATTATGCCTTATAATTATACAAAACTAAGCAATGCTAAAATTAGGTAATAGGTACCTGGTCATCAGACAATTGCTGTTACAGCTAAACAAGCTAAAACAGACCTCTAAGCATGCCAAGACAAGTTCAGACAAACCAAGTCTGTCAGTCTGACTCCTATGTTGTTAACCTAGTACCGAGTCTGTGGCCTGTTGCTAGCAATGGCAGTACTGTATTTACAGGACTCTAGGGCTACACCCTCAAGTGGCAGCTTATTTAGAAAGCATACTGCCTTGCTTGAAATGTGTATGCTGAAGAGTACAGGAGCTGCATAGACTTAGAGAATAGCATTGTTAGAAGGTCAGACATGTTTCCTAGACTCAAATAGAAGGTACTTGCTTCTGTGAGGTGAAAAAGAAAATGGATATAATATTACCCACCTGAGGCAAAAGTGTTGAATAAATTTCTAAATAATGAGAGGTAGGTAAGCTTGTGCAGACTGGCCCATATAAAGGAACACATATAAAGAGCAATTTCACAGAACAAGAACTCCTCACCAAATTCTCATTGTGGAAATCCAAGTAAGAACTCTGAAAATACAACTAGTTCAACAGAATAGAAGGAACTATAAGGTATAGCTGTAGATGGTTATTCAGCTCCAGATATTTTACAGTCATAAGCAATATTTGTCCAGAAGAGATCTTTAAGTACCTAAGGTGGGAAAAGCCCAAACCTACAGGAAGATTTCTTCATTAAAAAGAGTAGAAATAATGATCTACAAAAGATAAACTGAATATATTTCTTAAGTCAATGGGCAAGAATGAAATAGTGATCCTGCCAAAAAAATACTGACATTTTTCTTTCAGGAGTAAGGATACTGGATAATTTGATACCTCAGGGATGACAGATGGTTTCAGTGAGCTCAGAGAATAGTGCTCTATAATGATTTCTGTCCCACAAGCAAAGGAAGCTGGTAAGTGGGAGATTTTGGAAACAAGACTGAGATTAAGGAACTATTATAAGGTTGAACAATTAGAATTGTGGAAAAGTAGCTTGGAAACTGGATAAGACTGAAAAAGCCAAAGGGAGTAAAAGTGATGTCCTATGGAGAAAAGAGTGGAAGTATCACTGGTTGTGACAGTTGTAACATGAAAGTATCTTTATTTCAGTATGGATCACTCTTTACTACATAGAGAACACCTGAGGCAATATATGATACTTCGTAACACCAAATAAATCACATTTGAGAACAGAATGACTTGGATTAGAATGACATCTTGGATTTCCTATGCTTACAGAACTATATTATGTTAGGATTTTTTTATTATAGATGGCTCTTTCCTAACATGAAAATTTTTGTCTGTCATAGGATAAAGCTATACCAAACTTAACTTTGACAGATAAGAAAGAATTTATTGTAGAACTAGGAATGAGTTTTAGCTTAGGTTTAAGTGATCATAAATTTATTGCACGGCTTATATACATATACTGAAAGAGATCATGAATGAATGATGTAAAGAATGACGTCCAAAGTCCATAATCAAGGAAAAGGCATATTTACTTAAAAATGTAGCCTAGATTACAAATGGAGTGAAGGGATTTTACTGTATAGCAAAGCACTAGAAGAGGGAAGAAATTTAAAAGACGGACTTTCTACTGAAAAACTAAATAAATGAGGAAGATGTAAACTGAGGTATAAAACAAGCAGAAGTAAAAAAAAAAAAAATCATATAAAATACTTAAGAACAAAAGGGTCCATTTACAAATAGAAGTAGTAGACCTATCAAGTTTAACAGAAAAATTATTATTTTTCTGACAGTACTGATTTCTGATGTTGGGGGAAAGATAATTGATGCATTGATACCATAGTGTTTTCTTTCAATAAAAACCTCACGGAGCTCCTAAACATAAATTTTAGTCATCTATACTTTAATATCAGAATATTTTAAACTGTCTCAAAAAGAGTTTTTATTCTGCAAGATATATGGGCCATTAATGTTTATTTTACATTTTCCTTAGCATGCAAACATGATGTAGAGCAAGTATTTTGCTAATATTTTAAGAATAAATAGGATATTTTCTGTAATCACAAGATTCTCAATCTTGCAAAATTTCAGGCAAAATATAGAACAATTCATACGGCACCGAAGGAATAAAGTATTATTTCAATTAACATAAATAATGCCAGTTATTCCAGGAACTTAACAGATTTTTTTGGCAACTATATATGTCAAGATAACATAATGCTTTCTTTTGATGAGACCACAAGTTTACTTGATAAAAATTAAATAAGTTGGAATATTATATTTAATTTCTGCAAGGCATTTCATTTGGTCCTGTTTAGTATTTTGATTAAGAAATCAGAGCAAAAAAATTAACATCTTGTGACATCTATGAATTAATGATAAAAGTGAATAATTGACCAGTTTAAGAAGCACCTGTAAAAAGTTAAATAACTGCCTATCACAGACCTTTGGGAATCCAGTACTATAGTACTCATCAATTTTCAGAGATTACACATAAAATAATAATTCTGAAATTAAGTGAAAATTGGGAAAGGGAGAACTAAAAAAAAAAAAAAGTTTAATAATTATCAATTATTTTAAAATATCAATTATGCAGTTTTTTATTTTCTGTTTTCTTTCAGATAAAAAAGAAATACAATAAAATCCTTGTTGGCATAAAAGGGTGTCTCTTTATTGACTTCCACTGAGTTTTCTCTTGGGAATGTATTTACCTGTTGGTTATATCAGTAAGGCTTTATATGAAGGTTTTATGTATAAGTACATTAATAGACTTTAAATACTGAGCTTCATCATTTGGTACCTTATCAACAAAAATGTTACAAAATGTATCTGAATCATATACTTTATATATGGTATAAAAGAGATATGTTGCATTCTTATAATTTTTTAAAAATGTTTTAAAAATTTCTTTATTGTTTAGGTTTTTTGTGGGTTTGGTTTTTATCCAGTAGATACTATTTCTCTATAGCTGTGCAAATGAAGCAGATGATACTGGTTTCTCTTTATCTCCTCTGGATGTATTCGATCTAGCCTTTAGGTTATGGTAACTTGCATACCCTTCATCACCATAAATGAGGGTTTTTTTATTAAAGATGTGCTTACTGGATCACCCTATTTGCAGCATAATACATATTAATAGATTGTTGATGAAAAAGGACTTTTTTTTTTAATATTGTAGTTAATTTCTATTGCAAGCCACACATTACAGAAAGCAGCAGAGTCAGGTAAGAAAAAAAGATACAAATTGTTGGCAATGATAATAATTACCATGACCTGGAGCTATTTGAGATAATGACTCAGGAACTCAACCACGCAGATCTCAGGCTTCCTTGATATTGAGGTAGTACATGCTTATGCAACATGCAACAATCATAAAATTAAGTAGGAACAGTGTATTGAAAAGCTATTTCAGGCAAGACATTTCTTTTAAATAATTAGTATTTGAGAATTCATAAGTTTAAGTTTCAGTTATGCCAGAATTAACATCAACATTTATTCAAACATATTTTTAGAACAAGTTCCAGGAAAGACTAATTTGTGTTTTAATTTATTCTGATTATAAAGAACTTGCATTAAAATATTTTGCATGCATTAGCTCATTTGGTAACACATAAATGACAAAAATACAGACCATCAGTTAGTATTGCCTTCTGGAGTAAAAAGCAAAAACTAGAAGAGAACAAATTTGATTACATTTCTGGTACAATATTATAATTACTGGGAAATTTACCCTTGCAATTCTTTTTAAAAATATAGCAATGTATAGCTTTGATTGTGACAGACATTAGAAAAATGGAAGAAAAGGATATAATAGCTGGACACAAATTTTAATGAATCTCCTCTCTATTTATCTTCATAGATGTTCTTGTTCTCATATCTTTCAGTTCATGTATGTGCTGGTTTTGACTAGGATAGAGTGAATTTTCTTCACAGTAGCTGGCATGGGGCTATGTTTTGGATTTGTGCTGAAAAAAGTGTTGACAACATAGAGATGTTTTTGTTATTGCTGAGCAGTGCTTACACAGAGCCAAGGCCTTTTCTGCATCTCACACCACCCCACCAGCCAGTAGGCTGGGGGTGCACAAGGATTTGGGAGAGGACAGAGCCAGGACAGCTGACCCCAACTGACCAAAGGGATATTCCATACCATATGACGTCATACTCAGCGTATAAGCAGCTGGGGGAAGAAGAACGAAAGGGGGGGACGGTCGCAGTGATGGCATTTGTCTTCCCAAGTTACCGTTACGCATGACAGAGCCCTGCTTTCCTGGAGATGGCTGAACACCTGCCTGCCCATGGGAAGTGGTGAATGAATTCCTGGTTTTGCTGTACCTATTAAATTGTTTTTATCTCAACCCACAAGTTTTCTCACTTTTACTGTTCCGGTTGTCTCCCCCATCCCATCAGGGAGAAGTCAGTGAGCAGGTGTATGGTGCTTAGTTACCAGTTGGGCTTAAGCCATGACAATGTACTACTATCTTTTTCTGAGTCCATGTGTCATTCACTAGTTTTCATTTAATAGTTCTGACAAGACAGCTCAAATCATTAATTCCATTTTAACAGTCATTCACATAGTTCATTTTATTTATTGCAATCCCATCATTATTAATAAAGCCTGAGAATTCCATTGGAAGTCTCTAATATTATTTTAAAAGTAATGATTCCAAAGTTCTTTTTTAATTAGCAGATGTTTGTGACTTTTAATATGTGGCCTGGATAGATTTTATTCATGAAAGACTTATATGTGTTACAAAAGGGCTCAGACAGGATGATTTCAGTGCTCTCTCTTTCATATATTCATATACATAAGTGCATTCATATTTTAGAAAATGATATGTCATGCTTGCTTGTCACTGACAGCTAGATTAGATGCCTGCTAAAACTTTGTGCAAAGTAATTTAAAATCTACACTGACCTAGTGGTCAAGGAATGTAGAACAATTTTTCCTATGCCAACAGGACCCTTTGATTTACATCTGCAGCTGACAGTGCTTAGAGACTAGGACAGCAGCTGGGGATTCATATGGGAAGAAAAAAAAAAAAAAAGTTCTTATGGCCATGGCATTTTCTTTGCAAATTGTCTACATGTTTCTTACTGAGGGCCTAGGAAGCTCAGATCAGGTTTAGAGCCACCAATTCATTCTTCCACATAAGGACAGCCCTCTAATTTTTCATAGGACAAGATTTGTTCAGCTGGGGCTGTGCAAAGACTTTGCCAAAAAATTCAGTCCTCAATTCTGTCTTTATAATTATCTAGGGTAGTTTTTTTCTCACTGTAGGTTTTGACGGCATTCTCATCTCGTCTTGTCAGTCTACTGAGTTTGATTTCACTAAATACACAAAGAGCTAGTGTTCTTAGTTTCCTAGCTAAATATAATTTTGTGTAAGCAATGAAAATAAATTCAAACATTAAACATTGCAATTTGGACTAGAGTTAGATACCTCCCAACCCTAGGGATATTTTTCATCTCTGTCCTATTTCCTTGTAAATATAATTTCTGTCTTTCAGATTATGAAACGCAGAATTGGATCAAAATTAAACAAATCAGATATACATAATGGATATTTGTCTTGTTCTGTGAAATCCTAAAAAAATAAAATAAATTAATAATTCTAGAGGACTATATCATTTGAAAAAGAATCAATTCAGGCAAAGAATTTCTGTTATTCAATGCATAAGATAAGGATATAATACAGGTTATTTCCTCTTGTACCTTAGATTTCCCATCTGGTTTACTAAAAAAAGATAAATAGGTGGAGAAACCAGAAATGTTAGTATTGTGTTCAGCTGTCTCTCTTACATGGTGTATCAGATACAGAGTCACTGTTGCCCTTAGAGCTTCAGACGGGACTGAAGACAAAATTCAAAACGCCTTCCCTCACCCCCGTTCTTCCAGGCTCAATTTCACTCCTTCATTCCTAACACTGATACCCCCAAAGTGTCATGGGGAGAACAGGGAATGGGAGGCTGCAGTCAGTACGTAACAACTCCTGTCAACCATGCCTTCCTCCTCACACATTTCCCCTGCTCCAGTGTGGGTCCTTCCCATAGACTACAGTCCTTCAGGAAGAGACTATTCCAGTGTGAGCCCCTCGCAGGCCACAGTTTCTCACAGGCGTTCCTGTGTGGGCTCACTACAGGTTGAAGCTTCCCACAGGACACATCCACCTGCTGTGATGTGGGAACCTCTATGGGCTGCAGTGTGTATATCTCCTTTGGCATGGTTGTTTCCACAGACTGCAGGGGGACAAACTGCTTCATGATGATTTTCTCCATGGGTTACAGGGGAATCTTTGCTCTGGCACCTGGTGTACCTCCTCCTCCTCCTTCTCTCACCTTGGTGTCTGTAGGACACTTTTTTGTGTCTGCATCACGTATTTTTTTACACTCCTCTCTCTCACATCTCTTCTGCCATGATTTTTACCCTTTCTTAAATATGTTATCACAGAGGTGCCACTATCATAGCCGATGGGTTTAGGTGTTTCCTGAGGTGGGTCCATTTTGGAGCTAACTGAAGCTAACTCTGTCCATCTGTCCACAAGTATAAGTTGGGAGAGGAGTGGCTGGAGACAAACCCTGAAGAAAGAGATCTAGGGGTGTTGGTTGATAGCTAGCTCAATATGAGTCAGCAGTGTGCCCTGGCACACTGTGGGATGAGTGGGTTCATGGTGTGCTGGGTGAAGAACTGGACAAAAGGGCAGGGGTCCAAGGGTTGTAGTGAATATGGCTGGCAATTTGTCACCAGCAGTGTTCCTCGGGGTTCAATTCTAGGTCCAGTTCTATTCAGTACTTTTATCAATGATCTGGTTGCAGGAGTTGAACATGCTATTAGCAAGTTTGCTGATGATACCAAACTGGGAGGTGCTGTTGACTGTCTTGAGGAATGAAAGGCCTTGCAAGGGGATCTAGATAGATTGGAGCATTGGGCAATGATTAATGGGATGAAATTTAACAAGTCCAAATGCAAGATTCTGCACCTGGGTTGGAGTAATGCTGGGCACAAGTATAAATTGGGAGAGGAGTGGCTGGAGAGCAGCCCTGCAGAAAGGGACCTGGGGGTGCTGGTTGGCAGCAGCTCAACATGAGCCAGCAGCGTGCCCTGGCAGCCAAGAGGGCAAACCACACCCTGGGGGGCACCAAACGCAGCATAACCAGCCGGTCAAGAGAGTTGATTATCCCCCTGTACTCAGCATTGGTGCAGCCTCACCTGGAGTGCTGCGTGCAGTTCTGGGCCCCACAGTTTAAGAAGGATGTGAAGGTCCTTGAGTGTGTCCAGAGGAGGGCAACAGAGCTGGTGACAGGGCTGGAAGGCATGTCCTGTGAGGAGTGGCTGAGGATGTTGGGCTTGTCTAGTTTGGAGAAAAGGAGGCTGAGGGGTGACCTCATTGCTCTCTGCAGCGTCCTGAGGAGGGGCAGTGGAGAGTGCTGAGCTCTTGTCCCTGGTGTCCAGTGCCAGGACACGTGGGAATGGTTCATAACTGCACCAGGGGAGGTTCAGACTTGACATGAGGAAGCATTTCTTTACCGAGAGGGTTGTCAAACCCTGGAACAAGCTAGCTAGGGAGGTAGTCAATGTCCTAACCCTGTCAGTGTTTAAGAGGCATTTGGACAATGCCCTTAAATACATGCTTTAATTTTTGGTCATCCCTGAAGTGGTGAGGCAGTTGGACTAGATGATTGTTGTAGGTCACCTCCAACTGAATTCTTCTATTCAAAAATCAGGATAGAAGTGGGTGAAGTTCCCACTGGCTGGAAAAGGGGAAACGGAACACTCATTTTTAAAAAGGGAAGAAAGGAGGACCCAGGGAACTACAGACCAGTCAGTCTCACCTATGTGCCTGGCAAGATTATGGAGCAGATGCTCCTGGAAACTGTGCTTGAGCACAGTGAAAACAAGGAGGTGATTGGTGGCAGCCAACACAGCTTCACTAAGGGCAAATCATGCCTGACAAATTTGGTGGCCTTCTATGATGGGGTTACAGCATTGGTGGACAAGGGAAGAGTGACTGATGTCATCTACCTGGACTTGTGCAAAATATTTGACGCTATCCCGCATGGCATCCTTGTCTCTAAATTGGAGATACATGGATTTAATGGATGGACCACTTGATGGATAAGGAATTGGCTGGATTATCACACTCAAAGTATCATGGTCAATGACTTGATGTCCAAGTGGAGATCAGTGACAAGTGGTGTTCCTCAGGGGTCAGTACTGGGACCGGCACTGTTTAATATCTTTGTTGGTAACACAAACAGTGGGACTGAGTGCACCTTCTCAAGTTTGTCAATGACACCAAGCTGTGTGTTATGGTTGATATGATGGAGGAAAGGGATGCCATCCAGAAGGACCTCGACAGGCCTGAGAGATGGGCCCGTGCAAATCTCATGAAGTTCAACAAGGCCAAGGGCAAGGTCCTACACATGGGTCAGGGCGATCCCAAGCACAAATAAGGCTGGGTGGAAAATAGATTGAGAGCAGCCATGAGGAGAAGGACTCGGGGATGCTGGTAGACGAAAAGCTCAACATGACGTGGCAATGCATGCTTGCAGCCCAGAAAGCCAACCATGTCCTGGGCTGCATCAAAAACAGTGTGGCCAGCAGGTCAAGGGAAGTGGTTGTCCCCTTCTACTCTGCTGTTGTGAGACCCCACCTGGAGTACGGCATCCAGCTCTGGGGGCCCCAGTACAGGAGAGACATGGAGCTGTTGGAGGGAGTCCAGAGGAGGGCTACAAAGATGATCAGAGGGCTGGAGCACCTCTCCTATGAAGACAAGTTGAGAGAGCTGGGGTTGTTCAGCCTGGAGAAGAGAAGGCTCCAGGGAGACCTTGCAGCAGCCTTCCAGTAGCTGAAGAGGGCCTACAGAAAAGCTGGAAAGGGACTGTTTACAAGGGGTAAAGGCTTTAAGCTGAAAGAGGGTAGGTTTATATTAAATGTAAGGAAGAAATTCTTTATTGTGAGAGTGGTGAGGCACTGGAACAGGTTGTCCAGAGAGGTTGTGGAGGCCCCATCCCTGGAAGTGTTCAAGGCCAGGTTGGATGGGGCTTTGGGCAACATGATCTAGTGGAGGGTGTCCCTGCCTGCAGCAGGGGGATTGGAACTAGATGGTCTTTGAGGTCCCTTCCAACCCAAAACATTCGATGTTTCTATGTTTCTACATTTCTACGTTTCTACGTTTCTATGTTTCTACCTTTCTAGTTTCTATTCTATTCTATTCTATTCTATTCTATTCTATTCTATTCTATTCTATTCTATTCTATTCTATTCTTCTATTCCATTCTATTCCATTCTAATCCTAGGCCAGCCCTGGTCTTTTCTCACAGAAGACACCCCTCCAGCCTCTCCAGCCCTGCTATCAAAACCTTACCATGTAAATCTAGTTGAGAAATAAAAAAGCTATATAAATCTAAACTTACAATGACAGTACTAACAGTGTTTTCACTGTGATGTTACTCAACAGAGTAATTAACTCCTTTAGCGAAAAGTTCACTCACTATGTAGATTAGCTGTGTTCAGCAAGCTTCAGTACTGCAAAGTAATTAATAGAACAGTTAGAAATCAAGCTAGAGATAAAGTAAATTAATTAATCTTCAGAAATTCTTTTTTAAAAAAATGCATTCCATTGTCAGAGTGAAGAATCTTGTAAAATGCCCTCAATATAATTGAGTTTATTCTTTAAGAAACATGCTTAAAATCCACAGAATTTGAAACCATCTTGATCTGACTAGAAGCAAATAGCTGTGGAATAATACACTGCATTGGCAAATACAAAATTGGAGAAACCCAGGATGAAGAAATGACACATTAAATTATGATACCCTCTCAGTTCAGGGGAGCAGACAGAGAAATTAAATTTCAGAATACTGTTTTTTACTTTAATGTGGATTAGAAATTATATTTTTGGCTGTACTAATTTTTTAATCCTTTAAGATAAATATATCCTGCCATAGTCATATTAATGTGAAAGGTGAAGTCCATACTTTTCAGAGGGATGATTCTCACCATAGACTTAGAATGTCTGTCTTTAAGAAAAGCAACCTGTTTAATAAGGAATTGAAACAAAAAAAGGTCTTTACTCTTCTTTAATGTCAAACTTCTGTTGTTCTTTAGTTTCAGTTGGATCCAGTCCGTCATGTTTAAAATGTGAAATGTTATCAATAACTTGCATGTAACATATATTTTTAGAATTACTGTTTGAAGAGGTAAATTGTAGGTAGTGGACAAGAAAATCTTTCAGGTAAATGTACTGTAAGACTCTGTGAGAGATTACAAAACAAAATGCATTAAGAACTGAAAGAACAATTTCCACTAGAAAACCATACTTCAACTCCTAAACCTCCAGATAAAATTATCTCAGGATTTAGCCTTTGGCTGGACCTTATTAGAAAGAACTATGGGAACAAGGAATCTAAACCTAATTTGCTCTCATTGGTCAATAAATGAGCATAACAGTCTTTCGTCACCACTTTATTAAGCAATATATTTGAAAAACCAACAGCAAAACATGAGACAGAAATTTCCAGACAAGCTTTGCCTTCTTAGATAATAGGGTAAGTCGTTCCATATATATGAAACGTGGGTCAGGGCAACCCCAAGCACAACTACAAGCTGGGCAGGGAATGGACTGAGACCAGCCCCAAGCAAATGGACTTTGCGGTGTTGATTGATGAGAAGCTCCACATGAGCCGGCAGTGTGCGCTTGCAGCCCAGAAAGCCAACCGTGTCCTGGGCTGCATCAAAAGAAGTGTGACCAGCAGGTCGAGGGAGGTGATCCTGCCCCTCTACTCCACTCTTGTGAGACCCCACCTGGAGTACTGCGTCCAGCTCTGGGGGCCCCAGTACAGGAGAGACATGGAGCCGTTGGAGCGAGTCCAGAGGAGGGCCATGAAGCTGATCAGAGGGCTGGAGCACCTCTCCTATGAGGACAGGCTGAGAGAGTTGGGGTTGTTCAGCCTGGAGAAGAGAAGGCTCAGGGGAGATCTAATTGAGGCTTACCAGTACCTGAAGGGGCCTACAGAAAGATGGAGAGGGACTGTTTATCAGGGAGTGTAGTGACAGGACAAGGGGTAATGGGTTTAAGCTGAAGGAGGGTCGATTTAGATTAGATGTTAGAAAGAAATTCTTTACTGTGAGAGTGGTGAGGCACTGGAACAGGTTGTCCAGAGAGGTTGTGGATGCCCTCTCCCTGGAAGTGTTTAAGTCCAGGTTGGATGGGGCTTTGGGCAATGTGGTCTAGTGGAGGGTGTCCCTGCCCATGGCAGGGGGATTGGAACTAGATGATTTTTGAGGTCCCTTCCAACCCAAACCATTCTATGATTCTATGATTCTATTTGAATAACATAAATGTCTGTAGATACAAATAATTGAAATTCAAATATAGAGCATACTAGTTAACACTTTTTTTTTTTCTTGAACATTCAAAGTTTATGTCCAATTTAGCATTAGATCCTATAATTTGGAAAGTTTACAATAAGTCACTTTCTCCAGCCAGAATTCCAGCTATAGAAATGATATTACATGGTTCCATCTGATTTAGACAAACTTGAAATAATTAGAAACAGTATGACATTGACTGGTTTAGTTACCAAATGACCATTAATCTTTGCTGTAATACATTTATATGCAGATTATGTCTAATCCCTCACTGAGGTCTGAATATGGCTGTACACATGCAGCTGCCACCAGTCATGGAATTATAGAATCATTTATGTTGGAAAAGACCCTTAAGAACATTAAGTCCACCTGTTAACCTAACACTGCCAGGTCCACAACTAAATCATGTCTTTAAGTGCCACAGCTACATGTCTTTTAAATATCTCCAGGGATGGTGACTCCACCACTTCCCTGCACAGCCTGTTCCAATGATTGATAACTTTTTGGTGAAGAAATGTTTCCTAATATTCAATCTAAACCTTCCCTGGTGCAACTTGAGGCCATTTCCTCTCATCCTATCACTTGTTACCTCAGAGAAGAGAACAACACCCACCATGCTACAACCTCCTTTCAGGTGGTTGTAGAGAGCAATAAGGTCTCCCTTCAACCTCCTTTTCTCCAGGCTAAAAAACCCCAGTTCCGTCAGCCACTCCTCACAGGACTTGTGCTCCAGACCCTTCACTAGCTTTATTGCACTTTGGACATGCTCCAGCACCTCAATATCTTTTGAGTAGTGAGGGGCCCAAAACTGAACACAGTACTCAGCATGCAACCTCACCAGTCCCAAGTACAGGCACACTGTTGCCTCACATTCAGCCGGCTGTCAACTAACACCCCCAGGTCCTTTACCGCTGGGCAGCTTTCCAGCCGCTCTTCCCCAAGCCTGTAGCGTTCCCTGGGGTTGTTGTGACCCAAGTGCAGGACTCAGCACTGAGCCTTGTTGAACCTCATACAGTTGGCCTTGGCCCATCAATCCAGCCTGTCCAGATCCCTGTAGGCTGTAGAGCCTTCCTACCCTCAAGCAGATCAACACTCCTGCACAACTGGGTGTTGTCTGCAAACTGAGTGAAGGTGCAATCGATCCCCTCATCCAGATCATTGATAAAGGTATTAAAGAGAACTGGCCCCAGTACTGAGCCCTGGGGAATACCACTTGTGACCAGCCACCAACTGGATTTAACTCCATTACCACAACTCTTTAGGTCTAGCCTTTCAGCCCGTTTTTTATCCAGTGAAGACTACACCTGTCCAAGCCATGAGCAGCCAGTTTCTCAAGGAGAATGCTGTGGGAAACAGTGCCAAAGACTCTTCTAAAGTCCGGCTAGATAACATCCACAGTCTTTCCCTTATCCACTAAGCAGGTCACCTCATCATAGAAGGAGATCAGGTTAGTCAAGCAGGACCTGCCTTTCATGAACCCATGCTGACTGAGCCTGATCACCTGGTTGTCTTGTATGTGCCACATGATGGCACTCAAGATTATCTGCTCCGTAACCTTCCCCAGCACTGAGGTCAGACTGACAGGCCTGTAGTTCCTTGCATCCTGCTTCTGGCCTTTCTTGTGGATGGGTGTCACACTGGCTAACCTCCAGTCCACTGGGACCTCCCTGGTTAGCCAGGACTGCTGATAAATGATGGAAAGTGGGTTGGTAAGCACTTCCACCAGCTCCCTCAGTACCCTTGGGTGGACCCCAGCTGGCCCCGAAGACCTGTGTGTGTCTAAGTGGTGCAGCAGGTCGCTAACCATTTCCCCTTGGATTACGGGGGCTTCGTTCTGCTCCCCATCCCTGTCTTCCACCTCAGGGAGCTGAACCAGAGAACAACTGGTCTTACTATTAAAGACTGAGGCAAAGAAGACATTAAATATTTCAGCCTTTTTCTCATCCTTTGCCATTATGTTTCCCCCTGCATCCAATAAAGGATACAGATTCTCCTCAGCCGTCCTTTTGTTGCTAATGTATTTATAGAAACTTTTTTTATTGTCTTTTACAGCAGTAGCCAGATTAAGTTCTAGCTGGGCTTTGGCCCTTCTAAAATTCTCCCTGCAAAACCTCACAACATCCTCCTGATGTTGCCTGCCCCTTCTTCCAAAGGCCATAAACTCTCCCTTTTTTCCTGAGTTCCAGCCAAAGTTCTCTGTTCAGCCAGGCTGGTCTTCCCCGCCGTCCCATCTTTCAGCCCATGGGGACAGCCTGCTCCTGTCACTTTAAGATTTCCTTCTTGAAGAATGTCCAGCCTTCCTGGATTCCTTTGCCCTTCAGGACTGCCTCCCAAGGGACTCTGCCAAGCAGTCTCCTAAACAGGCCAAAGTCTGCCCTCCAGAAGTCCAAGCTGGCAGTTTTGCTGACCCCCTCCTTGCTTCTCCAATAATATAAAACTCTATCATTTCATGATTGCTATGCCCAAGATGACCTCCAACCATCACATCACCCTCAAGTCATTCTCTGTTTGCAAACAACAGGTCCAGCAGGGCACCTTCTCCAGTCCCTCAGATCATTCAAGCCTCTCCTACTCTCCACAGTCTTGTGGGTGCTATGGTTGTCCAGATGGTTCCTTCAGGATCACCAGAATAATAGTGTGAGAAAAAGGATATGTAAATAAGTACACTTGTTTAAAAGAAAATTTTTAAGAAAAAAAAAAGAGAAAAATATTATGAAAAACAATACAGTCATGAAGAAATTGCAAACCATGAGTTCTAGAATTTTCTGATTCCTGAAAAAAGTCTATATTCTGGTCTACTTAGTCTAGACTTAGGGAGATGCAAATGGAGAAAATTTCTTCTAGAAAAAACCAGATTTCTTGAAAAACAAAGGAAAAGTTCATTATTTGTGGTCAGTTTATGCAAGACTAAAGGCATTCTGTTTTCCAACCTGCCTTCGCTGTGTGGCCCACTGTCTTTGTAAGACAGATACTTTTGCTTCTTTCTATGACACATAGGAGGAGAGATTATGTGTTTCATCTGGTTAATTGAAGACAGACCCAATTTATGAAGTATCAGATAAGAGTATAACCTTATCATCCCTATTCCAACCTTGTGCATTCTTTGATTTTACACATTTCCACCCCCAAGTCCTGCCCAGAGGACCACTGCTTCCTCAAACAATTTAAAAAATTTTCCTCACAAGTAAAGTTGCATGAAGGACATATATTAGTTTATTTTCATTGTATTTTTTTTGTTCAGAGAATGATGCAAAATAGAAAGAATGAAATATAGAGTTTAATATTTAATTTTCCCCACTTTTGTCTTCTTTTTTTAAAAAAAATTTTGCTCAGTGAGTTATAGTTAGAAAAATATTGTTATTATTATAAGTGATAATTTTGATAACTGATATGATAATTCATTTATACTATTTATAAATATTTATTTTTATTTTATTATTCACTTTTGGGACATTTTTCATTGATTTTGTGAGCATTTCTAAGACAAATAAAAGCATATAATTTGTTGGACAGGGTAATTATACAAAAATGCCATTCAGATTTTATAGTGATGGCTGCAGCTTCGTGATTACAGCAAAAAACTGCTCCTATCAGGTGTCTAATTTCCATATACAACTGTGACTTGCAGAAGCTTCCAGTTCTCCCAGGTTTAGATGTACTATGACCAAAACAATAAAAGACTTCAGAATTAACTTTCTTTAAAATTCTGTGTATTTTTTTGTGGCATTCAAATTTTAAGATTCTCTGCAAAGTAATCTGAAGAACCAAAGGAATCTGGTTTTTTGGAGAAATTGGAGAAATTTGGAGAAGTTTTCCTGTTGTATTTTTCTCAATAATAACTGAAATTGAATAAATTAATATAATGAAACAAATTCAAAGTAAAAAGAGAAATGACAAAAGACATAGTGAACCTAAGATCTAGTGATCCTGTGAAAGTGAAAAGCAGTTTTTTATTACAAAGCCTAAAGATTAAAAGGATAATTTCATATGCTGTATTTCATTCTGCCTATGATGAAGACATAATATTTTCTTTTTTAAAAAATAAGTTTATTATTTAATTATAATAAATTTTTGTTTCACAGTGCTATAATATCTGCATCTGTCATACAACTGTACTTCTATTTAGTTATTAAATTCTAGACATTTAAAGATCACTTAAGAATATTAGGCCCTATTGCCCATATTAAATAATGAGATTGGAAATTATTTATTATTCATATTGGTGCCAGAGCTAGAGCAGAAAGGATGAATTAAGGTTTCTGTCAATAAAAAATATTACTACTTCAATTTTAGAAAAAATGCTGTTTCTAATTATTTTTTTTCACTCTGTAAGATTGAATATCCAGTCCAGTCTTAAGTCACAACCTTGTAAACTGTTAAGGTGAAATAAGCGTATGATTTAATGTCTTCAAGACATCAACAACAACAACAAACTGATTTCAAAATAAATCATAGTGTAATCTCTGAGTGAGTGCAAATCAGCTCTGTGATGCCGAATCTCTGTATCTATCTGCTGAATACAAGTTAATTCGTAGTAACTCTATGGGAGAGCATGAAAAAAGATTAAAAAGGGGATTAATATTACTTTAATTTAAAGTTATCAACAGAAACTTCCATAATCAAAAGTTATTTGAATATTACTTAATAAATCAAGGTATTTTTTCATAATGTTGGTCAGAAACATGCAATCTCTTACATTCACTGGAGAGTTGCATCTTTTTCTACACATTAAAATGAGATGTATCAGGGAATCTATGAGCCATGAACTTTTTCAATGACAACACAATGATATCAGCCAGCTCAGTATACTGATCTGCTTACTAGAAATAAATCAGCTCTATGACTGAGCAAAAAACAGAAGTTGAAGTGCCAGTTCTAGGAAAGGTCATGAAAAATGAAGCAAAAGAATTGGAAAACATCCTTGCAGTTTGTTGACTAGTAACTATATAATGGGAGGCATAATTGTACATAAAAAAAAAATCATATTTGTTTAAATATGTGAATAGATTGATCATTTATCACTGTCCTTTCTTTTTGCTTGAATGAGGACACAAAAGAAACAAGCTGAAACTGTGTGGGATGCCTTACAGATATGTGACATGTAGGTATATAGATTAAATACTTTCCCTTCCCCTTTCCCTTCCCCTTCCCCTTCTCTCTTTGTTATTGCTATTGCATCTCATTCAGATCTACCACCAGAGCAGAACACACATAGCCCATAGCCTATATCCTTCTTTAGCAGTTCAAAAAGTTAGACTGAAATTTTCACATTTAATATAAAAAATTATGTGAATAATTTTGTAAGTAGGGTTTGATTCTGAGTAACAAACAATTTTGTGAAGAACAATGAAGAGCAAAAGATGTTTTTTTTCTTATTTCACAAGCACCTGACAAAATGATGCCAATGGAAGTACACAGACACTATGAAAGTATTAATTCTTCTCAGTTACTCAAATACCAGGTTGACATGGTACGCAAAATATACTATTGGTTTAGCCCTTAAAACACATCAATTTTACATATTTCAAACTTAAATCAACATCCTATTTCAGAGATAAAAACATAGATCATATCAAAGTTATGCCAAGTAACCTGAAGAGCAATTGGAAATTATCTTCTTGTGTGTGTGTGTTTGTGTGTGAAGTGACCAGTGTTGCTTTATGTCATATATATCAGTATATATATAATATAATTTATTCCATTACCTGCATGTTGTTTAATCATATTTAATCATGTACCAAACTCCATTTCTCTGGAGTAATGCAGTACATTGCAGTCTTTGATGACTCTCCCACTGTCATCTCTTGGATCTTACTTGTGGCAAACAGTAACTTGAGTTTCTATTACTAATTTTTTTTTTTTTTTTTTCAAAACACTGGCGTAACTTGTCTTTCTTTGCATAAAGTGCGTTTACAGAAAAAAGAATTACCTTACTGCTTGCTCTAAAATTATCAGGTTTTAACAGGCAATAAATTTTTTCAAACTATTTTTTTCAAGTAATTAACAAATCTGGTAATCTGCCAGAAACAGATTTTATTACCTGTAGGTGGCAAAGAATATCAGACATTCTTAATCCTGTGTACTTCTAGAATTCAAACACATGAATATGTATATTTTGTATATATAAACTAGGAATTTTGAATTGTTACTGGCAAGTCTCAGAGATATTGTATAATGACTCATAAAAAGGAGTGAATATTTATATATTTTCCATTTTATTTAAAGGAAAACTTCTATTTTAAAAGTGTTGTTTTGTATGTATTTTATACAGCACACTTCTTCATTTTAAGGAAATGTGTGGGGGACACAAACATCTATGTAAAAGTCATTCCTGCACAGCCTGCCTTCACTGAAAGCTTGGGTAAACAAACAATCTTTGTGGCATCTCTCCAGGTCAAGAAATCTGATCTTTATTGAATTAATTCTATAATAGATAATTAATAAAAACTGATGTCTGCTAGGAACTACCAAACTGAGACACTGAAAGCAAAGACTCACCAATTCAGTTACTAAATGTACTATTTTAAGTTTTCATTTTGCTAATAAATGCCAGGGTTATTTTACTAGAACTGCTAAAGGGAAATTTCAATTATTATCTGATCATCTGGAAGTCCTATTTTGCCACGTTTTAATTTTATTGACATATTCATGGAAAAGGTTAGTGCAATTTCCCTTCCCCCCTGTATTATCAATCTGGATGTTTTCTGCTTCTTTAATCAAAACTATAAAAGTCAAGAGCTCCCACCTTCACTGAAGCAATCAATCAATCTATTTTTTTTTAATCTAACTTGTGATCTTGCTTTTTTCTCATTTTGGTTGGATTATTAATTTCAGAATGCACATGAAATGTAGATATTGTCTACTGTCTCTGATTAACCTTTATTGAAAAAACATTTAATACACTGAGTTCAAAGAGGTTCTGCGAAGAAGATGGAGCCAAGCTCTTTTCAGTGGTGCCCAGTGACAGGACCAGAGGTGATGGGCACAAACTGAAACAGGAAGGGAAGGGAAGGGAAGGGAAGGGAAGGGAAGGGAAGGGAAGGGAAGGGAAGGGAAGGGAAGGGAAGGGAAGGGAAAGGAAAAACATCCTCAAGTAGCAAAATGAGTCAGGAAGAGATCTTTCCCTCATGGTTATGGCACTGAAAAAAATAAAAAAACATGGAACAGATTTTTGTTTTCCTGTCATAATTTCAAAGAAATATAACTTTCATTAGTTGTTGACTGACAAAAAGGTTTTCAAAGTATTTAATCTATATATATATTATATATGTGTGTGTATATTTATATGTACATATATGCATATAGTATATACATGTACATGTTCACATATGTATATCTGTACACATAAAAATTCTTTTATAGAAAACACTTCCTGTTTTCTAAAGACATTTGTAAAGACAAAATATTTTTAATAAATCCTAATGTTTTATGAATGATCTGCTAAAATCTTGGGACTCTTAGTACGTAAATTTGAAAGAAAAATTTACATCTTCATATCATTCAGACTGTTTGGAGACACCTTAGGCCAACTGGCATAACTTCACTTTAGAGTACTTAAGTGCTCTGATGCTGCCTAGGTAGGATATTATGGAAATGCTCAGCAGTGCCCTAAACAGCATGTGAGTGAGATATTGACTATACTCAGATATAAGGAGGCACCACAAATCTCTTTGGTTTTTTGAAGAACTAACTTAGGTGCATACAAGTAAAGCGTTATTCACTGACAGTGATCTTTATATCACTGAGTTTTATGAGTTAAATTAAAAATGGTATCATTTTGCAGCCCCTATTTACGTGAAAACTTTGTTTTTCAAAGGACGAACTTAGGCTATGAAACAAATGAATGAAAAAAAATGACCTTGACACTCCTCAGCCTATATTCTGTATGTAATAAAATAGTTTAATGTTTTGGGGAGTTGCATCAACCCTGAGCAATAGGATGTTTCAAAAGAAGAAACCATGTTCTGCAGCATAGCCAACGGAAAGAGCTATTTCTTGTAAAACTGGAATTCACTGAAGCAAAGAGGGCAAATGCAGGGGATGCTGGGAAGAAATAAATGGAGATGGAGCCTGATCTGCAGTTCATGTGAAGGGAAGTCTTCAGGGTCTCCTTTATCTAGGAGTCTCCCCTCCCATGGCACTCTATTTTCCAGTAGGTTCCTCCTTCATTACTGTGTCTTACCCTCTCCATGACACTTTATTCATCTTTTACTGCATAGTAGCCCATCTTTTACAAGGTGTGGGGAAAAACAGCTCTGCCTGCTGAGTGTCCAGGAACCTGGGCTTCCAGGCACTTTCTGAATGGCTACCCTGGACACAAGTGTATAGTTTGATGTTGCAGATGCCTTAAAAGGAAATAGTAATAAAAAACATCCTTGCTATCTCTACTATATACAATACAAAATATATGTTTTCTCAAACATGCATTTAACTTAATGAGAACAGCTTGACAACATTTTCAAGATAACTGTAAAATTGTCCTTAATTCTCCGAGTATGAGATACACTTTTGCACAAACTGAGAAAGATAAACACCAACTGCCCTATAATTTCAAGCATTTATACACCTCAGAAGCCACACTCAAGACTGTTGGATTCTTTTCTTTAAGGAATTGATTCATATTTTCCAGATATAATTATTTTCCTCTTGTCTTAGAAGTCTAAAAATATCAGAATAAAAATGCACATTGAAAATCCCCAAGCACTGAGCTAATTGCCTTTGTTGGATGAAAAATAAAATAAAAATTACAACAAATGTCCATGTGCACTTGGTAGGAAATTTCTTTTTTGCCAAGGGGTTAATTCAGAGCCAATATACAAAAAGTGAATCTGAAAAACAAATGAAAACAAAATAAAGCAAAGAAATACAAAAAGTTAGCATGCAGCATCTATCATTTACCACATCATTTAATTACCATTGTATGATCATCTGTCCTCCTCTTTTTAATTACTACACTCTCATATGTATTACTTTGTTGTTATTTTTCTTCTAATTAGTTTTATTTGAAAAAGCTAATTATGTGCCACTTATTTCCTTACACTCAGTGTGCAATTATCACTGATCCACAGTGAACTGAGTGGTTAATGATCATATCAGGAAATATCTGGTTTCCCCATTCCAGGGAAGTAAACGTTATTTAGTGATGACTCTCGCACTTGTTTTTAGAGTTCTCCAAATATAATGATGGGAAAAATCTTCAGCTTCCTTTTTATTCGAAAGAAAAAGAGTATGTTTTATCATAACCTATGTCCAGTATTTAATGACACTTCAGCAAAATGTCACACATTTATTTATCATCTTTATTGGCTGTCAATCATTCATATCTTTCTTCTAAGTTCCTCACCATTTCATAAGATAATTACTACTGGGATGCCATTAAATGCTAATAACTGGAGAATCCATTTTAAAATTGCTTCATTATCTATACAATGGGTGAATATTGTGTTATCATTTCAAACACAAAACACATTTTATAGCTTTTTTTTACATTTTAATATGTGCCATGGTCTTATGTAGTCAACATTAGACATGACTTTTAATCAAATGTCATAGACACTGTATTAAATATAGTTGGAATAATAATATTTCTAAAGGAGAATGATGAGCATAATTAGATGGCACAATGTTGGTGATTAGATTTCTTAAAATAGCCAATTCTGTTGATTAATTCAAAGCATATTATTCTATAAAGTCTTGCATTACGCTTTATTGGGAAGTCCCACCTCTAAGATACTGAGAGACAGAAACAAGTAAAACACTGTAAAATTGTTCAGTTTAAAACAAAGCAGCTTTAATTTCTGTTAATTTTACAACCAACCTGCTTTAAAATGAAAATTCTCAAAAAAGGATAAAGCAACACTAATTCTAGGGTTTATCATTATTCTTAATAATAGTAGAATTTTACAGGATTTGAAATAACAAAATACTTTGGACACTTTTTTGACAGTAAAAAACATTTGCCTTATTTTTTTCCAGTGAACCTGAAAGTTCAGAAAACTAAAAAAAAATTGATAAATCACAGAATCACAGAATGATTGAGATTGGAAGGGATCTCAAGATTATAGTGTGCAACCTCCCTGCTCAAGCAGGGCCATCTTGGGCCCATTGCTCAGCATCATGTCCAGATGGCTTTTGAATATCTCCAAGGTGGAAGACTCCACAACCTCTCTGAGAAAACCGTGCCAGTGGTCAGTGACTCTCACAGTGAAAAAGTGTTTCCTGATGTTCAGAAGGAACCTCCTGTGTTTCAGTTTGTGCCCATTGCCTCTGGTTCTGTCACTGGGCACCACTGAAAAGAGCATGGGTCCCTCTTCTTTGCACCCTCCGTTCAGGTGTTTGTATACATTGATAAGATCCCCCTGGAGCTTTCTCTTCTCCAGCCTGAACAGTCCCAGCTCCCTCAGCATTTCCTTATAGGAGACATGCTCTAATTCCTTCACCTTCTTAGTAGCATTTTGCTAGACTCTCTCAAGTATGTCCATGTCTTACATCCCCTCTCCCAGTGGTGTCATAGCAGGGCCAGTCTCCAGCTCTGCATAGCTCTGCTTTGCCTGGCCATGGGCCTCACCAAGCCAGGCACACCTGTGGGCCCAAGTCCTGGTCTGGCCTCAACCTGTGCCCAACCCAAGTGAAAAGCCTGATGTCCAGGGCTGGGCCTGCCTCCAGTTCCCTCCATCTGCCCTGCTCCTGGCTGAGCAGTGGCATGGGTCCTAGCTGCCAGCCCCTGCCATGATGTCCCATGGGTACATTCCACCCCATGGAGCAGCCATCCTGTGAGGCTTTCTGAGGTTGAACTTGAGAAGTTGAGTGCTCAGAACTGAGGACATAAGAAAACCATGGTTAGTCCCTTTCTGTGTATTCCCTGAGATATTTTCTGTGGGATTCTTTCACTACTAAATATACAGAATTACTTTTTTCCCAGCCTGAATGGAAGAACTGTAGCTGGTACAATGCAGAACTTGTCTTAGAATTAGAAGTAAATATATTTATATTTTTATATATATATATATATATATATATATAGTTATTTTGTGGAGATTTCAGTGGTTTTGCTGTAAGATTATATCAAAATGCCTGCTAAAAACTGTTTCTAAAATAGCTACTATGTGCTTGTCACTTTTTAGGAGTTGGATTTGATGCCAGCAAATTTTATTCACAAAATGTTAAGCACTGCCAGCTGTCAGGAATTTCAAGAGAGCAGAATTTTGAACACATGAATTACAGTATAACAATACAGACAGACCCTAGAGTTATAAAAAGCAATGCTTAGAGTTCATGTTCCCCTTTTGTAATAGATGAATACGTACACCTTCTCTTATATGGGTGCTATTATTACAAACACATTAATACTATGAAACACTCAGTTACTCATAGGGCAAAGATAATCCTACAAAGAAATGAAGACATCTATGTTTGGAGAAAAGATGCAGACAGTGAGGTAAATGTAACATGGTACTTCATATATTTAGTACTATTGATACTTTGTAGTCACTAAAATGAACATATGGCAAGTGGCATGTGTATGTATATGTGTGTATATATACACAGGCTAAATTATTTCTGTTTGTGAGAAGTTTGATGTGGATGTGTCCAGGCCATGCCAAGAGCGTGAATACCCTTCTGCCCCAAGATCCTTCCCTCTTCTCTCCTCAAATCCACAAGGCTTCTAAATTCAGGAGCATGTTTGAACAGAAACTTAAAGAGGCAGCTCTCAGCAATAGGTCAAAATGGTACAAAACAGAAATAAAAATGGCTTATAAATAATCTTTTTCCCCTTTTCCTCTAAGTCTTTGCAAGACAGTTTTCTTCTTAGGTTTGTTTTCACAGACTTTCTTGTTTGCTCTTAAAAAGCCATCCACACAAGATGCATTTGTGTTTTTCTTTCTGTTTTATGGGGATCTCAGCTGAGGAAGATTATGATGATGATGATGATGATGATGATGATGATGATGATAACAAAAACAAGTGATGCATAAATGCAATTGCTCACCACATGCAGAAGTAAAAAACCAAACAATCCATGCCCAGTCTGTTTCCAAGCAGAGATCCCACCTCCCGACTAGCTTCCCCAGTTCTATCCGGAGCATGACACTCTAGGGTAGGGAATATCCCTTTGGCCAGTCTGGGTCAGCTGTCCTGGCTGTGCTCTCCCAGCTTCTTGTGCACCTGGCAGGGCGTGAGAAGCTGAAAAGTCCTTGGCTTAGTGTAGGTACTACACCTACCTAGCAACAACGAAAAACATCAGTGTGCTATCAACATTATTCTCATACTAAATCCAAAATACAGCACTATACCAGCTACTAGAAAGAAAATTAACTCTATCTATCTGAGCTGAAACCAGGACAATGAATGATAATACATGACCGTGAGTTCAGTTCCTTCTGTCCTTGGAACAGGTCTAGCTTTACATCCATAAGACCAATCTCTACGTGTAGTACATACTTTCTAATGATTCCCAATGCCATTTTAGGAGAAAAGTTATATAATTTTTGGAAATAATTGAGTCAATGTTTTAGCTACCTGGTCAGAAAGAGTAAGAAGAAACCATTGACCAGTCTATTTCGTCTTACTAACTGAGTAAATAAGTTAATATACCTCTCTTGTGAGGCACAGCCCTGTAAAATTTCAGAGTACAAAGTTTCATCAGATACATCATTGGTACAGAAGTTATTCTGAAATAAGAAGAATAGCAAAAGATGCAATATTCCTTCATGAAGCTGATCTGCTATTGCATGTTTTCTTCACTGACCATTATATCAGTGTTTTCAGTCCCAGGCATGTGGAGCATGGTGCTGTGTGCTGTTCACTCTAACAGGTAAGCAATGCTCTACCTCTTGTTGACAGTCTCAGAACTCACTCTCATGCAAGGTTCACACTCCTCTGGGCTGTTCCTCATCTGACTAAAGTTTTCAAAATAAGAAAAGTAATGTAGTTGAAAATCATTAATTAAGTTACTATCATAAGACCGAAATCTTTTTTCTTTTACTGATTTCTAAAACTATACTAGACTCCTAAGTAGGAGCACATTACAAGTATTATTACTAACTCCTTTTTCTATTTTAAAAAAATCTCAAAACTTTTGTCATTTTCTGTATTTTGAAATTTCCTGTTGTCCTTCATATGGAGGAACTTTTTCAATATTGGAATTTACATCCTAAAAAATAAAAATCTTTTAATACCATAATTAAGCATCATGTCCATGTCTTTCATTTTCAGATAGAGAACATGAAAAATTTAATTCACACTTAAGAGAATCAAAGGGACCAAGAGTTTATCTGCACATTTTAATCTTAAAAGTGTCCAAACCTGCAGAAAGTTTTCATTTTATTGTTTTTCTCCAACTTTATAATGTTTAATTGCATTAAAAAATCAAATTCTAATACATTATAGATATTTTAAAATATTTATTTTAACAGTGTCTTTGTTCACCTTGATGTGATGCAGGTAAATTTGGCATCATTGCAAAATAAGTGCTTAAACAAAAAAAAACAACCCTTTTTAGGTTTTATGTAAGTTTGAATGAATGCGTCTATAGCTATAAAAGACAGTGCACAGACAGAGGAAAACAGACATGAGAACAAAAAATTATGAAGGAAAAGAAACTCTGCTTTTCAGTAGTTAAGTTCAGACTACCTTGTTTACCAGATTTTTCTAAGTCCTCTGACATCCATATTTCAGTGGTGATGTGAAATGCGTTATGTTTCCTGGATGGGAGGTGTTGAGTCAACGATCAAAATTTGAGAACACTTGATGTGACATCTAACATCTTGAGCTGCAGCCCACTAAATAGACTGGAAGAAAAGCTTTTAAGTTTTTTCACACCTTTTATTTCCCCACTAAGGGGTCAGAAAATACTTCTGAGTCTTAGCGATGTGACAGTGTTTTTTTTCAGAATCAATCCCAGCTACTGTGTAACATCCATGTCTCCTTTGGGGAATCGATACCTTAAAAGTTACTCAGAGCAAAAGTTAGGTCTATATTATAGGTCAAGCCACACTGACAGGTTGACAAGGCAGAGAAGGTCATTTATCCTGTATGGCAGAACCAGGAACAGAGCTCTGTTCTGATCAATCCACTAACAGGATAAGAAAGTGTCTCAAAGTGACATGCTGTGTCCATTGAACTTAAACAGCACCAATCTGCTGTTCATTTAAACCTTGCCTTTGGCAATTTTCTGGAAATGTGTGTTGAGTACTTCAGCTAGTTCTTATGCTTCTTTCTGTAAGTCTCTGTCTGGAATTTTGTCCTTGGAGAAAAGTCCCTTTTAAAAAAGTGTATATGTTCCAGCACTGAAAATGAATATCCAAATTTTACTTCAGAAGACTGTCCAATGGAAAAACCTCTGATTCAACAGCAACTGATGCACATTTCATGTTGCTCTATGAGTATAATCTTGAAACAGTACATATTCATTTCAATAACTATTCAAAATTGTGTGTGCGTATTAATATATCAAAATTGAAATGTGAACTTCCCAGTTCTTGGACTCTAAAAGGTCAATATTATTTGATGGGATTTCAAAATATCAGTTAATCTTGCCTACATTTTACAGTTACAAGAAAAAGGGAAGAAAAAATATCTTTAATAACATGTTGATTTGAGTGGTTCATGGCTCTAAATCTATCCATTGGATACTTTCTAAATACATGATCATAAACACATTTACCAATCTGTCATGAAAAAACTATGTATCTTTTTCAGTATTCCTTTATGATGTCTATTCTTTTCTCTCATGTAAAGTTTAGTAGTGTTTATCAGTGAGATAAATGATACTGCACTTACTTGAAGAGCTTCTTTCTTCCCATTAAAACTGACCTGATTGGTGCTACATGAAATGGCAGTGCCTATAGAAGAGCACGAAAGCATCCCATCCACTTTCTCTCATTCAAACTGCAGCTGGATCAGCTCAAAAATCCAGAAAAAATCAATAAAAATATATAAAAATTGCAATTATGATATTTTGTTGTCTCTAGATTTTGTAAAAAGATATCCTTTTTCTAAATATGAAATTAATTTAGATGTTTTTTCCTTGCAGAGCTCTATGAATTCTTCAGAAATATTCTGCAACAAAAAGGATGAAAAGTAACATCCCTTTCTCCTTTTTTTTTTTTTTTTTTTTTAATTTTATTCCCATTCCTCCTTAGGTATTTATAAAACTTTTTACAGCATTTACAACACAATGAAATTAGACTTAATTATCCTGATTCCATGGGTGATGGCTAGACACAATGAAGTAAAGTTACCTAAATTTTAAGTTTAAATGATATTACATGTTCTAATTTATGACATTATTTTAGGTCATCAACTCCAGCTCTATTAGTACAATATTTCAAATATTCCCAGACAGCTAAGAAAGCATGCGTGTGTGTGTGTGCATGTGTGTACATCGGTTTAAGAAGAAGAGAAAGCAAGAGAAAAGGATCCTACTTCTCATACATCTCTTTGCACAATCATTCCTCTATCGTAGCCTTAGGATAACTTGCAAATTACAAAAAAATGGTTGGGGAAGGAGGATGTGGGGGTGTCTACATGACCTACCTGTAGCAATTGGCCTGCATGAAAACAGCTCTTAAGATAAGACTGTAAGTGCAACCTCTGTGTGTGTGTGTCTTGTTTGTCTGTGTGTGTCTATACTGCATAAACAAAATTGTCTGGAGGGCATTTGCCAAACACTCATCTTGTTAAAGAGGTAGACAAACATCAGGCTCAAACTAATGATGATCATCAGCTGGATTCAACAGTAACTGCGAAATACCAAAGAGATTTTTGAAGCAAAGGAAGAATCAGCCTGCTGAGTAATGTAAAAGAAGCATGAACATTTCTATCATGGAGATAAATATCTTGGATAGGAAAGATCACAGAGGTCTGTCCCTGCTGGCAATGTCCCCAGGACACCTGACTACAGCCCAGGCTTGGTAGCACAGCCTCGCCATGGATCACTGAGAGCAACCTGCACAGTGACAACACTCAAGTGTTTAGTAACATTGTGCAAAACTAATGTTACGGTTTGTATGTTGTATTAACAATACTGATCCTGAATGTAAGGTTCATTGACTGTCAGTTAATAACCTGTCATTAATAAACTCTTAAATCACTTTGATCAGGATTTTGGCTTTATTCTTTTGAACTGAGTAATTTTTCCTTGGAATAGGAGAAAAATTCTGACATTTGGCTTACCAAAGTAATAAGAAAGCAATATACTTTAATATAGGTTGAGAATTGAGATACAAGAGTAGCTCAACTTTAGTCAAAGTGAAGTATGCAAATTAATACTGATTAGCTGAAGTGCTAAATCTTGATGGCAGGAAGTAATTATTAGGGGAGGAGGGGGATTAAAAAAATCCCATGACAGAAGATAATGTGCTGCTTCAGACTTACCTGCTAACGAAGGTATCTATTCCTTTAAGGCTGGCACATGAAACTCCGTAAGTCTAACACCTGAGGGTCAGAGATTTTGCACAGAAACCATTAAAAGATAGAGGAAAGGATGAGGTTTTCCTCAGGTATCTACTTGATATATATTCATTGTCTCAGCAATGAGACTGCTCTGGTTGATATCAGGAGGGACATGTAGTAAAAAAAATCCTAGGGCTGACGGTTTTTTCAACTCTAATTAATTCTGCTGCACACTTAAGATATTCACAAGACCATCCCACCCAATACCTTTACATCAGCACACACTGTCAGCAGTACAGATTCAGAGCGTGGTGTCCCCTATAGGATCTCTTTCTCAATATCTTCACAGGCATTCTTGTTCCTCCTTCCCATATACTAATTATTTTATTTATTTGGAGGGATCTACTCCAATACCATCTTTAATGTTAACTCTTTAATATCTTGTTAGTGTATGTGAAAAATATAGTAAAAGTAATACAAAGGAGAAAACAATATATATAAGAATGCTTAACTATACTTTTTGAGGCATCAGTGAATGTAATAAGAAACATCACCCAAATTATCAGATATATTTTTTAAAATGCTATGTTTGAAAAACAGTACTGTATTGGGTGTAAAGAAAGAAAGAAGCAAGGGACATTCTTTCCAGCTGGCTCCAACAGACCCATGCAGGACACAGCTGAGACCATCAGCCAAACTGGTGGTGTCTGTGGGAAAGTGTGTTTAAGAAAGGGCAAAAAAACCCACTGGATGGTCAGAGAAGGAGGGAGCTAATGGAGAACAAGCAGAGAGAATGCCAAAGTCAGAGAAGAAGGAAGAGGAGGTGCTCCATGGTGCCAGAGCAGATTCTTAACACTGCAGCCCATGGAGGACCCCACACTGGAGAAGGTGTGTTTCCTGAAGGAAACTGTGTCCTGTAGAGAGTCTATGCTGGAACAGGGTAAAAGTGTGTGAGGAGGAAGGAGCAGCAGAAAAGAACTGTTATACTCTGAAAACCCACAGTAAACTCCGTGAGTGAGCAGCTGGGTGGGAAATGGGCTCTTAGGAAAGGCTATCTACCACAGTTACATCAGCTTCTTGGAGCTCACTCAAGGGAAATGAGTACAGTATAGTGTCTGTGATTGACAAGAATGTGTATCAAAAAATACTCACTTATGTGCACCTCTTCTGAACATAAATCCAGTAGTTAATTTTATATGTAATTCCATCATTATTTTTCTTCTCTTTGCAGTATTTCCTTGAAATGATGACTACATTTAAATTTGAATTAAAGTTCTTATTAATGCCAATATGCTGTAACACTTTTATTTATGATTCTACTTATTATACTAATCACAATTTATTTATGATTGCTATTTTCCAAGCAGACGGGACTCAGCAGCCTGTGTCTGTAGGAGGTCACAATACATCTTAAGTACAGTCATCAAATTGTTATTTCTATTTTTCAGTGACATTTCATTGCCATTAACCTTTTCCAAACAGATTTAAAGAATGTTATTAGTTATGTGTACTAATCGATTAGTAATGACATTTAAGACTTAGTTTATGCCTCTGTCAAAAACATTGCAAACATTATATAATGCTTGTACATGCACATACACTTGTAGCCACAAATGCCTGCACATACACCTGTGCATACACCTCTGTCTAAAAGTGCTCTAAAAAAAGAATGGTAGCTTGCCTCTGTAGCATTGCTGTATCTGCAAAAGTTTTAAAGGCATTAAGTGATTTTACTGGCAATAGAGGCTGGCAGTTAGGAGAGTACTAGACACATTTATTCTTACAGAGTTTATATTACTGATAAAGTTAAATATTGAGCTAGAAGCTTGCTCAAAGGCAAAGTTGTCAAAGGGAAATCAGAATAAACTAAAAATAGGCATGAAACCTCATGGTCTATTAATCTTTTCATATAGAAATAATACTGTAAAATAATCTGCATTAAGAACTCACAGAAAAAGCATTTTAAGTAGACTTTCTTAACTTGTTGACATGAATAGTTGTCCTGACTTTCAAACCTTTTCAGCATAACAGCTCATTCCAATCAATTCTGCATAGCCAGTAGATCAAGGAACATTAATTTATTTTTTTTTTTTGTCACTAGTTGTACTGCATCACAAATAGTGCACACAGCTCTGGTGCCCCTGAGATAGGAAAGACTTTGATAAATGGGACCAAATCCAACAGGCTGGAGATCACCACTTTATGTTGGAGGAGAGGCTGAGGGCCTGGGTCTTTTTCAGCTTGGAAAAGGGCCAGTTGTGGGACACCTAACAGCAGCCCACCCCAGCGCCTATTGGGATGTTACTGAGAAGACAGAGTCTCTACTGATGTGCCTAGCAGGAGAACAAGAGACAGTGGTCCTAAATTGAAACAAGAGGGATGCCATCTGGATATAGAGAAATAAAAAATTCACTCAGAGGATAATTAAGCAGCTGAGTAGGCTGCCCAGAGAGGCTCCATCCTTGGAGTTTTTCAATAGTCAGCTGAACAAACTCCTAAGCAATGTGGTCTGAATGCATTGTGAATCCTTCCTGGAGCAGGAGGTTGGACTTGGTGGCCTCCTGAGGACTTTATCAACTCAAATGAGTCTGTGATTCTACCATTTTGGGGGTTGTTTTTCGGTTGTTTTTGTTTGTTTGTTTGTTTGTTTGTTTGGGGTTTTTTTACAAGTCATATGCAATACCTTCAGTGTCAAGGGCAGGAATGTTGCTCAAGTAATTCAACAGAGAATAACACATTGGGGAGTAACATACTGTCATCCTGTAAAATTTTAAAAAATGTTCTGAATAAGTACTTTCTCTTTGATTTATCCATTTAAATACTAAGATTCAGTTTCTAAGTATATAATATATAATATAATTTTATCCTCTTCAGAAACTCTTTCACCCTCTGTGGCAATATCATTGCAATTACATTGGTGGTAGCAAGGCAGGGTGGTGAGGGATGCAGTCTTTTTCCCCCTAAGCCACACAGAGTGCATGGCCTCAGGAAAAAATGTTTGCGCACTGCATTGTTTGTAATGTAAAGTATCCAGGTAAAGTCCAAAAATCATGGGACTCTTGAGGAGATAATTTCTCCTGGGTTTTATGGGGTTTTTTTCATTGTTTGTTTCAACATTTGTTCCCAGTTGATTGTTTGGTTTTGTTGAAGATTGAAGCAATCCTACTTGCTTTTATCAGGTGAGTTGAAAAAGAAAAAAATATCTACACGAGTTTGTCAGACCTGCAATGTATGAAGTTTGCTGGTACATTTGGAATTATATACTTAGAAACTGAATCTTAGTATTTAAATGGATAAATCAAAGAGAAAGTACTTGTTTAGAACATTTTTTAAACTTTTACAGGATGACGGTATGTTACTCTCATGAGAGATTCACACTATAATGAGGAAAATATATTGTATTGCTTGACCTACTGTCAGGCAGTGAAATAAGAGGAAGATGATTGAAAATATTTGTTCACTTTACATAGGAATAAAAACCAAGGTGTAAATATATTTCAGATTAAAAAAAATAATCTTAAAGTTTTGTGTACAATATGGATTTGGAACAGTATGCATTAAATGATATTTTCACTATTATAATTATATTTTTGCAATCATGAAGATCAGCGATTACTTTCTAGAATCCAGGATTTAAATAATACTGTTTACTTTGAAAAGATCAATAACTGCAGTGTCTTCAAGATTCCCAGGTATTTCCTGTGTATGCCTTTATAACTTTACTTCTTTTGCTAACAATTCCTTTAAAATTGTATGTATGTGACACAAGCCAGCAAAACCTTAAACTCTTGCTCTTTCACCTTTACTGTTAATAGCAGTAGAGATTCAAAGAAGAGCTGAAGGAGCTCTATGACTTCTTCCAGCATCCTTTGGAATTAAGCACTTGGGCATCTCAGTGGTTTGAATCTTCAGTAACTTCCGATCAACATTCCTGTCATTTCTACACAGAGGGACATAAACGCATTCTTCAGAAATACTTTCCTCCATTACATGGAGAGGTATAACTTCAGGAAATGGCTGGTTTTCCTCTCATTCCAACTTGCCTGCTACAGGGAGGATCTGGCTGCATGTGCAATACCATTTTAAGCCACTAGGAATTTAAGTCAATAAAGAATGTGAAATAGAAGTGCACTGAGAGATCTTAATTCATACACCTACCAGAAGCCCAGGACATCCTGGAAATCATCCTTCCTCTTTCACATTTTTACCAAAAGAATATTCTCTGAGACATTTGAGGCTTGTCCTGCTTACATAGTCCTCTTCCGTCTGATGCACAAAAACTTACCTGAATTATCTGATGAATTAGCAAGGGCAGAAATTAATAGAAGGGTCCACTTTATTTCCACTAACCATCCTCTGCCCTAGAGGAAGCTTTATTGCATTGTCCCTATCATATTTTAAAACATCATTCAAAAAGATGAAAAGTAGACAGAGGGAAAAATTCAATTTTATTTTCCAACAAAAGGAGAGGTTATCATGAAGCACATTTGCACATGCTCAGCTTTTTTTGTGGAGTGAGGTTTCTGTGTGTTGGGGTTTTTTTTAATGGCTGCCATAGAGGTATTTCAATCTGGGCTTTCTCAGTGTGGTTCGTGAGTTTTTCTCATTTTTATTCATTGTTTTCATAGGTTTTAGAATGGAACAGAACAGGATGGAATGGAATGGAATGAAATAGTTCAGTTGGAGGTGACCTACAACAATCATCTAGTCCAACTGCCTCACCACTTCAGGGATGACCAAAAATTAAAGCATGTATTTAAGGGCATTGTCTTAAACACTGACAGGGTTAGGGCATTGACTACCTCCCTAGCTAGCTTGTTCCAGGGTTTGACAACCCTCTCGGTAAAGAAATGCTTCCTCGTGTCAAGTCTGAACCTCCCCTGGTGCAGTTATGAACCATTCCCACGTGTCCTGGCACTGGACACCAGGGACAAGAGCTCAGCACCTCCCTCACCACTGCCCCTCCTCAGGACGCTGTAGAGAGCAATGAGGTCACCCCTCAGCCTCCTTTTCTCCAAACTAGACAAGCCCAAAGTCCTCAGCCACACCTCACAGGACATGCCTTCAGCCCTGTCACCAGCCCTGTTGCCCTCCTCTGGACACATTCAAGGACCTTCACATCCTTCTTAAACTGTGGGGCCCAGAACTGCACGCAGCACTCCAGGTGAGGCCGCACCAATGCTGAGTACAGGGGGATAATCAACTCTCTTGACCGGCTGGTTATGCCATGTTTGGTGCCCCCCAGGGTGTGGTTTGCCCTCTTGGCTGCCAGGGCACGCGGCTGGCTCATGTTGAGCTGCTGCGGACCAGCACCCCTGCAACAAGATCATTGATAATTTTGATTTTTAATATAGTTTGATTTTTTTTTAGCTGCTTATTAACCTAGAGAGAAATATTTCCATTTTTGTTGATACATTTCAGCCAAAAATAGTACATACATGTATCTAAGAGAGCTGTCATAGCAAGCTTTTTATGTGTTTTCTCCATCAATCCTTATTTCAAAGGTAAGTTTGGGATCAGTAAAAATATTACAGGTAATGATAATGGAAAAAAATTAAAACAAAAAGGAAATCTTTTCTAAGTATCAAAAAAAGACCCATTTAGAATTTGGACAGCAGCTTGTGCCTGTGCTTATCTCAGCTATTCCATTCGTTCTGTGACTTATTATAGTTTCACTCATCTTCCTTTGAATCTTTTTGCTACTGGATGAAAGTCCATGAAAGTGCAGTTGCACAAAGATTATTCTTCTTGACATGTGAAAGCATAATGTCCCCAGTACATGGAACAAAGAATAAAATGGTCTTTCTTGTATGTATATTGATAAATACATAAATATATAACATATTAAAATGGGGACATGATTTGAGCAAGAACCTCCTCTGACCTTTAGACTCCTGTTCCTCCTGTCTTAAAACATTAAATGAGTAAAATATGTCTTGATACTCATTTGGTATTTTCCCATATTTAACTAGAGGCATGTATGGATTTTTATTACTCTTCTGTTTCATTTCAGACAAAGAGAAGGCCTATGGATTTGTATGAAAGATATTTTAATAAAGGCTTATTGCAATGTATTCACTCCCAAAGATTTTATCAGTAGAAAAATGATGAAGACTACTCTTGAGTACAATAAGAAAAAATCTAGTCTGACTAGATCACTAGATCCTGGATTAATGGGGGCATGCTTGTCTTCTTAAAATATACTACTTTTTAATAAGGTTGATATTCCTTAAAAGTGTTCCAGAAATCTGTTCACTTAATAGGTTTATTTATTCATTTTTTCTTGAAATAACAAGCTAGAAGAAAAGCAATTTAATTATAATAATAAAAGCCAACTTACATTAGAAATTACCTATACATAAAATAATCAGAAATATGAAAAATTTTCAGTTTTCTTTATTCTTGACAATAGTTCATTTTATTAATTTTATTACTGAGCTAATTACTAAGAGATCATTAGCTTTGTGTGGGCCACTGTAGGTTTTGCTTGATTTCTCTATTACGTAAGCACATTATCACATGAAAGTATGAGCACAATAAAGCTCCATTGCTAATATTTTTGTTGTTGTTATTACTTGCAGATGCATATCAACTGCTACAAATTTAATGGATCAGTTTATGATGTAAAATTAAAAAGCAGTATTTGACAAATAACTGTATCAATATAATTTGGTTACCTGAAATTCTACTCTTCTGATCATACTGACGAACACTTTTACCATAAACACTACGTAAAGTAAAAGCTGATTTCTTCAGAAAACTCAGTTACCACCTCATAGCTACTGTTTTGGATGGGGAAATGCCTTGCAGAATCACACAGAATGGTAGAGGTTGGAAGGGACCTCTAGAAATCATCTAGTCCAACCACCTTGCTGAAGCAGTATCACCCAGAGCAGGTTGCACAGGTTTGCATCCAGGTGGGTTTTGAATATCTCCACAGAAGGAGATTCCACAACCTCTCTGGGCAGCCTGTTACAGCGCTCTGTCACCCTCAAAGTAAAGAAGTTTCTTCTCATATTCAGATAGAACCTCATGTTTTCCAGTTGGTGCCCATTGCCCCTTGTCCTGTCACTGGGCACCATTTAAAAGAATCTGGCCCCATCCTCTTGACATCCACCATTTAGATATTTCTAAGTATTAACCAGTTGGAGTTTTGGGTTTTTGTTTGTTTCATAGAATCATAGAATCATAGAATGGTTAGGGTTGGAAGGGACCTCAAAGATCATCTAGTTCCAAACCCCCTGCCATGGGCAGGGACACCCTCCACTAGACCACATGGCCCAAAGCCTCATCCAACCTGGTCTTAAACACTTCCAGGGAGAGGGCATCCACAACCTCTCTGGACAACCTGTTCCAGTGCCTCACCACTCTCACAGTAAAGAATTTCTTTCTAACATCTAATCTAAATCGACCCTCCTTCAGCTTAAACCCATTACCCCTTGTCCTGTCACTACACTCCCTGATAAACAGTCCCTCACCATCTTTCCTGTAGGCCCCTTCAGGTACTGGTAAGCCACAATTAGATCTCCCCAGAGCTGCCTTTTCTCCAGGCTGAATAATCCCAACTCTCCCAGCCTGTCCTCATAGGAGAGGTGCTCCAGCCCTCTGATCAGCTTCGTGGCTCTCCTCTGGACTCGCTCCAACAGCTCCATGTCTCTCCTGTACTGGGGCCCCCAGACCTGGACGCAGTACTCCAGGTGGGGTCTCACAAGAGCGGAGTAGAGGGGCAGGATCACCTCCCTCGACCTGCTGGTCACCCCTCTTTTGATGCAGCCCAGGACACAGTTGGCTTTCTGGGCTGCAAGCGCACACTGCCGGCTCATGTTGAGCTTCCCATCAATCAATACCCTCAAGCCCTTCTCCTTGGGGCTGCTTTCAATCCATTCCTTGCCCAGCCTGTAGTTGCGCTTGGGATTGCGCCGACCCACATGCAGGACCTTGCACTTGGCCTTGTTGAACTTCATGTGGTTCACACGGGCCCACCTCTCCGGCCTGTCAATGTCCCTCTGGATGGCATCCCTTCCCTCCAGCATGTTGACCACACCACACAGCTTGGTGTCGTCGGCAAACTTGCTGAGGGTGCACTCGATCCCACTGTCCATGTTGCCGACAAAGATGTTGAACAGTGCCAGTCCCAGTACCGACCCCTGAGGAACCCCACTCATCACCATTCTCCACTTGGACATTGAGCCATTGACCACAACTCTTTGAGTGCGACCATCCAGCCAATTCCTTATCCACCGCGTCTTCCATCCATCGAACCCATGTCTCTCCAATTTAGAGACAAGGATGTCGTGCAGGACAGTGTCAAATGCCTTGCACAAGTCCAGGTAGATGACATCAGTTGCCCTTCTTTTATCCACGGACACTGTAACCCCATCATAGAAGGCCACCAAGTTTGTCAGGCAGGACTTGCCCCTAGTGAAGCCGTGTTGGCTGTCACCAATCACCTCCTTGTTTTCCATGTGCCTTGTTTGTTTTTTAACATTTTTAATTTAAAAACCAAAAGCTTGTGTCAAGGCTTGCTTCTCAATAGATTGCAGCAAGGGAGCTGCTCTTCTACATACGAAGCCCTGACCCAGAATCAGGTTGTCTGCAAATGATTTAGAACCAGGCGCCCCATGATCATGCGGTACATGACCGGGGAAAGGCGGTGCCGCATCTGTCCCCACTCCAGTCCCAACGACGAGCTGCGCTCTGCACTGGGCCCACCCCACGCAGGATGGGCGGCCGACTATCACAAGCCCACCGAGGGGCTGGTGGCGCTGCGGTATCAATACGTCTAGGCAGGATTCCGACTTAGAGGCTTTCAGTCATAACCCTGCAGATGGTAGCTTCAGCCAAGCACATGCACCAGGGGTCTGAACCTGCGGTTCCTCTTGTACTGAGCAGGATTACTATTGCAACAACACATCATCCATAGGGAAAAACTAACCTGCCCCGCAACGGTCTAGTTGTTATACTTTGCAAGTTGTTAATACTTTGCTTTCTCTATCCCTCTCTCTTTCTCTGTTTTTCTCCCTGATTTTTATGAAAAAAACCCCGCCCAAACCAACCAACCACTATCAAACAAAAACAGTACGGTTGGAATACTACTAGGGGAAAACCAACATAAGTTGCATGTTTTTTTGCATGGGAAGTTACTTCACTAGCCTAAACCAAATATACCTCATAGTTTATCGTCCTTCATGTATGTATTTTTGTATCTCTTCAGTGAATCATCAGTTTCAAAAAATAAAATTAATTGTTCAAGAACAGTTGGATGAGACTTTAAAATAATATTTTTTTTAAATTACAAAAAAATGTTACAAATATTTGCACATTACAAATGTATTTCTGTATTAGATTAACAAAGTGTATGGATTATCAAGTAAACAGATTAAAACTGATACTTGGAAAATCTTTTCAAAAAACCTGTAGTCTTTCTGTCATAGCGTAAAGACATCTGTAAGAACACAGTAAGGATATTTCAGACTTTAACACTTAAGGGTCATATATTCAAGAGCAAACTTGGATCTTCTAATTCCCAAATGGAGGGACATTTTAAATTCAGTACCATCAACAATTACAAATCTGGTGTTAGTACCCATGAGGGAAAAGCTAACATTTCAATATGCTCAGTGTAATTAGACAAAATTGCCTTTTACTGCAATTCATAGCAATAAATTGTTCCCTCAAATATAGACAATAGTTTGCCAGACTGCTTGGTATAACTATCAGTGTTAATTTGTTGATATTAAGAGACATATGGACTGTACTGCTGAGAGAAGTCAGATGAACTTATAGGAGGGGTCTGGGGCATATTTAAGGACATTAAAAGGGCAAGATATTGCAAGTAAATTCTGCAATGAAAATTTATTCAGTTATACCTTTATCCCGTGTTCTCCCAAAATACATATTTTACCATTACTAAGTAGTTAAATATGTAGAAAATTATGAACTATAAATCACCTTTGGGGAGTATACACCAAAACTCTGATTTATTAAAAACCAGACAATAATCCCTTTTCAGCTGATTTTTATGTGTGAGTCAGACTGCAAACACTGCATGTAATTCCAAAAATGGCTACTGATGTGAGGAAGTGTGCTTTGTCTTCCACCAAGCAAGGACTGATATTCTTAAACAAAAGATGGATATCTGAGGAAAACACAATTTATTCTTCGTCAAGAATATTGATTAAATATTTTGAAAAAAATATTGGTCAAGTTTATCTAATCAAGTGGTCCAAAGCCAGGACTTCTTCAGGCTTTGTCTGGAAAGTTTTCTATAACTAAGTGAGCAGGACAAGATTTTCTGTCTTCTCAAAAATTTATGTCAGAAGAGAGTGTTAACATTTTGCCCCTCCTGTCTCAGTGGTGTTACCAAAGGGCTGCAAAGCCATAGTAAAACAGAATACTATGGTAAAAAGAACTCATTTGTAACTTAAGGCCTAATCCAGATTCCTCCTGAAATCAGTTGAAAGATGGTTCTACAACATCAGCTGGGAAATATGCTTCTAAAGAAGACTGGAATGGATTGGATTAAATGTTTATAGTAGTGACTCCTACGGGATTTTTGCTAAAAATTGCCAAAATCCAGACATGATAGAATTTTCAATGCTTTTGAGAAGATGTTTCAGCGTGCTAAGATTTATGTTTACTGTGTTAGAAAAAATGAATATGTCACATTACTCAAACTCAAAGAAACTCAAAGTTCTGATCTAGAACTTTCATGAGTAATATAGAGACCAAGAATATGTAATTTGTATAAATGCAGGAAAATATCTTACAATTAAATATCTACATTTTCTTTAAAAATTTTGGACTAAAAGTGCCAAATAACAGCCTAACTATTGCATCCATTTTTCTTAACCCGTGGTATACATTTAGTATCAATGCTACACTTCAGGGGTAGTATGTACTAGATGTTTCTTATGTTTGCATCCAATTTTTTTTTAATACGTATTATACCAGGAAAAAACACAACAAAACAAGAAAATAAACAAACAAAACCCACGACGCCAAGAAAATAAATGTATAATACGATTAAAAAAAAAAGGTTGTGAATTAAGTGCAAATACGCTGCAGTATACTACTCAGAAAATATATTTTACAGTTATCTAAGTTACAATCTAAAATTTTAATTACAACTTTCCCTCAATAAGCAAAGGATGTTAAAAAAGAATTACTGGAAAATGCTATAAAGGAGTTAGTTATAAAAAGAGACTTAGCTCAAATTCTTCTACAATACAGTATCTATTAAAAACTACCTTTATTTGAAAAAAGCGAGAGCAGTTCTAAAAACTCTATAAAGCTGTATAGTCAAATTATACTAATATAAAATCTTAAAAAACCCTATTTTTCAGTAACAGCTGAAGAACAGGCATTAGACATATTCAAAAAGAAAAGCTCAACCATCAGTTTAATCAAAGTTAATTTTAATTAGATTTAAAAATATGTTGAACATTTTATATTTAGATTTTACTTGCCAAAATTGAAGCCATTTTCCTTACTCTATACTTCTCTATATTTTTCTATACTTCATGTTAAAGCTTGACATTGAACAGTGAAAAAGAAAACTTATCAAAATGTACTCTGGCAAAAATGTCACCACTTTATAATTGCAAAAATTTGGTCAGTGACTTAATTTTTAAAGGAATATAAAATTTATGACTATTAAATATTCTATATAATTTAGCTATGGATAGGAAAAAATATTCTTGAATATGACATATGATATTCTAGGAAGATTATGTACCAGCTTATTTATCCCAAGAAACTTGAATTTGATGTAACATGTTAACTGAACATTCCTTGAAGTTTTCAGTTTTTAATATTCACCAGTAAATCCTTCTTCTCTCTGGCCAACCATTTTCTCCTGTCAGAAAAGATGCAGGTTTGAATTTTACAAAGGTTACTTTGTGGTGTATGCAAAAAAGTTCTGACAGTAACCATACCTTTGCTGCTTTACTAGAATACTCTGTGTTTCTTGAATTATTTTCGAATAATTTCTGAATTAATTTTGACCTCCTTTTCCACTTGTATTTTTTTCCCTCTTCTTTTATGTGGTAATTAATGGTAATCCTTATCAGAGGGAGACATCAAAATCTTTCCTGTCTCCTTCTCCCCAAAAGTACACTCTTTCTGATATAGATTGAAGTGACTGGTCTTGTGAATATAAAAACATGTGGTCATTATTTCTTATGAGTGGTGGCAAGTGAATAAACAAGACTGAGCCATGAAACACTCTCCATTCGCACTATATTTATATCCAAAATGCAAGCAAGAAACTAGGTATGCTATAAAAAAGTATGATGCACTCATTATTTTCATTTTGTAAGTATGGATCAGAGATATTCATGGGATCTAAAGGAATATTTATGCTAGCAGTACAAATAGTGTTAGGGGATATTCTGTGACTCTGGGACTTGATCTAAGTCAAACTTGTAGAACAGACTTTGGCCTGATCTTTCTCCATTCCTGCTAACACTTCTCCATGCAACTCCTGGATGTGGTTCAGGAGTTAGTGTGAGCCAGGGACCTTTATCAAAATGTAATATTGATGCATCTACTGATGCTGTGTATATCAGCATGTTTAGCAGTATGGCTACCGGTCATTATGTGACTACTGTTAGAGAACAGGCTCAGGGCACTTTTAATTTAATGGAGCAGGAATAACTTATGCAGCCCTCTTTCTCCTTAGGCTTCTTCAGGCAGGATCTTAACACTTGCTTCACTTAAAAAATGATGCTGTAACACAGAGGAAATAGATGTAATATTTGCAGTCATCATATACAGCAAAAAGTTATCTTTAGCTCCACTATTTCTAATACAATTGATAATGTAATTTCCTTCTACAACACGAGATGCTTAGTAAGAATTATGTAGCAATTCATATTCTTTTCCACTGAGATAAGTCAAATACAGTGGGATTTCTCTCATCTACCTTTAAATTTTTATGATGCAGACATCTACATCTGAGCTTGCCAGCTAGAGGTTTTATTCCATGAATAAAAATGGGCACTTCCAGAACGTGATTCATCTCGTGATAATATAGATATCTAAAATGGTTAGAAGAACTTTGTTTTGCAAGTAATATGTATCTATCTCCTTCAATTACATAAACAAACTATTTGATTAATCAAGATGCAGATATCTACAAAGCTGAAACTAGGAAGGCCTTAAAAATAACTTTGTTATATAAAAATATTCTGCCAGAATCCTTACCCACAGACCTCTTATTTGAGTGTTTGCATTTTATAAATGTCATTTTAATTTTGATTTCTCAAAAATAAATATGAAGATCCAGCATAACATGTTATCTTTAGCAGTGGTATCTTAGGACTAAGTGTATCATTTTTCCAATCATGTGGTCAAATAATAAGAATCTCTGTTGATCCAGAATGCAATGAATGTGGCTATGATATCAAAGATGCTTCCATCAATCAAGATTTGAATGCACTTAATTAACATTTTTTCCCCAGTATTTTTCTTTATTATGCCATATGTGCATAAGCAATCAAATATGCACAAATTGATTTTTTTGTGGATATAAAAATATTTACATTTGAGACATTTTTATCTGTTAAACTACTGTTTTTTCAGATAAGATAGGAACTTGTTAATATTCCCACTAATAAAATTCTTGACTTTCTTTGTTAGACTAGCATTGGAGATTTCATATTATCCATCATTAATATTTCTTTCAAGTCTTTACACATATGTCAATTTGAAAAAGCTTCTTGTCTTTTTAATTGATATAGGGGTTCTTTTAATCTATTCATTTTACAAGTGTCTTCTTATACTCAGATGACACAAATTTGTAAAGACTGTCTGGAAAGAAAGACAGCAGATATATACCCATGTACACATATAAATCACTGCTTTGTCTGCCAGGAAAAAAAAAAAAAAGGTCCATTAATGTTTCCCCAAATTCTTACATCATCTTGGACTGATTTTCCTTTCTGCTAGTACTCATCAGAATCCTCTGGTTTGTGTTAAATAGGGTTGAAATTGCAGAGAAGTAGAGAGTTGGCATTTTAAATGAGTCAGGCCTTCTCTATACATGTCATTGTGACAAATCTTTATAGGAACATTATAGATACAAAACTAGTGATTAGCTCCATTGCTATGCACTCCTGTATCTCTGCAACAGAGAGCGATCATCAAATTCACATTATCTGGGAACTTGGGAGTTCGCAGTAGCTGACCATGCCAGCTGGAAGAGGCTTAAAACATGTGTTATGCTATTAAGTGGTATTACAATGTACCAATAATGGATTACAAAAAAATGTTACAGACCTCGTTACTCAGAAGTATAGATGTACTGTGCACATTATGCAGCCATGGTAATGCAGTTTGCTAAAAGAAAAATGATTAATTGGTAGATAGTTTAGCATAATGAATTATGCAGAGGTAAAACTGGATTAAATCAATTTACACAACAAAAATAAATAAAGAAAAATTAAAATACGAGCATGAGTACTAGCAACAGTATAATTTTAAAATGTTAGGGAGGGGTGTCTCATTTTGTACCTGTAAGGCCCTGATAACGAATGTTGCAAACACCCATCTTGACATGGACAGGGATGGGCTGATGATGACCAGGGAGTGTTGAACAAGAACGGAGCCTGCAGAAGCAGGATAACGTCTTGTGGGACCACTCCTCTATTCCTGAAACACGTAAACAATGACCATCTGTGCCCTGTGCACCATGTGCCTGTGACAGATCACCACTCACTTGGTCAGCCCTGAAGGGGGAAACAGTGAGACCCCCAGGACACCCCCAACCCACCGACTCATTTCTAGAACATTTCTGAACGTTCCTGAGCACATACTGCGCCTGCTCAGTGGTGACAGACCCCCGCCTATGGGGCGGGCACATCGGGTTATAAAAAGGGGAAACATAAGTTTTGGGCGCGCGCCCACCACCTGAAGTCTACAACTACGAGCAGAGAACATCGCTGGATCCAAGGGTGGTGATATCTTTTCTCTCTCTCTCTTTCTCTCTCTCTCTCTTTTCTCTCTCTCTTTCTTTTCCTCTCTATCACTCTCTTTGTCTCTAACTTAATTTTGGCACATTAGGGTAATATCGTCACATGTTTTGCTAAACTTACCTTTCATAGTTCTGCTAAATTTTGAGCATTGTTACAACCTTTGCCAAGCCTCTATCTTTTGTCGTTCCACTGAGTTTTAAGTAAATTTATGATTGGTTTGAACCTCTAAAGTAATTGTTGTTACTTCTGATTACCGTGCAGAGAATTAAAAAGAACCTCACCCTCACCTCCTGAGTGGGACAGTACCTAGAATGTATTTTGCCTTCTGGTGCTAATATGGGCCCCAAAATTATCACTTTTGCACTGTGGCTGCAATTAAGACAATTTACTTAAGGACACTCCAATGTGTAGTGAGCAGTCAGAAAAAAATCATCATCAACAACAACAATAAAATCCTCCAATTTAACATAGGAAACAGAAGGAGGTTTGGGGCTGAAAAAATCTTGAATCTAGAAAGTTTAAGGTCTTTCATCCCAAGCTGTATGTTGTCTTAGATCTATGTTTTTTCTGTTGGCATTCTGGTTTAAAACCACTATAGAAAACTAAATTTCTAAATATTCAGAAAAATTCTTCTCTCAGGTTAGCATCCGACCCTGTTAACACCACTCATTGCAGTGTAGTAAAACAATATATATAATTTCATAAATGTCGGCTTTAGCCATCTGCCCAAAGTTCTGATATACTTGTCATTTTCATTATCAAGTCTTTATAAGTAGCTAATGGTAATGAAATCCTCTTCAGGAAAAACAAGTATCAGAACATAAACCTGCCCTATAAAATGAAAATGGATTCCTCTATGTGTTTTTTCATTTTATTCCACATTAAAATGTGTATGTTCTCTACTTAGAATATAAACAGAACCTGTTCAGAAAAGTAAATAGTTTTCTGATGGCTCTGAAATGAGAAGTGTTTTCATGGTAATTTCTTTGTAGAAACAAGAAGACAGCCTTCAAATAAATCTGATAGCATGTTCAACTTAAGAAAACAGAAAAAAATTATTATAGCAGATTAAATACAGAGGCACAATTAAGAAGTCCATAAATAATTTGAGGAACAGATATCAAAAAGCATAAAATCCAGTACTGAAGTTTTCTTCGAACACAAAAGGGAAAAAAAGGCTCCTAGAGAGTCCGTAAGGCCAAAATACCTAATAGACGGCTCAGGGAACACAAAACCATTGCAGAGAAGCTAAAAAAAACAAACAAAAAAATTATTCACATTAGTCTTATACTATGAAAGAAACTTTATTCCTCATGCCCTAACCCTTACTTATGGAGGACTCGTGAGCTAAAGTCATTGCAGGAAATGTGGAACAAACATAAAATGAACCATACTAAAAGTGGGAATCTACCAGTGTTCATCAAAGAGCTCTAAGGCAAGTTAAGAATGCATTGGCTCAAATACTGGCATCTCTTAAAGATTTCTGAACATCTAAAGGTGGAAGGTGGTGAATGCCATACCAAGTGTTTAAAAATTTTCTAAGGAGAACTCTGAAGAACTACTAGTAAATTAGTAGAAAACACACAGAAATTAATTAGTTAATAGTCTGATTTAGTTGGAATGAGTGAATTGGTTTATTTTTATGAAGGTTTGCCTTATAAATTTATTGACGTAATCTGACGTGGTCTACAAGCATGTGGATAAAGATGATTCAGTTGGTCGCACTGGATTTCCACAAGGCGCTTGACACATTCCTTCATTCAGGACTTCTAAAGAAATTAAACCATGGAATAGGAAGAAATGGCCTTGAATGGATACAGAAGTGGCCAAAAGTCAGGAAACAGGGGTGCTACAGCTCATTAATACTCTGTGCTGGGATTTGTGCTGTTCAATACATCCATAAAAGAACTAGATGTGAGCAGCAAGTAGAGAAAAATTGCTGATAGTATGGAGTTATTCTAGATAATGAAGACATACAACCAGACCATGCAGAGCTGCAGAAAGACCTTAAAAAAAAAAAAAGTGTATGACATCAAGAAACTGTGCAGCAGCATGGAAAATGAATACCAGTGTAGACAAGTATAAAGTGGTTGGGAAAAAGGCAAACATACGCACTCTGCACTGGCTGTTACCTCAGAGGTGAGACCTTGCAGTAAAGAAAAACTGGCACCAGTTCAGTAGTGGTCAAAAAATCAAAGGAAATGTTGGATACTATTAGAAAAGAAATAAAAGAGAAAACCCTTTTCCAGTGTAAATTCCTGTTTCAAACACATCTTGAATATGGCCATTAGGGAAAATGACCAAAGTTAACAAAACAATTTTCAGTTGAGGTATGAGGTGTGAAACTTCCCTGCTTGGAATGAGGTAAGTGAGGGGGATAGGAAAGAAATATGCAATTCTAAGTCTCACAAAAAGACAGTACAGATGGGTCAACAGTTCATTCTAATATATGAAATAGGGAACATCAAATGAGACCATTAGCAACTAAATACTAAAAGATGATTCTTTAAAAGAAAATCAGCAAGCACAGAGAACTCAGCACCAAAGACTCAATGCAAGGATGCTTAAAGTTTATATCCACTCAAGGTTTAACAACTTGAAATGGAATACAGATGGGATAATTGGGTACATAAGTAAATCCACTGAGGATAACTGAGCTGAAGATAAAGTCTAGGAGACAAATTAGGGAAATCATTGTATTTGTATGTCATGTCATTGTGTTGTTTGTATGGCTCCTCTCACAAAATACTACACAGATTGATTCCTGGTCTAATGCAGTATAGAAGTCCTGGTACTTATCTGCATTCAGTCAATACTTGCATAAATTACTGGGGGGAAAATATTATATAAATATGAAGTCAGCACATCTGGCTCACTAAGTCTCTGAAGTGTAGTTTACAACACCTTGAGAGAGAATGCTGCTAAATATTGTTCCATATTTGCTCTGTTATGGTGATCTTTCCTGTATTTTGTACTGCTCACTCTCCTAGACAGAATTCTGGTCATGGTGAATTGTTCATCTGAAAGGTCAATGTAACTATTTTTATGTTTGTAAGAAATGACAATGTTTGTAAGAGATGTGAGACAGTGGGATAAAAAAAAAAAAGGAAGAATAAGTTACATTTTTACATAGGTTCACAAATTTAAGAGTTTAGAAGACTGGTCATTCTTCCTAGTAGAAAAGCAAGATGTTGCAGCCAATGAGGAATTTTATATTCTCTGTGTTTTGAACGATTTGCACTTTGGATAGCCTTATGTAATGAGTAGCTATTGTGATATTCTTACACTATCAGACAGTCAATGCAAACCTTCCTCCAAAAAGTTTCTATTTAAAATAAGATGGAATTCTAGAGACTTCTTTATTAGTCTCATTTTCTCCTCCAATATTGTTGCAAGAGATACAAATTTCAGTTTATTGTAGCCCTGAAATTTTAGGGACTGAAAATACAGAGAACAGGTATCATTTTAAGATGGAAAAAGTGATGTCATGGGTCACATTCAAGGTATTTATTCTGTGGCAATGTTAATTTAAAATTTAATTTAAAATTGCATATATATATATAAATAATAAATGCAAATAAGAAGGAGGTGTATAAAATCCATCATTAATGACTATATTTTTGTTAATGCTGAATGATATCTGGGAAGTTGTTATTGGTAGATTTTCAAACATGTACCTTTCAAAAACATTTACTATTTAGTTATGCCTTAGTTATTATCTTATATATTTGTGTAAAACTTAAATATTTAGGCAACAGTACTGTCTATGTCCACATGTTAATCAATAAAAAAGACAGGTTTCTTCAGAGGGTGACTCTGAGATAAGGCACCTGAAGTAAGTGCCAAAATAGTTTTGAATGGTGTCTTCTCTACTGGCAATGAAGAAAGTCTTGATAATTACATTGAAAGAGATGCTCAGCATGTAGATAGTTAAGTAGATTAACAAGCTTTTGGGAAGGCCAGGCCTAAAGTTCATCTTTAGTTTGTGAAGTTTACTGCTACTTTAAAATCAGAACCATATGAATCTTTGTGACATAAACTATTAGCCCTTTATCCAGTTATGAATATGCTTCACTTTATGAACATAAGCCTGAGAACAATTCCCTTTGTTGTTTAGTCCTGTCTCTTCCTACTACAGACAATCATCAAATGGTTTTCATAAAATCATTATGTTTTGTCTAAAAACTGTTTGTATTTTCTTAAGCTTACTGTTTTCTTTGGGTTGCTGCTCCAGAATTTCACTTGTGTCATTATTAAATAATTGCTTTTAATTTGCAAATGACTATGCATACGCTTAAGCTTTTGTGCCTACACTGTCTCGAGTTAAATATTTATTTTCGTAACAGTTGTCCCCTGGTGCATTTCTAGAGAGCAAATATATTGCCTCTGGCTGTGTCTATATTGTTAAATACATCGGTTCCAGGGCATCACCCTTCTACTTGTGGTCAGGAAGAATACAAAGATGCGTGTCCACAAAATTTAGAGCTAGCTTACTCTAGAGCAGACTGTCTGCACAAAATTTGTCCTTGGATTTCCATTAGGTCTGATGTGTTGCTGCTGTGACTCTAGAAAACAGTTTTGCTATTTTTTTTTTTTTTTCCCATTCAGAAAGTCTAAGACTATTTTGTGTGTGTGTGTGTGGTATAAAAGTTAGGATAAATATCACTAGTGTTCTGGTGCAAAGCCTTCTGTTAGAGTTTTTGAGAAAAAGCAGGGCAGATCAAATGGTATCTGCTTCTGTGTTGTCCATACTGACTTTTAAGAGTGGTCACAGGAGTGATTTATTTTCAGAACAATGGCGAAGCTTTATCTTGGAAAAAGTTAATTGGACCAGTCCAAACTAGAGCTGAGGAGGTAAGCAGTGTGAATAGTCTGGGATCAGCTGCTGGAGCTTTTCCCCTAGTGTGTTTTACTTGAGAAGACAGATACAATCTATGAATCTTCGTTTGCTGAGTGATCTTTAGTTACTTTTTCAAATTACAATTTTTTTACTGTGGTGGGTTTTTTTGGTGTGTGTTTTTCTGTTTTGTTTTTGTTTTTAATTCTATATAGTAGTCCATGGTCCTTCCTCAATTCAGGTAACTAAATCTGTGCACTGACTCTAAATGAGGTCTCACTGATGTCTTGCACAAAGGTACTAAGCCTTCTGCTTAGCTGGAAGCATTTCGCCTACTGATTTGGGGGACCCTAGTTGCCCTTTTTACAGCTTTATTCCATTATTGATTTACTACCATCCTTATAAACCTACTTTATAAATATACAAATACTTGTTTTTTTCCATTAATTTCTTGTTTCCAGCTGAGAAAATTCCAGCTGGTTTCCAGGTCCAAGACTGCAGTACAGATTCTTGTTCTGGGTCTCTAAATGAATGGACTTTCACTTTGTTCTCATAAATTCCCCGTCATCCTATTACTTCACTCCCTGAGGCTATTCATTTATTTATGTATAATATTTCACTGCTCCCCTCTATTCCAAATGACTGCCAGCTTTGTGATATCATCTAATTTCATTACCTCACTTCAACTTTTGAGCCAAGGTCAGAATTGAAGATTGACATAGTGAAACTGCTCCCAATCCTCAATAAATTTCAGTTATGACTCCTCCATAGTATAATATTTTCTCTTCAATACAACAAAACAGCTATTGTCATCTGATACTGTATACTCCTATGTAAGCTCACATCATATGTTTATTTAATTCCTTGAGGTTTTAATATTTTTTCCTTAAATATTTGATCAATTTTCGTCCTCTTTATAAATATCAGCATTTGCCAATCACTTTTCATATTTATTCACATACAGTGTGATGCATTTCAGGTATTGGTTCTTCCAAGTTTTCTAAGGGAGATTATCCAACTCTTCTGTCAGAAACATGTTTTTATTCTAGATGTAGTGTTTTCAATTTGCATATCATCATTGTATATCAACAGTCCCGGTGGCTATCCTGTTTGTTTTCCTTGTTCAATATCACAAAAATATTACGGAAATTTATATGTAGTTGAGTCACAGTCAAAGAATGTTTAGTCAGCATTTCAGTCACAAAGAATAGTACAGATTCTTTTGTGTGCCTTTTTTTCAAACAAACCCACAATGGCTTATTCTGTAAATGTGTACCTTCTGGAACACTGTTTAGTCCTGAGCAAAATTTTATGATCAAGTTAGAAACTCCAGAAAACAGCTATTTATAATTGAAACCGCAACTTGAGTTGTCCACCAGTGTATGACTGCACTGTCTTAATTTAAGTCTATGTTCTTTCACAATGCTGTAACTATTTATTCATAAGGGAAAAGGGTTATGGTTCTCAAACATCTTCTCCACACAGTTAGAGTAACTGAATGGTGATGCATTTTCCACCTGAAGTTAGCCTTCTGTTACATTTTAATTTCCAATATCTGAAAGAAATTAGGTCTTTTGATGCAGTCCCAGGTTGCTTAGTCAGATGAAAAACCAAAGCTCCTCAGGTCTCTCATATAAATGCTGAAAACCTAATAAGTTAGCAAGAAATATCAGGCGATAACAAGTGAGGAATCTATTTTTAAAGCCACCATGCAAATAATTGTAATTCCTTTCAAATCTTAATTTCAAAATCCCTTATGAGATTTTTACTTTATATCTTGGTCAGCTTCTGATAAAGAATACAACACTGGACAACCAAATTTCAGTGTGTTAAATTTTCAGTGCCAGATATTGATTAGATTGTAAATAAAACCATGGTACTAGAAGAACAACTCTTTTCACCTATCACTATCTAATAAAGGAATTGGTGTTTGATAAAAAATTTTGTCTTTTCCACGCTATGTATAGGAAGATAAAGCTCTTTACTTTCCATTTTTATTATACACAAAAATACCAGTTCTCATATATTAATAAAAATGTGCTGCACTCTATTATACAAGTTCTAATAATAATATATGCAGATTAATGCAAAATTGACTGTGATAATGCTGATGGCAAATTTTATGAGAAAATATTAAAACTAGTAAAATATATTAAACCAAACTAAGCAAAATGTTCATAAGCATAGCAAATTCAGTGATTAATAGTCAGCAGGATTCTAGATTTCTATGTCACCACTTGGATTTTATGTGGTGTTACTAAGCAACAAAGGTTACTCTTCAGCAACACTTAGATGCAGCATTTGCAGTTTTAATCAAATCAGCTGCTAAGTGAACAGTATTTTTGTGTAATCTGTTTGTCAGTGATAGATAAACAGTACAAATAAATCAAATGTATGTTAATTTATCTTATATAGCATAATTATAACAAGTCTCATTTTGCTTAGGTAATGGACATTTCTAATGTTCATCTCTGATTATATAATCAATCTTATTGTGAACATCCTTGGTAACAGGAATAATTTAAGCAATATTTTACTTTTGCCTTCAAGCTCCAAAAAGTATTTACTCAAATGTCCTCAAATGATGATTAAAACTGTTATATTGATATCAAGATGAGAATAGTCCACATAAAAATTGCACTGTCAGAAGTATTTTTGTTGTTGTTGTTATTTAATATTTAGGTAAAAAAAAAAAAAAGAATACTATAAGACATTGTAAATTGTTTTTTAATTTTATCTTCTAATTCTCCCTGCGGTACTAACAGAGAACACTAGACAGGGTAATGTGCCAAATTATTGAAACATCCATCAATTCTGCTGCTTTTAAAAGTCCATGTTGATTTAAAAGTGGAAACAGCTACTCAACAAAAGCTTCTCTGTTCCAGGAAGCATAGACTGTAAACCACCAATTTGTATTAGCTACTAACTAAAAGAGAAAAGTTTGTTTCAGATAAAGCATGAGGCCTTTAAAGTTGAAAGCTCACAGAGGTGAACAATTTCTCTCAATCTGTATGCCACCATATGGATGGTTTTGCTGTCATATTAAAAGGATTCTTCAGAGAAAATTGCCGAATTCCAATTGAAAAAAAAAAAAAATAAAAAAAGATAAAGCCATATATACAGAATTTAAAGCCACATCAATTTAAATGCCTAATAGCATAAAAGACTGGACAAAAATAGGATGGTATGAAGAACAAAGAAGTTATATATGACATGCTGATATGCATAAGTTAGTGAAGATGATAAATTATCTTTCTCTGCTTTTGGAAGTTAATTTTTTTTGTAAATAGTAGTAGTAGTAGAAAGAATAGTAATGGTAACACTGCTGTTGTTGTTACACTTATTTTTAGAGAAGTTCTCATAAAAATTTATAAATAAAACTCCTCTAAGTCTTTGCCCTTCAGATATCATTCAGATAACATACAATTGTTAAGGAAGAGGGAGAGAAGGGAGAGAAGAGAGAGAATAAATAATGGGGTCAGTTCTACTGTATTTGCATGAAGAGTTAATTTGAAATCCATATGGCAGTCCATGGAGTACACAATCTAAGCCTTTAAAATATTGTCCCATGAGAATATTTAAGTAGCCCTTCTACACTGTAGGCGGTAAGATTGTACTTGAATACATTAGTTAATGTAATCTATTTTCTACCTAAGGGATATGTTGCTGGTTTATATTTTTACAGCATTAATTAGAGATGTCATTTGTGTCCTTATTGTTCCTGAGGTTGTGTGATGTCATTTGTTGCAGAGGAGAGATTCTGTTGGAGAGATATAGCAAATTAAAAAGCTCAAATGAAATGGGGAGGGAAAAAGGAACAGAAATGTTAAGATCCACAACATTTTAGATTCCAAAGGTGCTCTAAATTAGGAGTCAAGTAACTTTTCCACTCTCTAATTAATAGGGGTAGATAAGAACCTTTGGGAGCAAGGAGCTCATCTGGAGTTTTGGGGGAGTGTGAGCTTGATTGATAGGATTTTTCTGGACATGCCTATCTCGCTTTATTGAAAGACAGAGCCTCTGCCTCTGTATAAAAACTACAGATATCTAATGAAATTACCTAAGTGCAGTGGAAATAAGGCTGGCATGATTTTACTGGAATAAAAAGGTTTCCAAGATCATATTCTAAAGCAATATGGACTACTTCACATGGTTTGCATAAGCACTACCTGTTAATTTAACATGTGCAGGAAATTAGTGACAATGGACCTAATCTTGATTCCAGTAGATCTGCTTCCATGTTTGTTGTTATGTGCAATTTCAGTTAGTCTCCAGGAAATACTCTGGGCTGTAAATATTCCATGAGCATTGCCATTTGGACACTTATGTTTTTGCAGCCCTGGAAATATTTGTCTAGCTGTGGTCAATTAACACAAAGAAATCCTAATAAAAAAATCTTCCCCCAGGATGTAATAAATCATGTAAAAGAAAAATATTTTGCTAGTATTATATCTCCCTCTACTGGTAAAATATTAATTTCCTTATGATTAATTTCAAAAGCAGACTATAATTAAAAAAAACAATGCAACATGGTAGGTCCCTTTTGAAAACGGTCCCAGGATGAATATTTTAAAGAGACAAATAAGAATTAAGTATTCTTTCAAGACTGGATAATGCAGGAAGTTATGACAAGGGTTACTGATTTATTCAAGGGAGATTGATTCACATGGAAGGTAGACTGATATGCAGTGAGGGAGTCTAATGGAGTTATCTCAGTAATTTCCTTTAAAAATAGAATAGAAAATATGTAAATATGGAAGTCGCCTAAAAATGTTAATACTCCATGACAAGAAGGAAAAATAACAGGAAGTAAAGGTTATCTCCTGGTGCTCACTAACAATGTGAAACAATTAAAGCTGGTTAAATAATGTAAGCAGCAATGATTATTAAAACAAGTGATGGCTGTAAAAATAGACAACATTCACCAAATCTCTCAAAACGATTAAAAACCTCTACAGTTATGTAGTATTGATAATATGTATAGTAAATGTGTATTCAATAAAAAAACCCTCAACATTCTCAAAAATCCTTAAAACAAACAGATCAAGAAGACCTCCTGTATTATTGACTAGTAACACTGAACTCAAGAAGGACTTTTCATTCTCCCTAGGTTTTTGCTACACTTCTCCAAATATGTACAGAGGAGAAACTGTGGCACAGGATTCTTCAGCTTTTCTAGAACAAGGATGAACACATTTTCTGTATAAATTTTCCACCTAAAGCACTGGAAACTTAGTACCTGAAATCTCAAGTAAGGTTTTATTAAGATTTGCAGCCCGGAACCTGCTATAGGCAGTAAATTTTGCCTTTGTTTTAAAGCACAGCTAGAGCAGTTGGTTGAGCCATCATCTAGCTTTTATATAATACCTTTAGGACAACAGTTCTCTCTCTGGAGCCAGGAAGTTTTGTTTCTTGAATAGAAATAAATCTTTTCTCCTTCCCAGGAGAGTGCTGTAAAAAGTAGTAACCATACACAAAGTTGGTCCAAGTTACATTATAGGGGAATGTGTGATTTTTGTAATTTTGAGTAAAGTATTTTGGTCATGACAGTGCATGAACTAAACATTTTGTGACACAATGCTCTCATTCTTCATGACCTCCCTCTCTCATGATGATGGTATGATGGACATGACGGCACTGATCATGAATACATTTTTGCTGTGTTTTTTCCAGAAAGTTATTAAAAAAAAATTAAAGCTTTAATAATTAACCAAAGACAGTGAAATTATTTTAAAAAAAAAAAAAATCAGAAAGTCCAAATAAGCAAGAGAAAGAAAGAGGGAGAAAAAAAAGAAGGGAAGGAAGGGCAGTGGGGTGGAGAGACAAAGAGAAGACCAGAGGCAATGGGTACAAACTGAAACACAGGAGGTTCCATCTGAACAAAAGGAAACACTTTTTTACTGTGAGGGTCACCAAGTACTGGCAGAGGTTTCCCAGGGAGTTTGTGGAGTCTCTATCCTTGGAGATATTCACAAGCTGTCTGGGCACAGTCCTGGGCAATCTGCTTTAGGTGGCCCTGCCTGAGAAGGTGGTTTGACCAAGGTGACCTCTGGAGGTGCCTTACAGCCTCAGCCATTCTGTAATTCATGAAAATAAACGGAAGAGAAGGAAGGAAGGAAGGAAGGAAGGAAGGAAGGAAGGAAGGAAGGAAGGAAGGAAGGAAGGAAGGAAGGAAGGAAGGAAGGAAGGAAGGAAGGAAGGAAAAATGCTTTTAATATGAAAAAAGGGGGGGGGGGGGGGAAGCTATGCTGCCCCACTTTTGTATGCGGATAAAGGTGGTATTTAACCATGTGATCAGATGAATGTCCTTTATAAACTGTCAGTGTCAAAGTAAATTGATTCATTGCTCATGGTGTGCACTGTCAGCATTGATTGTTACCTTTTCTTTTCTTACTTGTCATTGAGATTAATAATGTTATTGGTGCGAATGCTTGCAGCGTTCTCCATGTCAGTCACTGAGGAAGTTGCTCTGCACAGGTAATTTCTCTGGATTTCTTTATAGCACTTCTTTGATTAGTTTTAATTGGTGGCAAGAGCACATTGTATCTCCTGACTACTCACATGTTAAATACTTCTAAAAGCTTGATGGTGTAGTCACTGAATACATGTCCATGATCAATGAAAAAGTTTCACTCTTTCATTTTTACTACCTTTTGTTTGTGTGCTTTTTTTCCTGAAGCATGGAAGAATGCAGTTGGCAGCTATTAGGAGACCCCAAAAAAAGAAATAATACTTTTGTATATACAGCACTAAATGAATCTTTCTTTTACTTCAATAATAAAGTGTAATTAACCAGATATAATTACAGAAAATAAACCCTACATGTTATAAATTATGAAGTCCTACTAGAAGTGAAGTTGGAGAAGATAACTGATTTTGATGCAATGGGAATCAGGTTAGAGACACTGATAGTAGACTAGTTCTCCATTGTTACTATTTTAATTAATTATGCTGAAAACAATCCAGAACTTGCTAACAAAATGTCATGATGATGCAAATCTCTGACATATTGCCAAAACAGAAGAGGACTGGAATGCTATCCAGGATGAAGTATATAACCCTGTATGTATAGTGGTCTAAATTAAACAGGAAAGATATAATTGTAGAAAGTGCAAAATCATGAATGTAGGGACTAAAACCCAGAATTTCTGCTATCAGCTAGGAGCTCAGCAGCTGCAAATATCACTGAAGCAGGAACCTGAATGTGTGAGATTATTCAGAACAGGAAAAACTAATGTGACCCCAGATAACAAGCTGTTTCCATTTGAGACAGAAAAAAATTAAAGCCTTAGTACAAAGGACCAGTGAGTATGTATCTGTGATACTTTCTGAAGTACTGTGTTTAATTCTAGTAGTACATGTTTAAAGAAGATAGTAACTAGCAAATATCATGCAATGATGCAGATGAAATGACTGGTAATTTGCTGAAAATAATAGCTACATTAACAGGTTTTGAGTTCGTTTATGGTTTTTTAACCGAGTGACACTAGTCAGCTAAATGTCTCATCGCCAGTGCTTTGGTTTCTACAATCATGTGACATTTTTTGATGAATACAGCCTATTGGGGAGTGATGGGATTCACCTGTCTAGAAAAGGCAGGAGAATCTTGACTAGCAGATTGGCTGACATAATTAATTGTACTTCAAGCTAACTTGGGGGATAGTGTCAAAAGCTGTGGCACCTGCATGTTCAAAAGCAGCTGGGTGGATGAGTGCACTTACGACAGTTGTCAGGAATGCTCCCCAGCCATTTCCAAATGCAAGAAACCTAAGTCCAGCCACCTCAAGTGTATGTATACCAATGCAGGTAGTCTGGGCAACAAACAGGAGGAAATGGAACACTGTGCCCGGTCTGAGAGTTACGATGTTACAGGAATCACAGAAACCTGGTGGGAAAATTCACATGACTGAAAGACCACAATGGATGGCTACAAACTGTTTCAGAAAGATAGGAAAGGAAAAAGAGAAGGTGGAGTTGCACTTTATGTAGAAGAGAAATTTGAGTGTATGGAGGGGAGCTATGGAGACCATGAAAGATCTATTGAATGCCTTTGGATCAGGATTAGAGGAATCTTATGCTAGGTATCCAGTCAGGATGATGAGGCCAATGAAAACTTATTTTGGCTGCTCAAGAACCTGGTCATCACGGGTGACTTCAATTACCCAGACATTGTTGGGAAAACAACACAGCAGTGCACAACTCATCCGTTGGGTTCCTGCAATTCATTGAGGACTGCTTCCTGCTACAGATGCTGGACATGCCAAATAGGAATAGCACATTGCTGGATTTACTGCTCACAGCCTGAGAAGACTTACTTGAGAACATAACTACCAATGATAGCTTTGGATACGGAGATCACAAGATTGTGGAGTTTAAGATCATGAAGATCAGCAATAGAACAAAGCGCCTGGATTTTGGAAGAGCTAACTTCAATGTGCTCAGAGCCCAGCCACAAGAGATTCTCTGGGAAGCATCCATGGAGGGCAAAGGAGCTTGTGAGTGCTGGGAGTTATTCAAGAACAGCCTCCTGGAAGCACAAGAACAGTCCATCCTCCACAAAAGAAAGGGAAGCAAGCAGAACAAGACTACCCTGTCTTAACAATGAACTTTTGGATGTGCTTCAAAGGTAAAAAGAACCATACTGGCTATGGAAAGGTGGCCAAGTAGCCATCAAGGACTACAAGAACCTTTCTAGGGCATGTAGAGACCCAGTCAGGAAGGCTAAGGCTCAGCTAGAACAAGACAGATGTCGAGAACAAGAAAGGGTTTTTCAGATACATGAGTTATGTGGTTTTGCCACAGCTGGCAGCTAAGTGCCATGCAGCTGCTTGCTCACTCCTCCCCACCCAAGGCAATGGGGAGGAGAATGGAAAAAAAATGAACTTGTGGGTTCAGATAAAGACAGTTTAATAGGATAACAAAGGAAGATGATGATGATGATAATAATAATAAAAACAACAATAACTAAAACAACAACAATGAAGTGATGCTTCTGAGCAGCAACTCTGCCTCCCAGCTAGCTTCCTCAGTTATATCCGGAGCATGATGCTCTATGGTAGGGAATATCCCTTTGGCCAGCCTGGGTCAGCTGTCCTGGCTGTGCTCTCCCAGCTTCTTGTGCCCCTGGCAGGGCGTGAGAAGCTGGGAAGTCCTTGGCTTAGTGTAGACACTACAATTACCTAGCAACAATTAAAAACATCAGTGTATTATCAACATTATTCTCATACTAAATCCAAAACACAGGACTAGACCTGGACAGGCTGGAAGAGTGGGCTAGAAAGAATTGTATGAACTTTAATAAAGACAAGTCCCTGCACCTGGGATGGAATAACCAAAGAGCCCAGTACAGGCTAGCATCCGTGTGGCTGGGAAGCAGCCTTGCTGAAAAAGACCTGGGGGTCCTGTTGGCCAACAAACTGAACATGAGTCAGCAATGTGCTGCTGCAACAACAAAGCCAAATCAGATACTAGGCTGCATCTGCAGGGGTATTATTAGCAAAAATGGAGATGTGATCATCCCACTGTGCTCAGTGCTTGCCAGACTGCACCTGGAGTATTGTGTTGAGTTCAGGTCTCCATAATTCAAGAGAGATGCAGACAGATGGGAGAGGTTCCAAAGGAGGGCCATTAAGATGGTCCAAGGGTTGGAGAACCTGCCTATAAGGAAAGATTGAATGTATTTTCTTCCTGGAGAAGAGAAGGCATGGGGAGACCTAATCACAGCGTTCCAGTATGTAAAGGGCAGATACAAAGTGGATGGAGGCTGTCTCTTCACAAGGAATCTCATGGAGAATACAAAGGGGCAACAGGTACAAGTTGCACCAGGAGAGGTTTCATATCAATATAAGAAAGAAATTTTTTGCAGTGAGAACAATCAATCACTTGAACAACCTCCTCAGGGATGTGGTAAAGTCCCCGTTGTTGGAGGTTTTCAAGATGCAATTGGACAGGGTGATAGATAATCTCATCTAGCCTCCCTTTCCCACAAAAAAAATGGACCAGGTGATCTTTTCAGGTCCCTTCTATGCTGCACTGTTCTATGATTCTTTTTCTTACCTTCTGTAAGGTAGGCCCATAGTAAGACAGATGAGAACTAACTTCTGAGATACTTAGAATTACTTAGGTTTTAGGGAATAAATTGATCTAAACAGTATCCTTGGAAGACTCCAGAAAAAAAACTGCATAAAAGCAACTACTTTTCAACTGAAAACAGATCAGTGAAAGAAATATGAGACATTGGACATGCAGATTTGTTGCATGGAATTAATCTGTCAGAAATGTTTACAGTATGGACACATTGCTCTAGGATGCCTTTGTAGTCAATGAAAAACAAGAAAGAAAAAAAACCCACAACAATACAAGGGCAGAATTCATCTGCATAATTTAGATTTCTATTTTAAGATGAGAGTCTAGAAGTGCCTATTTCTCTTCCATAATGATGAAGAACCCTTAAAGTTGCAAGCATAGACAAGAAACCTACACTGTAGAAAATTAGTTTTGGCCAAGTGAATCATCAGGTGAGTCTTTGATTGGTTGTGCAAAAAATACATCTTTTTCAAGAGAACTAAATGCAATGAGAGGAATAGTGGCCTTTCAAATTTCACCTTAGCATAAACAGAATAATTATTGTGGGGCTTTTTTTTCCTGACCTCTGTCATTTTTTAAAGATTTATCATTGTGCTGTTCAATTTGGAATGTTGTGTATCAATATTTCAATTGCTATTTGTCATGCCTTCAGTTTTGTTAAGTGTGGTTTCCAAGTAAGCGTTTATTTTCATGGTATATCCATCCCAAAGGGATGTTGTTCTTACACTGTCCTACTAGGCCATGCCAGGCAAGTGCACAGCTGCCAACACAAGGCTCTAGAGTATGTGAAATCTAGCACTATTTCTGCAGAATCTGCATATCCTAATTTTAGAGATAGTAGTGTAGGCAGTCAGGAGAGAAAAAAGTACTTTCCAGTGCATAGCTGGAATCGGGAAAGATCTGCTGGAAATGACAGAAAAGCCGGAAATACTCGAGTCTTGTGTGCCCTGAGAGAGTTTTTAAATAATACCCCTGCAATCTGGGCAACCTGTTACATGCATGTAAAAAAACTTAAACTAAAAAGATTGATGAGTATCTGTGGTGAGAATCAATCAGAGTAAAACAAAAGTAATAAATATTTAGTTACATTGTCTGCCAAATTCTGCTGCCTACTACAAGGTGCAAATATATTGCAAGGCAGGCATAATCTTGTTTACAACGAAGTCAGTGAGCAAACTGCGACACAAGCGGAGAGTTATACCACTGATGGCTGCTTCCTCAGTCTGAAAGAAAAAAAAAGCCCATAGAATCTTTAAGCTATAAATTTAGTGTAGACTTAACTGCACTAAATTAAAATTCACCATAAATAAAATTTGGCTATATATTCAGTGTAGTCTGCTATCAGTGAAAATCATTATTACAAAACATCAACAAAGATGAAGATCTGGCCAACCAGCTTAAAATTAAGAGTATAATTTGTAAAAAAAAATCTCATTCTCCACAGAGGAACAACCATAAAATTTTGATGTTTTTCAATAGGAGTTGTGCATAAAAATACAAGATCATATATGAAGCTATCAATATTTGATATTGATAGACATTTTTTCTGCTTATTGAAGGATTATTTAAATTGAAATAGTCTTTAATAGTAATAAATATGGTGAATACTTTCTGTTAATATCATCCTTTGTCAGTTTACTCCCATATTCTTTAGCAATATATATTTTTGTGCTTGTATGTGTATACATATACATATTTTTATATATATTTGCATACATTATATGCATACACACACACACACACACACACATATATAAACATTTACTCACAGCCAAACACTTTATTAGTATGCTGATGATTCTAAAAGACTTCTGTTTTGTTATTTCAATAAGTTGTCTATCAGAATCCTATAAATCTACAAAGATTAATGCTTATAATTGAGTAATGTTTAATGGTGATTATTTCATGCAAAGAATGTTTATTTCTAGTTTCATTTACTCGGAAAGGAGGGTAATGAGCCACCATTAAGACATCTGGATTCATGATGCTTGGAGCTGTTGTCAAGCACTGCTCTTCACAGTAGGGCATTTATTGAAACAAGAAATGCAAAATATCTGTCTAAAAATATGTCTCACCTGGAAAAAGAACTATATAATTAACCCTTACAATGTTGCCCACTGTTTTCTCACAAGTTGTGAATTGAAACGAATCAGTGTTCAAGGCGATATTTCAATTACACCTTTCATATCCAGTCAGCCAGGCACATTTTGGGGTCTGTGTGCATCCATGTTTGAATGTATGCGAACAAATACGTAAAATTAGACTGAAGTTAACACTGCACAATTAATTTAAATGAGGCCAAGATATAAGCAGAGTATGCATAGCAGTAAATTTGCTTAATGCTATCTTCAGCATTATATATGTTTCTGTGTTTGGCAAATTTACAGAAATAATACAGAAGTGAACAACTAGAAGGCCTGTCACAATAAAGTGTAAGCTGAATGATTTCAGTCAGTTACAACTAATCTATTACAGTTTTGCAAATATATCTGTGAGATAGGCAGCACTGTGAGTTAACCTAATTTACCTAGTTTTTCTCAATACACTTATAAGGAGCTATTAAATAGAGTATGATGTAAGAAGCCATTAATCTCAAATACCTAAAAGATATAAAACCAAGGACTCTGAAAGGATGTAAATGAATGTGAAAGGTTGTAAATGAATATAAAGGATGTAAATGAAGCAAAACAAACAAACAATCCCCCCCAAAACCCCCAAACAACCTCATATCCCCCAAAACTATCAGTTCATTTTCATTGCATTGAAAATACAAAACCTAGGAATGCCACGAGGTTCCCTAATTGGTCTGATTCTATGTCTTACGTTTTTAAGAGATCTAGAGATTAGGTTGGACAGATAAATGTCTGTCATAATTTGAAGGTGAAAAAATTGCATAGTTAGTGAAATCCAGGACCTAAGAGGTGCTAGAAGTATATTTTGAACAGATGCCAAATACAGTTTGATCAGTCATCCTCAGTCAAAGAAATCATCTGCTCTCACTTGAATAGTTACAACAGTTTTAAAGGATTTCAAAGTCTATATTTTAAATTTATTTAGACCAACTTGAAGATCTGCAATCACTTTCAAAAATGATGAATTTATACTAATATTATACATGTGTGAACAAGCTGTGAATTTTCTTTTGCCTTTTTTTTTTTTAAGAGAAAATTCCCTTGTCATGAAAAAAAAAAAGCATTAGCTGGTGAAAAAAATTTTTTTTTCTTCAAAACTTCTATTCTCAACATGAAAGCTCCTTAAGGGAAAACTTCTTTAGTTCAGGCTAAACTAGAACTATATTTAAAAATATAGCTATAATAGAAGTCAATAGGGATGTGTAATCAACATATATGATATATCAAAAATCAATAACAGATAAAGCCAATAGAAGATGTATTGTTTTGCTGGATCTGTTATTATGATAATCTCATTTTCACTCAGTTTCAAAAGTATTTGAAGTCAAAGACTTTTTAGATTCAGCTGTTATCTCCTAATGCATTGATTGCCAAAACCAGTAGAGAAACACCCACAGAAACACCACAGATTCCATAATTTCTGCAAAAATAAGCACTGAATGGTATGGACCCTATGCTAAAACATTCAATATGAAAATAAAAGTCTTCAATACAGAAGCATTCTTACTTCAGCAATTTATACCCACCAGGGTTATACCTGTAATAATGAGGGTTTTGTATTATTTTGTATTATCATAGAATCAGAGAATAGTTTGGATTGGAAGGGACCTATAAAGGTCATTTAGTCCAGTCGCCCTGAAATCAGCAGTGTCATCTTGAACCAGATCAATCCCACTATGTCATTGATGAAGGTGTTAAACAGTACCAGTCCCAATATGGACCCCTGAGGGATACCACTTGCCACTGATCTCTATCTGGACATTGAGCCATTGACCACTACTCTCTGGATGCAACCATCCAACCAATTCCTCATCCACTAAATAGTCCATCCATCAAATTCATCTCTCTCCAATTTAGAGAGAAAGATGTTGGGGGGAACCGTACCATAATCTTATATTGTAATTATATAATATATAATTGAGCAAGCATATAATCTTGAGCAAGATTGCAGATTGAGCAACATGCATATCTAGCATCACAAGCACCAGATCAGAACTAAGGCAAGAGTCAAGCAACTTGCTTATCTTGCAAAGAACTGGACAGGCATGATGGCTTGCATTTACTGAGTGACGCCTGGGGTGAGACGGAGGCCTCACAGCCTGATGTTGCTTCAGTAAAACCAGGTAAGACCACAGTGCCTCTGTACAGAGGGCCTCTGTTCTCCACTATTCCCCCCTTGATCAACAACACAACAAGCCTTGTTAAGAGCCAATTGGCACACCACATGATAATTGACTTAGTCCCGCTCCACCAAGAATATAAATCTGGCATTTAGAATCCTCCATTCTGAGGATGAGAACTCCAACTACCGGACAGGTTGACAGGCCTGGACCTCTTTCTTCCCCAAGCAGGAACGCCTCTTTGGTAAGACTTATGCCTCCAACTACGTTGGATGTTACCCCAGGAAAGTATTGTTAACAAAAGCGCTGAACTATTAACTCGAGCTCGATTTTTGCAGTAAGTGTATTTATGGCAATTCCGAACTTGTTATATCTGTCACCTTAATAAATTAACTATCTTTTCAACTTTGTGAAACTGTCTCAGTCCTTGAGAGGGCTCTGACAGGCAAATGTTGACGCTGATAAGTGGCTACCCACACAATCCTTTAGACATAAACTGTTGATGAAGCCTGGGACTAAGACTGGACCTAGCCGCACCTAGACTCCTCTCGAAAAAGGAGTTTAGAAAGCAAGGGGGTGCTTTCTGAACCTCGTGACTCAACAGAAGGGCCTCCCTCAGCCACATGTCAGACTCATGCTGTGTTCTAATGCAAAAGGTTGTCACTTAAGTCTAAATTAAAAGAAAAGCACTTTAGAAGCCTTTAGAAGTAAACATTAATGCTCTATTACATACCTTAGCTCTATGTGGAGAGTATAGGCAAAGCTAGGCACTTCAGAACGGAATCACTTGAAATGCTAAATGAAGACCTGACTAAAGCAATCCAACAGGAAAATGTTGAGGTTGGAAGCAAATATTTCACTCAGGCTTACATGTGCAATAAACAGTCTCAACCCTTCTATATTTTGTGGGAGAGAGTTTCACCCCATCAATATGTGTTCAGTCTAGCTGATCAAGGGACTAGATGAGATTTAAAATTCTTGTCAGGCTGAATTAAGAGTTCATAACTGAATTTCTCAATGCTTCTGAATGAAATGTTACTGTACATATGTAGACACAAAAACTTAAGGCATTTTAAAGTGACACAATTATCTTGGAATTGAGGTGATCATAATTTATTTATATAAGAAATACATATTTATATAACAGGGAAAAATTAATAACAAAATTAATTAACTGCTTCACTTCTTTCTACTTTTATCAGAAGGGAATGAAGCAATCAACTGACGCTATGCAGTGAGGATATCATTAGAAACATTTAATAGCTAAAAAAGAAAGGCACAGGAATCGATTTTATAAATTTAACTTATGTAAAAATCTTCCCAGGAATCCCAAACTTTGTGTAATTCCACTGAGATGAATTGGTACAGTAAAACGCATTTTAAAGGGCATTCTTGGAGTTTTGATGATTGCATCCAACAACATTCATCAAGCTATAGGAAAGAAAGTGATTCTTTCTGGTAAAAAATAAATCAGGTGATTCTTTATCTTAAAAATTACATGAGTTTCATACAACTCTTATGGTATCAAAAATGTGTTGATCTTTAATGATCAAATCACCAAAGGCCTTCTATTGTTGTGAAATAATACTCTTTTAAATTATTAAACTTGCATAAGTACTTGCTGATTAAAGATGGCTGGTCAGTTACTTAGGTTAGAGAGAGTCAGTCTAGATGCAGATTACATGGAACAAAATAGCACTTAAATTTAGCTCAACTAGAGAAAAAATGATCAGTGCTAAGGACAGCAAATGTTCACTGACTTTACTTCAAGAGAATGCATTTAACATCTAACATATCTGTATAGTAGTATAATTATGAACATTCACTAACAATAACTATTAGAAACAAGTGTCCAGAAGTATGTAATTTTCATTTAATTTTTTGCAGTATTTTATGAATGCTGAAGGTGCTAAATGAAGATAAAGTTTGGTCATTCTTACTTAGACTATTCTGTACCTGATTCTGAATTATCTTTTATTCCTACAGAGATTTGCATTAATTATAATTGCAGAATGCCTAAAGATTAAATTCTGAATCTCTTCCAGTGACATATGCATTTGATAGCATTACAAGTTTGAGATTTAATGGTCTTGGGAAGCTTAAATTGTATTAAACTTTTATTAACTAAGGATTTTCTCAGTGTAATTGAATAACTGAAAACACTCAAAGCTTACTTGAATGAACAGAAATTAAAACCATACAATAAACTGCAAAATAAATCTTAGATTTTACAGCAAAATAATATAACTTGAAATAGTGTTGACATTATTTGTACATTTTTCCACTAGTACATTTGTACCACCTTCAGCTGTTTTTTTCTGCAGAGACTTTTGTAGGAGATACCAGAATTAACCCAAAGACTTTTTATTCTTTATGGTTGGTTTTGTTTCTAGTTTCCATGAACCAGGACTTTTTAATATATCATAGCTACAGGCTGGGTGGAGAATGGATTGAAAGCAGCCCTGAGGAGAAGGGCTTGGGGGTGTTGATTGATGAGAAGCTCAACATGAGCCAGCAGTGTGCGCTAGCAGCCCAGAAAGCCAACCGTGTCCTGGGCTGCATCAAAAGAGGGGTGACCAGCAGGTCGAGGGAGGTTATCCTGCCCCTCTACTCCGCTCTTGTGAGACCCCACCTGGAGTACGGCATCCAGCTCTGGGGGCCCCAGTACAAGAGAGACATGGAGCTGTTGGAGCAAGTCCAGAGGAGGGCCACGAAGCTGATCAGAGGGCTGGAGCACCTCTCCTATGAGGACAGGCTGAGAGAGTTGGGGTTGTTCAGCCTGGAGAAGAGAAGGCTCAGGGGAGATCTAATTGTGGCTTACCAGTACCTGAAGGGGCCTACAGGAAAGATGGAGAGGGACTGTTTATCAGGGAGTGTAGTGACAGGACGAGGGGTAATGGGTTTAAGCTGAAGGAGTGTAGGTTTGGATTAGATATTAGGAAGAAATTCTTTACTGTGAGAGTGGTGAGGCACTGGAACAGGTTGTCCAGAGAGGTTGTGGATGCTCCCTCCCTGGAAGTGTTCAAGGCCAGGTTGGATGGGGCTTTGGGAAACCTGTTGTAGTGGAGAACTAGATGATCTTTGCGGTCCCTTCCAACCCAAACCATTCTATGATTCTATGATTCTATGAAAATGAAGTAGAGTTCTATATCATCATATGAATTCATGTGCTAATAGTATCTTAATACAATGAAGTACTTCAATTATTTCGTTACCTCCTATGGCAAAAATATAAAATTAGATTCCCTCAAGAAGTTAGAGAAGATCTATTTCTAAGAATTGGGGGGGTGGGCATTGTTTGGTTGGGTTTTTGTTTTGTTTATTTTCCCAAAAGAAAGCTAAATAAAGTATTTAGTAAAGTTGAAGATCAGAATGGTTTGTAAAATATAGTATTGGAATTTATACTGCAAAAGTCACCAGAAAGTAGAGTAGTTCTATACCATTAGATACCATAGGTAAAGAGAAAATAGCAATGAATTAATTTAAGAATATAGTGGGAGACTATATATATAAAAAACAAATACATATTTGTACATGATTAAAAATTAGTGGCTGGCTGAAAGGTATATAGTATTGATACTGAAAAAAGATAGTTGATGCTTCTGATATATGCTTGTAAGTCTATTTGTACTTTGAGTTATTTGTAATACTTTTATTACATAAAAACATAACAACACAAGGGACCAAGCTCTATGCATAACTCTTCTGAGACACCTGTATCATTCCAATAAATATAAAGGTCACCCATGAAGCTATGCTGGCCATATTAAGACAATTTTCTGGGGCTAGGTGCTTAATATCTAAACCAAGCTGCTTGGGAGAAATTAGTTTTACCTCATTTTAGACTAATTCAACATAGCACAATTCATCTGAGGAAATTTATATCTTAGACAAAATTATGTTGCATTTATTATTTGAATAGGTACCTAGACAGCTTGAGTAACTTAGTCTTAAACCTTTTATATCACAATTATCTTGTTCTCCCCTATTAAAGTTTTGAGTCACAGTTTATCTGCAGTCATATTGCCAGTTTTCACTGCATACATTTCCTTGCCCTCTATTTATTTTCACAAGCAGTCGCTCCTTGAAATATCTTTATAGGTAATGAAATTAAATTTTAGAGATCTGAAGTGTGCATGTTTGGCAATTTTTCATAATTTACACTTCTTTAATTCTTCATCTCCTGCTTTTCAGAGGTTTAAGCAAAGTTGGACATTAATTTCAGGAAGAACCAAAAGCATGACTGAGCAAACTAAGATCAGCTAATATCAGACCTAAAAAAGATATTAGATGTTAGAAAGAAATTCTTCACTGTGAGGGTGGTGAGGCACTGGAACAGGTTGCCCAGAGAGGTTGTAGATGCCCCCTCCCTGGAAGTGTTTAATACCAGGTTAGATGAGGCTTTGGGCAACGTGGTCTAGTGGGGGGTGTCCCTGCCTGCAGCAGGGGGGTTGGAACTAGATGATCTTTGAGGTCCCTTCCAACCCAAACCATTCTATGATTCTGTGATTCTGTGATTCTATGATTCTATGATATAAATTGTTTGAGAACCTTTCTGATAAAGTATACTTCTACACTGAAAAAATGCACCCTCAAGCACTCCCAAAGTACAACTACACTTAGATCAATTTGGTCTAAGCTGCAGACAAGAAGTGGAGAAGCAAAAAAGTTGAACTGAAAAAATTATAAATTTCATGATACCTAATACAAAAAACCAGCATACAAATGTCATTGGCCATATATTTTGTCAACTTTGTCACAGTAATGTAATAAGGCATTCTCTAATCTGCATAATACTTCTGTGGAATATACAAATTGTTTGGTGGAACAAACTATAAAGCTCTATATATATACCATGATGCAGTGTATCTGTCTAATTATTCATACAGTGTCATATGCATTTTATGTACTTCCATAGCCATATGTTTGAACTGACTCACAGACAGGCAAGAAGAATCATATTTGAACCACACTGAAAACTTTTGATCTCAGAATTCCTTACTCATTAACATATGAAGTTGTCTCTGGGAAGCATTTCAAGCCCTATGCAGATACTGTGAATATATTGTGAGTTGCAGAGTTCCAAAATGTCTGCAAAATGGGATGTAAGGCTAACCACAAGGCATATTGGAAATGGTCCCTGATAAATAAGTCTACTCAATATTCAAGAAAAAAGATGCTTGGTTTATGACTAGTAGATTTCTTTGACAATTCAAGAAACTTGGAAAAGTTAGTAGGAATAACAACTTAACTGTCAGACATGTAGCAATTTATATCCAGTGACACAGTTTGATGAATTCTCTTTTGATCATTCATCAAATTGCTACAATTCTTACTTATGCATAAACTGTATTGGGTCTGGCTGAGATGGAGTTAATTTTCCCCACAGCAGCCCTCACAGTGCTGTGCTGTGTACTGGTACTGAGCAAGGTGCTGGTAACACACCAGGGTTTTGGCTGCTGCTGAGCAGTGCTGGCACAGCACCAAGGCTGTCTCTAACAACATTGCCCTCCCTCACCAGTAGACTGGGGGTGGGCACAATCTTAGGAGGGGACGCAGCTGGGACAACTGACCCAAACTGACCACAGGGATATTCCATACCACATGACATCTGCTCAGCAGTAAGATGCTAAGAGAAAGGAAGAGAAAGGGAGGGCATTCGTTATTTACGACATTTGTCTTCCAGAGCAACTGCTATACGTACTGAAGCCCTGCTTCCTGGGAAGTGGCCTATTGGTGGGAAGTAGAGAATAAATCTTTTGTTTTCCTTTGCTTCCATGCATGACTCGTGCTTTATTAAACTGCCTTTATCTTGACCCACAAGAGTTTTTTTCCATCTTATTTTCTTCCCCTCTGTCCTGCTGAGGAGGGGAGTGATAGAGAGACTTGTTGAGAACCTAGCATTCACCCAAGGTCAACCCACCACACACACAAATATATGTATTTGTGCTTTTTGTGTATTAATGTGCTGTACTTAGCAATAACACAAACACTGCAATATGTCCTAAAAGAAGAGGACAGATCAAAAGTTATATTTGGAAATAAGCAGCTGAATGGAAAAGAAAGCAAATTTATTGTATTACATAAGTATTCCTCTGCTTTTCTCTTTCTAGTTTTATAAATTGCCTCTGTGAACTGTTTCAGCAGTGAAAACTGCTGGAGAGTTGTTCGTCATATTACCTAACCTAGAAATTAGAGCACTTCATAATACCAGAAAGCCCCCAACAGGAGCCACCTTATAAATATTTTGTAAAGCCTGAGCAATTTTTATTACCATAAATGCCACAGTGGAGTCACTAAGAATCCTTGGTGATGAACATAGAATAAAAGAAAAACTATCTGTTTTTACAGCTTGTTTGTAGGAATTGGAATACAACTGTACGGGAAGGTCCCTTAAGAATAAATCTCTTTAGTGATTTTAGTGAAGATCATTGGTATTTTCTTGCAACATGTTTTTTAATGAAAAATAAAGCTTTGGCAAAAATAATAATAAAAAATAATTCTGTTTATCATTTTAAAAAATTCATGTTGTGTACAAATGAAAGACCAAAAGAGATACTCAGATGCTAAATTCAGCATCCATGTCCACCTTTCACATCTCTGCATACAAATTACATATTCTAAGTTAATGTAAATCCTGACAGTTCTCCAGACATTGGTGGAACTATGTTGACTAAGCCTGGAGTTTTCAATCATGAAATAACAACTATGTTAAGAAAGCCTGTCTGGGATATCGTAAATGAATAGAAAGAACAGAGATATATTGGGAATTTAACATTGTCAGTAAAGCATAACTGAAGGACTGTTCTCAGCTTGGGTTCCCACTTTGGTTTAACCCTGTCCTGAATCTTGCTTGCACTGTGAAGGTTACCAACAAAACCAGTATGAGCAGTAGCAACAAAAGGAAATACATCTCTCAAATTTACCATTTTCCAGTTATATACTCCACATTATGAAGCCAGAAGCTTGTCTAACTCTGTGAGGAGCTGACGTGGTTTAGCCCCAGCCAACAGCTGAGCATCACGTGGCCGCTCACTCAGCCGTCCCCTGGTGCAATGGGGAGAACGGGAAAAACAAAGGCAAAGCCTCGTGATACGGGATAAGGACAGTTTACTGAGACAGCAAAGGGAGAGGGAAACAACAACAGTACTGATAACAGAATGTTCACAATGGGTGATAACAGAAAGCAATTTACCGATCTGAGGACCAATGCTAAGCCCACACTCAGACCATCCCAAAACTGCACCAAACCCACCCCTGCCCGACTGGCCCCCTTTTATGGTGAGCATGACGTCACATGGTATGGAATAGCCCCCATCCAGCTTGGCTCACCTGTCCTGGCTCCTTGTGAAAATTAACTCTGTCCTAGCCAGAACCAGGACAGGAGTATACGCCCATTTAATTTGTTTGGTCACAATTTACATGAACCTAAAGCATATTGTTAAAAGAACTGCTTAGGAGGATGTGATGCCATACCCAGTCCGTGGCAAACTAAATTTGCTGGAAATGTTTAGAAGGAAGAGACTGCCTCTTCCTTCAAGTAACTGTGCCTGTCCGGCAGGAAGTTCATGGAATGTCAGGACCCAGATGTAGCAGCAGGATGCTGGCAGTGTGCATTGACTCTTGGAGATGCCTACAGAACTACAGGTCTGTCTTTGGTAAGGAGCAGTTCTGAAGTCAAGTCTCAAGAGTGACAATGGGGCTGTGCTGCAATCCAGGCAAGCATTGAACTTGCTGAACAAGAAACTAGAGTAGACTAAAGGACCCAGAGTGCATCAGCTTTCTGGGAAAGACAGACATTAGTTTTGATGTCTTTCAGTTTAAGCTGTCTCACACAGATCTGAATTTTCCTTGTTCAGTTCATAAATCTGTAAGGCATTCCATAAGAATATGTATTATATATATCTGTTTGCATCAGGTTTCTCAGGCTTGTTCATCTTCAAACCTCCAGGGAAGCATGAGAGGGTAGATGCTTTCAGTTCTCTAGATACGTCTGGATAGCTTCTAGCTCAGTTTCCCTGAACTCTCCACATATCCATCCTTTCCACTGGCAGTGCAGGAAGACTGAGCTTCTCATGAGGTATGTGGCATCAGGTCCACAAACGTTTCGGCTCACGCACAATCTTTTCGTAACAGTTCCTCTCTGGGTCCTCCACAGGCTGCAGGATCTACTCCAGTGCCTGGTGCACCTCCTCCCCCTCCTTCTTCTCTCACCTTGGTGTTCACAGCGCTGTTTCTCACACTTTTTTTTTCCTCACTTCTCACATTGCCGTACAGGATTTTGCCCATTCTTAAATATTCTTTCCCAGAGGCACCATTTTCTTGGCTGGGGAGCTGAGCTGTGCCCTGCGGTGGGTGGGTTGGATCTGGCTGGAACCAGCTGTGTCCGGCACGGCGCAGCCCCGGCCTCTCCTCACAGAGGCCCCTGCAGCCCCCGCTGCTGCCCGCGCCCAGGCACCTGCACCCGGTGCAACTTGTGCTCCCCCATTTAATCCTTTAGATTTTCCACAAGGGTTTGGATGTGAGTTAAAATATAAGAATGTTTTTGGGTTTTTTCTTTTTTTTGTTGTTTTCATCTTATCTTCTGTGTGAATCTATCACTATTTGACTTATTTTTTTCCTTTACATGCACCGATATCTTACAGTTATGATGGTGTCAAGAACTGTGAGATTGCTGGCAAGAAACACACTCTTTGTGGGAGCGGGGCACACAGGTCATTCTTCAAAAGCTGCAAAAATCAAGTTAAGTATACAGTCTAATGGAGTTTAAAATAATTATATTAATCAGTTAAATAATTTGGCAAAAGGACCATTGGAAAATGGGGAACAGAAAGGGATGTCAGCAACAGGAAAGGTAATGAATCTGTTAGCCTTCACAGAGAGAGGGAAAGGCAGATGAGTATCACCTGTGGAAGACTGAGCAGCTCCCTGGGGCAAGATATGGACAAAATTGTCTGTAATAAAATTAGTAACTCTGCCGAGCCTATAAATGTTAGTATCTTTATATTGTAGGACTTCATTTTAAATTAGTAAGCACTGGTAAAAAGAGAGAGAAAGCTTTTCTAGCTCCCACATTAAACAAAGTGGTGTTGATGCTGATATTTAAAGTGTATTAAAATAAAGTGACATATATGATACTGGATTTCTTTTAACAATGAATATTTTTACTTTTTTTCCCCCTCAAATTCTCTTTGCGCTAATCTCTAATCATCCAAATTTCATTGCTTTATTCTGTCAAGACACTTTAATATAAGAAGCAGACTTGTCAGCAGTTAATGTAGTTTCTACGTATGACAACTGAAATTCTCTATAGTGAGATATAACATACAATATTGTACAAAAATCAATAAACTAAATATGTAGTGCTCCAAGGTTTCTGTCTGGCTATTAATTAATTGCCAGCAGAATGACAGATTGATGCTTGCTAAAATATATTCAATTTATGCTCTAAGATCTCAAAGAGTGCTGAGTAGGAAAAATACCAAGTAAAAATACCCAAGTCAGCATAAAAGCTTATTAGAAAGTTTTAAAAAAGATAGAAATACTGGTCAGCAGAATAAAAACTGCATTTCTATGTGATTTTGATCTTTTTAAACTAAGATTATTACAATGGAATTTAATAGGACACTATATAAAATACCATCTCACAGTTAACATGTCTACCCAGCGTATGCCTTAAACACTACAGAACTTAAACTGACTGGTAAGGCAGATTCTGTGTGTGTGTGTGGGGGATTTACTGGCTGGTGACAGGTCTCACAGGAGGGGCAGACAAGAGTGGAGCAGTGCTTGGGTCCCTGCAGCCAGTTCAGACTGCGAGTGGCCACATATAACCGATCCCTAGGGAGATCCAGTGACCAGGGTGTGCACTGGAAGTTTGCACATGGAGCGTAGTGCACTTTGCCCACTGTCAGGCTGCTGCCTACTCTGCTTGCCCGCAGGCTTAGGCTGCAATCCTGATGGTCACCCCAGCTAGGTGGTGGCCATGCAAGCTATGAGGCTCTAATAACAAGTGAATGTTGCAAACACCCGTCTTGACATGGACAGGGATGGGCTGATGATGACCAGGGAGTGTTGAACAAGAATGGAGCCTGCGGAGGCAGGGTAACGTCTTGTGGGACCACTCCTCTATTCCTGAAACACGTAAACAATGACCATCTGTGCTCTGTGTGCCATGTGCCTGTGACAGATCACCACTCACTTGGTCAGCCCGGGGGGAGGGGGGGGCAGTGAGATCCCCAGGACCCCCCCAACCCACCGACTCATTTCTAGAACATTTCTGAACATTCCTGAGCACATACTGCGCCTGCTCAGTGGTGACAGACCCCCGCCTATGGGGCGGGCACATTGGGTTATAAAAAGCAGAAACATAAATTTTTAGTGCGCACCCACCACCTGAAGACTACAACTACGAGCAGAGAGAATCTCTGGATCCAAGGGTGGTGATATCTTTTCTCTCTCTCTCTCTTTTCTTTCTCTCTTTCTTTTCCTCTCTTATCACTCTCTGTGTCTGTAACTTAATTGTTGGCACATTAGGGTAATACTGTCACATGTTTTGCTAAAATGTTACCTTTCATAGTTCTGCTAAATTTTAAGCATTGTTATGACCTTTGCCAAGCCTCTATCTTTTGTCGTTCCACTGAGTTTTAAGTAAATTTATGATTGGTTTGAACCTCTAAAGTAATTGTTGTTACTTCTGATTACCGTGCAGAGAATTAAAAAGTTAACCTCACCCTCACCCCCTGAGTGGGACAGGACACAAGCCTACCTGGAAGCTTGAGGTCTCCAGGGAATTAGAATTAGAAGGATGACATCTTTCAAAAGAATTACCATTTCATAAAACTACAAGGTGACTGTGACATGCTGAAACAAAATGGTGTCCACCTGCTGCAACTGCAGGGCTGAGGCTGAAACCCGAACAGAAACTCTACAGTCTAGCTGTACTGACATCTCCACCCGAACAGACGTCCCAAGGACTGAAATAGCTGTCCAGACCTTAGGTTGCATGCAGCTCCAGGTTGCATTCCACTCTTCAAACAAATAGCTATGTTACAAGAGGAACTCAACAGGCAGTGCAGTATCTGGGAATGTGAGTGGGAGATCAATACATGGTATTGTGCACTGTCCCAGGCTGAGGAACAGCCTGGCCTTAAGCCTGTGCAAGGAGAAGGTAAGCCTGAGTTCAACCTTGAGCTGGCTGACACAAATAACTCACAAGAGGAGTTACTGCTCAGGGCAGAAGGAAGAACCTTCCCCCTTGGCCTAAAGTGTCCCAACATAACAGATACAATGCTCTGAGGGTGATGAATGAAGAGCACATGAATAACGGAGGAGAATCCAGGAGAAGCTGACCATGCAAAGTTGATCCAACTACCCACCCACATTAGAACCAATGTCACCAGAAAAGTATGTAAAGTAATCATAGATTCCTTACTGAGAGGCACCAAAGCACTCATCGCCACCCAGACAATTTCTCTAGAGAAGTTTGCTGCCTACCAGGAGCTCACATTCCTGACATCACTGAGAGACTGCTGAGCATGGTGAACCCTATAGGTTATCATCCATTCCTACTGTTCCACGTAGGGCCCAATGGTACTACAATGGAGCGACTTAGTGTCAGAAGTATTGATTGATATTTTCACTTTGAGCTTATAAAGTAAAATTCAGGCATAATTTAGATTGCTTACCCTTTCAAAAGCACTTGTGCTGAAAATAATACATATCACTGGAATATTACAGACTTTCCAGATACAGATTGCCCGGAGAAGTTGTGGATGCCCCCTCCCTGGAAGCGTTTAAAGACAGGTTGGATGGGACTTTGAGCAACCTGGTCTAGTGGAAGGTGTCCCTGCCCATGGCAGGGGTGTTGGAACTAGATGAGCTTTAAGGTCCCTTCCAACTTTTCAAGTTCTATAATTCTATGATATGTGTAAGGCTCTGATAACAAGTGAATGTCACAAACATCCGTCTTGACCCAAGCAGGGATAAACTCATAATGAGGGAACGTCACAGCCATCCATCTTGACCAAGGACAGAACCTGCGGAGGCAGGATACTGTCTTGTGAGCCCATTCCCCTATTCCTGAAACATCTGGACAAAAGACCATCTGTGTCCTGTGTGTGCATGCCTGTGAAAGGCCATCACTCAGTCAACCCTGAAGTGTGGGGGGGATGACTGTGAGACCCCCCAAGACCCCCACAACCCACTGACTCATTTCTGGAACATTCCTGAGCACATACTGCACCTGCTCAATGATGACAGACCCCCGCCTATGGGGCGGGCACATTGGGTTATAAAAAGGGGAAACAAGTTTTTGGTGCGTGCCCGCCACCTGAGGACTACACTACGAACAGAGAAAATCGCTGGATCCAAGGGTGGTGATATCTTTTCTCTTCTCCTCTCTCTCTCTCTCTTTCTTTCTTTCCCTCTTTCTTTTCCTCTCCATCACTCTCTTTGTCTCTAACTTCATTTTCAGCACATTAGGGTAATATAGTTACAATTTTGCTAAGCCATTACCTTTCGTAGTTCTGCTAAGTTTTAAGTATTGTTATAACTTTTGACAAGCCTCTATCTTTTTTTGTAGTTCCACTGAGTTTTAAGTAAATTTGTGATTTGTTTGAACCTCTAGAGTAATTGTCGTTACACCTGATTACCGTGCAGAGAATTAAAAAGTTAACCTGACCCTCACCTACCGAGTGGCATGAGACAATATGAAGATATATTCTTTACCTAGGACACCTTCCCTTCCCTTGTTAATTGACAATTATATATGCTTTAGATCATTGTATTTTTAAATGTCTATTAATACATGTAGAAATAAGTTATTACAAGTGTAAGTCTGGATATCAAATAATTACTTTATTTCTGGGAGAACTGTTGAAAACACCAGAATACATTTGTGATAGTTTTAGATTAGTTTTAAAGAAATGTGATAGCATGTGCTATTTTGAAGTTATGAAGAACCATAGTCAATGGTGGAGTTCCCACTTCCTCCTTTATTGTTTGTGCCCAAATATTCCTTCCTTTATTTAACACTATTTTATTGGTTTTAACTTAATGTAATTTAAAAAAGCATTCTGCTTTTGATATTGCCTTCTATGAAAGTGAATGAATAAATAAGCAAAGGCAACAAAAAATTAGTGATATCTATACTACATCTCTTTGGAATACATGTTTTTTTTATAATGGACCAGACTAATGTATCACCAGAGCGACAGCTCTTATCACAGTTATTCTTATGATGTATTAATGTAGTATGTTGTCATAGTGCTGTCACTGTGATGATGTATTAGTATGCTACATCATCAGATTGATGGTGAAAACAAACTGTGCCCAAGACCAAAATCATTAAGAAGTTTCATTGTAGAATTCTCCAAGGCTCTATCTGTATATACATTTGTATATGTTTACAGAGAGAAAACTGTTACGATAGTTTAATGCTCCCACACCCTACCTGCTTTCTATTTCTACCCTTCTGTTTTATTCTCTTTTCTTTCCACTCAATTTATCCTTCCAGGTTACCTTTCCTTTCTCACCTTTCAGCCCGTATTGCTTCCACCTACTACCCTTTGCCTCTTTATCTTGATATTTGATAACACAGATCGAGGCTATAGTCTTCCTTGCTATTCACCTTCCATGTCCTCTCCTGTTCTGCTTTTCCACCAATACTTACACTGTTTCTCTATTTATTACTCTGGCTCTTATCCTTCTGCTGTTCTAGGCATTTCCTGCAGCACCTGTTACATCTTTCTGAAAATGGTGACCTCTGGCTTCTAAATTTGTATTTCATTTGGATTCTGTAATTGCCATAACATCTGGATTTTAGTGCCCTTTCCTGCATTATCTCCAACATATTTTCAGGCAAGGTGAGGTGAGGCAGGGTGGGAAGGGAAGGCCAGACAAGGCAAGGAAAGGCAAGGCAAGGCAAGGAAAAGCAAGTACTCTTCATAGTACCTGGTATGGGGCTATGTTTTGGATTTAATCTGAAAATAGTGTTGATATTACAGGGATGTTTTAGTTACTGCTGAATAGTGCTTACACAGAGTCAAGGCCCAGCAGGCTGGGGGTGCACAAGGAGTTGGGAGGGGACACAGCTGGGACAGCTGACCCCAACTGACCAAAGGGATATTCCATACCATATGATGTCATGCTCAGCAATAAATTCTGAGGGAAGAAGAAGGAAGGGGGGGGACATTTGGAGTTGCGGTGTTTGTTTTTCCGAGTAACCGCTACCCATGATGGATCCCTGTTTTCCTGGAGATGGCTGAACACCTGCCTGCTGATGGGAGGTGGTGTTGTGGTTTTACCCCAGCCGGCAGCTGAGCACCACGCAGCCACTCGTTCACTCCCCCCCCCCCCCCCATCAGGATGGGGAAGAGAATTGGAAAAGTTGAAGTGAGAAAACTCGTGGGTTGAGATAAAGACAGTTTAATAGGTAAAGCAAAAGCCGCGCGCACAAACAAAGCAAAGCAAGGAATTCATTCACCACTTCCCATGGGCAGGCAGGTGTTCAGCCATCTCCAGGAAACCAGGGCTCCATCACGTGTAATGGTGACTTGGGAAGACAAACGCCATCACTCCGAATGCTGCCGCCCCCGCCCCTCTTCCCCCAAGCTCCTTATAAACTGAGCATGACATCATATGGTATGGAATATCCCTTTGGTCAGTTTGGGTCACCTGTCCTGTCTGTGTCTCCTCCCAACTTCTTGTGCACCCCCAGCCATCCCGCTGGCAGGGCAGTACGAGAAGCAGAAAAGGCCTTGGCCCCGCGTAAACACCGCTCAACAATAAGTCCATAGAACAAAAACATCTCTATATTATCAATGCTGTCTCCAGCACAAATCCAAAACATATCCCCACACTAGCTACTATGAAGAAAATCAACCCTCTCAGCTGAAACCAGGACATGAATTCCTTGTTTTGGTTTGTTGGCGTGCATGGCTTTTGCTTTACTTATTCAACTGTCTTTATCTCAGCCCACGAGTTTTCTCACTTTTACTCTTCTGATTTTCTTCTCTATCCCACTGGGGCGGAAATGAATGTGCAGCTGTGTGAGGCTTCGTTGCTAGATGTGGTTAAACCACAACAGTTAACAAAATAGCTTTCTGATTGAAACTGAATATCAAATCAATCTCCCAAAAGATATGCTTAGAATGTTTGTATAACTTACTAGCAATGTTCTAGTAAGAGTGAAATAGGTAATGAATTTAAGAAAATCGCTAATACTACAACAGATACAGCTCCTTCTAGAACTATCTTTAGCTCAAGACTAAATCCATATATAACATTATTAATAAATAATATTTCATCAATATTTCATGTGAAATATTAATAATTAAAAATAAATAATTTGATTACAAATTTAACAAAATTAATTGCAGTAAAACATTTTTTTAACAAAAACCATTTAACTAACTCACATAAAAGTTATTAGGTTTAAAATAATTTTATTAACATGTACAGCTCAACAAAATGATCAAAAGAAGAGAAACACAGAAGAGATAGTACATTTTCTGAATATATTTCTGATGTTTTTCTCATGGAGTCATGCAGAAATTCTGCTAATGTAATTAAGCTGAGCAAATGAAAAAAAAAAAAAAAAAGTTCAGGAATAGTCCCCTGGAACAGAATAACACTCACATGGGGAATCGGATGTCCCTAACAGGACAGCCAGTTGCAGCCTATTGGCAACAGGATTTACAAGGGTCCTTGCAGTGGTTACTTCAACTGGGTCCAGAGAGATTCCTTTGTTTTTATTCCTCTCAGTTCTTAGAGTCCAGCTGGTCTGTGGTCCTGTGTGACCACCCACAAACATGCAATTTATTGCCATCGATACATAGTAGCTAGCTACAAAACATCTCTTAAGCATGTAAACTACATACAAAAGACGTTTCTGCTAAAAGTTGAATTTTAAAGGGCAACGATACAATGTTACTGTCACTAATACGAAAATCAAAATTATTCCATAGGGCTGATCTCATAGCTTTGAGTGCAAGGTCCATTCTTACTGAAAAAAAGCATCACTAAGGATGGCTAGACATCTGGTTCTGAGTCCAAAAGTGCTCAGTTTTATAGACAGTATTGAAGAATAAAGTAATGTGACAATATGAAGGACAGTAGATTACATTTTCATCCCCTTATACTGTAGCAAGTATAAAGATAAATAAAATTAGCAGAATTTTGCAGATGTAAATATAATCATAAAAATCATAAAATACATGTTTTCTATATATTGTATTTAAAATTATCATTCAAACAAACAAACAAAAATTGAGTAAAAATTTATATAACCAAGCATATTATTATCTTATTTTTCTGGTGAAGAGCACCCAGTGCTTTTGAACTAAATAATATAGTACACTGTGACAGTGTTACTTCTTCTTCCACTTATACTTGATTATAATTACTATACATTTGAATTTTTACAGTAAATAGATTGTATACAATTAATCATCTATGAAATGCATCACTGTGTTGCTTTTTTCTTATTAACTCTTTCTTCATTACTAAAATAAACGTGAAAAATGTCATATCTGAGAGAAAAATATCAGGCTGCACAGTTTGAATTCATTAGGATAGATAACTGATACTCATGACATACCAGAGCATAAAGAGAAGGGCTGAACAACCTAACATTGGTTAGAGGATAAAAGGTTACCAACACCATTTTAAAGTGTGTGGAAATGTAAAGCCTAGTCCTAATCTCATGATAATGCTTCTTTTTGAAGAGCAATTCTTCCACTTTTAGAGAGAACGTTGTTTCGCAGAATACAAAAAAATAATTTATTTTTTATAGATTCAGTGTCCATTCATAAAATCTCAAAGTGATCAAACATAAAGAATATGTAAATGTCCTTCTTTTCTGTAAGATGTCTGCCTACTCCCTACTAAAGGCAATATCTTCTATTTCTTATATTTCTTGCTCCTCTCAGTGATTTCTACTGCAAAGTCAAAACAGTAGAATAACTACACAGATGTTACAGCTCAAATCACAGAGCTGAAAAACAAACTCAAAGTTTAACTTGAATTCTCTTTGAATCCAGTTTTGATTCTTTTTGGTTTAAGTAGTGTGATGAAAAGTAACAAGGTGCAAGATATTAATCAGACATTCAGCTTTGTTAGGCAGAAATGCCTTTTGCTTATGCTACCATTTCTTAACTGTTTAATTACAGCCTGAACTAAAACTTGCTGCAGCCAATGAAAATGTTTAGTAGACTTTCAATCAGAACATAGGATGGCAAAGGAATGTTTTCCTAACTGTTTTTCCTATTTTTGGTGTTTCCTTGTATTTTCCAGTCTGTTTGTCAAATATTCTCAAATCTGGTCTAGCTATATTTTCATTCATATTTCAGATGGAGGAGGGGGAAAAACAACAGCACACAAACTGTAAGTATAAAACATTTCACCTGTAAACACAAAAATTAAATGAGAAAAAAGCATACAAAGACTACAGGCAATATATTGGGTGTTGTTTGATGTGGTATGAAGCATTCACTGATATTGAAGAATTTACTTAGGAAAGCTGTAAATAACAATGTAGTAGAACTTGGTGGCTAGCTCTAATGTTTTATTTTTCACTAGAACTCTATGCATTCTCTATCCCAACTAACTCTTTGGGGAAGTTAAGACCTGACAACATACACTCAGGTGTCAATGGTTCAGGGCATAACAAATGTTCCATTTTGTTTCCTTTTAATGGGTTCCAATGAAATGAGTATTAACTTTCAGAAGATTTTAAGCTTATTGGTTCTGCACCAGACATTTTTAAGAACATGCTTAAAGTAGATGAGATTTGTCTTTGCCTTGAAACACTGCTCCTAAAGATAGCATAAAATATGTTTGCATTGCCAGAAATTCAAAACTTGAATATATTCTTTATATGTTTTCATTCTCCAGGGCATTTTTGCTAAAATGAACCTCCTGAATATTTCTCAGCTGTTGTTTCCCCTCTGATTATCACCTGACATATTATCCAATATTAGCTAGATAGCTTAGATATGGCTAGAAGTGAAAATGTGGTTTAACCTTCCAGGCATGAAAGTGCGTAACTGTGTTTTTTGAATGGCAGTGTTCAGGCACACGTTCATTACTTTTGTCCCTAAAGATGAAAATGTACAAGAGTAAAGGTATCATATTTTCTACTATTCCTATATTTTATTTTGATCTTCTCTTTCCTTTTCCCTTGATATTGTGAACAGATTTACAGAGATTATAGAAGCCTAAATGAAGCCATTTTATTGCTGCTCCTCACTGCAATAAAGGATTTCCTAATAATAGTCTATTGTCTTTTCCATTATTCCAATTATTCGTGTAGAAAATACTGTACTAGTCCGGGAGATGGCTTTTATTATTTTGATTACAATTTTAGATTTCTAAGCCTTTTTATTTCAGTGTGCAGCAACACATTAGTCATAAACAGTCATCAGGAAGGCTTCAACAAAGCATACATTAGTAGATTCAAAATTAAACCTAGGTTCTCTATAGGGGAAAAAAGTCAATAAACTTTAAAGTTCATAGTTTTATTTAAAAAAAACCCAGAAACAAACATATGTTAGAATATACTTACATTTGAAATAGTATCAAGGAAAATGGAAGTCACCATCCAGAATATGCAAACAGGACCAAATTCTGGTCCTGGTACATTTACTGATAGTCCTATGTCCAAATAGGATTGATATGAAATGCCATGGGGCACATATTAACAAAAAATATAGTATATCCTGAGATGATATGGTCTCAATAAATTTAGTTAAATGAAAATTAGGGAATTTAGTGTAATTAAGCTACTTCCACTGTGGTGCTGACAATACAGACAGGAAGACTTGGGCTAACTGAATTTTACATTGCAGGATTTTGGCATCCCAAATGGCAGTTCAGAGCAGTCTACATGCTGAACCCCTCAGTGATCAGTCAGGAAGTTCAGTGTAGGCTGCATGAAGACACTAATTAGAAAGTGCTGAGGAAAAGGACAAGACGTAAGTTATACTTCTTGAGCACTTTATCCAGAACTATGGAAAGGTGTTTCTTTCTCTTTTGGGTTACAAGCCTAAAAGTAGACTTATACTTTTCTAAAAGTAACTGGGTATACACAGTGATAGGAAGGAGCAAAGTTGTGCTTATCTTTCATGTAATATCAAAGTAGTAAGAAGAGCTGCACACAAAGAGGATCATAGATACGCAATTACTTTCTTTCTTTTAGAGAATTTAAAACTCCTCTTTCACACTGGTTAAAAAAAAACCAAACAAACCAAACCCTCAGTTAGTCTAGAGATCAGGACCACAACCCAGATCTCTCTATTTTCAGTAAGATGCATTCTTCCAGGTTAAGTTTTTTTTACCCCTGGAATACGTTATGCTTTCTTCTGGCTGCTCTCCTGAATCTGTACGTCAGTGGTCAAACATAAAAGGAATGGCTGTACAGCATGATCAGCCATAACTACTGCCCTGAGGGAGTGGTGAAATTAGACCCTGGCCTTGAGAAGAACCAGAGAATCCGTATTTTTTTGCTCAAAAGGAATCTAGTCACATATCTGTTAGGTAAAGCTTTGCAGCGCTGTTGCTTCCTCTCAGCACCTACCTCCAGAAAGATGTAAATCTTGCTGAGATGAGGTTTATGTGATCATATGAGTTCTTAATTCAGATAAGCATCAAGATCCTAATTTTTGAAAGGAGTGTATCTGGTCTGATGGCAGATGTTTAGGGTGGGGATTTCTCTCAACTAATTTACATGTCTGAGGTAGGTATGTATTAACATAGAAATAGATGCCTGCAGAATGTTACTAATTTCCTCCTTTTTTATACTTCTATCAGTATTGGGTCTGGAAGGGATGAAGTTAACTTTCCCCATAGCAGCCCTCATAGTGCTGTGCTGTGTATTGGTAGCTAGAAAGGTCTTGATAACACAATAGTGTTCTGGCTGCTGCTGAGCAGTGCTGGCACAGCACCAAGGCTGTCTGTCCAACTTCCTACCACCGCCAAAGGCCAGTAGGCTGGGGGTGAGCAACAGATTGGGAGCAGGGGCTTTGAGGGGGGTCTGGTAGAGGTGTCAGTCTGGGAGAGGTGATCCAGACTGACTAAAGGGATATTCCATACCATACAATGTCATGCTCAACAATAAAAGCTAAGAGAAAGGAGGAGAAGGAGGACGAGGGGGACATTTGTTATTAAGGTGCTTGTCTTCCAAAGCAACCACCATGTATACTGAGGCCCTGTCTTCCAGGAAGTGACTGGACATTGCCAGCTGATGGAAAGTAGAGAATACTTTTTTTTTTTTTTTTTTTGCTTTACTTCTGCATGCAGCCTTTCCTTTTCTTCATTAAACTGCCTTAATCTAAACTGGTGAGTTTTTCATCTTATTTTCTCCACCTGTCCTGCTGAGGTCAAGGTCGATCCACCACACTGTCTTGAAGTGAGATGAAACTCATACTTTCTGTTTCTCTTTAATGGCCATGGGAGGGAACCTAGGAGGATTTAGTCAGCTATAACATATATATATATTATATTTCATCAGATAAATACATTCCTTTTTTTTTTATAATTCAAAAGATTTTTTAAAAGATAAGCAATATTCCAACCTTCCTGCTTTCTTTTTTAAGATAAACTAAAATGAAAGGAAACAAAAAGAGAACCAATTTAACCTTGAAAATGCAATTATTAGGATCATTATTTATAAATTCAAGACCATCTTACATCAAACAATACTGATTCTTACTATTTTCATTAGTTAAGACAGCTCAACTTGTGTATCTTATGAGGATTGACACAGTTTTTCAGTAACTGAGGCTGTTGCTACTTTTATGTACAAAACAACAAAATCCCCTTAGGAAAAAGTTAAGAAAGAAATATTTCCAATATATTGTTCCATCCATCATTATGCAAGGTTTTCCCTGAAAAAGTTATCTTCTACAGAAAAATCATTGATACTGTCCATGTAACTAAATCATTTCCGCATGACAGGACTTGACTCACATTTGCATTTACACAGCTTTTTTTTTTTTCCAGTGCAAGATCTTTTCAAAAACCAGAACAGTACCTATCACATTTGATCTCATGAAAGTTTCTTCCCTGAAAAGAGGTACAGTAATAAAACAACCAAGAGAAAAAGGAAGAAAATATTTTTATTTGTTCCTCAATAATATTACCTGTTATATAATGGGGGGGGGGGGGAAGTTGTTTAGTTTTTGAGAGAATACTTTGCCTCTGATAAAACAGTATGTTAGCTTGTGCTACAAGGGGAAATATTAAGGGGTTTGAATGATAATGATGCACAACATTGTAAAGTGTGGGGTTTATATCCTTACATTCTATTTTCTCTTGAACCGCGGCGGGTGGGGGGGGGAAATGCAACATATAATAGTTTTGGTTGGAATAGAGTTACTTTTCTCCTTAGTAGCTCATATGGTGCTATGTTGTGGATTTGTGACAAAAACCAGTGTTGGTAACACACTGATGTTATAGCTATTGCTGAGCAGTGCTTATACAGAGCCAAGGCCTTTTCTGCTTCTCACATCACCCCACCAGTGAGCAGGCTGGGGGTGCACAAGGAGTTGGGAGGGGACACAGACAGGACAGGTGACCCAAACTGACCAAAGGGATATTCCATACCGTATGATGTCATGCTCAGCAATAAAATCTGAGGGAAGAAGAAGGAAGGGGGGGACATTCAGAGTTGCGGTTGTTTTTCCGAGTAACCATTACGCGTGATGGATCCCTGTTTTCCTGGAGATGGCTGAACACCTGCCTGCCCATGGGAAGTGGTGAATGAATTCCTTGCTTTGCTTTGCTTGTGTGCGCGGCTTTTGCTTTACTTATTAAACTGTCTTTATCTCAACCCATGAGTTGTCTCACATTTATCTTTAGTATTCTCTCTTCCATCCAATATTGTACACCTGAGTCACTGTCATGTTAATGTTAATTTAAACTCACTTAGACTGTTTTAATTTTGCCCTTTTGCTTTACATAGTGTTCATATTTGTGAATAAGCTGCTTAAGCTCCTATAACAGTCAATGTAGTAATAAAACTAGCTCTTCATTTCATATTCAGCTGAACTTATTTGCCTTAACGTGCATGGTCTTGTGTCATTTAAGATGTCCTAGGATATAGGGGATCTCTGTCTGGGCTGGCAAATAAAGTGCCTATAAAATAATCATGCTCTCCTGTAGCAGTAGGTGGAGGTGAAGCATGAAACACCTGAGCATTTCAAATGGTACTAAGACATAAAGATTTAAGCACCTGAATTTCACCCCTAGATTACATTTAGACATTTAAATTGGAAAACTCTGGAGTTGAAGTCTACACTATTTAGTTTCTTCTTATAAAAAACAATAATTAGGTATTTCTTCCCACTTTTATTCCTTAGTAATAATTTGAATTCATTAATAAATATATATGCATGAAAGTACTCTCCCTTAGGATCTTTGGAATTCAGCAATAAATAAATATTCATGGTATTGCTCTCCCTTTCCTAAAGGATGACACCTGAAAGTAAAACACATTTATTTTTAATGGAATACATGCTCTAAATTACTCTAGTTCAAGAAAAGGGACTTTCATGAGTACAGTTGCTGTCCTTTAAGCTGTTAATTGCTCAAGGTTATGACATGATAGTAATTATTTAGTAATTATCTTTTTCCAGTATTCTAGATACTGAAAACCTGCTTGTTTTCAGGAATACAATACTCATGTGGATAGACATTTATGTGAATCATTTTAATTGTGAACAGAAAATATTTGCTTAGGAATAAGAAACCACATAGCTGTGTTAATGCTTTGTTGTTTATTGTATGTAATAAATGAATGATAATGCTTCCATAAAAACATTAATAGAAATAAATTTTAATGTAAATCCATGCTTATTTCTCATGATAATGTGATCTAGTCTTTGATACCTTCTGTGTTTTAGAAACATTATTCAGCAGCAGTTGACCTTATTAAGATAATTTCAAAATGAGTTTATTATTTAATATAATGTTTAGCAGTTTGGACTAAAAGATGTCTTCCAGTGTGAGATTTATAAAAGTTTAACTTTGTCATCTCACATTTCTACTCATGTTTGGGAGTACTGAAAAGTTACTATTTATGTTCAAAAAATCAATCAAAGACATAATTAAAACAAAATTTTTATTATTTTTTTAAATTTGAAATACTTTAATATTTTCTAGATTAAATTTTAGGTATAAAAATTTAGATAGATAATGGACAAGCTCTTTTTTTTTAGCTACATCTTTGTGAATCCTGAACATTTCACAGCAGACTTAAGAACATACAGATTGTTCACTTTTGTTCTTCTGTTTTAGAATTCTTCATGTTTCTCTCATAAGATAAGATATATATTTAAGTCTTATAGGATGGTTCTACAAAGTCCTTACATGACATAGAAGTGCAAAATTATTACAGGTAAATTGGTTGCTAAATTTTGATTCTCAAATGCTTTTCAAGATGTATTAAGACTCCATCTTTTATTGAAAGATATAACATCAATGTTGCAATCAAATTATATAAAAATAACATTGACACTTCCAAGCCCTTTGAGGAGAGCTGTGAAAGCAAAACCAAAGTGAATAAAGAACTACAGTACCATGGAAAAGCAACCTGCAGTTATTCCTTTTCAAAAATTTACAATATTATTCCATGTTACATTTCTAATAAAACTTTTTACCAGAACTGTAAGGGAAGTGTTTTACAAGTTGTCCAAACAAGTGGAAATCTATTTTGCAAATATAACTTAGTAAGTCAGTTAACATTGGTAAGATTGCAAAGCATTGCTCTGACCAGCAGTCTGTTGGAAGAGAAGCCTTTTTGATATTTCGGCTTGCAATTTATCCCTTTTCTCTCTGTGTTTTTGTTGGGGTTTTTTGTTTGTTTTGTTTTGTTTTGTTGTTTTTTTCCCCTACATACTTTGAGGAATAGTTTGAAATCATGTTCTGCTAAACTATGCAGGCACAGGATTCAGATTCTGTATAAAATGTTTGTTTCTTTCTTAACTTAAAACTGGCTGTGGTTTCACTTCTTTTAGAGTAATTTTATTTTAAAGAATGTCTATATACCTTTACATTATTACTTTAGCATAGTATTTTCTTGAAGAAGTTTAGCCCCTCTTGTAGTAGAAAAATTAAAAGGATTCAGTTCAAGTTCCTCTCTTTCATATTACATAAATGAATTGACCCTGTGTGATTGATAAGACTTTTCATATAAATTCAGGATTAAACCTGAAAAACTGAATTGAGATTAATTTTATAAATATTTTTACATTAAAATAATATTGGTTTTTTACATTAAAATATTAGAAACCAGTAGTGACATCAGCTTTACAGATTGCCACTTTACAGTGGCAAGGAATAAAATAAAATTAAGGGGGAAAAATGCAATTAATACTTTTTTATGAAAAACAATTCAAGGATTTTTTTGTGGTTCTTTTCTACCTTTTATTTTTTAAATTTATTTTGGAAATAATTTTATTTTAATGTCATTTCACATTATTTCACAAAACTGCAAAATTGCTATTACATTCTGCAGTTTTGCTATTTGTTACTGTCAAAGTATAATAAAGTGCTTTCACATTGTATTTCTTTTAGTTTATATATTAAAGCATTATGAATAGCCAGCAGTCACTGTTTCTATCAAAGTGGAAGATTAAATGTTTAAATTACAGCAATTCTTAATGTCTAGAATAAGATAATAAAATGTCAGTAGTAGGACAGATGAAAAATTTCTTACAGATCATGAAATACAGAAAAAACCATACTGTATTAAAAATGACAAAAAGTTAAAATAATAATTTGAAATCCAAATTTTAATGCTTAATATTGTTAGAGGAAAATATATCATTCGGTATCCAACAACCTGAGAGAGATGAGACAACCTGCTGCAGCTCCATACCCCCAGGTCAAACCCATAGTGAGGCTGAAAATTCCCAGCAGGCACAAGCACACAGAGCACACACCGCTCACATACACATACATACATACATACATGGGCAAATGTATGTATGGCAAAAAGATCACAGACATTCATTCAGAGCACTCACATGAACACAAACAGCACCAATGGCCTCATCCTGCTCCCTTTGGTTGAGCAAGATGGTGGTCGAATGGTGAGAATGTACATTTTGTCATGGTGTAACCCCAGTTGGTAACTGAGCACCACGCAGCTGCTCGCTCACTCCTCCTCCTCTCGAGGGGATGGGGAGGAGAATGGAACAAAACAACTTCATGGGTTGAAATAAAGACAGTTTAATAGGATAACAAAAGAAGACAACAACAATAATAATAGAAATAACAATAATGACAATAAGAATATGTAAAACAAGTGATGCACAAATGTAATTGCTCACTACATACAGAAGGAAAAAAAACCACAATCTGATGCCCAGTCTGTTTCCGAGCAGTGATCCCGCCTCCCGGCTAGCCTGCCCAGTTCTATCCGGAGCATGACGCTCTATGGTAGGGAATATCCCTTTGGCCAGCCTGGTCAGCTGTCCTGGCTGTGCTCTCCCAGCTTCTTGTGCCCCTGGCAGGGCGTGAGAAGCTGAGCAGTCCTTGGCTTTTCTACAACAAATAGCAACAACTAAAACCATCAGTGTGTTACCAACATTATTCTCATACAAAATCCAAACCACAGCACTATAGCACTACTAGAAAGAAAATTAACTCTACCTCAGCCGAAACCAGGACAATTTATAAGTATGCATGTATGCATGTACAAGGTGGACCGCTCCAGCAGCTGGGCTCAGACATTCAGTCTGCTCAGCAGCTGCCCCTGGATCCCAGTCTGTCCAGTTGCTGCCACCTGAACATAGGAGCCATCAAAGCCATAGCCCCACTCCAGCTGATTAAGACCCCATCATTCACACTCACCCCTTCTCCCCGCCACCGCCCCAAGCTGTCCAAGACTCCTGCAGTACCACAGGCAGCCCCCTGGTGTGCTCACACACGGATACTTTCACAGCCAGAGCTGACCCTTTGAGACACACACACTCCCAGGTCAATTCACCTGCTCACTGGCTTGTTCAACCTGATCTTCACTTGGGAGCACACACTTGCTCGCACACCTGCACTCCCTCCAGTTGCTGGCAACACAGACTCCCATACACACACATGCACATGGATAAGAGCCCCTTACTGGAAAATAGCTGATAGTGGACTTCAAAAAGGCTAAACCACATCCAGCCCGTGGTCTGACTCACATCCCCATACACACAGGACAGAAAGCCCTCACTCAAAGACGAGTTATTCCCTTATCCCTCTATTTCCCACAACTGTTCCACCCCAAACCATTTAACCCCCTCCCTTTTCCTGCCTTTGTTACCTTCCCTAAACCTCCCATAAAGAGTCCTGCGCAGTCCCAAAATGCTCTTTCTCTGCATCTTGTAATGGGTCCCTCACTCCTAGGCAGCAACCTCCATTAGTCCGAAAGGTGTTCTGGAGAACTTCTTCCCTTGACTCTTCCTGATGAGTTTCATGCTTGGACACTGGAGCTGAGGGTCTCCTGGGACAGCCCTGGGAAGAGTGTGGACAAGGTGTCCTTTTCTCTGAGACCTCAGTTTGTGTTCCCACTTGTCTTTGTGTCTCCCTGTGTTCCTCTGAGCTTGTGAAGATGGGTTTTTGATGGGCTGATGGCCCCTGTGATGGGCCTGGGAATAGCCAGGCAGGGCTATTTTGGGGGTCCTTACCTGCTATGGTCTCTCTGTGTTCCTTTGTGGGTGTGGAGACAAGATTTTTTTATCACATAATCTGCCACATATGTTTCTAGAAAAATAAATTTTCAATTTCACTTTAAATGAAAAAAAAGGTAAGCTTCTTCCACAAAATCCCTGTCTTTTTACCAGATCTGGGTATAAATAATTATTTTGGGATATTATATGGAAGCTGAATTTATTCTGAAGATTCCTTTGGGCACTGAAGTGAATGGCAGCAGAGACAGTAATTAGTAGACAGTATACCACCACTTTTGACAATCTGAAGCATGACTCAAACATTGTTAGAAGCCTCAAGGACTGGGAGAAATAAATCATATCAAATAAAAGAAAAAAAACAGTGTAGATAGCAGCTGTGGAAAAACATATATAGAAAGGCTTATTTCAATTAGAATCACACAGATGAAAGCGAGAAAGGTTGGCTCTCTTGCAATTCAAAAGATATGAGCTTAAACAACCTCAGTCACCTGTGAAGTACTAAAAGATAACTGAAAAGCAAATTTCCAAGAGAAACATCTGTAGTAGAACATCCATGGAGTCAATTTCAAGACTTCAGCTTGTATATCTAAAATGGTAAAATTAATATAGCCTTACACAAATAAACATAGATGAAAACCTTAATAGGAAATATGTGGATTGACACAGATTGATATGATGGGTGAAGGATGCGTGCAGTTCTGGCTTCGTGTGTTCATTGGAAGATATTGCGTCAGAGGTGGGTGTCAAACAGCAGCTTTTATATAACACATTTTGCAGACCTACAACATCAATAATGTTTTATCAAGTTACATTTGAGAAAGTAATGATGTCAATAGAAAAATCGAGTTAGAAAAAAAGCTGAGATCAAAATGTTAGACCTAGTCAAGCACATTTTACAATCATGAACAGGAAGTACTAATTTTTTAGTATTTGATTAATTAGACATTTATACGTTATAAGTCATGATGATGAACAGATTCGAACTTGCACTCTGTTCTACTCTGTTTATAAAATAACTGTCTAGTTATTTTATGAAAAAAATCTCATCCAATGCTACGCTTCCAGGAAAAGGTTTGCTTCTGCCTGTGGCACGACTGCTTACCCTTATCTACTCATAGAAGGAAGCCTTTTAAACTTGAGAACTTATTTTTCTTAGAAAAAAGGGAAAGTTAAAGAAAGAAGGAAGAAATCTTTTCAAAGGCAGCAAAAATGCAAAATATATTTAGTAGGTCTGCAGATATGTATAAATATACACGAAGCACATCATTGAAGAAAAATGGCAGTATCAAAATGTTGTGAGACAATATTACATTTTGGTCACTAGCCAATCTAATCTGGTATATTTAATATATATATTACTTAGGTAATTCTTCTTAAAAAGGAATTAAACATTATGTAGGTAATGTCATTTACACAAGAGGAAGTAGATCCTACTTGTAGTCACCCTCATCCAATATTGATGCCACACATGAGGTCCAACTCCCAGAGTGGGCACAGACCACGCTGGCCAACAAGGGAAAACTCAAGAGATGGAGCTAAGGAAGTCCTGTGTGCAAACAGACCATGAGGCTGACTGTACTATGGTTGGTTTGTGACTACAAAGGGTGTACTTTAGAACTCTTATCTAGAAAAAGCCAGCTAGGAGTCAGCTCGGAAAGTTACTCATCTGCACTTCCAGCTGTTAGTCATAGCTTTCAGCTGAGACTGGTGATTGACTGTGTCAGTACTTCAATCTATTTCAAATAAAATCAGATTCATTTAAACTAGCATTGAAATGAGTTGCAGCTCTGCCTGAGGGAATACAAACCTGTATGTGCATATGCCTTGTATGCCAAGCATCAGATAGGATGAGATATTAATGGAAAATATTTTCCTTTAATGTTCCACTTGTCCTAACTTACTTGTCTAGTGCTTAAGGCACTCACTATAGGGGAAAGAAATCTTTGGAGTGAGTATGTGTATTTCATTCAATATCTGTCAAGAATAAAAATTAAACAAAAAAATGGTAGAACAAACTATTGTTTGTTTAAAACAGGAAGACAGACTTTGTGCAAGTGAATATCCTGAACATAAGGCTGAAGAGTCTCACTTTCACTTTCTAAGGACTTTTTTTTTTTCAATTTTTGCTATAGGTGTGAAGTACACTTACTTTGGTGGGAGAAACTGAGGCTTTTTGTCCTGCCTTGTTTTACCTAGAGTGGTCTGTGGACTAGTACTTAAAGTACAGTGATAAGAAGGGGGAGCTTTAAGATTAGAAAAGATTTAGCAGATCTCCCATGTTTTTGATGAGTTCTCTAACCTGTGAGATATTTTCTAAAAGAAATAAATATCACTATTTCTTTGTTTAGTTTATTTATGGAGAAAAATGAAAAGTACTTCCTTCAGAAGAAGGGACTTAAGAAGAAAATTCAAAATGGGGATTAGGTACAAGCTGGCCAGCTTTGTAAGGAGAGCTTTAAACTAGATTTAGTCGGGGGACAGGATAGAGTTTTGAGTAACAGAGAAGAGCCAGGGGCTGCTGATGTATTAGGAATCAACAGGGAAATACAATTGTGAAATGCCTCAAAGAAATTAGGGTGTGTTCCTCTGAAAAGGTGACACAGTTGATAGCCCAACTGTAGTACCCCTATACCAATGCACACAGCAAGGGTAACAAACAGGAGGAGCTGGAAGCCACTATGGAGCTAGAAAGCTATGATCTAGTTGCTATTGCTGAAACGTGGTGGGACAAATCGCATGACTGGAGCACTGCAATTGACAGCTATAAGCTGTTCAGAAAGGACAGGCAAGGAAGGAGGGACAGGAGGGTTCTCCTCTCTGAAAAAACAATATGGATTGACTGCACAGAGCTATCTTTGAAAAACAGTGATATACACGTTGAGAGCTTATGGGTAAAAATTAGGGGCCAAGCCAACAAAGGACACATTATGGCTGGTGTTTACTAAAGGCTGTCTGACCAAAGGGAGCCCATAGATTAAGCTTTCTTACTTGAACTACAAGAAGCATCATGCTTGCATGCATTGCTCTGATCCTGCTGGAGGACTTCAACCACCCTGACATCTGCTGGAAAGCAGCACAGCAAGCTGCAAGTGGCCCAGCAGACTCCTGGAGTGCATTGAGTAAACTTTCTTAATCCAGGTGATAGGCAGCCCCACTAGAGGATAAGCATTTCTTGGCCTGTTGCTCACCAACACAGATGAACTAATTAGAGGGGTCAAGACTGGTGGCAGCCTGGGCTGCAGTTAGAATGCCCTGGTGAAATTCACAGTCTTGAGTGATACGAGCCAGGTGAAAAATGAAGTCAAGACCCTGTATTTTAGGAGACTGAACTTTCAGTTGTTTAAGGAATTAACGGACAGGACTCCCTGGGAAACTGCCCTCAGGGATAAAGGAACTGAACAAAGCTGGCTGTTTGTTAAGGATATTTTTCTTAGAATGCAAGAGCTCTAATAAAATAATAAATAATAATATGAATAATTATGAATAATTAAAATTAAAATAATAAACAATTAAATATGACTATAGAAAAGAATAGTACATATACACATGATAAAATAGCAGGTCAGGTAATTGGGAATATTTTCTTTTTAATATTAGAGTTGTGTAATATTTTCTTCTTACCTACAAGGAAAACTTACAAATTGTTATTTTCCAAAACATTCTGATACAGGAATTGTTACCATAACGCTCTAAAACAGAACTTTTTGTTTCCCTCTTTGACTACTAAGTTTTTGAGTAAGACATTAAGGCTCTGTTTTAGAGAAATTTCTATTGGTACATATATATATTGAATAAAATCTGTTCATAAAATAAATTTTGAAAATTCTGAAGTACTTAATCCTCTCATTTTTACCCTTACACACCAGCTAGTCAAAGTGAAAAAAAACCCCAAAACATTTCTCTGTATTCTCAACACGGATATTTTTCTCTGCAAGCTGAGGGGGAACATTCAAGAAGTACAGGACATCTTTCTCCTTCATTCCTGTATTGGTGAACATTTGGGATTATATGCCCAGATCTAGGACACCAGAATCTCATTGTGGAAAATATCAGGGATCCTACATCTCCCAGAAATGATGAAAACCAAGGACATTTAAAATCTAAGACACATCATCCTTTACTTATACACCTGCTATAAAGGAAGTCAAATGATCTTGATTTCCTTTACTGTTCTGTCACAGTAACTTCATTAACGTACTAGTACAAAAAAATTACATTCTCTGTGGTAATTTTTTGTGAGTTACCAAAAAGCAAACTGTCAATAGCTGTCAATATAACATTCATCTTGAAGATGAATGAAAGCAATATGTTAGTGCTATATCCCTAGCTTTTAAAACAGCAGCAAATATGTTCCTAGATTTGCTATTCATCCTAAGTATACACAGGGTTTTTGCAGAAGTAATATAGCAAATATAAAAAATGGAAAAACATGGTTTAACATGTAAGTATGTGAAGGATATTACAATTCTCTGTGCTGTGAACAAAAGCAAAATTTTAAGTGGAAAGCATGTGAACTCATCCTTCTTTTTCAACATAGCTACCCATAATATGTATTTTCAAAATTGACAAGAGTTTAATTAGTAATATAATGGCAACATCAGAACAACCATATATGGCAGATACTAGCAGATCTTCTAGGTAGAAGCTAGTTCTGTTACTTGCAGTAGCATTTTTTTGGAAATTATGATTTTATTCTGCTTCTCTGTGGCAAGGTTCTTAAAGTCCTTCACAGTACAGAACTGGTTACACTGAGTCACCTGGGAAGAGATCCAGACTTCCTACTTCGTGGGATCTTAACTACAGGTGTCAAGTGAGACAATCTTCCTAAATTCTTAAATGCCTTTCACAGTCAGCGAACAGAGCTTGATGCCTCTGAAATACTCCTAACAGAACAAATGTTCTTCTACAGACTTTGAAAATACTGTTTACCTCTACTGGTTATAAAAACATTTAACACTACAACAGCCCTTACAAGCTGATATGCACTGTCATGGCTTCTGAAGTTCTCGCTGATTATTCAAATTGCTTTCTGTTCAGACCACACCACAGTTCTCATCTAAGTGGACAAAAATCCTAAATATTTTATTTGGATTATGACCGAAATATGTAAGGGACATACAAATAAGATTGACTGATAGCATCCTTCATATGTATTAACCAGATAGCATTTTTACAGTGTAAAAATGGAAAATGACATTATGGGGTTTGGCAGGATTAGGAAGAAATTATATAAGATAACAAAATGATATGGTAGCAAAAAGTTGCAGCTTTTGCTAATGTCATGTCTATTGATTCATTCTTTAACACTAAGGGAAATAAATTACCACAGTGCGTGGTATTTCTGATTCCATACTAGGCAGCAGAAGAATGTCAGGAGGGCATGGTAAAAATGGGGGTTAGATAGCTAGTAGAGAGCTAGTTTATGGTGATCTATAAATAAATGAGGCTTTTGAGATGGAACCCTTATTTCTTCACATTTTCTATTTCCTTTGATATAGTACTGCCAGTAAACATGATATTTTAGAGCTGTGGTTTGGGGGGGGGGGGGTGTGTTCTTTTTTTTTTTTTTTTTCCTGAGGATCAGCTGGACTTCATGGGAGGCAGTCCTGAAGGGCAAAGGAGTCCAGGAAGGCTGGATATTCTTCAAGAAAGAAATCTTAAAGGTACAGGAGCAGGCCGTCCCCATGTGCTGAAAGACGCATTGCCCAGGAAGAAGACCAACCTAGCTGAACCAAGATCTTTGGCTAGAACTCAAGAAAAAATGAGTGTTTCTGGCCTTTGGAAGAAGCCACAGGCAACTCAGGAGGACTACAAGGATGTCATTAGGCTATGCAGGGAAAAATTAGAAGGGCCAAAACCCAGCTGGAACTTAATCTGGCTACTGCTATAAAAGACAAGAAAAAAATGTTTCTGTAAATGAATTAACAACAACAGGAGGGCTAAGGAGAACCTCTATCCTTTATTGGATTCAGAGGGAAACATAGTGACAAAGGATGAGGAAAAGGCTGAGATACCTGATGCTTTCTTTGCCTCACTCTTTAGCAGTAAGACCAGTTGTTCTCAGGGTACCCAGCCCCCTGAGGTGGAAGGCAGGGATGGGGAGCAGAATGAAGCCCCCATAACCCAAGGGGAAATGGTTACTGACCTGCTGCAACACTTAGACACACACAGGTCTTCAGGGTACTGAGGGAGCTGGTGGAAGTGCTCACCAAGCCACTTTCCATCATTTATCAGCAGTCCTGGCTAACCAGGGCGGTCCCAGTTGACTGGACATTAGAAAACATGATACACATCTACAAGAAGGGCCAGAAGCTGGACGTGGGGAACTACAGGCCTGTCAGGCTGACCTCGGTGCTGGGGAAGGTTACATAGCAGATATTCTTGAGTGCCATCACGCCGCACATAGAGGACAACCAGGTGATCAGGCCCACTCAGCATGGGTTTATGAAAGGCAGGTCCTGCTTGACTAACCTGATCTTCTATGACAAGGTGACTCGCTTAGTGGATGAGGGAGAGACCGTGGATGTTGTCTACCTGGACTTTGAAAAGCCTTTGACAGCATTTCCTGCCGCATTCTCCTAGAGAAACCAGCTGCTCATGGCTTGGATGGGGGGATATTTTGCTGGGTAAACAACTAGCTGAAAGACTGGACCCAACAAGTTGTGGTGAATGGAGTTAAATGCAGTTGACAGCTGGTCACAAGTGGTGTTCCCTGGGGCTCAGTACTGGGGCCAGTTCTGTTTAACATCTTTATCAATGATCTGGATGAGGGGATCGATTGCACCTGCAGCAAGTTTGCAGATGACACCAAGCTGGGCAGGAGTGTTGATCTGCTGGAGGGTAGGAAGGGTCTACAGAGGGATCTGAACAGGCTGGATCAATGGGCCAAGGCCAACTGTATTGAGGTTCAACAAGGCTCAGTGCTGGGTCCTGCAGTTGGGTCAGAACAACCCCAGGCAACACTACAGGCTTGGGGAAGTGTGGCTGGAAAGCTGCCTGGAGGCAAAGGACCTGGGGGTGTTGGTCGACAGCCGGCTGAATATGAGGCAACAGTGTGCCCAGGTGGCCAAGAAGGCCAACAGCATCCTGGCTTGTATCAGCAACAGTGTGGCCAGCAGGACTAGGGAAGGGATCATCCCCCTGTACTGGGCACTGGTGAGGCCACACCTTGAGTCCTGTGTTCAGTTTTGGGCCCCTCACTGCAAGAAAGACATTGAGGTGCTGAAGCATGTCCAAAGAAGGGCAGCAAATTTGGTGAAGGGTGTAGAGCAAAAGTCTGATGAGGAGCAGCTGAGGGAACTGGGGCTGTGATTCTGTGATTCATTGAGTGATGCTCACAGACAACAAAATGTCACATAAATACATGTTACAGTGAAGTGTCACACAGCAGTAAAAAAAATATTTAACCTATAGAGGCTAGAACGATGTAAAATATTTAACGTAACTTTTTGGACTTCAAGCACAATTTTTCAGGAGTACTAGCATTCTTATAGCACTTTTTACACTACTTAGCTGAAAAGAAAGTCGCATGGCATTTAAGAATCTTAAGCATGGATCACAGAAGGGAGGAGGTTTGAATTTACACCACTAGACATTAGGGGTTTTTTTGTAAATGTAATTGTGCTGGAAAGTGTTTTAAAACAACACACAGCACATTGTAAGTGGTATATAAAAAGAGGACTCACAAACAGGAAAATATCTTGATGCAGCTTGAATTACTACATTAGTCTATTTGGGGATAATTGAATACATGTTTATCACAAGTGCCTTTTCTTAATTTTCTTTGGAAAAAAAATACATCTAATCTCACACTGTGTAACTGCTAGCAGTTTCAAGAAAGAGATATATTCATTCAGCTGTAATATTCATGTCAACATCTGCAGAACTATAACTTCTATTCATTTCCACAGAATAAGCACCTACAATGTAGGTGTAAATACCAGTGTCAAGTGCTGGAGTTTATGCTCTACCCAACCTGTACATCTCTGAATGAACAGGAGGGGTTTTGCTGAGAAAAATCCCTTACTTATCTGTATCATTCAACTAATTCAGCACAAACATAATTAAGTTTTCATTTGATGCTTTGAGTGCTATTTTTTTCTCCACTTATTTCTGTATTATGAGTTTTGATGTGAGTCTGTGCATCCAAGCTATCTTAACTGGCCGTATGTTTGATATCCTAAATATCTGTTCTGTGCGGAATATGCAGTTTTTCTTCATGAACTTCAAGCTGAGAAATCATTCTTTGCAGTCAACTGAACATCTACTGAATGGTGAAGTGGACATTAGACTTGCTTGACATGTTGGATTCCTCCAGGCTATAATCTACGTTTCTCACTTGTAATAGATACCCTTACTGCTATAATAGCTAAACCCAACAGGACTTATCCATTTATTTAACTATTAATAGAGATTTTTTTCCCCATCTGTTATAAAAATGGGTTATTACCTTTTTATTTAATCTTATTGCCACAGTCCTTAAATGTGATTTATTTGGCATATTTTCACATAATAGTTATTTAGATTACTGTAGCCAAAATGTCTCCTTAGGTATTGTCATTACAGATGTTTATGAACAGATATAATCAGATGATATGAACAGAGGTTTATGAACACTGAACTCTGTGCTTATTTCTGGCTCAGAATACAATAGACACTTTCAAAGCACATCCCACAGAGATACTATTTTTTAAAAAACACTTAGTTCTTTTTCCTTTCAGGCCCTGTTTGAATCCCGTTTTCATCCCAGTTCCTCAGCTTTTCTACATTCAGACCTAAGTACCACCTCCTAACATACGAAAACAAACTCTGCTGCTCATCAGTACTTTCCTGCCACTCAGAATTGTCCCCATAACAGTCCTCAGAACAGATTTCTCAAACTGTTCCTGATTCCCATAAATATGGGGATCTAAGGAAAGTCTGAAAATTAAGTCTGGTACATCCTATATTCTGTGGCAAGAGGACAAAGAAAAAAATATTTAATCTTGAAATTCTTTTTATAACGTTGTCTGCTTGGTTTTAAAAATTGATTTTGTATTACTAAACTGTTAATCAAAGTTGAAGAACATAGAACAGGGTTTCTGTTCATAGAAGTTTTTTATAATGTTGTTTCAGTGCAAATCAAACTGCTATTCAGAGCGCTGATCTGTTGGTTTTTTGGTTGGTTTTTTGGTTGTTTTTTTTTTTTTTTTTTTTTTACTTCAAAATGACCAAGTGAATAAATCTCGGAATGACAATACTAAGAAGAAAGCATATGGCCTAGGGGACCATCAGGTTGCACCATGAGCCACAGTGCCATGAGATTCTTCTATAAGTGCAAGTATTTCACTCCGCATAAAATTCCATTCCTTTTTACAGTAATAGCTAATGTATGGAATTGTAAAATAAATACACAGGCGTAAAGAATTGCAGTTCTGAAACTTCCAAAATTTTGTGAAAATTGGTCAGAATTTAAATGTTTCATTAATATACTGAGTGGATTATACAGTGCCAATACATTTTTTATTGTTTTCTGTGCATGCCTTTATAGCTGTAGTTCCCATCTCATCTTAGCAGAAAATTGACTGTGTTTGATAAGTATCTATGAACACAAATCACCAAGTATTTTTGGAAACACAGCCAATGCCATGAAATATCTGGATCTATTACAGATGTCATTTTCAGTTGACGTGGTTTAGCCCCAGCCGGTGGCTAAGTGCCACACACCGCTCGCTCACCCCTCCCCCGGCGGGATGGGGAGGAGAACGGAAAAACAAGGGCAAAGCCTCGAGGGTTGGGATAAGGGCAGTTTACTGGGACAGCAAGGGAGAGGGAAACAATCACAGTACTGATAACAGATATTCACAATGGGTGATAACAGAAAGCAATTTACCACTCCAAGGAATGACCAGATGCTCAGCCCACACTCAGCCCCTCCCAGAGCCGCACCAAACCTGCCCCTGCCCGACTAGCCCCATTTTATGGTGAGCATGATGTCACATGGTATGGAATAGCCCCCGGCCAGCTTGGCTCACCTGTCCTGGCTCCTTGGGAAATTAACTCTGTCCTTGCCAGAACCAGGACATTATCCACCCCTTATTCCATACCATCTACGTCATGCCCAGATTATTTTACAGATCTCATTGCCTTACTCTATGGGCTATCGCTCTAAAATGTCTGTCGAGTTCATTTAGTCCATAGTTTTGGGTTCCATCTGCCATTACAGTCTCTCAGAGCAGGAGCAATGGTGCGTGCTGCTGGATTGTTGCACGCTGCATCCGGAGTTTTCACAGCCGATGTATCTGGTATGGTCCATGCTCACAGTCTGGATGCCAAAGATGTGATTTTTTGATAAAGTTTCTGGGCACCAGTTGCAGTCAGTTCTAATTCCATCATCGTGGCACTTTGTTCAGTTTCAAAGTCCATCCTTCATTAGTTTTGGGTGATTCTTATGGTCATACCATTGTGTGGTGGGTTGACCCTGGCTGAGGGCCAGGTGCCCACCAGAGCCACTCTATCACTCCCCTCCTTCATTAGACAGGGGAGACAAGGTATAACGGAAAGCTTGTGGGTCGAGATAAGGACAAGGAGAGATCATTCTCTAATTATCATCATGAGCAAAACAGACCGAACTTAGAGAGGGAATTCATCTTATTTATTACTAAGCAAAACAGAGTAGAGGAATGAGAAATAAAACCAAATCTTAAAACACCTCCCCCCACCCCTCCCATCTTCCCGGGCTCAACTTCACTCCCGGCTTCAACCTCCGCCCCCCTCAGCGGCACAGGGGGACAGAGAGTGGGGGTTACGGTCAGTTCATCACACGTTGTTTCTGCCGCTTCTTCGTCCTCAGCGGGAGGACTCCTCTCATCGTTCCCCTGCTCCAGCGTGGGGTCCCTCTCACGGGAGACAGTCCTTCACGACCTTCTCCAATGTGAGTCTCCTCCACGGGGTGCAGACCTTCAGGAGCAAACTGCTCCAGCGTGGGTCCTCCACGGGGTCACAAGTCCTGCCAGCAAACCTGCTCTGGCGTGGGCTCCTCTCTCCACGGATCCACAGGTCCTGCCAGGAGCTTGCTCCAGCGCGGGCTTCCCACGGGGCCACAGCCTCCTTCAGCTGTCTCCACCTGCTCTGGCGTGGGCTGCAGGTGGAATCTCTACACCCCCTCATCCTCCCTCCATGGGCTGCAGGGGGACAGCCTGCTTCACCATGGTCTTCACCACAGGCTGCAGGGGGATCTTGCTCCGGCGCCTGGAGCACCTCCTGCCCCTCCTTCTGCACTGACCTTGGTGTCTGCAGAGTTTCTTACATCTTCTCACTCCTCTCTCTGGCTGCAAAAGCACTCTCTAAGTGTTTTTCTTTTTCTTAAATATGTTATCACAGAGGCACTGATTGGCTTGGCCTTGGCCAGCGGCGGGTCCGTCTTGGAGCCGGCTGGCATTAGCTCTATCAGACACAGGGGAAGCTTCTAGCAGCTTCTCACAGAAGCCACCCCTGTAGCCCCCCTGCTACCAAAACCTTGCCACGCAAAACCAACACACATTGATACAGTATATCACTATTAATATCATGCAATTTAATTTATTGGCTATTTTCACCCAAAATCAAATCCCCTTGGGGTACACACTGGACTTCCCCATCTTTTCTCATCACCCACCAGGTGCACCCTGGTCCCTGAGCAAAAGCAATCCCGCAGATGGGCTTGCCTTTGCCTGAAGCAGGGATAACCCAAACTGTTTTACCCAACATATTTTTCATGTGCACTACAGGAACTTTATCCCCTTCTACTGGGCGTGGGAATTTTGACTGGGCAGGGCCAGCTCGATTGGCAGATCCCCAAGTGTTAACTAACCAGGTGGCCTTTGCTAAATGTGTGTCCCAGTGTTTGAGGGTCCCACCACCCATTGCCCTCAGGGTAGTTTTTAGCAGCCCATTGCACCTTTCAACTTTCCCAGAGGCTGATACACCCACTCAATACCATGCTCTTTGGCCCAGGTGTCTATGAGGTTGTTCCGAAAATGAGTCCCACTGTCTGACTCAATTCTCTCTGGGGTGCCATGTTGCCACAGGACTTGCTTTTCAAGACCCAGAATAGTGTTCCGGGCAGTGGCATGGGGCACAGGATATGTTTCCAGCCACCCAGTGGTTGCTTCCACCATTGTAAGAACATAACGCTTGCCTTGGCGGGTTTGTGGGAGCATGATGTAGTCGATTTGCCATGCTTCCCCATATTTATATTTCAACTATCGGCCTCCATACCACAGAGGCTTTACCCGCTTGGCTTGCTCGGTTATGGTACATGTTTCACATTGATGGATGACCTGTGAGATGTGTCATGGGACCACCGAGCTAGAAATAATTCACCCTTACGCTGCCAGTCCAAATCCACCTGAGCCACTTCAATCTTGGCAGCCTGATCTACCTGCTGGTTGTTCTGATGTTCCTTAGTGGCCCAACTCTTGGGTACGTGGGCATCTACATGACGTACCTTCATAACCAGCTTCTCTAGCCGGGCAGCAATATCTTGCCACAATGGGGCAGCCCAGATGAGTTTGCCTCTGCGCTGCCAGTTGCTCTGCTTCCACTGCTGTAACCACCCCCACAGGGCATTGGCCACCATCCATGAGTCAGTGTAGAGGTACAGCGTTGGCCTCTTTTCTCTTTCAGCAATATCTAAGGCCAGCTGGATGGCTTTCACCTCTGCAAACTGGCTCGATTCACCTTCTCCTTCAGCAGCTTCTGCAACTCGCCGTGTAGGACTCCATACAGTGGCCTTCCACCTTCGATGCTTTCCCACGATGCGACAGGACCCATCAGTGAAGAGGGCATTATGGTTTCTCATCTTCTGTTAGTTTATTATATGGTGGGGCTTCTTCAGCACGTGTCACCTCCTCCTCTGGCGACATTCTGAAATTTTTCCCTTCTGGCCAGTCCGTGATCACTTCCAGAATTCCTGGACAACTGGGGCTTCCTATTCTAGCCCGTTGTGTGATCAGTGCAACCCACTTACTCCATGTAGCAACGGTTGCATGATGTGTAGAAGGAGCCCTCTCTTTGAACATCCAACCCAGCACTGGCAGTTGGGGTGCCAAGAGGGGCTGTGCTTCAGTGCCAATCACCTCTGAAGCAGCTCGAACCCCTTCGTAGGCTGCCAGTATCTCCTTTTCCGTTGGAGTGTAGCGGGCCTCGGATCCTCTGTATCCCCGACTCCAAAACCCCAGGGGTCAACCTCGAGTCTCCCCTGGTGCTTTCTGCCAGAGACTCCAGGTAGGGCCATTCTCCCCGGCTGCCGTGCACAGCACATTTTTTTCATCTGGTCCTGCCCGGACTGGCCCAAGAGCTACGGCATGAACTATTTCTTGTTTAATTTGTTCGAAAACTTGTTGTTGCTCAGGGCCCCATTGGAAATCATTCTTCTTCCGGGTTACATGGTAGAGAGGGCTTACTATCAGACTGTAATTCGGAATGTGCATTCTCCAGAAACCCACAACGCCTAAGGCGGCCTGTGTCTCCTTTTTGTTGGTTGGTGGAGACATGGCTGCTATTTTGTTGATAATATCCATAGGGATTTGACGCCGCCCATCATGCCACCTTATTCCTAAAAATTGGATTTCCTGCGCAGGCCCCTTCACCTTACTTCGTTTTATGGCAAAGCCAGCCTGCAGTAGGATTTGGATTATTTTCTTCCCTTTCTCAGAAACTTCCTCTGCTGAGTTGCCCCATACAATGATGTCATCAATGTATTGCAGGTGCTCTGGGGCTTCACCCTTTTCCAGTGCAGTCTGGATCAGTCCATGGCAAATGGTGGGGCTGTGTTTCCACCCCTGGGGCAGTCGATTCCAGGTGTACTAGACGCCCCTCCAAGTGAAGGCAAACTGTGGCCTGCACTCTGCTGCCAAAGGGATCGAGAAAAATGCATTAGCGATATCAATTGTGGCATACCATTTGGCTGCCTTTCACTCCAGTTCATATTGAAGTTCCAGCATATCCGGCACAGCAGCACTCATGGGCGGTGTGACTTCATTCAGGCCACGATAGTCTACCGTCAGCCTCCACTCGCCATTGGACTTCCGCACTGGCCATATGGGACTGTTAAAGGGTGAGTGGGTTCTGCTGATCACTCCCTGACCCTCCAGTTGATGAATTAGCTTGTGGATGGGAACCAGGGAGTCTTGGTTGGTGTGGTATTGCCACCGGTGCACGGTTGTAGTAGCAATCGGCACCTGTTGCTCTTCAACCTTCAGCAACCCTACGACAGAAGGGTCCTCCGAGAGACCAGGCAAACTAGACAATGGTTCAATTTCCTCCGCTTCCAAGGCAGCTATTCCAAAAGCCCACCGGTAACCTTTTGGGTCTTTGAAATACCCTTTCCGGAGGTAGTCTGTGCCCAGGATGCACGGAGCCTCTGGCCCAGTCACAATGGGGTGCTTTTGCCACTCATTCCCAGTTAGACTTACTTCAGCCTCCAACAGAGTCAACTGTTGGGATCCCCCCGTCACACCAGAAATAGAAATCGGTTCCACCCCTTCATAGTTCGATGGCATTAGGGTACACTGTGCACCAGTGTCCACTAGGGCCTTGTACTCTTGTGGGTTCGATGTGCCAGGCCATCGGATCCACCCAGTCCAATAAACCCTATTGTCCCTTTCCTCCACCTGGCTGAAGGCAGGGCCCCTCTAATCCTGCTCATCATAGTCACTACTCACCTCTTGCAAAAAGGACTTAGAAGTCCCTTCAAGAGGATCAGAAGTGTGATCTGGCCTTTCACTTGGACTGGGGGGCTGCCCGGTGGAAACTGGAGCAGCATTCTTTCTGGAAGAGTCCCTTTGTACAGCTGTCTTGCCTTGTAGCTCATGTACGCGTGCCCGCAGGGTTGAGGTGGGCTTCCCATCCCATTTCCTCATGTCTTCTCCATGGTCAAGCAGGAAAAACCACAGGATACCTCGTGGTGTGTATGCTCCATATCCCCTCTCTGGAGCAGAAAAACGCTTACTCCTAACAGCTGAAATGCGGGTCTGTACAGGTGGGGAGTAAGATATATCCTCTTTGAGTTGCCGGACGTCCTGAGACAGTTTCTCCACCGCCGAAATGAGGGAGGAAGAGACACTTTCTTCATACTGCCGGAGTCGGCCAGCCACTTCGTCCACCGTGGGTGCCTCTTCACTCTTCCAGTCAATTACCGCCAGTGAGTTGGCGTACGATGATGGTGCACTTTGCACAAATTTTCGCCACATGGGTCGGGTACACTGGACTTCATCGGGGTCTGTGGGCAACTGTGCATTGTCCGGATCATAATAAACCATCTCCCGCACAGCTAATTCCCTCAGATATTGAATACCTCTCTCCATAGTGGTCCACTTGCCTGGCCGACATACGACATCTTCGCTGAAAGGATACCTTTCCCTCACACTTGACAGGAGGCACCTCCAGAGGCTAAGGGCCTGTGCCTTCTTCCCAATTGCTTTGTCAATGCCCCCTTCCCTAGACAAGGATCCTAGCTGCTTGGCCTCCCTGCCCTCCAGTTCCAGGCTACTGGCCCCATTATCCCAGCAGCGGAGCAGCCGGGTAATAATATGCTCCCCTGGAAGGCGGCTGAAATCTTTCCGCATATCTCGCAGCTCACTCAGGGACAGGGATTGAGTAATCACTTCTGGTTCTGGCTCTTCTTGTTCTCATGATGGCCCCGGTTCATCATCATCTTTCACTAAGCGAACTGATTTCCTTGTGTATTTCTTTTTGTGTATGGGGGCGACTGATACTGGTATGGGTTGATCTTTTGGCTTGGCTGCAGTGCCAGTTGCGGGGGCCTGGGCAGCTGCAGTGCCTGTTGGTCCGCTCTCTCCCTCTGGATGGTGCTGTCTGCTGTCAAGCAGTGTTTGATAGATTGTGGCCAGGGCCCAGCACAGCGCAGTAAGTTGTGTGTCCTTAGAATCCCCACAGCATTTTCCTTTCAAATATTCTACCATTTTATCAGGGTCTTGCAATTGTTCAGGAGTGAAGCTCCAAACCTTTGGGGGTTAAAAGGTCTCTAGATACCCGCCCATACTCTCCCACATGCCATGCCAACCCTGACCATTCAGCCTTGGGGAAGATCCCTGGGGTGGTACTCTTGAAAAGATTTTTGCTAACCCTGAACAGGACTTGGAAAACATTCAGGAGACCTAGCAATAGGAATATACTGGCCTGAACATTCCAAGGGTATTCAAAATACTCAAAAATTGTTGTAACCGACCAAAAGGGAAAAGGGGAGGTGAAAGAGTGGCAGAAGGTATCCCCCCCATCTTCCCCATAGATTGGGTCCAATTATTAATGAATTCTGAAAGATATTGACCGAGGTACGGGCCTGACTGAAATGCTACATACACATACCAGCTCAGACCCATGACTGTCAATGATATCATAAGTCATTATCACACAATACAACAACATGAGAACACGAACCCCTCTCCCAGAGGTGATAAACAGCACCACAGGCATGACATAGAGTAAACACGGGTTTACAAACCAGAGCCATGTGACCAAACAGAACATCATTATGACCAGTGACTGTTTCAGTAACATTATAAATGCTTATAACAACTTTGTATTAACACACTTGGGTCAGACTTGTCGTTATCACAACCTCTCGAGCCCCACGTTGGGCACCAAAAAGGACTGACGTGGTTCAGCCCCAGCTGGTAGCTAAGTGCCACGCGCCACTCGCTCACCCCTCCCCCGGCGGGATGGGGAGGAGAACGGAAAAACAAGGGCAAAGCCTCGAGGGTTGGGATAAGGGCAGTTTACTGGGACAGCAAGGGAGAGGGAAACAATCAACAACAGTACTGGTAACAGATATTCACAATGGGTGATAACAGAGAACGATTTACTGATCCGATGACCGACCGACCAGACGCTCGACCAGTCCAGGAGCCATGCGACACACTGAACCCGCCCCTGCCCGACTAGCCCCCTGTTATGGTGAGCGTGATGTCACATGGTATGGAATAGCCCCTGGCCAGCTTGGGTCACCTGTCCTGGCTCCTTGGGAAATTAACTCTATCCTTGCCAGAACCAGGACATCAGTGTATAGTTCTAAAGTTCAAACCACAGTCAAGTAAGAAGATTGTTGAGATGTAATTTTTTTTTTCTTGGAATCAAATAATCATTCGTGATTGATATCCTATCTATCATTCAGAAAAAGTATATTGAACCTTGTTTCATGTAGTATATCTCCTTAAGATGTGATTCTCCATTGATGTTACTAAACCTTGGTATGTTTCCAAGCATTCTGGTCCAAAAGCACATACTTGTCACCTTTTAATTCCATGGCTTCCTAGTAATTTTTGTTTTCTTCATTTTTAAGAAGCCAGACATTTTAGTCAGGTGGAGCCAGCATGCACTAGTGTAAAAGTATGGATGAGTTATTAAACTTGTCTCTTAAAGAAAAATCCTTTAATCTCTGAAGGTTACTAATTCAGATAATATAGCTAAATGAAGAACACAGTTACATTAATAGTATTATTTACCACTTCCTCTTAGCTACAAATTGCCTCAGTTCTTTACATATCTGTGTCATGTAATTCCTTTCTTGCAGCTGCAATAAGACAGCACTGATGTGATGGTCTAAATGTTCTGGGGTTTGGGAAATTTTAAAAGTTTGCTTTATAGAAGCTCAATCCTTAGTAGATATATAAATGAAGCACAGATATCTAATATTAAAATAAAATGCTATGTTTTAATTATTTATCTGGAAACCAAATTATCATTTATAGATAATGAGTTAGGCCTCAAAATGTTCATTTTGATGTGCTTTACTCAAGCTGATGCAGTTACTTCAATCTGCATTAACTAAAGATCTTCTTCATTGTATGGTATCTCAGAAGCATTGATAATGAATGTTTAGCTAGTGAAATATAGAAGGGACATGACATTAAAGTTATTGCTTCTTCAGATAATTTATGTTCTAAGACATAATATAGTTACTGATAAAAAGAACAACAACAAAAACAATCAATCAAACAAAACCAGAAAAGAAAATCAAACCATAGAACCTTCTAAATGATGGATAGCTATTGGTTTTAAATGAAATCTATTTTTTTTCCACTTCAACTCAACGGATGGTATACATGTATATTATCAAAGATATCATCCCCAACTAAAGTATTATTCTCTTCATAACTTGACATGTGGTCTTAAAGTCAATGTCATTTGAGGAAAAAAAAAACCAACCCAAAAACTACCAGAAAAGCAGTGCAGAAATTGAAATACATACTGTTAAAATCGAAGAGTGTGCATAAATGAGCTGCAAAACCAACAAATTCTTGAAATTACATTGGAAGAAATTTTATTGAAATTCCTCTCCATTACAGAGTAATAATGGCAAATTTTTAAGTACTAACCTGTCTTATGGATTGGCAAGAATGTATTTTTAAAAAATTCTAAACAATGCTATGTTTGCATGAAAAGCAGTATCAAACTTCTTTTTGTTAACATACTCCTCATATCTATATAATTTTTACCTTTTAATTGCATTTCATGTAAAATGATTGATAAGATGTATTAAAACATCCAAATATATTTGACGTATTTTCCTGCTTACTATTATCCTGTGTACTTACTTAGAATCTCATATGACATAAATCGATTGCAAATGTGAATAATGCTTTATGATTTATTTCTTTTGTTTCTTTGAATCCTGTATATTATTAGTCTAGGTTTTCTTCAAGAAACTAGCAACAACAAATCTCAGACAATGATTGTTTAATAGTTCCCACTGTGTGCATAGACCTGAAGTCATAATTCATGTAACTCATTCTGTTGAATACTATTTATATAAGTACTGCCTCTTCAGAAGTTATTTTTGTAGCCTAATTATTACAATTTCTCACAGGAAAAGTTCATCTGCCAATGCAGTTGCTCAAACTGACTTTCAAATCAGAGGTTGTCACACAGGTAAAATCTCCTTTCCACACTTAACTTGGAACTCATGATTCTATGCTTTTATTGTTTGCAAAAAAATATGGTTTATGCTGTCTTCTTTTATTTTCTAAAGAAAAGTCTGCATATAAATTTCAAGAATTTTTTTTCATGCTATAAATAACAGTTCTACCTCTGTTTCACAATACTGCCTGTCAAAAATGGATGCCTTTGTACTCCCTTGTAGGCCTTGTTCATTTGGATTGCAGTGAGTTTGCATTCAGTCCTTACAATACAGAGCTAAGACATGCAGGTAAAAGAGATAATTTTTTCTCTTTTTGTAATTTTCATTCTGCTCATAGATAGTTATAACACTAGTTCAACTCATTAGTTTTATAAACTTCCTCTAAGATTGTACCCAGGGAAAAGTTGTAATGAACAGGAGTAATTTCTGAGTCAACAAATAAATCAAAGATAACCTAGTTTTGTTTTGGTTTTTTACCTTTTCCAAATGATAAACTTATTGAAAATTATTTTTTAAAAAAAAAAATCTGTATTCATTTTTAATTAAATTTAATAACATTTTAATATCAACTCTACAATTTCTGTGTAAGACTAATTGGGAGAAAACAATTCTGTCAGAAATCAGAAAGTTTTTATCCATCAGCAGAAATTTTTAAGGTATTTATTCTTCTTCTTTTATTAATGTTTGAAAACCTTCCTCGATGTTATCATGTTTACACTGAAGCTTTTTAGAAGTTAAAATATTTTCAATGTTTTCCATTGTATTGGGTCTGGCTGAGATCGAGTCAATTTCCCCACAGCAGCCCTCACAGTGTTGTGCTGTGTGTTGGTACTGAGCAAGGTGCTGGTAACACACCAGGGTTTTGGCTGCTGCTGAGCAGTGCTGGCACAGCACCAAGGCTGTCTCTACAACATTTTCCCCTGCCCACAAGTAGGCTGGGGGTGGACAAGATCTTGGGAAGGTACACAGCCAGGACAGCTGACCCCAACTGACCACAGGGATATTCCATACCATATGACGTCTGCTCAGCAATAAGAAGATAAGAGAAAGGAGAAGGAAGTGGGGCATTCATTATTTATGATGTTTGTCTTCTGGAGCAACCACTATGCGTACTGAAGCCCTGCTTCCAATGAAGTGGCTGGACATCGCCTGCTGATGGGAAGTAGAGAGTAAATCTTTTGTTTTTCTTTAGTTCGTGCATGGCCTTTTGCTTTTGCTTTATTAAACTGTTTTTGTGTTGACCCATAAGTGGTTTTTTCCATCTTATTTTCTTTCCCTCTGTCCTGCTGAGGATGGAAATGAGAGAGTGGCTTGGTGGGCACCTGGAATCCAGCCAAGGTCAACCCACCGCATTCAGCTTCTGTGCGCTGCCTGGAAATCCATGTATGCTCTCCCAGCTTTCTTTTTTGAATGAAAGTCATTGGAATTGCTTAGATTTGAAAAATATTTATTTTATTTCTGTCTTCTTGTTTAGCTGAGCCTTCATATATGATGAAGATTACTCACAGAAGGCAATATGTTTTAGTAGCCAGAACAAATGTTAGATATTAACTTGAAGCCTGAAGAAATCATTACCTATTCCTTCAGATTTTAGAAATAAATTCAACTAATAACATGTTGCACCGAAGGCAACTGAATATGTATTTTTATGGATTTGAAGATACAAAGAAATTATTTTTCTAGAGTATGCGCAATGTACTACACGATTAGTTCTGATGATTTAACTTTTGTTTAGAGATTCGAAAATTTACATCTGTTGGGTTTAAGATCCTACATCATAAAATCAAATTGATTTGTGGTTAATTAATGAACAGAACCCATCTTAACTTACAGAAGTAAATGACATAGTTGCTAATAATTAGTAAAAAAAGATTAAAGTTATTTGTCTGCTATTTTAAGTCTTTTTTTCTTTTTATTTTCATTATGAGACAAATTCCATAACCTTTGTGCACCAAACTTGTTAAAGTAATAACATCTGAGAAACCAAACCTTCCAACTCAATGCAGATTTAAACACTAGAACCTAAGTAAATAGTATGATGTGGAGTATAATGCATATTTACATCATGATACAGGGCAAGACTGTGGCAAAATAGAGAAATGCATAGCCACAATATTACAATATCTGTATGTTTAACAAGATTCAGGACTAATTACAGATACTTCCACTTTAGAGCAGCTGAAAGTGGGACTTAAAAAAATAACATTAAAAAAAGTGGATTTAACACAGACTAGCAAACAGATCTAATCCTAAAAGAATGGTGGTGGAGGGGGATGTCTGATTTTTTTCAAAAACCTTCCATGTATCTACAGTATGGAGAGGAATTGGTCTAAATGTCTGTAATGTAAACATCTACATTTGAGCTCAACATCTAGTCTTTAAGTGAAGAGTGTGAAGAGAACAAATAGGTATTTTTAGGGCACATTTAATCTTTAATTTTAAAGTAGATTCTAAAATAAATCAGATGACTCATGGTCTAAAGTGCCTATTTTTTCCTGCTGACTAGAAGGAAAGCCTAAGTATAGATATCTTCAATATAGAATTGAAAAATTAGGTGTGAGGAGTTTACTTAAAAAGCCTTTGGGCAAGGAGTGAATAAACCCTTTCTACTGTGTGAAGAGTTACAGGATCATAACTGTGGGAGCAGAGTATTATCATAAGGCAAATATTGTTTTTTATCTGAAAAAGGCATCTCTCTCAACTAAATATTGTAACAGAATATACCCTGTCCCTGGAGTTTGGCTATTTGTATTGCAAAACTGTTCAAATAACGCCCAGTAGCAGTTTTGAACCATGCCAAAAAGCATTCTCCTGAAACTCCTGCACATAGTCTGGTAGGGTATTGGCCAGAGACAATTTACAACTAGCAGTGGGACGGGACCACCCACTTCAGAAGGCTAAGAGAGATTAATGGAGTGCACATAGTTGGTCACAGTACCAGAAAACCCTCTGGCAAATCACATACAGTAAATACATAGTGAGGTACAGTCCCTAATGTCCCATGGTACAGCTTAGCATACCATGTAAAGAATTGCACACTGGTAAGTCTTTAGAAGGTACAATACCAACTTTTTTATTATTTCAACTACAGTCATCCTTTTTCTGAACACTCATATGACGTATCCACTACTTATTACTGTTCTGGGAGGACACCCTTTTTGTCTGTGTGTGCAATCCGAGGGGTTTTTTATAATCAAAATATTTAATTTAATTTTATATAATCCCTGAACATTTGTCTTGGTCATTTGCTTCAACAGGACTGAATGACTGATAGCATGATGAACTCCTCTAAATGAACCAGTGTATTTATTAAGCTTTTTTAAATATAGTACATGAACCAAATAATTTTCTAATAAGAAGGATATGTTGAAATAAAACATTCTGAAATATACAGTAATGGTTGTTTTGCTCTGCATCAGATGTTAAAATGCTCCAATCTTAGAAAGCCAACTTTGTGAAGAAAAAAGAAAAAGAAAAAAGGTTCAACTTTGTAGGCTTTGTGCAAGCTGTCAGGAAAATCAACAGCTGGCTTGCACATGGTACAGTAGCTCTGCTTTTTATACGACAAGAAATCATACCATATGCCCCATTAGAGAAGGGTGTGGAAGGGACATGAAAATATTGTGAGATCTCTCTTAATAAAGTCATAAATATGTAACTGACTTTTCTCCCATTTAGCAAACTTGAGGCTTAAATTTCTTAGATTATAGGTATTTATATGTTCAGTATTAGTTTTAATGTTTTAAGTAGGCCATCTATATTGGTACTTTAATTTTTTTCCACTGCTATTGCAGATAAAAAATCCAAACAAGCATGCATTATAATCATATAACTTATCACAATGGAAAAAGCATAACAGGCAAAATGTAAACTGAAGTCACTAATGATGAAGAAGTCTGAGATTCAAATATAACATTTGTCTCTCATGCTTTCATGTTTTATTTAGAACTAGTTGTACTGAAATAAACAAAATATTTTCTATGATGAACTGCATGTAACCAGAAAGGTTAGTAAAAAAGATTGGGAAAATTTCAAAGATCTTGCCTCATGGACTATCTTTTTTTTTTTTTTTTTTTTTTTTTTTTTTTTTTAATGAAAAGAAAAAAATTGGACCATGTGCTTTTTAGTACCATAAGAAAATATTTAAGTAGGCACACAAATCCTAGTGATTCCAAGTTGGAGTTAAGAGTCAAAAAGTAAGATCACTCTCAGATGTTATTTTAAATGTGATCCAAAGTATATAAACAGTATTCGTGTTTTTAAACATTTAGGGTTCTGAAATACAGGCAGATAAATCAATATGGAAGGAAACAACTTCTTGATTTGCTTACATAATTAGAATATATATAAAAATAAAGAAACCTGAAAGCCCTTAGTATCGATTACTATTCAGATACTTTTTGGTGCCTGGATGTGAAGGTAGTGATCTATTTTTCAAAAGTGTTTAAAGACAAAATAAATTATTAGTATTATATTGTAAGCTGCATGCTTTCACAGTCATTAATCTTTTCCTACATATTTACCTTGAAAATGAATGCTTAATGCCAAAATGTAACCATTTAGAACCAAATACAAATCCCCCAAAATTTATTCACAAGAATATCCTAAATAAAGGTCTATGATCTGCTAAATTGTTGATCTGTATCTAAATTGGATGTTGTAATGCACCTGTGCAAATGTTTCTAGTAGTCCCAATAAAAAAGGCACTCAAACACCCTGAGGTATTGATTAAAATATCATTTATTAGAGACAACATGAAAAATAAAAAAGAGTATAGATAACCTCACATCCCTTCCATAACTTTACATGTTATGCTCCATTGGACAGACCTCCAAATCGGGTACAGCATATTGCACAGACCCTGTCCATGAAGAGGTTCCCTGGCGTTTTGGTCTTTAGAGTTTTGATAGCATGCTCTTAGAAGAAAACAACTCCATTCATCATTTCTATTGTCAAACACGAGGACGTTCACATGAGAACATTCCGCTTCACCTGAACATAAAGAGAAGGACACGCAGGTGGTGTAATGTCATTGCCAAGTGGGAGATGCCTACAGGTCCATCTGTTACGATTAGCTGGCTAGGTTTATCCAGCAGCCAAGGAACATGTTCAGCACAACACAGGCCTGAAGGCGAAGTGCTATTCGCAGCACAGCACAGGTCTGCACGTACTCACGTTAACTGTTGGGTGGATCGCTAACTCCTCCATGTGCAATAGTCTTCCATTTAGAATCACTACAAACCATTTGTGTATCTGCAAGTGTACGTAAGCCTTTCCAAGAAAATTAAGGAAGAAATACAATACTTTTGGAACTACACATCTGGAAAAAAATGGTTTGTTTCCTGAATATTAATTTCTTTGAAATTAAGTAGGATTTTTTGTATTTTCTTTCTGATTGGTGTCTTTGGAAATTTTCTGTGGAAAGTCTATTTGAAGAGTTACAAAAAGGAGAAAAAAAAATCTTTTGCAGAAACAATTAAAGTAGTACCAGTTTCATTTTTACTTTTGTATGGTACTTCCTGAATCTGTGCAACATATAGATCCCTGTTCTCAAGGAAAAATAAAACACAGAAAGTAACAGACAAATTCCTCTGCAAGATTAAGGGAAAATGTTTCCCAATGTTCACTGTGAATCCATTTTTGGTTAGCTTGAAAAATCAGCATAGATAACAATATTCATAAGTTTCCATTTACCCTCCCTGATATGGGTGTTCTAGTAAAAAGCGATGTCTCACTAGCTTAGATAGACAACAAGCTTTAAATTAAGTTAAGCAATTATTCATTCAGCTTTGTTAATAGGGTATAATAAATTGTTGATTGCAATATATATTAAAACATAGTCTTAATTCACTTGTATTACTCTAGCTTTTATACCAACATATCTCTCTGAAACCATTGTGGTACCTTGGACATGAATCATTGCTCCATTATTCAGTTTACAAAAGACAATAAAGAAGCATCTGATTTTGCTCCCTTCAGGTAACAAATTGGTTTTACTTACCCAATCTGTGGAATTTTCTTTATGCAGCCACTGAAGTGGCTATCTGCTTTTCAAGAGCATACATAATCTTTTCCCTAGAAAATTCATCAATTACAACATTTTTTCCATCTGGAAATACCTAACTTGTGGCAGTAAACATCATAACACAGATGTTACAGCTCAGAGCCAATACTACTATTTATCTATCTACATTTGTCTTTACAAACATTTAATTTCAGTTTCTGTGAAACATGAAAGCTGTTAAACTTCACTTTCTTTATAGCAATAGAAAGAAACAATAACTATAAAACATGCCACTATTTCAAATATAAAATTGAAGTCTTCTGGTAGTAATTTGTAGGAGAGAAAAGAGATTACTCAACAAATAAATTGTCACTGGAATTACTTTTATATATGTTATAATGCACCATAGATTTATTAGTTTGGGGGGGACGGGGAGGGCAGAAGGGGGAGGTTGTGAACATTTCGATTAGATGTCATCTCCACAAATAGAAGATGATTCATGTTGTGAGGACAAAAGACAGAATTTAGGGATCAAGTAATATCACTTGGATTTGTATTTCCAACACTGATCTGTTAAGTTTTCTGAAGTGAGGCTTTTATAGCAGAATATCAACATTGCTACTGATGAAAAACATTTAATATACTTTTTTTTTTTTTTTTTTAAATGAAGGAATAACATAGTATCACAGGCATTGGAATGTAAACAATTAAACTTACCATAAGACAATTTAGGTCTTCATATTCCATCAACAATATTGAATAAGGGTTAAATATAACTGCTTAATAATATGTCTAGTGGCTAGGTATCTGAAGCACTCTCATAATGCAGAAGAGTCTGATACAGATCTTAAGGGAGACTAGTGTCTTTCTGGATCACCAGCATACAGCCAGATGGTTTGCTCTAATGAGCCTCAAGTGGCATGAGATCCCTATGATGAGACCAAAGAGTTGTGGTTTTGTTTTTTCTTCGAGTATTCTAGCAGCTTAAACTCATAAATGACAGACACCACATCTAGATACTTTAATTTAGGGGTATACAATCCGGAGTTGAATTCCACTTTTGATTTCTGCAATCTTACTCTATTTTTTCCAAATCTTATCCGCCCTTGTGTGTTCAGAAGTATTTTATTTTATTCATTTACTTGTATCCAAAGTAACCCCCAGAGGATGTTCTAATTAACATGTCTAACTTGTCATTTGGTTTGCACAAGTAGATATATGACCAACTCTAAAGATTAATGTAGGGCTTCAGGTGAGCACTTCTGAAAATTAAATTGGCTGGTAGTCTCTTGGTCTTAGTCTGACCCTCTGTGCCAGCCTGACCTTCCCATATTGAGGTGGCATTTAGAAGTAATAATCACATCCACAAAGTAATTCTACCTCCTCTAATTCCCTGACACAAGCAGAATTACCAACTGAAGCAAACAATAAGTTACTTTCACGCAAACAAGCTTTTCAAACAGATTTTCATCTAAAGAATGCCTTTCCCTGGGACACCCAGACTCTGATGTATCACGATAAAGCATTTCCTGGAGATTTTTAGTGAAGTCTAATAAGCTTTCATCACTTTGATACTAAAGAAATTTCATGGACATGAGGAAAAATAACATAGTTTAAAACGTGTCAAAACTGAATAATCAGTCCTTGCTTGTTCATTGAGATGGCAAGTGATATAATTAAATCTGCTGTGCTTTGCTGGCACTTGAACACACTCCTTTTATCTGGAACTGTACCTGTGATTTAAAGTTAACCATAAACAATATTCTTCCCTTTCTTCTCTAAGTGCCAATTTATTAGTTAAAAGCCTGCTGCCATATGGTGAAGCAGTATCTGCTGAAAGAAAAAAAAAATCAATTAAGTAAGCTTCTAAAGAAACGTCTTTCTGAAGAAAAGTTTGTGTGATTTTCAGTAACAAATACTGGTATTTGAGTTTGGTATTTAACTTAAAAAAACCCCAACCAACCAAACAAAAAAAACCCCAGACATTATTGTGTGTGGGAAAAAAAGAATAAACAAACCCAAGGAATAAGCATGCCCTTTTCATCATGTTCTAGTCTCACAAATTGCGGTATATTGACAAAGTTTTTCCCCTTTAAACTGAATTCCAGAAACTTTGTATTAGAATGAGGTAAAACAGCTGGCAAGAGTAGTCTGCCCAACTTCATCAAGCCATTATGGTAACTTCCAAATTAATTCCTACTCAAGTGTCATGGTTTAAATTGAAGATGCTCACAGCTGTGTTCTGAAAGAATTAATCACTGGAACTTATTTTACTTGATGCTTGTGTCTTATTTATTGGAGTTGTAAATGTATTGATTCATTAGCTCACTTCCATCTGTACAGAGATTTTTCATGATACCTACCTCTTTAAATTAAATCTAGTGGGAAAAATAGGATTGAACTACATAGGTCACTGTGTCCAGGTATAGGATAATTTACCAATTTTGATTTAAGCAACTATCCATCCTATTGTGACAAAAACATATGTTAAAGTGCTTCTCAGTTTGAAAATAGCTAGTTAAGATGTCTAATTCGAAATGAATTATTTGAACAATCACACACTTCTCCACTAGGTGCAATGTTGTCATTTGGTGACTTGGGCAAACAGCTAGTATGGCTTGGCCCATTGAATATCAAAAATCAGGAGGAAGACGGATTTTTTTCTTTTGTCAAGGAACTAAAAGTCACAGCTACACAGTTTGGACAAAAATACATTTCCATTGAAATGATTGAGTTGATAGTTACCAACTTCTATATTGTTTTGTGCATTTTTAGTTTTCCTTCTTGTTTTTGTTAAGTTCAATAGGCCTTAATTCTATGGATACTAACGTTGCTAAAACATTTTAAAAAACCACAATATCAAGCTAATTTCTTATGTATGTTTGCCCCATAAAATGACATGAGATCTTTGTGTAATTTTATGGGATATAAAATTTTAAAATATTTACTGATGTATGAATCTAAACTGTGAATTGCTATTCCATTGCTTTGTTATGCCACTATGTGGTACCAAGATTTTAAACTTTTTCAAAAGAGACTTGGAGAGTTAGTCAGACTGTGGCAGCTCTCAACTCAACAACAAAATTTCTGGGATGTACACTTGGAGTCTTTCAAGTTACCTAAGGGTAGCCTTAAGAATAGATAGACTAGATTTATTTTTATTTTTTTTTTTTTTTTTAAATTTGGAAAGCATTAAGACATTTTAAATGTTCCTGGAAGTGAATACTATATTACATTGTTAAAACTAATGAAAACAGTTGGAATGGAAAATAGAAGATCATTTATAACTCTACTTATTGTAGTAAGCATGTTGAAGTCAATATTTATTATTCTAATGAAGTAAATATTCTGAGCTGTTTTTCAAAAAAGTGTGTATTTATACAATTATTTACGTATAAGGCTTTACCTATAGAAATAGCTTTCAGTTGTCATTCAATTCAACATGGAAAATATTGTGCAATCTCTTGTAAAGAATTTAGCTATTCTATGTTTTCACAAATTCATGAAATGTAATTCATTTATAGATAGCATGTTACTGATAGGAAAGGAATAGAGTTAAGTAATTAATTTGAATGTTAACAGGGTTTAGCCTGACGTGTAAAATTACATATCTTTACAGATTCATCACTGATTTCACAAAAAGTATAGAAACCAATTTTGTAGACTCTGTTGCAGGCTATTTCTACCCTAAGATAACAATTGTTTATTAGACAAATTTTTTAGACAACTTAGAAATTCTGATATTAATCCATGCTCTTCATGTAGTTATGTTGTACTTTTTGAGAATCTGCAGATGAAATATTATAATATTATTTAAATATTTTTCCCTAGTTATTTACCTGTTCTGAGAATTAAGATGGCAGAACTGTAACACTTAAGATGATTTTAGAATCATGTATGTTCAAAATATGAATTCTGTTTTGAGGTTCACACAATCACAGAATGGTTGACTCTAGGAGGCACCTCTGGAGGCCACCTGGTCCAACCTGCCTGCTCAAGCTCATTTGCCCAGGACCATCTCATCATGGCTTTTGAATATCTCCAAGGATGGCAACTCCACAACAACTCTGGGCAACCTGTGCCAGTGCTTTGTCACTCTCCAAGTAAAAAACAGTGTTTCCTGATGTTCAGAGAGAACGTTAAATGCTTCAGTTTGTGCCCATTGTCTCTGGCCCTTTCACTACGTCCTATCACTGAAAAGAGACTGGTTCCATCTTCTTTGTACCCTCCCTTCAGGTGTATATATATATACATCGATAAGATCCCCCTGAGCCTTCTCTTCTCTAGGCTGAACAGTGCCAGCTCTCTCAGCCTTTCCTCACAGGAGAGAGAATCTAATCCCTTCACCACTGTCACGGTTTTGCCCCAGCTGGTAGCTAAGCACCATGCAGCCGCTTGCTCACTTCTCCCTGGCAGGGTAGGGCAGAGAATCAGAAGAATAAAAGTGAGAAAACTCATAGCTTGAGATAAAGACAGTTTAATAAGTAAAACAAAAGCTGCGTATGCAAGCAAAGCAAAACCAGGAATTCATTCACCACTTCCCATGGGCAGGCAGGTGTTCAGCCATCTCCAGGAAAGCAGGGCTATGTCACGTGTAATGGTGACTTGGGAAGACAAACGCCATCAGTCTGAATGTCCCGCCCTTCCTTTTTCTTCTCGCAGCTTTATATGCTGAGCATGATGTCATATGGTATGGAATATCCCTTTGGTCAGTTGGGGTCAGCTGTCCCGGCTGTGTCCCCTCCCAGCTTCTTGTGCACCCCCAGCCTACTCGCTGGTGGGGTGAGGTGAGAATCGGAAAAGGCCTTGGCTCTGTGTAAGCACTGCTCAGCAGTAACAAAAATATCTCTATATTATCAACACTGTTTTCAGCATAAATTGAAAACACAGCCCCATACCAGGTACTAGGAAGGAAACTCACTCTATCCCAGCCAAAACCAGAGCAATCATCTTAGTGGTCCTTTGCTGGACTCTGTCCAGTGTTCCCACGCTTCTCGTTTAGTGGGGAGCTCAGAACTGGACACAGTACTGCATATGTGGCATCTCCAGTGCTGAATAAAGGGGAAGGATCGCCTCCCTCCACCTGCTGGCAATACTTTGTCTAATGCAGCCCAGGATACAATTAGCCCTCTTTGCTGCCAGGCAAATGGCTTTGCTGCCGTACCTCATCCAGCCCATATATCAACAGCTGGTCTATGAGGATCATATCGGAGACAGAGTCAAAGGCCTTACTAACATCTGAGTAGAGAATATCCGCTGCTCTCCCCTCATCTACCAGGCTGGTTATTTCATTATAGAAGTTTATCAAGTTGGTCAAGCATGACTTCCCCTTGGTGAATACATGCTGACTACTGATTATTTTCTTGTTGTTCATGTGCCTGGAATTGGTTTCCAGGATTAGCTGCTCCATCACGTTCCCAGGGATCGAAGTGAGACTGACAGACCTGTGTTTCTCTGGATCCTCCTTATTCACCTTCTTGAAGACGGAAGTGACATTTGCTTTCCTTCAGTCCTCAGGCACTTCTCCCAGTCACCATCAAAGATTATTGAGAGTGTCCTTGCAATATCAGCAAGCTTCCTAGAGCTTACGAGTGCTTCTTATAACGGCCCATGGATTTATGTATGTCCACTTTGCTTTTAGGTTAACTAAATATTCCATTTTGAACATGAATCCACTCTAATTTTTCAGTCTCTGTGCTGGGAAGAAATGTGAAAGGATTGTCACAGAAGTAATTTTATTAAGCCTTAGAATTTCTCTTTCTCAGGGAGGAGAGTTTAGAAAACATCTTTTTTAACAAAGGATTAGCTTGCTAGATAATCTGTAAATTAACCCATGGACTCTTGCAGTGATACCTAATTATCTTTCCTTGCCTAATGAGAGTATTCATAAGTTATAAAAAAAGAGGGGCAAATAAAGAAATCGAAAATTGGTCTTAGGATCAAGTAGCTACTTTTAAGTTCCTTTGGATCTGTACTCTAAAAGAAAATAAGAAATTTCAGAAGAAAGTGATGAAAGAAGTGTCTCAGATTCTTTCTGATCTGAATGAAATGAATGCAATAGAGGGGTGAGGGAGGAAACTATTTACCAGTTGTGGACATGTCACCTATTCTATCCTGGATCACTGTACAGTCAGTGGAAAGAAACAAATATGTTAAGGCCATAAGTGATCAAACCTACTTTTAGATATATACCTCAAGATAAGACAAATCGTGACCTTGAAGCCCCTTTTTCTCTCAGTTGGTTATAAAAATATCCAAGGATGACTAGCTTAGATCTGGAGACCCTTTTCTCCTACATTTAAAGTTAGATAACTAATCCTATTTGTGGGGGTTTTTTTGTGGTTTTTTTTTTTTTTCCTTTCCAGGTCAAAATGACATGGAAAGTATGTAGTTTTTCTTTTTGTTGCAATGTATTTTATATGCTTCAAATGTCATCTATTTAAAAAAACCCAACAAAACAGAGTATGTGTAACATGATGTAGCCTGTATTCTCCAGCAATCAGTACCAAGAAAACAAGTTGTTCAGAAAGCCTTTTGTTACATCTTTTAGGAAACAGGGAATCTCTGAGCATCACCACACTGATTTTAGCTTAAGCCCACTGATGGAAAATATTGGGCAGTGGGACAGGTTTGAATGCTAACATCTCTCCTGGACTAGTTCCATAAGTCGTAGCTGCAACCTGAAATTCATTATTCAAGACTTTATTTCAGATACAGTGAGACTATACTGTTGGTGCCCCATTGCATATTTCATTTTGATTTCATTCTTGCCTCCAAAATGCTTAAGCAGTCTGATTTAAAAAAAGAAAAAAAAAAGACAACCAAAAACAGCAACACAAAAACAACCAAACAAAAAACCCTCCAAAAACCAAACCACTCTTCCTTTAAATTCCTTTGTTCAGGCAATGAATCAAGAACTAGATCACTTTTGTAAAAAATACAAATATAGATTTAAATCAAATAGAGATGGTTACTTTCAGAAATCTAATTTTTGGGTTCTGCAGTCTGGAAATCTGAATCTTCCTCCAAAGTGAAAAGCTCTTTTAGATGAACCATAACTCTTGTTTTGAGATAGAATTAACTGTTCTATGGAGACACCCATATCTTTCTGTGAACTGAAGAGGAATAAAAAATTATTTTATACTAGAAATGTGACCTCCAGGAAACTGAACTTATGTAAAATGAACCTAATTGCAAGTGTCTAAGGTATTTTCAGTACAAAACTTAGATTTCTCTCTCAAACTCATGCACTGGACCCCTTATTGTCTATCCTATTTATCTGTCAGTTCATTCTTTGTTTGTGTTCTTTACCACCTCAATTATCTTTTTTCCAAGGCAGAGGCATTACAAAGGGAGTAGATCAACCCAATATATATAAAAACTATTCAGTGTCACTTGGCATCAGATTACAGGCTGGTGCCTTTTCAGCATTTATATACAGATATAGATGATTCAAGTTCCCCAAATACTTTAAGACAGGGCTTTTTAATATTGATGTCTTGACTTTATGTACTCGTTTCACCTACGTTGCACTTAATGCACTGAAATGTTGCTTTATGTTAAGTCCAGATTGCCTAAAATAAGGCCTTTTCTAAAAGAGCTGATCAAAAATATTATTTTCAGTCTAGTCCTAAAAGTCTTATCAGAGGACCATAGATAGGCTGGGGCTATCAGAAGAGTTAAAATCAGTTGTGCTAAGCCCCTGGCTAGCATCCTAACCAATAGTTCATTCTTTTCCTGCTGCATGTCTTTTTTTATCTTAGTGATCTTATTTTTGCTAATTCATTCTCTGTAATGATGCAAAACCTGTATTTTTCTCCTTGACCGGAGTTATTTCACTTAACAAAAAAATATACAATGTGTGTGTGTCTACACAATCAACTGATCCATTTGGATTTGTAATGATTTTTTTTCACATGTATATGTTATGCTTATACACTTATTTTAGCTAAGTCATTAAGCCTCTCCTTTAGGAAAGAGCCTAAAGATTAATTACCTTCACCTCATGTAACACTCAGTTAACAGTCAGTTTAAGTGCAGGAAGAAAGGAAAATTTTCTTCCAACCAACAAGGCAAAAACAGAGAATTTTTGTAATTTAGATGTATTGGTGATCAAATATATAAGAAACTGCCCTTAAGTAAGTTTTTGTTTTGATTTTACATTTGCTTTGTTTCCTTGAATTATCCTCTGTTTCCATAAAGGAAGAACAATGGACAGACTTTTATCCCTGGGCTAGTAAATTTTCATGACTTTTCATCTTCCTACCTTACACAATATTATATTCTGCCAAGAAAAAATGCAGAAATCTAAATCCCACATGCTGCAGTAAGCTATCTATCAGATAGCTGAACCTCAGAACAACCTCACTCTTTCATAAGGAACAGCTAGTCACAAAAGAGTGAAAAGTCCCTGCTTTTCTCCTGTTGTATGAAATACAATGGGGTTATCGGGGATTGTGCAAACAAGCCAGACTTCCAAATAACAACGGGCAATCTTTACGCTATTCCTCCAGCATAGTATTTTTCCTCCTGAATAGCTTTTAGCTTTCTTCCTCACAATCACCCTTACAAATCTTTATTGAGTGAAGTGATATTTGATGGTCAGTAGTAGTTTATATACTAGCATTTTTTTTCTCTCAGCTGGAGCTATGTATTTTAAGTAACCTGTCAGATAAAATCCATAAAATATAGAAAAGCCAAGCAATAAAAATTAAACAACAATAAAATAAGACTATATTAAGCACTCAGTTAAGATAAGGCTATTTTCCACTTTCAAGATCTGAATATTTGTCTCTTTATTATATTTAGATGATCAAATTGAATTATATTTACCAAATATGTTATGAGTACCAGAAAATGAATTATAAATAAACTTTCATAATTATTTCTTTCTGAGAATTACAACTGAACTTTGGTCACAGGATGATTCAGGAGTTTAATTAGCTATTAATGCCAAAATAATTTTATTATGATAAGTTTTCTGTACATAGATTTCACTGGAAATGAAAATTATCTTATCATCACGGAAATCTGTTATATTTTCATACATTTGGCTAATAAAACTGGGCTGATAACAGCAGGTCATGAAAAGTTCAACAATAAAGTTCAAAATATTGAAAACATTTTACTAAATTTTATGATATACTTTTTACTTAAAAATTGTAAGATTGACACAGTAGCACTCTGAAAATTTCACTTGACTAACAGTCAGAAAAAAGTGTAGATAAGATCATTAGATCACATAGAAACAATAACAGAAAAAAATAGTGAACATAGGCACCAATAATTTTTTTAAATGCCCTGTGAAACTGGTTTCTAAAAAAAAAGAAAAAGAACACTTTATTCTCATTTAAAAATCATGTAGACATATCAGGTTCCACTACTAAATGAGAGCTACTGATTATGTTGTATTTTTGAAAGTCAGGGCCTTATAAAAATATTTCCTTGAGGAATTAAAATCCTGACAGTTGGCTTTCTCAAGTTTGACAGTTTTTCTTGCAGGTGCAGGGATTTCTAAAAGCTCTATTTAGGAATAGAACATGAGAAAAAAAATCAGTGAAAGGTTTGAAATGATGCATTTGTTAATTATTATAAATATCAATTAAAATATTCATATTTGCTGAAATGGTAAGAAAACATCATAATTTTGGCAGTGTTTTATTTTCCCTGTTACAGTCGTTGTTTTCTCCTGCTCTCAAAATTAAACCTTTAGGGAGAAGTGTTATAAGTGAGCTTTGAAATATGTGTATGTACCTCACATTTGTAGTGAAATAAAGGAACACACTAAGCTGATACTGTAACTCAGACCACTTGCAGCGATTTGTGAATTTGAATCCCTATACAACATTTACCATTACTTTTTTCTTAAATAGACAGTAGAATAAAGAATTGTGTTTAAAAAAGTAGAGTAGGAAACAAGCTTGACTGCAATATAGCAGTTAAGGATAGGTTAATGCTCCCTACAGAATGAAGATTGCAGACATAGGGAGAACTGGGCATGAAGAGTTCATATCCATTGCTGATTCTTTCATATTTGAAATGGTAATGGATGTGGTATGTCATATGTTAACAGGATGAATAGAGGGCACACACAAAACTGTAAGAAGAAAATCTAATGATATGTAGATGTTAAATTCCTTCATAGTTTGGAGATGGTTGAACATATCTTGCTTGAACAAGAATTCCCACACAAAGAAAGTCTTTTTTGTAATATTCCTTAAGCTTATTCTGATATTTGTCTATGGACAGAAAGAATCATTTTATGGAAACAATATTTCTTTCCGTTGACTACAGAGGGCTCCTTTACATTCAGATGAATGTGAGTCCCAAAAGTTTGGAAAATTCTTGTTTGTCCTCTTTGAAGTTGTCTAGTCTGCTGAACTGAGTGGTAGTATGATAATTGACAGTGCCTTGAAAATAAACTATTGGTGATTTTGCCTTCACTGTAAAAAAAATGGAAATCCATCTTTCATTTGACTTATTTATAACTTGAAGCAAATAATGAGGAAAGGTCAGGAGATAGATCTTTTTTTAATGTTACTGAACAACCTCTTTCTCTTCAGATTTCTGAAATCAGCCTTGTTAAAATTAAACACAGGAAAATCAGCTTTTCTTCCTGACTTGATAAATGATCTTGAGCAAGTCATTTGAGGGGTTACCACAGAATCACAGAATCACAGAACAATAGGTGTTGGAAGGGACCTCTGGAAATCATCTAGTCCAACTCCACTGCTAAAGCAGGATCACCTAGAGCAGGTTGCACAGGATTGCATCCAGATATGTTTTGAATATCTCCACAGAAGGAGAATCCACAACCTCTCTGGGCAGCCTGTTCCACTGCTCGGTCACCCTCAAAATGAAGAAATTTTTCCTCATGTTCAGATGGAACTTTCTGTGTTCCAGTTTGTGCCCGTTGCCCCTTGTCCTGTCTCTGGGCACCATAGAGAAGAGTCTGGCCCCTTCCTCTAGACATCCACCCTTTAGATATTTATAAGCACTAATAAGATCCCCTCTCAGTCTTCTCTTCTCCAGGCAAAACAGAGCCAGCTCTCCCAGCCTTTCCTCATAAAAGAGATGCTCCAGTCCCCTAATCATCTTTGTAGACCTCCGCTGGACTCTCTCCAGTAGTTCCCTGTCTTTCTTGAACTGGGGTGCCCAGAACTGGACACAGAGCTCCAGAAGTGGCCTCACCAGGGAAAAGTAGAGGAGGAGGATAATCTCCCTTGACCTGCTGGCCACACTCTTCTTAAGGCACCCCAGGATACCACAGACCTTCTTGGCCACAAGGGCAAATTGCTGGCTCATGGAGAGCTTATTGTCCACCAGGACTCCCAGGTCCTTCTCCACAGTGCTGTTTCCCGGCACGTCAACCCCTAATCTGTCCTGGTGCATGGGGTTTTTCCTCCCTAGGTGCAGGACCCTACACTTGTTCTTGTTGAATTTAATTTTGTTCTTCTCCACCCAACTCTCCAGCCTGTCCAGGTCTCACTGAATGGCAGCACAGCCTTCCGGTTTATTATCATCAGCAAATTTATTGAGGGTACACTCTGTCCCCTCATCCAGGTTGTTGATTAATATCTTGAATAAGACAGGACTCAGTACCCTGGGGCACACCACTAGCTACAGGTCTCCAACTAGACTCTGTGCCACTTATCACAACCCTCTGGGCTCTGCCATTCAGCCAGTTCTCAATCCACCTCACTGTCCACTCATCTAACCCACACTTCCTAAGCTTGCTTATGAGGATGTTATGAGAGACAGTGTTAAAAGCCTTGCTGAAGTCAAGGTAGACAATATCTACTGCTCTCCCCTCATCCACCCAGCCAGTCATGCTACCATAGACTGATCAGGCCAGATTTCCTGCTGGTGAATCCATGCTGACCACTCCTGATAACCTTCTTTTCCTGCACATGCTTATTGATGTCCCCCAGAATGAGCTGTTCCATCACCTTTCCAGGGATGGAGGTGAGGCTGACTGCCCTGTAGTTTCCTGGGACTTTCTTCTTGCCCTTTTTGAAGACTGGAGTGACATTGGCTTTCCCCTAGTACTAAGGCACCTCTCTTGTCGTCCATGACCTTTCAAAGATGATGGAGAGTGGCATAGCAATAACATCTGCCAGCTCCCTGAGCATTTGTGGGTGGATCCCATCAGGGCCCATGGATTTGTGGATGTTGAGTTTGCCTAGATGTTCTCTAACCCTATCCTCCTTGACAAAGGGAAAGTCTTATTTTCTCCAGACTTTCTGTTCTACCTCCAGGGTCTGAGATTCCTGAGGGCTGGCCTTAGCGATAAAGGCTGAAGCAAAGAAGGCATTCAGTATCTCTGCCTTCTCTGTATCTTCCATCACCAGGGCACCCACCTCATTCAGCAGTGGGCCCACATTTTCCCTAGTCTTCCTTTTGCTGCTGAGGTACTTGAAAAAGCCCTTCTTATTGTCCTTGACAGCCCTTCCCAGATTTAATTCCAAGGGCTTTAGCCTTCCTTGTTGCATCCCTACATACTTTGACCACATTCCTATATTCCTCCCAAGTGGCCAGTCACTTTTTCCACATTCTGTGTACTTCCTTCTTCCCTTTGAGTTTTTCCAGGAGCTCCTTGCTCATCCACACAGGTCTCCAGCCTCCTCCTTTGCTTGATTTCCCACTCTTCAGGATGCACCAAACTCGAGCTCAGAGGAAGTGGTGCTTGAATATTGACCAGCTCTCTTGGACCCCTCCTTCTAGAGCCCTAACCCATGTGATTCATCCAAGCAGGTCTTTGAAGAGGCCAAAGGTAGCTCTCCTGAAGTCCAGGGTTGTAATCCTACTTACTGCCCTGCTCCTTCCACACAGGATCCTGAATTCCACTCTCGGCCACTACAGCCAAGGCTGCCCCCAACCTTCACATTCCCAATCAGTCCTCCTTTGTTTGTTAGTACAAGGTCCAGCAGCACCTCTCTCCTCGTGGGCTCCTCCACCACCTGTGTTAAAAAGTTATCATCAATGCTCTGCAGGAACCTCCTGGACTGTGTGTGCCTGGCTGTGTTGCCTTTCCAGCAACTACCAGGGTGGTTGAAGTCCCCCATAAGAATCAGGGCTTGTGATCGTGAGGCTACTTCCAGCCATCTGTAGAAGGCCTCATCAGCTTCCTCATCCTGATCAGGTGGACTGTAGTAATCACGCACAACAGTTACTCGTTACTTGATGAGAATGGTCACCTTACTAACAGGGACATAGACAAAGCAGAGACATTTAATGCCTTCTTCACTTCTGTCTTCAACACTGATGATGTGCGCTGGGACCCCCGTTGCCCTGAGTTGGAGGACCGTGACTGCAGTAACAATAAACTCTCAGCTGACCCCGAAATTGTGTGGGACTTGCTGCTCCACCTGGATGCGTACAAGCCCATGGGGTCAGATAGGATTCATCCCAGGGTGCTCAGAGAACTGGCTGATGTCATTATGAGAGCTCTCTCAATTGTTTTTCCACGGTCTTGGGAATCTGGAGAGGTCCCAGTTGACTGGAAGCTGGCAAATATTCCAATCTTCAAGAAGGGCAAGAAAGAAGACCCTGGTAATTACAGGCCTGTCAGTCTCACTTCAGTGCCTGGTAAAATTATGGATAAAGTTATGCTGGGAGTTTTCAAAAAACACCTGAAGGACAACGCAGTCATCAGTCACAGCCAGCATGGGTTCATGAGAGGAAAGACCTGTTTAACAAACTTAGTTTCCTTTTACGACAAGGTCACCCACCTAGTTGACCAAGGCAAGCCAGTTGACGTCATTTTTTTAGAGATCTGGACAGATTGGAGAACTGGGTAATCACCAACCGCATGAGGTTTAACAAGGGCAAGTGCCAGATTCTGCACCAGGGAAGGGGCAACCCTGGCTATACATACAGACTGGGCGATGAGACGCTGGAGACCAGCCATGCTGAAAGGCACTTGGGGGTCTTGGTCGGCAGCAAGTTGAACGTGAGTCAACAGTGTGCCCAGGCCACCAGGAAGGCCAACCGTATCCTGGGGTGCATCAAGCACGGCATTGCTAGCCGGTCTAGGGAAGTGATTGTCCCACTCTACACTGTGCGGGTGCGGCCTCACCTCACCCGTGGTGCACTGCGTGCACTTTTGGGTGCCACAGTACAAAAAGGACATAAAACTATTGGAGAGTGTCCAAAGGAGGGCAACAAAGATGGTGAAGGGTCTAGAGGGGAAGACGTATGAGGAGAGGCTGAAGTCCCTTGGTTTGTTCAGCCTTGAGAAGAGGAGACTGAGGGGAGACGTCATCACGGCCTACAGCTTCCTCACAAGGGGCAGTGAAGGGGCAGGCGCTGATCTCCTCCTTCTGGTGACCAGTGATAGAACCCATGGGAATGGAATGAAGCTGCAACAGGGGAGGTTTAGGTTGGATATTGGGAAAAGGCTCTTCACTGAGAGGGTGGTCGGGCACTGGAACAGGATCCCCAGGGAAGTGGTCACAGCACCGAGCTTGACTGAGTTCAAGAAGTGTCTGGATAACGCTCTCAGTCATGTGCTCTGATTTGGCTGGTCCTGTGTGGAGCCAGGAGTTGGACTCGATGATCTTTATGGGTCCCTTCCAACTCAGGACATTGTATGATTCTATGATTCTAACAGTGCCACCCATATTAGTCTGCCCCTTAATTCTTACTCATAAGCTTTTGATTTGCTCTTCATCCACACCTAGGCAGAGCTTGATACATTCCAGTTGCTCTCTCAGATAAAGAGCAACTCCACCACCTCGCCTTGCTGGCCTGTCTTTCCTAAAAAGTACATAGCCATCCATGACAGCATTCCAGTCGTGTGAGCTATCCCGCCATGTCTCTGTAATTGCAATGACATCATGGCCCTGTGACCGCACACAAATCTGTGGTTTTTCCTGTTTATTCCCCATGCTGCATGTGTTGGTGTTCAGGCATTTCAGAGAGATAATCGAGCATGCAGGTTTCCCTGGAAGGGTGCAAGAGGGTCCACCATAGCCATACAAACCGTTGAGATGGTTGGCTTTCTGGTTCTTGTCTTGCGAGGCAGCTAAGGAACATTTGTTGCTGCTCTGGTTGGCCTGGCTTATTCCTCAGTTGGATGCAACGGCATGAGTATTGCCCCTTTGGACCCTGACCCCCAAGTCCTTCAGGTTAAATCCCGCTTCACCAAGTTGGCCAGCCTGCTGCCAAAGATTCCTTTGCCTTTTCTAGACAGGTCCCATCCCATCCTTCCCTAACAGGTTACGGTCATCAAAGAATGTCCCACTGTTGTAAAAGATACAACCGTCGTGATGGCACCAGCCACGTAGGCAGGAGTTGATATGCATTATACGTCTGTTCCTGGCTGCCCCCTTTACTGCAATTGGTAGAATGGAGGAAAAGATACCTTGGGCACCAATGTTTTTCACTCACACCCCCAGGGCTTTGTAGTCCTCCTTGATTCTGCCCAGGTTCCAGCTTGCAGTGTCATTCATGCCCACATGGAAGAGTAACAGTGGATAGTAGTCTGTGCTCTTGACAAGTTGTGGCACCCTCTTGGCAATGTCTCGGATCTTAGCTCCCAGAAGGCAGCATACGTCCTGTGAGTCTCTGTCAGACCAGCAGATGAGCACCTCAGTGCCCCTTAACAGAGAGTCACCCACGACGAGCACTTGGCGTTTCTTTTTAGGGTATCCATTCTGTGCTGCTGGTGCAGACCTTGCTCGTGGGTGTCTATAGATGTTAAAACTTCATATCTGGTTTTGTTTGTGAAGCTGGATGGTGGAGACTGAAGTGGAGTCCTGCTTTTTTTTTCTTTTTCTGTGCTCCCTCAGACCATTTAAATCTCCTGTGGTTGCTCCTGGCAATGCCCAAGCCATGCCAGTCTCACTGGCGAGAGCTGCCGACTCCTGGTGGGTCTCTCCACTCGTCCTTGGGTTTCCCTGGCTCCGGGAACCCCCTGTCCGCCTCAGTCTAGCACTCGGACACAGAACTTACCATTGCTGCTTCTGTATTCCTCGTCAACTGTACAGTTTCCTGTTCACATCATCTAGTTTCTTCTAAGAGGTGAGTTTACATTGTGATTAAGCTAGGTGTTAATCAAGTAACCAGATAACGTCTGTTTCCACAAATGTTTTTAGCAACAGAATACTAGTATTTTTTGTAACTGCAATGATCTAAGGACATAGGTAGTCACATTTGTAGCTTTTAATTAATGATATATTTGGAAAAAACCTGTACAAGCTCTCCAAGGTCCCATCAGTTCACTGAATAATATGATTGCTGTAATTGCACTTATCTACACAATTAGACAGAGTAACTGGGAACAAATGAGAAGAGCAAGCATGTAAGCAGTATTAAAAGTACACGTAAAGTTGAACCTAAGCAGAACAAAAAGCAAGGAAGAAATAAGCATTAACAACATGTTCCTCACACCAAAGGGAAGGAAGAAACCCCCACCGTGAACATCTTATTGTTGGAAACTCATCCTAAGCCTCTCTTACTCTTGTGGAAGAAAATGAAAACTATCTTAGGTCCTAGAAGGTCATTGGAAATGTGATAATAACACTAAAGAGGCAGATACTAGGAAGGTTTTTTCCCCCATCTATAACAATTTTAGCTAAAATAATATGGCTTTCCTGTATTAATTAGATAATTTGTGCTTTTAAAGTGTTAAAATGTTACCCAATATAGGTGTAAATTCTAATTTTTTTACATACGACATATTCCTGTTTTTCTACAAAAAGATTTAGAGTGAACGTAATTAATCTTCTGCAGGATTTTATCCTTCTTTACTAATTATTGAACAACCTTCAAGTGACTCTCTTCCCAGCTTTGTTGCCACATTTAAGGCAGGTTGTATGTATGTATCTGCACTCATCCATCAAATGTTGTATGTATGTATCTGCACTCATCCATCAAATGTAGTAGAAACTGTCCATAATTTAAAAGTAATTGGGATCATGTAAGCATTGTTTCCTTAGGAAGTGCAGATAAAATCAGTGTATATCATCTTTATCTACCTGATGTTTTTACAACATTATTTTTCAGAAGGCATCCACATTTAAATTATTATAATTTGAGGAGCTGATAGGAAGATTTTGCCTGTGAAGTCACCCCACATGGCTGGAGTCTAGAATCCTCAATTATCTCTATTTATTTATATACAGCAAAGGAGGTAACAGATGCATGCCAGAGGCCTGATGTTACATAGAGACACACATTCTTCAAGTCATTTCCTTGATCAGAAGTATTCCTCATTTTTCCCACTACCCAAAATGTACTGTTGCATCAGTGGTAACTCATTTCCATTTATTTTTACCCCAATTCTTCCCTCTGTCCAGAGAAAAATAATAGACCTAAAAAGGCCAAACCCAACTGTGATTCTAAATAGATTGTGAGTAAGCAAAAAAAGAAATAGAACTATTCTGGTTTTGCGAAATAGGAAAGTAGAACATGTACACAGGCACACATTTTCAGATTTGAAAAGTTGATTAAGTTAGTTCAGAGACTGAGCCTCAAGTTGAAAGACTGAACTCATATGAGAACTCTAAAGCCCTAAAATGATCAGAAATCTTGGAATGGCATGGAATGGCATGGCATGGCATGGCATAGAATAGAATAGAGTAGAGTAGAGTAGAGTAGAGTAGAGTAGAGTAGAGTAGAGTAGAGTAGAGTAGAATAGAAAAAAAACAAAAATTTGAAAATATTTTAAGCTGGTTTCATATTAATTTTTTAGACATTATCATGGTCTGCTTGTTTGGAATGGCAGGAAATGAGATGGTTGCTTTGTCTTCATTACCAAAAGAGAGATGTACAGACATAACTTGTACATGTCATCTTTTCTTTGTCAAGTCCTAGAATGTATAATGCACATAACCTATCTCATGGTGTAAGTATATCAAGTAACCGTTCAGTGTGGCATGTAGCCCTATTTCAGTAAAAAATGCAATGCCTTATCTCCATCAGATTTCAAAGTCAAGTGGCTGGTGAGCTTCAATTATTTTGCTGTGCATGAGTTTTTTTCCAATTAAGAGAAAACCAACATGTCATTTGGAAGACTTACCCTTTTATCTTCAAATCATACTTCATGATAGATTTCTACTTGCACATTTCTAAAATAGATAGCAGGTTACAACATCCAGTGTTGCCCCTGCATAGTAATTTCCTTCCATAGGTCTTTGAACATGAAAACTCTTTGTTCACAAATATAAGTATTACAGAACTCCTTGTCTCCTATGCTAAATAATTTTTGGAGATTATGTTATGAAAATTAAATTATGACATTATTTAGGAAAGAAGAATAGAACATATTTCTAGTATAAATGCTGAAATGTAAACGAGAACCTTTGCTTAGAATATAGTGTGGTTGAGAAAGGGAATTTTCTAAGGTGTTACACTTTTTCTAACATATTATGATAAATTCTATGCATGCTCGGCTCAAAGATTTTCTTTTATAGAGCTTCAGTACATCCATTAATACTGTAGAGTTATTCTGTGGTGACTACAATAATTAAAACTGATTCTTGGCAATGAGTATCATTCCTGAAAGAGATGATACAACCTTTTCAGTATCTTCATTTATTTATTTGACTGCTGCATTTTGGAATAGGTAAGAAACTGTTTTAACTTATCAATATGTTGTTTTTTTCTTTTCCATAATAAATAGTAATAGATGTATTTATTACCTATACTATTGCACTCAAAACTAGACATAGAGAAAATGGATAGCTAGGGAATTATGGTTCACCTAATTAAAATCTTAGTTACCAAACTGAAATGCAGCAAAAAGCAACCGTTAGTCCAGTTACAATAACACTGATAGTTTGAATCAATACAGAAAAAAACTCTTTGATGATAAAACAGTCAAAACTGTTAAACAAAAATTCTTACTGTGCCTACCCCTCTGCCTCAGGGTTGTTCTCACCCTCTGGGGTGATCCTCTGGGTCTTCAAGTCAACAGTGGCAATTTCCACTGAGCAAGGGGTGCTGGAGCCCTACCATCAATCTAACATCCCACTCTCTTTGCTGGGAAGTGGTCAACAACTTGGATAGCGCACAACGACCATTCCCCAAGTCCTGCAGTCTCTTTGGGGCTATTTTTAGGGGGTTTCTTATTGCAGTCTGCTTCTTCCCCCTTTGCTCTGTCAAAGTCTTGAATTCACTGGACAGGTCTGCCTACCTTGACCATCACCATAGGGTAGCCGTCTGCCCTCAGCCCCCTGCTGCAAGGTCCCTGGACCTGGCCCAGCTCCCTTGCAGCTGCACCTCTGCCCCAGGGGTGTGTCTGTCTCCTCTGGTGGACTAGTTTTCTGGTTGGCCTTAGCCCAGCCTCATCTGCATGCCCCTGCCTTGCCATCCTGGGGCTGTGTCTGACCCGGGTTTCCCCTCACCAGGCCTGATCCTGACCACTTCCCATGGGCTGACATCCTTGCCTGGCCTCGGTCCATCCCCGTCCCCACCTGATGTCTTGCGCAGTGGTGCCCTGTAAGGATGGGCCGGCGTTTGTTAAACAAAGACAGTTGTGGTGTGTTATTAACCTTATCATGTAAGGTGATCACACTTGTGAAGCCAGAACATGTTAAGCTGTCAGATATTTTTTTAAAACAAACTAAAACCACTTCAGACCAAATCAAGCCCAGATAAGCCCTGAGACTCTGCAATCTCAGGTTAATACAAACCCTCTGGCCTTTTATTAATAGTAACAAAATCATATTTACTGAGCTACAACATTAACATTGTATTATTAAAGAATCTTGATAGTTTTTCTTAAGGTCTAGTCTCATTGCACCACATAAAACTAAGGCATTTTTACTGTCTGATGTAAAGACTATGAAGAAGTGAAATTGTAGACAAATATCTATAATGTGACTGTGAGATACATACAGATTTTGGAGTCAAAGTCAATAAGCAATTACAAAACCTTTTAAATTCTAATTCTTTTGCTGGGTCACCTTCAGCTCACTCCAATATGTCCTTCTATGACAGTTCACGTAGATCCAGCACTGAAACAAGAAAACTGGGTAATCTGCTTCACTATCTTCTCCTATTCAGCCTTAGAATTATTGTCCCAAGTGTATGGAGATATTGGATCTGCTCTTAACTCTAAATTGCATTTTATATAAAGTGATTGATATAAACTGAAGACTAAACTACCTTTATTCTAATTCTCATGCCTGTGCTTTTTCTTCCATGCTATTTAGATTCCATAACAATTCTTAGAAATCTTTTGAAGCCAGATTGTTACTCCTGACTTGGCCTAAAGAACCAACAATATATTTTAAAAAATTACTGTCTTTTAAAGCACCTGAGATAGCTAGCAAAAAAGGTACTACAGAATAGCTCCTACTGAATTCCTTGAATCCTGTCTTTATGCACAAAGACCCTGATCTTATTGTAAAGATCAATGGCAGGGTGGATGTGCTTCTGGGAAAGACTACAAGTTTTATGTTTGCCTCTGAATAGTGTGATAATGAAATTATGAGATCATTCTGATGAGGCTTTGGGCCACATGGTCTAGTGGAGGGTGTCCCTGCCCACAGCAGGGGGGTTGGAACTAGATGATCTTTAAGGTCCCTTCCAACCCAAACCATTCTATGATTCTATGATTCTATGACTCATTTTCCAGAGTACTGGGATGAACTGTTCTTGTGCTGAGAGGAAATACCCATAAAGACCTGACAGCTCCCTAGAGCTCCTCTGCCTCTCAGAGCCGTTTCTCAGATGATACCATCTGACGGTTCCCTGAAGAAGCCAAAGTCTGCTCTCTAATGTGCAGGGTCTATATGCTGCTCTACTTGCGTTCCTCACTGCGCTTGGGATCTTGAACTTCACTGTTTCATGGTTGCTATAGCCAAGGCTAGCACTGATTATCACCAGTTCTTCCTTGCCCACGAGCTGCAGATCTAGGAAAGAGTCTTGCATGATAGGTCTGTCTGACATATGTGTTCAGAAGTTGTCCTAAACACCCTCCAAAACTTCCTGGATTGCTTATGTCCCATTGGGTTAAGCCTGTGGGTGTCAGAGAGGTGTGAGTGCCCCTGTAAGAGACAGGATCTGTTTGGAGATCCTCTTGAGTTTCTCAAGCCTTTGTTCATTTCTGTTACAAACTCCTATGACACTGTTACCCTCACTTCTGATCCTGACTCACAAGGATTTGCCTATTGACCTTTCTACAGCAAAACTCATGCATATGACTTCATCATATAAGGGGCAACCTGCCTCATCTCCTGCCATGCCTGTCCTATCTAAAGAGTCAGTTTCCATTCATCATAGCACTCCAGGCATACAAGGCATTCCACCCTCTCCAGGTTATCACCGTGGTGTCAGAATCCTGTCTCCACACATGGATCTCAATCTCCATGTAAATATTTGTTTACAGGCACCCCTTTCAACCTGTCTTATCCTTCCAAAGAGTTTTTTCACTCCCACAGACAATTCTCGTGAAACGATTAAATGTAGCCATAACTTGAGATTTTCACAGTGCTATTTATTGTCTCCCGAAAACAATACTTCCCTTTGCACACTTTTAAGGGTTTCGTGTGACAAGAATAATACGGAAAGTCATTCCAAGGATGGTAGAATAATATAAAGTGGTAGGGAGTGACATGATATTAAAGTAAAATTTTCATACTAGTTATGTTAGATTATGAAAAGACTGGAGAGAGGGAAAGGCTTGGCAATGCAGGAGAGAGAGAAGAGGAAAGATACTGACATGTATGGAGAAAGTGGCAAATTAAATTAAAATTTCAGGAAGTCAAATAAGGAGAGAAAGGAGGTTTTTTTCCATCTCGCCTGTATAATTCATAAAAACCTGAACAGAATTTAACTTCAGTATTATTTTATTAAGGTATACCTTCTCTGAAGGAGGCAAATACAGGACATATCAGAGGGAAGGAAATCTTTATAACTAATAAGCTAGATTTTACCCAGTAAAATTTGCATAGGACTAATGGCAGTGTATGTTTTTATTATTATTTTATGGTTCCCATATTTTAACTGTTATTTAGCAGCACCAAATTTCCAAATGCACATTGTGAATTTCTGTGTGTGTGTAAATGAATTGTTATGATATAAAGTTTTGATAAAATATACACATAAATATAAATAATTGTGGGGTCAGTCCCTAGATTTACAATATCTACTACTTATTTACATTTGAGACTGGATTATTTAAATAATTTAAATGCACTTAACACATATTAGAGAAATATGGCTATGATACCATTGTCATGGGTATATATTTATATATATTCATGATTCTTATATGCACTATATTTCTCTGATTTCTTTTCACTTGAGCCTCTAACGATTTTTAGGAGGGAATAAAAAGCTACCATTTTTCTTCATCCAGATAATCTTGCACATATTTCAGTACAAGTCACTAATTCTCATTATTACTTTACTTTCCCTTAGTGAGCATAAGACCACTGAATTACCTTTCTAAGTTGTCTCAGCACGATCATCCAAAACAATTTAAGAACTAAAGGTTCAAGTCTGTTTAATTCATTCAGATTATCCTAAAAGACCAGATTTTTCCCCTAGATCCACCTTTTATAACATCAGTAAAACAATAAATATTCTTATCTTACTCGTTATTTAGTGACCATTTTAAAGTGAAAAACCTAACGTCTTATAACTATTTTAAATACCTACTTTGGGGAAATAATCCCATAAAATAAATTAAAATAAAACAAATTACAGTAAATATATAAAATTCACTTCCTTTTTTTTCTTTCTTTAGATACAGATCAGTACAATGTTATTAAATTTTATGGAGTGATGCTTTCTTAATCTATGTGTTCTGAATCAGACTTGCAATACACTCAGAAACGAAATGGAAATGGATTTATGACTATATAATCTATTCAATAAGTAATACACCTAGTTTGGGGAAGCTGAAATATTTTCTATTGATTAATAACTAATCCAGAACTAAATGTTTTTTCTGACTTCAGTCTTAACAGATATACTGATTTATTTATACTGGCATATGTCTTCCTATATTATAGCATGGGTTTTGAGCTTTAACAATAACAAGCATACCTGCTAAATTTCAGTACCTATATTGGAAGTAAAAATTCATGCCATCTTTCTTCACATAAGATTAGGATGAGATGGTGATTAAGGACTCATTTAATTTAACTTCCTCAGCAAAGCTAAAGGTATGCTTCAATAAAGAAAAAATATATAACTGATTTTATTTTAAGAGTGAGACAGATGTTGTCCTATGGCTGCCACGTCACTCCTAGTAAAGCTAACAATCTGACAATCAAGTCAGAAAAGAGACTATACAGATCAATCATCACCCAGAAAAGCTAATGGAAAGTCTCCTAAACTAAACAAACACAATGATAACTTTACCTTGTGTATAATAAAATAAGCCTTCCATTTTAGACAATTTTAAATTTTTTTGAAAGTGTGTTTATGTATAATTAACCTATACATAATATATATAAAACAATATATATAACTATATTTAGATGTATAGTGAAACTGTATATTGTAATGTAGCTTTTATTGCAATACTTATGCTCAGTATTGTAAAAATCAAAATGACACAAACAAGCTGCCACAAGGACAAGAAAATGTGAATGTGTGATTTATCTTCTCTCCCTAGGGCATGTCAAGACATTCTGTAATCCCCGAATAGATTTGTAATTCTCCTCAAACTTTATGTTTATCAGGTAATATCAAGAAACTTAAAACTTATCAGGAAAAAGTTTTAATACCATCGACTAATTATAGAGATATTTGGATAGGTATCTCAGAATACCTCTCCATGCATTCTTGCAAATACATGAAGGCTCCCTTTAGATTCAAGCAAACTTCAAGCTGTTTAACTATGTGTCCTAGATCTGACTCAGATGGAGTTCATTTTCTTCCCAGCAGCCCATAAGGAGCTGTAGTTTAGATTTGTGACTAAAACAGTGATGATAACACACTGAAGTCTGAGTTATTGTTGAACAGTGTTTGCTTCTCATTCTGCCCCAACAGCAAGAGTGAGGGGGTGGGCAAGAGGTTGGGAGGGGACATAGTTGAGACAGCAGACCCAAACTGACCAAAAGAATATTCCATTCTGTAAAACATCATGTTCAGCAGTAAAATTGGGGGGATAGTCTTTCCAAGGCAGCTGTTTCTCAGGACTCTATGGTCATTGACCTACTTGGGGGAAGTGGTGAGTAAGTATATTTGAATCACTTGGTTTTGGGGTTATTTGGTTTGGGGTGTTTTTCCTTGTTCATTGTTTTTGGGTTTTGTTTTTGTTCTTTTCCTTCATCAATTAAACCATCTTCATCTCAACCCATGAGTTTTCAGCTTTTGTTCTGCTTCACTCCCCCATCTTGCTGGGAGGAGGCAGATGGTGACTGAGTGGCTGTGTAGGTGCTTAGTTGCTGGCTGGGGTTAACCCACCAAAGCCCTTTTTGGCAGCCACTGTGGCTCTTGAGGGGTTTTAGATAATGGCAGTTTTGACTGGAATATGCTACACTGAATTTATAGTTGTTATAACTGTTTAGCTGGTACTTAGTGGGTTGTTGCTGTTGCTTGTCACAATGTTGGCTGGTTTGCTTTCAATACTGTTTTCTTTGTTCCTTCACCTGCTCTGTGGCGTGCTCCCTCTCTTGCTGTACATCAAACTCCAAAGTGGATGCTTTGGGCTTTTTCTCTTTGCTGTGTTGTTTATCAATTTGTTTGACTTTGCCCGGGAGAGCCACGATAAAAACACTGGCCTTTAGCCTAATCTGTGATTTGGGCCCTGCACTGCTGCCATCTCAGTACTCTGGGAACCAAATTGTGGATATAGTTAGCAATTACACTTTTCTCCTCTTTTCCTCTGGAAGCCAAATTGAGGGAGAAATGAAGAATGGCACCTCCCCCTTCTCCTCTAGGGTAGATGTTTCCTGCCTTGTTGCAGTGGCCCTTCAATTTCTTGAACATCCCTATGTAACCAGAATGCTTTTATTAGTTTATGCGATGAGTCTGGTTTTAGCTTTTCCTAAGGTTAAACAACCAGTTGGAATGCCACACAGGGATTTGCTCTGAGGCAGCCAATTTATGGGTGGCAAGGTGTGTGGGAGAATTTAGGCAGGTGCTTAGTGTTTTTCACCTCTGATGGTCTGGGACTTCATGCCCGAACAGGTGTAGTATCCTATTGAAGTGGCAAACCATACAACAAAAAAGGATGCCTTGCCTACACCAGAGACACAAATTCTAGCACCAAGTTGGGACATAGCCTACACCTTACTGAGTCTGTGTTCTGCACCCTCGAAGGGGCAGGAGGGTCTCTGGATCTGAGGACATACAAATGAACACTGTGGCTAAACCAGAGATTCAGGCCTTGATTATAACTCTCTCCTGTAGTCAAGAAGAAACAATGGAAGCAGAGGTTAGTAAGGGAAGAAAATGTTTATCCTGAGAGGGAGAATGAGGAAGAATCAGAAGAGGCAGCCTCTTCTACAGCTGAATAGCCACAGGAACAGGAGAGGGATGAAACCAGAAACAAGTGCACTCTTTCTCTTTCAACAACTGGTCAGCAGAACTCTGATAGGAGAGATTAAGTGTATATGAAGGTGGCAGTGAAGGAACTCTAGAAACTCCGGGAACACAGAAGTTACAGGCTAAAGTCATAATTCTGTGCCTGACAGAACTACGAGGGAGTTTCTCAGGCAAGACTTATCAGTGATATGTTATGTTCTGTGTGCTGTAATTTTTTCACCTTTTTCTCACCTGACTTCTTACTACAAATTCTAGCTGAAATGCAGCCAAAGAAACCTCCTAGATGAAATTTTTGATTAAAACAGATACATCCATGCACTCTAACAGACCATGAGCTGACTGACCACTTCTGAATGGGAGTGTTATTGTTTTCCTTGCCTTTTTGTTTTTCAGTCTTTAGGTGAACCATCATGACAAAAGTCTGTGATTCAGTTGCCTAAAGATGTCAGATACGTAGTATCATCTGACATAGCCTAGGGTATGTTGCTTAATTTCTCATTGCCAGGTCAGAGGGCACTGGTCACTTCAGTCATACATCCACATTCTGTTTCTGTTTAGATGTTTGAACTGTCCTCAGAATGCAGGATATGAACTGATACGGTAACAAGCCTTTGAATGGTCAAAACTCTCTCTGTTTCTTTTTTTTCATGCTTTTAAAAAATCTTTTGCAAACACATTGCATGTGTGAAGGAAAAAGAGGTGAGAAAGTGGGCATGAGAGGACTTAAATTTGGAAGTTCTTTTTGAAGTCATATTCTTTTATCTGCCACTTGGATTTTTGTTTCTTTTTTCTTGCCAATGCACATTTGCTTTCTTCATCTGGGATTTGTTGTGGGGTTTGTGGTTTTTTTTTTCCTTCTTTCAAGTTAAAATATTTAATAAAAATCCTTACTTAATTTTTATTTATTTTTATCAATTTGGCATATTTGTTATTTTTAATGTATGGCAATATTCCATAATTTTAGTACTAGAGAGGTATTTATGGTTTTTTTAAATATACTATTTATAAGATATAAACAAGTAGAATTTGTCCACTGTGTATAATTCAAGTTCAAAATATTTTAAGTCTAGAAATTCAATGCCAATAATAAAATCAATATTAAACCTTTTTAAAATAAACGCCTTGTGGATGTTAGAAGCAAAAATAGCAGGAGACAGAACACCTGTTTCGAGAAAGAACTCCAATAACTATGCTCTTTCTGAGGAGCTAGTTTATTCTCTATGATCTAAGTAACAATAAAATCAGGTATAAAAGAAAATTAGCAGTTAAAGTAAAGCAACAAAAGGTTTATTTTTCGCCTGAATCATGCTGACTCCTCAAGTGCAGAAGGAACAGATAAAGTTTTTATATACTTTTTTTTCCCCTTTGCTGAGTCTCTGTTTTTACCAGCTGCCTGCAATCTCAGAAGCTAAGCACTGTTGAGTAGATTAGTCTTATTTTTGAGAGGTGTGGTATTCACTGCAACTGCTGACTGTAGCTCACCTCCAGTCTGCACTTGTAGTCTTCCTAGACAGTCATATTGATTTTTTCAGAGAAGCTAAGTCTTTCTGTTCTCATCAAACATCAGATCAATCTGGACTATCTGTTATTCCTCCATGCTGCTTCTACAGCTATTCTTTCAAACACGCTCCTAACATGTAGTCTAAGAACGCCCATGAGGTTATCATCGTGTCTTAGTCACGCTGAGAAGTACTATCACCCAAGAATCTCATCACTCATTAGCGGTTATAGTAACAAGATCTGAATGGCACAATCCTGAAAGCTAAAGACTGAGAACAGTAGTTTTGAGAATAAGATTATATATCTGCCAAACAGAGTTATAGCTTAGGAGCATAACTTTGTTTTTATATCGAGGAAGAACAAGAAATACATCTCTAACAGGTCACTGAGATTTTTTTCATTTTATACAGAGTCTGCAGTTTCATGTGACATAATTTCTGATTCAAAAAATATCCTGTATATTTCATATGCCTCACTGAGTGCAATTGCTGGTACTGCAATACTCATTAAGCTAGCTGAGCATCTGAGCATCACCCTTTAGCCCCTTGTTCCTTCCACCCCCATGCCAAAGTGGTGAGCGCAATGTGTACCTTTTCTGTTCCTGATAAAAGAACTGACAGAATTTGGAGTCTGTAATATACTTTCAAATTCAATTAGGAGCTGATGTGTCTCCATGGTGTATTATGGGAGATATTGTGCATAGCACTTCCTGCAGTCCAATCAAGATAATTCTTTCTTACAATGGCAAAAATAGATGCATGTCACTATCTTTTCTGATTGAATCAATTTTGCTGGTAGTAGTAAAAAAATCTACTGGAGAAAGCATGGTTTCATGTTAAAAACTAGATTATCTTTTTATTGGGAAGTAAATCACTTGTACTGGGTTTGCCCGGGATGGAGTTAACTTTCTTCATAGCAGCATGTATAGTGCTGTGTTTTCGGTTGCTGGCTAAACCAGTGTTGGTAACACACAAGTGTTTTGGCTAATGCTAAACATTACTTGCAACAGCATCAAGGTCTTCTAATTTACTCTTTCTCCCTCTCTTTTTTTCTTCTTTTTTTCCTTCTTCCAGGCAAGTGCTGGAAATGGAACAAAAATTAGGAGGGAACATAGCTGGGACAGCTGACTTGAAATTGGATAAAGGGATATTCCACACTATATAATGTAATGTTCATCAATAAAAACTGGTTGCAGAGTAAAAAACAGGGGTGTTGTCCTCAAACATCTCTTGTTTGGAGAATGGCTAGACATCAGTCTGCTTGTGAGAGGTGGTAAACAACTGCCTTTGCATCACCTGTTTCCTCTTTCATTCACTTATTAAACTGTCTTTATGTTGACCCATAAGTTTTTAGCTTTTGATCTTCTCTCTCCATCCTGCTTGGGAGGGGGAGAGTCAGAGCCACTGTGTGTGCTTAGCTGTTGGCAGGGGTCAACTCATCACATTCTACAAAAATAACAGAATCATTCTTGATAATGTAAGCCTTTGAAAGCTATGAAAATTCCATGTGTTTATTTTTATTTTGTCTTTTGTTTGTTGCAGATTTAGCCACTGAACTGTGTAGCTGATTTGAATTTTCTATTCTGTTTCAATCTTCCTATGTTATAATTTCTGCAATTGATAGCAAAAGTTAAAAAAAAAAACAAAACAAACCCACCCCAAAACAGCTCAGTAGTTTCTTAACTGTAATAGAAGTACAAAATAGTATTTTTTCAGAGAATTCTATAAGTAGGAAAGACACTAGAGATTGAATTTACTTGACCAGATTTACATGTGACAGCACACCTGAATTTTCTGTATTTTAAAGATTTTTTTTCTCTTTTATTTGAATTCAGATGAAACCCAGCTGTAAATGTTGAAAATCTTTATGTTCTTTTCTTCTCTTTTTAAGGAATGTGTCCTGACCAAAGTTCTGGTGCCATCCATTTAGAGTCTAACCTCACAAAGTTTTCTGACTACTGTGATGATAAGATTATTCAACTCACAAAGGAGCTACTCTGCTGGCAGACAAGCTCTGTGTAGGGAAACCTAAAGTAAATCTCTCATAAATTAATCTCAAGACAGTATGAATTTGAGAGGTTATGGAGGAGTTCAGATATAATGTTTGATAGTGTTAGGCCAGAAGACCAAATAAGAGTGAGTCTGAGTCTCCAGAGCTGTAGACAGAGTACTTAATTTGGAGAAGTCAGAGCTACGGTTCCTCTGAGCCGTCCATTCATTTTCCATTAGACACTAACGCAGGTATGATTCCGTGGGCAGTTTCTAGCACTCATGAATGTGAATTTCCCTCGTACAGCCAGGCACCACCATTAATTCGGGTTTTGGCTTAGGTTTCCAACCCTGTTTTTATTTTCCTCTTTTGCTATAAAAATGGCTTTTGTTATTGGGAACTTCATTGATCTGAATGTTATTAGAGGCTGACCTGACTTTTTGTTTAAAAAGTTGAGAGTTATAAATTATAGGCCTGTTTCTTCCATCCAGTTTGCAGATCAGTTTTTTTATTCTGAAATATAGCAAAAATTGTTGAGTAATTAAACAACAAAATATGAGAAATCAGCTCTCATAAGAGTAATTGAAGATGATGAAAAAAGCAGTGTCAAGGTTTGGGAAATCTGAAAACTTGAGTATTGTGCTGTCAGTGTTAGCAAACTGACTGATATTGAGACTTTTATTATTATTGTTATTCTGTACCTCTACATCTCATAATTTGGTGTAGATTTTACATTTCTTTAGCATTTATTACATGAACTGTAACATTTTCTAGAAAATGTATTTTCTGTGAAAATAATGCATTTCTTCAATAATTAGACGTGTCAAGTATAAACACAGAACTGAAGAAAAGAAAAAAAAAAAAGGAAAATAAAACAAGAACGTACCTCTTCTGTGTCAGAAACAAGACTTGACAGTGTAAAACCTAAACTGAGAAGAGCACAGAGTATAGACACATTGGCTCCTGTGCATAGTCTGACTTCATGTATTCAGCCCATGCATAAAAATGAAGCAACACAGCTGGGAGCCACTGCCTGGAAATAACCTGTTATCAGAAACCTGGCATAAGTGATGGAATTTCACAAGCAAGGAATATGTGTTGTTCATTTTAATGACAACAACTTGTGTAGTAAGAGCATCTGGTTCCTGAGAATATGGCTTTGCTTATGTCTCAGTATGTGTGCTTTGTCTTGTTGCTTACCCAGGTGATTTAGTACAACATTAACGTGGGCTAAATTTCATTGGACTGGAAAAGGATCATTAAAGTATTTCAGAAGTAAAAAAAAAGGATCTCTTGCAGATTTCACTCTGTGCTGAAAATACCATTACGCTACACTGTATTTCAGACACTTGCAGTCAGTCCTCTGTTGCAATTAAAATTGGACAAGCTGACAATAGCCTTTCAGATTTTAAAAAGATACATATTATTTTTTCTGTTGAAATTATATTTCTAAAAGCTCTAGTATACTAATTTATCATACAGTGCTATACTCAGCTCTTTTACCTCATAAGCGAGCACAGACCTATTGTTCAGCTTGATTCTCATCAAAGAGATTATTGTCTGCTTGGCAAAGAAAGAACTGAAGGAGACATATAAAGAAGGTAAGTTATAATTTAAATAAGAAACCCTCAGAGTAATTATTTGACTAATGAGAACCCGGTAATACTGCTGCTTCTGACAGCTTTAGTTAAAACTTAGTTAAAGCAATGAAACAAAACCACTGTTTATATATGTTGGTGTCTGGTAGGTTAAATGATTAAAGATTTATTTCTACCAACACGCAGGAGCAGAGAGGGGCAAGGGGAGCCCCAATAACCCGCTCACAGAGACAAGCCCCTGCCCCAGCCCTCCCGGGGCTGTCCCCAGAGAGGCCTAGCCCCATGGGCCAGGGGGGCCACCCATCACCCTGAGTCAGTGGGGGAGGCTCTCCAAATCACCTTCAAGACTGAGGGGAGGTTTACTGATTTGCAAGTTTAGGTGAGGAACATAGGCAAGGAAAGGGGGAGATCAAAGGGGAGTTGGGAGGAATCAGTATGGGGAAAATAGAGCGATAAGAAGTCAAAAAGGGCCAGTCTACTAGAATCACTCGGGTGTTTATCCTTAACATTATTTGCATACCTGCACAATTGTCAAATTTTAAAGATTTCTGGGGACTATGACATATCCATAAAACATATTAACTGAAGACTGACACTGCCTGTGTTCCATCTTGCATCCAACTTGAACAAAATGACCTAAAAAAAGAGAGAGTACTGTAATTCATAGAAAAAACATACCAACATGTTATAAAACTGCACAGAATTTTCCTGACTGAAGCAGGACCACGAAGCAGAATGACAATAGTTGGGAATGCAAGAATCTATTCCGTGGGTAATGAAACCTGGAGGGAAAGGGAAAAGAGGAACGACACCTGGAAATAATAAAATGACACCAAGGTATCAAGTGTTGGTTTAGTAACATGTTGCTCTCTGCCACATGGGTAATTGATTACAATGTAAAAGGGGTTTCATTTTTTCAGTTTTTTCCTGCTTTTGGTTATTTTTAAGATCTTGAGATAAACGGACATTATCTACAGTTTCATCGTGGTCAATGATTTCAAAACTGAAGCTGGTGTGGTAAACTTTAGTTAAATCAACTATTTGTGAATAAAAGTCTCAGGGGACATCCTGTATCTTTGGTTGCGTATAACAGAGATCTGCAAGATAAAATATTTTATAATATTAAGCAGCAAGCTGAATTGAAATCAAACAGATATTTGTGTTCTGGTTTTGGCTTAGTTAACTTTTATATATATATATATGAAAGTTTTATATATATTAGTTATTATCTTTTTTTTTTTTTTTATCCTATTAGTCTGTCTTTAACTCAACCCTCAATTTTTTTTCCCATTCTTCTTCGCATGCCCTTGAGGGGGGGAGGGGGGAGCGAGTGGCTATGTGGTACTCACTTACCAGCTAGGGTTAAACCATGAAAATTTATTAAAGTTTGTCCTTCACAAAAGAAAAAAAAACCCACCCAAAGACAAAACAACAAACCCAAGAAAAAAATCTAATACAATACAGCTAAAACTTCCTGTGCTGCTGAATTAGCCCTTTCTACTATGCTGTTTCCCACTTCTGCATAGGAATTTAGTTAAGGAGTCCTTTGTAAGTATTACATTACCATCGTTACCATTCTGGCCTGAAACCCTTGGTCATTTACTCAAATGAGGTTCTTGTCTATCATAAAAAAGAAATAATATCTGTTTACAGACTCTTCTTAGTTTTTCTTAATTTCTTCTATTCAGTCATTTGTAAATATTTATACTTGTTACAGAGTTACAGGACTAACAGAACAATAGCATATTCTTAGCTTTCATGTGACAACAAATATCATGTAACCAGTAATATATCTTTTAACACCAAAATCTTATTCTGCAATAATAAGGCACTCATCAGAAAAAGAGAAAGGTAAAATTTTCAGAAAGTATATAGCCAGCTGTGCTTAGAAAGGCCATTCTTTTCTTTATTTTTATCATTTACTGCATGAAGAATCTGATATAAAAATCAGTCTTTATAAAATTGGTACAGATATGTGGAGAAGGGACTCTATAGGTACCAAGTTTGTGGTTAAAACCCCATAATTCTTGTGAAAAAATGCAGTATACTTTCCTTCCCCCACTGTGTTCTCTAAATATTAAATTTATTTACAGAAAAATACTAGAAAACTGTCCACATTACTCATGCTTTGAATTGCATAACAGCATCTTCTATTTCTGAGGAGATGTCAGGGTTCTGGCTAGATGCTAATTTCTTGATGAAAGAAGTGGATGTGGCTAAATATATTTCACGTTACTCACTGAATAATTTAGTTTAACAATTATTTTTGTTTGTGTGACTAATCTCATAACTGATTACATTCTTTGTTAAGTGGTGGACAAATTAATTTTCTACATCAAATGAGTTGATTTTTTTCAGGTACTGCAATGGCTTAAAACATTCTCTGTGTGAGACCCAGTATAAATGAATATTTATACTTTATGCACTTGGAAAGTCATCCAGATTAATCCAGAAAACAATAAATATTTGAAAAACAAAGCAAGCAAGCAAACAAACAAAAAAGCACAACAACCGTTTCATAGTTCATGTGTATCTTTTTCACATGTTCATTTTTTTCTGAGGATGCTCCTAGAAAACAGAATAAAAGGCAGTGCAGAAACAGCTGAGATCAGCCTGAAGAACTGGTCCTGTGAATCTCTACTGTTTAGTCTTTTCTGTATCTTGCCTGTTTGAGAATTATATATATCTCTCTCATAAAAATCTATTAATCATTAATTCCTTCACTCTAAATATGTACAATTAGCCCCTTTAAAATTTTATATAAATTTGTCTTGTACGTTCAAACTCCTTGTCTCTCCTTTAATGCCAGGTTTTAAAGAAATTCAGTGATAGGAATCCATTCCTGAGATTCTTTAGGAAGCATGTGGCTTCAAAAGAGAAAATCTTTTCAACAAGGATTCAGAGTTCATCTTTGTTCCTAGCTCACATGAAAGAAGAGTGTAAGGATTTTGGTTTTTTTCAGCTTCAGTTTGACAGGAAGAAGAAATAAATTAAGTGAATGGAAAGAAACACTTAAAAGACCTAAGAGGAGGCTGTAAGAACATAGCTTAATTCCCTTATCCACATGCAGTTGGCTCTTTTGGTGAAAAATGGCATTATCCTACAATAAAAGAAATAGGAGTGGCAAGAGGAGGAATTTATTGAATATGTACAATGAGCAGAACCTTTCTAATTTCACCTCTCCTAGATCTTGTGAGGACAGTTTCAGCTGCCAGGCAATCGAAGACTCCAACCTGTCTCTCCTCTACTCTTACTGAAGTATTTTAGGCAAGTTCACAGTAAAGTAGCAGCACATCTTCCTGCTCTGCTTAAATGTATCACTTTTTACAATTTTCTGTCAGCAAATTCACTTTTGCTTTACATTTACATTAAGGGTAAGCTGTTAGAATATTTATAATATGGATTTTGAGAAATTAAACATTTTTAGTGACGAACAGTAAAAAATGAATTAATCTGGATGTAAAATTAGTGTAGGAAAGGTCACATGAACATGTCCATTCAAACTTGTTAACAGCTACTGTTGTATCTAGGGTTGAAGATAACTTATGACATGCTCTATGTTTCAATTTATCTCATTTTTATTTGATTGCTTGTTTGTTTTGGAAACACAAAGTGCATTATGCTAAAACTGCTTCTTAGTCTTATACTGCCTGACCATCTAAGCTATGTATCAGAGTTTTAATGGAAAAAATTCTACTGCATGTACATAGATATAAGTAGGAAATTATTTGATTTGTGTTGGTAATAACAAAGTCTGGATACCCATAACAAGAAAATGGAATCTTTGTGCTTAAAACCGATGGAGGGGGAATAAAGCATCATTTCCTACAGGAAACTCTATTACTAAAGGACAGAAGATAAATATATCTTGCAAACCTATTCAGAAGCAAGCCATTTAAAGGGATTCAAAGTTGAAAAACTAAAATAATAAGTGCCTGAAGTTTTTTACTTCCTAGATTAACACTTGCAAGATTCAAGATGATTCAGAGAATGAAATGTACAACATTGTAAAAATCATAATATATTATGGAAGACATTTATTTTGCAGATGTAATGGTTTAGCCTGACAGGCAGCTAAAACAACCGCACAACTGTTTGCTGATTCCCTCTCACCCCACCCCGCATCAGAATAGGGGAAAGAATCTGAAAGAAAAAGGTAAAACTCCTATGTTGAGATAAAGACAGTTTAATAGGACAGAAAAGGATAATAAGAATAATAATAATAGAATATGCAAAACAAGTGATGCACAGCACACTTGTTGGCCGTCCAGTACGAGAAGCTGAAAAGTCCTTGACTGCTTAGCAACAACTAAAACATCAGTGTGTTATCAACATTAGTCTCATCCTAAATCCAAACCACAGCACTATACCAGCTTCTAGTAAGAAAATTGGCTCTGTCCCAGCTAAAACCAGGACAGCAGATCACTGGCCAACACATAAATAATTGCTGAGTGCAGGCCATATTCAGATGAAAGTTCTGTAAGTTGAACAGAAAGTGGAGCTGCACATAAAACTAAGTAATGTCACAAGCCTAGGAATAACACACAGCATTTCCTGTTTAGTTTTAGAAGGACCAAAAAAAAAAGAAAAAAAAAAAAGTGATTAGAATGTCAGGAACAAAGGTAAGAGTGTAGAAACTACATTTCTAGAAAGGAAAACCATTACAATCTATTAAATATGCACAAATATATACTAATACAAAAGTTATCATTCACTCTCAGTAGCTGATAAGGTGACATATTAAAATTAGAGAAAACAAGCTGTGGATAAGGAGATATCAACAAAGTCAAAAGGTTTTTCAGAAAAAAATACTTTCTTTTCTTTCTGGGTGTGGTTAATGAGTAAGAGAGGGTTTGAATCCTGAACATACCTTAAGTGTTACTGAAAAATAAATAGTAAGTTATAAAAAACCAGCAACTAAACATCCAATTACTGCTTTAGGAATGTGAAAAATTTTCCAGAAAGAAATATATTCCTGTACAGTAGCTTCTGCTTGTCAGTGAGGTTTTACTGCTTTCCTCAGAAAATAAGCAATGCAAATGGAATGGTTTTTTCTTGACTTGAACTGCACTTTCAATGTTTTCAAATAAATTTTCACACTCAACTAATAAAAATCTTTCTTTGTCATTGTTGCTGGGATTACCCCTCCCCCATCCCTTCTTTTTTTTTTTTTTTTTTTTTTTTTTTTTTTACTGAACAAAATGACTGAGAAAAAGAAACCTCTTCAGATTTTGGGAGGGAAAGGAAGGGGACCAGGGGCCTGGCAGTTTTTGTTTCAGACATTTTTCAGATTAGATACTGTCTTCCTTTTCAGAATATCAAGAGACATTTGATAACAGTGGCACTATCTAAATGTGAAGCAATTAAATAAAATTTTATATTAAGATACTTTGATGACATCTTCACAATGAAATCTCTTTTCTACATTTACAACCACAATTTTATGTCTAATGTTTAAATTACAAAACTGAAAAGAAGACCCCCAAGAGACAGTCTGTATTTTCATTAGAAAGTATACTCACATGTATACTGGTTTTGGCTTAATCTCTTTCTCAGTGGTCTGAAATCTTTGTTATTAATTCTACTGGGTTTCACACACACACACTATTGTAAAAATTTTTACTTATTTAATAATAACAGTGGTTAACAAAGCCTTACATTAACACCATCACATCAAGATAATAGTATTAATTTTCTTTGTTTGATTGATATTTGGTATAATCTCTCTTGATGACTCCTATCTGAAAATCACTACAGTCTATTAGAATAGGAAATACTGTGGGAAAAGAGAAATAAGCATGTCAATGCTCTACTTTTTCTGTTTTTTTACTTCCTTTGAGTAATTTGTTCTGTTTCTACTTCTGTTCCTAGGAAATTAGTGCCAGTAAGTTGCCCATCATAGGTCTCTAAATGTCATTACATAGAATGATTTTATAATATTCATTTCAATGGCTGGGTTTATACTTGATCTCCTGCCCTCTCAATATAGGTCAAGTGCAATTCTTTTTCCAAAGTCTTATTGCTGATACTGGAACTGAACGAACTCTAGTAGCCTGAGTCTCAATTACAGTGAAGGCAGATCTAAATTTCAGTCCCTACAGATTCTCATACTGCTGCAAATTTAACTGTTTCACCTCTGATTAATTATATATTTGACTTTGTAATTTGTCATACTCAAGTCTTTCAGTCTCCTCTGAGATGATAATCAATAAGTATTACAGATGACAGATTAAATCTTCTCTTGATGTTAAAGCCATCACTGTATACACTAAGCTCAAAAAGTTTCCAAGAAGTTTGATATATACATATATATACACACACATATACACAAATATATATATGACATGCTGGCAAAGCTCTCTGTTGGATTTGAAACACAACATATGAATTATCACTTGTACTTGATACTTTATCACCTGTATTTGATAGTCAGATTTATCACCTGTACTGTCGGAAAATCTAATTGAAGATTTGGAAATAAAGTTCTTTTTGTAGAACTGGTACCCTCCACTCCCCATCCATTGTGGAACGAAGCAAAACAATTTGCATGGGGATTTTTTGTGAATTGTTACATTATTTGTATATGAACATCTCTCTTCTATCTATCAAAGAGTTACTCTAAATTTCATATTATCTGTGAGAATCAATCCATTTTGGCAGCTCAAAATGTTAAAAATAACCTCCCAGACATACTTCTAGGTTCAATTTGGAAAGTAATGTATGAACACTGAGCAAATTGAAGCTAAATCTCTGTTACTAACCCAAAGAGTGTTTATAAAGTTTTTTCCCATAAAATTACCTGCTCAACTTAATTTTACAGTGAAAACAAAAGTGTAGACAGTAGCAAGTTCTGATGTTCATTAGCTGAGTGTTGGGGTGTGTGGAAGGAGAGTGTCTGCTCCTTTAAGGGTATCACCTGGCCAAAGAAACACAAACCAGAACATACGGAGACAAATCTGAGGAACACATGATAAGGGAGGTAGTGATAAGAACAAACCTGGTCACTAGCCTGAATTGGTAAGGATGTGTGGTGTGTGAGAATGCTTATTTTCATGGCTTTGATTTTTGCCACACAAACCCAATACATTCCACCCCTCACCTCTGAGAATCACATATTTAAGAGTTATATTGTTAAAATCCTCATTCATCACACAATCTTCACAAATTTCACTCACATCAACTAAAAAGAAGTCCCCACACCAAAATCAAAACAATATCATCACAAAACTGACAAAAATGGACAATTTACATGCAATCCATCTCTCCTCCTCTCACCACAATTACAACAGGAATTCCCCACCATTTCACTCTATGCTTTCTAGCAATGCTCAGTCCATGTTTTGCCCTTTAACTCCCCCAATTATCCTTATCTTGAATTCCTTGTGCCTCATGTTAGGTGCCAAAAAGGACTTTGGTGGGTTGACCCTGGCTGGCTGCCAGGTGCTCGCCAAGCTGCTCTGTCACTCCCCTCCTCAACTGGACAAGGGCAGGGGAGAAAAATAAGATGGAAAAAAACTTCTCCAACATGGATCTTTCACACATGTTGCAGTTCTTCATGAATTGTTCCAGCGTGGGTACCCCACAGGGTCATGAGTCCTGCCAGTAAACCTGCTCCAGCATAGGCTTCCCATGGGGTCACAGCCTCCTTTGAGCGCATCCACCTGCTCTGGCATGGGGTCCTCCACAGGCTGCAGGTAGATATCTGCTCCACCATCATCCTCCATGGGCTGCAAGGGGACAGCCTGCCTCACCGTGGTCTTCTCCACAGGCTACAGGGGAATCTCTGCTCCAGGTCCTGGAGCACCTCCTCCCCCTCCTTCTTCACTGACCTTGGTGTCTGCAGGGTTGTTCCTCTCACATCTTCTCACTCCTCTCTCTTCCAGCTGCTGTTGCAGTGTTAACTGTGTTACCCCAGAGGCACTATCACCATCACTGATGGGCTCAGCCTTGGCCAGCGGCGGGTCCGTCTTGGAGCCGGCTGGCATTGGCTCTATGGGACATGGGGAAAGATTCAGGCATCTTCTCATAGAAGTCACCCCTATAATCCCCTCACTATGAAAACCTTGTCAGGTAAACCCCATACAATTAATTTATATTTTGTGTAATATTATCACTGGAGGAAACAAACAGACAAAGAAACAATACACCAGCAAATCATAACAAACTGAGAAAAACAATCAAAGACAGAAGACCAGAGAGCAGAATTCTTGGTATCTTATTCCTGACTTCTGTATCCAGCAATGAGGATCTAATCTTCCCATTTTTATGGCTTTGGAAGGTTTTTATTTCTAGTTACTCAGTGCCTTTAACAAAAGGATTGAAAAGTCTTCTTTTTATCTTTCAGCAAGTAAGTTCTGTAGAGTGGGAAAACTATGGATTGCAATTAAGAGAGACAACTCAGTTTTCCCACTTACTGACTGGTCTGATTGTTAAGCTGTGTGGCAAAGAGTGTGCACAATTGTTCTGGTCTGAGCATTTATATCTAAGTTCATCTTGGACCTAGGAGCTACAAGTGCTTAATGTCAATTGATGTTAGGCAGAAGATAAGTGCCTAGGGAATGAGATTAGGAAAGACAGGAGTGCAATTGACAATTGAGCATTTCCAATAGCATAGCTGTTCGGCCCTTCAAAAGATGGGGCAGTTGTTTGGTTTTGTTTGTTTGTTTGTTCGATTGACTGATTGTTTCACACACACACACACACACACACACACCTTGGGATGATGTCTGTTTCCTATAGAAGCTAGATTGGGCTTTTCTAAATTACTTTCTTGAGCTTAAGTTCCTAAGTGTAAAAGTGCCTACATCTTTGTTAAATACTTGCTTGTTCGTGAAATAATATTATAGAATAATCAATCCTTTCTACATTTTTCTAACAAGACGGTGAACTCTATCTGTCAGGTTTTGGATACTGGATAATATGAACACCACTGCAATGTCATTCAGGAGCAATATATCTCATGGAAAGTGCACGGATTCACATTAGTTATTTTCCAGAGACACATGGCAAACTTTATACTTGGTGTTTGCTTTGTTTTTATGAGATTAAAGACTGCAAGATTTAGTTCATCATGTCTCAGTCTCATCTGGGTGCAACACTGACTGAAAAAAAAACACCAACATATCCAAACAATTTTCATCAGTAACTTGTATTAAAATTAGAGTGACATACTAGGTGGGGTCATTCTTGATTTTCCTGTGAAGACAGTGCAATTCAATATTAACAGTTTGAATAATGGCAAATAAGTAAAATATATAAATGTCATTACCTGGGAAACAATTGTAATCATGTGAGGCAACACTGTCATTGAAAATGATCTTGATAAATTAAAAAAATAGTCCAAATCAATAAGTGGAAATTTTGTAAAGGACAAAGATGTATATTTAGAAATGAGGGGGGAAAGAGGGAAAACATAAAATTCCTCATTACCAGCTGGGAAACACTATTTCAGGAAAGGGTCTGATGTTACAAATCACAAATGAGGCAATAAAGTGAAATAAATTGACAAATTTAGTACAGAGGAGACCATCAAGGATGATAAAGATTTAGAAAATGTCACCTGTGTGAAAGAGTTGAAGGAAACTGAGTTTGTATAATCTAGAAAAGAAATGATTGAGAGGAAACAACAGTATACAAATATATGAAACTGTAAAAATGAGACAATGATGGATTGCTTTCCATATCCTCTGAGGGTAGAACAAGAAATAAACAATATAATATGCAGCAAGGAAGGTTCAGATATGATACTAGAAAACATAATTACAAAAATAGTTAGCACTGAACTTGTCGAGGAAGTGGAATTTCTTTGGAAATCTTAAAATCTTGGCCAGTATACTTTGCCTTGCTTAAATGTAATGGTATGTGTTCATTCAGAGATGTTCCCTCATTCCTAAAACATGTGCATCTTCGAAACAGTTCTGTCTCTCAGTCTCGAGCTCTGTTAGATGTGTGCATTGCAGTGGAAGGAAATAAGTCAACCAAAACTGTTATAAAAAATCATCCTAGAATCTATCAGCATCCCGGGATCAGCCCAAGACCTGGCAAGTCATCCAGATGTTGACATATGAGTCCTTGTCACACTCCTTTCTTTGTAGATCTCGGCCATACAAATATTTCGATAGATGGTCTTTTCAGATTATTTTTACCATTTTTCTTTGATTTAAAATAATTTATGTTATAAATCAGTGAGGTAGTGAAACGGGGTGATGAAATAAGCCTACTGAGCATGGATTTTTTTGGGTTTTTTTAATTCATTTACTGACTAAATATTGCCTCCAGGCTACATTTTGAATGTGATTTTTGTGGAAAAAAAAGATTCATTAGTAGCACTAAAATCTGGATGAGATCAGTATTGGAAAAAGTACTATGAAATAGGTAAGATTAGCTTGTTAGGATCATCTAGAAAGTATGTAATTTATGACAGTAGCTGAAAGAAAAAATAAAATGTTTAATTTGATGGTTTTGTTTGTTTTTCTCTCCTGAATTCTTCACTGATTTGTGGCAACAGGCCACATTATACACATTTCTGTATTTCAATTTCCACAGTTGCAGTTCAGAAGGACCCTATTTTATGCACATAGAATTTACAGTGTCTGCATGAAAATGTATTTTCTGATTCCAGCAAAAATATGCATGACCTCTCCAACCTCCCCTGCAACCCCAAACCAGATGCTATTTGTCCAGGCTTGTAAGGCTTTTGCATTCAGCTAGATTCTATTTCTTCATCTGAATGTGATATTACAGGTGTTGAATGCATCTAGAAAACTCCAGAATTTTAAAGAACTTTAAAGCATCATTAGTTAGACATATAATTATCTGGGGTGGGGGAGGGGGAAGGAAATTACATGAGCAACAGGCACATCAAACATTTCTGAATGTGCCTGACAAACTACTCTGGAGCATTATCTAACTCTCTAATTACATCAAGTACTGGTTAGCTAGTTCAGTTTATGAAACTGCGCTTCGGGTGAAGAGGAGCAGGTGAGAAAGACATTAGGGGCAGTCCTCAAGCTCAGTTTCAAACTAGGACCAGAGATCAGGTACAAAATCATAAAAGTTCATCAATACAATTAGATTTTTTTTCTGTTTTTTTTTTGTTGTTGTTTTACCTCTGTATGTAAATAGTACAGATTTTTATTATTATTATTTTCTCTTTTTTCTCCAGAGTTCAGCTACATTCCAGCTGGAACCAGAAAATAAGCACCTACCAGTACAGCATGTGACTCAAGTTATAACTACATATTGGAATCTAGAGATCTTAATCCAGAGTTATAAATATCAAACATAAAATTTGAATATATTTGGATCAACTCTCTTGTTTTGATTTTCAAAGGTTACTGATCAAAAATTACTCTGCTGGTTTACCATTTATTTGGGAAGAGAAGTTTCTTTTTGTCAACAAAACTGAACTTTCTGTGTTATTCTGGTCTGCATAATATGATGGAGTGTTGCCCTATAGCTGAATAGAAACAGATGTATATGGAGAAAATAACAAAAACAGACACAGATGGTGTATCACATGTATAACTTCTTAATTTATCCCTCTTTGTGTGATACAATTATCCCAGCAAGTAGGCTGTATTCATCCCTTTTTCACAGATTTTGCCGGTTCCTGCAGGGACACTTTTCTGCATCATGCTGTAAACTGCCAGGGGAGCACACAAGGATTCCTCACCCTCTCATTGCACCCTCTGTAGGTCCCTTCCCTGTCCATTTTGCCTTTTGTTTGTTTGTTTCTTTTTCAGTTACTGTGATTACAATGAAAGTAGGATTGTTTCAGTTAATTGTTTCATCAGAATATTGATGTGGTTTTCCTCTCTAGGCAAAAAAACCCCCACAAAAAACCAAAAAACCCCAACCAAACCCAAAGCCTCATTCCATTTCCTACTTGTAATTCGCAACTAGAGGATCCTCCTTTCCACAGAGGAATGTGTTATTTTAACTTTATATTCAGAATTCATATTTACCTCATTAAATTTGTATAAACTCAAGCTAATCTCAACAATGTTGAGTTTACTCTGAACTTTGCATAATGAATATTAAATCGGGACTTTGGTTTGAATAGCAAGCTGCTCAATGTTTCCCCATCAATATGTAAAGGTGATTTCCTATCATAGCCTTAAAGATGTCTTTAAGCTTGTGGTAATTGTGAGTATAGAAATAATTATTAATGTAAGCAATGAAATAAAATATGTTTATGAGCATATTAATTAAACTCCTGTGGCAGGTCACTATAATAAAGCAATGTTGTGTCACCAAAGTAGGTACTGGAGAGGAGGATACATTGTGAAACAAAGATCATCAGTTGTTTCTTCTCTGCTTTATTTTTTTTTTCTTTTTTTTTTCCTTTTAACAAGGGTCAAAAAGGTTTAATCCATTGCCACATACTTGACAGTTGCCTGGTTCCATTAACAGTAGAGAGCTATACACTTGACTGCATTACTTTGGTTCAGCTTTTCATAAGTCCACGGCTTTATGTTACTTTCTGCACAGTAAAGAACTGACACACAGATCAGGCAGAAAACATTGAATTAAAGCTCACTTTAGGAAAGCAGACAAGCAACAACACTGGAAGAGTTTGCCCAGAGAGGCTGCAGATGCCTCATCCCTGGAAACATTCAAGGTCAGGGGCTTTGAGCAACCTCATCTAGTTGAAGATGTCCCTGCTCATTGCAGGGGGAATGGACTAGATGACCTTTAAAGGTCCCGTCCAACCCAAACCCAAACCTATGATTCTATGATTTTAACATTAGTGCATATGTGCTGTTCATATTTAGTATTTTTAACAAAATAATGTTTCTATTTAACCGTTTTCTTAAATTCTGTAGATATTCTTTAACAACAAACTGTATCATTAGGTACGTTTTCAAACAGAAAAAAATCCATATTGACCAGAGATAAAGCTAAGATATGGCCCATATTTGTAACAATGCAGAATAAAAAGCCTTCATACATAGAGTAAAGTCTGATGAAGAAATCTTTGAAAATGTCTTATTGTTATCAAAGATCAAATAAAGGAACAAACATATAAAAATAATTATAAGAAAACAATTCAATCTACATTAATTGTGACACTTTTTTTTTCCCCCTCTGTGGTCACAGTGTTATACATAGGCAGGAACATCCCCAAAACTTAAATGAAAGGAGAGCACCAAGCTGTATTCTTGCCTGTTTTTGAACTTGCTCTAGCTCAGTTATTCCACAGAGTTTGCTGTCTGCTTCTTTCTACTTCCCCGAAGGTCTCCCACAATGTCCTAGATCTTTCTGGCCAGATCTTTTTCCTCTGGCTCTGTTGAAGACAGTGACAAAACTCCATAATAAATCCTTTTCTCTCTGTTGTTAAATTTCATTCTTCAGTAATCCTTTCCCTCTATTCTGAGCTAAAATTGGCCACCAAGAACACACACATGAAGTAAGATTGCTTACAGGAGACTGACATTCTTCACTGACTTTACTATTACAATTCTTTCAGAATTTCTTCTTTTATTAGGTGTTAGACAGTTTTGGTATTTTTAGATGGAGGAGACAAGGTCCGTATTTCTGCTTGGACTACAGAAAGTTAAATAATATAATTTATTAGATTTACTGGAAAATTTCACATTTCTGCACCAAGCTAAGATTTCTACTGCTACCATTAAGATGTCAAATAGCAGAAACACAATGACCTTTATTATTATTATTATTATCATCATCATCATCATCATCATCATCATCTTTTTGTTTACTGAAAAGCCCCAGAATTTTTTATTTGTTACTTATTGAGATTGTTTATTCTCATTCCCTTTTTCAGTTACAATTAAAAAAAATTACAGATATATTATGCCATTTGTCTTTTGCAGTTACAATTAAAAAAAATGTCAGATATATTATGCCATTTGCCTTTTTCACTCCAAAGAAAACACTGTAGAAAAAAATACAGGATTTGTGTTAGTATCAAAAAGCATTCAGTAGAGCTGTTCTGATTTCTAGTGTGACAAAACCTAAGGCAGATAGCTGTTAGCTCCTGGTGACATATCATGAATTGTTTCATCTAGTAGTATTCAAGTTCTGTACTTGTTAAATAATAAGTGAAAGCACTCTGATATGAGAAACTATTTCACTATTATTACTGTTAAGAAATGTTAGGAGAAAATTTGCCTAAGTATCCAACTCTGGTCAATTGAAATTCCTCAGCTGTATATGTCAGTAGCTAGGCTCCTTTTTTGACGGCAATGTGTCCTACAGAATATTTCACAAGTGTAAAATTTGAGAGCTGGGAAAGAAAATGACTGGTTAGGTATTTGATCTCATGCCTGTTATCAAAAGTTATTGTTGAATACTGGAATCTAGATTAATGCCCTGGTCATTTGCAAACTGCATTAATGTATCTTTACATATTAATGTGTATGTTAAATGTTTAGCATGAACATGCGAAGAAAATACAGCTGTGCTCTAATGAATTTCAGTCCTGAATAACTGTCCAGAAGGCCTGGACATACCACACTTTCTCTCACAATTTAGTGCGGACAAAATTTTAGAGTAGTGAGCCATGGTATCTGTGACAGATATTTCTTATGATAGTGGTAGTGTTTTTTTCCTAGACATTTTCTAGATCATATTTTCTGCATGTCACTTCTCTGTTCAGTGAATGAGGGAATTACTTCAACAAGGGAAACTTGTCCAAGTGTGACTGTTTTCAGTGAAACAGAGGATTTTCCTTTCCTATCACTAAACTAGATTATGTCTCAAGAGCTCACTTTAAGACATTCATATTATAAACTATTTTTTTTGTTCCATGCTTGAATTAAGCACTTTACTAGAATACATACTTGTATTTCTATTGTTATATGATGCCATCCTTTATTTTAAGCAATTTATCTTTTCTGAAGTATTTTTCTCGCAGTATATGAACTTCTATTCAACAGAGTATTATTTATTTTCTTCTAGAACATCACGTAATATTTGCATGACAGATGCAACAAAAAGTACATGTCATTAATTTATTTGCTTCAGTGACCTTTCTATATATTTTGAATGGGTTTATTTCAGCCTAAGAAGATATTTACTTGTTCATACACCAAATTTTACTTATTAAGCAACACTGTTTTTTTTTCTGCATAGAGGGATGCTTTATTCTCATAATGAAGACAAGACAATAACTTTTATATTGACCAACTCAGATATTGTTATTATAAAGATTTGAAACATAAAATTCTGCTGATACATATGTAAATTCAGGGAATTATATTAAAAACAATTGTTAATACAACAAACTCCAAATGAAAAATGTGTTGATTTTTATCCTAAATAAAATCTGCTAATTTTAATGAAGATCTCAGTTTCACTAGCTATTTCTTATATAAATTGAAAACACATTTGTCTACTTCTACTGCAAAGAATAATACTTACATACAAATAACAACAGCAGCAATACTATTACTCCCGCTCTACTCCTTCTCCTCGTAATATGCAAACATAACAGATTATGTCTTTATATTCAAGATTTCCAATTAAGACATGTTACCAGTCTGACCAGAAACATTTTACTAAATTCAGTTTTGATGTTTGTTATAGTTTATAGTTCAGTCATTGTGATCCTAATTATGTAAATAATATCACACCCAAGAACATCATGTACATGTGTATATGCCCATCCAATGGGGAAAATGTAAAATAAGTGTGTTAGGGTGCTCGTATTTTATTGTAATTCCTGGTGACTTGTTGGCTAGCAAGCACTAGAGCAGTTCTCATTAGTCCCCAGGCAAGCAATAAGATAACAGTCCTATAGACCCACATAATAGTAACATCAGTTGAAAATAGCTGAGGAATATTGGTTTATCACAAGGACCGTGGACAAGGAAGAGGTAAAAAAAAATTAGTTATATCCTCCAAAGTATGAAACTATATTTTTTTCATTTAGATAATGAAATTTCAGTGATGTTTTGCAAGGAACTAGTAAATATGGTTCTCATAAAAAATATGGTGTAAACACAAAAAATAGTGTAAGTTCTTGAGACTTAGCATTATGAAGGCTTTATTCAGATTTGTCAAATTCATAAATGTTCAGGGAAAGAAGAACCTATCAAATAATTAAAATCAAAATTTTTAGCATAGAAATGTAAAATATTAGAAAACTTTTTTTTTCTTCTTTTTTTTCTTCTCTACAGAATGAATGACTATCATCAGCACTGACACAAGAAGAAACAGGTATAAGTTAATCAGGCTGTGGAAAGTCAGTCTGAAAAAAACAGGAATTTGCAATGTAGTCTTCCAGGAGAAGGCGGCAGGAAAATCCAAGTGGCTGTAAGATAGAAAACATTAAATTTATACAGGCTTTAGTAACAAGGTTGGCAGAGTAGATTTCTTTCAGATATGTGTTTTCTAAATCCTGTTTTTCTTTCCATTGTTCAGGGTTAATTACTTCTTCCATTAAATTACTGATTTATTTGGCTAGAGTACTGTTTCATTTTAATTCAGCAATTTACTTAACTACCTTTTATGGTAGTTAAACATGGTTAAATACTGTAAATCACTTAATATCAAATAAGGCAAAGCACATAGAATATGTACCTTTAAAGTCAAAGTCTCTATGTATAGCCCTCAGACACTGAGTGAATTATTCATGTCCATATTGTATGTCTCATATGAGTAAACTTTGCAGTAGCAAATTCTTAGGTTTGTTTGGATTTTTTTCAAATGCATTAGTGGTAAAGCGGAAAAAGGAGAGCAAGTTGATAATACAGAAGAAAGAATAAAAACATACATCATGTGCCAAATAAAGTGCATTCCCTACTTGAATGAGTACTTTTGACTCAACAGACTGCTCTTATATGTGAATAAACATTACTGTGCTAAGAGTTCCTTCCATCTGTCTTTCACATCCAAACAGGGATGCAAATAATTACAGAATTTTTGTTGTGATTGTTGTTTTTCCTCAGGGATTTGAAACAGTGACATGTTTCTACTGCACTAAGACTGAGCATTGCAAGATGATCTGGTCATTCATGAATGACTTGGCTGTATGCTGTAAACAAAAATCTAACTTTTGAATCAGGAAAACTGCCTGCATCATAAAATAAGTGTCTTCTACAGATATTTTTGTGCATGTATATATGCCTGATTCCATATTCTCATCACCTTAGACAAAACCTGCAGGCTAGCAATCTGTGTTTTCCAGTTAAATGAGCTTCCAACTCATACATCCTGGTGGACAAGTACAACATAAGTCAGTGTATCCTTATATCAAAGAAAACCAAATACATCCTAGTCTGCACTACTGAGAGTATCACCAGCAGGACCAGGGTCATGATACTTCCTCTCTGTTCAGTACGTCTGGAGTCGTATGTCTAGTTTTGGGGTCCCCAATAGCAGAAGGATTTTGACATGCTGGAGCAAGTCAAAGGTAGGCCGTTAGGACGATCAAGGTTGGAGCACATTCTACAATGAGAAGCTGAGGGACCAGCCCAGAGATGAGATGCCTCCAGACGCCTCGTTGCTGTCTACAACTACCTGATTGGAGGACACCAAGAAGATGGAGCCAAAGTCTTTTCAGAGTTGCACAGCGATACAACAAGAGTTAACAGACACAAGGTGGAATATGGGAAATTTCAATTAGATATAAGGAAAATATAAGCAAATATTTTGGGTTTTTTTTGTTATCATGATGATAGTCAAACTCTGGGACACGTTGCCCAGAAAGGCTGTGAGATCTCCATCCTTGGAGATATTAAAGACTTGACTGTACATGGCCCTGAGCAACCTTGTCTGACCAGACCTGCTTTGAGCAGTGGATTGAACTAATTGACTTATGGAGGTCCCTTCCAACCTAATTTTTTATAATTCCATGATACACATTGAAAGTGACAAATAAGTAAAATGTTACCATTTGCTCTGTATACTCTGTATAAAATCTTCATACAGAAAAAATGTCTATGCTTTATACCTCAAAGAATGCACAAAGTTTGGCAAGCTTTTGCCTAAATTCTTAACTTATTTTGAAGAAACATAGTGAATGAGAAGAAATTGATGTAAATATGGTGTTTTCAAATACTCTTCTTTTTTCCTCTCTTTTGATTTGGAATTTAACCTTTAGGCATTTGTTTATCTTCAATATGTGTATTACTTGTGCACTGTTCAAATTATTTCAGCATGGTGTGTTTTAGCTACTTATTTTTCATGATATCATGTATTATTTAGAAAATACTTATCTTCTTTTAATTTAATTAATGTTCTTACGTCTTTAGCAGACTTTGCACCTGACAAACAGAGATCTGGAAATAAAGCTGAATTTATTCTACAGTTTGATTTGAACCATTCTGTGAGCCAACACTTATGGAAAATTCTCTCTACGGCATACAAAAAATGCAAAAGGCCACCTTTCTCCATTTATGAAATAATGGCGAGATGTAAGATTCAGCCTCACAATCAGTTTACTGTGACTTAATAAGTTAGCACACATCTGTGTATATGCTTTTAGGTTGTGGCAAATTATAGGGATATTCAGTTTAGATTAGTATGCAGATAGAAACAGTAAGAAAAAAAGACTTATCCGAACGGCTTTCACAAAAGAATTTTAAAGGCTTTGCTTTATAGATTGTTCAAAAAATTCATTCCTCATAATGCAGTTCCACTATGCATATTCAGCTGTACAAAAACATGAATAGAGCAAGTTTTCATATTTCTTATCTTCCATAGGAGAAAAAAAAAAAAAAGAAAGAAAAAAGGAAAAGGAAAAAGCAGATTTCTGAACTCCAAGTAGGAAATTCAAGATTAAATCTTAACATCTACACAAGCTATATCATAGTTCTACATCAATTTAGCAAGTCATATCAAAGTCTGTCAAGTTTCATTTTTAACTCATATGAAAATTAGAATCTTTTCCCCCTCATTTTAATTTTATCCTATGCTAAGGAAAAAATTCTTATTGGAAGTGATCTGTAGATGGGTCAGTCTTAGTGGTATTATCTCTGTAGATCATTTGGCATGAAGTAACCAGGTAGAACTAACTATATTTAGTCTTCTATTAAGTATGATGGTGGTAGGTAAGTCTTCCACAGCTTGTTTGGAAAACTGTTACATTGATATCTTGATTCTCATGTCTGAGACTTTTCCTGTGTCTAGTTTAGTGCAGCCACAAATACCTTCTGTCCTACAATTTTACAACAGTTCATAGTAGAACTCTGTGTCACGTTACATTTCATTACATCATTCATGTGATGTGACAGGGTTAAATGAAGTGTGAGGTGATATAAAGTAATGACTCATCAAGCTTAGAGACAGAAATATCAAAATAGAAACACTAAGGCAAAGCTGTAAGAAAAAACCCAGGAGCTAGTATCCTTGCATAAAGAACTTGTGATAGTATTTTCTGAAATATTTTTGGGTAGTATGAATATGATTGATAACTATTGATAAAATTTCTACTGTAACATAGAATGGGTAAATAGAACACTATTCTATTGGACGGAAATAACTGTTCTAGTCAAGCCTGGCATTAAAATTATTGTGTAAAATCTATAACTAAAAATCCATTTTTAACAGAACTGTATAAACAGTATAAAATTTTATTTATGGTACTTTTTGAGAGATTAGTATTGCAGCTTCCTTTACAGGGAACTTCTGCATACAGTAGATTTTTGCTAAGCAGGATCTGATCTCTGAGTTTTAATTTTTTTTCCAAACATTATCTGAGACTGTCAAATGGTCTGGGGACTGACAGATAATCTACTGGTTTTATGTCATACTCAGATTGGGAAATAAGGATAACATCATCTAATTTGTTCTCAATTGCTTTCAGCTCTTTCTTGTTCCAGATTTTTTTCCTGTGGTAAAGTAATTGGTCATGTTTATCTGTGCACATAATATGAGCTTCATCACTGCAATATCAGAACAGCTTTCATCAATCACTACTTCACATTCTGCAATTCCCTGTCCAAAGCATTAAGAAATCCTTTGGCAAAATTATGGATTCATTCATTTGAAGTGATCCCTTTGTTTTTAATAAGGTTGTATGAAAGGTACCAGTGCCAAATGTAGAACATCGAACTCAATTTTTCATATATAAACATGTACAGCAAAATTGGATAATGTATTTGCTGGCAGTGATAAGAAGTTGCTGATAGGTGTTGGAGAACATTGATGTGTATTTATCTAAGATGAAGTTTGGCCCAAAGTTCATAACATAAGTAAAGATCACCAAATTTCTAACATCTCTGTTACTAGCAGGGATTTTGGTAGAGAAAAATATCTTAGCTGAACTGCTACATAGTTTCTTAATTTTCACACTTTATTTCGATTGCTTTTAAATGAAATGTACAGTTACATATATTAATCATATTTAAAACACTATAGTTCTATTTACCCCTTTGGGGTGACTCTGACAACATCTATAAAGTTAATATCAGGACTTAAAGTGGAGATCCACGGCATTTTATGCAAAAATATACTTGTCTCTGGGAGGTTGCTGTTTAATCAATTGCAGAATTCTTAATTTTTATCATGAATATTATATTTCAGCATAAGAAAAAAACAAAGACTTATACTGGAAGCAGGAAATTAAACTTATCTAAAAGAAATATAAATATTTGTCATCCAAGAAGAATGATGTTTGCAGGTCAGTTAAGGAAAGGTGTGGGGTTTGTGGGGTTTTTTGTTTGTTTTGTTTTGTATTAAATAACATTTTTTATTTTTTTTTTTTTTAAAGAAGTCATTTAGGGTTATCCTATCAATGGTCTTACATAATTTAACTGCATAAGATGACCATTGCCATTAGTTATTGTGCATGTCTTTTCTATATCTCAGAATGTCATTCTGCTGCATATACTTGGAAAATTGTTTCATGCTCTACTTCTTGGAATTTTTTTTTACATTTTTTTTGAACATTTTGGAGATAAAAATGGGAAAAGAAATGCTGAAGAAGAATTAAAGGGATATTACTCTAAAAAAAATTGGAAACCTGTCAGTAGTAATGAGTAGCTTCAGAATACGGCAAATTAAAGGGAGTTTGTATGATTCGTTAAGATGTATGCTGTGTACCAAAAAGTACAAATTCCACTTGTAAAATAAAGGTACTGTGCTATTTTTTTTCTACCTCCTTTGATCACTCCATTGGGATCTCATTAGTCCAGTGGTTTGATCTTTAGCTGTAGCTGACCAGCCTTCTCAAAAATAAGGAGTAAGAGAGAAGGGAAAACATTCATGAAAAGAATGAAATTTTGATATAGCTATATGTTTACAAAGTCTCCAAGACATATCTGAGTATCTTGACTTTGTCTGTAGTTTACTCAGTGTCCTGGTTTCAGCGTGGTGCTCAGCTGCCGGCTGGGGTAAAACCACAACACTCAGATACTCCAGAAACTTACTGTAGATGTTATATTAGGGCTGGGGATGGTGTTGATTAGAAATATATAGTGCTTGCTTTATGTCAGCTAAGATTTCCTTTAACCCAGGAAAGCTCTCCACCAAAGGCATGCTTTGTCTTCACATCACCAAAATAGCAGTTTCACTGTGACCTACTAGTTAAATAAAAATATAATAGCTTGTGTAAAGTAATGGTTTCATGTACTGCATTCATCTTAAGGAATAAAAGAATCGTCACAAAAAAACAGTCAATGGTGCTTTAACAGATTTTGACCTTTCAGGGAAAGATACATTCCACTTCCCAGCTGGACACTAGGCTCAGTGACACAGAAGATATCTGCCAGGCTTCACAATTTCCTAAGATTCAATATAGGAAATGAAAGATACTGTGAAAATAGAGCATTCTTAAGATAGATATCGACTATAGAGCTATTTAACCAAACTAACTCTTGCAACGTCCTGGTATACTTTACCAAATAATCAGCGTTATATTACTTTCATTTCGTACCTTACATAGATTAAGTAAATGTTTTAGTTATTAACTTTCTGCATACAACATGGTAGAAACCCTTTGTTACAGAAATTGTTAGTCCAGAGGCAATAAAATCAGACTCTGATCCCACCTGTCTCAATGTAAATGTGAAATAATACTATCAAGTTATTAAAATTGAAAGCATTAAAATTACAGTTAAATATGTCCCATAAATTTGGAGTGATCTACTTTTATTTACTTATTTAAATGTTTAAGTTATGTCTGGAAATCATAAAATATTAGAATTTTTTTGTGTGTCTAATTTAGACAAACAATAGAAATAAAGTATTTGTACAAAGTGATACCACTATTTTGGAGTCTAGTGAGTTGGCCACAGTCAACATCAACACTCACACAGCTGGTTACTCCCTCCCCTCTCCCATGGAATGGGGAGAAAATGGAAGGAAGGTGAAAGAAGTCTTGTGGATTGAGTCAGTTGTCCCAGTTGTGCCCCCTCCCTACTTCTTGCCCACCACAGCCTGCTCAATGGGAAGGTGTAGAGCGGGCAAAAGAGAAAACCTCAATGCTGTGCAAGTTCTGCTCAGGAACAGCTGAAAGACCAGTGTGTTATCAATACTGTTCTAGTCACAAATACAAAACATAACATCATACATCAAACTTACATCAACCTCATCCCAGCCAAACCCACTACAAGGAGCAATAGCATTGCATGCCTGAGTGAATAAAGATACGAAGGGCAAACTGTATAGATGAGAGACCTTTTTTTATTTGTTGATCTTAAAATGCTTTTCCACTCTCAATGTGTTCAAATGTCATAATGCAGACAAATAATCACTTGTGTTGCAATATGTGTACCGTCCACTGAGAAAAAAGCTGCAGTTTTAGATTCCCATTTAGGGAGTTGAAGGTTGACAGTTGTTCTCCAAGGGAGAAGAAAGAAGTGCTCAATCCCAAAAGCTACACCTGTACTACTAAATGAAAGAGAACCATGGAATGGAGGCAAAGGCTGGACAGTTGTCTACAGGACGTAGTCAAAGCAGGGAGTCTTTTAAATTCTGAAGAGAAGGAAGTGAAAAACAAATAATAGGACTTTACAGCTAAACCACAGGATATAAAGATTTCCAGCTTCCTGTTCATTGTTTTGAGGCTGCATTTTTGTGCCAGCAGTTTTGGTAATCTCTGATTTAATGTCCAAATATTGATGCTATATATAAAACCTTTTTCTAAATGCAGACTTAATATTTATTTTACTCTAAAAAAATCACAATGGTTTAATACAATTTTTTCTATGACTTGATCTGTAGATTTTCACCACATATTTTCTATATGCAATAGTAATTTTATATTTTATGTTTTAATTAATATAGTTTTGTCATTTTCCTTTCCTTTTTAATATCATTAATATAGTTTTGTCATTTTCCTTTCCTTTTTAATATCATTAACTGTTTGGCAAATTTCATTCTAAGATGAAAAAGTATCATCTCCTATGTTTTGCAAAAATAAAGTAAAATATTAGCAGTACCAGAAACAATTAGTGGGGCTATTTAATACAAAATGGGGAATAAAATTGCCATGATGACATTATGTCTGAGAGCCAGAAACCTTTGATGGAAAACATGAAAAAAAATCTAACATTAAAAGCAAGACTGAAAAAATCCAAAGAAAAAATTAATTGAACCATTAAACAAGAGAGCACTTATTAAAAAAATACTTTAAAATGTTGTGCTTGTTATTTTAATTATCAATAAAATTAATTGCTGAAGAAAATTAAAAAAAAAGAGAGAGAAAAAAAACTTGCTCGCTGAACATTTACATCTTTTCCTACCTAGTAGATGGGATTTGGGAGAAGATGTTATACAAGGTGGAAGAAAGGACACAGGGGAAGACTAAAAAAAGGGACTGAAAAAGGACATGAGCCGGATGGATAAAGATGAACAATAGTCATAAAACATACCAAGAAGGATTCTTTAGGCATGCTAATTGCTAAAGAAAGTTCAGGGAAGAACTGAGTCTGATGAAGGATGGGGAAACAACCTAGTGATATAGAAAGATTAGGGAAACATTGAAGTACTCAACATCTTTCAGTATTGTTCTTCGTAGACCAAATCTACTCTCAGACTTCTGCCCATACCATATGGTATAGGAGACAGAAGGGCAGCCAGCGGCAAAAGAGCAAAAAGTTAGGGAGGGAGTAAGGCAAAGCAAATATCATATACAGGAGGAACACGGCCAGCAGATTGGGGGGAAAAAAAAAAAAAAAAAAAACCACTGATGATGACACCTCTGGAATACTGCATCGAGTTTTGGGGTCCCTAATTCAAGAAAGATTTTGAGATACAGGAGACATCCTTCAGAGAGCTATCCACACTGTCAAAGGCTAGATCACGTCCTGTGTAGAACAGGGTGAAGGAGCTGGGTTGCTTAGTCTGGTGAAGAGGCGGCTAAGGGGTAATTTCACAGCAGCCTACAATTACTTGTAGGGAAGTCACAAAAATGAAAAAGGTAAGCTCTTGTCTGTAGTTCCAAATGATACAGCAAAGGTCAATGGCCACATACTGTAGTTTGAAAGGTTCATGCTGGGCATTAGGAAAATAATTGTAACTAAAAAGTGCAATACTGGACTGGGTTGCCCTGAACACTCATGGACTCTGTATCAGCGAGGTCTATGAGATTAAGCCAGACAAAGCCACAGCCAACCTGATGTCATGTTGGCAACAGGTCTGTTTTGAATGAAAAGTTAACAAAATGGCCTTCAGAAATCTCTTTTAAACAATACTTTTTTTATAATTCAATGACTCTGTGTTCCTTGGTTTTGTATTATAAACACCAGGGATTATTCATTGCTGTTGATGGCAGTTCAGAATCTATTTGCCTAAAATTTACTTTGAAAATAAACTACCAGTTTTTAAAGAGTAGGGCCTCAAAGCAAACATATACTTAAAACTGTCAAACTGTAGCCCTAAATGTTTCTACTAAGAGCAGTCAAGGACTAGAAAGTTCATGTATCGTTTCAGTTTCAGAATGCTTCAATGTGTTACAGACAAGATATGCTGTCAGGACTGCACAGGATCACCTATGCTGTCTGAAGAGTTTGTGTTATCTGTTCTGTCAATACAAAAAAGAATTTCAGTTCCTGGGGCTTCTGGTACAGGATTTTTCAGAAATATAAAATTTAATTTAAAAAAAAAAAAAAAAAAAAGACATTTTATCCAATGTCCAGGTTGTCAGTTTAAAGCTGATTTATTTTGTTTCATTAACAGCAAGGTCATATGAGACACTAATTCTCATTCTGAGTGGTTTCAAATGGAATCCTTGAATCCTTGAACTAGAACTTCAGTTGAGATACACAAAAAGCAATGAATACTCTGTTGAATCCTAATCTTTTAATTAGTTTATTTAAACAGAAAGATGATCCTTGATCAAAGTTTCTTAAAAATAATGTAACTTATATATCTTCAAGAATGTGTAAACATTGTGTTTATAAAACATTTCTAAACAGCACTGAGGCCCTCAGATAAGAAATCAAGTATGCCACTGCTGCAATACGTTTCTCACCTTAAAAGTTTTATTAGGTTGTATCTTGCTGTAGAAAATTATGAGGTTTATGGAAAAAAAACCCACCAAACTCTAGACAGGAAAAAACTGCAAAATGCTTCAAGTACTTTTCTGATTCTTATCACTTTCCTATCACTCTGCATGGATCAAATGTAGACCTAAAAAGCAGAAGTCTTCCAGCTGTAAAAGGACAAAGCTCCACAGGGTTTCATTAGTGATGTTTTTCCATTGTGAAAATTACCATTTCCTCTTTCCAAGTTATGTTTACAAGACAAAATCAGTATTCCCTTCAAAAGATATAGTTTTGATCTTCAAATCTACAACCTAATAATATTTATAGTCATTTTGTTTAGTAGAGCTTGACTGATATTTCGCCTAACATATTGTCTATTTGTTTTTTGACATGCTAATAAATTAGTTTAACCCCTGTTTAGTTTTGGAAACCATTGTATGGTAAAAAAATATTCTTTTTTTCCACTTTGTTTTAAAACTTCTTTCTTACCAATTTCGTATGATACAGCCAAATTCTGTCTAATAATAGTAAATAGCAAAGTCCTGTTCATACCAATTTACCTCGTTCACATTTTACATGATTTTATGAATGTTACAGTATTCCTTCTCAGATGTATAATTTCAAAACCGAGAAAAGTCATTTAATCTTGCTTTCAAAGGATATTTTTTAATAAATCTGAGCTTACTAGCTGTCTTCCTCTGTATGTGTGTCTTTGCCTTCTCTCTATTTGGGAACAGGGGAGAAAGAAGTGGAGATATTGATGTGAGCAGAATAAGAAACTATATTCAAGATTTGAGCACACTGTTACTATGGCCTGTGGCTTAATAATGTTTTTCTGCTTTTGGCTTTATTTTCTTCTTTTCTTGGTTAACTCCTCTTAACATAATATTTTAGTGTTTCAGTTTCTGCTAAGGTTCTCACATGGTATTTTTACAGCCAAATATTGTATGATATTTTTTCTCTGTGAAAATTGCAGGACCAGTATTAAAACTATATGACAGATATGTCACCCTATGATGAGGGTATTTAGGGGGCCGATAAACTGCTAGGCTATTATTACTTCGTGCATTACACCTTACATGGACCACTGAGCCGTTGCTTCATGCAAAATGAATTATTGTCCCAAAGTGGGTGTTTATCCATTTTAAAAATAAGATAAAAACGTTAAGATGTTTTCCAAAATTCACAATAGATATTGGGATGAAAGTTTGTTAAAAATCATTATGTATACCTATGACACAATGTAAAAGAGCTGACACTACTATTCTACCTGAAAGAAAAGCATCACAAATCTATTAGAACTCTTTGAGAGTGCTGACAAGCTGATATAGTTAATAAAGCATAGTAGCCTTCTTAGAATGCTTTGACATGGTGCCTCAGCAAAAGCTCTGTAAGAAATTCATCCACTGTGTGATAACAAGGAAGACAATCTTGTGGATTAAAAACTGGCTAAAAGGTAGGGAATGAAAGAGTTGAAAGGGTCTTTTATGCTACAGAAGGCAGTTACTAGTGAAGTCTCACAGAGATCTGTGCAGCCGTTTGTGTCTTTCAGTATGCTTGTGAAAAATTCAGAAAAGAAGCCAGTTAATGAAGATACAAAACTAAGGCATAGCAGAAAATTATTTGGGTTATTAAAAAATTAAAATGACTGGAAAATGAGAAAAAAAATCATGCAAGAAATAACAATCTTAACTGTACAAGCGATGGACTGGTGTTCAACCTGTCCTGATGGCAGCACTGTTACTATCCCAGATGCCAAGTTAACAGATTGACAGAGCATTTTGATCATGCTAATATCTCAAGCCAAGAAGCAGCACACATCAGTATGAACAAACCTCTATTATTATATGGCATTCCAAATTATCTGAATATCTACCTCTCTTCCCATTAGTGTAGCTGCAGCTATTAAATCTAACACCACTGTTCAGGATTAGCAAAGCACTTCAGAATATATATCCTTTATCTACAAGAAATATTCCTGTCTGTTAACCAAAAGTATAGAATTGCTATTTTGAAAGCTATGCTGCAGCTTCTTATATTTGGAAAAAAAAAAAACAACCCAAAAAACCCTACCAAAAAAAACCCCTAAAACCAAACCACCAAAACTCACAGAAACTGGTTTCTAGTATCTCACATAAATATTTTGTGTTGCCTGCACATGAATGCTTCATTATTGTCCTGGTTCTGGCAAGGATAGAGCTAATTTTACAAGGAGCCAGGACAGGTGATCCAAGCTGGCCGGGGGCTATTCCATACCATGTGACGTCATAGTCACCATAAAAGGGGAGGGGGGGGGCTAGTCGGGTAGGGGAGGGGCGGCGCGGTTTCGGGATGGGCTGAGGTGTCTGGTCAGTCAGTCAGTCAGTCCTTGGTTCGGTAAATTGTTCTCATCACCCATTGTTAATATTTGTTATCAGCACTGTTGTTGATTGTTTCCCTCTTTCTTGCTGTCCCAGTAAACTGCCCTTATCCCAGCCCTCGAGGCTTTGCCGTTGTTTTTCCGTTCTCCTCCACATCCCGCTGGGGGAGGGGTGAGCGAGCGGTCGCGTGGTGCTCAGCTGCCGGCTGGGGCTAAACCACGCCAATTATTTAGCAGATGAGTTTCTATCAGGGTCTCAGCGTAGACGAAGTGATTTCCTGTATACACTGTATTTACACTAGAAAAGTTATTTACATAATTAAAAGTAACAAATATTTAAGGTACTGTACATGTTGTTGTGGTGGGTTGACCCTGGCTGAGGGCCAGGTGCCCACCAGAGCCACTCTATCACTCCCCTCTTTCATTAGACAGGGGAGAAAAGGTACAATGAAAGAAAATTTACGGGTCGAGATAAGGACAGGGAGAGATCATTCTCTAATTATCATCACGAGCAAAACAGACCGAACTTAGAGAGGGAATTCATCTTATTTATTACTAAGCAAAACAGAGTAGAGGAATGAGAAATAAAACCAAATCTTAAAAACACCTCCCCCCACCCCTCCCATCTTCCCGGGCTCAACTTCACTCCCGGCTTCAACCTCCGCCCCCCTCAGCGGCACAGGGGGACGGGGAATGGGGGTTATGGTCAGTTCATCACACGGTGTTTCTGCTGCATCTTCATCCTCAAGGGGAGGACTCATCGTTCCCCCGCTCCAGCGTGGGGTCCCTCTCACGGGAGACAGTCCTTCACGGCCTTCTCCAACGTGAGTCTCCTCCACGGGGTGCAGACCTTCAGGAGCAAACTGCTCCAGCGTGGGTCCCCCACAGGGTCACAAGTCCTGCCAGCAAACCTGCTCTGGCGTGGGCTCCTCTCTCCACGGATCCACAGGTCCTGCCAGGAGCTTGCTCCAGCGCGGGCTTCCCACGGGGCCACAGCCTCCTTCAGGTGCCTCCACCTGCTCCAGCGTGGGGTCCTCCACGGGCTGCAGGTGGAATCTCTACACCCCCTCATCCTCCCTCCATGGGCTGCAGGGGGACAGCCTGCTTCACCATGGTCTTCACCACGGGCTGCAGGGGAATCTTGCTCCGGCGCCTGGAGCACCTCCTCCCCCTCCTTCTGCACTGACCTTGGTGTCTGCAGATGTTCTTACATCTTCTCACTCCTCTCTCTGGCTGCAAAAGCGCTCTCTAACTGTTTTTGTCTTTCTTAAATATGTTATCACAGAGGCGCTGATTGGCTTGGCCTTGGCCAGCGGCGGGTCCGTCTTGGAGCCGGCTGGCATTGGCTCTATCAGACACAGGGGAAGCTTCTAGCAGCTTCTCACAGAAGCCATCCCTGTAGCCCCCCGCTACCAAAACCTTGCCACGCAAAACCAACACAGTTGTGTATTCCATTGATGTTTTAAGACCCTGAGTATGTTTGATTGTTTCAGATCACCAGCTTGAAGCTACTTTTTGAAAATGAACAATCATTATCAAGGGAAGTTTTTTCTGTTAATTTATTTCTGAGTTTCTTTGTATAGAATCATAGAATCATAGAATGGTGTGGGTTGGAAGGGACCTCAAAGATCATCTAGTTCCAACCCCCCTGCCATGGGCAGGGACACCCTCCACTAGACCACGTTGCCCAAAGCCCCATCCAACCTGGCCTTGAACACTTCCAGGGAGGGGGCATCCACAGCCTCTCTGGGCAACCTGTTCCAGTGCCTCACCACCCTCACAGGAAAGAATTTCTTTCTAACATCTAAGCTAAATCAACCCTCCTTCAGCTTAAACCCCTTGTCCTGTCACTACACTCCCTGATAAACAGTCCCTCCCCATCTTTCCTGTAGGCCCCTTCAGGTACTGGTAAGCCACAATTAGATCTCCCCAGAGCTGCCTTTTCTCCAGGCTGAACAAGCCCAACTCTCTCAGCCTGTCCTCATAGGAGAGGTGCTCCAGCCCTCTGATCAGCTTCATGGCCCTCCTCTGGACTCGCTCCAACAGCTCCATGTCTCTCCTGTACTGGGGCCCCCAGAGCTGGACGCAGTACTCCAGGTGGGGTCTCACAAGAGCGGAGTAGAGGGGCAGGATCACCTCCCTCGACCTGCTGGTCACGCCTCTTTTGATACAGCCCAGGACACGGTTGGCTTTCTGGGCTGCAAGCGCACACTGCTGGCTCATGTTGAGCTTCTCATCAATCAATACCCCCAAGTCCTTCTCCTCGGGGCTGCTCCCAATCCATTCCCTGCCCAGCCTACAGTCGTGTTTGGGATTGCGCTGATATCTTGCGTTTTGTAACTCTGTTTCTCTTTCCTCATTCTCACCTTGGCTGATCAGCCACATAAGGCATGTCTTTATGAATGTCAGTATTTAAAGGTTCATATTACTGCTATTTTAACGTATCAGAATATGCTCCTTAAATGATATATCTGCAGATATCTGAGGCCTCAGAGTGCATTTTTCTCACTTGCTAGCTAACAGTACATTTTAAATTACAGCTTAGTAGAGTTTTACTTCAGACAAAACTGTTACAATATTAAAGTAAGCATAGTGAAACTTCATTGATTGTTAGTAACAATGGATTTATTTATGAATATATCTTTTCTCATTTGAAATGTTGTAGAAGAAACCAAACCAAACCAAACCTACAAATTTGATAACTTCTAGTCAAATAAATTTAATGCCTACCTTTTATTTATTATTTTCTTTTTCAGACAGAAAGAAGAGTGTAGTCTTGGCAATAGATCCAATGCTCCAGTTATACTAGCTGGTTAAGAAATTTGTCTTTCCTTCTTCAAATTTTTCTTGTTTGTATCCTCAGACTGACATGGCAGAAAAAATAACTAACTGTCCTGGTTTCATCTGAGATGATAGAGTTAATTTTTTTCATAGTAGCTAGTATGGGGCTATGTTTCGGATTTGTGCTGAAAACAGTGTTGATAATATAGAGATGTTTTTGTTATTGCTGAGCAGTGCTTACACAGAGCCAAGGCCTTTTCTGCTTCTCACACCACCCCACCAGCCAGCAGACTGGGGGTGCACAAGGATTTGGGAGGGGACACAGCCGGGACAGCTGACCCCAACTGACCAAAGGGATATTCCATAACGTATGCTGACATACCCAGCATGTAAAGCTGGGGGGAGAAGGAAGAAAGGGAGGACATTCAGAGTGATGGTGTTTGTCGTCCTAGTAACGATTACACATGATGGAGCCTTGCTTTCCTGGAGATGGCTGAACACCTGCCTGCCCATGGGAAGTGGTGAATGAATTCCTTGCTTCGCTTTGCTTGTGTGTGCAGCTTTTGCTTTACCTGTTAAACTGTTTTTATCTCTATCTGCGAGTTTTCTCACTTTCACTCCTGATTCTCTTCCCCATTCCGCTGGGGGAAAGTGAGCGAGTGGCTGCATGGTGCTCATTTGCTGGCTGGGGTAAAACCATGACAATTATCTTCCATTTTTTGTGTCTTGTTTTGTCCTATTAAATTTTCTTTATTTCAACCCATGAGGCTTTTTTTCATTTTCCATTTTCAATTCTCCCTCCCTTCCACTGAGGGGGTGGGGAGAGAGCAAATGGCTGTGTAGCTGGTTTAGCTACTGGCCGGGTTAAACCACAACAGGTATAAAAATATATCCTTTGTCTAAAATAAAATACATAAAGACTTCATAGACATGCTAAACTGTTTCACGGAAGACTACGTATCACTAATTCCTTCCACAAATTGAAAAATTAAGCTTAAAAATTAAACCAAGAAATGGGAATTCACGAGTCAGATGGAAAAAGACAGTCATTAGGAAACAAGTCAACAATCATTTATTTAAACCTAGTAATACTAAACACTTTCAGAGAAAATTGCTGGCAGCAAGAAAGTCTTTATGTAGTAGTTAGTGTTACAGTTTTAGGACAATGTAAATACATATTTCCAGCAGAATTCATTGATTAGAGACACTGAAAATCATTGAGGTATCCCTTTTCCATCCAACTTTTAATTCCAAGAGCACTGTTTCTCCTAAAATCCTTCTCATTACCTGCCGGCCCCATGTGGATATAATCAACTTTGTTTAGGCAAATCCATTGCACTTCTAAAACTGGACAGATGTGAAGCTTCTAAAAGCATGTATTTCTGTCTGGTGGCATGAAACCAGGCTAAGGTCAGATGTAATTGTGAAGAATCAAATGTAGATGTCTGATATTTGTAATGTAACTGCCATCTTGAATGCAAAGGACAAGAACAGAAAAAAGTGCCGTAATTTTTACCTTTAGAGAACATCTATCATTTTTTCAGAAATGTAACACTATAGAGGATATGAATGACAAAATGCTGTGGAAATACAGAGAGACTGCAGACAGTGATAGAGAAGATAGGTGGCTCTTCAAGTCTCTCAGTGGGTAGACTAAGTAATATCTATATGGAATTCAAAAATTGCTTTTTATCAATATTAGTAAGATTAAATCATAATTAATGGACTGCTTGATAGAGCACATTCTTTGTCATGAAAACATTCATCATATTGCAAGAACTCATGCATTTAAAAATATGTGACATTCTAAGCTCAGATGGTAATTTAAAGTCTTGATTCAAAGTCTATAGAAGTTAATAAGGGTATTAACATTAAAAATCAGAAATAATTGGATTAGTTCTTAACTTAAAAAATGGCACAGACAAGAATGGATGCAGAGAATGCTGTAGGAAAGCATTCTTACCAAAGTTAGAAAGATGGCAGGCATGATATGACAAATTGATTTTTTTAATGCTTGAAAACAAAATATCAGCAGAAGATAGTTATTTTTCTCAAAAAAAATTGTAAGTAAGTAAGGTCTTTGTGCTGGGTATTTAAAGACAAGGTTCAGCCATAGTGCAGTAATAAATCTGAATGAGATTGATATGGATACAGTTTCTAGCCAGCCTTGAAAAAACATACTTCTCTAAAGAAAAGTGGTATCTTTGTAACACCAGTTTGATGATAGATGAGGTTGCTGCAATTTGTTAAAGTAATCATTCAAGAAAAGCATGCCCCAAACAGAGGAATTCTGTGTTCAACATACATACACTAAAAAAAAAAGAAAATCATTTGAGGTTTTCTGTGATGGAGAAAGCTTTTGTGGTCTGAGTGTAACAACAGTCTCCGAAGAAAATGTGTAGTGGTAAATACTGGTGTCTGAAAGTATGAGAAACTACAACACAACTTATTTGAGAAAATGCAGCTTGTTTTGAAACTATAAAGGATAAGTGCCTCCAAATAAGAATCCTCACTTGGAAATGTTATGCAGTGAAAAAAAAAATGTCAACAAAATTAACTCCAGGATCAAAGTTACCCTTCAGTAAATGGGACATGATCACAATCTACCAGTCTAAACTAATATTGGCAAAAACTAAGGACACGTGTATTGGGACTTAGCCAGAACTTGAGTATCTATTATTTAAGTTCAATATAAAACATTCACTCTGATTTGTCACTCTGTTTCAAAGACACCTAAATTCAATGGGTATTGTCATTGATCCTATAGCTAAATACAGCTATCCTTTCATCTTACAATGAGTATTTATGTGGATAAGACCTGTTGTGCCTCAAAAGCAAAGAAGGTCCCTCTGTCCAAACCAGGTACTCTTAATCACTCTTCAAATTGTGTAGGATACCTAAATGGCCATTTTCACTGTTTTGAATTACCCAGCAATTACAATGCTTAAATTCAGCTCTGAGATCTGAACCTGGCCTCTAATCACTAATCTTTTTCTCTCAGTCTGGTGGCATGTAGGCAATCACAAAGCTGTGTAAGCTGTGAGGACGCCAAATCTGAAAAACTGATGTACTTACCTCTTCCTAGAATTAGAGTATTTGAATGTTAAAGAACAGGATTTTTAAAAAATATCATAATAATAATTCTGGGAATTTAGACTCATGCAGCTGCTGCTGTTGTTAGTGAGGAAAAGAACATGAAATGCGAAAGAAGTGGTTGAGTTAGTTACACTGACAGGGCAATCAAGCTGATTTCCAGTTGTTCTGCACTGAATAAATGTACTCATACTGCAGTAAAGACTTTACAATGATTTCCATGTCTCACACTTGGCTCTGTCACCCATGCACATCAGCTGAATGCTGGAAATAAAACTAATTAAAATCCTGCCCTTTTTCACAGTAAGAAGAGGCTTTAAACAGCCATCATAATCTTAAGCCAAGATAATTATAAAATGCAAATCTCTATCAGATATATTGGCATCTTGTAGTCATTAAGCAAATAGAAACTTAATTTCAAAATCACAGCTTCATTTGTATGAGTTGTACTTCTCAAAAAGAGTATCTTTCATATGGAAGTCCTAGCTTTCAAACTTCTCAAGCCTTACAACACTGACATTATCATGCTTCCTGCAGATTTCTGCTCCTATTGTAGTAACATAGGGATGAAAAGGACCTCATGGGTTACTGAGTCTTGTCCCCTGCTGTGCATATAATCCTGAGCCCATTGAAGCCAGTGGGAGTTTTAGCTTTTGCTTCAATGGTAGCATGATTGGGTCCAGAATATTTCAAAAATATTCTAATTAAAGCTGGTTTTTACACATTTTCTTAATGACTTGTTAAAGATAATAGTCCAATGTCTTCAATTAAAAATGTAATTGATTCAGTTTAGTTGCAATTTGTTTTTAAATTCCTGGCTCTCTGATGAAAAGCTTAAAATAACACTAAAGAAATTATTTTTGTCCGTATCTAGTCATGAAAGGTCAAAGCACACTGAGCTTAGATGTCTCAAGCAAAGGACAGGCTGCAAGCAAATAGCCACAGCCTTTAAGATAATTTAACTCCTTGTATCTCTACGAAAAATTCTCCAGGGAAAGCTGGTATTTGAGTAACAACAATTGCGGATGATATTCACAGGGCAGTTAAATGCCTACTGCCTCTGAAGACCTGTGCTTATCCTGACCTGTTTTCTTAATTAGATCAATCACAAAAGATGAATTCACTTGACTAATCTTCCAGATCCACACCTTCACAGAGTGTAAAGCTGATATATCTCAGGTACTGTCTTACATCTTCTAGCTGTATTATGAATAGAAGGACACGAAGACGGAGTAAAAACACGTTAGTTTATGAAACATGCTGAAACAGTTAATATTGCCCGGTTTCTTTAACACTGTAAAAATTATTAGAGCAAGCTTCAGTTATCTGAAGTTATTTGTCTGGTCAAAGGCAGTGAAGTTTCCTTTATGATCAATGGACAGAAGTAGAGCATCTCTGGAGTGTAATTCAATCTGGTTATCTAAAAATCTATCTTAGACTAGAATGATTCATCCTATGAGAGAAAAAAAAAACCAAAACAACCACAAACAAACAAAAACCCTCCAATAACCCCAACACCCCCCCCCCCCCCCAACCATCAGATTTCAATCATTTTTCTTACAGGTTTGGGTGGGGGCTTGTTGGTTTTTGTTTTGTTTTGTTTTGTTTTGTTTTCCCCAGAATGCAAAATAATGGAAGTCATGAAATATATTAAATGTATTGGGCTATTTTAACTATGATTTTAAACTATGGTAGTGGAACACATCATGGGACATCAATACCTTTACTGGTATAAACTGGTATAAATTCCAAAGAGATGTGTGTCATTATTCCACAAAACAGGAAAAAAAAAGTTAAAAAAAAACCCAGTACAATTACGAGTATTTGAAATGTCTTTAATACTAGAACAGTTGTAAATTGATTGCCACTAACAGTATCTTAAAGCCATCATGAGAGCTAATTTACTATAGGTAGTAAATCAGTAGTTTGAGGAACAGTGGAATGTAGAGTTGTAAGTTAGGGGTCTTCACAGAAATACTACTAGGATTTAACGTACAAAGGGGTTTTTTTGCTAATATATATTTGAATTCTTATAGCTCTAGTAAAAAATTATGCTTGAATTATGTTATTAGGTTCAGCAAACCAAATGCAATAAGAGTTTCTGCGTTACTATGTTCATGTGTAAAACAATCATTTGAGGATTTACATCAAAACATATAATGCAATTGTTATTATAGTCATATGTTCCAATATATGCTCTTCAGCTTTCTAGTCTTTATACTTTCCTGCTTGTCTCTTGTAAATATTTTCTTAAAAATGAATTAAGCATAGCTGTCCTTTTCTGTTTAGAATCCATGAACTTGCCATTTATTTCCTTATTCTATAATTTTTGCCTCTTTCCTAGTAGGAATAAAAAGGCATGTTCAAGGATTTCAGGATTTGTTCCTGAAGGTCAATCGCTTCACTGTGAATCATATGAATCCAAAACTTAGTCACACTCAGTCCTAAATAATTAATAATATAAAATAAATAATTATGTCTGTATGGGCATATTTATATTTAAAAATATTTTAAAAATCTAACAAGACATATCAAAGCAATCTTACTTTTATAACACTACCTTTAAGTTAAAAAACATAGCGTGTCACAGATAATGTTAAATAGTTCATTTTCTGCAGGCAAGTGCAAAACCTGTGTGCTGTAAGTAGCAATGGCAATGCTGTATTTAAGTGAGGGCTACACATGTTAAGTGGCATCTGTCGAATTTTTCAGGAACATTTAGCAGAAATATGGGAATTATTTGTTATAACACCAAGCTAGTGATTCTCATCTTTGGGATTTAAGAGTCAGCATTTCAAAAGTGATTCCCTTTCTAAAAAAAAATGGAATGAATATAGGGTACAATACACTGCAACAATAAAAATTTGCAATTTTACATAGACTGTTTTCAGAGACAGAATTTAGGTCCAGCACTGCAACCCATCCTTGTCTAGGCATGTAGGACATCTATCTAGTGATTCCAAAACCTTCCTTAAGAAAATTGGCACATCTCACCAGTAAATTTGCTAAGATATTTCTGTTCAAATGGATCAGCTAACTAATTTTTGGTTTGTAGACTGAAGCTTCTAAACATGTCCAAGCAGAAACATTTCCTTTGAGTGACAGTATATTCCAGGGTGTTTTCATGTGTGTCTTCCTGTTAAAGGTAAGGAAAACAGAAGTGGGAAGTTGTGTGACAGGAATCATAAACCCATTCTGGAGATGTCTAGCACAGGAGTGAATTGGGGCATGCTAGATAAGGGAAAATTGTATTACTGGGTAATGCTGTTGGCCAAGGAGTAGAAAACATGATTGCTGGCTTCCTCAGGACTATGTTCAGTCATGCTGGAAGAAAACGAGTAAAAGAGGAGGCCCTTGGCCACTGAGGAGTAAGGGAAGTAGTGATAGTTCTCTGTAATGATGAGCTAACGAGAGACTCAGAAATGGCTTCAATCCCTGACATACAGGGCAAACACCTGGATTAACACCTTGGCTGCTATTGCCACTGTCTCCTGCTTTTCCAGCTTCCCCTTTCTACTCTTTTCTGCTTGCTCAGTTCCACATCCAATCTATTGCTTCATTTGGACATTGTTGCTCTGCTGGTACCACCATACTCTCCTCACTTACTATCTGTATCAGAAACATCTGCTGATTTGGGGTGTTGCCAGATCATTCCATCTTCAACTCTCCTATTTTCTCTGATCTGACTCATTGATATTTAGCAATGGGAAACATCCTTGGACACACTTGACTTTGCATTCTTTAATACAATTGACCTTGCTAGGCTGATTAACAACCAGCTCCCCCATTCCCTGACACTGTCAAGACCTGCTTGCCCGTAAGTTTATTGAATTATAGTTGCCTCCGAATTCAGAACTTCAGAGGTAGGATACAGAGTTTGGGATGTGTGGTGGGTTGACCTTGGCTAGCCACCAGGTGCCCATGAAGCCACTCTATTACGCCCTTTCCTCAGCAGGACAGGAGGGAGAAAATACTATGAAAGGCTCACAGGTTAAGAAAAGGACAGGGAGATCACTCAGCAATTACTGTCACGGGCAAAACAGACTCAACTTACTGTCAATCAAATCAGAGTAGGATAATGAGAAACAAGAAAAAATATTAAAACACTTCCCCCCCACCCCTCCCTTCCTCCCAGGCTCAACTTCACTCCCGAATTCTCTATCTCCGCCCCCTGAGCAGCACAGGGGGACGGGGAATGGGGGTTGTGGTCCGTTCATCACACGTTGTCTCTGCTTCTTCATCCTCCTCAGGCGGACAATTCCTCACACTCTCACCCTGCTCCAGCGTGGGGTCCCTCCCACAGGAGACAGTCCTCCAACAACTTCTCCAAAGTGGGTCCTTCCCATGGGCTGCAGTTTTTCATCAACTGCTCCAGTATGAGCCCCTTCCACAGGGTGCAGACCTTCAGGAGCAGACTGCTCCAGCGTGGGTCCTCTACGGGGTCGCAAGTCCTGTCAGCAAACCTGCTCTGGCGTGGGCTCCTCTCTCCACGGGTCCACAGGTCCTTCCAGGACCTTGCTCCAGTGCAGGCTTCCCACAAGGTCACAGTCTCCTTCAGGTATCCACCTGCTCTGGTGTGGGGTCCTCCACAGGCTACAGATGGATATCTGCTCCACCATCATCCTCCATGGGCTGCAGGGGGACAGCCTGCCTCACCATGGTCTTCTCCACAGGCTGCAGGGGGATCTCTGCTCCGGCACCTGGAGCACCTCCTGCCCCTCCTTCTGCACTGACCTTGGTGTCTGCAGGGTTGTTCCTCTCACATCTTCTCACTCCTCTCTCTTCCAGCTGCTGTTGCAGTGTTAACTGTGTTACCCCAGAGGCACTATCACCATCACTGATGGGCTCGGCCTTGGCCAGCGGCGGGTCCGTCTTGGAGCCGGCTGGCATTGGCTCTATCAGACATAGGGGAAGCTTCTAGCAGCTTCTCACAGAAGCCACCCCTGTAGCCCGCCTGCTACCAAAACCTTGCCACACAAACTCAATAGAGAATGTTGGGCAGCTTAGCCAAAGTTAGCAGTAAATTTACTTAGGGAGGGGATAAGGAATTTCTAACAAAAGTTTCAGTTCACTTTGGGCGAAGATTTGAGCCAATGTTTCCAAAGAGGCAACATGAAGTCTTTTTCATTTTCCAACAGAAATAAATCATGTGGAATGAATTGTCAGTAAACACAATAAAATTTATCATGTTATTTTTCTGCAAGACTTTGAACATAAAAAAACCTTAAAGGAATAAACCCGAAATATTATCAGAGCCTCGTGAAGCAGAAATGATTTCCTAAAAATGTAGAGTCTTTAAACAGAAGTGTATCAGACTTGATCTTCATTAATTTAAAATATTATTATAGAAATTAAGGGAGGGTTATTCATAAGTATGATTGCTACTTGAAAAACCAGAGCTCTTGATTTTTAAGATGTCACCAAAACAGGTAAAGTACTGTTTAAAAATTCAGAAAAAAACTCTTCCTAGGTTATTTTTGGACTTTCAAATATTTTCAAGACATCTCAGAGGTTTAGGGAAGGCTGCGACGAACCACGTCTTGAGTGAACTGTCTCAAAGCTTGTTCGCAACCCTGGTAAGCTCTTCGCGAGACTCCCCACTGATTGGCCGAGCCCAGTTGCCACGACCAGACAACACTCCTCGCCGGATTGGCCAAGCTGAGTTGCTGTGGGCAGACCAACAGGGGTCAAAGCACAATCACGTTGCTTCGGGGATGTGGTGGGGGTATGCCCAGGCAGGGGCGACCACCGCAACCTGTCGAGAGCGTGCACAGGTATGCAGTACGTGCCATCGTCTAGGGAACAACCTCCCCGCGTACCCTATAAAACACTGCTCGGTCAAATGGTGAGGGGAACCTTCACCGCTGGAATACATGAAGACTACGGACCAACAGGACGCCGCTGGATCCGTGGTGGTGACTATCTTTTGCAACTCTATCCTGACTGCTTGCTAAATTTCCTCCTTTTCTATTCTCTCTTTCCCTTTCCTATCGCTACTTTCTTGATAAATACTTTGTTCAGTAAAGTCCTCCAGTTAGCGGCATATGACCTCGTTTGTGTCTTAATCTCACTCTGGGTATAACAACTAATCTTCCTGGCCCGGGCCTTCCGGGATCGGAACACTTAATTGGCATCACGGACAGGATGCCCTGAAGCGAGAGTGCCACATTTCACCCTGTTTTGCATAATGTGTGTACCTCTCAGGAACGTAAGGGGGACGGGCTTGTGTTTTGTTTGAAGCTCGTGTGTTGCCTTCCTTGAGACGACCGCTTCCCCGCTTTGAATAAAAGCCCCTTCAGAACGTAAGGGGGGCAGACTTGTGTTGTGCTTGAAGCTGGTGTGCCGAACCGTGTACCTCTCAGGAACGTAAGGGGTGGGGGTGGGGGGCTGGGCTGGGCTTCTTGTCTTGTTTGAAACTCGCGTGCTGCCTTCCTAAGACCGCTTCCCTGCTTTGAATAAAAGCTCCTCCTCACCGGTACGTAAGGAGGGTGGGCTTGTGCTTTGTTTGAAACTTGCGTGCCGTAGTTTCCCAAATACGTGAGACTTCTTAGGAACGTGAGGGGGGTGTGTGTGTGGGGGGCTTGTTGCCTCGTTTGAAACTTGCGTGCTCCCTTCCTGAGACAACCGTTTCCCCGCTTTGAGTAACAGCCTCTCTGGAACGTAAGGGGGCAGGCTTGTGTTCTGTTGGAGACTTGTGTGCTGAATACGTGAGACCTCTCAGGAACGTAAGGGGGGCGTGTCCTGGTCCAATATCGGGGAGGTTTCGGTACGATCCCAAGAGCAAGATTAAGACACAAGCGAGGTCAGATGTCGTACAACCTTTTAGCTTTATTTTTTATGAACAGGGAGAAAAGAACTGTATAGAAAGAGAGAACCGGGAGAGCGGGGAAGAGCAAAGAGAGGGGGACAGAGGGTGAAGTAGAGAGGGAGAGGGACCAAGTCGGGGACGAGTCTAATTACCACCACTCCGAGTCCAGGGATGTTCCGCTAGCTCCCTCTACAGTGTCCAAGCGTCACAGGTTTTGTCGAAGCAGGTCCCGGAAGATGCACGAGGAGAAGAGAAAGAAGGAGAAAAACCCTGCCGCTTACCAGAGCACGTGCGCTCCTTTATACAGGGTCCCACACTCACGTGCAGATCGTGGCTGCGTACGTGCAGTTCGTGCGGTATGTGTTGCCTCCTCGGGAAGCCTTTTCGCGCCCTGGCTCTTGCGCATGCGCACGGCGGCACCCGTCATGTGGTACGTGCCTCCTCAGGAAGCCTTTTCGCGCCCTGGCTCTTGCGCATGCGCACGGCGGCACCCGTGGTGTGGTACATGCCTCCTCAGGAAGCCTTTTCGCGCGCTGTGACGCTCATCCGCAGAGCGCGGGGGGGGCAGAGTGCCTTCCGAGGCAGGACGTCAATGCAGGGAAATGATGGTGCGACGGCAATGTGGAGACAAACTGCATACAGTAGCGGTCCGCTACACATGCCCAGATTATTTCACAGATATCATTCCCTCACTCTAGGGGCCATCACTTTAAAATACCTGTCGAGTTCATTTAGTCCATGGCTTTGGGTTCCATCTGCCATTAGTCTCTCAGAGCAGGAGCAATGGTGCGTGCTGCTGGATTGTTGCACACTGCATCCGGAGTTTTCACAGCCAGTGTATCTGGTATGGTCCATGCTCATAGTCTGGATGTTAAAGATGTGATTTTCGATGAAGTTCCCGGGCACCCGTTGAAGTCAGTTCTAGTTCCAAAGTCCATCCTTTATTAGTTTTGGGTGATTCTTATGGTCATACTGTAGCCAAAAAGATAGGCCTGTAACGAAGGCCTGCTTATATTATACATAATAAGAAAATGTAGCCAAGAAGAAAGGCCTGTAATGAAGGCCTACTTGTATTATATGTGATAAGAAACTATTCATTATTACTTTAGGTAGAAGGCTAACAATTCTTAGAATGAGCACCTGCTACACATCATGAGAAAAAGGAGGAGCTACAAGACACTTCAAGGTCCTTATGTACATACTTTGCAGAAAGGGAGGACATTAATTGCCTCCAGCAACATCCTTATCTTTCTGAGGCGTATAGCAAACAATTACCAACACTGAAATACTGAGAAACTAGGGGAAAGGTAATTTGGGCCAGGGTCCCCACGACCACCGACCCATAAGCCCCCTACCCAAATTATACCACCTACTCAAAAGATAGAGGCGGAGAACAGAACTGAGCATGCATTCTAGTTTGCATACTAAGCGAAGAAATATGAACCAATTATTGAAACGGGGAGTGTACCACTTTGTAATCTTTGTAACATTTGTGTATAAATATGACAAGAGAACCAGCATTAGGGGTGCCTGATTTGAGGAACTATCCTCCTGACACCCAGCGCTGCAATAAAGGAAATGCCTGCTTCTTAATGCTAAATTAGTGTTAAGGAGTTTTCTTTCATTCCCGAATTTCGGTGACAGTTTTGGCGACCCAGATGGGACAAGGCTTTTGACTCTCGACGGATCCGTGGGATCATAGGACCTCCAGCCGGCACCGAGGGATTCTCGAGGAGACCCTTCGATCCCCCGGACCGAAGAGTTCTGAGCACGTTCCCTGGGACAGGTAAAAGGCATTTCTCTTACTTTTAAAATGAAATTTAAGATTTTTGGGTTAGAGGCCCCCTTAGCCTTCAAGTAAGCCGTGGCGTGAGCTACGCGAGGGGCTATTGTACTGTGATTTAAGATTTTTGGGTTAGAGGCCCCCTTAGCCTTCAAGTAAGCCGTGGCGTGAGCTACGCGAGGGGCTATTGTACTGTGATTTAAGATTTTGGGTTAGAGGCCCCCTTAGCCTTCAAGTAAGCCGTGGCGTGAGCTACGCGAGGGGCTATTGTACTGTGATTTAAGATTTTGGGTTAGAGGCCCCCTTAGCCTTCAAGTAAGCTGTGGTGTGAGCTACGCGAGGGGCTATTGTACTGTGATTTAAGATTTTTGGGTTAGAGGCCCCCTTAGCCTTCAAGTAAGCCGTGGCGTGAGCTACGCGAGGGGCTATTGTACTGTGATTTAAGATTTTGGGTTAGAGGCCCCCTTAGCCTTCAAGTAAGCCGTGGCGTGAGCTACGCGAGGGGCTATTTTACTGTGGTTTAAGAATTTTGAAAAGAACTTTTGAGAGGTATTGATCAATCAAGAATTTGTGTTTTAATTGTTTTGTGTTGCTTTTGTCACCTTTGTCATTTGTCAATTTTTGTTTTGTGTTTTTTTTTGTGGTATTGTTTTGTGTTACTTTTGTCATTTGTCAATTTTTGTTCTGTGGATTTTGTGGTATTTGCGTTACAATGGGTAACAAACCTTCGGTGGATGGGGGAATATTAAAGAAATCTCCCCTAGGGTGTATTTTAAAACGTTGGAAACAAATAGGAGGGGACCCTCTTATAAAAAGACAACTAATTGAATATTATAATCACTGGTGGTCGATATATAAATTGGATGATCAGGAAAAATGGCCCAAGAATAAGAATTTGTAATATAATACAATATTACAATTGATGTTGTTTTGTAGAAGGGAGAACAAATGGGATGAGGTACCTTATGTTGATTTGGTTGGGTTTTTTTCACCTTGCGAAATCATCCTGAGTGGCTGAAGGACTGTGGGTTTACCCTGCAAGACCCCCTGGCATCAGCATTAGAAAAGCAGAAAAAGGTAGCAGGAGGCTGTGAAGGTGTTGCTCTGCGTGTAGTACGGGGCAACGGTCTTTGAAGTGCGAGCGTGATGAGGAGGATGATTTGGAATTAATGAAAGATGTTGGAGGTTGCATGGATGGTTTTTGGTAACAGGGAGAAAGGGAAGGAAGTTAGAGAAGAGCAACGAGAAAACGAAGGAGAGCGGAGACAGGCACGGAGAGACAGGGAAAGAGACGGTAACCTGAGAGCTGCGCTGCAGGGAGCGTCAGCAAAGAGTAACTTCAGGGGAGGACGGCAATACTATGGGGGGGAGGCGGGGCCCCTCCAGCACAAAATACCAGTAATACCTTAGGAGATCATCAGTGTGTCTATTGTAAAGAATTGGGACATTGGAAATGGGATTGTCAGAAATTTAAGGACTGTTTTAGGGGTCCTATGCCTATCAGTCCAGAGGTTCTGGAGGAGGCATGATACAATCCAGAAGCAGCTCCCTTTCCACGTCAGTTCCCCTTAACTAAGTCCTGAAGGGGACCAGGGGAAACCTCCCCAGCAGAACCCCTGGTTATAGTAGAGCTGGGAAAACAGAAAATAGATTTCCTTGTAGATACTGGGGCAACTTATTCTGTATTAAACACTTGTCAAGGAAAATTGAGCAATGATGCAGTAAATGTTGTGAGTGCCACAGGGAAAGCGGAACAGCGTGTCTTTTTCCATCCTTTAAATTTTAAGCTTGGAAAACAATGGGTAACTCACCAATTTTTATATATGCCTGAATGTCCTATACCACTCTTGGGACGGGACCTATTGAGTAAATTGGAAGCACAGATCACCTTTAAAGATGGAGAAGTTCAACTATTAACCCCTGAATCTAAAGCCATTGAGGCAAGAGTTTTTATGTTGCAGGAACAACCTAAGACTAACGAAGGAATTCCCAAGGAGGTGGAGAATGCAGTGACACCTTTGGTACGGGCTAGTGAGGTTCCAGGTAGATCCAGAAGAGCAGAACCACTAAGAATTATCCTTAAACCTGGAACAAATCCAGTAAGACAAAAACAATACCCATTGAAGACAGAGACCAAAAAGGGATTAGAAAAGTTAATACTCAACTTTATAGAATATGAGTTGCTCACATAATGCGAATCAGAATTTAACACCCCAACCTTACTCGTTAAAAAGCCAGGGGGTGAGGAATACAGATTAGTGCAAGATTTACGAGCTGTGAACCAAATTGCGCAGGACATTCACCTGGTGGTGGCAAACCCCTATACATTACTTACAGCCCTCAAAGATAAACATGAGTGGTTCACAGTCCTAGATTTAAAGGATGCCTTCTTTTGTATACCTCTCGAGAAACAGAGTCAGGCTATTTTTGCCTTTGAATGGGAAAGCCCGACCACTGGACGAAAAACTCAACTAACCTGGACTGTGTTGCCTCAAGGATTCAAAAATAGTCCAACAATCTTTGGAAACCAGTTAGCTAAAGAATTAGAAATATGGAGAAGAGACCATCCTGGAGGAGTTATGCTGCAATATGTGGATGATATCCTATCTTATTAGCAGCAGAAACCTGGGAGGAGTGTATACAAATGACTGTTGAACTTCTTAGGACAAGAAGGATGTAAAGTGTCCAAGAAGGCGGCACAGATTGCAAAACCAATGGTCACTTACGTGGGACTTGAGATTTTACAGGGCCAGCGGAGATTGGGAACAGATCGGAAAGAGGCTATTTGTCAGATCCCAGAACCGAAAACAGCAAGAGATCTGAGGGCCTTCCTGGGAATGGCTGGATGGTGTCGTCTGTGGATATCCAACTATGGACTGCTGGTAAGACCTCTTTACAACATCTTGAAGGAGGCACAGAGAGAATATCTGCCTTAGAACCCTGAATGCGGGCAGGCCTTTCAGAGCCTAAAAAAAGGCTTTGATGATGGCGCCTGCCCTAGGGCTGCCGGACTTATCTAAGCCCTTCGAACTATTTGTATATGAAAGGCAACATCTCGCTTTGGGAGTATTGGCCCAGAAGATTGGGGACTGGAAGAGACCAGTCGGGTACTTCTCTAAGCAACTGGACCCTGTAAGTAAGGGATGGCCGGGATGTTTGCGAGCTGTAGCGGCCACCGTCCTATTAATACAGGAAGCCAGGAAATTAATCATGGGGCAAAAGATAATTGTATATGCACCCCATATGGTTACCACGGTTCTGGAACAAAAGGGGGGACATTGGTTATCCCCCAGCAGAATGCTTAAATATCAGGTGATGCTATTAGAACAAGATGATGTAGAGCTCAAAGTCACCTCTGCTGTCAATCCCGCTATGTTTTTTAACCATGAATGAGGAAAGTGAGGAATCTTTGAGCCACGACTGTCTGCAAACAATTGAAGAAGTCTATTCCAGTCGCTCAGATCTGCATGACGAACCTTTGACTAACCCTGATCTGGAGCTGTTTACAGACGGTAGCAGTTTTGTACAGGATGGGAAATGAAGGGCTGGATATGCTGTTGTTACAACTACAGAAGTTGTGGAGGCCGAGGCGTTACCCATCGACACGTCGGCGCAGAAAGCGGAACTGATTGCACTATGTCAGGCCTTGAGAATAGCTAAAGGTAAACAGGTAAAAGATATGGACAGACTCCAAATATGCCTTTGGTGTCGTGCACGCTCACAGAGCCATTTGGAAAGAAAGAGGATTGCTGTCAGCACAAGGATCTTCTATTACACACAAAGAAGAAATTTTACAACTTCTCCAAGCTGTCCAGGAACCAGAAGAGATTGCTATAATGCACTGCTGGGCACACCAGTTTGGGCAATCCAATGTTAATATAGGAAATCATTTGGCAGATTGTACTGCCAAGGAGGTTGCACAACAAGGTATTCTAGCACTAATCCCAGCTAGAAGGATACAGCTACCAGGGACTAAGCCTTTTTACAGTGAAGTAGACCGTAAATTGGCATTGCATTTAAAAGCAACAGAAAATTCAGAAAGATGGCTGATAACCCCCAATGAGCAAGTTATTGTGCCACCTCAATTAATGACACGAATAGCTGAGGCCAGACATAAACAAACGCATTGGGGAGTGGAGTCTTTGATTGACAACCTCCAATCACAAGTACTTAGTGTTTGAATGACTAAGATTATAAAATCAGTTACACAGAAGTGTCCAGTCTGTTTAAAAAAAAAAAACAACCCTCTTAACCAAAGGAGGCCACCCCCAGGGGTTACTAGGTGAGGGAACTCCCCCGGAGATTACTGGCAAATTGATTTTTCTGAGTTACACAGGCAAAATGGCTATCGATATCTTTTGGTTTTGGTGGATACCTTTTCAGGATGGCCTGAGGCTTTTCCCTGTCGCACCAACAAAGCACGGGAGGTTGTTAAATGCTTATTAAAGGAAATAATACTTAAGTTTGGTGTACCAATTGGAATGTCCTCAGATAGAGGACCGCATTTTGTGGCTGAGGTTTTGCAACAATTAAGTCAAACCTTGAATATTACATGGGATTTACATACTCCATGGAGACCGCAATCTAGTGGAAAAGTTGAAAGAATGTATCAGACTCTTAAGAGACAAATAAGTAAAATCTGTCAGGAAGCAACATTAAAATGGCCCCAAGCCCTTTCTTTAGCACTTCTCCACATTAGGGTACAACCTCGGACTAATAAAAAGGAAAAACGCTTGCAGGTCTAAAGATATTTCTTAGACCTTATCTGAACCTCTGACCCTTGATACCCCCATGCATCCATACCAGCCTGGCAACCACGTCTACATGAAGACTTGGAACTCTGAACCGCTAAAGGAAAAGTGGAAAGGCCCCTTCCAGATTCTTTTGACAACCTACACAGCAATCAAGGTTGAAGCAATTGAACCATGGATCCACTATACCCGAGTTAAGAAAGCCCCCCTGGATCAGTGGCAAGTAACTACGGAAGGACCTCTAAAAATCAAATTGAATCGGGTTTGAAAAAGTATGTCAAATATGTAAGATGCCTTGCTCTGTTAGGACAGGTATGGTCCTGTTCTGGGTATTACTGGCAGTTTCTTTGCTCTCCAGTCAAGGGAACCAACAGGAGCTATGGTCTCAAGCCCATAAACAACATACTGGTATAATGGGGAATGTAGGCAAAGCTACCTTACTGACAGTGGTAATACATGGAACTGAGGTGTTTTTAGAAAATGAATGGGGCTTGGAGGATGGCCATTGTGGGAAAATTCCCATAATTAAGGGGAAGGTAGGGAAAGAAATGAAAATAGGATGCAGAATGATAAATCGATCTACACATCAGAGGGCAAATAAGGCCACATCTTGTATAGGAGAAGGTCAAATTACGACCCAATGTATTTCTAGTACCTTAGATTGTTGGCACAATTTTACTTTGGTACAATCTGTGCACGTAATCTGTTTAGGCGTCCTTGATCAATTGTTGGCATTAACATTAAATTTAAGATAAACGTTATCGAACCTAGCATGACACGATCCCCTAGTCTAAGCCTGGGCCTGCGCCAACTGGACCCTCTGGACTGACTCCACTTACTTTTAGCATTGGTCCGTATGTCATTAAAAATGTGGGACAGCAACAAATCTTACTAAATTAATTTTATTCCCTTAAAAGGGTGGAGTTGTCCATACAAATCAATATCATTGCACTAAAATCCTCATGTTCCCCATTCTTGAACACAGCCCATACTGGATGGCTGGCCTGGTTACGTGGGCAGACTCCCACCTCTCATAGAGCACAAAGAGATCTAACTGGCACTTTGGGAACAGGAATGGGAACATTGAACAGTATAGATGCTGAAGTCCTCACCAATAAATTAGCTGCTGCCACTAAGGATGTGCAAGGATTACAACCATCCTCTTCGATCTCCCCTTTCAGCTTTAGGGGCAAATCAGTGGCCTGGAGGGCCTGGGCACTGGCCAAAGTAATATCTCATTAGCTCTTAGCTGTATTCAAGCCCAACTATGGGTCCAGTCGGTGGCATCAGCAATCATTAGAGAAGGGGAAGAAGGGGTCTTACCTAGTGAAGTCCCTAAAGTCATTTGGGATAACGCAAAATGAATTTGAAAAAGAATTCCAGTCTTGATGGCAGTTAGTGAATTTCACCTACAATCCCACCAAACATAGTGCCACAGCATTTGTACTGACTGTATGAAATGCTTCAATACATACCCCTATAGAAATGAATTTAACACTTGTGAGAGAACTTTTACATCATCAAGACCTACAGAAAATTTTGCAGACATGAAAATGGACGGAAAACATTGATAACCATCCACCACGATACTGAGAAAATCCATCAGGTGTTGGAAAGAGTGAAGGAAGATGGGGAGCATAAGTGGTGGGATACTCTGTTTGGATGATCGCCTAACGTTACTGGACTATTGAACAAAATGTTGCATCCGGTTATTGTATTGCTTTTGCTTGTCTTATTAGGCTTTGTTTTAACTACAGCTTTGTATATTAAACTTTGGATAATGATGAAGCACATGATACAGCTCACAACATTTGCTAGAAGTACTGCTAATATATCTACTGATTTATATATGGCTTTGATAGAAAAGGGTGAAGGTGAAACTTATAAGAATCTGAAAGGATCTGAAAAGTTTCAAAAGGGGGGAATTGTAGCCAAAAAGATAGGCCTGTAACGAAGGCCTGCTTATATTATACATAATAAGAAAATGTAGCCAAGAAGAAAGGCCTGTAATGAAGGCCTACTTGTATTATATGTGATAAGAAACTATTCATTATTACTTTAGGTAGAAGGCTAACAATTCTTAGAATGAGCACCTGCTACACATCATGAGAAAAAGGAGGAGCTACAAGACACTTCAAGGTCCTTATGTACATACTTTGCAGAAAGGGAGGACATTAATTGCCTCCAGCAACATCCTTATCTTTCTGAGGCGTATAGCAAACAATTACCAACACTGAAATACTGAGAAACTAGGGGAAAGGTAATTTGGGCCAGGGTCCCCACGACCACCGACCCATAAGCCCCCTACCCAAATTATACCACCTACTCAAAAGATAGAGGCGGAGAACAGAACTGAGCATGCATTCTAGTTTGCATACTAAGCGAAGAAATATGAACCAATTATTGAAACGGGGAGTGTACCACTTTGTAATCTTTGTAACATTTGTGTATAAATATGACAAGAGAACCAGCATTAGGGGTGCCTGATTTGAGGAACTATCCTCCTGACACCCAGCGCTGCAATAAAGGAAATGCCTGCTTCTTAATGCTAAATTAGTGTTAAGGAGTTTTCTTTCATTCCCGAATTTCGGTGACAATACCATTGATACAGTATATCACTATTAATAACATCATGCAATTTAATTTATTGGCTATTTTCACCCAAAATCAAATCCCCTTGAGGTACGCAACAGACTTCCCCATTTTTTCTCATCACCCGCCAAGTGCACCCTGGTCCCTGAGCAAAAGCAATCCCGCAGATGGGCTTGCCTTTGCCTGAAGCAGGGATAACCCAAACTGTTTTACCCAACATATTTTTCATGTGCACTACAGGAACTTTATCTGCTTCTACTGGGCATGGAAATTTTGACTGGGCAGGGCCAGCTCGATTGGCAGATCCCCTAGTGTTAACTAACCAGGTGGCTTTTGCTAAATGTGTGTCCCAGTGTTTGAGGGTCCCACCACCCATTGCCCTCAGGGTAGTTTTTAGCAGTCCATTGCACCTTTCAATTTTCCCAGAGGCTGGTGCATGATAGGGGATGTGATACACCCACTCAATACCATGTTCTTTGGCCCAGGTGTCTATGAGGTTGTTCCAAAAATGAGTCCCACTGTCTGACTCAATTCTCTCTGGGGTGCCATGTCGCCACAGGACTTGCTTTTCAAGACCCAGAAGAGTGTTCCGGGCAGTGGCATGGGGCACAGGATATGTTTCCAGCCACCCAGTGGTTACTTCCACCATTGTAAGAACATAACGCTTGCCTTGGCGGGTTTGTGGGAGCGTGATGTAGTCGATTTGCCATGCTTCCCCATATTTATATTTCAGCCATTGGCCTCCATACCACAGAGGCTTTACCCGCTTGGCTTGCTTGGTTATGGCACGTTTCACATTGATGGATGACCTGTAAGATGGCGTCCATGCTCAAGTCCACCCCTCGATCACGGGCCCATCTATATGTCGCATCTCTTCCTTGATGGCCTGAGGTGTCATGGGACCACCGAGCTAGAAATAATTCACCCTTATGCTGCCAGTCCAAATCCACCTGAGCCACTTCAATCTTGGCAGCCTGATCTACCTGCTGGTTGTTCTGATGTTCCTTAGTGGCCCGACTCTTGGGTGCGTGGGCATCTACATGACGTACCTTTACAACCAGCTTCTCTAGCCGGGCAGCAATATCTTGCCACAGTGGGGCAGCCCAGATGGGTTTGCCTCTACGCTGCCAGTTGCTCCGCTTCCACTGCTGTAACCACCCCCACAGAGCATTGGCCACCATCCATGAGTCAGTGTAGAGGTACAGTGTTGGCCACTTTTCTCTTTCAGCAATATCTAAGGCCAGCTGGATGGCTTTCACCTCTGCAAACTGGCTCGATTCACCTTCTCCTTCAGCAGCTTCTGCAACTCGCCGTGTAGGACTCCATACAGTGGCCTTCCACCTTCGATGCTTTCCCACAATGCGACAGGACCCATCAGTGAAGAGGGCATATGGTTTCTCATCTTCTGTTAGTTTATTATATGGTGGGGCTTCTTCAGCACGTGTCACCTCCTCTTCTGGCGACATTCCAAAAGCTTTCCCTGCTGGCCAGTCTGTGATCACTTCCGGAATTCCTGGACGATTGGGGCTTCCTATTCTAGCCCGTTGTGTGATCAGTGCAACCCACTTACTCCATGTAGCATCGGTTGCGTGATGTGTAGAAGGAACCCTCTCTTTGAACATCCACCCCTGTGGTGTATGATAGGCACGGACTCCGTAGGGTGCAAGTACAGAATCAACTTTATTACAGAATTTTCTGATTATATTGTATTTCTTGTTAAAAGGGAAGGCTCTTTTATTCCCCAATCATCACCTGATTCATGTTCGCCGCAAGATCTGTTATTCTGTTTTTCTCTTGCACCTGGCGGGCGCCTGGCTGGCTGTTCTCAGCTCCTTATCTCCTGGATTCGGCCAGTCACATGTTATTTATGAGCTACTGAAGAATGCAAGGTCTGGTTTGTGCATATCTTTTGTTTGAACCGCTGTTTTTCGCTGCTTTAGCGCACAGGTGGAAATCGCACATTTCCCACACCGTCTTTATTCGCTAAAGTGTTGTTCTCCATGTCTCCCCCTTTTTTGTTTATGACAATCCCGTTGAGCAACAGTGTGTCCATAACATGTGCCTCTATCTTCTGCACTTGTCAGATAGCCGACCATAGAATCTGTAAAAAACCACCAAGAACAAGAAAAACAACACAGTGCCTATGCCAATAAAAACCTACATTCGAAGATTTAAACCACTAAACCAAGTTTTTGGATTTAGCTATGATAGGTCATTTTTTAATGTGTGGAATACACTTTGACTCATTAGTTCCCGTAATTTTTTAATTTGGTCCCTCAATTGATCATGTAAAGACTGAATATTATGTTGAAGAGATAAATCAAATGTCCTTCTAAATGTTGGTTCACTATTTTATAAATCACTAAAAGTTATACAACTCCTAAAGTCTGGTGAAGACAGGGTAATACAAAAAGATCCATTACATGATAGAATAGTAGCATTGGAGGTTAGAGCAAAAAATAAGGATGGGTTGTGCAGACCATGATTTCTGCTTCAGACAGAAGCGTTACAGTAGCCTTAGTTATGTTCTCCGTCATTAGATATAATTGTCGCTTAAAAAAGGAAAGACCCATCTGCCAAATATTTGAATGAGCCAGGAAAAAAGATAAATCTGATGTGTTAAAACTATCATTATAATACATCTGCAATTCTATAAGCCACCATATCTTAATTTTGAGGTTGATCAATCCCAGATGCAACATCATCTTGGTGTTTCTTATTGTCCTGTTCATCTTCAGTATGCATTTTCACTTGTGCTGGCTTTACATACCTTGCAGGGATCCAGCAGGGACTTGAGGGAAGAGAAACACAAGCATATCCTCGTCCCCAGGTAAGCAAGGGGACCGGTCCTTCCCATTGACCAGATTCCAAATTTTTATAAAACACCTGAGGTTTCATGGTAGAGGATTCCTCGGTTCTAAAATGTCTATCTATCTACTGCGGAACTATATTGCTTAGATCCAGATAGATTAAGAAAATTTAAAACATAAGTAGCTTTCCTGTGGTGTTGTCCCTACTGGATTCCCCCTTTTTTGTTTATCAATAATAGATTTCAAAGAACGGTGGGCACGTTCTATTATTGCTTGACCAGTAGAGGAACATGGAATTCCAGTAATATGTTCAACTCCCCAGTCCTGTAAGAATAACAGAAAACATCGAGAAACATAAGCTGGGCCATTGTCTGTTTTAACTTTCCGTGGGACCCCCATGGTCGCAAAGCATCTCAAAAAATGCTTCACAACGTCTCTGGCACGTTCTCTGGAATGGGCAGTGGCTACCAGAAAACCAGAGAAGGTGTCAATAGAAACATGAACGTACTTAAGGCGTCCAAAAGAAGAAATATGTGTGACATCTGATTGCCACAAATCATTAGCATTTAAACCTCTGGGATTAGTCCCTGGTAAAACTGGCAAAGGGGACAGGCGCTGACAATCTGAGCATGCTCGAATTATATCTTGAGCTTGTGCAGTAGTTAAAGAGAAGTGCTTTCGTAATGAGTGTGCGTTTTGGTGGAAAAATTCATGAGCTAATTTTGCCTGATCAAAACGTCGAGGAAAAACCGCAGCCATTGTAAAATGGTCTGCTATTGTATTACCTTCGGCAAGGGGTCCTGGTAAGTTAGTGAGAACGAATATGGACAATGAAATAAGAATGCTGTCTTATTTTTAAAAGTTGGGCTAGCTTTAACAATAAATCAAACAACTGTTTGTTGTCTACCTCTCATATAAAAGCGGATTCTAAGCGCTGAACAATACCTGTAACATATGCAGAATCTGCAACGATATTAAGAGGTTCCTTAGAAAATAACTCAAAGGCACGAACCGCTGCAGCTAACTCTACAATCTGTGTTGATCCAGACAGGTGAGAAACATCTGAGGCCCACTCCTCGCAGTTTGCGTGATGCCATATAACTGCAGCCTTACCTGTTTTGCCAGAACCATCAATAAACACAGTACGAGCATTCTGTAGAGGAACAGAACTCAACAAAGACCGTGGTTGAAGAGGTAAACAGTGCAGAGAACCTAATAAACAATGGCGTGGCAAAGAATACAAAACAACATTAGTATAATCAGCCAGTGCAGCCTGAAAAGCCAAACTATTACACAATACAACATGAAATTCTTCTTTGGTTAATGGTATATGAAGGAAGGTAGGATCTTGTCCTGTCAATTGTTGACATTTCAAACAACCCTGCGAAAGAAGTCTAGCAATCATTTCTAGGGCAGTGGTCAATGTTTTCGCAAAAGAATGTGGCAAAAATAACCACTCCAAAATGCGTAACGCATGCTCTTCCTTCTGCACCTTCTCATCCCACTGACCTAGGAGAGCATATGGTTGAAAGGAATGATAAATGATAAACAATCAAACTGGCAATTGCAGAGAAATTTGATGAGCAAACGTAAAATTAATTTTATCTATCACTGTCTGCAGCGCCGACTGGGCTGCTTCTGTCAATTGTCTAGGAGAAGTTAGTTCAGGATTCCCCTTCAACAAACGAAAACAATGGTGACAGTTCGTGTGTCGTTATTCCCAACAGTGGTCGAAGCCAGTTAATTGTCCCCAACAACTTCTGTAAGTCATTTAGAGTACTCACTGTAGTAGCAAGTCGTATAGACTGTGGATATACATGCGAATCAAGAAGTTTCCAGCCGAGATACCTCCATGGGGGCAGTGATTGTACCTTTTCTGTCGCAATTTGGAGACCGTATCGCTGAAGCTTAGCTACTAAACTGTCGAAAACTTGGGAAAGAGATGATTCAGTTTCCACAGCCAACAAAATATCGTCCATGTAATGATACAACATGATTGCATCGTATGTTTTGCGAATATTTGACAAGGCCTCACTAACAACAATTTGACATATAGTCGGGCTATTTTTCATTCCTTGTGGCAAAACCACCCAATGAAACCGTTGCACGGGTCTATCATTATTAATCACAGGAACCGAAAAGGCAAGACGAACACAATCTTCAGGATGTAAATGAATAGTAAAAAAGCAATCTTTTAAATCAATAACCTTCAAATGCCAATTGTCCGGAATCATAGTGGGATTAGGAGTTCCTAGCTGCAAGGCCCCCATAGGTGCCATCACTGCATTAATAGCTCGGAGGTCCTGCAACAATCTCCATTTGTCAGATTTTTTAGGAATAACAAATATAGGAGTATTCCAAGGGCTCGTGGAGGGAATAATATGGCCTAATTGTAGCTGCTCTTGCACCAATTCATGAGCCCTTTCTAGCCGCTCACCTTTCAAAGGCCACTGATCTACCCATACTGGCTTATCTGTTAACCAAGTCAGTTTGAGTTGCGGCTGAACGTCAGTGGCCCGTGTTAAAAATGTGTCGTTATTGTCATGTTCCATTGTTGCAAGAGATCGCGACCCCATAAAGTACATGGCACAGTTAAAACATATGGTTTTAAAACTGCTTGTTTGTTGTCAGGACCTTCCACAATCAAGGAATGCATACTCTGCCAAGGTATCTGTGTCCTTCCAATTCCAGTAATAGCAGCAAATGCCTGTACTAATGGCCATTCCTGTGGCCAGTCCGATCGTTGAATAATAGAAACATCCGCTCTGGTGTCCACTAAGCCAGTGAACACCTGACCGTTTATTCTACAAGTCAACATCGGTTGTCCCGTGGTAATCTTCTGAGTCCAAAAAATGCGAGGCAGACCTGTACTACCAAACCCAGAGGACCCCCTTTCGCCAACATGGGCGGAACTTTTAGTTTGAATTTGAGTGTTGGGCAGCAAAAGCAATTGTGCAATTCGCTCTCCAATAGGTATAGTACAAGGTGGTGTAGGGGTCCAAACCGTAATTCTTATTTCCCCAGTATAATCGTAATCTATGACCCCAGGCAAAACAAATAAACCTGCTCTGGAAGTGGAGGAACGACCAAGCAATAAGGCACATAAACCCTTAGGCAAAGGTCCATACACTCCTGCCGGCACTAGATGTACTGACTGATCTCAAATTACTGTGGATTGACTGGTGGCCAGGTCCAATCCAGCGCTGCCTGCTGTGGCTGGTCTGAGAGACTCGACTGTAGTGAGTTGCCAGCGTTCATCTCGCTTATTTGTGCCGGCCATGTCAAGGACTGTGCTGGCAGGGGCTGGGGCTGGGTCCTGTTGTGTAGTCTCGGGGCACCGGACCTTGCGCCCCTCCTCCCATTTCCCGAGGTATTCTCAGGGAGTGGATTGCCTTGTTTGTGAAACTTAGAACAACATTGATTACCCCAATGGTATCCCTTTTGACAATGAGGGCATAATTGAGCAAGTTGTCTTCCCTGCCCTCCTTGTCCTCGTCCTCCTCGTCTCGCTTTCGGACAATCTTTCTTCAAATGCCCTTCCTGACCACAGGAGAAACATTTAGTAGCAGCTCGTGCAACTGCCAACTGTTGAGCTAAGGCAGCAGCTAGCATATCTGCCTTATGTTGCTCAGAGCCCACGTTTTGGCATGCTCTAATAAGATCATTCAAAGTTTTTGCGTGATTACGAATAGGATCAATGGCTCGCCTGCAGTCTGTGTTTGCATTCTCAATAGCGAGCTGAAACAATAACAATTCTGCTACTTCAGAAGAGTCTATCTGTCTCTGTATAGCAGTGTGTAAACGATCCAAAAATTGTATGTACGGCTCCTGAGGTCCCTGACGAATGGAAGCAAATGACGACTCTCGCTTGCCGAAATCTGGCAGCCGTCGGAGTGCCGTCAAGGCTAACCCTGTGGCTTGGGCCAGAACATTCTGTGATAGTCCATTGTGCTATCCCGGTAGCATAATGCCCTTCTCCCATTAATTCGTCGAGACTAATAGCAGTTCCTGCTATTAAATTGTTCATCACCTGAACTTGCACCAGCTCACGGTATTCCGAAAACCACACAGAGTACTGTGCTGCAGACAACACAAGACGTAGGATGGATTTCCAATCTAAGGGTGTCAGTACGTAAGATTCTCCTATAACCTGTAACAAGTTCATTGTGAATGATGCCTGCAAACCATACTCCTTTATCGATTTTATTACATCATATGGTAAATGAACGTATTAGGGGGGTCTATTCGGTTGATACAACACAGGCATGGCTTGAAGAAGCGATATGTCCCCTCTTTTTAGTGCCTCTGTCCGGCACTCGTCAAGTAGTCCACCCAAGATTTTAGACTGAACAGTTCCTTGTAATGGGTAACTCGGGGGGGGGCGGGGATGCAGAAGGGGGTGAGCGCGCGCCAAGTGGAGGGGTTGGGGGGGTGGGCGTCAGGGATATCTGTGAGAGAGTTTTTGTCTCTGTTGTTGCAAAATGTCTTCTGCTGTGGGGGCAGAAGCAGCCATCGCTTTTACAGGAGTAAGCGGAGGATATAAATCTGGCTCTCGTTCGCGGTCAACAGGACCTGGATCAAAAGGATCCCCAGGGTCTGCTCTGCCCTCCGACAGCGGAGGCTCAGTCACCACCTCAGCATAGTCTGACTCCGACTCAGGATCTATTAATTCAAATGAACGAGATTCTTTTTTCACATTTGTCTCAGCGGGTGGTAATACGGAATTATTCACTTTCTGCAATACCTGTTCAGCATGTAGCAGAGTCCTGAGAGCAGTATAAACCACACACCAAGTAATCAATTTATCATTGGGGAGCTCCAACTGCAAAAGCTGCTTAGCTTACAGCTCCTCTCCAACCTTCTGCCATTGAGTGAGATCATATGAGCCTTTAACAGGGAACCACGGACAATAGTCCCGAATCCATACAAGCAACCTCACCAAATGCAGCGGAGCAACCTTAAAGCCTAGTTGTCATAAAATACGTTGTAAATTCTCTGTATGCAACTTCTGTTCTCGAGTCGCTGACTGTCCCATAATGAAAGAGAAAGAAAAAAAAAGTCTAAAAAACTTCCCCGCGGCTGCTCACCTGTTTCGTCCAGCGACCGGTGATGAATATGAGCGCTCGATGCAGTGCAATTTCCTCCGTCTAGCTACACAGGGGTACACCACCGGTAATTTTCCCCACTGCTTTTCCTTCTTCTCTTTTCCAAGTCCTTCTTCTATTTTTCAAGTCCCGATTCGGGCGCCATATGTGGTGTATGATAGGCACGGACTCCGTAGGGTGCAAGTACAGAATCAACTTTATTACAGAATTTTCTGATTATATTGTATTTCTTGTTAAAAGGGAAGGCTCTTTTATTCCCCAATCATCACCTGATTCATGTTCGCCGCAAGATCTGTTATTCTGTTTTTCTCTTGCACCTGGCGGGCGCCTGGCTGGCTGTTCTCAGCTCCTTATCTCCTGGATTCGGCCAGTCACATGTTATTTACGAGCTACTGAAGAATGCAAGGTCTGGTTTGTGCATATCTTGTCTTTGAACCGCTGTTTTTCGCTGCTTTAGCGCACAGGTGGAAATCGCACATTTCCCACACTGTCTTTATTAGCTAAAGCGTTGTTCTCCACACACCCCAGCACTGGCAGTTGGGGTGCCAAGAGGAGCTGTGCTTCGGTGCCAATCACCTCTGAAGCAGCTCGAACCCCTTCATAGGCTGCCAATATCTTCTTTTCTGTTGGAGTGTAGCGGGCCTCAGATCCTCTGTATCCCTGACTCCAAAACCCCAGGGGTCGACCTCGAGTCTCCCCTGGTGCTTTCTGCCAGAGATTCCAGGTAGGGCCATTCTCCCCGGCTGCGGTGTACAGCACATTTTTTACATCTGGTCCTGCCCGGACTGGCCCAAGAGCTACGGCATGAACTATTTCTTGTTTAATTTGTTCAAAAGGTTGTCGTTGCTCAGGACCCCATTTGAAATCATTCTTCTTCCAGGTTACATGGTAGAGAGGGCTTACTATCAGACTGTAATTCGGAATGTGCATTCTCCAGAAACCCACAACGCCTAAGAAGGCCTGTGTCTCCTTTTTGTTGGTTGGTGGGGACATGGCTGCTATTTTGTTGATAATATCCATAGGGATTTGACGCCGCCCATCATGCCACCTTATTCCTAAAAATTGGATTTCCTGCGCAGGCCCCTTCACCTTACTTCGTTTTATGGCAAAGCCAGCCTGCAGTAGGATTTGGATTATTTTCTTCCCTTTCTCAGAAACTTCCTCTGCTGAGTTGCCCCATACAATGATGTCATCAATGTATTGCAGGTGCTCTGGGGCTTCACCCTTTTCCAGTGCAGTCTGGATCAGTCCATGGCAAATGGTGGGGCTGTGTTTCCACCCCTGGGGCAGTCGATTCCAGGTGTACTAGACGCCCCTCCAAGTGAAGGCAAACTGTGGCCTGCACTCTGCTGCCAAAGGGATCGAGAAAAATGCATTAGCGATATCAATTGTGGCATACCATTTGGCTGCCTTTGACTCCAGTTCATATTGAAGTTCCAGCATATCTGGCACGGCAGCGCTCATGGGCGGTGTGACTTCATTCAGGCCACGATAGTCTACTGTCAGCCTCCACTCGCCATTGGACTTCCGCACTGGCCATATGGGACTGTTAAAGGGTGAGCGGGTTCTGCTGATCACTCCCTGACCCTCCAGTTGATGAATTAGCTTGTGGATGAGAACCAGGGAGTCTCGGTTGGTGTGGTATTGCCACCGGTGCACAGTTGTAGCAATCGGCACCTGTTGCTCTTCAACCCTCAGCAACCCTACGACAGAAGGGTCCTCCGAGAGACCGGGCAAACTAGACAATGGTTCAATTTCCTCCGCTTCCAAGGCAGCTATTCCAAAAGCCCACCGGTAACCTTTTGGGTCTTTGAAATACCCTTTCCGGAGGTAGTCTGTGCCCAGGATGCACGGAGCCTCTGGCCCAGTCAGAATGGGGTGCTTTTGCCACTCATTCCCAGTTAGACTTACTTCAGCCTCCAACAGAGTCAACTGTTGGGATCCCCCCGTCACACCAGAAATAGAGATTGGTTCCACCCCTTCATAGTTCGATGGCATTAGGGTACACTGTGCACCCGTGTCCACTAGGGCCTTGTACTCTTGTGGGTTCGATGTGCCAGGCCATCGGATCCACCCAGTCCAATAAACCCTATTGTCCCTTTCCTCCACCTGGCTGAAGGCAGGGCCCCTCTAATCCTGCTCATCATAGTCACTACTCACCTCTTGCAAAAAGGACTTAGAAGTCCCTTCAAGAGGATCAGAAGTGCGATCTGGCCTTCCACTTGGTCTGGGGGGCTGCCCGGTGGAAACTGGAGCAGCATTCTTTCTGGAAGAGTCCCTTCTTACAGCTGTCTTGCCTTGTAGCTCATGTACGCGTGCCCGCAGGGTTGAGGTGGGCTTCCCATCCCATTTCCTCATGTCTTCTCCATGGTCACGCAGGAAAAACCACAGGATACCTCGTGGTGTGTATGCTCCATATCCCCTCTCTGGAGCAGAAAAACGCTTACTCCTAACAGCTGAAATGCGGGTCTGTACAGGTGGGGAGTAAGATATATCCTCTTTGAGTTGCCGGACATCCTGAGACAGTTTCTCCACAGCCAAGACGAGGGAGGAAGAAAGGCTCCTTCATATTGCTGGAGTCGGCCAGCCACTTCATCCACTGTGGGTGCCTCTTCACTTTTCGAGTTGATTACTGCCAGTACGATGATGGTGCACGTTGCACAAATTTTCGCCACATGGGTCAGGTACACTGGACTTCATCGGGGTCTGTGGGCAACTGTGCGTTGTCTGGATTGTAATAAACCATTTTCCGCACAGCTAATTCCCTCAGATATTGGATACCTCTCTCCATGGTGGTCCACTTGCCTGGCCGACATACGACATCTTCGCTGAAAGGATACCTTTCCCTCACACTTGACAGGAGTCGCCTCCAGAGGCTGAGGGCCTGTGCCTTCTTCCCAATTGCCTTGTCAATGCCCACTTCCCTAGACAAGGATCCTAGCTGCTTGGCCTCCCTGCCCTCCAATTCCAGGCTACTGGCCCCGTTATCCCAGCAGTGGAGCAGCCAGGTAATAATATGCTCCCCTGGAATGTGGCTGAAGTCTTTCCGCATATGTCGCAACTCACTCAGGGACAGAGATCGGGAGATCACTTCTGGTTCTGGCTCTTCTTCTTCTCATGATGGCCCCGGTTCATCATCATCATCTCTCACTAAGCGAACCGATTTCTTTGTGTATTTCTTTTTGTGTATAGGGGCGACTGATACTGGTATGGGTTGATCTTTTGGCTCGGCTGCAGTGCCAGTTGCGGGGGCTTGGGCAGCTGCAGTGCCTGTGGGTCCACTCTCTCCCTCTGCATGGTGCTGTCTACTATCCAGCAGTGTTTGATAGATTGTGGCCAGGACCCAGCACAGCGCAGTAAGTTGTGTCTCCTTAGAATCCCCACAGCATTTTCCTTTCAAATATTCTACCATTTTATCAGGGTCTTGCAGTTGTTCAGGAGTGAAGCTCCAAACCTTTGGGGTGAAAAGGTCTCTAGATACCCGCCCATACTCTCCCACATGCCATGCCAGCCCTGACCATTCAGCCTTGAGGAAGATCCCTGGGGTGGTACTCTTGAAAAGATTTTTGCTAACCCTGAACAGGAGTTGGAAAACATTCAGGAGACCTAGCAATAGGAATATACTGGCCTGAACATTCCAAGGGTATTCAAAATTCTCAAAAATTGTAACCGACCAAAAGGGAAAAGAGGAGGTGAAAGAGTGGCAGAAGGTATCCCCCCCATCTTCCCCATAGATTGGGTCCAATTATTAATGAATTCTGAAAGATATTGACCAAGGTACAGGCCTGACCGAAATGCTACGTACAAGTACCAGCTCAGACTTATGACTGTCGATGATATCTTATCATAAGTCATTATCACACAGTACAACAATATGAGAACAGGAACCCCTCTCCCAGAGGTGATAAACAGCGCCGCAGGGATTACATAGAGTAAACATGGGTTTACAAAACAGAGCCATGTGACCAAACAGAACATCATTATGACCAGGAACTGTTTCAATAACATAAGCGTTTATAATAACAACTTTGTTTTAACACACTTGGGTCAGACTTGTAGTTATCACAACCCCTCGGGCCCCACGTTGGGCACCAAAAAGGACTGACGTGGTTTAGGCCCAGCCGCAGCTGAGCGCCACGTGGCCGCTCACTCACTCCTTCCCCAGCAGGATGGGGAGGAGAACGGAAAAACAAGGGCAAAGCCTCGAGGGTTGGGATAAGGGCAGTTTACTGGGACAACAAGGGAGAGGGAAAAACAATCAACAACACTGCTGATAACAAATATTAACAATGGTTGATAATAGAGAACAATTTACCAAACCAACGACCGACCGACCAGACACTCAGCCCGTCCCGGAACCGCACCGAAACCGCACCGAAACCGCACCGCCCCTCCCCTACCCGACTAGCCCCCCTTTAATGGTGAGCATGACGTCACATGGCATGGAATAGCCACCGGCCAGCTTGGGTCACCTGTCTTGGCTCCTTGTAAAATTAACTCTATCCTTGCCAGAACCAGGGCAGGGGTATGCTTGGGATTAGTCTGGAGGCAAAGATCGCACTGCTGAGTCACTTGTCTCACAGTGGTGTATAGATTTCTAGCTACAATCTTTCTAATTAGGTGTTTATATAGGGTCTCTGCCCCCCAATGCCTCTTCCTATGTTCTTCCCTTATCAGAGACCATGTTAGATAGGAGGGAATGATTAGCTTCCCTTGTGAGGTGAAAGCACAACCCTCTTTATTATATGACCCCTCTAGATCTGTGATGAGCTTCTGATCCTCCTTGGTGTATTCTGGCTTACCTTCTGGGAGATTCGCCCGTCAGGCACTAAAGCCCCTTCTGTTTTTGCCTCACCTTTGGCTGTCTGTTTTGCCTCTCTGTCCGCCAGCTCATTTCCTCTTTCCAACTCTGAGTTCACTTTCTGGTGCGCCTTAATGAGCATGATTGCCACTTTCTCAGGGAGTTGGACTGCCTCCAACAGCTTCAGGATCTCCTCCGCATGCTTGATGTTTTTTGCCTTGTGAGTTCGATAATCCTCTCTCCTTCCAGACATGCGCATGTACAACTCCAAAGGCACACTTCGAGTCTGTATAGATATTTACAGCTTTGCCTCAGGCCATTTCCAAGGCGCAGGTCAGAGCAATTATTTCTGCCTTCTGTGCAGAGGTATTCATGGGCAAAGGCCCTGACTCTCTTACTTCCTGGCTGGTGGTAATGGCATATCCAGCATGTCTTTTACCACTTAGGACATAACTGCTTCCATCCGTGAACCAGTTTTCCGTGTTTTCCATAGGACTGTCTCTCGGGTCCGAGCGGCTCGAATATGTTGCTTCGATGGTCTCCAGACAGTCATGATGCACTGGTTCTCCTGTGTTTCCACTGAGGAAAGAGGCTGGATTGACAATGTTAGTGACTACAATCTCCACATCATCTTGTTCTACCATTATAGCCTGATATTTCAAGAATCTTTGTGGGGAATGCCAGTGTCCACTTTTTGCTTCCAGTACTGCAGATACTGTATGGGACACCAACACAGTCATTTTCTGGCCCAGGGTGAATTTTCAGGCTTCCTGGATGTTTAGTACTACGGCCGCGACCGCTCGCAAGCATCCAGGCCAACCCTTTGCAGTTGCATCCAATTGTTTGGAAAAGTTGGCAACTGCTTGTCGATATGGGCCCAGATCTTGCGCTAATATTCCTAGGGCAATCCCCTGCTTCTCATGGGAAAAAGGAAAAATGGCTTATTCACATCTGGGAGTCCTAAGGCTGGGGCTGACATCAGGGCCTTCTTTAGCAGCTCAAAGGCCTGTATGATCTCTTTGTTCCATTTAAGGGGTTTCTGCTCAGTCGTCGTTAGTGCATACAGGGATTTAACAAGCAGTCCATAATTATAGATCCATAGTCAGCACCACCCAGTCATCCCCAGGAAAGTTCGTAACTCTCACTGTTTGTGGTCTCGGGGTTTGGCATATTGTCTCTTTTCGGGCCTGTCCCAAAGTCCTTTGTCCAGCACTAATTTCATAGCCCAGATAAATCACCTTGCGCTGCATTACTTGGGCCTTTTTATTGGGTACCAGGTATCCTTGGAGCCCCCAAAAAAATTTAGCAGACTCACCGTCCAGTTCATAGAAGCATCCTTTGTCTTGGTGGCAATCTGGATATCATCCACATATTGCAACAGTTTCCCTTCCTCAGGCGGGGCTTCCCAAGACTCAAGGTCTTTTGCGAGTTGATTACCAAATATAGTAGGGCTGTTTTTGAACCCTTGTGGTAACACCGTCCAAATAAGCTGAGTTTTACAACCGCTTTTAGGATTTTCCCATTCGAATGCAAGCATTTTCTGGCTGGCTTTATGGAGAGGGAGGCAAAAGAAGGCATCTGTCAAGTCTAAAACAGTAAACCAGGTTAGCTCAGGGGTCAGCATAGTTAGCAAGGTGTATGGATTCGCCACTACCGGGTAGAGGTCTTCAGTTATCTTACTTGCAGCCCGTAAGTCCTGGACTACCCAGTATGATCCGTTGGGCTTACAGACAGGTAATATGGGAGTGTTAAAGTCAGACTCACATTCCTTTAGTAATCCTAGTTGTAGAAAATTTTCTATCACTGGCCAGATTCCTTCCCTGTCCTCCTTCCTCAGGGGATATTGTTTTATTCTTGCTGGCTGCCTTCCTTCTTTGAGCCTGACCTCAACAGGTGGGGCATTTTTGGTCTTCCGGGTACATCACTGGCCCATACCCCAGGGTATACCTGGTTCGTGATCTCCTCCCCGATTTTTCCTTCTATGGAAACACTAGCTAGTGATAAACTCATTATTTGGATATACTGTTGATCATTTACCTCCAGAGTAATCTCTCCCTTTTCGAATTTAATTATTGCACCCAATTGCTCCAATAAATCTCTTCCCAAAAGCGCCTTCGGGGAGTTGGGCATATACAGAAATCTGTGAATACCCCATTGTTTTCTCAGTTTATATTTCAGAGGCTCACAAAAATACGCCTTTTCACTTTGGCCAGTTGCCCCTTTTACCATGATATAGTCATTTCCCGGGGGCATCAAAGCTTGGTTTAAAACCAAATACATCACCTCGGTGTTGATCAGAAATTCTATCTTTTGTTCTTTCCCTAGCTTCATTATAACCAGTGGATCCGCTAGGGTAGATTCCCTGGGTCCCTGTCAGTCCTCCTTCATAGGGGCCACTATCCCTCTTTTCTGATTGCTTCGTCCCTTCCCCTTATTTCCCTGCCTTTCTGGGCACTCATCTTTCCAGTGACCAAATCTCTTGCATAACGCACATTGATCCCTGCCTAATCGAGGCGGTCCTCGTCTGGGTTTTCTTTCTTCTTCCTCCCTAATCACTGCTACCACCCGTCTCTGTCCCTGTTTGTAATCTTCCTCTTGCAAATCCTCATGGTTCTCTCCCAATCCTTTTCCCAGACGTCCCAAATTTCTGGGATTAGGTTTTTCTTTCCACACACAAACTTTACTATTTCAGATTCTTAATAAGCCTTTTCCCAGTCCTGAAACTGTGGGACTTCGGGAAAGCACTTAGGACATTCAGCTTTCTGCCTCCTAGATAAACAATACTACTTTTTCTTACAAGATGCACATTTCAACAAGACCCAAGCCGAATGCCAGTTTTTGCGTGATTTGTTAGTAAGCCCACGCACAAAACAAGGAATCACCCCTACGTGTCCATCAATGTGGGGGTTTAAAAAAGGTATCTGGGACAGGTTGTTCCCAATCTAGGGCTACTATCTGTCCAGTTGGTGTTAAATATGGTCCTCTTAATAAAATTTGCTCCTCTCCCCTCCTTATCCAGTTCCCTCCTTCGTTTAAATACTCCCAAGGTTCGAGCCCAAACCACCGAAGGAGTGACTCTCTCCATCCTGCCACTTTGATGATCAGCCAGGCCTCTGATCATAAGTCATGATATCATAAGTCGATATCACACAATACAACAGTATGAGAACAGGAACCCCTCTCCCAGAGGTGATAAACAGCACCACAGGCATTACATAGAGTAAACACGGGTTTACAAAACAGAGCCATGTGACCAAACAGAACATCATTATGACCAGCAACTGTTTCAATAACATTATAAATTCTTATAACAATTTTGCTTTAACACACTTGGGTCAGACTTCTTATCACAACCCCTCGAGCCCCACGTTGGGCGCCAGGAAGGACTGACGTGGTTCAGCCCCAGCCGGCAGCTAAGCACCATGCGGCTGCTCGCTCACCCCTCCCCCGGCGGGATGGGGAGGAGAATGGAAAAACAAGGGCAGAGCCTGGAGGGTTGGGATAAGGGCAGTTTAGTTGGACGGCAAAGGGAGGGAAACAATCAACAACAGTACTGATAACAGATATTCACAATGGGTGATAACAGAGGACAATTTACTGATCCCATGACCAACCGGATGCTCAGCCCATCCCAGAGCCACGCCGAACCCGCCCCTGCCCAACTAGTCCCTTTTTATGGTGAGCATGATGTCACATGGTATGGAATAGCCCCTGGCCAGCTTGGGTCACCTGTCTTGGCTCCTTGTGAAACTAACTCTATCCTTGCCAGAACCAGGACACTGGGGAAGATAAGGCCACTCCGGTAATGATGGTTGTGGGCTCATTCCCACTTAACCTTTTAGGACTCAACATTCTGAAAGGCAAGGTGTGGATTGATAAGGGAAGGAACTGGATGTTTGGCGCCCCGGTATTGGAGGAATTAAAAGAACAGGGCATTGTGGTGCTAACCCACTCTCCTTTTAACTCCTCAGTATGGCCTGTTCGCAAGCCAAACGGGAAATAGAGACTTACTGTAGACTGTCGAAAGCTTAATGCTAACTCGGGCCTGTTAACAGCTGCTGTGCCAAACATTGCTGAACTTATAGCTTCCATCCAGGAACAAGCTTACCCTATCATGGCAACCATTGATGTTAAAGACATGTTTTTTATGGTTCCCTTGCAACCTGAGGATCAGGAGCGCTTTGCATTCACTTGGGAAGGGCAGCAGTTCACCTTTACCCAGCTCCCTCAGGGGTACAAGCATTCCCCTACTTTGGCTCGCCACACTTTGGCATGAGAATTAGAATTGATTCCTTCAGAGGAAGGGGTAAAAATTTACCGATATATTGATGACATCCTTATAGGAGGAAGTCGAGCAGATAGAGTTCAAGCAGTGCAAGACAAAATCATTTCACATCTGGAAGGCTTGGCGTTAAAAGTCCCACTCAAGGAAGTTCAAGCACCAGCGAATGAAGTAAAATTCTTAGGAATCTGGTGGAACGGAGGGATGACATGAATTCCTCGAGATACTCTCTCCACACTAGATCAGATAAGAATGCCCGAAACAAAGAAAGAGTTACAACATGCACTGGGATTGCTTGTGTTTTGGAGAAAATATATTCCCGATTTTTCCATCATTGCAAGACCTTTATATGACGTGTTACAAAAGGGAGTGTCGTGGGACTGGACCCTACTCCACGAGGAGGCCCTGCAGTTGCTAGTGTTTGAAGCTACTAACCACCAAGCCCTTGGCCCAGTTCACCCCTCCAACGCAGTCCAAATTGAATGGGGATTTGCCCAATCAGGTTTATCGATACATCGTTGGCAAAGGGCCCCGAAGGACCCACTCGACCTATCGGGTTCTGCTCTCGAAGCTTCAAGGATGCCGAGAAAAGGTATTCTACCTGGGAAAAGGGCTTATTCGTAGTTAGTTTAGCTTTGCGGGAAGCTGAATGTACCATACGTAAACAACCAATAGTGGTTAGAGGTCCTTTTAAGGTGATAAAACTGATGCTGGCTGGGACATCACCCCCTGATCTGAGTGGTGCAGAGCCTCGGTGCGGAAATGGTATGCTCAGATAGAGCATTACTGCAATATTTTTGAGGTCTCAGAGGGTGTGACTAAGACCTTGGCTATTCAGGAGGAAGCTGCCTCTGTACCATTTTTGGGTTCTATCATCTCCCCTGTGGTGCAAGTTGCCCCCCCATTTTCAGAACAATTACATAATGTTTGGTTTACCGATGCCTCCACCAAAAGAGAAGGCGAAACATGGAGATATCGAGCTGTTGCCTTGCAAATAAAAACTGAACAGAAAATAATCACCGATGGGGAAGGCAGCGCTCAAGTAGCAGAACTAGTAGTGGTATGGAGTGTTTTCCAATGAGGCACAATCTGCTTCTCCTGTCTATATCCACACTGACTCTTTCGCTGTCTTTAAAGGGTGCACTGAATGGCTCCCATTTTGGGAGCAGAATGGATGGGAGGTTAATCGAGTACCGGTATGACAAAATAAGAAATGGCAAGATATATTAACCATTGCAAAACAGGGAAATTTTGTGGTGGCATGGGTAGCTTCCCACTAAGAGGGTGAAACACCGGTCAGCCGATGGAACAGTAGGGCAGATGAGTTAGCCAGGCTCACTCCCCTACAAAGCGATTCTAGATCGGAAGATTGGGAGAGGCTGTTAGAATGGTTACATCTCAGAAGGAGACTCACTGGAGCCAAAGATCTTTATCGAGAAGCTCAGGCTAGGGGCTGGCTGATTACCTGCGAAAACTATCGCACCTGCATTTCTGCCTGTGAGCAATGCCACAACTGTTTAGACAGACACCCACTTGTAGAAGCCCCTTGTATTTGAGGCAAGGGAAGGGGCTCTGGGAAGCCTGGCAGGTAGATTATTTCGGCCCTTTTCAGAGACCGGAGGGTAGGTACTACGTCCTGGTGGGAGTAGAGATAATATCAGGACTGGTTCAAGCTGAAGCATTTGCACGAGCCATGGGTGAGAACACGGTGAAGGCCCTGAAGATGTGGTTTAGCTTCATTCCTAAACCACAGTCGATCCAGTCAGATAATGGCTCCCATTTTACAGCCAAGGTGGTACAGGACTGGGCTACAGGAGAGGGAATTATATGGGTTTTCCACACACCCTATTACCCACAAGCAAATGGAATAGTGGAAAGAACAAATGGTCTCCTCAAACGCTTCCTCAAACCCCATGAATTAGGGTGGTCAGAGCGATTGTGGGATGCAGTTGCTCATGTGGACAACCGGTGGGGGGTAAATGGATGCCCCAAGATCACAGCGTTCTGTCCAAACGCCCCAAACCTGATCCTGAACCTCAACAGCCCTGAGCACCCCCAGAATCCCTCCCACTTCCCAGGCCAACCAGTGTTGGTGAAATTATCTACCATTGGGACCGTACCATTGGTACTCGAAATCCCCCTGAACAAATACGCCTGGAAGGCGAAGGATGTCCATGGGAAAGAATACAAAATTAATGGATTGTTCCTTCTTTCTAACCTTGATTTGCTTCCGGTTCTTTTAGAACCGAGTACCTTTTCTTTTCCTTCTACAGGCGGAGCCTGCGGAGCCAAGTTAAGATCTTCCCCGGAGAAGAGACAGAAGTTAATCCTGCTTCTTCGTATAGTACTGGTAGTTACAGTTTTGTTAATCTTTATAGGATGTGTAGTATACTATCGCAAATAGTGTTTTGGCTGGCCATTATCACAGTCTTTAATATCGGGGGAAGCTTCTGCGCTCCCCCCTCCCCAAACTTGTTATGGCAAAATTAATTTGTTGCTTTAGGCCAACAAGTAGCTAATGCTTTTAATCTTACTAAGTGCTGGGTTTGTGGTGGACCGCTAGGTTTAGAAAGTTGGCCGTGGACTGCTATCCCCATTTCCCCTGAATGGCTGGTGAGCAACTACAGTGAAATTAAAAATTATATCTATTGGGAAGACAGTACATCACCGCCCTGGCCAATACGGTACCTGACTCGTGGAGAATATTGTATAGCCTCCAACAACATCAATACTGGAAACTACTTAGGATGATCTAACTGTAAATTGACTTACAGCTATGGTAGTACTTCCACTGGGAAGATGGACTGGAGATGGCGAAATGAAACAGGTGGTATTTGGTATCAGGAGGGATTCTGGTCCCCATATGGGAGTTTGGGGTCCGACTGGGGAGGGTTAATGAATTGTTCCTGTTCATATAATAGTTCGGCAGGAGCCTATTACTGTATTAACTGTACTTCGAATAACTCCCCCATAATCCCCCCGAGTCCGTGGGCACAAGGCAATTATTGGGACAATCCAAAAGGGTCAAACTCGTGAAGCCCCGTTGCCAACGGGCATTGTGCTCTGAAGGGACATTATTGGGTGTGTGGCCAATCTGCTTATAAACTGTTACCAGCAAATTGGACTGGGGTGTGTTATGTGGGGGCAATCTGCCCCTTGTTCTTTCTGCTCCCAGAGGATGAAGGTAATGAATTGGGTGTTAAGGTGCATGATGACCTCAAATGGTATCGGCGGTCCATTGATACCTCTGTAACGGGTGGAAGTAGTCAAACCTGGGGTAAGGATGATTGGCCCCCTCAGCGTATAATCCAACATTATGGACCTGCCACCTGGAATCCCAACAAATGGGTTAGCGGTGCTCGAAAGCCCATCTATAATTTAAACCGCATCATCTGGCTACAAGCCGTCCTAGAAATTATTACTAATGAGATGGCCCATGCCCTTGATCTATTGGCAGATCAGGCTGCACAAATGTGAACAGCGATATTCCAACACTACATGGTTCTCGATTACCTGCTGGCTGAAGAAGGGGGGGTCTGTGGTAAACTAAATGATTCAAATTGCTGTTTAAGAATTGACAATAATGGCCTAGTTGTTAGGAGGATTACTGCGGCAATACAAAAACTAGCTCATGTCCCCATCCAGACCTGGAAGGATTGGGAATTTGATCCCTTCTCTTGGCTTCCAGGTGCTCCATGAGTCAAACGTGTTCTCTTCTATATGTTATGTGGTGTTGCATTGCTATTGTTCCTCCCGTTTCATTCTATGTTTTATACAGTTGATTCAATGTACTGTTTCCAGTATGCAATTTAGAGCCGCTTCACCTCACGATGATGTTAAAGACATCCGTGTGATTTATTGACTTAAGCCCGAATCTTCAACTGTGAAAACTGTATAGACTACGCTTTCTTTTCCACATCTCACTATCTTCTTTACTTTTCCTGTCACCACCATGGGCGAAGAGGTGACAACCTTTGAGCCATGGGGTGGATGTGGATGTGAGGGACCACGTCTTGTGTGAACTGTCTCAAAGCTTGTTCGCAACCCTGGTAAGCTCTTCGCAAGACTCCCCACTGATTGGCCGAGCCCAGTTGCCACGACCAGACAACACTCCTCGCCGGATTGGCCAAGCTGAGTTGCTGTGGGCAGACCAACAGGGGTCAAAGCACAATCACGTTGCTTCGGGGATGTGGTGGGGGTATGCCCAGGCAGGGGCGACCACCGCAACCTGTCGAGAGCGTGCACAGGTATGCAGTACGTGCCATCGTCTAGGGAACAACCTCCCTGCGTACCCTATAAAACACTGCTCGGTCAAATGGTGAGGGGAACCTTCACCGCTGGAATACATGAAGACTACGGACCGACGGGACGCCGCTGGATCCGTGGTGGTGACTATCTTTCGCAACTCTATCCTGACTGCTTGCTAAATTTCTTCCTTTTCTATTCTCTCTTTCCCTTTCCTATTGCTACTTTCTTGATAAATACTTTGTTCAGTAAAGTCCTCCAGTTAGCGGCATATGACCTCGTTTGTGTCTTAATCTCGCTCTGGGTATAACAACTAATCTTCCTGGCCCGGGCCATCCCGGGTCAGAACAAAGGTATAAAAGACAAGGAGCTATAAGCACTAGCTTTTACATCTTACTAACAAAATCCTGTGGGAATTATGAATAATACCTGATGCATTCAAAATTAAAATAACATATAGCATGAACTCACTTTGTCAAAAAAATTCTCATTAATTATGCAATTTATACTTTTTAAGTGCTATTGCTATTCTGATTTTTTTTGTCAATTATATTAATTTTTTTATCTTTGAAAACAACTATAGATAGATTTTTAAATACTGATCATTATTTTTATAATTACAATGTCTTGAAGGTCTTGTGGTGATTATCTTCTGAAAAAGGGACCATAAGTTCTAAACTGGTGTGTGTATGTAGAGGAAATAAATAAAATTTCATGTTTTCACCTTCTGTTTTAAAATAAAATCATAATAAATTCCTTGGTCATTCTCTACTGGTTTATCTGTAAATCTGAATGGATATTACAGGTATTTAGGCTGTAGAAGACAAGCAGATAATAATTTAGACTATCTAATTTAAGTGAGAACTGATTAATACTTTTCTTCTACTTTCAAAACCATAGTTCTCTCTTACTTAGCTCTTTGGCACCAGCAGATGGAAAGACTTTCCTTATCCAAATTTCCCTGCATCCAGATCTGAAGAATTGAGCAGTCAGAAACTCAGGTGTAGTAGATTTCCATTCCTCAGACTAACATCACCAAAGCAAACCCTTTTTTATGATGATAAAATTATATTAAGTTATGTTAAAATGATACTGGATATTGGGAAAAATTAGACTTTTTAAAGACTTCATCATATGCATCTCGTTAGAATTATATGACAATTTCAGGTATTATATTTAAGTGAATGAAGCTTGCCAAATAAAGTTGCAGTCTTTTTTCAATCATTATTTTAGCATCCATCTCTTTAGCAGAGGTTTAAAATTTCTTTACTGGAAGACGTTAATAGGGATTGTATAGAAAAACAAGGATTTTTTTTTTTTCGTCTTTAGGAAACAGGGAATTTTTCCCCCTCTTTTGTATTTTTTTTATTTTTTAATACATTTTACATTTTAAAGATGTTTTCTTTGCTACCCTATTGTGTTTCAATATAAGTAATGAACAATCACACAGGAATCTACTAAAGGCAGTTCAAAATGTTATTTTTATAAATCAGGGTTCAGTTCAGTGCTGGGTTGCCTGATCCTGGGTTTTGGTTCTTTTATTGTTATAAACACTGTAAAAAGTGGGGGTGTTTTGATTGAGGAGGATGGTGACAGAGTCACTTTGGGATGAACCTGTGAATAAAAGCAATAATTCAGGTACAAACTTACTTACCTTCTAAACTGAATTATTTTGTAGTACAGTTCAGTAAGCTGGGAAAAGGTCTACTCTAGGATAGTACAGTACAAATCTCTCACACTTCTAAGGAGAGAAATTAAAAAAAAAAAAGAAAAAACATGTTTAAGCAGTTACTGAAACAGAAAATCTCATGCCTTACCACATTCAATTCCCAGACAATTTTCAATGACAGGATAGGTCCTTTAAATAATGTTTAATTATTTTTTTATTGAAGCAATAAGAGATAAGTCTTTCTGTGATCTGTCATCATAAGGGTTATTTTTAAAGTTGAAAATATAATACACTGTCAAATAAAAAGAATGTTGCACAATGAAAATATTGCTGAAATAATGCAAAGGTTTTCTGATTTCTCGCTATAACTTGCTGCATGAATTTGTTCACTATTCACAAGTTATTTGAAATGCTTGCCTCAAATAAGTAGCATGTAAAATAAAATCCGCAATCGAAATCTATGCCCATTAATATCTATAGGGACCCATATAAAGCAAACCATTTTTATATTTTGGGTTTAATTTAAAACATCTGCTGTATAGCTGAATATGAAGGGAACAAGAAAAAATCATAAACTATTTATGTGAAGTTCCAGTTAATAAAACACCTATGCCTAGGTCATTTTGAGACAAATATTGTTGTTTCTTTTCCATCTAGTCACAATACTGTAATTCTGGAGGCAAAAATAAATCAAACAAGACCGAAAATACAATTTCAGTGTATATACCACAGGAAGAAAACAAACCCAAATAAAAACAAACACTGACCTTCATTAAAGACGCTAGTATATCAAAGATAACAGTTTATAAAAGCCTTTCTTTTGCACTGGGATTTGACTAGCGTACAGGTTTATCTGAGTTCCTAGCTAATAATGCTCTTCGGATTTGACATTACAAGAATTTTTAAAAGTGCTCTTGAACCACAATAATAAATTGTGAATTGGAAGAAAATTATATTGCAGAAGTTTTATTTAAATCTATGGTCTTGTCTCTCCTAATCACATTTTCATTTAGAACCTTTTTGTGAAGGTATTGGACCTGATGGCAATAACTTTATAGCTTTAATCTCCTAACTTTCGTATATTTTTGGGTGTATTATCTTACCACGTGTTTTCTCCTATAGCTGATTTAGAAAAGTGGATACTGGTCTAACTTATGTTTCCTCTTGTTCAGAGACACAGTGCACTACACAGTTTACAATGAGCCAATCTTAAAATGGATTGTAATGAAAGATGTTGAAACTTGGTCAGCAGAGACATGGAACCAGCCCCTCCTGGGTGATGGAGTCCACACCTCCCATTTGATTCCAGGCTCTCCATAAACCTCCTCAGGAGATTTGGAGATCTGAAAAAAAAAAAAAGAGTTTAGCAGAAGCTAGAACTATCTTGAAGCCACTTAAGCTAACTAGTCTCAAACCCTTCAAATCTATTTAGTTATATGTTTTGTAGAGACTTTTAAAGCATAAGCAAATTAGCCTTTTTTTCATGAAATACAGGCCGCTCTTCTACCAGATCCCTTTATTCATTCCTTTCTCTGCACTCACATTATATCCCGTAACAATTACTAATTAGAACACTTACCAAAAATATTAGAATTAATCCCTCTTCCTATGAGACAGAAATATATTTATATACTTATATTTTTTATTTATTCGTACACCAAGAAATACTTTTCAGAAAAAGAGATTAAGACAGGTTGTACAAATCTCACCCCATAGTATAATATAGATCCTGAAATCAGGCATGGTAGGGTCTACAACACATGAAGAAAGCTCAGGGTTTTAAAGAGCTTAGGTACCTCAGTCAACGTTTCAAAGGAAGTACCTTCATGCACACAAGATTCATAGGCTGGCATCTTATCACATGAATAGGCATTTTCTCTTTTCTTCCCATCTCCCCCCCCCCCCCCCCCCCCCCCCCCCAAGTAACTGAATAGGAATCACTATTTTCCTATTACAACTGGGAAATATTGCATGTCTTCAGAGTAAAATGAATGGATTACAACATTTTTTTTTCAGGAAATCTATTTGATATAGAAGTTCTATTTTTGTTGAAGGGAGATCATTTCCACAGATCCCAGCTGTGCATGATAGCAAGCAAGCTACCAGACTGAAGGTTTGGCTTTAGAAACCTCTCCTTTTTTTTATTTTGAGCCCAAGTATTTGAATGTCCAAGATTCATAGTCTCCAAAAGAAAAGCAGCATAATAATGGCACTTATTTATTACATATATTTTCTTAATTTGAATATTCAGGTAACATAAAGAACATGGTAAAATTTTTCTTCATGAAGTGTGGTTAGAACTTCACCTGTGTTCTGATAATAAAATGTAAGGCTTACAAAGGTATCTGGAATGTGAATATAATAATCTTAGAATATTATACAGCCAAGATCTTGACTGACATAGTCTTTTCACGTACTCATTTTTGTATGTGGACTTTATTACATAATTAGTGAAAGCTCTTTTACACAGCAATTTGAAGAAAATGTTAGTAAGTAGTTTCCATACAAGTTGTAGGGTTGATTACTTTCTAGTTAATCCCTTCATTTTAAATTTATATATTAAGATCAGTATGCTAAGTACATTTTTCTGTATCAAGCATTCTGCTGTTTCTTAATGGTATGCAGTGTTATTGTTTGAACCAATTTTATGTTATTCATATAGTGAATGAGTGAAATTCCTGCGCAGAACATTGTCAAGTTAATTATATAGTATAAACTCCTACCGTGCTATCTCCGTTTACAAAGATAAACTGGAATTTAATTTCCTTCTTTGACTAAAATAACTCAAACCCAAATAAATTAAAGCAATCTCATAGAACTAAAAAAACTTTGCATATTTTGGAATATTGTCATTTCTCTTAACTATAATAAAGATTTTTAATTTAATTTAATGTCAGAATTATATGGAATACTCATTTTGCAAAATAAATATTTGGAGTTGGAACTATGTAATAAACATTTTCTAGTGTATTTGTAGCTCTTAGAAGTGAAATAAGCAAAAAGAACCGAGGCTTGAGCAGGGAAAAGAGAGGGAAGAAAGAGCTAATTCCCATTGGCTGTTTGTCTGTTTAAATGAAATGTTCCACACAGTGTTTCTTTCTTTTTAAAAAATATTTGAAAGCAAAATTGAAACACATACAATTAACCTGAGAGAGACCATAGTTAAAACATTTTTGAGCTATTGCATTTTCACTGCTGATGCAATGAAAACTTTGGAGCCTAGAAAGTTTTTATAATTTTCTTAATTTCCTTAAAATAAAATGTCTACATCAGAACAAGTACAGTAAAAAAAGATTTTCTTACAACTTCCTGATAGAGGCTAACACTTGTATTAATCTCTTTGCTCATTTACACAGATGGCTTGTCTTTATTTATTTCCCTAGAGCACACAAAATCTTTCTCTATACTTTTAATGACATATGTAACACAATTTGCAATTCTGCTATTATTGGGTATGATATTGGCTAATATTAGTGAACAGTACAGCTGAGTCATACAAAGAAATCAGGGGAAGATTATATCATGGCCTTGATGGCTGATGGGTTCTAATTATCTATCTTCTAATAAGAGTTATGGTGTCATGACAGATTGGTAATTAAAAAAAACCCCAGAAATTTATGCTTCCAAATTATTTATAGAAAACACAGATTAAGCAAAGTACAAGGTCTTATATACACAAACAGTATGAATGTATTACCCTACCGAATTGTCTTTACTTATGTGTACATTGTTTTCATAACACTAAGATAAAATTCTAACTAAACAAAGGCTTTGGGGATGGTATGAGATACAAAATTATAGAAAAATGCCCTTGAGTGAAATGCATTAAACCTGAAAACACATCCCAAAATTACATGGCAATTAGCCTACGCTATTTTCTTGCCATGCCATGCCATGCTTCAGTCTACACCCTAATAATCTGGGAACATTTATTAAAAAACTGTGCATCAGGTTAACATTCTCAGTCTACTCTCTCATAAAAAAGGTACCACTCCCCTGCATAAGGTGGCACAGAAAGCCTACCAGCCTGGCACGCACAGTGTAGGGCATGCAGACACCTCTCCGTGGGGAAGAAATACAGGTGCGATCACAAAATTAGACTACAAACAGCCTGATCAACAGCAGCTAGTACCTCCCCGTACCAAAATGCCTACATGGGCAGTATAAGAAGCAGGAAAACAGGTGATACCAGTGATTATACCTTCTCCAACTTCTGAAATGGTTTTCACAGGCCAGACTAGGTAGTTTGGTGTCCTATGTTGACAAACTAACGAACCCAGTTACACCTGCAAGAGAAAGTCCTAAAGGGCAACCCATGAAGCGCTCTCTAGAAAGGCAGAAAGCTGGGCTGATTCAACAGTAACAGGGAAATTAATGGAAACCTTTGCTAGGATCAAGGTCCATGAGAAATCTCAGAAAAACAAAACCCAACAAAATCCTAAATAGAGATATCTACATATGAGTTAATTAGGTGATATACTCACACAGTACTTAGAAAACTGTTGTTCACATACTTGCTGCTAAATTAATTTGAAATATCATAGTTTACCTAAAAAGTTCCTAGCAAAGTAATAGCCTGGATACTCAACTGCATCTAAGATGACATTGGATTCTTACAATTAGAAAACCAAATTAATACTCTCTTCAATACTGTCAGCAGAAACCAGAGAGTTATCTAGAGTTGATTCAGTCTCCACTGATAAAAATAAAAGCTTAGAGATCCATACAGTAGATATCAAAATGTATTCCTTCTCTGGAGTTAAATCTTTCCCTAGCATGAGATTCAGTTACAAAAGCGGAAGATTTTTTAGTACAATCTAAGCATTTAAGGTATTCCAGTGTACCTAAGATACTAAAGAACTGTCACAGGACTTTAGAGACATCTTTGCCCTTCTCAGATTGCAGCTAGGTTGTAGGCAGGGTGTCCAGAGACTTCTCAAATGGCACCAGATATCTATGGTTAGACAACAGAATTGTGTCTGAAGTATCATTAGATTTTTCTGATTTTTTTTTTTGCTTGGATTTTTCTTTTTCCTGATTTTTTAGTTTGTGTGGTAGTCTATAATCAATTTAAAGAACATGATAGTGTAGATGACTTTAGTTTTAACTGGGCAATCTGTACTTTGCATTCATGGTCTTAAACTGAAGGTAGAAGGAGGATATGCCACGTGGTTTTGCTTGCTGAAGAGGTGGCACTTATTCCATTTTATTACAGGATGTCCAAACCAGATTTAAGAGTTCAAGTCAAAATATAGTCTTTATTTTTTCAACAAAAAAATTGATTTTCCTCCCAATAATCTCCACAAAGCACTGTTTAGAAGAAGTTGTGTTAAATGTAATCTGATGGGAATAAGACTAAACTCAGCAGTAAAGACTGTTTTTCATTTTTCTATGTAAGATCTCAGATGTGCCTGAGTTGGCCATATCAGTCAAGGTCTGACTAAATAGAAAGCTCCTCTGGATGTCTCATCATCTCCAGTAAGATAGGAAGCACTTTATGTAAGCAAAAGTATTGAGTTTTTGTTGGTGGTGGTTTTCTTCTCTGTGGGACCAACAGTCCCTAGAATGCTCATGTGTGTTAACTCAAACCTTGCCAGCAGCTTCTTTATTTAAGAATAATGAAATTTGCTCACACCTGACAACGTCTGTTTGATCTTCCTGAATGTCCATTGGGACGATTCTTAGTTCAAAACTTCTAGGTGTTACCCCTAGGGGGTTGTAGCTGAAACACTGACTCATTTTCTTTACTTCCACTTTCTGTTGTAGTATTTTGGGAATGTCTTTTTATTTTCAAGTCTCTTTTTTCTTGCCAATAAAAATGTTTAAACATGCATCTGAAACATTGTATGTAACTGAAAGCTGCTCCAGTAGTTCCTGCATTGCTTAAGGAAAAGGAAAAATTATATTTGGAAAAGCATATACAATTTGACCCATTGCTTGGCATATGTTTTCCCTCAGAACATGATGTTTCAAATTATATAAAGCAGCTGAAAGGAAAAACTGTAATAAGATAATAAATTCATTTGAGTCTAATTCTTTCTGATAAAGTATCAGGGTAATGAAATAATGAAGAATTCCCAGTTTAATTACAGAGTTTTCATGATTGACACAAATCCATATGCTCACTTTGAAATATAACAAAATTTTATAACGCTTTTATTTGGGTAAATTAGAGCAAAGTCTAAGGCATTTAAATATATGTAAATCCCAGAGTTAAAAGTGGGTTAAGTACCACTTGCAACCCCACTATAAATTACAATTATACCATGATATAGAAGAGTTCACCTTTTATAGATCAATATTCATATTTTTCATAGTGTTGGAAAAGGGATTCTAGTGAGTCAATACTGACATTTTTTCAGCTGTTTAATTATGACTGACTATTTGCAATGCTGATTTCATTCTTCAACACAAACCTTCCTGACTACTCTGACTACTCTTTTTTTGGTTTTGGGAGTTTTTTTAGTAGGTTCTCTAAGTGTTGCCAATCTAATGTGAACACTATCAGAAGATTGCTTCATGTCTTCCCTTTTTTTGGATAGAAAATAGTTTGCTGCTCTTGTGTTTTCTCCAGACCTTTATATTTTGCACACATAGGCATATCCTGATAAGGGTGATCAACATAATTGTGGCAGATGTGTTTTAAAGGCAGCTGTTAGATGACAAGAGGATAAATAAAAATCATTATTTTGATAGAAATTGGCTAAGATGCCTGATATTTGTCTGTAAGACAGCTTTGATTCCTGAATTGGATTTGTCTGTTAGAGCTCACAGTGATCACTTAGAATCATTTCAGTGAAATGGGTGTGATGCCTAAGGATGTATCTGTGCTGTACTGCCTGATGGCGTTTCAGATAGCTCTGAGCTAGCTCCAGATCAGGCAGTATGTTTACACAGAGAAAATCCACTGACACACAGGCTGGAAACAGTATAGCCGTGTCCAGGTGGTGCCACCTCAGAACTAACTGACCAAGGCTTAGCCATGTAATGTGATGTGGTGTCTGTGTCATCTTTAGCCTGCAGGTAGTTTGCACAAGCAGTGCATTGTGCAATATAGACATACACTGAGGGTCTCAAGAAAAGAACTAAAGCAACCAGTGACTGTGCAGCAAGTAAACCACTATCACTCAGACCATTTAGCGTATCTTAAATTAAGCCATTAATACATGGATAAATGTGTTGGAAAATCCCCACAGCCCAGAAAGTATTCCTGATGGAACACCTAGATTATTTTAAAAAACACTGTAGTAATGGAACTATCTTCTTTTTATGTATTTATAAGACACTTAGATTAAATTTGTAACAATTCCTTAGAAGATTCAAGCCTACTTTTCCTGCTTAAAAAAATACTTCAATCATCAAGCTGTAGATGGGGTTGAAATTTAAAATAATATTAGATGTTTCCAGAGCTTTGATCTTAGACATACAACCTAAAGAGCTACTTCAGGGATTTTGGTGTAGATCTACACTGGTAAATGAAAAAAGATTAGGAACTTATCATTTTCTACACTAAGTAATTGTTAGGTCACTCCCTGCAACCGGTTGTCTCTGAGGCGAGCTTATAAAGAGTGCTAGCAGTAAGCAGTGTGGACGTGAGCTAGTCAATGTCATTCGGCCTCAGGTTCTTTTTCATTTGCTAGCACTAAACCAGCTCAAGTACAACCACACCATGCAGCACAGACACTCTGTTGCACAGAATCTGAATGAGAGATTTGCACAGACAGGAAATACATTACTGCATATTACGATAAGAATAATAATCACTTTGCACTTGGAGCTTTCATTTGCAACAAAGTCCCTAACAGAATAGGTCATACCCAATTTCTGAATTTTTAGAGCTGGAAAGCTCTGAAACTCAGGGAAATGAGTTACCTCAGATTACCTATTACACTCATGGCAGCAATCCCAGTACTGGGGAAAAAAAAAAATAAAAAAATCCTCTAAAATAATTACAAGATTAGAAGTATCTGAGATTTGAATGTGTTGTTTACAAATTGTGAGCAACTGAGGTCTACATCCACAAAAGAACACAGGAAGTGGTATGGATGCTGACTTAAAAGTATACAGCAATACCTGATTTTTAGGACTCTTGCCATTTGCAAGAACCTGCAGTCCTAAATTACTTACCTAGGCTACTCTTACACTCGTGCTGTGGGAGAATTAAGAGACCAAGAATGAGAGTCATAACTGGCAGTTGAGTGGGAGTCACATACAATAGATTGCAGAGTAAATCATAAGCTCTTCTCTCTTCGAGGCTTTATTATGTAACTGTAGGAAGGCACTTATCTTCAGTCAGGATCCCCAACAGAGTTTAGATAGTTCTTAGCTGCCTAGACTTAACAGTGAAAATGAAGGTGCTTTGACTGTAACAGAAGCTGAGTAAAGAAAGGTGTTTGCCATTTAACATCTAATCTTCATTTTATATGCAACTGCCTACAGGGACAATTAATCAGGATTTAAGTGCCTTATTTCTTTGCAGAGAAATATTGTATAATATCTGACCAACAATGAAGAAAGTAAAGTGCAGAAATACACTATAAAATCTAACAGTCTTGAGCATAAATGTTTTAGTTGTACAATAATGCTCCATGGGATGGAACATGGTCATTTCTCAGCCACCTATTTCAACTCCATATGATTTCAGTTCTATGGCTAAAGCAAAAGCCATTCTAATTTTATATGTCTGCAACTGCTTTTGCTTCTCAGATAAATAACAGGTTTGATTCACTTTCCTCTTCTTATTCTACACAATGTTTCTGATAAAAATGCCTCCAATTAAAAAAAAAAAAAAAAAAACAAACAACAAAAAGAGAAATTATAAAGACATTTCTTTACCAGGTTGAAAAACATTTTAAGATTTGTTATAGAGCCTCTTGCAAGATTCTAAAGTGGATAACAGAAGGAAACATGCATAAAATACCTAACCTAGCATCTTGCCTATTTCAAAAGGCAAAGAAGTGTCTCTTCCAGAATGAAGAAATCCAGCATTTTCACTAGTCAGAGTATTTTTTTGTAAGCAAATAGTCAGATATTAAGTTTTTTAAGTGGTCAAACAGACATACCCAAGATTTATTTTTTACATTCTATACATTTCATTTTAATCTGAGAATAATGAACATTTTTTTTAACATAAAGCCCTAATCCTAAAATGGCCACTGAAAAGACCTGCAGTATTTTATCCACGGGATGTATTCACTATAGCAAAAAGTGTTCTTGATAAACTTTATTTTTAAAACCATGAATTTGCCCCTCAGAATATAGGCTTTGGCACAAATGAAATATAGTGCAATACAGAAAATGACTGCGATGTAATGACATCTCTACCTGTCTCCCCCTTTCCCTTTGTTCTTCCTTTTTTTTTAGTATGAAGATTATTTTTTTTTATTGTTAGCCTTCTATACCCCCACAGAAATGTGAAAGAGAAGTGTTTAGTTTGTTACTGAAATGTTTTTACATGATCTGAAATATATTTTAAAAAGTCTCTGATTTGTAGAGGAGGAAAATATTTACATTTAGTCAGAGAGTAGATCCTGCTTTGGGTTTAGAAACTTTGTCAAAGTAAAATGAACAGTTAAGAATTTAGCACTGAAATGCACAAAATTCCTCCATTAATGATAGAGGGAGCCTATATAACCACATTAGACTAACTACACGTGTAAGTATGAGATGTTCCACACAGCATAGTTGAATTCAACACTAAACTTTAGATGCGAATATGGTAGTCCTTTTAGGAAATCTTAATCCTATGTCAAGCCCCATCATGCGCTTTTGAACATTTCATTTTAAAATTCACACACTGCAAACCTCAATGGCTATTTTCAATAATAAATCTGAGTATCTGTGTTTTTCAGGTGGTGTTTGGGGTTTTTTTTCTCTTTTAGAGGTGGGGTGTTTGTTTGGGGTATTTTTTTTTATAATAGAAGACTATTTGAGAACTAAAATGTATAAATCTAACCCTAGCTAAAAGAAGTCATATCCTGTTTACTTTAAATCTGTTTTGGTTTTCCAGAGAGCTCTGACATGAGATGAGTCGTGGCATAAGCATAATTTCAAAACGAAGAGAATAAAAGACAGTTTCTAAACTTTCTAGCCCCTTTTAATAATGGAAATCAATAGATTTTTATCATTGTTTGTTATTTGAGTAATATTTGTTGAATATAAAAATGACCATTACCCTCTTGTTATCTATCTTCTCGCAATATGGAGTCGACAGTCTAGAAGCTAAGAGATGGACGTGAACTGGGGAGAATTTAATGCAGGATTGCAAACTAAAGCTGAAAACCTAAAGAGTTAAGAAATATAAGAGAAATAAGATTATTTGGATGTTTTTTAAAAAATAAAATATCACTTTCCCAGGGAAAACTGAATAACAGTGCTTCAAAATGCACTAGTGCAAGGCAGCAAGGATAAGAGCACTTGGCCTAAATGCTGCCACCAAAGCTTCAGTGTGTGTGCGCTGCAAGCAAAAAGGCAGACTAAAACTGCAAAAACCTTAAGCAATATTAAAGCACTTGACCCTGTACAACAATACATAAAGGACTCCATAGTTCTTGTTTTGATCTCCATAAACACAGTCTCAATATTCCACTGAGACAGTCGATGGGTTTTTCGTGAAAACCTGCAGTATCTGCAGAAGATTTAAGTGTGGGCATGAAACAAGTTTGTCATTTGCCTAGTTCCATCTGATAGTTCTCCAAGTCTGGAGAAAATACTGTTAGGCTAGATAGGAAAGCCAATAACTGAGATTTTAGACAGAGATTTCTTTGAATTTATCAGCCTGAAGCCAGACTATTTTCTGGGCATGCTGAGATATTTTTCTCACAAAGAGTACTTTTTTTTTCTTTTTTTTTTTTAAGAGAAATACTCTAAGATACCATAACTGAACAAATTAAAACCTAAATAATCTTTTGAGAATTTTAACAAGGCAATTAACAGTCTTACCTCAAAAAAGATATATATAAAAAATCAACAGTATCTTTTGAATAAAGATATCTCAGCATGGGCGGAAAAGAGATGGAAAAAGGTATGAAACAACTTGTGCCTTTCTATCAAAATAACCCTTCCTTAGCAGATATTTCTTTGCTCTTGTGTTTTTCATTAAAGTTATTTCAACAGCGGGGGAAATGCAGGCTTGTACTTTGTTATTAATCCATAATGAGAGAAGCAGGAGGAAGGTGTTATCTTGTACCTTTTCACATTAAAGCTAAGTATAATGTTTCAGGCTAGCAAACTTTTTCATTCTAATGGATTTTCTTTCCCTGTAAACAAATGGAATATCTCATTTGCTCAGACAGATCAGTGATGATGCACATACAGCTGTATGTATCTTCTGTGGAGGTATTTGCAACTGAACTTAGCAGCTAAAGCCAATAAACCAGAAACCAGAATGTTTTGTGGCATCGACTTTGGGACTCAGAGAAAAAGAGCACAAAGGGACACCCCACACCATCGCCCCCCTGTTTGAGCCACCAGTTTGAATTCTCACCACATCTCTGATTTATAATTACATTCTCTACTCTTTAAAGCTGGTTAAGCAGGAAATTGTTTTGGCTGCATCTATATGGGCATATGGTTCTTTCACAATGCTCAGAGGCTGCATCTAAATAATCTGAGTCAAATTGTTTTTTCTGTCTTATCTCTACAAGAGGTCTTAGAGGTTTTAACAGCTTTTCTAATGAAGAAAAGAGAGAGGAAGGGACAGTGGTCCATCCCTCGATTTGAACTTGGCTGATTTTATTAGGTTGTGCCATAATGATATAACGCATACAGGTTTTCTTTTACAGGATACTAATATTAGCATAGAAAATAGTTATTCATAAGGCTATTGCTCCAGCTTTAGTAAAGCTAGATTTGGATTTCTTGGTCCGTTGTATTTTTCCCTCATCTATTTTTATTTATGATATAGCCATCAGTCTTGCTGTTGCCATAGGCAAAATGGATTAGAAGCAAAAAGCTGCAGAAAAGCACATACACATGCAGCCTCATTTGCAGAGTTCCAGCCAGAGCATATCTGTGTTCCTTCACCTCAGCCAAACTGCTTGTCTGCCAGGCTTTAGTTCCAGTTCCAGTGTTACTGGCTCATAACACCATCCTAAATACATTAAAATCCTGTTTTAAGATCATATATTTGATTTTTCACTCAGCCATGTGGATTGCAGGGGTCAAGTGCATGGGTTGCCTCTGGATACATTTCTTGGAATAAACATTTGATGGAATAACCATCAGGCATCCTACTGTATAAGTGATCTTAATTCAGAGTAATTTTACAGTACTCAAAGAGGAGGAGGCTAAGATGATATTCTTCTCAAATCCCAATGCAATTTTCAAAATTCAAATATACAAACTTTTAAAATCAAACCTCTCAAATCCCAGTGTGAAAACATTTACATAGGAAGTTAATGAGGTTAGGTGCTATATAACTGATGTCATCAGTTCATTAGATGACGTTATTGGGAAAGCTGTCAGTATTTTGGAGTGCCTTCCTTTTAAATCCCATGTCCTCAAATCTATTCAGGACTCTCATGCTCCCTGTCTGTAGACATTTTTTGATGATGAAGTGTTGTGTGGAAAGTAAAACAGCAGTGATAATTTAAAGCAATTTTTTTTTTATGCCACAAAACTCTTACATTTTAAAAAGTCTTCCCCGGAGTTTGCCATATTATTTGTAAACAGGTGTATCCAGGCTTTTCTGCTTCTTCTCAGATATCATTGTGGCACACTTCTGAGCTTTAAATAAAGATCAGTAAAGATTTAAAGAAATAGAAAAGACTTTTGAACAAATACTTTTAGAAACTTACCAACGTAGATTACTCTAATGACATTGGTCTGAGAAATACAGGGTAATTATTAGTATAATCTTGATATTTCAGCTGAAAAAGTGATACTTTATATGTTCCTTACAGCATGTTTGACAGTCCAAAAATGTTTCCATAGCAACAAGATTAGAAATAGCCTTCAGAAGAGTTGTCGGAAATCAGATTCCACCAACTGGAATTTACTGAGGTAATGTTCATTTACCAGTATCTAAGTGTCCAAGTTCCTAAACCCTAATTATGTTAATATATGTATTTATTAAAAAAAAAAAAAAAGAAAAAAAAAGGAAAGAAAAAACCACAAACAAACAAACAACTATAAATGTTAGGATGTTTTACAGAAGTTTCCTAGGAGCTATAGTAAACAACCCTTACCAAGTTTTTAGATTTTTAGAGAATACTTAACACAAAAATATTCTGTAAGGTGGATGGCCGTGGTAATTAAATGTCTAATAGGACTTAGGAATTTATTGTAAAGGCATTAGTATGTTCATAGTATCCATCAGATATTTTATTATTATTAATAATAATTAATAATAATTCTTGGGTATTCCCAGCAGGAAACCTACTCATTCAGGAAAATGTGATAGCAGAATACATTCTGCTGTAGATCTGACAAAATTCACTACTACTACTGTAAATGCAGCATAATTCCACCAAGTTTGATAAGATCAGAATGAGCTCCAAATCTATTTTATACTAAAATGCAAAAAAAAGTGCAGAAGCACATGCCATCTCCTCTTAAACCCGATATATCATCTGTACTTTCCAAACCTGTAGCTTCTCTGGGAGAGATGAGCTATGAGTTGTTTCCTCTTATTCACCTTGAGAGTGACCAGAAGCTGGAAGCACTGCCAAGACCCTAGTCTATGTTCATCGTACCCACACAGGCAGCCTGGTTTTGATCCTTTGTGAGAGGAAACATAGGGGCATTCCCAGGAAAGGCATTGATATTCTTCATCTATTGCCACACACCATAGACACAGAGACAGAGACGTGGCCAAGTCAGGACCCATCCTCATTAGCAGAAGAATCATGTCCTCTGGTGCACAGGGCATACCCTCTTCCCCTATAATGTCCAGTCTTGGTCTGTTTGTCCTGCAGGAGATAAAAGAGTTACACACTTGATGGGATTAATTTGCTCTCACAGGTGGCCTGGCTACTGCAATAAACCCAAGATGTACATTTAGCAAGAACTTCTTTATTTCTTGAAGAGAACAGTACATGCTTTCTGGAGAATCCGGGAGAGACTATCAGAGATTTCACAACTACTTTTGTCCCTCAGAGATACTGAATTTTCAGAATAACAAAGCATTTATTAAAATTGCTGTGGAAGTCTCAAACTATACAAAATATCATCACTTTAGCAGAAACTTGACTGAGTGACAGAGTTTCATTGACTCATCTATCTGATAATTTTCCTTTTCCAAGTATGTAAAAGCTCTAAAGATGTTACAGTGTGGTTATAATATCTGAATGTTCAGTCAGTTCAACTACATATGTAAGGTGATAATGAATGGGCTTCCTGTATATAATTATTATTAGAAATTATTATTATTATAATTTCTACCTTTACTTTCTACATCTATACATGCCATAAAGATGAATAGAGAAAGATCTATGAAGAAAAGTCATAATTTAACAAATATGGATAACAGTATTAAATAAATTATATTTTTTATCATCATGGTAACAGGTCAGAGTTAAATTTAAACTCGTTGCTTTCAACAGAAGTCATTCTTATCAAAGCTTGAAAAGTAATTCTTGAAACAATTTAGATATATTTCTCTCATTGTCTCAGATTCATTTTGAATATCATCTTTGTAGAAAGCTAAAATGGTTAAATTTATGTCCTCTTTTTGTGTCATGTCAAAATCAGTTCAGTTAATCTATGTAGTATAGAGAAAATTGAAGTCTCTATTTCTAAAAAGGGCAGTTATTTTATCTGAGGATCAACTGATGTATTTTAAGATTTTGTGAGGATAATACTATGAGAAGAAAAGCCAACACAAATTCATCTGGACTTAGAAACATTGTTATTAACCAATTAACAGTCACAGAAGCATACTGATATCTGTTTACAGAAGCAGCAGCAAACAAATTAGAAGAAAAGTCCAACTGGTGCTTATAAAAAAAAGAAATGTATGTTTAACTGAGGTTTCTATGTTTGCTTATTTAGTTTTCTAGAATTCACAGGACTAATGGCAGGATGGAGGCAATAATGCTGGTCATATTTTTAAGCCCCAGGCAGTTTCATTTGAAATGTCTGCTGTATTCTGTGTTCCTACTTGCAGAGCCATTTGGCATCTTAATCACATGGAATCGAATTCTCAGGAGTCATATGCAACTATAACTGCATAAATCCAGTGAGTTTTTTGTTTGAATTTGATGAGTTTGTTTTATTTCTTACTTTGCTAACGCTAATATTTAAGCTAGAAGAATAATCAATAGGGAATAATGATGAGCTGCTTGGATATATTTATGTGAATGATTTTGTGTTTCTTTCAGAGGTCTTTCTGCATAACAAGTGTAAAAATCCTTATTTTAAAGTGCAAAGTGAAAGCAACATCTTTATTTGTCAATTTTATTGTATGATTTCATGTTTTGCTTGTTGTTGTTGAATGGAGTATCTGTGCATTTCCAAATATATATTGTAAAACCAAGTTTAGCAATGGTACTTTGCTACAAGCTGAAGGACTGCACTTAACACCTTCTTGTTGTATGTGCATACTGAATATTGTATGTGCATTTGTGAATGCAATAATGCCCATGCGTTGTTATTAGCTAACAAATTTTCTTAGCCTGGGCATACTTAAGCATGTCTGTTTTGAGTGTTGCTAGAATTCAGCAGCAACAAACATAATAATTCTTGAGCACTTTTAGGATTTTTCAGTCAGGGGGGTGAAGTACAGAGACATTTTGGCTCTGAGTAACATAGCGATCCATAAGTTTGAGGGACTTGGTCTAGATGTTGTTAGCACATTATGTTGTTGATGAAGTTCATTATAAACAGGCTGAATGGTAACCTCTTCTGTAGGTAAATACTCCTCATAGATGTTTTCAGAAAAAAAAAATGTTTGTTTGGTTGGGTTTTTTACTTGTGATGGAAGCTTGTGTCATCCACCAAAACCTTACAAAATTATGAATTCTCTGGAACACAGAGATTTTACAGTGCTGGAGGACTGCTGTAGGCACAGTTTCTGAAATATGAAGGACAGAGTCGTCTTGCAGCCTGTCATTACAGCCTTTTATGATACATCCAAAAGTCAGCAGTTAAATTTCACATCAAAATGTATCCAAATTACTTACACACTAATTTTTGAATAAAATGTAATATTTGAATGATCAATTTTTCATCAGGTGAAAGAGTTAGAAACCTGGCACAGAGCCTGACTCATTTTTCTTTGTGTAGGTACTATTTTCTGCTGCAGGTTTGAATGACTCAGTAAAACAAAGCAAAGTTGATTGTTAAATAATTTATAGGAGACTGAATCATCTTTAAAAAACAATTTCACCACCTGCAACTTGAATGCTGAGGCATGTTATTTGCTCAAATGTAGTTTATTAGATTAAAACTCTGATGTGTGTCTGAAAACTAAACCTACTTATCAATTGGGAGTCTAAAAGACCTTATATAAAGAAAAAATGGTAATTTTCCAAATGAATATTGAGCAGTGATTTATCTATCTCATGAAAAGTTTTTGATTACTTTATTGTTTGTTTTTTTCATATGAATAGCCATCTAAGCCCATCTGCTCCAAAAGGTACAGTGTGGCAACTTTACTACATTGACATCCAAAGATATTTTCTATGAAATAAATAATTTTTATTATAATTTTTCCTGAAAATACATTCAGAACAGTGAAATACTGGTTCTGCTTTTGTGTTCTTCCCCACCCCAAAACATGCAAAAAATATCTGGCTCATTCTGTATGAAAAACAGACAAGGATGACATTAAGTTCACACTTTTATTTCCACTTCTATTTGTCTATTTCATAAGAATTTATGACAAGGTCCTTAGTGTTTCACTGAGAGAAATTTCTTAAGTGCTTTCAAAGAGTTTTCAAAAATATATGGGTTACTAAGGGGAATTGTTATTGCTGCTGACTGTACATCAACAATAATATTCCGAGTTTTCTATAAATTTCATCACCTGAGGACCTAAACTCTTTAAACACTTTTCAGATATGTACCTCTGTCATATTCCAGGGAGTGGATGAAGAAGTTCATCAAGCTTTAAGAGAAAAAAGGTCCTTCTGGCATTCTGCAGCTGAGATTTTAGGGAGTAATAAAGACTTATTCCCATTGTTATATAGCAGGTGGACCCTTTTGTAAATACAAATACAAGTGAGAAGACAGAAATTAGGTAGTGCAAAAAATTTAGTGCTTTGTGAAGAATTTGGAGATGGAGAAACCAAGACAAACTGGCATTCAGAGTTTCAGGAGTTTCGTCTGATACTAACTTATATTTCAAGATGAATTTTTCTTGCATTAAAAAATAATTATTTTACTTTGATGTTTTAAGCCCATTTGAAAGTACTGAAATTATTAAGCAGTGAAAGTAATAAGACTGAATTTGCCTAAACTAATGGCCTTGACTAAGTGATTTTTTTTTTTCAAAAGTCATGAGTGCCCAGAAATGTTATGACTGTTAACACACTTGAAAATAAGACCACTTATTTAAGCATGTATGTAGTACAGCTCTAGGCACTTATTTTTAGGTAGTCTTCATGGAGGTTCAAATAGACTGTACATTAGCATTTTGTGTAATTTAAGTCTCTAAGACTTTTTTCATATTATAAAACGAAAAGAAAAGAGAAGAAAAAGAGAAAAAAGAAAAGAAAAAACCCCAATTATTCTTGTATTTTTCAGGTTTTTTGACTAATCACACCAAACACGAAGATCTGTCAAGGGTAAAAGGAGAAATGATGGGCAAAGGAATCCCATATAACCTAGTCAGTGGAAAGGAGCACACTGAATGCCTGTTTCCAAGACCATCGAAAAAGAACAAGTGGACAGTTAGACTGTAGTCTCTGGTGTGAAACTCACCAAACAACTCAGTGAAAGAGAATCTTTACCCAGTACACCATGAAAACTAATGAGAGTTATTCCCTAGAGGGGGGTGTGACTTTTTATGGGATGCAGGGTGAAAAAAAAATTGGGACTATGTAAAACTTTATGGGATGGTTTAGGGGAATTGTGAGACCTCGTGAGACTTATTATGAAATGTTTAGGGAAGGAACAAAGGGAAGGGTCAAGGTGGATCAGAGGGGAATGAGTGTGAAAAAATACAGGGAAAAGGGAATAAAGGAGTCCAACTGTGTAAACCAGCTGCTGGACAGTATTCGCGCTTAGTTAAGCTCTTAGCCTGATCACTGTAGTCTGCCCTATATTCTTATTAAATCCTATTTTAAACTACCTTCTGTGAGAGTGCACTCCTGTTCTGAGCGTGTGTGTGTGTGTGGCCAAAATCTGGAGGAGACTAGGGACTGGGGCCAGCTCTAGGATACATTCTGTGCTTGAGATCAGTTATGGGAGAATCCCTTTGTGCATGTGTGGATGTGTATATTGCACTAACCGCCTTTGGTCCTGATCAGTCAGAGAGGAAGAAGAGGTTTTGGCAATATTTGTGCATGAGCTGGTGAAGGTGCTGCCCTCTGTCTGCATTTGTCTATGCGGGTGGCTGTTTACCGTAGATGTATGCACGGGGGGGTGTGTGTGTGTGTGCGCGCGCACGTGTGTGCGTGCACCTGTTGGGAATACACGCTCAGCCTCACTGATGTTTAGACCTGCGGACACAGAACCAGCAACTTCCATTGGGGTGGGAAAGGAGGAGCCCACTGTACATTAGAGTCTGCCAAAGCCAGCTCTTACAGACCAGGCAGGAAAAGTTCCCCCTGCTGTGCACTGAATTCCACTGAATCTCACAGCCTCAAAAAAGGATTTATCAGATATTCAACAATAAATATAATTAATAAAATGAGTGACAAAAACAAATACAGAAAATCTGTTTCACTTAAAATAAGATTGGACACAGGAATCAGCTCTAACTAAACCAAAATAAGCCACTGCAGTTGAAATAAGAACATTAACAAAGGAAATTTTCTCCTTAAAGTGGTTTATCCACTAAATAAGTAAAAGTAATGCCTATTCCTCATATAAATATGGTCTTTCTGCAAGGATACTGTCATAGAAAGTTGCCAAAATGATAGAGCTGTAAATGCAAGCAGTCTTGCTCCTCACAGTTTATAACAGGTCAAGAGCTTGCACATTAGGAGTTAGTGATTAGTAACTGGTATGCTACTCTCATAACCTACTCTTTCATACTCTTCTCTCTTTCATGGTGAAGGCATGATATCAGTGTCATGATATCAAACATGACAATGTCTGCGTGCATGGATATCCTTTGGAATATCCTATCCATCACAACAAAAAGGTGACTTAAAGTGGGCTCCTTTGTGAAAGGTAGTGCCCGGTCTGAAGTATGACATTTAACAGAATATTAATGGCTTCATATTTTTTTTATTAATCTGAAATCGGTCTTCAGGTAGACTCCTTGAAAGTATTAAGGAAGACAGAACATGTTTTTCCATGGATATTTGCACTGGTAATGAATACTGCTTTTTTCATTTCTATCTGCCAGGCTCTCTTTTCCAATTTTAGAGAGTCCAGGATCACAAAACATTTATTTGCATCATATAAATTCTTTCATAATCCGCATTCATATTTAGTTACCTTCTTTTCCATATTTCTTCTCCTTTTTGTTTGAGTAAGCTGAACATTAATGTTGTAAAGTATTCTGAAACCCTCCCCTTTGGGACACAGACAAAATAGATTAAAAAATGAACATCTGGGTTTTGTTCCTGTCTCCCTCCCTATTTATTTCTCAGTAACAGAATAGCTAAATCTTCAATTTTACGCATGTATTCTTTCACTTCCATCTCTCATTACCTTAATAAGCAGAAATTAAATACTTATTTGGAGACACTTAATTTAAAGGGTGATCTGTTTATTTGCTCTAATTGAGTTCCCAGATGCCAAATCAAATTTGTATTCAGTCTCTACTTTGGCATAATGGTGCACAATAAGCTCCTTTTTCTTTTCATATCAAAATGATATTCCATTTTAATTCACTATTCATATCATTCAGTAAATGTATTTTCATGACAAGAGACAGTAACTTCAGTTTGTTCAGGGATCTGCTCGGCAGGATCTAACAGGAGAGAGCAAAGAGGCCCCGGGGAGTCGGTTGATCAAGAAATTCTTCTCAAAGTAGAAAAAAATGTTCGACTTTATTGAGGAAGAAGTCAAGCGAAGATTGTACTGGGACAGCATGGATGTGCAGGGAATGCACAGGGATGCTCAGCCTGGCTAAGCTCTGTCACAGAGAAAATCTGTGAGGTGGTTTATTGACTTATGAACTAATACATAGTTCAGAACCAACATAGCAGATACCTTCTATAGCTGATCCCATGAAATTCTAATCCCACATCTACACCTTTGCAGAGTTACGTACAGATATACCCACCCCTTCCAACCAGCTAGGTAACCACCAGCGCATTGCCCCTCCCCTGGGAGTGCAGGTTCCCCTGGGCACACACCCTTCCTGCTGTAGCCATGGGTGCACCAGGTCAGTGTAATTCTGACATTCCCTACAATCTTAGTGGATCTATCCACACAACAGCAAGCAGTTGCCCCAGGAGGTGTCCTCTGCACCCCAAGGTGGAGTCTCTGTGTGCAGCCAGCCACCGCTGGGTGCAGGCTGCTTCTGGTACCTCACGGGGAGCCCGCACTGCCCGGCCTGTGCAGGGGTCGGGTGGCCCAAGGATGCTGCCAACAGGGACAGACCTGTGACAGCTGCTGCTTCCTCTCCATCATATCTCCTTGCTGTCACAAATATTCATGCTTCTTTTTCTTTTCCAGTTGATTGTTTGTTTTCTCAAGTGTCTTGGTCATTCCCTAGTCATTCTCTGCTTAATCCAGCTCATTAACAGTATAATTTTTTTTCTGGCAACTACCCTTTCAGACATTTCAATCACACAGTGTTTACATTTATGTTTCTATTTTAACAGGTACTGTTTGCTGGGTTATTTTGTGTGTGTGAGTGTGTGCACGCACATATGTGTGATAATCCCCCTACAAGCTCAAAGTGAAAAAAGTAGTACACAGAAGGTGGAAACTTGGACAGGGTACCAAGCAGGAATATAGAAATACTGTCTGTGTGTACAGGGATGGATGTGGGAAAGACAAAGTTGAAATGAGGGAAGAATGTGAAGGGCAACAGGAAAGGCTGCTACGAGTATATCACCAGAATAAAAAAAATGCTAGTGAAAATTGGAGCCCACATGCTCTGTGGGTCAGAGGAGCTACTGACAAAGAACACAGAAAAAGGCTGAGTTACTTAATTTTTATTTGCATTCATTTCTCCTGATAAGGTTTACCCTCAGGCCTCTCAGAAGATCAAGTATATTAGCAGAGTAGGTGGGAGTGAAGCAGTACCCACAGTAGAGGAAGAAAAAGCTAAGGAACGCTTAAGCTAGGAAGATGTACGTACTTCCATAAGATTAGATCTCAGGGTGCTCAGGGTTCTGAAAGATGTCATTGGGAGGCTGTTTTTTATCACCTCTATCATGGTTACTGGGGAATGTTCCAAATGACTGGAAGAAGGCAAACCTCAAACCCATCTTCAGGAAGGGCAGCTTGGAGGATTTAAGGAACTGCAGACTGGAAAGCTACACCTCAGGCCCAGCAAGATCATGGAGCAAATTCTGAAAGCCACTTGCATGCACATGAAGGACAAGAAGATAACTAGGAACGTGTAACATCATAGATTTATTTTTTTAAAATACCAAAATTAACTAATTAGAGGAAGGAGGAATATCAAATATGATTCTCTGAAGTACTACTTCAGTTTTTTTTATCTCAACAATCATATAGCCATAACTGTAACTAATACTGACAACAGTGTTTCATGCTCCAGAATGGATTTGTCAAAGGTAACTTTCAGACTGTATCTTGTGTGTCTGACACTACAGGGATATGAGATTTCTTGAAAGAAAAAGGATAAGTTTTAATGAAGTAAAAACTGAATAATGGCCACTGATGCAATATTTCTCCATTTTTAACTGACTAACATAAAAGAACAATTTTCAGGACAAGTTGATCATACATCCCTTTGGAATTGGGCATCTTCAGAATATCTACTACTTTCTTTTTCAGGAAGAAGGAATTAATCTAACTAGAGAGACATAAAGTAAATTATGACAATATAGTTATGAAAAGGGGAAGCAATTTTGCCTTCTTTTCAGATAGCTGATAAACTTTCCTTGATTGAAGTCACATAAGCTACGTTGTGTTATTTTCTGATTTGGGTAAGAAGTGAAATTTCTCTCCTGAATCATCTGCTTAATTGAAGGATCTGTCACGAGACATAAACTTTTGGATATTACTATTTCCTTGCTCCATGCACTATACTTTCTTTCTCTGTAAGGTAGGTTGATGATTCAAATCTTGAATGTGACATTTTATTAATTAATTAGAACAAGAAAATTTGAACTACGGGGTAAATGAATAAATTAAATGACAAGACTCTAAATCCCTGGTTGTGTGTCACTTTATTCAGAAATACTTTTTCCTCTTCATGAACGTTTTTAAGCAGACACTAAGAAGAGTTGCCGTGCTGTGCCAAGTAGACTGGTCTTACAGATCTACAAGTTGTTTGAAGATAATTGGATAATGTTGTGGGCGTCTTTGAACAAAGTGCTACTCATGTACCCCATCTCTGATTTTTGCAGGAAACATTGACATGTATAATTAATGTTAATGTTGACTGCTGTCTGGAATTTGATGGATTTATTTTATGATTTTATAGCAGGGTGTAATGCAGCATGATTTGTATTAAAATACCTTTAATACTTTGTATTAAAATACCTTTAATACAAAATTGGCTTCTTCCTGTCGACTGCAATTTGTATGTTGCTTCACGTCATACTTTATTGTGACCTAGGAAATCCTGTTTGATGTAAAAACATCAGCAACATATTGATGTCAATGGGAGCAGTGACTAAATTAAACTGGACTTGCTAGCCATCTGAGTAGCACATTTTTAGTTCTGTAATTCAGTTCTGTAACACTTCTTCTGAGGTGTTGTTTGTTTAGCCTTTGATTTTTCAGGACTATGAAGAACCACTAGAAGTTTGTATATCAACTATAATTGTACTATGTAGTCTATACTGGCTTCCTCTAGTGTAGTAATTGCACATGGAGTGGGTGCCAGTCACAGGGTTTATCTACCATGCAGTGCAATACTGTATTAACAGTATCTAAGCTAACTTTGAATAAGGTCTTCTACAAGATAGTAGAAGCCTTCTTACTCACTTCTGCAAGGTACAGTACCTTTTAAAAATGTTAGTTCTGGGCCTGGAAACCATATACTTTGTCAGCACATTATTGTGCCCAAAGTAATGAGCCTTGACCTCTCAGTTTGGAGTTTGTTTGATTATCTTTGTATGGCTCTGCATTGCTATATAATAACAGTAATAAAATTCACCCATAAGAGCGTTGTAAGCATCTTGGAAAGCATAGGACACATAGCACATTCTGAGAGGTTACAACATTACACAATGTTTTTCCAGTCACAACAGGTGATAAATGGATAGATGGAATAGAAGCACTGAAATAAACAGGACCGTGAACATAACTATTCTACTGGAAATGAAGTGGGAGGGGGCACAGAACACCTCTGGATGTGCCCGTGGGGAAAATTCTACACCACCAGAGCAGAGCAATCTCTAGTCTGTCACTATTTCAGCCATCTTTTTTTTTTTTTTTTTTAAATTTTAAACTTTTGTTTTAAATCTTTTCAGCAATGAAAAGAGGGGGGGAGGGCAGTTATAGAAAGAATGTATTTTTGTAGTCCTTGCTCAATTAAAACGTGTACTGATTTCAGCATATTTTAAACAAAGGCTCCAGTGCAGTGCCCAGTCTCAGTCTATACCTTGAACCTGAGCTAAACTGTACCAAAACTAGTTCATGGCACGTTCTCATTAACATCAATCAGAATCAATGGAAATTAGTTTATAAACCAACATTGTTTTTCTAATATGTATTTCGTGATGTGTATCCACTTTCTGTGTTTTGTTGTGGGGTTTTTTTCCTGGTTGAAACCTTTTGCTGAAAAATGCAGATTTAGGTGAACTCCACAAAGATGTAATCTTTTAATTTAAGATACACTCTCTTTTCATTTAATTGAAAGTATATGAAATATATGTACATGAAAAGCAGTTCAGTGGTTCTCTGAAGTTAGAGCAGTTGCTTTTATCAGCACCACTTTTCACATTCCTCAATAAGTATATTTTCCTTATATTACCTCCAAGATATATTAGCTTGTAATTTCTATTCAAATTTAATTTTATTTATTTCCAATGCTAATTGATTTTCCTCTTGTGCTTATTGATCCATCACACCCATCATTCTCTCCATCTCCGCATCTTTTCCAAATAATGTGGTCTTTTTTTTTTTTTAAATTTCTATTCTTGACTTGAAGTACAATTTAATTTGATATGCAACATCAGAAAACTTTAAGTCCTCTCATCCACAACATAAGGAGACCAACATAAAAAAAAAAAATTCCCAAAGGAACAGTTGTTATATATTTATTTCCTGTACTTCAGTGTTCCTTTTCTGATTAAAGGATCAGAAACAGTCAATAAAGTTGCATTTTGGGTGGAAAAAATTTTCATTAAACTGAATGAAGCAAGAGGACATGGCATCCAAAATAGAGCTCTAGCACTGTCATTTATTCCACACAAGTAGGGTATTGGTAGAGAAACTTTTGGCTTCAGTGAAGCACTGGCTGTAACAAACCTTGAACATTCTGAACACTGTTAAATTAAGGATGAAATATTCAGCCTACCATATCTATCAAAGAATTCCACAATGTAAGTAGGACAGTTGGCTTACAGAGCATTTATTATGTGCAACATTGCACATCCAGAGCTGAACTCTAATTCTTCTGTTCAAAATGTTTAATTCTCTCTTCCATAAGAGGACCGATTGACCCAGAGTGAAAAATTGTCTGTGATGCCAACTGTGCAACTCTTCATCCTCTTCATATATGGCTAATCATGTGGAATAATCTCAATTTTTAGGAGATCAAGTGTATAAATACATGGTCACCTATGTAGATAGGTGTACAAAGTAACAGTATTACAAACTTTAAAAATACAGATATATTTGGATTTTTTGCTATCTTTAACAGAATAGTACATATTTTTTCTTTTCTTTCTTTTTCTTTGTTTGTGAGGATGAATGGCTGGTTTTTTGCTGTTCTATGGTAAAAAATAAGTATCAAGAACTATACACTAAATTCTGATATGCTTTGAAATTAATAATATATGTTACATTAGTCTTGCTTACTGAATTCAGCAAAACAATACTTTGCAGTGCTTTTCCATTTTAAATCGTACAGCTTTAATAAATTGATGTGTTGTTTTCTCTTTTTCAACTTTGGTTCCAGCAATAGAATTAAAAGTATGTGCTGTGTTTCTCTTCCAAAACATATCAAGATCAAATAAAGAAGAAAATTATTATGTATGTGATCAGTGTTATTTGCTATTTGAAAGGTGAGTTTATACAATTAATTTGTTGTTCACTGTGTAGGTTCACTACATAGCATTAGTCCAAGATTGCATTTACCAGGTCACTGAAAGTCCAGATGAAAACCAGGTGTACCTCTCTTCCTCCCACATGCAGCTGTGCCCACAAGCTATAATGTGGGTGATAAAAGTGCCAAAACTGCAGGATAGGACCGGAGAGCACATAGGCATGACAATTCTGTGCTGCTTCTACTGTCCACTGTCCTGAGAGAAACTTGAAATAATTAATTTTGAGACATGATTATAATTTAGGACTTTGTTATGGTAATACACATTTTCATTGTAAACTAAGATCTCAAACACATTATGGTTCCATTTACTGTTAAGCTTTTAAAGGGATACAGCAAATATTTAAAAGCAGGCTTATTTTTAATAGAAAATAAGTTTCTCTTTACCTTAAGTGCCTCTAGAATTTTATGAAATGTTACAACCTATTAAATGCTTGTCAGATAAAGTCATTATTCCTTATTTGATCCTTTTACCTAGTATCAATTTATATGCATAGAAAGAGACTTAGCTCCAAACTATTAATATCCAAGAAGCCAATTAATTTTTAATTTATCAAGTCAATTGACATTATCATAAATATTTAAAATAACATTTGTTTTTATTTTTTTGATTAATTTTCCATTGAATGGAGGTATAAACTGTCACATTTTTATAATGATTGATATTAATATTCCATATGTTCATGTTCTAATCAAAACTGGAACTTTTTAATGAAAAATAAGTTTGTCACTGACTGATAAGACTTTGCAATTAAATATATATTTGAGTTCTTTTGTCTTCATAAATTTTAGGTTTTGAAAAATACTTATTTTAAAATTTTAAAGAACTTGCATTAGTTTATTTATTTTTAAATTATTTTTCATGTATTTTGGTATATGGTTACCTTTCAGGACATGATCTTTCACTTCTTCCTGTGCTTTTGGTAATGAGGAAAATGCAGAAGATAATAAAGTGGGAAAAGCATTTTTTTATTTTCTCAATGAAATAGAATTACAATTAATCACCTTTAAACAATGGAAAAGAATCAGCTATGTGTTACATCAAGTTTGGCTATAATGATCAATTTGTTAGCTTTACCTGAGCTTGGACTAATGTAAACACCTTAAATTTACTTTCTTAGGAAACTCAGAAGTCCAGAAGTAGGTAGTCTGAAAGGAGTGAAGAGGCAGCATTTTTCAGGGTTGATATTGTAGCGTTGTTCTTGCTTATAAAGTCAGGTAATAAAAAGGTGAAATATGGCCTTAGGTCATCTTTGAGCTTCAAGGGAAGAGACCATCTATGCCTGAGTAATTTACTGACCATAACTTGTCAATCACAAGGCAACAGTGACATATAAAGTTGTTAAGCTGTATGATATAGTAAGTGCTAAGCTTAACTTTCTAAATGCAAAGATTTAGAAGAAAGTATGAATTAAAGTTTCATTAAAAACCTAAAGTACATGAAAAATGGGATAAAAGGTAACCAGGCAAAACTCACCAGTTGAAACTTGTTTCCCATGTATTTCTTTGCAAAGGTAACTGACTTTCTAGGCAAAAGAAACGACCTCTACCTGGCTTTCAGTAGAACATTTCAGCCAGTGACAAATTGGAAACCATTAACTAAATTGGGAGATACAGGCAAAGGTGGAAGAACTTAAAAAACTTAAAAGTATTATAAGTGGAATTAATGGATTTTATTTTTACATTATGTTACAACTGCATTTAGGGAGTTACCTACAATTATTTTTGTACTTATACGAGCTGCACAGCATACAGTGCTGTCTCTCATATCCATGGAGCAACCTTCAATAGCTGACATAGTGTTCCGTAACGTGAAAGAGAGCTACTTGCCTGGGTCAACAGAAACAACGTGCTTGCATTGGAAAGGTGTTCTATCCAGGCTAATTAACCCTGTTTCTCTACAATTAGCTGTACAGGATAATTAGAGCTTCTGATTCCAGAGTTAGCTCATTTGTTGCTAGCCTAGAAATCTGTGCACTCTGATTCACAGTTCAGAGAATGTACATAAACGTAACTGTGCTTTAAAATGTGAAGTGACTAAGCTAATTAAAGGAATTCCAGTATCTGTATCTCTGAAAGTCAGCTCTTGAATCTCAAAGAAGATATAATTCCCCAGAAAACATTTTGATGAGTTTTTATAGACCTCACAATACCATTTTTTAACATATAACTTGCTTCATATGCTTATATTGTATTTTTAACTCATTTTAAAATGTCTGTGTCTTCTAGGTTTCTATAAAGTATTCAGTGCCTTTAATTGGAAGGTACAAATATATTTTAATTGGTATACTTAAGCCTAAGGGCAATTTTGAACACAGTCATCAAGGAAACACTGTTGTAGATTGTGTAATTGTTCAAGACCAAAAAACAGTTCAGAGCTAGAGCTCTGTATTTTGGCAGTTATACTTGAGCTTTGTGAAAAGGCTGTAAAAAAGATTCCTTATACAACTCAGGGGGAAAAAAAAACTGCCTTGTTAAGCATTGAAAGTATGACAACAGTTTGGGGTCTTTTTTTCATCTGTCTAGGCATGAAATGAATATGTTTTTGTGTTCCAAAATATTACGCAAAAAAACCAAAACACCAACCCTCACTGAATTGAGCAAGAAGTTGTCCCGTCCCACTCAGGGGGTGAGGGTGAGGTTAACTTTTTAATTCTCTGTGCGGTAATGAGAAGTAACGACAATTACTTCAGAGGTTCAAACCAACTATAAATTTACTTAAAATTCAGTGGAACTATAAAAGATAGAGGTTTGGCAAAGGTCATAACAATGCTCAAAATTTAGCAGAACTATGAAAGGTAAGCATTTAGCAAAATGTGTGACAATATTACCCTAATGTGCCAAAAATTAAGTTACAAAGAGAGTGATAGAGAGGAAAAGAAAGAGAGAAAGAAAAGAGAGAGAGAGAGAAAGAGAGAGAGAGAAAAGATATCACCACCCTTGGATCCAGCGATGTTCTCTGCTCGTAGTTGTAGTCTTCAGGTGGTGGGCGCGCGCCGAAAACTTATGTCTCCCCTTTTTATAACCCAATGTGCCCGCCCCATAGGTGGGGGTCTGTCATCACTGAGCAGGCGCAGTATGTGCTCAGGAATGTTCAGAAATGTTCTAGAAATGAGTCGGTGGGTTGGGGGGGTCCGGCGGACTCACTGCCCCCCCTTCAGGGCTGACCAAGTGAGTGGTGATCTGTCACAGGCACATGGTGCACAGGGCACAGATGGTCTTTGTTTATGTGTTTCAGGAATAGAGGAGTGGTCCCACAAGACGTTATCCTGCCTCCGCAGGCTCCGTTCTTGTTCAACACTCCCTGGTCATCATCAGCCCATCCCTGCCCATGTCAAGACGGGTGTTTGCGACATTCACTTGTTATCAGGGCCTCACAGAAGTATTCTCTCCTCTTCTTTATTCTCATTCTTCACCACAGCAAGTTCATCACAGCATCTCTTTTCCCCTTCTATAAGCAGTTGTGATCTGACAGCCAAACAGAACAAAGTACAAAGGAAATTATAATGATTATAAAGAAAAGCAACCTTCTAGACTTGACTAGAAATTTGGTGAAATTTTTAAAATATTGTCGAGAAGAACAATACAGGTAAGGGTATGAACTCTATACAGTAATATCAGACAATCTTGAGGACTCTAAACAGGCTAAAATGTCATAGTACAGAGTGAAAAGCAACACACTTTGGAATAATATCTTTCATATCTGCTGTAAAATGATATACAAAAAACTACAGGCTAAAATGCATAAGCACTTTCTGAGCCAAGACTTGTACTCACAGGTAAATATTCTAATCACTGTGCAAAAGTTTCCTTCAACTTCAAAAGTGTACACTGCTGAGTAGCTACCCACATGAAATACTCTGTACAATATGGAAACTGAAAAGAAGCATTTGTGATGGAGCATCTACTGTGCTACCATAGACGCAGTAGATACATAATCTACTGTCCTACAGTAGAAAGCCACAAATATAAGGACCTCAAAGCTTAGTTTTCTGCAACTGAAAAGCTGAATATCAGGTTCTCAGATTTGTTCCTTGAATTACTTCATGTTTATCCCTAATCAGCAATGAGAAAGCCTTTGGTATCTGCTTGAAACAGCCTTTGCTAGATGCTTGAATTTCACTCCCCTATACCCACTTCTGCACAGGCTGAATTGAAAAAGAAAAAACCCAGACAGCATCGTCAAGGAAGAAGGCATTTACAAAACACAGAAGCTGAGAATAATGCTAATATTTAAAATATTCAGGGATGTAAATTTAATAGAGGAACCACATGTTACCACCTCTCTCTCTCCTACAGACTTTTCTTTAGACCAGATAAATCAATTTTTAAGCATTTTTATATTGATTGGTTGCACAGTAATCTTGTCTGAGCAGGCTAGGTGCATACAAAGGGACAACAAGAGATTCAAGCTACATGTTCCCAACTAAAATAAAGTCAATACAGATGTATTTAAAAAAATTATAGGGGATTTTTTTTTTTTCCTGGTTTTATTTTTATTCAAAGACAAAGCTCCAGCTTTGAGAGTCTCCCTTCTGCAAAGAAATTTAGGCAAGGTAAAGCCTTTTGATTTTCCCATATCTGTATCTAAATATTTATAATGGGAGAAAAAGGAAATTAAGAGTTTTCTTTTCTGAACTATGCAGTTAGGATGTGTTCCCAGAGTTGCTCCGCTAACCTTGTCCACAGCTCTGAGAAGTACAGCTCAAGGATGCAGCTGTATAGTATCTTAGCAAGGCACCATCCAAGAGCTCACTGAAAAAGAGTGATGTCTAAGACAGAATTGAATGTGTCCTAGTATTTCTCTAAAGGTTCATATGCTTGGCAAGATACCATCCTATCTCTTTCTTATGCCTCTTGGCCATCCTACCTCTCTTGACCTGTTTCCAAAAATACATATAAAGTGTCAACAGTTTAGGTTCCAAATGGAGGTGTGCTCCTTAATATTCATGCAGTTCTTTCCACATCAGGAAGGGGAAAAAAAAATTACTTTCAGGCTTGGTTGAAAAGACTATGGAGAAGAAGAACTAGCACCAGCAGTAATTCTTCTCTGCTGCTGTTCACCCTTCTTATTTAGATCCCCAAAGAAAAAGGCTGGGGGTTTTTTTGTTTGTTTTTTTGGGGGTTTGTTTGGTTGGTTGGTTTGTTTTGTTTTAAAAAGAAAATGGAGTGAAGGGTAGGGGACAAAATAGAGTGGCGATATAGCTGGATTCAGGTGAAAAGAGGTGTAAAGAACTGATGTACTTTTTAAAGTCATAAGGAAAGAAGTGTCCTGGAGCAAAGAGGGAAATAACTTTGGAATAAGCAGATTTTTTCCCTTCTGAACATTGAAAGTAGTTGCATCAAAGTGGTAACTGTTCCATTTACATATTCTTAAAATTCCTTTACCAAAATTCTGTGTCAACATGCACTTTTAAGTTTTAATTCTAACAAATGTGAATGCATCTTTGTAAGTAAGACATATTCCACACTTTATGCATACAAAAGTACAATATTCAAAGATGCAATTAAATCCTAAAGGGATTTTAGCTTCCTGCATAAATCCAGATTAAATGATATGTTGGCTAAATCCACTCAGCAGGTATATTTTTCTCTTTAACCTGCAGCAGGAAACCCACAGTTTCTCAATCTTCAAAGAATGTCATAATCTTCATTTGGTTTTGAAAAGAGACTTACCCACTAACTTATTCTGAATGCAGAGGTGATGATTATGCATAAGCACTGTCCTGGTTTCATCTGAGATAGAGTTACTTTTCTTTCTAGTAGCCAATATAGTGCTGTGTTTTGGATTTGCAGTGAGAATAATGTTGATAACACACTGATGTTTTTAGTTGTTGCTAGGTAGTTGTGGTCACGCTAAGCCAAGGACTTTTCAGCTTCTCACGCCCTGCTAGGTGCACAAGAAGCTGGGAGAGCACAGCCAGGACAGCTGACCCAGGCTGGCCAAAGGGACATTCCCTACCACAGAGCGTCATGCTCCGGATAGAACTGGGGAAGCCAGCCAGGAGGCAGATTCGCCGCTTGGAAACAGACTAGGCATCAGATTGCTTTTTTTTGCTTTCACATGTGGTGAGCAATTATATTTGTGCATCACTTATTGTTATTGTTATTCTTATTGTTATTCTTATTGTTATTGTTACTCTCTTCCTTTGTTATCCTATTAAACTGTCTTCATCTCAACCCATGAGGTTGTTTTTTTTTCCATTCTGCTCCCTATCCCCTTGAGGGGGGGAGGAGTGAGCAAGCTGCTGCGTGGTGCTCAGTTACCGGCTGGGGTTAAAACACGACAAGCATAAAAAACCTGTGCATCGAGGAAATATTTGGGCCAAATGAGAAATGTATAATGTTATTTGAGATTTAGGATAGAAAGTGCCTAAATTCCAATGTAGGTAGACCAGTTTCTACCCTGTGATATTTAATTCAAGAAACAACAAGAAAACCACAAGCTAAAAGGTGACTCTCAATACTGTGAACTGCAGATATTTCACCTTTATTTCTCAATTGAGTCTGACTCTGCTCCCCAGAATGAATGACTATGTCATCTATGGCCAGATTATTGAGGAATTAAGTAATTTACACCATAGGATGCAATGCACCTCAGCTCTGCTCCTTTTGTTCACTTCAAATTCATTCCTTCCCTTAGGAAATCAACTACTTTTATCATCTCTCTTTGTCTTCTTTTCCCTGTAACATCCCCTGCATGACACTTGTACTAATGACCTTTTACATCACAGACTGTCTACTTGACACATACTTAAAAAAACCTGGAGGAATTGTTCACAACTTGTGTTGAACTTTGTCCATTTTTTCCTCAGTATACCACTTTGTCTAATACAAAAATATTACCTCTAGCCTACAAACAATGCATTACCTCACTCACCACATTATGCCGGGTGCTGAGAGCCACATTTTGAGATGCTTAACTCTTCACACTTACAATATAAAGATTTTAAATTCTCCATCCAGATCTCAGATTTCTACCTACTGAGAAGAAACAGAGATTGATACAATGCTTGGCAACACCTACAAACCTGGAAGGGTTTGAGAATCTCATTCCGACTTTATGGGAAGAAGGTGAAAAGGCAGAATCTTATCTTACATAAAATGCATATATCATTTAGCTTGCAGACCAAAAATAGGAATGGATTTTCTTATATGCAACAATAAGGAAAATAAATGTTGCTGGGATTAACAGATGGATTATTTGAAAATAACAAACAGACTCTGAGAAAGCTTACAAAATAATATGAAAACTTTAGTGATTGAGTACTATAAGATTATCTATTAAATGCTGTATTTAAAAATATGTATAGATCATCTGTGAATGACAATGAATTTAAGATGTTTGGTAAATTCTGCTTATGAAAATAAAAATTAGATTATCAGAAAATAATATAAGAACCCCCAAAAACCTCACCTCATCGTTACTGAAAATGTTTGCGTGTTTGCGTAACATCTAGTTCCCAATATTATATTTTTATTATCTCTATTATGGGGAGTAACTTCCAGTTTTATATCAGAAGGGGAAAACAGATATTATAAATACTGAAGATCAAAATACAGCATCAGGAAAACATGCCAAAATCAAATCAACAGAAACACACATAAATACTTGAAGGCAGAATGTTTCTCTGATGAATTACATCTCACAGACAAAAAAACCACCTCATGAGATAATTAAGCATCAGCTAAACACTCTAGTTTTCTCAAGACTGATGTCAAACGATGCTTGTGAACAGTCTGCTGAAGGCCGCACTGCTCATCGTGGGGCAAGTACTACCGGCTCCTCCGTGGGGCCCCACGCCCCATGATACAAATGGCTGCTGTTGCCCCCACCCTGGGTCAATCAGGCCATTGCCCACGGCTCGTCAGTGGTGCTCCCTGATGCAGCGGCAGCTCCTGCCAGGCAGTGAGTGTGGGGTGGGGGAACTGGCCCCAACCAGCTCCAACCGGCTCCAACCAGTCAAGGCCACCCCCACCCCGTGAGAGAGACCTGCCCTGCCCCTGCCGGGACACAGATGCAGGTGGAGTTAACAGAGTAAAAGATTGTGGTGGGTTGACCCTGGCTGAGGGCCAGGTGCCCACCAGGGCTGCTCTATCACTCCCCTCCTTCTCTAGACAGGGGAGAAAAGGTATAACTAAAAAAAAACTTATGGGTCGAGATAAGGACAGGGAGAGATCATTCCCTAATTATCATCATGAGCAAAACAGACCGAACTTAGAAAGGGAATTCATCTTATTTATTACTAAGCAAAACAGAGTAGAGGAATGAGAAATAAAACCAAATCTTAAAACACCTCCCCCCACCCCTCCCATCTTCCCGGGCTCAACTTCACTCCTGGCTTCAACCTCCGCCCCCCCCAGCGGCACAGGGGGACGGGGAGTGGGGGTTACGGTCAGTTCATCACGCGGTGTTTCTGCCGCTTCTTCATCCTCAGGGGGAGGACTCCTTTCATCGTTCCCCTGCTCCAGCGTGGGGTCCCTCTCACGGGAGACAGTCCTTCACGACCTGCTCCCACATGAGTCTCCTCCACGGGGTGCAGACCTTCAGGAGCAAACTGCTCCAGCGTGGGTCCCCCACAGGGTCACAAGTCCTGTCAGCAAACCTGCTCTGGCGTGGGCTCCTCTCTCCACGGATCCACAGGTCCTGCCAGGAGCTTGCTCCAGCGTGGGCTTCCCACAGGGTCACAGCCTCCTTCAGGTGCCTCCACCTGCTCCAGCGTGAGGTCCTCCACGGGCTGCAGGTGGAATCGCTACACCCCCTCATCCTCCCGCCATGGGCTGCAGGGGGACAGCCTGCTTCACCATGGTCTTCACCACGGGCTGCAGGGGAATCTTGCTCCGGCGCCTGGAGCACCTCCTCCCCCTCCTTCTGCCCTGACCTTGCTGTCTGCAGATGTTCTTACATCTTCTCACTCCTCTCTCTGGCTGCAAAAACTCTCTCTAACTGTTTTTTTTTCTCTTTCTTAAACTTGTTATCACAGAGGCGCTGATTGGCTTGGCCTTGGCCAGCGGCGGGTCCGTCTTGGAGCCGGCTGGCATTGGCTCTATCAGACACAGGGGAAGCTTCTCGCAGCTTCTCACAGAAGCCACCCCTGTAGCCCCCCCACTACCAAAACCTTGCCACGCAAAACCAACACAAAGATATATAAAAGTTTTAAATAAATGTATAAGTAAAACTATTACTTATTTATGGAATTCAGAGGTATATTCACTTCTTCATAGGTACCTACTTAATTACTTATACAGAGATACTGCAAGCATTCATCACTTGCTATGTTTGGTGATCAGAATTATGTGTTAAACTACAGAACTGCATCATAAAATAATTATATATCTCTGAACAATTTTTACGTGTAAAAAAAAATGGGATTTGTTTTCACAAACCATGTTGCTTAGTTGCCCTGTACAGGCCATGGTAAACAGGATCTACACTGAAGTTTGTTGCTCACCCTCTGGAATCTGATGTTGGTGTTTTCAGAAAGAAAAGTCCTCCACTTCCCAAAGGCATAACACTCTTGCACTAACTTCAGAAGCTCTCAAAAAAAATTTAAAATTAATATCCTGACATCTGCTTTTATATAGCTTTAGTTTTATGTGAGGTTCTGGTGGCTTTCTTCACTCCCCAGGTCCACCTTGCTTTGTAAATGAAGCAAAAAAAAGGAGGGCAAGAAAGTGCCTGACTGCAAGGATCCAGAAACTGATGCCATTACTTGAGAAGTGAATTCTCCTTTCCACACCTCTCCAGGATGAACTACTCACAAACAATCTGAGCCAAAACACACCACAGAGATTGTGACACCAGATTAAATATCTGATACTTGCTTCAGAAGCTTAGATGAACACTGCTATTTTTCTATTTTTATGTAGTGTTTTGTTCTGACATGCAAGAACTATTTTTTTTTGTTTGTTTTCCAAATCGTGCCATCAAGTTTATGGATGAGAATTTCTGTTGGTTATGGTTTTGTTTTTCTTTGTCTTCAATTAGGTACCTGATTTTAGCAATCTCTAAGTGACATGTGTCCTAACTAAGCTGTTGCCATGAATGAAGCTCCCTATGGCTGATATCTTTTATTTTCACTAGCATCTGATAAACCTACAACCAGTGTGATCAGGCAAGAGCTCTGGAAATGGTTAGAGGATCATCTTTGAGTTCATGTGTTGAGAAAGGGATCAAGATCTATTATTGTCCATTCCAAAAACTCCCTTTGTATTCAGGGTGAAATAGTTAGGACTAAATTCTTGAAGGTACTAAGGGCAATGTGACTGTTTAGTAATGCAGTGCCTAATAGCCAGACTGTTGAGTCAAGCCTTAGTTAAGGACTGGAATTCCCCATGCAATGTAAGGGAAGTATAATAAATAAATAAATTAATAAAAAATCAGCAGGCTACTGCAGCTAATTAAGAATGCAGTACAGAGGAAAGAGAAAGTCATAGCCATAACAATATTGACAGCATCTAGCAATTTCATTTTCACAGCTATTCATGCTGCATAATTTTTGATGCCTCATTTGTTCACTCATGTTAGGAATAGAAGTTATTACAGTCCTAACTTTTGGTCATGCAGTCAAATACAAATTTAGGTGAGCTCTAGGAAATTCTCCATCCAAATATAGCACACAAAGAATAATTATAGGTTCTTTATGTGAAATACATGATGGAATGTTCAGAGCAAGTGGGATGTTTGCTTGTGAATCTCCAAAGCTAAGAGTTGAGGGAAGAAGGGTAGCCCAGGCTGTAGTCTAGACATTAAAGCAAATTTAGGTATCTAAATCCCAGTTTCAGAAGACCATTGTGATTCCCTGTAATCTAGGAGAGGGCCCTCAGATTGCCCAAATTTCTAGAGAATATGTGGATTCCCCAGCTATCCAACTGAACTTGCTCCTGCTTAAATAAATGAGAAAACTTTCTTTTTAAGATATGCCATCGTTCAAGACATTAGGATGTAAAATAAATCTCTGCATCTACCCCTTGTAGAGTAGCTTATTAGCGTTTTTTCTACTGTAATTTATAAAAGTATTACTACTTTATTATTTTATTTCAAGCATAAAAGCTCCAACAAGAGATCCACTAGAAGATAGTTGAAATGATTTCATGGGCTTCTACCTAGAATTACATGGGAAGTAAGAAATCTGAAAAGAAGGCTTAAGCAGTAGACTATTATGAAGTGGAACACCTACTGAGCTACATTTTGTAATAACTATTTTGTATGCTGGAGAATAAGAAAAAAAAAAAAGAGTGCTGGTTCCTCTTCTAACGAAAAATCTGATCATCTGTCAAGCTTCAGAATTAGAGAATGACTGTAAAAGAAACTTCAGTCTTCTATGTATTCCCTGATGCTGTATCAAGATACATAAATGCTCTCATTACCTTTGCAGTGGTAGGGTACACCTAATTAGTGATCATTATTTAGAGCGGCAGTCTCTGTTTTTCTGAGCAAGTCTGCAAGAAATTATTGACACTTTGGGGATATGACCTCCTAATTTAATAATTCTAGTTCAGCACTTCCAAAGCTTAATCTTGTCCAAGACTTCCAAGGTGTTCGCAAGTAGATCAGTTTCAGTTCTTAGATGTCTTCACACACAAGATTATGAAGGAATGCAACAGGTAAGGAATGTAATAGGTAAGTGATAGATTTAAGCACATCAATAATGTTTACGTCAGGGAGACAAAGAGAAGGAACATATAATTTGGAAAAATATTATGGGATTTAGACCAGAACCTTTATTGCAGCCTATTAACTTGAAGTAAGAATTATAATTTTTCTTCCATCCTTTCCTTTTTTTTTTTTTTTTTTTACTATAAGTTTAGAAAATGTCCATCACATTCTACAGGTTTCACATATAGATCATAGTTTCTATGGCTTCTTCAATCACATGCAACAAGCAGTCATTGATAACAATTAATTCTCAGCAGATCCCCTAGATTGTCACTGAGTGATCCTTTTTCTCTTCATTTGCCTATTCCCAGATACTTCATACGTAAATAATTCCTCTCCATTTATATTCAGATGCAATTGTATGTATGGCACATAAAATTCCAGATGCGTGAAACATGTCAAAACTACCATTTATCTGGATTATTTGTTAATGATACAGCATATGGAACATATGGCACAATAAGAAAAAACTAGTTGGTTTGATATTCAGATTTTACAAGATTCCACTGTGGATAACTTTAATAATGTTCTTTGCCATTTCTGGTCATCTGACATAAATAATATTAAAACCTTTTTCCTGTTCCTTTTCCTTTTCCTCTTTCCTTTTCCTTTTCCTTTAGATTTATGTTAGCAAGGACTTTCTCTACTATCTGTCTATCATACTAAATTATGAAAGGCATCTCAGAAGACTTTGCAAGATTTCAGGTAGCTACTGATGCCATTAAAATGACAGGTACCTTTACATAACTGCTGGTGACATTTTGTAAAAATGTAACATTGATTTATATTTCCACTAAAGGAACAGATGGCATTTCACACTGGATAAATTTCTGACCTTCCAGTATCTGAATTCTTAAGATATATTTACTGCAACAAGATACATATAGTACTCAAAACAACATCACTTATCTTAATTGAGATATGCATGCAAAACAAAATGTCCATTGAATAAATTGTTTTGCATAGTCCTATATGTTCCTTAACCCATAGGTTAAGCAACAGACATCAGAAGAACGCTGATATGCCATTTTTTAAAGAAATGTCCTTGCACAACTTTTAATAATGTTTTATGCCATCTATTAAACTATACTTTAGTGTTGTGCACCTTAACATACATGAGAGATGTTTCATGAACATTGTAGCTAGTTACTGAGCAGGCATGCAGAAGCCTCATGATGGTCAGAATTGTCATGATTCTAGTGCTAGAAGGCGCACAAGAGAAAGACAGATCATGTGAAGAAAGAACAGTATGCGATACTTGCAACAAGAGAAAAAATATGTGGATATTCTATGCTTTCATACTGTGTTTACCGTCTCTTAGTATATTATTAGTATTATTCATGGCAGAACACTCTTGCAGGATCTAGATTAGTAATGGAGATATATATATAAAGTTTCAGTAGTTCCAAGAAAAATTCTCTTGAAAGTTTGAAGTAATTTAAATTTCTTTTTTCCCCTATGCATTAAAAAAGCCCCAAACCTGCAATCTGTATATAAATGTAAAATTTACTTCAAACATTCCTCTGAAATAATTTGAAATAATTAAATCTCTTTTACAGATCTCACACTTTCATTTCCTAAATGATTCACATAAAGTGGCTAGAAATCTTACAGAATTAAGATACCCAATATGCCTGTGGATAGGCAGTACCTTTTCACTTCATATTTTGGTAATATGGAACACAAAATACTTTATAAACCTAGACATTCTCCAGACAACATCAAAGGATGATATTTCCTGGAGGGTAATAGATAAGAAGACTGAAGTCTCATGCTTGTTGGAGAATTAGGCCATGTATAATACATTCCTTGAGAATAACTTGATAAACACAAACACAGAGTAGTGGTAAAAGGAATGAAGTGGTTTGGGGGACAAAAGTGGCTATATGTCCTCCATATATTAATAATTACCATTACTATGAAAAGAGAGGATTCATTTATTTGGATACCATCAGCTGATGTTTGAGAAAAACTATAGTATATATATACTGAAGTTGTAAAAAGTCTTTGTAAAAAAAGAAAACAATAAAAAGATCTTCTGTCAAAAGTCTCTTTCTGTCAAAAATAGGTATATTTAAAGCACACCCCGCTAGTTGATATTTTATAGCTATTAAATAGACTAATATATACAATTAAAAAATATAACATATGGTATCAGTACAATGATAGTAGTAGAGGGTTTTTTTTGATACATGTAACATTAGTAAGATTAGAGGGAGAAAATACATATATTCCTAGGTTGACAATAAATTCTGTCTGTCTTATGCATTTACATGTCATGAGATAGATAACTGTTTTTAGGTGGAGATTTTGCTTCTTACTACATTTAAATTTTGAAAGATGCATTTTTTCAAAGGTTACTTCTGAACTTGAACCTATAGAACAGATGTAACTATATATTTGCATTTGTAACTTCCTTAAAAAGTTTTTTTTAAAAAAAAAAATAAATATATATATATATGTAAGTTGACTAAATTCCATGACTAGGATATACGGAAGGATTGAATCTCAGCCAGTACTAAATTGCTGAAACAAAAAACAAAGAATCATCTGAAGGCAGATTTCGGAGATGTGGGGAGTCCAAGTGCATAATAACACAAATACAGTTTAGCAGAGGTCAGACAGATGCTTTATTACCTATGATCATAGTGAAAGAATATTTGGGGAGAATTTTCACCTCTGTACCCTGGTTCTCTCCCAGGTTATTGCAGAGATCAAACCTATATATTGTTTTGGGTTGGGAGGAGGGGGGAGGAAGTGAGGAAAAACAATTATTTCAATGTTAACAAAGCCTATAGGAATGGCATACCCAGGTCATCTTAGGTCAGAAGTGGGGATTTGGAAACAATCAGACTGTTAGCTTTTAGTATCAGACTATCAGGGCTTTAGTATCAGACCTCCGGCCCCTCCCTTCTCTCAGACTGGGCAAAAGCATCTCATGCTGAAGGGCCACTGGGATGTATATGAAGTAACATTGGTTTTAGCTTTTAGTTGAAAGGAATGTTCTTTTAGTTAGGATAAACTGGAACAGGTTGCCCAGAGAAGTTGCGGATGGCCCATCAATGGAAGTGTTCCAGGTCAGGTTGGATGGGGCTTTGGGCAACCTGATATGGTGAAAGATGTCCCTGCCCAGGACATGGGTTTGGACTATATGATCTTTAAAGGTTCTTTCAAACCCAAACCATTCTACAATTCTATGAAACCATATTTTTATATTTTGTGTTTTACATAATTTGATAACTCATACCATTGTCTTCTTATTCCATAAAATTGTACAGTTTTTGTTAGATTTTTGTCGTGAAACTTCACATGTCACATTAAACACTAGCTACTCCACTTGTTAATGAAGTTTCATGGTAAAATTTTACATCACTCCTTTAACTCGAAAGAGCATGGTGGACTCAGCACTATTAAGTTTCGGACAGAAGCAGGATTCTCACGCTACAAAGACCATAAGAAAGATGATGAACTTGGGATCAGTCGGAGAATGAGGAATCATAAAAGCCTTTAAGAAAAGGATGGATAGATAAGTGAATAGACATGAAAGTCTGATTTTATTTTGGTATCTTGAACACAAACTCTGCTTTTACACAAAATGTTTTTATATTGTTATTAGGTCATGTAAACTTTGTTATAGAAATAAGGTAGTTATTTTTAGAAGAACTCACTTTGCTATCAACATGAATTAAAATATAAAAATTAAAAAATCTTCATAGCATTGCTATTACAGACTCTTTCTACTTTAAAGTGTGATAGATTACAAGTGCTGATACACTAATAATATTATTTCAAATTCAGGAAAACATGTCTCTTCACACATACAATGACATCTTGTGGTGAACACAAAAACTGTCAGTCCTATAAATTTCCACATGAAATTAAGAATTTTATTTTTGCAATTAAGTATTGCAGTACTGTTTATTTAAGTTTTTTAATGAATAGTAATATATGTATATGTAAAGTTTTATAAGAGTACTTGAACCAAATGTGGTGTGATATTTTAATTGCAATCTAAAAAGAATTTTTGTCTGGTATTGGAAAGAATTATTTGCAGTAAAGGTGGATGTATTTTATGCTCTAATTCATAGCTGGAAGGAGTTTGATACACTCAGTAATTTTTAAGAGCTAAAACTCTTTTTTTTTTTTTTTTTTTTCCCAGTAGAACTATATAATCCCTCTTTTTAGGAAAATATGCACACCTACACATGAAGCACTTCTTAGAACCTGTCCCTTCTTCAGTTTGTCCTTATAAGAATTGTTGCACCATTTATTTTGTGAAGATAAGTAGTAAAGATTAATGCATCTCCTATTTTATCTTAGGTCAACATACACATTTGGGTAGTTACTTGAAATGCATTTTTAGAAGTAATTCAAAGGAAAATATGCTACTGTGCCTATTTTTATGTAATGTTAGTAAACTGCTGTGGTATTTCTATGTTGTTTCTTGTTGGGTTTTTTTGTTTTGTTTTGTTTTGTTTTTTTCCTGTTTTTTGTTTGTTTGTTCATTTTCATAAAAGCAAAGGAAGGTTTCAGTCACTTGTTTTGGGGAAAAAATATGTTTTGTTTTCCAAATTTTGATTTTTATCTAAACAGCTTTTATGTATTTAGTATAAATCAAGTAACTGTTGCTCTATTTACACTTTTCAAGGTTTCAGAGAATTGTTCTTTTTTATTTCAAGCAGTCAAAAATATTTCTGCAAGGAGGATTTGTCTCATTGTTTTGATCTAACATGCTGTACTGGCTTTGCCCCTCCCTTCTTTATTTTTGCCATTTAGTACTTATGCTGGCATGATTCATTGCCATCAAATGTCTTAGCATGGTGAATTCTTACAGTTATTTGGAAGTCAGTTGTCTAGAAGACAGAATTTCTGCTTTGTATTCCTGGCTGTGCTGCTGCCTGTTCTCAGTCTCTGGCACTTGGCAGGTCACCTGCCCTCTCCTTGAATGATTTTGTTAAGTTGTATTTTGGGATACTGGCTAATTTAACACCTTTTCTATGAGTACTTCTAGTTGAATAATTTGACTAATCAGCACAGTATGTCTGTTAATAGAAGACTCACATGCAACCTACTACACTAATTACCGTGAGTTTTCCTAAATTTCCCATAAATATGAACCTCTTTAGGAAACAGAAACAACAATAATAATATTTAAGTAATTTAGGAAACTGAGGGAATAACAATAGTAAAATCACAGCAGCAACATGACATTTAAAGTGAACTAATTTTAAATACATAGTCAATAATCTTATCCTGAATTTAATGTTCTCTTCCTGTATGGGGAACTTGCTAGTATATCTGAATACATTTCAGATGTCTCCTGTTAACTCTGAGCAATGTGGACATTTTTTATTTCAAAAGTGGCAATTCACTCACTTTGTTTTGCTCTTATTATATGCATAAACTGCCTTGGCAGCCATGAGTAGTTAATTTACCTTACTGGATAGAAAGCAGTTGGTACACAAGGTTATTATTGTTGCTATTTTCCTCCTGAGAAATTACTGAAGTCAATTCCTAAAGTGTTTGTGCATGCACAGAAGAACAGAATTTTGAATAGCTTTACCATTAGCTCTGAGTTAGTGCCAGGGATCAGGGATATGCAGATGAAGGGGGGGGAGGGGAAAAAAAAAAAGAAAAAAAAAAAAGAAAAAGAAAAAAAAGAAAAAGAAAAGAAGGAAGTATCTAAAGGATTATTTCGTCACTTTTCAGGCCAATAATTTACACAGTCTCCTTTGCATTGAAATTTTAGTGTTTTGAGCTAGGTACTTAAATTGTATGCCACTGCAATGCTTGTAATTGCCCTCTGATTTCTAAAATTAGTGAGGTTTTTTTCAGCTGGTAACTGTTCTCTAGTAGAGGAAATCACAACCTTGAACATGCCAACCTGTCCTTAGGAAGCAGAGATGAAGAACAAGTGTTAACTGCAGTATTTCACTCTGAGTACTACTGAATCAGAGTCTCATTGGCCTCTACGGTGTAGACTAATCATTATTATCTCAGCAATGTCTGGTACAGAGGGAATAAGACAATTTTCCAGAGTAGAAGATACTGCCACAATATCTGAAGTGCTCTGGAGACAGAAAACAAAATCAAAACCACAAAAATAAAACAAAACCAAACAGGAAAGCTTTAAAGTGGGCTTAATTGTGATACCTATCAGGAAGATATCAAAAAAGTAGCCTTATTTATAACAATATTAAGGTTAAAGTCTTTGATAATTTTGATGTATTAAAGATAACTTGAACAGCAGAAGCATACTCTAACACTGCATTGTAGAAATGTGAAATATACACTCCAGGTAAAAGTTTAAATATATTAGCTGTTGAGAGACTGTACAGAAAAATGAGATAAATTTATAACTTATCTAAGACTTTGCAGCCAGCATTCCACTAAGGAAAATATGTATTATGTCTCTCATCAGAGGTGAAACAAAATCTTTACGGAAACTTTCAAAATCTAGTATTAATCCTGACTAGGTAATTAGAATTTGCAAAGCAGTGGGAATCACATTTAATCTTACGAAGACTTAAGAACATCCTGATAGTAAGGATGTGAGGGAGAACCCCAGTTAATATGAGAAAAGATGCCTGAGGCGTAAAGACACGCAGAGTTTAATGTTGAATTCTCCTGAGCTACCCATATCAAGTTAAAACTGTCTAGAAAGCTTTTCGGCTTCTCTGGTCTACATATATTGTCTGCTTAAATTCTGACTGTTAGCTTGCTACCTATCCTAACAACCAAATCACTTTTTCAAATACTGTTTTCAAATTTACTTTCCTAAAGAGGTAATTGCTGATCTATATTACCAGGGATAAATATCAAATTTTTTGGATATAATCTAAACTGTGGCAAGCATTTTCAAGTATATGATACAAAAATAATAAAATATATTGTAAGTCATGTAATTTGTCTACCTTAAGAACATCAGGAAACACTTTTCTACTGTAAGGGTGATAGAGCACAGGCACAGGTTTCCCAGAGAGGCTACAGAGTCTCCATCCTTGGATGATATGCAAAAGCTGCTTGTACATGGTCCTGGGCAACCTGCTATAGATGACCCTGCTTGAGCAGGTAGTTGGACAAGATAACTTACAGAAGTCTCTTCCAAACGCAACCATTCTGTGATTCCATGATTAACAAATAAAAATATTCATTGGGAAGGGGTTTATTGTTTCCTTAAATCTCAAGAACGTTTTGTTCAAATATTCTGCAAAGTATAATGGTCACTCTCTTGCACAGGAATAGGCTCCTTTAAATTTGTTCTGACAATCTGTACCTAGGATTCTCCCTGACAGCCAAACTATAAGGTTGTTCTTAACTCTTCTAAGCAGCACATGATTTCACTGTAGCAAAGCCATCACTGTGCTATAATTGAAAGATGAATGACACAAATACATATCCATATTGTTAACTGCTATATATTACGTTCTTGAGGAATTAATTGATTCCTAACTCTTACTTTTAATTTGATGTTCAGGAGGCCTATTTCAGGATTGGGTGTTTTTTGTTGTTCTGGGTTTTTTTTTATCAAACATTTCAAAGGCAGGTAAATGCAATCAATAATGAAACTAATGTCTAATACACTCATTAAAATACTCCAAACTTTTTACTGGTGTGAGCTTGGGACTGCTTAAAAGAAATACAGATAGTAAAAAAATTCTTGCATTTCAGATAAAAACATAAAAAAAATCATAGAAGATTTTATGCTTCAGCTTTCCTATGCCTACTATATAGATTATCACATTTTGCAAAGATTTACATTTTTTCTACATTTAACACATTAATTAAATGCATTCTTACAACATACATATGAAGATTCTTTGCTCCCTTTTTATAAATAGTGGGCACAGAAATAAAATTTGCCATTGTTTATGGAAGTTGAAATATCTAGAGACAAAAATGGTTATTACAAGAGATTTTTTTTCAGAAATTTTCAGTCCAGTATTTCAGCTACAGACTTCCCTCCTTCTGCCTACAATATATGTCATGATGCTATGACTTCAGAGGGAGAACTTCAGAACTTCTGGTGGGTCACAGTGTCTCTGCTGACAAGAAAGCTTAAGACTCTGGCTGCAACTAAAAAAGTTAACTGCCATCCTTCCAGGGAGAGAAACACCTACCAAACTATTTCCTAAACCCCTCTCATGTTGTCTTCAGAATCAGTACAAGTTATCTGCATGTAGTACACTGGTTTTTATGTTCCCCAGCATAAGACATGTCATTACAGCCAGCCAGCCTCAGTAGCAGTCTACTTTCTTTCCTACCCAGTCCTGGATTTGTGCATCAGTCCGCTCTATTCCAGAACGTATGATTCTTCATCATCATCAGGGGTCATCCCCTGAAAACAGCCTGATAAGGATTACTGTATTTGTATTACACTGGAAGTAGCAAAGAAACAACAAGATTTTTTATATAATTCTTAATTGTCTGTCCTATTTAAAATGCATTGAAAGGCATATTTAATTACTAAAAAGCCTGATACTCAAACAGTACAAAGCACATATGGCAAATAGTACACAGCAGAAAGCATGCTTGATTTGTGATGCTGATAAAATTGATGTAGAAAGCCTGCTGTGATCCTTTCCAGCCTGTGAGATGTCTCTGACATCATGCTGTGGGTGTTATACTTCATTTACTGTGATAAGTCTCATTTTCAAATGACACGAAGAAGAAATATTGGAGTGAGGGAATACACAAAAGAATAAATTCTATAATTTTAAAGGCAGATTCACAGCATCTAGCATTTCCAGACAAGAACAATATTCAGTCTAACAACTGCTTAGCAAGTAGAATTTAACTTTCCAGACTTTCTAGATTGTTTGGGGATTGATCACAGTATTCTGCCAAAATGTATTTGACAAGTCACGTCTGGAGAATAGGATGCACCTAGTATTATAAAAGCATTAGAAGTGTGAAGGAACAGTAACCATTTCACAGAAATCACAGTTTATTGAATTCTTCTCAGTCATATTCCTTATCAGTAAGTACATCATCAAAATAAGGCATGATCTTAACCAATCTGTTTGATAGATCACAGTTTTCCGAGTTGATGCTTTATTGGCTTGCTTGCATATTTATAAATGTTGTGTGTACCTGGAAATAAATAACAATTAAAATTAATAAATCATTTTTACTAATTTGCTTCCCACCAAAATGGCACCAGTATAGAAATCTACTGCTCCCTAAAACGACCAGTCTTCATTAAATGTTTTACATTTGATTCAAAGAAGGTAACGATCAGATGTACAGCTATATCGCAGAAAAACATGGGTCTCTCACAGAAGCAACAATAAGATCTAACAGTTGTAGACAGAATTCTTGGTGTTCATTTCTGATGACATTAGATATTTATGCTTAAACAGTTGATCTCTACATCTCCACTGACTATATTTGGAGCTTATATACCTAGTTGATATGACTATGCTTATATTTGCACTTAAGAATTTAGTGTTTACAGCCCAAAATCAAACACTTCTTGAACCTTTATTCAGTTGCCTGAAGACATCTGAGATACCATCAGTTATCCAAGACTTTAAAACAGGTGGCTGTCAGATATGATGTGGCCAGGGGGAGACCCACACAATTCTAGAGCCGTAGCTGTTGGCCGGGTGATCCTATAAAGCAACTCAAATGTTTTTAAATACCTAAGTTTAATCAGCAATGAATCAAGTCCACAATGAAGTTGTTTGCAAATGACAGAACAGTGGGAGACCGACAGATATTTTATAAGGGCTCTATACTAAGCATACAGATTAGTAAAGACTACTTAGATAGAACCTTTTCATTCTCATTATTTACAGATAGCCTAGATAATACAGGAGCTTTTTTTTTTTTTTCCCCAGTAAGAGCTGTTCTCTCTCTGACTTCACATGGCTGTTATGCTCTTGGAGTACTGACCTTAAAGAAACCATCATTCATATCTGTGAGTTATATTCTCAGTAGAATAAACAAGAAAAACTGATGAACTCGTATGCCTAAGTTCATCCTAATCACGAAGATTTGATGTATATTTTAAGCAGAACGATGTTCTCCCAAACTACTAATCTGTGTTCCAATCAATCCAACTGTTCTGTAAGTGGCAGAGCTGCACAGCTGTAAGGCCAATGCCACATCACATCTTCAGGACTGCATGCTGCAATTATCAATTCTGATGAATTATCAATTCTGATGAATTGATAATGTGTGCATTGAATGAGCAGACAGTGAGGTGGGTTGAGAACTGGCTGAATGCCAGAGCCCAGAGGGTTGTGATAAGTGGCGCAGAGTCTAGTTGGAGGCCTGTAGCTAGTGGTGTGCCCCAGGGGTCAGTGCTTGGTCCGGTCCTATTCAACTTATCAATGACCTGGATGAGGGGACAGAGTGTACCCTCAGCAAGTTTGCTGACGGTACAAAACTGGGAGTAGTGGCTGACATACCAGAAGGCTGTGCTGCCATTCAGCAAGATCTTGACAGACTAGAAAACTGGGCAGAGAGGAACCAAATAAATTCAATAAGGGTAAGTGTAGGGTAGGGTCCTGTACCTAGGGAAGAATAACCCCATGCACCAGTATAGGTTAGGGGTTGACCTGCTGGGAAGTAGCGCTGCGGAGAAGGACTTGGGAGTCCTGGTGGACAACAAACTCTGCATGAGCCAGCAATGTACCCTTGTGGCCAAGAAGGTCTATGGTATCCTGGGGTGCATTAAGAAGACTCTGGCCGGCAGGCCGAGGAGGGTTATCCTCCTCCTCTACTCTGCCCTGGTAAGGCCACATTTGGAGTTCTGTGTCCAGTTCTGGGCACCCCAGTTCAAGAAAGACAGGGAACTACTGGGGAGAGTCCAGTGGAGGGCTATAAAGGTGATTAGGGGACTGGAGCATCTCTTTTATGAGGAAAGGCTAGGAGAGCTGGCTCTGTTTAGCCTGGAGAAGAGAAGACTACGAAGGGATCTTATTAAGGCTTATAAATATGTAAAGGTGGATGTCTAGAGGAAGGGGCCAGACTCTTCTCTATGGTGCCCAGAGACAGGACAAGGGGCAACGGGCACAAACTGGAACACAGAAAGTTCCATCTGAACATGAGGAAAAATTTCTTTACTTTGAGGATGATAGAGCACTGGAACAGGCTGCCCAGAGAGGTTGTGGATTCTCCTTCTGTGGGGATATTCAAAACCCTCCTGGACGCAATCCTGTGCAACCTGCTCTAGGTGATCCTGCTTTAGCAGTGGAGTTGGACTAGATGATCTCCAAAGGTCCCTTCCAACGCTTACCATTCTGTGAATCTGTGAATTGAGGAGCTTATACTATTAGCATATCTGCACTGTTGTCTGTTATTTTCATTTTTAAATCTTACTTTAATATTTTAAAACTTTCAGGAAAAGAGATTCCTTAAGGAAACGTGGCAGTTAATTTTTTCCTGCTTTGCATCTCTAAAATCATAGCATCAGACAATCAGAGAATCATAGAATATCTCAAGTTGGAAAAGACCCATAAGGATCATTAAGTCCAACTCCCTGCTCCTCACAAGACTAACTAAAACTAAACCATATGATTAAGAGCATCACCCAGCCACTCCTTGAACTCTGACAGGCTTGGTGTCATAACCACTTTCCTGGGGAGCCTGTTCCAGTGACCAACCACCCTCTCAGTGAAGAATCTTTTGCTAATGTCCAACCTGAACTTCCCTTGACCCAGCTTCATACCATTTCCTTGTGTCCTATCACTGATCACCAGAGACAGGAGATCAGCAACTCTCCCTCTTCTGCCCTCCTTGAGGAAGTTGTAGACTGTAATGAGGTCACCCCTCAGCCTTGCCTTCTCCAAGCTGAACAAATCAAATGACCTCAGCCATTCCTCTTAAGTCTTGCCCTTGAGATCTTTCACCATCATCTTGGTTGTGCTCCCCTGGACACACTCTCAAAGTTTGATGCCCTTCTTATATTGAGGTGCCCAAGACTGCACGCAGTACTTGAGGTGGGGCTGCACCAATGCGGTGCAGAGTTGGACAATCACCTCCCTCGACCAGCTAGCTATGCTGTGCTTGGTTTACCCCAGGACACAGTTGGCCATTTTTGGCTGCCAGGGCACACTGTTCACTCATATTCAACTTGCCATCAACCCAACACCCCAGATCTCTTTCCACAGGGCTGCTCTCCAGCCTCTCGTTCCCCAGTTTGTACATACAACCAGGACTACCCCATCCCCAGGTGGAGAATTTGTCACTTGCTTTTGTTAAATTTCACATGGTTGGTGATTGCCCAGCTCTTTAGTCTATCCAGATCTCTCTGTAAGGCCTCTCTACCCTTGAGGGAGTCCACAGCTGCTCCTAGTTTAGTATCATCAGCAAACTTACTTAATGTATATTTGATTCCTGCATCCAGATCACTTATAAAAACATTAACAAGCACTGGCCCTATAAATTGAGCCCTGGGGAACCCCACAGGTGACTGGCCGCAAGCCTGATGTAACCCCATTTACTATTATAACTCTCTGAGCCCAACCAATCAGCCAATTGCTCACCCAACGTATAATGGACTTGTCTAGCTGTGTGCTGGAGAGTTTATCCAGAAGAATACTGTGAAAGACAGTATCAAAAGCTTTGCTAAAATCCAAACCCACCACATGTACTGGCTTCACTTGGTCAACTAGATGGATGACCTCGTCATAAAACGAAAGTAAGTTAGTTAAACAGGACTTTCCCCTTGTGAACCCGTGCTGGATATGGCCAATGACTGGATTGTCTCTCAAGTGTTTTTCAGTAACTTGTAGAATATCCTTCTCCATAATTTTACCAGGCCCTGAAGTGAGACTGACAGGTCTGTAATTACCAGGGTCTTCCTTCTTACCCTTCTTGAAAATTGGGACAACATTTGCCTGCTTCCATTCAATTGGGACCTCTCCAGAGTCCTATGACCACTGAAAAATAATGGAGAGAGGTCCCACGATGACATCAACCAGCTTTTTTAGTACCCTGGGATGAATCCCATCAGGCTCTATAGATTTATGCACATCCAGCTGGAGCAGCAAGTCTTGAACAAGTTCAGAGTTGGCTGGGAGTTTACCATCCCCCCAGTCACTGTCTTCCAACACAGAGCTCCAGGGGTACCAAGGCCCATTATCAGTGTTAGAGAGAAAAAGATGTTAAACATCTTTGCTTTGTCTATGTCCCTTTTTGTGAGGTGACTTCAAGTAACAGACCAATGTTATATCTGATTGTCCTTTTCCTGTTAACATATTTTAAAATGCCCTTTTTGATTTCCTTCACAGTGCTGGCCAGCTTGAACTCTGAGCTTTGACTGCATGAATTTTCTCCCTATAGTGGTAAACAGCATTTCTGCAGTTCCCTTGTGTCACCTATCCTTGCTTCCAAAGTCCATATAGTTTCCTTTTCCATTTAAGGTCTGGAAGAAGATCCCTGCTCAGCCAAGCTGGCCTTCTGCCCCGCTTACTTGACTTCCAACACTTTGGAATTGCCTGCTGCTGTGCTCTTAAGAGACAGCTCTTAAAAACTGATGAGCATTCCTGGACCCCAATACTTCAAAAGCATATTCCCAGAGAACCTTGCTAACTAGCTCCTTCAGCAGCCCAAAGTCTGCTGTCCCTATATCAAGGGTCGAAGTTTTGCTGGCAGTTATCCTCCTATTGCCAACAATTTGAAACTCAACTACTTTGTGGTCACTGTGACCAAGACAGCCACCAATTACCACTTCGCCCACAAATCCCTCTCTGTTTACAAACAACAAATCCAGGAAGGCTCCTTAGTACCTGCACCTTCAACGTGCTTCTGGAATTTCCTGAACCTGTTTGTGTCCACTCTATGATATTCCCCATTGATGTCTGGGAAGTTCAAATCACCCATAAGGACAAGGGCAGCTGATCTAGAGATATCCCTTAATTCCCTGAGAATGTATTAAAAATCTAGTCAACAAAATAAAACTTTGATACTTTTGGACATTGCAAAACTGCATTTACAAGTAATGTTACTTTGTTAATATTATCACGGACATTGCAGATTATAACAGAATGCTTAGAGTTAACACTGGAAAGATGTTTATGTGGAAGAAGAGGCAGTCTGCCTTTCCTAGGAAAGTTAGATTTAGGTAAGACATAATTTCTACTGAAATCTCTGATCAAACTTTACATTCGAACAGTAATATAGCCATGCTAAATTGGACCAAAGATCTACTTAGTTCATGGTTACAGTGAACTAACTCCTACTCCACCACTGATTTTGCATTATTTATTTACTTTATTTACTGATTCTCCAGTTGTGTCTTTCACAGGTTTCTTTTCTAAAGAGGCTTTTAGGATTTGTTGGGGTTTTTATAAACTGTCATAGCCTGTTCTTGAAAGTGGAAAAAAAAAAAGTCAGAAATTGGTAACAGGTGAAGTGAGTATGAGATAAGGACAATTATAATATCCTTGTAGCTTAGATATTTTCTATTAGCTCCAAATTAATTTTATTCCTCACATGATACAAAAAAAGCAACAACTAGCAATCACAATGGCAGTTGTCTTAATCTTATGTTAATTTTGATGACTGTAAAAATAAACATTTTTCATTTATTTGAGTTCAGAAACTCAGAAGGGTCCTCTTTATCAATTGTTGTCCAAATATCTCTGCCCCAGACCTATTTTGGCTTAAAAAGATCAGTGGTTTCTCATTAATTATTTGACAATCTACATCATACTTGATGTACTACCTTCTATAATTTTGATAATTCAGTATCAGAAAGATACTGAAAAATAATTAATAGGACTTCAGGGGAAAAGGCAAAAGGCAAGGCAAGAGGCATAGCAAGAGGCAAAGCAAGAGACAAAGCAAGGTAGGGCAAGGAACTCTTCAGCTGGAAATACCTGCTAATAGTGTGAAAATGAAAAGTAGAAGTCACACAGTATCTTAAATGTGTATCTTAAAAATTAAAATACCATAACTCTATAAAATAAGCCTGTATCTGTATAACCTTCCTCTCGCTAATTTTGGAAAGAGACTTATGCTTTTACCCTCCCTCTTATGATCATTGCATATCATTAGGAATTAATTACATTTTATCTCTGAAAATAATATATATTAAAATATTTGTATTTCTATTTTCTATTTTCTCATATTATTAATTTAATTTTCAAAAAATTTCTTCTTTTTCAGTGTTTCTAACCAACACTTTATCCACACTACTACTTATTAATTGAAAACTTAAAATAAAAAGCTTTTCCAATTTTTTATTCATGTTTATGCATTAATTTAAAATGTTCCTAATGAGGTCAACAAAAAATAGTCTCCAGGCACTTTAAGCTGGCACTTTCTGGACTCTCAATCATAATTTCCAGGTAATTTACATTTGACCTGTACCTCGAAGTCAGAATGTTAATGCATTTTGCAAGGTGAATTCAAATCTGTCCTTAATTAGGGTGCAAAATAGGAAGAGTTATATTTTGTCTGGAATATAACCTCAGCATTTCTGAATAATGGAATTAATTTGCAGGATCATCAAATATGCATTGGTAAGCACTTCCTCCATTATAGAACAATAATGAACTAGTATTTGAAAAATTTATGTTGCATCATCAACTACTATTTTTCCTTTTATTTTGGAAAGGAAGAGATACATATATATAAATGTGCACGCACATATACTTACATATTACAGAGATGCTAGGAACAAAATAAATATACAGATGGACTGGAATGCTGTTGTTCCAGAACGGTAATTTATATATTGCATACTTAGAGCTCATCCCTCTTTCATGTGCATCCAAAAATCCCAGTACCTGGAAGTGCTACAGAAAGTATTAATGGTTGATTTCCCAAAGAACTGAAAAGAGACTGAATTTCTGTTTTCAGACCTACACAGATTAATTTATTTATTTTTAAGTATTTTACTACATATCCATTGCATTGCTACTAGGCATATTTACCGAAAGATTAAGAGTATAAATTATCATAGCAAATCAACTTCCTAACAACAGATTTGCCTACAATTTGAGTGTATCCTGGGTAATGCAGTTCTTCAAGCTGTTACATTCTGTTTAGCCTTCCTTAACCATTCTGTTTAGGTCTTCTATCCAGTGAATATCATGCCCCTGCAGGATTTACGAACAGCTAAGTCTCCACTTGACTAGATATTTTTTTCACTCTGCACCTTGACCCAGCACAGAACTGAGCTGGTGATCTTTCCCTTCCTTTAAGAAATTTGCCCTGTTACTATTCTTAAATAATTAAAATACCCCACAGTAAGGGATAGTTTTAATTGACATGAATTATTTGTGGGAAAAGACTTTTTTTTCCCAGAAATTTGCTCTAAAATGGATTTATGTATTTTGTAAAGTGAATATTGCTAACTTTTTAGGATTTAAAGGAAACATCTAAACAAGCAAATTAATTAGTTAACCATCATGGTTTTACCCCAGACAGCAGCTAAGCACCACACAGCCACTCAATCATTCCCCTTCCAGTGGGATGGGGGAGAGAATTGGAAGAGTGAAAGTGTAAAAACTCGTGGGTTGAGATAAAGACAGTTTAACAGGTAAAGTAAAAGCCGCGCACACAAGCAAAGCAAAGCAAGGAATTCATTCACCACTTCCCATGGGCAGGCAGGTGTTCAGCCATCTCCAGGAAAGTAGGACTCCATCACACATAACCGTGATGTGGGAAGACAAACACCATCACTTCGAATGCCAGCACCACCCCCCTTCCCCTCTTCCCCAAGCCCCTTATATGCTGAACATGACGTCATATGGTATGGAATATCCCTTTGGTCAGTTTGCGTCACCTGTCCCAGCTGTGTCCCCTCCCAGCTTCTTGTGCACCCCCAGCCATCCCGTTGGCAGGGTGGTGCGAGAAGCAGAAAATGCCTTGGCTCTGTCACTGCTCAACAACAGAAACATCTCTATATAAGAAAAACATCTCTATATTATAAACACTGTTTCCAGCACAAATCCAAAACACAGCCCCATAGTAGCTACTATGAAGAAAATTAACTCACTCTCAGCTGAAACCAGGACATTAACAAATAACAACACAAAGTTCTTCTGGCTTTGCAACCCTGTAAAGCTCAAAATTTTTCTACCTACACATAGGTTGTGTGCTTTCTGACTAACAAGATATGGCTCTGTGGGGCTGCTGCCACATGCAACACAAACGGGAGGAAGTGACCTGATAAGCTACCAGTGGCAACCTGAAAAGATGGGGCACACAGAGGGAAGAAACAGTAGTAAACCTAGGACAGACAGCAAGGGATTGTCCCAGAGTTAAGGGAGTGGAAGGGGGGTGGTGGGGTGGGTGGGTATTATTTTTTAAAAAGTGATTAATCATATCACCGAAATATGAACTTTTTTTTTTTTTTCCTGATTTCTTTTCTTTGAAGTATCTCTCATTTATGTTTCCCCTGTTAGAAACATCCTCTTCCTTCTTCGTATCTGTAGAAGGATGAGAAAGTGTATCCTGGAACAATTATTAAAACTGAAATTTCTGCACTAATACGTTTAAACATGAAAACTTTCACAATAGATAACTAAACCCTTTAAAAGGCCTAAACTAAAGAACTCCAATGCTTTAGGGGTATAGTCTTTAGTAATGCTATAAAGATCTTGAATAACATCTAAAAACCCAAACCTCTGAACTATTACAGTTATCCTTTTGGACAACACTGTATTCTCAACTAATTTTGCCAGTGTAAGTATCACTACTCTGTAGTGATAAAATTTGTAGACATTGATCTTAAAGCTTCAGATGTTGGATCAAAGACTCATTGTATTAACAAATTCTTTGAGGAAAGTTCAGCTTCTGAAAATATGTCTTTTAACGTCTGTATTTTGTTAAATATCTTTACATGAAACACTGGTATTTCATACAGATAGAATTAAGTATTTGTAATAACTAATTCTCAAAGATATTTTTGTTTTCAGTTTCATGTAATTTTGAATAGCTGAAAAAAAGGGAATAATTTCTCTGACAAATTTTTGTCTTTTTTTTCTAAACTGCTGAATACACTAAAGCATAAATTCCAGCTGTTCCTGATACCTTCTAGTTTGGTATGGTAAGAGTTCTTGCAGAAATCATAATCATATCCCTGTTTAGATATCATGTGGGATTCATCCATTAACAGTCTCAAAAATTAAGTTCAGAATTCTGAAGTGGAAAGGACAGTGGAATTGGACAAGGAGCCAAAAGTCTCAAATGAGGAACAAATGATTGGCTTCCTAGTTCTGAGGACTTTCAGGCTGTCCTGGTTTTGGCTGAGTTAATTTTCTTTCTAGTAGCTGGTATAGTGCTGTGTTTTGGATTTAGGATGAGAATAACGTTGATAACACACTGATGGTTTTAGTGGTTGCTAGGTAGTAGTAGTGCCTACACTAAGCCAAGGACTTTACAGCTTCTCACGCCCTGCCAGGTGCACAAGAAGCTGGGAGAGCACAGCCAGGACAGCTGACCCAGGCTGGCCAAAGGGATATTCCCTACCATATAGCATTGTGCTCCATATATAACTGGGGAAGCCAGTCGGGAGGCAGATTTTCTGCTTGGAAACAGATTGGGCATTGTTTGCTGGTTTTTTTGCAGATGGTGATTGATTGCAGTTGTGCATCACTTTATTATTATTATTATTATTATTATTATTATTATTATTATTATTATTATTATTATTATTATTATTATTATTATTATTTTTCCTTCGTTATCCTATGAAACTGTCTTGTTCCAAACCATGAGATTTTTTCCATTCTCCTCCCCATTCACTTGCGGGGGTAGGGGTGAGCAAGCATCTGCATGGTGCTTAGTTACCGGCTGGGATTAAACCACAACACAGGCTCAATTTATATCATACAATCTTATATAGGACTGAATATTAACAGCATGTTAGGTCTCCATATATAACTGAGTGCAAACGCTCAGCACAAGTCACTAATTTTCAATCATGCACATTTCTAAGGCTACTTATCTGCCCAAGGAATGATTACTTCTAAATGAAGTTGAAGCTGTCATGGTTGATTTCATGGATCCCAAAGTTAAATTCTATCTATCTTGCTCATTTATCAAAGATATCATATATTGAAGAGAGGATATTACATACAGAGGGGAAAAATGCTGTTAACTGCTATACAACACAGTGCATCATATGCATGTGTTGTTGTGTGGCTTTGTTGCTCAAAGTATAACCTCACATAGCAAAATACCATAATATTTTTTTTAGTTAATAGTTTGATCCAGAAATAGTAAATCAAATTATTATGGTAACTGAAGCAGTGACAACACTGAAAGGAACTGATCATTTTCCCATCTGTTCATCAGGATATGAATACAAATAAGAGCATCATAGCATGTGGATATTTCTCAGCACAAAGTTATTACTTAGAAATCTAAACAAAACTGCTGTTCTAAAGAATTTTGGTGTGTGTAATCCACTGGTCTTCAATCTTGAACTGAACTGACTAAATATATTTCTATGAATGCATAAACAGCAGATTTGTGGGGAAATTTACTGTAGAAATAAGTATGGACTCTATGTAAGAACAAAGTAAATATCTAGGAACTAATCATGACTTTCTTCCTGATACTGTATGAAATATTAGAGGTTGAACTACTACTTTGTTAACTTCTTTTGTGACTCTCTGATGTTGGAAAATCATAAGTGTTGTAAAGGAGAGGCTGTATGTATGATAGTCTGGAAAATAAAGCTGGCTCCAGAGCATTAAACTTATATAATTCTCAGCTAGTGAACTTCAAGATTACAAGACTGTTGGAACATCCACACCATCACTGCACAGAAATATTGAGCAAAGAATTCAAAAGATACATTGTTTTCTTGACCCACATAGTATGTCAATGAACAGAAGCTGAGCAGAAAAGAGAATTTCATCTTTCATATAAAATACATTTGCAACACCACTTATTGTATATTAGTGTTTTTTTCCCTTGGATCCCGGAGTTAATATAATAAGCCACAGCTACCAAAAATCTCCTGTGGATTGAAAATTGTAATATGTTTATACGCAACACTGTTAAGGCATTTCCTCAAAGGCTGCACTCTGATTGCCATTACTAATTCTATCATTTATCACCACAGAGAGGATAAGTGTTTCATTTGGAAGAGATTGCAATGAATGCTTTTATCTGTACCAGCCCTTCAAGAAATTGAGGAAAGTCTTCCATGCCAGAAGGTTCAAGGCTTGATTTTTGCATCATGTGTTCAGTGTTATTTGGCTGAATATCTATGGTTTTATTGGATCTGAAGGGAGCTAAAGGAACCTAGTTTAAAGACCCAGTGTCTAGTATAGATTAAAACAAATGCCCTCCAAATGTTGAAAAACAATCACAGCTGTACTGTACCCACTCAGATGGACTTTATATAATGTAAAAAATTAGAAATGTCTATTTCAGCTAAGTACCCAATGCAGAGAAATAGACATTCTCAGGTAAGTATTTATCAAACTTCTAAAAACACATTGTAGGATGAAAGAAATTCCCAACTGTAGATACCTACTTCTCACCATTAACAATGAAAAGATCATACAGTGGGTAGCTCAGATCTGGATCTCTAGTGTCTGGATGTCTAAATTAGAGTAGATAATCAATCCTTTCTCAGAGTTACCAAAATTTCTTTTAATTTTCTCAGTTTAATACTGTATGACTACAGCAGTAAAAAAAAGCCAACAGGATGCTGAGTTGCATTAACAAGGGCATCACCAGCAGAGATAAAGAATTCATTATCACACTCTACTCAGAGCTTGTCAGGCCACACCTGGAATACTGTGTTCAGTTTTGGTCCCCACTATACAAAAAACATGCAGCCAGGCTGGAGAGAGTCCAGAGAAGGGCCACCAGGATGATCAAAGGACTGGGAAGCCTGCCATATGAGGAAAGGCTGAGAGAACTGGGTTTGTTCAGCCTTGAGAAGAGAAGGCTTAGGGGAGACCTCATCACCATGTTCCAGTACTTAAAGGGTGGCTACAAAGAAGATGGAGACTCCCTTTTTACCAGGAGTCACATGGAAAAGATGAGGACTAATGGGTGCAAGTTACTCCTGGGGAGATTCCAACTTGACGCAAGAGGACAATTTTTCACAGTGGGAACAATCAGCCCTTGGAATAATCTCCCCAGGGAAGTGGTGGATTCCCCAACATTGGACGCTTTTAAGATTCAGCTGGACGGGGTGCTGGGTCGTCTTGTCTAGATGGAGCTATTGCCAAGAAAGTTTGGACCAGATGATTCTAGAGGTCCCTTACAACCTGTTATTCTACAATTCTACGATGATTTTATGATGACACTGAATTTTCTCTTCATCCCTGCTCTGTAGTCACATGAACATTTCATAATTTTCTGCTTCAAAACTTTAAAAAGTCTCAGTATGGAAAAGAACAGAGATTATTATTATTAAGCAAAGTAAGAACTGGAGAGAATTATACAAAATTATAAGGTAACAATTGTAATTATAAAAAAGGAAAAAAAGAAAAAGGAAATAGCAAATACAAAATGTTCTATTGTGATCTCAAATTCATTACCAGAAGATGTCTTGGATGCTAAAACCTAAGAATGATTCGAACAGGCATTAGAAAAATTCCTGAAAGAAAACCTCACTGAACACAAAGATGAGAAATCAGCTCCACTTCAACAAGTCTTAAAATGCAGGTTGCTTAATATATCAGAAAGATACATCATCTGCAGCATCACTGTTCTAAGAATACCTTCTAAGCTCATAATCTTCAGCTTGAATAGGCTGCTCACTGAACTATGCATTTGTATTGCAACAATGGTAGTCATAATTAACAGGCAGGAATATCCTCTAGGACATGTTGTGGTGGGTTGCACTTGGCTGGCTGCCAGACCCCCACCCAGCTGGTCTCTCACTCCCCCTCCTCAACAAGACAGAGGGAGAAAATAAGATGGAAAAGCTCTTATGTCAAGATGAAGGGTGTTTACTTACCAATTAACATCACAGGCAAAGCAGACTCGACTTGGGGAAAATTAATTTAATTTATTGCCAATTAAAAATGAAGCAGGATGGTAAGAAACAAAGGCAAAACTCAAAAGCACAGATGAGTTATTCTATAGGTAATTAGGAGAAATTTCTGGATCAGTAGCCCTTGTCCTTATGGGAGATTTCAACTTCCCAGACATCAACTGGGAACATCATAGTGCTGTGATGAGCAGGTCTTGGAAACTGGGCAATCACCAATGGCATGACATTTAGCAAGTTACAATGCCAGATTCTGCACCTAGGATGGAGTAATGCTGGGCACAAGTATGAGTTGGGAGGACTGGCTGGAGAGCAGCCCTGCAGAAAGGGACCTGGGTGTGCTGGTTGGCAGCAGCTCAACATGAGCCAGCAGCGTGCCCTGGCAGCCAAGAGGGCAAACCGCACCCTGGGGGGCACCAAACGCAGCATAACCAGCCGGTCAAGAGAGTTGATTGTCCTGCTGTACTCAGCGTTGGTGCGGCCTCACCTGGAGTGCTGCGTGCAGTTCTGGGCCCCACAGTTTAAGAAGGATGTGAAGGTCCTTGAATGTGTCCAGAGGAGGGCAACAGAGCTGGTGACAGGGCTGAAGGCATGTCCTGTGAGGTGTGGCTGAGGACTTTGGGCTTGTCTAGTTTGGGCAAAAGGAGGCTGAGGGGTGACCTCATTGCTCTCTGCAGCATCCTGAGGAGGGGCAGTGGAGAGGGAGGTGCTGAGCTCTTCTCCCTGGTGTCCAGTGCCAGGACACATAAGAATAGTTCAAAGCTGTGCCAGGGGTGGTGTAGACTTGACATGAGGAGGCATTTCTTTACCAGGAGGGTTGTCAAACACTGGAACAGAGTCTTCCCAGAGAAGTGGTCGATGACCCAAGCCTGTTAGCGTTTAAGAGACATTTGGACAATGCCCTTAACAACATGCAGCGTGGGGTCCTCCATGGGCTGCAGGTTGAATCTCTGCTCCCCATCATCCTTCCTCCATGGGCTGCAGGGGGACATCCCGCCTCGCCATGGTCTTCTCCATGAGCTATAGGGGAATCTCTGCTCTGGCACCTGGAGCATCTCCTCCCTCTCCTTTTTCACTGACTTTGGTGTTCACAGGGCTGTTTCTCTCTCTCACAACTGCTGAACAATGGCTTTTACTTTTTCTTAAATATGTTTCCCCTGAGGCACCACCATCTTGGCTGGTGGGGTCAGCTGTTTCCTGTGGTGGGGCCATTGCAGCTGACTGGAACCAGCTGTGTCTGGCACGGGGCAGCCCCTGGCCTCTCCTTGCAGAGGCCACCCCTACATACCCCCACTGCCAAAACCTTAACACCTACACCCAATACACAGGTTTGTAACAGAGCACAAGCAATCTTGTTTCCATTAAATGGAGCATGTAAGAGGTATTTTATTGGCATAACTAACATTGTGACACTTGCATTTGCCTTTTTAAGAATTACTTTTTGGGGCTTGATACCTGAAACACACAGTGATCAATTCAGCAGTCATGGAGGATCTCTCCAGATATCTGCCTAATAACTTCAACATGCATTCAGATGGCTACATGTAGTTGTGAGGCCCTGATAACAAGTGAATGTCGCAAACATCCGTCTTGACGTGGGCAGGGATGGGCTGATGATGACCAGGGAGTGTTGAACAAGAACGGAGCCTGCAGAGGCAGGATAACGTCTTGTGGGACCACTCCTCTATTCCTGAAACACGTAAACAATGACCATCTGTGCCCTGTGCACCATGTGCCTGTGACAGATCACCGCTCGCTTGGTCAGCCCTGAAGGGGGAAACAGTGAAACCCCCCGGACCCCCACAACCCACCGACTCATTTCTAGAACATTTCTGAACATTCCTGAGCACATACTGCGCCTGCTCAGTGATGACAGACCCCTGCCTATGGGGCGGGCACATCAGGTTATAAAATGTGGAAACATAAGTTTTCAGCGCGTGCCCACCACCTGAAGTCTACAACTACGAGCAGAGAACATTGCTGGATCCAAGGGTGGTGATATCTTTTCTCTCTCTCTCTTTCTCTCTCTCTCTCTTTTCTTTCTCTCTTTCTTTTCCTCTCTTATCACTCTCTTTGTAACTTAATTTTCGGCACATTAGGGTAATATCGTCACATGTTTTGCTAAACCCTTACCTTTTGTAGTTCTGCTAAATTTTGAGCCTCTATCTTTTGTAGTTCCACTGAATTTTAAGTAAATTTATGATTGATTTGAACCTCTGAGGTAATTGTCATTACTTCTGATTACCGCATAGAGAATTAAAAAGTTAACCTCATCCCCGAGTGGGACAGGACAGTAGTATGTGTAATAGAAATGTTTACTGTGTGGTGGGTAGAAAATGGTGTGAGCAGCAGAGATTGAAACCCATTTAGTGAATGCACAGTACAGACCACAGTGTATCAACTGAAGAAAATGGTGCTTGAAGTCTGGCTGCCTGTCATTCAAGGCATTGATTCTTCAGAAGAAAGCTTAAATCAATATGGCTAATGAAGAAAGTCCTAAAAACAAAAGGAGAGCTTTCACATTTCTAATGTGTCCTGCATAGAAAGTGGTGTCTGACTGAGCTATGCAAACAAAATGTCTTCTCTTTCTTAAGGAAGCAAAAGTTTGAAAGTGTTCAGGACTGGTGGCATTTGATGTTAACATGTTTATCAATCTCTATATGATTTCATCAGCTGGTGCATTAAAACCAAGGTAAAGAAGATATATTTACTTGTCCCTTGATTTTTGTTTCCCACTTTACTCTGAAAAGAAGCGGCAGTATGGGGCATAGGAATAATTTCTCCCAATGCCAGTTGTCTAATTGGTAACTATTTTAAGCAAGTTATCTAGGTTCTTTCTACAGCCAGTGGAGGGGAAAAAATGTTTTCCAAATTCATCCTGTTATAAGTGTCTGGCTGTCTAAAATATGTAACATGGGCAGCTTTCACAGTGTCTCTTCACGCCTTTATATCTAAGTCCAGGTTCCAAGGACACAACTGGAACATAAATGCACTGTGAAGCTCAGCAGCCTAATTAAAATATGGTACTAAAATCTATGGTACTAAAATCTTGTCTTTTACATTTAGCTACTTTCTTTTAGGCAAAATAGCAATTAATGGCTCTTTAAAGTGTAGTAGTTTTTCTCCCCTTTAAAATATATTTTTCATTTTTATCTATTTCTGCCTGTTAATTCAACAGCCTTAAGCAGTATTCATTAAAAAATTTGCTTTATTTTCTTTTCTACAACATTCATAATCGGTGATATTTCAGGTGGAAGGTCTTTCATCTGGGCAAGTTGTCATACTCTAAGGAAAGTTATACAGCTGATTATGGGTTCATATAAAAGAAAACTAATGACCATCCATAAGTAAATGCATCAATAGAGAGGAATATTAAAACAAAGTCTCTCCTCAGGCAATAATTTTGTAAGCTAAACGTGTGCCTCAGGGCTAGCTGATACAGATTACTTGTACTGTGCTCTTTCAGGCCTGTTTGTAGGGCACAAGTAGGTCTACTAGGAGATTTGGATTCTGCAACAGAATTTTAGGTTTTACAAGATTTGGGCCCAAAATTTTAACTGTGAAAGACAGAAGTTGAATCTCAATTCAGCGTTTTTTTCTCACTGTATCCCAGAATATCCCCAGAACTCTCACCTATATTCAGAGAATTTCTATTCAGCTTCAGAAGTGATTCTCCACAGAGCAAATACAGGTTGAGAGATTCTCCCAGACTGAAGTTGGGGGATGAAAAATAAGTCTAATTTGTATATATACCAGTCTTAAAACTGGGCAGTGGCAGTTTCTTTCCTGCTTTCTGAACAAGCCTTTTGTAAAAGATCTTTGCAGTTTTCCTGAAGAAGCAGAATTTTAACAGAAATTTCATATGATTTTTATCTTGACATGCTTATTAGATATTAGACTAATCAAAGAGAGTTATTAATAGATTAATAGAGTTCTTTTAGTACTTTCAGCAAAGCAAGAAATTACAATGCAGTAGGTGGCATTTTTAAATTTTAAGCAGTACTGAAGTACTACTTTATGTAGAATATTCTAAGAATGCATTTATTTATATGTGGTCACATCTAGCTTTGGAAGTAATATAGAAATGCAAAGTATCTTAAATTGGAATTGCATAGAAAAGATTTTCATATCCTGCAAGACTTAAGAAATTTTAAAAAATGAAATTCCAGTTCCAAAACCCCCATTTTTTTCCCTGAAAGTATATTTCTAATAAAATTTAAGACAATAAAACAATTAATCTAGAAACTCTTCTTAGATCATTTTTGCTTCAAAATCACTTCAAAACCATTGCAAGAAGCATAATTTTCACTAAAAACAAATGTGTGTAATTTCAAAATATTTTTTACTTTTTTAAAATTTTGAAGCCACTTTTAATTAGAAGATTTATAAAAGTGAATTACTTCAGTTCATTTTTTTCCTTTAAAATTCTTATTACAAAATTCCCAGCAGCAATATATTAATGGGAAACATTGACCCAGTGGTTGGGTTTTTTTCCGTATAGTTCATAGCTTTTGCTATAGAATATTCCTCTGATAGTTTAATAAAGTATTATACTATCATAGTATTAAGTCTGAAAAAATAAAATAAAGTTTTATGCTGTCATCTTTTTCTTAAAATTTCTACTCCTTTTGGATGCTCAACCTGAGTTGCATAAACATAGATCTTTAGTAATCCCGAGCACTAACAAATGCAATTAAATTTATTAAAACAAACAAATTGAAACAAAAAAGTTTAAAGAAAAAGCACCCAGAAGATAAGGATAAGATTACTGTTAGTCAACAAACAAAAAAACCCCAACAACAACAACAACAAAAAACCACACAGAAAAGGAAAATACTATTATAAAAACCCTCTCTTTCACATATATTTTCATTTTCAAAACAAAACTTAACACACATCTTTATGCTTTGATTTCCAGAGCATATCTTTCTTTCCAGTTTGTTTCTGATTAGAATTAACTGCAAAATATCAATGAACTTTGTGAAAGTTTCCCAGCAAGGGTCAACTTTTACCCTTCAACATGGACCACATTTTGGTGTCTGAAGTTACAATTTTGAAGCTTCTTGTAGAGACTAAAATGATTACTTACAAAAAAACCTGCAATCTGGGAAAATTCACCCTTAATTCAGTATTGATCTCATCAAGTATTCCTCTTCTTGTCTCACCTCCCTCTATTGTACCTCTCCCAAGGTTCCCAGAGGCAAGATGACAGTGAGAACAAGTATGAGGATTTAGATACCCTAAGAGAGTTTGGGCCAGAGGAAGGCCATAAAACTGACCACAGGGCTGGGACATCTCTCCTATAAAGAAAGGCTTCCAACCTAAACCATTCTCAATTCCATGATTTTATTTTACTAACATTTTGTCTTTGATGTTTCCTACATATCGTTCCTACCTATCATACACAGATCTGTGACATGATATGTGTTCCATTTTCAAGTTCATAAAATATTACTATTAGTGTAGATTTTTCTGGGAAATCTGTAGGATATGTATAAATATATATCTCGATATATATGTGTGTATATGTATATGGGAATATCTGAAATGAGTACTGGAAGTCACATAAATATGTATCAAACCCAGTAAAATATTATTCTAATTAAATAAAAAATTTCAACCTTTTTTTAAACACTGAAAAACAGGGATAATTTAATTTAGTAGAAGATACCTCTGTACTTTTAAATAAAGCTCAGTGCTTTTATTTTGGATGCGTACCAGAGAATGGGACCTGGACTAAGCATCTATTTTAAGGGTAAATTGCATAGTTCTCCAGAACAGGAACTTTAGTATCAAAATTTGAGTTTTTCAGTTTGGGGGGATTGGTTCTTACATACAGTGTAAACAAAAAGATATTCAGGTTTGATTTCTTTTAATCCTAAACAACAGGTCAAGCTGGGAGATTGCACCAGAAATGTGTCTCTATATGATTTTTTTTAGTGTTTCCTGGGTATTAGTTATAGATAGTGGAGCTATAACTGTCAGGACAAGATATGCTAACTGAACTTTTGGACTTAGCAGGTTTTTTGCTCTTAGTCTTCTTCACTAACTGTACTGTTCCTCAAAAAGTTGCAAGGTTTTTTTATAGAGTATTTTTTTATAGAGTATTTAGAGAAATTTAGTATTGCCAATGGAAAGTAATCAAAGGTTGCATGTAAGTTCCCACAAAATCATGTGAGTTTAAATAAATAAATAAAAAACTCTTTTGTTAATAAAGATTTCTGATTTACTAGGGAGAGAGAAAAGGGGTTGTGTTCTGGTTAGTTTATCTGTTCATGTTTAAGAAAAACTGAGATCACAGAATGCTTATACAACTTTCTTTTAAGCCTACAGAATCTTTGTTTTCAAATGTCGAGACGGTATCAATGTCATTGGAAAAGAGGTCACCTACCCGAACCTCCTGCCTGAAGCCAAGACTAAGTCCTATTTGGTAATCAGAACTGGCAAAGATACATGTTACGGATCTTGTCCCTTTTTATATAATCTGTCACGTCTTAAAATTATTTATCTCTATCATCTCCGTAACTCCCCTTCAAGTGGTAGTAAGCTGCTTTTAGATCACCCCTTACATTTGTTTTCACTAGACTAAGCAAGTCCAGTTGCCTCTGCCTTTCAACTTAGGGGGGGCACTTCTTTGAAGCTTTCCTTCAACCCTCTCCCAGGGTGCATACAGAAAGTTATTTCCAGGATGTTGTAAATATCATTAACAACTTTACCACTTTTGTAATTAGTACATATGTATATATATTTATGTATTAGTAGGATGTTGAAACAGCCTAAAGAAAAAAAATCTGTGATCGTAAGCTTAAGAGGTCAGGACAGAGGTATTTCTTAGAAATGTCACATAACAAAACTACTCTTTTAATTAGAGAAAAAAAATAAACAAACACCAAACTGAGGCAGGAGGACTGTTCAAGGAGAAGTTTATTCAATTTAATAAAATATTTAAAATGTACTTGAAGAATAATGTTTAGAGTTAGGCACAAAAGAGAATTGAAATTAGTACTTAGGCATAAGTGGTTAATAATTTAGGCTTAATATTCAGCATGAGTTCAGGGTTTACAGGTTTAATGTAAACCCAAAATATTTAAAATATTGTTCATCATTTTCGGTTTGCACTCATTTTTTAAGATTATTGTCAATATAACAAAGAAAAGCATTACAATTGCCTTTTTTTTGCATCGATTTAAAAATGAATGTTTGAAATATCATTGTAGCAATTAATAATCATTCTGAGACTCACCTTCTATTAATTTGTATTGGAGGCGTAATAAAATCACTGGGCTATTTCCAGGTTTTCATGAAACAAACATAGTCTTCAGAACTGTATGGATCAAATGAAAGATAATTACTTTTATTTAAATTAAAATGGTATTTCAAGACATTTGGGATATGAAAATAGTTTTCCTAATGGACCAAGATGCAGAAATACATTCTTTTGTATTTTTGTCATGTGCAGTGCTGACATCTATTTTAACAGTGTATGCATAATTTACATTAATGATCTGACAAAGTCTGTGAATTTACCTGACTGGCTACCATTTTACTTTTAAGTATGAATTCATGATAAACATTTCAATGTTTCCATGCTAAATTAAAAATTCACTAGTGCAACAATTCTAGTTCATGTCTAATGGAATCAGGGATATTTTAATGATAAAAAAATATGTCAATAAGAAACAATTTTCAGAACTTGTTAATGTTGTGCCCAGAATCTTGAATTCACTATCATCACAGACATGCCTCATAGCTCTTTGCCAGTGATTTTGTAGTTAGTTCAAGTAAACTACAGAGAAGAAAAACTTTTTTTCTTTATCGTTGGCATTTCATAATTAGTTCAGTCTCTAAATATCACAAGCCAGATTCTCATCTCTTCTATCAGTGAAAAACATTTTACAACTATGTGACAGCAGAAAAACACCTTATGCCTTTATTGGTTAAAAAAAAACGTTTTTAAGAAAACTTTGAAAAAACACAAAAATCTTGCAATATATTATGAATGTTATCCTTAAAATGTGGACTCCTATAGGTATTAGAAATGTCAGTCTTTGAAGTATTTCACATGTTTAAAATTTGTAGAAAATGACATTTTTTAGAGATTGATTTTTTATTTTGATAAATGAAAAATGTTTTATTCAAATTTCAGTTTATTACTTGATGCTATCACATATACTCCAAAATAAAATGTAAACTGGAAAAAAAAAGTATCAAAATTAGCAATTAATATTTTATCATTTTTTTAAAAAGACAAATGTTTAAATATAGTCAGAAGAATTGTTAACTAAGTTTTGGCTGAAAAGCCTATATAAAGGACTTTTGACAACAGTAGAATTTTGGCTAGCAATTTTTCCTTTAAAAAAGGTACAGAAATGACTTGGAGTTCCATGTGAAAATGCATCTAAACCCAAAAATGTTCTTTTAGAATTAAAGATGATTATCTCTTTGGCAATGTAATCTTTTCCTCTGTCTCTGAGCACAATAAAGTATCAGTAAATGAAAAAAATTAAGCTCAATTATTCCACTTTTCTGAATTCTCAGCTTTTATCTCCCAACTCACTCCTTGAGTCTGCTCATAATTTCCATTATTTCCTTAACTCCAAACCAGCTTTAGCCTTCATGAATTCATTGCTTTCCTCCTATAGTGAAAAAGATACAGCAAAATTCTTTTCCTTCATGGAAGCTATTGATTTATTCTAGCTGGATAATTGGTCCCAAGAGCCTTGATCAGAAACTGAAACAATTCCTGTGTGTCATTAAGTGTATTAATTTAGCAACTTTGCAGCACAGTTGTAAAAATTTACCTACCTTGGCATATAAGCTACTTGCCCACTCTTTACCTCAATGATTAATGACAATTAAAAAAACCCAACAAAACAACCCTATTGCTACTTCATTTGCCTTAAAAAAAAAAAAAAAAAAAAAAAAAAAAAAAAAAGAAAAAGAAAAGGAAATCACTTCCTCAGGGCAAATGGGCAATTAAAAATCAGTTGGCTCATAATGAGTATACAATAATAACCCACTAAATGCATTAGGACGCTTACTGCAGAACAATGCCACTTTGAGCAGTATACTGTTTAATTTTAGCACTTCCAACTGTTCTTTCACTCTAGCTTTAAAGCAGAATACTGTGATCCAACTTTTTTTGGCATGCTGCTTGCATTAGTATTTTATATGTTCATGGTTTTTTTCCTCACATTCCAATGGTTTTCCTCACATTTTAAGCAGTTTGAATATTGATAAATTTATGCTGGTTTTATAAAATGGGCAATAATACAAGAAAATAAGAAAAATGTAACAAATACTTCTGGCTTTATCTTCTTCAAGAAACTTCAACAATTTTATGGCTTGTCCTTGCTTTTATTCAATTTGCATATCGCATACTAATTGTTTGAATAATAATTGTAGAGCCCATAGTATTGCTAAACAAAGTGGTTTAGAAATTATTACCTAAAGTCTAAAAAATATGAGGTGTCCTAACACACTGTACTACTGAAATTATTGTTGGTTATATGTCTCAAAATATACGATGACAACTCAGGGTGCTGCTTTCATCATGGGGAAGCAACGAGGATCATTTTGAGTGTACTGACCAGAGCTCGTCAAAACATTTTTGACAAATATCTTCTCATTAGAATGTGATGCTCTGTCCAAGATGTATTTATTTTGACATGGATTTTAATGGATACTTTTCTGATGTTCATAGTTCTCTAGGCTCTGCTGCGCTGGCTGTGATGAGAAACAATGTGAGGGGGAAGAGGAAATAAAATTTGGGATATATACTTTGATACATGGTTGCTTTCACAACCATATTAAGACTGTTTTGTTCAGATTCCAGCATTGGATTCCTCCCACTCTCCAACACAGAGCTTTGACAGTGGAAAGTTGTAGTGAAATATGGTTGTTATCATACAGCGAGCTCTGACATGTTGCACTGGTAATTTTGAAAACAGGAGTAGAATATTAGAAATTGCTGAAGCATGTTAGTCATCCACATGTTGAGATGGTCAAGCTGCACAAGGCTGGTTGGTTTGTTTCACCTCTTTCTCATTTCCCAGAAAGGTATATATTTACTTCTGACTCTGCAATGACACCAAGGAAAACCAGATCTGTATCTTCTTATCTGTGATGGGGATTTTTAGAAAACCAGGAAAAAAAGAAAAATAATAAAAAATTAAAATCACAATATGAATTTGTCTTGATAGACGTGTCATGGATCACAGATCTTTTGCTGTGAGGGCTCAGTTTCAGCTGCTCCAGATAGAGCTTTAGCAGTATAGAATAAAGCAAAATGAAGATTGAGCTGAAGAGGCGCAGTAAGATGGAGAAAAGATGTGATGGAGCAAGAATCAAGACTTACTAAAGGCAAGATATGATTCAGTGACATTTTGGCTGGAGTACTGGTGTAAAAAACAAATAAATAAATAGATAAATAAATAATTTAAAAAAACCCACCAAAAAAAAAAAAAAAAAAAAAAACCCACAAAACCCCCACAAAACCAGGAGAAAAGGAGGAGTGTTCCAAGTCTTATGTTTCAGGGCAACAGGATGAGAAGGGTTTTTTTTTCTATGTGCAGTTTAGCTTAGCTTTGGGTTGGAACATTTTTGCAATTTTGTTTTTTTATCTGGAGGATTGGAGGAGAAAAAAAACCTGATGAAAAAACTACAGGCAATGACAGAAAAGGATGCTACAAGCTCAACTTCTAATGCCAACATGAAAAAAGGGACAAGACAACATCCTATTAGCGCTTGTCAAATTCAGACAGTGTGATGGATGATAAGTGAAATATGAATAAACAAATAAAAAAGAATCCTGATAATACCTAATCTTCTTCTGAAGAGAGAAAACAACAGTAGCTTTTGAGTCTTATCAAAGTAGGAACATAGAAAAAATGCTTCTACTATTTCATTTAAAAAGGCTAATCATAGTTATATAAAAATTGAGATAATAAAGAAAACACTTATATCCATGTTTATAGATACATATATATGAACAGATATACATACATAAATTTTGCAGTCTATGCTCAAACAACAAAAAATTGTTTTAATATGTCCTCTTGATGTTGTCTGAAATATAGTAAGTAGTCAACAAAACAAATATAAATTGGGAACTTGGAGATCTGCATGTTGGTTTGAAAGGTCACAGCTTTCATTACAAGTATAAATCTTTCTGCATAGAATGGAGACAGTGAAACTAGACCTTTAAGTACACAATCACTCACCCCACTTGGAATCCAACTGAAACTGCACGTCTGTGCCTGAACAAAATTTTGGTAATAAGCAGTGCAATCTCCACCTGGAGTAATGACGAAGTTTGAAGAAAGCTCAGTGTAGGTTATACTATCTTGAATCAAGAGTACTCCACAATAATCATTGGAGGCAAGCATCTACTTTCAGTAAATGTTGTACAGATGTGGCAGTCCTTCCTATCTGTTAAATGTATACCATTAGGCTTGCTTTCTGCAAGTCTGCAGATATAAAACTGTGAGAAATAATTGATACAACCACTGGTTGTGCTGCCATTCAGAGGGAACTCAACAAGCTGGATATACGAGCACACAGAAACTCTTGAAGTTAAACACAGGGAAACACAAAATCCTGCCCCTGGCCTGAATGGCTGAAAAGCAGCTCTGCTGAGAATGACCTTGGGGTCCTGGTGGACAGCAAATTGAGTATGAGCCAGCAATGCAACCTTGTGGCAAATGTAGTCAACGATCCTGGGCTGCATTAGGAAGATCATTGCCAGCAGGTCAAGGGAGGTAAATTTTCCCATCTCCTCAGCACTGGTGAGGCCACACCTGGAACACTGTGTCCAGTTCTGGGCTCGGCAGTACGAGAGGTGTGGACATACTGGAGTGAGTCCACCACAGGGCTACAAAGATTATTAAGGGACTGGAGCATCTTTCACATGAGGAAAGGCTGAGAGAGCTGGGACTGCTGGATGATTTGCTTCAAAACTGCTTGGACTAAACCTTCTTTCTAATTGGTTTGTCTTGACAGAGTTCCCTAGAGTGGTCCATAAAAGCATGAGATAGTGAGCTATCAACTGAGCAGCAAGAGAAAAAAGAGATCCAGAAATTGAGTTAGCTCTATGGACCTGTATTATTTAACAATGTAGACCTGAAGTCTCTTGAAAACAGAAGAAATATATAAAGCTGGCCAGAGTAATGGTTTTATAACACAAAACTGATGGTTTGGGTATCATGACCTCAGTGTGGCATGAAAACTTGGAGGAGAGTTTTGAAAGTGCAAAGCAGGTTGTGGTAGCATGAGATAACCATGTGGGGAATGGAGGTCATCTGTTACTACTCTAGAGCCCATATGTATTAGTGACTGATTCAAAACACTTGATCTTTAGGTTTATCATCACTTCCTTCACCCTCCTGGAAAGATAGGTTTCCATGCATGTGCTGGTCAATCTGTGCTATGGAATGTGTGGGATACTTCTGTAGGTAGACATTGTCTTACGCAATTAGCCTCAGAAATTCCTTTTAATTTAATCATAAATTCTAATTTGGATCTGGAAAACTTAGAGAAAAACACTTGTATTAAAGGTTTGAGTTTCCTTCTGGGAAAGGAAATGGCAAATAAGTGCATCTTGAGCATTTATTATGTATTAGACCATTATAAGCAAAACACACCCAAAAATAGAAGCCAGAACTGTCCTTTTGCGTGTGAGTGCCTTAGCCAGAACTTTGTGAGTCATTTATAAGGATAAACTAAACTTTCTTTTTAGTTTAAAAGTATTAAATCTTTAAAAAGTCACTGCACTGAAATAGAAAGGTTCCTCTTTCCTGATTTATTTGTGGTCTCAGTTACTCCTGCATTCTTGATTGCTCAGAGGCTGGGTTTGATCAGTACATCCATGTACCTGGAATGATTCTTTTTTAATGATATTTTATTTTCCTGAGATGTGTGGGATGCATCGTTAAAACCTATAAAACTCATCTTGATCCCAAGACAACATTCTAACTATTAATCTCCTACGTATAAAAGATCAGCATCACTACAACCAAAATGCGGTCTGAAAAAAAATTAAATGTATCATGCAGAGGACAACTGGTTTCTCACAAATTCCAGAATATAACAGACCTTATGTGAGACAGAAGTTAATATATCCTTAGACCAAAGTACTTCTAAGCATAGTTATTTAAGCAAGAACTCCCCAAGATACAAGACAGTTGCCTGAAGACTTAGGCAATGCTGGAATCAAGACAGAACCAAGGGACATCTGCATTCCTAAGTCTCCATTTAAATTAACTGCACTGATCTTTTTTTTTTACCACATCACCAAGAGAGTAAAACTAGATGTAATTTTTAAAGAGTTCTATTCACATACAGCCATATATAGGACCACCAGCAATTAACGCTTTTGCATTTATGTATACTGCAGACAATGTAATATGTGGTATTCACATAAAATCAAGAATATTAATTGAGAAGATAAAGCACAAAATATCTGATGCTTACTTTGAATATTTTGTGTTATTTTCTATTGCAATATCTCTTACGGAGTCAGACTGTGAAATGGCTTATGAGACCACGACAGTGTAATGAATTGGCTAAAATCTTATGGCCTCATTTGAGTAAAGCTCCAACTTTGGACACTAGACAAAGTTTTCAAATTTATGAACATGTATCTTGTTATGAATTTTTACAAGGTAATAAATTGCATGATTGGACTGGTTGGACTATTCAAATTCAATCAGACAGAGCTGCTGGAGCCTTTTGTGACTTGATTATAAAAGAAACAAAACAACAAAATAAATTTTGTTTTTCATTTCATATGAGTTATGATAACACTTAAGAAGAAATTTTAAAACTGAACTTTAGAAGAAACTCCACGTGAGATTCTTGAGCAAAACCCACCTTAGCAAAGAGTTCTACTGGCTAGTACACATACCATCTTTCCATGTCATCTTTTAAGTTAAGGAAGAGGTCTTAGGTATATTTTCATAAGACAATTTCTGTTCAAAGATAAAAAATGAAAGGCTGTTCCAACTGCAGTGTTTAAGCTCCCTTTTTCATAGAAATGTTTGCTTTTTGTTATGTGCAAATCTTGTGAAAAGTGCAATTTAATAACAATGGTATCATCAGCTAATAAAGCTCAGGATTATATATTTCTTTTTGTCAGAAAATGACCCAGCTCTCTTAGCGAATTAAATTTGAATGATTTACCAGACACATTTCTTGTCTAATGCAGTAGTATGTATCTTATACGCCTGTAGTTGAGTTTATTTTCTCCTTCAGTTTCTTGATAAAACAGCATCCCTTCTTTCTCCTGTTACTTGTTTTCCAGCTGATATATCTATTATATACATATATAATTTTCACATTTTCTCACTGTTCTCCCTTCTGTTAGCAAATTATTCAGATAAGCTGTGATAACAGTGAATGATTAAACTGATTTGAAGAGGAAATAATATGCAGTTGTGTCTGTCTATGAATGTTTGTGCCTTCCTATTATATTACCTGACACAGCATTGAAAGTAGGAATGATGCCAATAAAAAGTGCATTCTTGATACAATTAGCCTACCAGTTGTATTGCAATATTTGTTAGTTTTCCATAGCTTCTCATCTTTTGCTACAGTAAACAAACAAACAAATGAAATTATTATAGTGGAACAGCACTTTTTGAAGTATCCTGTTGGCTTCTTCCACTGCTTCTCTCCTTTTTAGTTTTACAATAAATTATTTCAAATGACTGTACTTGAAATGACTGCATATTACATGCCTGCTTAGTGGGACTTCTTCATATTACTTTGCAATATGACAATCAGCAGTGAGGAATAAAGCTTCGTAACATCCACATCAATAACTTATGATTTGTCCTCTCTGTGTCTTATCATTGAAGACAAAGGAAAAGTGGAAAGGGTGCACTTGTTTGGTTTGAGGGCTTTATAGGTGTTTTATTCAGCTTTCAGTCATAAATTTTGAGAGTCTGTGATCAAAAGCTTATTAACTTCCTTGGTTTGAGAATACAGAGTTCTTTCATGTGGCCATATTTCCTTTTACCTGTGATTTCTGTTGTATATATGTACTATAAGAATATTATTAAAATTCATACCTAAATGTTTAACTTCTGTAGAAGCTTGACCTCGAAAAGTACTGTTTAAGATCAAGTCTCTTCCTACCAGCTCTTTGTCTTACTGCTTACTGATACTTTCTTCCATTCTCACCTGGCTTTGCTGTCTGTCAATGTGATTGCTCCTGAGATGCATCTATAAAAATCAGCAAAAGTACATTCAATGAGTAGGTCAGAAACTTTGGTGTTTGTCTGCATCTTTTTGTCGGGGTCTCCTCATTCCCATTGTTCAGTGTTTACATAGCTTCTGGAAGAAAGCTTTGTTCCTCTCTAATCACTGTTGAAGTCATTGGATCGTGCTGTTTGTGTTGATCATTTGCTCTAGCAAATTGACTTTAGAATATCCGTTAAAATCCTAGTGCAGGTCATCTTTTATTTTTTTAGATCTCTCAAACTTCATGTGTGTTTGCATATTAGAGAGAAATACAGAGGCCAAAACTTTTCAACAAAGGAAGGCTTACAGCACATAAATCCTTTATATGCTTCTAAATGCAGGGGGGGTGAGAACTTCAAGATCCTATTGTTACGAAAGTGAATTGTGCTTGTCCTGAACCTCTGAAAAGTGTAATGTACATTTTCAAGTACATTTATAAGCATATCGAGAAACCGTTTATTGGCATTTACAACTATCGTAAATTTGATAGCTGAAATTCTATTAAACCAACAGCATTCATTATATGCATAAAAGTGATAGATTCAAGTTTCCAGGTACTGTTCTTCTTGGGTTTTTGTTTTATTTTGTTATTATACTCTTTATACTTATTTTCAGAAGAATATTTTTCTTATAAGGTCATTCTGTTCTGTGTATACTCCCCTGCTGATAATATCTGTTTCCTTACACTATGTCAGAATTGCTGAAACCAACCTCTAACTGCCAGGAATGATAAAAACTCACCCTGGAAAGGGTCAGGAAAGAAATTCTTGACAAAAAAATAACCCCGAATCCTGGTTTTTACTTTCATCCAGAAGTCTCTGAAAAGCAGTAGTATTAGAACAGAGAATGTGGTGAAAGAGAGAAAAAAATGCACTTCTTCAGTTACACATATAGACAGCAGGAGTGGGCTTTATCTGATCCAGCTTCAGCCATTTAAAAGATAAGTTTTAAGTTCTAAGTTGTTATCAAGCTGATTTGACACAGGAACTTCTGGAAGATTTTACTTTTCATGCAATTAGATTAGCTACCCTTTGGAAGCACCCATCTATATCCATAGACTATGAAGGAAATCTACCTTGGACTCTTAAGTCTTCTCTTAGAGAGCTATAGCAAGAGTAAATACTTATACATGAAGAGACCATAAGGAGTATAGCTGCAGTAAAATCCATGGAGCTATCTGATTTTACAGCAGCTATAGAACAATTTGCTTCTTACTTTTCTAACTTCTTCAGGCTTGTTATAATAGCAAACTGAAGCTAAGACAAGTACACTCTGAGATTATAAACTGTAGTTGATAAGTAAGAATGCAAAGATTTCTTGGGAGATATGACTAAAAATATATATATTAATATAAAAATAAGAAAAACACAATTCTTTAGTAGCAAGTCTTCATATGCAAAACTTGTAAATTGTTCACAGGCATCATAGTGAAAAATTTGCATCGTAACTCAAATGAATATGTGAATAAAATAGAGCATATTTGTACCATAACCTTCAGTTTCTTTGGTCTTTCATCCAACTCCCTTCTTCCTGCCCTTTGGATTTCTCTGCAGGCTATATGAGGATTATTTTCAAGTACATAAATATGAGGTATTTCAGATGATAATTTTTTTTGGTATTTTTCAGATGGAAAGTGAAACTTTTAGATTACTTTTTGTACTGGTTTTCATCAGGATGGAGTTAACTTTCTTTATAGCAGACCATATGGTGCTGTGTTTTGGATCTGTGGCTGAAACAGTGTTGATAACACATCGGTGTTTTGATTACTGCTAAAGAGTGCTTGTACAGTAGTCTTCTCTTCCCCCCACTCTGACTCTGTCCCCCTAGTGAATAAGCTGCGGGTGGGCAAGAAGTTGGGAGAGGAACACAGCTGGGACAGCTGACCCAAATTGGCCAAAAAGTGATATTCCGTACCATAAGATGTTAGACTTAGCAATAAAAACTGGAGGCAAAGGAAGAAAGGTGGTTGTCTTCCAAGGTGGCCATTGCTTAGAGACTGTCTAGGCATCAGTTTGCTTGAGGGAGGTGCCGAGTAATTTTTTTTCATCACTTTTTTTTTTTTCCTTCACTTATTAGAATGACTGTATCTTCATGCATGAGTTTTTTGCTTTTGCTCTTCCTTTTCTCTCCCCCATGTTGCTGATGATGAGGGGAGTGAGCTGTGTGAGTACTTAGCTGCTGGCCAGGGTCAACTCTCTGCACTTTCATAATAATAGGTTTCTTCATTCTTAAAAGTGGCTAATAACTCTTAATTAAATCTCTGCTCTTTATGTATTGAGTTCAAAGGCTTTCATTGCTGCCCAAAGAAGGGAACGAATATTGGCACATCAAAATAATTGCAGTTTTTGTAAAGGAAAGGCACAGAAGTAAGGGAAGAAATAAAAAAACCATAATGCTGATTTAGACTATCTAAAGTTTCAATTTTGGCAACAGAAGCATGACAACTTAGGTTTGAGGGACTTTTTTCTTCTTAAAAAAACCAAGATAGAACCAAACTACAAAGACTCTTTAAAACAGAGCAAAGAAAGAGTTTCTGTAACAGTCCCAGTATTTCTTAATGATCGCCTCTTATCTTCCTGAAGAAATGCCTGTGTTGATAATCCTTACTAGTTTGTGTCTCCAAACATCAGCATCTTCATTCTAGGGCATGGTCGAATTTGTACTCTAAATCAATATGTTTCTCCTAAGCAGGCCATATATAAGAAAGGCTTAAACATACTACATTGTCCAAACAAAAGACTACATTGTTTTTACAAATTTTTTCATAGGTAAACAGAGCAAGAGCAAAAGGTAGATTAAGGGTGAGAGGCACTGGACACAGCTTGGAACACCTGAAATTCTAATTAGATGTAAAGAAGAAATTTTTCTACCATAAGGGTGGTAAAATACTTGAAGTGGTTGCCCAGAAAAGTGGTGGGATTTCCTGCCTTGGAGGTGTTCAAGAATTCACTGAAAATGGTTCTGAGAATATGTCTTATTGAACCTTCTTCAAGTAAGGGGGTTGAACTGAAGACCTTGAGAGGTCCCCTCCACCTAAGCCATTCTGTGATTCTGTTCTATAGTTAAAACAGAAGATACAGATCAATTTTTACCATAAAGAACTTTACATCTATCACAGTATTATAATGTACTTTCATGAAATTTATTCAAATTTCTGTCTTTGACATATATTCATTGAGACACCTTGCAGTTTTGGAATTGATTAGAATGATCAGATTCTCCAACTATTACTAAACTGTAGCCGAGAACAGGAGATTAGATATCTGGCAGATTTACTGTGTTAAAGCTTTTCTTAAGTGACTAAGTTTTTAAAATATTTGGGTGTAACCTTAAGAAGCATGACTTAATGCAAGTTAGAGGATTAATAATTCTTTAGTGTCATGTGGTTATTATAACCACATACATAATACTTAGATCCTGACCCTGATTCCATACTGTCCTTAATATGCGGGCTGCTCCTGCTGAAGTCATACACATTTTTGCAGTGTTGAGGTCAGTTTAAAATAAAGGACTTCAGGATATAAACATGAAAGATGCCTGAAGTTAGCTGATCACATTTAGAATTAACAAAGTGATACAACTTCTAAATTCATCTCTTAAATTAAAAGCATCTCCTTGTGTTAGGCTCAGCCATCCAGTAATAGATTTGCCTCCATTCATCTCTGTCAAAGGAGCTACTTTTGCATGCAGACCCTAGACAGTTACCCCCATTTTTCCAACTGTGTTAACATTAGCAATCTAAACATTAGGATCCAGGTAGTTCTTCACCTGTAGCCTTCCCCCGCTGCCCCCCCACCCCCCTCCCCAGGATCCAGCTTTCTTCCAAAGTTATTTTTAGTTTAAACAGCTGTTTAGTCAAAAGCAGAGCAGTGCCAAGCCCAGAACAAGAAGCTGTGCGTAGAGGCAGAAGCTCAGCTGTAGCACCATGCTAAGTTGCCTTCACAACTTCCTAGCTGGAGCTGAGGAGCATCTGGCTAGTGATGGCAGGCTGGCCTGTAACGCTGCATGAGCTTGCTTGTGTCTCTTTGTAAATTGCCGTGTAAACATGGGTAAAGTAAAACAGAGCGTATTGTTGCAGCACCTTGTCTGTCAGACTTAGTCTGTTTGTCAACTTCACTGTTCTGATAAATAAACTGAAGGTTATAAGATACTCACGAAGCTAATAATTGCTTGGTACTACAGTACTTTTCTTCATCTTCTTCAAAATGGCAGCATCTTCAGAGTAAAATTCCTAACCCATAGATTTAGGTTTCTGTATGACTCCATGGAAGGCTATATACAGCCTTAAAACATCCTCTGATTTGAGTTTGGCTTTTGTAATTGCTAGAACTTCAATCTGAATGTTAACAGCAAAGGAATATAAAATAAATTATATTTCCTTTTAGAAGAATACCAATATGTATTTTCTTCATCTGATATGTATGGTATACAATATCTGATAATCTCCATTTATTTTCTAATCAGTCTGCAGTTTTCTTCCATTTTGTGTCTCTCAGATGATGAAGGTAGAACATAGTTTTAAAATATAGCCACTAAATTAATTGTGATTTAGACAATGAAAAGGAATAGGTTTGATGGAGAATACACCAGCTTAACCAAACAATTTTCCACTGATCCTGGTCAGTATAAAAAAGCTGCTGATGTTGATTACATATAATTAGTTTTATGTTTGGAAAATCAAATCCCAGTACAGTGCACCAAAGGTGTAACCAATGAAGAAAGAGAGCAGAATAATATTAAGGTCATATGGAAGTTTTACAAGGAAAAAAAAAAAAAAGCAGGTTGGCCTTATTATATAGCTCTCATTGTTACAAAAGCATAATTATTAATTTAGTCTGATTAAATTAGAACCGTAAGATGAATAATGGCATTAACTGAATGATTAAAGCTAAGTCACTGCAAGCTATTAGAAAATAAAAGAACTATCTGGATTGGAGACATGTCAGCCAATTAAACAAAACCAAAACCAAAATCAACACAAAACCAAAATAGAATTGTTAGGTATTGGTGTGCCTTTGTGGATCAGTGATGGGTTGCCTGCATTACTCTGAGTTACATTCTTTAGTACATAAATTTAAATTAGCATATTGTCAGCAATTCATCTATCTAAAATTGAAACAAATTTGTTAGTCACTGTTTATAAACAATGTTGTCAATGGAGAAGAGTACAGCTCTACCAAAAATAAAGAAAATATCTCTTTGCTTTGAACACTAACAACATAAGACACAAACTCCCTGTTTGCATTCTCAGTTTTTCTGTGATATGTGTGTTTAGTCCTATAAGTCATTCAGGATTCTGGTTCTGATCCAGTAAGTTCTTAAACATATAAATGGTGTGCCAAAATTAGACATTTGGCTGTTTTCTAATATTGTCTATATGTGCTTGACAGAGCAGGAGTGGCTGCAGCTAACAGTTGTACGGTATCTGCAGTCTGCCAGATGATGTGGAGCTCACAGCACAGAGGTGGCAAAGCTTCCCTATCCTAGCCTTATCCTATCCTAGCCCTTCCTGAAAATCAGTGCTTTATGGAGCTTTCATTGTTTCCTGTTTCTGAAATGTACTCTTTAAATTGTTCTTCAACTAAATATTCTACTGTAAGTACCAGCTAATGCAATTAATTGCTTACCACAGATAGTAAAGATTTATATGTTGGCTCAAGCAGGTCACGTAGAAGAAAAGCTTAAACAAACTTCATTTTTTAAGTACCTTATTTCCACAACTTCTGTTGCAGATAGAGACAGAATCATAACACAAAGCAATAGATACATTAGAATAGAAGATGTAGATAATTTTTACTGAGTCTTGACATCTATCACAGTACTAAAATATGCTTCTATGAAATTTATTTGAACTTCTGTCTTAGTCATCAAAAAACCTTTCAGTATTGAAAAGTCATGAGCCAGCATAGTTCTTGAATTCCTACAGATTTGAGAAAGTGTATAAATACTATAAAAACATACCCTACAACTAATAAAGAGTAAATGAAAACTATTATTATGTAGCTGTAAGCTCCTGGTAGTAGTTACAGCATAAATAAATAAATAAACAAACAAACTACAAAGAATAAAACTTTTCTTAGAAGAGAGAGAAGGGAAACATGACTTATATGTATGGTCCTGTCCTCTCCATATTCTAGAAAGAAGAGGAGGCATCTAGAGTATTTGTCAGTTTTTTAGAAAAGTTGTATTTGGGATTATCAGAAAGATCATGATGAAAAGAAGATTTGCCAGACATTTCTCTGCAACTCAGAGAGAAACAGAAAGTAGTGTAGCACTTAGTTATACATTTTCTTTCTCTCTGTATATCATTTTTCATGGAACATTAGTTTTCCTACCTTGGTTTTTATTTAGGTTACTCACCAGGCAGTGCAGAAGTTTATGTTTTTAGCTGAATGTCACGCTAACAGTACACTAAACAGGCTATTTTTTCACACACTCTAATGCTAATATTGCAAATGTTGCCATGTCTCTGTTCCATAATTGTAGTCTTCATGTGTGCATATGGGTGTGTGAGGAAAATGCAATTTTAAAAGTTTTTTTGCTTGCTTGATTCAGTTTTTTTGTCTTTCTGTTTAAGCCATGGTCTCCTAGTGCAGACACAATAATGGCCCATTCCTCCCTTCACTGGAGGTTTAGATCATCCAGTGTGAAATTTATCATTTCTGGAAAATAGATTCATGTCTTTATCATCATGGTAGGGACTTTTAAGAAATAAAAAATACTAATAATCCATTTTATACATCAGGCTAACAACTAAAATAGCTGAAATATACAGTGTAGGACTGCACAGATAAGTGGCCTAGGGTTATTCATGACCTCACACTTACGTGTCTGCTCCTTCATCCAGCCATGTCATCTGTCTGCAGATTGTATGTACATTTAATGTGTGAAAAGACTATGTTTACCCAGCAGACAAATTTTGGTAACACATCTGTGCTGCTATTTTGGAGGAGTTAGCATTAGACCTGCTTCCATATGCCTGTCAAAATTTGGCCCTAAGTACTGCAAGCAGGAATTAACCTTTTAGCTGAGTTCCAGTGGCATCCTGTTTGTAGTAAATACCATATTTTTCTTCAGTATGGGCATATGCTGCAAATAGGAAAAAAACAAACAAACAAATAACCAAACCAAAACCCCAACAACAACAAAACAACAGATAAATATATAGTAGTGCTAGGGGAATTTTCTTTTTTTAATTACTGAATACTATAGCACTTCTGAAGAATTCAATTGTTTATAACAAATCTTTTGCAACATGCCAAATACACGTTCAGTAGAAGTTATGAAACCCACATAAAAACTATTGCCGTGTTGCCAACCACACTATGTATAAGATGAACAGATTATCCTTATTGATATATTGATCTATTGTTCTATTCTATACAACTAGAAACTATTAATTATAAGCACATGATCCACTATATACAAGGTAGAATTTGCCTGCCACTTTTGTTGGCAAAATTTGCCTGTTGATTTTTTTCACTGTTAGCTCTATTCCTTCTCCTTTCCCTGTGAACTGATCTTAGGCCAAAATTGTAGTGACTATTTTCTGATTTTTTTAGCATTAATTTTCTTTGCCTTTGCTTAATTTCTATTTGCACAATGATCTGCAAAGTGAGTATCTTCATAATATATCTAGCAAAGGATCTTCACTGGGTAGAGAACATTTCTGTTCGTTCATACTGCAAACAAAATGTAAGTGATGAAGATCTGATCCTCAAAGCAATGACACACGAATGAGAAGAGTCTAGTCATTCAAGAACAATTTTATTTAGTTAACTAGAATGAGAAAAGTTTAGTCATTCAAGAGTAATTTTATGTAGTTAACCAGATTTGCTGTTGCATTTGTTATGTAAGCAGAGACAGCTAAGAAAAGGAAGTGGAAAACAAAAGACCTTTATTTATACTGCTAAATGAAGGCTTATCAGGAAACAAACACTGATCCACTGATAATTGAGAGATGTTTGGGTTTTTTCTAAATATTTTTAAATTTCATTTTAACATATTTATTGGCCTGGTTTTGTGCGACTTAACATGCTCTGACACAGTGCCCAATCATTGTTCAGGAGTTAAGATGGACTCTTTCCTAAAAGGCAATTTAGGCAGTACTATTCCAGGCTTGGCTCCCTCTGCCTTACATAATCCTCCAACACACTCCCATTGGACTTAGCAGATCAAACAACTCTACATAACCTCCATACTCCAAGTATAAGAAACACATGCACTAACATTAAGTGGTGATGGTGTCCTGGTTTCACAGAGGTGATTGCCATGCAGCTCTGATACTATTCACACACTTTGTAATGGGGGGAGAAAAAATAAAAAAAAGAAAAAAAAATAAATCACACCTCACAGGAAATAACTGTCATGTCTTAATATCACAAAGGCATGACAATGACCCCAGAAGAGATTCAAAATTGTATGTTAGATGCTCTGGACATAATCAGTCTGCAATAGAGAAACTATCCCTGAGTAACTTGGGGGTGCCACTTTGTCTTGAGTACAGGAGGCACTTTATGGGCTGGTTGCATTTAGCTCTGTAGATGCAGACACAGACCTCAAAATTCTGAACCCTGATTTTGAAAAGGGGCTCTACTAGTCAGCAGCCAATGTGCTGTTGGTCAGATGCTGGTGTGTCAGATGCATCTGAGATGCACAGTTGTTTGCACTTCTGCAGAGGGTTACAAATTCCATGCTCTGTGAGTGCCATGTAATACTAGGATAGCATACTTGTAATCTAGAATCACTCAGTGCCTGTGAATATATTGTACGCAGATACTTAAGGCTTCTTAAAATGCCCCCAAGTGCTCACACAAACATCAGCTATTCAGGTATCATAAGAATTACTGCAGTGCTGATTTTAGACTTACATTTGTATAGAGAAACATACAATCATAAGTTCTCTTTAATCTCTTTTCAGTATAAAAACTAGAGGGAGGAATATGAGTTAAAACACTTGATTTTACATCTGGTTTAATCCCTCCTTTTTTTTTTTTTCTTCTACAAACCTTCCTTTCTTTCTCAAAAAAGCAAAATACATGTAAAGACAGAGGTTGATATGAATCTTCTGAATCATAACAGTTCTGAACTCAAATATTATTGAAAAATTCAAAAGCAAATACGTAGATACAAAACTACTTTCAAATCCTTTCCATAGTGTTGAGGTAACTTCACATGAGACCATCTGGATAAAGATTTGCAGATCTGCATTTTAAAAGCAGGTTTACCTTGTGGCAATATTTTACAAGGTTTATATTATCTATGCTAGCATATAACTCGTGAATATGAAATGGCAGTCCTGCTGAAATCAAGGATTAAACTTACATCGAATTCACTGGGAACAAGATTTGACCTTTAATTGACATCCAGTTAAATCTCTTTTACTGGAATAATCACTACAAAACAGAATCAGCACAGTATGTCCAATTACTTTTAACAAGGGCTAAATGGCTTACCTCATCTGTTTAAATGGTAAACTGGTGTTATTTGTAAGGCTACTCAGAGTAACTATCTAGAAAACATTGCAGCTTTCCAGAACAAATGTTCTGGGTTTGTCTTTTTTTCTACAATTTCATCCCCTCTACTTTCCCTAAGGTATTTTAAGTGTGTTACACTTACTCTGAAAAGCAAGTCTTTGACAAGAAATGAATCCAAAATTAAGAGATAAATTACTTCAAAGAAATTTTGAAAACACATACAATGAAGTTAGCCTCATCCCTGCTACCCTAATACATAAGTAAAAACACCTAATCAAGCAAGCTTTCCCTAGCAATGAAACAACCCTGTGTAGCAAGGAAGCATAAAAATTAAATTCTAAAAGCCATGTCAATACTAATAATTTTAAAAGAAACATGAAGATATACATGCCCTTGATTTGGAGGTCAGGATATTTGCTGTGTTAGTGAATGGAAGGTAGCCATACAGGTAATCTTCTAGTGCCCATGAGGCTCATTGGAGATATCTTGGTACAGAAAAGAATGAAATATAAAGAAAAGGTTAAAATATTTTAATAATCATAAGTAACTAAAGGACTTTAAAAACATACTTTATTTTAAACTCAATAGTGAATTTCTAAGACATGACTTTTACTGCCATTTATGAAATAAAAGTGTATGCATGAAGTATGTACACTGATTGTGTTGGTTTTGCGTGGCAAGGTTTTGGTAGCGGGGGGGCTACAGGGGTGGCTTCTGTGAGAAGCTGCTAGAAGCTTCCCCTGTGTCTGACAGAGCCAATGCCAGCCGGCTCCAAGACGGACCCGCCGCTGGCCAAGGCCAAGCCAATCAGCGCCTCTGTGATAACAAGTTTAAGAAAGAGAAAAAAAAACAGTTAGAGAGAGTTTTTGCACCAGAGAGAGGAGTGAGAAGATGTAAGAACATCTGCAGACACCAAGGTCAGTGCAGAAGGAGGGGGAGGAGGTGCTCCAGGCGCCGGAGCAAGATTCCCCTGCAGCCCGTGGTGAAGACCATGGTGAAGCAGGCTGTCCCCCTGCAGCCCATGGCAGGAGGATGAGGGGGTGTAGAGATTCCACCTGCAGCCCGTGGAGGACCCCACGCCGGAGCAGGTGGAGACACCTGAAGGACGCTGTGACCCCGTGGGAAGCCCACGCTTGAGCAGGCTCCTGGCAGGACCTGTGCATCCGTGGAGAGAGGAGCCCACACCAGAGCAGGTTTGCTGACAGGACTTGTGACCCCGTGGGGGACCCACGCTGGAGCAGTTTGCTCCTGAAAGTCTGCACCCCGTGGAGGAGACTCATGTGGGAGCAGGTCATGAAGGACTGTCTCCCGTGAGAGGGACCCCACGCTGGAGCAGGGGAACGATGAGAGGAGTCCTCCCCCTGAGGATGAAGAAGCGGCAGAAACACCGCGTGAGGAACTGACCGTAACCCCCACTCCCTGTCCCCCTGTGCCGCTGAGGGGGGCGGAGGTTGAAGCCGGGAGTGAAGTTGAGCCCGGGAAGATGGGAGGGGTGGGGGGAGGTGTTTTTAAGATTTGGTTTGATTTCTCATTCCTCTACTCTGTTTTGCTTAGTAATAAATAAGATGAATTCCCTCTCTAAGTTCGGTCTGTTTTGCTCGTGATGATAATTAGAGAATGATCTCTCCCTGTCCTTATCTCGACCCTTAAGTTTTTTTTTTTATTGTACCTTTTCTCCCCTGTCTAATGAAAGAGGGGAGTGATAGAGCGGCTCTGGTGGGCACCTGGCCCTCAGCCAGGGTTAACCCACCACACTGATAAATTATGATTATTAGGACTATCATTTAATTAGTTCATTAGTGCTTCTATCAAGATGTTCAAATTAAAAAATTCTTATGTGTTGTGAATAACTGATAAAGATTTTCATAATTTATTGGCTAGATATTGATATACTAAAAAGAAAGAGTCCTCGTGGACTTTTCCTGTCCTATTGGTTTCATACCAGTATAGGAATGAAAAAAGAATTTTTTGCAGGCAACTAGATACCATTTGTTGGGTTTTTTGTTTGTTTGTTGTTGTGTTTTTTTTTTTTAAAAAAAGGTACTGTAGCTTTCATGTGTGATGAAGCTGCTTTTCATTCTGGCTATACTATGGCACATGATACTTTGAGCTTATATGAGGACCTTATCTGGAAATGTCTATCATCCTCAGATGGACATGAAATTAAATTTAATCTATATGTGAATTATTTTAAAATCCATCATAGATTGTTATGCTACCTTATTTTTTTTCTCCCCCCATGTAAACTAGTTTTTCCTATTACTAATAGATTAAGGTGATAATACTTTGGGGCTAATTACCACTCAGTTCTTGATGTATTCCTTCTGTATGTAGCTGGTTTCTTTTTGATATTCAAAACAACAAATTATGTTATTTTTTTCAGTAATTGCTCTCACTCAAATTCGTTATACTGTTCCATGTTGTGAACAGCAGAAGTGTGATCTCTCAGCTAGCAGAGGCCAAGAAACAATAGCTTTATATGACAGCAAATGGCAGTTCCGTTCTGTTTTGGTTTGTTGCTAAAGGCAAACATCACTCTATTTTATTTACTGAGAAACCAGTTGATGTATTGCAATAATCAATTTTTAAAATACTTAGTGTTCTTTGTTTGGTTTTGATGTAAACAAAGTAGGACACTGACAACATTATTGACACTGTCATGGTGTAACCCCAGCCGGCAGCTGAGCACCATGCAGCTGCTCATTCATGCCTCCTGCCCCCAAGGGGATGGGGAGGAGAACGGCAAAAAAAAACAACTCATGGGTTGAGATAAAGACAGTTTAAAAGGATAACAAAAGAAGAAGATGGTGATGGTAATAATATATATATGTATATATGTGTGTATATATATATGTATATATGTATACATGTATATAAAACAAGTGATGCACAAATGCAATTGCTCACCACATGTAGAAAGGGAAAAAAACCCAACCAATGCCCAGCCTGTTTCCAAGTAGCGATCCCCCTCCCAGCTGGCTTCCCCAGTTATACACGGAGCATGACGCTCTGTGGTAGGGAATATCCCTTTGGCCAGCCTGGGTCAGCTGTCCTGGCTGTGCTCTCCCAGCTTCTTGTGCACCCGGCAGGGCATGAGAAACATCAGTGTGTTATAAATATTATTCTCATTCCAAATCCAAAACACAGCACTATGACTACTAGAAACTAACTAACTCTATCTCAGCTGAAACCAGGACAGATGCTTATATTGCATCTTCATCAGAACTGGGCATATTCCACCCATGAAAATACCAAATGAATTAACTATGATCACTGCCATTAGGATTAGCACCACATGAACTCATAATGTCAGAATTTATTTTATTATGTCTCTATTTCATTTTACAATTCCTATCATTATCAACACATTTGATATTCACTTTGTTAATAGTGATCATTACTAATTAATTCAGAGCTATTAATGTGGATGTCATGGAAATTTCCACCAAAATCTCACCATAATTCCTATTTATGAAAACATTTAAACCCTATACTTAGATAATGGTAACTGATGTTATTGATGAGTTGGAGCTAAATAGTTTAGCTACACAGTATCACTTATGTTGTAATCTCTGAAAATTTGTTATTCTTATAGACACTGAAAACTTCAGACTATAACCTTGAAATAGTACAAGAGACTTTTTTCTGCAGTCTCACAGAACTTTCATAAGCTATGCTTTAACACTTGAAAGGACAATTTTTTATCCTTTGATTGTGCTAATCTAATAATTTTCTGATTTTATATGGGACAAAGAGAGAACGGTACATTTTCAATGATACTAGCAATGATAGTCTTCTCTTCAAGTTTGTTCATAATACACTTACATAAAAATAAGTTGAAATTGGTCACAAATTTGAAAATGTATCCAGTTGCAGCAATGGTCTTTTTTCCCCTATTCCCTGATTTCTGTTATTGCCAGTAAGGATTATATTATTCAGTGAAAGCTCAAATAGAATTCTTTGAGTTGGATTTTAATCATATTTTATTCAGCAGGATTTTATTTTGCAAGTAGCTACAGTGGCTACACTGTTAAGATTACTTGGCCTTAAACAAATACAAAACAACCACATTTCAGAAAAAAAAAAAAAAAAAAGAGCCTTTATAAGTAATAATTGCTAAGCTAAATCATAATGCTTCTTTTTTATGGTCATTTGTAGGCCAAATAAATAGATCTTAAATTATTTTTCACAGATTCAACATAAGGTGGCTATGCTATTATCAAAAATAATTTAGAGATTAGTGAAACATGTGTGTTTGAACCTTTTCTGAGATGAAAGAGGCTTGAACCTGTGACTTGCATATCTTGGGCAAGGCTCTTGTGTACTCAGCTATGAATAACAGTAAGCCTACCTCTTCCAAGTAAGGAAAACCTCCAAATCATTCCAGAAATATTTTGGTTTCCAGTACCATGTTTTCGATTGCCCAAGGCATCTCAAATGACATCAGATAATTAAATGGAGACAACTGAATTTTACTTTTGGAGTGGTATTTTTTTGCATAAAAACAGATGTCTAATTTCGGTTTCTATAGGATATCCCGTCTGGTCTCGAGCAGTAGCAAGGGCAGCAATGGGTGTCTCATAAATTCTGTGTCATTCTCATAGCCTGGTGCACTTGTCTCAGATACTTTAGGGCGTCTGCCTCTGTTTAAGTACCTGAATGGAGCTCTAGATTTCCACTGACTAAAATGAAGTTATGAAGTCGAATTTGAACAACTTGCTCTCGTGAAAGACCCACTTGTAAGCTCCTGTACTTAGATACCTACATTCTGGAGCTGAACCCTGCCATAGAGTCAGGATTTAAAATTCATCACATTCTGTTTTTTCCATTGATTTGAGCTGTCTTCTGAAAAATAAGTTATACAACTTCTCACTCAAGGACTGAATAATTTAGATCCCGTTCAGTGTCACTCAGCTCTTCTGAAGCACCATTTATGATTATGGACTCCCTTTTGGCAAGCATGGTAGGTGAGTGAACGAGTATGTGAAATAATCAAGTAGGGTAAAAGCTCTAATCTCAGTGGTTCTTAAATAAATCCCAGGATCCAAACCCACCATGGGTTTAATCTGTCTCATTGTGACAGAAGACAGGCACCTGCCACCCACAGTTCTGTTACAACTCCATGTTCCAAAATGGTCTCCAAACCCTTCATGGCAATGTCACCTTACATCAAATCCACAAGCAATCAGCTGTGAGCCCACATAATTGCATTTGCTTTTTGTAAAGAAAGGGAGGAATAGGATACAGATCTCCTGACTCCCAGATTAATCACTGGGCAAGTTGTAACCTTTGGAATCCTTTTGGTTCAGAGTATTTACAGGTCCTTTCTCTGTCACATAAGGACCAGCTGGAGTAGGCACACCAGACCTTACTATCACAGCTGTCTTGATAAAATATTGATTTAATTGATATTTAATATTGATAAAATTCATTATAATAGGACTTACTGTTTATTTGAAGAACAGCTATTGAATTATTTAATTTTATTTATCATTCTTACTTATTGTAATTTAATTTTTCTCTTCCTCAATGCCATCATTGTCTCTGTATTTGAATCTATACGCTCTACAGCTTCTTTGAAGAAAAAATTGTCTTTCAGTTCCTTAGTCTTGATATGATATTACACTTCTTTTCTTTGAACCATCTATGGGCATAAATGTACTCAGGCAAAGTGAATTCAATTAATGCCTCAACCTGCTTATTAAATATTTTCTTGCCTACATGCTTGTCCAAAACATCGTGTATATATTTCACACATTTCCAATTTTAGTAGAATTGCACTATTATTTGTGGTACCAGTGTGAACTTGTCCTTAAATTTGCCACAGGAGAGCTGCTGTTAAGAGCAAATGGGTTATTCCATTCTATTAGATGAAGTCCTTGTCTTCAGTGATGGAGTCCTTTGTCCTTAGAACCTGCTTTAAAATAATTACAGTATTCTTTGCTGAAAAAAATCTTTATTAGGGATACAAGTAATTTCTGTGTTAGAACCACAGAAAATAGATCTGGAAGCAAATATCTAGTTCTTTCTTGCATCTCACGTATTAATCAAAACTAATTTTAAAGATCTCTAGTTCGAAGGAGGTGTAACCTCCCTATTTGATTCATTGTACACTTTGATATCCTTACTTTTAAAAATGACAAACCATTAACTAGGAGTCCTTTGTTTAAATATTATCTTTGTATAGTAGACATGAAAAGCATTCTTTCTTTCCTTTTTTCAGTCATCTTGACATTTCTGAGTTATGTTATCATGCTTTCTCCCTACTTCTTCTCTATTAAAGTCACCCTGTTCTTTCCAGTTTACTTAATAGATCATATTGTTTTCACAATATGATTAATAACATGATATGATTTATAACAGTGATTTATAACAAAACCAGCTCTAATTTCAGTTCCAAACTTAACAAGCTTAAAATCTGTTTTCCTACTTCATCCATTTCACCCATTTTCTATTTGGATAGATTGGTTTCCAGCTTTCATTAGTACTTCACATCTCAGCCTCTCAAGTTCTCTTAGATTTCAGTCTGTGTTAATGTGTATATTTCTATTATGCCTTCATCTTAGGGAAAAACAACAACAACAAAAAAGACAAAAAACCCCCAACAGTGAATCCCCCAAAAGAAAGTTACCTTTCTTTGTCACTACTCAAATATATCTCATTTATTTAATATGATAAACATTTTGTGACACATGGTGTGACAACTCTTCACGTTTGACAACTCCCTGTTGAACTACAGGGTTTTTATTTTCTTTATAACATTAAGGACAATTTTAGAGAGGAAGTTAAGTTTTCTCTGGAAGGATCAACTCTAGCGATGTCTAGAAACTATTATGTTCACCTGTTCACCTCAAGCTCCCTAAAATATAGAAAGTAAAAAAAAAAAAAGTTTTGATTTTTTTTCTTCACACAAATATCGTGTGGCACAAAATATTCTTTGTGAAAGCAGAGGAACATTTCTATAGCGTTGACAGCAATATTTCTGGCAATAAATATGTTCCATTCATAATCTGAATGTTCAGACAGGTAGTCTGAACAGTTAGCATATAACATATTTCCCCTCATATTTTATGCTCCAATGCTCAACTAAATCTCCAAATTGTCATATTTTCTCACACTGTCAGAATCATTCTGCCTCATTTTCGATTTTACTTTCTACATATTGTCTGCTCTAAGCTACTAAAGCAAACATGCTAGTTCTCATGAGTGTTTCCCTTTTCTCTTGACTTTATGTACAGCAATTTCAGTACCTTTGCAAACAAGGATGATATAGCTATTCTCCTGTCCATAGCAAAGTTCACCACTTCCAAGTTCACCTGTATTCTTATGGAGTCTTGCACACAGTGCAGATTTACAAGCCACTGACAGCAAACAAGCCTGGAATGAGCACTCAGCTTTGAGGAGTCCCTTGTACAATACACTCTAGTATTTTTATCTCATTAATAAAGCTACTGTTGCTAAACAGGTGCATATAGTATTTCAAGTGGGCAAGACAATACACTGTATGTATATTTAGGAATAAATACACATTGACTATATGCGCAGTGACTATACATTGATGAATGATACTAATGATCAGCTGCACCTATATTAAATAGTGGTCACACAGTATCCATGATGCCAAGACATGCACCTGGATTAGCCATCATGTGGATCACTAACTCCTCATAAAATAGCCTCACTGTCTGCCCACTACATATCTTTGGGTTTTTGCTAAAACAAAACCAAGTAAGGATGCCCTGCAATCATTTTTTTCTTTGTAGACCAGCAGCATTAGCTTATAGATTAATATTTTCTCATCTTCACATGTATTCTGACAGTCTGTAATAGCTAAAAGACAGGTTTCATTAACCTTGAAAATTACTCATAATTGTATTTAATTTGTTAGTTAAAAACCCAAAATCAACAAACAAATGAGCACGGGATAAAGAGAATAACTGAAGCTGGTAATGTAAAGCTTTATGACTCACATTTTTTTCTGGAGATACTCTAAATAATTTTATTTTTAAATACCTTTTTTTTCACAAATAGTAAAGTCAGTGTTGCATGTGAACAGAATGGTTAAATGACTTAAACAAAGAGAACATTTCAATCACACATACTCATTTCTAGTGGGGATTAACTTAAAAAGAAATCTTTTCCTGGTCTTATTAATTGTGAATTGGGCCTTTAACTGAGATAAAAGAGTAGGATGCGTGCCATGAAATTGAAACAGCACAGTTAGAAACAAAAAAAAATCTTATCCACTTTTTTCACGTGAAGACATTAGTGGTGGCATTAATTCTTCCTTGCAATTAGTTGCTGGAATAATTTAAAGAAAACAATGATCCACATGAAGGTCATTGTACTATGGGAAACACTCTTTGTTCAAGTAGCTTAAACTTGCATCCTGACTTTCTTGAAATTAAATGGATTGTCAGAGAATAGGCCAGGTACTGTTCCACTCCCATTTCCCATGTAGAGAAAATTAGTAAAGTTCTGATCAACATTAACCTACAGGGAATTATCCCTGTGTAAAATAATTCCTTCAGGGTAACAAAGACAGTTACCTGCCTGCTCCAAATGTAAATAATTTTCAATATTCTAGACCAGGAACACAAGCACAAGAAATGCTAAAACTCAATTGTGCATTATAAAAAAATTCAAAATATTTACATGATGAGTAGGGGAACAGTTTTAAGGTTAGGATAATTCAATCTGAAATTAACAGGAAAAGAATCATAATATTTCAAGTCAGTGTTTGTCATGCATATTTTTACTTAAGTATTGAGCTTCAATGCAGCTATACATTTCAGAATTATTTTTTTTAATAACAATTGGAAAAGCAGACCAACAGAGATTTTTGACTACAGTAAGAAATGTATTCTTGACAAGAGCTAGTTTGTAGTTAAATTTACTATTTCACAGTTGTTTATCAATGTGAGAGATGCGCTAATTCACTTACCTGAATATGAGATTACAACAGGCTTGACACTGCAGCCTTTTTTTGTAATTGTCTAACAGAAAAAACCTTTCAGAAAAGAAAATGTTGAAAGGTTTAGATCATAAGGGTAGATTGAAATAGATTGTGATATTAATCATAATTGATCTCAAAAGCGATTCTTTTCCCATTTTTTTGTATCAAGATAATATAAGGTCTTTCACTGTCTTAAAAACAGAGCCCTTTGGCTCTTGAAATTAGTTATTATATGCCTAAGTATTTACATTGGGTTGAACTTGGCTGGCTGCCAGGTGCCCACCAAGCAGCTCTATCATTCCCTCTCTATCAACAGGACAAGGGGAAAAAAAAAAAAAACAAGAAAAAGCTCATGGATTTGCCTAAGGACAGGGAGATTACTTTTTACCATCATTGACAAAACAGAGTCGACTTCGGAAATTATCACAAACCAAACAGAGTAGGATAATGAGATAAAAGAACAAAACTAAAAACATCTTTGTGTCACCCCTCCCTTCTTCCCAGGCTGTTTCCCTCCAAACTCTTCTATCTCCTACCCCTGCACAGCTCAGGGGGATGGGGAATGGGGATTACAGTCAACTCATAAAGCTGTGCCTCCCACTCCTTCCTCCTTACGCCGTTTCCCTGCTCCAACATGGGGTCCCTCCTATGTGAGACAGTGCTTCATGAGCTTCTACAACACAGGTCCTTCCCAAGAGCTGCAACTCTTCCCAAACTGCTCCAGCATAGGTCCTTTCCACAGGGTGCTGTCCTTCAGGAACAGACTGCTCCAGTGTGAGTCCCCCACAAGGTTACAGGTCCTGCCAGGAACCTTCTGCAGCATAGGCTTTCCCTGGATAGCTGCTCCACTATGAACCTCTATTAGATGCAGGAGGACAATCGGCTTCACTATGGTCTTTTCACCATGGGGTGCAGGGTAATCTCTGCTCTGGTGCCTGGAGCACCTTGTCCCCTTCCTTCTTCAGTGACCTTGGTGTCTGCAGAGTTGTTTCTCTCACATATTCTCATTCCTCTCTCTCAGTTGTTCTACAGCAGTTTTTCCCCCTTCTTAACCACGTTATCCCAGAGGCACTACCACCATCTGTGATGGGCTCAACTTTGGCCAGAAGTGGGTCTGTCTTGGAGCTGGCTGGAACTAGCTCTGTCCAACATGGGGGCAGCTTCTGGTATCTTCTTGTAGCCTCCTGGTGACCAAAACCTTGCCACGCAGAGCCAAAACAATATCACATATGTTATTGGATTCTTAGGGAGTGGCTTCCTGTTAGTGATATTGAAATATTGCCTGGGCTGAAATCCATAAAATCAGAGAAAAAAAAAGGTGATAGTAATGTCTAATGAGGTGTTACATTGGACAGTGAGGTTATTCCCTCTGCACTCCTCCTCTTTTCTTATGATTAACCATATATTAGTGGTTAATTATCATCCTTAAAATTAATTTTTTTTACTTTGTTAAATAAAATAATAATTGTGGTGACATCAATCACTGCTTTCTAAAATCATTAAAAGCTTGTCCAATAAATAACTATTCACCTCAGAAACACAGATTTCTTATAGAATCTTAAAGGAGAAATGGTATTTTTAATATTAGGCAGAGAGAACTTAGTCTTAAAAAAGAAATCAAATTCAAAATAGAATACAGTATTTTCTTTTCTCTCTGCACTTTGTAGGTTACAACACTTGTTTTCCTATATCTTTGTACTGTGAGATGATTTTCTTAACACTGCAGATGTTAATCATGCATCTCTTTTCTGGTTCCAATGCAGACATGGTGAATCACATCAAAACCACTAACACAAAGACTCAGTCAAGTGGCTACAATAAATCATCTTCAAAGACCTGTTTGCCAGTTTTGTTCTTCAGTTGTCATTAGGTCTACTGAAGCTTTAAGTACAATCTTCTGCAAGTGTAAATTGGGTTTTGTTGAGATTTCTCTTGTGAAGGTGTACAAGATCAGATTTTCTGGAAATCTTAAACTGTGGTATAGCTAAATTGACTGTTTTTGAAGATGGATAGAAATCATAGCCTTCATGCACTGATTAACTTCTCTTTTGCCTAGATACAGAATATGACTGAAAATTCTAATTCCCTCAGTTTCTGTACTTTCATCATTAGATAAGAATGTAAAATGGAATCTTTTGAGTCTTCTGTGTTAAGAGCTTAACAGTGTTATGAAGTGATGAATGTACTGCATTTTTTTCATGAACAAATTGATAATGTAATTCTTATGGAGAAGTTTAAGCAATCTCTTGGAGTACAAGACATTCAGTGTACAGTGATTCTCACTATGAACCAAACACATATGAAAGGCATACCCATATTATGGCTATGACAATCCAATAATTTTTGTGAACATAATTGGATTTTCAGTCAGTCCATTGCTTTCAACTGTGAGAAGAGCTGGAAAGTGCAGTGATAGTGACATGTCACTTGTTAGACTAAGTAAAAAAAGAGTGTGATAAAAGAGGGACTTGCTGCATATTTGTTTGTTTTTCCTGTCTTCAAGAAAATTAGAGAAAAACCCACATAAACTCCCTGTTCAGGTATATTTATGTAAGATGTTTAAATTCATTGGAACAAAATCTCTGGGATATTTATTGCAGACAGAGAGTGGTGATTTTGACAAATATACTACATGTTTTTCTCCATGTACTAGTTTCTCAGATTTGTTCTAGATGAAGACAAAGTCTAGATGTAGTCAAAGTCTGACTCATTGAAGATGAACGTATTAATATTTTTGGTTATTTATGGTGTCCTTTAAGAATTTTTTTATGAGGAAAGCTTGCTTAGCCTATACACATTATAATTCTCTTCTTCACTCATTATAGCAAGTAGAATCACTAAAAAAGAAATATGTAAGAAAAAAGGAAAGAGTAAAAAAAAAAAACATACTATGTAGTATGTTCAGGAAAAAAAAAGTATTATCTTTAATTACTTGATGGCGCTTTGTAGTTTTCCAACAATGTATAGAAAACATTCTGGATTATACCCATATTATTGCATCAAGTAATCTGACTTAGATTTTTGTGATAAAGAAAACCTGCTACTCTTTTGCAAGAAATAGCAATTGAAATACTTTTCAATTCAGGAATCCTATCTGTTTATGAAACTGGAAGAACTTCAAATGAGAAAAAAAATCTTTTTGCTTTTTTCTACTCTGAGAAATTAGGTCATTAATTATATTCACTTTGGAGAACACAAGTTTTGGTCATCATATATACTTGAAAAACTTCTTTGTAACTCCATGCTTTTTCAAAACAAAGTTTAGTTTTCAGTTACTTTGCAAATATCTGAGAGGCAAAGACAAATGTCTAGGTCATAGTTGTTAGAAATTTCTAAGTCGTTATTTTTCTCTGATGAGAATAATCAATTAATTTCTGACAGCTATGGAAAAACATAGGAGAACCTGTAATGACTCAAACACTTAAAAAGGGAAATTAACTAACGTAATCCCCATATAGATATATCCTGTTCCATGATAGTTTCAATAAATGTGTATTTGTCAAATTTTTCGTTGTTAATAGCCAACACATTTTCTCATATCTATGAAATAGTTATTACAAACCAGAATCTCAGTAAATCTATTCATTTATTCAGCGAATGATGAGTGTATATCATACATTTGTACAGGGGTGCAAATGGATACATAATAATATTCATAAACACATTGTGTAAACTGTTTATAGTCATAGCATTACAGCCACCAAATCAGTAAGAACTGAGATAATTGTATTATTATTATTTTTTTTTTATATATATTTCATCAGTTATGCATTGAATCGACCAAAACTAATTTCAAATGGCTGGTCTGAGAAACACTTTGTGTACCATTCTCAGGGCTTTACAGTCATCAAGTAGCTGCTTTTCCATTGCTGTCCTTTCTACCTTTAATTCTAACACAAACTAGAAATTGTGAAAAGATGAAGTTTAAAAGAAGAAAAATGGCTGATTTAACACCAGGCTTTGGAATTGCAAACACTAGTAGAAATAGCTTTTGTGTCACTTAGTAGATCATTTTCATTAGAAAGTAAACAACAGCAGCTGGTTCACCTACTAGTTCCTCCAGGCGTCTTTCCATCTTTTTTCAAATGACATGGAGAGATCTGCATGATTTAAAAAATAAATAAATATTTTTTTTAAAAAAGAATAGTGTAATGTACAAACATACACATTTCTATTAGGGTAATTTTGGCTGGTTCAGCAGGAGCTATGCCTGATCTCTGTCAAAGGTATCTTGCATTTCATTTGGGTCATCAGTATGTGCTAGTGTATTGATTAATGTCTTCAGTCATTTCCTTGGTTTGCCAATTCTGTTTGATATCTAATTCAAAATTGATTACTGAATGTGAAACTAATACTTGGCACCTCTCCTTGTCTTTTTCTGACAAATTGCTTAGACCCATAACTGAAGATCTACTTGGAGACATACCAAGAAGGACCATTTTCTATTTTGCAATCTGAATTTTTTTCACTTTAAAACTGTACATAATAAGATATTGAGAATGGTTTTTATGTAAATGCTGTAATGGGACGGCATCAATCAAATCTTAGTCTCGCCCTTCCAATCCCATACACTTTCAATAGACCTGGAACTAAACATCCAGTAATAAAGTATTGTGACTAAGATTTTTTAAATTATTTTTCTCTGTGCTTGTCCTGTCGAACTTCCACAGGGGTAGATAAGGAACTTCCCTAGGAAAGATGTCTTACCTAGATAAAGATTATATATTCACTTTTAGGATTAGCCCACTTCTCTCCATTTAGAAAACACAATTTCAAAACTGATAATCTTCCTTTGTAAGTGAGATGAACTAATCAAAATCATTATAAATTACACATAGGTCAGAAAACTTTTACTGTGGTAACCTTCAGCTCGTGAAGAATTCAGACTCTACAAAAATCTTTATGAAAGTACTCAGCACTTTTTAAAATTAACCTACAATAAGAGAAAGGAGAAGAAAAAAAAAAAGGATTCCTATATTTCTCTAGTGAGAATCAAAATAATCTCCCAAATTAAAAACAATTTCAGATGTCTGCAAGAATGTAGGTCATCAACAAGTCTGAGAAAAAGAAAATCATTAAATTCTAAAGAAATGCTGAATCATATTTATTTTTTCTGTCACAGAGACCTGAACCTTTCAAATCTCACAGGAGGACTCAGCGTAATCTGGGATGATATGGTGGTCCGGTAAAATGTTTTTTCCTGAGTTCTGATAATGGGTTCTAAATTCAATGACAGGATTAGAAAAGAGATAGATAAGGGCTCAGATATGATTGCTAATGATATAAACCATAATTTTAAAAAATAATCAGTTGGGAATTTTTTTTTTTTTTGTAATCCCATTTTAGAAATACTTCCTATCTTTTCAATCTTTTTTCAGGTTTTATCTGGAAAATTGCATACACTAATTTAATGAACTAGCCAGTTTTATTGCTTGATTTTCCTTTGTAAGTTGTCTTGGATATTCATTTAGTTATTCTTTATTTGCTGTACCACCTAATAGCGGTTAGTGTTTGTTTATTCTTCCACTTGGGTTTATTTGGTTTTAATTTGTTAAATTACTTTCTTAGATTTTTTTATACTATTTTGGCTTGCTTTTGCTTCCAGCAGCCTTAATTGAAATGCTGTGTCTAGTATTTGCATGCTTAAAGAAATTTCATTTCCAAAAACAATTTTGCATTTAAGATTATAAAAATTTGAAAAATCATATTTGCTTTCACAATGAAAAGTGTGTAATTAATCTTATCTGATATCAGTAAATAACTCATTAGCAGAATATTAATAGGACATTAAACAAATAGAATATATACTTAGTGATGCCTCTTTCTCTTCACTACATTGTTCCTTGCCTTTTTCTCTATATGCTAGTCAATATGTTGTTCTCATTTTCAGTGCTGCAGCCATTTCAAAAGAAAATCAGAACCCAGGGACCTCTAATACTCCCAGTGTAATCTTAAAACTTCAAGCTTTCAGACAACATGAATCATTCAAATCCATTAACCATTATCACCTCCAGTCTGGAGCAAGGAGGATCAAGGTCAGTAACATTTTAAAAATACCAGACACGCACAAGTCCATGATTGGCCAAATTGGCAGCCTTCTATGATGAAATGACTAGCTCAGTGGATGAAGCAGTAAGCAGTAGATGCTGCTGATCCTGACTTTAACAATGCTTTTGACATTATGCTCAACCATTTAATGGTATGTCCCAAAGTGTGAAAGGAGGAAGTTTTTGCAAAGGATCACCTGGCACCTTCTGTGGGACAAGTGCAGTGCGCACAGTGAATCATGGCCCTCTCCACCCAAACTGCACTAGACTGAAGATTTTAGGCATGTAAATGAGGATATGGATTACATAGCGCAGGATATATGGTGAGGAAACGTGTAGTATCTCAGGATGTAAACCCTGCTAGGATGGTACTGAAAAACCATCCAGAGTGGATGGAACCCAGTTTGATTCACTCTCACCTGTACTGTTTTTTTCCTTGAAGTCTTTCCCCAGAACCACACCATTCTGTGTTGTTCTGGAGGAACTTTGCTGGTTCTTACCACAAGAGAGTCTGGAAACAAACTAATGGTTATGTGATGTTGATAATCCTGGAAGAGAGCTGAGTTAGATCACTGTCGTGGTTTAACTCCAGTTGGTAACTAAGCACCACGCAGCTGCTCACTCACCCCCACCCACTCACCGCCCTCTGCAAGGGATTGAATGGAAATAAAACCTCATGGTTTGAGAAAAGAACAGTTTAATAGGATAACAAAAGATTATGATAATTAATAATTAATAATTAATAATACTATAAGCCAAGTGATGCACAAATGCAATTGCTCACCACATGCAGAAAAAACTCCAATGCTGTCTGTTTCCAAGCCACGATCCCACCTCCCGGCTAGCTTCCCCAGTTCTATCTGGAGCATGACGCTCTATGGTAGGGAATGTGCACCCGGCAGGGCGTGAGAAGCTGAAAAGTCCTTGACTTAGTGTAGACACTACAGCTACCTAGCAACAACTAAAAAATCAGTGTGTTATCAACATTATTCTCTTCCTAAATCCAAAACACAGCACTGTACTGGCTACTAGAAAGAAAAATTAACTCTATCTCAGATGAAATCAAGATGAAATTCACTAAGATAGATAGGAGAAAGTGACTACACCGTAAGTTTTTGATTCATCTGACTTTTTAGAAGTGAAATTCAGCCACTCCTCCCAGTTTATTGTCATCTGCAAACTAGCTGAGGGTCATCATCCAGATCATTAATAAAGATGATTCACGTAGTTTTATACAGTGATCAGATCCTCCTCCTTGAAGCCTTCTCTTCTCTTCTTTTGGTTAAACAGTACCAACACTCTCAGCCTTCCCTTAATCATCTTCGTGACACCAGGTGTAGCCTCACCAATGCTGAGCAGAGGGCCTCATAGGCCAAATTAGTGTGCTAGTAGCTTGGATTTGAAAGTAAAATGATAACAATGAGCCAAGTCTTGTCTGCTGAAATTGTTACTAATGAAACCAAAATTCACATGAATCTCAAGCAGCAATTCAAGCACTATCTACAGTTAAAGTCAAGTTACCTTGCTAAGTACAGCCACTTGGACTTTTAAGTCTTACAGGCACCATACTGTACATGTCCAGGTATTCCCTGATGGGCCAGTTTCAAGACAAATGTGCTCGTTTTCCTTTGAGAGGTTGACCATGACTCCACTTTAGACACATAGGTTGTCCTGAGCACTGATGGCCTTGGATTCAGCAATATGGGAGTAGCAGAAAATTTTTCCATTTGTGGTCATTTGAACTGACTCCAGACCTTTGTCTGTCTGAATTAATGAATCTTCCATTTCTTGTTCTATGGTAACCCACCTTCAATAACTGACATAAAGTCAACTCTTTAAATCAGGAATTCAGAATATTTTAGGGCATGGGTGGTAACACAACTAAAATAGGAGTAAAAGCCTTCTCAACTGAATGAGAGAAGGATAGAAAGCAGCATTGTTTTTTTTTACCAAAGACTGAATTTGTATATAGGAAAACAAAAGTGAAAAAACTTATTTATATTTGCTAATATATGATCTAATAATGATTGATTTAAATGGAACTAGAGTAAGACCATACAAAATGTTTTGTAGAACCATTGAAGGAAAGTTGACATATCATCTTTGATACTACTTTTTCTGTCATATTATAGAATGACAAAGTACTTTAAATATCACCCAAGAAATACCTAATTATAGAGGATACTGCTATTCTTGTAAAATCACACGCACACAAAACCATACCTGAAAATGAAATGGAATTGTCTGAACCAGTTAGAGTCCTTGGATACTATATAGCTTTTGACCTATAATTATGCAGTTATTCAATTTTCTGAAGTCTCTGACGGTCATGGAAAATTATGTTATTTCTCTAGATATTTTATCTCTCCTTTGGAATATAGAGGAAGACAAGTTTCTGTTAGAAAATTCTACAGGTCTCTAAGTAAATTATAGAAGAAATGTTATTTATGAAGTAGTAAAATGCCTCATCTCTTTGATTTTGTACCTAAATTAAAATATAATTTTAACTCTTATAAAACTTAGACTTATCTTTTAGTTGGTTTCTATTTTGTGGTTTAGAATTGGTATGAAAATCTTGACATACTGAGTGATAATATTTGCCAACCAAAATGACAGAATCTGCATAATCATTACAGTTATTGCTTGTCAATTGTACTAAAGACATGCAAACTTCTCTATTCAGATTAATCTCTTCTAATTGGCTGTGGTGGTTTGACTCCAGCCAGAAGCCAAGCTCCCACCCAGGTGCTTGCTCACCCCTCAGCAGAATGATGGAGAAAATAGGAGGAGGAAAAGCTGAAAGCTTATCAGTTGAGATAAAGCAAGTATAATAATTGAAGCAAAGCTGTATGTGCAAGCAAAGCAAAAAGAGGAATTCATTTGCTATTTCCCATCGGCAGGCAGATGTTTAGCTACTTGAAAGCAGTGTCTCAGCACACATAACAGTTACTCGGGAAGACAAATGCCATAACCACAAATATCCCCCTTCCTCCTCCTTTGTCTGAGTTTTTATTGCAGAGGATGATGTCATATGGTATGGAATATCCCTTTGGTCAGCTTCAGTCAACTGGCTGTGTCCCCTCCCAACTTCTTGTGCACCTCCAGCCTACTTGCTGAGGAGAAGCACATGGGAAGAAAGAGAAAACCCCCGTGCTGTGCAAGCACTGTTCAGTGGTAGCAAAAACACTGGTGTCTTATCCAACACTGTTACTGTTTTGATTACAAATACAACAATATACTAGTTTAATCCAACATCTACATTAGTACAGACATACTGTATTTGGATAACTCACACTTCAGAGCATGTTTATGGTTGATTAAGAAAAAAAAAAAAAGTCAAATACATTCCAGGCATTGAAAGGAATATTTTGATTAGCAAGACAACTTAATTAATTATGAAACTGAAGGCTATGACTCTTTATTTTCTTCAGGAACACACCACTTGCTCTTTTTTTTCCACAGATCTCCATCTCTTCAGGAACTTTTCTTGTAACATTCATGCCTTGATCATCACAGGGACCCTATGTGGTACAAGCATCACAGCAAAAGCTACCGGTTGAGAAACAGCTGTCATAGTTTAGACAACACTGTTAGTGGTTGAGTTGTTCATCTTTTAAAGAACAGTCTCTATTGCAAAACTGGTATTGTGCCAACACTAATCAGCTTAAACAAAATGTATGTGTCCAGTATTAAATTTGAAAATATCTAAGAAACAGTAAAGTACCTAAGAAACAGAAAATAAACAGTTCAGAGTAGAAAATAAAAGCCATTAACAGAACAGTATGCATTAATAAATACATTAATGACTGGTTATTTGCAAAGCTGAGATGGGAAATAATTTTTAAGGAAACAAAACTCCTGATAGAGCCATAAACTGCATTTTTCTGTATAATAAACACTTAGCATCAAGTTAAGAGAGGGATATGACTTGAAATGAAAGACATTCAGGACTCAGGAAACTCCCCAAATATTATTTTTTCAAGCCTAGACTCTAGTGTCTAATAGAACATTACAGACTTAAAAGTAAAAGGTACTGAAATACTAAGAATGATTCCTACAGTTAAGCATATGTTAAGACTGCATTTATAATTATTTCACTTGTAATCTTTTGCTTCCCACTGTTAGCTAATTGTTGACCTTCCCTCTGGTTAAATTACCCTTTTTACTTTCTCATTAAGACTGTCTGGCTTTGGACAATAAGATGCATCTGGATGAAACTAACATAGAAAAGCATTGACTCCCAGCTATGATCAAAATCAAGTCCTGTTTTTGAGGAATATTAGAGGATGCATCTCAGGATGAATTTGGAAAATCCCAGGTCTGGAATCTGTTTCATGCCAGGGTGAAAAGATGGTGACCATGAATCTCCTTTTTTTGTAAGGAACTTCCCTCGTTTCCTTAATTTGTCTCATAAATAAAGTGTAAACTGAATGAATTTATCAGCCCTTTATGGAGCAGCATAATTTGAACAATGGATTATAGAGTAGCATAAGTTGATTCAATCTTTTTTTGAGTAAAGAATTCAGGTGATGAAATGTATTTTCTAATAAAAACTATAAATTCCAAAAAGTAAAGAGTCAAATAAAAAAGGGTTTTTTTTCCTTTTTTTCCTTATGTCATCTAGAATGGCAAAAGATCATAAAAAAGGGGTTTTAAAATATTATACGGGGTAGAAAAAATACATTGGATGATCAGAACTCAGGATGTGGTACTCAAAACTATTTGCAAGATTAGAACTTCAAAGTTTTCATGAAAACTCCTCAATGTAACTTGCTTAGGTTTACACAGAAGGCAAGAATAGGAAAAAGAAATTTGGCCCAGTCTACTCAGTTCCTAAACACTGAGTTACCCTTCAGTATCCCATCAATATGTACATGTAAATCAATGTCAGTTAGTTGCACCATTAGCAGATATTTTGAATTTGGCTCACTGAGTTGGGTTACTAAAACATATGGCTAGAAATATTTTCATCTGCTTTACTCCCATATGCCACTGATTTCTTCAGTGTCTATAACCATGTCACATAGCTTCCGGGTATGCTGATATTTCCATCTTTGCTAAAATTTTATCCATGTGTCTAGTGGCATTGCACACAAAAGTAAAAATGTGTCTCCCAGAAACACCCATTCTAGCTTGCTGTACTGCAAAAACATATTGAATAATCACAACAGAAGCACTTCATGAGTGTTATGACAATGAATTAATTATAGTTCATAGAGCAGTTTTTTTCTTTGAAGTGATTATTACTCTTATCTGCTCTTACTTAACAACTCCCTAAGAAACAGGCAATTATTTCAGTTAAAACTCAAGGTAAAATCTTACTTGAAATTATTATAATTTGTGAGTTTTTATTAGTAAATACCAATACAAATTTTACAGTATATAACATTTCAGAAAGCAATCAAACTGCAAATGCAACTCAGAGTTTGGTGTCTGCTAATATTCTTGTATTAGTATGACAAGACTTTAAAAATATTATATCCATGTTTTACATGAATTTAACAATATAAACTATTTACACAAGGGAATGAATAAACATTTACTTATCTCTGGTTCAGACAAGATAAAGGAGCAGAGCAATTAATGAACTGCTTTATCCTACTACTTAAGAATACACTGCATTTTGCAGAGGAAGAGGAATCCTGTTGTCGTAATAAAAGCCCTGTAGTATGTCTTAAGACACAAAGATATAACCTGGAAGAATAAATTTAGGATTGAAACAAGAAAACAGTTTCTAGCAATTTCTGCAGTGAGATTCTAAAATACCCTTTAAATTGGGTAGTGACAAGTACTGGACTTCAGTAAACCTATGAAAGGGATTGTTAACATGATAAGAGCAGAGGACTGGGACTCTGAGTTCTGTTCTTATATGGGTGATGCTCCTGTTTCAAATATATTCCTGCAGTAACTTTGAGAATTGTCTAACCATCATGTATCTTAGTTTTTCTATAATAAAAAAAGGACAATTATCCCTGTTCCCATGCAGAAATGAACATTTCCTTGTTAGTTTTAGAGCTAATGAGAAGACGAGAATCGGACAAATCAATGTAATATTAGAACATCTCAGTGTTTCAATGACAATTAAAAAAAGAAAAGTTTAAAGTTTGTTCTGCGAATAGGATTAGTTCCTGACTTCCCCCTTCAGAATATGTCATCTAGCAAATTGAGAGACAAGGGACAGACTCATAGATTAGGTTTGTTCTTCCAGATATACCTAAACTTTTCCAAGGGAAAAGAACTGATGTTTCAGGTTCAGTTCCTTTGACTAGGCATGCATTTTTGGGGGCATAAATAAATAAAGGATCTTATGTCGTCTCTCTCAAGGTGCTCTAATCCATTGAATCAAATCCCTGAACAGCTGCCATCCATTCCCATTATGATCCTTCTGGCTTTGTTTGTTCAAAGAGTAGCAAAACAAGTATTCTCTTGTCGTTACCCATGGTCAATTGATTAAGGTACTTTCCTAGAATTTAGGACATATGGGTTGGTCCCTGTTAGGCTGGATAGAGTCCAGAACACTTTGGTTAGAAATCTACATAAATGTGAATAGCTGCTGCCACCTCTGTAGTCCTTTGCATTTGGCTGTTCACCCACAATAACCTAATTCATATTAAAGCTTTGAGTGAGAGATAAGTGATCACCTCTATAACAGTTCCTGAGCATATATTAGAAAGTGGGTAGTGGGAACGTAGATAAAGTGAGATTTTGCTTGTCATGTATCCATTGTGGTAGTAGTAAAACCTTGATTATGTTTTTTTGAGAAAGAGGGAAATAATATCCCAGATATGTTCATGTGGTATTGTGTCAAGTTGTCGTTGCTTAGGATGGTGATATCCCTTGTTCCAAAGTGAAGCACAATCCTCACCTTTAAAAGGAAGGAGTGCAGTACTGTCTCTTAAATACTAAATATTAAGGAATTATTTAAAACATTTTTGATAATAGGGCATGGTGTTACACTTAGTTGTGTTTGAAGGTAAGCAACTGACACAACTTTAACTTGGAATATTACGGAAATATTTTCTGTACAACTCTCTTACTGTGATTTCAGTTCTACCAATATGGGTCACGCGATGTCAACTTTTTGGTTGTAGTATGTTTATCTCTTTTTCTGATTCAAACAGAAACATACTTTTGGTGGTTTTGTTCATTTCTGAAAACAAAAAAATGGTATCAGAAAAAGGAAAGTAATTGAACAGATTTCTAAGCAGTCATATAGTTACAGTTTAATTTTTCTTCTGATTTCAACACATGGACAAAATGCTGTCACCAAGTGCCAAGCTGCTTGATCACGGGGCTGACTAGCTGTTACATTTTTCGTCTGTCATGGTAGGCATCTTTTTGCATCAACTTCAGATGTCAGCAACAATGAGAGCCCTTGCTTTTTCTGGAACTTTAAAGTTGGAAATGACCATCTGCTGAGCCTTCTGTTAGCTGAATTCTTCCCTAGAAATAGTTTTCAAGAATATATTAAGAACTGCAAAGAAAGAGGTAATGTGTAAGATGTTGGTAATGGGTAGTTTTAACCCTTTTCTTTCACTTAATGAGGCATATTTTTGTTAGAGACACTGAAACAATGAAAACCAAAAGAAAATTTGTGTAGTTCACAATAATTTGATTTACAGGATTATTTGGCACTACAGTTTATTAACTTATAATTAAATGCCTTCTATATAATTTTTAATGTCATTAGGATGATATTTCCAATATTTAAGATGTTTTTGATGTTCTGTTCACATAAAAAGTTTGGAAAGTATGTATTCAGCTGTAATTTTTGTCAGAATAATGGATCTAGTACTAGAACACCTCCAAATATAGCAATAGAGCATATATGTAGAGTTTAATTTGGAACAAGGAATGAATATGGATTTTTTTCATGAAAATTACTGTGCATAAAGGATTTTCTCTTCTTTCCTAAAAAAAAGGTCCATTCTATGACTGTTTAATGCTAAGCTCATATACAGAGGTTTTTATTCACACTTTACGGGCTATATGACCAGTTACCTGATTCAGCAATGACAACACGACGCTGACATTATCTACCAGTGTATAAAACACTGGGCTCCCAAATGTGGGTGATGCCGAATACAAAGTTGACTTTGAAAGCCAGGAAATTTATTTAAAAGGGTTGTCATCCAAGAAAAATTAAGTTAGTGGGAACATTCTCATTGTCTTGGTTGAATTGTGGATTGGGATTTCCCTTTATTAGCCCCTCACTATTGAGAAGTATGAAATATCATAGTCCTTAGAGCTACTGGGTTTTTCAACACAGTCTTAGTGCAATGGTTTCTAACACTGAGGGTTTTGCCCATTTTCTTTCTCATAAAAGCTATTCTTACTTGGAAAAGGAAAACCAGTGTAATTACATTTTCCATAGAACAGAATGAATTTGAAATGCAGTGTCACAACTTAACAATTCATCTTGTAGCATGTGATGGAAGCTTTTAAAAAATCATACGACAGCTCAATGTCATTTGGAGTGTCTATTGTTCTCCTTTGTTTTTCAAACTGGAACAAGAAAACTGGAAAGGTTTCCATAGTTTGTTTCATTAACAAGACAGATGTGACTGGTAGTGTGCCAGCACAGCTTTATTCTCAGTTGATGACAGAGTATTAAAGCTATAATCAAGAAAAAAGCATTCAGTATTCAGTTTTGGGGTTTTTTTTACATTATTTTAATACAACTTTGCAAAGCAGACCAATGTAAACTTAACTAAAAAAATCACAGAATAGGTGATATAGTTACTATTGTTATTTGTTGAAAGTAATCGCTACTCCCTTTCCTAACTAAAGTAATAAACCAGTTCAGCAATGTGAAAAATGAAGATATTTGAGTAATTTTAATTTTAGCATTAGTATCTTTCTGAAAACCCCCACCCACGGAAAGGCTTCATTTATTTTCAATATCTGAAGCAGTAGGAAGCTTGAGCAGTGAAGTTCAGAGAGCAGTACTCCAGAAAAGAGCAGATCTTCAGTTAAAAATTACACTGTTAATAATTATCTAAATAACATAGAATTTTGTGATTAAAAATTATTGTTGTTATTATTGTTGCTGTTATTATTTTAAAAGCTGCTCAGAACACAAGAGTTTTCCTCCTACCTAATTCTCTAGTCCCAGATTCAACAAACACCACCCAAACAAAACTTTCCCAGAATATTTTGAGACCTAAACACTTGGACACTCCTGCAAGAGGCTGCAACTTCAAGTCCTGTGTTCAATTTTGGGCCCCTCACTACAGAAGGACATTGAGATGCTGGAGTGCGTCCAGAGAAGGGCCATGAAGCTGGTGAAGGGTCTAGAACACAAGTCTTATGAGGAGCAGCTGAGGGAACTGGGGTTGTTTAGCCTGGAGAAAGAAAAGGAGGCTGAGGGGAGACCTTATCGCTGTTTACAACTACCTGAAAGGAGGTTGTAGCCAGGTGGGTGTTGGTCTCTTCTCCCAAGTAACAAGCGATAGGACAAGAGGAAATGGCCTCAGGTTGTGCCAGGGGAGGTTTAGATTGGATATTAGGAAAAATTCCCTCACCAAAAGGGTTCTCAAGCATTGGAACAGGCTGCCCAGGGAAGTGGTTGAGTCACCATCCCTGGAGGTATTTAAAAGACACATGCCTAGGGGTGCTTAGGGACATGGTTTAGTGGTGGACTTGGCAGTGCTAGGTTAACAGTTGGACACTATGATCTTAAAGGTCTTTTCCCATCTAAACGATTCTATGGTTCTATGATTCTAAGTGTTTCCTTACAGTAAAGCAAAGCAAGGATGGGAATCAGATTCCCAATTACTCTAACCACTGCACTACACAGGGTGAGGAATAACCTTCTAACATTTCTTTAGGTTTTTTTTAATCCTTTATGAGAGGTCAAGCCCACTGTGACCTGATTGGAAGCAAAACCCATATGTGGCCCTGGATATTTAGATATATCCTCCAGTACCTTATTGAACACCTGGGAGTGTACGGTGTTACTGACAGTCATTGGAGAAAATGTATGTCTCCGCTGACCTCTATGGACCATTACTCCACTGATTCCACACAGATGTAATATAGATTACAGTAAGGTTAATAAAAAAAGGACTTATTTTCCTTATACAACTGTATAACTTTTTCTGCTTTTTTTTTTTTTTTCCAGAATTCTCAGTTTTAGAGTCAATCTTCTCCTCCAAAGTTTAGCTCATCTAATCTTTCCTGTGTTGCCTTGGCCCTACTTTTTCCTTCTCAAGTTGGAAAAAAAATTAGATCTCAATGAGAATAGAAGTTGTATTTCAATTGTTGTGTAAAGGTCTAAGTTGTTATGCTGGGAAGCAGCTGTACTATTTACCTTGTTGGTATCTGATTAACTATGTTTTGCTTCAAGGAGCTATGAAATTCTCTTCCCTCCCTGTGGTGGTTATTGGGTATTCTTCAGTGAGGAATGCATCATTCACTGAACCTTACTTTCTACTTCAGGCTGCACATTAAAATATGAAAAAATATTAAACAGCTGTTATATGTAGAAGGTTTTTTTCTGGCTTTAGACAGATAGAACAGCAATCAAACACTCTTGAGTGTGATAGGTATAAGGTGACAAATTCTCAACCTGTTTCTCTCAGATAAACTGAAGGGAAATTCACAGCATATATAACTTGTTTAAGATAAAGCTATTGCCCACTTTAAGTTATTTAAAGAATAGTCAAATAAAATGTATAAAAAAGGTAAGTGCAATACACTGTGAATTTTCGATCACCAGGATGCATTTTCTAGGATATTTTTATCCGTTCTTTTCATCTGTTCTTTATATATTAACATTTCAAATAACTAGGTTTTGTCATTAACAACTTCAAATACTCATATTGTTACCATGGTTATAGCTATGGATCTACAAACCTAATGGTATAGAAAAGCAGGCATCTGTTCCTAAAATTCCTGAAAGAGCAGTAAGACCAACACAGGTCCATTGTTTGTTTCAGGACACATCAGGTACATCTAATGTTAGACATGCAAACGTCTGAATTTGTTACCAAAGCAGAGTGATTTCACATAGCAAACTTCCGGCTACCATATTTTTTCTCTGGTGACTGGTTAAATATCTAGCAATTAAATAAAATAATTCTTCCTTATCATACCATCATCTTTAGCCATATGATGAGGTTATCACTCTCAGATCCTTATAACCTACAGTCGTCTTCTGATAAATTACATGCTAAGGAAAGATTTCAAAAACTCTTGACACAAATTGCGGAGAAAAGTAACATGATTTAAGTATGTGAAGGAGAAAATAAACTGTCTTTTGTAGGAACTCACTATCACTACACATTTAGTACACTTTTAATTAAAGAGTAAGAATTATTATCTCCTCAAATAAAACAATGGCTATGGTGAGGTATAACCATCATCCTATCAGCTTTAATTATCTCAGTGCCTCACACTTATCTTTTCCTGACACTGACATATCATTGTTGAGCTGTGCATATCAACAAAAATGTTATGCTTTTTTATACTGTTCTGTTACTCTCAGTCACAGCAGCTGTTTCTGTTTCCTCGGTGATATGTATTTTTATACTCTGAAATGAAGCATTTATGGTTTCTTTCTGGCCACTGTGATACTTGAAATGAATAGCTCCTGTTTAATTTTCAGTGAAACATATTATCCTGGTCTCATGAATTGTATTAAAATCATGGAGATAAGAACAAGCAAATGATCTCTGCATTCTTGATAATAATAGATTAATTTTCCATGCTAATTTAACACCCTACTTGGAAAAGGAAGTAATGATTTTTTATGCATTTCAGGTTAATGTTGTTTTTTTTGTTTTCCCTTTAAACACATTGGTAAAGAATTTTCTGTTTCACTGGAATAGTTTCAACTTCCAAAATAAATATTTTGAGTCATGAAAACTCCTTGTATACAATTGTGGGTACATAAATTAAGCTAAACTAACCCAAAATCTAGCAATTTGAAGTCTGCTCTGTCTGGCCTTCATCTCCAGAGACCTTCAGTTTTCTTTCTCTCTTTGGGGACATCATATTAGATTGAATGGGCTCATAAAAGGATTTTAATTATCAATGATGATCAGGGAGTACCAAAAATTCACCATATTTATATTTTTGTGTGAATGTAGTTTGCTATCTCCAGAATGTGTTATAGTGAGTGTAAGAAATTGTCTTCTTTGTGGCTCTATAGTTGCAGAATACAATGTTGTTCTGTTCAGAAATAGTTGGACTGTGTTGGCGGTTAGCCCAGGACATGATGGCTAATTTACCCAGTGAACACTGGAAGGCCAGCTGGGGAGTGTTAAGAATAGCAGCCAATGGAAAATGTAGAAAATCAGCTCTTTATAGCACAGAAGAGAAACTCAATATGAACAGAAGACAGTGAAGAAGGAAACTGTTGTTCTAGGCAAAAAACCTGCATGCTTCTCCAACCATCACTCACATTTTGTTGTTTTAGATTAGTAAATGGAAAAAAAAAATCTAAACCCTACTTTCTTTCTGGAAAAACATAAATTATACAAGCCCACTTGCCAAGTAAACCCACATGATATAATACTTTGAATGTCAAGTCTCAGATCAGGAAATTTCAAAGAAAAGAGGAAATAGAAACCTATAAGATGTTGGACAGTAAAAATGACATCAACTGCATGTTTCCTGAACCCTGAATCCAAACTTGCCATATGCAAGCTTTGTAATGCAGGATTCTACAATGTCAAAGGAGCAAAAGTTCAGTGCTGAAGAACACAACTTTTTCTTGACAGCTACTATCATATTTTTTCTTAACAGATAATCCTTTAGTCTTCTTTCATTTAGCAGTGTCAGGGAGGTGACTTAATTCTGTTTCTACTACTGATGTTATGTCAGACATGTTACTGGTTCAGTGCTCTTAGTGATACCTCATGCAGAAAGATCAGAATGAATTACATAATCAACACCACTCTAGGTGAGCATTTACGGTAGACAAGAGCATTAGGTATTTACTTTGTGTGCAGGCTTAAGTTGTTGATTGACTTGCTTTAAAGTTTAGTAGGAGGTCAGTGATTTAGGGGATAATTCATAAAAAAATAGCTGTGAGGGTACAGTTTTCCTATGCCTGTGGGGAGACAGAAAAAATTGGTGAGTATACGCAAGCTTTTAATTACTTTAAAGAAAGTGTACACCAACATGATACGTGCTGTGAGAAGATTGTTACATTTATGAAAAAAAAAAAAAAAATACTATTACATATTAAACCCAAGTTCAGACAATTTCACTACAATCTGATATTAATAATAACATAGCTTTGAATAAGCCCAGATCGGAAACAGTTTGAGGAGTCCTTAGCAAGCTTGAAATCTGAAATAAGCCCAGAATGTTACATGGTACTTATCATATCTGTTTTATGACTGGATTAAAAACATATATTTATTATAGAATAAGAAGCTAGTCGGGGTAAAGTTACGGCCAAAAATTTGATGTTTTTAATTTGTATGTCATTGTTTTGAATAGTATGCTATAGAGTTTAGGAAACTGTATTCCTCAACTTTCCTCTTTAGAAAGCATAACATGTAATAAGAATGGTGGGAAAGCATTCAGGAGGTGAGCACTATGGTTTTTCATTTTATTATCTTTAGGATAATGCCAGACTGTAGCAGCAACTCATTACCTCTTTTGTGATTCCCTGGAAATTTAGGAAAATATAGTAAGAGAAGGTCATAAATCTCAGCTACCACTTGAAATATTAATTCAAATGCTTTTTTTTTTTTTTTTTTTTTACCCATCCATGTCTGTAAACTGTTTAGATGCTCCAAACTTTATGAAGTGACAATTTAGGAATGGTGATGTCATAATGATATTCTTAATGACATCCTCATGCATCCCACATGACAGTATAGTCATGTTTTTCTAGTTTAACTTCAGAGCACCATAGAAAATGACGTTATTTTCCAAGAAGAAAAGAATTTCAGGTACATCATAGGGCATTTTTTTTATAAAACTATATATATATTTGTACTATATTAGATGACTCCTTTCTCTTCCTTCAAACTTCATTGAAATAACCTTACACACCATTTCCCTCGAGTACCATCTTACAGTTACAACTTGCACAGCTCATTCTCTCATTTAGCAGGGACTGATGAGTTTTATGAGCCTAGAAACAGCTTTGGATATTCACTAACCAACCATCTAGTGAATATTTCCATTTCCTTTGACATCAATTGTCCAACCATAACTTATGAATCCGGCACATAAATTTCACTCTGCAGTAATTATCACTTTCAGAAACATTCTTCTTGAAATCCTTCTGTTTGTGCTCCTCTACTCTGGGTACTTTCAGTAGGTCAAAATCATCTAGTGAGTCTGGCAAAATGGTTGGAAAATTAAAAAGATGATATGTACTATGATTTTTTCATCAATTTTAGCAATTTCTAAGTAGCTTTTCAAGCAAAAACTTCAGGATCTGCTTGGCCTTTTTAAATGTAAGATATTATCAGGTCTGTTATTGTTTACTTAGAATTATTCAATTGTATTATGTCTCTCAAATTCCAAAGGAAAACATTTCACTGCTCAGCAGTAAGATAATACATGTCTCAGAGTTGTAGTTTGAGACTGAATACTGTTCTGCCTACTGGAGTATGATATTTTTCTGCTGTCTTCTCAATTTACTGATATACTGGGATTTCTTTCTTACAAAATGATAGAAAGCTGAGATTTTTCCATATTTTTTCCATTAAAAATTGTATCAATAGCTAGATAATGAATTATTTGCATACTGTTTTTCACAGTTCACCTTGCCATATCCAAAAATCCATGGATTCATAGGATAAGCAGAATTCTCATGTAATAGTGTATTTCCTTTAATATCCATAATAATAACAGCAATGCTTTCAGCATGTATACTGATACAAATAAAATACCAGTCACCAACTGTCTCGTAGGTAAGGTATACTTCAGAGATTAAAGTGAGAAAGAGCTGCCTTAGAATGCCATAAAATTTCATCACAATGACTGATAATACATTTAGGTAAATATTTTGAGTTAACAACATTAATAAAAAATTACCTTTTGTAAATAAACCCAGTAGGACAGCTGCAAAGAAAACTACTCTGTGGCATCCAATTTTTATTTCAGTTTTCACTATGGAAAGTTCATCTTGAAAAAGACTGCTCATGTAGAAGCATCACAATACAGAAAAGGACGCTCTTAAACCCTGCAAACAGCAAACCTACATTTTTTTTCTGCTGTAAGACAGTATCAGTTCTGTTTCATTTGGCTTGCAGATTGAATTGGTAGGACCAGTTAGAAACCATGGAATAGATTCTGCATTTCTCTTTGTGGTTCCAATCATAGATGAAGAAGTTGTGGTATCATATTTATGTGGGAGTAGAGACAGCATCTAAATACAAGTACCCCTTGCAAGAGCTGGGACAGTGTCCCGTCCCACTCACGGGGTGAGGGTGAGGTTAACTTTTTAATTCTCTGCGCAGTAATCAGAAGTAACAACAATTACTTCAGAAGCTCAAACTAATCATAAATTTACTTAAAACTCAGTGGAACTACAAAAGATAGAAGCTTGGCAAAGATCATAACAATGCTCAAAATTTAGCAGAACTACGAAAGGTAAGGGTTTAACAAAACTTGTGATATTACCTTAATGTGCAGATAATTAAGTTAGAGACAGAGAGAGGAAAAGAAAGAGAGAAAGAAAGAGAGCGAGAGCAAGAGAGAGAGAGAAAAGAGAAAAGATATCACCACCCTTGGATCCAGCAATGTTCTCTGCTCGTAGTTGTAGTCTTCAGGTGGTGGGCGCGCGCCAAAAACTTATGTTTCCACTTTTTATAACCCAATGTGCCCGCCCCATAGGTGGGGGTCTGTCATCACTGAGCAGGCACAGTATGTGCTCAGGAATGTTCAGAAATGTTCTAGAAATGAGTCGGTGGGTTGGGGGGGTCCGGGGAACTCACTGCCCCCCCCTTCAGGGCTGACCAAGTGAGTGGTGATCTGTCACAGGCACATGGTGCACAGGGCACAGATGGTCATTGTTTACGTGTTTCAGGAATAGAGGAGTGGTCCCACAAGACGTTATCCTGCCTCCGCAGGCTCCGTTCTTGTTCAACACTTCCTGGTCATCATCAGCCCATCCCTGTCCATGTCAAGATGGGTGTTTGTGACATTCACTTGTTATCAGAGCCTCACAGACAGCAGCACACGCCTTTTGACAGAAGGCAAGAGCCATTATTTCCATAATATGAGCAAGAACAGGACATACATACAACACTTCACATCCCAGCTCCCTGTGTCTTTCTGCTTTTCATTTTCCACTTGTCAAGTAGGCAGTGAGAGCAAAGTAAGGCCAGTATTCCCTCAGGGTAAAAAATAATTCTCTGCTCAGTTACTCAAATGAGATACAGAACTCTTTTTCCCTGGTCTTTCCACCGTTTCTTTATACTTCAAATTTTCTGATGACTCAGAGTCTTTCGTTTACCTGATTATCTTCTTCTTTTATGTGTGCTTGCTTTCTTTCTTTTTTTTTTTCCTTATTAAGGTATTGTACCAAATCTTAACCTTAACTCTTTTTCTCTCAGAATACAATTAGTACAGTCTGAGACAGAACTATGAGGTTCATTTTTGTAGAACTGCTTTTCTTCACCTTTTTTTCTCTTCTTTTCCATTCCCACTTCTTTTCCTTTATTTCCCAGTTATTGTACCTATTTCTCTACCATTTATTCTAATATTTACACATAAAACTGACAGCCTAAAATGTTATCGATGCTCCATGACTGTTTTGTGTTCTGCTCGTTCACAGTATGTCTTTGGCCTTTCCCTTTTGGTAGCTATCGCCTTTTAGAGCACAGTACAACCATTAATTTTAAAGAAGATAGACACCACAATGCAATACTGGGACTTGGTTTGGAGTCCATTCTTCATGTGAGTGCTTCAGAAGCCAGTGTAATTCCAGCTGGACAGCAGCAGCAATCACAGTACACTAAATTATTAAAATGCAGATTATCAGCTCTTAAGACTTATACATTGTTATGCACTCAGATAAGTCTTGACTGATGAGGACACCATTTTATAAACAGCTAAGGTGACCGTGCATCTTTTTTTAAAAGATCTATCCCTTGGAGTGATTGCACATCTTGTGTTTTAAGGGCCCAAAACTTGTATAATTCATTTATCATAGTAAAGGGAAACTTCAATCAATCAAACTTTTACATAGCAACACTAAGATTGTAAATGATGATTAGATCTTGCTTTTTTATAGCATTCAACCAAAAAAAGGGTTTACTAATAAAAAAAGCATGGTAAAATTCTTCTTTTTTGGTTTCTTGGACAAGGCCTGATAGCACATCTTAAAGAAAAAATGAAGATTTAGGTTTAATATTTTGCCAGTTAAAATGAACTATTAGCCTAAACTTCTGTAGTTCACATTTGCGATCCTAAAATAATGAAAGAGCACAAAAGAAATTAAAATGGAGAAAATTACTGTGGAGGTGGGCTTCTATGCTTTACTGGAAATATTGAGTACAGAAGGCAGAATACCTCTTTGTTGTGCATTATCAAATAGGTTCTTTTGTCATGGCCTAGAATTCTTTTATGAAGACTATTCCATGTCTCTCAGGAAAGTACATTGCAGTCTCAGTAACTTATAAATAGAGGAGGACTCTAGTTCTTACAGAGATTAGCTGCTTGTGGTGTGTTCCCAGCTATGGAAGAGATTAAGGTGAGCTTTAGAGATGCATGTGGAACAAAAAAAGAGAAGGGGCATTCTTTTGAGTTTAGGCACAGGGCAGCATGACTTTGAGAAGAGCACTGAAGACTCCTACAAAAAAACCCTGTGCTAGTATTTCTTTCAGAACCTTTACTAAGATGATGTTTTGATGGATGAAGTACCTGAGACAGAGGTAAAAACCTGGAAATGACTGAGAGAATAATCTGAGTACTCACTCTTCTGGCACTTCTTCAAAACTGAATGTGAGCTGTCATTGCTGAAAGCTGTCTCGTTTCCCAAGCCACCAGTTGTTTGAGATCAAATATTATGTTCTGATCTCAAGCAGTAGTAGTATGAATTTCTTTAGAACTTTTAATACTGGACTATGTTAAAACTCTTTTAAAATCTTGTAAAAAAGACTTCAGAAAGAAAAAAAAGTAGAGAGCAAGAAGGAGAGCTGAATTCTAAGAGAACTGCAGATAGAATCATCCTGTATGTTCATGCTTTTGGCATCTGAAGCTGAACTTTAAAATCAAAAAAATCATTCTCCCAATCTGTTACAGTGTAGTTTGTACCACATGTAGTCTAAGGCTGAATTCATGTTAAGTTGCTCAAGTTATAGCCATAAACTATCATGAGCAGAATAGTTATAATGATATCATCAGAATGCATAAAGTTATATATTACATTATCCAAGAACAAAAAACTTAATGAAAAAAGTGGGGAAAGTATTCTCTGTCAATAAACAAGAATATCAATAACTACAGTTACACCTACTGTATTTTATGTGGATAAAGTTTCTCAATTACTGATGTTATATTGTCAGATAAAAGACAGCAGACTACTGTAAAAGTGTCCATAGCGGTATTTCTAAGAATGAAGCAAAACTTGGTATTTTTACATTAGGAAATGTGAAGATACAAAAAATAAGTATATTATAGTAGCATATATAATCTCATTAAATAGATAATATATTCACAGCTAGTAAGTATTTATTCTAATTATTGTCTGTAATTCAACTGATGCATCCTGGTAGGGTTTTGGGATTTAGTTTGGTTTGGTGGTTTTTGTAGGGTTTTTTGTTTGTTTGTTGGGTTGGTTTGTGTGTGTGTGTGGTGTGTGTGTTTGGTTTGTTCTGGTTTTTGCTTTGGTTTTTGTTTTTCAATTACAAGACATGTTTAATTCTTTTTTGAGGGGAGGAAGAAGGAGGGGAAGAATCATTGAATCATGGAATGGTTAGGGTTGGAAGGGACCTTAAAGCTCATCTAGTTCCAACCCCCCTGCTGCGGGCAGGGACACCCTCAACTAGACCACATTGCCCAGATAATAAGAAGATTATTTGAAATTTATTTCTGTATGGCCATTTATGCTTCAAACTGTGGAAATATAGAAATGTGTCTGATATTTTCCACCTCCCTAATAAGTGGAAAATGAGGGTAGCATTTGCTATCAGCTCACTGTGTAGCCCCTATATTGCATAATGAAAACTAAAAATGTAAAATTGACTTGTCAACATTTGATCTTAAAACTGTGTAAAAAAAGTTTTCAAGCACTTTCCTTAAAAAAAGCCTTAGAATTAAAGCAGCAATATAATTTTGTGAAACTTTGCTAACTGAAAATTATATTTTATGATATAATCCTATTGGAGAGTAGATAAGTGGTATCTAGTTTTACATACCCAGTTAAATTGGTTATTTTTTTATTTTCATGTTTTTTAAAGATAAAAAGTCACTAGCATTAGTTTCTTCTGGAAGATATAAAATTTACATTTACTACACTGGTACTAACTCCCTCATGGTAAAGAAACTACTTCAAAGAAACCTTGGGTAAAAGTTAAGCACTCTGGTTAAGTGACCTTGATCCCACCAAAGACTCCTTGTAGAGGTACTAGACTGAATTGCACATGTTTATTTTGAATGACTACGCCTAAAATTGGCAACTGTTATTACCTGAGCTCCTTTTAACAAGTGCTTTGAAGTAAAAATTGTATGTACTTACAAAGCCAAAGTAAAACAAACATAAGGAGAAAAGGAACTATAAAGATACTATGAACTCTGATGAACCATAACAGAATTATTTGGATATGTTAATTGAGTTGTAACTACTTCATAAAAAATACCATCTGATAACAACTGGCAGTTTGATAATATCACATAACTTTTTTCAGAAAAGTGAGAGGGCAAATTATTTATTTCTTATGTTTATACACTTATCACAACTTTATTCGTTGAGTAATTAAAATGTCATTGTTATGAAAGCACATAATTTTTATTTACTTATACCAAAATCAGCTGTGAATTTTAAGAAATGAAAATCCCCGAACCCGGTAAACTTCTGGATCTTCATCTAATATCGCAAAATTTCTTGACATAAAATCTTATGGCTAAAAGATTCTTTATATTTGAAAGAAGACCTGAATATAAAGATTAAAACCACTTATTTTGGTGTTACCACAATGAGTTTAGCAAACAAAGTCTGTTAGTCTGGTTTAAGTCTTTTCTGTGACTAAAGGGAGGTTGTTTATATTAAGATTAAAAGGATTTGGACAATGAAATTACAGAGCTACAGTTAAATTCTCACCTTCATTTATTTCAAGTTATTAGTGTTAAAAGGTTTGTTAGACTTAGAATGTGCAAATGAGGAGAAAACTGAATAGTGTATTCAGTTATAAATCATAGAATAATTTAGGTTGGAAGAGACCTTCAGAGGTCAAGTCCAAACTCCAGCTCAAAGCAGGTTGAACTATATCAGGTTGCCCAGGGACCTTTCTGGTCGAGCCTTGAACACCTCTGAGGATAAATATTCCACAACTTCCCTAGATAACTTGTTCCAGTGTTTGACCACCCTTACAGTGAATTTTTTCCCCTCCTTAACCTTAATTTCCCACGTTTGGACTTGTGTCCATTATCTTTCATCCCATCACTATGCACCCTCAGGAAGAAGAGCCTGGCTTCATTTCTTTATATACTCCCATTAGGAAATTGAAGAAAGCAATGAAGTCTCCCTTTAACTTTCTCTTCTGAAGGGTCAACAAACCTAGGTGTGTCAGCCTCTTCTCGTATGTCATATTCTTTAGCCCCATGACCCTCTTAGTCATCCTCCACTGCTCTCACTTATGTCAGTGCTATTATATTAATGTTATTCTTAAAGTGAGGAGCCCAAAAATGTACACAGTGCCCCAGATGCAGTCTCATACTTGCCAGAGAGAGAGAGAGAACCATTTAGCTGGACCTGTTGGCTACACTACTGCTAATGCAAACAACCATGCCTGTGACCCTCTTTGCTGCAAGGGCACACTGCCTATTCAAATTGAATTCTTGTCCACCAGAATCCCAAGGTCCTTTTCTGCAAAGCTGATTTTTAACAAGTTGCACCATTGCTAGTGCTGCAGGTCACTAAAAAAAAAAAAAAAAAGCTGGATTTTGAACCATCGATGAAAACTCTTTGATCCTAGCAGTCCAGCTGATTCCCACACACCTTTTTCTCAGTTTCTCCACTTTGATCATAAGGTTAGTCTGAGTGAACATGTCAAAGGCCTTGCTACAGTCAAAATGTAAAGCAGTCACTGCTTCCTTTCCAGGTACTGAGCCAGTTTTCCTCTTGTAGAAGATAATCATATTGGTCGTAAATAATTTGTACTTCATAAATATATGCTGTCTATTTGCAAACAATTTATTGTTTTTGACATGCTTGGAAATTACTTTCACCATGATTTGCTCCACAGTCTTCCAAGGGACTGAGGTTAGACTGAAAAGCCTATAGTTCCTAAGATCCTACTTTTTCTAAAATAAATGTGATATTTGCCATCTTTGCATCATCAGGTATCTCACCTGATCACCATGATCTTTCGAAGATGATAGAGGCCTCATAATGTCATCAGTCACCTTCTGTACACCCGTTGTTGTATCCCATCTGGACTTATGTACATCCAGTTATAAATGCTTCCTAACGCTATCCTCCTCCACTGTGGGCAATGTTTCACTCCTACTAAACGCTGCTAGTAGTGTCAGAGGAGACTCGAGAGCGAATTTCACTGATAAAAAAAGGCAAAAAAGTCATCATGAATTTCTCCAGCATAAGTCCTTCCCACAAGTTGCAGTTCTTCATGAACTGCTCCAGTGTGGGTCCTGTCCATGGGGTGCAGTCCTTCAGGACCAGACTGCTCCAGCATGCGTCCCCCACGGGGTCACAAGTCCTGCCAGCAAACCTGCTCCAGCGTGGGCTCCTCTCTCCATAGTTCCACAGGTCCTGCCTGGAGCCTGCTCCAGCACAGGCTTCCCACAGGGTCACAACCTCCTTAGAGCATCCACCTGCTCTCGCGTGGGGTCCTCCATGGGCTGCAGGTGAATATCTGCTCCACTGTTAACTTCCATGGGCTGCAGGGGGACAGCCTGCCCCACCATGGTCTTCTCCATGGGCTGCAGGGGAATCCCTGCTCCAGATCCTGGATCACCTCCTCCCCCTCCTTCTTCACTGACCTTGGTGTCTGCAGAGTTGTTCCTCTCACATATTCTCACTCCTCTCTTCCAGCTGCTGTTGCACAGCAGTTTTTCCCCCTTCTTAACTGCATTACCTCAGAGGCACTACCACCATCACTGATGGGCTTGGCCTTGGCCAGTGGCAGGCCTATCTTGGAGCCGGCTGGCATTAGCTCTATCAGACATGGGGAAACTTCTAGCAGCTTCTCACAGAAGCCACCCCTGTAGCCCCTCTGACTAGCAAAACCTTGCCACACAAACCAAATACAGTCCCCATGCAGCAGTTCTTACTTCTCAGAAGAGGCCAAGCCCTGTGACACCACTCGCACAGCCAGGTGTTGACCTGCAAGATGCCACTCCTACCTAGCTGAGACTTTCTCCCTCACTGGCAGGACTGAAGAGAATATCACCTTGGACTCTACACCCTTATCCTAGCTCCCAGAACTTTGCTGTCACTCTTGATGTGTTTAAGGTCATCTTTGGCACTATCATTGATTCCCACTGGATAAAAAACTTGTTGTGTAAATCAGAGAATTAGATAAGTTTCAATAGCCTCTCCAAAACATCCTGGATCTGAGACTCTAGCAAGTAACAAGTCTGGCCAGTAGATGAGTAACAGCATTCTCCACAGGAAGGAGTCTTCGTCTGTGATACAACTTTTCCTTTTGCGGGGGGCAACTGCTTCAGGCTCAGCTGGCTCTGTTGCCCTTACTGATCGTCTTCTTCCTCTTTACCTCTTCCCAGAGCACTTTATTTGTTCTGTAATAGCAGCTTAGCAAAGCAAATTTCCAGCATCCTCCATCTTGGGATGGAGACACCCACCCCTCTTCTAAGTGCAGTCTCTTTCTCTCCTTTCTTCCTTGTATCATAGGGCTCAGGTTCTTGCCTCTGCAAGGTCTGTGTGAAAAACCTTGTTAATCTCTTTTTCAGCTCCCTTGGTGATATGCAGTCTGCTTAGCGCTGCTCACAGCTGCTTCACTTGGTAGCTCAGTGCCCACACCACAGTTCATGTCATGTCCCACCAGACATTAATCAGCCTCAGAGGAAGGGACCTTCCCTCCCTGCAGCCCAAGGCCTGAACATTGGTGTCCTTCTGAACTGAGGTGAGACATTTGATATGCCAGTAGTTGCTTCAGCTTGTGTTGGAGGCCCTGCCCTGTGGCACATCAACACAATCATTGCACAGTCTCAAATAGCTCTGTGCTATTTCGAGCAGACTTTTTGGGTCCTCTTTGTGCTCCATTGAGATAGCCTTTTTGACAATTGCTACATCTCTGGTAGTTGCCTCTCTTTGCTGTACTTACTGTGTTTAATATTACTGGTCACCGAATCGAAGCAGTTGGTACTGGAACTCTTTTCAGTAACTTAAGAAGTCTTTTTGATTAGTGTAGGGATAAATAGGGAGTGTAGGATGGCAGGGGTAAACACACTAAGAGGTTCCAGGAGTCCTGAGTTGGGGTAAAGACAGCAAAATGGCAGGAAGGAAACGAAATGCATTTATTAGACAATCCTGTAAATCAAAGAATCAAAGTCTGCCAAGACATGGAAACATTCTATTCTCTTGAACTTTAAGATTAGTTTGCAGTATCTGGAAATGGATTTTGTTTTCCATTTAATTTTTTTTTTCTTGTCCTTTCCCTTGGTCTGTTTCCATCTATTTGATTTCCACCCCACCCCCCCCAATAGAGGTCCAGACAACTTGCAAATCTAAGCATACAGTTTTTTCAGAAATACAATGAGTTTCAAATTGGAATTATATATCCAGGTAGTTATAATCATACTTAAAATTCAGTTTTGCAAATATGAAATGGAAATAAAAAAATAACAGAACTTTTTTTAGGCATAAATTTCAACTAGAGAAAGGATGCTGTGGTTTGTTACAAGCATACATCAGTAATCTGTAAGGAGTCAGAAGATATTTTGAGGGTTTTGGTTGGGTTTTTTTGTTTTTTGTTTTTTTCTTTTTCTGTATTGTGATGAAGTTAATTATGTTAGGGACCCAATTTAAATTCAAATATATTTATAATCATGAAGGGCATATATTTTTTGTTTTCCTTGCTTTATTGCTCTCAGTTTGTCATATCTGGAATTTCTAGCATTAACTCTTCAGCTTGCCTTAAAATGCTAATATATCTTACTTGTAAAAACAAACTTACTTACAAAAACAGTTGCTTGTGCTATAGCAATAAGTGATAACTTTCAGCAATGTATATACATAGCATTGTTATACATATTTTTACTTCTGTAAAAGAGCAAGGAAGATCGATTAAAACATGGGAATAGGAAAAAAGCTGGATTTACTTAAAATTTAATGAATAACATTGGTTTGGTTCCAGTTATATGGCTAAGTTCAGACTATGTAACTTCATGAACAGTCTGAGACCAGAAATTTTTTACGAGACTCTCAGCCAGATTTAACTTGTGTTTGAAAGAAAAGGTATGTATTAGGTTGCAGGCCCTCTGCATTTGTTTTCACAGGCAGAAGGAAACAAAATTCAGGCTATGTGAATAATTAGGAAGAGAAGAGGCAGCTTTATAACAGTGTTTTTTTTTACCTTAATCCCCCATAAAGTCTTTCACATTGATTTCTTACATTCTTGTCCTGAAGCAGGAAAGATCACGGTCAAAAACCTCATCAAGCTGACAATATGAAAGGGTTTCTGATGAAACAAACATAGTAAAAACACAAAAGGAAGGAAGAATCATCGGGTGGCAGCAGCCTGATGGAATGACAAGTAACATATTGTCTATGGAATTAAGGTAAATTGAAAGCCATATGGGGACAAAAATCTTTGTTTAATGGTAAAGAAAGGCTGACTTTATTTCTGCATTGCTCTACTCGCCTTCCTCTTATACTCTTGACAAAGTGTCCTTCTGATGGAACTTTATAAATTGAACCTGACAGAGCTCCCATTTCGCTGTATGAGAATCTGTTTGTGTAAAAAAATGTGCAAGTAGAGACCCTAGATATTATCAGGCTGGTTCTTAGAAAAATATTAGCTGAAAAGCTAATAACTCAAATCATATGTGTCAAAATGTGCAAATAATTAGAGGATAAGATAAATGGAAACATGTGGGTAGGACTTATCAGATCAAATGTAGAGGTCTCTACTTTTTCTATCAATAATTAGGCAATACTATGACACAAGTCATCTCATCCTAAGTTAGATTTTTAAAATAAAGCAACTTCGCAGTATTGATACTAAAGACAATATAGATAACCTAGTTATAAACCTATACACTGTACAAGCGTTAAGTAATGTGACATGGATCCATGCCCTGATGCAGTATTTTAAAGTGTATTCAAAACAGAAATCAAACTTTGAAGTAATATATCATCAGCACCTTATCTTGCACCATCAGCTTTCCACAAAATGGATATTATTAAAAATAGATAAAAATTACAGAAATTAATATTGTGTTGATTATCCTAAGTGCTTGCAAGTGACTCAAAGTTTAGAATTTACATATAGTCAACAGTATGTGCTGCAAACGGTTTTTTCTGGCTACTTCCTTTCTACCATGTTTATAAGTTCTGGGGATATATTTTTTAAATAAAATGCAATTTTCTTGCTGATTCAGAAGGTTAGCCAGCAACGTAACTATCTATCTGATTAATTATTGTTTTCTTTGTGAAAGGAGTCACCTTTGAGGATGAATTTGCCCAAAGATGAAAAGTTGTATATTTGACATACACTTTTGTTGCCTGCTGGTGGAGTGCCAAGGAATCTATTTTGGTCTTGTCTCACCAGCCCACTTTAATCACTATAAAAATCATTCAAAGGATTAGCCAATGCCTAGCTGACATAGGGCAAGTACCTTGAAACAGATATAGAAAGTTCCACTAAAACACTATAAATAATTTGGGTTTATCTTTCTTCTGTTCCTGGTAAATGACAAAGTAATATTTATGATTATCAGGCTTTCAAGTAAATCAGAAAAAGCTTGGGTTTTTTTGTTGTGTTTTTTTTTTTTTAAATGTTATACCACTAGGTATAAAATGCTTGATTGTTCTTATAGGAAACAATACCTCTTGAAGTACTTACCATAAAGTGTTTCCTTATAGTCACAGCAAGTAGATCTTAATTAACCTTTACAGTAACCTTTCCTTGTAGTTAATTAAACCTGTATAAACCACACTAGCTTAATTCTGAATTCTAAACTTACAGTGATCAAAATGGTGAAGATAAATTCCTTTTGGAGCTTTCACCTGACCTTACAATTTAACATTGTATAGCTTTTATTAAGAATACAAACTTTTAAAGAAACAATGCCTTCATATTATAGATTTTTCTAAGTGCATTCAGGCAGTTGTTATTTCTAGAGCAATTTGTTGGCAGTTACCTCTTCACTGCTCTGACAGGTACCCTGGAAAAAATTAAGTAACATACATATATATGCACATTCATATATACACACACAGACATACATTTATACATATATTTTATATGTATAAAGACATATACAATTTCGACATACAGATATAGGAATAATCTTTAAACAGTTTCCTAGATGGGAACACAAATTCTAATGACCACCTATACTATTATAATTGGAGGTAAAATACAACATTTAAATCTTTATACTGGACAAGCAAAGCATGACAAAAAAACCCTCTGTTTGACTCTATGTGAACAGGAGCATGTATTTACCCAAGAGGCAGTGAGATCTCAGGACCAAGCCAGCACACCCACCTGCAATTCAGCAACTAAAGTATGCTGATATACAATCAACTGCTAAGCATTGTATTTTCTTTCCCATCATGGTCTAGTTGTGGCACCCCCAGGGAATTTGGAACTCATTCAATTAGCTTTCTCATGTCTATCAATGTCTGTGTTCCCCTACTTGCTCTCCCCCTGCTCCATTCATTGAAAATAACAAAAATTAATTTGTTGTAAGCAAATGTAACATTTTTAGGAAGAGATTTGTGGATGTGAGCACAGTGTTCACTCCTGAATAGCTCTTCTTCATCTCCACCAGGAAAAAGCCAGCAAGCCATATGAAAGGATAGCCAGAAGAGAGCTGTTATAGGTACAATCCAATTTATTTTATTTAAATTAAACATTTAAAATGTACAATACCATTTCTTTGTAATTCAACAAAGAAAATGCAGGTTAACTTCTTTTATTTTAATCTTCTCATGGCTATCTTCCTATTACAAAGCTTAAAGCAGAATATTTTACAAGAGATATTAAGAGTTTCATGACATAAATTTGCAGCAGTTTCTATATATTCAGATAAGGCTCATCTGGCTTAATTCCCTAAATGGAAATACATGGACCTCAGCAAGAATTTAAGCAAAAACTAAATGACAATATCAGTATAAATTCTGTATTTCATTCAATAAGGAGACTGTATAAAATGACCAGAGTTGTATTTACAGCAGAGGAATTATAGTCATACAGAATTAAACTTGGAGATAGTTAGAATATGATTGTGTTAGGTTTTGTTTTCATGGAAAATAGCTCACTTTATCTGCAGGTCAAAGTGCTTTTAGTGAAAGCATTAACTTGATCAAACAAAACTAGTAAAATACAGAAATCAATATTTGTTTTATTTAAATTTGATTTTAATCAGTTTAATTTAATTTTATATTTTCTTTCTTAACCATAATTCTCTTAGATGCCTATATTAATTTTTCCCATTTTGATCAGGGTATTTTATATCAGTTCATGTTATTAACTAATATTCTTTTATTTATTGTCAATCAAATACACCCCCTCAAAAAAAAACAAAAGAAAAGAAAGAAAAAGAACCTTCCCTATCCAATGCCTCATGAGTCTTTGAACAGTAGCCACACAAGGACTCAGATGTGAATTTATGCATATATTACATCTATTCTGGTACTCTGAGCTAAAGACAGCACCAGTGAAAAATTGCCTCCACAACAATATTCTTCAGATTACTCATAATGATAATTTTATAAAGAAATAAAATCTTACACTGGTGGTAGCTAAATAAAAGCCTCAGTGTATTTTATAAATATGTATCACCCACAATAAAAGCTTGGAGTGTTGCAGATCAGTCATTACTAGTCTAGTCTAGAGTGGAATGGATTATTTACAATCCACAATGTAAAAGCAAACTCTTCTAAAATATTTTTTCAGCCCTACCGATGAGAAGGACTCAGTTTCCTGAGATCTCATAGGAATATAGTAGTGTGACCCTTGCACAGTGTGAAAGATTCAGCTAAAGTTTGCCTCAAAATTTTCAAACTGCAGTGCTCACACATTTGCAGTGTTCACATATTCCATGTTGGGGCAAACCTTTATTAACGAACAAAGATTTTCTAAATCAATTTTAGGAAATAGTAGGTGTTGACTATATTATGATATTTTAATTCAAATTTTCTTATAAGAATGCACTAATAAAACCATCCAGCAAGTCTCTGAAATATTTTCTTCATCTCCTATAACATCTGCATGGGAGTATAGGGTAGGAGAAAAACAAAGTGTACCATCAGATTCTGATCTAGTAGAATGGGATTCTACATCTGTAAATATCTGTCATATAGACTGGAGTTTGCATGCAGCTGTAAGGCCCTGATAACAAGTGAATGTTGCAAACACCCATCTTGACATGGGCAGGGATGGGCTGATGATGACCAGGGAGTGTTGAACAAGAACGGAGCCTGCGGAGGCAGGATAACGTCTTGTGGGACCACTCCTCTATTCCTGAAACACGTAAACAATGACCATCTGTGCCCTGTGCACCATGTGCCTGTGACAGATCATCACTCACTTGGTCAGCCCTGAAGGGGGGGGCAGTGAGTTCCCCGGACCCCCACAACCCACCGACTCATTTCTAGAACATTTCTGAACATTCCTGAGCACATACTGCGCCTGCTCAGTGGTGACAGGGCGCATTGGGGGTGCAATGTGCCTATGGGGCGGGCACATTGGGTTATAAAAAGTGGAAACATAAGTTTTCGGCGTGTGCCCACCACCTGAAGACTACAACTACGAGCAGAGAACATTGCTGGATCCAAGGATGGTGATATCTTTTCTCTTTTCTCTCTCTCTCTTGCTCTCGCTCTCTTTCTTTCTTTCTTTTCCTCTCTCTGTCTCTAACTTAATTATCTGCACATTAAGGTAATATCACAAGTTTTGCTAAACCATTACCTTTTGTAGTTCTGCTAAGTTTCAAGTTATACCTTTTGCCAAGCCTCTATCTTTTGTTGTTCCACTGAGTTTTAAGTAAATTTGTAATTTGTTTGAACCTCTAGAGTAATTGTCGTTACTCCTGATTACCACACAGAGAATTAAAAAGTTAACCTCACCCTGACCCACTGAGTGGGATGGGACAGGAGCTGTCTTTCATTTCTCTGCCATTGTGCCGTAAAATAATTGTGTAGTTTCCCAGGCTGTATTTATATCTACCTGCTAGACACGCTGCAGTGAACTGGAGGGGTTGTATCCTCAGGTAGCCCTCGTTGGTCACCTGAAAATACAATGAGTTTCCAATCATGGAAGGCAGGAAAAAGAACAAGGAAGGGAGAAGGGAGCCTTCATCTTGATAAAAGCACTTGGTTTTATTAAAGGTTCATGCTAAGGTCACAGCTTGAAATTGCTATGCCAAGAACTCTCAGTAACTTTGGTATCAAGAAGATTTAGTGCTATGCTGACAAAATAAAGAAAGACCAACTATAAACAAGCTACATCAAGAAAGAAAGGTAGACAAGTGGAATGGGGAGAAAAGACTTCCATATGAAAACATCCTCAAATTGAGTGACCACAGGACTTGATCTGAGCTGTTCACAAAGATGTAGAGAGGGAAATGACTCATCCTCCCCCAGCTTCTCAGTGAGAAAGACAGTATTACCCAATCTTTCTTTCCTGCTTTGAACAGGAGTGTGCATCTGCCTCCTTCCATCTCCAGCTGATAAGAAGGATGGGATGGACAGCTTCTGCATTTGTCAAGCATTAATTCGCTTCAATAGAACAAGAGTTCAGGTGACCTCTCTTCTCCTTTGATTAGCTTATCAGCTTGGCATTTTTTATTATGATATTTTTAATCTGTGTGCTATTGTTAATTTGTGACTATAAATAGAATTATCTTAAAAAAATGCTTCTTAAATGTCAGCATGACCATTCAGCACCCATTCCACACACTGGCTATCTCACTAAAAATTCACATTGTTATGTTTAAACCATGGAGCTGCTAGTAAATCCATTGATAAAAGGACAGGAAAATCAGTTCTTTACAGACTTCCGTTTTCATTATCAGGCTTCCCTCATGGGTCAGTGAGTGAACTATATTTTGTTTATTTTGAGTTGTCAATATTCCTTCTTTTTTATCAGTGCCCAAAGAATGTTTGCATGAAGTTTTAGAGTCATCTGAATAATTTTATAAAGAAAATTAATTTGCCTATTTAAGAATGGCTGTTTATACATGCATTATTATTTTTAAATATATGAGCTATTTTAAAAACTTACTGAAGAGAAGTGGTCATATAGCTCCTGCTCTCAAAATATATGTTTAGCTAGTTAAAAAATAGGACTGGGGTGTGTGAAGGGGAGGGTGGAGGCAGTACTTATGTTTTGGTCAAATGACAGTATTCTAATTAAATCACGCTGATGGTAATAGAGATCTTCCCAAACATTTCATTTGGGTTTTATTCATCTCCTTAATACATTTACAGAAATACTATATATTGAAATAAGTATTCCATTATTATCAATGAAATCTCAGTAGGGGAACAAAACCCTATTTAATAGTGTTTCGAAAAAAACCCACAGAAAATCAGGAATTATATCTTGAAAATGTAGCAAAAGGAAATATTTTCTCATCCTAACATGTGAAAAGGATGTAATGCTGCACTAAGATCCTTCATAGGAATTTCATGTTTTTCACCTGTCAACACTGAATATCATTACATGCAAGAAAATACCAAGGGTCAGCTATTGACATTTTTTCTGGGTCATAATTCTTAAATCTTTACTGTGTGATAGCATGGGAAATCTTGATGCAGCATGAAAGATAAAGTAGTAGCTTTCAAAAGTTTAAATTGTAGAAGTCAGCAACACCTCAAATGTCTTTGATAATTGACCCATTAGATAGAGTCTTCCCTTGAGATCTAAACATATGTTAGGCTTCACTGTGTGCTGTCCAGAATATTTATTGACCAGTGAGGAAAACCACCCATGAGATCACAAGACAGGTATGAAGCATTGTGTGGACAATAAGAAGTATAATCTCCAATTCTGCCGAGCTGCTGAACAGTAGTGACATGAAAAAAAAAAAAAAAAGGCACAAATAAATAAATAAAAGACAGACAGAAAAGAAAATACATCAAGCAAGAGGAAATAGCATTGCTCCAAGAATCAGCCATCACAACAAGGCAAGACAAGTCTCTTGGATACAAATCAAAGCTGACACAGAAAAATGAAAACCACAAACACATAGAATAAAACATTCATAAGACTGAACACACTAGGGAGTCCTCTGATGTTTATAGTTCACTTCAGTGAAGGTAGAATTAAAACTAGGGACAAGTTTTTAGATGTACTAATACATTCCACACCATGAAATGGTGGAGTTCAGGATCCTTAGGGCAGCAAGGAGAGTGCACAGCCAGCTCAGTACCCTGGATTCAGGAGAGAAGACTTTGGCCTCTTCAGGGACCTGCTTGGTAGAGTACCATGGGACAAAGCCCTGGAAGGAAGGGGGGCCCAAGTCAGTGTCGTGGTTTAGGCCCAGCCGGCAGCTGAGCGGCCGCTCACTCACTCCTTCCCCAGCGTGATGGGGAGGAGAAGTTAACAAAAGGCTCGGGTCGAGATAAGGACAGGGAGAGCTAATTATCATCACGAGCAAAACAAACTGAACTTAGAAAAAAGGGATTCATCTAATTTATTACTAAACAGAATAGAGCAAAAAAAACCAAAAACCAAGTAACATCAAGCCTTAAAACACCTCCCCCACCCCTCCCCCCTTCCCGGGCTCAACTTCACTCCCGGCTTCAAACCTCCTCCCCCCCCTCAGCGGCGGGGGGGGGGGGGGGGAATGGGGGAAGGGGGATGGGGGTTGCGGTCAGTGCAGCGCACGTTGTTTCTGCCGCTTCGTTGTCCTCGGGGGGAGGACTCCTCTCATCACTCCCCTGCTCCAAAATGGAGTCTCTCCCACGGGCTACAGTCCTTCCCGAACTGCTCCGGCGTGGTCTCTTCCATGGGGTGCAGACCTTTAGGAGAAAACTGTTCCAGCATGGGTCTCCCACGGGGTCACAAGTCCTGCCACCAAAACCTGCCCTGGCGTGGGCTCCCCTCTTCACGGGTCTACCGGTCCGGCCAGGGACTTGCTTCAGCCCGGGCTTCCCACAGGCCACAGCCTCCCTCGGGTACCTCCACCTGCTCCAGCGTAGGGTCCTCCACGGGCTGCAGGTGGAATCTCTACACCCCCTCATCGGTCCTCCATGGGCTGCAGGGGAACAGCCTGCTTCACCATGGTTTTCACCACGGGCTGCAGGGGGATCTCTGCTCCGGTGTCTGGAGCGCCTCCTCCTCCCCCCTCCTCCTGCACTGACCTTAATGTTACATCTCCGCACTTCCCCCTCCGGATGTAAAAAAACTTCCCACCTTCTTAAATATGTTATCACAGAGGCGCTGATTGGCTTGGCCTTGGCCAGGGGCGGGCCCATCTTGGGGCTGGCTGGCATTGGCTCTACCAGACACTGTGGAAGCTTCTAGAAGCTCCTCACAGGAGCCACCCCTATAACCCATGCCCCCACCCACTACCAAAACCTTGCCACACAAACCCAACACAGTCAGCTGGTTAGTATTCAAGGATCATCTCCTCCAAGCTCAGGAGCGATGCATCCCAACAAAGAGGAAGTCAGGCAAAAACACCAGGAGGCCTGCATGGATGAACAAGCAGCTCCTGGACAAACTCCGACACAAAAAGGAAGCTTATAGAGGGTGCAAGCAAGGGCAGGTAGCCTGGAAAGAATATAGAGAAACTGCCTGAGCAGCTAGGGACCAGGTTAGAAAAACTAAAGCCCTGATAGAATTGAATCTGGCCAGGGACATCAAGGGCAACAAGAAAAAAGCTTCTATAGGTACATCAGCCATAAAAGGAAGACTAGGGAAAATGTGGGCCCTCTCTGGAAGGAAACAGGAGACCTGGTTACCTGGGATATGGAGAAGGCTGAGGTACTCAATAAGACTTTGCCTCAGTCTTCACTGGCAAGTACTCTAGCCACACTGCCCAAGTCGCAGAAGGCAAAGGCAGGGACTGGGAGAATGAAGAACCACCCACTGTAGGAGAAGATCAGGTTCGAGACCGTCTAAGGAACCTGAAGTTGCACAAGTCCATGGGACCTGATGAGATGCATCTGCAGGTCCTGAGGGAACTGGCAGATGAAGTTGCTAAGCCACTTTCCATCATGTTTGAGAAGTTGTGGCAGTCTGATGAAGTTCCCGCCGATTGGAAGAGGGGAAACATCTTTTAAGAAGGGAAAAAAGGAAGACCTTGGGAACTGCAGGCCTGTCAGGCTCACCTCTGTGCCTGGCAAGATCATGGAGCAGATCCTTCCAGAAGCTATGCTAAGGAACATTAAGGAAATTAAAGAGGTGATTGGTGACAGCAAACATGGTTTCACTAAGGGCAAATCATGCCTGACAAATTTGGTGGCCTTTTATGATGGGGTTACAGCATTGGTGGATAAGGGAAGAGCAACTGATGTCATCTACCTGGACTTGTGAAAGCATTTGACACTGTCCTGCACAACATCCTTGTCTCTAAACTGGAGAGACATGGATTCGATGGATGGACCACTCATTGGATAAGGAATTGGCTGGATAGTTGCAGTCAAAGAGTTGTGGTCAACGGCTCAATGTCCAAGTGGAGAACGGTGACGAATGGCATTCCTCAGGGGTCGGTACTGGGACTGGCACTGTTCAACATCTTTGTCAGTGACATGGACAGTGGGTCGAGTGCACCCTCAGCAACTTTGCCAAGCTGTGTGGTACTGTCACCACACTGGAGGGAAGGTATGCCATTCAGAGAGACCTTGACAGGCTTGAGAGGTGGCCCTGTGCAAACCACATGGCATTCAACAAGGCAAAATGCTAGGTCCTGCACATAGGTTGACACAATTCCAAGCACATCAAAGGCTGTGAAAGCAGCCCTGAGGAGAAGGAATTGGGAGTGTTGGTGGATGAGAAGCTCAACACAACCGAGCAATGTGCGCTTGCAGACCAGAAAGTCAACTGCATCTTGGCTTGCATCAAAAGAGGCGTGACCAGCAGGTCGAGGGAGGTGATTCTACCCCTCTACTCAGCTTTCATGAGACCCCACCTGGAGTACTGCATCCAGATCTGGGGTCCCCAGTACAAGACAGGGACTTGTTGGAGCAAGTCCAGAGGAAGACCACAAAGATGATCAGAGGGCTGGAGCACCTCTCCTATGAAGACAGGCTGAGAGAGCTGGGGAAAAGAAACAGCCCACTCTTTGTTGTGGTGCCACTATGCCACAGTACAGGTAGGAAATCAAAATGAATAGGCCCAGATGGTATATAAAAAGAAGGAACACCACTCTATAGCTTAGTGATTAGGATTTATATAAAGCATGGTCTTCTGCAACTCCTACAGTAGAGATACTTGCACTGGCTGGCAGCAGGAGGCTTCAGGGCAGCCTCAGTGAGGAAAGGCTGGGCTGCTCCATGCCGGATGCAGCTAGTTCCAGCTGTTTCCAATGGACCCACTGTAGTGCATGGCTGAGTCCAGCAGCCAAGATGATGGTGACCTGGGGAAAATGTATTTAAAGAACAGAAGACACTGGAGAGAGAGAAAGAAGGAGGGGTGAAAAAATAAGAAACAGCAGAGGAAACACAAAGGTCTGAGAAGGAAGAGGAGGATGTCCTCCATGTCACCAGAGCAGGTATCCCCTGCAGCCTGTGGAGGACTACATGCTGGAGCAGTGGAAAGGTGTGAGAGGAAAGGAGGGCAGAGAGAAACCACTATGTGCTGACCACAGCCGACCCTGCCGACCCCTCCTTTGTGCTATTCACTGAAGAGACTGTGGCCTACAGGGATAGCAAGGGTGGAGGGAGAAGAGCTTGAAGTGAACGAGCAAAGCTGAGTCTGGGAAAGGAGGGAGGAGAGGTGTTGTTTTAGTGCTTGTCTTTTTGTTTCCTACTACCTGAATCAGTTATTAAATATTTAGCAGGCAATAAATTAAGTTAGTTTTGCCCAAGTCAAGTTTGTTTTGCCCAAGATCATAAATAGTAAGCAATCTCCTTGACTTTATCTCAACCCATGTGCTTTGCCATTCCTGTACTTCCTATTTTCTACCCGCATTCTGCTGAGGGATGGGAGTGAACAGGCAGCTGGGTGGGAGCTCAGCTGTTTGTCAAGGCTAACCCACCACAAGGTGGTAAACACAAAACACCATTATTGACTTTTCATGGTGTTTTGTGGTTGATTTATGCATTAATTCTACTACTGAGTGTTACATTTTTTTTCAAAGATAGCAATAACTGAAAGATTTCCCCAGGGGAAAAATAATACAGGTCACATGATATTTAAACATGGTGGTTCCAATTAGAAAGTACCATATTCCTTTCTCCATTGACTTTGGCTAACATTCAGAAAAACTTGAAATGTAAGAAAAAGAGAATTTTCTTATAATATATAATAAAATTGAAGCCAGAAATTAACTTGTTAATATAGAACACAATTCTTAGATATAACTCCTCTGGAGCCCTGTGTTGGAAGACCGTGACTTGGGGAATGATAAACTCCCAGCCGACCTTGAACTTGTGTGAGACTTGCTGCTCCAGATGGATGCACAAAAATCTATGGGGCCTGATGGGATTCATCCCAGGGTACTAAAAGAGCTGGCTGACATCATGGTACCTCTCTCCATTATTTTTCAGCAGACTTGGGAATCTGGAGAGGTTGAATGGAAGCAGGCAAATGTTCCAATTTTCAAGAAGGGTAAGAAGGAAGACCCTGGTAATTACAGACCTGTCAGTCTCACTTCAGGGCCTGGTAAAATTATGGAGAAGGTTATTCTACAAGTTACTGAAAAACACTTGAGAGACAATGCAGTCATTGGCCATATCCAGCACGGGTTCACAAGGGGAAAGTCCTGCTTAACTAGCTTACTTTCCTTTTATGACAAGATCACCTACCTAGTTGACCAAGTGAAGCCAGTACATGTGGTGGGTTTGGATTTTAGCAAAGCTTTTGATACTGTCTTTCACAGTATTCTTCTGGATAAAGTGTCCAGCACACAGCTAGACAAGTCCATTATACGTTGGGTGAGCAATTGGCTGATTGGTTGGGCTCAGAGAGTTATAATAGTAAATGGGGTTACATCAGGCTGGCGGCCAGTCACCCGTGAGGTTCCCCAGGGCTCAATTTACAGGGCCAGTGCTTGTTAATGTTTTTTATAAGTGATCTGGATGCAGGAATCAAATATACATTAAGTAAGTTTGCTGATGATACTAAACTAGGAGCAGCTGTGGACTCCCTCAAGGGTAGAGAGGCCTTACAGAGAGATCTGGATAGACTAAAGAGCTGGGCAATCACCAACCATGTGAAATTTAACAAAAGCAAGTGACAAATTCTCCACCTGGGGATGGGGTAATCCTGGTTACACGTACAAACTGGGGAACGAGAGGCTGGAGAGCAGCCCTGTGGAAAGAGATCTGGGGTGTTGGGTTGATGGCAAGTTGAATATGAGTGAACAGTGTGCCCTGGCAGCCAAAAATGGCCAACTATGTCCTGGGGTAAACCAAGCACAGCATAGCTAGCTGGTCGAGGGAGGTGATTGTCCAACTCTGCACCGCACTGGTGCAGCCCCACCTCAAGTACTGCATGCAGTCTTGGGCACCTCAATATAAGAAGGGCATCAAACTTTGAGAGTGTGTCCAAGGGAGCACAACCAAGATGATGGTGAAAGATCTCAAGGGCAAGACTTAAGAGGAATGGCTGAGGTCACTTGATTTGTTCAGCTTGGAGAAGGCAAGGCTGAGGGGTGACCTCATTACAGTCTACAACTTCCTCAAGGAGGGCAGAAGAGGGAGAGTTGCTGATCTCCTGTCTCTGGTGATCAGTGATAGGACACAAGGAAATGGTATGAAGCTGGGTCAAGGGAAGTTCAGGTTGGACATTAGCAAAAGATTCTTCACTGAGAGGGTGGTTGGTCACTGGAACAGGCTCCCCAGGAAAGTGGTTATGACACCAAGCCTGTCAGAGTTCAAGGAGTGTCTGGGTGATGCTCTTAATCATATGGTTTAGTTTTAGTTAGTCCTGTAAGGACCAGGGAATTTAACTCAATGATCCTTATGAGTCCCTTCAAACTTGAGATATTTTACGATTCTATGATTCTATAACTGTTTTAATCTGTAATGCCTAAAATTCCAAGGCCTGCAGCCACCACACAGGTATTGTTCAGCTATGATTCCCACTCATTTAGAAAGGAATTTGGCCTATGTCTTGGTAAGGACCTGGAAAAGTTCACTTAACAGTGTACGATATGTATAGTTTTTTGCAAGGCAAAAAACCTTAAATATATGCTTTAATATATATATTTTAATATTATCCTATGCCTTACTAACAGATACTGTCACTCAGTTTATCCAGTTCATTAACAGACTGTGGCAAGGAGATGTCAGATTTAACCTTGTTACTTTTTCTCACTTTCATATTACTTTCTTCAATTTAACACTTAGCATTTTTAATATATTTAGTTGAAAATAAATATGTACAAAACAAATGAGTTGACTTGAGACATGGACAAACAATTCATTTTTTATGGAGTTAATGCTGGGGTGCAATGACAGCAAATACATTATTTTCCCCCCTATCAAAAAAACCCTAGTAAACATCTCATTTTTATTCGCCATCTATAAGCCTGTCACTTAGTCAATATCTTTTTCTAAAATATTTAAGAATTTATCAAAACAGACTTGTTTGACATTTGGAATTTAGTAACTAATAGGAATGTCATGTATTGATTAATACACTATGCACAAAAATAAATTAGTGATTCTGTTGAGCAACATGGTCCTTTATAGTAGTGTGCTGTCAGAGCAAAAAAACCTCATAGTTACTTGTTTAAGCAGGACATTGTTGTAAATTATATTAATTTCATCTCTTTTATTTCACACTTGGAATGGAAGTATGAAAAGCTAGTGACTACAATAAACAGTTGTAGAATACATTAATAGATGAGTCTCTTAATAAATACAAAATGTAAATTTGAGATGAATTGCTAAAATGTGCTAGAGGTTTCTAAGCTAGATACTGTCTCCAGGGGCGGGGGGAATATTCTAAATGCCCTTGCATATATCATATTCTAATGAATATTCAGTATATTTCAATGGCCTAAAGAGTGAACAAAATGTCTCAGTTATGTTGTAAAGAGAAAATGGAATAATCCAGGTAGATTTGCTTCCTAAGACCTGATTTTATGTTGTCTTTTCACTTAGCCATGACAGCTAACTTTTAAAAAGAATATCTTATATTAAAGGTATGTTACATATAAACACATGTATTTATATATATTATAGTTATAAAACCCGATCTAGTCATGCAGGCAAAATGTAATATATAGGATTCCCAAAAGGAAATATAAAAATGACAAAAATTAAAATTTGAAAGGCATAAAGGTTTTATTTGCATACAGATTTCAATACATGTATCTTCAGGCAAAGATATGGAGGGGGAGCCAGATAAGCTATGCAGTACACTAGTGTAGAGCTTTGCCTGAGATCGTATTAAGATAAATCTAAGGTGGCTTTATGGCTCTTGGATTCAAGTTTGCTCTCATCTGTCCAGTTCAAAATACAGGTAGAGAAACTTTTTATCTTCTGAATTTTCATGTCAGCATATCTGACATAATATATCTAGGGCCCTGTAAAGAACTTCATAACAAGAAAATTATTCACTTCTCCATTTAAAGATATTATGTCTCCTAAAACAGACACAGTCTCTTTCCAAAAGTAATCAATGGACAAGTGGAACAGTATGGACTCCTTCTAGCTCCTGTTTTTTCTACTTCTATATAAAAACTGAACTTTCTGAAGGAAGCTGTCTCTGTCCACAAGATCTACTGTAACTTATGTATATAGACCAGAAAAGAAGATGTGAAAGTTCCTTGAAAATCTTTTGCTTTCTTAGGTATGTTAAGGCAAATCACAGCCTTTTAACTGACATTTCTTATATGTAGCATATTTTTTCTTTATGATGTTTTTAATCTGAAAGGGACAGAAATGATACAATATGACTCTGGTGACTAACCAAAAAGCAACCCCAAATATACATTTGGAAAAATCAACATTAACAATCCTCAGCTGTTAAAAAATGGGCTTAGACTGAATTGATAACTTCATTCTCAGAGACTAATTTGGCTAGTTGTAATGCAGATGACCTTTGGTAATACTGTCACTAGGCTCATTTTCGAAAACTATATGCAAGGGAAATGTACAAAGCTGGAGTGAGTGAGTACTGCAGTCCTTATCTAGTCAGGATCTCAAATTGTGGCATATTCTTTCTTCTCTTTCATAATATCTTTTCTTTAGGTATCTATTTTATTCTGTGCACTTTGCTTCACCTTTTTCTTTGATCAAATGGAACAAGGGAAACAGTGAGAAACTGCTTTCCTCTGCCATTAGGAAAGGACTAGTATTTGGAAGGAAGGAAGGAAGTTCTAATGAATGGTTGCTGAGAATTCCTGTCCTTCTCGTTGCAGAGGGTTAGAAAATTGTCATGCAGCCTGCCATAAGCTCTGTAATTCACCACAGAGATTTCTTGAGTGTCCATTATGATGGTATACCACTATCTTTAAGGTTAACATTTTCTCCAAAGAAAGGAAATAATACAGTCTCCCTTGCAGACATTAGGAAACTAAGGCACAGTGGCTTGCGAGGAGAAGTTTAGAGTTGGAATTAATCTCTCCTAGAGGGTAAATTAGCACTAAATTCTGGTAATTCTTGCAATTCAAAATAGAATTCCAGTATTTAAATTTCAAATCTGAATACTTTTTGTAGAAAGACATTCTGTATAGAACTCCCAGCAGTGCTGTGTAATAGCACTCAAGATGATCTACTCCATTGCCTTCCCCAGCATTGAGGTCAGACTGACAGGCCTGTAGTTCCATATCCTCCTTCTGGAACTTCTTGTGGATGGGAATCATACTGGCTAACCTCCCAGTTAGCCAGGACTGCTGATGAATGATGGAAAGCGGCTTGGTGAGCACTTCCACCAGCTCCCTCAGTACCCTTGGGTGGATCCCATCCAGCCCCATAGAACTGTGTGTGTCTAAGTGGTGCAGCAGTTCGCTAACCATTTCCCCTTGGATTATGGGGGCTTCATTCTGCTCCTCATCCCTGTCTTCCACCTCAGGGGGCTGAGTACCCTGAGAATGACTGGTCTTACTATTAAAGACTGAGGCAAAGAAGGTATTAAATACCTCAGCCTTTTCGTCATCCTTTGTCATTATGTTTCCCCCCACATCCAATAAATGATGGAGATTCTTCTTAGCTCTCTTTTTGTTGTTAATGCAATTATATGAACATTTTTTACTGTCTTTTACAGCAGTAGCCAGATTAAGTTCCAATTGGGCTTTGGCTCTTCTAATTTTCTCCCTGCATAGCCTCACAACATTCTTGTAGTCCTTCTGAGTTGCCTGCATCTTCTTCCAAACATCATAAACTCTCTTTTCTTTTTCCTGAGTTCCAGCCAAAATTGTCTGTTCAGCCAGGCCGGTCTTGTTCCCCGCCAGCATGTCTTTTGGCACATGGGGACTGCCTGCTCCTGCAGCTTTGAGATTTCCTTCTTGAAGAATGTCCAGCCTTCCTGGAGTCCTTTGCCCTTCAGGACTGCCTCCCAAAGGACTCTGTCAAACAGGCCCTGAAACAGGGGGAAGAAAGGAAATAGAAGAAAAGGGAACAGAAAAGGGAGAAAAAAAAATAAATGGAGAAGAAAGGAAAGGGAGAGGAGATCTGTGATGGAACTCTAGCACCTGTGACAGCACAGGGGACAGGTCACAATGAGGCTGTCACCAGGGGCACCAGCAGGCAGGGCTGCTGCACTGTAACTTGGGCCAGCCAACGACTAGCACACGTGAACACATGGCAGGGAGGCTGAGCTGGACAAGGGCAGGGGCAGAAACTCCAGCTCCTGAGGGAGATTCTCACCCTGGAGTGAGGGTCCAACCACTTCACGGTGCCACCCAGTTCCCTCACCGCCTCTCCTACCTGCCCCCAGGTCCCTGTGGTTCCCGCCCCTGCTCCCCTCTGCCACCAGCTCCTTCCTGCCCAGCCCCACTGAGACCCCTTCTCTTCTGTCTCCTGCAGGCCATGACTGTCATTTTCTTCCTTGCACTAGCTGTACTGGGCATTGTCCAGAACCCATTGCAGATGGGTGACAAGCTGGACATGGCAATACACAGGTTCATGCAGCAGTGCACAGAGTAGCTGAGCTGGAAGATGACTCAGCTGCTGCAGGATATGGAGCCGACCCAGAAGCAGAACAGGGAGGGTAGGGAATCATGGAGTCATAGAATCATAGATTCATAAAATGATTCTATGGTGCCTCAGCTACCCCATTCTGGCTGAGGAATCATAGAATCATAGAAGTCCTGCTCCTTGTTGTCTTCCAGCAACGATGGTTCTAGGGCCTCTGCTTTTGGGGCAGGAGCCCTGGTCCTGCTCCTGTGGCTCTGCTGGAGGACCAGAAAAAGGAGCCATAAGCCAGAAAGCAGCTGCAAACAGGGCAGCCCCGGAAGTCAAGAGGAGGAGGAAGAAGCAGAAGATGATGATGACTCTGGTGACACATGTGATCTGGGCAAATTTTTGGCCAATCGCATCCAGTGGTCAGTGCCGTACATGACTGACGTGCAAGTTGGCGGGGAATCTGATAGATGAGCTTCTTAGTGCCTTCCAAAGACTTACTGGGAGTAACTTCAAGCCACAGCTGCAGCCAGCCATTGAGATGGGCTGCATCTATGAAGTTTAGAGTGCCTGAGAGGACAATGTCCTCTACTACCTGCTTGTGCCCCTGCACCCTCCCCCCTGGGCATGCCTTCTGCTTGGAGTTGGGTACCACAGAGGAGATGCTGACCAACAACTCCTGCTGCCATGTGCAGCTATAGTGCATGTGCGTGAGGGAGCAGTTGGTGGAGGACATACTATGCTTCCTCCACCACCACAAGGATGAGCTGAAAAGTCAAGACCCCAGCCTCCTCAACGCCCTTTGCACCAGCTCCTACTTAGACATCAAGAAAACTGCCTGCTGGCTCAAAATGTTGGTGAAAGACAGCTGGAAGGTTATGTAAAAAAACAGTTTTACCCTGTCATGGTTTAACCCCAGCCGGCAACTAAGCACCACACAGCTGCTTGCTCACTCCCCTCACAGTGGGATGGGGAAGAGAATCAGAAGAATAAAAGTGAGAAAACTGATGGGTTGAGATAAAGACAGTTTAATAAGTAAAGCAAAAACCACACATGCAAGCAATGCAAAGCAAGGAATTCATTCCCCACTTCCCATGGGCAGGCAGATGTTCAGCCATCTCCAGGAAAGCAGGGCTCCATCATGCATAACAGTTACTTGGGAAGACAAACGCCATCACTCCAAACATCCCCCCTTACTTCTTCTTCCCCCAGCCCCTTATATGCTGAGCATGATGTCATATGGTATGGAATATCCCTTTGGACAGTTGGGGTCAGCTGTCCTGTCTGTGTCCCCTCCCAACTCCTGTGCACCCCCAGCCTACTAAACGTCCCTGCATTATCAACACTGTTTTCAGCTAAAATCCAAATCATAGACTCATACTAGCTATTCACTCTATCCCAGCTAAAACAAGCACACACCCTTCAATTTACCAAACTTCAGAGATAACACTTATTTTAAATAGTTTTATGAGACCTGTATGATGTTGTTGTTGTTTTAGAGGAACACAAGTGTCTAATATACGGTAAACTGTAAAAAACTCTTAAAATATCCTGGATTTTCAATCACATAGTCTAGAACCACAGAAAAAATATTAAGTTTTATATCAGTCACACTTTACAGGCAGCCACAGGATTCACTTAGGTCTCCACAGGGACAGGCACAGCATCCTCCTTATGAATTATGCATTTTTACCTATTCACTTTTATTTGAAACATTAAAATGTATTCTGATGATGTCATGTATGTCAAATCTGTCTGCAAAAACATATTTATATTTTTTAATTACAATTCCCCCCCCAAAAAAAAACCAACAACTTTTTGGTACTTAGTAAGGGAATAAAAACTTATCTGATATTTTTTTTTTTCTACTAAGACTATTCTCCCAAGCTGATGGTTTAATTCCCAGTGGATGTGTTCTGATTCTTCAGATAACTAGTGAAAGACTCTCACTCTCCTTGTCTTTCTACTGTGATGTTATTTCACTGAAATTCTTTGTAAAGCTGAATTGAATTTAGATGACTCTTCACTTAGGTCCTGATCCAAAACCCATCAAAGTCAATGACTTTCTTTGGGAATCAAGTTCCAAAGATATTTTTTAAATACTTTTGAGGTAATGATAACCTGAATATATATCTCAAGGAATTTCTATGTTCTGTGACTGTTTCTGAATTCAAGCTTAATGTAATATGAAGGCTGAGAAATCTCCAGGCTTCAGCAAGGTTCACAGGCTATGCTTACTTAGAAGTTGGGAACCACAGGCTATGAGAAGCTTTGGGAGTAAAATAGCTAGGGGTTCTTACAGTGATTCATGTTCTCATGTTTCAAGTTGTTTTATGATTATTCTTTACAATGACTTATGCATTTCATGATAATGAGGGAGAGACACTGCACAACATGAGACAAGACCCTGGGAGATTGTTAAAACACCTGAAGAATTAGAGAGGAGTGCCTAAATTTCTTTGTGGATCTCATGCATAGTATCTTACTCAGACCAATTGTATAAGGACTGTGTCCATTTAATTCTGAGATGGGACTGTTTATCTCCAAGGAAGGTAAGATGCAATTTACTGATCCTGGATTTCAGGCGAATGGACTTCAGTTTATTCAGAGAACTGGGATCCCAGGGAAGGAAGCTCTGAATTAGTGGTCTATACTGGGAACTGCTCTTTTCAACATCTTTATCAATGAGCCAGAGGAGCGAATAGAGGGCTTGTGCGTAAAGTTTGCCCTATTAAACATCATCTGCAAACTGAGGACAGTCAGGTAGGTTGCCCTGAGGGGTTGTGCAGACTCCATCCTTGAAGATTTTCAAGATTTGACCATATCAAGCCCTGGCCAACCTTATCTGCTTGGAGAAAGAGTTTGGAGAAAAACCTCCCCAGGTCTCTTCCAGCATGAATCATCTTGTGATTTTATTATTATTTCCTGGCTTCTTTAAGTTACCAGAATCAAATTTTGGAACTTTCTGAAATTATTCAGGGGCAATTTTCTTTGGGAATACTTAGCAGTTTAGACCTCAATTCACATAGTCTGTGTCAGGAATTAGGACTGTAGTATGATTCAAAGATCCTTTCAATCAGGGAGTATCTGAGAAAAACAAAAGGCACTGGTAGGTGTTTTAAAATTATGACATATGGTGGGTTTGCCTTCTACTTTCATTTCAGCTTTCATGTTTTATGATGGAAAAAAAGAGGTAGCAGCTTCTTTTACATAAAGAAATTTCACCTCTGAGTCATTTACCTTAGAAGTTCAAGACAAGACCTGAGGCTCAGCTTACAAGTTTGATCCTTCACTTCTCACATCCTAGAGGAGTGTTTTAACTAAAAAGGTAGAGACAAAATGATGATCCTATTATTTTCCATTCTTTCAATTTCCTAGCTTCTGGGGAAGGTAGGCATTTTCTCTGTAGGGATCACTGACTTCTACAACTGCATGAAGAGGACTGGAGAGAGATTCAGAATTCCCTGTGCGTTAATTCCTTTCATCAGGCTGTAGCCAGATACCCTGCTACTATCTTCTTTGTTTCTTTATGTCCTAATAGCTAAGTGTTACAGGGATTATTGGAGGTGTAGTTGAAATCCCATTCGTGATGAGGGGTTTGCTACTTTCTAGGCTTGTGTACCAAACTGTCATGTTTTAAGATCAATTTGACACTGGGGAGACAACATGAACTTGGATATCAAAACATTTAAATTACAGATCTATACAAAATTTTGTGAATTACACAACTTCCTTGTACCATGGGAGAGACAGTGCAATCCAGTAGAAAAGCTGAACATCTTACGCTAGTGGTTTCTCACATAACCTCCCTATCCTGCAGGAGCGGTGGAACAAGTCAGTGTAGTAGTTCTAGCTGTGGGGTGCATGGTCCTGGGGCTAGGCAAGGGCTCCCCCAGGCATGTCTCTCTTCTATCACCAAAGTTTCTCCTGTGTGACCCCAGATACCATCAATGCTAGAATGATTCTTCATTCTTGAATAGCCTCTTCTGTGTCACTTGAGACCTAACAACTGACCATCACCATCGATGGTACTGACAATCTGTCTGTCTAGGAGGTTCTTGGTAATTCATGATTTTTGCAGTGACTGAGACATTTGCAGCTGTGTCACAGTGGTTGGCCAGTTATTTATGCTAACTTACTCCTCTATCCTTATAATCAAGCTGCTACCTTGGCACTTTTACACTGACTTCCATCTGTGTTTTTTCCATCATTCTAACTATCCCCACACAGCATTGGCCACCATCAGTGTAGACGTACACTACGGGCTACTTTTCCTGTTCAGCCACTTCTAGGACTAATTGCATAGCTATGGTGTTTGTCTCAAGATGATAATGCCCCCAGTGTTTTGCATGTGTTCTGGGATACCACCCTCCTCTACGGTCTCTTAAATTAGCCTATGGTAAATGATATTTCTACCTGTGGGGTAATTGCTTCCAGTGTATTGAATTTATTCGCAGGTGAAAGCAAGCTGTGTTTACATTCGTCCATTGTGGGAATGGAGAAGGTGTTTGCTTTGTCCATGGTGGCATGCTGTCTAACTTGCTTTGCTTCCAGTTCATACTGCATATGAAGCACATCCAGAACAGCAGCAGGCAAAGCTAGGGTCCCTTCATTCTAATCCATCATCAGCCACCACTCCCCATTTGGCTTTTTCACAGGCCACACCACACTGTTGTAGGGGGGAAGTGGTTTGTGTTACAACTATTCGCTCCTTGTCACCATGTCTTGGTGCTAATTCTACCCCTGCAGATCTTCCCTCTCAGCATTTCAACAATCACATCATCACTCCTCCCTTGCTTTGCAGTTTCTTCTCCCTCCCAGGTTGTGCAACGTCAGTAGGCTGCAGGAGCAGGGTTGAAGTATGATTGCAACCACCCCTGCTCCACAGCAGTGGCTAGAATCACTATCGCACTTCCCCAGCCACATGTCTTGGCCAGCCCCTGCGGTGGACCCATCTGCCCTCTTCTCAGCCTTGTTCTTCTTTAATAAGAGTGACGGTGCTGCTTATCGCTGAGGAGGGAACAAGCTCCTCCTCATCACTATTGGAGGAGAAGGAGGACTATACATCCCCACTCTAGAGCTCTGGTTCCCAGTTGGGAACACTTTGTTTACCAGGTCACCCTTCTCTTCCTCCAGTTTCGATACTTTTTTCCTTGAAAAAACAGTGCACAAAGGAACAAGCCCACAACAAAGCCTCCCATCGGGGAACCAGGGGGTTCTTATTTCTTATCCCTTTCTTACTTTATTGCCTAAACATTTTACCAAGTCTCATCCCTGCACACACATTTTGAATTTGGGGTTTACAAACTTGAGCAATCAACTCTGCTTTTGTGAGACCCCACGTGGAGTACTGCGTCCAGCTCTGGGGGCCCCAGTACAGGAAAGACATGGAGCTGTTGGAGCGAGTCCAGAGGAGGGCCATAAAGTTGATCAGAGGGCTGGAGCACCTGTCCTGTGAGGACAGGCTGAGAGAGTTGGGGTTCTTCAGCCTGGACAAAAGGCAGCTCCGGGGAGATCTAATTGCAGCCTTCCAGTACCTGAAGGGGCCTACAGGAAAGATGATGAGGGACTGTTTGTCAGGGAGTGTAGTGACAGGACAAGGGGTAATGGGTTTAAGCTGAAGGAGGGTTGATTTAGATTAGAAGTTAGAAAGAAATTCTTTACTGTTAGAGTGGTGACATACTGGAACAGGTTGCCCAGAGAGGTTGTGGATGCCCCATCCCTGGAAGTGTTTAAGACCAGGTTGGATGGGGCTTTGGGCAACGTGGTCTAGTGGAGGGTGTCCCTGCCCTCAGCAAGGGGATTGGAACTAGATGATGTTTAAGGTCCCTTCCAACTCAAACCATTCTATGATTCTATGAATGCCTGCTACAAGGGCATTCCTTGCTGCACTAATCCCTTCTTGAGAGCAAGGTCCTGCTGCAGTCTGAAGTCCCAGTCCCTAATACCCATCAGAACCCATATTACAGATATTTGTGGTCTGACCAATTTGTATCTCACTGCTGACAGCAAAATTCACTATTGAATTAAATGACCTCTTTTCACTACAGGAGAGATGACACAGCTTGGGAGTAAGGTTGGGTGAGTGAGCATGGTAATCCTAGCCATGAAGTGCTGATTGCTGGGCTGTGGGGTCTTCTGCCCATTTCTCAGGTGCTAGAATTGCCTACTCTGCATAGTTGTTGATTACCTTTTGGGTCCATAGTATTATTATTTTCATTGGGTAAAAGTGGCAATGGTTTCCCACAATTTATTGTTGCAGCCTGGTGTGTAACACATTCACTTGGCATGTAAGTCTTAAAAAGTCTGTAGTTCAAAAGATTTGAGCTTGCTTACGAAATGAACAAGTTGTAACTAAAAAGCCACATTATCTTCCCTTGAGTACAGGGGGAAAAATGAACTTGAAAATTCATTCCCCGACAACCTCTGGCTGACTGCAGCTTTTGAGAAAAAGTGTGTGTGTGGGGGGTGTTGAAAAAACCAACAAAATGCCTTTTTCATTATGCTAAACTTTCACTACAGCTGTGAGAGTTATTATCTACTTAATGATATTAATTGAACTTCAACACTTCTAAAAATCATGATGAAAATTACATTCTTCAAGCTTGCACATTCCTTCTGCTGAAAGATTATTCATCTTCTCAGATGCCAGGTCTTACAGTGTTTATCGGTTAACATAAGCTTTTCATATATATCAGTTAATACATATATAAATAAACCAAGAAAATCAATGCCAGAATTAAAAGAACAAGAACTAGGTCAAAACAAAGTGGGGGAGGGGAGACAAATATATAACAAAAAGCCTCCTTTGAATATGAGCAGATTTTATGAACTCTCAGATTATTACTATAAATATATTTCAATAATAAATATTTACTTAATATTGGTTATATTATATTGAGTAATATATATTCTGTATTTACAGAAATATTCAAGAGTTTCTTTCCTTTAAACTGGAAAATTTATTATTTTCAATCATTGATAAAAAAGAAAGCATTATTTCCTCAGTTATTGAGCTGCAATCATCTTAATGGAGAAATCAATTAAGAATGTCTATTACAATTATGTCACCGTTAACAGTAAACATCAACTAAATACCGTTGTAACTTATTTCTAAAAGTACTAAACAACTGTCCAGAAAAGGTCATATAAAAAGTTATCTATCCTGATCAAGTAATGAGATCATGTAAAATTGTTTTCATGTAATAAATATGTAGAAAATGTTATTAATCAAGTATATCCTGTCAACACAAAGGTTTTAAAAACCTCTTACACCTAATAGTCCCAAAGGTAATTTTTTATTTCACTTCTGGAAGCATATCCTTTAGTTACTTTTCAGTAGCTTATTTTTTGAATAATGCTAAATCTACTTAATACAAGCTATATAGTGACATGGGTAACACATTCCTTCAAAATAATTTGATTCAAATTGATTAGATTAGTAATGAAGTGCAGTAAACCTGGATCAGATGCCTGAATGCTGAAGACCCTAAAGAAGTAATTTATTTTCATAAACCTCAATTTCCTCATTTCAAAGATGTTACTAATGATTTTAGTCATATTTGAAAACCAACCTAAATACTATCAATAAAATATATACATTTTTTTGTGTATATAGAAGTGAGATATTACTATCATCATCCAGAATAAGAGTAACAAATCAGACAACTTCCTTCCTTAGTCAGAAACTAGGCTAATTGCTTTGTTGGTGAAAAATGATGTTGCATGTATTAGCAAATTAAATGTGTTCTCTCGTATTCCTTATTCTTTGATTGTGTTTCACTTGTACAGTTGTTCTGAAATTTAATCATGATAATAATTCAACTGCTGGTAAACTTTTGAGTGACAGTAGGTCACCTAGAAGGAATTGGAAATTTTGCATTCAGCAATTGGTTGGTTAATCAAGATTAAACGAGAAACAAAGAAGGACTGCTGGAATAAGTAAACTGAAACTTAAAAAAAATTGCTTACAAAATAAATTTATTTAATTCCTGCAAAAATGAGCATATTCTTACACATATAATACTTTGGCCTAGTCAATGTATTTTAATGTTGTATAGGATTAATATCTAATTTTTACCCTGGATATTGCTTTACTCTGGATGCTGTTTTGAAACCTGTGAGAAGTGACTACAGTTCATTGAACCGATTAGAGAACTGCCCCAGCTTTTAGGAGAATTTCACAGCTGAGATTTAATCTAGGGTGCTAATAGTTACAGAGAAACAAACTTGGTTTATAATCACTTACTAAATCTCCCTCTGACCTCAAGACTAGCAGTTAATTAAGAGCAATGCAAGTGCAAATCATTCTCATTCTAACTTACATAAATCATGTACAGAATAAAAATATATATATATAAAAATACAGTATTCAGATTATACTTTCAGATTCTCAAATGTGAATTGAAAGTAAGTGAAAGATATGACTTGTTTCAGAAAAAGGAAGCTTCCAAAGGACTAGTGGAATGGCCACCTTTCCTTTTTCTCTAAGTGTATATGACATCATTCAAGTTACATCATTCTTGCAATGAATTCAGAAGACTAATAAATTGTAAATCAGGAAATATATGCAAAAGCAAAATTCAAGTTCTTTGAAATCTCAATCACTATACTAAAAATTAATGGCATAGTAGCTCTGCTTTTTGTTGTATCTATACATAGTAAAGTTTTAAGGAAACTGATTTTTCTATGGTCCAGAAAATACTTGGTGAATTTGCAGGAGGATATATATATATAAAAAAATATACACACACACCTAACAATGATTTCACATGACATTCAGTTTCTAGGTATGAATCTGAAGCACACATGCACTGTTGGGCTCATCCATCCTGCTATAATGTTCAAGATTTCTACAAAACAAAGCAAAGCAGGTTTACAAATAGCACAAATGCTATTTTAAAATAAGGTTTCCAATTAAAAGTCAAAAAGTTTCCCACTAGAGAAAACTTTCACAAGTTTGTGAGCTTCCTATATTCTAAACAACAGCAGCTTTTGCTCTGGACTACTTGACTGTTTTAGCTATTTGTAGTGAATACTATTACTGAAATTTAGGACAAAACCAGGTGATTTCTCTTAAATTCAGGCCATTATCTGGCCTTTATATATATAGACAAAAGGAAAGTATTCAGTGATGGATTACATATTTGACTTTAGTGCCTGCCTGTTTAATACCATCTCTTCCTTGTTACTTCAGCTCAGAATATAATTCTGGTATCTGGAAAACAGGCTAATCTAATGATTTATGTCAAATCCTTGTCCTACAGGAATGAAAAAGCTGCTGATAAAATGAAATAGTAGACAATTTTTATGATGCGTTGCCACCTTTTTCCCCATAGCTTCTGACATATCTTTTTCTTCTTTTCTTTCAAAATACAAACAATTTTCTTTGTAAGGAAATATTTTCTTCTACTTAATTATCAGCACACGTTTAGTTGGTCTTTATTTTATTAATTTTAATTTTGTATGACTTCACATAAGATATGGTTTTACTCCAATGAATAAAACCATAAAACCATGAAAGCATCAAAGATCAATTTCAACCTAGTTAAAACAGAATTATATACTTGATCAAAAATTAAGCCAGTTAGATGAGACTGAATCAAATACACATGCATTTAACAAAGATAGATCATGCTCAATTTACCTGATAAATTCTTAGACAGGGTAATTGATTTTTTACAGTAGGAAAATACACTTGATCTAATCTTCCTAGACATCAATAAAGACTTTGGTACAGTGCCATATTGCTAGGAAAGCTAGAGAAGGTAGAGATTTGTCAAGTGAAAAAGGAATTGTTCAAAAAGAAAGATACAATTGATAATGATGAAAGGAGACCATCAGTTTATTTGTGCACGAAGAAGTTCCTCAGCAATCTTATTTAATATTTAGTACTTTTCACCAGTGTTTTCTTCTAAAGTTAAGAGTGGGAACGTTAAAAATATTTGTTGTCAGAAAATAAGGAAGCAATAATACCTTGGATGATTGGAATACTATGTAGATGTTGTTGAGGACCTAATTTATAAAGTGGGATAACATTTCTTATCCAAAAATGTAGATCATAGACTTTGACATCATAAGAAATCTTTCTGGTACAATATGGGTCCTCTTCAATTAGGAAAGACACTTAAAATAAAATAGCTATGTGTATAAAAACCAGCAAAGATAACCTTAAAATGTGTTGGGTAAGAAATCTACAGTGAACATAGGTTTGGCCATCTATCTAGTAAACTCTGTTGGTCTATTCACAAATGAATAGAAGATAGCTATATTCCTGGAAATCACTAAATACTTTCATTCGAAGAAAATCTTTTAAAATTAAGTTCCCTTCAAGAAGCACTGAACTCTTACTGAGATCCATGTATGCATATAATGTGCAGTAAGTTTTATCATTTACATCACTTAACGGATAAAATGTGCATTGCTGAACATTTTTTATTAAGAAGCATTTATGAAAAATTACTATATTCTGAGATTTTGTGAAAGTGACAGCGTCTATACCATATCTAAGGCCTCACTGAGGTTTGCAATCAAGTAGTATTAGCAGCATTTGATATTTTTTAGTTTAATGATTGAATTTAACACAATTGCTTTTCAGTGGATTGTTGCATTTTCCATAATTTTTTATTACAATAATCACAATATTTTTTTCAGAGGAACTTTAAGGAATCCCTGTTTCCCTTTAGAGACTTATTTCACATCCTCTGGTTGAAAAGTCCCTCATTTAGCATAACTACAATACCCCTACAAATTAAATTTCTCCTTTGATTAAATGAATAATTATTATATAGTAGGACACAAAATCCTTCATCATCATTAATAATTGGAACATCATGGAAAGTAAACTGTTCAGAATCACCACCTAATTCTTCAATCTTTCAACTCTGATTTCTTTTTCTCTATAGCTTTTCTTATTCTTGATAATTCATTATATTAAGCACTTTGATTTTCTCCATTATAGACAATATTAAAATATATTACTATTTTATTATTACATTATAGAATATATCTTATATTCTAAATATAAATGCATTTTGTATATCTAAATATATTTACATATATGAATGTTATCTTTTTATGCCCCTAAATATCCTGTTCCCTTATGACAAGGGAAGGTTCTTCTTTTCCCAAGGCATTACCATCTGTGACTTCTCCCATCTTCTTTGTAGTGTGAAAATCTTCAGAATTCAGTTGATATGTCTGGTTTGACCCATTAAAATTCATCATGTAGAGTAATTGCTTCTGTAGCTAAATTCCAAGCTCCCTTCCTCAGGCATCCCTTTCAATTTTCTCTTTAGTCTGCATCTTCCCAGATTATTTTACCCTGTAATGCTACTAGCATTACCTGGAGCTAGAAAATCAGAGATTCTCAATCTGTGCTGAAATGTGAACCTTTGGTATTATTTAATATAAAGTTGATTTCTTTTCAATTTTTGTATTCATATATGGATATGAGAGATTTGATTGTAGGTAATATACACTTATGAGAGACAGGACAACAATAAAATCTGTCCTGTATTGTTTGTACATAAAATTATAGGAGGTCACATTTCAGACTGCTTATTTGTTCATTTTGTCATAACTTGGACCTGAAAGGCAGTTTAGTGTGCAGCCAGGAGCCTATTTGTGTTTGAGTTCCTTGAGTTGCCATTAACATTTCCGAGCTGAAACTTTCTGTGAACCCAGTTTGGCTGGATTCTTTGATTTTTAATGATTTTTTAGATGTTTAATGACTGTTTCAATAGAAAACTGAACCATGGTTGTTCTAAGCTGAAAAACAAATGTTGGTTTAGTGTCAGGTCCGGAGAGTGCTCCCTGCCTCCTTGGAGTTGTCCTGCCTGCATTCAAGGCCAGTGGTGGGACACAGGGCAGTGGTGCAACCTTGAGTCAGACTGCTGTGTGAGGAAAAGCAGGAGAAAGACTTGTTGGGTTGGCCGTGCTTTGCTCCACTTCATCTGTGGCTCTCTCCCTTGTCCCGGAGCTATGTTGCAGCCCTGACCCTGCCCAGCCGTGTCCCTGCTGATCCCAGCCTTGATCCCCTCTTGCTGACTTGAATTCTGATGGGGGCAGCCATAAAGGCAGTCTGGTTAGAAGGGGAAAATTACTGAGCAGAAGAAATACTGCTGAAAAACACTGGCAGGCTGTTGCTCAGGGTGGTGAGCCCTTGTTGGGGATGCCCCTGTCCTGCCAACTTCTCTGGCACCTCCTCTTCTAGTGCCCCTTTCCTTACAGGACAGCCCAGTCTTGCTGCTCCTAGTCCATTTAGTTTGATTGTATTTGGTTAGGAATTATTCTCATGTTAAAATAACACTGCAGTGGGAAGGATGAAATAATGCAGTTTAAGAATTTATCATTGCCTTCAAGGCAGATGGATGCAAATGAACCCAGTATCCTGATTTTTTTTTTTGTTTTTTAATTTTGCATGTGGTTTGATGATAACTAAAATTAAATAAATACATTCACACTGTTACCTAAAAGTAGTTAATGATCAGTTATTAAAAAAAATCACATCATTAAATTACTTCTCAACATCAACAACCATTAAATGAATAGCATTGAGTCAACTGAAGCTAATTGTAGTTAACTTCTATGAAAGGTACAGGACTCTTCTTCCAATATATCAGCTGAAGCCACTGGTTTTTTGCCTTAAATTTTGTTTCATTAGTCTATAAATTTACATTTCATTGATCATTTCTTATTCAATGAAGAATTTTTATTATACTGAAATTTAAATGGTAGATAACAACCTCTCCTCTATCAATTACGTGCAAACAATCTCATCTATGCTTTTGTCATTACCACAACTTAATTGCTAGGCCAAAGGTTTCCTCTAGCTGGCAGATTTAATAGTGTATGTCCTGCCAGCTCTCATTTGTCAGCACACTCTGCCTGCATTTTTGGCCCTGCAGTGAAAGATTTTTTTTTTTTTTCAAATTAGCTTATGCTGCCAGAAAATAATGTTACAACTTCCTATTGTCTGTCATTGACTTCCTGATTTTCCAAAACAAAATAAATTCCTTGTAAAGTCCAATGCAACAAACTGTTTTTGAATAATTAGAAAATGCACTGCAGGAGTCAAACATTAGAAGAGCAAAATACTGAATGAGATACCGAGAAAAAAAGCGCCTTCTATTTCTTCTTTGTACTCAGTTCTCTTCTTATCAGTGATAGCTACAGATGTAATGAAAAATATTTTTGCAAAATGTAACCACCCCCAGACATCACAATTCCGTCTTGAGGCCACAGGGGAACAGTGCCTGCCTCAGATAAGGCTAAGGTTCAAGTGTGGTGTATTACAGGCGGTATGCTCTGTGGAGGGAGCCCTTTGTGCTGTAGATGCAAGTTTCTCTGCATCACATAGCTACTTTAAAGACTGGTTAATAAAACTGAGAATTAATTAAGACGGATATTTAAAATTTATCTTTATTTAGATATAATACTATTTAATTTTTCATAAATTTTTTAGTGTCATGATGAGTCTCTTTGATGTTGTCTGTCTGGTTCAGATTGCATTTCCTCTGTATCCCTGCTGATGTTACAAATCACCTGGGGCTGCCATGTTTCTCAGCAACGGAAGTTACTGCCAGCAGAGATGACAGATTTGCCATGTATTCTTTATCCTTTCATGTCAAAATGAGAATCATTTCCCCATGACCACTTTCATATCAGTTTTCATGAGGACAATAGTTATATTTAGTCTAATGTTCTTTAAGAATATGTGCACTGGAATTGCAGCTTATTAACCAATCTTCAAATTCCAGTAAGTGTATGAAATGAATAGGTCTTTTTGAGGCCAAACCCATTTATCATATCACTCGTTTAATACAAAAGTCTTTAGTCAGCTGGCTGATCACTTAGTCTGCAAGAGGAAGTGCTGATAGAAGCAGCCTCCGGTATCAGAAGGAGGAGCTTAAACATGGTCATGAAGCCAAGACATTTATATCACTATGCATTTCAGATACCGAGGGAGGGAAAAAGGTGCCATAGTGTGTTTCTATAAATAGTGTGGAGACTGGAATTATAGAAACTACACTCCAATGCCCTGCTGACAGATATTATATGGGACATGGGGACAGACGGTAACTTTTATATGACAGATTAACCAAGGGAGATAAGAATGAATTTTCATAAACTTAATGTTTCTTCCAAGACATGAAGGAGAGCTGGAAAATAACCAGTCTCCAGAAAGGAGAAATAAAAGTCAGGGAGAGCTAATGAATGAAAGAGAATGTCACCTGTACTTTGAAAAACAGAAATAAATGTAGTATTGAAATATTCAGGGTAGAGAAAAAGTAAAAAAAGATGAGTGTTAAACTAAGTAGATCTCACCTGGATTATATACATAACACTGTATGATTCCAAATTTACAGGTTTTATTTTCCCAGGTTTTTGGACCATAATGTCAGAAGCTGTTTCCTAGTTTTCAGTAATATTTTACTGTTACTCAAAATATATTAATTTTCCTACAATACTCAGGCTGTTAGATTTCCTCTTTTAATTTTGGGAGATAAGTAAAATATGATAAAGTATTCTATGATGGCTGATGATAGCTTATAAAAATTGACAAAACAATGTGAAATGCATCCATTCAGAGTATGACACCACTCTATTTTGTCCTTTATATAGTTGCTTGCTGCATACAGAAGTAATTTTTGCTTTGTTCTCTTTTCAGATGAACAGTGACAAGTACTTTAGGAACCAAAAAATAAGAGTGGACTAGATGTTTCAGGGATAATAACCAAGGGCATCAAAATCTTTTGTTCTTTCAGGCTAAACACACTACATAATTTTTGTGCATTGCAGTGATGCATAATCAAAAATTAGCATGTAATCTTTTTTTTTAAGGTAAAAATGAGTCTAAAATATATTCTTTTGTCAACTGATGTGTTTTTTAAATTAAGGTAAAGAGAAGAGTCTCTTTGAAAAATCTGTTACTCTAGTCGGAAAAAAAAAAGACTTCAGCATAGATTTGAGTAAAAAGTCAAACTAAAAGAAAGAATAAATATTAAAAGAGGACAGCTTAATGTTAGAAAAATCTGTTAAAATATTAGAGGATGGGAATCAGAGGATGAACCAGATGTATACTCAAAAGGACTAAGTGAGGAAACAATTTAAAAAATATAATCAAGAGTAAAATAATTACAAAGACACAATGCAGCAGGTTAGAAGTAAATAGAAGTTACAGGATTCAAAGCATTAGTCAATACGTGCATTTAAGATGGCAAAGCAAAAGCCTAACATCTGTGCCTGGTAATATCATGGAACACATCCTTCTGAAAGACACGTCAGAACATAAGGAAGGCAGGGAGGTGATTAGAGACAGCCAACATGGCTTCACAAAGGGTAAATTGTGCCTGACTAATCTAGTGGCCATCTCCTATGGAGTGACTGTATCAGTGGACAAGCTATGGATGTCATCTACCTGGAATTCTGTAAGGCCTTTGATACAGTCCTCCTCAACATTCCTGCCGCTCAGTTGGAGACATATGGGTTTGATGGATAGTCTTCTAGATGGCTAACGATCTGGCTGGATGGAGGTGTCCAAAGAATTGCAGTCAAAAGCTCAATGTCCAAGTAGAAACCAGTAATAAGGGTCTATAGTGGGACCAATATTATTTAATACCTGCATCAGTGACATAGATAGTGGGACCGGGTATACCCTCAGCAAGTTGGGGGATGACACCAAGCTAAGTGGTGTAGGTGATGCACTAGAGGGCAGGGATACCATCCACATGGACCCTGACAGGCTTGAGGAGTGGGCCCATGTGAACCTCAAAAAGTTCAACAAGGCCAAGTACAAGAACATGTGCTTGGGTCAGGGCAATCCTCAGTATCTATGCAGACTGGGGGTTGAATGGATTGAGAGCAGCCCTGCAGAGAAGGAGTTGGGGGTGTTGGTGGATGAAAAATAGAACATGAGCTGGCAATGTGCACTTGCAGCCCAGAAAGCCAGTTGTGTCCTGGGCTGCATAAAAAGAATTGTGGCCACCAGGTCGAGGGAGGTGATTCTGCCCCTCTACTCTTCTCTCATGAGACCCCATATGGAGTACTGCATCCATCTCTGCGGCCCCCAGTACAAGAAAAATATGGACCTGTTAGAGTGGGTCTAGAGGAGGTCCATGACAATGATCAGAGGGCTGGAACACTGCTTCTATGAAGAAAGGCTGAGAGAGTTGGGGTTGTTCAGCCTGGGGAAGACAAGGTTCCAGGGAAATCTCATTGTGGCCTTTTAATACTTAAAGGGTGCTTATAAGAAAGACAGGGAAAGACTTTTTACCAAGGGCTGTAGTGACAGGTGTCTTGGTTTCAGCTCAGACAGAGTTAATTTTCTTTCTAGTAGCCAGCATAGTGCTGTCATTGGAAGCCTTCAAAGTCAATCTGGAAGTAGCTTTGACCAACCTGATCTAGTGAAAGATGTCCCAGCCCATGGCAGGGGAAGTTGTATTAGTCGATCTTTAAAGGTCCCTTCCAACCCAAACTATTTAATGATTGTATAATTTTGTATAAATAGAGTACCTATGGATATTTTCCTGTAACCTTTTATTCCCCTTGTTAATTGAAACTTAGTTTTCGTTTGGAATCTTTCTGTTTCCGTGCAAGCTTCCCTTAGTCCTTCATACTCATCTTTACTTTTGTGTCTTTGTTTCCATTTTTACATGGTTATTTCTTTGTTTTCATATCATAAAAGGGCACCTGATATTTCCACAATGATCTCATGGTATGCCTTGTTTTTCACATGTTGGTACTGCCACTGAAATCTAATCTAGTATCTTTCAGCAACTGCAAGATTTCCTACATTTCTTTTTCTTCCCAAGAAATTCCCAGCCTCTGAATATACTATTCATGTGGGTGTTTGTTTATTTGCTTGTTTGTTTTTAATCTTTTATCCTTATTCTACTCTCTATGATTATTACACTTCTAATAATGACCATTTTCATGTAAATGTCTTTAAGCAATTTTTTAGTTAATTAGAACAAATCTAAAATATCTGCTTCCTTATTAGCTTCCTCAGTTCTCTCAGACACCATGTTGCCCCCAGCTCATACCAG